>NC_138883.1:100184404-103013640 GCF_965194825.1 Balaenoptera physalus | reverse complement strand
ACAATTTGTCATCAACTTTTAAAACTAGGAAGTATTAATATATAAGATGATGTAGTTTCTTTTATAGAGTGTTAATTACATGTTTGTTTATAAGATTTCTGTGTTGAGTAGTAAAGAATAACAAAAGGAACTTTAAGTCAGGTCGTCGCCAGGACTTGAGGGCCCTTGGAAGGGCTGCTTGGCATTGGTGGTCATACAACAAGCAGGTGGAAAGAGGGGCAGAGATTCACTGGCATCAGTGGTCACACACAATTAGCAAGGAGTCAGTCAGCGGTGTGTTTGTAACATCATAAACTACTCACACAGCCTGAAGAGGAAAACCAAGTACTCAAACTCAACCTCATCTCCTAGGAGGTGAAATCTCTAGTCCGACAAAGAATGGTAAAATATTAATAAGGAATGCATACTTTTTAATAGTGCTAAAGATAGGTCAATGATAAGGGGTCCTGAGTTTGAATCACCTTGAAGCTACCTAGTCCTATGTTGTAAAGCAAGAATTGTGTCCGTCCAAGAATTGGCATCCTCTAGCCTTAGCTATTCGGAGAAGGTATTCCATGTCCTTTGGATCTAAAAGATCACTGCACTTGTGTGGAAAGTGTCAAAATGATGTTAACTAAGGGAAGTTGGCCTTCGGAAGATACTAAAAACCAAGAACACAAACAATGAAGAAATAAACTAAACCCAAGATACTTAATATTTTAGAATAAGTTAAAGTGTAAATGTATTATCAATCTTGACATTTTGTCTATGTTTTATCTGCTGTTTAAGGTGGATGATCAAAAGGAATTAGTCATTCTAAATTTGTAGTAGAATTTAAATAGTTTAATCAACCAAATTTATAATCAATGTTTAAATGCTCAAGGAATGATGGTTTTCAAACCATTTTTGAATGGCTTATTGGATATACATAGCAGACACAGCCAGACGCACCCATATACTCTGGACACTCACCATTTCCTGGCATGCCATTTGTGACTTTTTCCCTGGGGCTTCCTCTGTCCCCTGGAGCCCAGTTGGCTCTGCCCAGAGCAGGCCAGAATTGCCACACCCCCCCAGGAGCTGCCCTCACCAGCTACTGATGGGAGTTAGTGGATAAATGCCCTAGCTTTCTGACCTTTTGGTAAGGGTAACTCAGAGGCCAGTGGACATCATCTTCCAGAGGTGCCCAGGGCAAGTGAGCAGCAGCTGTCCACAATGGTAACCTCCGTAAGGCACCCATTATTGGCCTTCGACCTTCCCTGACTCATTTCTCCCCTCTCCCACTGGGGCTTCCTGGGATCACCTCCCAAATAAACTAGTGGGCTCATATCCACATCTCAGAGTCTGGGCAACCCAAACTAAGAGAAGAAAGGAATTTAATAAATTAAGATTAAACAAAGCACACATATGTGTAAGGAAGGCTCTTCTCAATGCAGAGTACCCCTTGGACATTTCCTAATCTCCCAGGAGGCTTGAGTATCACAGCCAGGGGAAGGGGAGGGGGGTGGGCACTGTCTTGGGTAACCTTCTGCCTCTCCTGTTGGCGTCTCTTTCCTCCCTCCTGGAACCAGCCTCTCTTGGGACCCATGACTTTCACCAGGACACACACTCTCTGACTCTCACTGGGAAAGTATGATTCCTCCCACAGGGAGCTGTGATTTCAGAGGGCAATCTTAGAAACAGAAATGTCCATTCATAAAGCTGGAGGTGGACTCAGTGACTGCAGAGGGGAAAACATTGTGACAAGACGAGTGTCCACTTACTCAGCTGTCAGGACACTGAGATTCCTGGGCTTTGAGTCTGCTACCAGGTCCCCATGGGCCAGGAGGGACTTCTGCTTATGACTTTTATAGGCAGCCCCCCCACCACACAGAGTAAATAATGACACTGCTCCCCATCCCTACAAACATGGTGGTTAAGAGCTCAGGCTTACCCATTTCTAACAGTCACCTTGGGCAGATTCCTGAACATCCCTGAACCTCAGTTTCTCTAGCTACAAAATGGAGGAAACATAATCTAACTCACAGGGCATCGCTCTTAATAAAGAGAGAAAATGATGGAGTGCTTAGGCATGTCAGGCACTTTGTATGCACTCTCATTGCATGGACACACACGTTGGTACCGTTATCATCCTCAATTTCCAATTCTAAGAAACTTACCTAGGGTCAGCCAGCTAATAAGCAGATCTAGCATTCAAATTTGGGCAAGTCTGATTCCACTCTTAACCTCTAGGTTATACAAAAAATACGGAAAGTAAAAGTGCCCAACACACACTAGGAGCTTAATTACTGTCATTACTTTCCTGTCTTCTTTATTATTCTCTCCTGGGCTGTCTCTCACCAGGGAGGGACTACAAGTGGGGCACAGACAAGGAGAGATTCACAGAGGCTCAAAAGCAAGAGGCTCAACGCCAAGTTCTTAATAAATAGTCTGCAGGGAAAACAGAAGGCTTCCCCTTCTATTAACACCTAAGCTCTTAAGGTTCTTCCAACTCCATAATTTCCTTCCCTAGAACCTCCACAAAATCCCCAAAATGCCTTTCAAAAGACCACAAAGTCAGGAATACTAAATATCTTAAAAGTTCCAGGTGAAATTAAGTCACCTGGAATGAGAAGTCTGTCTCAGCCTGGCTCTGGCATTAAGCTGTGTGACCTTGAGAAAAGCCACCTGCCTTCTCTGCCTTTTTTCTTTTTCTTTTTTTTGGTTAATATGGAGCTAATAATCCTTGTCTTGCCTTTCTTAAAGTTGTTGAGAGGATCATTGAGAAATGTATGTGAAAATACTTGGCAAATTATAACATACAACACAGATGTGGGGAGTTATCAGTATTCATCAACAGCTTATCAGACTTGCTAAGAAAATTCCTGAATAAGAAAAATGAGAGCCAAAAAGCAGAGGTGAGCAGCAAGGGGGAATGAGGAGAGTCAGATGGTAAAGAAAAACTAGCTGTCAGAACCTCATTTTCAGTGTTGGCAGTTAACCTTCAATCAATTTTATAAGGCCAGGAAATAGCCATATTTTTAATTAAGTGTCGGTGGTAGGCTCAGCAACATAAAATTTAATGATAGGGGAGACCCCAGCTTAAAGAAACACAGCTTCTTACCTCTCCTTCTAAGAAAGATATCTTTTCTAAAAGCTGCAATATTAAGAGCTGTTTCTGCTGCACCTTTTTCTTTAGTGATTCAATCTAGAAAGAAACAAATTGGAAATTGTTATCAAAAATGCAGAATTTGTACAAATTAATCAACTGGAAGAGAAGCCTTTGGTTTTCATTCAAATAGAAACTACACATTGGTTCTTTTGTGTTCCGTGGAACAGTATGAACATGAGGTGCTTCATGGAGGCGGGTTGAGGGGGGAGGCGGTTCTGTGCCCGGGTAAGCTTGGGACATCATACGTGGTTGTGGAGTTGTTTCATTAGGTCTGTTTAGCCTAACATTTCTGCACTGATTTTGCCGTGTAACCCTTAGTAACATCCCACCGATGCTTTGGGAAATGCAGACATAACTCTACATCAAAGAATTATTTCGCTTGAATTTATGCAGCAGCCTGCATTTCAAACATTCTGCTCTGTTGTTCCTGTTCGTATATTCATATTTTGTTCAACCAAGTGTCAAAAGTTTTGCTCTGGGAAAAAGGTCACTGTCACTGAAAGTAATAATCACATTCAGAGGACTGAGGACTCACGTGGCCTGGGTTAAGCAGGGAAGGCTTCTGAAAGACAGAGACTTGAGCTGGGTTTTCACCTTTGTTTCTATACTATATCTACCTTGGACTACTCTAACTTTGTTTTTCATTCACATATCATGGCTCCACAGACATATTGTCGGCTCCCTAAAAGCAGGAACCAGGGTGCTCTCTACCAGGCCATGTTTTGGACAATAGTGGGAACAGTATGTAGGTTCGATAAATAACATGTGATTTTGAAGAATGCACTAATTTTCCAACAACCTTTTATATGATATTTGAGCATCTGCAAAATCTTTTTTAAAAAATCCCTCTCTGTGCAAGATGACACAATGCCTATAGAAGGGACTCTAGCGATAACTGAAAGAAGTACAAGTAGGGACTTCCCTGGTGGCGCAGTGGTTAAGAATCTGCCTGCCAACGTAGGGGACACGGGTTCGAGCCCTGGGCCAGGAAGATCCCACATGCCGTGAAGCAACTAAGCCCGTGCGCCACAACTACTGAGCCTGCGCTCCAAAGCCCGTGCTCTGTGACCAGAGAAGCCACCGCAGTGAGAAGCCCACACACCACAACGAAGAGTAGCACCCGCTCGCTGCAACAAGAAAAAACCCGCGTGCAGCAACGGAGACCTAATGGCAGCCAAAAATTTATTTATTTATTGTAAAAAAAAAAAAAAGAGAAGTGTACAATTACATTTAACCTTTGACCCAGCAATTCCATTTCTAGCAATAGATCCCAAAGAATCATTAGCCAAAATACGAAATGACTTGGACACAGGATTTTTGTTTTTTAGAAAACACACACACACAAAAACAGAACTCCATCAATAAGTGCCTGATAAATAAACTATGGTTCATCTTAACAGTGGATGCCTATGTAACCTTCAAGAAAAAAACGAAGATCTCTAAAACCCTGATATGATATATTGTAAGGAGTATATGGTATGCTGGCTTTGGTGTAAAACTGGTGAAGACATATGAATGATTATATATTTGCAAAATGAAACACCGCAAAGATCAAACAAATCTTAATTATTAATATTTACCAACAGAGAGCGGGAGGAAATTCGATGGAGGAGACAGAACAGAACAAAGACTTTTGTGATAATACCTTGTTACGTAAGTTCAATTTTGAAAGCACATTTTACACATTCAAAAAATAAAAACCAAAAAGGGGAAAAAAGTGAATCCTAAAATTTGAAAACAAACAGAACAAAAAGAACTTAACCGTATATCAAATTGGTTAAACGAATTAACTCAAGTGTTGTTAGGACAAGGTAATTTGACTGGATGTTTTTAGTGGAATGTGCTCTAAAGATAAACAATTGCACTCACTGGGAAAATTTTAGTAGTAATATTGGTATTATATTTTTAAACTATTTGATAGATTGTAGTGTAATAACATTTGGAACCAAGATTTTTAGTGTAAGAAAAAGAAATACAAGTACGAAATCAAAAAAGTAAGAAAATAAAGTTTTGTTAGATTTGAAATGAAAGTATCAGTATGAATTCATAATCTTTTATTTTCTTTTAAAAAGTATACTAGATGAGCCTAAGACACCTTATGCTACCTGAAAACAAGGACATGAAGGGTCTCCCTTGGGGCAAAGATGGGACAATATGAGCATCAAAAAGAATAATGAGTAAAACACATGGAATATATATTTTTTAAAACCCTGAGTATTTTATTATTCTTAAAAAAGAAAAACAAAAACAAAGCAGCAACGAAAACTCCTTGGAAATGACAGTGGAACCGACTCCTTACTTAGAAGCTTGGCAATTTGGATAAAAGAATAAAGCATTTATCCTGCCTTACTTGTACAAACTGCACGTTGAGATTACTCAAAAGTCCCAGTTTATGAAGAAAGAAGTTTTACTCTGCAGAAGAATTCCAGTTAATAAGTGGGGAAGGAATGAGAGAATTCGAAGATCACCATTGTGCGATCCCCTAGGAAATAACTGACTCAAGCAAGCTTCACGGACAGATGAGACAGTGAGGGGCAAAGCTGGCGAGGGACGTTACGACTTTGCTGTGGGCTGTCACCACCTGATCCACGATCAGCCTTAGCATCACCCAAAGTGGGATCACCAGACATTGTGTGCCCCCGGAGCAATACAAAATGAATCACACAGCACCACCCTTGAAGTATTCTTGCCTCCCCGGACAAAACAAAGTTGAAACGGAATCTAATTGAGCTATTAAGGAAACAAAAAGTCAAATTCAGAATGTGGGAACGTTTATAGGACAACTGACTTAGTTCCTGCAATAAGTCACTGGCTGGGGGTAAATTTGAGTTAGGGGGGCCAGGGGGAGTAAACAGAGCATATGCTCTAGATTAAAGGATTTCAGAAACCTAACAACCAAATACAGCGGACCTCTGTGTATGCTGACTGGAACAAAATATCAGTTAAGATAAAGACATGTTGGAAAATGTTATTACAGACTAGTATTAAATGGGACCAAGGAATTATCATTAATTTTGTTAGGTGTGGCAATAAGCATTATGATTACAGAAGAAAAAGTCCACATGTTTTATTGATGCTCAATGAAGTATACAGGAAACATGCAGAATGTCTGGGATTTGCTTTAAAATAATTGCACAAAGGAAAAAATAAAAGGAAAAGAAGGTGTAGATAAGGCAAATGTGGCCAAATCTTGCTGCTTGTTGAATCTAGGTAATGATTCATCATTACGCTCTTTGTTCTGAGAGAATGTGACATTTTCATGATAAAATATTTTAAATTCCACCTGGTGTCAAAAAATATAATTCTCCGACATGAAAAGCAAACCATATGAAATAGAATACAGTAAGAAACATACTTAAGAAAAAAATTGGTAATTATTTTTTAAATTAACAATTAAAACCAGTCACTGGTTATCCTTTCGTACCTATTAAATTTGCCCCAAACTACTGACTGAAGAAATCAGTGTTGGAAGGGCTGGGAGGGATAGCTACTCTCATGTGTTGCAGGTGGCGCTGTAAATTAGAATGACCCTTTGGGCAATGTAGCAATAAATATGAAGAGCCATAAAGCTGTTCATACCCTTTGACCTACTAATCCCACTCCTGGGAATTTATCCTAAGGATATAATTCAGATGTAGGAAGAAAGCTATATATACAAAGATGTTCTTGCTCCAATTATTTATAATAGAGAGAAAATGGAAATAACCTTAATGTCCAGCACTAAAGGAATGGGTAATAAATTATGGAATATCACTTGGATGGAATATATTACACAAACACTAAAAACAAGTATATTACAAAATGGAAAAGTGTTTACAAAAAGCCTCAAGGGATAGAAAAACAAGAGTTTACAATGATGAAAGTAAAAGCTGAAAGAAAAGTTAGATAAACGAAATCGTTCCGTGGTTGGTTGGGGTAGGATTATGAGCAAAACAAAAGTTTGTTTTGTTTAAATTTCCTTCATTTTTGTAGGAATGATTTGCAAAAATCATCCTTACAGTGTCCCTTTTTCATTCCTTCTTATAGTGTTAGAAATTTTTAAAGCTTTTAAAATCTTTAAATGATAGGCAAAATGTGTACTGAAATGAACTAAAATATTCCAAGAAGGTCAGGGGTAATATTTCATCAAATAACACAAAAAGTGACTTCACGCACACTAGTTTCACTATCTCTGAAGTAATCAGAGTGCTTTGTGAGTCAAGAGAAGCAAAAGGTGTAGGTTAAGGGCACCCTAGTGAACAGCTCATAGGAAGAGACCAAGATGATTCTGCTCACCTTTGTCCCTAGATTTTAGTTTTAAAAAGAAATAAATGCAAAGCAGATATCATCTGGAGAGACAGCTGAGGGGAGAACTCTGGGCTAATGCTAGCATGAGGAGGCATCTCATTCTGGAGAAAAAGAATAGGTCGAGGGAAGGATGCAGGGGATCTGAAGCTTCAGACGACAAGGCTTGCGTTTTTCAGCAACTGATGCTTCAAGAAGCGATTGTGCTCTTGCACTAAAAATGAATGCTGTGCACACTCATTTGCTTTCATCCTTGAGCATTTCTCATACAGTACATTCTGTGGCCAGAGTTGACTTACTCGGATTAGAGAAAAAGAATGCTTAGATTGGCAGTCAGTTCATGGCTGGCCCCTCATGCCCTAGAAGGGGTGCCAACTTTGAACCCCAAGTTACTCCCCCCTGAGGTCTGCTCCTGGAGCACATCCCATGCCTTCTCCCAAGTGCGGCACCCAGTTTCTAAAATAAGCAGGCTCTCACGCGTCTGGGTTTGCTAATATTCTAGGTATCGTCTGACTCCCAAGCCTTTGGTTCTTTTTCACAATATCTAAATCACACATTTGTGTGGAAAATGCTGTTATTTCTGACTGCCAACTTCAAAGAGCCTTGAAATATCGTCTCCTATAGCACCTAGCATGATAAACACTCAAAAATTAACTACTACTATGTTATTACTGGTATTTCTCCCTCCCTAGACTGTCAGCTTGAGAGTAAAGACCTTGATCATCTTCATATTCTCAGACACTGAATGGATGAATCAAAGAATCCGTCCATCCATTATCTCTAAACAATCTGCCCCTTAGACTTCAGGGGCAAAGTTGTCTGGAACAGACTCTTGGAGGCCTAGATGAACCAAGACAGACTTGCTAAACACATAACCTCCAAAGCAACCCCCAAAATCGGGGGCACCCAAAATCCAGGGAACTATGCAGCCGGTATGCAAGTAAAATCCATTTGGCATCTTTGCTCTCACTTCTTAACTCATGTAAGTTTGTAAATTTGACCTTCAAGAGGTTTATGTACACTTCAAGAATCTGCATTTAAATCTAGCTGTCACCAGGTGGTGGTAAATGACCCAAGTTACCAGGCTCAAGTCAAGGCATTAAGAAATGAGAAATTAGGGCTTCCCTGGTAGCGCAGTGGTTGAGAATCTGCCTGCCAATGCAGGGGACACGGGTTCGAGCCCTGGTCTGGGAAGATCCCACATGCCGCAGAGCAGCTGGGCCCGTGAGCCACAATTACTGAGCCTGCGCGTCTGGAGCCTGTGCTCTGCGACAGGAGAGGCTGCGACAGTGAGAGGCCCGCGCACCGCGATGAAGAGTGGCCCCCGCTTGCCACAACTAGAGAAAGCCCTCGCACAGAAACGAAGACCCAACACAGCCATAAATAAAATAAATAAATAAAATTAAAAAAAAAAAAAAAAAAGAAATGAGAAATTAGATGAGGTCTGGAAAATGAGTGCTTCTATTTTAGTTAACCCAAGAATGTAATCTTGTTGCAACAGTTAAATTTAAATATCAAACAGTAAACCTCCTTATAGAACAAAGGGAAGAAACCCATCTTGGTAAAATCTAGAACCTTTTAACTGATGTTAACTCATTGAACTGATGTCTAATTTTGTCTTCATTAGCATGTTTTTTTTTTTGTAATTCAAACTGTGTATATGTCTTGCAGCCTAACTGATAATGCAGGATGCTAGGTTTCTAAGACTACAGGCCAGATTGATATTTAAGGTGGGCGGTGGGGGGGGGGGTCATCTGCTTTCTTAAAACTGGAACCGGCTTTTCTTCACATCAGCCACATTTGAGTTACCTGCACAGATGGTTCGAGCTAAGCAATCCCTCTTAACCAGACCCACACACTGGAGTCACCTGGATGGAGTCATCTACTTCTAGGCTCTACCCCAGAGATGCTGCATATATCACCCTCTTACTTAAAAACCCTCCCAAGCTTCTGGGGTGGGGGGGCGGATAAATTAGGAGTTCGGGATTCACATAATACACACTACTATATATAAAAGAGATAACCAACAAGGACCTACTGTATAGCACAGGGAACTCTACTCAATATCTTGTAATAACCTATAATGGAAAAGAATCGATTATATATAACCAAATCACTTTGCTGTACACCTGAACCTAACACAACATTGTAAATCAACTATACTTCAATAAAAGAAAAAAGTACAAACAAAACAAAACAAAACAACCCTCCCAAGCTTCTAATGTTCCAACTCCCTAGCGTGGACATGAGGCACTTCTGCTGTGGTCCCAATTTATCTCCCCAGTTTCATTTCATGCCTGCTCTGTCCCACAATGAACCCTACTTAGAAGCCACTCCATACTCTCAGCGTGCTGTGGACATACAGTGGTCCTGCTGCCAGGCCTCTGCACAGGCTGGTCCCTTCACCAGGCATGCCCTCCCACCCTCCATTCCTTTTCCCACCAGGAAATCTGCTGTCAGGAAGTACTCAACAGTCGCCTCCCAGGCCAGCTCTTCCCAAGTCCTCCAGGCTGGCTTTGTGTCTCTCTCCTCTGTTCCATTTCAGCCCTTCGAGCAAACCCCTAGTAGAACTCATCATTGCCACTACCACCCTTTGTTTACATCTTTCCCTTGCATCAGACAGCAAACCCACATGGAACAGATGTTTAGTGCATCAGTTATCTTATATAAAAGAGCAGTCCTCTTAGGAGGTGAAATCACCCCTATCAATCCACACATTTTTATAAACTTCTTCGGAAACAGATTCCTATAGTGAAAGGATCCCTCCCAATTTCTTTCAAAAAGACCTTGTATGTCAACCAGACCAAAATGAAATTGTACAAAAATTTAGTAAGGTCCTGTTATGAATTCACAGTAACCCAGGAGGTCGCAAGGCTTTTCAGCTTCCTGGAATTTTTTTCCATTGGTGACAGACATGTAGGGTCATTTCATGTTAGATGTCAGAATGTGATACAGCCCTATAATTAGAAGGATGTGAATAGTACCCAATTGTGCAAGACTCATGAAACACAACTCAATATTGAGATTGGGGATGTGGAGAGAAATAAATGAATATAAGAAATACAGCAGCAAATAAGTATTAAATACTAGATAGCACTTGATATGGGTTTTTTTTAAGAAATTGTGCTTTGGGGTGTTTTCTCTTACCAGCTGGCAAATGATGATACACATGTATCTGAAAATGCCTTATGTAAAACAGGAGACACAATGAAACGGCATGATATTAGAAGATATGTTAAAACTGATGATCACATTGAATTAAATTGTTTAAAATCTTGTAAGGAAAAGGGAATTCAATTTTTTAAATCCAAACTGTCTAAGTTTATGATATTATTGTTCATTTTCTTTGAAATCTGTTTTATTTTGTTTTCATTCTAATTTTAAGAATACCAATTAAAGTGCACAGGTACTTTTATTCAAAATCAGGGTGTATGTATACGTGCCTGTCATGAAACTCAACACATTAATAAGGTTTCCAAACTTCTATCACCAACACCCCACTTTGTTACTCATTCTAATGGGCCCTCATTTAAAAACACTTTCTACTTTAAACTGCATTGATAAAGAAACAATTCATTTTCCCATTGAAAACATACCAGAGATGGCTAATTGCCAATCAAAGCTTCTAATCAAAATGAGATAACCAGGGTTCTGAATTCTAGGTCAAAGTAAAGCAATAGGATACTTGAATGTGAGCCCTTCTCAATTTTTGATGGGAAAAGTATGCTGTTCAATTATTTGAAAATTTGACAGGAAAATAGCTTGAAGATCCCCATTATTGTTATCAAAACCCCTAGAGATCCAGGGACTTGGCGAACAGACTGGGGCACGGTTGGCACAAGACAGGCAAGAACCTTCTAGAACTCACCTGGGGTTTTAGTCACCCTCTTTGCTCCCTCTTGTCCTGACCCAGCCTTGTTTTCAATTCAACCTCTTGTGATCTGGCAAATAGCTTTCTCCGGGCTTCCCTGGTGGCGCAGTGGTTAAGAATCTGCCTGCCAATGCAGGGGACACGGGTTCGAGCCCTGGTCCAGGAAGATCCCACATGCCGTGGAGCAACTAAGCCCGTGCGCCACAACTACTGAGCCTGCGTGCCTAGAGCCCGTGCTCCACAACAAGAGAAGCCACCGCAATGAGAAGCCCGTGCACCGCAATGAAGAGTAGCCCCCGCTCACCACAACTAGAGAAAGCCTGCGCGCAGCAACAAAGACCCAACGCAGCCAAAAATAAATAAATAAAATAAATTAAAAAAAAAAAAAATAGCTTTCTCCATTTCCCTCAACAAAACAGGACTCGTGTTTAATCCCCAAATACCTCACCCTGAAAAATGAGAATAATTGATATCTAATACTCTTCCTCTGAAAAGGTTTTTTATTTTTGCTGCAGTTTCTCTTAATTCATTTTAGAAGTGTTGTAACACTGTAATTTCATAGTTATGTATTTTTAAAGTGCATTCCCTTTGATAAAAACCACCATGGTAAGAATTTTAAAAATAAGGTTACCCTCTTTTCCTAAAAAATAATAAAGCACGGGGATATATGACAAGATCAGGATCTGCCCTGCACTAATGCAGCATGAAAGAACAGTTTAAAAAGGACAAGGAAAATGGTACATTATCTCATTTTGGGGGGAGTGAAGGGAATGAATTAAGGCCACAACAAAACGAAACTGAAAAATTGCTAAATGAAGCTCTGAGTGGGGAAAATGAAAAATCAATGAAGGAACGGAGGGGAAAAGGTACATTTTTCATCTTCATGATGCTTGATTGGGTTTGTAGAAATTCATTTTCAATTAATGTGTCTTGTGGCATTCAGCCAGGCCAGATATGAACAGGGCACACATTTTAATCAATTTTTTTCTATTAAGTTTGAAGTAATATATAATAATAGAACTATACTATTCAAAAGGATCAGTTGAAACTGGCTTCTGAGGTAAAATAATCTAATGCAGTTTGACTTCTATCTTATATTAAAGATAACCCAACTTCTGTTTAAGAAGAAATAGCACCCTGGGTGCCTGAACATGACTGGGCTATATAAACATCAGGGCAGGATGGATAAACTGGCGTTCCAATCTATGTGCATTCACTGGGAAGGAAGAAAAACGGGTGTACCGAGTACCAGGGCTTTTGCTGGCTTAGCTCATTATTCTCAGAAACAACCCTAAGAGTCGTTATCCCCATAGACGACGGAACTGGGGTTCCTAGAGTTTCATTGTCTGTTCATTCCTTAACAGTCAGCTGGGATCCCCTCTGCATCAGGCCCAGTGCTAGATTCCGGGAGCACCGCAGTGAGCCAGGAAGACCCGGTCTCCACTTTCAGGGAATCAACATCCCAGTGAGGCAGTAAATGGAGAAAGAAACACACACATTAGTGCAATAAGGGAGCAGGCAGAATGATGTTAGGTCTCCCCACCTACCCAGAGATAGGATGCACCTGCCGTCTGCCGATGGGGTGAGGGAAAGGTTCAGACCACAGGGCTAAAGAGGTAACCAGCTCGTTCCAGCTTGCCCGGAACTTTCTAGGTTCTAGTGTCATGAGTCAGGAAGCTTCTCATTCGCAGGCAAACCAGGACAGGTGGTCACCCTAGAGCTCGATGCTGGCAGGGCTGAGATCTAAACCCACTTCTCTTTGATGACAAGGCCCGGGCTCTTCCGTTCACACCAGCCTGATGGCCAGAGGTTGGCCTCTATCTTCCCTATGACGACAACCTATCGCGGCAATGCTGCCTAGAAATTAGGTAAGGCTGGGAAGAATACTGGCAGGTGATACCTTCTTTAACAAAGGATTTGCTGGAGCCCTAAGTCTTCAGGCTATTCTGTCCTCCTCTGTGACCTTATTGGAAGGTGGGATGGAGAAGTGGGAAAGAGGGTCCTCTAAGCTTCTCTATCCCTGCGCTTCCCTGGATGGGTACAGTATCAGGGACAGAAGACCATACACTGAACAGGAACATCCAGGGAGAGAACTGTTTCAGGCTAAACAATTAGAGGAGGTACAGGCATAACTCATTTTACTGCACTTTGCTTTATGGTGCTTTACACGTCGCATTTTTCACAAATTGAAGGTCTGTGGCAACCCTGCATTGAGCAAGTCTGTCGGCACCACTCTTCCAACAGCATTTGCTCGCTTTGTATCTCTGTGTCACACTCTGGTAATTCTTGCAATATTTTAAATCCTCCACCAGCAAAAAGATGACAACTCACTGAAGGTTCAGATGATGATCAGTGATCATTTTTCAGCAATAAAGTATTTTTAATTAGGTGTCACATTGTCTTTTTATACATAATGCTATTGCACACTTAACAGACTGCAGTATAACTTCTGTATGCACTGGGAAACCAGAAGTTCATGTGATTCACTTTACTGCAATATTTGCTTTATTGCGGTGGTCTGGAACCCAACCCGCAGTATTTCTGAGGTAGGCACGTATATATGGGAGCACGCAGCTCCACCCCTGGCACAAAGCTAATGCTAAAAAAACTGGTAGTTTAAATAAATGTTCCTATTGACATATACACATTACTATATATAAAGCAGATAACTAATAAGGACGTACTGTATAGCACAGGGAACTCTACTCAATACTCTGTAATGACCTATATGGGAAAAGAATCTAAAAAAGAGTGGATATATGTATATGTATAACTGATTCGCTTTGCTGTACACCTGAAACTAACACAACTTTGTAAATCAACTATATGCCGATAAAAAAATTTTTTTTTAAGATGCTTATACTAGTCTTGTCAATTTTAAGACAAAACAAAACAAAAAAATAAAGGAGGCTTTAATTACACACACACACACACACACAATGTTCCTAAAGTTCAGGTGCCCTGGAACATGGACCCTCACCTGTACTGACCAGGACTCTCCTGGGAGCCCCCTAGCTGCCCTCCCTGCCCCTCTCCTCTCCTGTTCGCCAAGCACGCCCTGCCAGAGACATGCCTCTGAGGCTCAGATCTGATCAGGCAATGGGGAGCCATAAAGGAATTAGGAGCTTAGTAATAAAGGACATTTTCTTGGCTTGTTGCTGGTAATCCACAGCAATTAGGCCCAACCTGCATTTCCAGTCTCTTCATCATTACTCCCTCCTACAATCCAGTCAGACTAGAATAATGCTCCCTGAACTCACCCTATACTTTCTGGCTTCCATGCTTTTGTTTTTTATTTATTCTGTATCTTGTCTGGCACGTCCTTTTCCACCTACTCAATCCCTGCCTAGAAAAATCTAACCCATGCTGCAAGACCCAGTCAAATTACACCTCCTCCCTAAAGACTCCACGCACACTAGAATTACTGAACATTTACAGGCACTGAGCTACACCCATAGTGTACATTCTTTCAGTCAATCAACAACCCCTGAAGCAGGTACTATTATCATCATTCCCATTTTTTTGATAAGGAGACTAAATGTTGGAGAAGATCAATAAGTTGCTCAAGATACAAAGCCCAGTCAGGAGCAGATGCAGGATACAAAGTCAGATTTAATTTACTTGAAGCCTACAAACTTAACCACTATGTTCTCCAGCTTGTGTGTTCCCAGCACACAGCCAGTTGTCCTGCTTAACCCTTATATTCTGTCTTGAGTTATAAAGAGTTTTAATGTCAACCAGAAAGTCCTTTGAGGGCTTTGAGGACTCAGGTCCATTTTTACATTTGGTTCATAAAAGTTGCTTCTTAAATGTTTACTGATTGACCCATCAGAGAAAAGCTCTCCGTAAGTGGAACCTAGCTCTTCATCACCCCCACTCCCACTTGTGTGTGCGAGGACTGGCTTTCCTGCAGACTTCAGCACAGAGGCAGGGGAACAGAAATATATAAAGACAGTGGCACAAGGGAAACAACTCCAGCTTGATAAAGGTTGAATGAAAAAAATCAGTGGGGGAAGGATGGACTATCCAATAAATGGTGTTAGAGAAACCAGCTTTCCATGAGGGGGAAAAAAAGGGTAACAGCTCTATTCATACTATATACACAAGAAATAAATTCCATATGGAGTATTCTTTATTTGTTCAACAAATATTGAGCACCTGCTATATGCCCGTGACTATTCCAAGTGTTAGGGATAGAGCCATGAACAAAACAGACAAAAGCCACTGCCCTCAGGGAGCTTACATTCTAGTGGAGGGAAACAGACAACACACAAATAAACAAAACAGATAAGTGTAGGATATATTACAAGATGATAAGTGCTATGGAGAAAAACAGAGTAAGGAAGAGAACGGTGGGAAGAATGTGGGGGAGGGGTGTAATTACAGACCTAAAGATAAAAAACAAAACTCTAAAACTTATGACAAACAAACAAGACACACAACACAGCAGAGAAAGACTGATAACTTTCTACCAAAATTTAAAACGTGTATATTATACAAAACACCATAAACAAACAAACGAAAATGACTGACGAGGAGAAGATAACGGCATTCAAATATTTTTTGACAAACGACTAATATTGGCAGTATACAGAGTTCCTAAAAATCAGCAGGGAAAAAAAGAAAAACAACCAAACAGAAAAATGAACAAAAGATATGACCAACCAGTTCATAAGAATGGGAGCCTGACTGGTGAGAAGTTTATGCTCAGTCTCCCCAGTTGTAATGAGCAGTCACCAGGCTGACGCAAGTTAAAACTAAGACAAAGAGATACTATTTCACAACTGGCTAAAATTATAGTCCAACAGCGCCAAGAGGTGATGAGGATGTGGAGAAATCTGCCCTCATACGTGACGGGTGGAAGTCTACATACACTTTGGAGAGCAATAGGGAAATACCTAGCAGAGGAGAAACTGTGCCAACCCCAGGCCCTGGCGATTCCTCCTCTGAGTATATTCCCTAGATAAGCACAGACACATGTGTGGCATTGTTTGCAAAAGAATAAAAAATTGGAAACAAACTAAATGTCTATCAATAGGGTACATTACAATATATTCATCTAATGGAATATTAGACGGCCATCAAAATGAATAATTCCTATCTATATGTAGCAACTCCAAAAACAAAATTGGGGAAAAGAGTAAGTTGCAAAATAAATACAATAAAATTTATTTATATATTACAAATAAAATTTTACATACTTTTTTGAACACAGACACCAAGCTATATACCAACAATAAATACATGTATGTGTAGTAAAAGCATAGAAACATGGTCTGGATAGAGGCCAAATTGCCTCCGAAGGAGGTGTTAGGGCAGGATGGGGTGGAGGGTAAGAAGAAAAAAGATCCGAACTGGGAGGAGTAAAATGAGAACTTCTTTGTAATGTTTTATTTAGAAAAAATATGAAATACGCCAAAATGTTAACATCTGTCAATTCCAGAAGAGAATACATGGGTTTTATTTTTTATCATACTCTATAAGTTTCTATATTTAAATTTTTTTTCCAATTATAAAAAAATAAGAAGCAAAGAACAAGGCTGGCTTTGGAGTAAAAAATCTGGGTGTGGACCTAGCACCGTCATCACTTGTGGAGAGACCACTAGCTACTTATTTTTTAAGACTCTAAGTCTCAGTTTCCAGTACTAAAAAGTGGTGCTAATAATACCTCCCACAGAGGGTTAACGTGGGATGGGAGGTGTAGATGCACACCTACAACACATGACGCACACCTTGCAACTTGAGAAACATCCACTAGCTGGGAGTTACTTGGATGAGGAGCACAGGCACACAAACTACTATGGGCAGAACGTGAGCACCCAGGTCTGAGAAACATTTCAGAGCCAGTTAGAAACAATTTCAACAAACAGAAAGTGGGTTCAATGACATTTGCAAAGAAAAGAACTTCTCCCTTGAAAGGACAATTTGAATCGTGAATACATTAATCAGTACATGTCACACAATGAACCTGCAATACTTCTATAATGCATACAAAAAGGAAGGTTTACACCCATGTGAGCTTTCTGATTACCTTCTAAAAACTTCATGCTTTAGATAAAGCAGCTGAGATTTTAAAATTAAAAAGTGGCTAATACAGTGTTAAACACCAGAATTGGAAACTGTAACATTTTCGATTACTATAAATAAATTTGGCCTCAACTTTTGAGTAGCATCTCCTTTGGGTGGGGGTGTGAGTGGCCCTGAGACAAAATCACAGCCTTACTAAGAGCCCAAGACTTAGGATCCAGTTAGGGGTCGGGGATGGGGATGGGGTGGTGGTGCGGGGTGAGTGTGGGGCAGGGTTTGAGCACCTAACTCATGTTTGACGCAGTAAGTCAAGTTCATACCATATCACAGTCCTGGCAGGAAGGGGTGAATTTAGGGACACGGGCAAAGGCAGGGAGGAGCAGGTGGAGGGAGGTCCTCTCAGGCAGGGGACCCGGATCTAAGGAGAGCCCCGATTAGCCCAGGACCCAGCATCAGGCCTAGGGGGAGTGCAGGGGTCGTCTAGGGCACAGCATTTGGGAGGCACTCTCACGGTCCTGCAGACAGCCTCGGCACCTCACTCACTCTCTGCCCCAGAACATAAGGCTACCGGGCCTCAGGGTACTATCTGTGCCCCAAAAGAGAGAAGGAACTCCAAGGGCAGCGGGGAGAGCACACAATCCTGGGAGAGAGGCCCAAGTGGGTGCCCCGCTTCCTCTAGAAGTCATTACATCCCCTTGTCTGATATTACTTCAATTTTTGAAGCTGGGTAGTGAGTCTACTCCACTAGAACAAATGCCAGTAACTTTTCCACCACAGACTGAAAAACATGAGGGCAGTAAAGGTATCCCTAGAAACAGTGTAGGTCCCTACACTAGAGTGACATCTAGATTAGCAATTCTCAGATCTGACTCAAAGCTCCCTAGGGGAAGTCTGGAAACCCAGCAAGAGTATCTGGGGATCTGCATTCAAACAGAACACGGTGGAGGTAAACTGCATCAACGGTTCATATGCATGTGGGAAGTTATTTATCTGCTTCCTTTCCCATTACTGCCTACTTGCTTCAGCTGGGCAGAAGCATCTAAATTAAAGACCAAAGACAACTATTGACAAGAAAGCATTTACCTGCCCACTTTGCCATGGAGAAGAGGACGGAGCGGAAAACTACCCAAAGTCTAAGTGACACCCACCCCCTTAATGAACTCACTTCATTATTATTAGGCTAATACCACCCACTGACTATTACTACCACTGCTGCTACTACAATTCTCAGCAACACCGTTTAGTTTCGATGAGATACCAGGGCCTGGGGCTGTCTCACGAAGACCTCTATGAAAATAAAGCATGCATGAAGTATATTTCATTTCAATGTATTTCAGCCAAATACATTTTTTTTTTTAATTTTACTGCACGCAGGCTTTTCTCTAGTTGCGAGCGGGGGCTACTCTTCGTTGTGGTGCGTGGGCTTCTCATTGTGGTGGCTTCTCTTGTTGCGGAGCACGGGCTCTAGGCGCGTGGGCTCAGTAGTTGTGGCACGTGGGCTCAGTAGTTGTGGCTCGCGGGCTCAGTAGTTGTGGCTCGCGGGCTCTAGAGCGCAGGCTCAGCAGTTGTGGCACACGGGCTTAGTTGCTCCGTGGCATGTGGGATCTTCCCGGACCAGGGCTCGAACCTGTGTCCCCTGCACTGGCAGGCGGTTTCTTAACCACTGCGCCACCAGGGAAGTCCCCATTTTTCTTTTCATCAGATATACTTCTCCTTTTCATGAAGTGAGTTGAACTGTCTATGCATGGTGATAGAAGCAAAACAAATGTTTCTTAAACAAGAAGAGTGCTAAGTTGATTAGTGCCGTTGATCTTCATTCAGAAAGGACATCCTCAGGGCCACTTCCTACATACAAATATAATCAAACTACAGAGACACTTGGCTTATTCTGTATTTTCTGGGGTGTGATCAGGTGGGGAGCACTTCCTCCTGGGGCACTGGAGTTCTTCGAGCCCGCTTCCCATCTCCTTGGCAGGTGTCCTTGGCAGCTTTTCCATAAATAAGGCTTCATCATCCAAGACCAGCCTCCACCTGGCACTTTCTAAATTATTTTTTAGTACTGTTTTCATCACAGTTCCCTCTTTGATGTCTAGGAACCCACGTTTCTAGAAATACTCTATGGATCTTTGAGTTCTCTCGACTCTGCAGTGTCAGGCTGTAGAAGTTGAAGTTACAGAAGGTGGGTGTTTCCACAAATAGGAGCTCTACGTGGCCACATTTTCTCTTCAATGTCATGTCCTGCGTGTTTTGTTCATCAGTTCATCACACACACATGCCACCTCTTCCCAGCTGAGAGAGTACAAGTGTTCTTCAAACCACGAACGATAAAAGCAACTGCTTCCAACCCAGAGCAAGCTACCATTTTGTCATCTTCCAAAGAGCCAGAGACTAAATCTGGAGAAGAGCTCGTGGGACATGATCTGGAAACAGTTCAATTGAGCAGGTTAGCGTTGTGGGCTTGGTGCCACAGCTCCTTTCCCCTGCCCCCATGTGCCTAATTATCAGTGATGGAGATCACTCTGAATCCTCTAAACACAGGGTATTTGGCAAAAATGTACTTTTGCATTGTACATTTCAGCACACCACACAAGACTTTTAAAATAAATTGTGGGCTAACAAATGGCCGATCCATTTAAAAGGGAAGATTCTTGGCATGGAGAGAATTTAAATTTTTAAAATTGCTTTCCTCCAGATAATTTTCCCCTGGGCAGAAAGCTGCTTTGGTTGGCGGGGGACTGGGCGTTGAGGAAAGCACGTAAAGAGGTGTCAACGTCCTGTTGACTGAAGATGTTTGAAGATGTGTCAGGTGTTTACTGCTCTGGCTGCAGGTTCCTCCCAGCCTCGTGCTCCTCCCCGATCTCCTGGTTCCTTTAACGGCAAGCTAAAGAACTCAGCCGGATTCGAGACAAAGGACCTAGTCCCAACACGGCTTGTCAACAGAAGAATGAAGCCCAAGGGCAAGGATGACTGGAACTCAGCTAACACCAGGTGGTAAGATCCGTGAGGGCAGGACCACATCTGCCCTGCTCCCCACTGGGTACCCAGCCCCAGCACAGAGAAAATGCCGGTGGGTAACTGGTAAATGGACGGATGAGTGAGTTTCCTCATGAATGCTATCTTTTTCAGGCCCTCTGTATTTTCTGGCAAACCCTTAAAAGTCTAACAGGGGCATATTTGGGCTTGTGTGTGTGTTTGTGTGTGTGTGTGTGTTTTGTGTCAGATCCAGAACCAGTCAGAAGAACTAGTGATGGGAGGGAGATGACCAATCCCTGTCTAACACCACAAAAGGAGACTTAATTTGGTACAAAGATCTAGCCAAGTGGGGGTATGTGCTCCCACACTTCACGCAAGACGCTTTGTATCTTTTCTCAATGAACTTGACCCCATAAGATATATAATCCTTCATTTCAAAAGCGCCCATCCTGCCCCCTTCTTACATGCACAAATCCCTACTGAAATATACTGTCCTACACAATGAAAAGTCATTATTGAGCTAAGGACTGCAACACCTACGCTGGTTAATTTTTATTCAATATATCGTCATTATTATTATATCATTAATATTATTATCATTATCATTATTATTATTATTAGAAATTACACTCCAGTGAGGTGGAAGTAAATATACTGCTTAACATTTAAGGATTCCAAGAACCTCAGTAATAATACCTGGATGTTTTGAGCTAAAAAAAAAAGCCCATCATTTTAATAAACTAACTTCATTCACAGACACTGTGATTCAGATGACACCAACAATGGATGGGGACTGGATTCCTACCCCTGGTGAGTGTGAAGCCATCACAGGGACAAGCTTTCAGAATTCATGTGAGGGAAGGAAAACTGTCCCTAACATTGGTGACACGTAAAGGTTGCCTCTATTTCTGGGTCAAATTTGTCTCAATATCTGGGTGGCTGGAGTTCACAGATAGAAAGACACTTCTCAAGTCAGAGTTCAAGATGCCACACATGACTAATTCAGTTGTCTGGATTTTTCAAAATTTGGTCCAAATGACTTGAACCAATTTAATATGTCTTTGCTGCTTTCACTCATTATGCAAAGCAATGAAAAGGCTGAGATCCTAACAACAGGCACAGCCTAGTAAACAACAGAGAATTCTTTATATAAGGAGCTTCTATCCCGACTTCTCTCCTCATAAAATGCACCCGTGATTAAAGGCTAAATATACTTCCCAGGACAGCCAATACTAGAAATGTTTCCTTTATGTTGAACAGAAAGCTGAAATTTGCCACCCAGTGGCTCCAGCCTGGCTTTGCATTGCAACACAAACAAAAATATATTCCCTCTTCTCCATGACCGTTTTCTAAGATGTGAATTCACCTGTCACGTCTCCCCTTGCCCATCTCTTGCCCAAGTCCTTCAGTCATTCCCTGGATTACTCTAGTTCTCAACTCCTTTCCAACTTGATCCTGAACATCTCAATGTGCTCATTTGTCCCTTTTCCATGTTTCTAACTTTTAAAAAAAGTATTCACATAAATGGCTATAGCAATTGAAACTTTAAACCATCCTTTTGTTGTATGAGTTAATACAGTGTACTGGACAAATACATTAATTCTTACCACCTGATTTAAGTAGTTTTTAGTTTAAATTTAGAATTAAAGCTCTCTTCCTCTGTCTCTAAGTGTTGAAACCCAGCTGGCCCCTAGGTGGTGCTCATTCTGACAGTGCCATCCTAAATTTCAGCCTGTGATTTCATTCCCATGGCTGGGTCTTTCAGACCACATCATCAGCACTTAGAGAAGCTCTCTTTGGGAGATATTAAATCACAGGTAGTAAAGCAAGGCTTGGACAGTGATGTTTATATGCTTCCCTATTTTCATATATAAATATTCCCCTACTCCTTTCAAATTGGTATGTCTATTAGAGTCCGGAAGTCACTTAGAAAACAGAATTCTAAACTACTTGAAAATGTCTTTTAAAAAAGACCCCCAATCCAAAAATGGGCAGAAGACCTAAATAGACATTTCTCCAAAGAAGATATACAGATTGCCAACAGACACATGAAAGAATGCTCAACATCATTAATCATTAGAGAAATGCAAATCAAAACTACAATGAGGTATCATCTCACACCGGTCAGAATGGCCATCATCAAAAAATCTAGAAACAATAAATGCTGGAGAGGGTGTGGAGAAAAGGGAACACTCTTGCACTGTTGGTGGGAATGTAAATTGATACAGCCACTATGGAGAACAGTGTGGAGGTTCCTTACAAAACTAAAAATAGAACTGCCATACGACCCAGCAATCCCACTACTGGGCATATACCCTGAGAAAACCATAATTCAAAAAGAGTCATGTACCAAAATGTTCATTGCAGCTCTATTTACAATAGCCAGGACATGGAAGCAACCTAAGTGTCCATCATCGGATGAATGGATAAAGAAGATGTGGCACATATATACGATGGAATATTACTCAGCCGTAAAAAGAAATGAAATGGAGGTATTTGTAATGAGGTGGATGGAGTTAGAGTCTGTCATACAGAGTGAAGTAAGTCAGAAAGAGAAAAACAAATACAGTATGCTAACACATATATATGGAATCTAAGGAAAAAAAAAAGGTCATGAAGAACCTAGTGGCAAGACGGGAATAAAGACACAGACCTACTAGAGAATGGACTTGAGGATATAGGGAGGGGGAGGGGTGAGATGTGACAGGGTGAGAGAGTGGCATGGACATATATACACTACCAAATGTAAAATAGATAGCTAGTGGGAAGCAGCCGCATAGCACAGGGAGATCAGCTCGGTGCTTTGTGACCATCTAGAGGGGTGGGATGGGGAGGGTGGGAGGGAGGGAGATGCAAGAGGGAAGAGATATGGGAACATATGTATATGTATAACTGATTCACTTTGTTATAAAGCAGAAACTAACACACCACTGTAAAGCAATTATACTTCAATAAAGATGTTTAAAAAAAAAAAAAGACTAATCATTAAACCCTTACAGATAACTCAATCAGAAGCCAACGCATATGAGGTTTTGTTCACCGGTTCTCTAATATTCAACAGGGAAACAATGCAGACAGCACCCTGCGGTGAGGCGGGAGAAATGGAGTGCACCACAGCCAAGGAGCCCCACGGGGAAATGAGGGACAGCCTTGCCCCAGACTTCATGTGTGTGAAGTTCAGAAGCAGAAAAGCTATGACCTAACAGCCATGGTTCCGGAGATGCTAAATGTGACAAAGCAATGCTTTTCCTTGGGAAACATACTCCTGACATCTACTCAGTGCTGATATGCGGCAAGACCTACCCATCCCTGTTGCTGGCACTGCTCCTGCCTGGCAGTGCCAAGGAACTGTGAAAGTGCATGCGGGGTTTCCTCATCTGAGCCTTTGTTCCCCATTCTCTTATTCTGCTGAGCCCTGAGACTGACACACAGGCCAATCACACTGTGTGACTGGGTTTCTCGTTTGGGAGCAGATTTTATCTCATGTGTACGTTTATCCTACACACAATAAAAAACGGTGTCCCTCCCCATCCTCACGATTCCCTGACCTTAACCCCACTCATAGCTCCAACATTTTAGGGATTAATAAAAAAGATATACGTTTAATCTTCTATTTGTCTATCATATGTGTAAATTATTTATTAGAAGTAGATATACTTTCAATTTTAATAATACATTAACAGATAAATTTTCAGAGTTGTGCTTAATATAAATTTTTTTTTCCAGTTTTTCCACTGCCAACCAAATGTTTAATTAAATTGAAACCTTTTCTTTGCAAGTGAGAGAATTAGTCCCTAGGGAATCCTTATCACCTTGTTAGTACTAACTGTTCTTATTTCCATCTGATTGTTTAATCGAGCAAGAAAAATACACTAATATGTGATGAGCTGTACACAGCATGGACTTTCTCCTGTGGAGCATCACCACGAGAGACAGTTACAGTGACACAAGTTAAAAGAAACTTTCTTCCTCTTAGAGAAATATAAAAGTTCAACTTACCTGTTTTTTTCATTTAGAAAAACAGGATAGTAAACTATGTCCAGCATACAGTAAGCCTAAAACTTGCTTTCATGTTACATAGACAGTTAAGGAGGAAAAGGATAGTAGAAAAGAGAAAAAAAACGAAGAAAAAGGGACAGACAGGGAAAGGGAATGACAGAGACACACCAGACGTGGAGAAAGGACAAAAGCAGGAGCAGGAGGAGAGGCAGGCAGGTCCCGGGGTGCAGAGACCTGAGCCGAAGTGAACTGTTCTTGTCACGCCCTTTGGTCCCTGAGCTGCAGGCACCCATACAGGGTACTGCTGTCCTGTGTCGCTGAGTGAGCTTATGAGCTGCACCTTCCAGCTTTCTTAACTGTAACCCCTCATCTGGGGACGGCCCTCTTTTACAGGGATCATCACCAGTCCACAGGGGACGTATGAGGACCTTCTCCTCTGGGCCAAGATGGCAGCGGCCTGAGCTAGTTCACCGTGAGCCACAGAAGAGGGAGCTGAGAGTCGTATCTGGCTCTAGGGCTGAAGTGTCCCCGCCACAGGAAGCAATCCCGGGCCCAAGACCTTTCACAGGGGCTTACCTCCTCAACCATCTGCTTGACTTTCTTCTGCTGGCAATGCACCATGTCATCTAGGTGTCGGATCCGCTCCCGGAGGCTGGCTGACGCCTCCTCCAGCCGCTGATACCTAACACAAATAGAAGAAAGCGCGAGTGAATCCTCAAGCAAAGCAGCAAGAGCAGCGCCCAGAGTCACCGCTTGAAGGGAATATTGCCCAGAACAAGACGCACTCTTCCTACTTCGTGTGTATCCTAGTTTATTAACTACCAGTCGACCACCCCACTGTAGAAGGAAGATAGGACCATTTTTCAAGTTCCCACTTGCAAGTTTTACCCTGTATAAGGACAGTTACTATACTTTCCAGGGGCTGAGAGAGAATTTTTTTGCACCACTTACAGATATGAGAGGCTTTTTCTTTTTGGGTTAATACAGCATTGGAACATCCAGTAATTACCACGATCAGGAAAACAGAGAAGGAGAAGAATCTAGCAACACAACAAAATATCTGAAATCAAGTGGCAGAGTCCTGGAAAGTCAGGAATTACAATTGTTCCATATATCATTTATTTTGAGAAAATGGGAAATATGCTGGAAGACCCTCTCTCCATCAAAACAGAGCAGACCACCTCATAATACATTTCATACTTTAAAAAAAAAAAAAAAAAAAGCACAAATTATCCTCAGACTTTACTTGGTTCAAATAAACCAAAGGAACCAGCAGATGGACTCTACAGTCCTTTGGGGCCACTGGACTGGAGCACGGATGAAGGGTCTGGTGGTCTGCTTACCACTTCCCATCTCTGCCAGGTCCCTCCTCAGCACTATGTTAAAGACTAGGAAAGATCCCTATAACTCTGCAAACTCTGAAGTTGCATAAGAGGAAGGAGAACAGGTATTTTTTCAGCACATACTATGTGGCAGGCAGTACACCCAGCAGTTCCCTCACAACAATACCCCAATGAGATGGGCACTCTTCGCATCATTACAACTCTCCCCACTTGAAAAAAGAATTCCCATTTTACAGAGAAGCAAAGAATCTCAGGGTTGTTAAGTAACTTGCTCAAATGCTCAAAGCATCCCAACCTTGTTTTCCTTCACTAGAGGGCCGTGCATGGCCTCGCTGCCTTCTGGTTTCCAGAAGAGGCCGTGGACTGCTCCTGCATTTCCCATGCAGGGCTTTATACACTCATAGCCAGAGGACAAGGCAAGGTTTCATTGAGGAATGTTTGGAAACAAATACATTGTAAAATTAGTTTCCATGGCAATGGTATTAGTCACTCTTGAGTTTTCTCATCAACAAGGTGCATCCTGTGGAGCTCAAGGTTATGGAGAACATTTATAGACTGAACTCTGGCACCTGTGACAGGCTTTGACGTGTTCCACTGCACTAACAACCAGCCCTGGGTTGTAAGATGTGGCTGGAAGCTCCACGTTGGAAGCTCCCAGTCCAATGTTTTGCATGTATCAGTCTGCAATGGGTGACGACCAAACGAATGACAATGCAAGGACCAAGTGAGCCCACAAAAACACAGCGTGTCCACCATCTAAATCCATTACAAGACAAAGGGCATTACATCTTACCTTTCTTTGTCAGAATTGGTCATTTCCGTTGACATTTCTGTTTCATGCTCCAGGAGCTGGAGTTGAAGTTGATGGCGTTCCTAAAACAGACAGACACTAATATTTAATCGATGGATCCCAAGTTGGCTGGAGAATGTATAGCAAGCAACTCCAGCACTAGTGAATTCAAGTCTATGTGACACCCATGGGTTTTATACACCCACTTGCCAGGGTCCAAACAAAGCTCAAAATGTCAAATTTACTGGTGCGTATTTATAGATGTATTTATGAGTCAGAGACAAATATCCTGGATAAAGCCATTCAAGATTTATTTTTTTAAAAGCATTTCATCAGCCCAGGCTCAGATGTCTTGTGAAAATTTATGGTTCTAAATAATGTTAATCAATACTCTAAATCAGTGGCCTGTGATACTACAAATTTCTTGGGATTATTTTCTGAATCATCAAGAGGGTCTGGACTTCTGTAATATCCTATAAATGAACTGGGATGGTGTGTACACGGGTGTGTTCACTTGTAAAACTACATTGTGAAAATCAGAATAAGAGTCCCCCAACGGTGTCCACATCCTAATCTCTGAAATTTGTGAATATGTTGCCTTCCATGGATAAAGGAACTTTGCAGCCGTGATTAAGTTATGGTCTTGAAAATGGGGAGATTATCCTGGATTATCTAGTTGGGCTCGTATTGGAAGGAAGAAGTAGGGTTAGAGTCAGAAACAGACAAAGACTGGGAGATGCTACAATGCTGGCTTTGAAGCTGGAGGATGGGGCCATGAGCCAAGGAATATAGTCAGTCTCTAGAAGGGAACAAAGGCTAGGAAATGGATTCTCCTCTAGAGCTCCCAAGAGGAAGCCAGCCCTGCCAACACCTTGATTTTAGTACTTCTGACCTCCAGAACTAAAAATGATAAATCCATGATGCTTTAAGCCTCTAACTGTGGTAAACTGTTAGAGTTTCAATAGGAAACCAATTCATGTATCAAGCTATGCACTTAAGATTTGTACACTTTGCTGTGTGTGTGTGTATATATATATATAAATTTAGAAGTTTACCTAAAATAAGTAATACAAGGGACTTCCCTGGTGGTCCAGAGGTTAAGAATCCGCCTTCCAATGCAGGGGACGCAGGTTCGATCCCTGGTTGGAGAACTAAAATCCCACATGCCACGGGGCAACTAAGCCCGCGTGCTCTACTGCCCACGCGCCACAACTAGAGAGAAGCCGGTGCCCCGCAACGAAAGATCCCGCACACCACAATGAATATCCCGCATGCTGCAACTAAGACCCAACGCAGCCAAACAAACAAATAACTAAATTTTTTTTTTAAGTAATATAAAATCTGGACACATTTCTTTGAACAAAGTGGAAAATATTAATAAAAATGTAGTGCCCGTCACAACCAAAATTGCCCTAGAAATGTTACAGATGAGAGTATAATAAATTTCCTTACAATGAAGTTTATCAAATCCTGCTCATTAATTGGGAGGAGACTATTCTACTTTAGGTCCTTCTCTAAGTATGGCCGTGCCTCATCTTTAACCTCAGAAGTTCTCCCCAACAAGCTCTGGCTACTTACACACATTCCAAACGTCTTTTCCACCAAATATTCAAAGCAGATCCTTGAAACTTTAGCCCCCTCAACTTCTGAAGCTGTAAGCAGTGGCAGACCAAGGGGAGACCAGAGTGGGGAGCAGTCCACCACGGGAGGAAGGGTGTGTTATCATCGATGTACTTAGAATAATGAAGCAAGACCGACTTTTCGGTGGGGTTTTATTACTGCTTTTAAATCTCTACAGCGAATGCACATTCTTACTGTCCCCACGGGTTCTGCCACTGGCTGGAAGTTTACATTAGCCCTGAAATAATAATGATGACTCTTTAACAAGCGAGCCTTCCCTCAGACTCCCCAAAAAGCTGTCTTAAGGTAGGGCAAGGCCTAACTTACAGCACACTTTAAAATTTGATTTTTTTCTAAATTGAGGTACAACAAATCTTGAGTATTGCACAATCAGTACATTTGTATACACATTAGCTGGTGAAACCACCACTGTGATCAAGGCATAGAATATTATCTATTCTGCAGAAGGGTCTCTGATAGAACACATTCCTTACAAGACTTCTACTGATCAGGAAAAAAAAGGGGTTTGGCACACAATGCTGAGAACAGTAAACTAAGGGATATAGCACAGAAGCCATTCAAAAGCACATGGTTTGTCCTCGAGAAAAATCCAAAAATAGGTGAGAAGAGGAATACAAACTCTGTGGGCATGCTGTACACATCCTGTGTGACAGAGATTTGGCACGATTCCTGCTGTCCCAGATTTATCCCTGAAGGGGGAAAAACAGTAAATGGGTAATCTAATCTTAGCTAAATAAAGCAAGCATTTCGCTAGCTTAAATGGGAAAGATTAAGAGGAAGGACAATAGATTTTCAATCACTAAAGAGAAAGCCAAGAGGACGTGGGGAACATTTTGTGTCACACAAATGCTGGCAGGGCCGGCCGGCCTTACCGACACCACCCTGGCCCCCCAGCCATATGGCCCTGACCCGGGCTCCACGTGGACATCAGTGGGAAAAAGCTGGGAACTTTCAGAATCGCAAGGGTACAAAGAAACTCAGTTACAGAACAGGTCCAGCTGGAAAAGAAGCTGACACCAGGGGCAGACATTTATGCAAGTAACAACATAAAAATCAGAGCCACACATTTGTGAGCCCCGACTTTATGTACGCCAGGCACCGCGCTGAGCATTTGGCACGGATTTTTCTCGTGTTCTCCTCACAGAAGGCCTAAGAGTAAGAATTACTATCGTCAGCATTTTACAGAAGAGGAAACTGAATTTGGAAAAGTCAAGTAACCGCCCACAACGAGAAAGAGAAGCAAGACTCAAACCCTAGGTCTGTCTGATCCTAAAACCCATATTCTTAACCAGCACACGGACAGTCTCTCTGTACATCTCCCCGTGCTGCCCGCTCACCTGGCTTCTGTTTGCTGCAGGACAATCTGTCACCCAGCGCGAGTATATGCTTTAACCAGCGCCGTCTGCTGTTGTCGGAGAGCGGTGATGTGGGAGATAGCTCACCCACGTTCTAGAAAATGCCCTCGTTGCCCAATCGTCACGACTGCCACCTCCAGTCAATGCTGACGTTACCCCTAACCATACCCGCTCTTCAATACCGCATGGGATTCTGCTTTCCCAGAGGGTGGAGGCGAAATTGTAACTGACCCTCTATTTGCTCAAGTCCCTCCCCAAAAAAGATGTTACCCAAAACAGGAGCCCCCCACCAGCCCCGAAGCTCCACAGTATTGCATTTAAGGCTGTTCCCAAGCTGGTTACGCCTCCCTTGTCAGGGGACGGTGGAGGGGATCATGCCGCAGACACCACGGGTCAGCCCTCTTCTCAGAATCACCCGGGAGCCCAGCTGTTGACCCTGCTCACACTGTCACTCCCCCTCCCTCCATCGGCAGCCTGGGGATTCTCAGCATCCAGCGTGAGTGAGTTACGGGATGCTGATGGGTCAGGTCTTGGCCGGTCAGTGCTGTTCTGCAAACTCATGCCACTAGAGGCCCACTTTCCAGGAAGCAGCCACAGCTCTAGCCTTCAACTACCCCCCTCCCCCCGCAGCGAGCCATCACCTGCTAAAGGTCACCGCCCTTTCTCTCTCTTCTTTTTTCTCTTTCCTCTCTCCCACCCCTCCTTCCTGTTTCTCCACTTCCTGCCTCATTTCCAGGCTCCCTCTTCCCTTTCTCTAGACTGGCTCATTATCCGGGCAGAGCTCCTGCCTTCTGCAGGCCTCCCCCCAAACCCACAGAGAAAGGCAGTGTCCCCCACTCCGACACAGAGTGTCAGAGAAAAGCCAACCCTTCAGACCCAGGCAGGGCTTGGGGTGTCGCTGTAACGTCGAAATAGGGCTTGCCTGCTCAACAAGTAATCTAAGTTCATGCTTGGGGCCCCAGCAAAGCAGGGCTGCTAAAATATTAGCTTCTGTAAATAATTTGATATGTAATGTTTTTTGAAGCATCAAAATTTTCACCATGGGAAAAATTAGAACTTTGTGGGACTTCCTTATACTTTCTTTTACAGTTTTCTCTTTGTTTTTTTCAAGTCACAAATTGCAGGGATGAGGGCTTCTCATACTTTGGGGCAGGCCTGCAGGGGACCTGCTGCACCGCAAGGGAGGCTGGGCGAGGGGCCCCGGACCCCAAGCTGTGTTACCTTCTCCATGCGCTCAATCAGCCTGTCCAGCTCCCCGATCCTCTGGTCCTTCTCCTCTAGGCTGGTCTCTGCCACTTGCATCTTTTTATTGGCTTCTTCAATGGCTTTCAGAAAACTATTGGTTTCTTCCTGCAAAAGAAATGTACTCTCCTCAGCAGAGCATGCAGTAGCTACCAATCAGGGTCCAAACAGCTCAGGCCTGGCTAAATCATCATGTCTCTTTAAAAGCATGACCTGGCGGCCTAGAAGTGTCTCACAGATCATGAACTCAAATTCCAGGATTCTGGCTCCCACCCATGAATAAAGACACATTGCATGGCTTTTTTTTTTTTTTTTTTTTTTTTTTTAATTTTTAATTTTTTTTATTTTTGGCTGCGTTGGATCTTCGTTGCTGTGTGCGGGCTTTCTCTGGTTGCGGCGAGCGGGGGCTACTCTTCGATGCGGTGCGCAGGCTTCTCATTGCAGTGGCTTCTCTTGTTGCGGAGCACGGGCTCTAGGCGCATGGGCTTCAGTAGTTGTGGCACGTGGGCTCAGTAGTTGTGGCTCGCGGGCTCTAGAGCACAGGCTCAGTAGTTGTGGCGCACGGGCTTATTTGCTCCGCGGCATGTGGGATCTTCCCAGACCAGGGATCGAACCAGTGTCCCCTGCATTAGCAGGCGGATTCTTAACCACTGCGCCACCAGGGAAGCCTGCATGGCTTTTTAATGGGCCTACTTATTTTTTCTCCTTTTTTTCCCCTTGAGTCTTTATGTCTAAAAAGAGCCTACAAATGTTATTTATCCCCTGACTAGGTGCTCAGAGTGTCACACAACCTAAACGGAATTAGGGCTGGATCTGGAATTGAATGCAGAATGCCCAGATCTTTCTCCCATATTGCAAAGCGCCGACTCAGGCAATCAATCAGCACATGTATTAAGCCGGTGAGGACACAAGATAAGGCAGAATGGAGTCCCTGCCTTCAAGGAATTTATGCTCTTCTAGAGAAGCCAAGATGTGAGACATTCAGCCCAGCTCCAATAACACGGACAAGAGAATTCCATGGCAAAGAGCAGAGAAAGTGTGGGTTTCCCAAGGACAGAGGACACTTGCAGGTGTGTGAGCGGGAAAGACTTCATTCGTGGAGATGCTGGCATCTTCGGGGCTCTCAGGGAGCGTAGGTAGGATCAAGGACGGGCAAGGAAGAGCAAATGGAGTGAGAAAGGGCGTGGCTGCAGGTAAGCCCAGGATCTGCTCGGATGCTGGCAAACGGTCAGACCAGCTAGAGAAAGTGGTGATTGAGGACTATTCCAAGCAGGGAAGGTGGTGAGTAAAGGAAGGGAGGGAGAAGGGAGAGCAGTGAATCGGCAAATAATAAATTCCTTGACCCGTCACCCACGGTAGAGCCCACTAACTCCCCTCTGAGCACAAACCCTACCATGTAAAGCTCACCAACAATAATGCACCCCAGACTCTCTGCTACTCCATCAGCAGGTAGGACATACACACCAGGAGCGCCTCTTTCTCGGCACTGTGCCTCTGCTGCTCTTCGTGCAGCCTTTCTTCGTACTGGCTGTACAGCTTCCTGGTCATCTCTCTCATCACCTCCGCGTTGGCTTCTTGGGAGGATTCCACCTGCAGAGAGACTCACTTCAGAGCTACAACTCTGGTGGGCTCAGGGGGAATCCACACCTTTCACTCTGTAGGTATCAAGTGTGGACTCACGGGGGAGTGGACCCATGCCCCAGGGTTCTGCAGGAGACAGAGGCAGCAGGAACTAACGGGCAAAGAGGTAGAAGGAAGAAGGAAAAGGGGTGAGCAGGTGCAGAGAAAATTAAAAGTGGCCCCTTACACTAATTTACTTGATATTATCTGGAAAAGGTGCTCCACAGGAGGGAATTTTTCAAAAGGCAGAAACGTACCTCTCTAAGTGCCAACCTTGCCCCCCAAATTTAGCCATTTTTAAACTGAATTCTCTAAAAGGTATCATGCTCCACTGTCTCATTGACCTCTTTCTTCAATGACTCTCCCTGTCTAATGTTCTCTTGCTCCTGAAATTTTTATCATCTTTTATTCTATCAGTTTTAACAAACCTTTTTCTCTAGTTAATATATCCACACTCTAATTGGCCTCAGAAAGATATGCTTTTTAAATTCTTCAGTATTCTACTGTGGGCTGAAAATAAGACCACTACGTTATTAGAGTTGGGTCAGAGTCCTACAAAATTAAAAAGTAAAAAGGTTTGCTATAGGAGGAAGGAGGGAGTTAAAGAGAAAAGAGGAGATGACAGATATTGATGTTCTACTTCTTTGTTTTGTAGATTTAACTTTGAAACCAAGTAAATAATTTATCTGTTATAAATATTAAATTGTAAACAATTATCTACCAAGATCATTCACTGGGACAAGAACAGACCTTTCAACAAAATGGTGCTGGGATGATCGGATTTGTCACATACAAAAGAATGAAGTTGGATCCCTAATACACCATATACAAAAATTAACTCGAAATGGATTAAAGGCTTAAATGTGAAAGCCAAAACTATAAAACTCTTAGAAGAAAACCATAAGGCAAATCTTTGTGACCTTTGATTAAAATTAGATATGACACCAAAAGCATAACTGACGAAAAAGAGATAAATAAGACTTCATGAATATTCAATATTAAAAACTTCTGTGCTTCAAAGGATAGCATCAAGAAATTGAAAAGATAACACCTAGAGTGGGGGGCAATATTTGTAAATTATTTATCTAATAACTTGTATCTGGAATATATGAAGAATTTTTACAACTCAATAATAAAATATAAATAACCCAATTTAAAAATAGGCAAAGGATCTGATAGACACTCCAGAGAAGATATCCAAATGACCAATAAGCACAAAAAATGATACTTAACATCATTAATTATCAGGGAAATGCAAAACTACAATGAGCTTCACACCTACGAGGATGACTATAATCAATAACAGAGAGTAACCAGTGTTGGCAAGGATGGGGAGAAACTGGAATCCTCTTACATGGCTGGTAGGAATGTAAAATGGTGCAGGCATACCTCTATGTTACCTTTCATATTGTTTGACTTTTCCCCCCAGGTGCATACATTACTTTAAAAAATTTTTTAAGTCAGAAAAGCAGGAAGGCCTTTGACGAGAAGCTGCCCACATGGAGTTGAAGCCACCCCATTAGTTGCACTGGCCAGTCAGTCTCTAGGAAACACTTAAGCTCATATAAGAAATCTGGACTCATCCTTTCCATACCTTTGTGCTTTTCCAAATGTTGTGTTTGGAAACATTCCCATCTGGTTTGGGGGACCTTAGCTGGGGACTCCTGGGGGCTTGCACGGGCCTAGCTTAGGAGATGAGAAAAAGTAGAGCCGTGGGCAAGCAGGCTTATGTTGGGAGTGGCTGGTGTTTCCTTTCTTCCCCGGCCCTGCCCTCACCTGTGAACTTCAGGCCATTGATTTTATGACTCTGAAGGTTTGTCTGTGTCCCCTCCTTCCAGCTTACTGCTTGTTTAAGAGAGCTGAGTTAGCTGCGTAGGTAACCTCTGGATGAGTAAGGTGTACTACAACCCGGATAGGCTACATTATGTTTACTCCAAAGACGGGACAAAAGTCTCTCTTGATGCCCTCTCAATCTCCCCTCTCATCACTAGGCAAGTTTTGGTACCAAGAAACCACAAAATGGGAAATCCTGAACAGAGGTTATCATGAGCTGAAAGAGACCCAGCGTGTCCTGCACTCCATCTCCACTTCTAGAATGGGCTCTGTCCCTCACATCCTGTTTATACTGCATCCAGGTCACATGAAATACTCTGAGACCCGTCACTTTTGTAATTTGGGGGGTGTGGGGCTGGGTAAAGTAAAGCATTAGTCTCTAAAACAGGCAATTGAGGACTGGATTTAGAGGCTTGGTCTCCCTGACACCACAGCACCTCTGCAAGAGACACGGATGCAGAGCACAGGTGCAGAGAGTAGATACTCAGGACATATTTGTGGAATGAATGACTGCATAGAGATCCTACCTTGAGGAAAAGACTCCAAACAGTCATTTCAGAATTTTTCAGCAACAAACGCCTTTTTTTCCAAAGTAACTCTTACGCAGAAATACAATATATGAAAAGGTAGAAGAGCATCCCTGTTTGAAGTGAAAGCAAAGAGGAGCTGATTGACTGTGTAGCTCTCTGGTCTCTCCCCTTTCCCAGGTGGTTGTGTTTGGCCAAGTGGGTGGTGATGGCACAGCCTGTGGGGCAACCATCACAGAGGCTACACAGTGTGGCGTGGTGGCCCATGCTCCCTATCAGCTGTCCCTGAGGCGGCCCATAGGTAGGGGACCACGTGGCCCAGTTTGTTCCCCTAACTAAATTCTTAATAGCACCTCCCTTCACTCCTGAACATACTCTGGTTTGAGCAATAAATCACATGGTACGCTACCCATAACCCACTCTCCCCTAGAATAGCCTAAGGCTGTGTTGAACACAATCTGAAAAGCACAGGCTTAAATAAAAACAAATCCATTCAGGAAATAATTTGTTGAGTGACTTCTGTGAGCCATTCGTGGGTCGGTTCCTGGAAGTTTCAAAGCTGGAAGGAGCACTGACATCTCCCGGGCCTTAGAGGCTGAGCTGAGGAATAAGCACGACCTGGGGGCAGGAGGGACACAGCCCAGAGTCCTTGGTCACCCATCCATTTTCTTCCTGGGGGCCCTTCAGCTCTTCATTGTCAAACCAGACAATGAGGCCTTGGAACCTCAGAGAGAAACTAGACAGTGAAGCTTCTGAAGTCCCAGACCTGTGGGCAGCCCCAGTGTCCTCTCGGTACATAAGAGCAGTGCCACGATGAGGTCTCAGTAGCCCTTGAGGCCACTGGAACAAAGGCAGGAGAGCCCAACAGGGGTATATACAGGGTACCCCCAATCTGCACTGACAGCTGTGAACACAGAAACCGCCTCAGTCCCTTCAAGTCAAATCCTGTGGCGTTGGCCACAAAAAGGGTGGGGAAGCCCAACAAAGAAGAGAAGAGAGAAAGGGAAATGGGAGAGTTGGCGATGGGAGAAGAGAGAAAGGTTAGCAGGAAATCTACATTGCTGTACTGTACCTTCATTTTCAGCAGCTGGTTTTCCACTTGTGCTACCTCTAACTGCCTCTGCTTTTCCCGCAGCTTGTCCATGGAGGCTTCATGTGTCTGCTGCAGATTTCTGATTTGTTCCTTAATGTTGCTATTCTCCAGAGTAACATCCACAAGGGTTTTCTGTCAGGATGAAAATAAAAACCAGATCTAGCGGTGTGAGAAAACATGGCCAGAGTCATACACCGGGACATCCCTTTGTCATTAACGGCTGAGGGAGACATCGGCCCACAGGAGCTGCAAGCCTGGGACCCTGGTGTTAGAGCGCCTGAGGGCCCCCCTGGTGGCCGGGAGGTCTGCCGCCCTGTACTTGGGTGGGCCAGCCAGCTTTCCCCCGTAACATGCCATGGCTGCTGCTAACACCGCTTGCCACTGCTTAGGATGGATGCAAATGGATTAAAACACTTTTCCAAGAAAACACGTTCGTAATATGTAATTTCACGTGGAAAAAAATTGGGTTTGAAAACAGTAAGTATAGAAGAATCCCATTTTGAAAAAAATAATGCATAAGCATCTGTCCAAATGTATTCATGCCTAGAAAAAAAAAAAAAAACTAGAAGGAGTCACTAAAATCCAAATAACGATTTTCACTATGGGATAGGATTATAGATGGTATTCATTTTTTTCTTTGTATCTTCTATATTTTCCATATTCCCAAACTGAAATCAGAAAACAAAATACGTGTTTTATAAAATGGAGATATTCCCCTTTTTTCTTAAACAGGTGGTTTACTTCTGTACTTCTAGACGAGCTGCCAGGGCAGTGACAACAGGGCTGAGGGTACTGTAATGTGTGCAAATGCTTCACCTCCCTCGCTCAGGCAGAGAAGGGCGGTGATGAAGGGAGGGGCAGGGAGCCGAGTCTGTGACTCAGACAAGTGCCTGACAAGTGTCAGAAGCCTGTTGCTTATCGCTCCAGGCTGCCCACTGGAGCAGGAATGCTTAAATTAATATCGCTGCTATTTCATGCTTCAGGTTACTTGCTTAACTCTCCTTACAGAGAAATGGTTTCCACAACCCCAGAATTTCTACCACCAGACACAGGTTTATGGGCACCTTCTACCACCTCCTGAAGTCACCTACAACTTTATATTAGAAGATCTGGAAACTCTGGTGTCGAACACACTTCCTAACACCTGAGGTCCTCTTTGTAGATGACCAGCCTCTGAAGCTCCTCCACTCCTTAGCCTCCACTTTGGATAATAAGCCTCATTCCTAAACCTATTCGAATCAGTAGAAAGGATTTTCAATGGTGGTAAATAGGTATTAAAGAAAATGCAGAAGCCATTTGAAAGTTGGAATCACAGAACATTGGAGATGCAAGGAGCCTTAGAAACCATCTGGCCAACCACCCTCTCTCCAAGTCCCACTGGCTTTACAGAGACCGGTCTTGTGCTCAGAACCTATATCTGGACCAAGAGACCAGGGCTGTAGCCCTGGACTAGCTATACACTTTGTTCAAGTCATTTCTGTTGGCCTCAGTTTGTTTATCCATAAAACAAGGGGGTTAGAGATCATCTCAATAGTGCTTTCCAGCTTTGACATTCTATAAAATCAAACCAAGGATCTGGTCTCGTCAGTAATAATGAAAATGGGGTCGACTAGACAATGGAAGAAGAAGCCAACTATTTTCACACTCAGTTGAGCTTCCTGGCCATGAGATGATGTGTTTCTTTCCTCTGCTCCTCCCTCTTCCCCAGCCTCCACCTCTTTCTTTTTTTGTTTTTTTAAGCAACAGTTTTTAATCTTTTCATTATAAGGCTCCTCTGTCTACCCTGGAATAAGAGACTAGACTGTAACTAGAAATCAGTCAGGGTCCCTGGGTTAGGGTGGATCCTGTTCTAACAGTTGACCTCTGAAGTAAATGCCTGGCGTGTCACGGGTGTGGACAAAAATGTTGCCTGCCATTCCAGTAAACAACGACTGCTGCCCACTATCAAGTCATCAGCCACCGCAGGCCACCCAACAGTGTGCCCTGAGGGGAATTCAAGATGGAAAAAAGCAGGATACTAGCCCTAGATAGTTAAGATGCAAACCAAAGAAATAATTTCGATGAGCCCAGACTCTTACACCTTCTTATACATAGAAAAGCACTAAAAACATTAACTGAAGATGTCTGGGTTTTTTTGTGATTAACAGTAATCTTCTGATGTTTGCCTATATTTTGTTTAAGTGAAACTCCTCTCTATCCTGGTTCCTCCCTCACCCCTTTGGAGCAGTTCCTCAGAGCTATCTGAGAGGCTGATTCCCAGGCTATAGGACTCAGTAAGGTCCCCAAATAAAACAGAACTCTGAACTCAGGTGAGATAACAGCATTTCCTGGTTGGCCAGTAGTGAGATGTCTGAGAGGGAAGGAAAGGGAGCCTGGGTGAGCCCCCTTGATAGCAGGAGGAAGGGAAAATAAAGGCTCCTGAATAAACCAGACCCAAAGGAGGGCTTGGCCTGAGGCCAGGGGAAAGCTGCCAGGCACTATGGGAGAGCCAGGAAAAGGGTGGGACTCAGAGGCCCCACCAGAAATGGGCCTCCCAGACAAATCCAAACACGAGGCCCACCCAGGCCCACTGCGGGACCGTGGCCTAGCTTTGCTGTTGGCACTACTGCCCGAACAGCTGTTAGTAGAGAATACTAGGTCCTAAGGGAAGTGGATAATCCCAACATGAAAATTTGTTTGCTTATCTAGCAAATTATTTATAGAGAACCAGAAAGGATGTGAAATAGCTTGTGTGAACTTTCAAGAGGAAGGTAAAGAGATAAGAGCCAAATAAAGTTGGAAGGGGACAGAAACTATTATTTGCATGTTTGGAAATTAAAGCCAAGGGAAGCTGCTTCTGGTGAATATAATGCTTTACTCTGAACATTTTCAAGTTAATTTGCATGTTACGTGGGGGGGCTCAGTCGGAAGATTAACAATGGGCAGCATATGAGGGGTTAACTCCTAGCAAATCAAACTAATCAAGAGAAAAACCCCCTTGACATGTGGTGACCACACACATTTGCACAAATGTGGGATCCTGACTCTTTTGGCTTCCCTGCCTGGTACTACAAGATATTCTTTGGAAGGCACATGATTTCTTTCAAAGCAAAATAATTTCTAGGGACTTCCCTGGCGGTCCAGTGGTTAAGACTCCATGCTTCCAATGCAGGGTGTGCAGGTTCGATCCCTGACTGGGGAACTAAGATCCCACATTCCTCGTGGCCAAAAAATAGTAATAATAATAATTTCTAAATTAGGAAAAAGTACCTAACAGCCTCTGGGAGTTACTTGTCAGGAATGAAAACAGGTTGCCTTTGCTTAAGTCTGGCTTTCCTGTGGTTGGTGGAACTTCTCGTAACACTGGGGCTTAAGGGAGTGGGCTGATGTGCTGTCTTAGGCACTGACACTTAGGACCACTTGGGTGTCTAGTGGGACAAGGGACATCTCTAGCACTGAACTCAGGATCTAAACCCCCATTTTAATAAGCGCAAAAACAACTGCAACTCCAAGGTTGAGAGTCTCAGCTTGGAAGCATTTCCATCGGCTTCCTTCCTTCACCGTCTCCCTGGCCTGGCCTTTACTGTGGCTGTGTGTAAAGGATTCTGAATAATGAGCTGAAGACATTCTGTGACTTACTTTTCTACAGAGACACAGGGCCCACCCTTGGCTAAGCTCTCTTGCACTGGAACAGAGGAGACCCAGGCGAATCGGGAGCAGATGAATACCTGCAGGCCGATGGAGTCTGACACCAAAGCCAAGTTCATGGTATTAAAACTGTCCAGGGCTGACGACTGGGTTTGGATGTAATTCTGCTGATACTCCTGCTGAGCCTGTGAAACCTGGACAGATTGAAGAGACAGTTACACACAACCAATGCACACACACTCACGACAACCTTCAGTTACACACAACCAATGCACACACACTCATGACAACCTTCAGTTACACACAATCAATGCACACACACTCATGACAACCTTCAGTTAGGCTGGAACATTCCCCTGATGGTAGCCACATCCGGGTCAGTGATATTTCAAGTACAGCTTTAAATTAAAAAGTCACCATCTGCATGACCCAGAGAGTAGAAAGACAAGACTACTTTTCCTTCGGATAATATTCACACATTCCCCCACAGGGCTTCACTTAGTCCTCGCAACACTTTGCGGCAGCCAGAACATTCCCTTTTATAGGGAGGAAACAGAATCAGAGAAGTTAAGGGATTTGTATGCAAATAGCTAGGAAGTGGAACAGCTACTTTTAGAACTAGAATGCAGTTGGATACCTTCTTGTGCCATCTTGCTTTTTTTTTTTTTTTTTTAACAAATTTATTTATTTATTTATTTTTGGCTGCGTTGGGTCTTCGTTGCTGCGCACGGGCTTTCTCTAGTTGCGGCGAGAGGGGGCTACTCTTTGTTGCAGTGCGCAGGCTTCTCACTACGGTGGCTTCTCTTGCTGCGGAGCATGGGCTCTAGGCTCGCGGGCTTCGGTAGTTGTGGCTCATGGGCTCTAGAGCGCAGGCTCAGTAGTTGTGGCACACGGGCTTAGTTGGTCCGCGGCATGTGCGATCTTCCTGGACCAGGGCTCAAACCCGTGTCGCCTGCAATGGCAGGCGGATTCTCAACCACTGCACCACCAGGGAAGTCCCATCTTGCTTATTTCTACTCACCATGGAAGGAATATACTTTGGGCTCAACCAGTTCTCAAGAGTTGTTTTGTGGCTGCTGCAGTTGTTGTGCTGTCTTTGGTGGACGTGTATTTAACACGTTTGAGAGAGATTCAACAGAGGCCAGTCTTAAACTAGACCTTAAAGAAGGGCTGGATATAGAAAGGCCGGGAGAGGACTTCCCTGGCAGTCCAGTGGTTGGGACTCCGCGCTCTCACTGCCGAGGGCCCGGGTTCAATCCCTGGTCAGGGAACTAAGATCCCGCAAGCCTCGCAGTGCGGCCAGAAAAAAGAAGGCTGGGAGGCAGTAGAACCAGGGGTAAGGTTTCTGGGAGGCTCAAGGGTAGACCCCGTGTGGCCTGTGGGAGCCAAAGGAAGCAGCCAGGCATGAGAGAGTGAGAGGTGCACCCTTGGGAGTGGGAGACAGAGTTGAAACAGCAGCCCAGGTCCAGGAGCAGGAGGCATGTTCCTGCTCACGGTGTGTTCCTACAGCAGTAAGTTACCTTCTTAACCTGGCTACAGTCCGTGGTGTGGCCTGGAGGAGGAGGAGACTGAGGGTAGAGACTGAGCTCCTACGACAGTCTAGCATGAGAAAACAGGGTGTGTAGGAGGTGGCAATGGAAAGCAAGGGGCAGAGATCTGTTTTTGCATCTATTGCAAATCCAATCCTTTGGCTTTAATTACAGTCATTAGTGTCAGTGGATGGCAGAGTGAATTTCCATAGGTAGGTGAGAATTTCACAAATCTCTTCCTACGTGTCAGTGAGCATGGGCTAGGTGGATATGTCTGTATAACCCCCTCCCCTGTAATCAAGGCAGTAGGTCTTACTTAAGCAGATAATTTCACAGACCAGACATAAACTAGACTCTAATACACAACTGTGGCAACTGTGCTTCTTTCCTGCAGATGTTAACTTTTTTTTTTTGAATTTTATTTATGCTTTTTTATAAGCAGGTTCTTATTAGTTATCTATTTTATACATATTAGTGTATACATGTCAATCCCAATCTCCCAATTCATCCCACCACCACCCATCCCCCGCTTTCCCCCCTTGGTGTCCATACGTTTGCTCTCTACATGTGTCTCTATTTCTGCCTTGCAAACCAGTTCATCTGTACCATTTTTCTAGATTCCACATATATGTGCTAATATACAATATTTGTTTTTCTCTGACTTACTTCACTCTGTATGACAGACTCTAGGTCCATCCACGTCTCTATAAACAACCCAATTTCATTTCTTTTTATGGCTGAGTAATATTCCATTGTATATATGTACCACATCTTCTTTATCCATTCGTCTGTCAATAGGCATTTAGGTTGCTTCCATGTCCTGGCTATTGTAAATAGTGCTGCAATGAACATTGGGGTGCATGTGTCTTTTTGAATTATGGTTTCCTCTGGGTATATGCCCAGTAGTGGGATGACTGGGTCATATGGTGGTTCTATTTTTAGTTTATTTATTTATTTTTTAAATTTATTTATTATTTATTTATTATTTATTTCTGGTTGTGTTGGGTCTTCGTTTCTGTGTGAGGGCTTTCTCTAGTTGCAGTGAGCGGGGGCCACTCTTCATCACGGTGCACGGGCCTCTCACTGTTGCAGCCTCTCTTGTTGTGGAGCACAGGCTCCAGACGCACAGGCTCAGTAGTTGTGGCTCACGGGCCCAGTCGCTCCGCGGCACGCGGGATCCTCCCAGACCAGGGCTCGAACCCGCGTCCCCCGCACTGGCAGGCAGACCCTCAACCACTGCGCCACCAGGGAAGCCCTATTTTTAGTTTTTTAAGGAACCTCCATACTGATCTCCATAGTGGCTGTATCAATTTACATTCCCACCAACAGTGCAAGAGGGTTCCCTTTTCTCCACACCCCCTCCAGCATTTGTTGTTTGCAGATTTTCTGATGATGTCCATTCTAACTGGTGTGAGGTGATACCTCATTGTAGTTTTGATTTGCAGTTCTCTAATAATTAGTGATCAGCTTTTCATGTGCCTCTTGGCCATCTGTATGTCTTCTTTGGAGAAATGTCTATTTAGATCTTCTGCCCATTTTTTGATTGGGTTGTTTGTTTTTTTAATATTGAGCTTCATGAGCTGTTTATATATTTTGGAGATTAATCCTTTGTCCGTTGATTTGTTTGCAAGTACTTCCTCCCATTCTGAGGGTTGTCTTTTTGTCTTGTTTATAGTTTCCTTTGCTGTGCAAAAGCTTTTAAGTTTCATTAGGTCCCATTTGTTTATTTTTGTTTTTATTTCCATTACTCTAGGAGGTGGGTCAAAAAAGATCTTGCTGTGATTTATGTCAAAGAGTGTTCTTGCTATGTTTCCCTCTAAGAGTTTTATAGTGTCCAGTCTTACCTTTAGGTCTTTAATCCATTTTGAGTTTATTTTTGTGTGTGGTGTTAGGGAGTGTTCTAATTTCATTCTTTTACATGTAGCTGTCCAGTTTTCCCAGCACCACTTATTGAAGAGACTGCCTTTTCTCCATTGTATATCCTTGCCTCCTTTGTCATAGATTAGTTGACCATAGGTGTGTGGGTTTATCTCTGGGCTTTCTATCCTGTTCCACTGATCTATATTTCTGTTTTCTGCAGATGTTAACATTTATGGCAAGTATGTCATACAAAACGGATTTTTTTTCTTCAAGGTTATTAATCACAAATTTTTTTTTAATGTTTTCTCCCATATGCGTTAGCTAGGTTAAACCAGAGGAAGCTTATTTTTTCTTTAATTTTTAGTAGGTAATACATTCATAGAGTTCAAACATTTTAAAAGTAGAAAAGGTATACACTAAAATAAATCTCCCTTTCACTCCTGTCCCATCTGCTCAGTTACCACCTTGCCCACTCTGCACCTCAAGTAGGAATCACTGTTAATTACTTTATTGATGATCCTTCTAGTAACTTTGTGTACACACACAAAACAGTCTAGATATATTTATTTTCCCCTCCTGGTTTACATAAATGGTAGCACACTACATATGATATTTTCCTATGTCTTGCTTTTTTTTACCACTTACCTATATCTTTAAAATTTTTCTGTATCTCTTTTTGAAGAGCTTACTCATTCTTTTTTTTTTTTTTTTTTTTACAACTCTGTGTATTATAGAGATGTAATTTATTTTACTTTCTCCTTCTTAATGGACGTGTAGGCTTCCAATCTTTTTACTATTACAAACAATGCTTAACAACTAAGTTCATATATACGTCATCTCACATATGTGAGATTTTATCTACAGAATAAATTCTTAGAAAGAAGCTTGCTGAGTCAAAGGATGTAGGCATTTGTAATTTGGGTAGATACTGCGAATTGTTCTCCCTAAGAGTAATGCAAATGACATTCCAAGCAGCAATCTTCCTGTTCCTCCACAGCACGGCTAATACAGCTTCTTGTCCCACTTTTGCAGTTTTGCCAGTCTGTTAGGTGAAAATAGCATCTCAGGACCATTTTAACCTGAATTTCTCTTATTGAGAATGAGGCCAAGCATCTCATCATACATTTAAGAGCTCTTCATCTTTCCTTTACTATAAGCTATCTGTCAAAAATATTTTGCCTATTTTTATGAGTTGTGGCCTTTTTCCTCTTGATTCATGGTCACTCTTTAAATACTCAGGATATTAGCCTATTATCTATAATATGAAGGCAAATAATTTTTCCCAGCTCGTCATTTGACTTTGGTGTTTTTGTCAGCACTAGTCTTCATTTTAATGTAGTCAAAGTTATCAACTTTTCCTTTTGTGATTTTGGGATTGCATGTCATAGTAAGAAACTGCCTTCCCCACCCCAAGAGTATAAAAGAATTCACACATATTTTCTTCTGGCACTTGCAAGTTTCATTTTTTAGCATCTTTGATCTATTCAGAATTTACCCAGGTATAAGTCTGTCCCAACAGCATATACTGACTGGTCCATTTTCCTCCCTTCATTTCAGATGCCACATTTATCATATATTAGGGTACATTTCTGGGCTTTTTTTCATTGATGTCTATTCATTTATGTGCCAATACTATATACTGTTTTAATCACTGAGGTTTTCTCAATTTCTTGTAATATTAAGAGGGATAGTCTCCTTCATTGCCTTTTTTTCCCCAGAATTTCAACTCCTCATATTTATTTTCTGTATACCATGGAACCACCTAGTCCAGTTGTAAAAAACAACATAAAAATCTGTTGGTATTTTTACTGGGTTATATTAAATTTGTATATTAACTTGAATGGTATTAACATCTTATGATGTTGAATCTTCCTTTCTAAGTACATGGCATATCTTTCTACTTGTTAAAGTCTACTTCCAGATACCTGGTAGTTTTTGTTGTTGTTATTTCCTCTAACTGGTTGTTTTTTTGTATATTGAAACCTAACATGTGCCCATTAATCTTTTACCCTGCTATCTTACAGAATTCTTTTATTATTTATAGTAGTTTTTTTTATTGGTTCACTTGAGCTTTCTGGGTATATCACCATATAGTTTGTAAACAGTGATAGTTTTACATCTACCTGTCCAGTTTTTATACCTCTAAAAACTATTTATTTCTCTTGTTTAATTTATTTCTCTTGTTTAATTCCATTGGCTAGGATCTCCAGTACAATGTTAAATAATAATAGTGGTAGCTGGCTTCCTCATCTTATTCCTGATTTTGGAGGGAATGCTTTGAATGTAAAGATTACTATCGCCACAAAAATTGTCCTGTAAAAAATAAACTTCATTCTGTGATAAAATTCCCTTGGTTCATTTACAATATGATTCCATCATAAGGAACATCATAAACTCAAATATCTTCAGGCAGTAGCAACTGAGAGGGAGTTCTAAGCTCCACATTTGACTTACTGACAGTTCCTGGGTGAGCTGTCGAATCTTCTGTCTCATTTCATCATAGTCTCCGTACATTCGCTTCCTTACATTTTCCAAAGTGGCTCTTACCTGCAGCCCACAAAGATGCTATTTAGAGATCAAGCTACAATATTTTCAAGTGAGATTTCTGAAACATTTAAGAAACCCTAATGAGAGAAGGGCCCCACAAAAAAACAATCTTAAGAACAGGACAATTGGGATATTAAGAAAGAAGATCAATCTAATTAGAAGCTGATGGAATTATCCAAATAATATTGATGATAATAATAATAATAAATGCATATTGTGATTATATATAATTATTGATAACTATTAATTATACAAATAACGTGCTCTAAAGAAAAGATTTGTTTACTGAAATTCACCTACCACCCTTAAAACCATATTCAGGCCAGATTTTCCCCTTTTCCTATCACATGTTTTTACAAGTAGGAAATGTTGAACAAGTTGACTTTCTAAACACATGGCTAGGAGGACCAAAACACCAAAAAGCAAAAGCCACCTCTAATTTTCCCTATCTCTGCCCTGACTGCCAAAGAACAAATAATGGTTGGAATATGAGGCAGGAAAGTATGAGCTTAGAGAGCCCGTAAAAGTGAAATTCAGTTCCTCAGTAATCACCAACAATACACAAGGCACTAAATATAAGTCAGGTGATCCCCCAAACACCTGTTTATACAAACTCTGTTTAAATTTCTCTATAGTACCACTTCCAGAGGAGTAACGGGGCCTTAAATATATTTTCAATAAAAACAAAAAGCCTAACAAATAGTCTCTGTCTTCCCCCTTCTTCTGGTGCCCCTAGGAGGATGAAGAACTCAGGGATCCTCGAATAGAACAGGAAGCCTCAAGGGAGCCCTCTCCAGAATGCTCTGGAACTTCTATCACAGGAAAGGCTCAAAGGCAGCAGTTTGGTTTGATGGGTGTGTAGGGCACAGCATGAGGGGACCTAATTTTGAAGCTGTACTTGCACAACTAGCACGTTGTTTTAAACTGACTGCATGTTTATTAGGAGTGACTGGATATTGGTGGAGATTCCAGGGCAGGAAGGAGAGGGCAAGTCAAGACACCACGCCCTCCCCAGATGAATTCTAGTAATAAAGACTACTTTCTTGTCATTGACTACAAACATTTTGGCGAAATGAGCCAAAAGCACAACTTTTCATTCTGGGCAGGCAGAATGGCTCTCATCTGTGGTCCTGAGCTAGCTCTTGGGCTGCTCACCACTGGGAAGTGGGTGGAGCTGGGTGTTGCTCCAATTGGCAAATACTGCAGGAAACCAACTAAGCCAGAGTCACCCACAAGCAAGGGAGGGCACACAAACCCATAAATACACTCAGGAATGAGGAGCGAGTGATAGGTCTGAAACCAGCTATAGAAGGTGTTTACCCGGAAATTAATTTTAAGTTGCAGATCACAGTGGCGGTTTGGAAATTCAGGTCAGTTACTCCCCTGTGACCTGGGCACCTGACAGCCTGAACGTACTATCTTGTCTTGGGCAATCTACAACTCTCCAATCTGTTTAGAAGGTTTACCTCTGAAGTGGTGGTGCCATGTTATTTGGGGCATTTCAGTGAGGAAGGCCTAAGCATTTCCATGAGAAAAATACAGGAAATTAGGAAGGTGCAAGCTGTTCCTACATAGGAAAATTAGGAATGGGATACTGTGAATGGTTAAAACTGATCTTTGGGGGCTGGATGACTGGGGCTCTGAGGCTGGTGGTTGTCACACATCTTCTGCATGTTTGTGTAGGAATATGGCTCTTCTGGCTTTTCTTCATTTTCTCTGCTAAGCATTTATTATCTTTTTTATTCCCTAAAATTATACAAGTATCCAAATCTTTTGAGACACATTAAGAAATGCACATTTATTATTTTTGATATTTGATAAGAGATGTTTTTCTCAAAAACTCAAACAAAAGCTGACATGTGTTTATGTCTTATTCGCAAACACAACCAAATAAAACGGGGCACAAAGAACTAGTTTTGACCTTAAGGGTCCCTTCCCAGACCCCACAATCTATACATGAGAAAACTGAAGCCCAGACAGGGCAGAAGTTTGTCTGGGCCAAAGAGCTGGACCTTGACCCAAGATCTATGGGGACTCTATTGCCCATGCTGCCCCTGTTTCTCACTTTCTAGTCCACAGGCCAGTGTTTTGGTGCAGCTCATTGCCTCTCTATCTAATCACTCTGGTTTGGGTCACAAAGGCACTGGTCAATCTAGGGAGACACTGGGTGGACCAAAAAGGAATGGAGATGATGGATGGATGGATGGATGGATGGATGGATGGATGGAGGGACAGGTAGGTAAGTAGACAGATATAGATAGATAGATAAAAAAGAAATGAAAAAATTACAAAGAAATGCTCCAAAATGTTAACAACTGTTCTGGTTGAATCGTAGAATTACGGGTGATTTTGTTTTCTTCTTCATACATGTTTACATTTTCCAAAATTTCTCAATAGAACATATAGTTTAAAAGAAACGTAATATTCAATCCCTGGTCAGGGAACTAAGATCCCGCAAGCCGCGCAGCGTGGCAAAAAAAATAATAATAATAATATTAATTACAAAAAATTGTATTAATTGGCCTGGGTTGGACAATGTCTATCATGGTTGACTTCCCACCATCCATTTCAACCTAACCAATTGGTCTGAACCAGCAATAGTCACCCTATTCCCCTTGGCAGTGATGGATTTGGGAATGGGCATGTGACCTGGGTTCTGGCCAATGAGAAACAAGGGGAAGTCTAATGGAGGGTCTCTAAAGAGTAACCAGAGATGACTGTCCTCTTTTCCTCCTCCAGACACCATCATATTTTTAGATGTTGCCATAAGCATGAGGCTGAAGGAGAAAAGAACCAAGGGAAACTCAGAGAAGTAGAACTGGAGCTTGGAGAGGCCTGCTTGGAGCCCACCTACCCCTAGAGTTATCCCCACATGAGACAAATTTCCTTTTCAAGTTGGCTTTTCTGTTACTTGCAGTGAAAAGCATCCAAATTTATACAGTTGTCCAAACTCGTACATTAGGAGTGTTCAATGTAATAAGCAAAACTACTTAAGAGCCTACTTATCATACATGGAAAAAAGAAGCCATTTGGTCTCCTGAGTATCCCTACTTAGTAACATCTAGAAATTCACTCTATACCTCACTGCAGAATTACATCTGCGCTTTTCCTATTACCATGAAGATCTGTAGCCACATTTCCATCCACAATGATAACAGAATTGTTTCAAAATGCCTTATTACATTCATATCAATGCTTCCAACTCCACCCTCTTACATGCTACAAGAAGTGTATAAACCAGAAAAAAAAAAATCCTTAAACAACTCACATCTTTGATGTAGTTCATCTCTTCTTTCAGCTGATTGGTGGTCCACCCATACACCACCATTTCTTTCTGCTGGTTTTGATCTGATCTTCGCACCACACCATAGACAACACCCTGAGGGAGTTTCATGGTGGGTTCATCATTGCTCAGGTCACGATACTAAAAGAGGGTAGAAAGAGAGAAAATAATGACTCTTTAGGCCTCGTAGAGACAGCTGTCATCATGGGCCCACTGTATATAGTTATGCAGGTTGTACCCAGCACTAGGGTGCCTGGCAGTGGGGAGAGCGGCCAGTAGAAATCCAGCCTGGCCTCTGCTCGCCAAGTCACACCTGGCCTGGGCTGAGCCTGCCTTTACCCTGGAGGAAAAGCACCTTTCCCTAATTTCTACCAAAGCTCTGTTCCTTTACCTCGTAGTACATCTGCAGGGCCCTATCTTCCCAGAGAAGGTGCCTTTACTTAATTCTCACAAAGGTGCCAGGTGGACGTGCGCCATCCCTGATAACAAGAGTGAGTGTCTAAAATCTCGCATTCTTGGTAATACTGTTTTTCTCTTTATATCGGTTCCTCTGTATGACTTCATCCTCATCATTAACTGTGTGGCCTGAAATGCATGAGGTTGAGATACGCAAGGGAAGAATTTTGGCAGCCATCTGGCAGCCAGATTGTCCTCTGAGGTTAGGGCTGACCCTGGAGCCAGTTCCGAGGAAAGGGGGTGGGGTCACCTGTTGTGACCATTCATGAAATATTTCTGAAAAGCCAGGCAGAGGTGGCATACCTTCACCCCAAAAGAATCTTCTGCTCCTTAACTCTCTCAGTTAAAGCTCTGATCAGTGCTGAAGTGCAAATACCTTTGGGAAGTGGGGAACATGTCCAAGTCCTAACACATCTTCATAGACTGAAGGCTCAAGAAGCAGGAGGAAGAGAAACTAAGATTTGTTGAGCACCTACTATAAGCTAGAAATGTTCCTTACACGTTTAATCTTCACAACGACACCGTGACATGGTGACTGTCCTGTCCACTTTATAGCTGAGAAAACTGAAGTTCAGAGAGGTTAAGTCTCTCCCTTATGGTCACACATCTAGATTCAAGCCCAATTCTGTCTGACACTAAGGACACCTCCCCACAGCACAGGCTTTGTTACACGTAGAGGCACAGAGTAGGCCTTCACAATATGGAAGGGAAGGGACAGGAAAAACTCAAGATGAGACAGTGAGACTTCAGAGAAAAACCAGCCTACTCTAATCTTCCTTGGGACAATGCCACAGAAGGCTGAATTCCATTATGGCAACTCTGTTCTCACACTAATTTTAAAACCACCTTTGCATAAATTCTTTCTATGCACTTGCAAAACATCTTTGACATATAAAACTACAATTTGCATTTTAAAATCATTCATTTGCAGCAGAATAGTAAGTACTTTATGATCGCATTCAGTCAAAGTTTGTAAAAGTAAAGCAAAGTTACCAGACAAATTATTAATCATTAACGACGTCTAAGGAGGGGACAGTGGGGAGGGGCAGGGATGCTGGAGGTCATGATGACTTCAATTTTTTCTTTATACCCTTGTGTATGGTTTGTTTACAATGTGAGCTTTTTTAAAAAAAATTAAGAAAACGAAACATCCATTGCTTCCCACTCTTCTGTACAAACCTGTTAAGAGAGAAAACATGAGGAGTGGGACACTCTGCATTTGCTTCTGGAAAATGCTTCCACTTGAGCCCCTCATACCTGGGTCCCACGGGCACTGAGGCAACTCTTGAAGTTGGTACCTAAGTGTGGGTGAGTGGGGGGTTAAATGGCTCTCAGTGGAGTGCGAAGCTGGGATTAGATATCCCTGCTTTATTTACTACACGTTTAATTAGGAAGAGGAAAAGCTCTAATGAAACTCCCCACATACCAGGAAACCAAAGCATGCTCTTTCTGTCACCAACTCCACCCAGTTCCTGAAAAACAAGCTGATGTCGGCCTAAGGCTTTGGGGAAATGCATTTCTGCAAAGCAAAGGTTTTCGCAGGTGGCCTGGTTTACAGGAAAATGCTCAGGTGGCCGGATACAGAGGACTCTGCCTCCCTGCCCACGCGGGGAGATGAGGACCATCACTGATGGAGGCAAATACAAACGTGCCAAGGACAACACAGTCTGTGAAACACCACCCTAGAGGTCGTGGATCTGAAAATTATGCACGTGGAAAGATACTAAAGTTCTGTTAAGTAAAAAATAGTAAATTTCATATTCCCATTTTTTGTTTTAGAAGTGTGTGTTTACGTATGTAAAGCACCTAGAAAAATGGACTCCACACCGTTAATGATAGTTTCCTCAGTGAAATGGGATTTCACTCTTCCCTTTATGCTCTTCTGTATTCTATTTTTTAATTAGTTTGAAATAACAGGCATTATCTTTGAATTGATCATTTTTATTTTAATTTTCAAAAAATGAAAACTAAAAAATTATGACAAGGTCAGGGTCTAAATGACAGACCCACAGGGAAGGGCCCAGCACAGGGCTCTGCTCAGAGGCAGGGCCACCAGCATGGGCCGTCCCACAAGGACAGGATTCCTGAGGCAGTGTGAGGACAGGGAAAGGGAACGGATGGTTATAAAGAAAGAGAAGGGGAAAATATTTGTTGCCTAGCCATTTTATTATACAATATTTAATCCTCACAGTAACCCTACTGTGTAAACATTACTCTTTCTTCCAAGGTGGTAGCATTCAAGTGTATGTCTTTCCAAATCTAGGCCCTTTCCTTAACCAGAAAGCCTTCAGGATAGCTAAGAGGAGAGGAATTGGAACACACATGCCCCTGCGGCCCACAGACCTCAGGGCTACGGGAGCCAAGAGCCGGGCCCTCAGGTCCAGGGCCATTGGGAGGAGACGGGCCCGGGATGGGAGGCTCTTCTCCAGCCTCCTGGCATCCATCTCCCTGGCCCCCACCACCTCCTCTCTGTTCCTTTATCAGCCAACCTCCTTCTTGCCTCAGGCATTTACACAGGCTATTCCCTCTGCCTGCAGAGCCCACTGCTGAGCTGAAATGTCCTTCCCTCAAGGTCATCTTCACTGACCCTTCAGACCGTCAGGTCACCACAACACTTACCACAATCACAATGGGGTGACTATCAGCATCGTTAATATACATAAGGCCTGCTCCCCTATCAACTGGAAGTTCCAAAAAGTCTAGAGTCTTGTCTGTCTTCTTTTCCACCATAATCCCTGGCCTCTAACAGTGATCACCACTTAAGGAGTTTCTCAATGAATATTTGCTGAATGAATAGGGAGCTTTAGAAGCTGGAAGCGGTTCTGGGGAATTACCCAGAATATGTAAATATGGTCCCCTGAAGAGAACTTCCTTTGTTCCTCTTAGATGGAGGAACAGGGAGATGATATTTGTCCCAATCGTAAAATCTATATCCAGAAAAAGTTGCAAAGGAGCTGAGACTGCTATCATTTTTATGAAAGGTCAGTATACTTTTGGTCAAAAACTGGAGAACCCAGAAGAAAATGAAAAGAGCTGACACGTTTGGCACTGTGTTTGTAGCTAAATTTTTCTCCTCTCGTGTCCTTTAAAATAATCTCCCCATAAGATAAACATTAATTTTTAGGCATGATAATAGCATTGTGATTATATTAAGAGATAATCTTTATCTTTTAGAGAAATATGCTTAAACTATTTATGATATCTGGGATACAGGGTGGAGGAAGTAGACAGGGGTGGAGACGGGGCAGGACTGACTATAGGCTGAGTGTTGTCAGCTGGGTGACAAACAAAATTCTCCTTTTGTTATGTTTGAAACTCTCCATAACTAAAAGTTTTTTAAACTTCTTTATAATGCTGCTCTGTATTAAAAAAAATCAAATTTTAAAAAATGTACACTAGGCCTATTAAAAGCCTCCTGGGCATGAAACAATAGTAGGTAAAATCGCCTTGCAAACAAAAGCCCTAATAAATGCACGGAATGAAAAAGTTATTGCCAAAGAAGGGAAAAGGAAACAATCAACTGAAAGGGCATCCCAGAGCCCTCTGTGCAATGCAGCAGAATTAACAACAGGCATCATCAGTAAACTATATAGAGAATGTCTCAGTGAAACTGTTCCCTGGGATGTAGGCACAGCTTAACACTGACTTACAGGCTCATGCTATGGCTGTTTTCCCTAAAGATACACTTGGTGGCAAGTGCCTTAGAAAAGAAAAACTATAGAAAAGTAACTCAGCCTGAACTCCTGCTGCAAGGGTTTTACTGCTGAGGGAGAGCTGGGGTATGAATCCAGTGACAGATGACCATATTTTCCAAACCCTGGGTCAGAATATAAGATCTTACAATGAGATAAGCTCTATAGAGGCAGTGACTGTATCTGCCGTAGTCACCGCTATATCCCCGATACTTAGTATAAATAGATGCTCAATAAGTACATTTTGAAGGCAAGAAGAGAGAGAGAATATTTGAAATTGTGCCTAGGCCAGAATATTTGGAGTATGTGGTCATCCTAGACACTGATTTGTGCAAAGGAAGAAAATCCCGTGGTCAAGAAGGGTTCTTAGAGAATAATACCAGAAACACAGTTTTCCAAAAATCCAAATTGATGTTGGTAGACCGCCACAGCCAGCCCTTGACCCCAGAGGCTAGGACAGGCAGCTGGTCACACGTCCAGCTGCCAATATGACTTAGATGGACCGTAACATGGATTGACTGACTTGAAAACTGTAAGCCAAGTTATTTCCAAAACTTTTTGTTTTGGACCTCTTCTTGCAGCCAGAGGGTGGCAGCTGACCTGGGGACTCTAAGTGCTGCGCCTCCGGGCATCCTATCCATCTTGTAGGCAGAGGAGGTGACTTTCAGGAATGTGCTCTGACCTGTCTGACCTGTGTGTCCATCGTAGCAAATTATGGTTCCTGGTCATTACTCATGCTTGACTTTGTTTTGCCCGATTGTGACAAAAATGAACGCTACAGCTGAGCCTAAGGGGCTCTTCCACAGCCTGGGAGGGAAATAGGGAGGGGATGGGTAGCCCTGGCCTCTCAGAGAAATGGAGACCTTTGGCTTATTGAGATACTTGTTATTTCTGACTATCTCACAGACGGAATAGAGACCACTGCCTAAATAAACTCAGGCTTGGAAAAAGACGGATCACTTTGAATGCTTAAAGATGAGAAGGGAAAGAAAAATTCTAGCCAAGCAGAAATCCCGCAAGAGAATGTAGTTCTAATGATAGTATCCTTATAAGAGTAACCTCTTAAAGATATTACTCTATACTCTATACTAATATCTTTTTTTTTTCACACACACACACTGTATTTTATTTTTACAAGAGATAAATAGACTGACACCAAGCATTGTACATGGATGACCACAACAAAAGCAACAATGATTGCAATATCTTAAAGATATTACTCTTTATATTACTCTAAAGATATACTCTATCTATAAAGATATCTCTAAGTAGTATCTTAAAGATATTACTCCATTCTAAGCAGACAATAGCTGCTTAGGCCTAAACACTCCAGGAAAAAGAGAAGGAGAAAATCTTGGGGGAGGTGGCAGGATCAGTTCTTTTCTGGAACCCAGGGGTATAGTACACACCTTAGGTAAGTTACCTTGACTGATACAACAGACTTTCCTGATAGGACGAACTGTGCAAGTTGACATCACCATGACGACAGGGCCGGGGCACAGATCCGAGACAGAACTGCTACTACTACTAGCTGTGTGGCCCTGTGCAAGTGACTTACTTCGCTGTTTCAGGGTCCTGAACAGTAAAATGGGGATAATACCACCAATTTCAGAAGCTTGTTTTAAGGAAGACATGGAATAATATATATAAATCATCTAGTGCACTGCTGGGCATACTAGCGGATAACTGACAGATGCTATTGTTAGCGGTGGTGGCTTTACATTTCCGAGCGTCTGATTTCCTACTACATTCTCCACATCTGTCTGGATGCTTCCGCCTGTCTGTCCACCTCTCTCCTCTTGGATCCTTTTGCTATTCCCATCACAGTCACCAGATTTACTCTGACAGTGAAACGCTCACCCCGGAACTGGCCTTGGTTTCTCTGCTAGGAAAATGCAAGAGCTTGGTGCGCAATCTCCCGGCCCCTCCTCAGTGTCCAGTGAGGTTGTGGGGCGGGAGCACTGCTGGGGCAGCCGACGCGGCCCTGACCTTATGTTAAACCAGAGCCACTGCACTTTCACCGTTCTACAGATGGCGCTGTCATACATATTCGTTTGAATAAAGAGTTCCAGAACTAAAGAAATGTGGGGAAATGCTGGCTCCGGGCTAACATTTCCATTTGCTAGAAGAGGAAACTGAGGCCCCTGGAGATGACTTGAGCGGCCCGACCACGACCTCGCGTGATCAGGCAGCCAGGACTAGAGCCCAGGCCTCTTTGCCCTCCAGGGGCTGCTATCTCTGAGAGGCACACAGAGTCCTACACACTATCGCCAGGGCAGCTCCAGCCCCATCTGAATCACGGCAGCGCACTCCCTCATCTGGCAACAGCCCGTGATGTTGTATAAACAGTCACGCCAAGGATGAGAACTCAGCAGGCTTATTCATCCGGGGCTTTTAAGGGAAAGAGGACTATAAAACCGAATGGCAAAGGTTTCCTTTTAACCATTTTACTGGGCTAGGAAAGCCCCCGACTTTTCATACATACACATATATCCGCTCTCCCTCACTCAGGGTTCTCCAAGGTCGAGAGAGAAACAACTTCTTTAAAAACGCAAGTCACTAAAGGACATGTATGACAGAAGGATGTTAATAGCTAATTAAAATATTATCCACTTCAAGCTACTTTGTCACTTTGGAAACACCTCACCATCACACAGCCTCAGAACGAGCAGAGCTCAGATCGTATTCTCTAAAATTCAACTATGCAGTGAGACCCTGATTCAACACAATAAAGGTTTAATAGCTGGTGTTGGTTCTATCTCTTACTTCTCTGTGTATGTGTGTATCTGTGTGTGCATAAGAATATCTGCACATAGATTTGGATACGAACATGGATACATACATTCACAAAGTTCTTTGAAAATGATAGGGGTTTAATTTCAAAATTATCTACTACCAATTTTAATTTTAATGTTCAACAATTTAATAAACATGTCATCAATCCCTCAACACGAAATCTGTGTCTACAAACTAATCAGCATTTCCTCTTCCATATAATTAATGACGTTTAATATACAAATAAAAGTCCATCGCTCATTTGCCCGAGTTGTTAATACAATTTAAGGTGAGAATATTCCACAAAGAAACTTATCATGGGTTGAACTGTGTCCTGCAAATAGAGAGCATGTTGGAGCCCCCATCCGCAGTACCTCAGAATTTGGCCTTATTTGGAGACAGGGTCAAGTTAAGAAGAGGTCACTGGAGTTAAGACCTAATCCTATATGACTAGTGTCCTTACAAAAAGAGGACAAATTGGATTCAGAGACAAACACACACAGGGAGAACAGCATGTAAAGCTGGAGTGATGCTGCCACAGCCAGGGGTTGCCAAGAGCCGCCAGAAGCTGAAAGAGGCAAGGAAGGATTCTTTCCTGCAGCCCTCAGAGAGAGCAAGGCCCTGCTGATACCTTGATCCCGGACTTTCAGCCTCCAAGACTGGGACACCATAAATTCCTGTTGTTTAAGCCCCCCGGTTTGTGCAACTTTTTTATGGCAGCCCAAGGAAACTAATACAAAACTGAATCATCATAATCCAGTCACGCACTAAGCGCCAACTATGGGCAAAATTAAAAGACTGCACATTTTTATGTGTGTGTATATATGTACATGTTGTAAACGGATGTTGCAGGAGTATGTATGTATACATATGTGGAGTGCTTAGCAGCAGATGGCTAGGTGCCAAGGGAGAGGGTAGCCTGGGTATCCTGTAGCTCAAGAGAGGGGATAATCACCCAAGCACAGGCAGTCCAGGAAGGTCTTGGGGAAGCGGGCCTTCAGTAGGGCCTTGAAGGATGAGGAGACTTGGATAAACTGAGAGTGGCTGGGCAGAGACTCATAAATGATCCAGATGTCATACTTTTAAATACTAAAATAACGGTAATACAGCAATAAAATATCTGTCCATAAAAGTAACACCGTGCAGGGCTTCCCTGGTGGCGCAGTGGTTGAGAATCTGCCTGCCAACGCGGGGGACACGGGTTCGAGCCCTGGTCTGGGAAGATCCCGCATGCCGCGGAGCAACTAGGCCCGTGAGCCACAACTACTGAGCCTGCGCGTCTGGAGCCTGTGCTCCGCAACAAGAGGCCGCGATAGTGAGAGGCCCGCACACCGCGATGAAGAGTGGCCCCTGCTTGCCGCATAGAGAAAGCCCTCGCACAGAAACAAAGACCCAACACAGCCAAAAATAAAAATAAATAAATAAATAAATAAATAAAATTAAAAAAAAAAAAAGTAACACCATGCAGAGAACACTGAACACAAACTCAGCCACCAGTAGGACGGGACTCGGGAGAGCAAAGCTGATGTACGGGGTGTGCATCCCCCCCAAAGAGGCCAACCTGTGTACGGAGGAGTTCTCTGAGGTAAGGTTTGTGCAGAGCGAGGAGGCGAGGCCCAGGTGTGTTGGCAGAGGGATGCTCAGAGGGGGACATCATAACATCAGAAAAGATGCAGCAGGCACAGCCCGAGAGGGAGGAGGAGATGCAGGACGGGCAGTTTCAGGAAGGAGAATGACTTCTCCAGGGGGGTACAGGGGAGAAAAGCGAAGAACCAGGGCCACTGGGTTTGACAAACAAGGGGAAGCGATTTGGCATTAAGTCATCGCCTCTCTAATCAGTGTTCCAGGCCAGACACTGTGGTGGGACCTTTGCATATACTAGCTCAGTTACTCTTTGCAGCTAGGCTTTAATGTGCCTACTTGAAAGATGAGGAAACTAATAGCAGAGAAACAAAGTGTCTGGGAGCCATCCGGAGACTGGGGAAAGCAGTCTCGGGGCAGGTGGGATCTTCCTTAAGAGAAAGACAAAGAGGAGCAGGCACCTGGGCATCTGCCTTAGGAGCAGGAAGCCGTCCACATCCACCCGAGGAACCCATGACTCCAGAGAAAGACGCTGCCTCTGTTGTAATTACCTCCAGAAGCCTCCAAACACCCCATCCTGAAGCTGGGCAACCTGTACCACCTGCTACACCCTTCCCCCCCTCCACTGCGACTAATTCCTCTTCCTGGTGATTTGGGGCCAGTAGACAGAATGGCCCAGCTGGCAGTTGTGTCTGTGTGTGGCCGGCTGCCCCATGGCATCCGTAGGTCCTCAAAAGACACTAAGCACCCTCCTTGACTGTGAAAAAGAACAAGGCCCGGTCCTGCCCTCAGCCGGCTGAAGCTCTAACAGGGCCCTGGAAATCCTCTGAGAAGTTTCGCTTTATCAGCAACCCACTCTGGGCCACTTAACGGCTTCTATATCCGAGCGAGCTCCAAACCCCGCCTTTGCACGCCGCAGACCCCTCCAAAGGAACCAAAGTCACTTCACCAGTGTTCCCGGCATCTTGCAATTTTGTGGGCTACGTATGATGTCACAGAGAGGGGCAGGCACACTGAAGGCACATCAGAGGAGCTGGCACCCCCAGGGCCTCCTTGCTGGTGCCTGCCTCTGGCTCCCAATGACTCAAGACCAGGCACCTGGCTAGGACATGGTGACGAAATCACCCAGAACAGCCTCACAGTTACCACCAGGACCTTCAAGTGCGGCCACCACCCAAGGACTTCGGTTCTCGGATAACAGCCAGCCGCACCCTCCTCCTCTCTACCCCAGTTCTTCTGCAGTGAGTCACTGATGCATCAGAGATGGGCACTCAGGCTGCACACCTGGTCCACCCAGTCGAAGAAGCATCCTGGCGCATCCTCTCCCCCAGCATTTCTCCGCACGCCCCTTGAGTTCCCAGGCAGGAGGGTGTAGGGTGCAGGGAGACTGGAAGGACTTTGTCCCCCACCAGCGCCACTTTCACCTGGATTACATCCTGGTTCAGGATGACGTTTTGATCAACAAAAAAAAAAAAAAAAAAAAGGAGGGTCTAATTGCTTTTAAAAGTTTGAAAAGCGCTCTTCAAGACCAATAGGCAAATCGGTACACAACGTGGTTACCAATGCCCCTGTGGCATAGAACACATTGCCTCTTCCTTCGGGAATACTTGACTATCCTAGTGCAGTGACATGCCCTCCGGTGCCTCACAGCACCCACTGTCCCAGTGTCAGCACCCAGAAGCCCCTCACCAACACCTCCCCAGGCGTGCAGCTCGGGTCTAACTCCCAAAGACCAAATTTCCCACTGTCTCTACCATGCATACAGGGCCCTTGTCCTGTCACTCACTCACCCCAGCCTGGGCCCCTTTCTCCAGCAAGCACTCGTTCTGATTCCCCATGTGCTAAGCTGCCCATGAACCCCTGGACACAGCCCAGGGCCACTTCTCTGACCAATCTGTCAGCTTTGAAAGGAAGGACAGGGAGGGGATTGGTGAGGGCAGAAGGGGACCCCTTCCCCCAGCAACACAGGCCCCTGGGCATCAGCCAGGGTCCAGCAGCCAAAGCCTGACCACTCCTGCTCTCTTTGGTTATGGGCTTTTACCTCCAAACTTTTTCTTTGGAGAATGTTCAAAGGTACAGAGAAGCTGGAAGAATAAACTACGTAACCAATGTACCATTATCACAAGTAAGAAAAGTACTATTTATTCAATAATATGTAATATATGGGTTCATATTCAAAACTGTACAGTTATCCCAATATATCTTCTATAGACTTTTTTTGGATCCAGGATTTAATTAAGGTTTAATTCATGATAATGATATTAAGTCTCTCTAGTCCCTTTTATCTCCAATAGATTCTCATTTTTCTTAAATAACATTGAATTTATTAAGGGAGCCTGGCTAATTTTTTGTAGACAGTCCTACATTTTGGCTTTTTCTGTGTCCTTATTACTAGATTCAATTAAACAAGTTTGGCATGAATATTCCTGGTAACATTGTTTACTTCTGAACTGTATCACATCAGAAGTCACATAATACCAGGCTGCCCACTATTGGTAATACTGAATCAGATCACCTGGTACAACTACTGGCTACCATATTGTGGCATATTGTACCTTTAGAGTCAGTAAGTGATCAGTGAGGTAACACTCTTGAGCTCACATGAATATACTGCTCCACGGTAATCTTCCACCAATTAGTGTTTGCATTCATTGATGACCTGACCTGGGGGTTACAAAGCAGAGATTTTCTAAATTTATCAGCCGATGTCATATAAAGAAGAGCTTTCCCTTCTATAATCTCTCTCTGAATATCTCTCTCTGATTATTACTATAAACCCGTGAGGTTTTTTTATTATTCAATGTGCCAGGGCTCATTCCTGTCATTAATTCTTTTTAATGTTGAAATTTTTCCATTTTTACCAGTGAGAGCCCTTTCAAACAGGCTTCTGGGTCCTTTGATATGGCCCAATTCTCCATGTTCCCAGAGCCCTGCTTACACTTCTGGAGCCTAACACTCGAACGATCACGTCCTCTTGGTTTATTTATACGTCTGTCTCACCTGCAAAACGAAGAGTTTCTCAAGGCAAGGCCAAGGTCAGAGTTATCTCTGCGGCCCAGCGTGTAGCACAGCAGCTGGCACCAAAACACCTGCGCAACTCCTACTCCCTGCAGCCGGGTGCCCTTGCAGTGCCAGAGCTGCCGCTGGACTGCATCTCTCCAGGCAACCCCTCCACCATGTGAGCGGGGCCTCCGGCTCCAGCCACAGGGAGAGGCTCAGGCCCCGCCGGCAGCTCACAATGGGCCCTTGGACTCAACAGGATGAGGCTGTTTCAGGAAAAACACGTTCCCAGCCACAGCACCTGTCACTAAGGCCAGCACTCCTGGAGCCTCAAGGCCACACGGAGCCTGCATTCACCAAGAAGCAAGAGCAGGGACAGAAGGCAGCAAAGCAGTCTGACTTCTGGGAAGATGGCAGACGGGGAGCAAGTTCAAGAGGGCCTTTCATCACACAGCTGCTGACATGCAGGCTCTGTGAATAGCCTGGATGGAGGATGGCAGGAAAAGGGGTTAAAATAAAAGAGTACAAAGACGGGAACTGGCCAGGGCTTCGCTTCAGAGATGGCTTACCTTCTCTCTTCTTTCAACCTTCTTTTCACTTGGCTCAGACACTGGACTTTCAGGAGGTACGGTCAGCCGTAGTCTGCAGACATTTGCCTAAGAGAGACGAGAGAAGAGGCCTGTTATGAACCTGCATTTGGAGCAGCCGGATGACCTGGGGCTTCTCAGAGCCTCTTTCCCCTACTTAGCAATGGTGATGATGGTACCAATCTCACAGGGGACGCTGGGGTAAGACCAGCCTTTGCCTGGCCCATCACAGGCACTCATCACCTCACTGCTTATGTCTTATGTTTTCCTTGTTTAGGAAACTACTGAATAGTTTCACAGAGTTCAAACATTTTTTGAAATGGCTCATGTTCCGTGACAGTACAGAACGATCTGATTTCACAACCATGGGCCAAAATACAGCTAGAAGGATAGAGGCCAAACTATACACAGTGGTGATGGGGTAGGAGGGTGCTTTCTACTTGACTCTGTGTTGGCTTTTCCTATAACAGACACGTACAAGTTTAATCACAACATTTTTTAAAAAGTCTATATACCCATGTTCACAGCAGCATTATTGACAACAGCCAAAAGGCAGAAACATCCCAAATGTCCATCAATGCATGAATGAATAAAATGTGGTACGTACATAGAACACAATATTCTACAGCCTTATAAAGGAAGAGAATTCTGACACATGCTACAACATGGAGGAAACTTGAGGACATTATGCTAAGTGAAATAAGGCAGGCACAAAAGGACAAATCCAATATGCTTCCACTTACATGAGGTCCCTGGTGTAGTCAAATTCATAGAGACAGAGAGCAGAATGGCGGTTGCCAGGGGCTGAGTTATCCTTTAACGGGTATGGAGTTTCAGTTCGAAAAGATGAAAAAATTCTGGAGATGGATGGTGGTGATGGTTGCACAACAATGACAATGTACTTAACGCCACATGATGTTTATTTCACCCTATTGTCACAGCCTGGTCCTACTGTGACATTTTCCAGACAGAAGTGATCCTACCATTAAAACAACAACAACAAAACCCCAGAGGGCCAAAGCAGCACCCAGAGTGCCCGGCCCACAGCCAACTGCACTCAGGAGAGCACTGCTTGTCCCTGTTATGGGTTGAATTGTGTCCCCCTAACATGTATTATGTTGAAGTCCTAACCCCTAGCACCTCAGAACGTGACTTTATTTGAAAATAGGGTCTTTATAGAGGTTACAGAAGTTAAAATGAGGTCATTAGGGTGGGACCTAATCCCAAATAACTGGTGTCCTTATATAACGGGGAAATTGGGAGACAGACACACATACAGGAAGAACACCATGTGAGCATGCGAAGGAGAAGGGCCTGGAACAGACCCTTCCCTCACAGCCCCCCTAAGGAACCAATCCTGCTGACACCTTGATATTGGACTTCCGGTCTCCTCAACCGTGAGACAATACATTGCTGCTGCTTAAGTCACCTGGCTTGTGGTACATTTTTGCAGCAACCCTAGCAAACTAATACACCCCGCAACCTGGTTTGCAGGGTCACAGATCTGCACTGGTCCACAGGGCAGCTTCTGAGCAAAAGTACCCTGCATCCAAGAAGCCCAGGGTTGGATATGATTGTAAAAGACCTTTGAATGCCAACCTGCCAGCCTACAAAGGAACCCCCTCACCCAACAGTGTACCTGGCAGGTGGACACCCAGACTGAGGGTAACATTTTCCATGTACAGGTGAGAGCACATTTGGGACACATCAGCACTTCCACACACACCTCTGCCTCCCTCTGAGGTACCCCATTTTGCTCCCTGACACCTCTAGCTTCCTGATAATGAACTTATAAGTTCTTCTTCAGAACTCCTACCTAATGGACCCAGGGTGCCCTCGGGGACTGCAACAGAATTCCCTTTACTCTTCACAGGCCTGAACCTCCTTTCTTCTGCACTAAACAACCCCAGTTCTTTCAGCCATGTGATTTGGTTTCAAGATCCTTCTTCATCCTCACTCTCCTCTGGGCAAGCTTTGACTCCAGGGACCCCAGCGTGAGACGTGGCCTGACACATGGCCAACTTTGCAATAAACCTTCAAAGCTCATCGCCAGTCATGCTGGCCAAAGAGAAACCAAGCCATCCCAGCACGTAGCTCTCTTAGCTGGCAATCCACAACACTGATGGGAATCCGAGGGCCTCCAGAGAAAGGTAACCCTTTGACTTCAGGCCACTTGGACTGGCTGAAAACAGCTGGCATTTGCACAGACATCAAAGTGTAACTCACACCCGGCAGGTAATCCAAGTCCGTGATGCTCAATAATCTTGTCTGGTAGGCTGGATCTGAGCCACAGCACAGTTTTGCAGAGAAAAGGAAGGGCTTTTCTCCTGCACCACATCACACACACACACACACACACACACACACACACACACAGAGTGTGCACACACATGTATATACCTACACAGGTGCACACGCACATACACAGGTTCCAACACCTACTAGGCTGTGTTGATTATGAGCAAGCTATTTAATCTCTCTGAATCTCAAGGGTAAAAGGCAGGTAAAGGAAGATGTCTGGCACATAGTAAGCCTCTGTCAGTGTTAGATATTTTTATTATTATCTAGATATTATCATCATCCTACAAACTCCAAAATGATATAGGCTTAATTGGCTTCCCGGCTCTGCTTTCCATAATACTAAACAATTTGGTCAATGGATCTAGTGGGTATTAGTACTGCAAGTGATACCTTTTTTTAGGCTGATTGCCCTAGAGGGGTAATCCCTAATGGCAATAATTTTCAGAATAAACTAAAAAACTGAAGAAAAGACAAGGCCCAGAAGGGACCTCATGGGTCCAATCACTCAAAATGAGAAGTCCCCTCCCCCTGATTGAGACAATTCTTTATTTGTCCACTCAGAACTCCGATATTCCTCAACACACTTCCTGAAAGTCTCCCCGAGCCATGTATACCCTACGGTATGCAAAGCCGCAGGATAAAGAGAATGCATTTCTCTAAACTATCAGTTTTACCTGGTGATAGGTAATGAATTAAAATAAAATGAACATGTAAAATAAACATCTGACTTCAAAGCTATCTGGCAGGTGCAGCAGGTGCTTGCGGCTACACCCAGGCCCCTGTGTAGAGTGTTTACTCTTGTCGTTAGAAGTGCTTTTATGGAAACAGTAAGGCATGGATTACACGTGGTGCTTGCATTCTGTAATCAGTGCTGATCCACAGATGGACTCACTATACAGATGCAATTCAAACCCAGCTTGGAACAGGATCAGACCCTTCCTAATAAGATGGTCAAATGTACTGTCACATGAAAAAAAGAAAGGTGCTGGGGGGAAAATGTTAACAATAACCCCATTTTTGTTTTTTAAATACAATCTGATAATTTGTGTAGATTTGTGGGGGGGAAAAATGTCTTTAAGGAAACACAACCAGCTGCTGCTGGTGGTAGTGGTGGCGATCTTTGGAAAGTGGGATTTCTGTGATGTCTACACCTGTTCCAAGTATGTGTAAGTTTTTAAATTAAAAATCGTAGTAGTCATAGCAAAAATAAAGATTGAGAGCAACTATATCAGACAGAGAGAGAGAGAGAGAGAGAGATCAATCCTTCCTAGACCCACAGGACTGCTTCAGGAGCAGCAAAGAGAACATCCCAAAGGTCTAAAAAGTACTCTGAATTTCTTTACAGAAGCACTAAGTAACCCCTGAATGCATCCGATAGGTTGACCCAGTAGAGTTTACCTCCCTTTAGTCATTCACTTTCAGGAATCTCCCCATGGGAAAATGTCCCACTGAGTAAGATCAAGGGAGCGTTGCTTATCTCTCTGAGCATTTTACGATGCTGACCTTCATGGTTTCCTGACACTCAGGTACATAATACCCAAAGCAGCCCAGGCTGGACAGTACCTGAGAGGCAGGTAAGGTAGTTTATTCCCCGGGGTTCCCATGGCACCTGGCTCAGCCTTGTGTTCTGAACTTTGAGGAGAGCTGAATCTAACTTACCCTGAACACTACTGCTGGACCAGCCGTCCCTATAAGAAAGGGTCCCTTCCAGTGCATCAAAAGCAGGAAGATGGACTTAGTGTACTTCAAGTACTGAGCACCCAATACTTGTAAAATACTTTTAAGGGCTATGAGGGTACTAACATGGAAAAGAAACAGCCATGCCCATAGAGGCTCATAATCCAGAAACACACCCACAAAGGGCAATCAAGAGCACTTGGTATAACCAATATAATATTGGGAGAGACAGGGTAGTTTGTGGTTAAGGCATGATGGAACTGCACTTCTGGGCTCCAATTTTGGTTCTGACACCTACTAGCTATGAAACCTTTGGAAAGCTACTTAATCTTTATCGCTTCAGTTACTTTAGTTGTAAAACACAGCTAACAATACTGCAGAACCACTCTCTTGAAATTGTGGCGAGGATTAAATAAACTAATGAAAAAACTAATGAAAAGGGCTTAGAACAGCTTCTGGTACATATCAAGCACTCTGTAAGTCATCTTTTTTACCCTGGGAATATAGGAAGGAGAACAATCATCTTAACTGGAGGTGGGAGTACGTCGGAAGGCTCCTAGAGATGACATTTGAGCTGGGTATAGAAAGACAGAAAGGACTGCTTGGGTCAGTGAGGTTGGGAGAATCTATCAACAGAATAACAACAGACAATTACCAGGCAAGGCAGTCATTCCAGGCTGGCCAAAGGCATAGACATTGGCATGTTCTGAAAACGGTAAATGGGCCTGCAGCCTGAGCAACAGTGGGGGAGGAAAATGGACAAACAGGTAGGGGCCAAACTCTGAGAAGCTACAAATGCCTGATGGCAAAGCAAGGCCTCTAATGGAAGACATTGGGGAGCCATTTAAATTTCTGGAGGAAGGGACTAACACTCAAACCTGAGTTCAGTGATTCAATAGCAATTATTGAGTACCTCCTATTATGTTCCACACCCAACAACATGGACTGGAGAGGGGGAAACAGGGCTCCCAAGTAGGCTTTGTACCTTAATTGCTTCTGTAACCCTTAGAGCGCTCAGCATAGTATCAACACATAATAGGCCCTGCTCAGTAAATACCAGTGTGGGTTTCTTTTTAGGTTGAACTAAAACACGGTAAGGAGAATGTACCTGAAACTCCCCAGAGAGCCTTCCACTTTCTTCAAACCAACCCCCACGGGAGGAATAGCAAGGCAGGGGCAGCGAGCATTCAAGCCTCTTCCACAAGAAGATACACAACCGAGCCCTTGTCTGCAATCAGGGCACCTAGGAGCAAAGCCGGGCCTCTGGGGACTTGTTTCTAACCCCCTTTGTGGAGGCAGAAAGCTGGTCCCCATGGAGGGGGGATTCTGGGATCCACGTACCATCATGCTCTCAGCTTCAGGTACCTGGGCTCACCCGAGGGAAAACTGTTCCTCTCAAATAAAAAGGGGTGAAGATGACCTAGGGAGGTGCCGGGTTTGTTCATCAGTTTAGGAACATGGATTTCCCTAAGGAAATGAGCCAAGTGCATTTACACTTCCCTCAGGCCTGGTCCACTTTGTGACCGTGGGACCCTGCCCAGCTCCGCCTAACAACAGAAGGTGTGGCCACTAAGGTTGTGGCTGGGAGGACGAACACCACAATCCCTCCGCTCAGCACAAGCATAAAATCTCTGGAATACACAGGTGGAACAGGGCCTGCCCCATCTGAAGCAGGCCTCTTACTTTGAAGTAGGCTTTGGCCCTGAACTTGCAGGCCTGATTATCTACATCAGGGTGGGGCAAATTTTTTCCGTAAAGGGCCAGATAGTAAACACTGAGGGTCTGCAAGCCCTGTAACAACCATTCTTAGCTCAGAGTATACAAAACAGGTAGAGGGCTGGATCTGACTACGGGGTTGTAGCTTGCCAACCCTTAACCTACGTACTTGGACACTTCTTCCAGGCGGTATAAAGTGTCCTGGAACCCCCTATTCTGTGTCAGGGCTGACGCCAGACAAAATTCATAAGTAGGAGGATGGTGACTTCTCCTTCCTGCTCTAGCTAGCTCATCTGTACCAGGCTCACCATGTGCCCCGAATGCCAAGACCCAGAGAGAAAAACACAGGTACGAACACACACAGACACCAGTGTGACCTGGCGTGTTAGGACTCCTCCCCCTGAGCCCCCACCACCACCTTGCCCTTCCACCAAGGCAAACGGACCTTTCAGAACACAGGCCCAGGACTGTCTGCATTTCCAGGAAAGCTGTCTGGGAGAGCAACCCTGGAAGGAAGAGTTCCAATCCTCGGCCGCACATTAGAATCACCCGGGGAGCTGCCTAAACAATGCTGATGTTATTCTCTACTTTCCAATGTTCTCATTTAGACGGTCTGGGCTGGGGCCTGGGCAGAGGTATTTTAAGCTTCTCGGTATTCCGTGCGTAACCAGAGTAGAGAACCACTCACTTAACCAAAGGAATGAAACTCCGACAGTGCAACAGGATGAAGCACCTGGAATACTTGGAGGCCTTCCCAGAGCTGTCAAACTCCTCACCTGGGCCGACACTTCCATCCACAGGACACCTGCTTCCTGCCCAGGTGGGCCAGAGGTCACGGGCTGGCTTCATCCCAAGCTTCTCTTCCTGTTTTCCCGTTTGCCAGCTCAGTGTTAAGTGTGGCTGTTTGAGGACCCTGGTGACACTCTTCCTTTTAAGCACCTATTACACCAGGCTTGGGGAGGCAGGGTCCTGAAACCTTCTCAAGTAGCTGATCATAGATAGGAGCAATGATGGGGTGCACAGGCCTCTAGGGGGAACACGGAAGAGCGGGTTCAGAGCAGACTCCCTGGAGGAGCTGACCCTTCGTCAGAGGCGAGGAACAGCATCAAAAGCTTGGGGAACAGCAAGTAATTGGGGACATCCGCAAAGAGTATGCATGAGGAGGGGGAAGGGGAAGGCAAAGGCCAGATCAGAAGGCCCTGGGTACTAAACTAAGGGGGTTTGTGCTTGTTCCTGGGGGTACAAGACTGAGGGGGGTCTTGAAGTAGAGGAGCTAGGTAACTGCATTTTAGAGGGATCACTCTGGCCTTAAAAGACAAAGAACAGTCAACAAGGTGACTGACATTTAGGAAATATCACTCTTCTAAGGAGGGAAAGAGGTAAGTACCTCTGTGTTACTATTCTGTGTGCTGGGGAATATCTACCAGGACAGTTTTCGGCTGAGAGAGATGGCTGCAGGAAGCAAGAAGACCGTAACACACGTAATCACTGAAAGTATTATATTTTAGATCGAAACATTTCAACTTGGTCTCTAGTTAGTTGGCCCAGGATCCACAGCTCCCTGCACTCAATTCTACAATTTTTGAGGCTGACCTGAAAGGGTTTCCTAAGTGACCAGAAGCTCAGTGGTAACACCCAGCCTCCGGGTCTCAGGTTTCCTTAAGAATCCCCAGAACTCAGGTCCCTTCATCCTACATCTGACACAGCAAGATGGGTGAACCAAAGTAGAGAAGTCAGGACATTTTTTTTCTGAGCCTACAACTATCAATTCTTAGTGGCAGAGGCTTTTTGGCTAAAACCCCTCAACTGGGATCAGGAGGTCCCAGGGGAGCAGCCAACTGTTTTCTGACTACAGCGGGTCCCCTGCCCATCCCCTCCCTGGGGGATGCTGCAGCCAGCTTCCTTCCACCAGACGCTGAGGTCCCACAATGCCCAGTGTCCCTTCCTGAGAGCCCCATAGGATGATACAGAAGTTATGCACATAGATGTTTCTGTGAAAGGAAAAGGAAGTGAGGTAAACACCTGTCTGACCCATTCACCGGCCAGCTAAGGAGAATTCTTTCTTTTGAGCCTATCAGACAGAAATGGGACCCAGGAGAGTGAGGAAGTAATGACTGAGCAGCCCATTCCAGCTGTGAACGGAGGAAGCCTTTGCCAAATACAAAGAAATATTGGCAAGAGCAGGCCACGAGACAGTCCTATCCCTGTGGCCTTGTTGGGTTTGGTTTTGTTTTTTATGTGCCACTGAGGGGCCACGATACCAGTAACAGTAGCCAACAGTCTCTTATTATCGACAGAGCATGGTGCTGGGGGAACCCTTGACAAGTCTATCATCTCACACCACCCTCGCTGAACAGCTCAACCAAATATATCTGGCTGCCCAAAGCAACACGTGCCTTCCCCCCAAAGCACACAACCTGGCCACACAACTGACCTTTCACTGCAAAGTCTCATTCAGTGGGATTAACTGCATTTACAAAATTCCTTTCCAAATCACAAAGCAACGTCAACCTTTTAAAAAACGTTTATTCTCCAAGGTCATCAACCTGTCTATGGTTATTCTCCAGCCAATTTATCTTCCTGCTGTTGCCATAGATAAAACTATTTTTAGTGCACAACTGGTTTGAAGGCAGATTTTTTTTTTTTAATTTTATAACCCCTGCTGGTTGGCATCCATAAATGCCTCTCAGAGCTTTGTTTATCAGCTGACAGAAATTACTCTCCCACCTGTTTTTTTTTTTTTTTTCCCTTGAGAGATTTCAGATAAGAAGGAAGTACAAATTGTAGGTGGCAGCTATTGAACAAAGGATAACTAGTGACAGTCTGGTCTGGCCATACCACCCTGGTGGCTGACTCAGAGAACTCCCTGCTCAGTGTCAGCTGTCAGCGCCATTTCTGGTTGGCTTGAATGCCTGGATCAACACATCCTGGTTCCCCTGCAGTCCCTAATTTGGTAAGCTCTTTGGATGAAACAGAAATGTTATTTTAATGGCTAACTTGTTACTGTTCAAGACCATCACTTGTCCAATATCTCAGAGGAAAGACAGAACAATACAGAGTTTATTGAAAAACTTTCCACTTAGGGAACACTTTTTTGCTTTTCACTTGTTTGGTCTACAATTTTATTTTCAAGGCATCCTGTTCTTGTTTTTCCAAAAAATAAGTGTTTTGCCCTAAAGCAGGTCCAATACACCACTGTTATACAGTATATGCCAAGAGTCCCATTTAGAAGAATCATATTTCCTTTTTTCAGTATCTCAATGATGTCAGTTGCCTTACAAAGTCCCACTCATCCTGCAAGACTAAACACAAATGTCTCCTACAGAGGGAGGCCTTCCTCAGATGCTTCAAGAAGAACCTTTTCTTTTAGCTTCGACACAACCTTGTCAACACTCTACCCCACTATTACAACCATCACTTTGTATATGGTAGTCTGTGACAATGTCTGCACCCACAGTTAGAGTGGACCCCAATATCTAGCCCTGCATCACACAGATCTATAAACATTGTTTAATTAATCAGTTAATCAAAGATCATAGTTTACACACACACACACACACACACACACACACACACACACACAGTACTTGTGCCACTTGCAAATCCTGAGCAGAGCTGGAAGTCATAAAGGGGACCCTAGAAACTTTAGATATCTTCTTTGCAGAACCTACCCATGTGCTCAGAGCAGCCCTACACGGTCTGATTCAGGGCGCAGACCCCTTCAGTTCAAAGTATTTCAGTTGTCTTATTCAAAGAGCAAAGCCTTCTCAGTAGTGTGTTCATTGTGCCAGACACCACAGCACTTACAACTAAAGAAATACTTGAAAGTAAATATTTGATTAAAAAAAACTTCAGAAAAGTTACCTATTATACTAGTCACATTTCATCCACCCATTATTACTTTAGCCACCCAACTAGTACCCACTCTGGAGGGGGACCTAGAGAATTTAATGCAATCTGGTCCCATGTATGACCCTGTCCAGGCTCAGGGCTAGCTTTTCAGTGACTTCATTCTTTCTCAGTCATAATTATGTTCCAACTGAGAAGGATTTCCCAAAAAAAAGGCAAATACCATCCTGGTGTAAGGCTGGGACTGTGGTTGGAAACCCACTTGGACCTAATGGGGATCTTTCTTTATGAAGCTAATGATTGGACAACCAGAGTTCTGTCAGCCCTAAGTGGTGCACGTGCACATATCTGAACCCATCACTTGGCCCAGACCCAGGAGTAACACAGAGTCTTTCTTCCAGAGCTAAAGAAAAACAGCATTGAAGACGACTGCTAGTCACTTGGTTGAGGTATACAAAATCAAATAAGCACATCTACAAGACTAGAAAACAGACAGGAGTACCAAAGGGGGCCCTGGCTTGGACTTGCCTACTTGTTTACCTAAACCTAGGGGAAATATGATTAGAGAAGTCTCAACCTCAGAAAAGTACTCACCCAAATGATGAGTAGTGAACATCATAATGAACAGATGAACCAAAAAGGCACAAACCAAAGCCCTGGCAGTATGCTCTGAGGTACCAATCTTGGAAGAGATATAAAATGGGAACGATGTGGCTAGCATTTCTTTCACAGAGCATCTGGAGAGATGAGAAAAGATGCAACAAAGATGGCAAAGAAACATCACTTCCAAAGGGCAACCTAGGTGAAGATGGTGCCCACTGTGCTAATACTTAAATTAGAAAGAAGAAAGCAGTTTGCATAAACCCAAGTCCCACAACTGGGCTCCTAGGTGGCCAGCAGCTAATTTCTACTCTGTATTGATAAAAATGAAGCCTACCTAGATTAAGCGCACTCCAAATCAGTGTTACTCTATCACGAGGGGGGGCAAGTGGCCCTTTCTTTTCATCGCTGGAAAGAGGAAAGTTTGGGTGTTAAAGACATTCATTACCTTTGAGTCTCAAGATAGGGACAATGCAGAAAGTTTCCCTTGCTTTTTAAACTGGTGCCACCAATACACTTGGCTTGATAGGCGAGGCAGGAAGGGGAGGAAATCTCTGGGAATTCCCTAAAGTCCCCTAAGCCCTTCGAGCCAGTGCGGCGCCTCTGGGGCGTAGAAAAGAAAGGTCTCGTTCAGAGCTGAGACAGGACCTAAAATTGAGTCCAGGTGGGGTGTCAGGGCCAAGGGACCGGTTTCCGTGCCTCTCCATCCCCAGACCCCGACAGCCGGGCGGCCTGGACAGGAAGCGGGACAGCTGCTACTCACCCTCCTGTTGGGCGCCCCGGGAGCGCTGGAGCCGCCGCTCGAGAGCAGCGTGACTGTGGACGTGGAGCGCAGCATCCCTCAGCGGCGTTGGTGGCGGGCTCGGCGCGGTGCTTCTCGCGAGTGGAATAAGCCGGGGGCCGCCCCGCTGGAGGCGGGGAGGGTGGGGACCGCGCAGGCCAGTAGCGCCGGCAGGGGCAGCGCGGGGGCGGGGCTGAGGCCCGGCTGGGGGAGGAGCCGGGGCGGGGTCCCGCACTCGCCGGACTCGTCCAGCTGCATTTTCTCCCGAGGGCGCAGACCCAGCCCGTATTGGTCACCTACCTTCCCCCACGGCTCTGCGCCCTCCCAGGGTCAGTCCCGGCGCGGGACTGAGTGCCTACCAGGTGTCCCTTCCAGCAGCCAACACAATCCACGGGCCCCTATCCTGTGGAGTTTGCAATCTGGTGGGGATACCGAAAGATAACTGGTGTCGGTGCTTTGGTAGAAGAGGTGATATCCGTGGGAGCTCACAACGTGGCCTTAGGAGTTAGCCTGGGTAGGAAAAGTCTTCCCAGAGGAGGTGATAACTAGCCTAAGACCTGAAATACAAGTAGAAGCAAGCCAGGCATTGAATATTCATCACAACTGTTCATATTTATGTAATGGTTCCTGTGACCCCGGCTGCAAGTACTTTTCCTGTATTACCTCATTTAACCCTCACAACCACCCTTTGAGGTAGGCACTATTATTGTCCTGTATCCCCATTTTGCAGATGAGGACACTGACTCACCAAGAGATTAAGTAACAAGGCAGGGGCCCCACTGGCTGGAAAGTGGCAAAGCTAAGATGGACCGCACAGTCTGACCCTAGTGCCTTGCTTATCCACTCTGCTGCCCCCCTAGCAGAGGGAGGAGGCCAAAAAAACTGGCAAGCGCAAAGATGGTGGAAGGCAAGAGAAGGTTTGGTAGATTTTTTAGGAACTGAAAATACCACAGTGCAAGGGGCAAACGGTAGACAAGCAGCAGAAGGGCGCTGGGCCAGATCACGAAGAACCTGCTGTGCTTAGCTGAAGAGTTTGGCCTTTAGCCTGAGGATAAATGTTTCTCAACAGGGGAAGACAATCCCCCTCCACTCACCCTTCAAAGCCCAAACACTCCCTCCCTACCAAGCTCTCCAGGACCCTCCTGCCCTGAACACTTACACCCATGAACCTCGACGCTTTTTGAGACCATGTCTTCTCAAAAGAAGAGTCATCAGTGTGTGTGTCTGTCCCCTTCCCCCACGGTGAGCTTCTGGAGAGTGAGGGCCCAGCCTCACCCTGCTCTGAATTCTCAGTGTGGCACCAACACAGAAGATACTCAAGGAACGTAAGAACTGTTGCTGAACAGAATTCCAACTGATCCTCTGAGATTTGCTCCTTCTGCAGATGAGGAAACTGAAGCCAGAGTATCTAAGGGACTTTCCCAATGTCACACAGCCTGTGCTTTAACATCTCTGTCACCATCATCATCCCAGCTATGTCTGCATTCTACAATACTCGCTTCATCTGCCTTTTCTCAGCAAAGTCTCACCGTGACCAAAAACGTGGATACTGTTATCATCCCATTTTACAAATGAGGGAACTGAGACCTAGGGGCATTAGGTTAGCTGGCGAACAGCTGGGACTAGACCTCCAATCTTCTAACTCCAGGTTTCCTTTTTTTTTTTTTTTTTAACTATAGACCTCGGGCATCTTCCTATCCACCCACCCTTCTAAAAAGAGGTCATTCATGAGAGGTCTTTCCCCACGTTATTTCCGTGAAGGCCCCTTTTCTTGGGAGAGTTTTATGTGACTAAAAGATGGGTCTGCCTTTCAATAAAACGTGGTCAATGTTGTGCTAGTTTCGGTGTACAGCACTTCAATAAAAAATTTTTAAAAAAATAAAAACTTGTCAAAACACAGCTGTTGAAAGCCAATATGGGTTAGAGATATCTGCATGATTACCTCAGTAGAAAGAGGCTAATGATTATTGCTGTTATGTTGCCTTGAGGTTCTCCTTTCTAGGAAATGGGCAGCTGTTCAGAGGCAAAATAACCTGGCGTCATCGATGTTTATTTATATTATGGCAAACATCCAAGTGATCACTCAAGATGGAGTCAGCATTTGAGAGGAAGGGTGGGGCATGGATTCATTTCTCCATTATCCAAGTTTTTTTCATATTGTTAATCCTTTTTTATACTCTATTACGCTTCATTACAAAAGCAGCAGACTACACGTTAGCTTGTGAGCTCTTGGTGGGGACTGGATCTTGTTTACATCCCTGCCTGCCCAGTGGCTAGAACAGTAATTGGCATGTTGTAAGTGCACAGTAAATACTGAATGAGTGAAGAAATGATATTACAGAGTAATTGGCATGTTTCAAGTGCACAATAATGTTGAATGAATGAAGAAATGATATTACAGGGAGTTCCCTGGCCGTCCAGTGATTAGGACTGGGCGCTTTCATTGCCATGGCCCGGGTTCAATCCTCGGTCCGGGAAAGTAAGATCCCACTAGCCACACGGCATGGCCAAATAAAGAAAGAAACAAAGAGAAAGAAAGAAAAAAAAGAAATGATATTACAGAGCAATACTTCAACTCACTCATGGCCAAGCAAAACTAAAACTAAGACCCTTGCTAACCCAGCTTCTAAGGTAGGCAGGGGTCTCCAAGCAGGTTGCCAGCTGAAGCAGCCAGAGCCCCAGGACTGTCCCAGCCAGGAAAGTTCCCCACACCGGCTGTCACTAAGGGCTGCAGGTGGTGTGGGTGGGCAGATGCCAGGCTCTGGCTTATGACACAGCCCCCCCATGCCAGGCCAACACCTAAGGAACTGCAAGAGAGAGGGGAGTGGGAGCCCCCAGAAAGTGGAAAAGGAGAAGCAGGAAAATAGGAAGACAAGTAGGGATGGAAAAACCAATGAAAAGGTAGATCTGGCAGAGAAAGGAAAAAGTCAAAAATGAAGTCATAGTCTAGGAACTAGGACTTCTATGAAGAGTTCTGGGAGAAGAAGATCAAAAGGAAGGATTGACCCTTTTTGAAAGAGGAGTCGAAGGCCAAGCACTTCTGCCCCCGCCAGAAGTCCTCCTGGTCTAGAACTGTGAGTAGGAAGAGGGCAGACATGGGGGGCAGGGATGGGGCTCTGGTAGGGACAGCCTCCCTGCTTGCTCCCTTTCAGCACTGCCCCAGCCTACTCTGGGCCCTCCCTGAGCACTGGTGACAGAGGAGTGCCACTGGGCTGGAGGGAAGAGATGCTATAACAGAACTCTCAGCCGCCACCCATTCCCATCCACAGTAATAGCCACATATGCCTAAAAGCTGTCCTAAATTTCTCTGCTGAAGCACAGGTCTGTAGAAAATTCTAGATGTCTGTATCAACACCCTTCATTTTCTTGAAATCAGTCACTAGATTGCACCTCCTTCTCCCATCCCAGCTCCTAGACTTCTCTCTCATATGCTCCAGCTTCTGCTTTCTGAATTGTCCGTGTTACTCTCTACAAAACCCTCTCCAGACTCTCTATCGGCATCTTTCGTTGAGGAGCTTATGATGGGACCCATTTCTCCAGCAAAGTCCTGAGTGGCAAAGACTACCTTTATTTCTTGGCAGAACCAATCAGGAATGGAATCACTGAGCAGGACACAGAAGAGGTGAGCCCAAGCGATGCCTGGCTTGCTGGTATTTTTGCCCTCTGCACTCTTATGTCTCTGAGGCTTCTCTTTTTTTCCCCCTTCCATTCAGGTGTCACAACGTCCCAAAGTCCTGGCATATTCCCGTTCTCAATGCCAAACAGAGGCCAAACTTTCACAATACAGAAAGGACGCATTTCCAACCCAAGGGCAAGGGTATTGAATTACAAAGCTCCTCTGGATAAAGTAGAACAAGAAACACCCCATATTCACCGGGTGTCTGAGAAGCAGAGAACAGGGCCTAGAGATAAGGAAAGCAGACTGAGAGGAACCCAATACCCCAGCCAAGTCACCCAGATACGCAGAATTTATAAACCTGTCTAGACGCAGGGGCTGGAACCTGCTGCTGACCCACCCTGGGGAATAGAACTCATTGAAGACGATCCTGTGCTTACCTGTTAACTCATGGATGAATGTGCAACTGGCAGGCTAATAAGAAGTCAATTCACTGAACAAATAGGTACCCAGCACCTACTATGTACCAGGCACTGGGGACATAGAGAGGAGTAAGACAGACCCTACTTTCTGGGAGCTCAACATCAATTTGGGAAGAGAGATGTGACCTTAGCAAAGTAAAATGCTAGCAAACACTTATACTGTACTGTGTTCAGAGGCTTAAAATACATAATCTCACTTAACCTTTCCAGCAACTCAGTGAGGAAGGTGCTATTATGTCCCCTATTTTGCAGATGACGGAATCACATCACAGGGAGGTGAAGTAACTTGTTCATGATACCAGCGCTGGTAAGTGGCGGAGCTGAGCTTCAGCCCGAGTCAAGATGGCTCCAGAGTCTGTGTCCTTGACAGCTCACCTCCTATACTGGGAGAGGAGCCAGACTTGAAGTGTGTCCAAAGCACTCTAGTGGGCGGAGGACAAGGGAATCCAAGGCGCTGAGCTGCAGAGAGACGGAGGGCTCCTCTGGGAAGGCGGCATGGAAGCTGGCACTGCAAAATGAGGAGGGAAAGGTCAGGGCATTCTAGACTGGGAGCCAAAGGAAACAGTGAGGTCAGAGGGTCCGGGAAATGTGTGTTAGCCTCTCTAGCTTGAATCTCAGAACAAGAGGGAACGGCTGGAGACAAAGCAGGCTGGGGTTAGACTGCAAAGGGCCTTGAATAAAGTTGAGAATCGATCTGCAGGTGATGGGGAGCTAGTGAAGATTTGCGAGCAGGGCAGTGACATGATGGGCAGCAGAGAGAAGAGTATGGATGGAAGGCAGAGACTGCAGGGCGAGTGCTTTGGGGTCTATAGGAATAGTATTGATAAGAGATAAAGAGGCTCTGAACAGAGGAGCCAGCGGTGGTGGAAAGGAAAGGAGGGGATGGATTCGAAAGGCAGAAAATCAACAAAACTTAGTGACCACCCAAAAGTTGGAGGATTTTTGTGAATTGTACGTTATCCTAGTGAGTAGTTGATCAGTAGTGCCATAGACCCCTAGGGGAGGAGAATCAGTAAAGAAAACGGATGGATAAAGGATAAGTGATTCCCTTTCTTAGCTCTGGGGCTTTGTCATGCGCTAAACACAAAGTCTGGACACCCAGAGGAAGGCACCCTCCTGGCTTTTCCAAGTAGCCAAATGGGCTTGTAGTAGAAAACTTGCAGACGCAAAGGTGGAAATCTTACATATTTATTTTTTCAGGAAGACATCCTGGTGACTGTCTTTAAGAGGAAGCAGGCTCCACCCAACGTCAAAAAAAAAAAAAAAAATCACAGAAGGGAAAGAGTAAGTCAGGTGAGAAACGTTAAAGGAATTAGGGGCCTTCCTGAGCATATGGTACAAAGAACGTCTCCTTTTGCCACCCCTGTACCTCCTTGAGTGATTTAGGAGTTTTGTTCCAAAAGATACTGACTTGGTGACTGGTCAGTAAATCCTATTGGGACCAGTTAACATATAAGTAATACCTGTATTTGAATCTATACCAAAAATAAAATCACTAATCTACAAAAAGGAATTTTTTTTGCTTTTTTTTTTTTTTTAATAAAAAAGCCCTGAAATGTTTCTATGTATACTCATATAGAATGGCTGATACATCTATTTATGCTATGACCACCATCTTAGGTGGGTTTTCCCAAAAGCAGACTTTGAACCAAGGATCCATGTGCAGGGGATTATTGAGGAAGTGCCCCCAGGAGAAACCAGGAAGGGAGTAGGAACTCAGAAAGGGGAAGAAGTCAGCAACGGCACCATCTTAGGTAAAGTTCCAGATCCAGCCTGATCCCACCGGCAGCTCTGGAATGTCAGTTGCACCTCAGAGTTAGTCCTGCCTCCAGACAAAAGAGCTGGGCTTTCGTACTCCTACACTAGTCTGTCATTTTCTCGAATGGGGTAGAGGGTAGAGGAAGTATATAGCTCACAGGCACTGTGGCACTCCATAGGGGCAAAGAACCTCTATGTTCCTAATAAACACAGACTATTAGCATCAAAGCTACATGCAAGCTGGGAAACAGACACACAGAGCTGGTAAAAGATGGCTGAGAATATTTGGGTGGGCACCAGCTGTGTCCACTATATCTACATAAAATATGGATACATATACAGATACCGAGGTGTGTACAATAACATCACTGCTCAGAGCAAAGATCTCTGGAACAGCAATAACCTTAAACCACTGTATGGCCCAGAGAGTCTGGTACAAAACAGTGTGAGTACAGAGAGTCTGAAAGGGTCAGAGGAAGGAACACTCAATCTACTGATGCAAGAGGCAGGATCCCCAAATTCAAGAGGCTGGAGCAAGGAGCAGAATCTGACAAGATGGGATGCAGCAAGAATACATCTACGGTCCTTACCTTGCATCCAAAATCAACAGCAACACCAACAGAGGACACAGGGGACCAGGCTCAGCAGTGTCATGTACTAAGGCTGTCCGTGGAACTCCGCTGGGCCAGTAGTTCCACAGAAGCCCACCTCTCTATGACCCAGCACATGTCCTCTAATTTCAAGATGACTTCAGAGGAAGGCAGGGTCTGGAACCAGAAAGGCGAAAGTCCTCACTGTACTGTGCTGGACCATGCCTGGGAAGTGGCCTTCAGTCCTGGTGCCACGGTTTAAAGGAACAAGGACCACCCAGATGATTTCAGAAGAACACGACACAGATGATATAAGAACTTGACACTAAATAATGAGATTCAGGTGGCAGAACTGGGAATATTGTCCCTAGAGAAGAAAAGACTAGGGTCAGGGTTGGGGGGGAGGGTTGTTTGGTGACTTCAATTCTTGAAAGGCTGGCACTGTGGCAGAGTGGTTAAACTTGTTCTGTGTAACCCAAAATGTAGAATGGGGCCCAGTAAGAGCTACAGGGAGATGGAGTTCAATGCAATCTAAGAAATACTTTAATAGCCAGAGCTAGCCAAGGAGAGGGGATCAAGGAAAGAAATCGCTAAGGGTGGAAATGATGGGCAGGACCAACTTGTGAGGCAGGCAGGGCATTCCTCATCACTAGAGTGTGGCTCTAGCGGGCTCCCCAAGCCCGACTGCACACTAGAGCCACCTGGGGTCTTGGTAACGATATACTTCTGGGCCCTGACACTCTGATTTAGTGGATCTGGGATGATGCCCAGAAATTCACATTCTAATAAGCTTCCCAAACTTCTTCTTATGCCATCAGCCAGCATTTGTGCGAGGACCAGGGTGAAGACATCTCATCAAGGATGACTAGAGAGAACTCAGGCATCAGGTAAGGAAGGGGGCATAGAGTAGATGCAGTTAGTCCCTTCAAATTCTAGAAATGTGTGGCCCTGGGATTGTGGAATTCTAGGTTTTGCATCAGGGAAGTCAGTCTGAGGAACAGTGTTTAACATAGGGGGACTCTGGAGCCAAACTCACCAGAGTGTCTATTCAGGCTCTGCCACATATTAGCTGACGGGTCCTGGGTACGTCATCTCCACTCTCCAAGGCTTAATCTCCTCTCCTGTGAAATGGGAGATAATAGTACCACCTCTTAGAGTCATCATGAGGCTTGAATGGGAGTATAAAATATAAACGATATGACTATAGTATGTCGTGAAGTCCCTTCTAAAAAAAACTATGGATTGCCTGGTGATGTGTGGGGTAATGCTGGGTGTAAAGAGGACGGAACACTCCTTTAGATTTGGAACAACTTCTTCAAAGCTAGTATGTTGAGTGTTTCATACCACTGCTAATGTAAGACATTTGGAAAACAATAAAAGCGATTCTTTCCCTATATTTGTTTTGCTCTATTAAGAGAGATTAATAAAGAGAACTTATCTGCTCTTAGCATGTAACAAAAGAGGACCATATAACTTCACGACAAAACAGCATTCATTATTTTTTAATCCTAAGAAGACCAACAATACTCCTTAACATTATTTTCTGCCTTTATACCTCTAATGATCTCATGCAAACAGGCCTCCTCTCACTGCAGCTGCTGAGGCAAGTATACAATTTACTATAAAACATGACATAGGGATATGAACAGTTACTTCTCTAAGTTCAGTTTACACTGCCCCAGGTATCCATCTGGCCCCGTCCTGCCTGAGGGGGTCTTTCTGATACACCACTAGTCACTCCAGGCAGGGCCTCTGTATGTGATCGTGAAGGTTGTTCACAGCAACGGGACTTCAGGCTGTAAGAGGGACTGTCCCCTTGACAAGCTGTGCCCCCAGCACTGAGCTGTGTCTGCTAGAGGAAGGGATGCCATTTCTAATCCACACACAGCCATATGGGCTGGTGTGGCCGTGCCTGGAGTGGGGGGGCACAGGGACTCTATTTCTGTGTAAAATCCCCCCCCACCAAAAAACCCCATTCCGGCCACAGCCCTCCCCAGTTCAGTAATTAGGACTCTGTTCTTCTAGTTGCTCAGGCCAAAATCCCTGGAGTCATCTATGATTTCTCCTTTTAATCTCATAGCTTACATTTTATCTATCTGGCTTTACCTTCAAAGCATCTCCAAAACCTAAACGCTTTTCATCAGCAACATTTAAGCCACCATAGCCTCTCCTCTGGATCCTTGAAAGAGCTTCCTAACTGGTCTTTCACCTCCGCCCCCTCTAGTCAGTCCATCCACAACACGGAGGCCACTGTGATCCTTTTAAACCCACACTCCTCTGTGTAAACCCTTCCAGTGGCTTCACAGCTCTTCAGATAAAAGCCCAAGTCTTGAGCACTCGGTTTGTGTCTATCTCCCCTAACTAAGATCCAAGGTCTACGAGGGCAGGGGTTTTCATCTGTTCTGTTCATTCCTCTAATCCCAGTGTCTACAACAGTGCCTGGCACAGAGCAGACATTCAGTAGATCATTCTACAGTGAGTGAGTGGTTTTTTGCCATGGTCCCCAGGGCTGCAGTGTGTTCAGATCAGTCCATTCCAGATCCCAGCCCCTCTGGAGAGGGGTGCTGTTGGGATCCATTGCTCACAGACCTGGAAAAACATCTACTCCTGGTCCAAACCTCCCCTAATGTGCTTACTTCTGCCTGCCCCCTGCAAGTCATCTGCTCCCCCTCCCCTTCAAGAGCAAATGTCACCAGTCTCCCAGTATGTCAGGGCTTTAAGGAACAAAAGCACTCCTGATTTGGACCTACACAAAAGGCCTTGCAGCAGTGCAATAGAAAGGCTTAGGGAAAGACCGGGGGAAATGGAAAAACAGTTACAGGAGTAAAAACAAGGGAAGAATTAATCACTCCATCAGTTATGCTGTGGCACCCCTTAACACTGGCTTGCACTCACTGGTCCCCATGTCACCCTCCTCCAGCGTGAGTGAGCCCCTCATGGCAGAGACTACTCACTCATCAGAGCAGGCATCTGTGGCCCAGAGACGAACACAATGCCAATCCCCCCCCCCCCACACCCTGCAACTGGCAGAGGAGCAGAGGGAAGCGGAGGGCCTGGGAGGCTGCAGCATCTCTCCCCCGGACACACTGGCTCTCTGCCTTCCACACAGAACGCCAGGGCAGCCCCTACCTCATCAGCTCTCTCAGCTGGGTCACATCACCATGACCCTTCCTGAGAGCCACTCAGCTACCCCTGTGCCTGTCAGAGCCAGGGGCCTGGGGAGTGAGTATCATGGTGCTATGGGTTTTCAAGTCCATTCATGGTGGATAAGACGGGGTCAGACAGGGTTTGTTACAGGGGCAGCAAGGGAACTTACCCCAGCTGTAGGCGCTGATGAGGAGACTGCGTTTAGCTGAAAGAGGAGAGGCTAGGCACGTAAGCAACTTGTGGTTGCAGCCCCAGGTAGACTGAGCCCAGCAACAGGGAATCCTAGAAGAGGCCTGGGTAGCACCAGGGTGGCTGCCAGAGCTGCGGGGCTGCAGGCAAGAAGCAGGGCTCAGTACAGACGACCAACATGTCCCAGTTTGCCTGGGATTTTCTTGGCTTTAGTACTGGAAGTCCCATGTCTCAGGAAACCCCATTAGTCCCAGGCAAACCAGGACCAGAAACAGGGAGCACTGCCACACCCCAGCGTGCAGAAGGGACACTGCGGAGACACAGAACGGTGACGCCAGAAGAGTGACCCAGACAGGAAAGCCCAGTTGTAAAACACAGGACGGATGAGAGAAATTGAGCTCAGAAAGAGGTGAGATTAAGTCCCCTCAAGGAGGTTAAAAGGTATTCCATTTTTAAAAGTTTCTGCAGACAAGTGAAACCAGGCAGATACAGGTTAGATGAAAGTAGGCAGATTTAAGATAGGACTTATTGCCCTCAAGTAGCTGGAGTATCTTCCAAAGATAACTACCTGTGCAGTGCTTCTCCAGCTTAGCTGACCACAGGACGCTCCCTGCCCATGGCATAACTAATACAAGCAGCCCACAGGGCACTAGCAAAACACAAAACTCAGCTGGAGAGACCCTGCTCTAAGGCAACTTTTTCAGAAAGCTGCCTTATCTGGAAAGAGAAGTTCACACAGAGTCTGATTACATGGGTTAATAATTGTCCGGCCCCGGAGAGGCAGGTCGAAGGGCAAAGTCGCCGTTCAAGACAGGTCAGCGGAAGTTGAGCCCTGCTGTCTCCAATACGGTGCTGGGTCTGGAGTGATCCATTTATCAGAGGTTAAGGTACTGAGGCTTAGGACTGTTAACGCTGTAACAAGTGCCCCAGCTGGAAGTCAGCTTATCCAATAACCCTTTCCCCAGAGAAGGGAGGGGCCCATCTAACCCCGGGAGTGAAGAGGTGAAGAGAAGCCGGCACTAAACACTGAGCAGGTGCATGATAGGTAGAGCGCCCCCTATGGTGCTCTACGGCTTCCACGTTTACCTTGACCATGGCTGGAGAAAAGCATCTGGATTTGATCTGATAGGGAGCAGGGAAGTACAGAAGGGTCTGGAACCACACTGAGCCTTGACAGGCCTGGCACCAGCAAAGCAGGCTCACTGTGGGGAACCTTGTGGAGGACTGCTGGGGCCCTTGGGGGAAGCTGGGTGGCCGTCTTCTTCAAGCGCAGTGTGCCCTCCCATGGACAAGTCACTGTTAGTAGAGCCCTTGAGTGAGTCTTCAAGGGCTCATGTTTAAGTTCTTATTAGGTATGAGGTATAGACCTACCCGAGGAGAGGTGGACAGACCAATGGACTGGAGGCCAGGAGACCTGGGTTCCGGTGGTGGCCCTGACCCTATCTGCGTTCACCTGAAGTCACGTCGTCTCTCTGGAGCTTCATTTCCATGTGATAACGCAGGGTTTTTGGACTGGATGTGCTCTAAGGCTGCTTTTTAGCTTTGACGTTCCAAAAGCATCAATAAAATGATCCCAAACATTTCTTTGTTGTTATGTATTGGGGTTATAAACTGCTGTTTCCCCAAAGTTGTAAGCAGTTTAATCTTATAATAGGTCAGGCCTCTGTGGCACTGGGCAGAGTTGCAGGCTAGATTCCTGAAAAAAAGTAGATACATGTCCATCACTGGATGTTCAGATCACAATGCAGGAGGAGACGCCTGCACAGGAGTCCTACACCCTCCACATCCTATAGCCCGGCAGCCTTGGACACGGTTTTCCATGTTTTCTGGAACACGGTAGGTACCTTTACACCCACATGTCTTGAGCTCCCTGGGACACACACTCTGAGGTAGGCTTATGTGCAGAAGGGTTTTGGGGGTACATACCTCTCCTGGAGTGATGGGACCAGGATTGGTGGAGGAAGGGGCTGACCTGAGAGACCTCGGCTGAGCCTGTGGGGCTGATCCTCTGCAGCTGGGTTGGCCCTTCAGTGTTGTGCTCAACTGAGGCAAGGGGGCCGGCCCTTTGTACTCACCTAATGACCAATCCCTGGATTCAGGCTTCCCCTGAGGAGGGAGCCTAACACTGGGCAAGGCAGCTGGCTCCAGCCAAGGGCGAGTCCGTTGAGCCATCAGCACCCATTGCTCCCGGCAGCTGGGGGAGCGAGAGGGTGGTGCTCAGCGGCCTGCAGCGTCCACCACAGTGCCTTTGCTCATGCTCCTCCCGCCCCTTCCTTCCCTCCCCAGCTTCGCCCCTCCATCACTGCTGTTGCAGTGCTTCTCCCGGTGATTCATCGTTCTTTGCAGCCCTATTCCTCAAGGGTAGGGCTGCCTTATGCATCTCTGTTGCACCAGACAGTCACGTGGTGCCTGGCAGGCAGCTGGAAGGAAATAGAATATATTGAATAAGAGTGAGGTCTCTCAGCAATCCCACTACTGGGCATATACCCAGAGAAAACCGTAATTCAAAAAGACACATGCACCCGAATGTTCATTGCAGCACTATTTACAATAGCCAGGTCATGGAAGCAACCTAAATGCCCATCGACAGATGAATGGATAAAGAAGATGTGGTACATATATACAATGGAATATTACTCAGCCATAAAAAGGAACGAAACTGAGTCATTTGTTGAGACGTGGATGGATCTAGAGACTGTCACACAGAGTGAAGTAAGTCAGAAAGAGAAAAACAAATATCGTATATTAACGCATGTATGTGGAACCTAGAAAAATGGTACAGATGAACCGGGTTGCAGGGCAGAAGTTGAGACACAGATGTAGAGAACAAACGTATGGACACCAAGGGGGCAAAACTGCGGTGGGGTGGGGATGGTGGTGTGCTAAATTGGGCGATTGGGATTGACATGTATAAAGTGATGTGTATAAAATTGATGACTGATTTAAAAAATAATAATAAAAAAAAAATCAGGAAAAAAAAAAAAAAAAAAAGAGTGAGGTCTCTGCATCAGACTATGAGTTCAAATCCCAGGGCTACCCATTGTGAGGGTAATCAATTTCCTTCCCTGAGCCTCAGTTTCTCAACCTGTAAACGGGGAGAAATGGCAATTATCACTGCCTTTTAGGTTGTTAGGATTAAATGAATGATATAAGTAAAACATCCGGCACACGGAAAGTACTTAATAAAGGAGCGGAGCAGAGATGGCTGTCTCCTGGAGCCTTTTCTACTGCCTATTAGCAAAGGTCTAATTATTCAGTTTTAGGAGGGGAATGGAGAGGAGGAGGAGCTGCAGGCAGCTGGGAACATGAGAGGGCGTCCTGGGGGAGGCGTGCGGGGGAAACGAGGCCAGAAGTTGGGGGGTGTGGTGGTCAGAGCATGGACCACCAGGAGGACCCTGAAATGGAGGAAGGGGCTGGAGGGAGGACCGCGGGCAAGCTCAGGCTGGCTGTGAGACCCGCGTCCTGCTTCAGATGTCATCATCGGCTCAGTCCTTCATCAGGACGTCATCCTCACAAACATCCCTGAAAACACTGTCTCCACGGTATACATTATCTCCCCCAAACAACACTCTCGGCAAATAAGCAGACAGACATATCACCAATGCCAGGCATTTCCTCCCTCCCCAGTTTACATTTCAGGACAATGTGTTTATTACTGTTGCCTCACAAGGGCCACCCTATAGACCTCTGAAAATAGGAAACAGCCTGATAGAGGGGGCTGGAGGGCCTGACTGGCCCGCATCCTGTCTCCCACAGGGCTAGGCCCAGCTGGATACCCCAGGAGAAGCCCACTTCCTCCCCCTCCATCCTCTCCCTCAACAAAACCATCCAAGAAAGAAACATGTTCCTGTCCTAAGTGAAGACAGACCTTTGTCCTGCCTGTATGAGGGCGAAAGGGAAGGTGCACCACGCCTGGACACTTTCAACTCTCCAGCTTTCCTTGCAGATTTCCACACAGGCCCCCAAACGTGACTCTGTTCCACATGTTTATGTTCGCAATGTGGGTATTTTATTTTGTGTTATGTCATTTTATTTCATTTTTCTTAAAACCCTCCAGGGTACAAACAAATCTGAACACGCCATGACTTAAAACCCCTTAGAGCATCACTATTTGTTATAAATACTTGACTAAAATAAAGCTGCCCTCAGTTCAGCAGGCCTGGCATATCATTCAGGCTAGTTCAAAATGAGGATTAGAACAGAGCCCAACTTCAGCCAACTAAAAACTAAAGTAAATTGCCCTACCTAGCAGAACCTCATATTTTCATTCATTCGCTTATTTAGCCGTCTATTCATTTAATAATTCAATGATAAATGTATCAAGTACATCGTATGGTATTGTATTGAGTACTTTCAAGGTGCCAAGTATTGTCCTAGTGCTGTGGGAAATGCAAGGATGTGTCAGAATCATCCCCTCCTGGAGAAGCTTACAGTCTAGAAGGGGCAGTGGAGAACAGGGACCAGGCTGCATGAAAGTATTATTCACTTGGAGCCCAAGACAGTAGCAGAAGATGTGAGGCAGGGAGAATGGCGGGGAGGGCAGCTGGGCTGGCCTAACACTCATATATACACAGAACCCTGGTTGCCATGAATTTTGCTATTAAATTTTACCCCAAATTTTTAAATGTCACTGAAGCATTTTAAGCAGAGGAGTTCCATGGTGACATGTTGCCATCAGACTGTAAGTGGCCCCTCAGTTGTATACCCCCAGCCATCAGTATGTGCCACATAAAAGAAGCTCAATACAGGAAGTCCCCTACATATGAACCTTCAAGTTGCCAACTTTCAAAGATGCGAACACGCGTTCACATGTCCAATCACGTAAGTTAGTTCACGTGTCTGGAGTACGTTGTCACGTGCATGCATCCTCTACAAGAGGTTGTGCTTTTGTGTACTTTCCAGTACTGTATAGAGTACAGTAATACAGTATCTTTATTTCAAGCCCAGGATGTCCAGAAGCAAGAGGGTAGACAGAATTGAATCCAGCAAGGAACCGGAACCTGTGCCGTCAATGTCAGGAGTGAGTGATATTGTACTTTTCAAGTACAGTACTATAAGATTAAAAATGTTTTCTTTATTTTTGTTTGTTTTTTATGTATTATGTGTGTGAAAAGTATTATAAACCTATTACAGTACAGTACTATATAGCTGATTGTGTTAGTTGGGTACCTAGGCTAACTTTGTTGGACTTATGAACAAATTGGACCTAACGAACGCACTCTCGAAATGGAACTCATTCGTATGTAGGGGACTTACTGTAACTATTTGTTGAAGAATGAATCAGTGCATGAAGATGTTCAAGAATAGCAGAAGAGATGGAATCTCTAGAGATGAGAGGAATTAGGACCTTGTGAAGTTTGGGAAGTGATTGGAACACCCACAATGAGAATCTAAGAGATAATAAGCAAACATTGGTTAAAATGACTGCCAGGCTACTTAACATCATTAGCCATGAAGGAAATGCAAATAAAAACCAGAATAAGATACCACTTCACATATACTAGGATGGCTATAATCAAACAGACAGATAATAACAAGTGTTGGCAAGGATATGGAGAAATTGGGACACTCCTACACTGCTGATAGGAATGTAAAATGGTGCAACCACTTCAGAAAACAGTTTGGCAGTTCCTCAGAAAGTTAAACAGAGACCTAACATAAGACCAAGCAATTCCACTCCTAGGTACATACACAAGGGAAATGAAAACTGTAGCCATTCACAGATGTGTGCACAAATGCTCATAGCATCATTATTCACAGTAGCCAAAAACTGAAACAACTCAAACGGCCACCAACTGATAAATGAATAAACAAAATGTGGTATAGTCATGCAATGGAATACTATTTGGCCATAAAAAGAAATGAAGTGCTAATAGATGCTACAACATGGATGAATCTTGGAAATATTATGCTGATTTAAAAAACCTCTTCTCAAAAGACCACATATCGTATGGTCCCGTTTACGTGAAATGTCCAGAATAGGCAGATCCAAAGAAAAAAAAAGGTATATCCACTATGGAAAACAGTATGGAGGTTCCTCAAAAAAAATTTTAAAAGAACTACCATATGATCCAGCAATACCACTTCTGGGTATTTATCCAAAGAAAATGAAAACACTAACTTGAAAAGATAAATGCATCCCCATGTTCATAGCAGTATTATTTACAATAGCCAAGCCATGGAAACAACCTAAGTGTCTATCATCCGATGAATAAAGAAGATGTAACATACATATATATGTGTGTGTGTGTGTGTGTGTGTGTGTGTGTATATATATATACACACACACACAGACACATATACATATGCACACACACACACACACACAACGGAATATTATTCAGCCACAAGAATAAAATCTTGCCATTTGCAAAACATGGATGAACCTTGAGGGCATTATGTTAAGTGAAATAAGTCAGACAGAGAAGGACAAATTATCTTACTCATATGTGAAAGCTAATAAAACAAAAACCAAGCTCATAGATACAGAGAACAGTTGGGTGATTGCCAGAGGAAAAGGTTGGGGGGATGGGCAAAATGGGTGAAGGGGGTCAAAAGGTACAAACCTTCCAGTTATAAAAGTCAGGTGGAGGCTTCCCTGGTGGCGCAGTGGTTGAGAGTCTGCCTGCCAATGCAGGGGACACGGGTTCGAGCCCCGGTCTGGGAAGATCCCACTTGCCGCGGAGCAACTAGGCCCGTGAGCCACAACTACTGAGCCTGCGCGTCTGGAGCCTGTGCTCCGCAACAAGAGAGGCCGCGATAGTGAGAGGCCCACGCACCGCGATGAAGAGTGGCCCCCACTTGCCGCAACTAGAGAAAGCCCTCGCACAGAAACGAAGACCCAACACAGCCATAAATAAATAAATAAATAAATAAATAAACTCCAATCTCTTTAAAAAGAATCCACCTGCCAATGCAGGGGACATGGGCTCGAGCCCTGGCCTGGGAAGATCCCACATGCCGCGGAGCAACTAAGCCCGTGTGCCACAACTACTGAGCCTGCACTCTAGAGCCCGCGAGCCACAACTAGAAGCCCAGGCGCCTAGAGCCCGTGCTCCGCAGCAAGAGAAGCCACCGCAATGAGAAGCCCGTGCACCACAATGAAGAGTAGCCCCCGCTCGCCGCAACTAGAGAAAGCCTGCGCAGCAATACTAAAAACCATTGAATTGTACACTTTAAAGGGGTAAGTTATATGGTATGTGAGTCGTATCTCAATAAAGCTGTTACCAAAAAGGACACACTGACACACGTATTTGTGGATAAAACTTTTACACACACACACACTGATGGCCAGGCCATGGGGAGGCCCAGTGGGGGAGTATGGTGACTCTGTAGCAGAGACAAGCAGTCTAATTCTCAAGCTTTCTCTGAGCAGCCCAGGTGGCCGGGGGAGAAAGCAGGTGAAAAGACAGAGCCGATAACAACTAAGGAGAGCTAATAGTTGCTGAGAGCAACCATGAACCAAGCACTATAGAGAGCTTTACCCACATTATCTCACCACATGTACATGTACATATATGCACATACATAATTATATATCACATCCTTCCCAGGGAGGTAGGTGCTCTCATAAACCCTAGCTTACAGATAAGGAAATGAGTTCCAGAAAGATGAAATAACTTACCCGCAGTTTCACAAGCTGTAAGGAAGGTGTGGAGACACAGCCCGGGCAGCCTGCCCCTGAGCACAGGCACTTAATTCCTGATCAATGCCGCCTTCCCCAAGGGTAGATGGAGGTCAAGGAGACTGGGATGGTAGCGCACTGGGAGGGCCCAGGTGCCTGTGGTCTCAAGGAGCATGAAGAACTGGTTCTGTGAGTATGCCAGTGGCGTGCAGAGCTGCAGCACAAACTAAGGAATTTGTGGTCACCACTCTTAGTTCTTGGTGATAAGATAATTTAAAGCTTGGTACATTCCAAGGTGCGGTGTAATCAGGGCTGATCATGGGGGGTTGGTCGTGGGGCTTTGACAGTGACGATAGGTTGCTGATCATCCCAGATGGAGAAATAACTGACGTTGTCCAAATCTCAAAATTCTATGAATTTCAGAGGGATGTATGTGCCAAGGACATATCCTTGGGGGAAAGTTAAGGGAAATTCTATCACTTACCAACCAAATGTGGAAACAAAACATGCAAGAACCAGGACCCTGGAGGACACAATGACTTCTGTCAGAGCTTCCTAAACTTTCCATCACCAGGGGCATCTTGCCGTAACATTCTCTAAGAATAGCACATTTGGAAAAACTTCGTCTATCCCGTTACATCTTAATGAATAATTAACTTTTCAACATTTTCGTAAGTCAGAGAGACTTACAATTAATTGCCAGTTAGAGCTTCTGATAGTTGAGAACACCAACCTTGCCTGGCTGGGCTGCTAGAAGCCTCGAGCCAAGAAACACTGATCTCATTGGCCAAGACATCAGTACTTGGGAAGCTGTAGACTTCCCTTCCGTCAAACTTTCCAGAGGAGTGGAATGGCCTTCAGGTCCCCTGAGAACTTCTGCAGGCCCCTAAGGGTACACGAGTCTTCTGTCAGGAACACTGTCTTCACCTTGTCTCCTGTGGTTAGGGCTGGCTTGTCACAGGCAGAGTAGAGAGGGGACAGCTGTGGATTCTACCAGGGTTTGGCACCCTGAAAAACAAGGTGCTGTTTAACACTAAATGGAAGCTAAGGCATCGAGGTTGCACAAACACCTCTCCCCAACTTTCCAGAGTGATGCCAAGCCTGAGTGATTTTGTTCTTTTCAATAAAGGCAATGTGTTAGGTCTAGAGTCTAGATTGGTGATGTCCAATAGAAATATAACGTGAGCCATCTTAGTAATTTTTAATTTTTCTAAGAGTCACATTTTTAAAAAGTAAAAGGAAGGTGAAATTCATTTTAATAATATATTTTACTGAAGCCAACATACCCCCAATATTATCCATTTCAACATTAATATTAACATTACCATTAATAAGAATAAAACAGTAATGAGAAATTTTGTATTATGGGGATACTAAGTCTTCAAAATCCAGTGTGCATTTTACACTCAGAGCATATTTCAAGCTCTCAGACTAGCTACACTTCAAGCTCTCAATAGCCCCATGGGGCTAGTGGCTATACAGCTAATAAAAGAAGGAGCTTGAATTGGGATGCCTTCCTCAAACCCCAAGTCAGTGCCATTTCTGCTGCTTAAGCCCTGTGTTTGTTCCAACACAAGTAAATGACTTCTCTGCAGACAGCCCTACAGCTTCCCCAGTCCAGCCACCCATGCAGGGCATGGCTGCCTGCTGATGCCTGGGGTCTGCAGGGACATCCCAGGACCAGCAGGCCGCTTGGGGCAGACAGGGTCCAGGGCCCTAAACGCCATTCATTAGATGACCCCTTTCAAGCTCCTAAAACAGCATGTATTTCCCACTGGGGCCTCCCATCTGACTTTCCAGAACTTGACACTCAAATTGGGTTTATCTCCTCCCCTCCCAAGCGCTCCCCTCAGGTGCAGACTGAGTGGCTATTTCCTCGCCTGTGAACTGGGAATCAGACAAACAAAGCAGACACAGGCAGGGGAGCATATGGAAGCAAAGGAGAGAAAGAACTTGCAGGGTTCCCTGTGGTGCCCCAGTCCCTGCTTCAAGTTCCCTGCCCTTTGGCTCTGTGAGACATCCCTCCTACCCCAAAACAAGTTCTCCTTGCCACTTACAGTAATCCCCGTGGGATTACCCCAGCCCATATGCTCCTGGATTTTGTAGATTATTGGATCAACTGTACAAACAAACTCTAAAGAAAATCAAAGTCCAGAGGCAAATAAGTACAAAGAATTTATCTTGAGAGGAAAAACTGGGATTGGCTTCAGATAGAATCGGGTTCAGATAGTGATGCTGCAACTACTTGCTGTTGACTTCATTAAAAAGAATTTAAAGTTACACATATCCACGGTTTTGAAAGTCCAGTGGTTCTACAAGCTTTTTAATGAAAATGAGCATTCTCCTGCTCCATCTTCTACACCCTGATTCCCACTCTCTAGACACAACCGCTTTTAGCTACTTACTCTGATATTTATCTCTGTATATTCAAACAGGACACTTACATGGCTATATCTAGATTGTGTTTAGATTTTAGATCTTATCTATTGGTTTTCCAAATGGAAAGAGGTTTTGGTCTCTTAAATCTCCCCGCCCACTTCCCCTCCTCCATTCTCCAAATAGAGCCATATTATAATTTTGGTTAGATCAATATTCAGTGCTTACACCCTATGGCCATGTGATTATTAGACCATAAAGTGCACTATATATAGTAACACCTTCTTTCTTAGACAACTCTGTGTTTTTCCTGGAGTTAACAATTGTCACTTTTTCTTCATTTAACTTTTTATGTACTTATTATTAACTCATCACTAACCTTCCTTCAAAAGTAGCAGTCTCTCAGTACGATAAAATTCATTTGGTCCTGTATCAATGGCATCTTTTTCTGGAGACAGCTCCCACCCGACTTCCTGGAAGAGCCCTCCACACTCCTGTGCTTGCCTGGACTGGTGGTTCTCCAGGCCAGTCCCACAGCGCCACCCTGGGTCTCCTCTTACCTTCGTCCTGGGGGATTCTCCAGGTATGTTTCCTGGGATGGATCACCAGCTTACTTTAAGTCTTCCTCTTCCTAGGATAATCTTCCAATTTTGGAAACACCCAAGGGTAAAAAGGAATTAAAATTTTCAAGATTTGGCTTTTTTTTTTTTTTAGATTGTTTATTTGAGATTTTTCTTGTTTCTTTAGGTAGGCTTGTATAGCTATAAACTTCCCTCTTAGAACTGCTTTTGCTGCATCCCATAGGTTTTGGATCGTCATGTTTTCGTTGTCATTTGTCTCTAGGTATTTTTTGATTTCCTCTTTGACTTCTTCAGTGATCTCTTGGTTATTTAGTAACGTATTGTTTAGCCTCCATGTGTTTGTGTTTTTTATGTTTTTTTCCCTGTAATTGATTTCTAATCTCATAGCGTTGTGGTCAGAAAAGATGCTTGATATGATTTCAATTTTCTTAAATTTACTAAGGCTTGATTTGTGACCCGAGATGTGATCTATCCTGGAGAATGTTCCGTGCACACTTGAGAAGAAAGTGTAATCTGCTGTTTTTGGATAGAATGTCCTATGAATATCAATTAAATCTATCTGGTCTATTGTGTTATTTAAAGCTTGCGTTTCCTTATTAATTTTCTGTTTGGATGATCTGTCCATTGGTGTAAGTGAGGTGTTAAAGTCCCCCACTATTACTGTGTTACTGTCGATTTCCTCTTTTATGGCTGTTAGCATTTGCCTTATTTATTGAAGTCTCCTATGGTGGGTGCATATATATTTATAACTGTTATATCTTCTTCTTGGATTGATCCCTTGATCATTATGTAGTGTCCTTCCTTGTCTCTTGTAACATTCTTTATTTTAAAGTCTATTTTATCTGATATGAGTATTGCTACTCCAGCTTTCTTTTGATTTCCATTTGCATGGAATATCTTTTTCCATCCCCTCACTTTCAGTCTGTTTGTGTCTCTAGGTCTGAAGTAGGTCTCTCATAGACAGCATATAGATGGGTCTTATTTTTGTATCCATTCAGCGAGCCTGTGTCTTTTGGTTGGAGCATTTAATCCATTCATGTTTAAGGCAATTATCGATATGTATGTTCCTATTACCATTTTCTTAATTGTTATGGGTTTGTTTTTGTAGATCCTTTTCTTCTCTTGTGTTTCCCACTTAGAGAAGTTCCTTTAGCATTTGTTGTAGAGCTGGTTTGGTGGTGCTGAATTCTCTTACCTTTTGCTTGTCTGTAAAGCTTTTGATTTCTCCGTCGAATGTGAATGAGATCTTTGCTGGGTAGAGTAATCTTGGTTGTAGGTTCTTCCCTTTCATCACTTTAAATACAACAGGCCACTCCCTTCTGGCTTGTAGAGTTTCTGCTGAGGAATAAGCTGTTAACCTTATGGGAGTTCCCTTGTACGTTATTTGTCGTTTTTCCCTTGCTGCTTTCAATAATTTTTCTTTGTCTTTAATTTTTGTCAATTTGATTACTATGTGTCTCAGCGTGTTCCTCCTTGGGTTTATCCTGCCTGGGACCCTCTGTGCTTCCTGGACTTGGGTGGCTATTTCCTTTCCCATGTTAGGGAAGTTATCGACTATAATCTCTTCAAATATTTTCTCTGGTCCTTTCTCTCTCTCTTCTCCTTCTGGGACCCCTATAACGCGAATGTTGTTGTGTTCAATGTTGTCCCAGAGGTCTCTTAGGCTGTCTTCATTTCTTTTCATTCTTTTTTCTTTATTCTGTTCCACAGCAGTGAATTCCACCATTCTGTCTTCCAGGTCACTTATCCGTTCTTCTGCCTCAGTTATTCTGCTAATGATTCCTTCTAGTGTATTTTTCATTTCAGTTATTGTATTGTTCATCTCTGTTTGTTTGTTCTTTAATTCTTCTAGGTCTGTGTTAAATATCTCTTGCATCTTCTCGATCTTTGCCTCCATTCTTTTTCCAAGGTCCTGAATCATCTTCACTATCATTATTCTGAATTCTTTTCCTGGAAGGTTGCCTATCTCCACTTCATTTAGTTGTTTTTCTGGGGTTTTATCTTGTTCCATCATCTGGTACATAGCCCTCTGCCTTTTCATCTTGTCTATCTTTCTGTGAATGTGGTTTTTGTTCCACAGGCTGCAGGATTGTAGTTCTTCTTGCTTCTGCTGTCTGCCCTCTGAGGATTTGGCATTTCTGAAGTTGTCTTGGTGGTCTGGATATGTACAGAATTCTAGGTATGGAAAAGTAATTCTCTCTCCGAATTTTGAAGGCATTACTCCATATTTTCTAGTTTATATTTTGTTTTTCTTAAGAAGTCCGACACTATTCTCATTCCTAGTATCCCCTTCCCTCCCCCTGGAAGATTATAGGGTCTCCTCTTTGCCCCTAGCAGTCTGAAATTTCACAATTACATGCCTTGTGTGGATCTATATTCATGCATTGTGCTTGGTGCGCTGTGGAGCTTTTCTGTCTGTACATTTGTGTCTTTCAGATATGGGGAAATTTCTCAAATTATGTCTTTGACACTTTTCTCCCCTCTATAATCTCTGCTCCATCTCTATGGAACTCCTATTATTCAGATGTTAGACTGTCTGGAAGGATCCTATAATTTTATTATGTCTATTTTCCATCTCATGTATGTTGTTATTGTTCTGCTTTCTGGGTGATTTCCTTAACTTCATCTTCTCTTTTTCTTTCTGCTCTTAAACTTTGAAGTCCAAGGATTATTTCTGTTTTCTGAATGTTCCCTTATTACAAACTCCTGTGCTTCAGTATGTATTCTCTGGGGATCAACCGATCACAGGACCTTGGTGTTGTTGCCCAAGGGTTGTTTCCTTCTGCTAGCTAGACTGCCCGTCTCTTCCCAAGTTCCTGTTGTTTTGATGGGGCACTTCCAGTGGGGACTCTCAACCCTCAGCATCTTTAAGTTCTATGTCCTAAGCTGCTCATCTTCCCCAGAAAGGAATCCTACATCCTCCTGCCTGGAAGATATCAACCTGGCTGCCAGTGGTCTTGGAGCAGGGTGGTGGAGGGGCCGGTGGTCTCACCATTCAGCATATAGATTGTAGCTCAATCCCCAGTGTAGCACAGTGTCCTCTCCTCAGCTGTGCAACTGCCCAAAGCCAGCAGCTCCAGGGAACCAATGTCTAGTCTTCTGCTAGGATGAAAGAGGATCTGTGCAAATCTTTGACAAATCCTATATTTAGCCCCATCTGTACCATTTTCAGAGGATTCATCATACTTCAAGCTTCTTTCACTGTCTGCTACAATATACCATTCTCTGGTCTGTTAAACTGACACATGTCCATCTCTTTCCAGCTTTCCAGATTTTATTGCTATTGTTTACTGTCCTCTTCTATTGCTGCTGTTTTACAGCCATTAAAAAAATCTCTTGAATGTGATGTTTTAGCAGAATTTCAGGAAGGAGTAGTGGTAAACTAGTGTGTTCAACCTGCCACGTTTAACCAGAAGTCTCACTGTGTCACCTGGGTGAGCTACTTCCTGCTTCTAGGCCTCTTCTTCCTCATCTGCTGCCAGTAATACATACCTCACGGAGCTGTTTTAAAAGCAAAATAAGGTAATGTTTGTAAAGCACGATGTATGGTTTCTGGTACATAATATGTACTCAGTGCATAGAGTTTACTCTTTTCAGTTACCAGATCCACCCTGAGAAAACGGCATGCAACACAGCAAAAAAAATATTCAGGTTAGGTCAAGTACAACTTCCTAAATTCATAAAAATTAGATCCTGGAAGTAATTATTTGTCAAACATGTCATCTTTCCACACTCATAATATAAGAATATGGTAGACAGTCACATCCTGGGTTATTTTAGATATAGTCCTTTTTGGAAACAGAACTGGATGAAATGACCTCCGAAATTATAAGAGATCATCTCTGATGAATAAATATCACAGGGAAATAGGGCAATGGTAATATGGCAGCCCACTGTTCCTGGGAATTTGAATTGCTTTATTTCCAGGCTGGTAGCTCGCTGGAATATTAGAACTCTCTGAGTGATGTAATGCTAGGATAGGAAACATATAGATGGACTGCACTAGTAAGTGGTGTTAGGGTAGTATTGCAAATGTGTATTTGCATTCAAGCTAGAAAATAAATTTGAATTTAAACAAGGAACACCCAGCCTTTAGATTAACCACAGGGCCTTCAGGAACTAGGATTCTAGACTGCTCAGCCTTTGGAAACACACAGCTCTCATAGGAGTTGTTTGAAGGGGGTTCATCCATAGAATCCGATATCTTTTTTATCCAGGGTGAGTTGAAAAAATGAAAAGTTCATACTGAGAATACTTGGGAATATAGAAACTTTGGGGAGTGAGAGAGACAGAAACATGGCCTTTCTGAGGAGTAATCATGCCTGACCATTTTCAGAGGGAATTAACATGTACATTGGTGCTGATCTTAGGGGAAAAGAGTTGTATGTAATTTATAGTTAACGAAAAAATATTTGACAAGTCTTCTGCAAAAGCTCTCCTTTTAAAGAAACCATGGCTGTGAGAATGTTCTCTGGCATGGAGAACCAGCTTATGGACAAGAAGGAAGGAGTGCTCATAAATAGGAATTGTCCTTGTGGAAGAACTGTCAACTCCAGAGGCATCCAGATCCTGGGCCTCACACCCCTCTTTTGCTTTCTTTAAAATTTTCAGTTATTACATATTCAATGTTTTGGAAAATTAAAATAACATAAGCAAAAAGAAAAATTCCTTGAAATCCTGCCACCAATCTTAGCTTTTTCATCAATGATCTTTGTGTATGAGGAAAAATCTAGAAAAATTTGGCTTGAACATGGCACTACCTTCCTACAGCAATGCCAAGGTTATAACCCACACATAGAGGGGGAGTCCTCCAGGGCCGGGTTTGAGAGGGCCTCCACAGCTACTCTATTCTCACCATTACGGACTCATTTGTACTGGACAAATATGAGGACACAGTGAGTCCCCGATGAAAGGTCAACATCTTGCTGGCCATTAACACACCTTAACAGGGATTACTGTGCTTTAATAAGGCCAACACCTTTGAAAGTAGAGCCCAAGGCCCTGAAGGAAAGGGTTTTGTTAATTACAAAGGACTGTATGAAGAAAGTGTTATTATTGGTCCAAAGCAATGGAATTCTAGGTTAAAGTGTGATAGAGCCTCTGCACTGAAGTCACTGGCCTCATAGGTTACCAATACCAACAAAAGTCAGGTACCAGAAGGGAAAATGAGTCACGAGGGACAATTGTCTAAAGAACACATGCAATCATGACACATGAAGACCTAGTACACACCCCAACCTGTCTTGCAGAAAGATAAGAGGATCACAGCCGAGCTGAGAATTTCCTGCATGTGGAATTGTGAGCTGGGGAGCCACTGGGCCAGTTGGCTTGTGACTTGTCTGGATTTTAGAGATTGTCACGGTAACTGCAATGAAAAACGCATGAAACCCTCCTCCAAGGCTGGTGTGATTGTAAAATTACACAGCCTCTTTGGCAAACAGCTTGACAGTTCCTCAAAAGGTTAAACACAGAGATACGTTATGACCCAGGAATTCCACTCCTAGAGAGAATTCCACCCAAGAGAATTGAAAACATATGTTCAAACAAAACCTATACACTAATGTCCGTAGCAGCATTACTCATAATAGCCAAACAGAGACAACTCAAATGCCAATCAACTGATGAGTGTACAAACAAAATGTGGTATATTCACACAGTGGAATAGTATCAGCCATAAAAAAGAATGAAGTACTGATACATGCTACAACTTGGACGAACCTTGAATACATCATGTTAAACTGAATCAGACACAAAAGACTACATACTGTATGCTTCCATTTATATAAAATGTCCCAAATAGGCAAATCCATAGAAATGGGAAGCTCATTAGTGGTTGCCAGGGCCAAGGAGGAGTGACTACTAATAGGTATGGGGCTTCTTTTAGGGGTAATGAAAATGTAAAATTAAAAAGGTCTTAGCCTCCCTCCCAATATACCAAATATGTATCAGCAAATAGCGTGCAAGAAAGGGTAGGGATCTAGCAGGATGGAGCAGCCTCCATGGGAGACTTTTCCACAGTGAAGCAGCCAGTGCCATTTTTCTTTAATAACTGACAATGAATATGTCTAGTCATTTTCATGATCATTGAACATACTGCATAGAAGGAACAACAGAATCAGAGCTGTGGGACCAGCTCCCAGGCTACCCCTCTGGCTTTGGTTGGCTGTTTCAGGAAGGAAAGAGGCCAACTCCATGAGGCCCCACCCTGGCAGGTGTGTGAGCAGGCAGAGAAACCAGGAAACACTGGCGCTGATGGAAGAGATAGAACCATACCCAGCCAGTGGCTGCTGTCACAGCGCTGAGTTCCTCTCAGCCATGTGAGGAAACAGAATGGAGAAAACCCAGCCTGATGACAGGAGCCTTTCCGCTGGGTCTCTTCCCCACCAATCCTATCTTCTGCTGACAATTTTACCCCTGTAGACACAGCTTCTAGCAAAACACCTGGCATATGTGGGAGCTCAGTGAATATTTGTTTAATGAATTAATAGCAGCATCACCTATGACAGCAAACAAAAAAGAAGCAACTTAAATGTCCTACAACAGACTACTGATTTGTATACATTTATGATATCTCTAGCAGGTTATATAACAGTACAAAAAGTATGATTCCAAACTTTATAAAAACAAACTTGTATATAGAGAAAAAGCCTAGGCAAATGTACACAAAAATATTAAGTTATTTCTAGATAGTGAAACCAAGGGTGACTTTCCTTCTCCCCCTCCTCATCCTTCTCACTCATATTCATATTATTATTATCACTTACCTATATGTATTTTTAAATAAAGAGCATAAATTATTTGCATAAATGAGAAAGTTAATAAAAATTCCACTTGCATGCAAAAAAGGCATTTGACACAATAATTCCTGTTTTGGGATATTACTCCAAGAAAATAATGCCAAATACCAAAGAAAATAATGCCTACAAGAATTAAGTAAAATGTATTTTCTATACATGATAGAAAAATACATAGTGATTTTAAAAGATATTCATGATGTTCAAAACATCAGATGTTCAAAAATGTTCAAAAACACTAGAATAATGCTTTAACACATTATGGAATGCTATTGATAATAAGTAAATTAACTAGGATAAAAAATAGCTGGTATGTGATCTCAAGTATATAACAAAGGAGAATAAATATCGTAAGCAGACTAGGCTATAAAGAACTAGAGAAAAACCTTCAGAGAGAAAATAAGGAGCCATTAGCAGAAGGCATAATTGACTCTTTGCCCTTTGTTAATTACAGTTCACTCCATGTGCCACCTTTGACCAGAACAGGGTGGATTCTTTCTCAGTGAATCACAGATTCACCGAAAAATCTGCAGACTTACTAGACACCCGGAGGCGTGGCAGAACGCATCTCACTCAGGACGGCACCTGGCTACCTCCAGCCTTGTGTCTGGGTCAGGGCTGTTCTCTGCCAACACAGTGGGCCGCGCGCCCCTGATTTGAGGACATCAGGTGGACCCCGCGGCCACAGCCTAACCCCTCCATTCTGGACCCCACGGTTCCCTTTCCAAGCTCTAGGTCACCTCATCCTCAGAAACTTTGTGGAAATGACCTTGAACGTTATCATATATACTCCGCTCCCCAGGGAGGGACTACCTGAGGAGAGATCTGAGGGCCTGGTGGAGAGTGTTTGGGGTGGGGACACCCTGGGGAAGGAACGAGATCCAAGTCACCAAGTACTCCCTTCTACCAGGCGTCCTTGCGTGTTGGAGAGCTGGGTGTCGTGGCTGTTTTGTGTGGCTATTCAGTAGCTAAGGCCTGCATCGACGGCCCAGGGAAGCAGCCCCGCGCAGCCCCGGCCGGAGGACTCCAGCTTTGGCCAGTGTGCGGACTGTGGTGCTCTCTGCTGCCACCCAGTGGATCTATTGAGAAAGGTCAGGTAGGAAGTTTAATCGGGAGGGTCTCAGTGTGGTCCCCAGACCAGCAGCATCAGCATCAAATTCTTGGCTGTCCCGGAAATTCTGGGAGTGAGGGCAGCAGTCTGTGTTTTAACAAGCCCCCTCCCCCCAGTTGATTCTGATGCACACTTAAGTTTGAGAAGCACTGGCTTAGACTAAGTAGTGATTTGCTCCCTGAGATGCATGAAACGGATAATAAGAGATTTTTCCAATGGGAGTAGCAAATTTTCCTTACTAATGATCAAGTGTCATAACTTCTATAAGAACAAAGTTCACCAGCCACTTTAAAAAATTATTCATCTCCTTCTCAGAAAGGACAAGGAGGCATAAAACCCAACTCCTCTGTTCTTTGTCCAAAATCTTCTGTTCATAAACATCCACTGCTTTCCTATTTCTGGGAGTGGCATTCGAAGTCCTCCAAAAATATGGTCCCAAACCTCTTTTCCAGCCTCACCTCCAATCACTCCTCCACTTCATTTATCCTAGATTCTAATGAACTGACTGATTCTCTGAATCCTGCCTGCATCCAAGTGTTCACTTCGTCCTTTCCACCAAAGACACGTCCATCTGTAAGATTAAAATCTTATTAAAAAATGCCTTAAAATATTGCACCCATTTTTAACGCCCTCTCAGATGTTATTTCCTCCATGAAGCCTTCCCTAATTAGCCCAGCCAGTAAGGATCTGTCCCATCATGAACCACCAACGCACTTCATCTATACCTCTTTTTTTAGTGCTTTAGACTCTACTGCTTTTTAGTTCTTAGTGGACATTTTTTATTCCTTTAAGTCCAGGGACTGAGCCCTACTTATCTCAACGTTGACCAGTGCACAGTAGGTGTACGGCAAACGCTCTTTGAAAGGTGCAAGTGAAAAACTTTGGTCTCTCACAAAATAGTAGCTCACAAGAAATGCTGGAATTCAAATCAGTACGATGTAAACATTGCTACATAAAGGTAACTGAGGAGCCCCAGTTGCCTAGGTGACCTGGGCTAGGCTGGGAAGACAAACCCTGCTGTTGTCCAAAGTCCTCTTTGGGACTCCACCACTGGTGGGCGGGGCCCTGGATACCCAGCACCCACTAATCTACCACATCATAGCCAGAAGTTGCCACCAACGCCCCCTGCTGGCCACCACGGTGGTCATGCTGGGACTCACAGCAGGTAGCCCCGTGAAGCCTTCCATCCCATCAGCCTCTTAGCCCCTTACGGAGCCCACCTGAGAACCCAGGAGCCCTGAGAAAACTAAACTGCTGCAGCCACCACTAATACCTGATTGGGAACGCAGCCTCCTGCAGACCCTGAGCCTTTGGTCCAAATCTCCTGTTGCCATCTTAGGAAGATGGCGTTGACCCTGTAATTTCTCTCCTCCCGGGCCACTTGCCCAATGGTCCCCATCCTCGCTGCCCTCCCCAATAAGTTCCTATATTTATGGTTTTGACCATGTGGACTTGCTAGAGAAGAGATACCCATTGGGCCTGACACGAGCTGGGGCAGAGAGTGCCCTTGAAAGAGGACCTGAAAGCCAGGGGGCAGTCAGAGAGTAAGGAATCAAGGATCCTCAGAGAAAAATGTGTAAGAAGCAGAAGATGATCGCCAAAATAGAGAAGAAGAGATAGTGAGGCCTGAGTGGGCAAATGGGAAAGGACAGTCCACGCAGTAGTCCGGGGCTGACACAGCTGTGGCCTGGGGCTTGAGCGTGTAGAGTCCTAGGAGTGTCCAGGCATAGGGATTCGGGTGCCTGGCTCCCTTTGGAAGGCCTAGGTCTCTTCAGACAGACCTTGGCCTCTTATGTTGAAGCTCCCTCATGTATCTGACACTAGAGTCACTGAAAAAAACCCCAACTTTGTGGGCAGCCTTCTTTCAGGATCACCTCACTGACCCATGAGTCCCACATCCTGGATGCAACCCTTGGGTGAGCAGTCCAGGGGCAGGTCTCCTTTACTGTGGGGAAGGAGTCAGCCTGAGTCAGCGGTGTTCCCAGGGCTCACACTCTCCTCATCGCCTTTTATAAATACCCTCGAGTTGCTTTCATTTACTTTTCTGTGAATGTGTCCAGTGGGACACACATAAATTCTGGATGAAACACTGAAAAGCTGACTTGAAAGATATAAAATAAACGAGAAAGAGTGTTTGCCCCTGGGTAGAGAGTGGAGAGATTGGGGTTAAGGATGGAGGACTTATTTTTTACTGTTTCACTTATTTTTTACTTATTTTTCACTGTTTTACTCTATTACACTGTTTTCATTTTTATCATCTGCCACTTAAAAAACAATTAATAGATAACAATTAAAAGGATAAGAATAGACAAGTCACAGAAGGACATCTTATAAAATAAACCCATTGACAATACAAAAGGAGACTAACCTGATGAAAGAAGTTATTCTATTACTCAGAAAGAGAGGTTAATTAGCAAAAGTGAGGGGTGGGGGGCCCGGAGGGACGGCCACATCTGTATATTGTTGGTGTCTATGCAAATTGGTAAACCCTTCTGAAAAGCACTTTGGCAACATTTATAGAGACGTAAAGATTTCTTTTTCACTTGATACCCCAGTAATTCCAGTTCTGGTTATCTAGCCAAAACAAATAATTTGAATACAGAAAAAACTACAGATACAAAATATTCACTGTAGGAAGGCAAAATTTAGGATACTAGACATCCAGTAATATAGGGATGGTAATTAACTGATGCGATTCGTGCAATTCGTTGTTATGCAGCATTTTTAAAGAGGCAAAGGTTATCTATTATCAGAAAACATGCTTATTCTAATGTTAAGTGACAGAAAAGCATATATAAACTCACATCAATACTGTGGGTATAGTTATGATTAAAAAAAAGCATAGGAGGGACTTCCCTGGTGGTCTAGTGGGTAAGACTTCGTGCTCCCAATGCAGGGGGCCTGAGTTCGATCCCTGGTCAGGGAAGTAGATCCCACATGCCACAACTAAGAGTTCACATGCCACAACTAAGGAGCCCACCTGCCGCAACTAAGGAGCCCACTGGCTGCAACTAAGGAGCACATGTGCCGCAACTAAGGAGGCTGCCTGCTGTAACTAAGAGCCGGTGCAACCAAATAAATAAATATATATTAAAAAAAAAAAAGATACACGCACCCCAACGTTCAAAACAAAAAATGCATAGGGGGCTTCCCTGGTGGTGTAGTGGTTAAGAATCCTCCTGCTAATGCAGGGGACACAGGTTTGAGCCCTGGTCTGGGAAGATCCCACATGCCACGGAGCAACTAAGCCCGTGCGCCACAACTACTGAGCCTGTGCTCTAGAGCCCTTGAACCACAACTACTGAGCCTGCGTGTCACAACTACTGAAGCCTGCGTGCCTAGAGCCCATGCTCCACAACAAGAGAAGCCACCACAATGAGAAGCCCACGCACAGCAACGAAGAGTAGCCCCTGCTCACCGCAACTAGAGAAAGCCCGCACGTAGCAACGAAGACCCAATGCAGCCAAAAATAAATAAATAAAATAAATTTATTTTTTTAAAAAGTATTAAAAAATACATAGGAAAAAGACTGGAAGGAAATGTGCTAAAATGCTCAGGATGGCTGCATTAGGCTGGCAGGGTTATTTTCCAATTTTTTGTTAATACGGTTACTCTATTTTATATGGAAAAATAAATATGTAAAGAAAGAAGGGACATCTTTCTATCCCTCTACCTGCCAAGCAGGAGCATGGGTGAGGCCTCTTGGCAAACTGAGGTATGATCCTATTGTTAGAAACTTCTGGCTAGGAAATGTATACTTAAAGGAAGAACAAACACCATAAGGCATGCCTCTATTGACAAACGTTCAAAGAGCTATTCCTGGTGTGTAAGGATTCCAGCTCCTGGAATGTTGAAGTTAAAAGGAAAGTTTACCCAAACTTTAAAATTTCCATGACTTGTACCTTACTGCATCTCATGAAATAAGATCCACGTCACTAAACTCTTTTAAAATAAAATCCAAAAAGGAGAAGAAAAAAAAAAAAAAAAAAGGGAATTTTACCAAATGATGTTCACATTTTGATCATCAAGGGTCCAAATAGAACATGGCTAAACAAACATGGCCACTAGCACCCAGCTGGCCCTGAATGAGGTGTACAACATCCCTCCTCACCCATGTGACCACCCAGGAGGTTGCAAGCACAAGGGCCCACAAAGGCAGCAGCCAAGGAACAACGGCAACTCCAGGCCAGAGCTGGGTGTTCCCAAGGATGACGGAGGATGCTGTGCTCCTTGTTCTCCGGGGGAGGGAGCCAGTGAGACCCTGGTCTTTGTGAGCCTGGAATTAGACATGCGAGCACCACACGCAACTCAAAATGCCCCTTCCCAAACAGGCAAATAACTAGGTGTTCCCTCAGATCAATACTATTCAATATTTGTTCAGCATATTTGAGGGACAAAAGGCAGCAGCATGCTGGGTAAGGAAGGGGAAAGAATATCTCTGGGGCAGCATAAGGTCTCTTCTCCACCGTGGAGGGAAGGTAAGCTCAGGACACCCAAGCCTGGACATCCCAACTCAGCCAAGCCAAGGCTCTGCCTCTATCTGGGTTCACCTTTAGAAACAGCTTAGTCTTCAAACCATTAGGCAATTACGTCCCCCTTGTGGGGTCTCATCCCTCCCCAGTGCAGCTATTAAGGTCCTGACTTCCTGTAGAGTATTTAAAACAATTCTCTAATAGTCTCACCTCCAGTCATTCATTTATCCTAGATGCTCATGCAACAAACTGGTTGATCCTCTGAATAGTGGTTGCCTTTGGGAAGGAGAAAAGGGAATGAGGCAGGGAATGAGAGACAAAAGGGGAAACTTTTCTCTTATTTAAAATTGTGAAGCAGATATGACCAAATATGAACCACTATTAATTCTTGGTGGTGGGAACACAAATTTCTCAACAAAATAAACCAGAAGTCTTCAAATGGAAATTCTAAGACCCAGTGCCATGCTGCATTATCTTGCCTATTTCTGTCTTCCCCATATTTGATGCCCCCTAAATACCTATGTTGCTGAGGTTGGTAGTAAAGTCACAGGGACTAACTCCACACCTGGCCTCTTAACATCTGGGAAGCAGCTCTGGACATGCAGTGGCAGTCCTACGATGTGCTGACCATGTGATGACCAGGAGAGCTCGATGCTTCCTGCCTGCACGCCTCTGCCCATCACAGGCGTGGACTAACCTGGTTATACTGGGCACACCTAACCTTTCCATGGGGCCTAGACTGGAAGGCCAGGAGCATTCTGTACCTTGATTTTAGAATCCAGCAGCAATGACACAGACAAAAAAAAAAAAATTTGTTTTTAAATTTCCATGAAGGGGAGGTGGTAGTAGAGTGAGTTGTTTCAGAAAATGACGCTGGTTTAGGAAGCCATGTGTGAATCAGGAACAAAACCTGGGTCATAGGAGAAGCCGGCAGGCGAGTCGAGGGGAGGCCAGTTCTGTTTTCTAGTTCTTCATTATCTAAACGCCAGGATACATCTGCCCAGGGAGAGTGGACAGGAACACGGACTGTCTCCTTCTGGAGGTGCCAGGAGCCCCGGAGGGACCCTGTCACCCATCTTTTTCAGATCCTGTTTCCTCGCCTAGCTCTGCAGGGAGCACTGTGCCTGTCTCCAAAGAACCCCATATTCACTCCCAGGGATAGGCCGGGAACGACTGGCACCTGATGAAAGGCAAGGCGGCCAATCCCAGGGATGGACCAAGCAAACCAAGGAGCTGGACTGGCAGGCTTACCAGCCCGGCCCTTTCAAAGGCAGGGCATTTAACTAGTGACACCTGGTTTACCTTACGCTCCAAGTCCTTTCCAGGAAACAAGCCTGTCCTGGAAGGGCCAGAAGGCCGGAGGCAGTTGGAACGAGGTTAGCGGGGCCGGCAGCCTGCAGCTGGCGGGAGGGGGCTTGCAGAGAGGAGAGGGCGGGCCGGCTGCTTTCCCTTCTTGCAGGCCTCATAGTCCAAGTGCAAACCTGTGATCCAGAGGCCAGGCCCTGTGACCGCCGACAAACCTCCCAGCCCTTGTGCCTAACTGTCCTCAGCTGAGGGGGTCGGCGGTAGCTGTTCTAGAGGGGCAGCGAGGGGGAAGGGCCAAGGTGTGGGGACACTCACTGTAAGAGCCGCAGATGGGACTTCATCCCAGCCCCACTGTTGACTAGCCGCTGACTTAAGACAAATGACGTCTCGCTCTGTACATGTTCCCTAACATGTGAAAGGGGGTAACACTACCTACCTTGCAGGATGCAGATTAAATCAGATAAAGATCCCTGGCCCACAGGAGTCTGCCCAAGTGCAGCTGCTACCCTGTTGAGGGATTTTAGATGTTAAGAATCATTCCCACTGCCCCCAAATAAGGTCCATCCACAGGGCAAAACTTACCGGTCTTTGTGCAGTCCCTGGGTAGGGCTCAGAAGGAATGCCCTCTGTCTGGTACATGGATGGCGAGGCGGGTACCTATCACCTCTCCCATCCGGCATACATAACCCCCACCCCAATGGACACCCCAAGTTAAGGAGGCGGGGAGCCAGCTTTCACAGCTGAGTCCTTCCACTCCGGGGCCTTGGCTGGGCAGAGGGGCCCCCTTCCTTCAAGATGACCTGCACACAGCTCTCAGGCCTGAAGCTGGCTGTGCCCCGCAGACCTTCTCCATCCCTGCACAAAGGTCGGACCCTGCCCACTCGCAGGGCTCCAGAGCCCAGGCCCACCCAGCGTAGCAGAAACACGTGCCACCTCCACAAGGCAGCCCACTGCTGTCCAGGGTTTCTAGACTCCAGCCCGACCACCCCCTACTCTTCAACGAGCTACTCTGGGGTGAGGGGTTTTATTAGTGACCACAGTCAATAGTGTCCCACTGAGGACAACTTACTGATTTCAGGGTGCAAGTGCAGTTTTGAATTTAAGACTAATATGAAAGGTGCATTACACAAGAAGATTATTACGGTCACATACCATTCTAGAGGAAGGTTCTCATCCCAAAGTCTCCTGGGGGTTGGGAAGGTCAATGTTCCCTGAGACTCACCCAAACCCAGGGACTTGCTGATGCTGCCCAAGTGCACCTTCCACACAGGGAGATGGTGGGGTGGCCCGAAGGTCACCCACCGGATCAGGCCCAGATAAGTCAGGTTAGCGCAGCACCAAGGGGGCATCAATGGCAAAACCAGAGATCCAAAGATCACAGTAGCAAACGGCTCTCCATCTCTCCTACATACGCCTTCTAGATTAATCTTCATTTAACACACTTCTAATGACACTATTCTCCATCTCAGAAATAGTTAATAGGTACCCCTGGCCTAGAGAATTAAAAACGTGTTGCCCTAGCATCGAAAGTTCTTCATAATATGGCCCCCAAAATACCTATATGCTTGAAAAGACTAGAGATCTACTCAAGTTCTCAAGAAAAGAAAACATTTCAAAGGATACTCACGGATCAACTGAGAGTTGTCAGAAAACAAGAAAGCTCTAAAACTCAACCACTCTTCCTTTCTATCAGTGTCTCTGCTTCTCTTTTCAGTTTCCCTTCTCTTTATTGCCCTGCTTCCTCTGGTTATTCAGTTTCCATTCCCTCATAGTCTCAGCTAGCACAGTATGACCACTCCCAATACCTTCTAAGCCTTGGCAACCCTCAGCACTTCCTTGCAGTTCCAGTCTGTGGCTTCAGAAGTTAACTTTGATTTCTCCGTGCCTTTGATTAAAGCACTCAGAGTGGAGGCAGGCAGCAGGCTGCTGAGTTGCACAGACACTCACACATGAAGGGGAGAGCTGAAGGACGAAGAACCAGGAGGACTTGGGAAGGCCCTAACACGGGATCAAATGGAAGACCCTCGTCCTCCAGGGCAGTGGGCGTGGGTGGGAGGCAGCAGAGCTGAACTCCAGACGCAGACCCAGACTCCAGTCCTGGCTCTTCCATGGGCTGCCACGTGCCCTGGGGCAGGTTAGTAACTCCCTCTGCCTCTGTCACGAGCACCTGCTCAGCGCGTGGTCAGAGGAATCAAGTGAGTCGATACATGTGAGGGTTTACAGCAATGCCCAATATACAGCAGTAAGTGCTCAACACACTTAGCTATTGAATTGTACGTGGAAAACCAGGGGAAACCGGCGGCACTGGCTATAGGCAGAGGGCTAGCAAAGCCCAAGGGCAGACAAAGTTGGTGTGCCATAAATATACGAAGGACTTAATATTTGTATCTAATTTCCACTTAGCTTGATAATCATTTTTGTAATCACACTGTAAGCTTATAAAGGTCCTAGACAGGGCCTTAAACCTTGTATCTGCAACAGCACCGGGCCCATGCTGGCAGGTTCTGCTCTTGGGCTGGCTACTTATTCCACATGTGACCTATGGGAAAACGCCCAGCCTCCCCAAGCCTCAGATTCCTTACCTGCCAACATTTCTGCCTTTCTTGTAAAATTGTTTAATTTTGTTTACCCAGAAGATCTCTGGAATCACGTGCCCCATCCCCGGGGCGTTGTTGACAACTGTTGTGAGACCAAGTGAGATTCCTCACGGTAGGAAACTTGCAAAGCTCCCGCCACAGAATAGGTGTCATTGTTGAATGTCTCTTGGAAGGGCACTGCATCCTTTCCAGCTTTACCAAACCCGGCATGGGGCACACACTCAAATCTTGCTCTGCAGATGGAGACAGGCTGGGTCTCAGGTCATACACGTGAACATCCACGATGACTTTCAGTGCAGGTCTGAGAGCAGGACGAAGTCCTGCTGATTCCTCCACAAAGCCTGGAATTTCTGGATTTGAGGCTGTTCAGCTGCTGATAGCAACTTGCTGTCGAGCCATTTTCTCCTGTCATTTGAAAGTTTAGAACAGAAAACTTTCTGACTGATGACTATCTTCCTACAAAGACAGGATCGCTGAAACCATCCACAAGTTCAAAGAAGGAATGTCGAGAATGTTGGGGAAGGAGCTAGCTGCAGGCCTGGAAGGACTTTTTCCCTTTGGCTCTGAGCTCCTGAGTCACTTCCCTCCCACAGGCGCAGGGGACAGGTAACCTCTTAGATCTCTTACTCTCACCACAAAGACCCTGGCACAGGGGCCAAAGAGGCTTAAATAACAGCTTCAAAAGCAACTAGTTACCAAAAGGGTGTTTTTACTTACAAATGATAAAATTACACCCCCAAAATCCTGACCTTTCTTTATAAAAAAAAAGCTAACAATTTATGCAAAGACTTTGAGGACTTATTAAAATTAGAAAATCTCATCTATATTTGCGAAGCTCTGTTCAGTCAGAATAAAGGGAGTCAAGGGCTGCAGGATAGCTGGATGCGCCAGATGTTTACATCACTGGGGGCGTTGAGGGGGCAGTGGGCAGAGCTCCGGGCAGGAAGCAGCAGCCCCCGGCGGCGGCCGAAAGGGTTTAATGAAGAAATGCCCTGGAGGGCGGCAGTGTTGGGGGAACCCACCAGGGTTGCCGAGGGGCGCAGAGGAACAGCAGCAGGCCGCCCTGACCACCTTTAGAACCAGAGACACAAGGAGGAGGTATGGTCGCCCAAGTCCTGTGAATCCTTTGCAGTCCTGTCCGGCTGCATCACCGCTGGAAACGCTGCACAAAAGAGGGGTGACAACAGAAAAATGCTGACCTCCACCTGCTCCCACGAGCTGACCCCGACCAGCGTCGTCATCAGTCATGCGGGGAACCCAGGGCCTTCAGGGATCGGCCTCCAGAGGACAGGGCGGAGAATGGACCATGAGCAGGGTAGGTCCCTTCCACGCGCAAGTGACTCCTGTTTCATATAAAACGGAGGCCATGGTACCTGCTGTTAGCCTGCCATAGATCAAGTGAGATTATGTGCTAACTGTGATTGCAGGAGAACCCATTTCAGTTTTGGAACAAGGGAAAAACAGGGGGTGCCTGTTTATTCTCAGTTATCAACACATTTCCCCTTTTGCCATTTTCTGGAAATGGGCAGTCTGGATTTCTCAGAACATCATAACCATCCAGGGACATTAATCCTCTCAGTGTGCCCCACTCACCCCCTCCCCACCCTTCTATTTCAGACACGGGTCCCAGCCTGGAACGCCCCAAGTTCCCCTACCTTGGGTAGCTTCCAGCCATTCACCTGGGTTGTTTCTTGGCAGACACGGAGCCAAGCTCTGGAGAAAACAAGGGAGTCGAAATAACGGGAGTCAAGATTCCTGCTGGGTGATACCGTTTATTGGAAGGCAAACTCGCTTTCTCCAGGAATTCACTTACATGGAGGTAGCTGCCTAAGAATGTCTCTTCCCGGTGACAAACCTAGGCAATCAAACCATACCCGAAAGCAGAAACCCAACAAAATAAGCCTATCGACATTGTCGGATGACACTCAGAAGCAGGAAAAAAAATTATAAAGCTATATGATGATTGTCTCTTCAGCACTGCATTTGGCCACATACTTGTTTATTAAATAAAATATTTTTTTTTCTTTCTAAACTAGCTAAAGAAAATACTCTCGAGTGGGGTTAGTTCTTAAAGCAACAAACAGAAAAAAATATATATGTGTACATAATAAAATCAAAGAATGACAGCGTGTCCGAGCTGGCAAGGACCTTGAGCTCTGGTCCTCAATCATTCGCGTCATCTGCCCCTCTGAGTGCAGGCCTGTCAAGGTCACCATGGTAAGATGAGCTGCGACTTGGAAACATCTCTCTTCTCAGCTCCCAGGCTCGTGTTCCTCCCATCCTGGTGCACTGCATGCAACCAGCTCACCGCCAGCCCCGTTACAGCGTAGGAGGGCACATTTGTTGACATTTGTAACGCCCCAGTTTTAGGGTAAAGATGCAGATCTTCTGAATGGTGAGCTCTGTTCTCTTTTCACAGGCAGTTTGTTTCTTGCAGTCTGCCTCATGGCTACCGGAAGGAACTGGCCAGGACGAGAGGCAGACACTTTCTCACAAACCAAGACAGATGCTGACTCGCTCCCAAAGTTCTTGGGCCCCCAACTTTTCCCATCTCTAATCTGTAGTGATGAGCGGGCGGAAGCATTGCTGGGCAGGCTTCTTGGCAAACACCTAATGGTGGTGGAAGCAGCGGGGAACTCAACAACATATGAGAGTCGAAGAACCCCTGTGGGTTCCAGTGAGCCAGTCAACCAACCACAGGCTTGCTGCCTCCCCAAGAGGACAGAGGGCCTCCGGCGCTAGGTTTGAAGGGGCTCAGCCTCTGTGTTCGTTGGTGTGACTGTTGTCTATCACCCCCTCTCCCCTGACGGTGCTCCAGGAAGGGAGGGATTTTGATCCACTTTATTCACTGCTGTGTTCCCAGTGCCAAAGACTGGGATATCATGGATGTCCAATAAATATATGCTAAACGAATGAACAGCTAAAGGGAGGAATCTCTCCATACTCCAAATAAGCAAGCAGAGGCAAGAAGCACTCCACCCAGCAGAGGTAGAAGAGGGCGTGGCTCTTCTGCTCCGGGGGCCTCATCCATGGTGGCGGGGGGCGGTGGGGGGGGGGGGGCGACGACACCTACCCATAAATGGGGCTGATCACTCTGAGTCCTGCTGGGTGGGCTCTGTGACCTGGGGTAGGTAGGGCACTGAGATTCCCTGCTCCCTGTGGCAACTGTCAGGGAGCGCTGGGGTCACAGGCCTCTTACCTACCAGGATACGCAGGGACACCGTGAGGTAGCTGAACACTCACTCACATGCACACAACTCGAAGGCTTCCCTCCCTGGCCACGGCCCTGACCAGCTGTGATTGGACCTGGCCTCTGTGTGTGCCTAGGGACCATCACAGTGGAGGTGACACCAGGAAGGCCAAGAGGAAGTGCCGGGATACCCAGCACCCTCCCAGTGCCTCCCTGAAATTCCATCCCAGCAACGTGGCCTTGCCCAGACCTCACCCAGTCCCAGTTACCTCCTACCTGGTGCCGGCCGCTGTCCCTCTGTCCCAGAAGTCAGGATTCTTCCAGTTTGTACAGACATGCCTCTGTCTGACTTCTGCTTCCTTCCTCCCTTTCCTGACATAAACCTGAGATCCTGTTCAACCTGCCTCTTGCCTACACATCCCCCCAGCTTTCAAGAACTTCTTCCTCTTCCACCTCCTCCTTCCTACCCACGCTCACACACACCTGCTTATCTCTTCTCCCTTCTTCCTGTCCCCATGACCTTACTGCACATCACCTGCCTCTTCCTCAAGCCTAAGTCCGCGAACCTTGCTCCCAAGCCCTCGCAGTCCCCACCCGGCAACCACCCCGTCCAGAGATGGAGAGAGTGTAGTTTGGAGGCGGGAGGAAAGGACCAAAAAGACACGACAGGAGGGCTCCACCCCCGCCCCCAGAAACCAACATCATTTGTCAAAAACTGTACGTATATGTCTGCCCACTCCACCTGTGCAAAAGAAACTGCAGCTGGTGACTGGTATTGGTCTCAGCATGGTTCAAAAATTTTAACAAAATTCTAGATAAAATAAGCAACCAAGGACCACGGATACAAGTGACCTCTGACTTTCCCTCCCCCTCCATCAAACAAGTTCTTTACCAAGACCACTTGAACTTCTCTTCTTAGGATTAACTGGCCCTTATCACCACGACAATTCCTTTTTCCAACTCTGATGCCCAGAGTGGTCTTTACCTTCTCCCTCTTGCCTCTGCTCAGTAATACTTAAAAATCTAGTAGCTTTGTATTTTTAAAAATAATACTCAATAGAGATGTGTGAACTTTACAAACAAGCCACCCCACGAAGCCTCTGCAACACTCCAAAACGGAACAGCAGCAGCGGTCTGTGAGAAGGTCTGATTTAAAATATGTGCAGCCTACGCATCCTCCCGTCCCCTTCGCAATGGCTATTAAATAGGAACTAGCATTTGGACCCTTTTCCTTGACGGGGGCGCGGAGGGCAGAGAGGAGCAGCAATGCAGATGGCGCTGCAGACAGCTGTGCAGAACGGGGGCTCCATCCTGCCAAGTGGCTGCAGGCGTCTCAACGCATCCCCTGCAATAGCTGCTGTCTAAGCTACCAGAGCTGTGCGGCCATAGAGATCCTAGGAGGACGTGACGTCACAGGGAGGAATTATCTGGTCCGCGAAGTGGAGGTGACGGCGCTCCCTTCCCCGCCTCCCGCTGCGGGCGGCTGCAGGCCCCTGGAAGTGAGCTCAGATCTGGCTGGCGGCGGTGCTGTCCTTGGGGAAGGCGTAGCTCAGCGGCGCCTCATAGAGGCTCCCCCCATCCGTGCTGAGGTCGTCGTCGTCGTCGCCGTCGTCCAGCACTTTGCTTGGCAGCTTCTTAAGTCTGCAAAACGACAGGCGGCATGTTTCCTGGCCCTGGACTGGGGCTCACCTCCGATCTGGAGGCGAAGGGGTTCTAGGCGCCTGTTTCTCCACCCCAGCGAGTGGCATATAAGCACAAGAACTTAACTCGTCTGCACCTGTCAGTTCCTGCAGCAACAGGGAGCAAACTGCCCACCTGAGAGCACGGGAGGCTGCTGCTGACAGGGTGGGCTGGGCAGGGCTGGGGCAAGGTCAACAGTACTGATTTTTCCTTCTGCCTCAAGCTCCAATATGGCTAAGCAGGGTGCTGCCATAAATCCCATCTTAATTTAAAATTTTATCAGCTTGTTCACCATGGGTTGTTTGCATTAATTTTTATTTTTTTTTAATATTGCATCTTGATTATTGAGATTTTTGGTGCCCCCTTAAATTCTGCCCCCGAATGCCAGCCTGGGGCTGGGTTCTCGATAGACACGCCCTGTTGACAGGATTCTCAACAGGCTCCAGTCTTCTGGGCATTTATAAGAGAACTACCTGGGCAGCCAGCAAAAAGCCCCAGGTCACAGTCGGCCTCCAAGAAAGGCCCAGCTCCATGAATGGGTGTGAACTTAAACTCACCCCGTCACTCCAATGCCCCAGGCAGTGACCCTGAGGCAGGGAAAGCAACCCCCCACCTAATCCCCCCCATCCTTAGGGCCGTGGCAGGGGAGCTCGAGAGAGCAGCTCTCTCCGGAGACCAGGTTTGGGATATCCTAGTCCTCCTGAGAACACAAGCCACAGCTTTATCTCATTTCTCCCTAACCCAGGAGTCCTAAGGGCTGGTCCAGGAGCTGCTCCCTACACGGTGGTGTGAGCTAGTCTGACCTGCTCTGAGCCTCAGGACGACAGGGACGATACCTGCCCGGCTGACGCCGGGGCAATGGTGTGAGGATGACACATGTGACACCCTGAGTGGATACAGCCACTCTCACCCCTAGGATGGGATGACCCCAAAGGTGACAACAAGGGATCAGCTTGACACAAAGGAGTGGGAGCGCTCTGAAAGCATCGGGCTCCCCTCAAATGTCAGGGCCACCACGGCCCCGGGGGGGTCGCCGCACTTGCCCACCTTAAGTCCTTCTTCATGGAATTTAGCTGCCCCTGCAGCTGCTCGTTCACATCCATCTGTTCCTCCAGCTCCCTCTGCAGCTTCTTCTTAGAACTTTCCAGTCTGTCTATTTCCTCCTCAGCCTCCTCCACCTGTCGCTTCATTGCTTTCAAGCGCAAGCTCAGCTGCAGGGGGAAGGCAGGCTGTGAGCTGGCGGGTCGCCCGGCCCAGCACGAAGAGGCCAGTGGTCCAGCCCCCTTCTCTCCAAGCAACCAAGGTACGGCAAAGGGGGCAACCAGCCTCATGGGAAAGTGGAGATGAGACTCTAAGACACAAAATTCTACTTTTTAAAAGCCAAGTTCAGGGTCTGAAGTTTGCTGAAATCCCCTACTAAAGTGGGCTCCAAAGGCCCCATTCCATGATGTAAGGGGTGGAGTGGAAAGGGCGGACTCAGTCCACTCAACTTCACCGCCTGCCTGCCCGCCGAGGCCTCCCCTCCCTCTCGCTTCCCCAGCCCGAGACATTAAATCTCAAACGAACTCGCAGAGGGTCCCGCACCTGGTCCTTCTGATCCGTCAGCGACAGGTGCTCGTCGTCTACCTGCATCACTAGCTCTTTCACCTTCCGCTCCAGCCGGCGGTTGCTGAGCTGGAGGCTGGCCCGGTCCCTGGAAGAGCGGGGGAAGCAGAACAGGGGACCGTCTCAGCCCAGCCCCACAGGAGGCCAGCCCAGGGCTGTCTGGTAGACGCAGGGTCAGAGAGACTCACAAGTGTACAGTAGGACAGCGCTGCTCATTGGACAGATGAGGAAACAGGGGCTCTGAGAGGGGGAGGGACTTTGCCCAAGGCGGCAGAGCCAGAGAGAGGCTGAGCCGGAGCCAGACCTGCCCTGAGTTCTCCCAGTCCTGGGCTTTACTCGGTAAGGCAGTGCGTCATAGACTGCAGGCTGTGAATGTTTGGCGTTTACTCCAGGCTGCCCTGGAGTAAAAAGGCCCAGTCCCAAAAGTCTTACTGAAAATGGAAAATGTAAAGTGCTCTATGCACACACACCCACACTGCTTCTAGGAAGGTGAGGGGCCATGAGTAAGAACTGAGGCTGGGGGCTTCCCTGGTGGCGCAGTGGTTAAGAATCTGCCTGCCAAGGCAGGGGACGTGGGTTCGAGCCCTGGTCCGGGAGGATCCCACGTGCCGCAGAGCAGCTAAGCCCGTGAGCCACAACTACTGAGCCCATGCTCTAGAGCCCATGAGCCACAACTACTGAGCCCTCGCTCTAGAGCCCACAAGCCACGACTACTGAACCTGCGTGCCACAACTGCTGAAGCCCGCGCACCTAGAGCCCCTGTTCCACAACAAGAGAGGCCACCACAACAAGAGAGGACACTGCGACGAGAAGCTGGCACGCCACGGCGAGGAGTGGCCCCCACTCGCCACAATTAGAGAAAGCCCGCACGCAGCAGCAGAGACCCAATGCAGCCAAAAATAAAAATAAATTAAAAAAAAAAAAAAAAAAAAAAAAAGAACCGAGGCTGGTCAAGCTTAACCCAGTACTGGCCCTCAGGCTGTGGTCTGAGAACAAGCTGTAGAGAATCACTTGTAGTCATCTGATCCTGTGTCCCTTCCACCCACATGCCCATCTCTGACAGATGGCCACTCAGCCTCTGCTTGAATATACCTGGCCCCCCAGAGCAGAGACAGCCCCCTTACCTCTATTCCAGCTCAAACTCAGTAGCTTACAAGGCAGCCTGTCCTATTTAAGGCATGGGGAAAGGAGCAGCTAAGAACTGAGCAGTGGGGAGTCCCAAGTTTTAGTCCTGCTACATCAATATTCTGCCAGGCTACCTTCCTCAAGCCATTTACTTTGGTGGGTCTCAGTTTTCTCATCTATAAAATGGAAACAATTTTCCAGCAAGGTTGTACTCGGTCTGCCTTCCTCACAGGCTTTCGAGGATGGGAAGAGATACAAGTGTGAAAGCACTTTGTAATGTGATGCCCACTGCCCACCAGGGCCTCTGCACCACGGCTGGGCCCAGCTCACCTCTCCTCGCTCTCCAGACGGTCCTCCAGCTCTGCGATCCTGGCCTCCATCTGCACCACCAGCCCCTCTTTGCTGGACCTGTAGGAACCTTCCAGGTGGATAATCCGGCTCTTTAAGTCCTTGTTCTGGAATCAGACAGGGAGGCCGTGAGGGGCTGTGTCTGCCACACCCTCTGTGCAGAGCAGAGCAGAACACAGGGTGGGGCAGTGTTTGGTTGGTGACTGAGGTAAGCCTGCTTTCCACCTTAGGATGTGTGGCCCCAGGAGACCTGGGGATGTATCCAGGGAAAAGCTTTGCACTCATGTCCTGGCAAGCCAAAAGAAGAGATTCTATCACATTGCTTATAAGCCTGAGTGAAATCTTTGCATGTCCTAAGACTACTGGATGTCAGACAAATGAGGCTGACCTTGGCCTTTTACAAAACCTATTGGGGTGGGGGACTTCCCTGGAGGTCCAGTGGTTAAGACTCTAGGTTTCCATTGCAGGGGGTGTGGGTTTGAGCCCTGGTCGGGGAACTAAGATCCCACGTGCTATGCGGCACGGCCAAAATAAATAAATAAATAAACCTATTGGGGCGGGACAGGAGAAATAGGCTCCTTCAGCAATATCATACGTCATACTCGGTGAAGAACTTACATGAATGGCATGTAAAAGAAATAGTGATTCAAGTAAGGTTTGTTAGCAACTGCTGCATCTGAGGACACTGGTTCTTTATTATTCTCCTTTCATTCGAATTTAGCCCTCTTTAGGATCTAGAAACAACACTTGCAATTCTACCTCTCCCCAGCTGCTAAACTTACAAACACACTTAATATTGTGGGAATAACCTCTCTGGAAAAGGCCTTAGAAACACCTGTACCTCTCAGGTGAGTTACTCTGCAGAGTTCTTCGGGGTTCTGTGCAAAGAAGGCTCAACCAAGGGGCTCTAATCCAAAGCCATGGGCGGCGGGGGGTGGGGGGGGAGGGAAGGGTTCATGGGGCCAGCTGCCCTCACCTGTCTCTCCAGGGAAATCTTGTCACACTCTAAGTCTTGCTTCACGGCTCGCTCCTGAAGTAGCTCGTTCCGCATCTGCTCCATCTACACCACACAGTGCAAAAGCCCAGAGGTTAGAGGGGGTGTTCCTATAGCCTTTGTGCTGAAATGGTTCGCAGGTATGAATTCCAACAACCAACTCAGCTCCTCTTGATGACGGGGGCCTCCTGCCTTCTCCTCTTGAATACTGGAGCTGTCCCTTAGATATTCTTGAGTTCTCAACGATTGCAACAATAATGATACAAATACCAATAATAGTCAAAGTTAACCCTGCCATTATGGGTTGAATCGTGTCCCCTCCAAAAAGATATATTAAAGTCCTAACCCGTAGAACCTCAGATGTGACCTTATTTGGAAATAGGATCTCCACAGAGGGAATCAAGTTAAACTGAGGTCATTAGGGCGGGCTCGAATCCAGTATGACCGGTGTCCTTATAAAAAGGGGAAGTTTGAATGCAGAGACAGACATGCACAGAGGCAAGACAGAGACACAGGGAGAATGCCACGTGAAGACGGAGGATTGGAGTGAGGCATCTACAAGTGAAGGAGCACCAAAGATTGCCGGCAAACTACCAGAAGCTAGGAAGAAGCAAGGAAGGATTCTCCTACAGGTCTGGAGAGAGTACGACCCTGTTGACACTTTGCTTTCAGGCTTTTGGCCTCCAGAACTTGAGACAACACATTTTTGTTGTTCTAGGCCACCTAGTTTATGGTACTGATACTTTGTTACAGCAGCCCTAGGGAACCGCTACACCTGCTCAGCACTCCACCTGTACTATCCTACGACATCCCCACAACAAGCCTGTGACGCAGGTAATACCATCTCTGCTGAGGACATCAAGGCTTGGAGAAGTTAATCAACTTGGATCATGACCAACCATCCCAGCCTGCCCAGGACTGAGGATGTGCTCAGGCCATGTGACTCTGAATGCTAAAACTGAGGGAGTCCCAGGCAAACTGGGATGAGTCAGTCACCCAACTTGCCAGGGATCTACACAAGTAGTAACACGGGAAGCTAGTGTTCCCCTGAGCTGCTGGCTGCTGCATTACAAGTCTGAGCTTCAGCAAAGGCTTCTGCAGTCAGCATATCTCAGATGCTGCTAGATTTCTCCCTTCTTATGCCAAAAACAGAAGTCAGCAAGAACACTCCAGGTGTCCTGCCAAAGGCTAAGCCTCACCAAGGATTTCTTCTATATTAATAGGAAATGAGCCTAGCTGAGCGGCATCTGGAAAGAAACCCTGTCGCTTGCCTATCGGTATCTACATTTCCCATCCCCAGTGGGCCGTAGCAACAGTGAAATGTGCTTCAGAGGCAGAGGCCCCAGACCCTGTTCCCAGGACCGTCCAGCAGAGGGCAGCCTGAAGAAGCCCAGAGAACTAAGAAGGTGAGCCAGGAAAATAAAACTGCCTGTTCCTTCTTAAGGCCAGGGTGTGCACACAGGAGTCCCTGGATGCCTGGGGAGCACGTGTAACAGTCTCGCCCTGACCAGCCTTGACTTGGATTTTCACCGCCTGTACAAGCACCCTCGTGAGTAAAACATAAGCTCACCCCCTTCCCTGCCATCCACCTGGAGTGCAAGACCTGAGGAATAACGAGAGGAGACGCCACCACGATGGGCTAGGCTTGCATCTCCCACTGTCCCGACCACAGCATATGCGTGGAATGACAAGCAGAGTGGTGCGGCTGGCCCAGAGTGGGTGACAGGGAGTGGTAAGGAACGGGGCTGGCGATGGGCAGGGCTAGGACGTGGAGAGCTCGGTACCCCAGGAGGAAGCCGAGACCCTGCCCACAGAGGAGGGTGAACCTGTTTGGTCCCAAAAAAAAGTTCACATTTTTGCATTTCTGACTGGCAGGCTTCTAAGTCACAGGGGTTCCGAATTTTACAGCAGAGTACACTGAGGTCCAGGGCAGTTACCCACATATCGGGAGGGAGCGGGATCAGAACACAGGCCGTGCCTACTCGTGGCCCACTCCCTCACCTGCTCTGGCTCTCTAGACTAACTCAGTGAAAAGGCTTCGAAGAGACTTAGGGTCTACATACAGCTGTCACGTAACAACCAAGATCCGGGAGGCAGCCGGTCTCCTTAGGGCATCCTTGTACGCAGCAGGGGAAAACATGCCAGCCGTGCACAGGTCAGCGGGCAGAGCACATAAAACTCCTCCCTCGGCTCCACGCCCCCGCCTGGCCCCGGGCCCTCGAGAATCACATGCTGCCAAGAGGGCTCTGCACAATTCCTCTAACTGCTCTAGGAGCACCAGGTCCACGGGTAATGAATGCAGCCTCACAGCCCCGCTCCGAGCACGGCTGTGAACCAGCCAACAGCCCTACAGAGGTCGTCAGCACGGCTGGGCCACGGGACCACGATGTGCCTCCTGGGGGAAACTGTTCTGTTCACGCCCGCTGGGCAGAGGCCAGGACCTCACTGAGGACACGGTTAAACTTTCACCGCGACGGGAAGCAATTACACAGACAGGGAGCAATGGCCCAGCTTCTCTTCCTGGCTCTGCATCCACCTGCATGTGACCTTGGTCGCCTCACCTCTGGGATGTGGACTCCTCATTTCTAAACAAGGAAGCTGAACAAGGCGGCCTGTAGGCCCTTGGAGCTGGCCTACAATGCAGTGAAAGCACGTTCGGTGCCTCCCGCCCGCCGTGCGGTGCCGTGCGGCCCTCCTTCTAAGGCCCCTGTCTCCATCTTTCAGCTACAGTAGCCATTCCATGTCTCCAGACCTTTAGGGGCATCCCCAGAAAAGACCCACTCAGCCAGGGTGAGAGCGAGTGTGTGTTTGTGAACACATATGTTTGTGTGCCGGGGGAGGGGTGGTCTTGGAATGATGGGGTGGGCCCATGCATTCGTTCAGACTGTATTATCAGCCCTAGGCTGGACATCGTGACAGTACCTGACCTTATTATAGGCTCGTGGGGGGACAAATGAACAAACCGTCCCCGTGGTCAGTGTCACTGCAATGGGGAAGGACAGCATGCTGGCACGGGGTGCACGGCAGTGGTCACAGCCCAGACTGGGAGGATCAAGGAAATTCTCCAGAGCAAGAGACGCTGAGCTGAGATCTGAGAGCTGAGTGGGAGGTCAGAGTCAGGCAGGGCGGGGACGGGGCAGGAGAGGAAGTGCAGCTCTCCTAGCCAGGGACCACTAATGAGAAAAGGCAGGAGTTAAGAAAGAGGAAGGGAGCGCTGGAAGAATCGAGAGCACTGAGGTGGACACGTGGGGAGGCAAGGGGACGGGTTAAGAGCTCAGGTGGCGAGATAGACAGGGAGCAGTCACACGGGGCCCGTTATGATATTGTGACCACAGCGAACATCTGCATTGCACTTAGCAAAAGTAAGTCTGGAGCATTTTTATAGCGTTATCTCATTTCATCCTCACCACCACCTGATGAGGCAGGTACTATGAACATCCCTAGGTACCCCTAGAGTCCAGGGGAGTTTGCAGATACAGGTGTGGAGACTGGGTGATGCCAGCTGAAGCCACAGGACAAATGAGCTCACCAAGGAGAAGTGCATGAAGAATGAGGAGGCTCCAGAACCGTGCCCTGGGAAGGCCTCCCCGCTCCACTTCTTTAGGGGAGGTATGGAGAAAACCAGGACACTGACCTGCTGCAAAGGCCCAGAAGGGCGAGGACAGAGGAAAATGCATCTAGGTTGGCCAGGAAGATGGCTCTGGGAGGCTCAGCAGAGAAGGGAGAGACAGGGAAGCCCCTCTTCTCTAGAACCGCAGCGTGACAGATGACAGCTCTGACCCAAGGGCTGAGGAGCTCAAGTAAGGGGTTTGCAAGACAGATGCCCACAGCTGTTAGCAGACCAAGGGGGAGAATCACCGGGGAGGAAACAGTTACAGGTGATGGACTGTAGCGGGACCGGAGTGTGACAGGAGACTGTCCAGTGAGGGAGGGAGGGAGGGAGGGATGCAGGCCCACACTGGGGGCAGCACGGGAGTGGGAGAGAGCCCAGGAGAGGGACGGTAAGCCAGGGCTCGGGGGGGAGGCTCCTGTAGCTCGGAGGCCCAGGACGGAGCAGGAAGGGAAGGGAGATGATTTCCCCAAAAGTTAAGGGATAAGGAAGACCTGGAGGCTTGTCGAGAGACAGGAAGAGAGAAAGAGAGAAATTTAGTTGCTGGCGGGGTGTGAGGCCAAAACCCACCAGAAGACAATAAAAGGCCGTGGGGGCAGAGGCCAGGGGCTCGTTGCAGCTGTACAGCAACTGCGTGAGGAGCCACTCAGTGACTTCCACAGCTGTGCTCCAGGCCTGGGGAAGGAGGAGGGAAACAGAAGGAACCGAGAGCCCCTGGCGACAGGTGCACAGTGACTACGAGTGTCCACGCCTGAGCCTGTTAATCCTCCCGGGACTCTCTGAGGCAGACGTTACCAGCCCCACCTTCCAGCTGGGAGGTTCGGGACTGGTGGGCATTCCCTTCTCTGCCAACCTCCCAGGTTCCCTCAGTGAAGGGCAAAACCTAGAAGTAGGAGGAGTTCTGGGGGTCCTTTGGAGCCTAAAAGGAAGAAGCACCTCCAGTGGCATGAGGCAGAGAAGCGCTGTGGAGGGATTTAAAGATTGCCAAGGGGTCCACGGCACCGGGCCCGGGCTGGGGTTCAGGACAAACTTAAAGAAGCGGCCACCGGCCAAAGTCTTGCTCTCTCAGGGCTACTGACTGGAAATTCTGGATCCTGCCAGGAAATGAGCCTCCCAGTACAGAGGGGCACTCAGGAAGCAGCATCCCGGAGGTCTCCGCAGGTTCAAGACCTCCCAGGAGCGCCCCAGGCCAGTGTGAGTCTCCAAAGGAAAAACAAAGCAAAACAGTAATTATTTATACCCCACCACATCCCCTCAAAAGATGGCTATTAAAATGGAAGTGTAAAATAAATCAGAGTGAAGAACAGGAAGGAACAAATGTGAGACCATAAAACTTAACAGTTACTGTCACCGGACAGTCAATTTTCCTTCAGTCTTTTGGCAAACATGATAGGCTTCCTTCAGTTCTTCAGAAAGGAGAGCCAGACACTGAATTCTAAAATAAATACACCAGCTGTACACCTGAAACTAACACAACATTGTTAATCAACTATACTCCAATATAAAATAAAAACTTAAAAAATAAATTAAGTGTGAAATAAACAAATTAAAAAAAAAAAAACCATGCAGAGCCGTACACAAGGAATACCATGTGGTGTTATGAACAATACCCCCAAGGATGGGTTTCACCATAAACCCCAAGTGTTTCAGTCGAGTTCCTCAATACTGTGATCCCCAGGAATGGCCCCGTGACTCGTGAATATTCCAAATCAGATTCTTCTCACCCTGAGCCCACACTGGGAACAAAAAAAAAGAGAGAGAGAGAGAGAGAGAAATGGCCTCTGGCTTAGCCCGTTTCCTCCTTTGGACCAGGGAAGTAAATCTGAGGCTGAGAAAACATTTCTTTATGTAAGCTTAGCGCTTTACGTTGCTGTTTACCCTTCAACTATATTAAATAGACCAAACAAAAACTTTCCAGTCGAATTAAAAACAGAAGGGGAGCTGAAGGCAACAGTTATCACAGCTGGATTGAAAGAATGCTAAACCCTGAGCATGTTGATCGGAAATAACAGTATCAGATTCCAGTGGGTTTATGTCAGAGGCACCCGTGACCTGAGCCAGCTCTCAGGATGAGAAGCAGCTGCCTTCCGGGTTAATGAAAAGCCAGAGATATGTATGATCGCGAATAATAATATTTAACCCCATCACCTGTGTTTACTATTGGGCTGTAAAGGGGTTGGTGAGCACACACTCTTGGCTAGTACTAAAAAGGATACTCAGTCACAAGAAAGGAAAATTGTGATTAACCAACTGTACACATTGGGTTTTTGAGTAGTCTTTACAATAGGAGGCAGTTCTGAGACCAGGAATATTTTAATTAAAGAAGAAAAAAAAAAAAAAAGAAAGAAAGAAATCCCATGCTGACCTTTCACGTGCTGACTGCAAAGCAGCCTCACTTCCCAGGCTCATATTCTGGTGGTTGCATCCCCCTGGTGCAGACTGAGAAGCAGGTGTGAGCCAGCCAGTCGGGAGCAGTTCCTGAAAAGGACTGCAGAAGCCTGCGACTTTATCCACTGGGATTTACCCTGCAGTTGCCAAGGCAACAGGGCAGCTCTCGAATTGGTACTTTTCCTCTTGCCTGCTGGCTGCCTGGGTTGAACAAATGGTCTTTCCACTGGGCTGGGTTATCCTGGCCTCCGTGGCCAAGAGAACACCTCTCCATCTCGAGCCAGATCTACTGTTAACTGTAGGCACTCAGCCACCAGCAGTCACACAGCAGTGCCCAAGGAGCTAGAACATCAGCCTGTGGGACACACTGAAAACACCAGGCTGGGCCATCTGAATCCTGGACTCAGGAGCAGGGTCAGGAGAGGATCAGGTGAAAATAAATCCTCACTCATATTAAGAGACACTGTGGCATTATTTTTAACTTGGGCACAGAGACCCAAACATTTGGGGCGTTTTTACCACCCTCACTGTCCGATGCTGGGATGATGGGAACAGGTGGGAGGTGGTGGGCTTTGGGCTTCACACTTCTTACAAGCCTCGAGACCCTAAGCAGCCACTTAGCCTCATGAGCCCTGAAAACAACAAGAGAAAGCATGCAAGGCACGGGCACAGCGCCCAGCACCTGGAGAACCCTCAGTAAGGACGGCAAATGTCATAAAGGGAAACACGGTTTTAGAGGAAGGAGAGGAAAAAGGATTTCTCTGGATTTAAACAGACCAAAAGCCAGTAAAGCACCCACTACTTTATTCAAATTTCCTTCAACTTTAAGAATATCCTGGGGCGGTGGGATGAATTGGGAGGCTGGGATTGACATACACACACTACTATGTATAAAATAGATAACTAATGAGAACCTACTGTACAGCACAGGGAACTCTACTCAGGGCTCTGTGGTGACCTAAATGGGAAGGAAATCCAAAAAAGAGGGGATATATGTATACATATAGCTGGTTCACTTTGCTGTACAGCAGAAACTAACACAACACTGTAAAGCAACTATACTCCAATAAAAATTAATTAAAAAAAAAATATCCTGAGCATGTATCTAAAAGGAAGGCCTTAGAAGGGCTGGGAACTTACACAGAATGTTGCCAGCATTTACTGAGCATCAGACGTTAAGCACGAGAAAGTGGAAACAAACACATGAAAAGGATAGAATGTTTGATCTCACAACCGCCTCTCCTGTCCTCTGTCCCTGGAAACAGCCCAGCTGAGGCTTCATTCAGGCCCCCTTTCTCCTGCCCTTACTCCCGTCCCCTTCGAGAACGCTGTGTAAGCTTCACTGTTCTGCTCAACGACCTTCCAAGGCTCCCCATTGCCTTCAGGGTACAGTCCTTTCAAAATCCCTCAACCTGCCTCTCCTGTTATTCCCTCACGGAAACCAGAAACCTAACCAAGCACAGCAGTCCATTCGTTGCTCCGGAAAATGCTAAATAGACCCTACCTCCCAATCCTTGTTCACACCTTCCACCATATCTAGGATTCCTTTCCCATTCCTTACTTTGTCTAAATCTTACCCTTTCTGCAAAGCCAGCTCCGAGCCAGCCTTCCCCTAAGAACTCCCACAGTCACCCTCGCTATCATGGTCTTTCCCTGCTTAGCTGCCTGACTCTTTCACTGGGCATTTAGTACCCACTGCTTTTTCTTTTTCTTTTTTTTTAATTAATTAATTGATTTTATTTTATTTTTGGCTGTGTTGGGTCTTCGTTTCTGTGCGAGGGCTTTCTCTAGTTGCGGCCAGTGGGGGCCATTCTTCATCGCGATGCGCGGGCCTCTCACTATCGCGGCCTCTCTTGTTGGGAGCACAGGCTCCAGACGCGCAGGCTCAGTAGTTGTGGCTCACGGGCCTAGTTGCTCCGCGGCATGTGGGATCCTCCCAGACCAGGGCTCGAACCTGTGTCCCCTGCACTGGCAGGCAGATTCTCAACCCCTGCGCCACCAGGGAAGCCCACCCACTGCTTTTTCTTGATAGTTACCCATTGTTTAGGCAAGCCTCTGCTCCTCAAACCAACCACAGTGCCTGCCTTGGTCAGCCGTGCACCCTGGCTGGATCACAGGTGATGCTGGGCCTCGGCTCTCTCATCCACTGCACAGAAAGTCTGGGGAAATGAACCTGGAGGTCCTTGCCAGATCTAAGAGTCTGTAAACGGGGTAGGCCATTCACTAAAATTACCGGAAAACCTCTTTTTCTAGTTTTCCCACCTAAGCCCTGTCACTCAGACTAGGAAAATGAATGGGAGATGTTCAGAGAATGCAAAAAAAAAAAAAAAAGATTTAGACAGGGAGCTTGTGAGCACACAGAGATTGAGAGAAGAGCTGCAACCTTTGACTTTTTAATTTAAAGAGACCAAGATCCAAAACATAAAGCTCCCCACGCCTTCCCTTTTCAGTGCAGTTTGCAGCACATCCAGAGCGGATGCTATAAATCAGGTTGGAGACGACAGACAGGCACCATTTCCTGCTCCTTAAGAGACATCTCCTGTGAGGAGGTGTCATAGGACAGCATTTGAGGGGGCGGAGGAGAAGGGGTCTTAGGTTTAGAAGTTTCCCATTTCTCTGATTCTGGCAGGAAGGCAGCCGGTACATCCCTAGAAGTTAACCTAAGTGAACTGAAACAACTTCAGAATCAAGGCCCACCTGTCTACACTCAGAGCCCTTTCTTGAACCTTTAAGAGGCAAGAAGCAAGTCTCAGATTGACCTTGACTTTGAGTGAGAAGTAAATGCTTTCCTGTAAGGCGGGTATATTTGACAAACCCATTTCTCTACCCTTCCTCACAAATCCAAAGGCAGCACATGCCAGAAGAGAGCACTCCATCAGGAGACCCCACTTTATCTCAGGGGTTTGTTTTGTTTTATTGTTTTACTAATTCCTACCTCAGTTTGAACACGATGCTCAATTTCTCCGCTTTTAACAGACACCAGGCTTTACCCTCCCTACCCCAGAGAGTGCAGTGAGAACGAAGAAAAGTGACGAGGAAAATAGAACAAATACAGTAAAAAGGCTAGAGACATTTGTGAAACCCATCTTTTCAGGCACATAAACTCAGACACAGGGAGGGAATGACAGAGTTAAAGGGCAACTCGGACACAATTCTATAAAACCTTCTCACAGCATTTCAATGTTAGAATTCAGAAAAGACTTCAGAAATCTCCTGGACAAACAGCCTCCTTTGCATAGATCTTAGAGGCTGTGCTCAGAGGGGCGGAGACTTTCCTGGAGCTACATGGGGTCGGTGCAGGAGGCTGGACAAGGGATTCTTTCCCAGAGAACAAGTACATCCCCTCTACTACTTCCTCCCTGGGCTTACTTTAGGTTCTCAGCTCAGTGAAAATATTTTCAACCTTGACCAGATCGCAGAGAGCAGTTCTATTACCCACAAATCCTGCTGAGAGAAAGGAGAAGAGGCCCAAAGCAAACAGACCTAAGTGACGGGCCTCCTTAGTGTTGGGCCATCAGCAGACCCAAGGGAGGCAACCATCTCTGGTTCAGTTTGTCTGTGTTTTGTTTCGGATCTGGAAGGCTGTTTTAACTGTCTGTTGATTGATAGGATGACATACTTCCCCACCACTCTTCCTTGCCTAAGTTGCAAGAAGCATTAGCAAAACAAATTCAGGGCCACTTCTCACATCATCACCAACGCTTAGCAGATCCTGAAGAGCCCTGTGGTAAGGGGGGTGCCTTAGCCAGGCCGGCAGGAACTCGTAACAAAGCAGCTTCTAATACCAGCAGGAGAACTGAGAAAATGCAGACTTTACTAAGAACTATGAGGTCTCAAATGTCAAGGTTGGGCTCTCCACCCGAACTTCAGGTTTCCGTGAAGGTCTTTCTCTAAACTTTTGCAGCTCAGGTCAGGTGGGCTGCCACCCCTCCAGAGGAATGATACTAGCACAGTAAATAGGACTGAAATATGTAGGCAGAACCCAAGTTCAGTGGGAGGGTGGATGGAGCCTCCGCTTGGAATTTCCTTCACTCTCAGGAGCAAAGGAGCACCAGTATCTTACCTGTTTGCAAAGAAGCTGTCAATAGGGAAGCAAAGGCAGATGGAAAAGAAGCCAGTGATTCACCTTCAACTTTGAACAGGGGCTACCAGCCTAGAATGGCATTGTCCCTAAGCGCTGGAACCTCCAGTTCTTGGTCATCCCAAGGTGAGGGAAAGGTGGTACATGTGAATAAGGAGAAGGGTGACCAGAGGAAAGCGGGAAGATTCCATACTAATTTTGTATTAATTTGTATTTCAGACTTTTAATTTAAATCCTTCATACAGATAATTTCCTAAATTATACTCAGCACCATCCAAGGCTTTTAGGTTTTGTTTGCATTGTTTAATTAAGAAAGTGCCCAAAGCAAATCAAAAGGTGAAGAGCTCTCTAAATGTCTATTAAATGTACAGTTTTACTACCACCATTTTCAGGAGCTGGGCGTAAAAATAAGTTGTCATTGAAAGTACGTCCCATCAGAGGTTTCTACAGGTATCCAAAGGTATCATGTAAATAAGAGGCTGAGATTAGTGAATACAGACTCTCTGTAAAACCACCACTGAATGTTCTGAATCCTTCTCCCATAATATTTCCACATTTTTATCTGTCAAATGGTTTGGGCATGCAATGGGGACATGGTAACCAGCTAATGGTGTTACCACTTTCTAGTGATGTGACACCCCATCTCCAGGATACGACTTAGGCACTCTGACCTTTTTTTTTTTTAAATTAAGAAATGGAAACAAAACCCACAAACCTTGGGGTTATCCCAAGTGTAGTTTGGGAAATCAGTTCCATTATGTACAATGTGAGGACAGTGTGAATTATCCCTGGCTGCCTCCCAGTGATCCTATAAGGACCAAATAGAAGTGAAACTCCTGTCATCTGAAAACTGCAAAAAGCACTCACTGGCAAGGTGCCGTTACTGTACTATGGATGCCTCACAGGTGTATGTATTGCTAATTTGCTGGCAAAGTTCTTAAAGGAGAAGACTGCATCATATCATTTACTTCCCATGGCACTCATACAGTGGTAGCTACCAAATTTCATGATTGCTTGTTAAAGTAATGATTCTTAGAGCCTCAGCTCTAAAAGCACTTTGCCTATTGTGACTAACACATTGTTATACATAACCACTCTGGAAACTTCCACTCTATATGCTCCATGTTATATACTACACCTCCCTCTTAGTGACTGACCCCCATCTTCCATCCTTTCCATAAGCCATGGACTTGCCCGCCCTCCTCCAGCTGAATCCTCAGGTTCAACCTCTCACATTTCCTTTCTCATGCAGGATGACCCACTCATCACTCAACTACAGAACAGTACCTGCTCCCTGCTCCGAGTGATCCTCTCAGACAGCAAATCCGAGTTGTTTCTTTCTTCTTCCAGCTCCATCTCCAGTTGAGACACCTTGTCCTAAGAAAGAAGTCACAAACACAGCCTATTTAACTTGCACTGACCAAGTTTTTAGGAGCAGGGACTGCCCCGTGGAAGGACAACCCCAAGGGCAGATCAGAGCTGAACACCGTGAATTAAGAGTTTGGAGGAAAGATGTGTCTTTTTCTCATACTGTCCAAAGTACATCTTTTTAAAACTGTGTTTTATGGCTTTTGTAATGTAAAATATAATTGTGCATCTAGAAAGTACATAAAAGGAGAAGAAAATATTACCCCAAACCCTAACAAGCACATGTTTCCTTCAAGCCTTTTTTTCCCTTATGAATCAGTTATTTTACAAATATCTACCTAAGCTTAACAGGTATCTGTTAAAAAACAACGTGGAAACCAAGATATCGTCCAAGGCACACTCCTCTAAATACTCTAAACTCAGGACAATGTTCTTCCTCTCTCCTGCTCAGGGTTTCCAAGACCCTCCCAGGAATAGAGCCTAGAACAGCCTTTTGCACCTGCCTTTTCCTTCTAGGGAACCTCATATACTTAGCACCACACACTCCCAAATCCCCATCAGAGTAACATAAAGACAGTGCCAGCCCATTCTGCTAAACCGAATATTCACAGAAGAATAGTAATTTCTATCTTCCTTAGCCTTCCTAATTTAACATCACTGAGTGTTAAGAGAAAAGTACTTCAAAAGTAGCTTTGTGTACCAAAAAAAAAAAAAAAAAAAAAGAAAAGAGGCTTCGTACACAAACCACCCCACCTTGAACTGGGGGCTTGTGGGGTTTGTACATGTGTTTCTCCTGCCACCAGCCAACGTGTCACATGTCTGGATTAAGTCAGAGCCATGAGCCAGACACACTAAAAGCAATCAGCATTACGAGTTTCTATGTAAGCCTGCAGCATCTGTACATAAATATTGTCTCTGCGATTGTCAAAGTTGGCTGACAAGCCTCCGTATGCACCAAAAATAAAACAGAACTCGTGAATGACTAAATGTCTGTGAATGCCTTCCCTGTTGTGAGCGAAATCTACAGAGAACCCAGAAAGCTCTCTCCCAGGAGTCCAGAGTCCCAAAGACCAACTCAGAACAGCTGGGTCCTGCACCAAAGCTCCTTATTTGTTCAGTGGTTCCTGACCCCTCCAAGAACCCCTTATTTGTTCAGTGGTTCCTGACCCCTCCAAGGCCAGTGTCTCTCAGAATCACCAAAGATCCACAAGTACCGCATTTACATACGACAGCCACCTGAGTTTCTGAGTTTACAGACAATGGCCTTTATTGAGAGAGCTCTTGAGTCTGAGAATTCATCTGTTAAGTGCTAGTAAAGGAACAAGCAAGATATTAGTCCCAGCAAGACAGCCCTGCCAGCCGCCGCTTAGGGAGGAAGCACCCTCGGATGTGCCTCACAGGGATGGGGTCTTGAGAGCTGTTCATTTTATATGTTCATTTTAATGGAGAAATAGCTCAAATACTGCACAGGGGCAAATGAAGCTTAGCTATGCCATGGCTTCTACACCTTGAGTTAGTAAAAGGAAATGTTCTTTTTAGTCAGAATATTCTAGAAGGAGATGACCTGGCAACCCAATGTTTGCCTAAAAGCACCTCTTCGCAGGGCTCTCTTCTTGCCTATAATCTGTACTGTACTGTACAGAACCCAGCAGGAGACTTCAGGGGGTCAGGCCAAGGGTCATTACGCCAAAGGTTCTCACGTCACTGCCTGACGAGGCCTTAGCTTGTGTTTAACCAGATTGTTTGGGTCCTAGAATAATCACTTCCTAGTTACCTGGGTTGACCTTAGTTTGCCTTAAAATGACCTCCCCTAATGAGATTAGAACCAGGACATCAGCAAAATACATGGCAATCTTGCAGGGGGTGGGGGTGGGGGGGTAGGGGGGGTGGAGGCGGGGCATGACACCCTAACCAGGTAATTCTAAGCCTCTAAAAGGGCCCATCTAATAAAATCTTTAATGGTTGAACCATCACTCCCTAGATATAAACTGCTACTAAGTCTCGTGGAGGTTTTAAAAGTTATTTCTATTGATTTGCGAAGCTGAATCAGGAATTCCACTGATTTTAAATTCCAGCTCTCTCTCCCTGGCCTTGAGCGCTGTCTGACTTTTAACAAAACCTTGACAATGTTAACTTCTCCCGTAGGTCTGAGGCTGATTTTTATGTTTTCTCTAAATTCCACGGGGACGTGGGATGTGTGTGGGGGTAGGGGTGGGTGTTTCTGGTTTGGGGTTGGTTTTGTTCTTGAGGATCATTCCTTTTTTGTAAGTCCAGCTGGACTGATGTTAAGGTTCTTCCTGCCCTTCTTGACAGGCTGTTCATACTCGGATTCTATTACTTGATTCACGTTTTTCTAACGTGTGGTGCTTTCACCTTGTGAACAGCTCACCCCAGCTGGTGACTCCACCGAGCACTTCCTGACAGACTGTCTTGGACTATGTATACACGGTGTGTCCAAAAGTGACCTGAGCCGGTTTACCGCCAGCTTTGGCAGAGCTGGATCATCTGTGAGGGAAAACGGGCCAGAATCAGGCAACAAAAGTGGAGCACGTGGTGCAACGAATGAGTGCTCGGTGTCCCTAGGACTTGGATGGTTTGGATGCAAGGCTTAGCCCTTCTCTAGAGTCACAGCAGTCTTGTCTCCTTTGCAGTTGGAAGCACCACCCAAAGCAACAAACAGATAAAGAACTATCTATGTCCCCTTATGCAAAATCACCTAACTTCCTTTGGACTCTTGTTTTGCTTCCTCTTCCAGACAATGACGACACTACAACTAAATTATTTCCATCATTCCTTCCAGCTCTGACGTCTTATGAGTCTACAAACTACCAGCTTCTTCCTCAAATCAAGAAATGACTTTACTGTCTTGCTGTTCAAGAGAAAAAAAGCCAAAGACTTCCCAAAGGCTGAGGCGTGCGCGGAAAGTCTGCCTCCCTCGAGTCCCACACCCGCGCCGCCCACAAACCTCCAACTGCTTGATGAGTCGGCTTCGGTCATCCTTGAGGTGACTCTTGGCCTCCAGCTCGTACTCCAGGTCCTTGAGCGTCTGCTCCAGAAGCTGCCTTTTCGTGAGCGCTTCCTCCTGAGCCCTCTGGTAGTCCCGTAACTCTTCCTCCAACAGACGCGTCTGGAATGAGGAGGGGCTGGGGTGCTTATCCGGGCGCGTCAGGAGCACAGAGATCTCGTCAGTGTGCAGGCTGACCCCGAAGGGGATCGGGCGGCCCCCACTCCACTGGGGTTCAGAAGCCCGTGAGCAAGGGCCACCTTCTTCTGGGTCTCAGTTTCCTCTTCTGTAAAAAGAAGCCGCTTTTCCAGCTACAGAGAGCAACCCATTGGGTTATAAATTCAATTTAGTAGGTATTGGCCAGCGTTAAATATAACAGAAAAAAGTATCAGAGTAGTACAAGCAAATATTGTTTTGTGAAACTTTTCTACTAGATATTCATATACTTGTATGGATGCATGTATTACCGGGTTACGAGGCAAGATGCCTTTCTTACTGTAGGTCGTGGCCGAAGATACCTGAAAGCCCTTGAACTAAGTAAGCACCTCCCAGAGTGTAATCTATCACCCACCCTCCTCTCCACAGAGGTTTAAAGCTGGGGGAAGATAAAAGCTAAAATCATGACCCCAAAGCAACCTGCAGGCACAAAATCTATTAATATAAACATGTAAATTAAGTGAAAACCACTACTCTCTAGAAGAATATGTTATCAGTTGTCATAATTTACAGTGTTTTGTTCCTCCACAAGGTGGCACTGAACTAATAGCTTTGAAGAAAGTGCAACTGACAGCTTGATTCACAAGGGGTTGTGTTTTCCACTCCGCTGGAATCTCCCCAAGGGAACTAGGCAACTCAGCACACAGAAGGTACTCCTTAAACATCTCTGTGGACTGATTCGGTGAAGCCTGAGGCTGTGTGTTTTGTTCTCAACTTCCTTCCCTCCTGGAGGTGGTATAGGGTAGCAGGTGAAAGCACAGTCATAGGAATAGAATACACCAAGGGTTAATTTCCTTCAGGGAGTATATGATAGCAAGTGGCGAACTTCATTAAAAGAGTACCAGCCTTTGGGGGTGATCTTCACGGAAAAGTTGGGAAAGTCTCAAAGATACTCTTTTTGGGGACCCAATAGGTTAGGCTACTTTAGGAAGCCCAGAGGGAAGACTAGGAACTGTGTTCCTCTCCTGGAGGCTGATAGGAACACCTGAAATTTCTATGAAAACAGCAGTCTTAAAGAAGACATCTCCAGATAAAGACCCCAGTCTGGTTTTGGTGGTGACTGAGTGAAAGCACAAAGTGCAAATCATCCCATGGAAAAAAGGATGACGAGACATTCTTTGGATACAGAGGTACTCCAGAGCGTGAAAAAAAATCTCTCCAAAAAAAAAAGTCTTCAAAAAAAATTCTCTGTGCTTCAGTTTCCTGATTTGCAATATTGGGATAAATATAAAACCTACCTTAAAAAGCTGTCATGAGACTCAAATGAGATAATACCCCCAAAAGAACATGGGTTTTAGAGTCAGAAAGACTGACAGGTAATGGTACAGCTCACCCTTCCTTCCCCAATGCCCAGCACATTCCTACCTTCTGACGCCCAGTAGATCCCTCCTAACATCTAGCAAGGGCTCTATCATACCAAGAGTATTCAGTAAGGATATGCACAAAAGAATAGTAGAGTGTCTGGAATCATGAGTAAGTAAATAACTTCTGAACCTACGAGTGCTACCTTTAAGTAGTTAAAGCTGCTCTTTGCTAAGCGAGATTTAGAAAATAAACTGAACGGTGAACTCTAAGTCTTAATTCTCTAACGACGACCTTCATCAGAACTTTTCTAGCTCTATGCCAAAGGCAAAATAGGTAAAATGCCTATTTCTCTCAAAGCAAAGGAGGCGGTACTACAGCACTTAGGGTGGATGGACCCTTGCAGCTTTTTTATTTACGGAGAGCTTTAACTCAGCTCACCCAAAATGTGGTGGAGGGTGGTGAACAGAGTTGAGCTTGAGTTTCTCAAGGATCCCAAGTGACCTTGGCTTATTAATTCATTTTTGTTTTAAACGACTCCATGACTTCACCATCCTGACTTAGGGTGGTGTCTGACTGCAGTTTCCTTCTAGACTGATGAGGTGTCTGCAGATGGAAATAGTGTCTCACAGGGCTAGACCACTGAGAACATCTAGGAAGTGCCCTCTCTGTTTTCATCATAAGGAATCCTTTTTGGAATTACTGCCCTTTTACAAACAACACTGGTTTCTATCTGGCCTTAACTAATCTCTCTGGATCTCAGTTTCCTTGTCTAACTAGAGGGTCTCTAAGTTTCCTTCCTACCCGAAGATTCTAGCAGAGTAATAATTATACAAGAACCAAGGGAAAGCACTTTACAGGGGTCACCGTGGCACTGATTTTCTGAAATCAAAACAGCATACCACGTGTTTGTTTGCATTCTGGCAAATATCAGAATCCTCCCACCCAATTGCTGTAGAAATGATTCTGCTTCAGTGCCAGAGAACTGTGCTGTCGATAGGCTAATTTCAGTTCTTACTAGGAGTCCTGTATCCTAAGACCCTAAACCAGAGGGGATCTGTTACCAGGGTCCTTTCAGAAGTATTCTAGAAGCCTGTAATAAATATCCATTGTTCTTTCACACAGTTTCAGCGCTGACTCATGGGCGACCTTCCTTTGATCATCAAAGATAATAAAAGTTTGTTTTTTAAAGAAAAATTTGTTTTCCTGTGGAATCTTAGTGTTCTTGGCACTGCTTATGAAAAAAAAGCAAGCTTTAGGATTAAAAAAAAACACAAAAAACTAATATCAGTGTCCAGAATATATAGACCCTCTGCCATATAGTCTCACATGTTACCTCATTTAATTATTAAATCATTATTATTTTGTATGCTTTTAAAGAGGGAGAAACAGATGCTCAGAAAATTGGGGTAACTTGCTCAAGGTCATCCAGCTGGCAAGAGGCAGAGCAGAAATCAGCTTACACTGTACTTGCATTTTAGAGCCTTCAGCTTTCCATTAAAATAATCAAAAACATTCCCTTTATTATACGCAGTTCTTCAGAAGTCCAGACTGAAGGGAGCTAACATTTGGGTTACTTTGCTCTATTATTCTTAAATATAAAACCAATAATATGTTTTAATAATTTCAGTACTCATAAATTCCTGAAGATTTCTGTGTGTCTCCATTATTGTTGTTCTGAAACTCTTACCCACCACTCCCACGGCAATGAAAGTCTATATATATAATTTTAAACGAATGGCAAAAAAAAAAAAAAAAATTAGTTATTATAATCCCTGTTCTAAGATTAAATTAAAGCAATGATACATATAAATCATTTAGACACAGCTGGGCACACTACTGGTGCTCTACCAGTGGCAGCTAAGCTTTTTAGGCAGATCTTGGACTAATCACGAAAATGGTCAAACTGAAGCTGTGTCCATTTAACCTCAGAGGCCCTGGGTCCTCTGTGTCTTGGAATGCCATCTGCCCCAAAGAAACCATCCCGAGAATCAAGCACAAACGTTGTCTTAAGAATCTACCCCAAGCCTCTCCTAGAAGAGTTTCAAAGCAGTCTCGAAGGATATTCTGAACACGGGTAAACCAGGAACTGCTCTGGCCAGGCATTACCTCATCCTGCATTTTCATGGCAGTCAGACGGGACTTTTCTGCCTCTAGAGTTTTCTCCTTCAACTGCCTCTGCATTTCTGCAAGTTCCCTGCGATTTTTCTCCTTGTATTCATCCAGCTGGTTCTGGAGCTCCAGCGTTGATGTGCGGGACACCTCAACAATGTCAGCCATCTGGAAGAAGTGACACGGGTGAGAGCCCACCCTGTGATGCTCCATCTGGGGCCAGGGAGCTAGGTTTGCGTCCCAGCTCAACACGTCTCGTCTGCTTTCTTCTGTGGCACCCCACCCCGAAGACTGCAAAGCACCTGGTCGTGATCTGCCCAGGATTAGTCTCCTGGAACTTGGAAGTAGCATGGAGGTGTGAACAAGCACATCCTCTGGAGCTAGATCCATGGTCCTGGGTCACATCCTCGCTCTGTCACTTACCAGCTATGTGGCTGGGGCATTACCTACTCTCTCTGGGCCTCTGCAGTGTACTCGTTAAAAATACTGAAACCATAACCTTTACCTTGCAGGGCTGTTGTCAAGATTAAAACAATACATAGAGACAGAATTCTAGTTAGATACAAAATAGCTGGTAAATGACTGGCACACAGTAGGTGTCAAAAAAAACGGCAGATACTCAGGATGGTTCCATCAGCTCTGTGCCTTTTCCCTTCTGGGTGTTTTAGGGCAGAGGTGAGCAGAGGAGCAGCAACTACTGGGCTTTAAAACTGCCTTTCAGGGCTTCCCTGGTGGCGCAGTGGTTGAAAATCTGCCTGCCGGTGCAGGGGACACGGGTTCGAGCCCTGGTCTGGGAAGATCCCACATGCCGCGGAGCAGCTGGGCCCGTGAGCCACAACTACTGAGCCTGCGCGTCTGGAGCCTGTGCTCCGCAACAAGAGAGGCCGCGATAGTGAGAGGCAGCGCACCGCGATGAAGAGTGGCCCCCGCTTGCCGCAACTAGAGAAAGCCCTCGCACAGAAACGAAGGCCCAACGCAGCCAAAAATAAATAATAAATAAACTGTTAAAAAAAAAAACAAACAAAAAACTGCCCTTCATACTCCTGCACAAGAAAGATAAGTGCAAGTGCACAAATTACGCACAAAGGCAGAGGTTCTGATTCAGCTAACATCTGTGAAGTCTGCACTGACGTGCCAGGCTTCTTCGGGCAGCTGTTGAGAGGAGCTGGGCCCAGGATCCAGAGGGCACTTTCTAAACCAGTTCCCCTGTGACTGGGATTATCAACAAGGCCGAAGAGCTGCTTCCCGGGATCTGCAAATCCCTGACACATTTGTGCTGAGACATACTGCAGGGCTCCTCAGCCCTATCGGGCCCTTACGGGGGGCTGGGTCCCACGCCCTCTCCCTCACCTCCTTCTGCAGTTTCTCAATGGTCTTGTCAAGGTGCCATCGCTCATTCTCCATCTCATTCTTCAGCCTCCTTAACTGCTCCTTCTGTTCGGTCTCATCTTTTAGCTTCTCAGACAACTGCTTCTGCTCCTGGGTGGCCTGACTCAGATTTCTCTGCAGATGGCAGGGAAAGGACAGTGCTATCACCTACCTCCCAGGTCAGCCACAGAAACAGGTGGCAGAGGGAGTTTCACAGCCACGCCACAAAGCGATCAGACCTGCTACATCAGTGATGAGGAAAAGGATCAAAATGAAGCCATCACAGAGACACAAGGACATCGTCGGCTCTGCAAGTCAGGGACCAAGATGCAAAGTTGATTTAACCAAAGACCTACGCAGGAATGAAGGGCAGACAAAGGATGCATTACAGAAATACAGAAAACGGCCAAGGCTGCTGCAGGTGGTGATTCAGGAGAGTGTCCAAAAACCTGACAGAACTCATGCTTGAAAACTGAGGTAAAGTTATACATCAGACAAACTTAAACCCATGTGGCAATTGACATCCTGTGATATATAGCATTACACCTAATGTTCGAGCATTTTCTCTGCTATGCAGATGATTCTCACAATTAAAACAGCTAAAAATGAATCTATAAGAAAAAAGAACATTATCCCGTGGGCCAAGAGTCCACTTGGGTAGGGGGAGTTATAATCAACAGAATCCATGGGTTGGACTCACACATAGAAGGAAAGGAATTTGGCAATCCACAAGCTGATGAACCTGATGGACAGAAGGTATTAAATGGAAGAAACACTAGTCAGGAAAAGTACAAACGAGTGGTTATTTAGTGAATCAGCACCAAATACTAGTACTTCTTATAAAATGTACCATCTTGGGTGCGATGTTTCCCCTGGGTTCCTCTGAGGCTCTCATCTCACAACATTATACAGACTGATGTCCTTTACGTAAAAATCATGCAACTCTAAAAAGAAAAAAAAGAAAATCCTAGAATATCTTAGGAAGATTATAGTGGCTTCTTTAAACGGCTGAGTGTTAAGGCCTTTGGCATAAGGATATCATGAAGGGGCACAGCTCAGAATGGGGGGGCATGACCCAAACAGGAGCTAGATCATGAGAAAAATGTTACCAGGCACTGAGGGCTGAATGTGGGTTAGTACAAGTACTGCTTAGGACTCCTCAGTCTTGTGTCCCTGCAGAGGCTGTATAAGGACAATGGTTATATTTGTACAGTGCTTAACAGTTTACAAGCTGCTGTCACGTGCAGTAACTCAGGCATTTTGAAAACACTCACAAAGCACTTCAGGCACTCCTGGTTTGCAAAGCTTTGGAACAGCTCTGCTGGCCAGCCACATGGCCTGGGGCCAAAAAGCCACCTGTGGAGGGCTGCGCTCAAAGAAACAACCAGCACAGCCGGGCTGCTGAAGTTGATTGCTGCAGGGAACCAATGTCAACAAAAGCAGTTGGGGAAAGAGGGTGGTAAAAGAAAGGTAATCGGGAGTTCAGTCGGGGGGCAATTAGCAGGAGTGAGTCCCACCATGGTCCAGCTGGACACACGCCAGAGGGAGGATCAACCCCCCCCCCCCCGGGACTTGTGTCTGTGGTTGATTTAGTGGTGTTGGGGGCAAAAAGCAGCACACAGGGTAAGGTAAGCAAGGTATGGTTGGTTCCTTCATGTGGGAGAAAACTCTCAGGAACATGTACCTCAAAATGTCAATTCTTGAACAAAAACAAATACAGAAGGACATCAACACCTTCCCATAGAACCGCCAGGATCCAGCTCAACCCCTGCCCCTACAGATCCCCCAGCCTCTCTTCTTCTTCCTTCTGGATCCCAATCCCAGGGGCCCCAGGCCAGCAGACAAGCCAGCCTCGGCTCCATTCAACCTCCAGGTGGTGAGTGCACTTGTTTCACCCTTGGCTCGGGGAGGGCTCCCCTACCACCCCCCGACACCGGCTCTGCTCTCCTGTGTCACTGGAGACACCCCAGACTCCCCCACTCTGAGCCTGGGGCCTGGCCAACACCCCCTGTCCCAGCATACACATTTGCCTAGAATAGTAATTTTGCTAAATTATTTTTAAAACACTTCTTGCATGCTCGCCTCTACTGCAGGGTAGTAAGATCTGTAAAGGCAAGAAATAGATTTTCTATCTCAGTATGTCTCACAGTAAAGACTCACTATTAGGCATATGATAAAAAACTCAGTGGTTGAGAATTAACACCTATCCCCAAAAGTGATCTAAAGATTTCTTATATCAGAATCACCGGGCAAGGGTGGTGGACTGCTTACATAAAATGCAAAATCTAGCCTGTTCTGATGAAATCACAATTTTTCTTAGAGTGGAGCCCACGCATTTGCATTTGAAAGTTACTCAGATAATTCTAACATACTCTAAAGTTTAGAAATGCTGTTTAAACAATGCTCTGCCTCTTCAGTGATTCAAGAAATATGTTCCAGTATGTCCATGCTGAGAAAATATGTCCCAAATTCACACGAAAAGCAGCCAACTTGGCAACTTTGCATTTAGGAGTTAGGTGTGAAATGCTCTATAGCTACAGTGACTGTATTTCCAAGACCAGCCACACAAGGCCATTGACCAACACTGGGACAAAAATTTGAGGAAAATTTATCAGGTCGGAGAATCCAAAACACAAGGTTGCTGGACGTATAGTGAGTGCCCTTGAGCTTGGGGACCATTATCTCGGTGGATGCAGAGCCTCTCACTATACGGCTGAGCAAGGTCCCGATTAGTCCGTATTAACGATAACCAAGTGGCAGGTGAGCCGAAGCGCTTAAAGGAATGAGAGGCTTGATCAGAAGGAAGTCAGTCTCCTCAGAGCCCGTGCCACACATTAGCTGTGGACCGGGACAAGCATGGCGGCTTTCTTCTTCTCTGGTCTCAATACACAGAAGCCCACTAGGGTGGGAGGTGCAGGCATACAGAGTATATATCATTATCCCTCCCTGAAGGAAAGAACTATATAGCTTCCCCATCTGCAGAAGCCATTTCTCAAGGGAATCGGAGATGTCTTTGCCATGAATGCAGTTCAAGTAGATCTACACAGCGGCACAATCCTCAACCAAGTGGTAGGGCTGAAGCAAACCAAGAATGGCATCCTCTTTAAGAACCTCTGCCACTGTCTGACTGAGTCATAATAAATCAGACCTAAGTTCACATGGTCTTCAGCTACTATGTAAAGAAATACATTTATCATCCACGAAGATGCAACAGATTGCTAAAGGCACAAAGATTTTGAAATGTAAAATGCTTATGTGGGGGGAAAAAAAACTGCTACTCTCTCCTCTTACTCTAAGGGTTAAGCTCCCTTCGGCTGCCAGCTTTGGGAGAAGCATGCAGGAGAAGTTATCGAACTAAAGGAACTAAAGTTTCCCAAACTGAGAAAAAGCAAAGTATTTTTGAGTGATGGTGCACTTTTCATAGCACTACTTTTTTTGTTTTGTTTTTTGTTTGAAGATATTTTTTGATGTGGACCATTTTTAAAGTCTTTATTGAATTTGTTACAACATTGCTTCTGTTCTATGTTTTGGTTTTTTGACTGCAAGGCATGTGGGATCTTAGCTCCCCGAACGGGGATCAAACCCACACCCCCTGCATTGGAAGGCGAAGTCTTAACCACTGGACCACCAGGGAAGTCCCTCATAGCACTGCTTTTGAGACCAGATAATTGAGATAATGATGATGAGACTGTTGGACCCTCTTAAAATTCTTGCTGGACTATGTTACCAGTGGCTAGCACAGCCCCGCGCTGCACGAAGCACCCTCCCCATCTCAGCACCACTGGAAAAACAGGCCTGAACAAAAAGTAACAGGTCAGGGATAATTTCCAAGGCAGGGATGGAGAGCCAGAGGTGGGGGCAGGTGGGGATTACATTAAGATCTTTAGACCTTGAGGCCATCATCTGTTGTCTCCGCTGAATTAGCTCTGAGTTGCAGATTCACAGCTGGTGAACCACTTCCTTCTGTGTGAAACGTTCTGGTTTGACCAAAAGATGATAAAGACAGAGCCTGTAATAGCTGCACCCAGTGCCTGGTGTGGACGTGACACAAAGGCGCACACTTTTGCCCTTGTAGAGTACAAATGTTTTTCCTCTCTTTCTGTGCCCAACTAGCTCGGAGATTTACACCCTGCACTTTGGCTGCTGGGCTGCAGCCATCACAAGCCTTAAACGGCAGCACAGTGAAACTGCCATCCACACAGAATCAACCAAACAAGAGTTAATAACAAAGACCTAGATTTAAAGAAAGAAAGAAAAAGAAACCCAAAGCAAGGACAGTCAGACACCTAAATGAGGAAAAGACAGGACTTTACAGCATGCAAAAACAAGGTCTCTGTCCAAAGCAAGAGAGAAGGTGCAGATTTGGGGGTGAGAGCTCCTGAGTCGTGGCTGACCTGAGTGAACCCTAGTACAAGCAGGTTCCCCCCCTCTAGCCCCAAGGAGTTGAAGCTGTATATGAAAGGAAAGCTGCAATTAGGCATTTTAAAATAGGAATCCTGAGCTAGCCCCTGACACTTTTCCCCATGTGCCCCTCCCCGACCTATCCTTACAGACAAGCAAGTCCCAAGGGAAAACTTTTAACAGCCTCTAAGACAACTGCTCAGAAGCACTGGCTTTTACCTCCTCGCAAGCTCGCCTGAGGGATGCTTGATGCTGCTGGTTCTTTAAAACCCCAGAGCAGGTAGAAGGAAGGACACACCTGCATCACGCTGAGGTCACTGTGCAAAGTCTATTTAGAACCTCAGTGCAGGCTTTTTTTTTTTTTTTTAAAGAATGTACTTCAGGCTTTCTAACCTTCAAATGGGAAAACCTAATTTTCCAGGAACCTACCTATTTTGAACAGAGATAGCTATCTAGTTTCAAGGAAATGACTTCCTCCTGCTCCTTTTAATAGCCATCTTGGAGGACTGCACTCTGAGAAGTCTATTGGCCCAGAGGAGAAAGGAAATTGGCTTCTGCCACAGAGCCGACTCTACACTGCCTTGGGGACCAATTCTGGCGGCCTTCCTCACACAATTCATATTTTATCTTTGGAAAGCTGTCAGGCTCTGTAACGTCTAGAGCAGGATTTCTCAACCTTGGCACTACTGACATTTGGGTACCTCACTGCTATGGGGACCGTCCTGTGCACTGCAGGGTGTTTGGCACCATCCCTGGTCTCCACCCACTAGATGCCAGTGGCATCTCCCCAGTTGTGATAACCAAGCATCTCTAGACATTGCCTAATGTCCCCCAGTTAAGAACCATTGGTCTAGATAGATAGTCTGAAGTCCAGGACGGTCATTATTATGAAAGGAGCTGCCTGGAAGGACAGGACCAATGGCGATCTGTACCTGTCCCTCCGAGTTTGCTTCTCGAGCTTCCTCTGTGGGGGATTAAAGACAACAGCCCTCAGTGTTTACCTGAGCGTCTTCCAGCTCACTCTGCAGGGCCCTTCTGGCTGACGCTGCTTCTTTTTCTTCCTTTCTTGCATGCACGAGGGCCTCCTCTAATTGCCGAGTTTCTCCCTGCAATGAAACACGGGGTCAGCGTACACTCAGATGTGTGCTATGCCTAGGAAGCTGACTTGGTGGCATGAAAGGCATGCAGGGGACATCCACAGACACAGCCAGCAGAGGCTGCAGCCACAGTGCACCTGCCATGGGCCCACGACAGCACACAACAGCCACACAGATGTGTACGCCTGTCTGCAGCTCCCTACTTAACCCGAGGTCAACATCCACTTCAATCATCTGAGATGATTTTTGGGAAAATACAAATATCCACCCTTAGCACCGGAGCTTCGGAAACAACAGGTATTGAATGGACTCAAGCACACAGTTTCAGAAAAGCTTTTCAGGTGATTCTGATGGATGACCATTTGGGGAACCTCTGTGAGCATACACCCCCACTTTACATTTCTCCTGTCCCTTTTTGTTGTCAGCTGCCCTTTCTCACAGCCGTCAGGACGTGTCTCTTGCTAACAGCCTCCCACTTCTAGAGATCTGGCAAACCAGATAATTGGTTTGTTAAGACTTGCGTGACTTCAGAAACCGTCAACCAACTGTTAAAAAAAGAATAGACAGTCACGAGTGAGAACGGGCCCGACGGTAGTGTTAAGACGGCCTTTTTGGGTGTTCGGAGGCCTCTGCTCAGTGTCGAAAGGTTGAGCGCATCTTATGTCTGGGCAAACGGGGACTCCTGTGCCTGTACCTGTGCTTCCCACCCTGACTCCGTCAGCCCCGTTCCAGGCAGCTCTAGATGCCCATCTCTCATTAGTGCCACGCAGAGGAACAAAAGCGATGGGTTACAGAGAGGAGATGATCACGCTTGCCTTGACCTTTCCTACTCCATTATGATAATAAATCCCTTTCTGCTCCTCCAGTCGCTCACACAGGAAAGAAGGATCCGGCACTGCCCAGCCTGGGCTCGGGGTCCAGCGAGCCTCACCTGGTACTTCTTGAGCATTTCCTTCGCTTTGGCCTCGTCACCCTGCAGGTCAGCAACCTGCCTCTGAAGCCGAGCGGCAGTGCGCTCCAGCTCTTGGATGCTTCCCCGCAGCTTCTCGTTCTCTTCCTGCAGAGCCTTAGCGCGCATCTCAGCCCCGACCTGGGTTTGCTCTGCGGTGCTGCTCCGACTGGCCAGGACCTCGATGTTCTGTTAAAGACATGGAACAGGTGAGCATGGGAACCAGGGTCAAGGCACAGCTGCCAGCTTCGTGGATGGCTGGCATTTATTAAAACCCACTACGTGCTGGGCACCGTGCTAAGCCAGGGATCGGCACACGACAGCCTGTTATTAAAAATAAAGTGTTACTGGAACACTGCCACGCCCATTCGGGGGCACACTGTCCACAGCCACTTTCGTGCTACAAAAGCTGTGTCAGGACTTGTGGCCAAAGCCTAAAACATTTGCTATCTGGCTCTTTACAGAAAAGTTTTGCCGACCCTTGCCTGTGTCAAGTCCTTGACATGAAATTTCAACCTTTTAACAACTCTAGGAGGTAGAAACTATTCTTATCACCATTTTAAAGACAAAGAAACTGGCACTTGGGTAGACTGAAGAACTCGTCCAAGTTCAGGTGGGAGAAAATGCATTCGGGCAGACCGAATCCAGAACCTGTTCTTATAACCACTGATGAGTTCGCTTTCCTGACCCCTCACCACGTGCAGGGCCTCTTAGTAGAAGCTCTTGATGAAGGGCAATTTCTGCTTATAGGGTTTTTTTAAAAATGTCTAACACAAAATGGAAATTAAAAAATTTGCTTAAATTATGGTACAGTTCACGGTGCAAACTCTAAGTACTACCATCTGAAAATGAGCGTGTGCCGCACACAATCCGTAACAGAAAGGAATGGCGACAATTACAGGATGACTACTGTTAATTCCAGATGTCACGTAGGCGTTTTATTTTTTGGCTCAGCATCTTAAAAGTGATGGTAAGTGGCCTTGTCCAGAATTCCACCTCTCCCAGCAGACCTCTCATCTTCTATTTCTCCACTACTACAAAGATGACAAAACCAGTAAACCCAGTGCTTACAAAACAGTGCTGCAGATGCCTTCAAGGAAAGGAAGGCCCAGGCAAGGCAAGATTTGGCTTCGAAGGCTATGTCACAGCCCACTTGGGAGAGCTATCTGCCGAAATCACTTGCTTGCATAGCCTTTCAGAAAGATCTTTAAATCCTGTAATAGTACAGGAAGCTGTATTATCCTGAACTTAACCAATTTGAGAGTTTCAGAAACCAGAGCATCTTTTCACAACCCAAATGTTCCATTTAATTCTATCCATCTGGGAAAGCTCATCAGAGTCAAGCTACTGAGTCAGAACAAGGTTGGCGGGCATTGCTAGGAGAACACTATGGTGCCCAACAGCTGGGATTTCTCTATTACTATTTGCACATATCATCTTCTACCGAAACCAGCAAGATGACTGAGGAGAAATAAAGTGTGGTTGAAAACCTGAGGAGGGATCTAAAGAATCCAGTAACTGGTCAGACCAGGGAAAGCAAGAGAAAAGTCCAGATTGTCCATTCCTGCCCTAACTTTCCCATTAAGAGATAAGAAACTACAAAGCTACAGTTATCAAGTGGTACTCAAATAAGGATACACACGTAGTTCAATGGCATAGAACTGGGTGTCTAAAAATAAACCCAATATTTACAGTCAATTGATTCTCAACAAGGGAGCCAAGATAGTTCAAGTGGGAAAAGAAGAGTCTTCAACAAAATGGTGCTGGGACTACTGGATATCCAAATGCAAAAGAATGAAATTAGATCCTTTCCTTACGCCACACACAAAAATTAACTCAAAATGGATCATAGACCTAAATGTAAGATCTACAACTATAAATCTCTTCTAAAAGAAAACACTGGAGCAAATATCGTGAGCTTGAGTTACGCAAGGCTTCTTAGATACAATACCAAAAGCATAAGTGACAAAAGAAAAAATAGATAAATTAGATTTCATCAAAATCAAAAACTTCTGTGCTAATGATACCAACGAGAAGGTGAAAAGACAACCCAAAGAATGAGAGAAAGTATTTACAAATCATATATCTCATAAAGGACCCATATCTAGAATATATAAAGAATTCTTCAACTCAATAATAAAAAGATAACCCAGTTTTTTTTTTAATGGGCAAAGAATCTGAATAGACGTCTTTCAAAGAAGATATACAAAAGTCCAACAAGCACATGAGAAGATGCTCAACGTCATTAGTTATTAGGGAAATGCAAATCAAAACCATAACAAGCCACTTCACACCCACTAGGACGGCTATAATCAAAAAGACAGACAACAGTTAGTGTTGGGGAGGATGCAGAGAAATCAGAACCCTCACACACCGCTGGTGAGAATGCAAAATGGTGCAGCCACTTTGGAAAACATTTTGAAAGTTCCTCAAAAGTTTAAACAGAGTTATCATAAGACACAGGAATTCCACTCCTAAGTATGTACCTCAGAGAAATGAAAACATATGGCCACACAAAAACTTGTGCAAAAACTCCACAGCAGTATTATTCAAGGTAGCCAAAAAGTGGAAACAACCCAAATGCTCATCAACTGGTGAACGGGTAAACAAAACGTGGTCTGTCCATACAATGGACTATTATTTGGCCCTAAAAAGGAATGAAGTAGTGATACATGCTACAACATGGGTGAAGCTTGAAAACATTATGCTAAGTGAAAGAAGTCATTCATAAAAGGCCACATACTGACATTTATATAAAATGTCTACAGTAGGCACGTATATAGAGACGGAAAATAGATTTGTGGTTGCGTAGGGCTGAGGGGAATGAGAAGATTGGGAGATGACAGCTAAAGGGTACAGGGTTTGGGATTAAAATATACACACTACTATATACAAAACAGATAACCAACAAGGACCTACTGTATAGCACAGGGAACTATACCCAATCTCTCTTAACAACCTATAATGGAAAAGAATCTGAAAAAGAATATAACTGAATCACTTTGCTGTATACCTGAAACTAACACAACATTGTAAATCAACTATTTCAACAAAAATTTTTAAAAAGTCATGATGTGATACATAAAAAGTTAAACAGTATAAAGTGTATGATCCTGTTTTTTAAATAAACATTGAGATATATATATATATAATTTGTAAAAAAAAAAAAAAAAGAGTACAGGGTTTCTTTTTGAGGTGATGAAAATGTTCTAAAATTAACTGTAGCGATGGTTGCAGAACTCTGTGAACATACTAAAAGCCATTGGTTTTGCACTTTAAATAGTTGAATTGTATGTTAAGTATCTCAATACAGCTGAGTTTTAAAAGAGGATAAAAGGACAAAGGAAACCCAGAGGCTGAGGCGGACGGAGGGGATGGAGGAGCTGAGGCCCACCGAGGTACTGGTGAGAACAAGAGACTAAAGACATTTGCCTAAATCTTCTGGTAAAGCGAAGAACACTTCCACGTGCAGTCAGTGATCTTTCATTCACCCAGAAATCTCAGGAGGAGCAAGGATTCTGAAAACCAGATCTGGTTTAAGCTGCATTTGGGCCTACCTGGCACCCTGACATGCTAGATGAAGGACCCTGTGCCGTGTTTTGATGTTTAGAACTTGGTATCTTCTCTGTTTGGAAGTTGCAGGGCACATTCTGAGTCCATCTGTCTCAGGAGGATGGACGAGGCAGCTTGTCACTCAGCTGCTAGTGGCAGGGTCTGCTCCAATCCCAGCTCTCAATCTCACAGGCTGAGTGTGACTCTACGGGAGCTTGTATGTGTTGAGACACTTAGTCCTGTTTTGACTATTTGTAAAACGATAATACGTTTTGCTCTATGTCTTCATAGTGTGGTAAACCACATTGCGTTTACAAATAAATTTAACTTAAGCCTCCATTGGCAAACCTTTCCAGAGCGGCTCCCCTGTTCCTGTCCCCACCCCACCCCACACCCCCAGTCCACTATTTCATGTAAAGCCCATAGGATAACCTTGCTCTTCCTGAAACCGTACCGAATTCACTTGCAGCAGTGCTGGAACCTAAAAGAATAAAAGTCATATCCCTTTGTTCAAGGCAAGTTCTTCTCCATGACTTGTCAGCACAGAAAACTGGTCTAGCGGGACTCCAAAAGCTCTTCCAACTCTGAACTTTGAACTATGCACCACCTTTTCCAAATGCTTAAGTTTGTATCTCATGACTGTGGCAAAGGCAGGAGAACTCTAGGAGGACCAGAGCTGGTAAAGATCTACTCTGACAGGTCACTGGGGACAAACGCTGCTGACCTCACTTAATTAATTGCTGGTACTTCATTTCTGTGATGTTTTGATCTTAAGTGTTGTACATCACAGCAAGACTAGGGAGGATGTCCCATCATAAATAAAAACCAAAGAGCACACACTTCCTAACAATTCATTTAGCCAGATCACACCCCCTATGTAATATCTATTTGTAAAAAAGATCACATGGATGTGTCTTTTAATATCTTACCTATTATTCATTCGTACAAGCAGTCAGAAATAGTTAACAAAAATCAATTCCAAATTCCACTCCAAAAGGTCGGAAACACTACCCTAGGTCATCACCACAAAGGCAAAAGTAGCGGATGTGCTACGTTCTCTTGTTTTTCAAGATTGGACCATCCCTTAAAATTGCCCTGAGATCATTTCTTCACCTGTATGTACTTTGTTACACAGGAAACTGGTAACACTGGCTGGCTGTGAAGAAGGGAACTGGGGCTATGGAAAGCAGCAGAGAGAGGTATTCCATTGCAAGCCCTCTTGTGAGGATTTAAATGGTGAACTATGAAATTCAAGAAGTATTAAAAATGTTTAAATAAATATACATTTTTGTGGAAAAGACTGACTACCAATGGGCACAGGCACTTGGAGGACAACCATCTCCCCAACCCAGTTCTCACCTCCTCCGGGCTCCAGAAACCCTTCCCCAGCATATTCACGGATACCTCTGGGCCACGAAAGATAGCAGAGCGGGAGCCGGGGAGCAGCTGTACAAACAGAGCAGAGCACCAACTCTCCCACGCTGGTTTACATAGTTAAGAAATTCCTTTTCACCACATATAGCTGGGAGAGTGGAAAAGGCCCAGATGGCCCGGGACGTGCACTTACATGAGTGCTTCTCCAAATTTTCCACCCAAGCAACCTTAAAGGCAGAGAAGTCCAATGCGGGGTGGTGAGAGACACCCAAGCGACCACAAAGAACTGTTTCCAAGGCTTGGGTTTCTCCATCAAAAATGCATGCACGCTTTGCAGTCGACACTTATAACTTTCATTCCACCCCATGTCTCTTTTTATATCCAAATACTGTCCTTGGTGTTCCAGGAAGATGGGCCATTTCTACCCTGTAGCTTTGGCAAGCACTCTCCTCCCCACACACCCGGCACACGTACACATTATCTCAGCCTGGATAAAAGGCATAAATCACCTCAAGAATGGAATTCTCAGTTTTAATTCTAAAAATGTGCATCTAGGAGTGTAGAGGAAGGGGCAGAGGGTGCGGCAGTTCGTCCACCAGATTAGACTCAGATCCAGGCTGTGCCTCTTTCTGGGCCCCTTCACTGGGCCTGGCCTCAGAGAGCCTTAGTTTCCTCATTTGTAAAAGAGGGATGAAGTTACCTACCCACACCACTGTAAATATCTAGTTAAACGAGGCAATGACTCTCGTTGCTGATATTGCTATTAATGACCAAGCCAACGAGACCCAGGCGTATTTCTCACAAGGTCAGGACTTTGCCCAGCTTACCTACTACGGTTCTAAATCCTCAAACCTGGCTTTAGACTATAACTTGCCCATTTTTTTTTTTAAATTATTTATTTATTTATTTATGGCTGTGTTGGGTCTTCGTTTCTGTGCGAGGGCTTTCTCCAGTTGCGGCAAGTGGGGGCCACTCTTCATTGCGGTGCGCGGGCCTCTCACTATCGCGGCCTCTCTTGTTGCGGAGCACAGGCTCCAGACGCGCAGGCTCAGTAGTTGTGGCTCACGGGCCCAGTTGCTCCGCGGCATGTGGGATCTTCCTAGACCAGGGCTCGAACCCGTGTCCCCTGCATTGGCAGGCAGATTCTCAACCACCGCGCCACCGGGGAAGCCCCAACTTGCCCATTTTTACCAGCTCAGTATCAAGCCTAGATTTCTCAAAAGAGAGAAACAAGATCTTTAACAGTCTTTCCAGGGCAACTGTACTGTCCAAATTTTACATGACCCCTTATTTTAAGGGCAAGTCACGTTTCTTGGTTGGGTAATTCATTAAAAATTCAGCCTCATTTCCCAATCAAGGATGGTCTGGCAAACTGATGGCAACTAAGAAAATTCTTCCAAAACAGACAAACAGCATGTTTCAACGTGCTGAATTGCTGAATTCCCACTACTTCTGAAATAGTTGACTTTTAACCATATGCTCCAATTACTGATATAAAAGGGGGGTTGGAGGAGGAATACATAATTGTTATCACAAAAGAAAAAGCAAAACCCCAGTCTTTGCCTGGTACCACCATTCATTGCAAATAATGACTTGCTTACAAGCTGGCACATTTTCATTCGTTAACGCCCACACTTAGAAATGTTCACACTGTCACCTGGGGCCAGGGGAAACTTTTATCCATGACAAACACAAAACTCCCCAACAGCGCCACAAATGGCCACGTCTAGGTGTTTTTCCTCACCCAAAGGTACTGATGCACTTCCCCCGAGCACAGAGCAGACACCTCGGACAGGCTCACTCCTGACGGATGCAAAGTAACCGCACAGGACGAGGCCCTCCTGGCTTGTCCTAATGCAGACCCACCGCATAAGATGTATCAGGCTTTACTAATTAACAGGGCCTCTTCTCGCAGCCAGTTTTTGTTTCTTTTCTGTCTCGCTTTTTTGCTGAATGAGGGAAAACAGCTGAGGCGTGGAGGCCAGGAGGCCAGAGAATGGAATGCTGGCTCGTTGGTTCCGTGTCACCAGCTACTCCCACCCTCCAGCGAGTGAGGCTGCAGGAGCTCAGCTGACGGGTGCCCGAAGGGTCCCCGATGCCAGGTCATCTGCTGGGAGGTCACCACCTTTCCACAGCACGGCTGCGGACATCTCTTTCTTGCCCACAGTGCGGACCGGGGTCACAAATGATGAGTCCCTTTCTCACTCTGAATGTATGGAGAACCAGGTCCCCTGTATTACGGTTTCAGCTAACCCCTTACTTGAGCAACAGTAAACTATGGAGGAAAAGAAATAGCATCTATTTTAGTCATAAACTGCTCTTTCCCTAGTTACCTACGAATTTCACCGGCATGAGGCCTCTGAGCCAGGACTTCTCACATTTTAATGAGCACAGGATTCACCTGGGGATCTCTTAAATGCTCATTCTGACTCAGGAAGAACAAAGGCCGGGGCTCTGTGTTTCTAACAAGCTCCCAGGTGGTACCAGCGACGCCGGTCTGTGGGTCCCACTGTGAGGAGTGAGGTCCAGACTGAGGAGAGGCTGCTCCGACCTCAGGGCCCTCCCGCAGACGTTCACAGCTCAGGTCCCCACTCTCCAAGTCCTTTATGCTTCTTGACATGACTCCAGTTCCTGGGATGGGGTGTCAGGCAGCTTGGGTGCCACTGCAGGCTGTGCAGTCAGCTCACACTGTGATCTATGCAAACCCGTGACCCCTCTGAACTCAATTCACATCCTTAAAGAAAACGTAATAGGTATTACTTGCTCTAAATGGGTCAGAAACCGCCACCACCCCGAGAGAGATACGAGAGCTTCAAAAAGCTGAGATCCCTGCAATAATGTAAAGTAATGGGTTTCTCCTTCCTCTTTTTTGACCGCCTACTTACCATTTTTTGGTGAAAGTGGGGTTGAGCCATTGAAAAACATCATTTTAAAATCCCTACTCTAAGAGCTACATCAGGGTTTCCAAAAATTCTCTCACTGTATTTCCCAAATGCCAACACCATTTTTTCCCAACATATCTGTAGTTCAGAACTGAACTGGTCACACAGTTATCTCATTGATAAGCTCTGTTTGTTTGTGGCAACGGAGTAGTGTGTGAGGAAGATGGGAATAGATGTGGCAAAGGAAATAGGAAAGGAGAGTCCACTCGTTACCAAAACCCTACATATTTTCGAGGAAGAGTTGATTCCAAAGTCAGAATAGTGGAAGTATTCAATTTCCTTTTGTTAGAAGATGTGGATTCTGGACTAGACTCTGCTAATAATTTACTATGTGATGACCTCAAGCAAGTCACTTAACTTCCATCTGCCCTCACTCTCCTCCTCTGTAACATGAAATGGTCAGTCTAGCTAATTTCAATGTCCCTGCCAGCTCTAAAGGCTGGGATGTCTGGGATTTAGAATGAACTTGAAGAAATTGGGCAGTATTAGGCAACCATTAAACTAAGAATTCCAGAGGTTTTACCCCTATAACATCGTACTTAAACTTCATTTTCGAATGCTGTCAGCTAAACTCAGATGGTTTTTTACCAATGTCCTTGCCATGGTATCTAGGGCTGAGGACCACATCTAAAGACCAACTTTCTGCCACAGAGGAAGGCTTTATTAGCTCATTCTCTCTCCACAGTCACCAACTTGCCAGAACTCACTGAGTTGGAAAGTTATCATGCTTAATGAAGATTTTGTTTACATCCTGTTTTTTCATTGCCCTGGTGGTGATTTTCCTGCTTACAAAACCACATAAAAGATACTCCCTTTTAATCATATTCAATTATCCAGTTTTTCCTATAGTAACTTGGTGATTATATAGGCTAAAAATATCATTGGTTTCTTCACAATGTCCTTGTGAAGTAAGTCAAAACATTTCCCTTTAAATGGTTAAGAAACCAGCAAAGATTTACTCTCAGAGTGGCCTGTAGTTCACACATAGGTTCAAGACAAAAACTGTGCTAATAAAATGACTCACGCTTGCTCACAGAATCCATTCGACAAAGGTTATTATTTAAGCCACACAACAAACCTATAGAGATACCCAACATGCGAATAAAAATACCCTGCACACAAATAGGTCAAGCCATTTCCCCAAGAGGCAACATGCTCAATAATAGTTCAGGCCTTAACATACGGTGATTCCAGTGACACGAAACACCTACAATAGGCAGAGACACAGAGAAAGGAAGTAGACTCGTGGTTGCCAGGGGGAATGGGAAAGGGGGGAGTTTGGATGTAAGGGGCTTTGTTTGGGAGTGATGGACATGTTTTGGACTTGGACAGTGGTGGTGGTTGCCCAACCTTGAGAATATATAAACACCAGTGAATTGTACACTTTATAAAATGGTGGAAACAGTGAATTTTACATTATGCGACTATTATCTCTAAAAACAAAACAAAACAAGCGTTCAGGCCTTGGAGTTGGCCGACCTGAACTAGCCTCGCTTGTTTGCCTCTAAGGCTTGGTTTTCCCTATTGTTCTAATAATGAATGGAGACGTTATGCTGAGCACGTAGCAATGTTTCAGGCACACCATAAGATGACGACAATGGATGACAGCTACATATAAGGTCATGTAGCCCAAAGTCACAAACCAGGACTTGCACCCAGCTCTCCAGCTCGTCTCTGACCTCTGCTACTTGCTACCAGCTTCTTCTGAGTGAGGCAGCAACTTCAGGGGAGATTTCCCACAGTCAGCCAGACAAGGGAAAAGGAAGCTCCACACTTGCCAACTGGGGGCTTCAGCTATGTCCACACACTCACCCAGATTTAAACGGGGGGTGAGGGGGGGAATACACACCCTTGTACCATAAAAACAGCATCTCAAGAGTTTCTCTGAAACAGAGCCCTGGGTTACAGACTTTTACTTATGCTTCTTTTACTTATTTTTTTACTCCATTCCTTAAAAATCCTTACAAAAATTTCCCCAGTGTCCCTGGGTCTCATCTCAGTGTCCAGGAGGTTAAAAAAGCCTCACATCACAGGTGTGAGACACCATTTCCTTCACCATGAGGGCCCACAGTCTATGCTGATCTTGTGACCAGCATGTAAAAGTTCTGTTTATGGAACCCGACATCCCCCCACGGTGCAGTCAGCCCTTCAAGGAGCTGCTGGCTGGCAGAAAGGACACCACCCGGACGATGTCATGAGTCCAGAGCTCTGTGTCACCAGAAAAATACTGGGGGGACGGGGCAGGAAAAAAGCAGGGGTCGGACACAGAACAAACAATTTCACAAACCATTAAAATCAGCTTGCTGTCGGCACACACACGTCCAACAGGTTGAACAGGATTTCTCAAGACAGATGATAAACAAGCAGGTTCTCCACAGCAGTTCTGCCTACTGGGGAGCTGTGCGGACGCCTCCAAGATAAACCAAGGCTCAACCTGGAAGCCAACAGGCCTTAACTGAGTCCACAGGTCTCCGCTGTTTCCTTCTCAGAAATCTCATTTGCGAAAGCTGATCCTTCAACTTTTCCGTTTTGTTGCTACCATATTTCCATAAATGCTGAAACGATCAACCCTAAGTTGCAGAAATCATTCCATTTAAAAAATTTAAAGAGAAATTCTCAGACCAAGAACTCTTAATCTCATGACCATTTCCATTAGCGCCCCTTTGCACCCCCAAATCAGACCAATTTCCATACAGAAAATTGTCAGCTTTTCCTTTCGTCCCCCTGCCTCCATGGCTGCAGGAACAATGATAACAGGGGCTGGAGAAAGAAAATCTGGACTGACCTCATGTTTGGGATGGAAGAGGCTGGACCAATACTCTCACCAAGGTTTTGAGGCTGGTTCCCACCATCTCCAGGGTTCAGACATACAACAAGGGTGACCTTTATTTATTTCCTCCTTCAAAGATGTAGGCTGTTCCCTGGGACAGAGTTGAGCAGACTGATCTCTTGCAAAAGCCCATGAGCGGTCTCCAGCCCCCTCCTTGCAGGCCAGTCTGCTGGGGTCAGCGGCTAGCTCTAACTGCCAGGCAAAGGGAACAGAGCCAGAAATAGTAATGTCCTAATCCAGGGATGGTCACCCATGCATTCTGAGGTCATGTCCAAGTCACAATTTCTCAGAATCACAGTTTGGTTTTTTAAAAACCGGGGTGGTGTTACATCCATTCACTGCATGGGTCAAGAAAAATGAAGGATGATACTGTCAAGTGTCAAAACACTAGTCACTACATAAACAGCAAACGGTGTCCAAGAAGGAATTAGTATGTACCACCCAGAAGTTATAGAACATACATTGCAGATTTCCTTCTAGACAGAGGCCCTGAAGGAGGCATGGTGACTCTTTGGCCTCCGTCCCCTTGGACTGTTTCCCAACCACAGCTGTTGGCAGGACTCTCACTCAATCCCTCCGTTTCTGAATAAAGGGAGAAACAAATGTCACCTATCCTTTCAGAAGAGCTGGGAGAGACAGAGGGGAAGGATGGAATCACCAAGTCTGATCAAAGACCTACCCCAGGACTGCTCGAGGGCCAAGTCCCATTGTTTCTTTTTTTTTAAAAAGGCCATTTTGGGCACCTATCATTGAGGCCCCATAAATCACCATGGTGGTCACTGGTGCTTCTCCCCTCCAGGCACATGTACGATTGTGCTTACCTGTCTCCTTGAAGTCAGGTGTGGCCTTATGACTAGCTTTGGCCAATGAAATGTGAGTGCAAGTAAGATGTGTCATATCCAGGTACAAGCTCTGAGAGCCACTTAGTGTCACCATCCGCTCCTCCCACCGCTTCATCCCAAAGAGCCAGTGGGGCTGTAACAAGGAAAGAGCACGGCCTCCAGAGTCAGGCAGTCTTGGGTTCAAATCTAGACTCAGCCACCTACTAGCCACATGACTCCAAGCCCGTCAATTACCCTTTACTGAGCTTCAATTTCCTCAACTTTGAAATAGCAATTATATCACCACGCAGAGACATGGGTGGGGGGTCGGGCTCGGGGAGTTAAAGGTAGTGAATGTAAAGTGTGCAGCGCGTGGCCAGGCAGATGGTGTGTGCTAAAGAAACAGTGGTGACTGTAGTGACCTTCGCCATTATCTTCACCCTGCTTTGGTCGCTTACCAGCTGTGGAACTAGAGCCTCTGCTTCCTGCTCTGCAAATGGGGAAGTAATGCTGTGCCCACTCTCAGGGTGGCTGCAAGGGCTCGTGTGAGAGCGTCTGTGGGAGCCGCCAGCACGATGTTGCTCAGGAAGTGAGATACCCACCAGCCCCCCTACTCTAAGCCCTTTATCCTGCCTGTCCTGAGCGAGTCCTGGAGCACCAAGGGCCAGTGAAGCTGCACCCCACGCACACGGAGGGCCCAGTCCTGAGGGACTGCCCCTCCACCCTGGGTTCCAGGTTGCCTTCCACGCCCCATCTGACCAGAAGCCTACTCTCCCATCCCCAGCCAAGTCACTGGCTGCCATTTACTGGACCACAAGCACCGCTGTGCACAGGGACCCTGACTCCGGGGACTCAGCACACCAACCTGACCCCCGAGATACCCACACCAGCCTGGGCGATCCATCAGTTTGCGAGACCCCCTGGATAGTATTTGCAGAGATCTGGCCCATCCCTGGGGCCAGCTCTGCAGGAGTGAGGGGAGGTCCTCGCCAGGGGTCCTACTGACCTACTACTGAGGATCCAGAGAGCCGGGAGGCTGCTCCCAACCCCAGCTCTGACGGCACATTCCAGCGAGGCTCTGAGGAGTAATCCACCTCACATCTAGGGAAATCTGCCACTTGCCCCAGACCCTGGCCAAACACTAAACGCATCCTGAACTGTGTGTCCTGAGGCGGTAGCTTAATGAAATACTATCACTGGTACTGGGGCATCCCAACTGACAGTGGCCCCCACTGAAGGAACGATGGAGGTAGGACGGGCAAGTGACCCAGTTCCAGGGCAGCCCTTCACTAGCTGTTCGGCCGGAGGCAAGTCACAACCTCTCTGAGCCATCCAACGTCAGGGGAGAAGGAAATAAAATTAACTTATTAATTGTATTTAAGCACTCAGCATCAATTGTCTACACTCAATAAATACACAAGTTGAACGAGGCACAGAGCCATTCGTGAAGAGTTTGAATCCCCACAAGAGTGTTAAACATGTTCACAACTGAAACATAAGTAGTAATCACGGCCTAAAGAAAGGGTCACGAGCCCAGTGGTCCATCTCTGTAATCAAGAATATGGCGCCCGCACGGCAGATAAAGGTTATTTTCTCTCTCTGGCCTACCAACGTTTCTATTTCGCCAGATAAGTTCAAACAGACCTGGATATTCATTCACTCATTCATATCTTATAAAGTGGTAGAATGTCAGCGCTGTTTGGTACACCAAGTTTCCCTGGTTCAAACCCCAATCTGAATTTCCAATATCCCCGCCTCCCATCTCTCTCCACCCTCATCATATCTTTGATAGATAAGCAGACATCCAGTCTCCGCTTCCTGGGGCTGGAAACCCACTATCTCTCAAAACAAGCCTTTCCATTTTCTCTCAGCTCTCAGCCATGGAAACGTCTCCTTCACGCTGAGCTGATAACTGCATTCCTACAATGTCACTGGGACCAACCAAGAAGGGCATAGTCCTTGCTCCAAATGACAGCCTCTCAAGCACTTGACGCCCTCATACCTCCTTCACCCCATCTTACCTTGTCTTTTGTTCTTTAGGCTAAACTTTCAAAGGCCCTTCTTCACCCACTGGGGTGCAGTATCAAGTACTCTTTCAAAGTGTGGGGCCCCAAACCAAAACAATACTCCCTGAAGAGTCTCGCCAGCTGTCGTCTTGATTACCAAGTACCCCAGGCTCCCAAGACAAAGTCTCCCAGCAAATAAAATAGATCCCTCACAGATACATGTCTGAATTGAGACCAAAGAGGAAACCTGGTTCCTGAACTTAAGTCCACAAGCTAAAGAAAACTTTGGCCACCTCGAGATCAACATCCATTAGACCCTTCCCAGGACCCGCGCTGTGAGTGATACTGCAGGGACCAACGATGACAGTAAGGGTGTCACTGCTGGGGTCCTCCTGTTCCCATCCTTTCTTCAGCTGCCAGCCCCTTTCCACTTCTGCCCACCAGGTCACCCCCAACATCCCTCTGGCTCTCATGCATTTGGAGCTCACCCTGTTGCCTCAACCCCATTCTCTTTGCTGGTGAGTTGTACCTTAACTCCTCTGGGGAAAAAAAGATCATGCTTTTTTCCTCCCACACTTCTCTCCCATGATAGCCCATCCCATTCCAGGGCTACGCCTGGGGAACTAGACCCAATTCCCCGCTGGCACCAGGTGAGCTGCAGTTGCATCCCACAGGACAACACTCTGGGCCAGGCAGGCATAATAACATCTACTGAGTGCTCACTCTATGCCTGGCACTGTGCCCACCCCATGGGCATCTCACTTAGTTCTTAAGTTACCCCCTCCTCATCCCTCCCAAGAGAGCTTCTGTTCAACCCTTTGTTTATAAGTGAGGAAAAGGAGACACTAAGCAGTTAAGTAACTTGCTTCGGTCTCAGGGCCAGTAAGCAGCAGAGCCAGGTACAATCCCAGGCATCCTGACTTGAGAGCCCAGCAGACTGACCACCAGCCAGTCAGCTCTTCACAGGCAGGGCCTGCACCTCACTCTGTGCCCCAGCCCAGCCACTGCCTGGCACACAGTACACTCACAATTCAAGTTTAGTGAATTCATTGGCTCTATATGTTTTTAAGTGTCTAAGTATATTTGAACATATCCAATGATGGTCACCAAATGCATACACTTTCCATGGCACATTTATTTGGTATTTTTTATCATCAACACACACGATTTCCACTTTGTCATGAGCTAGATCAACTTTTGTTATCTGGCCTGAGAACCCAACCTCAATTTATAACAATGTCTCCATGAGAAAGTTCTTTCAACTTCCAAACACCCTACCTAAAAATAAATTTTTAGCACCCTCCTTTCCTAAATTGAGTCCGCAGCTAGCAGATTCCTTCACTAGGGTGCTGTTTACCTTTGCATTACTAAGAGGTCTGTCCTGCCTGAAGTCTGCCTCACTTTGCTGCATCTCTGCCTCAGAAAAGATGCCTGAATCTCAAAGGAATGTGTGAATTGGACACTCCTCACATTTTTTTTTTTTTTTTTTTTTTTTACAAAGGCCCCATTTTCAATCCAAATTTTTCACAAAATCCTAGTTCTCTGAAGGCAAAAGGTCTTACTTAACCTGATAAATGGTTGTCCTAATTAATGAATTTTCAGTTCCCTGAGACAGCTGGAATTATTAGCTTAGGAGAAGCCTGACACAGGTTCTAGCCACTCATTTTCCAGATGAGCAAGCCAGGGCCTGGAGAGGTTAAATGACTTGTTCAGAGTCACACAGTGGAATCTCAGCTGTGGCGAGAACTCGACGGACTTAAATTTAACCACCTCATTAGACATTATCTATTAACCTAAGTAATACCTCTCCTGCTCCCTGACAATGACAACGCAATTCTGAACACACACATTCTCTTCCAGCTCCGCCTGGGAACCCAAGGGCTCCAAGGGAGACCTTGTGCTTATTAGGCCTCAGAAAAACACAGAAGAGACTCTCTTTTAGCCTTCTACTGCTGACAGGGGCCACCTGCCAAGGGGACAGGATGTGGAAAAAAAACATCTTACATTTCCATCTCAACCTGAAAGATGCGTTTCCCCATTCCTACTCCGCCACCCAAGTCCAGAGCCTCAACTACTCAGTTCTAGAAAACGAGGACACCCAGTTCTGATGCACACCTCACCACTAGACTCATTCACCGCATGTCCGCCAGAACGATCTTGCCAAGATGACACTTCCATCATGACCCATCTCAGCTCAGAGTCCAGAATGACGCCCAACACATAGCAAACTGAATTCAAACTCCTAGCCCGGCCTCCAGAACCTTTCTAAATTGACTTCACTCTAGTATTCAATCTGATTTTTCCCAAGTCTTCAAACTTTGTGGCCAACAGCTTTCTTTTTATACTGTCTGTCAAGTTCATTCCCAATTACAGGCCTTTGTATAGTATCCAGAACCCTCTGTGGAAAGTACCCTCCAAAAAAGAATTATATAATATAGCATTTCCCAGAAAGTATTCTAGAAAACAAAAGTACTGTGGAAGATCTTTTGAAAAAAATAACGTTGTGGTCATATAATTCTGAGCAATTCTTACGGTTGAGTCTTTTCTTAGAGAATCATAATCCACATTTGGCCCACATATTAAAGGCTCTGAGAAGTCCTATAATAGGAAAAGCCATTTAACTTTATCCCAAGAGTTGCCAATTTATCTCAGATCTACCCTCCATTCTCCATCTCCACTGCCACCAGGCCAGTCCAAGCTGCCATCATTTCTCCCTGGACAACAGCAAAAGTCTCCTCGCTGGTCTCCCCACATCCCCTCTTCTGCCCTCTCCAAACCATTCCCCACACAGTGGGGCAGGAGAAATCATTGTGAATCCCAAATCAGGTCATGTCATCCCTTGCTTCAATATTTCTATGGCTTGCCTGTGCTCTTGAGGATAAAGGCAAAAATGAACAACAAACCTTCTGACCTCGGTCCACAGGGCTTACACGGTCTACCTACCTTCCCAACCCCATCACATACCACACTTCTCCTTACTCAATCCATCCTTCCACTGGCCTTTTCTTTCCACGTTTCCTCCTATATCATGTTCCCTCCTACCCCAGGGCCTTTGCACATCTGCCTGAAAGACTCTGCCTCTCCACATCATTAGCTCTTGCTCATCCCAATTACCACCTCTTCAAGGAAATGGTCCCTGACCTTGCAGACTAGGTTAAATCCCAGCCCCTCTCTTCCATGAGCCTTGGTGCACTTTGTATTTACTTATATGACTTTTTCCCTTGTATTCTCTTCCACTAGACTGTAAGCTTTTGAAAGGCAAGGAGCACATGTCCATTTTTGCTCACTAGGTTTAACACAGTGTCTGGCCTAAAGTAAATACTCAAATACACACACACACACACATTGTTGAAACAATCAACCTAAAGTATGAGCAACCTATGTGAAAAAAGAAAGTATAATACAATATATTCCACAATGGAGATATACCTTTACAGAGGTATATCTAGAGGTCTGCTTTACCTCTAGACCACCCCAATCTGCGATCCTCAAGGGAAGGGAGGATATCTAGCACGAGAGGTAGTGCACCGGGGACACAGAAGTGTCCGCTGGTGGGAGAAATGAGCATCTCCCTGTATATCCGCTCTGCTGCCTTCCGGGCGGGGATCCTCGGGGCCACCTTCCCCGCGTGCACGTGCGGCTGCCCACAGCGTTGCTGCAGAGCCCGCACGCTCAGCTCACCGTGGCCTTGAGATTAAAGCTACTACTTACCGATCCTGTGGGGCCTGCCCCTGTGCCTAGCCTATACCCTAACCCTCCGTTCCTGCAGAACTGCCCCATTTCTGGAAACCGCAGGCCTCTCATTAACCCCCATCTGTGGTTAGTCACTGTCCCCAACAACACTCCTAGGGATGCCAAATACGCAGCCCCGACGAAGAGGGTCGGGTGGCTCAGGACCCTTTTCTGGGGCTTTGACTTTGCTGGACCAAAGCTGAAGCGCGCGCGCGCGCGTGCGTGTGTGTGTGTCTGTGTGTGTCTGTGTGTGTGTCTTTATTCTATTCCCCATCTGCAACAGGGAGACACACGCCACGCACTTCTCAGAGAGTCTGTTTTCACCAAGAGGAATCCTGTCCGGAACCGCCCCGCCCCTCCACTTTCCACCCCCCAATCTAACCAGGCCTGTTCTTTGTTCCACAAAACAAACAGCTAGTTCCGCCCACCTGCCGGGGGCAGGCCAGGCTCGCGCACACAGGAGCAAACAAAGAGGCCTCTTGCCCAAGACTTGCTTTCCTGTCGGTCTGACCAGTCACCGGTGCCCTTTGAAGTCCCCAGATGTGCCAGGCACCCACGGGGACCTGCGGCAGCCGGGAATCTCACTCCCTGACCTTCTCTTTCCACGGCCACCCTCGTCAACACCCAACCCGACAGGACGGGCTGGGAGCGCTAATCTGAGCTCCGTTCCGACTGCTGCCACGCTGCTCGCGGAGAGAAGGCGCAGCCCGTCCCCCCAGAGCGGTCCTCCTGCCTGGCCAGAGAGCAGCCAGCTGGCACCTGTGCCGAGACTGTGCTGCCAGCCATCCCGTCTCACCCCCCACGCCCACCCCGGGGCTCCAAAGCTCTGTCATCATCCCCGTTTTACTGACAGGGAAACCGGGGCTCAGACTCCTTAAGTGCCACGCCCCCAACCACAGGCCCGGCTTCAAACAGGGTCTCTCCAGCTCCGGAGCACGGGCCGCCGACCTCTTTCTTGAGGGTCTTGATAATTCCTTCACAAAAGAGACCTGCTAGGGAGAGGAAGGCTGTACTCAACCCAAGTATCAGGTTGAGCACAACTCCCAATCTGGCCAGTAGACAAGTCTCTTGATAATTAGAACAGTTTTGCTGGAAACAGTCACATTTTGGTTTTAAGAGCCCACAAAGAAGGAAACACGGTGGTTTGGGTTTGTTTTTATTTAATGTATTTGTTGCCTTCGTGAGCACATCCAGCTGCACTTCAGAGCAACCCTGTGAATATTTTCCCTGAAAACACACACTTTCCTCCTCTTGTCTTTCACTCATTTATCTTATCTCCACTCCCCAGAGTTCATGAGGCTTCATTCCACAGTCAGTCCTGGTTATCAGTTTTGTTTTTACAAGCAACATTTATCTGGATTGCTAAGACATTCTTGGCTTTCTAGAAATATGCTTTCATTTTTCTTGTCAACTAGTCACTTTATATGCTTCCAAAGTTATGCCTCCGTATGAACACAGCTGCCTTCATATCCTCACCCTTCCCATGGCATTAACCAAAGTTAAAATGAACTGGGACACTAACGCTTTATTAAAGTCAAGCTACACCAGGGAAAATAAGGCTAGTCATCAGCCAAATCACGTTAAACACTTCCCAAGAGTTAAGTGAATGTGGATTCACTTAACTCTCTTATTTGGTGTTTATAAGCAATTCCCCAAAATTGTTTATCAATAATTTAATATACAGAACCCCAAAACAGGAGAGTGGCTACACCTCTGTATTTTCTTAGACAAGCTGACAGTCTCCAGGGCTGATGCTTACCATCACCCTTTCCTTCTCTCCCTGGTGGTGTGCCTAGGTCAAAAGGGCAAAGTAAGGCTGTCCTTCTGAGTCACCACAGGTAATAAAACCAGAAATTCACGTTTTATGATGTTTGATTTTAAAGAAACCACCAGGTAATAGGCATGAGGAATTCTTGACATAGAAGGGAGGCCTTCTATCAAGACAGGTCAAAGCATCCTCAAGGTCTGAGAACTGCTAGAAGTCTCAGAGTCACTGCATCTTACAATCCACGAGGAAGCTGGTAATGAGGCCAACACAAAGAAGGCTTGGTGGTTAATGAGCTGACTGAGAAAGCAAGAAGAATACTGATGACATAGTGTAAACCAGTTGCTGACAGCTTGTTTCAGGGTCACACAGGCAAGCTATTTCAGTGACCTCTAAGGAAAAACTTCCTGTAGAAACAATAGGAAAAGTCCAGAGTTTAATGGCCCACAGGGTATCACCAAGCTATATGAACAGATCCTCTAGACTACAAAGCCCCTGGAAAAACATAAAGAAAAATAAAATAAGACCTTGCCTTCGAGGAGTTTCGCGGTGATGACAACCCTCTTCACAACTCCTGTCAGACAAGGAATGGGCGATAAATCCCTAAGAAAAGAGCAAAGAGAAAGCTACTGCGTCCAGAGAAGAGGAGCTACCTTCTGGCTCTACAGTCAGTATTATACAAGGAGCACATGGAGATATTTAGAGGGATGGCAAACTTGCCAGTGCCTGAGCTCATGCCCAGACACTCAAGTTTCCAGGGAACACCCTTGGCTGAAATCTGCTGGGTGGGATACCAGCTGAATACTGTGCACTCTCACAAGTGGATGGGGCTCAGGAATGAACAGAGAAAGACACAATCCAGTTGTTCTGGGATGGAAAATGTAACACGCACCAGTTCGCAATTAGTCTAAGATGAAGAATCAGGCCCATTCCCCCCCACCCCCAAACAGAAAGAACAGAAAGTTCATGGGATTGGGTCCTTTCCCAAAATAAAATCCATCCTTCCTAATGCTTTTTAATTTTCTATTTCTATTTTTAATGGCCTAATCGTATATGAGCAGTTTATTATAAGCTGTTCACAAGGGAAGGGTGTTAAGTGCTGAATCCAGGTGCAGAGGGAAAAAAAAGAACCAAGAGACAGGCCAGTGGCAGAGGTGGGCTCTTTCACACCCTGGATTTCAACAGAGCTACAGCAGAGAGCTAGAGATGAGGAGAGAAGAAAGAGAAATCTCTATTTCCATCATCAATAAAGCTTTCTGGCCTCCAATTTGGAACACAGGTCCTTCCCAAACCCTTCTACTCACTCGCACACTATCCAGTTACAAAAAAACACAGAACGGGTACGCCTGTAAAAAGAGTCACTAGATGAGCTTACAAATGTAACATTTTTAAATGGCAAGAGCACAGGCATATAAAAATGGTGGCCTTTGGCCCCTACATTTTCTTGCCTTGCGAGACCGATTTTCTAAGTGATTTCCAGGTTGATATCCCCAATCAGTGTTCAGGTATATCTCTCTGGGTGATTACTGTTTGTCTTTCTGAGTACTGTGGGGTACAACAGTGGCGTATGACTTCATCCACCACCCTCACACGATTAGGAGAGAAGCCTGGGTTTGTTGGGATCAAGATCATGTCTCATTTACCTTCTTAGCTATAGTACCTTGACCAGTGTCATATATACAGTTGGAGATCAATAAATACTTGCTATTTGCTGAAAACCCCTGAGTAGGGAAAGTTAAAGTGGATATTATAACCACAGAAGATGAAAAGAATAGAATTTAAGAATTTGCAATCTCCCTGAATCCATTAAATGGTACTTCAGAGGATTCTAAAGTTTGACAGCATGCTACTCCAATGTTCAAAGCAGCACTATTGACAATAGCCAAGACATGGAAGCAACGTAAATGTCCACTGACAGATAAATGGATAAAGAAGACACAGTACTTATATACAATGGAACATTACTCAGCCAAAAGAATTAAATAATACCATTTGCGGCAACATGGACGGACCTAGAGATTATCATACTAAGTGAAGTAAGCAGAAAGAGAGAGACAAATACCATATGATATCATTTATATGTGGAATCTAAAATATGACACAAACAGACTGATTTACAAAACAGAAACAGACTCACAGACATAGAAAACAAACTTATGGTTACCAAAGGGGAAAGGGGTGGGGGAGGGATAAATTAGGAGTTGGGGATTAGCAGATATAAAATAGATAAACAACAAGATCCTACTGTATAGCACAGAGAACTATATTCAATATCCTCTAATAAACCATAAGGGAAAAGAATATGAAAAACAATATATGTGTATAACTGAATCACTTTGCTGTACACCAGAAACACAACACTGTAAATCAACTATACTTCAATTTAAAAGAAAAAGTTTTTTAATAAAGTTTGACAGCATGTTGACTTATGTACATGAGTATATCTGTGAACTTTAGGGTCATCCAAAAGTCCCACCAAGCCTTGGATTCTGCATTCCATACATATGAAAGAAAAAGAAAAAAGATGTCATTTATCTCTTTTCAGTTGAATCAAGTTGATTTTTAAACCAGTGTTCCTGCCTGTTGAGACCATTTTGAATCTTGGGTCTATCATCTAGCACTTGGGCTCTCCCTGCCTGCTGCGGGTCACCTACAGACTTGATAAGTATGCTTTCTGTGTCTTTTTCATGGAAAACAAGTGAACAGGACTGGGCCAAGAGTCCTGCCATCCATCACTGGAAAACTCCTTCCAAATCTGTCTGTAACCCCCATCTCTCTGCCTAGTAACACTGTCAAAAGGAAGAAAGCGTGATTTGAATGATCCTGAGTTTTTTCTGACTTCCAGAGACCACCTCTTTCTTCAGCTCTTATTTGAACTTTTAATATTTTCTATAGAAGGTCAAGACAGTCAATGTGACTGAACTTTACCACCTGCAAATTTTATTCATTGCAAATTTAAAACCATGAACTCATTATTAAAAGCATTAGTTCCAGACCAATATACTTACTATCCTCACCTTGTTTATTCCTGAGGTCAAACCAGACCTCAGAATCATAAATACTCATTATCTATATAGGGCTGCTTGACTAGTCCCCTTTTCCCACCAATGCAGGAGGACAGATGTGCTCCCATAATTCTCAATAAGGACGTAAAATTTGGAAATGAAATGCCCATACCCAAGGGGCTATCAAGACTCCAGGGCAGGGACTTCCCTGGTGGTGCAGTGGTTAAGAATCTGCCTGTCAATGCAGGGGACACGGGTTCAACCCTGGTCCGGGAAGATCCCACTTGCCATGGAGCAACTAAGCCCGTGCACAACTACTGAGCCTGTGCTCTAGAGCCCATGAGCCACAACTACTGAAGCCCATGTGCCTATAGAGCCCATGCTCCACAACAAGAGAAGCCACCGCAATAAGAAGCCCGTGCACCACAACGAAGAGTAGCCCCCCCCTCACCGCAACTAGAGAAAGCCCGTGCACAGCAACGAAGACCCAGTGCAGCCAAAAGTAAGTAAGTAAGTAAGTAAGTAAATAAATAAATAAAAAAGACTCCAGGGCAATGACCTGTTGCTCTCTCAGTCATTTGTGAGCCTGAGGGAAGCACACATGTGGGCATGTCTGAATCTTAGCATCTACCGCCGCTCTCTGCTCGTTGAGTCCCTATAATCCCGAAGCTAGGAAGGAAACTTGGGTGTAATTTTCAAAATTATATGTCAAAAGAAGCTTTACTTCCTCTGAGGAGATGTTTTTTTTTTTCCCCTTATGGACAGCAGATACTGTGACACCAATCACATTTCTTTTTTCACTTTGACCGCCAAAAATCTCAGGGCCACCTTTTTAATTCGCTTTCACGATCTTTGGACTACGTGATTGGACTGTCTTTTGTCCCTGCTACCCCCAATATTAACTCTATTTGAATTTATATTTCCCATGATTTTTTTATAATTATATATATTTTTTATTTTATTGTATGTGCTTTTGTAAGCAGCCTCAGATTCATCCTGTGAAAAATGTCAAGGTATAAACAAAGTTGCACACCTACTGCTCCTGGAAATTTCCCCTCCAAATGAGAACCTAGCAGCCCTTCACCTTTGCCCTGTGCTATCACGTGGGAGTGAAGTATAATCCTGAAATGCATATGCCGCCTCCAAGGAAGTAAGGAAAGTTATGCCCATCTCATCTTTTGAGTCTCATTTTCTGGGGCCACTGAGAGGGTCAGGTCCTCTAACTTCCATGATAAGAGGTACAATGGAATACTACTCAGCCATGAAAAAAGAATGAAATTTTGCCATTTGCAGCAACATGGATGAACCTGGAGGGCATAATGCTGAGTGAACTAAGTAGACTCTGTCAGACTCTTGTCTTTCTCTAAAGACAAACACTGTATGACATCACTTATATATGGAATCTAAAAAATACAACAAACTAGTGAATTCAGCAAAAAAGAAGCAGACTCACAGATATAGACAACAAACTAATTGCTACCAGTGGGGAGGGAGGGAAGGGGAATATAGGGGTGGGCGAGTGGGAGGTACAAACTACTGTGTGTAAGATGGGCTCAAGGATGTATTATTGTACAATATGTGGAATAGAGCCAATAGTTTGTAATAACTGTAAATGGAAAGAAACCTTTAAAAACTGTATTAAAAGATTTTAAAAAGAGGTACCTGTCTTACTGCCCACTTTCCCAGGTTCTACATTCATCAGTCTGAGAAAGCTAAGACTTCAGCTGATAAATAAAGTGGGCTCCTCCAGAATAGTCATTATAACTGAGGATTTCAAAGAGTAAAAGCTTCTGTGAAGAAATAAGGTCTCTTACTAGAAATACCTGGGAGTGAAGCTGGAGGGGCAGGGAGTGGGGAAGTTGGTCCCATCCGTACCATGTGAATCCCACTTGGGATAAACACATTTTTAGAGCACTTCTACTGACAGAATTTCACTGTGAACCTTATACTGTTCTCCAAAGAAGAAAGGAAGGAAAGGCATTTCTTTCTCTTCCTGCATCATGGCATCATCATCCAGTTCCTATCCGGCCTCTGAGTTACAATGTGGGCATCTTTGAGTACAGTGACCATAATAACATAAGGTCATGCACGCAGGAGACTCATGAAATACTTGTTCCCACGCTCATTCCTTCATTTTATCAGTCAACAAACATGCCAGTATCTCCTGCAAGCCAGAGGCTGTGCATAAAGATGAATGAGGAACTCACAATCTAGTATGGCGGACAAGAGAATAAATTACTTGCAGTGCGATATGCAAGTGATGTAACAGAGGTGCGTGTGGTGTGCAGTGGAGAAAGTGGTGGCATTGGAAGGAGGTTGAACGGAGATGACTTACTTCACAGAAGACGTACCGAATTGGGTGTCAGAAGATTTCACCAGATAGGTTTTTTTTTAAATGAAATTTTAGAACAATTTTAGATTATAGAAAAAATTGCTAACCTAATACAAAGTTCCCATATACTTCACATTCAGTTTCCTCTCTTACTGCATCCTACATTAGTATGGTAGATTTGTCATAATTAATGAGCCAATACTGATACATTATTATTAACAAAAGTTCATACTTAATTTAGTTTTCCTTAGTTTTTTTTATAAATTTATTTTTTATTTATTTATTTTTGGCTGCATTGGGTCTTTGTTGCTGTGCGTGGGCTTTCTCTAGTTGCGGCGAGTGGGGGCTACTCTTCGTTGTGGTGCGCGTGCTTCTCATTGCAGTGGCTTCTCTTGTTGCGGAGCACGGGCTCTAGGCACGTGGCCTTCAGTAGTTGTGGCTCGCGGGCTCAGTAGTTGTGGCTCACGGGCTCTAGAGTGCAGGCTCAGTAGTTGTGGCACACGGGCTTAGTTGCTCTGCAGCATGTGGGATCTTCCTGGACCAGGGCTCGAACCCGTGTCCCCTGCATTGGCAGGCGGATTCTTAACCACTGCATCACCTGGGGAGTCCCAGTTTTCCTTAGTTTTTAATGCCCTTTTTCTGTTCCAGAATCCCAGCTTGGATACCACATTATATTTAGTCATCCTGCCTCCTCAGGTTCCTCTTGGCTGTGACTTCCCTTGGTTTTGAAGACCTTGACAGGTTGAAGAGAACTTGTCAGGCATTTTGTTGAATGTCCCTCTATTGGAGTTTTTCTGATATTTTTCCTCATGATTAGACTGGAGTTGTGGGTTTTGGGGAAGAAGACTACAGAGGTAATGTGCCATTCTCATGATGTCGTATCAAGGGTCTATGTTATCCATGTGATTAATCACTGATGATGCTGACCTTGATCCCCTGGCTGAGGTAGGGTTTGTCAGGTTTCTCCACGGACCCAAAAAAAGTTACTCATTTTTTCCCCTCTTGCCGAACTGTACTCTGTGGAAGGAAGTCACTGCGTGCAGCCCACACTTAAAAAGTGGGGAGTTAAATTCTACCTCCTTGAAAGCAAAGTACCTTTATAAATTATTTGGAATTCTTCTGTAAGAGAGACTTGTCTATTCTTCCCCTTTTGTTTATTTATTCAATCATTTGTTTGTATCAGTATGGACCCACAGGTGTTTATTTTATATTTCGGGTTAATCCAATACTCCTTTATTTTATTGCTCAAACTGTTCCAGCTTTGGCCACTGGAAGCTCTCTCAGTTGCCTGTGTCCCTGTGCCATACCTGCAGCAATATGTGTGCGTGTGTGTATTTCTTTTGAGTGTTTCCTTACTTTCTGGCACTTCCAGGTATATTTTTATAACATGGTTTCTAAATAGCAAAGCCTAACCATGCTGACAACATCTTCAATACACAAGCATCACAGAACGCAGAACTTTAACGTAAGAGAGGACCCGAGAGGTTGTTAATCCAGCCCTGCTTTGACGGAGGAGAGAGCTGAGGGTGTGGTTGAAGGAGGGTGCCTGAGGTCACATAGCTTTTTAGTAACAGAGCCATTATGAGGAACCCCTGATTTCTACTGCTTAAACTCACTTCCTTTTTCTCACTATTCCAAGTATCTGTTGTTGCCCGTGTGTGAAAGCCCAGTCTCTAAATCTCTTCAGGTGGTCAAGTGACCTCAGTAAGGTTGCATGCAGAGCAGGGTCAAAATGTGTTTATGCTACCTCCAGACATTCAGGGAAGATGACACCATTTTTATTTTCTGCAACCAATCTCATTTTCCTCTCAATCTCTCACCCACTTGGGATAGCAGTAACCCTAACTTGAACTTAGCAGGTAGCAGTATCTCAGTCCCTTCTGGTTTGAATAGTCTCTTGAGGGTAAGCATTCTAATTCCCTAATGTCCAGGCCTCACTACCAAACTTGAAGTCTGGGGAACTTGGATGGTAAGGGGCTTGGAAAGCACACCTGAACAGAGACAGAACAGTGCTAAGACCATTCAATGGGGCAAGAAACGTCTCTTCAAGAAATGGTGCTTTTGATTGGGAGTTTGGCATTAGCAGATGCAAACTATTATATTAGAATGGATAAACAACAAGGTCCTACTGTATAGCACAGGGAACTATATTCAATATTCTGTGATAAACCATAATGGAAAAGAATATGAAAAACAATGTGTGTGTGTACTGATTCCCTTTGCTGTACAGCAGAAATTAACACAACACTGTAAATCAACAATACATCAATAAAATAAATTTTTTAAAAAAAGAAATGGTCCTGAGACAACTGTTATCTAAATGCAAAAGAATGACATTGGACCTCTACCTCACACCATAGTCAAGAATTAACTCAAAATGGATCACAGACTTAAATTTAACAGATAAAACTATAAAAACTATGAAACTAAAACTATTGAATTCTTAGAAAAATAAGTCATCATAATGCTGGTTTGCGCAATGGTTTCTTAGATATGACCCAAGTAACGAAAAAATACATAAACTGGACATCATGTGCTTCAAAGGACAGCATCAAGAAAGCAAAAGGGCAAGCCATTTTGCAAAATATATATGTGATAAGAGACTGGTATCTAGACTATATGAAAAACTGTTACAACACAATAAAAAGACAACCCAATTTAAAAAATGGGCAAAGGAGCTGAATAGATAGTTCTCCAAAGAAGATATACAAAGGGCCAATAAGCACATGAAAAGATGCTTAATATCATTAGCCATCAGGGAAATGCAAATCAAAACCACAGGAAATACCATTTCACACCCACTAGGATGGCTATACTCAAAAAGATAAATAACAACAAGTGATGAGGAGGATGTACATTACTGGTGGGAATGTAAAGTGGTGCAACCATCTTAAAAATGAGTTTGTCAATTCTTCAGACAATTAAATATAGTTACTGTATGACCCAGAGATTCTACCCTAAATAAATGAAAACATAAGCCCAGAACAAACTTATTCATTTCATATGCTCTGAAGCTACATCCAAAGATTACAGAATACTGGAGACATTTTTTGAGAAAGGCTATCTTAAAGCTTTTTTTCCCCCACCTAGCATACCTGGTAGCATCTGAACTTGTACCCAACTCTATTTCATCTGGGCAGAAGACATGACCTCTAATTCTAGACCTGCACATTATATGAGAAGTAAAGAGCCAGGAAAGGCAAGATTCTCAATAACGGCCCTATCTACAAAGCTAGCAACTAAAGACAGCGCTAATCGTCCAGTCCCATATAGATATCGGCTTCAACCTCAGGCCTTTTTTAAAAAATAAAACAACGTGAATGAAAAGAAAATCCAAGTATATAGATTTATCTGGTAACAGCCAGTGACACATTATTACCAATATCAGAGAACACCAAACCCTCAGATTTCCTAAAAATACTGTGGGAAAAAATATATATTCTAACCCAGTATCCCAAATGTTCCCATTATCGGTTTTGCCCAGAAAAACAAAAATAAACCAACTTTCCTCTTTAATAACTTTTTCTTGGCTCTGCATACCTGAAAATAAGTAATGTTGGCTCGAGGTAAAACAAGCAAAGAAGGTTATAAACTCAAGAAGAGAAAGGAAAAAAGTTGACTTTTTGGAACCCATTTACCATCTTGGAAAAACTCATTCCCCAAGGAGAAGTGGTCTTGATCTTTAAAATAAATATGAATTTGCAAAGTCAGCCCTTTTTCCCCAAAATACACACATAGAGTAGAGCATCTGATCTTAGTCTTTTCTACCTACTGTGCAATTAGAGTTTAGTGTGATTGTGCTGGTAGAAAGACTTTTAAGCCTGTGTGTCCACTAAAAAGCTTCCTTCCACTAAAAGCCTGCGTTGATCAGGAATGCAAGTTGAACTGGGTTGGGAAAAATAACGCCAAAGAAGTGAGTTATCTCCACAGTACCTCAAGCATGGCTGGCAGGGCCAGGCCTACAACTGCTGTAACGTCAGTCAGAAGTTCTAGAACACATCCTTTCAATGGGAACATAAAAAAGGATACATGCACCCCAATGTTCACTGCAGCACTATTTACAACAGCCAAGACATGGAAGCAACCTAAATGTCCATTGACAGGTGAATGGATAAAGAAGATGTGGTACATATATACAATGGAATATTACTCAGCCATAAAAAAAGAATGAAATAATGCCATTTGTAGCAACATGGATGGACCTGGAGATTATCAGATTAAGTGAAGTAAGTCAGACACAGAAAGACAAATATCATATGATATCACTTATATGTGGAATCTAAAAAAAAAAAAATGACACAAATGAACTTATTTACAAAACAGAAACAGATCCACAGAATGAACTTAGAGAATGAACTTATGGTTACTGGGGGGAAGGGATAGATTGGGACTGACATGTACACAGTACTATACTTAAAATAGATAACCAACAAGGATCTACTGTAAAAAAAAATAATAAAATAAAATAATAATAATAATAAATAATTTTTTTAATAAAAATGAAAATAAATTTTTTAAGAATTAAAAAAAAATTAGGGCAGAATTCAAAGAGCCTTTTCCTTAGGATCATTTAACTATTGCAAATGCCCACTGGGGTCAACCCAAATTGGTAGCTCCAGCCCAGCCTCTCTCTTGCGCCAGAGACCTCTCCTTGGATATACCAAACACCCCTCAAATGCAACACAGTCAGATTTGATGTAAATAAAATTGAAGTCCTCATCCACTCACCACTCTGCCAAGACTTGGACCTCCTCTGGATCTCTCAATGCCCCCAATATTCATCTTATCATTTGGTGTAAATATCTGAAGGTCACTCTTAACAACCTGTTCTCACCCATTCAATCAAACCATGGCTGTGAGCAGGGACTCCAGTTTAAGGACTTAGATGGCAGCAGTGGGACAGAGGAGTGGGCAGATTTACTAGAGAGGTAGGATCCACCAGACGTGGTGACAAGAACAGTTTCCTTCTTCCAGAAGAACCCAACATCTGTCTTGCTTTCCAGGACTGTGCCTCCCTCTTCATCACTATTCGTTATTCCCCTTCCTCTCCTCTCCCTTCACTACCTTCTCCCTGACCCTTTGCAATGTATCGTTCCCATTTCCACAGAGAGAAACAGAGTCATGGGACTCTACAGTTTGCTTTACATATTTCTGACAGGTAACTTAGTACAGGAGAGGTGGAGAAACTTGACCTGGGCCAACTTCCGTGGCCATGTCTGGTGGCTAAGCCCTGTAGGAGACAAAGTTTCAGACTTCAGCACAGTTGAGCCGAACTCAACCCCAGAGAATCAGGAAAGCAGCTGATTCAACAAGGTCACCACCTCGGCCTAAGTAGCCTGGGCCCTGGTCCTGACTCACCCTCACTTCTGATTCCAGTCCCCTGACTCAGCTGCTCATGAATTTGAATTCCTGGCTCTCCTGACTCTGGCCTGGTTTGCCGAGTTACCTTGGCAGGCCCTTTGATTTCTCTAGAAGGAGAATGCTAGACTATCAGGAGAGCTCAGTGAGGCTGGGGCACCAGAAGAGACAGCAGGTGGCTAAACCTCTATTAAACCATTGTCCAGTGGGCTGTGCTGCTGCCATTAAAGAATATGGGGATGCTCTATGCACATCCGCTTAAAAAGATGCTCCAAATACACTGTGAGAGAGGAAAAACATGTGCTGTCAAAACTATGATCCAGGGCTTCCCTGGTGGCGCAGTGGTTGAGAGTCTGCCTGCCAATGCAGGGGACACGGGTTCGAGCCCTGTTCTGGGAGGATCCCACATGCCGCAGAGCAACTAAGCCCGTGAGCCACAACTACTGAGCCTGCGCATCTGGAGCCTGTGCTCCGCAACAGGAGAGGCCGCGACAGTGAGAGGCCCGCGCACCACGATGAAGAGTGGCCCCCGCTTGCCACAACCAGAGAAAGCCCTCGCACAGAAACTAAGACCCAACACACCCAAAAATAAATTAATTAATTAATTAAAAAAAAAAAAAAGACTACCTTCTTTAAAAAAAAAAAAAAAAAAACTATGATCCAAAACATGTATTTAATATACAATGGAATATTACTCAGCCATAAAAAGAAATGAAATGGAGGTATTTGTAATGAGGTGGATGGAGTTAGAGTCTGTCATACAGAGTGAAGTAAGTCAGAAAGAGAAAAACAAATAGAGTATGCTAACACATATATATGGAATCTAAGGGGGAAAAAAAAAAGGTCATGAAGAACCTAGTGGCAAGACGGGAATAAAGACACAGACCTACTAGAGAATGGACTTGAGGATATGGGGAGGGGGAGGGGTGAGAGGTGACAGGATGAGAGAGTGTCATGGACATATATACACTACCAAACGTAAAATAGATAGCTAGTGGGAAGCAGCCGCATAGCACAGGGAGATCAGCACGGTGCTTTGTGACGGCCTGGGGGGGTGGGATGGGGAGGGTGGGAGGGAGGGCGATGCGGGAGGGAGGAGATATGGGAACGTGTGTATATCTGTAGCTGATTCACTTTGTTATAAAGCAGAAACTAACACACCATTGTGAAGCAATTATACTTCAATAAAGATGTTTTAAAAAAAAACAAACATATATTTATCTTCTCCTACCCTTATGCTCTTATGCATTGTCCAAATTATTTTAAAGCAAGCCTTTTCTATCACTCCTTTTACTAAAACAACCATAAAACAGGAAAAAAAAATCCACAAAATTACTATTTGAATGGGATAAAACCCTCAGTGGCAAATAATCCGATACTTCCCTTATCCTCAACCGCTTACTTTTAACATGCAAATATAAGTGGATTTGTAAACCACTAAAAAGGATGCATTCTCATTTTGTAGATGATATAACTAAGGCTGGGGATGGTTAAATATCTTGTCCAACTAGGAACCATCTTTCTACTGCCCAAGAAAAAATCATTTATTTTTATCCATGAGATTGATCTGTATTTACCATTTTAAAATCCTTTTCTAATAAAACATACATTCTTTTCAAGAACTCAGGGAATATATACCAAGACAAACTATATTCTGAGCCATAAAACAAACCTCAACATATTTAAAAGAACTGAAATTATGTAGAGTGTGTTCTCTGACCACAGTGGAATCCAATTAGAAATCAATAAAAGAAAGATAACAGGAAAATATCCAAACACTTAGAAATTAAACAACATACTGCTACATAATCTATGGGTCAAAAAAAAAAAAAGCCTCAAGGAAAACAAAAAAGAATACATTGACCTGAATGAGAATTAAAATACAACATATCAAAATTTGTGGGACACAGCTAAATCAGTGCTGCAAAAGAATTTTATAGCAGTAAACAGTCACATTAGAAAAGAGGAAAAGTCTGAATTCAATAATATAAGCTGCCACCTTAAGAACCTGGAAAAAACCAACCCATGTACAATGCAGGAAATGAGGACATGCTAAATAAATTTGGAGTGTTCCCAAAAAAACCAAACAAACAAAGAAAAAAATCAAACCTGGAAAAGGAAGAGTATCATAAACTCAAAGCAAGCAAAAGGAAGAAAATAATAAAGGTAAAAACAAATCAATGAAATTGAAAACATAAGAACAATAGGGAAAAAAATAAATGAAACAAAAAGCTGATTCTTTTAAAAGATCAATAAGATTGACAAACCTCTGGCAAAACTGACAAAGAAAAAAAGATAAAATACAAATTACCAATATCAAGAATGAAATAGGGGATTATCACTACAGCCCCTGCAAGCATCTATAAGATAATGAAGGAATACTACAAACAACTCTACACACGTAAATTTGACACTTAGATGAAATGGACCAATTCTTCAAAAAGTGCAAACTACCACAACTTACCTAATATGAAATAGATAATTTGAATAGTCCCATAACTATTAAGGAAACCGAATTCAAAATTTTAAAACTCAAAAATGAAATTTCCAGGCCTTGATAGTTTCACTGGAGAATTCTATCAAACGTTTAAAGAAGAATAAACATGAATTCTACACAATCTCTTCCAGAAAACAGAAGAGTAAGAAATACCTCTCAATTCATTTGGTGAAGTCAATATCACCCTGATACCAAAACCAGAAAAGACAGTACCAAAAAAGAAAGAACAAATATCTCTCTTGAATACAGACATAAAAATGCTTAACGAAGTATTAACAAATCGAATTCAACAATATATAAAAAGAATTATACTCTAGGACCAAGTGGAGTTAATTTCAGGGATACAAGGCTGGTTCAATATTTGAAAATCAGAAGAAAAATCACATGATCATATCAACAGATGCAGAAAAAAGGTATTTACTAAAATTCAACACCTGTTCATGATTCAAAATCAAACAAACAACAAAAAAAAGTCCCAGAAAACTATGACTATAGGGAAACATCCTCAACTTGATAAAGATCATCTACCACTATATAACTAACATTATATTTAACGATAAAAGAGTGAATGCTTGCCTCCTAAGATTGAGAACAAGGTAAAGATGCCCACCCTCACCACTCCTATTCAACATAGTGCTGGAAGTTCTACCTAGCATAGTCAGGCAGGAAAAAGAAGTAAAATGCATATAGATCTAAAAGGAAAAAAATAAAACTATCCCTATTTGCAAATGACATGGCTGTCCATGTAGAAAACCTCAAGGACTCTACCAAAAAAATATTTTAGAACTAATAACATACTATTGATCAATATGAGAATGTCTCGATATAAACGGAAGGCTTTTAAAGTACTGTTCATCAAGGAATGATTTGGAGGGAACAATAGGAAATCTCCAATGACGTATCAAAGAAAGTTGGTTTCAAGAGGAAGGAAGATGGCCCCAAGCCAGCTGGTAGGAGCAACAAGGTCCTAGACCCAAGAAGCAATGCCACAAGCTCACAGATGGATCACTGGGAACCTAGACTGTGTCTGTCTCCTCTTTAAAAGGCTGTATAAATTCTCAGCTAGAGTACACAATGTTTTTAAATGAGTATTGGTTTCATTCTCATGGATGGGACCTAAGTCATTTAAAGTCTTCTTTTGATATCTTTCCAAGAGTCTCTTCAAACTCCTGCCCAAAGACCAGAAGAGACAGCTACAATTTATGGGACTATGGTCCTACTTTCCACAGACAAATAAATGACATTTGTAGCTCTTTTAAACATTAAATCCAATGCATATTTTCATACCCATGCTCAATGCTACTGACAGAGAGTCCCTAGAAATAGGAGGCATAAAGATTCCATATCTCAGGTGATAAAAGTTTGTTTATCCTCTTCTAGTTTCTCACACTTCACATTTTATTTAAAAAGTCATTTATTTAGTAACCATGCATTTCTAATATTGCCATAAAACCAACACTGGCTTCTCTTTATCTGGGATAACTGAGAGCCAACACCCCTGGAGCAGAACTCCCACCAGGCATAACACATAGCTCACAGCTTACCCTCCATCCTCTGCTGGCCCGCTCTTGTGCCTCTCGGAACCATCCCTCCTCCCCTTACCCTCTGGATCTGTGGCTCAAACTCCAGACTCCTCTGTCCTTCATCTCCGGATGCTTCCAGCTTCCCCACTTCCTATCCTACCGCCCCCCACCCGTGCATCTTTTCTCTCTCCTGTCTTCACTGCACCTCACCATGCCCATCACACTTCCAACTACGACTGTCCTCCTTGCCTGCTTCTCATGCTGATTTCCTCTGCAGCTGGGCACTGGTCTCCAGCCCCAGCCCTCTCTTCTAGCTCCTGCCCTTCCTCTTCCACCTCTCCTTTTGCTGGCTTGCTCTGCTTTTCGGTCCCATTCCCCACACACTCCCATCTTGGGCCAGCTGTTTTCCCCAAAAGTACACATCTACTTAGACAGCATGTATTTGATGGCTGGATAAAAATGCCAGTGTACTAGAGAAGTAGAAACCTAGAAACTCTATTCTGGAACCATCTCTAACTAAATCACTGCACTTTCCTACAGGGCCAAGGGAGGAGGAGGGCAGCTAGACGTCCACAGCACTCTGCGGCTCTTGACAGGGAAATGACTGGGTTCCCATTTCCGAGAGCAATAGCACCGCCCCACTGCACACCTAACACAGCATTTAGGTAACTCCCCAGTAAGAAGAGTCCACCTGTGGGTTACCACGTATTTGTTAGCAGCCTAGGCCTATCCAATAGTTAACTAGGGCTTTTAGTCTAGCTATCTCCACTTCAGGAAAGGGAGAGAACAGATTCTACAGGGAGAGGCCCCCACTTCCCCAAGCTGAAGAACCTTCTAGAAGCAGCAGTGCCGTTGACTTTACACTAGGAAGTTTAATCAGTCTAACCTTCTCCCAGCACCAGAGGTAAAAGATTCCGAACTGCTCAAGAAAAGGGGCTATGAATTTAAAATAGAAGGCCTGGGGGTGGGGTAGGGAGCCTCTTCACCTGCCACACCCACTAAGCCCAGATTTGTTCTACTGCCTCTCCTACAGGCCTTCGCCATCAATGTGGCTTTTGTCCTCCTGCCACGATGAGCAGCTCCACATAAAGCCAGGCCCCCTGATCTTGTGTGACATATTTGTCTCATGAACACTATGAACACGGTGAGCAAACAGTTCTCCACTCTGGATGCAAACAGGACCGGATGCATGTGAATGCCAACTGTAAACTCAGAGACAGGACTAACCTCTCAACAAGTTATTTCCCTGTCATAGTATCCTGTTAGTTAAATGCCAGGCCAGGCTCTGACTAATTTCTACCAGAGTTTTGTCAAGGTCAACATCGGTGGCTGCAGAGAGGTACAGTAAATTATTAACCCTGGTTCTCCACTGGGCCTGAGTCAGCTGCAGAGTTCACCGCCTCCCAGCCACGTTTTCTCCCCAGTTCAGCAGCAGGAAGTTCACGGTACACAGCACAGGCGTCTGCTTCTGCCTTGAGGGTCTCTAAGACAGATATGGGAAATGGCAGTGAGTTGGCGCTCCAAGGGACTGTCCACGACAGGAATGGTAGAAGGAAGCCCAGCGGGGAGGCTAGGTGCTTAGCTTCCTGAGGTCTCAGAAACCAAGTATGGAAGAAGCAGTGGGAATCTTCTCAGACAAGGTCACAGGCTTAGAGCCATGATAGAAAAATGCCTCACCAGGCAGAGAGGACCCTGTAGATCAGAAAGCACAAGGGACTCACACACTATACTCCTCCCTTGGGGCTTGGCACACGCTGGACCCAAGTTCAGGGTCATATTTATAAACTCAACTGGCTCAAAAGACTCTCCATATGGACTCTACAGAACAACCCCACTGCCCACTTTCCAGAGCTTATTAATGCCCCGGCTCTTGCTCCAAAGCCATGAAGAACTGTGTTTTCCAACTAAATTTGCAGATTTCTAAGTCTTCCCTACGTTGTCATCTAGCCAACATTTTCCCTGGTGCAGAACAGACATCTTTAGGTTCTTGGACAATTTAGGGATGGAAAAGACAAGGCTTTCACATCCTCCTATGCCACATCTGCCCAGATACTTTCACGTCCTCTCTACTGCCCCTCTTCTGGGCTCTGTTATTTACTTGCTTGACTTTATCCCCAGTCTTGCTCCAGCAAGTCTCTGAAGCACATCCAGGCCACCCCATTTTTCTAACTATAAGTGGACTTAAGAGTTTCCCTAAAACCAGACACAGCCAGTATCTCTTCTCTCTGGACCACACACTTGAGACACATGTGCAGAAATTTAACAAAGAAAAAGAGGGTAAGTGTTAAAAGGAGAAATATGCACACTTGGCCATCTTCTCCCCTTCGTCTGTAAGTCCCCAAAGGTAAGATTCATTCATGACTTTGGAATGTCCTAGGAAAAGAACAGTCCTCTCCCTTGTCCCCTCTCCCACCCAACTCCTACTTACTGCTGACAAAACAACACTGCTTTATCCTTTACTGTGAAAACTGCTGCAATCACCCTGTAGAACAAACACCTTGCCCTTTATTTTGTCTTTCATGAAACCAACCTAATAACGCTGGCTCACACAAGTTCTGTTCCCTAGTGATCATTGGGGCAGGAGGAGCTTTCCATTACATCTGCCGTTGAATGTTCTCACACACATTTCCAGAGTCCTAACATGTGCTCACCGTGAACACATGACTTAATCTGTAGCTCAAAACTCACTAAACCACATCTGCAGAGGCCACCTACTACTCTAACGGTTTCCACTGCAATGCATCTGCCACTAACATGCTAAACCCATTTGTATCCATTCAGTACCTGAAATATGGAAAGCACTCAAAAATATTTGTTGAATGAACACGTACATGAACACACAAACAAATCTATTAACTGCCTAGGGTAAGACTACGGATGGTACAAAAATGAATAAGGAAAATGGCTACCCCTAAAGTCTCAGGAGAGAACAATCCCAAGGTCCCATGCTCCAGCTTATGACATTCCCTCCAGCTGAATGCCCTAATCACCTCACTACTCTCACTGCTCCCAAGACTCAATCCAAGCCTCATTCCCTCTTAGGAACTTTTCCTGGCCTGACTAATTGGAACAAAATCATTCCTTTTTGTATTTCTGTTTTACATGCTGTATAAAAGCCTCTCCAAACCTGGATGCCATCGTTCCACGTGCCAGATTGGCGGCATCAACTTTGTCTCGGGACAGCAGCAGAGACCGTCGTGTCCATCTCTGAACCCCCAGGCTTCGTACCATGTGCATGAGCTGAGTAAATAAACAACCATAGGCAAAGCAAACCACAATAAATGCTACAGGAGGGGCAAAGGCTCTGGGGATCTCAAAGAGAAAGGACAGCAGCTGCTGGACCACAGGAAGAAGAGGGCATGTGAGCTCAGCCCTGAAGGACCGGCAGGATTTTAACCATAGAGACCAAGGCACAGGGGGTACTGAAGGACATTAGAGATTAGACAGCTAATCCGAGCAGAGAGACAGAGGAAAGAAGGCAGGGGGACTGCCCAGGGGACACAGGGAGAAGTCTAGGAGGAGGGCACAGGAGAGCAAGTCAGAAGACACAGCCTGAGACTAGAATATGTACAACTAGAATATGTACAACAGGAGACAGACGCTGTTAGTATTATTTTCCCAACTGAGAGAAGAGGATATGGGGGATCACAGATGAGGTTTGCCAACAATATTCAGTCATTTCAGTCTACTGCTCACCAACTATGCTTAAGGTCACACAGCAGTCATTGTATAAAAAGAAAAGAATACACACACACACATAAACATATACACACACTTGTATACATAGATTCCAGTTTCTCAACAGAAATACATGGCAGGGGGCGGGTAACTGTCCCGTGTATTGTAGGACATTTAGCAGCACCCTTGGCCTCCACCCACTACGTGCCAGTAGCATGCCCCCAGTTACAACAACCAAAAATGTCTCCAGACACTGCCAAATGTCCCCCAGAGACAGTGGGCAGAATCGCTCCTGGCTGACCACCACCAGTGTAGATTATCTCCCAAAGAACATACAAGGGGGTTGCAAGAATTGGGAGGAAGAGGAAGAACTGGTATTTTGGCAAGTGGTGCACAGAAATTCAATTTTCTTTTTTTTTGCCGCACTGCACGGCATGCAGGATCCTAGTTCCCCGACCAGGGATCAAACCCGTGCCCCCTGCAGTGGAAGTGCGAAGTCCTAACCACCGGACGGCCAGGGAACTCCCCAGAAATTCAACTTTTAAAAAAATTATGTGCCGCGTTACTCCATAAAATGAAACACAGTACCCCCCCCCAAAAGGATCTCCCTGCCAGTAAGCAGTGGAGACGAGGCCCACATCTTCTGACGGCAAGCCTCCACCCTGTCTACGGCACCCCACTGGACTTGCGACGGAAGGGGACTACAAAGCAAAGGCCCAGAGGTGGCAAGTGTGTGGGGACAGAGCACACATTTCTACCAAGGAATGGGGAATTGCGCTGTGTGCCTGACGCTGGGCTCACCATGGACAACAGTGAGGACCAGAGCTGGAAAGGCAGGTGGGAGGCAGCTCATGCAGGGCTGTAAGTGTAAGTGGAGGGAAGCCATCAGGACTTGCTGGGAGTGGGGGCCGGACTAGAGGGTGGCCAACCCGCAACAGGGCGGGTGTGGTCCGAAGGGGCCAAACCAGGAGAGGAAGCAGGGAGACGGCTGCTGAAACCATCCAAGCTGAAGATAACGAGGCCTGAACCAGGATGGCGGCCGTGGGAAAAAAGATGTGAGGATGGAAGTGATGCCATGGACACAGACACACAGACCTGGTAGCAGATGGAAGGTGAAGGCCAAAGCTGAGACAGGGGCCCCCAAGGACAAAAGGTAAACATACACCACTAAACTCATGGTTTTCTCTGAGCCTGCCTAGGGAAGGCACAGATCAGTACCCCTATTTCACTGTACATGGGATAGATTGAGGTAGTATAAAAGGTTTTATACACTGTTTTTAAAAAGTTTTCCTCTCACCCCTTCCCCCTACTTGTCCCCAAAGGCAATCACTACCGCTTTGTGTCCCTCCTGAGATAGTCTATACATGCACAAGCATATATGCATATGCCTTCATTTTTGGTTTGTTTTTGATAATAAAAATAGTACCCATTTACAACAGAGGAAACAAAAACCAGGAAGGACTAGGAGTCTTCTGTGAAGTCAGTAAAAGCAAAGCCAAATTTAGAACGCTTCCCTCTCAAACTATGTTTGTGTTCTTTTTAACCTTTGCACATTCTGCTTCATGCAGAAAGAGAACACTTACTGAGCACTCTGCAAAGTGCTGGTGATACAAAGGATAAGATGGTCCCTCCTTCAAAATGGGGAGAATGACATTTCACCTAACAGCTATAGTCCAGCAAAACAAGGACTAGACCAAGGGTATGGCAGGATGCTACGGCTCTGCTGGAGTCAGGGGCTATAAGGAAATGTGGCATAAGAGAGATGGCTTTCTCAAAATGCTGTATTAGTCAGCTATTACTGCGTAACAAATTACCCCAAAACTCAGCAGCCAAAAGTAATTGTAAATATTTATTATCTCACAGAGTTTCTGAAGGTAAGGAATCTAGAAGTGACCTTGGTAGTTCTGGCTCAGGGCCTCTGATGAGATTGGCCCAAGATGTTGGCCAAGGCTGCAGTCATCTGAAGGCCTAAGTGAGGCTGGAGGATCCACTTCCGAGATGGTGCACTCAAATGGCTACTGACAGGAGGCCTCAGTCCTTCATCACATGGGACTTTCCACAGGCTGCTTGAGGGCCCTCATAACACGGCAGTTGGCTTTCCCCAGAGCAAGCAATTCAAGAGGAAGCAAGGAAGAAGCTAAAATGATGTCTTTTATCTAGCCTTGGAAGTCACACTCCACCATTCTCTACTGGTCACACAGAGCAGCCCTATCCAACCCGGGAAGGGCCTACAAAGGAGAGAGAGTCCCAGGAAGCATAGATCACTGGGCAGGGGAGCAGGTCATCTCAGAGGCTGGCTACCATAAAAGCCCTATATGCTCCGATTTACTTTGACATTGTAAATTTTCTGTTTCCACGCTACTTCTTACCTAATGGACTTAGAGCTTATGACATCCTCCATTTTCTGCTTAGAGTGATCAAATAATACTGCCAAGTTTTTCCACCAAGTAGAAATCTACTTAATGATCTTGGCAAGTCTTTAGAAAAATATTCATCAGGCAGAATTTAGAGGGTCAGAAAGAATACAGCAGATCAGAAAAAATATAACACAGATTGAGTAGGATTTCTGATAACAAAATTAATGCAGTTTTCCTTTCACATGTTAAAGACTCAACTATTTGCAATATTTTAGTGGCTGCAATCAGCCTTGGCTATTTAAAATAGCCCCTCTGCTTACACTGCCCAGTTTTGTGGGCATATCCACACCTGGAAATGCACCTGGTTCCTGGCCCTCAGTGAGTGACCACCACTCCTGCCTTGCTCACACTTTTGGACTGTGGGCGGTGTCCATGGATGGTTCGGAGATCTCAGAACATTTGTTCCATTTGGGGAGACAGGCAAGCACCTTACTAGGTTATTCTCTCCACTTCTATAAATGTCTAAAGATATTTCTAGCACTAAGACACTGTAACAGCCTTGTTAGAAAACAAAACTTTCCTCCTACAAACCTCACCACCAACAGACCATGCTTTCCTCTTCATCCATGATCCCTACCCACTCTCACCTACTCACTCACAGACACAGTTTACTAATTCAGGGAACCAATGATCAGCAAAGAGCAAAATGTCACAAACAAAATGGGACCCCCCCCTCAGCCATAAAAAAAGAACAAAATAATGCCATTTGCAGCAACATGGATGCAACTAGAGATTATCATACTAAGTGAAGTAAGTCAGAAAGAGAAAGACAACATACCATACGATATCACTTATACGTGGAATCTAAAATATGGCAGAAATGAACCTATCTTCGAAACAGACTCACAGACATAGAGAACAGACTTGTGGCTGCCAAGGGGGAGGGGGGAAGGGAGAGGGATGGACTGGGAATTTGGGGTTAGTAGATGCAAACTATTACATTTAGAATGGATAAACAATAAGGTCCTACTGTATAGCACAGGGAACTATATCCAATCTCCTGGGATAAACCATAATGGAAAAGAATATAAAAAAAGAATGGAAATCAACTATACTTCAATAAAAAATTTTTTAATTTTTTTAAGAAAATGGGACCCTCCATGACCCCAACTCCCTTCCCCTTCTGCCCTTCAGCAGAGAGAGAGGCCTCGTTAAAAATGGAAATTGATTCCTGAAGAGACCCCTGAGAACTCATGCCTCCATCTAAAGTGGCAGCATGAACACATCATCCCAGAGCAACGTCCTTACTTGTAAAGACCAGAGCAGACTCTTTGCCACAGAAGGAATCTGCTCTGCTCGCGTTACACACACACACACACACACACACACACACACACACACACACACACTCCCCGTTTAAAAGTCTTCCGTGATTTCCACTGCTCTTAGGGCAAAGAACAAAATCCTTAAGACGCACACAGGCTGCATGAGCTGGTCCCTACTCCGCTCTCCACTTCCTCTCACTCCAGACTTCCCGTTGTCCTTCACAGCCCAGCCTCTCTGGCCTTCATTCAACACCTTGAACAGACCGCACCCCCTCCTTCCACCAAGCCCTGTGCACATGCTGTTTCCTCTGCCTGGAACATTCTGTGAGTTTTTTTAACCCTAGTTAATTCCCATTCATCCTTCAGATCTCCATCCTCATTTTGCTTGAGGAAGCTTCCCCTCCCTCCCTCCCTCCATTTCAAAGCGCTATCACAACTGAATTACACATTTACACACGTGACTGGCTGAACTCTGTCCATCTCACCCCTCTTGTTCATTTTATCCCCACAACCCAGCACGGTGCCTGGCCCAGATGAAATGCTGGATGGATACTTGCCCAATTAATGAATGACTATGAATGAACTACTTATTGACAGAGTCCAAAAACTGTATCAACAATCCATTCCCAACGGTGAGGCGTTGATGTTGACTATGGTCGTCCAATCTTCTGTGTTGTTTATGCCTCGTCCTCTGGTCATTCCTCATACAGGTGGGAAACGGGCAAGAGCTGTCTCCCCTCCCCTGGGCGGGCTTAAAGCCTATGTCAGACGCAGCACAGACAGTGTGACTCGCAGACCAGGCTGTTCTGCCGTTCCTCCTGAGGCCAGGACAAGGCTTTTTTACTCCTTCTGCACCCAGTTAAGTTTCCACACTTTCTCTTCACACTGCATGTGAATTCACTGTGATTTTTCTGGGTCATCCGAGTGCTTTGGGCAACCTGAAAGCCCTGCTGCCACCTCCTCTCTCCCAGGAGCTACAGGAAAACGCCCTCCTACTCAACCGACACTTATGAGGCCTCAAGGAAGTGTCATTAAGACCTGCCCAAGGCCGGCCTCTCTATGAGAGGATCCTTTCTCCTGCACTGTGACACTCCCCACGGAACGGCAGCAGCTAAATCTGCTCCCCTGAAGTTAGGAGAGAGACCCGAAGGAGAGCTCCTTGGAGGTTGTCATCCTAGCGGGAAAGAGGCCTTCCCCATAAATATTTCACTTCATGAGGTCCTACCCTCCAGAAACCTTACCTATAACTGGGACCTAATTGATTTTTTAAATAAATGAAGTCTATTTTAACTCATCCCTCGGGTCAACATTCTTTCTTTGTCTTGCATTTCGACTATTTAAACTTTCTAGCAATTCTAAATGTTAACTCTGAGTTTATTAAGAGGAGTTGGGTACAAAGCCAGCAGGCTCAAGATGGGCTAATGTTCAGAAACTCTCAGAGAGGTCCTGGAAAGGAATTACTGTTTTCATGTCTAATTCTCGAGTATTTGGTACGCAAAAGACATGTAGGGCGTCAAGTTACAGAATAGATGTGCTGGTTCTCTCCTGAACGTTGCCCTCGGAAGCCAGAAGCCTTTCCTGATCTCCTGCCCTGCTTGTGCCTCAACCACAGCACCTATAACTTCATCCTCATCTTATTTGCACATTTCTCCCCACAAGGCTACAAAAGATCTTCGAAGCTAGAAACCATGGTTTGCCTGCCTTGTATCCTCAGTGACTGGCAGTGGTAAAACACACTCAAATATTTGATGGAAAATGAATGGGGATGTCAGGGACTCTTACTCTGTCTTCTACACCCACAGCAAGTGACTTTGGCAGCTCAGATCAAACACCAGGAGTGAAGTGCTGGGATGTCCTGTTTACTATTCACCAAGGCCCGTAAGAGATTTATCAGGACCCATGCACCTGGGATCAGAGACACCCAGCAGGGATGGGGCATGTCTGGGGCTTTGATGGAAGGTTTAAAACGAACACCCTAGGATGCCACAACAGGCCTCTTTATTTAGCTACTCTTTAATCAGTACAGAATGCAGAAGAGTGATGTAATTATGAAGAGCCAGCTCTAGGGGGAAAAACTAGAGAGAAAAACAATGAAAAGTAGAACTTTTTTAACCTTGAATGTTTCCCATTTTACTTTTGCCGGAGGGTTCTGAGCCACTCTAGGCACACCTGAATCTGCAGAAAGGGGACATTTTCCTATACCTGGGCACCGGATTACAAACCTGCCGCTTCCCCCCACCCCCCCCCCACCCCCCGCTCTCAACAGCTGTCCTTCAGAGTAACTTGATTACGTGAAGTTAAACAGCTGAGGAAATAAGGATTTTTTTTACAGTTTCCCTCGCTAACCTGCCTCCGCCGGAGAAGACAGAAATGAGATTTTACACTGAATTAGCCTTCTCTTAAGGAAGGCAATTCCACTGATCCTGAGATTAGCACTGGTTTTACCATCTGACCCTCTGCTGACCTTACGCTTTGAAAAGAAATTGTTCACAGACTGGTAGCAAAGAGGGAAGGAAAAATCTACAGAGGCTATGAGAAAGGAGCCCAGGAGCACACATTCAATTTCACAAGACTGAGCGACACTTCCAAACTATCAGGTGAAACACAAACATAAGGCCATAATCTAAGGACAGTTTTGGAGGGGAAAAAAAAAGTTTCAACCTCACTGAATTTGAATAAAATTTCTCTAGGGGTTATATGGAATATAAAATGTGGGCGTAACGTTAGAAAGAATTTACACTATAAAGTGCAGAACAATATAAAAGCACACAGACTCAACATATAAGTATGTAATATAAAAACAGGCTGCTTCTAGAAGTTTCTCAAATGTTTCATTAATTAAGCCAAATACAACACTTTTCCCCTTGCTTTTCTGTTACTGGTCTTGGCTGCTTCTCTTCAGGTCTCTGCATCTGTGTCCTCTTCTTCCTAAGCCTGTCTTCTTCCCTCTTCTATTGCTCCACAGGGCTCCAGCCCAAACACACATCTCACCTTCCCACCTAACAAGGAGTTGCTTATGCTGTACTCGGTACCCCAAATGTCCTCAGCCTCCATGCTCACATGTCCAAAGACCACTCACCTCTCACAGCTCCCTCCAGGAAATCTTTCCTGGTTGCCACCAGCACAAGCCATCTCCTACAGCTTCACCTGGGGCACTTACTCTTTCCTACTCTGTAATCAGCAATACCAGGCCCCTGGAAACTGTACAGTCCAGGAAGCAAGCTCTTAGAGGAGCTGGAATTTGAGCTGAGCCTACTCTCTGAGAAATCTGAAAATGCTGACCACCATCTCCACTTCTCTTTTGCTCAAGAACTGGGGACAGGGAGGGGTAGGGATGAAAAGAAGACGCTAACAGCTGTGGACGGTCTTCATTTCACTCCCAGATGACAGTCATGCACATCCCCGCTGACTGTCCATTTCTGCACGTGGCTCCCAGCCACTGCCACAGACCCAAGGAGAAAGAGGACATTCCCTTTTCAAAACTGGAAAGAGTATAAAAGAACATAACATAGAAAGAAAAGTATGTTACGGAACAACATGCTATCTATCACACAGTCTTTTCAAAGACTGTGTGATCGATAGAATCCTCTTTCTAACAACGTAAAGACCCCTCCTTCTGTGGGGAGGGCACTGAAGCAGCTCACCTAATGCCCTGAACTGCCACCGCTCTGAGGGGAAGCGACGTTCATCCTGCTGCACGAGGACACCGCACACCACCGGGGCGCTCATGAATTCTCCGCTGTTGAGCAATCAATCTGTTCTTTAAAAGGTGTGGCTGTCTGGGTCTACGAAAACCACTTTTACAGAGTAGCTGTTTGGAATACCTATAAAACATTCTTAATATAATGTGACAGTTTTCACCAAATGTTCTAGTAATTTAAAACTTCTAGTGCTCGAGCTCAGGCCAGAAGGAAATATTTGCTATTTGACAATATGATAAAATAGCAGCGTAGGGATTTCTGGCCCTGATTCAGTGGCAACAATTAGAAAAAGTGATGCCAGGAGGCTGGGCTGGCCTCCAAAGACTTGCCAAGGAAATAAACTTTTTAATATAATGCAGTTCCTTAAAGAAATGTCAGCTTTTAGTCACAGTGGTGGGTGAGCCCCTCCCCTGAGGCAGGAAAAGGCTAAAGGCCAGTGTACAGGACTTCCCTGGTGGCGCAGCGGTTAAGAATCTGCCTGCCAGTGCGGGGGACATGGGTTCGAGCCCTGGTCCGGGAAGATCTCACATGCCGCGGAGCAACTAAGCCCGTGCGCCACAACTACTGAGCACGTGCGCCACAACTACTGAAGCCCGTGTGCCTAGAGCCCGTGCTCCTCAACGAGAAGCCACCACAATGAGAAGCCCACACACCACAACAAAGAGTAGCCCCCACTCACCGCAACTAGAGAAAGCCCGCGCGCAGCAACGAAGACCCATCGCAGCCAAAAATTAATTAATTAATTTTTAAAAAAAAGAACTTTGGAAAATATATCTCTTATAAAAAAATTTTTTAAATGAAAAAAAAAAAAGGCCGGTGTACAAATTTAAGAAACTCTTTACTAAATTAAAAAATTATATTTAATTCACTCTCCTCCAAGTAGTTAATATAATACTACTAAAATTCTATTATATAGTACCAATATGTAAATAATGTAACAAAAAGGCAGCATCTGTCCATTACATTGACATAATTTTTTTTCCATTAAATATGATTCTGCCACATTTGTTCGGAAAACACCTTCAGAAGCAAAAGCTAACAAGGTGTAAAAAAAACACAATCAGGATCCTCTTTAAGAAACTGCAGGGAAATGCAAAAGCAAGGCAGAGAAATAGCAGAGTTTCCTAAAAGATCTCCCATGTCATCACTGGAGAAAACTCAACAGGAACCACACACCAGGGACTGAAAATGCGGTTAAGAGGGGAACTGATCCTCCGCTTACTTTCACTCATCGGATGCCGCACAGATGTGACTGTGTGTCAGACACTGTGCTAGGGACAGCCACAAGGTGACAAAGGGCACACACCGTCGACTACAAATGGCTTGTCGCTGGTCTATGTGATTCTTTTTTGTTTAATTTGAAGCAATGCTTAAAAGTCAGGAGATCTCAAAATGCAGTAGCCGGGCTTCGCAGGTGGCACAGTGGTTAAGAAACCGCCTGCCAATGCAGGGCACACGGGTTCAAGCCCTGATCCGGGAAGATCCCACATGCCATGGAGCAACTAAGCCAGTGCACCACAACTACTGAGCCTGCATGCCACAACTACTGAAGCCCACGCGCCTAGAGCCCATGCTCTGTAACAAGAGAAGCCACCACAATGAGAAGCCCACACGCCGCAACGAAGAGTAGCCCCCCTCGCCACAACTAGAGAAAAGCCTGTGCGCAGCAACGAAAACGCAATGCAGCCACGAAAATGCAACGCAGCCAAAAATAAAATAAATAAATTTTAAAAACAACAACAAAAATGCAGTAGCCTAAGTCTTTACAGATTATCTCATTTCCATACAACAAAGATCCTCTTTCGCCTACCATGATTCCCTTCCCCACTTGTAACATGTGACAGCAGAGGACCTAGAAACTTCCAATAAAATCTCCTGCATCCCGTGTGTGACGTAAGTTTAATTTTCCTTACCGTCAAATCACTATAAACATGCCAAACACCATCCTCAACTACCCTTCAATGAATAAACCATGTTAAGTCAACCTTTGACATAAGGTCTGAAGATGATAAAGACATGATGGGTCCAAAGGAAAATTATTTTACTCAGCAGCCTGTTGGCATGTCCCCCATGAAGCAACAGCACATAAAGGCCAAGAGCAAGGACACCAGGCTCCTGCACAGAAAGGAAATCAGATGGAAAAAAGAGACGTGTCCCTGCAAAGCAATGAAAATTAAATCAGTTTTGCTTTTCTCCCTCAAACTAAACCAAATCTCAAAAAAACTAAGACAGGCAAATCAACAAGAGACTTTTTTTTTTAACTGTTATAATAACCCCAAGCAGACTATTTCCCAAACGTTTTATTGTTATACAACAAACCCATCTTTCACTTCTTGTCATTTGCAATTACCGTGCTGTAACTGAAAAATCAGTGAGTCACTATGCAGCACAGGGGAGAGGGCCTACCAGCTCTGAGCTATCACTGTGATCATCACAGAATAAACAAACAACAGCAAGAGTTGTTTCTCCATCATCTTTAACCTATATATTACAGAGACTCTACAATTTATACTCTGTAATTCCCCTCTTTCCCTAAAGATGGCATGATATTTCACAACATTTTCCCCTTTTCTCTAACAGCCCACGTGAGGCCTGCACCAAAGACCTCAACATAATTTAAAATCCATCTGCAGGAGCCAAGAATTCAATTAAGAGAAAAATTATCTTGCAAGGGTTTGGGCAATTCAGCCCATTAACCCTCTTGTAACTTTGCTGAGAAAAGAACCGGAATCGTCTAACAAAAGGCTTCACAAGTCAGAAGGAACAGGCGGGGGCAGGGGTGAAGGATTCCAGAAATCTGGGTCCTGTCTGCAAACCCTACCCCATTAGCAAAGTCACGCAATGCCCTAGGCCACCGACCTTTAGGAACCCTGGAGGGGTTCACTCCCGGGCTTTCTAAATCTCACCGCGTGTAAGAGCTTTTAAGCAGGGTCCTTAACAATTTTTAAGTTTACAAACTTAAAACGGTCACCAACAGAACTGCTGAGTTTATCGTCTGTGAACAAGGTCTGGATCAATCATCTGATGAAACCGAGTTTCACCCTGTCATGAAAAGGAAGGCACACAACGGACACCAGTGCGGGAGAGGCGGTCCTGCCCCTCTGTCCCCACCCAGCCGCTCCGCACCCTGGCCGGGACCCACCTTGGCGGCCTCCTCCACGCTCTCCCGCAGGGCCTGCAGCTCGGCGTCGTACTGCTCCTTTAGCTTGTCCATCTCCTGGTCGTGGCTGGAGACCTCTTCCTTCAGGGCTCCCTTCAGGGCGGTGAGTTCGCGCTCCCGCTTTCTCAGGACGTCTTCCTGCTCCTCTTTGGCGATGAGCAGGTGCTGAAGGTCCTGCTTTGCCTGCAGAAGCTCCTGGAGGGAGGAAACGCGGGCGGGGAGGTGAGGACGCCGAGCCGCCCCGCACCTCCACCCCAGTCACCGGCACACACGGCCACACCCTCGCTCGTCCTCCGCGCTCTCTCCACTACACGCTGCTTTAGCCCCTCTCCTCATCTCCCCTTCCCTTCCTCAGAGGCCATCATCCCCTCGATTCGACTATCTTAGCTTTTCTGAGATTTAATTCGAGGGAGAAAAGGGAAACTGATTTCATTTTTGATGCTCTGAGGGGCCAGGTCTGTTTCTTCCATCTCACGTCACTTCGGTGCAATGGTCTGTAGCCCTTGCTAGTGGCCTTCACGAGCCGTTGCTTCGTGGAAGACATGCCGACTTGCTGGCCTCGCTTACTTCACCCCCAGAACCCTGCGTGTAGTCAAACCCTTAACCCACAACCCAAGTCCTCGGGATGCCCCTGCCCCGTGCTGAGCAGGCACAATATTCACGCGTTCTCCGCCTTCACCGCCTCATAACCTCACTGTTCACGAGCAAAGTCACACAACTGGGGCAGCAAGTTCCGCTATAAATCGCATCACCTAAACCCAAGTGTGTCCTGCCAAGGCTGGGCATTCCTTTCAGGTCACCATCTCTTGTCAGACCTGCTCAGCTCCCCTCAAGCTGAGGCTCACTCTCTCCGGCAGACACCCCTACTTTGTAGTCAGCCAGGACTTGGGCTTGACCGCCCAGCACCTCTCCGGACGCCAGGGTTCCTCCCCACCCAAAGCCACTTCACAGACAACAAGCTTTCTCCCCTGCCAGCCTGCTCCAAGTCTTTACTAATCAGCTGTCTTTTTTTTCTCTGTCATCTTGTTCCTTTCTGTTTCCTTGAATCTATGTCCTTTTCCTTAGGGCACAAGGATCCTCCTCTGAGTCAAGGGCAAAAACAAACAAAAAAACAAGCTTTTCCACCAAACTTTTGAAAGTATAATTTCTGTTCACTGCCTCTACTCCTTGACCACCTCATCACTCCTTACTCTCTTGCAAATGGCTTTGGTTCCTAGTCTACTAAGCCTGTCCCCTCCAAGGTTGTACTGACCTCTTAATCTCCACATCCAATGGCCTTTTCTCAGTCCTCACTTTTCTCAATCCCTCTTTGATCCTCTTCACCTGTGCCCTTAGAACTCTCTTCTGCCTTGCCGTTCAAAGACACTGCATGCTCCTGTTTTCTTCCCTTGGGCCACTTTTTCTGTGACAATCTTTTCTGGTTTTTCTCTCCCTCTTATTAAAAAGCTAAAATGATCCCCAAGAATGTGACTTTGCATTCTTCATTCTTTTTTGGCAAGCTCATCTAGGTTTTTTTTTCCCCCAATTTTAAATTCTATATAAATAACTCCCCAAACCTTTACCTCCAACCCTTATCTGAGTCCAGACCTGCGAGACTCAACCATCTGGATGTCCCTTGGGCACCTATGATTCCGGAGGCTTACGTTTCTCAGTGAATTCTTCAAGTCCCTTCCTCTCCTCTTCTTTGTTCATTATCCTTGGGAATGGCAGCACCTGCTCAGGAGCCTGGCAGCAACTTTGATCTCTCTCATCCTTGTCCCTCACAACCAAAAAGTTAGTTCTGTAACATCTTAGATCCTTTCCCTCACCTCTCTGGTTTAGGCTCTCATCACCTCCAGCCCAGGTGGTTTGCAAGAGCTGCCCAACGGCTCCCAACCTCCAGTTTCTCACCTGTAGCTTCTATGCCATCACCCACACAGCATCCTCTGCCTGGGATGCCCTTCGTCCCTCTCGGTCCCATGTCTCTCTGCCTGCCAGAAAACCTCTCAAGACTCAGATACTGTATGACCTCCTCCACGAAGTCTTCCTTGAATCCCCTTCCTGAATACCCACCGCACTTAAGCTGTGCTTCTCATAGCACTTAATACTTTTACCGTGCAGTCCTTGTATCTAGATTTTATTTTCCTATCTTCTCTCTTGCTAGATTATCAGCTCCTTGAAAAAAGGACATAGACCTGATTTATATTTCTGATGCATGGATCAATGATATTGGCAGTGGGCCTGTTCTGGACATAAATAAATTAACATGGGCAGTACAGCAGGAGTCTGGAGATGTCAGAATTCTAAACTCGTCTATTCTTTCACTGGTGGCTTCTAAGTAAATACACATCCTGTCCTCTTGGAGCTCCTGGCGAACTGAAGGAATGGTTGCCACCTGGGACCCGAGGCCTCAGAGATGATAAACTACTTTCCATTCAAGAAGTGGGTCACTGATGAGGGGATGAAACTATGTGTATCAATTTAAGAATAACTGACAATGGGCTCGCTTTCCTTTACTCTAGGCACGTGCGTCCATTAAACCAGGGGAGCCTCTGCAATCCCAGGGTAGAGCACCACTGCACAGACTAAGAATTAGTCCTTCAAGAATCTAGCTAGCAAGCACTAATAAGCTTAGAAGAAACTTCCAGAGAATCGTCTAGGCAACTAGAGCAACTCTGGCTCTTCCAAAGCACCAAACACAGAACACATAAGTAAATTTTATGAAAATATACCCCCGTCCTGATATTTGTCAAAGGAGATGCCCTGTGCTTCCCACTGTCCGGTCCCTCCTTAGGGATATTAGAGACACCCGCAACCCGCCCCCACATCACTGTTGCTATTGGCTATCTCTCTAGGCCTTCCTGGAGCCTCCTGCCAACTTCTTCACAATTGCCCTTGCGAGCCTACCCCGGTTTCCTGCTCTTATTTTCACACATTTCTCAATTGTTTTAACAATAAGTCAGTTCCTCTTCCCACACTTATCTTTTCCAGGATATATCTGTGTTCTGTGTTGCCTTTTGTGTACTGCCACCAATGCATGTCAAGAACCTGTTTTTATGGTCCATTCTACACCAACATGCTGTTATCTGTGTCTGGGGCTGTTGCTTAAGTGGACTCCGCTACACAAATCCAATCAGATTACACCTCACCGTATCACTGAGTAGCACCTGAAGCTTTCCAGGGTAGAGACCGAAAGGGACGGGAGATTTCAAAAACTTCACTTCATCACCTCGGTGGCTTTACTGCCAATGATATCAAGCTAAAGAAGTGAGAGAAAACATATAAACCTCAAAATTCACGTGAACATCTATTAGAGATGCACATGCCTCTCTGTAGACTCCAATCAAAGCAAACAAAGGAAAACTCTGGGCACTCAGAACCAGTACTTGGCAAAACCTATACACATCCAGGCTAGCTGCACACATGAAAGTACAAGAGATAGAGACCCAGTATGGATGTGTATTTGGGGGTGGGTACAGGGTAGGCTAAAAAAGTTGACTGTGTTTGGTACTTACTACAAAATAAGAATTACGCTAAGCATTTCTAAAAATCGTAGGAGATGAATATTATTATTCTCATTCATTTAAAAAACAAAAAACTGGAGATCCGAGACGCTAACATGCCTAAGATCACGCAGCTTATAAGTGGTAGAGCCAAGACTGGGACCCAGATTGGATACCAATGCCCGTTCTCTTCACTACACAGCCTCTGCAGGCCTGACGACAAAACTACACACTCAAGAAAGGCTGAGGAGCGGGCAGTTCCTCAGTCTCTCAGATGCAAATGAATGGTGTATTGAGTTCTGCTCAAGTGCTTGTAAGGAGGTCCACCTTTTTAAACTGAAGCAAAGAAACCTGCCCAGAACCTGAAAAGACAAGAAGGAAAGTTGAGAAGAAAAGGAAGCATGCTCTGGGCCCCAGCTGTTACTAGCAGCAGCCAGTGGCTGTCCTGACAGCAGGGGCACCAAAAGACACAGACCAAAATGTCCAGAGTAGCAACTCATTTGCCCACAGAAAGTTTCACTTCACACACCACCTACTCCCAGGTATTCCACGTCAAAATGAGAAAACAAAACTGATCTAGACTCTCTTTTGCATAAAAGCTTCCCAGAAGTTCTACAGAGTCCCTATCTCTGGCCCACGCTCATTGAAAGGAAAAGTAAAGGTCTTTTATCAAAACTACAGCTGCCAAAGAATTATGTCATTTTTTCCCCCAGAAGGATGGCCTAGAAAGTGTAACACAGTTGATGAGAAACATGATTTTTTCTGTTGCTTCTTTAGTAAAATGTGTATAATGTTCAGTAACATCACAACACAATAAGCTTATAATTATTCTAGAGATGTCATTTCTTGAGCACAGCCTATCCCCAGACCAATAGGATTTTAAAACCAGAATAGTTTACTGATATCTAAGTACTTGGTCTTGGTAAATGTCAGGGATAAAGCACCACGAGATTCTGTTGGCCAATCTGTCAACACTATAGGCTCCCATCAAAGACAATCTTTGGTAATTAGAAAAAGCCACCGTCATGAGGCTTAGAGAGATGTCTCATGTTTACTCATCCCTCCAAGAACAGAGGGAAACACATTCACGGACAAAGAAGTGACTGAAAACTTGACCTATAGTTATTTTTGTATCTTGAGTTAAAAAAGAAATTCGGAACCATCAGTTGTTTAAGAATAACAGTCATCCTATTCTTGGTCAATTATTTGGCTTCCCCTAAAAAAAAACAGGATATTTTCTACTATTTCTTCCTTTTTTCCTTCCTTCTTTCCTTTTTTTTTTTTTTTTTTAATGATTTTATTCTCTCTTAATGTTACTTTACTGACTCCATATAGGGGCGCAATGTTATTGAACAGAATGTGAAGTATTAAAAGATATTTCATGAAAAATCTTGTGCATTATGCAGGCCTCACAAAATTTAGGGCCTTCAAGCTTTTTCAAACATTAAAAAGCAGAAGTGTTTAATGTTCATTGTGTTTAAGAATCTGTTCTAAGCCAAGTGCCATGGAAAACTTGGCTACAACTATAATCTGTTATCAGATTCCCCCAGGCCACTTTTTATTAAGATATGAAGAATAAACTGAAAGTGACGAGGAGATGGGGTTTATTTTATTAGTAATATAGAAACCATAGACCATTTTTTACATGTTGCTGACATGTCAAAGGAAACTGATAAAAAGAGTGAGGACAATTTTCCAGAGGGAGAGAAACCCACTTTGGCATAGAGAAGCTAATTGTGTCCTAACTTTTCTTGCAGAAAGGCAGCAGTAGATGATATAGCTTCCATTACAGGAAAGAGGCAAATAACCAGAAAACCAGCAATACCAGGAACATTTCTAAGAAAAGATGTACGCTGTTTCCCTTTCCTGAGTCTCTCATTATTAGCCTCTGCCTGAAAACACATCACCAAAGCTGAAGCTCATATCCCAGTTACCACTATAAGTCAAAAAGCTAGTTATGTTCAGTTAATATATGCTCACTATACTGTGTTCAAAGAGGCAAAGAAGCTACAGTTCATTTCAGAATTATTCCCATTTTTTTTTTTAATGGTGGCATTTTAAAAATAATTTATCTTTTTTTTTTTTCTTTTCTCCTTTGGCCACACAGCACAGCATGTGGGATCTTAGTTCCCTGACTAGGGATCGAACCTGTGCCCCTTGCATTGGAAGCACAGAGTCTTAACCTCTGGACCGCCAGGGAAGTCCCTAAAATTAATTTAAACATTGAAATTTATTTATTCATTTGCTCTGTTGCTTGGCACTATGCTAGGCATGAAATGTGGGAAGAAGCAAAGATGATATGCTCTTGAATGAGCTGGCCAGTAAAAGAAATAGAAAATCAGAGCAAGCTCAAATGCGCTAAAACAGAATCTAAAAGGATAGAAAATACCTGGGGAAAGGACAACTAACAATTTTAGGTTTTAGTTACTAGGAAAATTCAGCAACTTAGGAAACTTCCCAATAGCTAAGATAATAGCTTTCCCCTTTAGAATCAGTGAGGTGTCCACACAAGGAATCATAGACTATGGCAAAGTCTTACCTTCTATTTAAATGTGTTTTTGAAGCTACATTTTTATCAAAAGCTATAACCTGTTCAGTGACATTTCTCTCCTTAGGAAATTTTTCTAAAGAAGTAAAAGGACACGTATAAAAAATTCAACATATTTTCTCATAATTTAAAAAAAAAAGAAGAAACAACTTAAATATTGGAGGATGGTTAAGCATATTGTGGGGTATCTTCTTAAAAATGAAATATGAAGATGATAAAGTATCATAAAGAAAAATATTTCTGGCATATTAACTTTTAAAAGCAGGTATCAAAACTGTAGAGACACTATATTTGTTCCTACATTATAGATGAAATCTATCAATGAATAGGGAAACAAATAAAAATGTAGAAAAAAAAACTAGTTTGTTGGGGCTTCCCTGGTGGCGCAGTGGTTGAGAGTCTGCCTGCCAATGCGGGGGACACGGGTTTGAGCCCTGGTCTGGGAAGATCCCACATGCCGCGGAGCAACTGGGCCCGTGAGCCACAACTACTGAGCCTGAGCGTCTGGAGCCTCTGCTCCGCAATGAGAGGCCGCGATAGTGAGAGGCCCGCGCACCGCGATGAAGAGTGGCCCCCACTCGCCGCAACTGGAGAAAGCCCTCACACAGAAACGAAGACCCAACACAGCCAAAAATAAAAATAATAAATAAATAATAAATTAAAAAATTAAAAAAAAAAAACTAGTTTGTTAAGGTATTAGGAAAATATGTGCATTTCCGCCCCCCCCCTTTTTTTTTAATCTTTATTGAATTTGTTACAATATTGCTTCTGTTTTATGTTCTGGTTTTTTGGCCGAAAGGCATGTGGGATCTTAGCTCCCCGACCAGGGATCGAACCTGCACCCCCTGCTTTGGAAGGTGAAGTCTTAACCACTGGACCGCCAGGGAAGCCCCTCACCCCCATCTTAAAATTTCATCTTATGTGATTTTCTTAACACTTCAGTGATAAATACACATATCTTCAAAGCCCCATCCTAATGTACCTTGTCTTTGTAACCCAGAGCCCTGAGAAGAAGACAGAGCCAAGAGAAGCAGAAGAATACCACAAATGCCGTGGTTTTTAAGGAATCTTTGGATGCAAAGAAATACCAGGTGGTAAGGAGCAGGCCTGAGGCTGTCTCTGGAGAAAGTGGTCTCAACAGAGACAAAGAGATGGTCACATGGGGGGGAAGAGAAAATGACCCCCTCTGCCCATGTGAAAATGAATTCATGAGAAGGCCTCTGCCCTGCGGCCACAAACGCTCCACTCTCCTCTCCACCCCTGCCAAGTCAGGAGGAAGAGAGATGCTAAGTCCTAAAGATCAGGAACAACAATCCCTCCTGGGCAAGGACTTCCAAAGTAAACATGGAAGAGGGTGAGAAAAAACAATGGACAGCTGAGACAGAGGAAGCTACAAGGAATTACGAGACAGCAGCTTTTAACCCCAAGAAAAGGACAAAGATGAGATCCAAGCCCTTAGGGGAAAAGCAGTAGAGAGTGAAAGTTAAATACTAACAAGTTACCTTTATTTTCTCATGGGTTTTTTGTTTGTTTGTTCTGGCTTTGTTCTAAATTGTGTATCATTTATTTGTTGGGCTGTTCCTACAAACCAAAGCTTTTATAAGCTAGCTAAACTGAACTAAACTTCAAAACTAAGCCAAAGACACAGGTGATGCTAAAGTTATAGCAAAGATTCACTTTGTTATAAAGCAGAAACTAACACAACATTGTAAAGCAATTATACTCCAATAAAGATGTCAACAAAAAAGTTATAGCAAATATCAAAATATCTACACAGCACAGCTCTTCTTCTGATCCTCAATTAGATTCATTCCCCAGAAAAAAATGTAGATGTTCAAAACCTATTCTTGCTCTCTAATCATTTCACACATGTGTATCTAACACCTCAACAGGATGGTAATCTAATTCAGAGAAGAGATAATAATTGTCTCTGAAAAAAACCCACAATAATTAACAAATGGAAGCAGAAGAAGGAATCAACCTTATTCACTGACTCACAGATTGATAATATCAATAGGGGATAGACTGATACGGGCAGAAGCCAGACTGGCGGCCTGTGTATAGAGCAAGTAGATTCATTCATTTACTCACTCACTCATTCGTTCAAAATGCATCCATCCAGCCATCCACCAAATATTTCCTGAGTGCTATATGTCCTAGCCACTGGAATAACTGCTGAGGATATAGTGCTAAGCCAACCACCACCAACTCTGCCCTCTTGGAACTTACAGTCTTATGGGGGCTTTAAACAAATAAAAACTTAACCTGTGATAAGTGGTGTATGGGCATTAATATAATACTAATGTCTTTTAAATGTTTTTTCATAATCGCATTACTTACAAAGTATCTTTGCTCAAAATTTAACGTGAATCTATTAGTGTTTAGATCTAAACTCAAATTTACTAGAAACACAGGGGAGAGTGGAACAAGTTAATGGACACCATAAGGAAACAATTATAAAATCCAGAATGTGGAGCATTGGTCTGGGCTCTTCAGAAGTGGGATGGGAGAAAAAGAGCAAGGAGTAGGGGATGCAGGGACAAGGGAGGCTATACTAAGATAAATGAACTCTGAGCGAGAGAATAATGAAAGCAATGTGGGATTCCTGACTGGATTCTGGCTTGGGGAAAAAACAACAACTAGCAAATACTCTTGAGGGACAACTGGCAAATGTTGAATAAAGACCATATATGATATTGTATATAATACAACATAGGAATTAATTATGCAGATGTGATAATAGTATTGTGGTTATAAGAAAATTCCCTAACTATTCAAATGCATGCTGAAAAGTTTAGGGGTGAGATGTGGTTTTATCTATAAATTACTTTGAAATGGTTCAGCAAGATGAATAGATATAAAGCAACGATACTCCAATGAAAATTAAAGATGAGTAGATAGATGAATGAAAAAAAAAGAAAAATGAATGGATGGAGAGAAGAACAAAATGGAGTAAATATGGCAACATGTTGATAACTGTTGGATTTGGATTGGGACTCTACGGCAGTTAACACATTATTCTATTTTCCTGTATGGCGGAAAATTTTCCTAAGACAAACTATTGCATATGATGCTCTCACAGAAGGGAACATAGGGGCAGGTAGAACAAACACGCAACAGAGTATGGCTCCCAGTTCCCCCACCCATCCCACACTGTCCAGGCAGACGGGGGCTTCTCTTGTCACCTGACCCCAGCCCCGCTTACCTCAATCAGAGCCCCCTTCTCCCTGTCCTCGGATTGTTTAGCACTGTCCAATTCATCATGCATTTCTGAGAGCTGGTCCTGGAGATCCCTGATCTCAGTCTGGTGCTGTTCTCGTTCCATCTTCACCTGGAACAGCCTGGCAGGAAAGGAAGCCCATGAGAGAGTTTCTCCTGGCCTCTGCTTATTTTCATCCAGTCTGCTTTCAGAGCTTCAGATCATCAAGCAGCGTCATCTAAATCCCCAAGGAGCCTCCCATTTTCTGTTCTGCACTGAACAGAAAATCACAAACCAGAAAGGCACTGGTAAGAACTCATGTCTACAGTCTAATGTGCCCAACAAGAAGACAAGTGAGAACTCAAACCAATGTAATGGGAAAGGTTATACAGTGACATTTCCTCCCCAAAAGGAGATCACAGGGTACTAGAATTTGGACATAGAAGATAAGGAATCAGGAAAAAGAGCACAACTTTTATGATAAATGTTTTCATTAAAGCCACCCCACTCCCTACCAGCCTACCCCACCCCATCCCCAGTACTCTAGACCAGGAGAGTTAGCAAATTATGGCCCATGAGCCAATCTGGCCCACTGCCTGCTTTTGTAAATAAAGTTTTACTGGAACACAGCCATGCTCATTCATTTATGTATTGTTTATGGCGTTTGCACAATACAATGGCAGAATTGAACAGTTCCAACAAAGACCATATGGCCCATAAACCCTAAAGCATTTACTATCTGACAGAAAAAGTTTGCCAACCTTTGCTCTAAATGGAACTCACAACTATTCTACCTTTTATTTTGCAAAGTCTTTACTGCACTCTAAATTTTGATTTTTTCTTACCAACCTCTTTTCTGAAATTAACCTCTAAGAATGTTTCAAAAGAAAACACTACACCATCAAAATGGCAAAGGTAATCAAATGCTTTTATGATATAATGTCCTGTTTTTCTTGAATTTCCCTCTAGATTTCACTCCTGCTTAACCTCTCACTTAAGGCTTCTGTCATGGCCAGTGGGCTTCATGGCACCATCCATTTTCACACCTTGGTTTCAAATCCTCTTGTCACAGATTTTAACACAACACGATGGCAGGGCCATCTTGGGCTTGTCTTTCCTTCTCTGAAGACCCAAAAGAAGTATATAAGCACTGGTTACAAAATTGGTCAGCACTATCCAGGGCAAAATTCAGAACGTGGGAGACTGTGGAGGTCATGTGACACATGCTTTTTAGAGACTGGGCCTAGGCTCTTTGAGATCTGTCCTTACATATCACCACTCAGTATTCCTTGCTTCTCACTTGACTGCTCTGAGATCTACTCTAAGGGCTGAAACTTTACAAATATCCTTTGAGGCACACAAAGAATTTTTAAATTATTAAATTCATTCTGCTTACCAGTCTACACGTCACCAGTTTTATAATTTTATAAGAATAAGAGGGAGAAAAGGAAGGGTCAGCAGCCCTATAAAGATTTGGAAGGTTGGGCAGAATTAAACGGACAGAAAGGATCCGGCTTGGGCTTCCCTGGTGGCGCAGTGGTTAAGAATCCACCTGCCAAAGCAGGGGACACGGGTTCGAGCCCTGGTCCAGCAAGATCACACATGACTCGGAGCAAATAAGCCCGTGCACCATAACTACTGAGCCTGAGCTCTAGAGCCTGCGAGGCACAACTACTGAGCCTGTGTGCCACAACTACTGAGCCTGTGTGCCACAACTACTGAAGCCCGTGCACCTAGAGCCCGTGCTCTGCAACAAGAGAAGCCACCGCAATGAGAAGCCCGCGCACCGCAACAAAGAGTAGCCCCCGCTCGCTGCAACTAGAGAAAGCCTGCACGCAGCAATGAAGACCCAATGCAGCCAAAAATTAATTAATTAATTAAAAAAAAAAAAAGTGTCTGGCTCCATTGTTGCAGGAAACCAGGAAGGGCACAGGCTCTGGGCCAGAACTTACTCCTCCAGGTGTCTCCGGAGCTCCCCTTCACTTCCCTCCAGCCGCCGCTGCAGCTCGGCATTCTCTTCTACCTTGCTTTCATGTTGACTTTGGAGTGCTTCTAAGTTTGCTTTCACTCTGTCTCTCTCTTCTTTGATGTTCTGCTGATTCTAATAAGAATATGTGATGTTAAAGCACCTCCACCGTACATTAATGTCATCCCACTGAAGCCTCCTTCTACTCTGATGGACTCCATGTCCCTGCACTTAGATTATTAAACAACTTGATGGAACTATGTAATAAAGGCATGGGAGTTCGCATCTAGAAAGAACACTAAACACTTAATGAATTGTAATACTTCTAAAAGAGAAACACAAACACAGCTAAATCACATTCTGCTCTTTCTATTACTTAGTCCAGATGTTTTATATACATTTAGTTTCCAATTTGCCTGTCTGAATCCAACAGCGTTTCTATTACTCTGTCAAAGCCAACATTCTCTATGTGCTTTGGTTACTTAAAAAAAAAGTTCTTTGGGCAGCAGGAACTAAACATACAGGAATTTGCTCAGCAATGGGAAGAATGTTTCTTTTGGGAAAAAAATTTGTTTTCACTTCACTTGGGCAACCCAAGGTACTTAAAATATTCTTTATCAATCAAGACGGAACAGAATAAAATAGCATAAAGAAAAATCAGATACCTTGACTTCTAGTTGAAGCTGTCTCTGAAGTTCAGCCACTTCTGTGGTCAACTTATTTTTCTGTTCCAAGAGATCTTTGACTTCAGATGAAGAATTAGAAGCCTACGATTAATTGCAAAAATATCCTAAGTTAAATGTTCAAGATGCTTTATTTTTTTCTTGCATGAACATTAACAACAGGATGACACTCTCAAAAGGATTCGGCTAAAATCCTACAGCAAAGTGGTTAGAAAACTACAACTAAAAGGGAGGGGAAAAGGTAAAAGCAGAAATCAAAACCAGAAAAGGCAGTGTCTTGGCTCTCAGGCACCTGAATCCAGGTGTGAGTCATGCATGAACTTAGAATGAGGTACTTCCTCATCTACTCCTATGAAGCAGACCAGAAACCAACAGTCAACAGAAACACAGCACTTCCAATTTTCTTAGGCAAAATGAGAACAATCTATCTTAGAAATGTAAATCTAACCCAAGGAGGGAAATTGTAGATTGTTCTTTCCCAAACAAAAACTGCCTGCTTCATGGCTTTCCAATATGGTCTTAGCCCATTAAGGGAGAGGGTTCTCTTGCACGAAATCTCTTAACTGCCACCAAAATATAAAACTCCAAAACCTTTGCCAGCAAATAATCAGATTCATAAAGCGAGAGAGGAGGGGAGTAGAAAAATGTGGACAATTAAGCAGTCACGGCACTGTCATCAGAGCCGGAAGTCTAAGAGCCTAAGTTCATCGTCTCATCATCTCTGGCTTGATTAAGAAGCAGCAGCTGCTTAACTGGTCTCCCGTCCTCTAATCTTACCTCTCTCCAAAAACTACAAAGAAATGAATTTTTATAAATACGACACTACTCATTGCTGTTTAAAGTCCATCAGTGGAAGCCTATCACCTTTGGCCTGAAATGAAAATTAACATGATCTACAAGGTCCTGCCTACCTGGTGCCTGGTCCCCATATCCTAGCTCTCTTCTCCAGCTACACTACATTACCTCTAGTCCCCTAAACATGGCAAGCACACACCTCTTTATAGTTTATGTTTTTTGTTCTGTTCCCTCTACCTAGAATGCTCTCCCTTCCCCTCTCTGGGAGAATTCTATGATCTCTTGAGACATCATTAGTGTTATCAACTCCAGAAGGGCTACCCCAACTTCCCCAGTTTAGGCTGGATACCCTAGTCTGGAACCACAATGACAATCTTAACATCAAGACCAAAGGATGCATTCTCCAGGAGAATATGCAGGTTAATGCAAAGCAACAGTAATGGTGATGATTTGGATTTAAGAGATTTAGCAAAAAAAATCCTAACCCAATTTAAAAAACTGTGTAGAGTTCCTGAAACCTGCCTATAAGCAAGGTGTATAATTTAAAGGTTCCCCAGTGGGAACTGTGTGTGTGTGCATGTATAAAAATATTTTATATATTTATAAATATAATATAAATACATAATATATAATAATAAAATACATCTATATAAAGATATATAATAAAATGTGCTTATATATTTTAAATATTATTTCTACGGATAAATTGAAAAATGTTTTTATTTGATGCCAGAGCAGCAGTCATGGGTTAACTGAGTGCAAGGGGAATACGGAACAGTAGAGAAAAAAGGGTAGTTGATGCCTATAAATATCCTTTATTCATATGTTTCCAAAGTTAAAAAAGAAGCAATAGACCAACTCCCTGTTACCTGCCTCTGGGTATCTTCTTTCCTTCCAGTGCAGAATTCCCCCCAGAAGGGAAAAGGAAAGATGCCCAAGCAAGAAATGCGGCATTCAAGGTGGCATAGAATTGAGGGACAAGATTTTAGTTGTCCCTCTTAAATGCTGCTTCCTTTCATGGCACAAGGTATGTCTAGCATATAGCACATGTTCATCAACTAGGGGATGAGTCCTCCTTTAACAAAAAATCTCCAAGTCCCAACTAAAATTCAGTACAATAAATTAAACAGGCAGTTTTTTTTAAAGAGAATTTAGCCCCACTCTACTCCTTCCTTTCCCTTCGGCCCACGCTGGTCAGCCCACCAGTCTCTCTTCCACATTCTCTAGTTTGATTCTCTTATTTCTTAGTCTCTGAAGTTTGAGAACTTGGGTCCACGCCCGTTCATACTTACTTTTCAAACCTGCCTACAATGACACTAGGGCTCTCCATCCCATGCTTCATTTCATTCTTCCTATTCTTCTTTTCCCTTTCTAAATCGTACCACCTATTGTTTCCTCCTGTTATGTTTTATAGATTTTTTTTTTTAAATAAAATTTCTTAAAACCTTTCTAGAAAAAAGGCAGGGTGCAAATCAGCAATATTTAAAACATGCTGTTCCATCTTCGGTACTGCTTACTACTCAGGAAACTTCCCACTAACTACTGTAACCAAAAGTACAGACTGAAGAAAGCCATTTGTTTGCCAGGTTCCACGTGAAATGCCCTCTACAAAATACAGAGCTCCGCCTTACTTGAGTATTTCCTTGCGCGCTCCCTGCTGCTCGAGACCTCAACGTCTGGATTTTCTCAAAGACCAGGTTGACCTTCCTCTTAGTAGCATCATCATTATCGGTGCTTCTGGAAAAAAAAAAAAAACAATGAGGGCACAACCGTTGGCCTCAGACTATTCTATGTGCCACGACACACAAACAGCAAGCCCTTTAAGAAGATAAATCGCAAGAGGCGTGAATTAATTAAGGCTGCAGACACAACCAGTGTGAGGAGGGCAGGATAGACGGTGTATTTTTCTCCAAACAAATTGTTCAGTGTTACCACCCGATTTGGGAGAGGGGTTCCCATTTCCAAACATGTGAAAGAGACACAAGCACATTCTAAATAAGCTTGGAGATAACATCCAATAAAAATTTCGTAATTTGTTGCTTGCCGATTCAAATGACGTATATTCACTTCAACAAGGAATCTCTCCTGTATGTGTGTCACGCTAGGAATGATCCACCGTGATCTTAACTTGTTTTAGCCTTTGTTTAAAAAAATAAATCCCCCAAGCCAAGGTTGTCAACACAGCTGCCCTTTGTCTAGACTTTCATAGGTAATGGTCAGATAAAGTTCTATTAAGGACTACCCACACCTTCTATCACACATACCTGGCACTTAGGAAAAAAAAAAATTTTTTTTTTAAATGGAGGGGTATCTCTCCCCTTATTTTCTTTTTTTTTTAATTAATTAATTAATTAATTTTATTTTATTTATGGCTGTGTTGGGTCTTTGTGTCTGTGCGAGGGCTTTCTCTAGTTGTGGTAAGCGGGAGCCACTCTTCATCGCGGTGCGCGGGCCTCTCACTATCGTGGCCTCTCTTGTTGCGGAGCACAGGCTCCAGACGCGCAGGCTCAGTAATTGTGGCTCACGGGCCTAGTTGCTCCGCGGCACGTGGGATCTTCCCAGACCAGGGCTCGAACCCGTGTCCCCTGCACCGGCAAGCAGATTCTCAACCACTGCGCCACCAGGGAAGCCCTCTCCCCTTATTTTCTTTCTTTCTTTTTTTTAAAAAATTTATTTATTTTATTTATTTATTTTTGGCTGCGTTGGCTCTTTGTTGCTGCACGCAGGCTTTCTCTAGCTGCAGTGAGCGGGGGCTCCTCTTTGTTTTGGAGCACCAGCTTCTCATTGCGGTGGCTTCTCTTGTTGCGGAGCACGGGCTCTTAGGCACGCAGGCTTCAGTAGTTGTGGCTCACGGGCTTCAGTAGTTGTGGCTCGCGGGCTCTAGAGCACAGGCTCAGTAGCTGTGGCACACGGGCTTAGTTGCTCCACAGCATGTGGGATCTTCCCGGACCAGGACTCGAACCCGTGTCCCCTGCATTGGCAGGTGGATTCTTAACCACTGGCGCCACCAGGGAAGCCCAGGGAAAAAAATTTTTAAGTAAGTTTCCTTAAATAGGTGCCTCCCACTAAAGTCTGTCTCACCAGTCTCTCAATAAATCATGGGCCAAAAAAATAAAAGAATGTAGAGAAAGAATTTTAAATGTTAGAAGTTCTTCTACCTTAATCTTCTCATGGTAAAACCCTTCACAGAAAGACACGAATAATTAGTTCTTAGCTAGAAGAATCTCTTTACTTTTTCCTTTTTTTTTTTTTCAAAAGAGCCCCTATCTTATATTTTGAATGATTCCGTCAGCTCTATATTACTGACAGAAAATTGTAAGGCACTATATAAAACTATGAAGTGTTCTGATACCAGTGAGTATTTGCCAAGTGACTTTCAGTCATGTCAGACTATAAAGCTTTTCTTCTTTTTAATCATATCTGATGAGAGAACTGAAACAGAAACTTCAAATTCCTGGCCTAGAATTCCAGCTCAGTTGGTATCTAAGTAAGGACTGAAAACCAGATTATTCAAACTCATCCTCCTAGATAAGTAAGTGGAAAGCACTGCTTTTAAATGACTCATACATGCTTTAAAAATAATGGAAGCAGGGGCTCCCGGCCAATGTCAACTCTCGGGAGGGGAGGAGGTATTTTATTTGTAACTTCTAATAAGGGACGATCGATTATCCCTGTGTGCATACGGACAAACTCAAGGCGACGACAGACTCAGTTCAAAACTGAACAGTAGACATTCTTCCTATCTTTGAATTTGTTTCTGAAACAGTAAAGAATCATTTTAAAAACATATTCATTTTTAACTTTTAAAGTAGGATGTTCTTCCCCACACTTCCTTCCCCTGCTCTTCACCCTCCTCCACCCAAGACTTAAATGTTGTTATGACAGCTCCAGCCATGGAGTCTGCACCCTGAAATGGCTCACCCAGGGCAGGAAGGGAGGGTAAAACACAAGGTCTCAGAAAAGAAAATTAAGAGGCCCACCAGGAAGGACAATACTTTGCTCCTTGAAGGAAAATCACTAACCCTTCTTTGAGGTAATTGTAAAGTATCTGCTTGGCCGTCTCCTCATTGGTTTGCTGAGTGAGTTCTTGCTGGCCTTTTAACAGATCCGGTGTGGCCTGGAACACAATGTCTGTTATTAGATCACAGGATGACGCTTCCAAGAAAAAGGCACAAGCCCACAGCAGAAGCTTCCAAACACATTCCTGCTTCCCAGAAAGGATTCCTCAGGTAAGGATGCTCATTACAACTGGTTCCACCACTTAGTAGCTCTGTAACCTTGGGTAAGTTACTTAACTTTTCCTCACCTCAATTTTCTCGCCTGTAAATAGAAGTTAATAGTACCTACCTTCATAGGGTTGGTGCGATCCTATAATACATAACAAAGAGTGACTGGTACTTACCAACCTTAGTATCATTTTTATCATTATTTTTTTTACTGTTACTACCAAAACACTAACTGGACCACTTAAATAAATTCCATCACTTCAGGATAAACCTAAATTAGGATTAACCTAATTTCTCAGGACAGAAATTAATCCAGTCACTCAATGTCATGAGGAAAATTAATACATCTAAATAAACCTAAGGACGGAGCCTCTTGTTTTGGAAACAAATTCTGCATACTTTCAGATTTTACACATACACGAAAAGAAAAATCGAGCCTCTCTACAGTGTTTGACAAGTTAGTTTACAAACAAGAACACAACAGGAATCTAGTGGTACTTGAATTTACTTAGAAAACCAAGCGATTAGCAGTAGGTCATAATCTACTGCTAGGGGGAAAACTCTAAAAAATATTACTGATTCAAGATGGTGCAATTACTGACTCAGGATGGAAGATATGTATTCCTACAGCCAGGATGTATTGATAGATCACTCAGAAGGAACAAACCAGTATTACCTGAGTATTTGAGGTGGAAGTAAATGTCTTCACAGAAATCCTCTTGGTACCTGAGTCCGGGGAAGTTGCTAGCGCCCGATTCTGTAACATCAACGTAGCGGTGGCTGTTTTGATTTCCTCCCCCTTCTTAGTCTGTGCTGGGAGGGAGGATGTGCGCCCGGTCGGACTTTCCTGACCACCTTTGTTTTCTGGAACTTTCCCATCTTTGTTCTGCAGGGGCGGCCTGGGCTGGGCTCCCTGCAGCCTGGCGAAGGCGCGCCCTCCGCCCTGCCTCCCCCGGTGCTCCTGCGCCTGCGCCCTCTGCGGGCACACCTGCGACGGCCGCAGCAGGTGTTCGCTGGACTTGCCCAGGTTCCTGCTGAATTCGGTCAGGTATTCCGAGTTCCCTTGGAGACCGAAAGGAAATGCACTATCCACGCTTCGGGACCTTTTCCTGTCTTCTAGGTTGATCCTGTTTCGCTTCCCAGACCTGCCTCTTCTCTGCAGCCCAGGTTTTTGGTCAAATTTTTCAATTAACTGATCCACGCCAGGAATCGACCCCGTATCAATATCCCGTCCAGTTCCGGGCAAGAAGGGGATATACCTTCTGTTTTCATGACGATTCACATTGTCGGCATGGATGGCACATTCTTGGTCATCGAGTAAAAATCTGTACAAAGAGTTGGCCGAAGTGGGAGTTGTGGACGATGAGGAGGATCTCCGCGACCGGGCTCCGTCCAGCACGGGCCCGGCTGAGTCCTGGCGCCGGAACGGAAGCACGTCGGGCCTGGTTTTCTTGGCTTCCGGGTGGGTGGGTAGGGGCCTCCCGCTAGGGGCAAGGGCCTCCTCTGCCAGCCCCTCCTTGCTGCAGCTCTGAACGTTCACGCACACCGAGGTCTGCTTCTTGGGGTCATCAATGACCACGGAGCTGCACAGTCGAATGGCCGTCACGCTGGATCTGGCCGGGTCTTCCGAGGGAGGTCTGGTCGGCTGGGAGTGGCTAGGTCTGGGCGAGCAAGTCCAAGCCTTCTTACTGTTGGTCCCTTCTTCTGCGAAACCTTTTAGCCAATTACTCTCAGGAGGCTGCTGATTTTGTAAGTTCAACTCATTCTTTTCGGGATCATAGGGCTGTAAAAGCTCTGGATGCCTCTGAAAGTTCAGCACGGGGGATGGCTTCATCGCTTCGCCTTTGTGATCTAGAACTCCATTCTCGCCCTCAAAGAGAGAGGGCTGTTCCAGGTTTCTTACTGGGCCGGGTGGGGCATATGGGTTTTCGGGCAGCTGCAGTTCTTCTGCACCGTCCTCCTCGAGCACAGATCCATTGCTGGAATGGAGAGGCAGGTTACTTGTCGCTGGAGACGGAAATGATGGCCCGTCTTCAGGAAAAGACGTGCCTGCCAGGCACCGCTCTGTGTTATTGAGGACTATGTAGGGGTGACCATCAATCCCCTGGACCCGAATACTGACACCGTAGGAGCCTGCCTTAGCGTGCTGGGAATTCCTTGATTTTTTGGTTTCATCACTTGCGAGTCTCAGATGGACACCGTATTCCTGCTGCACATGTTGATATTCACCGAAATACAGCTCCATGGTTCACTGTTGTTCACTACCAGGGAAAATTGGGGTAAAAAGAGGACATTAAGTTAAAATTACATCTGTTTAAATGAAGATGATGAGGGAAGACTTTGAAGTTCAGGGAAAACCAAACACTTTAAAGAGCAAGGACACTTCAGAACCAAATGCTCGTCCAAACAGGCCTTTCTGGATGCCTGTGGGTCCACGTGACCATGGTGTTTGTCAACACTGAGCTTGAACCCTGGCCTTAGGGTAGATGACTGGCCAAATGACCTGATGCCTTTGGTAGAGCTTAATTATTCTGTTTCTAGCTGACGGGCTGTGCTGGTTGCCTTGTTTTTTCCTTAGTTCATTTCCTCACCCTTTATGCTATTTATTTTTAACCAATAGGATGTTCCAGTTTACCAGCATTTGAGAACAAGGTACTTTTCCAAGAAAATAATTAAGAGCTAAGGTGTTCTGATGCTCACCATTTTTCTTTTTTTCTAAACTGTTAATTTTCTTGTCAAAACCCTTTCAAGCTTCTTTCTGCACAACCCTGCTTTGAAATCTTTATCATTATTTATTTGGCTGTAGTGTTTAAAACATTTTTACTTTAAGGAAGCAGTTGTTTGTGAGACCGACAATGAGAGTAAGTGATTAAAAATAGTTTTCAATTTTTTTTTTTAACCAAAAAGTTCAAGTTGGGACTTCCCTGGTGGCGCAGCGGTTAAGAATCCACCTGCCAATGCAGGGGACACAGGTTCGATCCCTGGTCAGGGAAGATCCCACATGCCATGGAGCAACTAAGCCCGTGCACCACAACTACTGAGCCTGTGCTCTAGAGCCCGCGAGCCACAACTACTAAGCCCATCCGCCACAACTACTGAAGCCCATGCGCCTAGAGCCCGTGCTCCGCAACAAGAGAAGCCACCGCAGTGAGAAGCACGTGCACCACAACGAACAGAAGCCCACGCTCACCGCAACTAGAGAAAGCCGCGCAGCAACTAAGACTCAACACAGCCAAAAATAAATAAATAATTTTTTTTTAAATTGAAAAAAAAAACAGTTCAAGTAACTTAAGGACCTGAAAAATTTTATGAAAAACCTGAAGACTTGGGGCTGTTTATTTTGTGATGGGTCCTAATACCAAGAATCACTGCCTTCACCCGTTCTGGTGTGTGGCCACCCTGTCACAGATTGCATACATATCACCAAGCAGGCTGTCCAAGCCACCCCACACTCTGAGGTTCTCTCACCAGAAATTCACTTCTGTCATTCTGAAAAACTCCAATAGCCACAGAGATGCAAGAAGAACAGAAACAACTGGTCACAGAAAACAGCTATCTCATTTCTTTCACTGTTAGCAGACTTTTTGAGTTTCCTTTCTATTCTGGAGTCAATCTGGTAGCATATTTTCCAAGAAAATCATCTATTTGATCCATATTTTCTAATTTATTTGCACAGAATTTTGCAATGTATAAATCATTTCATCTCCTCTATTTTTATTTCTCATTATCTAGTTTTCTCTGAGCTTTCTTCACCTATTTCTTGATTATGCAGGTAAAATATGTCTACATATTTTTTTAAATTGTTGTTCCCCTAAAGAACTAGCTCTCAGATTTATCATTTTTAAAAATTTTCTAATTTATTGAGGTCTAGTTTGATCATTATTTCTTTCTGCTTCCCTTTATTGTTTCCAATTTCTTTTTTTTTTGAATTTTTGAATTAAAAAAAAATTTTTTATACAGCAGGTTCTTATTAGTTATCTATTTTATACATATTAGTGTATACATGTCAATCCCAATCTCCCAATGCATCCCACCACCACCCCACACACACTTTCCCCCTTAGTGTCCATACGTTTTTTTCTCTACATCTGTGTCTCTATTTCTGCCTTGCAAACCGGTTCATCCATACCTTTTTCTAGATTCCACATATATGCATTAATATACGATATTTGTTTTTCTCTTTATGACTTACTTCACTCGGTATGACAGTCTGTAGGTCCATCCATGTCATGTTTCCAATTTCTTGACTTGCATGCTTCATTTGTTTATTTTCATTCTTTTATTACAGTCCATAAATTGTGATATGTGACTGTCAGTTAGGAATTGCATTGGTTCCTAACAAACAGACCCAAAATAGCAACTTAAGAGTTACGATATTTTTCCCCCAGAGATAGGAAGTCCAGAGCTGGAATGGATGCCAGGATATTTTTGAGGAACACCTCTTTTTATCTTTCTACTCATCTACTTTTAGCATGTATTAGACACCTTATGATTACAAGATAGCTAATCCAGCATCACATATACCAGATGGGGCAACCTTCTTTTTAAGGAGCTTTCTTGGAAGCCCCACCCACCAATAATCCCTTGCATCTTATTGGTGAGAACTTAATCTTATGGCCACCCCCACCTACAAGAAAGGGTTGGGAAATACGGGTTTTTTTAAACTGGTCATTGACACTCTCAAAATCAATGTTCTGTTGGTAAAAAGAGAGACGAGAATGAACATCGGGAAGGCAGCCAGTAGTTTCCACCACAGAAATGTTTCTATTATTATTTTCTAGATAGTTTCAATGTGTGGTTTTGGTTTCTTTGACTCAAGAGTTGTTTTTGAGAAAGTTTTTGCATATCCGGTATGTTTGCTATGCTGTTTTGGCTTGGAGGGTCTTTATTTCTGTATGTTGTTAATTTCTATTTGCATTGTATTATGGTCAGAAAATGAAGTCACAGGAATTCCCTGGCAGTCCAGTGGTTAGGACTCTGTGCTTTCACTGCTGAGGGCACGGGTTCAAACCCTGGTCAGGGAACTAAGATCCCGCAAGCTGCATGGTGCGGCCAAAAAAAAAGAGAAAGAAAGAAATGAAGTCACTATTATTTCTTTACTTTTCAATGTATTGAGGTTTCTTTTGTGGGCAAATATACAGATAATTTTTGTCCATGTTTAATGGGTGCTGGATGTAGTTTCTGTTTTAAGGGATGGCATTCAAAATACATCCATTAATATGCCCTTACCGATTATTTAGTTCAGTTATAGCACATCCTCACTTATTTTGTCTTTCTAATTTGTCTTGGGCTTTCCTGGATACATTCATCTCCTACTACTAGCTTGGTGCTATCAGTTTGCTTGGTGATTATTCTTTTAAATGTAAATCATGTTTGACATCATCACCTCCCATTTTACAGATAGGAACAACTCGGAGAGATACAGTCATCTGCAATATTCATCATCTCACCGATTCCAATGATTGATTTCATAATGTCTACTTTCACTTGCATCAGCGTTATACTAACATTTTAAAATAATTTAACTTTTAATTAGGATAAAACAAGATAAGATGAAAACCTGTACTCTCCAGCTTCCCATCCCCAATCCTGATCACATGTCTCAGAGGAAACCAACTGCAAATTGCAGCTGTTTCTTCTAGTACTTACCTCCATGTTGCTGAGTGATATGCCTAGCTGCAATTTATCATTTTTACCTATGGTAGATGACATACACATACATATGAATTTCTCATTCTGCTAGCTTCCCAAGAATAAAATCAAGAGCCAGTTGTGTTTACATTATTGTGATTATATAATTACTGTTCACTGAAGGGCTAGATTGTAGACTCTGGCCATCTTTCCTCTCTTCCATAACTTTAACTTTTCTAGAGGCAGTAACTGCTACTTTTAGCTTGTCTTGTTTTCTATATACCTACCCTTAAATATCTTCATCAGCTATATGACATCTGTTAGATGCTTCAGTATTAATTTCCAGATGATCAAAATATCAGGTAATCTGGTGGTCTTTTTCCGTGGTGACCTCCCTTGCAAACTTCCACCCTCCAGCCCTATACTACGGTCTGGTTGCTCTCTTCCCTTTGTGCTATATTGTTTCCCAAGTTTGGTGTCTTCCTCTCTCTTAGTTTACCCAATGGTCTGAGGGAGCACGGGTCCAGTAACTTTTAAAGGTTTGAGGGAGAAAAATTTTGAGTCCTTGTATTTTGAAAAATGTCTTCATTCTGCACTTACTTTTGAATGATAGTCTAGCTGTATTTAGAATCCAGGTTAGAAGTATCTTTCCCTCAGATTTTAAAGTATTACTCCGTTATCTTCTAACTTCCAGGGATGCTATTAAGAATTCTGGTGCTATTATGATATCCTGTCCTCTGTGTACGCCCCGTTTATTTTTCTCTGAAAGTTTTTAGGACCTTTTCCTTGTCCTTGGTGTTCTGAAATTTCACGATGACATTCCCCAGTGATGATTTTATTAAATTGGCCACTTTTATAAAACATGAGCACTTAATATATTCCTTCAATATGGAAATTCCCTTTAGTTCTATGAAATGTCCTGGTATTATCTCTGTGATAATGTTTAGAAAACCATTTTATTTTGTTCTTGGTGTTTGCCTCTAACATATTAGTAACGTTGAATCTTCTAGACTGAATTTCAATTTTTCATATTTCTTTTCTCATCTACTCAACTCCATCGTTTTTGTTCTAATTTTTGAGAGATACTTGAATATAAAAAATTTGAGGATGTATTTAATTTTTAATTTCCACTTTTCCTTTACTCTTCTCTGTTTTTCTTTTTAAGTTCTATTTTGGACATGAAAACAGCTTCTCTCTCTGAGGATATTATACTATAACTTTTTTTTCAGAAAAATGCAATTTCTCTGCTGTCCGCAACATCCCCATCTTCCGCAAGGTTTCTCTTTTCTGGTTTGTTTGGGTCCCTGTCTTTCATGTTGAAAGCCTTCCTAATATGACTTGGATCTTTGGCTGCCTGATCCTATTTAAGAGGGAAGTAGTAAAAGCAGATTGGAGGCTCTGTATATGTGCAAAGGAGTTATTAGCTGGTAAACTTCAAGTTATGTGGGGCGAAGAGTGCCAAGCTTTCCACTGAGGGACCTGCACATTTCAGTGTCTGGGAGCATTCTTCCCTAGAGCTGTTTGATTTCCCAAGAAAAGAATCCTCCAATCCACTACTGAGGCTGCAGCGGGGCTGGCTGCTGGTCTATGGGACAGGGCAGGGGAGGAGCAGGGAGGTCGCAACTCAAATTCAGTCCCTGTTTTCAGTCACCCACACCCGCTTCCAACATCATTCCAGTTCAGTTTCCCCAGAGAAGAGAACTCCAGTCTACTGCTGGGGTGGGGAGGGGGCAGGGGCAGGTGGGTGCCCAGATATCCAGGGCACAGAGGAGACGCTGGAGGTCTAACTGCTCCAGTTCTCAAGGCACCTAAATAATTCCCTAGACGTTGGCCCCTCACCCTGACTTCCACAGTAACTGATGCCTTCCCACTTCTGAGCTGCTCAACAGCTCTGCAGGAAAATCACCTCATTTGTATACTGCAAGCGCCTCAGGTTGAAGCATCTCTCACCCCGCTAATTACCACTACATCTGCTTCAGCGCTCTCCTCCGCTAAGTCTCCACTGCCGTTCTTTGTCTTTGGAGATTTAATTTTTATTCCTTTACTGTCTTCTGAGTGGGATTTTTGAAAAGGAGATACCTAGTTTCTCTAGCTGGATGAGACTAATAATATTTATAAAACACTTCAATCCTAGAACAAGAACAGCAAACGCGCCTTAGATGAAACAACGTACAAAGGCCTTCAAGACCGCAATGTCCGGGTGTGTCTTGATCCCTCGTTTCCGAGCAGCGCTGGCATGTTTTATTCTGCGCCTCTAGCAGAGTCCGTATGCATTAAAATGTATAACAAATATCATTTTTAACAGAAGAGCTTCTGTACAAATTTATTCACTATGATGTTTTTTAAAATATTTACTCAATGAGGTCATTTTACTCACCCATAATCTCTTACACCGACTCTGACTTTTCTATGAAAACATTTCTCCTAATATTTATTAATAAAATTCTTCTCTAGGGTTTTATAGTCCTTTTCATTAGTTGCTGCTACTACAGTCAACACTAATTACATTTCAATCTTTGAGTAAGGCCACCTTGGTTTATTACATTCTTAGCTCCCTGTTTGCAAATTAATCCGCATATGTGAATTTCATGAAATGTCCACAATTTACATTTCCTTGACAACAAACCTCAATCCAGTATTTTCATGGAATGACATTTCTCAGCTGGGCACTGGTGTCATAAGCAAATGTGGGTTTCCTTCCCAATCACAGTGTAAACACTGAACTAATGAATCCATTTAAGGACAGCTGTTCTGTCTTCAGCCACCAGGCCACGTCACCATCCTAATGTACTCCACGGGCACACTTGTTCAATCGGGGACTAAGCCCAACCGAGGACTTACATAATTTGGCAGTAAACGCTGACCAATTGCCAGGATGTAACATTGTGGCACTTAGCAAATAAAAGAGGTGTTTTGGAGTGGAAATAATGCTTTTGGGAAAGACTGCTAAATGATGATAATTGCTTTAGTTAGCGAGATCAATGAGTGTGTTTGTGCATAAGGACAAAGAGCTTAGCACTTGTAAGAACTATGAACATATGCCAGATAGAAACATTTCCTCTCTGGGCCATCACATGTTATCAGCTGAGTCTGGAGATTAGTCACAATGCCAGGCCACACCTCCCACCTCACCACTCTAACTCCCTGTGGCACCTCCGGGCCCTGAAAGCACATTCACCAGCCATTCCAGAGGCCCTCATGGCTACCGCGGACATGCAGCCAGACAATGAGAAACCTTCCCACCATGCTTTGTCCTTCTTCCTGGGGACAGCAGTCCCCACCGGCCAGGCCCAAGCACCCAGCACAGCACCTGGCATGGGGCAGGGACTCTGTGTATGGACGTCTGCTTGGAATGAATAATTCTATTTGATCATACAAGTCATTTAAGAGAGCATCTAAAGCAGGGACGGGGAGCTGATGAGGCTTGGTGCAGTCCTGAGCTTGATTCCAGGAAATAAGAAGTGAGCCACAAACCAAAAAATAATGTCCCCTGTGTGGGGTATGGTGACTATCTCGTTCAGAGGGAAGCCACTGCCGGTCTGATGATACACACAACACCTCTGAAGAGTGGACAAAACGTTCACTCCTAAAGGACTTGCTTGTAGGACTAGTGGGAAGGCATGAATTTTGTGCTGGAATATCCGCATTAGATCCTCAACGACATAAAAGTGAAAAATCAGAGTGTGGAACATCCAACGTTAGCAAAATGTGTACTGATTTTTCAACGTATTCCTAAACATGACAGAAAGAGGCAGCTTTACCTAAACTAAGCTTTATTTTCTTCCTATTTCTTTCCTCCTATCTATCCGTCCATCCATCCATTCTGTAGGGGAAAAAAAAAAAAAGGAAACTGACCAAACTTTTAAGATTTCAAAGGAAATGTCTCACATACAGTCAGACCTTCAGAATTCCCTGGGAAAACAATTTCAAAAATAAACTTTGAGGCTTGAAAACGACAGCAGAGTTGCTGTCTACTTTACACAGTTCAGTATGGTTTGAATCTCTTTAAATGAGCATGATGACCAAAACTTTTCTACTTGGGGGGAAAAAAATTAAATTTTTAATATTGAGTGGTGTAGCTTCCCCCAGAACTCACCTTGCACAAAAAGGAGGGTGGCAAAGAGAAAAGGAAAGCCAGTAGGAAAGTTCCTTTTATACTAGGGTCGGAGACCTTGGAGAATCAACCAGGAGTTTGAAGATCAGGGGGTCACGGGGCCGGGGACTAAGGACCTTGACTATGCTCAGATTGGAGTGCAGGCACCAAGCTGGCCTCCCTGGGATCCTTACCCCGTCTTTGAAGTGTGTCCTTCTGCTGTCCCCATGGATGGTCTCCTACCACGTCAGTCTCTGCTCCACTTTTGTCAGTTTTGATCCCACTCCTCTTTTATATTCCCCACTTTACCTTTAAAATTCAGTGATTGATATTTTGTATTCCACAAGGTCTCTAAAAAAAAAATCAGAATTCATGCCCAAAAAATGTTTCAGAAATGTTATACGTCCTTCACCTCTTGACCCTGAAATGATTTCTAAAAGTTCTCCCACCAAGGCAGAGCTAAGACACAAAAGTTTGCAATTCTGAAGACCAGTAATGGAGAGCACACCCAGGTACACGGGCCAGAAACGTGTCTAATGCTGCACTCAGATCAAATTCCAGCTCTGGCTTAACTTCTCTGAGAGTTTTCCTATCTCTAAAGTCAGATTATTAATGATGACTTCATAAGGTGCTTGGGAAAATTAAATCATAGTTTGTATGCTAAATGAAATAGGAAATAAGTGGGAAAAAAAATTCCATGTGGCATTTATGGCCACAAGAAATCTGACTTTGATCATAAAATGTTTTTAAATACTTCTGAGGCAGAGGCTAAAAACCCCACTGGTTAACCAAACAGCATTAAGCACCAGCATCCTGAAATAATTTATTGACTAATTAAGAAACCAGAGGGTTGAGAATCTAAAATACAGTGCTGTGTCCAGAGTGGAAATTTGATAAATAGTTGTTGACTGAATAAATGAACATCTTTAGGCTGCCAGGTCCACAGAAAAGTTCTTAACCAGACGTAACAGACCCATGACATTTGTGCTATAGTTTCCATATGGAGCCTGAGCCTAAAACGTATCAACACAGGGTCTTCGCTGCATTTTTATGTCCAATCTAACTTCAGAAGCCTCCTCAACACCACACCTGTGCGGTCACTGCCCATCGATCAGTGTAGACACAATATAAATCCATTTGCCATCCCTGACATATGCTCTGATTCTCACCTAAACCCACCTACACTGAAGCCAAAATGTCTAAGAACTAAATCGCCTCCAAAACTCTGGGGGTAGTTCTCTGACTTCTCAGTCCTGTCACTCATTAAACTATAGTCAACTCTGAGCCCTGACAAGCTCTTCAAACACATACCTTAAGCTCAGGTTCACAGTACTGACATGAACACAATGCTATCAGGCCACCAAGAAGAAGGGAACATTTTTGCGGGTACCTGGCCAAGAGAAGCCTCTGTCCTCACACTGTTTTGTTTTTGTTTTTGTTTTTTTACCACGTTCACTTTCAATTTCTTTCCATCAGTAAAAAACTATCTCCCTTCAGCTATGAAGATCCTCTCTTGCAGGCTTACCCACTCCAGAAGTTTCTAACGCCTCTGGCACACAGTCAGCGCCGCACAGCTCAGCAAGGCTCACCAGTGCCAGCTCTTTTGTAGATGGGTTTTGTCCCCAAAACGACGTCTCAAGTTTTTTCAGCCAGTTCTGAGTCAGGCGTGCACATCACCCCCGCACGGTGCCAGGCAAGCGCAGAGTGCTTGCCTTGTATCATCTTGTCTGGTCGGATCCTTGCAGCCCCACCTGTGAGGGATTCTACTTTCTCCCCGTTAGAGATGTGAAAGATTGCCCCCATGGTCTCACACCTGGCTCGGGGGCAGCATCAGGATTTAGCCCCAGACCTTCCGTCCCGGACACCTGAGCGCTTTCTTGAGCAGGGACCACGTTTCATGTTCCTGCCCTCCCACAGTATCTGGTAGTTATCCTGATGTGGTCATTGGATGGCTATGGACCAAGACACGTCACCATGTCCCGCCACACTGGCACGCTAGCAAAGCAGCCCCCTGTCTGTCAGAGCGCAGCAGACGGGTCACTCCTCAGAGAGGCCTTCCTCTTCGCCACATTCCCAGCACCCAGAACAGCGTCCCACATGTAGCAGGCGCTGAATACGTAAATGGATGGATGCACTAATAAAACCATGTGCGATGCACGTGGCTCGGAATCCCTTTTTAAAATTTGAACAATTAAAACAAAACAGTCAAGGGTTTCCATAACAAATCCCCATGCCCATCCTTCTAGTGTGCCTACTACCTCCAACTGGAATATGTATCACTGTTTAAAACACTAGACTCTGATTGCCAGCATCACTGAGGCTTTTCTTCCCACCGCCAGCGGCCACGTTCACAAGGGGTGTGTGTTCCAAAAGTAGAAGATAGGTCCTGGGGTTATGAAGCATCTCCTAAGGGGAGTAAAGGAACACTGTGGAATTCCAACAATGCCAGCTGTAACAAGCCCCATTCCTGGAACCTCCTCAAAGAGGATTTCTGCAAAGTGAATTCCAGAGCTAAACATCCTCCCTTGGAAGATATGTTACACCCTCTGCAAAGTATCTCTTCTTGGTCACTTGAAAAAAGATCAAACCAGGAAAAATCTGTCCATCTTTGTCCTCATCAGGGAAGAGACTGAGGGAGTTGGCATCATGAGCAAACTTGGCCAAATGATTACAAAATCCAGAGTCCCCGGGAGGGGTCCAAGGCATCCCTGCGGGCATCCATTCACAAACCACCCAACCTCATAAGTGTATCAGTCAGTTGTTCCCATGAGACCCAGAAAGGCTATAATGTAAATGAGAGACGGCTGGAATTGTCCAGAGACACCTACTGAATATCATATAGTGAGACTATTAAAATTAAAAGAAAAAAAAAAAGATGGTACTGTATAGTCGTCCAAAATATTAAAAAATAAAATTAAAATAAGCCTTCTAAAATAGAAACCTAGCAGATTCCCACATGTCAACTCAGGCTGTCTGTTGTTCAAGACAGTTATTATCCCAAAGTTTGATGACACCAGGGATTTTGTTCCCCAGTGTAATCTTCCTCCCCAGAATTCTCCTCGGTGGGCAGCAGGGGAAGTGGGACCCTCCCAGACGCCGAAGTCACCCCAACCATGCAGCCTCGTGTTCTCACCAGTTACTCAAGTGACTGAAGAGCTGACTGTGCTTTCAGATATTCTGCACATTTCCGAGGTCCATGGCTCCCTCTCTCCTTTCCTAAAGCACTCCCACCCCGTCCCCTCCTTCATATTCTGCCCTTTGTCTTCTGCCCTAGTCTCCGTGGTTTCACAGTTCCACATTGCTGGGCTCACCCGAAAGTATGAGAGCTTCAGGTTCTATCTGGAAGTTGCTATGGTCTGAATGTCTGTCCTCCCAAAATCCATATGTTGCAATCCTAACGCACACACTCCCACGTGCCCCCAGCATGATGCTATTAGGAAGTGGGGCCTTTGGAAGATGTTTAGATTATGAGGATAGAGCCCTTATGAATGGGACCAGTGGCCTTATAAAAAAGACACCACACACCCCCCCACAACCCAGAGATCTCTAGTCCCTTCCACCATGTGAGGCCCAGCAAGAGGGCACCAGCTACAAACCAGGAAGAGGGCGTCACCAGAACACCACATGCTGCCACCTTCATCTTGGAATTCCCAGCCTCCAGAACTGTGAGAAATAAGCTTCCGTTGTTTATAAGCCACCCAGGCTATGGTATTTTATTGGAGAAGCCCAAAGGGCCTAAGACACAAGTGATCAGGATATAAACAAACACATGTACACAAATGAGATACATATGGGATGGCCACTCACTTCTCCTTACAGCAAGAATCTGTCTCCCTCTTGGGCCCCATTTCCCAAGTGCAGAATCCCTTCTGCTCTGGTCTCCAGGAGCCAGGGGACGGCAGAAAGACCTGGAGAAACATTAGAGTTGGGAGCTTCTCCTGCATACCTTCCTAAGCCAGACCCTGGCATTGGTGGGTAAAAGCCATCAACTCCATTATCTTTATTTCCTATTTAAATATCTTTATTTGATACAGATGTCTCCAGTAAGGAAGTTTCACAGTTCATGATGTTTTTCAATACTCAGAAATTGAATCAGTAATCAGAAAACTGAAGTTTCAGTTATGTAAACAAACAAAAGTATTATATATTTTAGCTTTTAGGGTTTGTATGTATATTCTTTTGTATTCATATGAATATAGATATTTTAAAATTTCTCTCTTGGAAGCATGCTACAATTTAATGGCCCACTCAGAGCGTATACTATCCTCGTTTTGTCAAAAATAGCTTTTCACAAGCACTTTGAGAAGTTAAGACCTATTCCTAGGTGTCCCTGTCCTCAGCTGCATCTTTAATACTGATTAATTCCTATTTTAGTCTTTCACATGCTTGTAAAATGTACAGATGCCTTTAAAGAAAAAAAATGCTGAAAGAACCCTTGTGTTCACTAAATGTACAAATATTAAACTATTATAGTTCTTATGATACCACAAAATCAAAACAAATCTGCACCTTAAATACAAATATGATTTAAAAAACCAGTACCATTCAACTTCACAACACGAATTTAAAATGCAGGATCATGTAAATTTTGCTGAAACTAAAATCACCATACGTGCTGTGAACAGGAAGACAGCCTCCACCGCAGGGCAGAAACCGTCCTTTGTGCAGGCTGCCCCAGAAACACCGGCGCTTCGCGCGGTATGATAGCCTCACTTATATGCCCACTCCATCTCAGCTCTTTCCCAAGAGTTCATGACACTTAAAATACTATAATATTACCTGAAACCTAAACCATTATAAACATGGCATTGGAATGGGTGGTGGTGACCAGCGGCCATCCAGCTCATTCAGGATATGCTGATACTAATATTTTATTTAATCACTAACGAGTTCCTACTGAGAGCTTATTGCTATGCTAGACCCTCTCCTACAGCAGTTCCGTGAAGAGACAAAGTCCCCCCATAGACCTACACTCTGTGGGGGGAGAGAGATAAGCAAGTAATTCACAGTGATGCGTGCCATGAAGAAAACGGAGCAGGGTGAGGAGAGAGCAAGGTGGTGGTGGTGAAGGTCCATCTGAGATACAGTGGCCAAGGAAGGCCTCTCTGAGAAGGGAACATTTGATTTGAAAGAGAGGAAGAGATCCCTGTAAGTCACGTGACAGCCAGGCAGAGAGAACGGCAAGTTAGAGCCACGGAGGAAGGGATGTGCCGGGCTCGTGCGAGAATCAGCATGAAAGCCATCTTGGCCAGAACACAGGTGGAGACACGCAGGGGAGGGAGGGGAGGGCAGAGCAGTCAGCAGGAGCCAAACCTTGGGGGTCTGTGGGCCTCAGTAAGACGCTGGGTCTTATCCCAAGTGGGTGAGAAGTCACCAATGAGACTCAAGACGTAATTCAAAGCCAGGGGCTGGTTGAGCTCAGCTAGGAAGTAACGCAGGTAGAGAAGATGGGGACAGAGCTCAGAGCCTGGCTGCACAGTGCGCCCTGTGGACCAGGAGTAACAGCATCACCTGGGAGCTTGTTAGAAATGCAAAATCTCAGGCCCCGCCCCAGACCCGCTGAATCCTCATCTGCATTTAACAAGAGCCACAGGAGGGTCTAGGCCCTGGCAGGAGTCAAGAAGAAGGGAAGGAGCAGGCAAAGACAACAGAGAAGGAGCAGCCAGTGGGACAGGAGGAGACCAGGAAAGTGTGGTGGCCTGGGAGCCAAGAGAGGCTGGTGTTTAAAGAAGCAAGGACTTCCCTGGTGGCACAGTGGTTAAGAATCCGCCTGCCAATGCAGGTGACACGGGTTCGAGCCCTGGTCCGGGAAGATCCCACATGCCATTGAGCAACTAAGCCTGCGTGCCACAACTACGGAGCCTGCGCTCTACAGCCCATGAGACACAAGTACTGAGCCTGCGTGCTGCAACTACTGAAGCCCGTGTGCCTAGAGCCTGTGCTCCGCAACAAGAGAAGCCACCGCAATGAGAAGCCCACGCACCGCAACGAAAACCCAACACAGCCAAAAATAAATAAATAAATAAATAAATTTTTTAAAAAAAGAAGCAAGGAGTGCTCAGATAAGCCAAACACTGTTAACAAGCCGAGGGCAACCCCGATGGAGATTAAAGATGACCTCGACAAGAACTTTGTCACTGGAGTGGAAGGCACGGGAGCCCAACCAGAGTGGGCTAACTAGAGAATGGAGTAACGACAGCTCTTTCAAGGAGTGTTCATTACCACAGAAATTAAAATACAAAAATAAAAGGCAGTCACGGAAAACGGAAATGCCTCCCTTGCTCACCCCCAACTCTCCCTTTCACCCCAGGATGAAATCTCTGCTGTGTTGGTTTCGTCTCCCCCAAGGATCTGTTTGCAGCCGGGGCAGGAGGCAGGGGTGCAAATAAAAAACGCATAACCTGGCATTTATGCTCAAAGAATTCTAAGCCAGACCTTACCTAATTTTATGGAATGTGACTTTTTTCCCTCCCTCTGGCAGTCGCCTATTATCCTGAGTTGCAGCTGAACCTCTAAGGGTGTGCCAAGAGCAGCTGAAGAGGTATGGTCTGCGTTTAATGAACACCAAATGCAGAAGCATATGGAAATTCCTCTCACCCTGAGAATGCCAGAAAAGACATTGAGAAAGAAACCAACGCAGAAAAAAAAGTCACTACTTTTCCCTCTCCTCTCCAAAACCCCTTAACCTATCAAAGCTCACCCCCAGCCCATCCTACTTCTACTCCAGGTAGGGGGGAAGCTACACAGAATCACATTCTAAAGGTAGAAAGGCTTTCAGAGACCATTTAACATACCCCTAACTTCCATTTGATGAGCCACTTTCAAAGCTCCCTAGCTCCAAACTTTTGGACCCAAATCTCTGCTCAGGGATCATTCCCATGTCCATCATCACTTCTCCCAAGCCAGTAACACATAGCAGCAACTCCAGCTTACTTTCCTCCACCTACACCCAATACTGATGTTAGGTCCCAAAGTCCCTTCTTTGTCTTACTGCCCCACAACATGCAACATGGAGCAGTTCTTTAATGATAATGATGATGATGATGATGATGATGATGATGTAATTAACTCTTAAATACTCAGACTATGGGGACTTCCCTGGTGGTCCAGTGGTTAGGACTCAGTTCTTCCAATGCAGGGGGCACGGATTCAATCTCTGGTCAGGGAACTAAGATCCCACATGCCGTGCGACACAGCCAAAAAACTTTTAAATTAAAAAATATATATATAAATACTCAGACTATGTACCAAGTACTCTTCTAAATGCTTGTATATTGAACATGAACCTACTCTGAATGGTCATGTCCAAAACTAACCTCCAGACATTAGCCTAAATGTAGAACATTAACACGTACACTTTAATTTGGGTGGTTAACGGATGATCACACAGAAAAAAAGAGCAAAAAGAGAAAGTATTTAAACGTCTTAGTTTTCTCCGAGGGGCTCAATTTAGAACGGTTTTGTATTAAAAACCAAAGTGTAATTTGATCTCTCCAATGGGAGCGTCTCTGGGTCACAGCAGTGGAAATCATGGTGTCAAGCCCTAGATAAATTTATCCCGTACCCTTTAACTGTCCCGAGGGTGGCAGGAAGCAGACACTCGTATCAAAACAGGTGCCAAGTTGTGAAACAGAACACGCAACAAAAGTAATTTTTTTTAAATCCTGGACATGGGGGAAAAAAAAAAAAAGCACTACAAAGAAAAGAGGAAAAAATGAAGAGGAAAAGGAAGAAACACAACCGGGAGACAATGGAAGGAAGTCCTTCCCTGGAAGTTAAGGGTTTTTTAAAAAATAGAGGGTCACACATTTCTCCCAAGCTTCAGGATTCTTTCTGTGTCCTATGCTAGTGACAGTTCCTATGACTTCTCTATTTGTATGAAGTGATTAGAGAGTTATAGGGCAAAGATACAATGACCTGTCTAAAGAAGCTAAAAACCCACATTCAGCATCCCAGGGAAAAATCTGCCTCAAGCAAGCTGAGGCTTTTAACTTAGAAACTTTAACAATCACTCACATCCACACTGCGATGTTACGGTGAACAAAGTGCTTCCACGTTCACAATCTCAGGCAGGACCTGCTACTGGCCCCAGTCTCCAAAGGAGCACACGATGCGGTACAGCCAACGGCACTGAACAGCTGGGACTGGATTCCAGCTCTGAACCATCCGTGAGTGCACACTAAGACCCTTCTCAGTGTGCTTCCTGCTTTTAAAGCCAGGCCCTCCTCTCACATGGGCTCAGTGTGTTTGGGAAAAGGGGTTATGCTTTCCTCCAAGTAGCTGATTATAATCTTTCCCGAGTAGCATTCCTTTGATTCTAATGCTTGTTCTTGCCAAAAGTGTCCCATCAGATATCCTCAGACAACTCCAACAGACAGGCCTTACCCTGGAGCCCTCACATCCAAATGCACCATTAAGAACATTACCTGGACCCATCTCTGACCCCAGATGCACTGGAAGAAAGAGGGGTCCCTTTGTTGTTTAAAGGTAGAAAGGGAATCGGGGGGAACTTTGTTTAAGAAAGAGCCCCTCAGGGGACTTCCTTGGCGGTCCATTGGTTAAGATTCTGAGCTTCCACTGCAGGGGGCACGGGTTCGATCCCTAGTCAGGGAACTAAGATCCCGCATGCCACACAGTTCGGCCAAAAAAAAGAAAGAAAGAGCCCCTCAAAGAGCCCAGGGATGTCTATCCTGTTTCTACATATAATGATGTGTTGGTCTGCTCAGGCTGTCATAACAAAAAACCATAGACTAGGGCTTCCCTGGTGGCGCAGTGGTTGAGAGTCTGACTGCCAATGCAGGGGACACAGGTTCGAGCCCTGGTCTGGGAGGATCCCACATGCCACGGAGCAGCTGGGCCCGTGAGCCACAACTACTGAGCCTGCGCGTCTGGAGCCTGTGCTCCACAACAAGAGAGGCCGTGACAGTGAGAGGCCCGCGCACCGCGATGAAGAGTGGCCCCCACTTGCCACAACTAGAGAAAGCCCTCGCACAGAAACGAAGACCCAACACAGCCATAAATTAATTAATTAATTAATTAAAAATTTTAAAAAACCACCAGTCAAACACATGGCTGTGGTCGGTGTGGTCACTCTAGAGCCAACACTTGCGATTCCTGACTTGCCCTCCACCTCTGGCCTGCTGGGTGGCCAGAATGGAGATACTCATGTCCTTCAACAGGTCACCGGGCACACCATCCCGGTTAGCTCTCAACATACCCCTCCTGGATCACCCCCCACCCCCCGCCAGAAAGACAGGGCAAACAATCTTCCAGGACCCAGTGAACGCAGAGCACCATATCACCCGAAGACGCATCCAGCAAGTTCCTGACCTCAGAGGCCTGCACCAGCTGGGCTGTGAATGTGATTTACATGGTGAAAATTTTTGAGCTGTGGACAGTTTCCCACAAGCTAGAGTAGAGCTAAATGACTAACAAACTTGCAGACCATGTGCTGTGTAAGGAAGAAGGAACAACTGGCAAGCTGCGCAAACACGGAAGATGTACCTTCCCCAGAGACGATAACCTCTGAGCAGAGTTGAAGTGGGAGCGTTAAACAAAACACGTATACCAATGCTGCTTATGTAAGACCCAGCTCTGCCCCTTCCCTCTTCCATCTCAGAGAATATCATTCTCCAAGAGAGAAACGTCAATTGGATGAAAAACAGAAGAGCTGATTTAGTCGCAGAGCAGAACGGGAAAAACCAAACACGAGGATAAAAGGGAATTACAAAGGGGCTGAGAGCAAGAAAGGAGTGACAAAAAATACAAGATGAGATGGAAGCGATTATAGGGAGAAAGATATTAATTAAACTTGCTTGGCCATAGGAAACCACAGTGACAGGAAGTGTGGACTGGGGTGTTATTTGGGTTGAATATAAGAAGAGACCAAATTAAAGCTCCACTTCAAACATTCCTTAATAAGCACCACCTAAGAACCCAGCTCCCTGACCCGAGAGCCGGGAATCTCCTTTGCTCCCCAGCTGCTCTCCTCTTACAGATGCTCGTGACCCCAACAGTGTCCCGGACATCGCAGACACCCTGGACTGTAGCCTGCTGGGGCCCAGGCTACCACCACCCCTGCTTTGATCTGAACCCAGTGCTGCCAAGGCCCCAAGCCACCCAGCTGAAGACAGTGTGTGCCACCCAAGGACATCAATCCAACCCCCAGGCCCACCAAATACCCGGGAGTCACCCCGCAGACCCTCCCAGGCACCGCTCCCTCACAGCAGCTCTATTTCCACATTCCTATGATTTTTAAAAATTTTTAATTAACGTGTGTCTCCCCCAGACTGTAAGATCCATGAGAACAGGGGCTGTATTGGTTTTCTCACCATTTTGCCCCCAGTGCCCCACAGCATGCCTGACATAGTGTAATTGTTTATGAAATAAATGAATGAACGAACGGACCGATGGAGACTCCTCTCTCCACCCCTCCCGCAAGCAACCTGAGACCACCAGAAGGAGAAAAGGACACTTCAATTCCGAGTGACTAGTACAGAGTTTGACCTTGGAATCAGTTTACCCGTAGAAATGGTGGTATGCCACAGATGTCGGGTGGGGGCCTGGAACCTAGCCACCATTTATGACACTGAGTGCCCAGGTAGATACATGCTAGCTCCAAACAATTAACTAATTGCAAAATAAACTTTTGGAAATCGTCCAGTTTGTACGTTGGAGACCACGTGCAGAGGATTATGAGGAGAAGGCTGAGGATGCGGCTGCCAGGATAGCACCCAGCAGGCTGTGACAGAGCATCTCCGTGGGCGCCCCGGCAACAGACAGGAGACGAGGTTCTAGAACACCCCGATAGCAGGTGCCTCTGAGAGCAGGCGCTGATCTCCAATTCAAGCCAGAAAAAAGATGGCTTGCCGACAGGCCCAGGTGGCAAGGAGGCCATGTACAGAGGAGGGACCGAGGAAGTCAGGTGAGGGTGCTGGCTTAGTGAGAAGACAGAGCAGAATTCTAAGGGGAAAACGAGAATGTTCTTGACGACTACGAAGAGGTGGTGAGCTGTGGTTCCAACAGCCCTGGAAACAGAAACCAGAAACATCTTCTGCCCACATAGGCAGAGAGACTGGGCATGTCACCACCCTGAACTCTGACCCATAAAAAGGGATGGTGGGTTTCCAGCTCAACATGTAAAGAGTCTGGATGCCACCACTCCGCACCCTCACCAAAAAAAAAGGTTAAACTGAAAAGAAGTTGGCCACTTCATGGGGCCACCATGAGGCTTCACTGAGACCGTGAACATGGAAGCACTTTTTCAAATGCAGTACAATAAAGAAGTAGAAGGCATCAAAACCGTATTTCTGTGGGTTTCTTTTTTCATCCAACCTCTTGAAGATTATAAAAACAGCAATAGTAAAAATAGCAATGTGGTCTCTGAAAGCAGGTGGATTTACCACACAGAGGCTCTAGAGCAGATTCCAAGCGTGGTGGAAGAACATTTAGGACAGAGGAAGCCACCTCTAAGCCCGCTCAGGGTTCATTGGGAGAAAACCATGAGGCACTGGCCTTATCCCTTTTCTGGCAGGGCTGCTAAGCTGGGAGGCCAAGGAACTACAGTCACATGGCTGGATTTCTGAAAGGCACCATCAGGTTTCTCCTGGGATCTCTGGTTCCACAGACATTTCCAAGTCCACCCCCCATGGAGGGCCCATGCTGGGCCCTGAGACAGACAACAGGTGAGGGCAGTGGGAAGGCAGGAACAAGCCACGCTGCCTCCAGGGTGGGGCTCGACAGGCGGTGGTGGCGAGCTGGTTACCGCAAGAGGGTGGGTGGCCCGGGGAAGACCTGACGTCAAGGAGCCACGTGGACCTTCCTGGCTTAAAACACATATTTATGTTTACTGTAATGGAGGTAAATCTCACTAGGCTAAAATCAAGGCGCTAACAGGGCTGCATTCCTTCTGGAGGCTTTAAGGGAAAACCCCTTCCCTTGGCTTTTCCAGCGAGAGGCTGCCTGCATTTCTTAGCTCTCGGCCCCTTACTTCATCTTCAAAGCCAACAGGGTAGCATCTTCTGACTTTGTTCCCATCATCACACCTCCTTCTCTGTTTCCTCCTCTTTCCCTTAGAAGGACCCTGTGATATCACTGGGTCCACCTCGATAACCCAGGAGAATCTCCATCTCAAGGCCCTTAATTTAGCCACACTCCATTCTCTGTGTAAGGCGACACATTCACAGGTTCCAGAATTAGGATGTGGACATCTTTTGGGGGGGAGGGGTGGGTGGGCATTATTCTGCCTACCACATAAATGGACAGGGAAAGTCAAGCCCCGGAAAAAAAAAAAAAATTAATATTCAGAGAAAAGCAGGGATGAGAGGAGTTTTTTGTTTGTTTTTTCAGCTTCCCCAGTTCTGCTTTCCTGACCTGCTGCCTCCTGCCCTTGGATCCCTTGACACACCACTCATCTGCTCCGTCAACTGCCGCAGAAGATTCTTCACTACGCTCTTGCCCCAAAACGTGCAACCAGTAGGCGGTGGACGCGGGATTTACGCCCATGTCTCTCTCACCCTAGAGCCTGTGCCCTGAACCACAGGAGCCACACGAGTCCAGGAAGCACAACGAACTGTGGGAGCGTTCAGGAGCCGAGCAGACCAGCAGACTGGAGCGATGTGGGTCAAGCCTAACAAATCAAGTTTAACAGGGAGAATTGAAGGCCCTGAAGAAACCAACTATTTGACGACAGGATGGGTGAGGCACAGAAGCAAACCTTGCTGTTTAAAAAAAAAAAAAAAAAAAAAGACTTGGGGATCATAGTTGAGAGCAAGTTCATTGTGAGATGACTGTCAAAGACCACCGTGATCTCTGAAAATTACATATCCAGGTTCAGGAGGGCAGGGCAGCTAACCATACTGGAGACACCCCTGAAATCAAAAACAACTCCCCTCACTATTTCAGAAGTGTGTCTTTTCATCCAAGCACACAGCCTCAGGGGAATATGCAGGGAGTCCTGAGGACAAACAGGCCACAAGCCCAGCAGTGGCCCTATAGCCAAATGAACCAGGCTGAGGGGTGTCATCCGACCCCCCTCCCTGGTGATTTAGGAAGCTCCCTCTGCTTGGTGCTGATCAGCAAGAACCTAGTTTAAGAAAAGCGTGGCCAGGATGATTTCAGGACCAAGAAGCTAAGAGAAGGCACCGGGTACAGGAGGAGGGGAAGAGGGCTAAAAACAGGATAAACTGTCATCAAATGTAAATACCAGAAGGGCTGTCATGTGAAAAGGGGATTAAACTTGCTCTGTGTGGCTCCAAAGGTTAGAACAAGGAACAATGAGTAGATGTGCCAGGGACAAAGATTCCAATTTAATCGAAGGGAGGAAAAGTTTTCTTACAGAGATGCCTGAAGGTAAACAGAACTGTTTCAGGAGACGTGAATTCATTAGAGGAATGTAAACAGGGTAGGGCTGCCTGTTCACAGATGGGTTTGAGAGGGGATTCCAGCGTCAGCCCCTCAATAAGGGCAGGTTCTACCAAATCTGAGTCAATGATTCCATCTCCTATTTACTCAGTAACAATCATCCATTTACATATCAGAGAAAACATCAAGATAATCACCCCAGAGACAGGAAGCACAGAGGTGAGTACAGTAAGTCCCCTACATACAAACCTTCAAGTTTCGAACTTTCAAAGGTGCGATGGTGCCGTCCATCGACATCAGGTGTGAGTGCAATTGCAGCTTGCCCTCCGTCTCCTATTGCTGACGATACTTCAGCTCTACCAATCTCCCAACTCCTCTCCCTCCTCCAGTCAGTAACTCTTCTTGCCTGTTCACTCGATGCCAGCCCCCGTATGCCAGCTGTTGTACTGTACTTTTCAAGGTACTGTACTGTAAGATTAAAAATGTTTTCTTTACTTTTTGTGTTTGTTTGTTTTTTATGTATTATTTGTGTGAAAAGTATTATAAACCTATTACAGTACAGTACTATATAGCCGATTGTGATAGTTGGCTACCTAGGCTAACTTTGTTGGCCTTACGAACAAATTGGACTTAACGAATGCACTCTCCGAACAGAACTCATTCGTATGTCAGGGACTTACTGTACAGCCAGGCACAGTCTTTGAGAGGGAAGAGGATAATAGAACAACCAAAGAATAAAGTTTTCTCCAGATCTTATTCTGGGTTTTCATGTGTACAGAACAGACTTGAGAATAAGTCTGTTGACTGGGTGAAGCCACTCCTGCCTGCAGGCGGGGCGAGGTGCTCTGGCCCACCCGCTGCCATCCACTGCCTGAGGGACCCCAGCCTAGACCAGAAGTGAATGACAGTTACTCGAGGTACAGCCCTGACACGAGGCTCATCCCAACACAAACTCCAAACCATCATCAGCTGGTTGCCCTCCCAGCAGAGGAAGGAAGTCAACCCAAGCCTACCCCAAAGGAAACCCGGGATGTCACATTAAAAGCTGTGAACGCTTTTGGACAATGGACAGAGAACACAGAAAATGTGAACCTTGGTGGAATTTTCCAAGAAGCACTTGAAACTCATGGTTTACAATATCTATCCCTTCAATACTAGGAAAGAGGTGGAATGGCAACTGAAGGTTCTCAGGGAAGTATTGCGAGATATTGAGAAACTCGCTAAAGAATCTGAGCCAAAGCCCAATGCAATTATCCGTATCAAAGAAGAGAGTGAAGAAAACCAGTGAAAGCTGAAGAGCATATGGCAAAAATGTCAGAACAGACAAACTGCAAGTTCCCTGAGGGCAAGAACAAGTAGATCTGGTTTGGGCTGCCCAGTTCGAGCACAGTGGGTGAAATCCAAGAATGCATGAATGAACTCTGAGCCAGCAGTGAGCAAGTCCTTGAGAGGATGAAGACAGCCTCCAGATAGCCCAGGATGACTCTTGATACTGGTAGAAGATAGGCTCAAATTCTCAGGAAGCCTCAGAAACTAGCTCTTGTCAGAAAGATCTTTGTGTCTACAGATGGAGCCCCTGCTTGTGACACTCTTCTGTAATATTTTGATATTAAGAAAAACATTGCCAATAGCACCATCCAATATGGTATAAATCTGATAAATTTTAGTGAACTTCGAAACCTTTTTTAATGTGGTCTTTGTGTTCTCTAAGCTGCTATAGTTTATTTTCAGACTCTTGTATTAAAATACAAAATCCACCAATATGGTATCTTGTCACTTTTAAGTAAATCTGATCCTCTCCCCTGAATCTGAAAAGACACAAACATGATAAACTTCACCCTCTTACTAAAAAAAGGACTGCATTTTGTCTTTTTAGCAAAAAAGAAACTAAAGCCACACAAGTGCATCCTGTTTAAAGCAAGAATTGAAGAGCACCACAAACACCATGATAAAATTAGGGAGCAGAGGATTCATATTTGGAAAAAGCAGTTTTGCTAGATTCTATTTACAGTTTCTCTAGTAGTTAACAAGACTTTTTACAGGTTTTTAACAAACAATACAGCAACAGATATATTTAGATTGGATTTTTTTCCTCTTTCTATTGTTACATTACTGAGCCTCCTCATATTCACTCCCCCACCTGCCCCAACCTTCTCACATACACAAATGTTGGCACCATGGGACTTCCCTGGTAGCGCAGTGGTTAAGAATCCGCCTTCCAATGCAGGGGACACGGGTTTGAGCCCTGGTCCGGGAAGATCCCACATGTTGCAGAGCAACTAAGCCCATGCGCCACAACTCCTGAACCTGTGCTCTAGAGCCCACGAGCTACAACTACTGAGCCCATGTGCTGCAACTACTGAGTCCGTGTGCCTAGAGCCCGTGCTCCGCAACAAGAGAAGCCACCGCAATGAGAAGCCCACACACCGCAATGAAGAGGAGCCCCCGCTCCCCGCAACTAGAGAAAGCCCACGTGCAGCAACGAAGACCCAACTCAGCCAAAAATTAATTAATTTTTTTTAAAAAAAGTTGGCACCATGCACACCAGTCAGAAATGCCTGCCTAGAAAGAAAAAGTGATGAGAAGGCTGCCAAAGTCCTCCTTCCTCTACTGGCCAAATCAGCTGCAGGGAGAAGAGAAAGAAGATGGCTCTCTGCCCAAGGGTCCAAGTGTCATTTAGGTCGCAAGCAGAAAGCCAGGGTTCCTGTGCAATGGTGATAAAAGCATCTCCCACATCAACTAAAGAAAAGAAAGTACAATTTACTGAGTGCCTATCACGGGTCAGGCACTGTCTTGGGCACCCTGCCTAGGTTCACATTTAATCTCCCTAACAACCTAGTAAAATGGGAAAACTGAAGGTCGACGCATTTCAGTAAGTCAGACAGGTTATAAGCTAACAGATGACCCAGCTGGGATTCTGAGGGCGGCCGTTCTGTCCCGCTCGAAGTCCGTCTGCCGGCTTTACAGACCCTGCTACCTCCTCAGCGTGCACTCCTCTCGCTGCCAACAGGGAATCCCCCGACCGGGACACAGTTCTGGGCACCTGAAGACGTGAGCTCTCACTGCTCAGAACCCCGACCCATCTCGGCTAAAACACCTTCTAGGCTGATGGCTCGTGCCTTCAATCTTCCAGAACACAAGGAATCATCGCCACCTGTCAAGCTAGGAAAGGGCAAGGCCCTAACAAGGCAGCACAAAGTAAGGATGCTCCGTAGGAAACTTTGTCCCTCATTCCCTTCAAGTTGTTTGGTTTATGAAACCAAACAAGGTTTTTTATTGGACTTGTTTCTCTACACTTTTCTCATAAGAAAAACAACTCCCCGGGTAGACTCAACATGGAACCATACCTACTCTTGCTGTAGTACCTTCCAATCGTCTAACAGCATTAATGTTCCCAGGACCATTTGATCCTTTCTATAAACTCCTGGCTTCCCATGGGACGGGGCATCAGTGTCAGCCCCATCCCCTCTCAGCAACCTGGAAGCATCCTAGATTCTCCCTCTGCCTCTTCCACCTACTTCTCTACCTCCCCATTACAGACTAAGAGCTCCTGGAAGGCATGGGCCCACCCCTTAATCGCTACAATGTTTAGTTCCCAGGGCCCTCCATGAAGGCACACATGACAAGGGGTCAAAAGGCAATGTTAAGGGGCTTCCCTGGTGGCGCAGTGGTTGAGAGTCTGCCTGCCAATGCAGGGGACGCGGGTTCGAGCCCTGGTCTGGGAGGATCCCACATGCCGCGGAGCAGCCGGGCCCGTGAGCCACAACTACTGAGCCTGCGCATCTGGAGCCTGTGCTCCGCAACAGGAGAGGCTGCGACAGTGAGAGGCCCGCGCACCGCGATGAAGAGTGGCCCCCACTCGCCGCAACTAGAGAAAGCCCTCGCACAGAAACAAAGACCCAACACACCCAAAAATAAATAAATTAATAAATAAATTTAAAAAAAAAAAGGCAATGTTAAGAGCACGTCCTATGCTGACTGATGGAGAAGGAACGTAGGCTCCAAAAGTTTAGCTCAGGGAAGGTTGCCCAAGCTTTGCTTTGGAGCTTGAAAGTCACATTTCTGAATAATCTTGACTCAGTGAGTGCAAAGAGAACAACGGGTCACCCACATTAGAGAAAAGAGATTCACCTCTGGGTGAGGCACTCAGGACAAAGGTCTCCATTAAAGGAAATGATTTCAGCCTATGAATGTGTGTTTTCATCACCCCTGACACTTCAGGCCCTGGGGAAACCTAACTGTTTTTCTGTTACCAAAATAAATACATAACAGGGTGTGTTCTGTCCTCAGTTGCTTTCAGGAAACGACTTCTTGGGATGGTCTGTTTTCTTTCTGAGCATCCCACGTGTCCTAAGACTTCAGCAGCACTTGGATATTTAATCAGGTCACTTAACTTCCACCCCACCCTCTCAGCTCCTTGTCTTTTGAAGATACTACGTAGAATAATAATACTTTCAGACATGAAACAAAACAGTCAGAACCCCTTTTTTGAACTTTAAATATTATCAGTAGCAAAAAGGCTACACGTTATTCTAATGAGTTTTCTGATAAGAAATCTCATCCACACTAGGCTTATTTTTCACAATTATTTCTTTAAAGATTTTTTTGGGTGGTAAGACTAGAAGTGATTCAGAAAACAAAGGAGATGACGAATCTTTTATATATACATATATATATATATATATATATATATGTTTTCTAAAAACAAAGGAAAAAATAGACCCAAACATCAGGTAAGTTATAGCAAGCAAGTCAAGATCTCCTATAAACACTAAAACTTAGTTCTCACTGCTGTTAACAGAATGTCTTGAAACTTCTCACGTACAAAGACAGCCATCTGGGAAGTGACCTCCCGAGAGCAGGGGCAAATGACTGGACTCCGCCAGCATTAATCAAATGATCCAGTTCTACCCCCATCAGACAACTAGAAAACTCACATCAAAAAGACAGACTGGGGACTTCCCTGGTGGCACAGTGGCTAAGAATCCACCTGCCAAAGCAAGGGACACAGGTTCGAGCCCTGGTCCAGGAAGATCCCACATGCTGCGGAGCAACTAAGCCCGTGTGCCACAACTACTGAGCCTACACTCTAGAGCCCGCGAGCCACAACTACTGAGCCCACGTGCCACAACTACTGAAGCCCGCGCGCCTAGAGCCCATGCTCCGCAACGAGAGAAGCCACCGCAATGAAAAGCCCACGTGCCGCAACGAAGAGTAGCCCCCGCTCGCTGCAACTAGAGAAAGCCCACGTGCAGCAATGAAGACCCAACGCAGCCAAAAATAAATAAATAAATAAATAAAATTTATTAAAAAAAAAAAAAAGACAGATTGAAACCACACACATCAGATGGGACTTGACCCCACAATCTCTGTCTTAGGAAGGGACTCAAACCCACAATCTCCCAGCTGAAACCACACACCTGGTCTCAGGACTTAATGAAGCTCAGGTTCTTTATGTCTCAGCACAGAGGGAATTCAGCGAGAGGTAAAGAGATAGGTAAGAAGTAGATTTATTAATATCCTTTGTAAAGAGGTTGGAGGAAAATGTGGCATCAGAGGATGGTCATGTCCCAGGTCTCAGGTGAGTCCCTGGGATGGACCGCCAAGTAAGGGTCCTTTGCTTCACGCAGGAAAGAATTCAAGAGCGAGCCACAGTACAGTGAAAGCAGAGATACACACACCATAGACAGAACGTGGTCCCTCTCAAAAGGCAAGAGCAACCCCAAAATACGGGGTGGTTAGTTTTTAAGGGCTGGGTGATTTCATAGGGTAATGAGTGGGAGGATTATTCCAACTATTTTGGGGTAGGGGTGGAGATTCCCAGGAATTGGGCCACCGCCCACTTTTTGGCCTTTTACAGTCAGCCTGGGAACTGTCATGGCGCCTTTGGATGTCATTTAGCTGATGTATTACAATAAGCGTAAAATAAGGCTCAAGGTCGACTGGAAGTTGAATCTTCTCCCATCTTGGGCCTAATTGGTTCTAACCAGTTTATGTCATATCCTCAACAGCTATGTCATCCTTTTGGAGGTTGTGCCCTGCCCCTTTCCCTCCTGTCTCAAGATGGCCCACCTTCCAAGTGGCCTGTGGACCGACCAGGAATAAGACAACAGTCATAAATCCTACTATCAACTGGCACAGTAAGCACTAGGTTACTACTATTTGGTAAGTACTTAATATTTTGATAAATAAATGCATGCAAGAAAAAATTATTTGTTTCAGAAGGTATTCAGAGCCCAGCACCATTGCTAACTCTGGCAGTAAGTTCAGTACACATGCGAATAATTTTTGGATTTACACAGCACTTTCAGGTGAGTTTGATCAGTATGCTCTCCTGTGCTTAACTGACATCTTTAAGCACACTTTGGAAAGGAGGACCCTCTGGACCAGGCAGACATCTGGTTTCCTGAAGCGCTCACTCCAAACTTTTTGTTCCCACCCTCAGGGCCCCGCCCCCATCACTGACCCCCGCTCTCTTCCATGTCACCATGCCATGGCCACCTTGCGGTGACTGAGGACAAATTCCACAGAAAATTCTGGGCTCCTAACTGGACTGCCCACTTCCTCCCTTCTCAAAACACTTAATTGGTTTCCTGCTCCCATCACAATAATTATCACAATAATCCGCAAAATCCAGCACTGTCCCTACAACCCCACCTCCTCCTGATAAAACATGCTCTCCTCACTCACTCTCCTCCAGCTACACTGACCTCCTTGCTGGTCCCTGAACGTGCCCAACACCCTCCTGCCCTCGTGCCTTCTGCCTTAGGACCATTAATGTCCCTGTCCTTTCCTCCACATAGCCAGGCTCTAGACTTTCCTTTAGGTCTCAACTTCTGGTTGATCGATTCATGCGGGGAAAAAACCCATCTCGTAGAAAAGATTATCCCCATAAAGTAGGATTCTCCACCATCCCCCACCATCCTAACAGTCCACCTTAGCTGGGTGTATTGTTCTTCTGGCTCCGGTCATCCACTGATATGTCTTTGCTTGTTTGTGTTTACTGGCATCTCTCCTGCTAGGTGTCTGTCACTAGAATTCAACCTGCCATGAGGGGGACCTTTGCTTTACTATCCTTTGCTAAGGATACTGCCATATCATTAGGATTAATGCAGGGCCTGGCACACAGTGGGCTCTTGGTAAATACTTGTACTAAATGAATGAATGAATAAACAACACTTGTATTACATGTAAGTTGCATCCCTACAGGGTTAAAAAAAAAAATTAAAATTAAAAAAAAAGGTCCACACACCCTCCAAGAGCTTTTCTGTCTTTGAAGAACCCTGGGGAAACAGCCTGAGTCTGGGCTGGGGAAGGAGAACATCAAGGGAGCACAGAAAAAACCAGATTAGTGGACCACCTTCTCAGGGGTCCCCAGCCCTTGCGCAGGAAAGCAGAGTCAGCTCCCTACCCTCCCTGCTCACTTCACACCCTTGAAAGAGCTGAAGACTGCAAACGACAAAGCAAAGAATGCTACAGAAAACCTAGACAGTCAGAATAGGAATATCTGGAAAGCGAAAAATCTTACCTGAGGACAGGAGAAGCAAATCTGAAGCAGCACACTCAACGGCAGTGACGCAGAAGATACAAGACACACTGCGAGAGTACGAGAGAAAATGGCCCAGCCCAGAGATGGTGGGAGCAATGATGTTGATGTCACCACTGACAATGGAAACAATTGGATGGGTGAAGTGAAAGAAAGAGTCATCTTCTTGGTAACTAATATTTTTAATTTTAATTTTTAATTTTTTAATTTATTTATTTATTTATTTTTGACTGCGTTGGGTCCTAATCACTGCGCGCGGGTTTTTCTCTAGCTGTGGCAAGTGGGGGCTACTCTTCGTTGCGGTGCACGGGCTTCTCATTGTGGTGGCTTCTCTTGTTGCAGAGCACGGGCTCTAGGTGCATGGGCTTCAGGAGTTGTGGCACACGGGCTCAGTAGTTGTGGCTCGCTGGCTCTAGAGCTCAGGCTCAGTAGTTGTGGCACAGGGGCTTAGTTGCTCCGCAGCATGTGGGATCTTCCCAGACCAGGGCTCAAACCCATGTCCACTGCATTAGCAGGCAGATTCTTAACCACTGCGCCACCAGGGAAGTCCCAGAAACTAATATTTGTACAGCACTTTACACTTTAGAAAGCATCAACACAACGTGACTTTACTGATTCACATAAAAGCCAGTGAGGTGGGCAGTAAAATTTTACAGATATGGAAACTGAGGCTCAGAAAAGCCAAGTGATTTTTTGGTCCAAGACTGCACAGCAAGAAAGTAGCAGAAGTGGAACTTAAGGAGTGTTCCGGCTCCAAGGACTGAAGACTCTTTTAACCCCTCAATTCCAAATGAATTTTAAACCCTCAATTCCAAATGAATTCGATTCTTGAGGCCCGGCTACAAGTGATTAACAAGACATTATCCATGGTATGCTAATGACTATTTATTCAAAAGCAGGATTCCCCCACCCACCCAATTCCTCCAGGGATTTATTCCACACCCTCTTGACTTGGGAGAAATCTGGTCTTCTCTAAGCCTTCCTAAGGTGGTCAAAAGCTGAAAAGCCCGGGACTTCCCTGGTGGCGCAGTGGTTAAGAATCCTCCTGCCAGTGCAGGGAACACGGGTTCAAGTCCTGGTCCAGGAAGATCCCACATGCCGCGGAGCAATTAAGCCTGTGCGCCACAACTACTGAAGCCCGTGCGCCTAGAGCCGGTGCTCTGCAACAAGAGAAGCCATCACAATGAGAAGCCCGCGCACCGCAACAAGGAGTAGCCCCCGCTCGCCACACCAACAAGGAGTAGCCCCCGCTCGCCACAACCAGAGAGAACCCGCGTGCAGCAATGAAGACCCAACACAGCCAAAGATAAATAATTAAATAAATTTAAAAAAAAAAAAAAAAAAGCTGAAAAGCCCAAAGAGAAGTCAAACCCAGGCCTTTAAAACTGTTGCCTCAGGGCTCTGCAAAACTACAGCAAGAGGCTGCAGAATACAAAACAAAACTGCTGCTGAAAGCATTTCTACGTGAAAACACGCCCTCTGCAAAAACTTGCTATAAGGGCCCATATTTTTCAATAAGTTCCTTCAAAATATCATTACCATAGCTTTCATGGAAACTTGGGATCAGAAAATCCATGGCAGGTTCACTGAATTTATTAGAACTGCATTCTTTACTTGAAAATATCTCACGTGCGATTAAAAAAGAAAAAAAAAAACCTCAACATTTGTAAGTCCAAGAAGATGCTGTTCTGCTTTTATCACCAGCTGGAAGATGCAAAATTGAAGAGAGGAAAAAAAAAAAAAAAAAAAGGATTTGCCCCGGAGTTTCCAGAGGTCCAAAGCTGAACCCTCCAAACTCGGCAGGGAGGAAGGAGTGCAGACTTAAGCCACTTTCCTGGAGACGCGGCAGAGCTCTCAGGTCTTGGGCACGGTTCATAAGAACAAGCACCCGGGCCGCCTTGAGAAAACACGAGGGGGAAGAGACGTTTCTGACAGTCTAAATCAACACCTCACATTACACTGGAAGCAGATGAGAAGTCAAGGCTGCCCGCAGAGTACTGGCCCAGAGTGCTCCCTGGGCAGCAAACACGTCTGGGCTCTGGGCCGCAACAAGTGCTCTGGGAGACCTGCTTGCCTCCGTGGGAGCCCCAGAAAGGCAGGTACCAGGGCTCTGCGCTATGTAGACACCTGCCCCCTAGAAAGGCAGGGGCACCCCGCAGCTCCGGGAATAAAGTCAACCCCCGGACCAGCACTGGGTGCGGTGGCTCTCTGGACAGGGGCACCAACACTCCCTGGCCATTTTCTCAGGCTGTTTCTTTCCTTCTGCACAACGTCACTCCCATCTATTTAGACTATTTGCCAGCTTGCCTCCATCCAGCCAGATGTTGCCTTTCAAGGATTGCGTATTTCTATAATTATTTCCAGGAGAAGCAAACACTCTGGAGCCACTGAGGTTTGCCATGGAATTCACTTTCCCACAAAGGGGTGTGGGTCTGCCTCTGCCCTTGCTCTCAGTGGGCGCACAATGGGGTGGGCCATCCAAATTCCCACAGTCAATGAAATCTGTTTTAAAATAAACTCCTTGGCATCAGTGAAGTGTTAATTCACCTCCTAGGTTTTGCTTTTCATTTCTTGGTTGGTTTTTTTTAACCCCATATTTCTTTCAAAGGAGCCTTACTTTTGAGGGAGAGTTTTAAACACGCTCCCATTAGGCCATACTTGCAAAAATAATATTTTCTTAGCAGCAGAGTCTTGGCCTAAATGCTTCCAGGAAACCAGCATGTTGTACTGGGCCCCAAAGAGGGGTGCATCAGCCTGGCCAACGGAGCTCAGCATGAGTCAGGAGCAGGCTGATCTGGCCAAGACCACCTCTGAGGCTGCCACTGAGAAGGCAGCCCCCCTTGTCAATAGCTAGCAATCAAGGCTCCTTAATAGTCACTTTCAAAAGACTCTCCTGACATCAAGTTCCTGGCAGGCACAGTGGAAAGTGCTGCCTCCAAAAGACAGCAAAAGATTCCATGGTGGCCTTTGATGACATCATTCGAACCACCACCTCCAGTTTCTTCAGTAGATTCAGGAAAGTGCCCAGCCCTTAGATTTTCATTTGAAATCATGCATGCACACAGTTGGAATCTCAAAGACCCACTGCCTTGTCCAAATACTTGAGCCTGTAGCCCTAAAGCCCTATACTGAGGACTGGGAAATACCTTCCTGGGAGTTGGGATAGGAAAAACAAAATGTCCCTATAAGTAACTTAACCTAAAGCAGGAAGGGCAGAGGGTGGAGGATCCGGAGGCTTTAAGCTTCCCACCTCAATGCCACTGGGCATTTAACTTGTCAAACACAGAGCACCTACTATGTGCAAGTCACCTTCAAGATGGTGTGGAGGACACACTGTGAAGCCTCCACACAGCAGAGGAATCAGTTAGGTTAGGTCCAGCTGCATGTGACGGGAAACGCAAAATAACTTTAGCTTAAACAGTAAGAAAGAAGTATGGAGATAAGCAGTTCAGGGATGGTACTATGGCTCTACGGTCATCAGGGATCCAGGCTCCTCCTTTCTTTGTGCTCCACTTACCTAGGGCAGGGCTTCCATCATCACAGTTACCTCATGACCCCAGACGGCTGCTGGATTTCAGCCATTGTGTCCATGTTCCAAGCAGTAGGTAGGAGGGAGGACAGAGAAAAAGCAAAAGGCGTGCACTGTCTATACAAGTCAGTCCCTGGAATCTTCCCATACGCCCCACACATAACACTTCACCTTTCACTCACTAAAGCTTAATTCACTGGCCCATAACCAGGTGAAAGAGAGGCTGGGAAATAGAGTCTTTTAGATTGGCACAGTACTATGCTCTAACGAAAAACCAGGTTTTTGGTTACTGAGGAAGAAGGGTAGAAGAGACACTGGATATAAAATTAGCAGTCTTGGGCTTCCCTGGTAGTGCAGTGGTTGGGAGTCCTCCTGCCAATGCAGGGGACACGGGTTCGAGCCCTGGCCCGGGCAGATCCCACATGCCGCGGAGCGGCTGAGCCCGTGCGCCACAACTACTGAAGCCCGCGCACCGTGCTCCGCAATAAGAGAAGCCACTGCAGTGAGAAGCCCGTGCACCGCAACGAAGATCCATCGCAGCCAAAAGTAAAAATAAAATAAATTAAAAAAAAAAAAATTAGCAGTCTTTGCCACAGAATGTGTAAAAAGAGAATTTGAAGATGAGCCAATTTGGAGCTCTACTACGTTTAAAAGAGTTCGTAATAGAAAAAAGAAAAGGTATTAGGGTTGAAGGCTCAAGTGACATTATACTTTGGGGAAACTAAAAACTATTAAGTTGGAGGTGTTCTGAGCAAGTAACAAAACCAATTTCCCAGAACTATCCACCTTTGAACTGAACACATTTCATGAAACATTACAGCTTATAAGGAAGTTTCGTAGGCATAGAACTGTGACTCCATCAGAATCACCTGAGAGCTTTTTAAAAACACAAATCCCTAAGATTCCCCACTTCTGGAAACTCTGATAGATGGTTTCGAGTTGAGGCCTAAAATTCTGTACACACACACACACACACACACACACAAGCAACCCAGGTAATTCCTCTGATGGGTAATCTGGTTCAAAAATGATGGGTAATCTGGTTCAAAAACAGTGACTTCATGCAAACCTTCATTTCAAACATAAGGAGACAATTTACAACAGTCATGTGACTTGTCCAGGATCCTACTGACCATCCAACCATTCTACAGAGGTCTTAGTTTCCAGGTTAGATCCAATCTCTACCTAAATTACAGTTACTTACCCACCAGCAACTGGTACAAGCAACTGTCTGCCAAATCCCTACCCCGGAAGTCAGACCCAACACCCTCAGAGAAGCGTGCTTCTTCGTACTGCAATGCCACCTGAAGTGGGGAACTCAAGGAGTGATTTAAAAATGAATACGTATGTATAACATGTGTGCATGAATCTCTATCTATACATCTCCATCTACAGCCCCCTTCTCTGAGATCTCAAAGACCCTGGGGAGGAGGCAAGAGGTATTAGCCAGGGATAAAGGACAGAGGCTGGCAATGAGCCACAGCATGTGAACGCAATCGCTTCCTGTGTTGGGGATTTCCCGACCATATGTAGGAGAATCCAAGGGAGGCAGGGTCCACCATCAACTGGTAGGAATGAAACGGCCAAACTCTCATCTCTGGCCCCACCCAGCGAGGGGGTGGGCCTGTGTCCTGAGTGCAGTGTGGCTGCTGGAAGGACCAGGCTGTGCTCCTACCTACCTGGCTTCCCTTGGTCCCGGCACATTTCCACAGCCTGGTCCCCATCTCCCCAGCAGCTGTGTGAGCCTTACAACATCCTCATAGTATTCACAGATTCTCTCTGCTTAGATCTACCAGGGTTAGTTTCTATTGCTAAAAATTAAGACTCCTGATGGATGTCCTCAAGGAAGTAGGGAAGGCTTCCAGTTGCCCAGAGGTTATCCATTTCAGGATAAGTGGATAACCGGAGATGTGAGAAGGGAGGCAAGGATCAAAGGAAGACCCTCGGGCCAGGCTAGAACCTGCTGCAGGTAGAGACCAGAGGGCACAGTCGGGATCTTCTCTGGTGGAAGACGGCGTTTCCTCTGGTGCCTTTTCATCCTTCCATTCACTCCTCCTCCTTCTCCTGGCCTTGTCTGCCTCCCTTCCTGACAGAAATGCACCTGTTTCTCCTCTTTCTTGCCTCTTACATCCAAGAAATAAAATTCTCTCTTTTGACTAAAAACTAAAACTCAAAAAAACCTGACACTCCTAACTCTCAGTCTGTGCCTTGAAAACACAAGGAGATACGCAGAAACTGCCTTTGATACGGGTTGGGGAAACAAAAGTACACATTGGTACACTTACGGCAGACAACAGCAAATTTTGAAGGTACACACCACCTCATCTAGCAATCCTACTTCTAGTAATTAACCCTAAACAGAACAATTATACAAACACACTTCTATATACAATATTGTGAATCAACTACAGTTCAATTAAAAAAAAAAAAAAAGATGTTAAAAAAAACAGAACTAGGAGCTTGGCTAAATTATGATATATCCATGTCATGGAATACAAGGAAATTATTTTTTTAAAAAAGATTTATATACACAGCCATGGAAAGTACATCGTTTTTAAAAGTATCAGAATAATGTATAGAGATACACATTAGGAGAATAGCCTCATTTCTATAAAATACCATCTATGTATAAAATTACATAAACATCTAAAAAAAATTCTTAAGAGCAGTTATAATTAGAGGTGATAAAATAGGGTGCTTCCAATTTAAGTCATACATTTCTGTAGTGTTTCAATTTTGATTACAAACAAGTTATTACAATAATAAGAAGGAAAAAAATAAATAAATGGAAGCTGAAATGGCCTTTGAACATCCAAAACAGTGGTGCTAGGAAGCCCACAGTTTCCCTTTTCAGCAACAGGCAACCCAGCACCAGACACATAACACAATTCAACATCAGTTTCCTTCTTCCCCTCCTTACACACAACCCTACACAGTTGGAAATTTCAATCCTTACCCAAAGCAAAGTAGAAGCAATAACACAGAAGTGGGAGCTACTGCAAGCAAACAAGGTATCAGTTACAGAAGATGACAGAAGAACCAAAAAGACAGTCATGAGAATTAGAAGCACAGCAATTTCCACAGCTATTTAGTGTAGGAACAATTAGACTGATGCACCTAGAGCCTCTGAAGATATCTCCACATGACAAATAAGATTAATAAGAATGAAATGAGAATTTTTATTCAATGTCTAGGTTTTAGTAATTCAGGGAAATGTGTCCCTATCGAAATTTCAAGTAAAAAGCTAAATATTTAGTCTTACCACTTGAAAAACTAAACTGAAAATGAGGAAAATGAACTCATGTGAAATATCTAATTGCCCAAAATGTTCTACAATTAAACTATTATTTTTGTTTAGGTTGTAGTTAATGAATAAAGTTTTATGAATTCTGGGTTTTATTTTTTAAAGCCATTGGATTAAATAGTCATTATTCTTAAAAGTAATTCCCACACACACCCAAATTAACTTGAGAACCTTACCCTAGGCCAGCAATCCTCAACAGAAAGATTCCATACCCTCTGCTCTTAAGAGAAAGCCAAGAGATCTCTACTGATTGTCATGAACATATAAATTCAGGATAGCAGCACTGTGTATTCCTTGTGTATTTTTTTTTCTATTTTTCCCCCCCAAAGGATTTTTATTGGCAACAAAAATGAGTCCTGCGTCTTTAGATTAAGCACAGCTTCAAAGAAAGAGGTTCTACTTTTCAAAAAACTAACCAACATTTCAGCCAATAATGCAAATTATTCAAATATAGACTATAATTGGGATTCTGAGATTAGATTCCATGTTGAACAGCAACAAACAGTTGGATTTAATGCATTTGAAGGAAACAGGGCAATTGTTATAAATATGCAGCCTATGCACCACATAAGTATTCTCCATTCAAAGTGTTGTTCTCTGTGTGCTAATGTTCAAGTGAGCTAAAACAATAGAGGTTTGTGTACCTTCGAAACTGGGCAAACAACCTGCCAGTTCAATTAACTTCAATTTACATTACGACATGAGCCCAGTATTCCAAACATGCTCAGTTACTAGGTGTGAAATAAGACTTATTTTCAAACATGCTATACATTATATGGCTGCCAGGTGGGTAACACTTTCTCACAGCTCAAGTCTATCCTGGAAGCGTACAGCACTTCCCAGCACCACAGGGCCTGGGCCATGGCAGGTGAACAATAAATGCTGGCTTCCTTTCCCCTTTCCTTCTTCCTCCAAATATAATAGGAAAATGGCAATATGACGCACACTAAAAAAACCACTACGACTATTCCTGGGCCTTCCATTCATTGCTTTCCTATTTCATTACATAGGAAATAGCCCCTTTAACAGTATCTTGCTTGCACACAACTCCAATTTTGTGTTTAGCATACATACATATATGTAGTGGAAAAAAGAGGACACACACCCCAAAATTAACAGCTGTATATCTTGATGGTAGAACTGAAAAGAGTTTTTAATTTTCATCTTATACTTTTCTGTATTTTCCAAATGTTTTATAATAAGCATCTGCTGAGTCAAAACCGAGTTTGATACAACACAGTTCCACTACGCGCTCACCAGAATGACTAAAATGAAGACGACACAAGATACCAAGTGTTGACACTGGAGCCACTGCAACTCACTCACTGCTAGGTGGGAATGCCAGCTGGTACAACCACTTTGGAACACCGTTTCACGGTATCAACCACAGCTCCACATACGTGAAGACCCATGTATCTTATCTACTACTCAAGGCCAGAAGTGCAGGCTGTGACCTGGGCATTCAGAAGTCGTTTGTGTAGGACACCAACCACGGCATCGATTCCAAGGAGGAGGAGGAATCGCCAGTTATGCTGCTGCTGAGGTTTCAGAGAAAGGAAACTTGTAGGAGTCACACATCAGGATTAATCACAGACTATTGGAGAGAAAAATGGCTTTAGCTTCTGAAAGCAGTGGCTGCTTTCTGCAGGAGAATGACTATTTTATTGCAGTGGAATAATTCATTTTAAATTGAGGAGTCATTTGGGAACTGAAAGAGCTCATCTTTCTTCCCTAAGGAAAGAGAGGAGACAAGTAACTCTGTTAAAAGATTTTCATGTTGACTGGCTAAATTTACTGTCCTTTAATATATTTCAGATTTACAACTAAGATAATTTTTAAAGTATAGGCCTGCTGTGTAAAGTAACTTAAAATGTTGGTCATGAAGCAAGGGACTCAGATTATACAAGACTGTTTTAGTAAAATGAAACACTGTAAACACTGCGAATAGTCTTCAATTTAGAAGATTAACCAAGATTAGGAATCACATCTCACGAATTCTTGCTTCCATTATTTTCTACTTTACTTTCAACTAAGACAGACCACCTGGATCTGAACCTAGCCCCACCACTTACTAGCTGTATCACCTTGGGCAAGTTACTTCATCGCTCTGTGCCTCAGTTTCCTCAATCATAAAATGGGATAATAATAGGATTATTACAAGGAGTAAGTGAGTTAGTAGATGTTAAGTGCATAAAACAGTGCCAGGCACTACTGAGTGCTATAAAAGTGTTCCTATCATTAATTCTTATTATATTTTCAGATGAAGAGGCAGAATTCATCTAAAATTATAAAACTTAACCACAGACTTTGCAGATATAGGAATAGACTGTCTAAATACCACAGGAAGCTGTATACTAAGATTATGTCAAGTAAACATGAATATTTGTGGTTTGGTAGGTATACACACACACACACAAACCAACCCTCCCTCCCCCCTCCCCCTCTCTCTTAAGTAATTTAAATCACTCTAGAACATAATGTACCAATGATCCCAGGTTCTTCTGACCCCAAAATAATCCCAACAAAGGCGTGAAATATCCTTTCTATTCTGAAATAGTCTCTTCTTCCGAATATTTCTAAGGGCCCATTTAAAAAACATACACTAAAAATGCATATTAGCCTTTTGTATTTCAAAAACATGCTGGAAATTTTCCAGGGCACATTTGAACAGCAGAGTGCATGACGTTCAAACCTGGATTCTTTTCAACCTGTAGCAGAGGAGGCCTACTCAAAGTTTACATTTTCCTCCAATTGTGAGCACAGAAAGCTTTTCATTTTGTTCCAAAGGAAATGATCTTACCATAGCTCGACGATATCATCATTGTCTGAAGAAAGTGGGCATCCGGTGGCCATTACAGAAGAACTAAATGCTAAAACCCAAGGGTATAAAAGTTAAAAGCAACTCAGTGGAAACGTCAGTTACAACATTCTTTGATTTAAAGAATCAAACACAGAGAGAGAGAACCCTCAAGCAAGGGAATTAGGAAGAATATCAGCACAACGTATGGTAGTACCCTACTTCCCCTTCCCCCCTCCTCCTCCCCAATAAAAAGGCTTTTCAGTACCCATATGCCTCTGCTTTTCTATGTGGAAGAGAATTGCTCTTGAAAAGATTACCACATATAATTCTTTCACTTCACCAATAGACACATTCACACTTTTCTACCAACAGTGGCCAATTAAGTCCAAAATCCCTATCTCACTACTATTTTCTGTGGTTTTTCCCTATTATCAGAGTGACATAATTAAGATAGCAATTTTCTAATTTACTAGTCTGGGGTATCAAAAAACCTTATTTTGCTTAAAAAATAACTGCTCATTCTGTACTTCACAGACTTTAGGACACCCAGATACCTCTCCACTGAAGCCACGTCTATAAATACAAATAACACACGACGGTGGTTCCTATCTTTGCTCTACCCTTAGTTGTAAAACCTTTATTCAGCTTTATTATGCAGAACTTGGCCCAGCAGCCTTCAGTATGAGATGGATGATGTGTGGAAAGTTGCATACTCAGGTTGATTCTTAGCAATGAAGTAGATTCTGGGACCTCAAGGAAAAAGTAGGTAATGGCAGCCATATTTTATTTGCAAAATAAAATTCCCAGCGGGGGCTACTTTCTTGCTGATTTGAGCTGCTTGGTTAGGTTTTCACATTTCATAAACTTGCTCTGGGGCTTGATGGAAACATTCATTCTTCATATGTGTATTTGGCTCTACTATGTGTAAGACACTATGCCAGGTGCTAAGGGAGATTTAAAAAATGACCTTATTTCACTCATAGACTTTTTTCTTTCCACAACCCTCCCTTCACACCAAACATACAGACAAATGGCACTTCCATTCCCTCACAACCACATTTAGGGCCCTTGTTTCCTCTCCTTAAGCCCCTGTGTATACTAAGAAACCACCTATCGTTTTATTATTATAAAGGTAATACATACAGTGGGTTTTTTAATATATATGTAAAATTCAAACAGTCAAGGAGGGCATGAAATGAAAAAGAAAATTTCCCTTCCAACCATGCCACCAATCCCACAGCCCAGAAATAAGCACGTTTCTTAGGACTTCTTAGGATGTACATTTGCAACCAAGAACTGAGATTTTAAAACAAAAATGGGATCTTAGAGTATATATTAATTTGCACCTTGCTTTTAAAAAAATTCTATTTGTGAATTTTTCTTTATCAGTACTCACAGATTTGCCCAGTTCCATAATGTGCTTATATGTTCATTTATTTAACCAGTCCCCTTGAAAGGCGTTTAGGTTATTTCTAGTGTTACGCTATTATAATGATGCAATGAACATCTTTGTATGTTTGCCGGCACACTTTTGCAGGTGTATTCATAAGATAAATTCCTAACTGTGGCAGGGCTGAGTTAGAGTATGAACATTTTCAAGTTTTGAAAGATAATGCTAAAAAAAAAAAGAAGAGGGAGGAAGGAAGAAAATGCTGTGGCCGACACCGGCTACCCACTCACAGCAACTGCCCCCTTCCCTGTGGCCAGCAAAGCTCCAGTTTTGTCCCCTCTCCTCCCAGCGCCCACATGCTTTGGGGAAAGCTGGGCCTCAAGACTGGTCTAAGCAAGCTATGGGAGCCCCATGTCTCCATGCCAGCCATCGGATGAGACGTGGGCATCGGACGCAGTTTTGCCAATGGGGCACAGGAGAAGTTCTGCGGGGGGCTCCTAGCAAAGGTTTTCTCTGCTTTCCTCTTTTCCTGCCTCTGGGCATCACACATCACTGTGTATGAGGATATGATGGTTGAAACAGCTTCAGCCACATTGGGACCACCAAGAGCCAAGCTTGAGGACAAATGTCAAACAGTGAGGCTGACAAAGAGGAAACGTACCTGAGTCTTTCATTAATTAACTCCAAAACTGGGCTAACTTTGGCCTTCTTGTTTACATGAGATCATAAAGATCCCTACTATTTAAACTAGTTTTAACTGAGTTTTGTTTACTTGCTGGTGAAAGTATTCCCACTGCCCAGCTGTTCTCCAAAAAGAAGCCCACTGGATCTATAATCCCACCCAGGGCATGTACTAGAGTGTCTGTCCCCTCACAGCCATGGCTTCACCGGGTTTAATCCCCAGCTATTCTCAGTGTATTTTTGCTTCATGGCCAGTCTTTTCTTCCTTGGAGAGTCTAGCAGCCCCTTCCCCAAAAAGGACACACTGAAAACAGGTGACACAAAGGCGGCCAGTATTTCATTCTGTTCCATCTGAGGCATCGTACTGGGCCACAAGTCTCAGCTGGCTCCTTCAGGAAAGAAGACACAATCAACCTGGGCCGGATATTCTCTAATGCCTTAGAGCCAGTCACGACTCTCTGCTGGGCTGGGGCAGTCACCAGGGTGTGGAAGGACAGTCCTAGACTAGAAACTGGATGACCTAGTTCAGATCTGCTACTTACGAGCTGGTTGGCTTAAGAGAAGTCACCCAACCTCCAGAAGCCTGTTTCTTTGAATGTAAAAGGAGGGCTCCTGAAATGAGGGCCCAGGGTCCTTATAAAGATGGGGACAGGGTGTGTAAAGGCCCTGGTGATAAACTGCCACAGACACAGGTGGGAGTTAGGCTGATCCCCACAGACCTATGCTGAGAGGAGGCCAGGCCAAGGTTAAGCAGATCCCCTGGCCTCCTTGGGACACTTCGGCCCTCTCTGCTCTACCTGTCACTCCCACCACCACAGTGGGCAGCCTGTCAGGTCAGGACTGCTGACCAGAGGAAGTCCCAGCCCACCACCTCCGCTCCTCCCGCAGATAAGCTGAACTCCGAGGAGCAGTGTCAGAGTGAATGAATGTGAGATGACATTCAGTCGAGAGTCAGTGCGTGCCAGGCTAATCTACAGGGATTACCAAGGCCTAGGCTGGTACCTGGGCAAAAAATATATGATTCTTCACCCAGCTGGCCTAGCTTGAGCAAGCTTCCAAAAGGCTGGTTTGGCCCCTACTTTTCTCACCCCTCTCATTCATTCTTGATCATTGTGGTGGATTCAATCACTGTTTTCTGCACTCCACTCCCCTATAATGGGGTTATATGTCCCCCCTTCTTTCCCATGTGACTTTGCAGTGGCTCCCACAAGAATGGCCTGAGTCTACTTCCCCACTGCACTGATGTTGGGCTTGGCCATGTGATTTGTGTTGGTCAATGGTTATAAGCCAAGGCCTTAAGAGGCATCACGCATCCCCATCTGCCCTCTTAGGCTACCACGATCTGCCACAAGATGAGCACACCATAGGCCCCCAAATAAGCACATGTGGAAGAGCCCTAAAGCCAAACGGAAGCCTGGAATCTAGCCTGGCCCAGCCAAGGCCAGCCTAGGTCAACCAAACCATACCCTGTAGGAAAATAAATGCTTGTGGTTGTAAGGCTCTGAGATCAGGGGCTGCTGCGTTATGCAGCAACACTATGTAGCAAAACCTAATACAACCACCGTGAGAGCAAATATAACGGTAAGCTTGCCTGGCACAGAGCAGACATGCAATAATAAAATATTTGTGCTTATTTTAAGGAGATCTTAATTCATTTGTCATTCATACACATACAGAGAACTCCTACCCATGAGGCACCACACTAGCCCCACAGGAAGCTGAATGCAATGAAAAATACAAAAGTAATAATTCCTACACGTAACTTTTTAGTCTAGCAAATCCCCAAGCTTCCTAAATTCTACTGGGGGAGAGGGGTCGGTGTTGACAAAGCTTCTATTCATTTCATTGATTCATTCATTCATTCATTTATTGCCCTGGGTTAAATCACAGAAGGGATGAAATTCAGTATCTGTGCATTTAAGGGTCTGATTCTTATATTTATAAATGGTGAAATCTACTGCCTTCTACAAATGTACTCTTTTTTTTAACATCTTTATTGGAGCATAATTGCTTTACAATGGTGTGTTAGTTTCTGCTGTATAACAAAGTGAATCAGCTATACGTATACATATATCCCCATATCCCCTCCCTCTTGTGTCTCCCTCCCACCCTCCCTATCCTACCCCTCTAGGTGGTCACAAAGCACCGAGCTGATCTCCCTGTGCTATGCGGCTGCTTCCCACTAGCTATCTATTTTACATTTGGTAGTGTATATATGTCCATGCCACTCTCTCACTTTGTCCCAGCTTACCCTTCCCCCTCCCCGTGTCCTCAAGTCCATAAAAATGTACTCTTAAAGACAGAAACTAGAAATTATGTTATGAACTACTTGAATTATTTTTAATGAACCCTTTTGTTCTATTAATCTTCACTTATTCACTCAACATACATTTACTGAGCACCTATGATACTCCAGGCATATGATGGGTAGCTGTGCTAGGAAGCAGCACACACAATTCCTAGCTCCAACTTCTGGCTGCCCAGGTGCACCACTGACCACGAACGAATTATTTAAAATTATAATTGACAGCTCCATGTAGTATCCAAAATTTTTTTTAAAACAAAAATAAAAAACCTCCCTATAGTTTAACTCCAATGTCTTCTTCCAATTTTACTTTTAAAAGAATTCCACTTCACATGCAAATGTGGCGATTTCACCATCTCTCTTCTCCTTCTATCAAGGACAATACAGAAGATGGGTTTTGACCACATTCCTTCTTACATTCACTGCCACACACAGAGTTGTGGGAGATTCACACATTTAATAACCTTTGTATTTTTTTTTTTTTTTTTTTTTGGCCGCACCATGTGGCACGTGAGTCTTAGTTCCCCGACCAGGGATCGAACCCACTCCCCCTACACTGGAAGCAGGGACCGCCAGGGAAGTCCCAACACATTTAATAACCTTTGGCATGAAGTCTTTTCAAAGGTCTTTGGGAAATCTAAATAAATTAGATCCACTGGTTTGCCCTTCTTCCCACATTTATTTTCTCCCTCAGAGAACATAATGGGTTCATCAAGCATGATTTCCCCATCTGCATGTCATGTTTTGTTTTGTTTTGTTTTTTTAAGTGTCCTGTGATCTCACCCTCTCCCATGGATTGCACAAGGCTGCTGGGCATGGAGGTGAATTAGCTCTGAAAATAAGGGCCATTCCTCGATTTTAACTGGGGAGTCACAGAAGTGAAGTGTATAAGACCATACACATGCATACACCTCCCTATGCAGACACTGTTCCAAGCACTCTATTAAGTCATATAACATATAAGTCATACTCATATGACATATAACCCCAGAAGCAGGATTCGGACCCTGGAAGTCCAAGGCCAGAGTCCAGGCTCGTAACCGCCAGGCCCTGCAGCCTCTGCAAATCCCAACCTATGCCAGGGTCCCTGGGCTTCTCCACCCACCTGTCCTGGGCCAGCTGATGAGGATCCCCAGGAAAGCAGCACAAATGGAAGGCCATCCTAGAGCATCCTTTATTTCAGGACACAGCTTTTCCCTGGACACTCCTCTGGGATAAATCCTAGCATCTGCCACAAAAGAACCTCTAAGCCCCCTAAAGCTGCCAACATCCTGCTTCCTCTTGGCAGGACCTACTCACCTCTCCAGAATCAAAGCAAAAAGCAGAGCCTCCTCAGCTATAAGGGGCCATGGCCCGTAACTCAAGAAAGCTCCAAAGCCTTGCTGAAATCTCAGGCCTCGTCTAAAGGACCCAGCATCTCAGAGCCCTGAGCTGCTCTCCTAAACGCTTCAGTCTCTTCTTACTGAAGCCCGTACCCTGTTACTGATCTCAGAATTGGGAGGATGGAGGTGACACACCATCTCCTTTCAGTCTGGTCTCTCTCTCCAGGAGCTAGTTTTACATCTCTGGGGCTTCAGGCTTCTCTGAATCTTCCATCATTGGTGGCTTAAGCGGGGTGGGGAGGAGACAGCCCAGATTGTCTGGGTCAATGACACGCTACCAATCTGGCCCAGGCCTCCACCTGGAAATCTAAAGCAAAGGATATTATTAAAGTCACAGGTTAAGGATCCCTGACTCCACAGCAGCTCATTTAGAAGCCCGCAGTGGCGTTAAATGTAAACACTTCCCAAGAAAGCTTTAAAACAGAGGGAGGTTTTTATTAAACGACTTAATTGAGGGCCACTTCTCATGTGGAAAGCTTTTTACACAGAGGAATAAAATGGCCTAGTGGGTGTTTTCCAGACACTTGTTTTTAAACCTGCCGTGCTGTCCTGGGGAAATGAAGCACAACTCTGGGCCAGTGTGTGTCCCCCTGCTGTTAATTCTTCAGCAGAAATAAAATACCTAATAAGACCTACTCCCCGGCGGCACAGAGAACCCGGCGCGACAATGTCACTCCAATATTCATTTCAAGGGTCATTAGAATCACCGGACAGGAAAAGTGGAAAAACTAAGGCTGGCCAAAAAGAACCCAAATAAATGAAGAAAGACATTCTAAAGCTTGAAAACAGGACACGATGTGGGAGAATAGGCCTGATGAAACTGAGGCTTGGGTTCCTCTACAAAGACACCAGGTAAAAGGAATGAAGTGCTGATACTCTCTACAGCGCATGGATGGACCTGGAAAACATGCTTAGTGAAAGAAGCCAGACCAGAAGGCCACATGTTGTATGATCCCATTTATATAAGATACCCAGATAGGCAATTCCACGGAGACAGAAAGTAGACTGGTGGTGCCAGGGCCTGGGGGGGAGGGAGGAATGTGAAATGACTGCTTACTGGCTACAGGGTTTCCCTCTCGGGTGACGAAAAAGCTCTGGAATTAGATAGTGGTGATGGTTGCACAATGCTGGGAATGTACTTAATGCCACTGACCTGTACACTTTAAACTGGCTAAAATGGGCAGTTTTACACAGTATGTATTTTACCACCATAAAATAGAAAATGATAACAGGAACTCCGGAAAAATCCTTTTTCAGCTCCTAGCCCAGGAGCAATCCCTTCCTCACATGAATTTAATATACATGCTATAGGCCAAAATAATAAATAGTTTTATTTTACTAATAACTCATTTATTGAGTTAAGCTTCCCATGTGCACTATGCACTTAAGGCCAAGTCACTCCCCCCCCACCCCCACCCCCCACCCCGGTCCTCAGGTGGGTGGTGTTGTTATCATTAGCCCCACTTTACAGGTGAGAAAACCAAGGCACAGGGAGGTCCAGGAGCTTGCCCAGGGTCACCCAGCAAATAGGGAAAAAGCCAAAGGATGAACCCAGAGGGAGGAGAGCAGGTAGCTTACACCCAAACTCAGAGCACGGCCACTCTGCCTCCGAATCCTACGCTCTGCTGAAGGAATGTTTTCTGGGCCTAGTTTCCCACTTTGCCCGCAACACGGATATTCCTTGGCTGTTGAGCCCTAATCCTTTTTCAGTGGCATTTCTTGAGTGACCAGAGAGTTCTCTGAAAAACACCTTCAAAATCACACCTTAGGAATCAAACTACACCTTCACATGTGTAGAACTACTTCACGTAGACAGAGCGATTTTCATGTGTTCGGATTTACTGTATTTAGTCCCGGGAACAATGTTGTAAGATAGGAGGGTGGTGTGATTACCCGTCCTTTCCGTCCTTTCCCGGGGAGAAAAGCCAGCCTCCCAAGGTCAAGCCACACGGTGGGTGCAGGCACCTGGCTTCTACTCCAGGGCCCCACTCTGCTGTCTTCCTGAAGAGCCAGGTTTAACTACTCTGAGATGTTCGGGGATGTTTTTTAGCATATAAGTTATTTATATGTAAATCTATATGTATTATTTATATGTAAATAGGTGCACGCAATTACAAATGAAGTTAAGGAGCACGCTAATGGAGAGGAAAACAGCTCTTCCCACATTTCAGGGTCACCTGTGGAGTAACCCAGAAGCACCAATAAAAGGTTAACTTCCATTCCCTCCACCCCACTTAAGAAAGCAGGGCTCTTTGCCACTGGCCAACAGCTCCCTTTGATAAGAGATGTTAAAAACCACCACCGCTGTTAGAGGTGCCACCTTGCCAGGGCTCTCAGGCTCCCAGTACTGACTTTTGGGCTGGATGATTCTTTGTTATGGGGGCCATCCTGTGCATTGTAGGGTATCCAGCCCTGGCCTCTATCCACTAGACGCCAGTAGCCACCACCACCCCTGGTCGTGACAACCAAGGTGTCTCCAGATACTGCCAAATGTCCCCCAGCGGGGCCCCATTTGAGAGCCACTACACTATGTCAAAGAGATGTGGTCCTAACAGCTCTGTGAGGTAAGAGCTGCATGCCCCTTTTACAGATGAGGAAACAACCCTGTAATGGATGAGCAACCTGCCCAGAACACCACACTCCTTGTGATGGGCAAATGTGGCTTCCAATTCAAGCAGGTGAGACCCCAATGCTCTCATCCCACAGTGGGAAGATGGAACAAGAAGACCAGAGGCGGATCTACCTTCTACCAGCTCAGGTACTGAAATGTTAAACAGAGCCTTGCCCTGAGAAGATGGAGGTGTGCTTGAACCCTCCAGGGGTTTGATCCTCAAGTCCAGAGAAAATGCGTTCTGCTGGCAAAAACAGTTCCAGCAATGCCCGGAAGGCTGAAGGGCCTCCTTGACTCACAAAATAATCTGCAAACTGGGAGTGGGCGTGCCCTTTGAATAATAAGTGCTTTAAGCACAAACACAAACAGCAATCACTGACCATGAGAGCCCGAAATACATTTTTTAAAACATGCCTTTATCAAGAATTCCCCCTTATTATTTTGGTGAAACAGTCCCCCCCAGTCTCACCCTTCTTAGCGCTCATCTGTCTTTCTGTTTAAAAATCACTGTGGCCGCTAGAGAGACACAGATGAAATACAAGACGTCACGTTTCAAAAAGCTGAATGACTTCTGTCCTTCCTCCTACAAAACTTTATGGAGCATCTATTTTCTGCCACACACGGGGGTGCGAGGTCAGTTGAGAGAGCCCTCCTCTTTACAGGTTTGTTTACAGGTTTTGGGGGGAGGGGGGTTCCTCCGACATGTTAGCAAAGGGCACTGATGGTGTTCTAATTGTTGAGATAAAGGCACATGCAAGAAGTCAACAATTTGTGAAGAAATGAAGGAGTGGGTGAATTGAGGGGATGAATGCAGAGCCCACGCACTAACCAGGGCTCCGGGTCCAGAGAAGCACAGCTCAGGGCCAGACAAGTTTGAACCCCGGATCCAACCACTTGGTAGCTGCACAACTTCGACAAGTGACCCAGTTTCTCATGGCCTTCTTTCCCTCACCAGGAAAATGCATTTATGATAGCACCCATCCCATAGAGCTGCTATGTTGAACACTCTCAGACAGGGCTGGAGGTAAATGCTCCAGAAGCATTTGCTATTATTATGAGAATCACTGGTTTGGGCAGGCCTCCTGGGAAGTCTGGTGACTCTTCTGCACCCCACCAAGCTGCCTCACGCCCAGGAAGCTGGACTCAAGGCAGGTATCCAGACCCTTAGCAAGAGGTGGTCATGCCCTGAGCAGACCAGACCTGAAGAATCAGGTAACTACTGGCTCTAATCCTCCCCTCTTTCCCTACTTCCTCTCTCCCTCTAACCTTACACCCCATTCCACCCCCACCCCAACCCACAAAACAGCTTTCAGGTGGCTCAGGGCAGCACAGATAGTTAGGGCTGAGCTGGCCTGACTACATGTGAAACAAAGGTGCTCAAGCCTCAAGCCTGAAACTCACAAGTAGGAAAAATCTTAAATTTGGTAAACTCCACCCAGCAGTCCCTTTCCAAACTACTCTCTCTTATCTCTCCCTCCATTCTTTCTCTATCAGTTCCTCTCCAACTCTTAAAGCTTTCACTGTAATCACCACTCTCAGTAAACTTTCCAGGTTTTTGATATTTGATTAGGGCAAGGAGAGAGGCTAATCCACTTTTCAGCTGCTGCTGTGCAATTCTAAGTCAACTGTTTTTAATAAGGAGGATAAAAATCTTATAAGCAAAAATGGTGGAGAAGCAAATTTTTTTTTTTTTTTTTACAAAAAGTTATCTGTAATACAGCTACAACAAAGCTCAAGGATATGGATTAGTCCATAGGATATACTAGAACCTCTTTACGACTTTGGAAACTGGGCCATTTCTTTTTCCTCTGAAATAAAATCAAAAGAGGGCAGCTGTTAACAGCGTCTCAAACTCTGAACTGGAATCACAAGACTCCAGACCTCACCGGGTTCCTCACCTGGAAAATGGGAGCAACAACACTGACGTCTCAGGATCCCTGGGAGGAGTCTTAGCCGCAGGGGGTCCTCTTCCCCGAACGGACTCCACTTTGCAAGGGAAAACAGAGTGCCTGTTTCAAATGCAATAAAATACGGGCTAGAAAGCCAGGGGGAGTCAGAAGTAAAACTCAGGAGAATTACTGAAGCCAAAACTAGAAAATCTTGATCATCTTGCCTCAATCCTCTAGCAAAGAGATAAGCAAGGGTGAAAGATTATTAATAATAAAGGGGCTGGGCTTCCCTGGTGACGCAGTGGTTGAGAATCTGCCTGCCGATGCAGGGGACACGGGTTCGAGCCCTGGTCTGGGAAGATCCCACATGCCGCGGAGCAACTAGGCCTGTGAGCCACAACTACTGAGCCTGCGCATCTGGAGCCTGTGCTCCGCAACAAGAGAGGCCGCGATAGTGAGAGCCCCGCGCACCGCGATGAAGAGTGGCCCCTGGTTGCCGCAACTAGAGAAAGCCCTTGCGCAGAAACGAAGACCCAACACAGCCAAAAATAAAATATAAAAATAAATAAATAAATTTAAAAATAATAATAATAATAATAAAGGGGCTTTATAGACTTAAGAAGACTACAAAGTATGTAACAGCCTGAGCCATTATGTACTCTACCAAAGGCAAGCAGAAAGCCCTGTGACTGGACAGCAGGGGATAAACCCCGCCCTATAAAACAAGAGGCTGAAATATTCCAGTTCATGACAAATGCCCTGTGCTGTAATCCCAAACACTAACTCCATGATGACCCTCCATCGAGCTGATCCTTCTTAGGGTGAAATATAGAGCTAGAGCCCATTGTAGTAATGGACACACACGCGGTAACCCTGTTTTCAACTTACCTTTCCTAATTATAGCTCCGCACGCCTCTAAACCCTTCTGACCTGTAATTTTAAGAGCTTGAGGTAATTACAATGCAGCAAAGTTTTGTTTTTGTTGCTAGTACCACATAAATAGGAACTGAACGTGCACAGCTTCGCTTTGCTCCAGAATATTCGACACTGAATTTTGTTTTTAATCTCTTACCCAACGGCCAATTATCTCCAGAAATTCAGAGGTTTGCAGAACTTGAAGAAATGTGGAGACAGTGTCTCTCTAACCTAGGATTTGGGATCCATTCAGAGCCTTTCTAAACAGCCTAATCTATCCTCTCCGTTTAAAAAACCAGAAAAATAGGATTTCATATAATTTCCCTTGGGATGATAAGCCCGCAGTGATCTTCGGTCTAACATTACGCATCGTCCCGTAGAGGAAAACAGTAAATCAATCCAGATCTAAGGGGACTGTGGTGTTAGAAAAACAAGGCACAGAAAACATAATTTCCCAATCAGTTCTGCTTTAGAGGCACAAGGAGCAGTGGAAAGGCCTCAGCTTTGAATTCAGGCAGCCCCGAGAGCTCTGGAACCTCAGCTCTGCCACTTCTCTGGAGCACCTGAGCCGCCCAGGATCTCTTTGGGCCTCAGTTTCCTCATCTGTAAAATGAGGCCGCTGCCACCTGCCCCTCAGGAACGTACAGGTTTTAAAGCAACGGAGGACAAGTGCCCCGCTCGCTACCCGACACGTGAAAGGTGGACAGCCAACAAATGTAACTACTCTTACAACCCTGGGGTTATTAGTCCTGTGGGTCAGCTGTTTGGAAACCACCTTCCCAAGGAAAAGCAGTGTGAAGTCCAGTTTCCTGTCTGTCCAAGGAAACCTGAGCTAAAGGGACAACAGTACGATAAAGAACAAACATCCACACACTGGCTGGAGCCACAGACAAGAACCGACCCACCTGCTCTCAAAGTACAACGGCTGCTGTTACCCTCCTCCCAGCTCGGTTGCACAGGACGGGAAGCCTCTACTCACTAAGCTTAGGTTGCCAGTTACTATCATGGCAAAAAGGGATCCAGCCACGTTCTCCGCCAGCTTCCCAACCCCAGTCGTATCCCTCCATGCACTGCTTGCCTAAGTACTTCTTAAGCAAATCGCATCTGCCAGAATCCTAACTCCTCCTTCCTCACTCCTCACTTTCCCTTGGCAGGATCGGAGTACAAACCCCTCTTGTCCATCAGAAAAGTATCTGAAGTCAATTATTTAAAACTTGACGTAGGGGGCTTCCCTGGTGGCGCAGTGGTTGAGAATCTGCCTGCCAATGCAGGGGACACGGGTTCGAGCCCTGGTCTGGGAAGATCCCACATGCCGCGGAGCGACTAGGCCCGTGAGCCACAATTGCTGAGCCTGCGCGTCTGGAGCCTGTGCTCCGCGACGGGAGAGGCCGCGATGGTGAGAGGCCCGCGCACCGCGATGAAGAGTGGCCCCCACTTGCCGCAACTAGAGAAAGCCCTCGCGCAGAAACGAAGACCCAACAGAGCCAAAAATAAATAAATAAATAAATAAATAAATAAATAAATAAATAAATAAAATTAAAAAATAAAATAAAATAATTTAAACCCAAGAAAAGCTTTTCTTGCGTCTGCTGTGCCAATGAATTGAGAAGGTATCTATACACCCAGGGGAGGCGAGCCAGGAGGTACCCAGCTCCCCCAACAGTTCTTCATGCTCATCGTGCTTCTAAGAGTTCCCAACCTACTGTAACCCCCAGTTTACATCTCCACCAGATTTCAAGCTCCATAAGTCAGGACGGTAGCCTCTTTACCACGAAATCGGTGAACGATAACAGAGCTTTGCCAGGAGTGGGGGCTTCATAAGAACTGAATTTGTTGTATGACTGAGTAAAGAAACAACAAAAACAAAAATGTGGTATGAATTTAAGATGAAGCACTCTCTCTCCCAGGGATATCGGTTTGGGGGACGGAGGACAGTGCCTGAAGAAGGAAGGAAAGTGGGGTCGGACGGGGGCATTGGACTGAAAACTCCAATAAGCTTCCCCTACGTGAAAGCCGGTCAACCCTGGTGCTCTTTCCATCAAATCCCCCTTTCTTCTCTTCTACTTTCAGGGTTTTTATGGGATAACTTGTTTCGTGATAACAGCAATGTCATGTGACAGAATAAAGTAAGCACTTGGTCATTCATGGAAAATTACCCAATTTTCAATTCCCCTTGAACTTTGTTTTTCTCCTCTGATGCCAACCTCTCAGCCATTTCACTGCCCTTTAGTGCCAGGATCAGAGGAGGAAAAGAAAGGAAAAGCACAAAATCAGTCGTGTTTTTTAAAAGGGTCAATGGCACCTCTTAGATAAATGGGTTGCAGGCAGGGGTGGGGACAGAGGGAGTAAAGGAGGCCACTGAATTCTTTAAACCACCCCCAACCCCATCAGTACAAGCAAATTAACTGTCCCTACGTGAAGGGGGGGAAAAAAAAAAGCCAATAGGGCAGTCTATTCTTAACACAAATCAAAGATCACTCTTCTGAATGCTGCATACCCTTTCTCTAAATAAAGAAGCCCCTCACTAACTCTTTCTTCACTTACTTTCTTCTAATCACTTTAGAATATTAAGAGTTACTACTAAAAAGGGAGAAATGCTTAAATAAATCTGTTAGGTCCATATTTACACATACTTTTTCTTGCTTTTTTTCCAGAATGTACCATTATATTCACAGTTTAACCATTGCTGTTCAGGTGCAACTTTTCAGGCACTAGGAGTTCGACAGCATCCTCAAATCAACATTTTCCCCCTAAATGGAGATAAGATTAGCAAGTTAACGAACCAGTCAATAACATGGCTTCATTTTGTTGGTCTGGTCCAAAAAAAACAGAAAAACTCAACAGTAGGAAGACACTCTCCATATGGTCTTTTTCCCCAAAGGTTGAGGATTCGGGCCAGGGGCCACCCTGTGAGACCATGCCCTCCACATAACCTCCATTCTCAAGCCAAGACAGTTAAGCCCACTGCCACCGCGGCCCCACTTCCAGCAACTGAGCCCAGGGATAGGAGCAGCGCATGGTAATCGAAGATGGGAAAAAGAGAGAAACCAACTGGGACCAAACTCTACAATTCTGAATTTTTTCAAAATGAATGTTCTTTTGACTCACGTTAGGAGCTAGAAATGAACACAAACTTTCCTCCAACTCTGGAGGGCATTCTCTTAAAAGAATGTCACACCACTACTAATAAAAATGTCATATAGAGGGCCAGCGCCTAAGAAAAAAATGAAATCCACTGGTTTGTGGCCACGTGGCATACAGGTGGGAATCTAATACAAACATCATACTTAGGTACCACAGTAAATTAACCAAGATCCCAGGAGACTGTCACAATAACACACTATAAGAAAACATATGCTCAAATTCAAAGTATACATATATTCGATTTTTCCTTAGTCCTATTTCCCTATCGTTTTTAAGATCATTAGACAAGTGCCAAAGGTCTCACCTCAGATGTGTCATGTTACTGTAGGCACCAATTCCCTAACTCAGATATTATGCTGTCAACAAGAAATATACACTGTGCTAATTACATCTGCTGGGCTTAATCACACAGTGGGAATAAGCCCAATCTACACAATGAAGCTTAACACACATATTAACACCATATCAACTACAAAATAAGGATCTTGTCAGCTTGTGTTCTTAAAAAATTTCCCCACACATTTATGCAGAATCATAATCTGTGCCAGAGGATCTCCAAAAGCTGATGGATTCCTAAATTATTTTTCCTCCTTTTAATCTGAAATCCTTTCCAAATAGGACAAGTCAAACTATCACTTAGTTTCCCTGAATAAGAACCTGTAGCATAACCTTGACCCTTGCAAGGACTTCATGACTTTAATCCCTCCACGGTCACCTCCTTGGCAGAAAGTGCACTAGCAATATTTTCTGTGAACAGAGAGGTAGAAGCAGAGGGAACTCCAGAAAAAGGCACCATCTGCAGTTTAAAGTTGGAAAGCACCAGCCCACAGGTTTTTCAAGTGCAAAGGTGGATTACACAAGGCAGAATCGAGAGTAGCTGAGATGATCTCCTCTAGTAGTTCAGAAAGTGGGTGTGGAAAGCGAAAAGCACAACCCAAAGCACATTAGAATCACCTGGCTGTTTCAATTCCATTGCTCAGGCTGCGCCCCAGACCAGCTAAATCAGGATCTCTAGAGGTGGGACCTAGGCATCAGAATTTTATAAAACTCTCTAGATGTGCAGCCAAGTTTGAGAACCAATACCCAAAAGAAATCCCCAACGTGTTTTGAACAGCGCGTTGTGAGCAGCGTTGGAAAGGCACCGCAGCCTTGGGGTGAAGGGGTATACACAGAGTAAATATACAAAGTTTTTTTTAAAACTCCTCTGTAACTAACTCCAACATGACAGCCAAGCACCTGTGTAGAGGCCAAACAGTGATGCAACTTGGAAAAGTCCCTTGGAAAGCTAGGATGTGTGCCGTACGTGAGGCGGGGTCTTTCAGGACGACCTGCCTGGACCGGGAAAGCCAGGGAGAGAGGGACGCCCACCCGCCCTTTCTTTTCAAGGGATGGTCGAGACCAGCACGCCCAGAAATAAAGTAAAACAGGGTCGGACAGGGACCGAGGTGCTCGCTTGGGTCCGGGAGGAACCCGGGCTCACTCGCAACTGTCACTCGAGCCCGAGGGTCGAGGCAGGGGTGCTAAGGCTGCCAGCCCCTCTTCACTACACGGCGGTCCCGGAGCCCCTCCCTCGCCCCGGCCCCGACGCGGGCCCCCGGGAACCCTACCATCTGTCCTGCACGTCTCCCCGCCAGGGCGCGCGAGCGGGAGCCAGGAGCGCACTTTCCAGCCCCGGGACCCGCGCGCCTGGCGGCGGGCGCGGCGCGGGGCTCGGACGGCGGGCCCGAGCTCCTCCGGATCCCACCGCCCACGACGACACCTCGGCCTCCCGGTCCGAGTCCCCGCGCCCGCTCCCGGCTCACTTACCGCCGCCGCCGCCTCCAGGGTCCCGCTCTAGCCGCAGCCAGCAGAGCCCGGCCCGAGTGCAGGGACCGCGGCGCCGCCAAGAGGCCGGGCGAGCCCGGGCCCCGCCCCGCCCGCCCTCGGGGAGGAGGGGCCGGGCCGGGGCCGCCCGGGTTTGGGAGCCCGGCGCCCCCCCCACCCCCGCCCCGCCCGAGCCGGCTCGTCCCGCCCGCTCCAGCAGCTCGGCGGGCCTTCCCTGCACTCCCGCGTGCCCTCGCGCCGCCCCGGCCCTCGGGACAAGTCTCCCCGCACCCCGACACGGCGCCTACTCGGCTCGGCCGGGACGCGCCCGCCCCTCCGCCAGCACCTCTCCCCCATCCCACCCCATCAGGCCTCACACTCCTCTCCAGCTACGCTTTGTCCTCACCCTTCCCCAGATCGGAATGTCCTCCCACCTCCCCTTCGCCGTCCCCGGTACTTTTCACCTCCGAGCCCCGGCAGTTCCAAATTCCCCGTGTCTCCTGGGAGCCTTGCCTGTTTCGCACCCACGACTTCCCTTCTGTCCGTTCCCCACGGCCCCTTGGCCCAGTTTTCTCCCTACCCTTACAGGCAACCTTTTTCTCCCCACCTGGTCAGAAACTTTAAGGTATAACTTTTCTCCTACCACAATCGAATCTGCAAGTGTTTATTGAGCACCTACGAAGTCTAGAAATACTGGTGGAGGGGACGCCAATAATAAATGTCCGTCCCTGTTAGGGAGGCAGGGAAGTGAGATGCCTAAGGTCACACAGCTGATGGTAGTAGGGCTGGGATTAGAAGTCAGATTTCTGGTATCTAGTTGAGGACCGTTCCAGGGGAAACTGCAGAATGCCGCTGACCAGCTGCAGGAGTTTGAGCAAAAAACGTTTTCTTACTTGTGAAAAGGGAGGATACCCATCCCACCAGGTTGTGAAGATTACCTAAGAAAACAGACATGGAATATCACACAACCTGTGCTAATAAGTAAATGTTTGTTGACGTATGGAATGAAATAGACACTTGAAAATTCAATAATTTAAAATAACAATATAGAAAGACTTAAAAAGTAACAGTGAATGCAAGAAAACATTGGCAAATCATATCTGATAAAGGATTAATATCCAAAATATATAAAGAACTCATACAACTTAATAGCAAAAATACAATCTGATTTTAAAGTGGGCAGAGGATCTGAATAGACATTTTTCCAAAGAAAACGTACAGATGGTCAACAGGTATGAGGAAAGGTGCTCAACAATCATCAGGGAAATGCAAATCAAAACCACAATGAGCTATCACCTCACACCTGTTCAGAATGGCTATTATCAAAAGGACAAGAGATAACAAGTGTTGGTGAAGATGTGGGAATGTAAATTGGTTTCAGCCACTATGGAAAACAGTGTGGAGGTTCCCCCTAAATTAAAAATAGAACTACCATATGATCCAGCAATTCCACTTCTGGGTATTTATCCAAAGAAAATGAAAACTCTAACTTGAAAAGATATATGCACCCCCAATGTCATTGCAGCACTATTTACAATAGCCAAACTATGGAAGCAACCTAAGTGTCCCTTGATGGACAAATGGCTAAAGAAGATATAGTATAAACATACAATGGAATATTATTCGGCCATAAAAAAAGAAGGAAATCCTGACATTTGCGACAATATGGATGAACTTCGAGGGTATTGTGCTAGGTGAAACAAGTTAGAGAAAGACAAATACCATATGATCTCTCTTATATGTGGAATCTACAAAAATAAAAAAACAAACAAACAAAAAAGAACAAGCTCATAGATACAGAGAACAGATTGGTGGTTACCAGGTGGGAGGAACTGAGGGGGTTGAAATGGGTGAAGGGGGTGAAGGGAGTAAAAAGTAAAAACTTTCAGTCATAAAATAAGTCATATGGATGTAATGTACAGCATGGTAAATATAGTTGATAATACTGAATTACATATTTGAAAGCTGCTAAGAGATTAGATCCTAAAAGTTTCCAGCACAAGGGAAAAAAATCTTTGTAACTGGATGTTAACTAGACTTATTGTGGTGATCATTTTGCAGTATATACAAATATCGAATTATTATGTTGTACACCAGAAACTAATATAATGCCAAATGTCAATTATACCTAAATAAACAAACAAACAAACATTTAAAGTAATAGTGATGGGGGTGGTGGGGAGATTTGGATTCTACTTATCCAAAGGAGGCAGCAATGGTCAAAGGAGACTTTTTGGAGGAAGTGGAGTTGAGCTATCCTAGAAATAATGGATCCAGGTGCAGGTGAGTCCAGGAAGACACTCAAGGTGGACGGGGTGGGTGAACACTGTTCAGAGCGTGGTCCAGCTTTTCCTGAATGGAGGCTGCCTGTAGGGGATCATACTAGAATGGGGGATGGGGCCAGATGGTGGAAAAGGCATCCAATATCAAAGTGAGGGGGCTCAAGTTAACCAAACAGCACTTGGATACCTCAAAATGGTTGGAATGGAACTTGCATCCTACAGAGGGCACTTAAATGACCCTGCAAACCTGGGATGGCAGAAACTGGCAGCCCAGGAACCAGCAAAGTGATGAGAGGGGATTGCAGCAGGGAGGGAGAGGGAAGAAAAAAATTTCCAAAGAAGACCCCTAGGAGTTGGGGAGCAGATGTATGCAGTGGGGGAATGGAAAAAGCAAAGACAAAACTGAGGTTTCAAGGCTGATGGCTTGGAGCACCTTAAATAGGCATGATTTTTTTATGGGAGATGATGAAGTTTCCATGGACCGTGAGGTAATGATGGCACTTTTCAGTGGAAATGCCCCACAGGCAGCAGGAGGTGGGGCTGGGAAGTAGAGGGTAAAGGAGAGTAAGGACCGGACCAGGCGCCACGAGAAGAGAGTGAAGTTCCCTCACTTAGGGCTGAGGAAGCAGCGGGTACCAGCCAAGGGAGAAGGAGAAGGGTCCCGGAGAGCTGTCAGGAAGAACCAGGGAAGTCTTTGATAGAAGCCAAAGGATGAGCAGTTCATGAAGGAGAGGGTGGTGCCGAACGCCACAAATCTACTTCTAGACCCTCACACGAGGAGCCATACAAAGTATGCACTCGGTACGTATTTGTTAACTGTCTAAAAAGCATTTAATCAGCAACTGGCCCCCCACCTCCAGGCAGATATTTTCCTGATAACAAAAATAAGGAGAGCCACTGGGGGCAAGGAAAGAAGAGGAGTGGAGATCAGTTTATTAGAGGAATTGCTTTTGAGGCTGCTACTGTCAAGATGCAGCTCAAGCCCCTTCAACCTCAACGGCAAACAAACCTCCCCTGTGCCAAGGCTAAGTATCTTTGTTCACTTCTGATGGCCAACACCTTCTAACAAGGAATTTCTCCTTCCAGAACACATTTTTCTTGGATATGTCTAAAGCAAAAATAGCCAGCCATGACTATTTAGTGGCTCGGCCTTGAAATAATGAAAACTAGAATTTAGTTTATCTTGCAGAAGTAGATATGATTTATTTTCCTAGAACTGAAGTGTAAGGAGTTACCTTAGGGCTTATGAACCGGTTAACTCACGAGCAGGTTGAGGGCCACAGACTGGTGATTCCCTTTGCCCACAGTCCTGTGATCAAGGTGACCGTGATTATAGCAGGAACTTGGATTTCTTGAGCAACTTGAGGAATTTCACATTTAATATTTAAATGTCAGAACAACCCGGTAGATGTTCTCATCCCCATTTTAAAGATGAGGGAGTTGAGGCTCAGAAAAGCCACACAACTTGCCCAAGATCGAATTCTTAATTACTAAGTGGAGGAGCAGCTTCCACAGCTCCTGGGTCTGTCAGGACTGGAGCTTTCCTGGAGAGTCACAGACTTCAGACTGGAAGGCCTCTAGGGGATGTTTCATCCCAAGCCATCCTCCTCTCCTTTCAGACCAGGGTTTCTGAAACAAGTTCCCTGCTGGAAACCAGGGAAACTTCAGCACCTAGAGCAGCCACAACAAGTTCTGACAGGTAGTTTTCTCTGAACCTCTCTCCCTCCCTCTCCCCCTTCCTCTCCCCCTCCCTCTCCCTCCCTCTCCCCCTCCCCCTCTCTCCTTCAGTTTTACACGCAGCTCTTATAGGCATTGGCCTCCTCTGAGCCCCTCCCTGTGCCAGCTGAGCCCAGCACTGATCTGTCTCCTCTGTGCCCCAATCCCTTCCATGAAATTCAAGGATGCAGAGATTGGTATCCATAGGCTTTTCCCTCGCCATGAGAATTCCAGAGTTTGTGCCAACATGAGGAAGATGACTTTTAAAATATGGATATGGGTTTGGAAAGAGGGCAAGGGGGCAGCAAGGTATGTGTCACTCAGCCTTAGGAAGCTGCCCACAGGAGGGGACAGGCAGCAGCTGAGCTGGGGCATGAGAGGCCAGCATAGCCCAGGCAGAGAGCCCCACGTTGGTGGGGGCCAGAGTCTCCCGGGGCCTCTGGCTCAGGGCCAACGTTTCTTTTTTTCTCTGAGCTCTCCAGTCTATTCTGACCTTAGGGACCTGGTCAGTGGCTCTGAATCAAACATCAGAAAGGTACTGGATGTTTGGAAGGAAGACAAGACACTGAAGGATGCCTTTTAGGCTGTCATTGGCAACACAGGAAAATTTACAGGTAGCTGGTTGAAACAGGATGGAGATCCCCTGAACCATCTGTAGGGGACAGGGCATGACAAAGGGAAATTTAGGCATCATTATTGCCAACACAAAGTGCAGACATCACTGACATATTTCAATGTGCTAACTTAATGTGAACTGAACAGCTATATTTAGGGATATTCAAAGATGTACCCTTATGCTGGTCCTTTTAATACATGGCTGCATTATGACTTTGGGCACTTTTGTGTGTGTGCGTGTGTGTGTATAATTGTATACATATAATTATATATGAATTGTATATATAATTGTATATATAAAATTAAATATATTAAATAAAATTATATATTATATATATAAATTGTATATATAATTATATAAACTGTATATATATAAAATTGTATTTTATGAAGGCATTGGTATAAAGAAAAATATTTTGATATTATATAGTAACATGTTTTCTTCCACCTTAAAGTTCATTTTTTCTTCTAATTTTAAAATAAATTAAACATTTTTGTGGCGCCCTGAAATTATCGTGGGCCCAGGCACTGTGGCAGCCCTGCTTATATCCTGAGGGTTTCTCTCCTACACTGAATGCCTGGGGAAATTTAAAAGAGAGCTTTGCATGGAGCTCTACCCCAGGCCAATTAAACTGAAGTCTCCAGGGGTGGGTCAAGGCACCCTATTTGTGGCATTAAGAAAAAATCTCCCAGGTGATTCCAGTGTGCAAACAGGATTGTAATACTGGCTCTAATACTATTTTCCTCATAGGACCTTAAGTTTCTCAATAGCAAATTCTCCATTGCTTTTTTTTTTTTTTTTTTTTTTTAAAAGAGGCTGGAGATGGACCACTGTTTTACAGATCAATTTTCCAAGCAGAGAACCTCACTGTATCTTATTTCTATCGGTGAAAATCTACTTTACATCACAGTGGGACAATGTTTTTGACATTTTAACCCCTCCCCCCTTTTTGCTCTTTGTAGCTCTACCTCTCCTTTCCAAGCCCCTGCTTGCCCGTTGCCTTCAGGGTGAGATGTGACAGGGTGGAAGGCAGAAAAGAAAGGAATCTCAGAGTGGGAGTTTTCAAAGGTCTCTGGACTGGGAAGTCTCTGGGTCTAGACCAAAAGTTGTGGAAATGTGGGGCTTATGTGTGGGATTTGCTCTGGGAAACTAGAAAATATTATTCTAGACTAGGGGGGAGGGGAGACTAAGAGGGAGTGGGATGAAGAAACCATTCAAACAGAAATAAGAAAAAAATGGATAGAAGGGCCACTGCGGGCGACTTGAGGGAGAACCAAGGAGCCAGGCAGCCTCCATCACTCGCCAGCTGCCCCTCCAGGTGAGGGTGAAGCTTCCCTTCCTCCACAGTCACCCTTTGCCTGGTGACCACCTAGGAAGGGGATGCCCACTCAGGGCAGAGATTTTACACACTCCCCTTCTCTTGATCCTGGATGCTCCATTCCCACTGTAAAATAGTCTAGAACATTCTTAAGCCCTGAGAAGAAGGATGGAGCTCAGGACATCTAATAAGATGTCCTGGATATTTTCCTAGGATTACAAAATTCTTAGAAAATATAGAAGTGAAAGATGACTCTCGCAAATTGTTTCATTGCTTTCATACTCACACTTAATACCAGGAAAAGATCTATCCAGTCAGCACTAAAATTCAGACACCTTAGAATTATAACTTCCTTAATGGATATAACAAAGGTTGAAAACATTTTAGGAAGGAAAGTGACATACATTTGATATTTTGTAGACTGCTAAGTGTGACACTAAGGGACATATAAAAGAACAGTATAATGTAACAAACTGAATTTGGCCAGAACATTCTCCGGGAAGGGAGCTTATAGGATCGCACACCATCTATCTTAATTATATACCTGTCCAAAAGATAGAACACAACAGGAAGGATGTAGTTTGAACTAGCTTGGAGGGCTATAAAATAGTTACCTTGTTATAAACTTCGGTTGTTACATACCAGCAGGGGACAAAGCATTTGTTTTCTGTTTTAAATTTTGTTTTCCAAAAGCAACATTACTATGGACTTGCAAGGAATGGGAAGAGATTTTTCAAAAAAGGATATTTTATTGCTTCTGAAATATAGTAGCGAGAGTGCCAATGTTGCCGAGTCTACATTTCTTTCTTCAGCTGTTAAAATTTGAAGGAAAGGTACTTAATAAAACCGATAGTTTTCAAAACATTGTGTTTTGGTGAAAAATTTTTGCAGATGGATGGTGGCGATAGTTGTACAACAATGTAAATGTACTTGATGCCACTGAACTGTACACTTAAAAATACTGTACATGGTAAATTTGATGTTTTGTAGGTTTTATTACAATTTTTAAAAAAGGAATAAAGAGGGGCTTCCCTGGTGGCTCAGTGGTTAAGAATCTGCCTGCCATTGCAGGGGACACGGGTTCGAGCCCTGGTCTGGGAAGATCCCACATACCGCAGAGCAACTAAGCCCGTTTGCCACAACTACTGAGCCTGCGCTCTAGAGCCCATGAGCCACAACTACTGAGTCCGCGTGCCACAACTACTGAAGTCCGTGTGCCTAGAGCCCGTGCTCTGCAACAAGACAAGCCACTGCAATGAGAGAAAGCCCGCGCGCAGCAATGAAGACCCAACGCAGCCATAAATAAAATAAAGGAATAAAGAGTCCCTGGGTCCAGATTGCAGGAGGAAAAAAACATAAAAACATTGAGTTTGTGGTTTTGATTGTGTGTGTGTACACATATATGAAAAAAGGAAGAGAGGAGATAAAAAATAGTTTTCTGATTATTTGTATCTGGCTGATGGAAATGTAAAAATATGAGCATCAGTGCATGTTTAAGACCTTGTAAGCTAGTGAAAGCACCTGAGAAATGTAGAAAAACTGAGTCTTACTTTATAAAATACTACAAGCTACTTAGCTCATGCTAAGAAAAGGAATCGCAGAATCACTTATAACATTTAGCATCTTGTTCAAGGCCCACCTAGTCATGCTCTCCTCCAGTCTTATACCTGGTCCCTGCCATTCAAAGCACCCAGAGCCAAAAGAAAAAAATCCACACTGGAAACAAACAACAAACGCATCTTATGAAATCTCCAAAAGTTACCAACATATTTTGAAATTTTTGCTATTCAGTTGAACTATTGGAGAGGCATCAACAAAGCAGTATTAAGATACATAATAAACTCTTTACATAGACCTGGATATTACAACACAATTTGTTGAAATGGAGTTAATGACGGCATGAGGAAAGATATCTATTACCTAACATATTTCCAGTGACTCCACCAGTAATAAAAATGCCAGTTCCATCTACTGTGCCCGATTCTGATGTCTGTTTCAATAGGTCAAGACCTGGGAAGTGGAGGGGGAGGAGCTTCTATGTGCCAGGCACTGTCCTGGGGCTTTATATTCATTATTTCATTCAGTCCTGACAATAACCCAGACAATATTGTTATACCCATTGTGCAAGGAGGAAAGTAGAATGCACAGATTATATAATTTGTTCAAGATTGCACAGCTAGCAAGTGGCAGGGCTAGGATTCCCAAACCAGGTCTGATCGACTCCAGAGGCTGTGTGCTTAATCTCTGTGATACACCATATGTCTATAGAGCTAGCCCTCTTATACATAATGTTTATTTTAGAATGCATTTTCTTTTCCATTATAAAAGTAACTCAGACCTTCCAGGTCAAGGTGGCTGAGTGAGCACAGACTGAAACATTCCCTTCTACTACAAACACAGAAATAAATGAAAGACAAAACCCCAAATGAAATGGAAACCTGTAGCTATACGGGCTGCTACTGGGAACTCATGGGGAGCTAAGGTCAGGTACGTGCTAAGAACCAAGGCTTCAGTGCCATACTCACCTTACTCAGGGCAGTGGCAGACTGAACTGAGAACCCTGGGTGTGAAGTCAGGGCTGGACACCATGCTCTCTGCTCAAGAATACAGACTAAAATAGCTTGCTTAGATTTGTAAACAGAAATCTACCCCTTGCCCACAGCAGAGCAAGGGTATAGGGGCACTTACATGACCGGAAACTGACTCACACCCAATATCCAGAATTTAGTCTCTGCCCAGAGCAGGAACAGAAGACCAGTAACCTAAGATCAAATTTAAAGACAGAATCTGCAACCAGGAAACTATCCAACAGTGAAGAAGAAAACTCCTTGCACAAAGAGCTCTCAGATAAAATGACAAAATGCATGAGCCCATCTACTGCCATGAAAAACAGTGAACAAATACAATAGCTCATGCTAGCAAAAATGAGGAGAACACCTTGAAAGAATTAAAATACACATACATAACAATATATATCATTAAAATCCTCTGAGAGAAAATAAAGGATGGTATTCATAAATCAAGAAGAGGAAGCTATGAAATGAGAAGAGGCAGATACTGAAAAGAACTAACTGGAAATACTGAAAAATTTAAAACAATCATTTAAATAGAAGGTATACTCAGCAGTCTGGATATAGCCAAACTTACAGTTAATAAATTATAAAATATAACTGAGGCAAGTACCCAAATCTCAGTCTAAAGAAATAAAGATGGAAAGTAAGTTGAGACTTCCAATTGTAAAGAATAAGAGTTCCGGAAATGGAGAACAGAGAACATAAGGGTGATGAAAGATTTAAATGCCTGAGAACATCCCAGAATTGAAGAAAGACATGAGCCCTCAGGTTTAAAACGTCCCATTAATTGAGAGCATCAACGCTAAAGAGAAAATATTAAAAGGTATCAGAAAGAAAAGACTACTCAGACTGACAACAGACTTTACCTCAGCAAGAATAGATACCAAAGGATAATGAATAATAATTATGAATGGGCTGAGGGAAAATTAGAGTGAATTTTGTAAATGACAATTCTATACCCAAATAAGCTATTATTCAAGAGCAAAGGTGTAATAAAGACATTTTCAGACATACAAGGACTACGACATTATATTTCCTACAGAATCTTGCTAAGAGAAATATGTAAAAACAATGAAGAAATAGAATGCCAGATGAAACAGAAAACACATTGGTTAAAAAAATGTTGTAAATCTAAATAAACGTTGACTCTACCAATGATAGCAATAATTTTTGAAACTGGGATCCGGAAAACAGAAGCAGAGAGAATATAGTTGGCCCTTGAACAACATGAGTTTAGCTTGTGAAGATCCATTTTATACATGGATTTCTTTCACTAAATATGTACTACAGTACTACACAATCTGCAGTTGGTTGAAGCCATGGATGCAGAACTGTGGATACAGAGGGCCCAGTTATATGTGGATTTTCCTCTGCGTAGAGAGTCAGCACCCCAACCATCATATTGTTCAAGGGTCAAGTACAGGGTCCACTGTACTTCCTAACTCATTCTATGAGGCCAGCATACCCTAATACCAAAACCAGATAAAGACATTACAAGAAAGGAAAATGATAGACTAATAATTCTCATGAATATAGATACAAAAATTCAACAAAATATGAGCAAATCAAATTCAGCACAGTATTAAGAGAATTATACATCATGACTAAGTGACAGTTATTCTAGGTATGCAAGACTTGTTCAACATTCAAAAATCAATCTATCATCAAAAAGTCTACAAACAATAAATGCTGGAGAGAGTGTGGAGAAAAGGGAAACCTCCTACATTGTTGGGGGGAAGGTAAATTGATACAGCCACTATGGAGAACAGTATGGAGCTTCCTTAAAAAACTAAAAATAGAACTACCATATCATCCAGCAATCCCACTCCTGGGCATATATTGAGATAAAACCATAATAAAGATACATGCACCCCAATGTTCACTGCAGCACTATTTACAATAGCCAAGACATGGAAGCAACCTAAATGTCCATCAACAGAGGAATGGATAAAGAAGATGTGGTACATATATGCAATGCAGTATTACTCAGCCATAAAAAAAGAATGAAATAATGCCATTTGCAGCAACATGGATGGATCTAGAGATTATCATACTGAGTGAAGTAAGTCAGAGAAAGACAAATATCATATGACATTACTTATATGTAGAATCTTAAAAAATGATACAAGTGAACTTATTTACATGATAGGAACAGGCTCACAGATTTTGAAAACAAGCTTATGGTTACCAAAGGGGAAGGGGGGAAGGGATAAATTAGGAGTTTGGGACTAACATATACATACTACTATACATAAAATAGATAACCAACAAGGACCTAATGCACAGCACAGGGAACTCTACTCAATATTCTGTACTAACCTATATGGGAAAAGAATCTGAAAAAAATGGATATATGTATATGCATAACTGAATCACTTTGATGTACACTGGAAACTAACACAATATTGTTAATCAACTATACTCCAATATAAAATAAAAATTAAAGAAAAATCAATCTAACCTATCACATCAGCAAGCTAAAGAAAAAAAATCATATAACCATGCCACTTGATTCAGGAAAAAAAAGCATTTGATAAACTCCAACATCCATTCATAATTAAAAACTCTCAGCAAACTAGAAATAGAGTAAAATTTCCTCAACTTGATAAAGAACACCTATAAAAATCTACAGCTAACATCACCATACTTAATGGTGAGAAACTGGATTTTTTTTTTTTTTTAACATCTTTATTGGAGTGTAATTGCTTCACAATAGTGGGCTAGTTTCTGCTCTATAACAAAGTGAATCAGCTATACATACACATGTATCCCCATATCTCCTCCCTCTTGTGCCTCCCTCCCACCCTCCCTATCCCACCCCTCTAGGTGGTCACAAAGCACCAAGCTGATCTCCCTGTGCTATGCGGCTGCTTCCCACTAGCTATCTGTTTTACATTTGGTAGTGTATATATGTATATGACACTCTCTCACTTCGTCCCAGTTTACCCTTCCCACTCCCCGTGCCCTCAAGTCCATTCTCTACGTCTTTATTCCTGTCCTGCCCCTAGGTTCTTCAGAACCTTTTTTTTTTTTTTTTTTTAGATTCCATATATAGGTGGTAGTATACAGTATTTGTTTTTCTCTTTCTGACTTACTTCACTCTGTATGACAGACTCTAGGTCCATTCACTTCACTACAAATAACTCAATTTCATTTCTTTTTATGGCTGAATAATGTTCCATTGTATATATGTGCCACATCTTCTTTATCCATTCATCTGTTGATGGACACTTAGGTTGCTTCCATGTCCTGGCTATTGTAAATAGAGCTGCAATGAACATTGTGGTACATGCCTCTTTTTGAATTATGGTTTTCTCAGGGTATGTGCCCAGTAGTGGGATTGCTGGGTCGTATGGTAGTTCTATTTTTAGTTTTTTAAGGAACCTCCACACTGTTCTCCATAGTGGCTGTATCAATTTACATTCCCACCAACAGTGCAAGAGGGTTCCCTTTTCTCCACACCCTCTCCAGCATTTATTGTTTGTAGATTTTTTGATGATGGCCATTCTGACTGGTGTGAGGTGATACCTCATTGTAGTTTTGATTTGCATTTCTCTAATGATTAGTGATGTTGAGCAACCTTTCATGTGTTTGTTGGCAATCTGTATATCTTCTTTGGAGAAATGTCTATTTAGGTCTTCTGCCCATTTTTGGATTGGGTTGTTTGTTTTTTTTTTTTGATACTGAGCTGCATGAGCTGCTTGTAAATTTTGGAGATTAATCCTTTGTCAGTTGCTTCATTTGGAAACATTTGACAAAATACAACATCATTTCACGATAAAAACTCTCAACAAACTGAGTATAGAAGGAACATACCTCAACACAACAAAGTTCTTATGTGAAAAGCCCACAGCTAACATCATACTCAATGTTAGAAAGTTGAAAGCTTTTCCTCTAATATTAGGAACAAGACAAGGGTGTCCACTCTCACCACTCCTATTCAACATAGTACTGGAAGTCCTAGTGAGAGCAATTAGGCAACAAAAAGAAATAAAAGGCACCCATATTGGAAAGAAAGAAGTAAAATTATCTCTGCTTATAGATGGCATGAACTTATATATAGAAAATCCTAAAGAATCCACCAAAAAAAAAAGAGAACTAATCATCGAATTCAGTAAAGTTTCAGGATACAAAATCAACATACAGAAATCAGTTGTGTTTCTATACACTAACAATGAACTATCTGAAAAAGAAATAAAGAAACCCATTTATAATAGCATCAAAAAGAATAACATGCTTAGGAATAATTTTAACCAAGGAGGTGAAAGACATTTTTCCTGAAAACTATAAGACTTCGAATAAAGAAATTAAAGAAGACATAGACAAATGGAAAGCTATCGCTTGTTCATGGATCAGAAGAATTAATATTAAAATGTCCATACTTCCCAAAGTCATATATAAGATTCAGTGCAATCTCTATCAAAATTTCCATGGCATTTTTTACAGAAATAGAAAAATCAATCCTACAATTAGTATGGAACCACGAACCACTAAAAGACCCTGAACAGCAATTCTGAGAAAGAAGAACAAAACTGGAGGCACCACACTTCCTGATTTCACACTATTTTACAAAGCTATATTAATCAAAACAGTGGCATGAAAACAAACACATAGGCCAATGGAGCAGAATTGTGAGCCCAGAAGTAAACTCTCAAATACACAACAACGAATATTTGACAAGGGAGCCAGGATACTCAATAGGGGAAGGATAGTCTCTTCAATAAATGGTGTTAGGAAAACTAGATAATCACACACAGAAAAATGAAATTGAACCCCTACCCTACACCACTCACAAAAATTAACTCAAAATGGATTAAAGACTTAAAAGTAAGACTTGAAACTGTGAAACTCCTAGAACAAAACACAGGGAAAAATCTCCTTAACATGGGTCTTAGCAATGATTTTTTTGGATATGACAACAAAATCACAAGTAACAAAGGCAAAAATCACTAAATGGGACTACATCAAACTAAAAAGCTTCTAACCAGTAAAACTATCAACAAAACGAAAAGGCAACCTGCAGAATGAGAGAAAATATTGGTAAACCATATATCAGATAAGGGGTTAATATTCAAAATATATTGAAAACTCATACAACTGAATAACAAAAAGCAAACAATTTGAATTAAAAATGGGCAGAGGACCTGAATAGACATTTTTCCAAAGGAGATACAAAAATGGCCAATGGGTACACAAAAAGGTGCTCAACACTACTACTCATCAGAAAAATCCAAGTCAAAACTACAATGAGGGGCTTCCCTGGTGGCGCAGTGGTTGAGAGTCTGCCTGCTAATGCAGGGGACATGGGTTCGAGTCCTGGTCTGGGAAGATCCCACATGCCGTGGAGCGGCTGGGCCCGTGAGCCACAACTACTGAGCCTGCGCGTCTGGAGCCTGTGCTCCGCAACAAGAGAGGCTGCGATAGTGAGAGGCCCGCGCACTGTGATGAAGAGTGGCCCCCACTTGCCACAACTAGAGAAAGTCCTCACACAGAAACGAAGACCCAACACAGCCATAAATAAATAAATAAATAAAATTAAAAAGAAACCAAATAAAAAATGAGAGAAGGAATCTCTTTGTCAGCCTCACTCATAATTTAAAAAAAAAAACTACAATGAGATATGGAAAACAGTGTGGAGGCTCCTCAGAAAACTAAAAATAGAATTACCATATATGATCCAGCAATCCCACTCCTGGGCATATACTCGGACAAAACTATAATTCAAAAAGATACATGCACCCTTATGTTCGTAGTAGCACTATTCACAATAGCCAAAACATGGAAACAACCTAAATGTCCACTGACAGATGAATTGATAAAGAAGATGTGGTACATATATACACTGGAATACTACTCAGCCATAAAAAAGAATGAAATAATGCCATTTGCAGCAACATGGATGCAACTAGAGATTATCATACTAAGTGAAGTAAGTCAGAAAGAGAAAGACAAATACCGTATGATATCACTTATATGTGGAATCTAAAATATGGGACAAATGAACCTGTCTACAAAACAGAAACAGACTTATAGACACAGAGAACAGACTTGCAGTTGCCAAGGTGGAGGGGGTTAGGGGAGGGAAGGACTGGGAGTGTGGAATTAGCAGATGTAAACTACTATGTACAGGATGGATAAACAAGGTCCTTCTGTATAGCATAGGGAACTATATTCAATATCCTGTGATAACCCATAATGGAAAAGAATATTTTTTAAAAAAGAATGTCTATATGTGTATAACTGAGTCACTTTGCTGTACAGCAGAGATTGGCACAAAATTGTAAATCAACTATACTTCAATAAAAAAAAAAAAAACTACAATGAGATATCACCTCACGCCTGTTAGAATGGCTATCATCAAAAAGACAAGAGATGGGCTTCCCTGGTGGCGCAGTGGTGGAGAATCTGCCTGCCAATGCAGGGGACACGGGTTCGAGCCCTGGTCTGGGAAGATCCCACATGCCGCGGAGCAACTGGGCCCGTGAGCCACAATTACTGAGCCTGCGCGTCTGGAGCCTGTGCTCTGCAACGAGAGAGGCCGCGACAGTGAGAGGCCCGTGCACCGTGATGAAGGGTGGCCCCCGCTTGCCACAACTAGAGAAAGCCCTCGCACAGAAACGAAGACCCAACACAGCCATAAATAAATTAATTAATTAATTTTTTAAAAAAAAGACAAGAGATAAGATTTGGAGAGGATGTAGAGAAAAGAAAATCTTTGTGCACTGTCGGTGAGAATGCAAATTGGTGCAGCCTCAAAAAATTATAAGTAGAACTACCATATGATCCAGCAATTCCACTTCTAGTTATATACTCAAAGGAAATGAAATCAGGATCTCAAAGAGATATCTGCACTCCCACATTCATTGCAGTATTATTCACAATAGCCAAGAGAGGAAAACAACTTAAGGGTCTGTTGATGGATGAATGGATAAAGAAGATGTGTGTGTGTGTGTGTGTGTGTGTGTGTGTGTGTGTGTGTGTGTGTGTGTGTGTGTGTGTACATACAATGGAATATTGTTCAGCCATGAGAAAGAAGGAATCTTGCCATTTGCAATAACATGAACGGACCTTGAGGTCATTGTGCTAAGTGAAATAAGTCAGATAGAAAAAGAGAAATACTATATGATCTCACTTATACCTAGAATCTAAAAAAGCCAAACTCATAGAAACAGAAAGTAGTGTGGTGGCTGCTAGGGGCTGGGCATTGGGGGAAGTGGGAAGATAGTTGAATGCTAAAAATTTCCAGTTAGAAAATGAGTAAGTTCTGGGGATCTAAGATGCACAGCATAGTGACTATAGTTATTAATACTGTATTATATACTTGAAAGTTCTAAGAGAGTAGATCTTATAAGTCCCACGCACACACACACAAAAAGGTAATTATGAGAGGTGATGGATGTGTTAACTAACCCTATCGTGGTAATCATTTTGTGATATAAAAGTGCATCAAATCATCACATCATATACCTTCAACTTACACAATATTTTAAGTCAATTATATCTCAATAAAGCTGGGGGTGGGGGAAGAATTCCCATAATCCTTCACCTAAATCTCCCAAATGTTAACATCTTACTTTACCCATAGTACATTTATGAAAATCAGAAAATTAACATGGATACAACACTATTATAATTTACAGACCTTATTAAATTTTTACTAATTGTCTCTAATTATCTACCGTCCTTTGGCCTCTCGAGCATCCTTCAGGATGCCACATTGCATTTAGCTGTGTCTCCTTGGTCTCCTCCAATCTGTGATGGTTCCCCAGTCTTTCCTGATCTCATGATTTTGACACTTTTGAATACTGCTAGTCAGTTATTGTGTAGAATGTGCTCCATTTGGGGATTATCTGATGTTTTCTCATGATCAGATTGAAGTTATCCATTTTTGCCAGCACTAGCACAAAGGGGATGGGCCCTCAGTGCACTATGTCAGGGGGATATGATGCCGCTATGTCTTCTTCCTGGTGATGTTAACCTTGATCATTTGGTTAAGGTGGTGTCTGCTGGGTTTCTCCACTGTAAAGTTACTATTTTTCATTTTGTAGTTAATAAATACCTTGAGGGAGCTACTTTGAGGCTATGCACATACCCTGTTTCACTTCAAATTTTGCCCACCAATTTTAATTTCCATTAGTGAATCATGCCTGCAATAAGTTTTGCTATGGTGTTTGTCTAATGGTGATTTTATATTCCACTCATTAAATAATAATAATTATTACTACTATACAATTCCCTCATTATTAATTATTATAAGTAACTGAAATTCTCTCTACAGGAGAGCTGTCCTTTCTCACCCATTTGCTTGTTTGCTTATAAGAGTATGAATGCGTATATTTATTTTATTCTACGGGTTATACTCTAATGTTATCATTATTTATTTTGTTACTCAAACTGTTCCAACCTTGGTCATTGGGAGCTCCTTCAGGTTGTCTCCTGCTTGCTTTTAACATGTTCCTGTCCTTTTTGAGCATTTCCTTGCTTTCTGTCACCTCAAGATGCTCTAGGCTCTTCTTATATTTTCCCTGCCCAAGACCAGGAATCAACCACTTCTACAAAAAACCTGGCTCTTTTTATTTAGAAATGAAGATATGGGCACTAGGTGAGCTTATTGTCACTGGTGTCATTGCTTCTAGGCCCTCTCAGAGACCAGAACATATACATATTATATATTAACTCATGCATGCACGTCCATATTTCTGTATCTACCTACCTGTCTGTATACATATGATGTGTATGATATATATGACACACATATATGTGAACATACTTCATAGTGATAGCTCAGATTCCAATCCAACACCACAGGGTTCATTCTAGCCTCCCCCTTTTCTTATTTGTAACTTCCTTCTCTGACAGTGAGAAACCTGGCTCTCAACATCTACAATGTATTTACTTATTTGTTCAGCCCTAGTCTATACCTAAAGTAGTTTCGGAATTGATAACCCATGCTCCTGTGAGAAACAAATTTACTAGAAGTGCAGTATTTGTGTGCATTCTTTTTATCTTTAGATACTTATCTGACAGTAGCAAAAGTCAAAAACCTTTTTTTTCCCCAAGGTACTTTGGTTTGTCCTGTTCTGCCCCACTTCCTTCAGCGTGGTCAGGTTATACATGGTTAGGTTCATTTGTAACAACTTGTTTTCTATTCAGGGGAACACACACCATCCTGGTTAATTTTTTTTTTTTTTAATTTACATACAGTAAAATTCACTCTTTCAGGTTTGCAGTTCTGTGGGTTTTGACAAATATATAGACTCATATATCCACCATCACAGCCACGAAACAGTCGCGTCACCCTCCAAAATTCCCTCACGCTGCCCTTTTGTGATCAACCCCTATTTCTGGCAAACACCGATCTGTTTTCCATCCCTATGATTTTTTCTTTTCTAGGATGTCACATAAGTGGATTCATGCAATGTGTAGCTTTGGGGATCTGGCTTCTTTCACAGCAAAATACACTCATTTTACTCTAGGGGTCGTGATCCACTGTTATCCTTATTTATTTTGTTGCTCAGATTCCCCAGTTTGGGCTGTTGCGAGTCCTTTCAAGCTGGCTCCTGTGACCCTTGGACATGTCCTCATCATGTTTCCAGCACTTCCCTACTTTCTGGCACCACAAGCTAGTCCTGGCTTATTCTGTTCTTTCCCTTTCTCAGTCCTGGAGTCCCAGCCCATTTCTCCAAGAAGCCCTGTGTGCCTGGAGAATTCGCTCCAGGGGGCCAGACAACCTGTCCTCAGAGAAGAAGGCCTGGGGAGACTCATACTCATCCTCTGCAGCGCCCAAGAAAGAGCAGAGGAGAGGGCTGTCCTCATCAGAAGGCACCAAGGTGGCCGAATTGAGGGGCTAAGTACAGACGTGGGCTTACTGTGCCATGCAGGCTGGTGGAGGGCTCACACCAAGGCTGCCATCATTGTGCATCTGCGGCTTCTCTGGTTCCTAGCATCATTTCCAAACAGCACTGCACACGGAAGGCCTAGGAATGTCCCCTTCATCATGGGATGCAGTCTCAGTGTCTTTACACCAACTGCCCTACTGCTCCCAGCCATTGATCACATCAGAGTTGTTTTCATTGACTGAACTGAACAGTGACTTTCTCATCAAATTACCTCAGGTGAGGAACCCCTTGATGTCTACCTAGAAACTGTGTTTAAAACTTGTGTCTAAAATATTTGATTCTTTCCAAACCCCTTGCTAAAGCCATTTGTATCAAGGGCAGGCTGTGATAGTTCCCTGGGGTTGCTATGGGAACTGGTGTCTGTGAATTTCAAGTGATACCTAGTTAGCAGCTGGCTGTTAGCGGCTCTTTGGAAGAAAGGATGTTTCCCTTTTCTTTGAGAATGGAACGTTCCTCTCTTCAGATTGTGAACAGTTAGCCTTGGGGGATTTTACTCAGGAAAGACATGCCGCAGTGTGACTGGATTCCTGCTCACCAGAGAAGTGAGGGGCACCAGCGGGAACTGGCTCAGACTTGCTCTCTGAGGAGGACGTACCAGTTGAGTCTGCCCTTCACGGGCTGAGGCTTACATCTCTGATGGAGGCAGGGAAGCCATATGGGGTCTGCAGCGTGAAAGACCGTCATGGGGGTGAGGGGGGCTGTAGGTAGCAGGAACCACCTCGGGTGCCACAGTGCCTGCTGGGGCCCCCTCCCTGCCCAGACACCAGCACCCAAGACCAGATTCTTGACCCTTTCCCCTTACATCCTGGGCTGCAGTCCCACTGCCTGTCCTCAGTGCCCTCTCAGCCATTAATAGTCACTTCAGGGCTTCCCTGGTGGCGCAGTGGTTGAGAATCTGCCTGCCAATGCAGGGGACACGGGTTCGAGCCCTGGTCTGGGAAGATCCCACATGCCGCAGAGCGACTGGACCCGTGAGCCACAACTACTGAGCCTGAGCGTCTGGAGCCTGTGCTCCGCAACAAGAGAGGCCGCGATAGTGAGAGGCCCGCACACCGCGATGAAGAGTGGCCCCCGCTTGCCACAACTAGAGAAAGCCCTCGCACAGCAACGAAGACCCAACACAGCCATAAATAAATAAATAAAAATTAAAAAATAAAATAGTCACTTCAGATGAGTTGCATTTGTTGGCTGACTGATGCCAGCATGTTCCTATGCTCCAGGTGTGACCCAGAAGCCCTTGCTCCCAAGAGCCTGCCCCTATAGGGCATTGCTGGTCCAGGTGAGACCTGTAACCATCAGGCCTCCATAGGCCCTGGTCCTGGCCTGCTGCCCCCAATACACCGAGGCGGGGCACAGTGAGCCTCGCAGCCACGCCTGCAGGTCCCAGTCTCCCTTGCTGAATGGGTGAGGGGCACGCAGCGAGATTAAGAGCAGTGTCAGGGGCTGGGTCAAAGGGTGTGCTCCAAAGGGTTGGTCCACAGAGCAAGGGGGACTCAGGGAGGATTATACCTCACAGATGCACTAGGGCTGAAAGTCCGTGAGCAAAGCATGAGGGAGCCAGGAGGCAGTGGGGGGATGGGTGGGAGAGGCAACTGCATGGAGAGAGCAGGTTTTCTGGATCAGGGCCTAAGAGGTCAGCACAGGTGCCAGCTTTTTTTTTTTCCTTTGGGCTCTTAGAAGACAGAGAGCTAAGGGAGTCCATAGGAGTCTCATCCACAAACTTCTGGAAGACTTTGGATGCTCAGCTGGCTAGAAGGCCCAGGGCTGAGATCCCAAGACTACCTGTAAGTACTGTTTGGCACTAAGCGGGGGTCCAGGGTCAGTTACACAGAGCATCTTCTTGTTTAACAATCAAGGGCACGTGGATGTTGTTGCGCTTTAGAGTCACTGTTAAGTAAACTTGTTTTTTGGTTTCTATTCCATATCAAGTGAACTGTATTAGTAAACAATCACGACCCATTGCTATAAGAGGTGTCCATTGAGTAAACTTGTTTTTGTAAACAGCAAAGGGAAGAACAGGAGTAAATACTGTCATCTAAGGCAGTGGTTCCCAAACCTGACTGCACATCAGAATCTGGAAAAGTGGAGTCACTTATAAACCAAATAAATTTAACCCAGTGATTCAATGGCTCTGAGGTGCAGCTGGGCTTGGATTTTTAAACACTCCCTGAGTGATTCTAATGGGTGGTCAGAGAAGAGAACTCGGGCTCTAAGAACATCTATAACCCAAAACAAATTTAGACCATTCGAGAATGGCGGATCTGACCATCACCTGGAGGTAGCATGCTGTAATTTGGTTCAGTTCTTTATTAAATGAAAACAATTCCTCTAAGTTGAATCTGCACTTAGACATATCATCACTCTCTGTAAACAGGGGTAGGAGGGTCAGGAAAACAGATGTCACCATGAGTGTCGTCCTACTCTTGGGACATGGCTCTCATAGTAGATAAGAACACAGAGCTTCATTTTTCTTCCCATTGATCCAGTGATTGTCCCCTGTCACTGAATAGGAAAGATAGGCTCCAAGGCCACACACTGCTCTGAGGAAATGCATGATTCAAACCCAAAGCATTACAGGTCAGGGGGATGTCCCAGGCACTGATCCTAAGCAAAACTGTGAAGCAAGAGTCCATGCCACATTCCATGGCTGAGAATGGGCAAGGTGGTTTCTCAGGGTTTGGAGGATGAGGGGGGTCTGGGCAGCTATGTCTACCATCATCTCCAAATTGAACCTGTGGGCAGGGGACCCCAGAGAGGGTGGTGAGAACAGAGTTGATGAAGGCCTCAGGCACTGACTCATTGAGAAGGATAGTATCAGACTTTATGGGTGAGACCAGTGGGAGGAGAGAGAGAGTCATCCAGTGGTGGCTGCCAGGAGAGAAAAGGAAGTAAGGAACATATCTGCAGGTCAACTCAAAAGTCTCCAAAACCTTGGAGGTCATTAGCCCTGACTTCCTTACTTAAGAGACATGGAGGGCTTCCCTGGTGGCGCAGTGGTTGAGAGTCTGCCTGCCAATGCAGGTGACACGGGTTTGAGCCCTGGTCTGGGAAGATCCCACATGCCGCAGGGCAACTAGGCCCGTGAGCCACAATTACTGAGCCTGCGCGTCTGGAGCCTGTGCTCCGCAACAAGAGAGGCCGCGATAATAAGAGGCCTGCACACCGCGATGAAGAGTGGCCCCCACTTGCCGCAACTAGAGAAAAGCCCTCGCACAGAAACGAAAACCAAACACAGCCATAAATAAATAAATAAATAAATAAATTTTTTTTTTTTTTTTAAAAAAAGAGAAGACATGGAAACTGAGTCACCGGAAGGTGAGGGGACTCACCATGGTCACACAGCCAGATGGGGGCTTGGAGAGACCAGATGCCCACTCCTTCCATCACTCCTACCCCTTCTGAAAATCCTTTCTGAGCACTGGGCCTGCGACAGCATGCTCTGGATTTGGAGGATGTAACAGTAACCCCTGTCCTCAAGGAAGCCACCGTCCACTCACATGTCCTGTATTGGTTTCCTATTGCCGCCGTAACAAATCACCTCAAACAACGTAAATTTATTACCTGACAGTTCTGTGGTTCAGAAGTCCAACGTGGGTCTCACTGGGCTAGAATCAAGGGGTTGGCAGGGCTGTGTTCCTTTCTGGAAGCTCCAGGGGAGAATCCATTTCCTTGTCCTTTCCAGCTTCTAGAGGCCACCACATTACCGGCTCATGGCCCTCTTCCCCCGGCTCAAAGGCCAGCAGTGTCAGACGGAGTTCTCACCCTGCCTCGCTCTGAGCTCCCTTCTGCCTCCCTCTTCCCCTTTTAAGGACCTTAATGATTACATTGAGTCCATCTGGGTAATCCAGGATAACTTCCCGTCTTAAGGTCAGCTGATTAGCAACCTTAATTCCCCTTCGCCTGTAAAAACACATTCACAGGTTCTGGGGATCAGGACATGGACGTCTTGGGGCCACTCTTGTGCCTGCCATGCTTTCCCATGAGCTTTGTGACAACCCAGTTGTGATGGGAGACGAACTGGGGACCTGAAAGCTCAGGAGCTGAGCTAGGCGTCAGCAGAAGAAAACTGCAGCTGGCAATTCTCCCGGGATGGAGCCTTTGTAAGATAAACGCAGAGAAGGAAGGTTTAGGACTTTAAAGGATTTGTATGCGCCTCCCTCACCTAATCACACACAGGGTGTGTTTCCCAGAAAGTGGAAATGTTATGCAGGATCAGGAAGGGTAAGTTCTTTCCAGGGCCAGAGGCATAGTGTCTGGAATGAGGCAGAAGTTTAAAAGCTAACCTGTTATGAAGTTGGCCAAGAGCAGAGAAGAGCAAAGCTTCCCGACCCTGCCCCCACTGCACACAGGCTTGTGTAATTCTGAGCTGCTCCAGAGAGGCTCTCCAGTTCAGCCAGCAGGTGGGCATCATAGAAACTTCAACTTGAAAGGACAGGTTTGGAATGGAAATAGTCTCGCAACCTGTCTCCCTGTCTTCTGCTCTGCCTCCACCTCCCTGCTGCCCCAGAGATCTTTCTGAAAGCAAACCTGGCACATGAGTCCAGCTCAAGCCCTGCAGTGGCTTCATGTACCCTTCAGAATAAGGAAGGGCTTTTAAGCCCCTTTGCAACCCCGGTCTGCCCTTCCCTGCAAGCAGCTCTCTTTCCTGAAAACATGACCATCTTTACAGTTTCAAGGCCTCTGGAATAAACTCCCCTTCCTTCTCTTTCCAGAAAACTCTAACTCAAGACCAAATATCACTCCCCCAGGGCTTCCCACAGCAGCTGAATGGCGCCTCCTCTCCCTGTTCATGGTTCGATTCTCCCACTGGGCTGAGCATCCGGGGGACAGAGAGGGGTCATTTTCCTGTATTTCCCCAGGACCTACTGAGCAAGGGGCTGGGCACAGTGGATGCTCTGGAAATGTTTGTCACATGAAGAAGGATTATAGAAGGTTGACGGTTTCCCGGTTCCCTAGGAATTAGGAATTTGGAAGTAGAATCTGAATGTTTCATTAATGTATGAAATTGGACTAAGTCCACAATTAAAAGAAAAATCATGTTGGCAGTTCTGATAGATTGCTGGCACTCATGGCCACAGTTAATGGCCCCCCTGTAGGCATCCCCCTTCCTACATGGCTTCACGACTCCTCCCATTATGAAGCGGAGTGTCCTTTCTCACCCCCGAAATCGGAGCTGGACTTGTGACTTGCTTTGGGCCAACAGAGTGTAGCCGAATTGTGCCATTTCAAGTCCAGGCCTCTGGGGGTCTTGAATGCTTCTGCTCTTCACTTAGGACCCCTGCTTCAGCTATGAGAGCAGTCCAGCTAGAAGAAGAGAGAACAAGCCTGGGCTAGTCTGAGAAGGAGAACTGATTCATCCCACCTAACAGAGAACAAGCCTGGGCTAGTCTGAGGAGAACTGATTCATCCCACCTGAGGCCATGCTTGATCGACCAGCCCCCAGCTCATCCACCAACTGACCCCAGAGTAAGCCCAGCTGAGTTAAGCCAAGCCTGGCCCAGATCATCAGAACCACCCATCCAACCTACAGTCACATGAGCAATAAGAAATGGTTGTTGTTTGAAGCCACTAAAATTGGGAGATTTTCTTACACAGCATTATTGTTGCAATAGATAACTGATACGGGACAGCTGATGGCTGAGAAGCAAATGAGAAATGAGTTCCTGGCTGTTATGGGAGTGGAAAGGGGGGAGTCAAGAGAATCTATTCTCTTTATTACTTTAACTATTAAAGTTTCACGCTAGGGAAAATGAGGCCCTTTCATCCTTTGATCTTCATGCACTAAGACTGCTTTTCGTTTGCTTTTTCCTGGAGTTCACTTGGGGACTGGAAGCAGGAATGGACTCCAGCGTAATATTTTCCTGAGTGGAAATAATTAATCCAATGCTTCCTGAAATAAGGAAGCCATCTGAGACCTATTTTTTTGAACCTGCCTGATGGATCTGGTATTTGCATTCTGGATGCTAGTTTCAGGAAGAAGTTATGGGCCTGGTGGAAAAGATCACTTGAGGAAGGCTGTGTTTGGAACATCATAACAAAAACAAAGATAAGAGCCAATCTGACCCTGTAGTTTTGACAGAAGTGGAAGTGAGAAACAGGTCAGGAACCGTGGGCCTGGAATCTGATGGAGGAGTGTGGGGTGGCGATGGTCAGCTGGAATCATCCTGAAGGCCTGGAGGTGTGGTTATCAATTCAGCACATCCTGAGCACATTTCTGTCTGCTTCAGATAGATTTGGCTTCACTCCTAACACTTCCTCATAACTCACTGGGCCTGATTCAAGGCTCATTTGGGAATTGCCCCAAAGCACACTTCAGAATTTTTCCTAACAAAGATGAGGAAGGAGGACAGAGGGATTGCTCTGCCCCTGAAATGTATCCACCACTCTAAGCCCAGCTCAAATCTCACTGCTTCCCTGGCTTCCTAACTGGAAGGACTCTCTCCCTCCTCTGAATCCCACTAAGAGTTCCTGAGGGCTGCCAGGCACAACATCTCTGCTAGCCTGACATGTAACACGAGTGTTTTCTAACTTTCCAAACCTTGAAATTTGTCTTCACTACTTCAGGTGCAAATGCTCAGCATTTAAACTAGCTGAGTAAACTTTATTTTTTCATTTGAAGTTTTTAATTTTCCTTAAGTTGATAAGACAATTTCAATGAAGTTTCACAAATAACACTCAGATGTAACCAAATAATTGTAGTTTCTTTTTGTTAAATAATTGAATTGCTTTTCCTTACAAACTCCCATTCAACATATGGTGAGGAACTAACATAAATCAATTTTTTTTTAAGGATAAGTGTCTAGTCTTTCAGATAGCTTGGCTCCTTCTTTTTTTATTGAGGTATAGTTGATTTACAGTAGTACATAAATTTCAGGTGTACAACATAGTGATTCACATTTTTTAAAGATTATATAAAATTTTAAAGATTAAGGGCGAACTTGGGAACCCAACACCACATATAACATTGCTTCCATGGGAAATGCGTTCTCTGTTCTGAAACAGCCAGCCTGCAACTGACCTTCCATTGAGGCATCAGTCATTTCCAAAGTGGTCATCTTCAAGCAAAGGAGAAGTACATCCGCCTGCAGGGTTTTTAATGTTCATTAAGAAATGCATTCAAAGATGGTTTGCATGATTTATCGGTCACTCTAGTTCAATTCACTCCTTTGACCAGAATTTTCCCCAACCTCTGATCCAAGGTTTCCTCCCTTTCCTCCTTCTCACACACCTCAGCTCTTTGCTTTCTCAAGTGTTCTGACTATGGGAGGGCCATAGTGTAGAATCATTATATGTTCCACAACAGTGGTGGCCTCATGTGATCGCCTGCTCTTCCCACCTGGGTCCACGGGAGTCCACAGGCCACTGAGAGTGCTCCCTCCTGGGAAGGGTCCGTGGGGCAGTGAGGGAGGGAACAAGGGTGGAGACACTCGGGTGCAGCCAGCAGACCAGTCAAAGCCAGGCTGGCAGTCAACCGTTGACAGATGTCAGACCTCAACAACTACTTTACCATGATTTTTCTCTTTCAATTCTTCTTGTTTATTTTTAAATAAAAAATAAATATGGAAATAAGGAAATTTTCAAACATACAAAAGTAGGAACATATAACGAACCCCCTGTCACCTAGCTTCAAAAATTGTCTATATATGGCCAATCTCATTTTATCTATACCTCCACTCATTTCCCTCCCTCTTAATTATTTGGAAATAAATCCCAAGTATCGGGGCTTCCCTGGTGGTGCAGTGGTTGAGAGTCTGCTTGCTAATGCAGGGGACATGGGTTCGAGCCCTGGTCTGGGAAGATCCCACATGCCGCGGAGCAACTAGGCCTGTGAGCCACAACTGCTGAGCCTGCGCGTCTGGAGCCTGTGCTCCACAACAAGAGAGGCCGCGATAGTGAGAGGCCCACGCACCACGATGAAGAGTGGCCCCCACTTGCTGCAGCTAGAGGAAGCCCTCGCACAGAAACAAAGACCCGACACAGCCCAAAAAATAAATAAATAATTAAATAATTAATTAAAGGTGCTAATAATTAAAAAATAAATAAAATAAAATAAAAATGATCTGACCATCAAATAGCCAAGGCTCGCAGGGAAATCGCTGTCCTCTCCACCTGTGACTTCTGTAAAAAAAAAAAAAAAAAAAAAAATCCCAAGTATCATATCATTTTTTTCCTGTAAATATCTCAGCAATTCTAAAAGACAAGGACTCTTTAAAAAAAACAAAAAAACAAAAAAAACCAACAACACAACCCAAAATATTATTAACAAATCTGAAAAGATTCAGTGCAATCTATATCAAAATTCTAATGGCATTTTTCACAGACATTTTTTTAAAATCCTAAAATTTGCATGCAATGACAAAAGACAGAATAGCCAAAACTATCCTGATCAAGAAGAACAAAGCTGGAGGTACCAAACCTCCTGATTTCAAACTATATTACAAAGCTATATTAATCAAAGCAGTATGGTACTGGCATAAAAACAGACACATAGACCAATGGAACAGAATCAGGAGCACAGAAATAAGCTCACGCACACACAATCAACTAATATTTGACAAAGGAGCCAAGAATACTCAATGGGGAAATGAGAGTTTCTTCAATAAATAGTGTTAGGACAACTAGATAACCACACACAGAACCCCTATCTTATACCACTCACAAAAAAATTAACTCAAAATGGATTACAGACTTAAATGTAAGACCTCAAACTGTGAAACTCCTAGAAGAAAACATAGGGAAAAAGTTCCTTGACATGTGTCTTAGCAACAGTTTTTTTTGATACAACACCAAAAGTACAAACAACAAAAACAAACATCAATAAGTGGGACTCCATCAAACTAAAAAGCTTCTAACCAGCAAAACAAAATAGTAACAAAATCAAAGGCAACCTATGGAATGAGAGAAAATGTTTATAAACCATATATTGGATAAGGGGTTAATATCCAAAATATACAAAGAACTCATACAGCTCAATAGCAAAAGAAAAATATGATTAAAAAATGGGCAGGGGACCTAAATAGACATTTTTCCAAAGAAGACATGCAAATTCCAACAGGTACATGAAAAGATGCTCAACATCGCTAATCATCAGGGAAATGCAAATCAAAACCACAATGAGGTATCACCTCGCGCCTGTCAGACTGGCTTTTATCAAAAAAGACGAAATATACTGGGACTTCCCTGGTGGTCCAGTGGTTAAGACTCTGTGCTTCCACTGCAGGGAGCCCAGGTTCGATCCCTGGTCGGGGAACTAAGATACTGCATGCCGCGTGGTGCGGCCAACAGTGTGGAGGTTCCTCAGAAAACTAAAAATAGAATTACTGTATATGATCCAGCAATCCCACTACTGGGCATATACCCAGAGAAAACCATAATTCAAAAAGACACATGCACCCCAATGTTCATTGCAGCACTACTTACAATAGCCAGGTCATAGAAGCAACCTAAATGCCCACTGACAGACGAATGGATAAAGAAGATGTGGTACATATATACAATGGAATATTACTCAGCCATAAAAAGGAACAAAATTGGGTCATTTGCAGAGATGTGGATGGATCTAGAGACTCTCATACAGAGTGAAGTAAGTCAGAAAGAGAAAAACAAATATCGTCTATTAACACGTATATGTGGAACCTAGAAAAATGGTACAGATGAACCGGTTTGCAGGGCAGAAATTGAGACACAGATGTAGAGAACAAACGTATGGACACCAAGCGGGGAAAGCGGCAGGGAGGAGGGTGATGGTGTGATGAATTGGGAGATTGGGATTGACATGTATACACTGATGTGTATAAAATGGATGACTAATAAGAACCTGTATAAAAAAATAAATTAAATAAATAAATTTTTAAAAAAGAAAAATAATTAATTTTTTAAATCTACATAAAAAAAAGACAAGAGGTAAGTGTTAGCAAGGATGTGGAAAAAAGACCTTGTGCACTGTTGGTGAGAATGTAAATTGGTGCAGCCACTATGGAAAACAGTATGGAGGTTCCTCAAAAGATTAAAAATAGAAATACCATACGATCTAGCAATCCCGCTTCTGGCTATATATCCAAAGGGAATGAAGTTAGGATCTCAAAGAGGTATCTGCACTCCCATGTTCATTACAGTATTACTCAGAATAGCCAAGACATGGAAACAACCTAAATATCTGTTGATGAATGAATAAAGAAGATGTGGTATATTTTATTTTTATAAATTTATTTTTGGCTGCGTTGGGTCTTCGTTGCTGCACGCGGGCTTTCTCTAGTTGCGGTGAGAGGGGGCTACTCTTCGTTGTGGTGCACGTGCTTCTCATTGCGGTGGCTTCTCTTGTTGCAGAGCATGGGCTCTAGGCACACGGGCTTCAGTAGTTGTGGCTCGCGGGCTCTAGAGCACAGGCTCAGTAGTTGTGGTGCACGGGCTTAGTTGCTCCACGGCATGTGGGATCTTCCGAGACAAGGGCTTGAACCCGTGTCCCCTGCATTGGCAGGCGGATTCTTAACCACTGCGCCACCAGGGAAGCCCCAGATGTGGTATATTTATACAATGGAATATTATCCAGCCATAAGAAGAAGGAACTCTTGCCATTTGGGACAATAGGGATGGACCTTGAGGGCATTATGCTAAGTGAAATAAGTCAGACAGAGAAAGAGAAATACTGTGAGATTTTACTTATATGTGGAATCTAAAAAGACCAAACTTGTAGAAACAGAGAGCAGAATGGTGGTTACCAGGTGCTGGGGGCACGGGAGATGGGGAGTTGCTGGTCAAAGTGTACAAACTTCCAGTTAGAAAATGAATAAGCTCTGGGGATCTAACACACCGCATCATGACTATAGATAACGATACTGTACTATATACTTGAAAGCTGCTAAGAGAGTAGATCGTAAATGTTCTCAAGACAAAAAAGAAATGGCAATCATATGACATGATGGAGGTGTTAGCTAACACTATGGTGGTAATCACATTGCATTATGTAAGTGTATCAAATCAACTCTGCAGAACTGAAATTTACAGTGTTAGATGCCAATTATATCTCAATAAAGCTGGGGAAAAATCTGAATAATAATAATGCCTCAATATTATCAAATACCCAGTCAGTGTTCAAATTTCCAAAGTGTCATATGCCCTAATTCTTTTAAACAGGTTATTTGACTCAGGATCAGGTAACTTCCACACAGAGCAACTGGTTGATTTGTCTCTTTTAATCTGTGTGTTCCCCCGTGGTCTCTTTTTCTTTTTTCCTTTGGAATTCATTTGTTGAAGTAACTGAGTTGTTTGTTCAGTACAGTTTCCTGCAGTCTGGACTACTTCCCCGTGGTGTCATTTTACACGTTTCTCTGCCTCTCTGTTTCCTGTAAGTTTGTGTTGGAGCTATGGGCTTGACTGGACTCAGGTTCCCTTTTTTTTTTTTTGGCAAAGCTCCTTCACAGGCGGTGGAGCCTCCTTCTTCCAAAGGAGGGTCATGTTTGGTTGTCTCTCTTTTGACCATATTAGCCATCACTGCTGCTTAGTGCTTAGATATTCAATCATTAGGCTGCCCATGTTTTTTCCTTAATTGAGATATAATTCACACACTATAAAATTCACCATTTTAAAGTGTACAATTCAGTGGGTTTCTAGTATATTCACAAGGTTGTGAAACCATCATCACTATCTAATTCCAGAACATTTTCACCACCCGCAAAACAAAGCCCCTTCCCATTAGCAGTCACTCCCCATTCTCCCCTAACCCCAGGTCCTGGCAACCACTAATCTACTTTCTACCTCTATCGATTTTCCTATTCTAGACATTTCATATAAATGGATTCAAGTGTGGTCTTTTGCGACTGGCATATTCACTCAGCTCAGTGTTTTCAAGGTCCATCCATGTTGTAGATGTATCGGTACTTCATCCCTTTTTATTCTGAAATAATAAGCCATTGTATGGACAGACCACATTTTGTTTATTCATTCATCAGCTGATGGACATTTGGGTTGTTTCTAATTTTGGGCCATTATAAATAATGGTGCTATGCATATCCATGTACAAGTTTTTGGATGGATGTATGTTTTCATTTTTCTTGAGTACAGACCTAGGAGTAGAACTGCTGGGTCATACGATGACTCTATGTTTAACATTTTGAGTGACTGCCAGACTGTTTCCCACAGCTGGTGCACCATTTTACATTCCCGGGAGCAGCGTATGAGGGTTCTGATCTCTCCACATCCTTTTTTTTTTTTTTTTTTAATTATTTATTTATTTTTATTTTTGGCTGTGTTGGGTCTTCGTTTCTGTGCGAGGGCTTTCTCCAGTTGCGGCAAGCAGGGGCCACTCTTCATCGCGGTGCGCGGGCCTCTCACTGTCACGGCCTCTCTTGTTGTGGAGCACAGGCTCCAGACGCGCAGGCTCAGTAGTTGTGGCTCACGGGCCCAGTTGCTCCGCAGCATGTGGGATCTTCCCAGACCAGGGCTCGAACCCGTGTCCCCTGCATTGGCAGGCAGATTCTCAACCACTGCGCCACCAGGGAAGCCCTCTCCACATCCTTAACAACACTTGTTACTGTCGTCTTTTTGATTATGGCCCTCCTGGTGGGTGTGAAGTGCTCATGGGTTTTGAATAACTCCTTACCCAGGCTGGGGTTGCACACACTCAGCATTAAAGCTCAAACACACCGTGTTTTCGAGGCAGGCAGGTAGCGCTGGTTCCCACATGCACGCTCCTTGCCGCGCTCCTGTGGTACGTGCTGCGGGGAATAAAAGCTGAATAAGACACAACATCTGCCCTCGAGGCGCTCAAGGTCCAGTCCAGGAGATGTGAACTAGCTCTTCTGTTGGCAGGAACAGAGGCCCCAGCAAGTGGGCTCCAGTAAACGGAAGGTTTGCTGCAAGACCTCCTTGGGGGTCTCACAAATGAGGACAAGAATCGGGTCTCTCTCTCTCTCTGCCCCCAACCCCATCCATCCTCCTCACTCTCCTGCCTCTGCTCACTGCCTCTCTCAGTTTACCCACAGCCTCTGTACCCCCATCTCCCAATTTTGACTGACAAGTGGCTCCAGGCTCCACGTGGTCCCTCTACCCAGGCATCAGTCATGGTCACCTAATGGCTCAGTCTCAATTCTCCATCCCACACTCTCCAGTGGGCACGTGTTTCTGTGCCAGGCCCCAGAGGCCCATGAAGGGTCCCCTGATCCATCCAGCTGTGGCCAGGGAGAGGAGCAGGGGCCTGCGGGATGAGAGAGAGCCTTCCAGCCCCTGCGGTCAGGGCAGACGCTGCCACATCAGGGGCAGGTGAGGTCTCTGCTAGGCCTTCAATAACTAGGAATTAGAAAGATGGAGAAGAGGGGCCTTTTATTCCAGGTACGAAGGTGCAAAGTGACACGATGCTCTCAAGACCCAATGGGTGCGTGGTTTTGGAGAGAGGGAGAAGTGGAAAAGAACAGAGAGGCGGCCTTTGTTGCATGGTTTGGGGTCATGATCGTTAAGCTGGAGAGCATGGTCCTATTGTACAGATCAGTGATTTTCTAACTTATTTTTAGCAACAGACACCTTTCGTTGCCACATCAAATATTACCCAGAAGCTTCATGCATGAATCCAAGGAGAAAGAAGGGCCGCTCTGGTCAGAGCAGAGGTGGGGAGAACAAAGTGGCTTGTCCAGGCTCCCTCCATCACCTCTGTCCCCTCATCCTCACCTCAAGGTCCCCCCACCAATTCCTGGAGCTCTGCAGAACAAGGACAACCTCTGACGGGCCCTGGGCAGCTACGGGAGGGTTGCTGCAGAAGAATCAGAGGGTCATTTGAAAAGGGAAAGGATTGAGCAGGCTAAGAAGAAGGGCAGGGAGCCTAGGACCATGGAGAGGCGACCACAGAGATGGACAGGCTTTAAGAAGAAAGATGGCACAGGATTTGGTACAGTTTGAGGGAAAAGGAGAATCCTCGTTAAGGGTGGTTCTGAGCCTCAGAGACTGTGGATGAACCACGTGTGGCAGGGGACCCGGGGGGAGAGGAAGGTGACAAGCCTGCAGACATGCTGAGTTGGCAGCAATGGCAAATAAAAAACCCAGAAAAACAGGTTACTCCATAAGCTGCTGAGCAAAAGCGGGGTCCCCACTGCTGCCCTGAGGGGCAGAGCAAGGCCAGCCTTCCCAGAGGTTCCACTGTCTTGGGAAATACCTAATCCAAGCAATTGGCTGAGGGCTGTCTTGGTTGGGGCAGGGAGGTTTAAGGCCTGATGAGAAGTTAGAGTTAATTAAACCATACCAAATTACAGTAAAACCTCATTACTTCAGTCTTGGTTAATTAAAAATAGTGACTATTTCAAAGCCACTGCTAGGCCCCAACCAACCAGACGCCTTTTTTTTACTGTTTAATAAAAGTGCTGAGATAAGCCGAACCTGGTAAATGCAAAATCCAGTGGGGGGTTGGAGAATTTTTCTTTTTGTTCTTTGGATTTCAAATTAATACGGTTTTATTGTAGACAAAGTTCAGGTACCTGTATGCAGCGATGCCAGCAGGATGCCAACTGCCAAGCAATAGAGCTCTAAAATAATTAATTTTTCTCCTTGGCCTGTCAACCTCATACGCCTAGAACTATAGATCCTGGAGTTTTTCCCCCAGAAAATCTTCTTTGTGTATTAGGAGAATCCAGCCCATGCACACAAAACCAATTTTTGAAAAGTACTACTCAGTCCATCAACTATTTATTTTAAAAACAATTAGTCAGTAGTTAGCTACTGTCTTCAAAATAGAGCACTGACCAGGTGTCCAGTTCTAGGTGGGAGACCCTGGCAGGGACCAGGCGACGCCTACACGGCCAGTGCTTCCTGACCAGCTTTGGCATTTGTTCCGGCCCTGCCCTGCTCAGGGACTTTGTGGAGCTTGCTGCAGCTGGTCTCAGGGCCTGGAATTCACCTTGCTGTCTGGCTGGCCCTGCCCAAGCCCCCAGGGCTCCCTGTGCCAGGCCCAGATGCATGCATCAGAGCTCCACAAGGTGCAGGACCTGGTGAGTTTGCTCACCTATCTTCCCAAACTGGAGCCCCAGCCTGGGCACAGCACAGACCATGACTCTTTAGGAGACAGGGGACTCGCTCAGAAGGGTGACTGTCACTTTCAAACCATATACAGTCACATAGAAACAAATGAACATGTTTGAAATTTGAAAATTCATGATTTTCTCTTTGGTGAAAATAGCTACTTTAAGAAGACAGGTAGGGCTTCCCTGGTGGCGCAGTGGTTGAGAATCCGCTTGCCAACGCAGGGGACACGGGTTCTGAGCCCTGGTCCGGGAAGATCCCACATGCCGCAGAGCAACTAAGCCCGTGCGTCACAACTACTGAGCCTGCGCTCTAGAGCCCGCGTACCACAACTACTGAAGCCTGTGCACCTAGAGCCCGTGCTCCGCAGTGAGAGAAGCCACCACAATGAGAAGCCTGCGCACCGCAACAAAGAGTGGCCCCCGCTCGCCACAACTAGAGAAAGCCCGCGTGCAGCAGTGAAGACCCAATGCAGCCAAAAGTAAAATAAATTTATTAATAAAAAAAGAGGACAGGCACAAATTATTCTGGGAAAAGGGATTTATCACTGAAAGAAGCAGTCTTAGCTTCTTCTATCCTTACTGCTTCTTCCCCGTTAGTCTGTGTAACTCAGTGTATTCGTTTGCCAGGGCTGTCATATCAAAGGACCACAGACAGGGCGGGCTTCAACAACAGAAAGTTATTTTCTCACCGTTCTGGAGGCTAGAAGTCCAAGATCAAGGTGTCAGCAGGGTTGGTTTCTCCTGAGGCCTCTCTCCTTGGCTTGCAGATGGCTGTCTTCTCCCTATGTCTTCATAGAGTCTTCCCTCTGTGTATCTTGTCTCCAAACTCCCTCATCTCATAAGAACACAGTCATATTAGATTGGGGTCTCAACTAATGACCTCATTTTACCTTAATTATCCCTGTAAAGAACCTGTCTCCAAATACAGTCATGTTCCGAGGTACTGGGGATTGGGATTTCAACTTATGAATTTTGTGGGGGGGGTCACAAGTCAGCCCATAATACTTGGGAGCTGGCATCATCTGTACACAGACTAGAATTTAGATTTAATACCCTGAAGGCCCTTTGAGTTATCAATGATATGCAAGACATATAAAAATATTCCAAGCCCTTTAAATCCCAATTATTAAGTAAAAATAAATATTTCTACAGTGTATAGAGGTTATGCCATGTTTATTAATCTTATTTGTTGATAATCTACTTTTATGTTTTCTTACAGAACAACTGTTTCTGACATGTTATGCTTCCACATAAGAGTGCTGTGCAGAAGGAAAAATTTTCTGAGTTATACTATAGTATAGTAATGATACTTGAATGCAAATTCTGTTATGAACTTCCTTTGTAACTATATTTAAATGTCATAGCAATTATTTTTATATGACATTTAAAAATACTCATTTTTCATTCTTTACAGATCTTGTGTGGTAGTTATAAAAATAACTGGACACCTGTCAGCGTAAGACAAGAGGTTGGTAAAAAAAAAGAAAAGGTATCTCAAGCTGTAATCCACAAAGTTTGTCACACCACTTTATACTTTCTTCAACACAGCTTAGGATCTCTGCCCAGCACCCCACATCCCTTCCGGCAAATTCTCCAATACTGACTATTCATTGTACAAAGGGCTAAGGTTTCAGAGAAAATAAAAACTAAAACACGCTGTTTGAGAGCTTTGGGCCCTCCCTCACTGAGGTGGGTCCTTGCCGACAGGTCAAAGTTCAGCAATCGGCACTCCGAGGTGCACTCAGCACTCAGCCTGAGGTCCTGCCTGGCCCCTCCGTAGGAAGTCAGCCTCCATCCTGCCCCTGGATCTGCTTCCTTGGGCTACAGGCAGCCGGCACTGCCCTACAGCCTGTGCTTCTCTGACTCCTACCCCGACCCGTTGCCTAGTTCTGACTTCTCAGAGGTTGTTAAGCAGACTCCTTCTGCTTCGCCTGCTCTTTGAAGGTAATCCTGGGCACATCACACTTGGGATTGTGTGTTCCCTGTGTGGACATCACCACTCAAGGCTCTGCCTGCCTCATTACTTCCCTCCGTCAGGAAGGACCCATCTCTTCACATTTCAAAGTCTGGGGCCTTGGTTTGACTTCCTGTTTCTCCCGAGTGTCAGGACCCTGACACTGCCTGCATTTGCAGAGTGTGTGACAGACACCCTTGGAGCCAAGGTGGAGCCAAACTGGAGACTTCCTGGGCTCCTGGCTCCTGCCCACCACGCCCATCCTAGGAACATCCAAACTCCAAGAACCAGGTTAGCAACGGAGAGGACTGTGTCCATCAACAGTGTGAGAAATGTTGTTTATTACCCACTTTGCTCCCCTCCTCTCTCCAGTTCCAAAGCTTTCCAAGTCCCTGACGCTGTACAGAGGCCATGGGTAGATTGTACAAAGCTGCCTGCCAGGCCCTCAATCCGGTCAAACCATGGCTCTGCCCTTGCATGACTGCTGACCCCCCTTCACCTTCAACCCAGACCCAGCACCTCTCCCCGCCACCTCCTCAGGCCAAAAGGGACCTTCATTAAAGAACTTCACCCTTGCTCCCTGCACCTCTAGACAAGGAAGCACAACCTTTTCAGAAACAGATCAAATTATATTAAAAGATCTGGGACTTCCCTGGTGGCGCAGTGGTCAAGAATCCGCCTGCCAATGCAGGGGACACGGGTTTGATCCCTGGTCTGGGAAGATCCCACATGCCGCGGAGCAACTAAGCCCGTGCGCCACAACTACTGAGCCTGTGCACTGCAACAACTGAGCCCACATGCCACAACTACTGAAGCCCGCATGCTGCAACTACTGAAGCCCGTGTGCCTAGAGCCCGTGCTCCATAACAAGAGAGGCCATTGCAATGAGAAGCCCATGCACCACAACGAAGAGTAGCCCCCGCTTGCCGCAACTAGAGAAAGCCTGCGCAGCAACGAAGACCCAAGGCAGCCAAAAATATATGTATAAATAAATAAAAGAAACTTAAAAAAAAAAGATCTAACAATCAAGATATTTTAAATAGTTACAAAGTACAAAGCATATCTTTGCTAAATAGATGGATTAGTAAATGCACAGGAGCTGACTGAGTTCCTTATTCACAGAGCAGCTCTGGACATCAGGAGAGCATGAGCAATGGCTGGGCATGGCCACAGCCTCATTAGACTTACCAGGTCATTTGAGTGACTTAATGAAAAGCAGCCACTCCTCTGGGCTGCATCTTCCCATTCTGGTCTGAGTTGAGCTGTTGGGTACGCAGCTGTTGTGCAATGGTGCTACCTGGTGGTCCTTCGTGGAATAACCACTGTAGTGGCTGCTCTCCCATCACTGAGTTCCTGAGACTGAAATGTCTGATTGCTTCCCTGTGGTCCACTGTCTACCCGTGTGTCACCACAAATGAAAGGCGTGAACATTGGCATTCCCCTCTCTTGCTTTTATTTCTCTGAAAAATGAAATCGCCCAGTTATCTTCACTGATACATTATGGGAAGAACAGGGGATTAAAATTAGGAGATTCAGGCTCATATCCCACTTAGCCAACCTGCTTATTACAGGACTTGGAAAAGTTACTCAGCGCTCTTAGCTACCTTTTCCTTATCTGGAGAGCAAAGATAATAGTAGGATTCTTGTGGGGATGATATGATGATATACATAACACTGTGAGCACAGTGTCTGGTCCAGGAGAGGTGATCAAAATCAAGCACACCTAAGCTGTAGAGTCCTAAGCCATGGTGATGCATTCCTGAAGGAGGCTTAGCTGGTTCTGTCTTCAGTGGCTGGAATGTAATTGTCTCTTGGTCAAGTCCTACCCATTTGCTGGCTGTGGCTAAAGTTGTAATGGAGGGTGTGTCCCAGCAGGTGAGTAACTGCTTAGAGCCGGGTGGACACAGTTTGGGGCAGTGCCCACCATCTGACACTGGTCCCACCGAGTATGCAAATGGTGAGGCGGGTATCTCTGTAAACTCTGACTCAAGGCCAAGTGGCAGTTGAAGTAACTAAACCCTCTAAGCCTTGGTTTCTTTGTGAAATGAGGCTAATGTAACAAGGTGAGCAATTTAGTAAAACAAAAAAATTGGTCTTTGGGGTTTGGTTTGGTTTCAGCCCTGTGGGTGTGGGGTAGAAGTGGCATTTGCTAATGCTTTTGCTCTGAATTCCCAAAGGAAGAATAGAGCGTCTTCTTTCCCCTTCCCCGCTTCCCATTCTGGGAAGCAGAGGTCATTCTGGGGTTTCTGAAAGGGTGCACTCTCTCACCTACCCACCCCAAGTAAAGAGCTGTTATGTTTTAGGCCCCTGGGGCGGGGGAGAGGGAGTCATCTGTGTGGTTCCAGAGGGAAGGGGGGATGAGAGTGGCGGCTCCAGTCGAAGAGGGGAGTCGACTGTGCCAGGGGAGACGGGGGCACAGGGGTTGTGGTCTCAGCAAAAGGGGAGGAGTCGCGTCGGGGTGGGCTGGCCACGACTGCCCGCAGGGACAGGGCATGAAGATCCGGGGGCTGCACCAGGACTCGATGGCGCCGCTGCCCCCAGGGACCAAGACGACTGAAGAGCCAGTCTCGGCAGTGCCATGGTGACCTGAGGCCCAGAGCTCCACTTCCTTGGACCCCAGGGAGCAGAAAAGGTCCTCGCACACAACCGAAGGGGTTTCCTTCCGAGCCTGGGAGCTAGGAAACGGACGGAAACTGCTAACTGTTGCGCCTGGAGGTCGCGGAGCGGATCCACACCCACTGCCCTGACGCCGCAACCTGGGCCCCGCAGTACCGCTCAGGGCCCGCCGCTCTGTCCTGGCCGCGCCGGGTTCGCGTTCCAGGCTCTGGACGCAGAGGCCCCACGCACGAGGAGGAGCGCGGGGAAAAGAACTTTTACGACCCACTTCCTGAGGCGCTGCGGGCAGGAACTACTTTTTCATAATCAAGAAATTCTGGCTTCGGGGCCCACATCTGTAGTGGGAACGTTGGCCGGTCAACACGCATCCTCCGGGCGGCCCTGAACCAGGTGCGGAGGAGAAAAGCATCCTCTGAGTCAGAGAGAGAACGCCGGGGCCACCTTCAGGGGCTCAGCTCACGACAGGGGTGCCTGTCCCTCTACGGGGAAGTCCCCTCCCCCTCACTTCAGTCCGAAGGTGCAGTGACACCTGCCCCTCCAGGCCTCAAGGGCGTGGCCTCCCTCCTCCCAGGAGAGGGGCTTCTGGCAGTTCCTGGGGGCTCAGGCCAGCCCTCCTGCCCTTTTATTCTCAGCGCCTCGGCCATACCGCCGCCCGACTCTGGAGCTCTCTGAGCCCCTCCGCTTTAGTACTAGGTGTGCTGTGGTGTGAGGAGGGGCCTCTCACAGCTCCCCAGCCGCTAACTTCCCCCATTCAGGTCCCAGTGCGCCCCAAAGTGTCCCAGAAGAAAAGTGAACTCTGTCTCAGAAACACTGAAAAACCACCAAAGGACGTGAACTCACCTTCATCATTTGGGAAACAGGCATAGTTCTGTTTGTTCCGCAGCACGCTTTTCACCACCGGGAACGGAGAACAGAGAAGAGTTCTGAGAATCACGTTAGAAGAGGAGCCCCGCTCTCCCCACTTGCCTCGGGCAGGGAGGGCCAGGACCCCAAGCCCCTTCCCACAGTCGCACCCTGCTGAGGGCTTCAAGCGTCTTCCCATTACCCCATGACTCACAGATCCCACATGTGAAAGAGACCCTGAAAGAGATCTCCCTTTTGACAAATGAAGAAACTGAAGAACAGAGAGGTTATGGGCTTTGCACACAGCAAGTTAGTGGCAGAGCCGGGATAGTTCCTCTGCGCCTGGGCCAGTGTGCTTGTGCTACAGGCTCTGGCACGGTGATTCTCAGCTCCTGCAGCCTATTAGAATCACCTGGGGTGCTCTAACCCGCCCCCTACCACTGCCCAGGCCCCGCCAATTAAATCAATTAAATCGGACCCTCGGGACTTCCCTGGTTGCGCAGTGGTTGAGAATCTGCCTGCCAATGCAGGGGACACGGGTTCGATCCCTGGTCCGGGAAGATCCCACATGCCATGGAGCAACTAAGCCCATGTGCCACTACTACTGAGCATGCGCTCTAGGGCCCATGAGACACAGCTACTGAGGCCCACACACCTAGAGTCCGTGCTCCGCAACAAGAGAGGCCACCACAATGAGAACCCATGCACTGCAGCAAAGGGTGGCGCCTGCTCGCTGCAACTAGAGAAAGCCCACACACAGCAACGAAGACCCAACACAGCGAAAAATAAATAATAAAAAAAAATTAAAAAAAAAAAGAATCGGACCCTCTGGGGGCAGCCGCTGGGGGGTTGGCAGTTGTAAAAGTTCCCCTAGTGATTCCCTGTGCATCCGGAGTGGAGACCCCTCTAGATTCAGGCATGGGGCTTCCACCCTAGCTCCAGATTGTGTGGCTGTGTGATCTGAAGAAAGTCACTTACCTTTCCGAGTCCCATTTGCAAACTGCTATGGAATGATGCCCATCTTCCTGATTAAGAGCAAACAGAAGGCTCAGGACACCAGAGCTCCCCTGGAGACCAAAGAACAGGCATCATGAGATGTGACGGAATATGGAAAGATTTTTATAAGCTTGGTGGACTGTGGTTATTAGATTCAAAAGAATGGTTTTCTGGCGAAGGAAATCCAAAAAAGAGGGGATGTATGTATACGTAGAGCTGATTCACTTTACTGTACAGGAGAAACTAACACAACACTGTAAAGCAACTATACTCCAATAAAAATTAACTATAAAAAATGATTTTCTGTTTCTACAAGGAATCCGAAAAAACAGGTGATGGCCATTCTTTACTAGAACCCTATCTGGAATAAGCCTTTCCGTAACCACTTTCAGAAACCACTTTTGAGCAGTGAGGCCACAGCACAGTGGCAGGCACACAGTAGGTCCTCAGTGAATGTTGGCTTAGTGAATGCAAATGGGGTGGGAGGCCAGTGTCTTTGAATGCACCCTGCTATGTTAAAAAGCCTGTCAGAATAGCCCTCGGCCTCCTGTGGAGGGCCCCTGAGTCCAGGCCAGGCTGGTGAACACAGCTGTGCCCGCAGAAGTGCAGCCTCGTGGCCTCTTGGGGCCTGCCACACCCTGCGGGACAGGGAAGCACTCCCAACGTGCCAGGAGAGCCAAGGCAGCCCTGGCTTTGTGGTTCAGAGAAGGTCAGAAGGATCATTTTCTTCGGAAAAAAATATTCATTAAAGCAGATCTTTCCCTCTTAGCAAAAAAAAAAAAAACACAACAAACAAACAAGTAATTTCCTCTAGCAGTCTTAGCCAACATTTTTTGGCAAATCATCACTGGACCAGGGAGACCTGAGGGGCATGAGTGATCACTGTGGCAAAGGGTCAACTGAAGAACAAAACAGCAGGCAATAGGGAGACACGGTGGGTTCTTGGGTACGGGAGGGGCCTGGTAAACCCAGGGCTAGAGGGCGGATGGGAGAGGGTGGTAGAGCAGAACCTCAGCAAGCTACTAGGGCCTTGGCTCCCTAATTGTAGGAAATCGCTGAGTCCTGTCATCACTTGGGCCACCTGCCCCTCTGACAGCTCCAAACTTCCACCCCGAGACCCCCTCCCCCTGAGTCCAAATGCTTCGCTGTATGGTTTGTCTTACAGACAAGTTGCTGAGCATAAGACAGTGTGTGCCCAGCCAGCCACGGGCCATCCCATTTCTTTTGTGCCAAGCCTTGGGACCAGAGGACCTCCTCATCTTGGAAGATCCTGTGAATGGTGGCAGTTGTCATCTTTCTAGGAAACCTGTGGTAATGATAATAATAATAATAATCATAACTGCCACTTACAGAGAATATCCATGTGACGCTGAATCCTTTCAGGTCCTCACCCTGACCTCACCTTGGTCACTCTTCCCTTGTTCACTCTTCCCCAGGGCCCTGGCCTGATGCTGTTCTTGAACTTGAGAGGCAGGTTCCTACCTCAGGACATTTGTACTTGCTGTTCCAGATCCCTGGGATGCTCTTCCCCTCAGTGTCCTCAGGGCTCCCTCCCTGACTTCATTCAGGTCCCTGATGAAATATCACCTTCTCTCTAACACAGCTCCCACCCACCCTCTCTCCTTCTTGATTTTTTTTCACCTACCACTCCTGACATATATGTTTCTTCGCCCGTTTGGCTCCAGCCACCTCACCCTTGTTTATGAGCTGCTGGGAACAGGGACTTGATTTTGTCACCACTCCTTTCCCAGAGCTTATTGCTGGCTGGACTGTCACAGGCATGTAGAGGACTTCTGTGGAGTAAACAATAGCGGGGCAGGCACATGAGAGTCACCCAGTCCTACATCGGTAAACAGACCTCGGTAAACACCAACCCTCTGAAACCCAGAGGCGGAGGTGGTGACCTTAAGGGTCCTTGCAGCTCCAGGACTCATGGCTCAGTGGGGTGAGAATACAGTGGGAGTCTGTACAGCCCTCTGGATCTTTGCACGGCGGCTCCTTTCTTTAGGACACAGGCCCTGGCACCTCCCCAGCGTGGGAAACGCCTTATTCCCATGGTTACGAGGGCCTCCTGCCTCTCCCCCCCACCACTGGAGACCAGCAGGTCCTGGCCACCTGTGTCCACCTGCCAGCCCCTCTCAGCGCACCGCCTGCATTATTTCCTCTCTGGCACTTTCCTCTATTTGCAATCACCTCTCTTCTGTATTTGTTTACTTGTTTAGAGTCTGTCTTTCCATCTAGAGCAGAGCTGTTCCTCAGAAATATAATACAAGGTACAAACATGAGCCACACAAGTGATTTTACATGTTTCAATAGCCACATTAAAAAAAGAAGAAATAGGAAATACTATTTTTAAAAACTTTTTTTCTTTAACCCAATATATCTAAAAGATACATAATCACGACATGCGATCCATATAAAGTACAGGATGTTTTACATTCCTTTTCTCTTACTAAGTCTTGGAAATTCCGTGTGTTTTTTACGCTCACAGCGCATCTCATTTCAGATTTAGCCACACTTCCGATGCTCAGTGGCACACCTAGGGGTAGGGACCTGGGCTCTCCTGCTTGCACTGGGTCCCCGAGCCCAGAGAGGAGCACTCAGGAGGCAGAGCAGGTGTTCAGAACATTCCTACTGATGAGAGAAAGTAAGTGTCGGTGCGTGGGTTAATCCCTGGGTATTCTTGGAGCAGGGGCTGGTGGAGCAGATGCGTGTATATGTGTGTGTGAGTGAGTGTACCTGTGCGCAAGAGAGTTTGGGTCTCTGGAATCGACCAACCTTGGGTCAATCCTTCCTCTGGCACTTCCTTGGGCCTTGGTTTTTAATTTTTCTGTGAAAGTGAGGATGGAGGTACCTTCTTACCACATAGTGTAGTTGAGAGGATTAAATAGATAAATAGATAGTGCATGTAAAAGCATAGGGCACTAGCCGGGTAAATAGAAACTTCCTTTTCTCCCTCCCTCCCGCCCTTCCTTCCTTCCCAGCTCACAGGGCTGTTGTGAAAATCAAATGAGACAATGCCGTGATAGAGCACAGAAAACTACAGCCCTGTGTGACGGCTGCATCACTCACTCATCCAGTGGTTGCCTCGTGGACGGAGGGCCCATCGCATGCCGGCCCCGTGGGCACAGTTCACGCTGAATCTGCAGCCCCTAGCGTGGTGCCTATGCTGACTTAACAGGTGTTCAGTGTAAATGTTTACTGAGAGAATGGGTGGGTGGGTTCTGGGGAGGTTGTAGCCTCTGCAGCTGTCAGTGCTTCCGCAAGCCACAGGAAGGCTCCACCTGTGGGAGAACCTGGACGGGGAGGGGGGAGGGTGAGGGGTGGGGGGAGGAGGGGAGGGGAGGAGGGGTGGCGGAGGGGAGGGAGGGGTGGGGGAGAGGGAGGAGGGGACGGGAGGGGTGGGGTGGGGGAGAGGGAGGAGGGGTGGGGTGGGGGAGGGGAGGGGGAAGGGGAGGGGAGGGGGAAGGGGAGGGGGAGCCCCCCCCCCCCCCCCGTGAGGCTGCACCGTTCTGGAGCCCAGGCCTGTGAGCTCCCTCCCACCTGTGTCCCCAGACCCGGGCAGCGGTTTGGTGAGGGCACAATCCGCAGGACTGCTCACCCTCCCCGCTGAAAGCGGGGTGGGCTCTTCTGAGGGCAGATCCCATCCTCCATTCTCGAAACATTTCTGCGCGAATAGACGCCTCAGGCGTCGGCTGTTTGTCTTTGGAAATGAGTAAAAGGCATCGCCCAGATTTGTTTCTAAAATGGGCCTGGAAAATGTTCAGGGAAAGATTTATTTTTGCAACCGGGCTTCTGCCAGGCACAGATTGTATATCTTCTGTGAAAACGTCCTGGCTGATGAGAGGAGAGAGCCGAGAAGCAAGGCTGGTGTTGAGGTCCACGGCCGTGTCTGGACGGGGCTGGGCGCCCGGCCCACGGAGGCCGGTTCGGGCTGCACAGGGCTTGGCCTGAGCACTTCCCTCCCATCGAGGAGCCCCCTCTCACTGCAGGGAATGGGGCCACCCCGCTGCACCCACAGCTGCCCCGACAGCTCTTGTGCAACGTCCAGTGGAGACCGGATCGCGGGGCACGTGATCCCATTTCACACGCACCAGGAGAGCCTCTGTGTCAGGAGCCCGCGGCCCCGGCGTCCGAGGCCGAGCTCCGGGATGCCCACCGTCTCCCGCGGGAGCGGGCCGCTAGGTCCGCACGAGGATCTTCCGGGGTAGGAGGGAGCCAGACGCAGAATAGAAGGCGGTACCTCAGGGGCCTCGAACCCTCAAGGGCTCCATCAACAACCACGAGGGCGGCCAAACTGAGTTCCCTCACCTCCTAGTAGCTCATGATAAAAACTACCAGGTATCGGGGAGGCCCGGGGAGAGCAGCCGGCAGAGTGCCCACCCCACCCTGCCCTCCCCTGGGCCCCGGCCTCCTCCCCAGCTCTTCCGGGTACCTGGCTACGGGGGTGCATACGCTTTGCCCAGGTTCTTGCCCACAATTGGGGAGCCCCACGTGTGTGCCCTTGGCCGGTGGCTTCTCCTCTGTTCTTCAAGATCTCGACCCCGTAATCCATGGACCCTTGGGCTTCACAGGGACTGTAGCCGCTTCCCACTGTCCCCCCCACCGGCTGTCCTCGCTGTGCGTGGGCAGCCCCAATAACCTCTGCCTCCCTGCCTTCCTCCCAACCATGTGTGTCCTCCTTGGGTTTCCACACACAGTCCTGCTTCCCACCCACCCTGCACTCTGGGAAGGCAGCGAGGGGGGTCTGTAAGCTGTTTTCAAGATTTCAAAAAGCCCAGAGGAAATCATACATTTACCTCAATGAGGTTCCCAGACTAAATAAAACATTACGTTTATTTGCTTTGGGCTGGAGTCATATCAACTCCGTGTGGTAACAGTGGTTATCTTGACTGATCAGAAACACTGATTGGCAGCAATATGTCTTTGATGAATAAAACTCAAAGGACAAATTATTATTCAATAAATGTAGTTTGTTGGGTAGATAAAAGCTTTCGAAACATGGAATCCCTTGAGGAAAGAACTAAAAAGGATCTTTCGCGGTGAAAGGCGTGGGGACCTCTGATCTACACGAATGTCATACTTTCATTAAAGCACAGCACACACATTTTCCCATAGGCCTTTGATGCCAGATTTCTCATTAGCGAATGTGACTTTACAGCATTTCTACAAATAATACATTGTTCATGCCAGCTTTTCCCAAAGTGTGGTTCACCAAACCCTGCTAATAGGTGTTCCTTTGGAGTTCATAGGAAAGGGTCCATGATCAAAAAGGTTTTGGGAAAAACTAGCTAAACAATGTTAAACCATTTATTATGGAATTTTTCAGAGCTCTCAATAGGTGACACGAATTGAGAATCTCCACGAGGGACACAGTGTGCGCCATTCCTGGCAGTTGGTCAGGGATCCATTTTTTTTTGACGCACATTCTCAAGTAAGTGTTCCACAGAGCACACTTTGGAACCCATGAGTTTATGATGACAAAGATGACCCAACAGCCCCGTGACAGCCGTAAGGGTGGACAAAAATAAAGAGGAGAAAGATGGATGAAGAGACAGTGGAGGGTAGAAGGTGGGGAGCCAGCGCCAGAGCGGGAGGGATGGACATACCAGCAATGGCAGCACTTCTGGAATCATCTCTCTGCTCTCTCCCTGCTCCCTCTGCAGAATGGAGATGGAAGACAGGTACGAAACAGGGGTGGCTGACAGGCCGTGTTATCCCAGGGCCCTGGATTCAGAGGAATAGCTCAAGTGACTTGGGGAATTTTGCTTAGTTGCTTAATTTGATTTCCAGCCCTCATCGTGTTTTCTCCCGTGAAAGTAGCAGGAAGCAGGGAGTTTATGAGAAGTGTGTCAACAGCCTTCAGTGAAACCCACTTAATAGGATCCTACCTGACTCCTCATCTCTGCAGGCCCTCCGAGTTCCCTCTTCCTTCCTCCGGGGCCACCCCAGCACCTACATGTAGACCCACACAAAGCCGCCTCTAGGCTTGCCCCAGAACAAATGACATGATTCTCAGTGTGCAGTTACAGTGTGGCTCTGAGACATGTCCAGATGCAACATGAAAATTAGGTGACATCCAGACGTTTTCCCAAATGTGAAGACTCTAGAAGAACTCAGAGAAGGCCAGTATGGAAAAGGAGAAGTGGTCTTGTGAAGACTTCTCCAGGAAAATGCACAGACATGTGGCTAAATCTGCTTTCTGCATCTCCTTTGCAAAGAGAGCAAATGGAACACCTAATCAGGAGAGAGGAGACAGTGCCTTGCAGGCAGCTGAGTGGGGAAGGAAGAGGGAGAGAAGCAAAAAGGAAAAGGATGCACTTTTAGCTCCTATAATATGCCAGGTCCTTTCACCCATGTTCTTTTATCTCATCCTCAGAGATTCCCAGTGAAGTAGATTTATTACCTCCATTTTACAAATGAGAAAACCAAGGCTCGGTAAGATCCATGGATAATTAATTAATGATCTGTAGCCCAAAGTCCCACAAGCTCCCCCTATGCTCTGCTGCCTCTAGGAATTCAGGAGACCTGACTTGGTTTAAGCAAAGTGATTGCCCAGTCAAGAATTCAAAAAGAAGACTCTGAAAGACACAGCTGAGAAACTGTGAGGAGGGCCGTTTCAGGAGGAAGCCGAGAGGTTCATCCCTGTTTCTTGCCTCCCCAGTGTCAGGGGCAGAGAGTGTGAGGCAGTGACAAACCAGCAAGAAACCCAGGCTGACCCCTAAGGAGCTGGCCAGAGAAGAGACCACTGGCCATCTGGGCTGTGATGCTTGAACCAGCACAGTCTCAACAGCAAGAACATGGTGGATGAATTCCTAAACCTGTGATTGGAAATGATTGAAAAGTTTCATCAGAATCTAGAAATGATTTCCATTTGTGCTTTCTAATTGTGTAGAACTTTGAATTTTGCATGGAAATTTCGAATCTCTTTTCTCTTTTTACTCATGTTAACAGTCCTGGGAGGTGAGGGGTGGATAAGCAAGTTATTAGTGTTTCCACTTGACAGATAAGGAAAGTAGGGCTCAGAGAAGTAGGGGGAAAGGCATCCTTTATGCCTGACAACTGGTAAATGACAATTCATTACTTTTCTACACCTCTTGATACAGTACAATATCTAATCTAGAAACACCCCTAAGATGAGCTATTCAGTGACTTGAATTGTAGTTAACATCTGTGGCAGAACGAGCACCAGAACTTGAGTTTCCTGGCACCAAGAGCCAGAGTACCCCTTCCTGCCATCCCATTTCTAGATTCAACACAAGAAGTCACCTTCCTGGGCTTCCCTGGTGGCGCAGTGGTTGAGAATCTGCCTGCCAATGCAGGGGACACGGGTTCGAGCCCTGGTCTGGGAAGATCCCACATGCCACGGAGCAACTAGGCCCGTGAGCCACAACTACCGAGCCTGCGCGTCTGGAGCCTGTGCTCTGCAATGAGAGGCCGCGACAGTGAGAGGCCCGCGCACCACGATGAAGAGTGGCCCGCACCTGCCACAACTAGAGAAAGCCCTCGCACAGAAACGAAGACCCAACACAGCCAAAAAGTAAATAAATTAAATAAATAAATAAACAAATAAATAAAAAAAAAATTAAAAAAAAAAATGTCACCTTCCACAGATTTCCAAGGCTTTACACTCCAAAATGGCATCCAGTCTCTGGAAATACTTTCCGGTGTACTGAGAGATGGTCACCAAAAGTCACACTGACCAGGGTATGGTGACTTCACGCCCAAGCTATCTGCAACCCAGGAGGTGTCTGGAATTTACCCGGCGGTCTTCTGGAACCACAAGCAGATGACTGTTTAGTAAATTAGCCACCAGCGTTAATGGGAAATTTAACACCAGTGCTTCTTCCCAGTGACCTCATTTGTTGAGTCAGACTTAATTCTATCACAATCCTCTGAGCTCAAGGATCCAAGTCACTGGATGGCGTGCTTCTGAGGCATTCTCAGACTGGGTACTACACTTGATCGCCTTAAGGGACAGGGCAAAAATTCTATCATTCAACAGTTGCTGGGTTTCAGTGACATATCCGTTTGGCTGCCCTGCCCCCCGCTTTTTTTTTTTTTTTTTTTTTTTACACAGTGAATTCAGCCAGGTACTTTGGAATGCAGACATTAATTCATCATTAATTATCAGATAATGTTGTCATCAAATGTTGGTAAGGTTGAGTGATGCTGAAATATTATTCTGAGAAGAGCATTCTAAAATCTCTGCTAGGGACGAGCAGCCAGTTTAGGGCAGTTAAACTTACGGGCGCTGTGCTTTCTGCTTGTTATTGACACGGCTTCCATGCTGTGGGAATAGAAATGGGCTGATCATATAATTCATTATTATGTTCCCCTGGTGACAGAGACAATGGGCATTTTAAGACAGGAGAATAGAGAGTTTTAGAGTTATCAAGTCACTGGTTAAGATAAGAAAAAGAAACAAGAAGGTCAGTTAAAATAAATAAGCCCTTTGGAGCCCACATCAGGCAAACAATTCTTTTTAATTAAGGAAGAAATTTAAAGCACGACAGAAGAGAAAGGGGGCTTAAAGACAATTTCTGTCAGTGTGAGGTATTTTCAGGAAAGAATTAGGGCAACTAAGGATTATTATTTTCTTAAGCTTTTGATTGAAATCTCAGACTTTTATCCGTTCTGCAGTTAGAAAATCAAGAGACAAATGGCTCAACCTCCAGAGGGGGAACCAAAGGCCGGAAATCACCTGGAGCTGTTGAAATTCTTGGGGCAAAGTCAGTGGGAAGGAGGGAGCTGCTCAGCCAACACACTGAGTAATCCTACTTCCTCCTCCTTAGCTTCATGTCTTGGCCACATGGCACATCAGATAATTGTTTTTTTGGCCTTGCCACGTGTCTTGTGGATCAGGGATTGAACCCAGGCCCTCGGCAGTGAAAGCGCCGAGTCCTGACCACTGGACCGCCAGGGAATGCCCAACATCAAATAACTTTTGACTCTGCACTTTCCCTCTAGAATTTTCTCCATCAAGGTTGCCCTCTCCCAGGGGGTTAACTCAAGCCTTCATCCCTGCAGGCATGAGTTTCGGGGACCGCTAAGGGACAGGGCTCTCGTCTCTCTGGCAGCAGAGTGAATTCCTCAGAGCAAAGACCATTCTTTGTCTTTACCAACAAACCCGCACATAGAGGGTGCCAGTCTCAGCTCTTGAACCATACAGGTAGTTTAGCTCCCTGCCAGGTAAAAAGACCTCACTAAAGTCTCCAGCATTAAAAAAAACGAAAAAACTTTTTCTATTTTACCATTGGGAAAAAAATCTCTTGGCTGTGTAGGAGTACTCTCTTAAGCCCCTACCACGGAGTGTTACACACCACTGAAAAGAATAAGATCTCTATCTGCTCAAGCAGAGGGATTTTCTTGGTGTATTTATTGTTCAGGGAGCAAAACAAGTGGCAGAGAATTGTACACTGTGTGAGGCAACTTTTGTAAAACAAACAGGGACAGAAAAGGAGTGACACCCTTTACGTGTGAATTTGTTTGAATGCACAAGGAGAAAAGGGCAAGTTTTTAATAACTGTTACCTTGGGTTACAGGCGTAGGTAAAGGGACCGAGAGACGTAAGAAAACACGTTTTGGGGAAAGCGCTTATAAACAAAGACAAGAAATGCACGAATTAGGGTAGTCATTACAGGTGTTCATACAGGGGTTAAAACGAAAAACAAAAACAACTTGGAGTTCAGCCCTGGAGTTTCATTTTAGCAGATGCAAACCACTCTATATAAGATAAACAACAAGGTCCCACTGTAGAGCACGGGGAGCTATAGTCAGTATCCTGTGATAAACCGTAATGGAGAAGAATATGAAAAAGAGTGCATATATAGATGTATAACTGAGTCACTCTGCTGTACACCAGAAACTAACACAGCATTGTAAATCCAACTTTACTTCAATTAAAAAAAAAAAAAAAGACAAAAGAGAGTCACTGTGGTACAACCACACATTGCAATTCCTCCTGCGCATAGATGAAGACAGAGAGAAGTTGGGGTAGAGCCCTCCGGGTGGTGGTGGTGAGACAGATTTCCCCCCCCTCCCCCTGCTCCTCTCCCTTCCCCCCAGCCCTCCTTCTGCACTTCCTCCCCTGCCTCACCTCCTCCAGGAAACTGGGCCGGGCTGTGGTATGGCTTGCTCTTTGCCCAGGGTCTGTCACACCACCAGAGAGCCGGTGAGCCTCCAGAGAGGGCAGGTCTGGGTCTTCCTCCTGCTTCTATCCCTCCCAGGATCTGGCGAGATAAGTGACTTCCCCAAGGTCACAAATCCTCCCACCCACCAAAACGGGCCCAGCCCCCAGTTCCCCCAACTCCAAGTGTGTTCTTTCTCTCCTGCATCAAGTGGCTGGAGGAAACGAATGTGGACAGATTTTTGGGCTGCTCTGACATCCCTGCCCAGGGAATCCAAGTGAGCTGAGGGCCGGGTTTGTCCGTCTGATACAAGGGAAGGCACCCACCAGCTCCCATCATCCCGGGGGAGCCGGTTACAGGCAGCTCACTGCGTCAGCGAGTCTTCACTTTCCTGCCCGAAGGTGCCCCCTGATCTGGAGGCAGGTAAAAGCCCCGCTGGCACCCGCCGTCGGCCTGGGGATCGCTTTTAGTGCCCGTACTCTTGCCAAATGTGCTGTTTTCTGCCTTTACCATACGCTGGGCCGCCTGGGGCCGGCGCCTAGGCTCTGTGGGCCTGGGTGCTCCCTGCCTCTGGGCCTCCCTCGCATCCCCACCTCCAAGCACCCCTCCGGCCCACCCTGGCCTCTGCGGGCGAGCGCTCCAAGGGGCTGCGGGGGCCCAGCGGAAGCACAGCCCCCAGGCCCACGCAGGCGCGGGGTGCCGGGAGTTGCCGGCCGGGTCTGGGGTGGGGGCCTGTGCCCGCATCCGATCCCTGCCCCCCAACACCCCATCGTTGCCCATGTTCTCATCTCAGAATGTCACCATTTCCGTCTGCTTGCATAAGCCAGGAACTCGGGGCTCCACCTTAACACCTCCTTCTCCTTCATCTCCAGGGGAACTAATTGCCGAATCCTGTCCATTTCGTCTCCTAAACATCCCTGGAGCTCATCCCTGCCCAACGTGCTCTCCTCTCCTGGCTGGACCACTGCAGGGTCTCCTCCTGGGCTCCTTCTCCCCTTTTGCCTCCCTCCAGACTAACTGAATGGGGATGTCTGGAGGTGAGGCCAGGGTATGGGTCCTTCTCAAACTTCTCCGTGCTTCTTACACGTCTGGGGCTACAAATCACCACTCCAGGCCACTCTGCACAGCAGCCGAGATAATTGTTCTGAAACACCTATTTGATCTCTCACTCCCCTCTTTACACCCCCTCACAGGCTTCCCAGATGGCTCCTCTGAGCAAGACAACACTCCCTCCACAGCCCACGCAGCCAGGCTCACCACTGCCACCCCCGATGTCTCTGGAAGTCCTCCCCGCACCCTGGCCTTCCTCCAGCCCTTCTCATCCTCCACACTCCCTTTGGCCAGAGTCAGCACATGGTCTTCCCCTCCTGGGAGCCTCTCCTTCCGCATCCCACTCTCACAAGCTCTCGGGGAACTCTTCTCTCTTCCTTCTTCACACTTCTCTGTTTGCAGTTATACATTCCTAAGCATGATTGTTTGATTAATGCCTCCCTTTCCCCACCATGAAGGCAGAACTATGTCCGAATTTGTCATTGTCACAGCACACGCTAATCATTCAGGAATGTTTGGTGGATTGAATGACTAGATAATTACAACACGCATTCAGGTGCAGGCAGTGATGGTGGATACACAACTGGGAAGATCACAACCCCAAACTGAAGGAGGAGGCATCTTATTGAGAGATTAAAGGACTCACTGGACTTCTTCTGGCCAGGGCACTGGGGCAGGAGGAGGCGTGCTCTGCATAGCGGGTGAGAACAAGGCTGTGGAACAGGTAATCCACAGGAAGTAGCAAATGGGAGATAAGACTGGAGAGATGAGCTGTGACCAGATCACACAGAGCCTTGAGCTCCAGGCTGAGGGGTGTGGGCTTGATGCTGTGGGCCACGGGGAATCCTTGAACACTAAGTTTAGCGTGGAGAGGCCCTCACTAGTGTTTCCAGCACGAGGGCAGTATACAAGCATGTCACCGCGGGAAGGGATCTGAGCTCATTCAAGCCCAGCCCTTTCATTTAGGAGGTGAGAAAGTTGAGGCCCAGAGAGGGAAACTGATTTTCTCAAGGGTACACAGCTGACTCCCAGTGCAGTGCTTTTTCAAAAAGAAAAGAAAGATCATCTCAATTACGTCAGTCTAATTTCAGCCCCTTATTAATTTTTTACATTGCTTCCACCGATCAACCTCCTTTTCTTTGCCAATTATTAGACAATATATTTGTTCATAAAAGTACTCCTCCTGGCTAGGGACTTCCCTGGTGGCGCAGTGGTTAAGAATATGCTTGCCAATGCAGGGGATGCGGGTTCGATCCCTGGTCCAGGAAGATCCCACATGCCGTGGAGCAACTAAGCCCGTGCACCACAACTACTGAGCCTGTGCTCTAGAACCCGCGAGCCACAACTAATGAAGCCTATGCGCCTAGAGCCTGTGCTTTGCAACAAGAGAAGCCACCGCAATGAGAAGCTCGCGCACCGCAATGAAGAGTAGCCTCTGCTCACCGCAACTAGAGAAAGCCTGAGCGCAGCAACGAAGACCCAACGCACCCAAAAATAAATAAATAAATAAATGTATTAAAAAAAAAAAAGTAGTATTCCTCCTGGCTCCTGCTCTGTTGGCCATAGCTGCTTAGACGGCCTGGCTTCTGGGACTAACTCTGCCACTTACATACAGTGGTGCCTTGGGTCATTCCCTCCCCTCTTGTGGACCTTTAGTTTCTAGCTTGCACTGTTAACTGCAGACTTCCCAGAGAGAGTCAATATAGGGAAAGTCCTCTGCTAGGCCAGTCATAATGGAGATGAAAGTTCAAAGGCCCTGTGGCACCCTCAAGCTAATAACTTTGTCCAGCAGCTAGGCGCAGAAATGGCCATGAAGACACTTTCGAAGACCTGACAATAACTCCCTGGTGAGCCTAGCTGGGGCTTTCTAACATTATTTTTATCACCTGCCCTCAGATGTTTTGAAGAGGCACATGGAGGTGTCAGGCATCGGCGAGAACTGTGTGTGTAGGATGAGGCTCTGAGGGAGCTGCTGGTGAGCCCTGAGCCTACACAAGGATCTAAAAAGGAAGAGAAAAAGTACACAAACTGCAGCTGGTCATCATTCCTCTTCTAAACCCTATTACATCATATCTCCCCAAGGACCGACTCTGTTCCTCCTTAAAGAACTTGTGAAGCATTCTTTTTTTTCTAAAAACAGTTCCTTCTACAAATGAAGGAATCCCCATGGCAACGATTTTATGTCATTGGAGCCCTGAGAGGGAAGTAGAGTGGGAGCTCTTTGCCTCTGCCTAGGATCTGAGGCCTCTCGTTTACATGAGTCTGAGAGACAAAGAAATTGGCCTAACCTTCAGCCTTCGGCTGAGGTAGAAGCTCAGAGGAGTCTCCGAAAGAAAACAATAAGCAGGGCTATCAGAGCGAGCGCCAGATCCACAAGCATCTGAGGAAGACGCGGGGAGCGCAGAGGAGGGCGTGCTGTTCTGCAATCTGCAGGGGGAGAGCCCGGACCATCTGCTATCCTCGGGGGGTGGCTGGGCGGGGGCTGCCGCCCTGGCCTCTTCCCAAGCTGTGCTGGGGAGACCGCCTTCCCTTCTCCTTCCTCCTCCCCACACCCCATCCCTTTTTTCCCTGTGTCAGGAAGAATCCCCTTCCCTCTCGACAGAATGGGAAAAGAATGAAAAGAACCACCTCTGGGTGGACTTGGCCTGTAACACTCCTTTGACAGAGAAGAAGCGGGGCCGGGTGCCCTGCTTCAGGCCAGCAGGGACATGTGGGCGATGCTCGCCCAGCAGGGCGCGGAGCACGTGTGGGCGATCCCGCCGCAGTGGGGACTGCCTGGAAGTGTCCAGCTCGCTGCAGGGTAGTCTCTGTCTTTCCCATACCGCCATGGCTGCTCCCCTCATCCTTCCCGTCCACAGGGCGTTCTGCTGGAATGACTCGGACCCACGACAGCTGCAGGGACTCCTACGGGGCCCCTATCCTGGTGTAGGCTCAGGGCTCACCGGCAGCTCCCTCGGAGCCTCATCCTACACACACAGTTCTCGCCGATGCCTGACACCTCCATGTGCCTCTTCAAAGCATCTGAGGGCAAGTGGCCAAGGTGGGGTTCACCTCCTGACTCAGGGGCCGTCAGCACCTCCACCCAGCCCCAGGCCCACCCTGGACCTCCAAGGCACAGAGAGACCAAAGGCCTGGGGAGCAGAAGGGCTGAGTCTCACCCAGCTGGAGACCACGGTGCTTTCTCCATTGGCTGGGGGACCTCTCCTGCCTCCTGAGCCCTGGGGTGCTTCTGTCTCTGTTCCTTTCTCTCCTGTTTGGCTCAGAGCCTTAATCTCCACACCACCCACCTCAGTGTCCCATTCAGGCCCGCCCTACTTACCATGTCCAGGACTCCGGAACTTTCTCCTCACCTGGGAACTGTCACCCGCCTTCGCTTTACAGCTTCGCATTAGGAACAGTGAAACAAGATGACCTGGTGACAGGTTGTTTGGGCCATGGGCCTCCCTGGCCCCCTCCTGCAGGCTTCCCGGTCACCGCATGAGGGATCACCGCCTGCCACCTTAGCCAGTGCCAGCTGCTTCTCTCTCCCTCAGGACAGAGCCTCACCCACAGCCAGGTGGTCTACCTGGGGGGCTGGCTTTGCCCACCCTGAGGTCTCTGGGGAGGGGAGGAAGGGGAGTAGGACGGAGGGGAAACGTGACCATCCCCAAGAGAGGAGCCCCCGGCAGCAGACCCTAGGCATTCTGGGTCAGTGGCCCTGCCCAGGCATGCACGCAGACGGTCAGGTGGGTTCGGCTTCTTTCCAGTTCTTCTAAATGCGAATCACGTGTGCTTGGGCGTCGGCGTCCGTTCCTGCGTTTGCTCCTCGTGGCCCACAGCGTCCACTGCTCACCATCCTAAAGAAAAAGAGAAACGACACACCCTTACGCACCGTTGCCTCCACTTCAGGCTCTGAGGTCGCTGCCCTTCCTCCTCCTGTTATCTGACGTTTCCCCCGCAGGCCCGTGTTTGTTGCCGGGAAAGAGACTGAGAAGACGAGATCCTGTCCTCAAGTCCCAGCAACTATTGCCGGGCAAAGGATAAACCCCTCAGGGAGGGCGTGCAGATGAGACGTGATGTACGCCACCTCTTCCTTCGGCTGGGGCTGCCTTTATTTCTGGGTTGGGGATTTAACAGTAAAGGTTTTCAGCTGGTAAATGTCCTTTGGGTGAAGCTTGCCCCAGGTTACGATATAAATAGTTGTTCGTATGTCACCCCAAATCGCACGGAGACGGGACTCTTCCCTCAGGCTGAGCACAGCTCTCTGGCAGTAGAACGCCCCTCCGTCACTACAAGTGGTTTGAAGGCCCTCTCCCCACCCCCTTCGGAGCACCTTAGGGGCCCCAGCGATTAGCCCCATGCCTGGCACAGAGTGGGTTCACAGTAGAACGGACCTGATGGGCCCAGGCAGCTCGGGGGTGAGGAGCAGGGCTGGTCCTAGCGGCACTAGTGGGGCAGATCCCGGCCCTGCCGCTTCCCACCTGGCTTCCCACCTCCCTGAACTTCCTCCTCTGTAGGACAGGACTAGTACTGCCCGCCTCAGGGGATTGCTCTGAGGGTCACAGACTGTGTATAAAATTAGAACAACAAACGACAAGTTGACAAATCCTTCCCATAAGGGTTTTTCTAGAGAAGCTCTTAGGTATGCAGTTGAAAGGAAGACACGTCCAAGGAAGAGGTTCTTCAGTCAACAGACGTTTTTTGAGCACCTCTGTGCTAGATGCTGGGGCACCTAGGGGTGCCTGGGAACAGGGGAACGACGACGGAGGGGCAGGGAAGGAGGTGAGCTGAAATGGGTGGGCACAAGCTGGACAGGCAGGATCCAGAGGGGCCAGATGAGCCGCCAGGGTTGTGGCCGCCCAGCCAGCATCTTTCGCGACCCGGGCACCAGGAAGTCACGGAGAGCAGCATCTTTTCTGCCCTCTGGTGGGGATGGAGTTGGGGCAGAAGGGCCATGCGGAGGACGTGGGTTCAGCCCCTGTGTCTGCCAGAACGGTGGCTCTGACTTCAAGGCAAGGAGGGAAAAGACTTAGAGGGAAAAGATTCCCCATTAGCCTTGGGAGATAGAAAGGGGACCTGAGCAAAGGGCTGGGGCTGGTTCCCTGGAGCAGAGAGGAGTGAGAGCAGGCAGCAGGCCCAGAAATGTCTCAGTGTGGCCTGAACAAGGCAAGACTGGATTGAGAGCACCCCGGCATGGCAGGAGAGCGGGGGACAAGCTTGCAGTGGCGCTGTCAGGCCCAGGAAGGCTGGCTGGCTTTGGACTTGCTGTTGAGCAGAAGCCTCTTCTGGGATGTAAATTCATGCCCTTCCACACAGTGAGCCTGGAGGGCTTTTCCTGCTTCCAGATGAAATGAAGTCACATCTTCGACAATCAAGAACTTTCACATTGATCCTAAGTTCCTTTTTAAAAAGATGCTACAATTCAAATGTCCATCAATGGCTGAATGGATAAATCAAATATGGTATATCCATACCATGGTGTATTACTCAGCCATTAAAAGGAATGAAGTACTGACATATGCTGTGACATGGATGAATCTTGAAAATCTTAGGCTAAGTGAAATAAACCTGACACAAAAGTTCACATACTATATGATTCCATTTATATGAAATGTCCAGAATAGGTAAATCCATAGAGACAGAAAGCAGACTGGTGCTTGCCCAGGGCTGAGGGGAGGGGAAAGGTAGTGACCGCTGAATGGGTAGGGGTTTTCATTTGTGGGGATGAAAACATTTTGAAACTTGGTAAGGGTGGTAGTTGTACAACCCTGTGAATGTAACAAATGCCACTGGATTGTACACTTTAAAGTGGTTCATTTTGTGATTTTACGTTATGTGAAATTTGCCTCCATTTTTTTAAAAATTGCAGATGAAAGAAGAGAAATGAAATGCTGTCACGGATGTTCTGATGCCGTCAGGGCCCACCTCAGGGAGTGACACCTGACTTACTCCCCTCCCTGCCTGCTGGGATGCTGCCACAGACAGGCCTGGGTTGTCAGCCCCTCACAGGGCACCCCCCCCATTACACCCCCCCTTCCAGGGGCCCCACCAATGCCTAACTTGCGTGGGGGTATAAAGTTCTGACCCCCTCTGCCCCTTTACTCCTCTGAGCGCCCAGCTTCAGAGCGCCCAAAGGTCCGCTGAGACACACCCCAGCTCGATTCCTCCCTCCGCCCACGCTTGCCCCCTTCCCAGATGCACATCCCAAGAATTCCCCCTAACATGCCCCCCCCCCGGCAGCCCTCCCCCTCCAGAGCCAACCTCCTCTCTGGGTTGGCTTCCTGCGGACCCCCTGCAGCAGACTCCTGTACGGGAAAGCGTTACGTACCCACGCAAATCAGCAGGGCGACAGTCTGGACCACTCGGTGACCCGAGGCCAGACCATACTCTTTGTGGTCATGTAGGACAAGACTGTGTGAGTCTAGGTGCCGCCGGTGTTTCTGTTTTTATCATCTGAGGAGCAGGATTGTAGAGCGGGCCTGTCTTGGCATTTCGGTTTCACAGTTGCTTTGGGACCCCTGCCAGGACAGGGCCCCTGACTGGGAGAACTTTGGAAAGACATTCACCCAACCACCCTGATCCCCCAGGTTACTTGTTTCCAAGGCTTTTAAAAATAGAAGTGTGAAAACCATGTAATTGCCAAGCCTTGGGGTTCTGTGCTTCTGTGGCCACGGTCACGTTGGAACGCAGCCTTGGGATGCAGGAACAAGTCCCTGTTGCCCTGTCTGTGACTCAGATGGCGCAGGCACACTTGGAACGTCGTCGGGTGCCAGGCCACGAGGCCCGAGGGGGCAGCGGTCACCGGGCAAGCCGAGTCTGCGCTGTAATCACTCAGGGCGGCGGAGGGGCCGGAGCAGCCTTCCGCCACCCTGGCCTCTCCTTCAAACCCTGGGCTGTGAGCAAAAGGGATTCTTGCCCCGTAAAGGAAGTGGAGATGGGAGATGGGGAGTCTGGGAACTCAGGCAGGTCATGAAGTCACATCCTTAACATTTCTGCCACTTATCTTCAAAAAGAAAATATCAGAACTGCCTATTTCACCAGGTCCAAGCAGTTTTCTTTAAAAAGTATTTTAAGAGCCTGGAATAAAGCAGGATAACATATCAAGAATTTACTTAAACGCGGCAACTTGAAATGTGTGATATTTTGCAGAATCGGGGCTGACGTTTACTTTGGTGGAAATGATGAGGGCGGAGTGGGCTGAGCGAATGATGGTGTATAAAAGATATCACCGCAGCGGAGAACGAGCAGGCTTTTCCAGAACGAAAATGTCTTCCATTTCCACGCAGTAACTGATAAGCTAGCGATAAACCATTTCCCCTTCTTCATTAACGATCCCAAAGGACTTTTCCTGCCTGAGATTTAACTTGCTTAAACTTCTACAAGCCCCTTGGGGCAATAAAACTGTTTAGTTTAAAAGATGTAATTCAGATTTCATTTTACTAATTTGCTGAGACCTCCCCCACTTAAGTGAGATAGTAAGTAGTTGGTAAAACACTACACCAATTATTTAAAATATTAATACATTGGTGATTTTGAAAATAATGTAAAATAACATGTGATGCTAATTTGGATAAGTGGTTGGGTCAGTTTTGTGCATGAAATGCAATTCCAGCACCAGGCCCTTTGCCCGTGGCCATGGATTTGGAGGCTCACACTATGTGATGTTGCCCAAGTTGCTACTTGCACACATGGGTATTGTGCCCAGCTCCTTGCCAAGGATAAACTGTAGTGTCTGCCAGGAGGATGGTGGAGACCAAACATGCTGTTTGCCTCCCTGGCACCATCCCTCTGGGGGTTTGGACCTGATTCGCTTCTGGGGGGATCGGGAACTATTTGTATTTTTGCTCCTTTTTGCAGGCCACTGGGGATGTATTTCCTGGACTTGTGATTTGGAGGTAGCCTTTTTCTTCCTCTTCATGGTTCCTACTGGAAGCATCCAGGCTGAGCTGACATTTTCACACCTTGAAAATGACTTTCCCATTGTCTATAGTTCTAATTAGGGAAGTGTACTCAGGTTTCTCCTTGGCTTTGAAAAATGCTTTAAAAAATCAGAAAGCCTCTGATTTGAGGGAAAACTGAGACGTTTTCTTGGTGACTTTTGAGAAAAATAGGCTCTTCCACTGCTAGAGAGTAGTGTCAGGACATGTGACCTGTGCAGCCGCACGGGGCCCGGTGCCCGGTGCCCAGAAGGGCCCCGCACTTGGTTTAATACTCAGCTGTCACCTGGACAAACCTTGAGGACATTATGCTCAGTGGAAGAAGCCAGCCACAAAAGGTCAAATACTGCATGATTCCACTTATATGAGGCACGTGGAGGAGTCAAATTCATAGAGACAGAAAATAGAATGGTGGCTGTCAGGGGCTGGGAGGACAGGTAATGGGGAGTTATTGTTTAAGGGAAACAGAGTTTCCATTTGGAAAGATGGAAAAGTTCCGAAGATGGACGGTGGTGATGGGTGCACGGCAGGGTGAATGTACTTACTGCCACCGAATTGTATACTCAAAAAGGGTTATAATGGCAAATTTTATGTTATATAGATGCTACCACAGTAAAAACAAAATAGAATTCTGCTGCTGCTGCCTTGAAACTGTAATTTTTTTAACAAGGGGTCCCACATTTTTGTTTTGCCCTGGGCCTTGTAAATTACCTGGCCAACTGAGCAGTGTTTCAGGAACCTTAATGGATACAAGTCTCCTGGGATCAGAAGATACAGGTTCTGAGTCATTCTCTGGGGCGAGGCCCAAGATTCTGCCTTTCCAACAAGCTCCCATGGGCTGCTGATGCCGTGGTTTGTGGACCACACTTTGTAGCGAGGATATAGAGCAGTGAGATCTGGTTCAGGTCCTAGAAAAGTTCCGGGCGTAGTTCCTAAGGAACTTAGTCATTTTGAGGAGGGCATGACTTTCTCGGTCCTTTGGGCAGCCACAGGATACACCGAAATTTGAACAAAACCTTCTGCTGCTCCCCCTCCATTAAGCAGTAAACTCACCAAGTCTGTCCTCTGGGGTTCCTTTTCTAGCTGGGTTAATGGTATCCCTGTTACATTTCCAACTCAAATCTGGTTCTTTTCCTGCCTCTGGCAAAACAGAGAACTGGCCCCGAAGGTGAGTCACGATGCCAGGTCGGCCTCAGCAAACCTGCAGCTCCTTGCATCTTCTGCAGGCCCCCAACCCTCATAAGCCAGGCCTTCGGAAGCATCCATGGCCCTGGGGCTTGGCTTGGACTAGGTGCCTCTTGCCCTACTCTATCACCCTTTCCAGCTCTAGGGACACTGAAGCCACTCTCTGGTGCTTTGTTTCCCTAGACCCCCTGATTAGCATTGTCCGCTGTCTGTGCCCTTCAAACCCCGAGTCCGAGTTGGACTAGCAACTTCTAATTTTCTTCCTACTTCAAGATTTCATGACTCATTGAAATCGTAAGGGTTTGCATGCTAGTATAACAGAGGGCATCTGTGGGGAATCTCCATAATTGACCCCTGCCCCACTCCTGCTGTTGAGACCATGAAGAACCCAGGCTGGTGTCAACTTACCAGTAGGTGCCATGGTAAGAGGACTGGACATCAGGACCTCCAGAGATGGCAAGGGTCTCCAGCAGAACTGCAGTTGGGAGGAGCCCCAGCTGAGCCTAACCCTGGGTTCTTGGCATAGCTACGTCTGATGAATTTGTGGGCTGGCAGCCTCTGGGACCCATACCATTTACCATTTGTGTGAGGAAGGAAGGAAGCAAGAAGACGTGTGTTTGGGTGAAGGTGCCTGGGAGCAGAGATGGGAGAAGCAGGGAGTGAAAGAACAGTGTAAGAACAGTTTCTGTCCCCAGGAACTAAGTCTGAGATTTTCACAAGGGTCTCTGTGGGGCGCAGGGCACAAGTAGAGGGTAGCTCCCTCTGGGTTCAAACCCTACGTCCAGGGTAGTTCGGGGGATACTGTTATTCTGCACAAGTGACTCCGGGCTGAGTGGCAATCAGGATGGGATTTAATGTTCCTCCAAAGCCTGGTCAGCATCTGGGGACCTAAGCAGAGAGGTTTGCTTTGAAGGCGATGACACAGCTGTAATAACGTCTCCCTCCCTCGTCTCCCTGTCTCGCGCTGCCAGCAAAAATGTGGGCTGGTGAAGGGAGGCCAGAAAGGATCACTGCCAGAATGGGTAAAATTAAAAGGTGATCCTCCAGCTCTTTCTTGTTTTGCTAGCGGGAGAATTGATGGGCTCGGAACAGAGACCTGGAACTGTAATAAGGAAGAGGAGCACCAGCCTGGGATACGCCGAGCAGCATTTTATCTCAGAAAATATCGTTTTAATTTGCATTTGGCTTTGGAATACAGGGAATAATTCTCTTCTGAAAAGATTAATCTCCCCCACTTTGCTCCTCTTTAGCTTTCTGAATGAACTTGACTCCTTGAGTGTGCCTCGGCCAGATGGGTGGGGTCAGGAAACTGGGCGTGCGGGGGGGGGGGGGCGGGTCATGGGGGAGATGGGCTGGACGTTAGCATCTTTCCAAGAATGTTCTACCCAAGCACAGGATAGGTATAGACTGGGTCTGTGCAAGGTCCCCCTATCAAAAAGAATCCTCTAGGAGGTTCTTCATAAACTCAATTCATGAATTTGGAGCCGTCGCCTTTGAATTACTGGAACAAGGATCAGACTCTTTGGTTAAAAAGACAGGTCATGTCTGGGCCGAGGCACCGTGGACTAGGAAGGCCAAGGGGAGGGGGTGATGCTGGTCTTCATGATAAGCCTGGCAGAAGAAGAGTATCCATAAATTTAGACCCAGAGGCACTAAATCCTTCCAACTGATGATAATTATTGTACAAGCATCGAGAGGCAGTCTTCTCAATGGTTGGCTGAGTGGACCCTCCCATGGAAAGCCCGCTTCTCCCCTAGGCAAAGTGTCCCCTTTTGGCCTTGATGCCAGGTGGGCCTCAGTAGCGCTTTGCCTGTTCACAGGCATGGTTCCCATCACCCTGGCCCACAGCCCTCAAAACTCCCTGTCTTGCCTGTGACTTCTCAGCCTGTCACCCTTCACAAGCTCATGTTCTGTAGCTCTGGCAACCAGTTCTGTGCGTGGAAGTAGAGATGGTGGTCGGTGTTATGGGGTGAATTGTGTCCCCCATAAGTTCCTATGTTGGAGCCCTAACCGCCAGTCCCTCAGAATGTGACTGTTTGGAGATTGGGCCTATAAAGAGGTAATGAAGCTAAAATGAGGTCATTAGGGCAGGTCTTAATTAACGACTGGGGTCCTTATAAGAAGAGATGAAGACACAGACCCAGGGAAGACCAGGTGAGAACACAGGGGCAGCTTGGCCATCTACAAGCCAAGGAGCAGAGCCTCAGAAGAAACAACCCGCCACACCTGGCTTTCAGACTTCTAGCCTCCAGAGTTGTGGAAGAATACACTTCTGTTTTTCAGCCTTGCAGCCCGTGGTACTTTGTTCTGGCAGCCCTGGCAAACTAACACAGTGGGGGAAATAATGAAATAGATACAGAAGAGGTTTCCAGAACCCCTGAGAAGGCCAAGGCTGAGGAAACGTAGGATGGGGTCGCCTGTAGGAAGAAGACAGGCCACTGGGGGGGTAGAAGTGGGAGTCATCGGACACCTGAGGGCAGATGTGGGAACGGGAGGAGGACCAACCTGGAAGGCAAAACAGGGATTCCAGGGCCATAAGTAGAGGGGAGGGCCGATGGAGGGACATGCCTGCGCTTTCCACCCACCAACATCTTGATGTACTGTCCCTCCGTTCCAAAGGGGCTGGATCTATGACTACAGGAACATGAGGGAACAGCCAAAAGTACATGAGACCCATTTCCTAAGACGTGAAACACAAGCCAAGGTTCTGTTTGTTCTCTGACAATGTAAACATCACACATTTCTATTAAGAGAGAAAATAAAAAGCCAAGAATCCACACGAGGCTCTCTAGAGAGAATCTCGTCACCGCCACGACCGAGGAATCTGGCCTTCACCGGCATCTTAGCTCCGCTGGCCGTCAGACGGTTGCCCAGACAGACGGCCACGTCCAGGGGCTGCATTAGGACTTGGGTGAGGGCCCTTTTCACTCTCTAAATAACATTCAAAGTTATATTTTATGACTGTGTTGGTATAAAGATGAAGATGTTAACATTGTATACTAAAATGTTTTCTTCAGCCTGAAAGTTTATTTCTGCCTTCTGATTCTACAAGAAATGGAAACATTCCCATGGGCCCCTATGGTACAGGGGGCCTCCTGGGCCTCCTGGGTGAGTGGGCCCTGGTGTGAGCCGTCCTACAGCCCAGAGGCCACACAGGCTGGGCAGGAGGGTGGGGGTCCCTGGGAGATGGAAAAGCAGACTTGGTTCTGAGCAGAATGGGGGCAGGGAGCAAGGCCAGAAAGTCACTGGCCCCTGCTTGGCCCCCAGGGAAGGAGAGCGGGTAGGACCTGCAGGGATGGCACCTTTTTTTAAAAAATAAATTTATTTATTTTATTTTATTTATTTATTTTCGGCTGCACTGGGTCTTCGTTGCTGCATGCGGGCTTTCCCTAGTTGCGGCGAGCGGGGACTACTCTTTGTTGCGGTGCGCGGGCTTCTCAGTGCAGTGGCTTCTCTTGTTGTGGAGTGTGGGCTCTAGGCACGTGGGCTTCAGTAGTTGTGGCACATGGGCTCAGTAGTTGTGGCTTGCGGGCTCTAAAGTGCAGGCTCAGTAGTTGTGGCACAGGGGCTTAGTTGCTCCGCGGCATGTGGGATCATCCCGGACCAGGGCTCGAACCCGTGTCCCCTGCATTGGCAGGCAGATGCTTAACCACTGCGCCACCAGGGAAGCCCAGGGATGGCGTCTTGATGCTGCCTTGCTTGCCCTCCTCACCCAGGGGTCTCAGATCTCCCTTCACCAGGAACCAGAGCTGGCACGGAGCCTGGGGTCTGGCTGAAAGCTGGGTCAGGTGGCCTGGGGTGGGGTGCGGGGGACGCACCCTGGTTGTAGCCCGGCAGGCGTGGCCTGCATCTTACCCAGCTTCCTCCACAATCCCCAGCAGACTGCTGGCCTGTGGATGCCTGAAGTTCTTTTTGATTAATTGTTTGCCACTGTTCGCAGCCCGTGTGACGTGAACCTAATCAGTCCCCTAACTGAACCCTCTGCCCAATGGTCACAGCAATTTCTAGCGGCAGGGGGCGCTCCAGCGCTGGACGTGAAAGGTCGGCCGGGCCAGGTGCTAGAGCCTCTGGCTTGGTGACCAGAGGAGGGCAGGAGCTCTGGGAACACTGATAGGGGAGGAAAAGGCCAGAGGGCTGGGAAGCTGGGATATACCCCAGCACAGAGGCAGCTTAGGTCTAGAAAGAGCCCCTGTGGGAAAGAGAAGTCCAGTTCGAAAAGTAAATCAAATGTGAAGAATAATTCATCAAACCCACCCCACCTCCACCTCTGAAGAGCCCTTTCCTGTCTCGTGATCTCCCTCCCCAGACTCCAGGCTTCTTCCCTGAAGGGCAAGGAGAACAGCTCTGCTTCGGTCTAGGAATATACATGTTCAGGTTATGAGTGACTGGGGTGAAGACCCAAGCTAACCTCCCCTCTGAAGGCCATGAGTCCAGAGAGCCCCTCTGATCACATCTTTGTCTAAAAATAAACACGGAGGAAACGGAAGGATATGATCGTCTTTCAGAGAGCGCCACTGGGGCCCCTCTGAGGAGGACACAAGGCCACGCCACCCCCTTTTAAAAAAAAATATTTATTTATTTATTTTGGCTGCACCAGGTCTTAGTTGTGACACACGGGATCTTTGTTGCAGCATGAGGACTCTTGGTTGCGGCACGCATGCGAGATCTAGTTCCCCGAACGGGGAATCGAACCCAGGTCCCCTGCACTGGGAGGGCAGAGTCTTACACACTGGACCACCAGGGAAGTTTCCCCAAGGATGTTATTGTAATGAAAACAAACGTGGCCCTTTCAGCAGCTGAGGGCAAACAGGAGATGAGACCAGTCAGGGGCAGATGAAGAGAAACCAAAGGAGCACATGTAGGAAGCACAGAGCAAAAACAGGCAGAACATGTATTGCAACAGCCTTTACCATACTGTACATGCTGACAAGCTTCTAAAGATGCCCTGGGCCTTCAATAAGTGCTAAGATTTCGGCATTTGTTTTTGAAAGCACAGTAGAGAGTCCCACAGTTAGTCTGGGTCACAGAAAGTGGGGTGGTGAGGGAGAAGTGCGGGCGGGCGCCTTGCCTCTACAGCCTGGGCCTAGACCTGTCTTTCCCCAACTTCCTCACAGTTCACATAGCCAGAATATGAAGCCCAGACAAGTTAAGTAACTTGCTCAGTGTCACATGGTAAATTGGCAAAAAAAAAAAAAAAAATCTGGATTGAAAAAGCCAAGTAACAGGACTCCCTTTCCAGTGTTCTTTGTTTAGTTCTCACTGGGCCATTCAGTCGATGACTAATTACTGAGAGCTCACTATGTGTTAGGCTCTACTCTAGTCTTGGCCTCCTGAGTGGTTTCTCAGGTGTTTGGTTCTTATCACGTTTTTATCATCTTTCACCAACATCCAGTCCACACACCACATCTGTGGTTAGGCCATGCCTTCAGTGGGCTCTGGGCATCCTGTCTCCAGACCTCCCCTCTCATGTGTGGGGCTCTCGGGAGGAGCAGAAAGCAGCCCAACATCAGCCTGGCCCCAAACCGCCCCTCTCAGGGGCCTTCACTCTCCGTGTCTAGAGGAGACCAACATTGACAGCTGCACAACGGGCCAAGTTAAATGACTCCTGCAAATAGTTTGATGTGTCTTGGATCATTTCTGATCATAATATTTAAGCTTTGTTAGTGCTAAGGATTGTTCACACATTATATTAGTTAAACCTTCCAACAAGCCTCTCCGTTGAATAGCCCATTTTGCAGATGAGAAACTGAGGCTTGAAAAAGATTAAGCAGAATGAGGGAGAAGGGTCAAATCTGCCTTACAGAATTCCAAATGTAACGTGACTACCCCTCCCTCCAAGAGGTGTGGCTTAATTCCTCTGTCCTTGAGTGTGGGCTGGATTTAGTGACTGGTTTCTAAGGAATAAAACATGGAAAGGGAAAATAGTAACTTTCCAGTGGAGGAAACTGGCAGACACCACCTTACGCAAGTGATACAGGTGACATCACCAGTGATAAGTCATGTTGATAGCAGATACCCCCCACATGATATGATAAGGGCACTTCACCCCTGTGGTGTTCTTCCCCCAAATCCATAACCTGGCGTGAGGAAAGGCCAGAAAAAATTATAAATCGAGCTACAGTCCCTGACCTGTACTCTTCAAAGTGTCAAAGTCAAGAGAAAACAAGGAAAAATTGAGAAATAGTCACAGACTGGACACAGCTAAATGCAACATGGTATCATGGATTGGATCCTAGAACAGAAAAAGGACATTAGTGGGAAACACGGTGAAACCTGAATAAAGTCTAGTTTTAGTTCCTAGTAATGTACCACTGTTAATTTCTTAGTTTTAATAAGTGTACAACATTATATAAGATATTAGAGGAAGAGGGGTAAAGGATACAAGGGAACTTTCTATACTGTATTTGGAACTCTTCTGTAAACCTAAAATTATTGAAAAGAAAAAGTTAAACAAAAAACTATTAAGCCCAAGGTCACAAACCAAGCCAGGATTCAGATCCAGACCCCTGATTCGCTGAAGCTTTTGATCTTAAATACCACCCTTGGTTATGTCTTCAAATAACGTCACCTGCTGTTCATTGAGTGTTGTGTTCTAGGCACTTTTACCTATGTTATCCCCCCAATACATCATTCCTTGTTTCACAGGCATTTTCTCTGTTTTTCTCCTCCCATGGGTGGTATACTCTTCAAAGGACGGAGCCTTTTCAGAGTGGTGGTCCTCAAATCCAGATTCAAAGGTTAACAAGTTCACAGGCACATAGACACACCTCACCCACACTCACTCACACTCACACAGCCTAGCACTAACCCATGTGCACCTAGGATGGCACATTTTCCTTCTCTTGTTTCTAGTGAGTGGGGGACAGTCCTGCTTCCCAATCAAACATACAAATAGGGACATACTTCCCCCCCAGAGATTTCAGTTCCTTGGAAACAAATAATCCCAACTCTGGGTATCACTCCAGCCAATAGTGACCTGACTGGCCTGTTAAGTGAAGGGTCGCCCACTAGCCCGTCATGTTGCCCCCAGTCCCCAGATGGGACCTTTTCTTTGTGGGGGGCTTCTAGTGAACATTTCATTAAATCGATGACCCACCTCTTGTTCAAACCGACTGGTTGCTGGAGGTTCTGCATTTGTTGTTATCAGATCCAACAGGAGGAACAACCGAGGCCGCTGGCTGGAGGGCAGATCAAGTTTAAGGCCGGGATTCGCTCTCTCAGCAGGAGAGAGGAGAGGAGACCTGCGATTTGGAATAGAGAGCTCTCTGTGGACCCCGGATATTTCTGGGGAGCTCCCCACTGAGAAAGGTAAATAAAACACCCATCCCCCATGCCAGCCCCTCCATTGCTTTGAGCTCCCTCATCTTATCTGACTTTGTTCACCCTCAGTGGAAGAGCACTTGCCTTCTCTGGACCCCGGTGTTGGCAGAAAAGGCAGAGTTCTCGGTGACTGTGTCCTTTTTCTTGGGGAATCAACCAGCCAGTGGTTTTCCCTGAGCAAGTTCAAAGATTCCACCCTCCCCTGGCTTTCTATATAGGCCTTTCAGTCTCTAGATAAAGTTGAGACATTTAAAATTTTGAAAAATGAATCTAATTCATGTAGTTAATATAAATAGCCCAACATATTTAGTTTGTCTAAATAACTAAATCCTTTATTCAATGATTGAGAAAATTTTATGGCCCCAATCCACATCCCCCTCCAACTGACACGCTGCCGCCAGACCCTAGGGGAGGGACTGAGTCGTTCATCCTGGTTGCTCTAGAAAGGAGCATGGGGGGTGGGAGTGGGAAAATGGGATTTCTCCCTCCAGGATAAGTGGGATCAGGGTGCCGGGCAACAGATAGGAGGCTGAGACCAGGGCATGGCAGCATCCCTGTAGAAAACCCCACAAGGCAAACGAATAAAGCCCACCACGAAGGGTTACCTGGTTGCAGGTTCCCCTGTGGTTCCTTCCATCGAGATATCCCCAAGCTAGCTTAGAGAGGCCAGCCCGTCCCAGCCGTGCTGCCCGGCATTGAAGGAAGACCTGAGAGTGTCTGCTGGGGCCTTGGGACCCCCTTCCCTGCCCCGGTGTGGAGAGACAGGGTGGGATAAGAATTCCTGAACCACAAGAAACAAAATTTCACTTTTAACTGCTTGGGGTCCCTTGCTGTCTGAGTCCCCTGATTCCCAAAGGACCTTGGCTTCCCTTCCACCTCCCGTGTCTCACGGAGCACCTGGGATGGGGAGCTGGCCCAGAGCTCTGCCTTGCTTGGCTGCCTCCCACTTTTTATAACCAGTGGAGGGGCTGGGGTGTGAACTCCCAGAAGTCCCCTCCTCGCCCCAAATACTGAGTCTTTCCTGGGTCCGTGCACACCCCAAAGCTGGGACAGCACAGGGACCTGTGGTTACGCCTTGTGAAGTCTTGGCGCGTGTGACCACACCCAGGAGACTACGCTGCAGGAGGCTTGTGGCCGTGGACGGCTCTGGTCATCTCACAGATGCCTGTCTCCAGGATCTGCTGGCTCTTCCCCTCTGTCCATCCACAATGGTGCTGAGTGATTGGCCCAGCCCTGGTCGGATAAGAACAGGAGGATGCAGGGGAGGAAGAGGAAGCAGGAAAGAGAGTCACGAGGGGGAAGGGACCGGGTGCCTATTACCGGGCCAGCTAGCAGAGGAGTCATTGAGTCAGCCCTGAAGGTGGAGGTGCCAGGACCCCCGGCATTGCAGAGCTGGGGGAGGGGGTGGGTGCAGTAGGGTACAGGGGTTACCTCCACACACACACCTCGCCCTGCCCTGTGCAGTCTGTATGTTGCAGAGGATATGACTTGAACTAGCAGTAAAGTACCACATTGTAATTCTCCAGACTGTGTGTGTGCTTGGCTGGCTAACACAGAACCCTCTCATGCACTAGGAAGGACTCCTACCTGTGGAGATTGAAGGTGTGAAGTCTTCTCCTGAAGTAGTGTAGGAACTCTGTGTGCTCTCCGTCCTAGCAGTGTAGGAACCTATCTGCCACCCCAAGTAGAGTGAGAACTCCCTGAGGGTAGGGTGACCCCAGCCAGCGCCATTTGGTGCAGAAGAACTGCCCAGCTGATCCCTGCCTGAATCCCCGACCCACAGAGTTGTAAGAAATAAAAAAGTATTCATAACTGAATGATTGAATGAATGAGGGACTGGGACTCAGGTTTGCCCAGGAAACCTGATTTATTTCTACCAAGAGGACCTGAGGTCAATGGCTGGACTGAGCTTTAAAAACGTCCTGCTGGTTCAATGGCATGTCTAACTCCTCCTGTCTTGTGTCACTCCAAATGCATTAAGTTAGAATTCAGCTCAGTTTAGCAAGCATAAGAATCCACGCAATGCAGTGAATGGGCCTCTGCTCTAAACCCCCCATCATGTGAGGCCCACAGTCCCCTAGGCCCCCAGCTAATGTTTGCTGCTGCTGCTACTATTAGTTTGTCACCGTCCTCCCTGACACCCTCTCTTGTCTGAGTTAACTGCTCCCTTCTTAGGTCCAGAGCCCTGGGTCTGCACCCTGGGGAGCCCTTGCTGTGCTGCCTTGTTATTTCTCATTAATGTCTTGGCCTCTCCTGCTGGTCTGCATTGTGGTCTTCGTTGGGTTTCCCAAAGCACCAGGTGCAGTGCCCGCCACTTCAGAAGACCCTGAACGCTGGCGTAGAGAGGGAGGGAGGAACAGGGAGTCCCATCAGGCCAGCTTCAGCCCCACCCGGCAGGGAACTGGAGCTACAAGAACCTGACATGTATTTTTATAACTTAAACTTCTTCTTATGAAAAATGTCAAACATACACAAAAGTAGGGGAGAATAAAATAATAAATCTTCATCCAGTTTTAAGAATTATCAATATTCTGACATTCTTGTTTCATCTACTCTACATTTTTTTTTTTTTTTTTTTGCTAAAATATCTTAAAATAAATCCCAGATATCACAGCATTTCACCCCAAAACACTTCCAAATGTGTGATCAAGATGTAGCATCAGGGCTTCCCTGGTGGCGCAGTGGTTGAGAATCTGCCTGCTAATGCAGGGGACACGAGTTCGAGCCCTGGTCTGGGAAGATCCCACATGCCGCAGAGCAGCTGGGCCCCTGAGCCACAATTACTGAGCCTGCGCGTCTGGAGCCTGTGCTCTGCAACAAGAGAGGCCGCGATAGTGAGAGGCCCGCGCACCGCGATGAAGAGTGGCCTCCGCTTGCCACAACTAGAGAAAGCCCTCGCACAGAAACGAAGACCCAACGCAGCCATAAATAAATAAATAAATAAATAAATAATAAAAATAAAAAAAAGACGTAGCATCACCGAATTTGGGGGTCGAATGAACCGCAAAAGTCATCCTGTGTTCTAACAAGCCAGCCGGGGCTGGCAGGCTGTGCAGTGGGTACCCAGCCCCTGGGACAGCCCTGGCCCAGGAAGATGTAGGGTACTTCGTGGAGACTGTAATCAGCTCTCTGCCAGGATTTTGGAGGAAGGCCCCCTGGGGTGACTGGTTTAGTTCTTTCTGCGCCCATCAGAATCCATCCAAAGGGGCCTTTTTCTTTTCTCCAACTTCCTCTCCCTGACACCATACCCTGGTGATTTAGGGATTGCTGTTTCCATTTTATAGGCAAAGCAGTTAATGCTCAGAGAGGCCAAGTGACTTGCCTAGGGCTACCCAGTCAGTGGAAGCAGAAGCAGGTTCTCACTCAGTTCTGTTGAGCCCCAGAGCCTCAGCGGGCTCCACTGTTGGCACCGCCTGCCGGGCAGGCCCCCGTCCTCAGTTTATGCTCAAGAAGAAACAGTCGTCAAGCACCCTCTTCTCAACGGTCAACAGGGGAGGGCAGGCTCCTGTGTTTCTCCTGGTTGGTGGCAAATGTTGCTTTTGAAAAGGCGGCTTTGGGGGAGGTTTTAGGAAGTGTGTTAAACGATGGAAGGGGGCTTCAAAGCGATGCTCAGACACACACCATTGGGAGCTCTCCTCCCCCACACCGGAGTCTGCGAGCCCTGCCCTCGCTGCCCGTGGGCCTCAGCCCCATTGTATCTCCTGTCCTTTGATGTCGGATAAACCCAATTCATCTCTTTCATATCACTACAAAGTGGCCTCTTTGTTGCTTTGTTTAGACAGTCTCTCTCCCAAATATGAAACATTTGGTCTTCCCAGGGCCCCCCAAGCTCTTAACCTCATCAAGGTTGTTGCAGAATCCACCTTTCCCCACACTGATTGGCAGATTCTGCTCTCCCCATCACCAGCCTTCCTGGGCAGATCTGGACATGTCACCCCCATGCAAGCTGCTCCGGGACACAGCACTTCCTTGGGGAGAGGGTCACTGCGGTACGGTTCTCAGTCCTGTGGGGACCCCTGGAGAAGCCTCAGGGAAATGGGGACGCTCCGGTCGGTCACGTGAGAGATCAGGGTGCCTGCCTTCCCCACGCAGGCACCTGGGGGAACTTTGCCCTTGGTGGTGGCCCAGCACCTAGACCAGGGCCAGCCGCCAGCTGGTGGGGGGAGCAGACACTCCAATTTCCAGACCACAGACTACCCGGAGTGGCCTGTGTCTCTCCAGATACCACCCGCTTGGTACCTGGGGGTACCGCAGGCTCTCCTTCTCCTTCAAAGAGCCCACTCTAATCCTGGAGCACCCCACCTCCAGCCTTGCCGGCCCTGCCACCCTTTCTTTAGGTAGGGAAGTGGGCTCCCATTGCTTCCTCCTCCACAGCTCTTTCTGTTCTCCCCTCTAAGCATCCCTTCTGGTCCCATGGCCCTACGCCACCCAATGTCACGGGCGAGACCTGTGCTAGGCTCCACTGTCCGCTGTCACCCTGTCCTGCTGTCTCTCTCCATGGTCCCCGGAGGGACTCTGCCGCTTGGGGCTGCTCCCTGGATGGCCCTCCTGTCTCCTCATGGGTCTCATCGCTCAGGATGAGCAGAGAACACCCTCCGTCCCCTGCCAATGTGGGGCTCGGGGAAGGTTTCAGAAGGGACACTTGGGCAGAATCGTCTTTCCTCCTTCTTGCCCCCCCACCCCGGCCCCCTCCTCCCGCTCTTCCTCCTTTCCTTCCTTCCTGCCTTTCTCCTCTCTTTCAACTTGTCATGAAAAATGTCAAACATCTACAAAATAAAGAGCATAATGAACCCCCATGTATCTGTCACCCAGGTTTAACAATGATCGACTCACAGTCTTGTTTCATCTAAACCCTCTCACCCCACCCCACCCCCGCTGCCTGCCCTACACCGAAGCTAATTTCAGACACCTCTTCATTTCCTCTGTAAATACTGCAGCATACACATCTCTACAAGACAAGGACTTTCAGAAAAACAATCACACCTAAAAATATAAACAATTATTTTCTTAATGGCTACATCATTTTTTGATTTGCTGCTCCCTTGGTTTGCTTTCGTTAGGTGGGTTAGAAAGTGCCTCCTGTGTGCCACGCACCTCTGAACTCCTCAATTCATTCTCAGAACCATCACACGAGCTAGTACAATTGTAAATTACCCCCATTTTACGGAAGAGGAAACTGAAGCTCCCAGGGGTGAAGTTTTGATTGGCCAAATCTCACGGCTAAGTGAGGTCCCTCCTTCCTCCCATTGCCCTCCCCACCACCCGTCAGTCCTGGCTGGAAAGTTCTAGCAAATGCTAGTAATAGCGTTAGGGAACCCTTGACCCAAACCGCCCGCCTTGGCCAGGCACGATGATAACCCGCTTACCTGAGTTGTCTCACCACAGGAGGCTCCCATAAGAAACGCAGTGCTGCCTCGGAAAACTAACCAGGAGAATTCAGTAGGGGCCCAAAGAAAGAGGAGACGACCAACTTCCCAGAATCCTTCACGCTGGAATCCATCTTGGCTGAGAGATGCGTGCGCAACCAGGAAGGACCCTGAGTCATCAGGCATGGGCCAAGCAAGATGACTGGCCAGAGAAAACTCGGAAACTAACCCCATCACGATAAAACCCAAGGCTGCGAGCCCCGTGGCACAGCAGTTCTCCTGGGTTCCCTTACCTTGCTGCTCTCCGCCTGGGCGCCCCTTCCCAATAGTCTCTTGCTTTGTCAGCACGTGTGTCTCCTCGGACAATTAATTTCCGAGGGTTAGACAAGAGCCCCCTCTTGGGCCCTGGAAGGGGTGCCCCCTCCTTCTCAGCTGCAGGAAATGTTTCCTTTCACTATCTGTACTTGGGTCTCAGGGTGATTACCCCCTCCCCATCCAACCTTTCTCTCCCAGCCCAACGGAGCTGAATTCTCCCCTGCGGCAACCTCAGCCCCTGGAGGCTGAGCAAGCCTAGAGCACGTACTTCAAAGCGACGCGCTTAATCGCACCTTCCTGTGCATCATTAGGCAGGGAGCAAAACAAAGAAACTAAAGGCACATTTTCATATGAGATCCTTGCAGGAAGACACCCCCTCCTCAGCAATGTTTGTGCTCTTGCGTTGGTTGGGAGTAGGCACTCAGGTGCTGGAATATGTTTACCTGCTTCTTCCTCGGTTTCCTGCTCCTCCCCCTCCCCCTCTGGGACAGAAGAAGAATAGTTCCTTTGTGTTTTCTTTCCTTTCTTCCTGTGCCTAATTAGGGATTATGCTTGGGAATCAAGCTAATTAATCTCTGCCAGTCCGGGGTGAGATCAAGCTCCTTGCACTATCAGGGTGGATCAATACCTCCCTGCTGAAAGAGGGAGCTCTTTCAGCACAGGCTTTACTGGGGGCGAGGCAGGATGACCTCTGGGTGGCCTGGAATGAGTGGGTGTGGTGGCTCAGCCCGACAGGATGGAGGTGTCAGGAGAGGCTCCTGGGGCTGGAGCTTGAGTGTGAGGTGGCCCCATAAGTAGGACTTCCCAATGCCCACAGCCCTGCAAGGCAGGGGCCAGAGCTTCATTACTGTGCTGCTTTGGAACATCATCCAGCTTCCCTGAGTTGTGAGGGTGGCCACTGGGAGTACTCAGACGGAGAAAATCTATCACAGCTGATGGCTGGGTGTGTTTCAGGACAAGGTGATCCCTCCAGCTTGCGGACCAGAGGCCCTGCCCGGGGCTTGCTCCCAACACTGGGCTACCACCTCAGTTCAACAAGGACCAGGAGAAAACTCAGGCTTGTAGGAAGGGGCTGAAGAAGGCCAGAGAAATGGGAGAAAGCAAAAAATCTCATAGGGCTGCAAGGGACTGAGGAAGAACTCACCCTGGAAGCAGGGGAAGAGTGGTTTAGCGCTTCTAAAAAACTCGTGCTGTCTCTGGCGGTTCTCACAGCCTAGGCAGGTTAGATCTTCAGAGATACACCGGTGGTCCTCACCTCGAGGGGAAGACGCGGTTGTACGTCTTCCTAAGGTTATTAAGAAACCAAAGACAAATGTATTAAATGAAAGAGACTGGACTTGAAGGAACCCAAGGTGTTAAACCTTTGGAAGGTGTTTAAGGCCTTTCCATCATATGTGTGTGTGTGTGTGTATATATACATATATATATATGTATGTATGTATGTATAAAAATAAATGAGCTCAAATCCCACATTAAATAGTAATTTTATTTTGCTATAAAAATTTGAAATGATTTTTGTAATTGTTTTAAAAATTAATTTCATTTTTGCAGTGTTTTAATCTTTTGGCACAATATTTTTCAGGTTGCATTTTCACAGGCTTTAACAGGCTTGGAAGCTTTGGGCATTGTGCTTGCAGTTTCCAAGGCTAAAATGGCCTTGAGAGACCACACAGCCAGGCACCCTGTCTAGGGGGGCACCCACCCTCAGGAGTGAGAAAGGAGAACCTGGCTGCATGCAGCAGTGCCCCACATCAGTTCTGGGAGATCAGCGGTCTAGGCCAAAAGGGAACAGAAAAGCCCTTTAAGGATGTCTTCTGGAATAAATGATTAAAGAGGGAAAGAAAAAGAAGACAAGAAAGATACTTCTACTTACACGAACATGCCCCAAGTACAGGACAGAGGTAAGAGCTCCGGGGGCTGGGGGCAGCATACGGAAACACCTCAAAACAATGAGGACATTGTGGCCTTCCAAAGCCAGGTTGCCACAAAGACCCTGTGGACCATCCACTGACCCAGAAGACAGGGACTATCACAATGTCCTGTGAAGAACACCAGAATAACACAGCAACCTTAGGGACTTAGACCCAGATTATATACCAGCCTACATAATGGCCCATGAAAATGGAGGAGGAATGGAATTGTCCTTCTTGATAACACATGTAGGTTTCCTTGACGGCACAATGCCAGGGGAGAAAGAATTGCAGTTTTTGAAATACTGATGAGCCTGCTGAGGTCAGCTGTGGTCCCAGTGACTGCAGAAGACCCTTGGGTTTTGTTCTGCCAGTTCTGTAGCAAGTAGCAATGTGGTGCTGTGAAAGCCATTGAGGTGCACCCCTGAGACCTCCCTTCAAGGGATAACCAGTCAGGGGAGTGCAGTTAGCTCTCAGCCTCCAAGTGCAGAACTTTGGAGTTTTCAAACTGAGGCCTGTCTTCTCAGGTAGCTCCCAGGTGACTGCCCACCACAGGGACACTGGCACCTTACCACTTCTGTCCAACACAAGACTCCGCAATGGGCAATCTTCTTGGACCTCAGGACTTTGTCCAGAGCTACAGGCAGTCTGAGGTTCTCCTTACCTAATCCGCCTTCCTCTCCCCTTCTTTCACAGATGTCAGACCTGCATCATGGTCTGAAGCCCATCCCTAATTACTCCTGATTCCTTTCCCTTTTGTTTCCCCCAGGTACTACCTCCAGTAAATCCCTTGCACTTCTATCTTGGTATCTGCTTCCTGCGGACCCAAAATGACTTAGCTGCCAACCCATAAAGTGTGACTGGGCAAAGCCTACTGGCTCACTCTTTTGAAATGTGAAGGTTTAAAAAAAAAGTCCTCATAAAACGTACCCAACGGGAGGGCATTGAACATGTTTCATTGGCTTGCCCCCAAAGAATGCAGACTCCTGCAAAGATGGGTTGACATCTTCTTGGGGTTGTTTTTACCACCATTTACCTCTCACACAGGATGGCTGAAGAAGAATCTTCCTGGGAGCTGGTTAAAAGGAGAGCTACTATTTATTTAAAAAATATTTATCATTTATTGAGTACTTATGTGACAGGAACCAAGGTAAGAGCTTTCCATACATTGTTTCATTCAATACTTACACAATTCTAATATGTATCTCCATTTTTCAGATAAGGAAATGGAGCTAACTAGATGTTGAGCCTGGACTGAATCGAGGACTGTTGGATGCCAAAGCTAATACTCTTTAACCTTTGACACACACACACACATGCATGCACACATGACGTGATGTACATTTAAATTTTGAGTTTCCATGGAAGAAAAAATGTATGAACTAGAGGAGAGAAAAACGAAAGAAAAAAATGTAGTAGAGGAGAGAAAAAAGTGAAGCCACTAAATAGAATTGGCCTAAAAATCTATAAAGACAAAGGACAAAAAGTAAAGGCAAGAAGATTTTGTAGGACAAGTTTTAAGTGTCTTGATCTGTTACTAGTTATGTGCTTTTGGAGACATACAACCTCTCTGGGCCTCAGTTTTTATAAATCTATTAATGAGGTGGTTGACGAGATGGTCTCCAGATTTCATTTAACTCTAATATTCTATGTTTTATTCTTAGATAGAGCTTTTTATTTATCAATTTTTATAAAGAAAAATCAAACTAAAATGTTTGTTTTCATCAACTCCTACAAGTAAAATGATCTGTTGGGCCTCCAATGTGAACAGTGGATTTCATAATTCACCAAGAGAAGCAATTTGCCAGGATCCCAAGAGGGTGTGATGATGATCTCAGGTGTCTCACATATAGGCCCTACGAAAGTTTGTCCAAAAAAGTTCATCCACTGTTTGTTTTAGGCTCTTGCTTGGCTGAAGTCCTTGTGGATAATCACTATGCATATTTTTGGCAGGGGGGTGGAGTGGGGCTGTATGTGAAAACTGGGATAAGAGCAGAACTTTTAATCTGAGAACAGTAAATAATACCATCTCCTAATTATGAGATAGGCTTTTTGTGAGAAAAGGGACATAAAACATGTGAAAGTGCTTCAAAGAATGTTAATTTGAAAAGCTTCATTTGAGTCCTTTTCCATCTTCGTTTTTCTCTAGATCTACAAATAAGCAGATTTTAACTACTAATCACCATTGGTAAACCTTCAGGAAAAGGCTAAAAGGCCACTATCAGTAGAGAGGGCAAGAGGAGAAACATATAACCCAGAGAAGCTATAGACTAGATTAGCAGCTTAGTTCTACAAGTCTGATTCTGTCCTGATGGGTTTCCCAGATAAGGTCACAGACAATGCACATAAGAAAAGCAGCGTGGTCCTTAAACATTTTTGCCACACACACAAAAAAGGAACTATGTAAGGTGATGTGTTAACTAACCTTGCTGTGGTAATCATTTTGCAATATATACATATATCAAATCATGACGTTCTACATCTTAAACATACACAATATTATATGTCAACTGTATCTCAAGAAAGCTGGGAGAAAAGAAAGAAAAGCAGTGTGAGCATTCCTGGGAGCAATGAGATGGAGGAAAAAAAACCAAAATGCATTACTGTTTGAGAGAGGAATGTAAAAAACTCACTAGTTTACTATGTTAAAAAAAAAGATGGCACATTTATTGCTACATAAATGTTATATACATATTGTGTTTTCTGTTACAGTGACAGAAAAAATTTTGAACTTCTTGCTGCTGGTTCAAAAGGTTTATCAATAATACCTTGAATTTGACACAGGATACAAATCTGCAATAAACCAACAATGGAAACTGGAGAACAAGATGAGAAGCAATTCATCTCGGACAATTAGCTCTTACAATACTCCATAGGTACTACACGGTATGCTAGAATTCTACTATGGTCTTAAAATGCTATTGTAAATTTCTGATATTAATGAACAGGTTATGGTAAATAACCCTACATTTTTACTACCTAATATAATAAAATAAAGTAAGAAACTTTTTACTGAAAACTTTTCGATTTCAAAAATCTAGAAAGAGTAATATTTAGAATTCAAGAAATTTTCTTACAAGATTATTGTATAAAAGACTAGCTACAGTGAAAAATAAGCCAAATGTTTTTTTCTTTCTATTTTATGAAGGAAAGCTTCTGGGCATACTGCAAAGTCTAATATAGCGAAAAAGACAACAAGCTCCGAAGAAAAAAGGCCAGGCAGTGGCATATGTTCACTCACACATCATAAGCAACAACTTCTGTTTTAGCTGATTAACAATGAAATGAAGAACAAGGCCACAGAGAGAGTCTGATGTAACTGGAGAATATAGGCAAATTAAAGTTACCAAAAAGTCCACTACGTTCACCAAAGACTGATTTGTTAGGAATCATCCTGATTGGAGAATCTGAAGTTCTGTCTTAATTGTTTTTGTTCTTTCAAATTAACAGAAGTCTTTTAAGTTACATAGTGATTTGGGTCCTTTCTTCTGTGTGCTGATTGCCCTTGTTGATATTGGCTATAAGGAATTATGAAGCCAAGACAACCTTGTTTAGCATGTTTTTCTCTCCCAGGGTTGTTGTGGTGGAAGACAGGTTTCATGGAAGTTCAAAGTGATTATTATGTCTTAAAAAAAAACTCTTAAGGATTAGAGACAGAGGGGTGCCTTAATGCACAGTATTAAGATGGACTGACAAGGACTGGTTTAATGCTAATCTGGCTCATCTTCTTGGGACAGGGCAGATGGTTTGCAGTTGATTACATCACCCACTGAATTCCTCCCCACTAACCAGCCATCCAAAGGACGGAGAAATAAAGGCTAGAATAAGGACACATGGGTGACCATTGCTCTTGTATTCCATTAGGTAATTAGCCTCAGAGTGGTGTGTTCATTTATCACACTACCTGCCTTGGTGACTACTGGGTTGTTATGTTCAACATAATCACAGCCTGAAAATCTTCTTTGTATTTTAAATCCATTTTGTGCTTACTTACAGCTAACACTTTATAAGTACTATATGTAGTACTTACTGCTTGGAAAACAAAGCAATTTCTAAAAAGTAAATTCTTCCCTTGTAATTTATACTTCTTTCTATTACAAGCTTTACTATGAAACCTAGAAGCTTGAAAAGTCTTGTTATTATTAGAAATAAAGCAATATTTATTTGGGGGAAAATATAGGGGACAAAATTTCCCCTTTTAAAATCTTAGCTAGGCTGTGGTCACAGATGGTCTCTGCTTATCTCTGTAAGGTAAATATGCAAAGCACATAGGGCTACATGGAGGATTCTGGACTGTGACCATAGCTATTCAGATTCAGAGACCAAATACAACACCCACAAAGAAAAAATAAAAATGAATGAAAAAATGAGCGCGAGAGAAATGCTATACCGAGTAATATTTTCCTATTTCTTGGAAAACACTATTCATATGGCAAAAGGATAGGAGAGGGCAACAAAAGACTTTTCCCTTCCTTTTTAAGACACTAATAGGTATGCCGGGAATGCTAAGGGCCAATGGTTGTCACTGCTTTGTTCTCTGCACGTGAACAGCTTTAACTAATGCTGGCATCAGCTGAGTGGAGATCAGCTTTCCACATTAACTTTTTCCCTTTATATGTAGACCTTACAGTTCCATAACAATAAATAAAATTTGTAGTTACAATGCATTTGTCAATTCAGTTTAGGCACAAGGCAACTTCCACGGTGAGTGGAGAGATCGAGACAGTCTCTGATTGTGCAGAAGCGACACACTGCTTGCAACAAAATGATACGTTGCGAACATCTCATGGGCTGATGTTCTGTCTGATGAGCTTCCTATCTTCACTTCTGATGGAAGTGTTGACCAGCTGCTTTGATCGTAGGATTACATTTGCATTTCTTGCTTCAAGTGTTTTGTTTTTTCTTCTCCCTCCTATCAGGTTTGTGTCTTCAGATAATCTGAGTTGTCCAAGTCCTTATGAGGAGAGGTCACCTTCTATCTAGCCTACTGATAACTCTGGAACTGTGGCAGGGAGAGCCAAGGGAGAGAATAGAACCAATTAGGACATCACGGTTAAAAATAAACACCTCCCCAGAAACAAAACAAAACAAAAAACAAGTTGGTATTCCTCATTTATACCCAGGTTTACACTAAATTAGCAGTCGGCTACATGACTTATATATGAGGTTTTTTCTTTTAAGGTGTAACTGGTTTTACTTAATATATGTGGTAAGATTTTTAAAGGAGATCATGTAATTACAGAATCACAAGATAGAGGATTATATAACAGCTGTGGTAATTATGCAAACCTTAATTTTGGCAACATTCAGGTTGGCAATACCTGAGCTCTGAGGTTCTACTCATCCAGTTCTCAGTGGAGAGACGTTAAAGCATATATTTATTGCTACATCCAGTCCACTGTACTGTGTTAACAGTTTACATCTATCTCCTCTAAACTGAAAGTTTCTGAGGGCAGGGACCATTTTTGAATTCATTTTCACATTGGTTTCAGTTATTGGTCCATGGTAGGTCCTCAGTAAGTGTTTGTTCAATGAATTTATTGAGAAAATTTACTCTATTAGTACAAATTTTATGTTTATATTCTTAATATACATAGTAGTAGCTCTGAAATTTCCCATTTCAGCTATTTTGGATGGAAATAGCTTTAGGAAGAATCATACTTTTCACCTCCTTATTAAACAAGGGCCACAGTATGGTTTTATATTAGAGTGATGCATTCTGTGGTCATTTATCAGCCATTCTGATTCTAGCAGTCGTTTTCCTGCTGCCCAGTCTCTTGCTGGTTTTAATCTGCTGCTATCCAGTTCTATAAAGAATTGAAGGTTAGCAGATGAAACCAGATAACCACCTTTATGAAATTAGCAATCTGTAAGACTTATTTTAATATAATAAACACTAGCCTTTGAAATCTTATGGAACAAAGTGCATTTACTACATTTCTTATATAACCTTGAAACCTCTCCCCAGTCCCTTTTAAAAAAGAATTCTGGGCTTCCCTGGTGGCGCAGTGGTTAAGAGTCTGCCTGCCAATGCAGGGGACACGGGTTCGAGCCCTGGTCTGGGAAGATCCCACATGCCGCGGAGCAACTAGGCCCGTGAGCCACAACTACTGAGCGTGCACGTCTGGAGCCTGTGCTCTGCAACAAGAGAGGCCGCGATAGTGAGAGGCCCGCGCGCCGCGATGAAGAGTGGCCCCCACTTGCCACAACTAGAGAAAGCCCTCGCACAGAAATGAAGACCCAACACAGCCATAAATAAATAAATAAATTAATTAAAAAAAAAAAAAAAAAAGAATTCTTTTTGATAGGTGAGAAGGCTCAAGGTTTAATTTTAACCTAAAGCAGGGGAATTTCCTCATAACAGAGATAAGGATAGAGCTATGAAAGAGTAGGAGATACAGAAGCAATGAAAGAACAGGAAGTAAACGGTAGGGGAGAAGAGAGATGTGAGGTAGGGAGAGAAGTTGACGGAGAAAGAGCTAGAGAGAGACTGGGAAGAGAATAACAGGAAATGGGTACAACAAACTAGAGAGACAAAAAAAGAAGACCCAGGCTCTGAGGTAAACGTGACAGCTGAACGTGAAGTGCTCTTCTCACGGCCTGGTGGTTAGCTGGTACCCGACCACAGGAAGGTACCTCTACATAATCTGCCAACTTAGAAAGTCACTTTTGCACCAAGAAACACTTGCCTGTATTTATTTTAAAGACTTCAAAATTTATTTTTTAATAAAAATATTTTTTTCATGATATTCTATAGTTTCCACAGAACATGAAGCAATGGCATGGGTTTTAGAGGATCTGTAATTTAACTAGCTCTTGCCTAAATAAAGCCCCTTTGACATGCACAGTCTGTTATAGCTGTTTTTTTGTTTTTTGTTTTTTGTTTTGGTGGGAGAGATGACAGGGTTTCTTTCCAGTGTGCTAATGTTAGAATTATAACTGACACCTAAATAATTACATCAATACTTCCTCCTCTGTCCCCAAATGAAATCTTCCGTTTTGGTCTAGTTTGATCCTAAGAAGGATATATGAAGAGGTGGTAGGAAATCAATTTCTTCAGGAAAAGGTGAGTTATTGACTAATCTTTGTAGTTTACAAAATATTCTATCAAATTCCAAACTTTCAGCTCAAAATGAGATAGCCACAAAGCTGACAAAATGAAATTGCACTCAGTATTTTTTTCCTGCTCCAAACCTCCCATCCATTTACTTTTACTTACTGCTTTTACTCTGCTGATGAAACTTGGAAAAGAACTATACACTGCTGAAGGCAGATTATAAAAATGAAGTTACCAGTTCTATTCCTAATCCATGCTGCTAGCTGTATTTTGCTACTGACCCAAATATTTAATTATGGTCTGTATTAATTTCTGTCACCCAAATATTAACTTTACAACTTATAGATAATATGAATGTACATAGTTAAGAAAAAGATGGTTCACATTATCTAATTACTTGGGCAACAACCTCCTACTACTGTTGTCACTTTGTTAAAAAAAAAAAAAAAATCACAAAGAAGCAAACTGTTTAGTTCATGAAGAGGAAGATAAAAAGAACAGTCTTTCAACAAGTAAAATTCCCAAGAGAAGGACGTTCTGATTCTATCATATACAACACCTCGGCATTCTTTAATAGATTCCACAAGGTGTAACTAATATTCTTACGGGGGAAGGAACATGCGTATTACACACTTCCATTAATGATCCAAATGGAAGCAAGCAATAACTGTTCTGTGCATGAAGATTTCATGATAGAGAAGAGGTAGATGGTTAACAGAAAACTGGCTGATGATGCCATCAAGTACTTCTGAGTAGAGGAGTGAGGACCATGAGTGGTAGCAGAAGTATTTTTTGATAGATGAGTCATTGCACTGTTTTCTTCTTGGATCAGAATAACATTCCTGTGAGGGAGTATACATGATGATCCAGAACACGAGAGCCCAAAGTTCTTTATGAATCAAAGGATAGTATCACATTTTGAAGAGAACAGTAATTTGGTATAAAATGACATGGGCTCTCTAACTATATAACAGAAAGGTAAGCTGTTGGATTCCAAATTACACGTGACCTTTACCATGACCAGTGCTACCAGAGAATTCTGTTCAAAGGTTCTAACTCAGTTTAAGATGAATCAGGGGACTTCCCTGTACTTTCTTTTCATACCCATACTTACCTGGCTGATGTTTACATATGACCCATAGGGTTGGTAGTTTCACTAAGCCCAGGATGGGTTCCTGGCAGTGTGGTTGGTGGCTCTGCCGATACGGCAGAAACTTTTTCTTCTTCCCTTCTCTTAAGGCAGGCTGCTTTGGGGTTAAGGTTCCTCTCTGAAATAGGGAAAAATAATTTTATCATTAGAGACAGAAGTTATGAATCATGGACTCCTGGGTCTTAAACTGAACAAATGGCTGTTATTTTTTCTGTCTGTGGGGATTACCAATCTCTGTGTAATTCCATTCCCATGATGAATAACCTCAGAGGCAACAATGATATGCTTACATAAAACCTCAACATTAACTGAGCCTTAAAACTTATACTTCTTTCTGACCATTTTGTGTTTTCTTCTTATGATTTAGTTTTCCAGGGTTTGACTTGATCTACATCAATATCTTAAAGTAGTTCTTTTCCTGCTTCATCCAAACACTGTGGCAAATGCTGTTATTAGTCTACCGAATCTCCTCAGTGTCCTGTGAAGATATGATACATTGAACTGTTATGAATGCTGACATTCTCTATGTGCTGGAGAGGGACATCTGTGCTTTATCTAGAATTCTACCAGTTCAGAAAATGATAAACTAAGACACACCCTCAGCCATTCCTCTATAGGAAATGTGCCAACCCCTCCAGGAAGAGAGGTAGCCTGAGTATATATCCTGCTTTTCTCCTTTGATTTATATGCAGAAGGAGATGATTGAGATGTTCTTTCTACAGTTGGGGGTGTGATTGAGAGGGTTATAAAAACCTTTACTGCTTTGTATATGAGACAGCAGAGAAGACTGAATGGAACTTCTGATGTGGGCATTTTCAAAGGAGCTTAAAGTGTGGGATATTACCATATGAAATAAAGATAAAGAAAATCCACTGAACTTAAAACCCACTGAATGAAAATCTACTTAGGAACTACAGTTCCTGTTATAACTTCTTTAAATGAGTTTTAAGTACAAGATATCTAACCCATGACAGTTCCTGGTGTAGTTTTTTGTTTCAGTTTATAACATACAGTATCAGTTAAAAGTTGTTACACTTATTTTTATAAACTGATTAAAAATGTGTTAATGAATATAATATAAAAAGACCACTTAAACTTAGTCTGTAATGAAAACAATATTTTGTATAAGTTGTATTTTTTTTACATGTTAGATTTTCTTGAAATGATGGCCCAAGCTGAATGCAACATAGCAGAGCTTTTTTTTTTTTTAATGTATTTCCTTTTTCAAGGAAAGTAAAAACATATTTGAATGTGCATATTTCAAAACACATTTATAGTTCACTTCTGAGTTTAAAAAAAGTAGACAAAAGACTTTATTATGGTAAATTTACTGACTCTATTTTTACTAATACATGATAACATTTCATCATCGAAGTCCCTGCATTTAGGAAAAGACATGAAGCCTATACAACTCTGAGGAGGCAATGAAGAAAGGAAGGTACACTCTTACTTAATTTATCAGGATAACTAGTAGTAGAAATCGGCTTGTCCATCATTATGTAAAAATATTAGGAGCTGCTTTCACTTTTTAATTTTAATTTTTTTTTTTTTTTTGGCCACACCACGTGTGGCACATGGGATCTTAGTTCTCCAACCAGGGATCAAACCTGTGCCCCCTGCGCTGGAAGTGCAGAGTCTTAACCACTGGACCACCAGGGAAGTCCCAGGAGCTGCTTTCTTAACAAGGAATTGTGTACCTCTGACAAATAAGAGAAGTCTGTCTTTCATTAGGTATCATATCTCCTTTACTGTGTAGGCAACAGTCTCAAACAATGACCAGAGAGACTGAAAAGGGGGCACAAATTAACATGTGAAATCCAAAGAGGAGAAAGATTTCAACGTTTTCTAATTGAAACATTCTCACATTTCTCTTACAACGGAACATTGCTCTTAGCTTACTAAGACTCTAGGAGGCATGATCAGAATAGCTGGAAAGGACCAGAACCAAAAACTCAAGTTAGGCAAGATTTTGTAGACTCCTACAATGAGTCAGACAACACTCAGGGCTGGAAGAACCAAGAGAATACTACAGTAAGCTCTATGAAATGTGAAGTAAGTGAGCTTTGATCCAAAAAAGCAAAAGCAAAAGCTAGTGCTGTTGCTTCATACTTCCTGGTCTGTGTGAGCAGGCCATGGCAAACATGTTAAGTAGCCAGGAAGGCTTGATACAGAGGTAAGAAGAAGTCAGACATTATGTGCGGAGCATAAGAAGCAACTGTCTTTCTTACATTTCTATTAAGGGTTTATTACCCTCTGGTATGTGGCTGAGAACTTGCCTCTCTATAATATCATCTTCTCAACATGTTTATAGCACAATATTTGGCTAATGCAACAGTCACTTCTTCAATATTATGACTAGGTAAATATTTGTTATTATATCTATGTGGACATACTTGCAAGTCAAGAATTTTATATTGTTTCCTTGTTCATATGACTGTTTTTCCTGTAGTTAATAGTTGCTTTGCTTTTCATTTGTTAGTAATGCTTATTCCCCCCCCAAAATGCTCTACTAGATCTAACAAATGGCTCTCAATATTTCTTCCTAAAATCTCAAACATATCATATTATCTATTAATTCCATCTTCTTTCCCTGTAAACCTTTCTTCCACAGCTAATAGTCTTCTATTTTCAATGTAAACTGGTTCTTTTCTAGGCCTAGTAGTTCTTGTTATGGGATTTTCTTTTGCTGCTCCCATGCGTTAGATCCTTTCTTTCCCAAATCCTATGCCTTTGTCTTTGTTGATTATGTCCTCATTTGGCCTAAGCATATGTTCCAGATGCTTCCTCAGAAAGTGTACATGGGAGGTAAAATTTTAAAGTCTTTGCATATCTGAACTATCTTTATCCTGTCTTTACATTTTAATTAATAGTTTGGCTAGATATTGAATACGAGGTTGAAAGTGATGTTTCCTCAGAATTTTGAAGGTATTGTTCCACTGTCTCCTGGAATCCAGCACTACTTCTTCAGAACTCTGATGACATTTTGAATCTTGTTCCTTTGTCTCTGAGCTATTTAAATTTTGTCTCTAAAAGCTTTAGGATATTCTTTTTAACCTGGATGCTCTGAAATTTCATGATGATACACTTCAACTTGAAGTAATTATTAAAATCATTATTATTTTTTTAAAATTTATTTATTTATTTTTTGGCTGCATTGGGTCTTCATTGCTGTGCACGGGCTTTCTCTAGTTGCACTGAGCGGGGGCTACTCTATGTTGCAGTGAGCTGGCTTCCCATTGCAGTGGCTTCTCTTGTTGTGGAGCACAGACTCTAGGCGTGTGGGCTTCAGTAGTTGTGGCTCGTGGGCTCTAGAGTGCAGGCTCAGTAGTTGTGGCACACGGGCTTAGTTGCTCTGCGGCATGTGGGATCTTCCCGGACCAGGGCTCGAACCCGTGTCCCCTGCATTGGCAGGTGGATTCTTAACCACTGCACCACCAGGGAAGTCCTAAAATCATTATTCTTAACACAAGATTAGACTTTACCAATCTTGAGACATGTACTCTTTAGTACTGGTAAATTTCCTGTATTATTGCCATGATAATCCCCTTTGCTCTCTTCTGCTCTTACTCTGCTAATCCTATTGGTCAGATGTTGGACTTCTACATTGACCCCCCCTAATTTTATTAGTTCTTCTCTCCTATTTTTCATCTCTTTCTAGGAGATTTTTCTCAGCTTTATCAGCTAACTTCTCTACTATATTTTTTCTGCTATCGTATCATCTGAATTTCTTTTTCATGGCTTCTTTCTCTTTTATGCATACATTTTCTCTTATTAGAAGATATTAATTTTAGTTTTTTTAAAAAAAAGTTTCCCAATGCTTTTTGCATGTCTGTTTTCTTCTTTCTTTTTTGTTTGGTTTGATCTCAATTTCTCTTTTTCATGGTGGTTTTACTTAAATCTTTGGCTGTCCTTTAATATTAGAAGTAAGACATCAACTGGTGGGCTTTATTACTCTATGGTAATCCAAAAGTGAGAAATTATTACTCAGGAATTCCTAAATCTGGAGGTCTTTTCTCTAGAGTATTTTAATTTCTTTAGAAAAGAATTATCCCAATTCCTTGAGGATAGAATTAATATACTTTGTTGCCAGCATTAGGAAAGCAAAGCAGGACACAGGGCTGCAGGTCTCACTGTTCAGCTTCATACTTCACTCATTATCTGCTCCTCTTGGTGTTTCAGATTTGCAGCCTTTCAGATTTCACTTTTTGCTAAAGATAATCCTCCTGGCTTCTATGGTGGAAGGGAAAAGAGGGCAGAAGCAATATGAAGTACAGAGGAGACTTAGGGATCCAACTTTCCATAGCAAACCTCCAATGAATCTTTCTGTTTTCAGGTCTGATGCCTGACTTCTGCTTTTTCCAATAATTAGTACCTCCAAAGTCCAGAGGCTTTCAGGGGATAGGGACCCTGTAAGGCAAAATGTTCTGCTTCTTGCTGGTATTCCTCTCTGTTCCATTTAATTTCTTCTAAGTAAGTCAGTTACCCCTTCTCTATCTACTTTTGCTCTCTTGTTTGTTATTATCTTCTCTCCCCTTTATCCTTGTGGGTTAATGCCATTTTTATTCATTTCAGTGGAGATTTAGGAAGGAGTGGTGTATTATCAATGAATATGCTAAGACTACTATGTTTGACCATCTCATTGCAACTGAATTAAATGTACTGAGGGTAGGGTCTGGAAATTTGGGAAAAGGAAAAGCCTCAGGTGATTCTGAGACCAGCCAGATTTGAGAACCGCTGTCCTAGCTTATTCATCTTCGAACTAACTAAGAGACCAGTAAACTAAAATCCTAATAGTTCTATTGTCCCTAAATTATCACCAGAAGGGAAATGAGTTTATCAAACTGACCTGTGAAAGAGTTTGAGGAGGAAGTGTTTGACCACTAATTTAATCTTTAGTAAAGCTGAGAGGACAAACTTGAAGATAGTATGTGAAATCTGCTGAGGATTAGTAAAACTGTAATGGTAAAATTATAGTCACGATAATAGAAAGGCTTAAATTGGCAATGACAGAGGCCATATGGGATTTGATATGTGGAGCACCAAGGCACAAAAATGCTCTGGCAAAATCTGAGGCTTGGAAGGGAAGCCACTTCTTGCTTTTCTCGAAGGATGCACTGCTAGACCCAGGTCTGGTTGCCCTCCTGGTATATCCACTTGTCTAGGGATGACAGGTTGTGGACAGCTAGACATGGTCTTGGAACACTACCCCAAACCAAAGGGGGTGGCTAGAGAGCCCAGAGGATGTCCAAAGTGGGTCATGTAAACAAAATGTATGTCTTTATAGAAATTGCTGGGCCCAGGGGCTGCTGCGTAGGGCCCCTGCAGGGATGAAGAGGCTTTCAAAGGTGAACAGGTTACCAAAATAACTCAAAACTGCTGGAGATAAAGTGCAGGGAAGGAGAGCGGTTATACCAAACTCTGAAGGTGCTGCTATAGACAAGGCACAGGTATTATGGGCTACACGAAGGGTTCGAAACTCTGTTAGATAGCCAGCCTTTCAAGGAGTCTTACATGGATCCCACGGCTTTTACATTAAGCTGTAAAATAAAGGCTCTGGGCTTTGAAGCCCAGAGTTTGAGGGTGGGAAGAAGGCAGGCTTTTATGAATATTAAAGCAGTCCTTAATGAAGTTACAGTTCAGTGTATCTAAATTTTGTTCATTCTAATCAGTCAATGGCTCCTTATATAGAGCTTTCCAGAATAGTGTGAAAAAGTCAGTACCCATAACAATGACCAGAAAGTTAGCAGGCAGCTGGATAAGCCTAGATGTTAGATGACTCTTTCAGACTCAGCTTTTCTATTCTAGGTGCTTGCATGGAATCATGACGAGGTGAAATCTTACAAATGAATGAATAAGATCCACCCAGGCATGATGGAGTTTATAACTTTTTTTCAAACAGAGGTATTTCTCATTTTTGATGGCTTGGATCTGAGAGTAGGTACCTCTGATCTTAAAAAAAAGATTTTAAAGAACACAAATGACTTTATTCTAGCTCTAATGAACCGTGAGAAGGAAAGGTGCTGAATAAGTTCTGGCACCACTGTTGTCCCGACAATAAAACTTTCACAGTGCTGATGGAGGCAACAGTCTTGACAGCAAAAGGCTGGGTAGCGTCAGGGTAGAAAATATATTGGGCTGCTGAGGAGGAGGATGAATATACTTGGACCACTGAATGTCAGACATAATTGAACAAAAACATTTGGTAAAGTGACAGGAGATAGTGAAAGCTCAAGGGACAAATGCTCCTGCCACAGATGAGAGGCAGCTATCAGACTGTCTTTATGAATATCACAAGGGAGTTTATAACTTCTTTTTTTTAAAATATATTTTATTATTATTAAAAAAATTTTTTTGGCCACGCCACACGGCATGCAGGATTTTAGCTCCCTGACCAGGGATCGAACCTGTGCCCCCTGAAGTGGAAGTGCCGAATCTTAACCACTGGACTGCCAGGGAAGTCCCAAGTCTATAAATTCTTGATCAGGTTTCATTAACATGTATGCTTTACAGGTACTTCAAGGGCCTTAAGACAACAGGAGCAGTATCTGGTTTTAGTGGTAAGTGTTTTATCTATTCATCATTCTTATTCATTAAAAACACTGGAGGGAAAGGAATAGATGAATTAATTACTAGTGTTATGTTTTTCTGAAAATGTGTTCAAGTTCTCTAACTCTGGTTTCCTTAGAAAGAGTATTCTTTCTATGATCAGTGCTGAGGGACCTTGTCGTAGTTGTCAAGCATCTGCCCACTCCTACTATTTTTTCTTTTCCAACTTTCTTTAAATAAAATATTATATAAATACCCAATAAATAAGGAAGACAAAGTTGCTCTCAATGACGGGAGGTTAGAGATGGGGTCTGGAATCAAAGGCCACATCTATAAATTCTTTGCACAAAGGCTTAGGATGAGGCATTAGTAACTTTGAATAAGAAGATATATAAGTATATTCAAAAAAGCAAGCTTGATGATAGAACCTCTCAAGGGATGGAAGCTTGTATTAATTGATAACCCAGGGTCTAGAACATAGCTGACTGCGACAGAGGAGGTGTACAATAAACACTTTGTTCAAAAAACGAAGTTTCAAAGCTTCTTCAAGGTTCCATCAAGGAGTTCCCTGGCGGCCTAGTGGTTAGGGTTCCGGGCTTTCACTGCCATGGCCCAGGTTCAATCGCTGGTTGGGGAACTGAGATCTCACAACCTGCACTGTGTGGCCAAAAAAAAAAAAAAAAGATTCCATCAAAATAAAACAGTTGGGAGAGCTGTCTGAGTCAGCAGTGGATAAGTCTGTATTAACCACACTTTTGTCCTTAGGGACACACAGGCATGCCAGTGCATATTCACCCAAGAACCTCATGGCATTCCTGATCAGGAATCAACGAAGAAACTCTGACACCTTATTGACATGGGTATAAAGGACATCCATAGGGGGCAAAGCCAGTAGGGGCCATGACCAGGCATCCCATTAACCATCAGGGCCTCACAGATGCCCTGGGTAAAGCAGGCAAGAAACTGACTACAGAGAAGTAGGGAAGACAGGAAGGAGCAGGTTGGAGGACAGGTGTAGGCAGGTAAATTCAAGAGCGTGGGAGACCAGAGTCAACAAGAGGCACAAAGCACTAATGCTAAGTAGGAGGCTGGCTGTTCACTGCATTGTTTCATAGGGTTACTCCCTACTGGTTTCTGGGAAGCACTGAGCCTACAGATATTGACCTATATAATGAGACAGAGGTGAGAGAATTATAGAGAAAACCTGATACGGATGATGCGGTGGCAGAAGTACTAGGAGCACCTACAAACAACCTGCCCAAGCAGAAAAGCGAGTGGACACAGAAATGTCTACTCACTGGAAGCAGAACAGTTACATATCTCTGCTGAACCTACTTACCTCTGACTTGCTGTTCTAGACTAAGGATGACTGCCACGGCCTGATGAAGAATAAGGAGTTTTGTCTGGGGTTTTTCACTCTTTAAATGAAGCTGACACATTCGACCAAGCTCTTTGAATGCCTCATTAATATCCCGCACACGCAAGCGTTCTCTGGCATTGTTAGCCATCCGCCTTTCCTTCTCCCTTTCTATCTTCTGTTCTGGGTTCAAATCCTCATCTTCATTAGTACTGCTGGAAGGCAAAGTAACAACAATGTCTATTAGGTTCGCTGTAAAGTAAGATATGCTTATTGTACAAAATTAAAGATTATAAAAATAAAAATGACCTATAAATTTTACCAAATGGTAGTAATAGCTACACTTAACATTATTGTATATTTCTTTCCAGTCCTTCCTCAATGCAAATATATAGTTATATAGTTGAAATTATACCACATACATTTTAAAAAAAATTAATTTATTTATTTTTGGCTGCGTTGGGTCTTCGTTGCTGCGCACAGGCTTTCTCTAGTTGCGGCGAGTGGGGGCTACTCTTCGTTGCGTTGCGCGGGCTTCTCATTGCAGTGGCTTCTCTTGTTGTGGAGCACAGGCTCTAGGTGTGTGGGCTTCAGTAGTTGTGGCACACGGGCTCAGTAGTTGTGGCTCGTGGGCTCTAGAGCGCAGGCTCAGTAGTTGTGGCCCACGGGCTTAGCTGCTCTGCTGCATGTGGGATCTTCCCGGACAGGGCTCGAACCCGTGTCCCCTGCATTGGCAGGCAGATTCTCAACCACTGCGCCACCAGGGAAGTCCCCCACATACATTTCTAAATGCATTTTCATTGCACATTACAGCATAAAGACTTCTCCACACTACTAGTGAAACTCTTCATAAACATAATTTGAATGACCACATATTATAGCACCCTGCTTTTCCAAATGTGATTAGCAGCATCAGCATTACTGCTTAAAAACTTTACTTTTTACATTACTGTAAAAACAGTGTTACATTACCGTTAGAAACAGAATCTCAGGTTCCGCTACAAACCTACTGAATCAGAAGCTGCATTTTAACAAGATTCATATGTACATCAAGGTTTGACAAACACTGTACTATTATAGTAATGTATTACAGTTTGCTTATGTTCTTAAATATATTCTGGCAGTCCCCTGGTGAGGAGGAGGAAGAAAAGCTTAAGATATGGAATGAGAGAAGTATCTCAGAAAATGACTATACTTTTTGTTCTGGAAGAAATATCATCATCAGTGGTGATGATTTTAAAACATGGGTGAACTGGAACAATTTTTTTGAAGGACAAATTGGCAAAATGAATCCAAAGCCTTAAATTGTTCATTATCTCTCTCTCTCTTTTTTTTTAATAAATTTATTTATTTATTTATTTATTTTTGGCTGTGTTGGGTCTTCATTTCTGTGCGAGGGCTTTCTCTAGTTGCGGTGAGCGGGGGCCACTCTTCATTGCGGTGCGTGGGCCTCTCACTATCGCGGCCTCTCTTGTTGCGGAGCACAGGCTCCGGACGCGCAGCCTCAGTAGTTGTGGTTCATCGGCCCAGTTGCTCCGCGGCATGTGGGATCTTCCCAGACCAGGGCTCGAACCCGTGTCCCCTGCATTGGCAGGCAGATTCTCAACCACTGCACCACCAGGGAAGCCCTGTTCATTATCTCTTGATCAGCAATTCCAACTTTAGAAATTCATGCAAAGGATATAATTAGAGATGTTCATAGAAATTTAGGTAAAGAAGTTGATCACAGAATTATTTACTTCAGAACAAATGGGAGTCCAATATTAGGAGATGGGTTAAATAAATCACAGTACATCCAGATAATGGTCTACTATGTACCCTCTAAAAATCAAGCTGTAGATTATGCTAGGTAAAAGATGCCAAACACAAAAGACTACGTATCGTATGATTCCATTTACAGTAACTTCTAGAAAAGACACAAGTATGGTAACAGAAAGCAGATCAATGTTTGCCAGAAGATGGGAGAAGAAGACTGGTTATAAATTGGCATGAGGAAACTTTTGGGGTGGCAGAAATATTCTACATTATTAATGTATGTAACTGTATACATGTGTCAAAGGACCAAAACTGTACACTTAAAATTGGTGTATTTTATTATACTTGAATTAAACCTCAATAAAGTTGCCTAAAAACAAAAACAACAAGAAAAAAACATGTTGGAGAAAACACTCACAGGTAGATAAAAAGGTTAAAAATACACTGTTAAATTAAAAAAGCTGAAATTATAAAACTTTTATCCAGTTTATCTCCAATTTAAACTGTATTTATGGAAAAAGATATTCCTTGAAAAGTAAACTGTGGTTAATTCTGGGTAGTGGAGTTTCTTGTGATTTTTGTGTGTGCTTTTCTGTAATTTTCAAATTTCTGTAATGAAAACAGACTAATTAATCAGAAAAAAATATTTGAGAAAAATGCTTTAGAATAACTTCTAGAAAATTCTATTTATATTTCAGAAATAAATTACTGAGCAGGGCCTCTTAGAACCTGGAAAAAAATATGCACAAAGAATTGGTGCTTCACCTCTAATACCTTGAGTACTCTAATAAAGAACAAGTAGAGGGACTTCCCTGGTGGTCCAGTGGTAAAGAATCCGCCTTACAATGCAAGGGATGCGGGTTCGATCCCTGGTCAGGGAACTAAGATTCCCACATGCCACAGGGCAACTAAGCCCACACGCCACAACTACAGAGCCCACACGCCCTGAAGCCTGCTCACCACAACTAGAGAGAGAAAACCCACACACCATGAGTAGAGAGATGCCCGTGCGCCGCAACAAAAAATCCCGCATGCCGCAACTAAGACGGAATGCAGCCAAAAATAAATAAAAAAATAATAAATAAATCTTAAAAAAAAGAGAACAAGTGGACAACAGATTTTTACTAGCCAATTGTCAAGAATTTCATAAAAGTATTCTTTTGATAATAGAGAATCACTAGCTCTTTGACTTCAAAGGAACCTTTACAGATCATCTAGCCCAAAGGTTTCCAAAGGTGGCCACTCACTAGAATCTTCAGGAGCACTTACAAAATATAGCTTTCAAAGGTCCCACTGCCAGAGATGCTGATACAGTGAGCTCAGGTTCAGGGGCCAGGCACCTGTATTTCTAAAATGTTTCAGGAGTCTGTGCAGCAGGGTTGAGAACCACTGTAAGATCAGTGACCTCCCTAGGATTACAAGGCTAATGAGTGGCAGGGTAGCGACAAGAATCCAGGTTAGTGCTTCATGGAAGAAATCAAGAGCACATATCTAAAATTATTATCATAAGTTACCACAGTACTTTACTGATGTTTACTGCATGTGAGACAGTGTGAAAAGGGCTTTATATGCATAATTTTCAGTTCATTCCCACAAGAATCCTAAACAGAAGGTCTCCTGTTAAGATAGAACCAAACCTCAGAGAGCTTAATAACTTGCCAAGGTTACTTGCCAAAATGTGATGAAGCCATGATTCAAACCCAGGTTAGCCTCATTTTGTCCAAAGGCTGTGTTTTAAATTTACTATTATTAACTACTAAGTATTGTTATTATTAACCCATTATACTGCCTTCTCAATTTCTGATGACCTATAACAGTGCTCAGCAAACTGGCCCATAAGCCAGCTACCTGTTTTTGTAAATAAAATTTTATTGGAAGAGCCACACCCACCTGTTTATGTATTGTCTATGGCTGCTTTCATGATACAATGGCAATGTTCGACAGTTGCAACAGAGACTGTATGACCCACAAAGACTAAAATATTTACTATCTGGCCCTTTACACACAAAGTTTGCTGACCTATATAATGAAAGGATGAATGATGAGGAGAGATGCAAATTATTTCCCTTAAAGTTCTATTTGAATAATGAAACTATGAAAGAATTAAGATTCCTTAAAGGAGTGGACTCTGGATTCCCTGACCCAATTTTTATTTCTTCATGCCCTTGCACAACTGAATACAATGCATATTAAAATGATAGTATTAGGACCTTAAGATTTAATTTTCCTCAAGAGAAATGTCAACTACTGAAAATAGTGAGAATGTCAAATGCAAAAGAACAACTTTTAAGTATGGGACTGACAGAAAGGACTATCCTGGTTCTTTTAGTTTGTAATTTCCTTTGTACCATAATTTAATACAAAGAACAATGTTTTAAATATAAATATCTATATGTGATATATACATACTACTGATAAATGGATATATACCAAGAAATAGGATGGACCACGGATATATCAAATTACCCACTTCTAATGTAGAACTAGAAGAAAAATCTGATGGAAGAATCTGGAAATAATTTGAAACTAATGTATTATGTGTCAATATCCATATTTCAAAGCAAAGTCAAGTCCAGTTTCTAGAAAACCTTCCCCGACAACATCAATGCATGTGGAGTACTTCCTTTTCCATACTCTTTTCAAATTATTGTTTAAAACGTAAGTTGCAAATATCTTCTATAAAGAGCCAGAAAGTAAATATTTTCGGCTTTGTGGGTCATCCGACCTATGTTGCAACTTCTCAAATCTGCCACTGCACTGTGAGAGCAGCCATAGACAATATGTAAATGAATGGTGTGTAGTGGTGTTCCAATAAAACTTTATTTATAAAAACAGGCAATGAACTAGATTTGGCCCATGGGCCATAGTTTGCCAGCCCCTGGTTTAAATCATACAAGAGTCTTACCATATACTTAGCCTTAAAATAATGTATTTGAATATTTACTGATAGGTTATATCTAAATACCTATACTTGTACAATTTAACTTGTTTTAGCTATTTTGTTCTCTAGCTGTCTTACAGACTATAAGCATTGAGGGGAGAGAAGTAATTCTTTTTTATATGTAGACCCTAAAATATTGTGGGAAACATGGAAAACATAAACTTAGAGTCATCTTCATACGCCTCCCTTTTATGGATGCTATGAGGATTAAATGAGATAACAGACATAAAAGTCCAAACACAGTATCTAGAACACAGCTGACACTTAAATGCATGACACACTTCAATTTTCCAAGTATCTTCACCCATGGCAAATGAGTGAAATTTAATACCTGGATGCCAACAAATACCTTGTTCTGCCTCTAGATGAAACTTTGATATCTTTTTGGGAGGATTCATCATCTGATTTCATGTCATCTGATGAAGGAGGTTCATGAAGGTTTTCATCTTTCTCTTTGTTTTCAGTCTTGATTTCTGTTGGAACAACAGTTCCAGACTGACTTTGCAAGCCACCTAACAAAGAGGCAAAGAAACAGAATAAATGTCCAGACTCATTTATGAATTAGAATTAAGACAGTAAAAAGTTTTCTTGATGGTAAATATCCTTAGTTGTTATAGAGCTACTATAGAAATCTGAAGATGTAAAAAAGTAAACTATTCAGAGCTGGAAAGAGCATGTCCACAAACCTTAGAAAAAAATGCTTTTTAAAGCACCTGTATTCAAAAAAAACAAGCCTGACCCTGATGGTGAGTCCAATGCTCATTTTCAGGCACATTTAACAATCAAACAAGGTAGGAGAAACATGATGCATTTTAAAAACTAACTTCTAAGATGCTGTCAAGGTAAATGAAATAAGCTTTAACATTTTCCTGGACAAACACAATAAAACAGGCATCATGGTTAAATACAACTGGGAAAACTTTATCTTGGTGGTCTTAATACCACCTATATATTTGTACTTATTTGTAAGGTCTATTATAACATTGACCACAGTTTGCTTTTTATAAGAATTGTCTGTCTCTCCAATTAAATTATAATCTTCTAAACAACAGCTACTATCATTCAGAGCTCTAAACATACTCAGAAATGTCTTTCTCAATTCCTCTAGGGACAATGAGGACTCAGCCATGAGGGGAAGTGATTTAGAAAGAGACAGGACAGGGACTTCCCTGGCAGTCCAGTGGTTAACACTCTGCACTTCCACTGAAGGGGGTGTGGTCAGGGAACTAAGATCCCGCATGCCACACGGTGCAGCCAAAAAAGGAAAAAAAAAAAAAGAAAGAGGACAGATGCAGGAGCTGGTAAGAAGATGACCAGTAAACACTGAACAACGGTTTGCACAGGGTTTCATCCATCAATAAATATTATAATTGGCCCAGCTAAATGGACCAACTGGAACCCTAAATATCTACCCTGTACATTCACGCAGTAGTACTACTACTATCTGGAATCCTGCCACCTAAGATGACTTTTGATTCACAGATGTCAATCTGACTGTGAAGAAGGTGACAGTGCTCCAAAATGATACCTCTGTATGCACTACTGCTGTAAACGAACTATACAGTTACCTCTATAATTTTCTTGTGTTTTATGGTTCAAGTCTGTGCTTGAAGCAGTGACCGTACTAGACAGGACTGAATGATTGCCATTGAGACTGACAGAGTCTTCTCGATGAGTTCCGACCTAAAGTTAAAAAATAAAAATAAAAAAAATAAAAAGAAGTTCATGGTGCAGTAATTGTTCAAATTCTTTCACTGGGTTTAATAGAGAAAACAGTTATCACTCATCTAAATTTAGCAACATTTTTTGGATGCTACTTTTCTGGTTTTTGGATTGTAAAAGACTTGACAGTAGTACTGTTTGTGAATAAAAATATTTTAAAAAATTCCAGCTTTCAAATTTTATATCCCACAGAGGGTTGCTGTGAGAAGCAAATGAGCTAATAGACAAAAAGCACTCTATAATCCATACAGCACTACATATTATAGCCTCTATTGTGTATCAATCAATCTGAAAACCTATTCCATGTACTACCTAAAAATGTTAAAGTATCCATGTATTTGCATTTAGCAAAATAACTGCTTTGTTCCAAGTAATAATAGTATTTATCTATACTTTAGCATATCCTTTTCTTACACACAGTGTCTTATTTTTTCTTCCTCTAATTACTTCTCCTCAAAAATTTTAAAAGAGCAGCAAAAGCAATACAAAATTAAAATAACTTAAAAGTTCTACATTGCCAGGCAACAAAAATGCCATATATTTTTATTCTCAGTTTTAATCAGATTTAGACAAGTCACAGTTAACCTGAACTGAGAAGGCATGCAAACACTACCAAGTGTTTTCAGCTATTGCAGTACTTTTAGAAAAACTGGTTACAAATGAACCAGTTTTTTTTATTAGAACAACAGCAGATGTGGCTATTAGAAGATTAAGACTTTAATTAAATAGGTTTATTGCCTGGAGTTATACATGAGAACCACTGTTTTTCAACAAATCCTTCAATCCCAGTAAAATGCCATGCTTTGAATCCCTCTTGAGTAATTAATATAGCTTTTATCTTTCATGACTTTGTATGGATTTTACCCTAAGAGGTATAAATACCCCTATGCAAGTTTATCCTTTGGTTTCCTGTGAGCCAAACAAAAGAAACCAAAGTTTCAGGCAATGCAGGCTACTGGTAGTGGATCTGATTAGAACATATCAGGTCTTCCACCCAACTTTTTAAGAAATGTCTGTCCTCTACCTTTATTCTTACCTTTAATGTAGTTTTGAAAAACTCATTTAATGTATTCCATAGCTACTTTTTAAATTATTTGAGGATTAGTCATTGCTGAGAATTAGCTGTGTCACTACTCCCTTGGATGATCAAGCCTTGACCATAACCTTTTTCTAAACCACATAATTTCATCATGCATTAGAATCATAAAATCTTAAAGCTGGGAAGGGACCACAGAAATCAAGACAGCTTTCTATTCCGTTACCACTTTGGAAATCTGCCCTTAGACCCTTAACCTTTACTTCTGCCCTGAACCGCAACGCGCCCCCAGTAAAAAATCTTGAGAAAAATCTGAAGAACCAAATCTAACACCAAGTGAAGGAGTGGACTATGAAAATTACATTCGAGAGAGGAAATTATTTTTAAAATAGTTTATGATATCCTATCTCTAGGGAATCCTGGTCATGTTTATTCATAACACATAGGTTGCTTTCTTGCTAGCTATGAACTACTCAATGACCTAATGATCTGAGAGGAAGGTCAGTTCAAAAATTGCATTTTATAAAAATAGATAGGGTAAAATACAACAAATAGTTACAAATTCTTTGGGACCTTAGGAGTCTAGGCCTATTTTAGAGATAATATATTACTAGAATAATTTTGACTGGCTGAGGAAATCACTGCAGGATAAAGTAAAAGCTAAGATTTTTATGTCTGTGTTTACAATGTGGACTTAAAACTTCCTATGATCTTTGGTAATATATGCCAGTTTTGCTCTTGTCTAGTATTTTGAGCTATCACACCAAGTAAGTGAAAAAGAAATAGCCTTTTAAAATTTAAACTTTTAAACATACATTTATTTACTATATATTGTACCTGTGAAACCCATTTTATAGCTCTGTAAGATAATACCATTGAACATTAACAAAATGAATTTCACTCATTTGAGTGATAAGTGATGATGCATCTGTGAAATTCTTATTCTTTTATTTCATGAGTATAAATCATTCTTTGATTTTTCTGAATCTCAACTAATAAAAATGTTCTATCACCTCTTTTCTGATGAAAGGCTTGGCAGACAAAGGATCATTATCTAAACAATAGATCTTAAGGAGTTTGCTTTTCCCTGAAGGAAAATCAGAAAGGTTGCTCAATTTGTTTTGGGATATAAAATGTCAGTGAATATCTTTGTCTTTATAGAATACTACAAACCAAGTATTTTCTCACACCAACCTTGAAAAAAATTAAACCTTTTAAAAATGGCATCAGACTAGCAAAAAGTTTTAAGTCTGGTGTTTTTCACGTTAATGAAGTTAGCAGGAACTTTGTAACTTGATTCCCCTTGCAAATGGCCCTCATATATTTTCTGGAGAATTTGATGTTCACAATTCTTACAGTTTTCTTTAACCCTTGCTCACCCTGGCTCCCATGTCCTTCCTTTAATCTGAAGCTACCCATTCAAATGGCTCTGTCCACACACAAAACAGGTGTATAAACAGTTCTTTGTCTGAGCTCAGAGACTGTGAGGCCAGCCAGATAGGACCTTGTTTAATTGTTCATCTCGTTAGCATACAGCTGACAGAGTGCTTCTACTGGGGGACTAGCAGGGGAAGGAAAACCCCTAGGCCTGCTATGCTCTAAATTTCAATTATTATGAAGAGCTCCGTTTCAGAATAAAAGGCCCATTCCATTAAATGACATCATCTTGCATTCTGAATCTTTACAATCTACCTATGGCCTTATTTTTGTGGGAGCATCTGACAAGGGACTTGTTTTCATTTAATTAAGCCAATGGCTTCAACACCCACAATGGAAAAATGTTAAATCTAATTAGTTGATGAATAAGAGGTCTTGTGAATTAAGGGACAGACTGAAAACTACTCAGTAAGAACTCCTCTCTGATTTTGAATTCTAATAATTTGTTCAATTTGTACTATTCACTGAGTACTAATGATTTAAATTAATCACTATTAATCTACAGACTGAATAAAGGCTCTTTATGTACTGTAAGTATTTTGTTTTACCCAGAGGGTTTTATGCTAAAACTTGGAAGAATTCCAGTTGTTATGATTCCTTTTGAATAATATTTCCATAAATATATAATCTATATGGATTTCAGGCTTAAAAAACTTGACATTTAAACAATTTTGAGTTTAAAAAATCATATCAAAACCCTTTAAAAGCACTATAATGTGGTCTTAAAGAAATTTTAAAAAATTTAAGTTGCCCATTTGGGAAAAAAATCATTTAGAAAAAGTAAAATACAGTTAAAAAATAAACTCCTTCAGTTTAGCTGAAACCTACACATACCATTTCTACTGTATACAAACCTATACTAATAAAATTAAATACTGTCTAAATATAAGGTTAAAATGATTCCAAATTTACTCTGATAAAGTGACAAAAAGTGCCAAAATGTTGAATAAAATATTACTCTATTTGCCTGTTAGTCTTTAATAACTGAATCTTAAATCTTTTAGAACTAGGAAAAATATAGTTTCTCTAACTGCTTTAGGATTTAGAAAACAGACATGATTTATATTTTAAATCCTTATATAAGGTAGCTTTAAGTTCTACAATTGAACATTATTTGCTCTCATATAAGACACACATCTCCAACCATAGCTTAAACAACAAAAAACCCAAGCAATGCCCGCCCAACCCCCCCCACCAAAAAAGACATGCCTGAGTTAAATTTCCTCAGGACTTGTAACAAAGAAATCAAAAGACCTCCTGGATGTAATTTTATCCTGTATCATAAATGAGGAACTTTTTAAGATTTGCATCAGCCTTCCATTAACACAAAAGCTTCTAATCTAACTTAGTTTGAAGTTGAAATCACTGAACAATAACTGAGCACTTTGTGTTAAAGATAAAAGTGCTATTACAGAGCTATCTCATCAGGCCTCCGTATTTTAGATATTACAGACATAAACTGATGTGATGTATAATAACTTTATATTGCTGAGACCTCTTTGTAATGCCTAAATGAAATTAATGAGTCTCATTCCTTTTCAGTTTTCCACTTAATAACATTATTTTTTTGCTGTCAGCAGTTTATTTCGAGTTTATTCTTACATTAAATAAATGGGAGCAAAACTATAGTCCGTCCAACGCTGACATTTCAATAGTTCTAAAAATCCTGATTTTGTGTTTTAAAATTTAAATTATACATCAATCACATCCTAATAATAGTGTCTGATAAAGCCTTAAGTTTTAATTTGCATTAAGAAAATATGGAGAAACTATCCAAAATATTGAAAGGGAGTAGGAAATTAAGTAAATGAAAATGTTAACCCTATTCAAAAGTAAGATCAAATGTTAAAACTAGGGCAGGCTGGCTACACTAATTATATGAGAAGGAGTAGTAATTACCCACTTCCTAGTCTCTTTTTCTGATATAATAATCTTCAGGAAATTTAATTTTTGTGTATATTAGATAGCTAAAATATGTTAAAAGCTTTCTGTGGTTGAAACCTCATTTAATCCTAACCTTTGATGCTAGTCAAGTTTGTTCAGTTAAAAGAAACAACAGTCAAAGTTAAGTCTTTTGATATTGACTCCTATTAATATTTTTGGCAGGTGGTAGTCTTATTACCTTTGTGTGAAATATAAAAATTGTTTTCTGGAATAATGAAAAAATAGTAATTATTTCATCTATAAGACAAGAAGATGGATCTACAAATCAGTAGATCAGCTGTAGATGATCTTACTGGCATAATCTTGTTATAACTGAAAATAATGTAAAGAAAGGTTCTCAGCAACAAAGCTATTTCCTTGATCAAGGAGACTATTTTGGTTAACCTGCCCAGGTAGACTTCACACAAGTTATCTTTTTTTAAAAATTATTTGTTTATTTATTTTTGGCTGTGTTGGGTCTTTGTTTCTGTGCGAGGGCTTTCTCTAGTTGTGGCAAGCGGGGGCCACTCTTCATCGCGGTGCACGGGCCTCTCACTGTCGCAGCCTCTCTTATTGCGGAGCACAGGCTCCAGACGCGCAGGCTCAGTAATTGTGGCTCACGGGCCTAGTTGCTCCACGGCACGTGGGATCTTCCCAGACCAGGGCTCGAACCCGTGTCCCCTGCATTAGCAGGCAGACTCTCAACCACTGCGCCACCAGGGAAGCCCCACAAGTTATCTTGATAGCACTGAAGGCTGAGAGCAGAGCTCTCTGTATTACTTTTATCCTGCCATCAACTCTTACTCTTCTACTCCCAGTGCATTCTGGCTCGCCTCAAATATTCCAACTACTTCAACAGAACTCCCAAACTACTCATTAAAACAAAATAAGAAAAAAGTTATAGGCTCCAAGAAAAAGAAAACAAAAAAAACCCCCAAAAAACAAAAAAAAACCCAAAAAACAAAACTTGCTAACTCTCATTTCCTGCACTGGGAAGCTAATTTATGTTCTAAATCAGGGATTGGCAAAGTATGCCTATGGGCCAAATCTGGTCCTGTTTTTTTTTTTTTTTTAATTTATTTTTTTGTTTTACTACTTTACTACTTTTTTTTTGTTTACTACTTTTGTTTTGTTTTTTGTTTGGCTCTTTTTTATACATAAAGTTTTATTCAAACACAGCCACACCGATTTGTTTTCATAACAGCTATGGCTGCTTTCGTGTAACCAAATCAGAGTTAAGTAGTTGTGCCAGAGACCATATAGCCTGCAAAGCTGAAAATATTTACTATCTGGCCTTTTACAAAAAAAGTATGCTGACTCTTCTCCTTTAAATGCTAGGAGAGAAAGTAACATCATATTTAAAACTTGGAATTAGGATGGTGACCTGTAGTAAATGCCCACAAAAATCCATTACATCAAAAATTTTATTTGAATGTTCTGTGGAGTTCCTGGAATGGTATTTATGTTTAGTAGACCAGTTCTACTCTCTGCAGAAAAATAAATGAAGTGATGAAAATTAAATATTTTTGAGAGGAAACTGACCTTACAAATTCTAAATGGTGATATAGAATTGCTGATAAACTGATATTTCTGTGGTTACTTTGTAATAATGGCCATGTAACCTCCATTTTTAGGGGCCTAAAAAAATACTAATTTATGTTAATGCAGAGGAAAAGTATATAAAGTACCAGAAAGTTAAACAAGACAAAAAAAGAAAAGTGATTCCAGAATGTAAAACTGTGTTATTTCTTAGTCATGATCAGTTAGAAAACATGGGGGTGAGATAATAAAAGCAGACTAACTCTTAAAGATGGCTGGCAACAGTTACAAGATGTCCCCCAAATCACACACCCTCCCAGAATATGAAAAGAGTTGATTCCACATAAGTAGGTACAAAGCATGTAAGCAAGGCTCCTGGCAGTACTGATGCAAGCCCTCAGACATGAATAACAGCCACCAGGATAAGAGTTTTCCTCAACAATATGCCTAAGACTTAGCTGGGACAGTCACTGACTGACTGTGATCTTCATTTCATTCCATTCTTTGGTCTTTCTGCTGAAACTGAGAACTGAGTACTCACAGCTAAGAAGTTCATTTCAGTAGGATGGGAGCTGAATACTAACTCATCTGACATTGTCAGATTTTGTCAGTTAATAACTTTTGAGGGTAAGCCTGGCAGAAACATCTGCATCTCCACCTCCATTAGTGACTGGAGAGGGTGTGGATATAGTAGATGATGTCTGGCAGACTTTTCTCAGCTCTGTGTCCTCTAAGAAGGTTATAAAAACTGAAGGAAGACCTTGATAGACAAACTCAGCAATAGCTTGGGCTTAGTTGCTGCAGCACTGATGCTGCTTCTCAGACTAAGCCAGACTCACCTCATGTTTCAGGAACTCTCTTTTTCTAGATTACCTTGAATTTTTTTCCTTTTTAAAGAATATCTCTGGCAGCTCTCAAGTAGGGAGCATATTCCTAGTGAATATAATGGAAGTTACTTTCTTAATTAAAAGTTTCAGGGCAGTATCTAATATTAGAAACAATTTTTCCCTTAACAAGTTCTTTTAAAATGCACTAGGTTTTTACATGGTTTGGAGGACTGGATTTTGAAAAATCTCTTTTCCAACTTATATCCAAAGTTGGTAAAAACAACCTCCCAAAGATAGAAGTTCCATTTCATATAAATTCTATATTTATGTGGGAGAAGCCAGAGATATATCATATATTGTAGCAGATAAACTGGAGAAAGGAGCAGTGGGCTATTAACAATGAAGAATTAAAAAAACGATTAAGAGGTGAGGACTAAGAATTGCAAATACTGCAGCTGAGACAAGCTTAGGATTCAAACATACTGATTTTCAAGTCATTCTTCTAAATAAGGATAAACAGTATTTCAGCAAAGTAATAATTTATACTTGCAACAAATGCTATCTTATTATACTGTTAAAGTTATTTTATTACTACCACTAATAGTGATTACAATATTCCCTTATATTTCTAGGAATTCAGTAATTTAAAAATGTTTTCACATTTATAAGTTTATCAATAGCAACGAAAGCTAATTTAAAAGAAGTCTTAATTTCAAGATCTTCTGATATTAAAAAACAAAAACAAAAAACTGGTTGTTAAGATATGTGGGCATCTAACGTCACCTATGTTGCTGAAAACACTGTTCTTAGGAAACCAGGCAGCCTTGTTTGATGTTTACTTCAGCAACTCCAGAATGAATATAAATGGCTGTCTGATATATGAATGTGAATGTGAAAATCTGGAACCAATCCTATTTTACAGAACACAAGACTTCAGCATTTGGGGCACCTAATTATTGCGATGATAGGTGAATTTTAGCCTTGATCACACGGCTTACAGCTAGAAATCTGTTTCATAGGAGAATATTTCACGGCATGCAATGAATCTTAAAAACCATGCCATAAACATGCAAACACATGGTTTCAGTTAAATAGCAGATTCAAAAAGAGCTTCATTCCTTTAAAACATAATTTGTATAAAAAACAATGTAAGACATTCGACACAGAATTTTTGATGTGCATGGCTGCAGAATTTTACTTTTTTCCTCCTTTAAAGAACTACCACGTTAAAAAAAAAAAGGGATTGAACGATTTTACTCTCTTCAGGGATTAATCTAAAATTGTTTCCTTTCATTGTCACTTAAATTACAGTCATTCTTATAACTACCCCACATTTTTCCTTCATTTGGGAATAAAGCTTAAATTTGGACCTGTACAAATAATATTACATTCGTTCTACTATTGAAGGCTGGTTCCAAATTATAATAAACAGCTTTTCTAGACCAGAACCCTTGAAATTCAGTCTTGCTTTATTGATTTTGATATTAAGACTTTCTACAACTGTTTCAAGGCAAAAACTGTTCTGCCAATTATTACCTATCTGGAAAAAAAATCCAAGTTTAAGCTAAAATGATCTCTGTAGAAAGTTTCTGCTTTTTGCACATGGTCATAGTAGGATTTTAAGGGCCAATGCTCAGCCAATGACCCTGCCCAAGACAGTAAAAGAAATTCTTAAAAGCCCCTCTACCTTCCTTCCTTACAGAAAGAAGGAACCTCTCTCCCTGAAAGATTTCATGAAAAACATGTAGGACAATACGCTTCAGAAGTTATTTCAAAAAGGATGAGCACTATTTTACCATTGAAGCAGGTCGACTGCTTGTAACAAGGCTTGATCCACCATAGTTTGAATTGAGGCTTCCAATTGGTGCATTATGGGATGGTCCCAATAAACTGTGTATATCACTGTGACCAGCAGGCAAACTGGTGGAAGGTCCCACGGCATGGTTCCGCAGCACATGGATAGCATCATCCAGTCTGTCCAAACGATCCTCCATTCGAGATTGCTGTAGGGATTGAAAAAAGACATGGAGGTTACTGATGTTATCTATTACATTCATTAAACTGCTATGTTTCCTACTTTGAGATATAGGGAAGACAGCAAGTGAATATGCAATATCAAGTAGCTTCAAAAGAAGCTACCTGTACTACGAATCAACAATTAAAGAAAGGATATTTGTAGACTATGCTAAATTAACAAAGCTTCAGAAGCAAATCACTGCTTCATAAAATCTATTTACCAATATAGCATGAGGTTATTTCTTTTAGCTTCTACAAAAGCTGAAGGCTACTCTACTGTGTCTGATACTCAATTATCATTGATAAAAAAGATAACCTGTACTTTAACACTGATCTTTGAAATCAGGGCAATTTGGGGGAGGGTCTTCAAATCCATCAAATTTAAGTTGTAATTTTGTTTTAAGTGAATATTTTTAATACCTATCTGAAATGGTGACCACATCCAAATGTGCTCTTTCAAAAAACTGATGAAATGATATTGTCTGTCTGTGAATATACACATGCCCCATCCACAAACATATTAGAATTTAAGAAAATAAAAGCACATGCCAGTAGAGCTCTTTTAAAAAGAATCACACTCAACAAAAGCCTATTCTTACATATTGTTACAAAAACGAAAATAGTCATTGTTTGATTTTAAAAGACTCTGGAGTCTGTACAGGCTTGATGATTTTAAATGGATAATAGGAAGTATAATTAATTGAAACACAAAAAAGGCACCATCTAAAAGAAATAGTACCTCACAGACATCCTTTAAGAAGGACATTGCATCTTGCAAATGCTCGTGAAGTTGCTGCTCAACTCGATTTTTCTGGCAAAGTCAAGACAGAACAGGAGGCAAAGCACAGGTTAAGATTAACTCCAAAAGAGATGAGGAAATAGCTGATGTGCATGTCAGCATAACATGTTAGTAAAGTTAACGCGGAGACCTGCAAGATCTACTTGTATTAAGGTATGAGAAGGCTGGGATTTAACAGCAAAGTTATAAGGTTAGCATCTAAATAGCACACATTGCTTATATTTGCTTATATGTGAGAAGAAAACTTTCCTTTAATTTAAAATGTTCTGTTAGTCACAGAAAAAGAACTTTTCTATTTGCAACCTGGAATTACTGAATGATAGCATGACTTAACATTCCATCAAGTCATCCTTATTTTGTTTTTATAATGCTTCGTAATTCTGTGGTAAGTATAGAAAGGCAACAGTAGTTAACATCCTACCACAAATTCTTCACGCTCAATACCTAGACAGGCTCCTTTATTCTACTGCTTTGTTTGTCAATGGTTTTGCTTGTACAATTTACATAATACATTCTTTTTTAAAAAAGAAAACATGGGAAACAATAATCTTCCTGACAAAAATAACTGATGTTACATTTAAAAATTTTAACAGAAATGTAATAAACTATACACAGTATCATCATATGAGAAAGAGTAAAATACAACCATTTTGCAGTGCTGGACTAATTTTCTCTTACTTGGTCTGTGTTTTTTTTTTTCTTCTTTAAATTTCCTTTACATGTAAACATAAAATTATAGTAAAATTAAACCCTAGATCTGTCAAAGAAACAAAAATCCCATAACACTATTTTAATACCAGCTGTCCTGAGACCAGAAGCCTGATGTCCCAAAGAACAGATGGTAAAAGGCACACCCAATGTGTCTTATATAGTTCAACTAAATCAGGCCATTTGTTAGCAAAGAATTCGTGTGTAATGCTATCCTACTGTTTTTTCATTGTTACTCAAGATTTTCTGGAAAAAAAAAAAAAAAGAACTCCACACTATTAGATAAAAGAGACCTTGTATGTTTCTCGGAGGCTCTTACCAGGGAGTGGAGTGAGTTTTCATAGCTTGGGGATGAAGGGGCTTGCCCTCCAGGTCTGGGCCACTGACTGGTACCTGTTAAAACAAAACCCAAAAGCACCCACACACCTTGGTTAACTCAGTGATCTTGATAATGTTCTGAAGGAAAGGGTAAAGATATATTGTAAGTATGCATAAATTTACGTGAAAATTTTTGTTCAGTCTTCAGCATGTTACTGGCTACTGATAAACCCAACACATTAAAAAATTTTTTTCATTATTAATATAACTGTGTAGGGAGTTGAGAAAAAAAACTATACTTTAAAACATAACTGGGCTTCCCTGGTGGCGCAGTGGTTGAGAATCTGCCTGCCAATGCAGGGAACACGGGTTCGAGCCCTGGTCTGGGAGGATCCCACATGCCGCGGAGCGACTGGGCCCGTGAGCCACAACTCCTGAGCCTGCACGTCTGGAGCCTGTGCTCCGCAACAGGAGGGGCCACGGCAGTGAGAGGCCCGCGCACCGTGATGAGGAGTGGACCCCGCTCGCCACAACTAGAGAAAGCCCTCGCACAGAAACGAAGACCCAACACAGCCATAAATAAATAAATAAATGAATAAAATTTTAAAAAACAAAAAAAAAACCCAAAAAAACCCACATAACTACATTTATGTTTTCATGTTCTTCACACTCTGTCCACATGCACACATATCTTGAGAAAATGTACTTAAAATATGCATAATTTAAAATTCTGTCCCTCCCCCCATATTTTTAATCTTTATGATCATGCTATTAATGACTTACATTAATATTCACCTGATTCTCTACATCATAATTTGCTTAACCACCGTTACCTCACTGCTAGACATTTTGGTTGCTTTCATTTGGCTATTATGAATAGTAATTGAATATCACTATATTATGAACGGTAATACTGTGTTTTTTCTTTTGGGGAATATGTCTAAGGATAAATAGCATTTCTAAGTTAAAAGGTATGAACATATTTATGATCCTTAATTCATAAGGCCAAAACTGCTTTCTAAAGGGTCATGTTAACTTGTGCCTCCAGTAATGCACAAATGCACCAATTTCAAATGATTGCAAATACATTTAGGATTATCTGCTAAAAATTTTCCCAACATAATTTACACCAAAACATATTATTTAATTTGGAAAATATCATCATGAAAATTTTTCTTTTTTAAATTTACTTATTTATTTTCTTTTTTTGGGTGTGTTGGGTCTTCACTGCTGCACGTGGGCTCTAGAGTACAGGCTCAGTAGTTGTGGCACACGGGCTTAGTTGCTCTGTGGCATGTGGGATCTTCCCGGACCAGGGCTTGAACGCGTGTCCCCTGCATTGGCAGGTGGATTCTTAACGACTGAGCCACCAGGGAAGCCCCATCACGAAAATTTTGTTAAATGTTGTTTGCTCTTCAACTTTAGAAAAGTGGCAATGTAATAAAAAAAAGAAGACAGAAGAAGCAAGGATACAAGTTCAGAACAGAAAGAATAAAAAGGAAAAAAAAAAACAGAAGAAAAAAATAAAAGGATTAATTCATTCATGTATTGGGGAGAATGCAGTGTTTTAAAATAGCTTTAGGGACCTCCCTAGTGGTCCAGTGGGTAAGACTCCACGCTCCCAATGCAGGGGGCCCAGGTTCAACTGGTCGGGGAACTAGATCCCACATGCATGCTGCAACTAAGAGTTCACATGCCACAACTAAAGATCCCACGTGCCACAACTAAGACCTGGCACAGCCAAAATAAATAAATAAAATAAATAATAAATAAATATTAAAAAAAATAAAATAGCTTTAAATAGCTTTAAAATAACCAAAATAGCTTTAAAAAGAAAAAGACAAAACAAATGATTGAAAATCTTTACTATTTGAAAGTAAGTTATGTATAGAAAATAATGAAGACTGTTCAATTAAATACATGGTTTTGTTCTTAACAAATCTTCAGTGACAAACTGAATTATCAATATATTAGAAATCTGAAGTTGGAGAAGGTTTACTTAATTTGTCTTGTTTATTGCTAAATGAAATTTTAAACTATGTTCCACCAGGGCTTGTTGTTGCAGGTTAATCTGCCATATTTAGGAAACTAAAAACTTATGGGTAAATTGGAACTATTATAGTTCACTTTAGCTGAGTAACCTAGTAATTGTATTCTTATTAGTCATTTACATTTTGTTAAGTTGGATACATAGATTCTTAATAACCTGATTATATTTCACAGTTACATGAATACTGTTCTGATTATACAAAACAATTTTAAATACTAAAATTGTAAGAAAAATATATGTTATATACTTCATCAGCTAACAATTTTTTTTTAACTTGTAAGCAAACTACAAATTATTCTGAGTACCATTAAAGGCTTCCTGCTAGACATACAAATGTAATCATAACCACATAAATTATGGACAATCTAAACCTGCCCACTGAAACAGAAGCCTTGTGGGCTAATTTTATAATTAGCAAGTAGAATTTAGCAACCAGAAAAATCCAGTAACTGACTACATGAAGAATTCGTATAAAAACAACCAGCTAACACTTTACCATTGATTTCAGTGCATCAGTGCTTTCCAAAACTGATGTAGAATTGTGAATTTTTATGTGGATAAGAGGTTAATCATGATCTATTTTGAAAAAGACCCGAAATTATTTTTAAAAGTTTCCCTTAATGTTTACAATATTTTATTTTCAATAATTTCCCCCAACATCCTTGGGTGATCAGCCTGTGACAGAACCTGATTATTACATTACTTAATTTGTGTGGATTATTAATACAAGTTTATATTTAAACACCTCAGAACTGTTAGCACACATCTGCTTTGCAAAACAGGCAATTTTTGTGGTTCTTCACTAGCTTAGTGTTGAGGAATGAGATGTGTGCACAGAGTTACTCAGGCAAGAAATCACCTATATTCATTATTTTTTTGACAGTGACATGAAGTAACTATGCTAACGTCTATCTTCAAAATATACTTTATTAAACTGGAAAAATATACATATACTCAAACCTATTTTGTTTTTATTATAGATTGGGCTGCCCCACTGTGACGTACTTGATTAAAATAGAATACTGACATGGTTAAATCACTGTTGTCTGTTTGAACTTCATACTAATGCCAAGTTGTATTTCATGGACTGAGCACTTTAAACCCCACTTAGTCATTTCAAAAATTCATGCTATTGGTCACAAAGGGGATGGCTGGATAGTTAGACAGACTGAGTTAGCTCAACAGAAGTCAATCCTATGGCTGGTAAAGCTCAAAAAAGGGCATGGAAGTTTAGTGGATACTGGGAATCAGCAGACCTGCATTCTGGTTGATCTGTACTATCAATTAATCTTGAGTCCTGACTATAAAATAGGCACTCACAGTTTTTTGTTTTTGTTTTTAATCTGCCTTTATGAAGCGAATGAGGTAAAAGATATGAATGCACTCACTCTGAGAGCCTAAAGGTCTTTTTGACCATGAGACATTACTATTATTTCTTCCTAATGATAGATCTATCATGTAATCAATGAAGAAAAAAGATACATAGATTTTTGTAATTCTGGCCCACTGACGGCTTATTAGCTATGGATGAGAACTTTGGGGTTGTGAATGGAATTCAAATTCTAGACAGAGACCATAATGCTGTAGAATACCTCTGACACTAGACAGATCTGCATCTTTGTCTTTTTATAAACCTGGTGCATGAATAAAATATACAAATTTATTTAGAATCATACTGGTATCTTTATCTCTAGCTTGTAATCACCAACTGTAGCATTATTACACAAATATGGAAAAACAAAAGTACAAAGGCTAAAAACCTAAGGGGCTTCCCAGAGAAGAGGTTATTTCCCCCTTTCCTTCCCTGTCACCTGCTATCTGGTGGTAGACATGCACAGAGGTTTTGGGCTTATACTACTTCCTTCTGTTAGATAAGGGCAAGCTTTCAACTATTTATATAGTTAACAATTTTTGTAATTGCCCTGAGCTTTTTAGTGACCACCCCCAAAAGCTAGGTGTTATTCAAGGATTATAATAAACGTACTTATATCAAAATTTATTGACTACTTCCAGAGAACAAGTTAGCTGACAAGGATAAGAGAATCCAATTATTTGGCTAGAAAATCTGGAAAGGCTTTCTTTGATCACTAAATCTAAAATTCACCCAGTGTTTCTGATCTGTTCTCACTCTGAGTGGGATTCAGTAATATGCCACCTAATAAAACTGGTTAATAAATTTAGAGAATAGATAACATCATTTTGCATGGCTGAGAGAAATTCTTAGGACTATTTACCATGCATTTTCTTATTTTGTTAGTTGTTTCCCTTTGTAATCTCACCCTAAACTCAAACTTTCATGAGATACTCCACACTTGGAAAAGGTTGAATAATCCTAAATGTAGCACTGAATGCTTTGCTTTCCACAATCTGGCCCCAGCCAACCTTTCCACTTCCAATATGTGAAGAGTTCATAATCAGTCATCTCAATGACTCTGGATGAACAGGTGATGATGCACTTTCTTACATCTTGATCTCTGTCATGCTCTCTTCTTTTATACTCAAAGTTTTTTCTCCTTTATACTCTCTTCATGAAGTACATCCGGAGAACTGTAGTTTAGAGTAAATTCTGACGGTTCTATTTTCATGTGTTTATCTCTATTTTCTCAACTAAACTGAAAACTTGCTGAAGTCAGGTAACTGCTTTAACACCAGGCATACTGACAGATGATAAAAATAAATATCTCATTGATGAAATGAGCCTAAACTGAGGAATCCTTTCTCCCCTATCTCATCTCCTCCCACTCCCTCTTTATTTTTATTGTGGATGTTCTGAAGATTGTTATTGAGTACTGCGATTATTAAACTTTTATTCATTGATATTCTAGAAGGAGGTAAAGAAAGGTGAAGAGTGGTTTTGTTTGTCTGCTTTCCAAGTTCCCTTAGTAAACACATTCTCTTTTTTTTTTTCTTTTTCACATCTTTATTGGAGTATAAATGCTTTACAATGTTGTGAGTAAACACATTCTCTTAACTCAAATACTCATGTCTTTTCTCAAAGGACAACTGTATTAGACACAGCCATACTTCTACCTCGCTGCTAGAGCCCAGATTTTGCTCAGAAGGTGGGGGAGGGTGTCCATCCTTTCCTACTGTGAACAAAGAAAGAGTAATTCTATTCTTAGCTCTTAGGAGAAATCCTAATGACTAAGACAAACATGGTGGTCCCATTTCTGTTGAGTAACTCTGTTAAGCCCAGTGTTGGTCAATGAATCATGAGGGAAAATCTGTTGAAGAGGCTTCTGGAAAAAGATTCTTAAAAGACATATAATAGATGATCCTTTTTCTTACATGAGACATGGTTATGTCCATATGTGGTACCTTCAACTGCTGTCTTGCCACCAGCCTAAGAAAGAATTGCAAAGAAATAGAGCAGGAGCCCTGACTGGTCCAGAAACTTGCCCTGCTATGGGCTTTATACAAGATATCCAAAATCCCCTTATTATTTAATCCAGTCCAGACAAGAGTTTCTCTTCCTTTCAGCCTAAAGTATCCTAACTAAAACAATATCATCATCTCAGAAGCTTCTTTCTCGTAAGCATTTTCTATGCAGGAATGTTATGTTCTTAGTCTGAAAAGTTCCCAAGGAAAATGAGCAGGATTTAAACAAGAATGATGAATGCCTTAGAAACTGCCTATGTTGCTTTGCACCTGTGCAACTATTCTTACAAGGTCTGTCCTGAGTCTAACTGATGCTCAGGCATAAGGAAGAGGGCAAGTGTAGAGCGCACATAGCGGGGAGGAGTTTTTACTCTAGATGATAGGCTCCTGCCACACAAGGTACATATTACCTTATTAAATAAAAGTTTAATAATCGCAGTACTCAATAACAATAATTTGTACATATTATATAGGAGCTCTGGTTTGCTCTATCTTTTTCATTTTTCCTTCAACTGTGAATACTTCATCACCCATTGCTTTCCTTTTTTTCTTCCTCCCTTTCCATGTCTGCTCTGCCAGTCTGGGGGTGTGTGTGTGTGTGTGGGGTGCGGTTATAAGAAGAAAACACTAGATACAGGAGATTAGAGACAGAGATGCACCTGTATAAAATCAGTCTTTGATGCCATTTCAACAGGAGTATATGAAAATATTTTTCTTTTGAGTATGACTGCTGAATTGAAAAAAGAAGCCTATTAATACCTTCATTACACAATTTAACATTTCACAGATTTTCATTAATCAGCTGAATTAAAGGTGGAAAGAGGATATCATCCATTAAACATCAAATAAAAATGGAGGAGAAGGGAAGGGTAAGCTGGGACAAAGTGAGAGAGTGGCATTGACATATATACACTACCAAATGTAAAACCGATAGCTAGTGGGAAGCAGCCGCATAGCATAGGGAGATCAGCTCGGTGCTTTGTGACCACCTAGAGGGGTGGGATAGGGAGGGTGGGAAGGAGACACAAGAGGGAGGGGATATGGGGATATATGTATACGTATAGCTGATTCACTTCGTTATAAAGCAGAAACTATCACACCATTGTAAAGCAACTATACTCCAATAAAGATGTTAAAAAAAAATAAACAAAATAAAAAAATAAATTCAAAAAAAAAATGGAGGAGGAAATGTGAGATTTTACTTTGGACCATTATTTTTTGAAAAACGTCTAAGTTTCTGATTCTTCATTTTACTGATGTCCCTGCATAGATGCTGAGCTCCTCTGCTGCCTGCCTTCCCAACCAGTGTTAATGGAAACCAAAGGACACTTTTATCTTACTGGGCTGGGTAGAGGAGAAGAGGCAGTGGGGACATACAGTAAGGGCCAATATAGCTACCTGAGATGAGAAAGTGAAACAGGCTGTGGCAAAAATGACACTGATAATTTTAGTAAAACTCTGCCAAGAGGGTGAGTATGGTTAAAGTTACATCATTCTTCCTGTAATTTCATCCCTCTGTTAAACAACAACTTTAAGTCAATGGGTCTTTCATAGTCCTGTCTATGTGGGGAACAGCTGTTCAACTTTTACTAGACAGCTGAAGCCATGGTGTCTGAGAAAGTGGCAGAACCCACTAATAGCTGAAAGCAGCTGCCAGCAGTTCATCATTTCCACACTGGAATGCTTCTTAGCAGAGTCACAGGCTAAATCACAGAGCACAGGTGATAGCCAGGGCCCTGATACACCAGAGCCTTGATTTTCAGAAACCCTGAACAATGCAAAAAGGCTTCGCAGCAACAACAACAACGCCACATGGACTGAACTAGTGACTTTGATCAGAAATAGAGAATCATTTCTGAGGTCAACTGTTGGAGGAAAATGGCAATTTTTACACAGTTGTCTAATGTCTTTTCCTTAGAACTAATACATTTCTTCTTTAGCATGGTTTTTCTCCAAACACTGCTCAGGAAACACATTCCAAGTTTTATAGCTTAACAGATCAGATCCAAGCATCTTCCTGTAATTTGATTTATTCCTAATAAATCAAAAAATTCCTATTTACAATAATAACAGTTGTATCTCAACAAATTTATACTGTAGGATAGTATCTGGAACTTGTTAAAGCTACTGTAAAAAAAACGGAAAAAAGCAATGCAAATCTGAACACTTATTTAACTCCACTAACAATATTCATACACATTCACAAAGAGTTTTCTTTAGCAAAAAAAACTACATTATCCCCAAGAATTTATATATATATATGAAATAATAACTCAGTGGACTTAAAAATAAAGACAAACTAGTGCAGAGTTTTTCATTTGAGTCTTATACATGGTATGTGGAAAATGCAGAGGATAAGGAAGAAAGAAGTTATATGTACTTCTAAATAGGTTATTTTATTTCCTATGTTAGCTTATCAAAATTTCTGATCCATCTCCTTCTCTATATTTTACCTTCATCCCAATTGCTTAGCCTTATTTTTTATCCTGTTATAATAATTGTTCTTAGAAATTATCACAAATTATTTTAAGAATCAGAGAAGATATGAACAAATAATTCAAACAGCAAACACTTCAATATTCTCCAAAATGAACTCAGGAGAAGGCTCTGTTTACATGTTTTCTCAGGATAGAAATGATTTTTTTGGTATGAGTTCTTACTATATTTTATTGAAAAATAAACTTCGAATATTTCCAAGTAGCCCCATGCATGTTATCAAGTAGTTAGATAAAACAAAAGCCTACCTGTGAGAGGTGAGGGTGATCCAACTGGTGTTGACGGATTTGATGGAAAACTACTGCTGGTATGGTCAGGAGAATAAATCTAACCAGAAAACAAAAGATATACACATATCAATGTGACAAAAGCAAAAATGTAAATCCATTTGCATGGAGTTATTTTTATAATCTAAGCTGCCACCCTTAAGGCTCAGAGTGAAAAACTGTTTAATCAATTTTAGAACTATTCCATCACATAAAGGCTATAGAAGCCCCAGTTTTAAAACTCGGATTAAAGAATATCATATATATTCTAATATGAGAGGAGTAAATAGATCATACCTATTTCTTTATTATCCTAGTTGAAAGTAATTTAAATTTCTAATTGCTAGAACAAAAAAGAGAAGTGATAAAAAAAAAAGAGAAGTGACTATAAAGTCAACAAGTCTGATAAACAATCTTTCTAGAATATACCATCTAAATAAATTTTATTCATTAAAAATAATCTTAGGAAACTGTTATCTTTTGAAGAGAACAGTCCTTAAAGATAGTTTTAAAAGTCAAAGAAAGTGATTTTTAAAAATAGTTATCCCTTATTTCTTTTAGAAAGTTGTTTGATTAACTACATTTTTGCCAAATTTAGCTCCTAATGATGTGTGAGTGTTGTAAAAAAATCAAACTTGCTTTCAAAGGATATTTTGTCACCCTTGAAGAAAGTGAAAAAACCCTGAAAGTTCTTAAAAAAATGTTCCCAAAATAATCTGTGGACTTTACCTCCTAAGAGGATAACATATCTGGATGCATAAATTTTGGTATTTTGGCTAAAGGTTTTGTTGCAACATTTTATATTTACTTCATATTGTTAAAAAAAATAGTGACAGAAATTCATTCAAGTTTACATAATTAACCATTAAACACTTAAAAAGTCTCCTTAATCCACGCACCAACGGATCCTAGGAACTCCTCTCTAGGACAATCCCATTCCTATAACAGGCATCATAAGTCATCTTCACATCTCAGCACTTAGGGCAGACAAATCAACTTATTTGGAGAAACTGTGGTCAAATACTTTAAATAGGGAAACTACTTGTGGGTGCAAAGTGTCATCCAATAGAAATAATCCTGCTCTGAGTAAGTTTAGCGCTCTAATAAATTTAAAGAGGCCCAAATTATGGCATATATGGGGTCTCAGCACTGGTTTTAAAGACAGTATAATATGTTGAAAAAGTCAGATACTGGGACAGGCTCACGTAAAACAAAATTCCACAGGTCACAATCATCAAACATTAACAGCTTTCATTTTTTAAAAAAAAAGAAGATAGCACCAATTAAATTGTAAGCATTGACTACAAATGAGTATATCTATACCAATTTGTATGATGTTACTAAATTGTAACTGGAAATCCCTTTACACACCAACTCTTTCCAAAGAGCCAGATCTAAAAGTTGTATATTCAGGTTGGAAAGTCATTTCATTTTATTAAAAAAAATTTTTTTTGCCACGCCAGGCAGCTTGCAGGATCTTAGTTCCCTGACCAGGTACTGAACCCGGGCCCCCAGCAGTGGAAGTGCTGAGTCCCAACCACTGGACCGCCAGGGAACTCCCAGGTTGGAAAGTCATTTTAGAAAAGCACAGTTATCAAGAAGACTTCAAAAAACTTTATGGGAAGACTTAGTAATAGGGAAGTAGTACGCTATAAGATCAATGTTGTTTGTCTTAAAGTTGTCAAAGTTGTTACCTTTTAAAAGTTACTTTTCACACCTGTGAAAATTAGCTAAAGGTCACATTTTGGTTCCTAATGGCTTGCATACATACAGTGATTTATTTCAACCATAAGTAAATTAGGTAACGTCACCGAACTTCAGCAAAAACATATCTCAACATACCCTTTTATTTTTGTAAATCACTATTTCTCATGTTTACGATTCAAATAATTATAACTTTTATTAACAACTGATGCTAACATATAAAATATGTCTTTACTATAATACTGGTAAGGGAGGGAAGGGTTGATAACACTGATGGTGGGTGGCTGAGGAGTGAAAGAAGTTCCATTTCCATGCAAAACTTTGATTATCATAAACTAGACTAACTTGCTGACTTTCAGTTTCCTTGACCGTATGAATTAATCGCATGAAAGCACTGGAGAAACAGCATTCCCTGTGTATCATACCTCCCGCTTTGTTTTCTTCATACTGCTTCCATTAATCCCTAACTGTCTAAATTTGTTTACTTGTTTATCATATGTCTCTTTCACCCTTTTCCCTAATGAAATGTATGTTCCAGAAGAGCAAGGACTTTGTCTTATTCAGATCAATGTGAATTACACAGCATCTGCAGTAGCTTCCGATTCTACAACAGTGCTGGTAAATAAAGAAAGAAGTTAGCATTTGAGCATCCCTTTTAAATCCTTGGATGTACAATTTTTACCCAGGCTCCTTCTCTCTTTTACTCTCTTATACAGTTCGCTTAATGTAGGTTTTCCGAGAGCTCCAGTCTCAGTTTTCTTTTCTATTTACCTGTGTTTCCTCTCTTTGTAATACCATTCTTTATAAAGTATCAACTATGACATCCATGTGAATGACTCCTAAGTTGACACCTCTATCCTCCTACTGGTTGCTGGACTTCTCCATCTGAGCATATCTTTCTTTCATCTCAAGCTCAGTATGTCCAAACCCAAACTTTGCATCACTGCCCCAAGCTTCCCACCCTTCCCATCTCTACTGTCCTGTTTCCTCTATCTCAGTTAGCACCAGTATTCTCATGGTCACCAAAACCACTCTCACTCTCCCTCCTTTCTCCTGTTCCTCCACTCTTCCCACCATAGACACCAATGCTCACAATTCTCTATAATGTTTCTGGGATGGGCATACATCATTCTCACTGCCATTACACTACCTTAAGCTTTTACTAGAACTTATGGCTGGACTATTTAAGTCTTTATATTTTTAGTTACTCCCCGCTCCTTTCATCCCATACATAATTGACTGAGCTATTGTCCTCAACCAGTTTTGAACAAATGCCATATAGCACTTCCTGTTGTCTACTAAATAAAACAGAATGACATTTGACATATTCCGTTATCTGGTTACAAAAATATCTTTCTACCTTATAACCTACATAAAGCATTATATCAAACAAAATATTTTTTTCATTTTCTGAACACAGCTTGTCCTTGCAAAAGGCCTGTTTCTTAACTTCTCCCTGATGGAATTCTGTAACACATCAAAGCCCAACTCAAATGTAACCTCCCCACTTACACTCATTTTCACTTCCCTTATATTCTTAGTGTAACCTGTTACTTCTCTTTGGTATTTTACTTCACACTATGCTCTATGTTACCATTTTTCTATCTTCTCTCCTTGACTGTAAGCTCTTTGAAAGCAGGGACCTTATACTGTTCAACACTGAATCCATCATTTTCTGTCACTGTTTTGCACAAGTAGGTGCTCAATATTTAAAAAAAAAAAAAAAACTTGAGCGATTAAATTGCACTTGAAATTCGCTACAATACTTTTTGATAAAAAAGCGGAATTCAGTAAATAGTTTAATCTCAGCATTTATATAGTGGGGTTCAGTAACAGGAATACCAAGGGGAGAAAAAGATACTACTATAAAGATGAATTCATTTACAAATCAGTTTTATGGTATAAGCTTTGAGAACAATATGGTAAGGTTCCAATATTTCTGAGAATTAGTGTTGATATACTAAGCTGTCCATACCGCATGGTTAGGCAGGTATGGGCTTTTGACGACATAAGCAGACTATCAACCCTTATTTTCCCTGATAACTCTGCCATTACAGCTAAATAATCCCTAAGCACGTGAAGGACTGGTGACAACTTCTTTATCTCAAAGAAGGAAGTTTATACTTTAGAGTCATTTTGCAATGACTACCTTGCAATGACTAAGCAAAATGATGTTATATATAAAATGGGTGTGGGCTCTTAAAACTCACTGTGAAAACAGGAGAAGCAGTACCAAAAGCTTATCAACATATAATTTCTGGTGTTTTTATCAAAAGCACCTTCTCCATTTGTATAATAAAAGGCATTTTCTCCACTCACTCATCACATTCCCTGGTTCTATTTTGCCCTAAATTAAAGTGATGACAGACAGAATTGTTACTAATACTTTTCCTGAACTGACAGATAGCCTGGCAAATTACAGGACTTTTTCTTGTTCCTTTTACTTTCATAAAAAGAACATGCATGTGGGAAGGGAGCAACAACATTAAAAGAGCAGAATAATACAGCCTTTTAGATCACAGATCATGTCATTAAACTTCACTTCTGCATATTTATTCTATTACCAAATGACAAACTATACTGATTCTACAGAAACTGTTGTGCTACTTTAAGAAATTCTAAACATAAGGCTTTATTTGACAAAGAGCATTCTAAATCAGGAATACATTACTTTTTGTACTTTCTGACCTTAAAGAACTCCTAACATAGATGTTTCAAAGAAAAAAAAGAGAAGGAAAAAAAATCAGTTACTTAAAAAATGGGTTTGGGAGTGATTTAGAATCTAGAGCATAAACACAAAGTAAGAACTCATTCTGCATGCAGTCCGTGGTCCTCATACTGTTAAGTGACCAATGATGAATAACTCCCAATACCTTCTGCCAGGCTTAAACGGTAATATGCCTCATTTTACTGCAACAAATGAGGCTCCTCCTCCTATCAGTCACGGTCTATTCCGATCAGCAGGGTGCCAATAAGCCAGAAGCTAATGAAAAGGGCTTCAGACAAAAAAGAAACAATGGAGTGCTCCCAAGCCCAACCTTGGAACTGCAAGCCCAATTTTTTAAACACTACAGTGCACATTTCAGTTAATCTTTATTATGCTAATGTTATTGAGTCTAAGGAACAAAGAAACTTATTTCATGAATTACTTTTAAACATCAACTTCCCTGAATTTTCTTTTCTTTTGTTAGAGACTACTGACCATTTAACTATCTAGATTAAAACACACACACACACACACACACACACACATACACAATACACACACATACATATACTCTCTCCCTTTCCTTTGCTCTGAGGTAGAAATCAAAACATAAATTATCACAAAGAAGTCTGATATAATCAACAAAGTTCAACAGTCTTCTTGTTTGATCTCCTCTAAATTAAAGACCAAGTGTTTTGATATGGTATTAGGCACTGAAATAAACCAGATGTTTCTTCTCTATATAACTCTCCATGGGCACAATCTTAAAGGGTTATTGTCTGGCAGACGTTCAGGGAAACACAGAAATGGCACGAATATCCAGATTTTCCTTTCCCTCTATCTACCCTAGTTTATTATCTAAACTAATGCATAATCCATAGGGCTTTGGGAACTTTGTGTAAATACTTTCATGTACAATTCTCTTTCTAGCTATCCTGAGATTAAGACCACAATTATCCAGGCTTAAACCTAAAATAAAGGAACCTTTGCGAATGTATTATCTGGCCTTACATGTTTAATCACCCAGTATTCTGTGTGCTTTTTAATACATAAACTGAAGAACAAAGGTTGTAACCTCTGTTTCACACATGAAAGGGCATCTAAGACATGTATCAGACATTTGGGGAGCTATTAGAAATAACTTCTAATGGCAATAGCATGGCATTTCTCCATCTAAACCTAGATGCTGTATTTAAAATGTCACATTCTATAGAACTTAAAATTTCAAATACTCATGGTCACCATTTCCAAAGATCTGTAATACCTAACATCAAATTCTGAGACGCATGTCAGACTCTCAAATGTAATCCTCATAAAATTCCTTCTACTCATCTCTTCTAATCCTTCCTATCCCCAATGTATTTTTTTGTCTGTTTTTCAGGACATTCTAAGAGCACTAAAGTGAATATGAGTTTGTAATGGAAGTTAGAGAAAGAATGTGTTTGGGGGAGGTGTCTGGTGCAGAGTGGGGCAGGAGATGGATTGAAGGAAGGGGTCTGAAGTGTGCAGACTATGGCATGCCGTGATGGAGCAGATGGAATGCATCACCGTCAGCTATGACAGAAATGATTTATGGAATGACCTGGCTGCTCCTGCCTAGTAACAACACAGGATGACAGAGCTGAGTTTCCATGACAACCAAAGCCCACCCACTAACTAGATTAAACATCCTCCCCTGGCTTCCACTCACACTGAATTTAGATTTTCTTTTCCAAATGCCAATTGGTTTAGCTAGTATGTTGGTCGTAATATGGGAGAATAGTCAAGGACCTGAAGGGTAACTGAAAAGGAGCTTGGAGGACCACTGAGAACATCACAAATTCCTGCCTGCCTATCTGCCAAGGATCCTTTATGGAAGTTTTCTTTGAATGAAATAAACAAAAACTTTTGAGAAAAAAGCCCCTGAAATGCAGGTTATACTTTTTTAAGTTGTCTAGTATCGAAAGTTCAAATGTTATTTGTCTTTCTACCTGTGAAATATCTGCTACTGGATTCTTACAGAATCAGCAGAAGGAATCGGCAAGTCAATCAAATACCTGGGAGGCACTCATTTAATATTACAGAATAATTTTCTTCCAAAGTAGGTAGTTTTCATCATGTGGAATAAGTCCAGAATAAGTGAGACAACTCCCTTTAATCCTCATCAACACCTTGTAAAATAACAGTCCCTGTACCACTGGTCTTTCTGGAAGTGAAGCTAGTTAGATCAGATCTAATCTAATATCTAGGCTTTACCCTTCCTAGCTTGGTGATCCCTAGGGCAAGTTACTTAATCTTTCTGAGCCAAAGTTACTTAACCTTTTAAACCTTAGTTCCTCATCTGTAACATGGGAATAATAATGCCAACCTCACAGGGCTTTCTTGAGGATTAAATGAAACGACGCATGTAAATGCTTAGTATAGTGCCTAGCACCTAGTAAGCATACAAATTACAGATGATATTTTTGTGGGTTTTGTTGTCATCATCATAATTTTTGTCATATGATGCAAGACTGAATTCAACAAACATTTACTGAGCTCTATTTTGTGTGAGCCACCACTATGTGGTAGATGAATTTGACTTGGCTTCATTTCTCAAGAAACGTGTACTGCTCTGGAGTAAGGTTTATTTACAGAAACCATTCACAAAGAGGTTTCTCTCTTTAAATTTCAACAGTTGCTTCCTACTACTCACACATTAAGTGGTCTGCCTTCCCCATGAACAGCAGCAAATGTGTTTGACAGAGTTAACTGCACTTCACAGTAAGACATAAGTAAGACAACTCTGTGAAAATTCTGAGAGGCATATCACTCAGGAGGAAAAAAGAAAGGAAGAAAAAGCCTAAGGAGAAACTTTAGAAAATACAAAGCAGAAGTGCCTCTTAAATAATTAGATGTGGAATCTTTATGGACTACTGGTAAATGTTCTCCCAAACGAATGGATTTCGTTTCAATGTTTTAAGGATCATATATTAAAACCGATCACTGCCTTTATTAAAGCAACTCATTGCTTTGTCATTAACATTCTGGTGTGATGTAAACTACTTGCTAAGGAAAATACTATGGGATTCCTTCAAATTAGTTTTACTCATTTTAGCGTGGGTTCTTCAATGAATCTGTTTTTTTCCTTTTTGGGAAGGCTCTCATCTCCTATGTCTTGAATCAGCAGCAGATGCTTATTTTTTCCTTTAAAAAAATATATATAAAATACCTTCCATGTTAGAAAAAAATCCTTATAAAAGCACTTCCTTCTCTGGATCAGAAGAATAACTAAGTTATGTTTCTTGGTTCCACTTGACTTATTTTAATGGGCAACTCACAAAGTATATGTTTAAAACTAATAAACAGATTGAACTATTAACCTCAGTAATCTGTGCTTTAGATTTCAAAATGCCCAAATTTCTTTTTCTTTTCCCTACATCTGTTGCATTAAGACAAAAACAGATATTTAAATTGAAATTAGAAGGACAGTTCTTGTGGGAATAGGGTGGGAAGGTGTTCTCGTGAATTATTTTAAGGGCAGTACAAATCAATACAAACCGAAAATAGCTCTAAATGAGTAATGAAGTGGTCCTGTTATAACTACACCCTTTAACTATGACGCATACTGCCCACAAAATCTAATCACTGCATTCAGCAGTGTAAAAATCATTCAGCAAAATATGTAAATTCAATACTCACAGATGCCAAAGCTTTTCCAAGTGCATCACCTGTCTGTGAGCTTCCAGCAGCATTTCCTCTGGTTCCTGAGTATTTCAAAGAGGAAAACAAATCAAGAAGTTTAGCAGGCAAGCAGGCATGCTTTTCAGCACTCTGCCATTATTTCAATGGTGTTCTCCATTGTTGTTGCACATCTGTCACAATAAACCTGCAAATACTCTGCATGTGTTGTATTTAGTAAGCTAAAGTAAAGATGGGTTCCTTATCAGTTTGTACATTAATGAAAATCAGAAAGTTTCTTTTCTTCCTTTCTTTCATTTTTAAACTCAATACTAAAAAATACGTTGAGTCAAAAGGTACAAATTTCCAGTTATAAGTAAGTACTGGGGGTGTACGTGATAAATATAACTAACGCTGATGTATGTCATTTAGGAAAGTTAAGAGAGTAAATCCTAAGGGTTATCACAAAGAAAAAAATTTTTTCTATTGCTTTAATTTTGTATCTATATAAGATAATGAATGTTCACTGAACTTATTGTGATAATCATTTCATGATGTATTTAAGTCAAATCATTACACTGTACACCTTAAACTTATACAGCGCTATATGTCAATGACGTATCTCGATAAAGCTGGAAGAAAAAAATATGAAAAGAACAAAAAAATATATATATATGTATTGAAAAATATGGGATTCACTACAAATCGCCAAATTCAGTTTTAGGGAGTTTTGTCAACCTAAAAAAGCTCACCTAGGATGCTATCTGATCCATTGATGGGAGGGGTGTGTGAGGCAGCAACATAAGGTGAACTGCTGGTACTGGCACGGTGGAAGCTGGACATTGGTGGAAGACTTGTGTTTATGTCTGTTGGTGAAACTGAGTGTGGAGGATAACTCTAAAGAAAGGGGGAAAGAGACATGATCTATTAAATACATTTTCTGAATAATATGCACATATAACTGGGCAACTACTATAACAGGTTAAAAAGAACATCATAAATTAGCAGCTGAAGAGCACTACTCTTGTCATTTACTTTTTCAAAAGGCATGAAGTAAGCCTAGAAGTATTTCAATATTCAGAAGTTTTGGCAGAATCAAATCTTACACTTGTAATCCAAAAAGAAACACAAGTGAGGACAAAGTGTTGCTGCACCCTAGTCATGTGTTACAGCCTACCAAGCGGTCATGTGAATGAAGGCTGCCATAACTACTGGATTGAGACATGTGGGAAGTGGAGGTCCCCAGAATTCCACCAAAACCAGGCTGGCTCATCCCATTTGATGAACTCCAAAGGTCAGAAGAATTGTGGGTCCCATCTAAGACAAAAAGAGAAATATAAAATTTTCCTTAGCCAAAATTTTTTCTTTTATTTTGATGATGCTATAAAAATTCAAAGGGTACCCTCCAGATATGTTTTTTCCTCCCCTTTCCAACCTAGTCTTCATCTAGTTTTCTTCCCTCCAAACTGTATAGTTACTATGTTAAATGAAGGAATAAAACTTTATAGTTAGAGGGAGAAAAAGTAATCTAAACTGTAGTAGGCAGGTCATTATAAAAATCCTCACAAGACCTAAATTCATATCAGGGAGGACAATAAAAATTCCAAATTTGGGGATAGGTTGGATTTAACTTTTGGTTAAATGGTATACCTATATACAAAAAGTTCTTAATCTATAAGCAATGTATATTATACCAAACATTCTCAAACTAGAATAAAGAAGTTTCTCTTACAGAGAACCTAAGTGATGGATAATGACTATATTATAGTCAGCCTTCAAAAGAAATGTGTTAGCAATGACTTCACTCTCCAATGTAAAGTCAAGGAACCATTTATGTAGTAATTTATTGCTCCCATAGTCCAAAACCACAGAAGACCAAATAAAAATGATTTGCTAGACAAGAATGAAAGGAAGTGCAACACTTTTTCTCTCTTAAAGTCTTATTCTGTTCTATGATATTCACTTTTTATTTGCACTGATAATTCTAGGGGTGATATGAATCTGTAATTTAAACAAGAAACTAAAATTGCTAATAGCTTTTATACATTTAAATCCTAAAATGAGAAAGAGCAGCTTTACTCACTTTTCTCAACTGAAGTCCTTTATAAATTCAATCAATATTAGATGGGCACTCCGATGCCTCGCTGAATAATCCAACTGCATTGCAGTCAGCAATAATCAGCAATAGGAAACTTTAAAACTAAATTTTAATTTGCTTCAGCCAAACATATCTAGATAAAAAATGTCTGAACTTCTATACAGATATTCTCTTTCCTCACAACTTCAAAATATTAGCTAATATACAAGAGATAACTGTTGCAGTACTTGACAACTATCTGGCAGTACTTACCTTGCATAAAGAAAGTGCTAGCAAACATACTGGTTGGTGGCTTGGGAGATGGATAACTAGGAGATTCACGGTTGAAGTCATCTGAATTTGGGGACGGTGCATATACCTTAAAATTAGACAGGAAATTTAATTAAAATGTAAATGACTGTCATACCACTTATGTAAAATGTGTTTCCTGAAGGGCCTAAAAAGGCCTATCCAATATCTAAAAAGGCCTACCACAAATCCAAATAAACTGCCTAAATCCTCATAAATAACGTCTAACTTGGATATTATCTACCTGTTTGTTTTTGCTGATTACTAGAGAAAAAACTATTCTAAATATCCCTGTAATGCATCTTTGTGTGACAATTACATCAGGTGGTTGAATAAAGTCACAAATGTTGACTTTGTTTACAAAACACAAATCCGTATAGGCTCATGATTCAAAATGTGATAGTGGAAACTAATGTCTTTTGAATACAGCATGAAATAAAATTTGTTTTATTTTATGAACTTGTTCATAAAATTCATTCTTTTCACTGTTACAAGATTTACCAAATCAAAACGAGTTAGATTAAATGTTACTATCCTTTACTACTATTAAAAGTTAACTGTGAAAGGCACAACACAATTGTTCAGAAACTTCCTTAACTTAGTAGGGTTGGCAAAATTAAAACCAAGTTCTGCTCAGGGGTTTTAATTCTTTAATTTCAAGTATATTTTCAAGTCTGGCACAGCTTTCAGGAAAGTCTCATTTAATCTGTCAGAGCAGTATTAATTTCCTTTGGTAAACCTTTGCTTCAGATAAACAAAGTATGAACATTTTGAATTGGCAAATGGCCAACTCTGTCATTTCTCTGGAAAACTAAATGGGCATCCAAATAACTGTAATAATCAAAACATGATCAAACCATTCTCATGATGACTACTGAAACCAAGAAGGAAAACAAGTAAGTAACACTTAAGGTGATGCATGGTCTGTTAAAGTAAAAGTAAACCAGGAGTCAGGAAGAATGGAAAGGTGTCCTATTGTGAGCAGTGTATGAAACATATTTCTTTTGTTTAGTTTGATAAGGGTACATCTATTAAATTTTAATCAAAAATAAAAATTCAAAGTGTTCACTTAACGTGGAAAAAAGTAACTAGCTCAATAAAATTATGGGAGGATTCGTAAAAAAAGCATACACATTTTTTGCATAAGCACAGAAGATTTCTGGAATTACACATAAGAAACTTAATGGTTACACCTCTGGACTTATAATTGGGGAGGAAAACGTTTGCTTTATGCCTTTCCACACAGTTTGATATTTTTATCCAGCATACATTCCTATGCACTAATAAAAAAGTGGAGGAAGCACACACAGAGATTAAAATGGGAGCCAATTTTTTATTTACATAAACTTTCATTTATTCTTTCTCTGAGGCATTAACTAACTGTAAAGATTCCTGGTAAATTACCTAACCTTCTGAGACTCAATTTCCTCATTTGTAAGATGGTGCTAACATTACCTGCATGGGGGCGCAGGGGGTGATGGGAAGATTAGATGAGATAATAATACATACAAAATGTTTAGGGAATTCCCTGGCGGTCCAGTGGTTAGGACTCTGCACTCTTAATGCCTAAGGAACAGGTTTGATCCCTGGCTGGGGAACTAAGATCCCACAAGCCGCGCGGCCAAAACAAAACAAAACAACCCCCCCCCAAAAACAAACAAAAACCACAAAAACAACCTGGATTCCTCAAGATGGCTAAGGTGCACAGAAGGCTCGAAAATGTTTAGCATGGTAACCACTCACTAAGTATTAGCTAATAATATCAACTTTCGAATTCTTATAAGAGCAGTTACACTGCTACATACTGTCCCTGTTTAGTACTCAACTGCTATTTCTTATAGTTTTTGTCCAACATCATCCTACTTATATATACAGTTCACCCTACATAAAAGTTTAAAAAGTCCATTTTTAGTCTTCTTGCTAGCCATGCTATTACAAGCACAGGTGTGTCTTTTTAATGGACTGGCATTCAGGTTAGTTTCCTACTTCTTACATCCCAGAGGGGAAAACACACACTTGTGGTACCTGAGATGTCTGGGACAAGATATATTCCTAAGAATTACCCAGAAGGATCCTAGATAGGGGATTATGCATTATACATATTAAACATATTTTTCTAGTTTAGTGCTATTACATAAAGACAGAGTTAGAATGAAAGAATTGGATATACACAAATGTGTTTGCAATGTATTAGATAGGCTGATAGACAGGAAAAGTTTTCAGGAAAGGAATTTTGTACTTTTTTCTTTTAATCAAGTTTCAGCATCAAAATTTAGCTTTAGCTAGATGTCCTCTGTCCCCTTTATAATATACAGATTTTTCCCAAACTACGTTGAAACCACAAACAACAAAAAACAGTATATCCACGGATGTAGAAAGAAAATACAAATGAGAATAAAATTTAGAAGACAGCATTAGAACATGTTTTTGTCACAAATGCTTATTTACTATGTATACCATCACTGATCTAAAAGTATACAATATAAAATTCTCTAATTCTATCTAGGTTATAAATTGAAACAGTACATAAACCTCCCAATGATACTTATGAAAAACTCCAGTTTTGATGTGTCATTTCACACACAAAAATCTACATAATCTGTCAGTTAAAATTTATATATAATCTCTCAATATATATTTCTTTATCCTTATTTCTATTCAATTCACTATATTCCATACAAGATAAACTTACACTTAAAAAAATTTTAAATGTATGCAATTACAAAAGCAAAGAATTTCTGCTGATTTACAAAAGAACTTTTGCTGACTTTATTGATTTACAAATCGCTGTAAATAAAGGAGAATATGCTGATCAGATAATGGTCAATTGATGACTATCATGGAAAGCAAGAAAACCAAGACAAACACACGAAGCAGAAGAGGCTTGCCTGCTTGCCTCTTGTATGTAAAAATTTTGAAGCTGTATTAAGAACACAGGGCTCATTTTAGGGCAAAGTTGTTTTTAATGTTAGTCTCTATAAATAGACTTTGAAAAAGATAAATGGACTTTTAAAGAATAGATCTTATAAATGAAAATGGTAAAAACTCTAAACTACTAGAAGTTTATCATTTATTTACTAACATAAGTTCAAAGTTTTTATCATGATAAAAATGTTTTGAAAACCGTGGTTCTCAAAGAGGCCCATCTAACAGCATTTCTAACACACGACAAAAAACTTTACTTTTGGTATCTTAACCATAGCTTGCAAAAACATAGATGCAATGTTATGAAGCAGCAGTTGTGCCAGTTGCGATTTTTCAGATCAAAGAGTTCTTGCGGCAAAGCACAACTGATGTGGTCTCAAAGACTTTATTAACTCCAGATGTAGGGAAATAGTCAGCCAATTCCACAAAAAGAGCAAGTCTCTTTTAGTTACAATCAGTACTGGCCACAAATTAAAACCAGACTGCTTATGTCATCTGATCACCTGCACATAGATGCCAGTTTTTTCCTAGTTAATGATCTAATCACACATTTAAATCTTAAATATGATTTTGTATCACAACAAACAAAATTAAGAGAAAGGAATATGTGTGCTTAAGGTGATTAAAATCTACCAGGAGTCACACTATTTTAAAAAGAAACAGAAAAAGTACAATTAAGTAATTTAAGATGTTCTATTGAAATGCGGTAATTAGAAATTTTCTTTAGAATTCTAGTCTCCATTTCAGAATGTCAGGTTCAAAGTAGGTATCATGTGGGAATGTCCTTCTTTCTCAAGTACTTAATTTTTCTCCTCCAGGAATGGAGAAGAGAGAAATTTTGAGTGTTGGGTGAACAGAACCATAACATTTACCCCAACTTAAACGAATATAACTGAAAATCTAACAGATACCTCCCTTTCATTGTTAAGTATGTTTGAAAAGAATAAATTCACAGTAATATCTCTACTGTCCTCATCCCATCAACCCAAACTTACTTTTTAAGAGTGACAGAGTACTTCAGGGATGAATATTTACATTACTCTATACAGTGATTACACAATTATCCTTGGAATGTTTTAGCTCATAAAACCAATTGGAGTCAAGTTAGCAAAAACATTCCTTTTTTTCCTGCTTGGGTGATTCAGTTTAGTCATATGGATCACCCCAGTTCAGGGCAGTCCACTCTCTGTTTAGCTTTAGAAGCTGGAGCTGTGCACTGTGCTCTTGACTTCAGTGCATCCATCCTGTAATTAATATTGGAAACATCTCTGTAAGGCAGAAAGGCATGATTTTCTGATAGTTGTTCAGCAAAGATGAAAAAAAGTAGAAGCTTCTGCTAAAAAGATATTTTTTTCTTTTTATCTTGTCACATCCAGTGATGAGTTAAAAGATGATGCCATTCCCTATGCTTTTAAAAATAGATCCAAAGCCTGTGTGGTAGCGGATATCTTTAAATGTTCTAAATGATGAGGAAATGAACTGGGAATTTTCTTTAGTATGTGAGAATAGCTCGCTATATATCTTAATTAAGACACCCTTCCACAGAAAATGAGAGGAATGCTTTAGACGGGCACTGTCCAATAGGCTTCTGTAATAATGGAAATGTTCTATATCTGAAAAGACGGTAATGTATCTATGTACAATACAGTAGCTACTCGTTACATGTGACTACTGAACACTTGAGATGTGGATAGTACAAGTGAGAAACTGAATTTTTAATTTTAATTTAATTAAATAGTCATTTGTGGCTATTGGTTACTATATTGAACAATACAGGATGAGATCACTCTTCCTTACCCACCAGTTTAAAATTAGATAAATTATTTTGAAAGAAATATTCTAGGAGTCTCATAAACTCCAAAGGCTATGAAACAAAAACCAAAACTCTTAAACATTTTGGGAACACCTTTATCTAATTTGGAAAGAAGAAAGACGGAGAAGCTTATCAATTTTTCTGAACATGCTCTAACACAGAAATTATTACCGATATTTCATTATGTTTAGGCTCCTATTAGCTCTTTTGTCAAGGTGGTTTGACTAGCAGTTCTCTTTAAGTTCCAATATGTTAAATACCATTAAACACTTTAATGCTAACATTACACCTCCAATGTGTGAAACGTTTATGCTAATAGCATAAATCATCTCCAGCATAATCTTTATCAACTGACCAAAATAATAAGGCAAAACAAAATCATTTGGCTAATTTACCCTACCATCATAATTTTAAAATAAAAATGTGATACTATATTCAGGAGCATACACTTAATTTATCTCATTTTATGTAACTATATTTTGTATTAAGCAATAAAAATTTTTCAAGATCTAGCTGAGTATCTAAAACCTGACAACTAACAAACAAAACAGTTCAGGTCACTGGAAAAAAAGAAAACCCCAACCCAACTCAAATTCTAGCTTTAAAATCTGTAATTAAACCTCTGGGCCACTGATTTTAAAAATAGGCACATTTAAGGGTCAACACTCAAAAACTAAGAAAGAAAAACTAGGTAATTATTATAAGAATTTTTTAGTTACTGCTGGTCAACTTATGCAAGTTTCACACACAATAATGTACATAAACAGTTTCCTTCTACCTCTGCATTTTGTGGGACCTGAATTTACTAAAAAGAGGCTGTTTAAAAAAGAGTAAGTAAAATTTCTGCTTTAAATAATTGGACTCACTGAGATAAGAGTGCTAAGTAAGTAAAAGTTAAAGAAATTTTACTTAAAGAAATTTAACTAAAAGTTAAAGAAATTTCCTAAAAACTATTCCCTATTGATTTTTCTGATCATTTTGGATCCACTGTTTTCTATGCATACTGACCTTATGCATAAACTCAGATAAAAAGCGTATCTTTAACATAAATGTCAAAATCTTAAAGTTTCTGAACTTCAGGGCTTCCCACTTTCCTGGTTCCCTCTTTAATCAAAATTAAAACAAGCACAACCCAAAAGAAAAAGACATTTAAAAATTTAAGTACATGAAATAGCAGTCTAATTTAAGAGTCTCCTAACATCCAAGAATATTTAAACAAATGACAGATTTGATAAATATCTCAATGTTTTCAGTATTTTAATATTACATAAAAGTAGTAAATTTTGCCATAAAGTCCAACCTACTACTCAAGTTTTTATGGTAATTCCAAGCCTGGGGGGGGGAATATTTATATAGTTCCAGTACTAAATATTGTAAGAACTGAAACCAAAAGGCATCATAAAGCAAAATGTCTGAAGTAGGACTAACTCAGGGACACACAAGCTATCCATGAAAGATACTTTTCATCTAATTAGTTAGCCTGATAAAAACACAACTGAAATTTCTGTAAAAGGCATAAATATATGTTAATATTTTCAACACTCATAAATAAAAGGACCAATATCTTTTCCCAAGAATTTCCGCAGAACGTTTAGCGGTGAAATAATGTAAAATTTCCTTTTTAACAATGATAAGAAAAAAGAATTCTAGCTTTCAGTACAAAGCAGCTTAAAATCAATTACTACTGCTGCTATCTAAAAAGTATAGTTGAGTAATAGTGGTTTTCAAGTGTGAGAATTTCATCTTAGTAAGTCAAGCACATTTTAATTAATCTTAACATCACTGGGCATATTTTATCAGTTCTTTATTGTAACCAGTATCATTTTTATAATAAGCACAAATTTTTTTCCTGAGAGATAAACCATGGAATTTTTAAGGGACTGGGTTTGAAACTTGTATGCTAGGATAATGTACTGAACAAATCAATGAGTGTCACTTCGCTATCTACATTTTAAAAATATTTAGACCTAACAATACAGCACCTGATCCCTGTCTTCAATATGTTCATGAGCTAGTGGAAAGGGACATAAATTTCCTTCTAAAAGATTAATAAACCTGACCCGTGACAACATACTCTCCTGGCAGGGGCTTAACTTCCTGGTATTTATTTGTGTCCACTTGAATCAAGAAAAAAAGACCTTCTTGGATTCATGTCTAGAATATAGTCTCATATATTTTTGATAAAGGGAAAAAAAATCAAAGCAGATTTAAGCTAAACTCCTTGTCATCCAATGTCTTTAGCATTCCAACTTCAGAGAATTCTTAAATGACTTCATGTTTTCCTCATCATACAAATGTTAGATTTAACCCTACTGGGCCCATAGACAGCCTGGAAATTTGAATTAATTAATTATATACTTTCCTCTCTCATGTTAATTAGCAGTAAATCCCCAACGGAACAGAAATGTAGCTCTATATACTCTCATATTGGTTTCTGTGCTTTTATTAACTGAAAATGTTTATTTGAAAAATAAATCTTAGAAGTATTTACAATGCAATTTTAGCTACTTGCTGCTCTAATTCTTATTATAATACAAATTATGTGGGGAGGCAGGTGCCAAAACCATGGCTATACCAATTTTCACTACTATGAGTTCTACTAGAAGAGGCCTGCTAATTTCCTGCATTTAAAAACATATCTAGGATAGTTTTAAGTTCTTCATCTTAAATAGAAACTAGTAAAAAGCTGCTTGACTGACCATATCAATTAGCATTCATAAAATTGTAAGTCTGATCATATATGCAAAATATATTTATTTGTAAATGGCCTAGTGTTTTTCTCAGTGACATTTTCTTTCCAATGGAGTACTTGGATACAACCAGTAGTAAGGATAAGTGAAATCTGGCCCTTTGCTATGCAGACTAGTTTACTTGTCCTTGGATGATAGAAAAGAGAAAACCTGCTCTTAGGAGACAGACCTGGGTTCAGTTCTGGCCTCAACACTTAACTAACAGGGTGGGGCTTAAACAAGTTACCTAACTTCCCAGCACCAATTTTTCCTTACTTATAAAAGGAGGCTAGTAACAGCTAAATGACAGAGTGGTTATGAGAATTAAATGAGGTAAACATAAAGTCCCCAGCGTAGTTCCTGACACAGAGTAGCCCTTATGATCATGTTAGTTCCTGTCTCTTCTTTCCCAGATTCCATACAAAGAAGGTGAATATTCAAAATGTGTTTCTAAGCTTGAGTTTTAAAACTTGGATTTCTGTGTTGTCTCTAATAATATTAAAATAATCCCCTGAAATAATGAAAAGAGCATCATGTCTGTACTTGCTGCAATTTTTATACCTGGAACACTTTGCAGCATCTTCAGTTCAAGGCCTAGAAAATGGAGGCTGATGAGATCAGAGGAAGGCTGAAACTCCAGAATCCCAAGGTGAAGAGAACAGGAATCCTCTCCTCCCAAAACTTTCCTTCCTTTACCTCTAAGACTTTCTACCTTTCTGCATAAAGGACACAATTGAGTCATATCAATGAGAAAACTGAGAGCAGGCCAAGTTCTTTATAAGTAAGGAATCTCAGAAATCCATTATTCCTTGCTATTTTTCAAAGTTCAAAAAATATTCAAAGTGATTTTAAGTCCCATATTTATCATAAACACATATTAATATCTTATAGCATGGTACATAATACAGCTACACAAAAGCTGCATGTGATATAAAACATTAACCCCTTCTCTTTTCAGATAGTGGGGAAAACAGGGTTAACATTTTTGCCTTTTCTTTTCTGCACATAGATGCCCAAGCCTCTTATATTTCCAACAGTACAATACGGACACATAATCTTAAATAACAAAATATGAAAAGGCTCTTCTCTTATTAATCTATTTTTTCCTAGAGTCTGTTCAGTCTATTTATTAAATTACCCCAAGCATCCATAAATATATGGAAATCCACCTGAAAATTTAAAAATAAAAACCGGAAAAAAAAGGAAAGCATTTTCTTTAAGCCCAGTATCACTCAGGATTTCTCACTCTTTCATAATACCCATAAAATGATCTTAAAAATGAAATCAAAATATTAATATTCAAAATATAAATCTGTCCTATCATCTTAAGATAAACTGATAAAATGGAGTTAAAGAGTGAGCTTAAATTTAACTGGTTTATTATGAGAATTATACAAAAATTCCATAACTCAAGTGAGGAAATACATTTCACTTAGACTCTGGCAATATTAATTTAAAGTGCTAGTTTTTACTATAAAGCATTGATGGGTAGACATTTCCCAATATATACAAAGATGAGGTATTTACCATAGTCTTTGGATAATATAATTACATACTATACGATTTTCTTATTGAAGAGTTAGAATAAAAATAATAAACTAGATGTGGTAAAAATAAAATACATGTAAGAAAACACATATAAGACTAAGGGCTTATGATACAGAGGACTAAGAAAATATATCATCCTTTACGTATTTTTCGAGAACATAAAAGTCACCTTTGACCTATATCAAGCACAGGCTATCAACTTTCAGGCTACACTTTTCTAACATACCAGCCATGTCATCTACCGTAAGCCTGGAAATACTTAATACGATCAAAGCTGTCCCCCACCCCTCCACCCCCAAATGTAGAACAAAGAGAAATGCTGTAATAGAGTGATCTGTGCTCTTGAAAGAATAAAATCTAAACTCAATCTGAGTTATAGTCTCTCTGCTTCAGGGGTCCTGTATGATTAATTTTACTAAACTTGCACACACACCATTTTCAAACAGACTATTTTACTTAGAATTGGACATAAAAGAAAAAAATTTCACATTTGAAAGACAGTTGCCAAGGAAATTACATAGAGATCAAGTTATTTCACTTATACTACCCATCTAAATCTACCTCTCACATTCTCCAAAGCTCTGTTTATATGGCTAGTGTGAACACATACTTTTTAATGAGTTTAAGGACATTTTGGCTTGATTGTCATCTAGTAAGAAAGCTTACTGAAAAGTTAAGAACCAAATGCTAACGAAGTCCAAAGAGGCCTTACCAAAGCAGTCAGAGAACGAAAAAGTGCTTTCATTAGTTCTCACGTACACTGGTTAAAGTCATATGCTACTTTAAAACATTTTCAAGTGGTAAAAAGGGAACGGACCAACATAACTGATTGTATACCTATTTTAGGAAAATGTGATTAATTTTTTTTGTAACTTCAAACATTAACATTAAAAATGCCTCCACTCCTGACCAAAAAAAATCGCTAAAGTCATTTACGTATTTAATAAAACACCTGAGCTAATACATTGTTTTGGAAAAATTGAGGAGGAAAATACTGAATTCCTGACATAAACCCAAGATTGTTATTCACTAGTATAACATTTTTATGTTTATCAACTATCTTATAAAGATAACTCCTATTGAATATTCCAGAGAAGTTCACCTTCTTTTTAGAATACACAAAATCCTCTGACTTAAAGATATTTTTGTAGAAACATACTAAGTAATTAATACTGAGTAATTAATTTAAAAAACAGAGAAGTTTTACTTAGCAACACAGAAAGGTATTATTTTAAAACATCTAACCATGTGCTATAAATCGACCAGAAATACATTCTTTGGAAAATGTATAAATGCACTCTTTGAAAAATAGTGATTTATTTTATGAATCTGTACAGGGTCAAAATTCTAGTTTGATTGGAAACAGATGGTATCTGAGTAAAGTCAGGCTCCGGACCTGAAACTCCAAACAGGAAATACGGCCCTCACTAGCTGACTGCTTCCCTAATCATTCCCAGAGCTTCATACTTGTTATTTTTATGAATATCTAAGATGACTTTCATCTTTCCCTTCTATCTACAAAGCATCAAGTAATCTTCCCTCTTTCTCTCTCTCTGTGTTATATATGTATTTTACATGTAGATTATATGTTTACAATATAAGAAAACATTAAAACAAATGTACTTTCAAGCTCATTACTAGTAAAGACATCAGGCATTAAAAAAATATCCCACAAATTCAAGTTTATTTTCTATATTATTTTAAAAATAAAAGCCAAAAACTATTGAGTAACTATGTCAAAGACAACTTTGCTAACCTTACTTACAAAGAAACATACAATCTTAACATATTACAGAAAATGATAAAACAAAACCTCACAGGTTTTAGTAAAAAGTAATTAATCTACCCTCCCTTCCCTTAAACAAACCAGTTAGAAGCTATCTGAACAAAGAAAAAGACTTACCGTTTTTCCATTGTAGTAATACATCAAAGAATTGCTGCCCATTCCAGGGACAGGATAAGCACAATACATGTTGATTTTGAAAATGTTACTGTTTGCAGCTAATGCACACAGCTTCTCTCCAAGACATACATCCACACAGCCAAACAGAGTTAAGTCTTCAGCACTATGCATCCACACATGATCTACTCAAAAGGAACTTATGCAAAATAGGACTGAACCAACTCACGGAGCAGAGAGGGAGGGTTTGTTCTGTAAGTAACCTCTTTCAATCTCTATCAAGTCCTCACACTGGTGGAGGATACCAATAAGACAAATTTTGGAATTAAAAAAAAATACAAGCCACAAGTGCTAAATAATAAAAAGTGATACAGTGTCCTGGAGATAAATATCCAAAGGAATTATTAATATTGTCATATATATAGTATGTATGTCTCTTTCAAAGAAAGACAAACTGACAGATCTGCTAGCCTATTTTTAGTTTAAATTAGAGCACTTGTAGCAGGGAAACCTAGCTTGCTACACCTCTAGCAACATTACCATCTGGCATGGCCTACAGTTGCTTCTAACTTTGATAAACACATGATCAAGCAATCAGGAATTGGAAACACTGAATCATGTGTAACAAGAAGGATCTAAACAGTTAAGCCTTGTACAAAGTCACTTCCTGGAGAAAGCGGACCTGTCATGTAAGTACCTCTAAACTAGCTAGAACAAACCATGATTTTTTATGTTATAAAAATGGTATGGAAAGAAATTTGAAAGGAACACATTTCATGAAAAAGCTCATTCCAACAATTCAAAAAATTATTTTGAAAATAAATGATCTGTTTTTAAAACATAATATTTAATATAGGTTTTCAATTATAAAGCTCCTTAAATTCCTCATTCATAACACCAATTAAAAGTTTATAATGGACTGCACTCTCCTAGAATATGTACTAAGCAATTCAATAATTAAAAAGAAAAAACAAACAAGGTTTTGTTTTCCCTTACAGAAAAATATGAAAGGCTGGTATGTATAGACAAAATGCGCACTGTAGCTAATAAACTAAAAAAGATTTCTTGGAAGTCTTTCCTCCAAGTTCATTATTGTTCTTAACTAACACTTAATATATTCATATTTTTATGTTCAAATTTCTCAAAAAGGAAAAATAATCAGTGTGGGAATAAACATCTCATAGATTTAAAAAATTCATTATACTTAGAAGTCAAAAGGTCTTAGACATTGTTTTGCAAATACTTTCTCACACACAAACATATTTCATTATTTAAAAAAATTTCAATTTGTCTTTTGGTGTGGATTCTAACCCAGAAAAACAGAATCGCAACTTTTCTTTCCTCTCATTTCCCCCCATGAAAACCTCTTTGTACTATCTCTTCTCCCTGTGCCTTGCAGGTTCTCACAAAACTGTTCATCAGAGGACAGCTCACAAGCTGCAAAAAGGGACACATCACTTTTTTAAAGGCACCTTTCATGAAGCAGAACTGCTCTAAGGGAATATTCTAAAAGGGACCCCCAAACCCCCCATTTTTATGAAAAATATTGATTAAAAGATAACAATAAAATCAAATAAGACCAGCTAAGTTCATAATGTTTTAAAAGCTGATGGTGTTCGAATAACAATAAAACCTCCCCACACTCTCCAGATATAGAAAAGGCTAAGCAGCAGCTGCAAAAGAACATCACTGTACAGCAGACCATTAAAATGCCAGTCTGCAGAGTGGCTTGTAACTTCCTCCCTCCTGAGAGACCACAAAGACCCATTTCAATCCTTAGAGAACTGTGTAAAAAGCGTTGACTTACAATTAACAATGCCATGCCTTAAAACCATTCAAGTAAATTTTAGTCTTTTATAGACATAGTCTCTCTCTGACAGAACAGCTTAAAAAAAAAAAAAGGAAAATCAACCATCCAAAATAAAATTTCCTTTTTTCCTTAATGATTAAAAAAACAAAACAAAACTTACTTTTAAAATAGAAATTTAGGGGACTGGGGGAAAAGGGCAGCCACAAAGCACTTCAACATTTTCTTCCTACAATCAGTAGGAAGCTCAGCTTCAACCTGAGAAAACTTTTATATATTGATTAAAAAAAAAAAAAATCCACCTACAGTAGTTAGGCTTGTTTCTTTGGGGCTTGCCAGAAAAGAGAGAGTACTATGATGTTTGTTAAAACAAACAGCATAATGTAAAATCCAACTATGCAATCTTGGCTATTAAAGCACAATGAAAATTTGAGTATTTCATTAACAGTTCTTTATTTTAGAGGCAACTATATGGTATTCTGAAAGTAATAAACAAATATCCAAGTCAAAAAAGTTCAGAGTAAAACCAGACAGCATAATACTCTTTTACTGTTCTAAAGCAGTTTATTAAGGAACTGGATAAGACTTGCTATTAAACCTGAAACCTGAACTTTGAAACATAATAGTTTCTAAGCAGAGCTGAGTAATTAATTAAAAGCTTTTGCTTCTACTTTTCATTCCTCCTCTCAAAAACGCAGATACAAAATCCATACATGTGTTTAAATATAAGACTGAGCCCCCCCTCCCCCGTGTACCCAACACAATCACTTGGTATACACTACTGCCGAAACTGAGGGTGGATGTAGAAACTTGAGGGAAGAGAGAAGAGGTGGGGGCGTGGGCGTTTACATACATATGGCATTAAATTTATTCCTCAAAAACAGCAAATCATCAAGAAAACCGGTGGTAATTTAAATAGTCCCGTATTTTACTCATATGCTATGGTAATGTCCTTCAAGTTTGCTACTCCAAAATAACATCTTTTTGAAGTCTGCCTTACTCAAAAGAAAGTAAAACTGGTTGATGTAGACATATTTTTAACACAGTTACAAATTATCTTCTATGATAAAGTCCTTTTTCTCTTCCTCAAAAATATTTTTAAAAAAAAATCTAATTTAATCTATGTAACAGCTGCAGCACAATTTTTTTTCTTAAGCAGAATCATATTACAGGAAAAAAAAGGCATATAGATGGATCAAGTGCTGCTCTAGTCAATGCAGTTGTTTAATCTTTGCCTCTTTTTTTTGAAGGAACATGTCAAGGGTTAATCCTATGACTCAGTCTGACAAAACGAGTCAGCTGGAGACAGGGCCACTTTTTAAACCTGATTTCAGACAGACGTGCAGCCTGCACAGGAGCTCTGAACTGTCATGCACTTTTTATCCTGAATTGTTTCCACCCGCAATTCTACGTAATCACTTATGTGTTATTCTAAGATTATGTGATCTGACTCAATATTCATACTACCTAGTCCAACAATCTAAAAACTCACCGACTTTTATAGCAAAATGGGCATTACTGTACACACTGGCAACATGATTAATGAAAATGTCAGAGAGCCCTGAAAAAAATATGACTTGGAGCCATACATCTTTTATTAGCAAACTGATTATTCCTGGTTTGAGGATTACTGCATTTCACTGATTTTTAAATATACTTCCCTGCCTTCAATAGTTCAGGATGTGATGTTTATTGCCATTCCAACAATCATCAAGCACAGACCTAAACTAGATAAGAAAAAGCTATTATGTGTTTTGCCTAAGCAATTTACTTCTTTCCAGAAGATTTAGGAAAAAATGTTTCCAAAAAACCTACTAGGTAGAGACCTTCTGGCAACTTCAGTTTAAATTCCAGGCCCTTATTTCCTTCTTATTTTTCTGTTGACTGGGAAACAGATCATCCTTGGAGAGCTATGCAAAATTTCCTGGGGTTACCCATGCAATATTTTAATTTATTTTATTAGCTCTTCTTTATCCCTGATATTTGGACTGCTATAACTCTCAAATCTGTTTTTTAAACTATCTTAAACAAGAATGTTTCAAGAGTGACTTAAAATTCTAAAAAATTTTTAAAAGAAAATTTCAATTTAACTGAATTACACATCTTGAATTAATTAATTAATAAAGGCCAGTTAGTGGTTAATATTATTGTACATTTTTCTAAAATAAGCAGGCAACATTCCAGTGTCCCAAAAGGCCAGAAGATCTGGCTGGAAAAGTAAATCTAAAACCCACTCATAGGATTCCTCATGAAAAGTTTCAACATTATTTCTAAGTGAATCAATTCCTGGAAAACAAGACTTTCAGAGTAAAAAACAAAGCTAAACAAAGTTCACATGTGAATAATTCCACAAGTGAACTCTATATATTCCTGCTTTACGAAACTCAGTAAATAACTAATACAGTATTGGTTGCAAGGGAGGTGCGGGGAGAGGATAGGTTTAAGAGGATAATAAATAAGAGAATCTACAAAGAAGATACAAAAGATACAAAAGCAAAAGACCCTTCCCCAATGTCTCCTCTTCCTTACTTAGCATGTAGAAAGATGACTAGTAAATGAATACTGTCTCCTAAATGTGCAGTACTTTAGCTGGCCTGGCTAACTAAATCAGATGCCAAATAAGACACCAAAAAATTCCAGGTATTATATCTGAACATTATATTGCAAATTGTTATAGTATATGCTGCTTTGTAAATAAAGTCACTCCTAAGTGTTCAGGAAGTTGTTCTGCTCTTTTTCTAATATTTAGAAATATTCTTTTTCTCACAATTTAGAACATTTACCTTTGCAAAAAATAAAGCAAGAATATAAAACTCTAGCGAAATAATGCATCCCTCTCAAACCGATCCACTAACAATCAGTACCTATTATTTAAACATAATAATGCTATTTATCTGAAATCATATAATGCATCTTCTAACTCAACAATATTACTCTCATCTATCTTGCTGATACTAATCAATCAGTAAAAAGGCTTCCAAATACTGTCTTTCCACTGTATGAAAATATTAAAAATCAAAGACCTGATTTTCTGATCTTTCCTCAGGTGATATTTTGAAAAAATGGTTCCAATTATGCCTTATTTGTGAGTACCTAAATCCTAGCCAAACCAATAATCAGAGTTATATTACAGATTGGTCTGAAAACTGGTACACAATTTACTTGAATATTGATTGGAAATGAGGAGCAATCAACCCCCACCCCCACCACACGTCTCAGAGTAAAATTCATGCTAAAGTTCACAAATCACATCATCTGTCTCAGACATAAAACATCATATTTCTTATCATCTCTTTACAAAAATCTCAAGCCTAACATGAGTTTTAGAAATGCTTAATGCTTAACAAAATAGAAAACACCTATCTGTATAGCCAATGTAAACAGTCAGCTGTATAAACTGCATTTATAGGGCAAAAGAACACTTGTTTAATTCCCCTTTTGACAACCATATGACCAAACTGAGGATGTGTAAAAACAGCCATGCCTCCTGGAGGAGAAAAGCAGATAAATCTCTTTCTGAGGTAACTAAATAGTATCCCTCTGACATCAACGTGAACAGAACTGACAGATCATACAAAGCTTCTAAAAGGCAATCATTAAATACCCCTTCAAACAAGATAGAACTACCATTACTGAGAATATATAAAACATGAAGCAAACTTCATGTTTCTCTTGATCATGAACTCACTATGACAAAGCAGTTTTCCTCAAAAAATTAAAGTGGGGAGTCCCCCTCCCTAGTAATTCCTGCATCTCTTGGCTGTCCATTTCTTTCCCCATATGAATTGCAGTTTGTCACTTCTCATTTCCACTTGAAAAAACACAAGAGAATCATTAACTATGTTGCAACTTGATAATTTTCCTGCAGATGGCTCTATAATCACAGCACTAATGGTGTGTCTGCGGGTAAAAAAAAGTTGAGAGTATCCAGGTTTTAAAATTCTTTAATAAACCAGCAATTCTGATGAGCTTTCAAGACTGGGACAAGGTATTGCACTACTGACTTATTAGGTTACAGCAAAACAAAAACTAGAAGCAAACAAAGCTATAATTTTAAACCATAAAGGTAAACAATTTGATCTTGGGTCCAGTTAGCTCTCCCTTAAGGAAAGTGCTCCCCGGTTTTTTATTTCTTCTTTGACCTGTGTAATTTTTTTCTTCTGAGCTGGAAAGTACCAGATCCTTTCGATTTATGAGAAATGGAACAGTACCATGATATTCTACTCTATTTTAAATTTATTTTTAAAGAGACCAGAAATAACATCTGCATCTTAGCCTAGAGCCATTTCAAGAATCTGCAACTGGAAACTCTAAATAACTTATACATTAAGTTATTTCTGGCACCCAATCTATGTTTTGTTCCAGTAAAAATTCTTGCTAGTGGTAGTAATTTTTTAATACTTCATACCTCTAATTAATTAAGTACTGAATATCTACCAAATCATCCTGCCTCATATTTGTAATGATCAAGTAACAAAGCAGAGTTCATTTTAGCTATACTCACTGGAAGAAATCATGCAGATCCTGAATTTATGAAAAGACCCATCTTAAAAAGAGAATGATTTCTAACCATTAAATTCTGGTGACCAACTCTCAACGAAAGCCAAGTAATACTTCAGTTTGAAAACATATATGAGGAGGGTATAATAAACAGGGGAGGAGATGGGAGATAGTGTCAGCTCAAAGCAAAACAAAAGTTTCAGTAATGCTTACTTAGTATGCTTCACCGGTAAAGGTAATATGCCACCCCAACAAGTGTTCCTTACCAGACAGATTGGGAAACACAGTCACAAAACTCTGAAAGAAGAAAATGTGTTAAGCTACTTGTTCTATGTATCTCTATCACAAACACTTATAGTAGGGCAGAATAATTCTCCCTACCACTCATTAGTACTCTGTAACATGAGATAAGCTGCTCAGGTTCCAGACACTGTAGCGTCATACCATATGATGAAAAAGAGCGCACTAGACTAGGAGTCAGGAGACAGGGATTCAGGTTTTAGCTCTGCCTCTTAGGAGGCATGAGAGCTTAGGCGAGGTCACTGAATTTCCCTGAGTCTAAGTTTCCATTTCTGGAAAACTCAGGAATTAAACTAGGCCAAACATTTCCTAGCCATTTCACCAACAGTAAAACCTTTTATTACCTACTCCACCCCAAAACATTGAATTCCTATTTTGAAAGATTTTTGTCTCCCAAACTTTTTTTGAGTTATAATGAATATTCTTCCCTGTTAAAAAAAAGCCATGCAACTCCCATTCAGAACTTCTGATTAAAAGGAAAATGAAGCATTGCCATGCTGAGTTGAAATAATTCTAGTGAAAGAAATCTGATAGCACGGATAATTTATTTCTGTAAATTATACAATTTGTTAGGTTTTCTGAAATATTTACATTTTGTATTACTAATTTTGAAGACCCAGGTTATGACTCACTGGCATAGATGATACCTAATGTCCACACACCAACCTTAAATTGTATTTTTATAATCATATCTGCAAGTGGCACAGTTAAAAGCCCAGAGCCTCACATGAAATGAAAGGTTGATCAGATAGGGAATCAAAAACATAATTACAACTTCTCAATTCTAAGCTAAGAGTCCAAATGCTTATATTCTAGTAACATTTATACGCTGGCAAGTGAATTATCTTTACAAGGGGTTTAGTTATGTATTTCTAGTAATATTTTCGTTTAAAACTAACATCTTTTTAAATAGCTCTGTAGTGTCTAGGATAAAATGGTAAAAAAAATGAAAAGGGTTGACATCTTACCAATAGGTAACAACTCTTACCTAATTCTGTCATCTAATTAGCTCGATAACAATTTTGGTTTCTTAATAATGTACAGTTTGATCTACAGGTCAGACATTTTATGTTTAATACAGCACCACCGGGAAAATAAAGATTTTTGGCCATATTCTTCAAATTAACATGTAAGCCTCTACAGAGATGGTTTTGTTATAATTTTAGCAGGCAACAAGAGTTAAGGAGACAATCCTTAACTTAAAAGAGCCCGTCTTAACTAAGTAGGCTGTGGCTCCTGCACTGTTCGGTAATAAAGAAGTTGGGCCTGTGATTTGCTTCTTTGTGCCTTTTGGCTGGAGAATTTAGTATATCATAAAAGAGACTGTTACGTGGATTATAAACAAAGGTGCCTGTAATGAATATGTAGGTTGGATAGTTTACAGGGTATAATAGAAGAATAAAGGGTGAAAAGCATGTAGCAGTACCACAGTACCTTTACAGCTGTATGATCTTTTTTTTTTAATTTACTTATTTACTTATTTATTTTTGGCTGCGTTGGGTCTTCGCTGCTGCACGCAGGCTTTCTCTAGTTGTGGCGAGCAGGGTCTGCTCTTGGTTGTGGTGCGTGGGCTTCTCGTTGCAGTGGCTTCTCTTGTTGTGGAGCACGGGCTCTAGGCACACAGGCTTCAGTAGTTGTGGCATACGGGCTCAGTAGTTGTGGTGCACAGGCTTCGCTGCTCTGCGCCATGTGGGATCTTCCCAGACCAGGGCTTGAACCCATGTCCCCTGCACTGGCAGGTGGATTCTTAACCACTGTGTCACCAGGGAAGCCCCAGCTGTGTGATCTTGAGGAACACTGGGCTGCTCTAACACTGGTTATTTCAGACTGGAATGACTGATATATTAAAAAGATTCAAACTGTGTTACTATTGTTAAAATTGGAATAAAGATCATATGAATACAGGATCACAATTATTAATGCTAAGTCCACACATGGAAAACCAAATTCAGGTCTTCCTAGCTGTGATGTATCTAACTGAGAGTAAGACTATGCCTATGTAAATGGGAAGAATTCCAGTGATCTTTGCCACAGAAAACACTTCCACTTTTTTATGAAAAACTGGAGCTTTTTTTTTCTCCCTGAAAAGCTTTTACGAAGTTTAACCATGTTAAACATCTTACAGTATAGATAGTTAAAATATACTTGCAGTTCTCCTTGAAGGATATGTTAATTTCAGATTATTCAGTACGTTGTTTATACCTTCTCTGAGTCAAATGAGTATGATCCAGGAAGAAAGAACAACTATGGCTGTATTGCTAATCATTTGAGTTTGTTCATTTATTCAACGACTATTCACTGAGCATCTATTATGCACCTAGGAGCTGCTGATAAAGCAATAAACAACATAAGTAAAATCCCTGTTTTATCAAAATTCTCCTGGGTAAGACAGATACAGAATAAATTATAGTACATCAGATGGTAGTAAGTGTTTCAAAGAAAATTATAGCAGGAAAGGAGAGAGGGGAATATGGGGCATGTTGCCATTTTATATAGGATGGTCAGGAAAGATTCCCCAGTGATATGTGATCAAAGAGAAAAGTATACAAGGAAACTAGCTATGTGGGTACTAAGGGAGGTGTGCTCTCTGGCAGAGAGAAGAGTAAATGCAAAGGCCCTGAGGCAGGACGGTGCTTGATATCTTTAAGGAGCAGAAAAGAGGGCAGAAGGCTAGAGGGATAAATTAATGGAAGATGAAGTCTGGGAGGCAGCAGAAAACAGGTAAGAAGGGTCTTGAAAGCCATTTTAAGGACTTTGGTTTTACACAGATAAGGGATGCTGTTGGAGGATTTTGAGCAGAAGAATGATATCATCTGACTTAAAATTTAAAGGGATTGTCCTGTATTAAAAAAAATGATTTAAGGAAAATTGGGAGGTCAGTTGGGAAGATGCTGCTTTAATTCAGGAAAGAGATAAAAGTGTCTTGGATAATGAAGATAGCAGCAGGTGGTAAGAAATGATCAAATTCTTGAAGACAATTTTAGTATGAGAAATTTAGTATGGGACAATAATCACTGTTTTACTTTTATGTCAATGAAACCATAACTTTTTTTCCTTTAGAAAAAGGTTTCCTGTATTATGGTTTTCCATACTCATCTGTCACATGAGGATCATGACACTACATTGTTAACTACATCAATCCCAGCACACTGTAGAGTTACGGCTGAATTACTGGTAATTTACCATTTGGGGGGCAAATTTATTCCTATTATTGTGTATAATTAGGAGTTAACTGTACAATTGAGGGAAAAAATAGGACAAATAGTTCAGTGTCTTATACAAAAAAAGCAAGTTAACATATTTTTGATGATTTGGAACAGCCAGAGTAGGAGAAAGTTGAAAAGTACAGCTTGGAGCAGGAAGTCATTAAAAGATGATGTTCCCCATTACAGATAACATAAAATAATAGCTTCACAGTATTTATTTTTATCCTCTTAAGTTAATTCAAAAAGCATTTCCTGGATACTCCACTATGTGCCCAGAGGGCGATAATCACTCAAATGAAAAAAATTTTAAAGTTAACTTATTTCCAAAGGTCAAAGTTACCTTTTGACTATAAGCATCTTGAAGACAGGGTACAAGGTCCATGGTTTATTATTACTTAAATATCTAAAGCCTAGAAGAATTCTTAATTCACAATAAGTACTTTATATTTACTAACTTTATCAAAATGAATTCATATTTCTCTCAGTGGAAATTTACTAAACGGAGTCCACTCTAGTAGCAATAAATTTCTAATTCTCATTCAAATTACTGTTTTTTGAAATTTATAAGTATCTTCGGTGATGTTGAAAAAGATATTGATAACTTAATTTCAATTATGTCAAGTTTTATGGTTTAAAAAATTATCAAGCTCAAGTTGGAAAACTTGAGAAGTTTTATTACTTATTTATGAAGTATTGATTTCTTATTAACGCTAGCCATCATAAAACTAAAAAAAAAAAACTAAATAAGAACCATAAATATTCACTTAAATTTATAGAGATTGTGAGTTTTCTAGTCATCTGAGTGAAGAGTCTCTTAAGTTTTGAATGAAGCTTTTAGGTTTAGAGAGACATGTCACGTGTTTCAATATAATCTGTCTCACAATCATACATGGGTTGGAACTAATTCTCAAGCTGCTAGGAATTACCTTTTTAGCTTTGGGTTCTATGAGGAAGTTGGACCAGGATAAAAGATGGTGATTGGGCACATGTATATATAAGTTCAAGGAAAAAATTATAATAGAACTGTTTATATCAAAGTTAAATTATTTAAATACTTTAAACCCAATTGTTTCAAATAAACATTTTCTAATATATCTCTACATGGACTTACTTCTGATGTCATAAACTTCTGCATATTATTACCTAATATGACATTTAAATCCTAGAAAAATTATGACTTCGTAGCATCCACTTTATATATTGAGGTTCTTCCACCATCCTAGTCAGGTACATTTTAAGGCAAATAACTGTCCTGGAAAGTTTCTACCAATGTGCCTAGGGCCTTAAGGAAATGATGAAGGGACTAATGAATATCACGTAATGGATCTAAAAAACAAACAAACAAAAACCAGTGTTTTATTTTGTTTCTCTTTGGGTCTGTTTTTCACCGGGAAGTATATTTATGAAGAAGGTAAGAATATATCTACTCTAGGCATAGACTTATGGTCTTTAAGTCTAATGCAGGGGTTGGCAAATTATAGTTGTGGGCCAGATCTGGTTTACCACCTGATTTTACAAATAAAGTTTTACTGGAACACAGTCATGCCCATTCATTTATGTATCATCTGTGGCTGCTTTCACACTCCAATATCAGGGCTGAATAGTTGTGACAGAGACTGTCCGACCCACAAAGCTGAACATATTGACAACAGAACCCTTTACAAAAAAAGTTTGCTGACTCCTGGTTGAGCACACTGAGGAAGAGTAGAAATATAGGCTGTAAGAAAGAGATAGCAGATTCTAGCAAATTTTCCAGAAACAATTTCTAGAACCAAATTACTTTTGAAAATTAATAAAATGTTGTCATATTATAGATATATTGGGTTATGTCTTAAATTAAATGCAGATAATAAAAAAGACAAAAACTTTGAAGGGCTAACACTTTAAAATTTGTTTAAAATCGGGACTTTCCTGATGGCGCAGTGGTTAGGACTCTGCACTCCCAATGCAGGGGGCCGGGGTTCGATCCCTGGTCGGGGACCTAGATCCCACATTCATGCTGCAACTAAGAGTTTGTATGCCACACTAAGGAGCCTGCAAGCCACAACTAAGGAGCCCGCCTGCCACAAATAAGACCCGGCGCAATCGAAAAAAAAAAATTTGTTTAAAATCTATTCAATGAATACAAACACGGGAGAAATAAGGAACTATCCTGGAACTAGTACTGTTTTTAAACTGCTTAGAAGTCTAAGTATGAACTTATCTATATAGCATACATTACACTCTTTGAAATTAGTTATCATACAAGTACACTAAATGACTTTTCAAACTAAAATCATCACTGGTTAAACAAAGGGAATATCAGTGATGGCAAATTTCATGTCAGTAAATTACTTAGGATATAAATGCCTTCCCTAACCTAGAATGAAATCCAGAGCCCCAAACATCCCCAGTGATAAACTCTGGAGTTTCTTAATTTATTCCTTCTTTCCTATACTTGAAGAAATTGTATTAGATAAAAAACGAAACAAAAAAACTTCATGGTTCTACTGATGCTGAATGACAAAACAGTGGGCTTAACGTCTGAAAGCATTTATAGAATTCAACCACATATCCTTTAAAAACCATACAAATTACACACACACACACACACACACACACACACACACACACATTGGGGCTTATCCTACATCTGGTTTGTAAAGTCTCAAAGATCTAAAATATAGCAGCTGAGGAGTTCAATAAATCGTAAAAGCTGGTTCTGAAATTCAGCCATGTTCTTTCTTCTTTAAAAAGAAATAGAAAGGTCAGAAAATAACAAATATCACTGTGGTTGTACCATCACATCAGTACAAACAGATACAGAGGACTTGCTCACTGGTAACTTTTCCTTTTTTTTTTTTTTTTTGACTTGAAATCAGATCAAAGATGGACTGGCTTGTTACAAAAAACGAACATCTTAGAACTATGGATTAAAAGCCCATTATCTACACTGATACAAGTCTGACACTGTTCTGAACAGTAGTTACTGTCAGCATAAACAGTGGCTATTTCTTCTTATTAATGTATGAAGAAAATCTTTCATTCAATGACCAAACTGAATATGAGTTTGGAATGGATTATAGAACCATTCCATTTAGGTACTAAGATTTTTCTGCTAGAATGACCTGTAAGGTCAGAGAAAGAATCAGTCAGTTTGGAAATTTTATATCGAGGTAGCCTTCAAACAGAGACAGCTTATCTAACATTTCGAAATAAGAAACTCTTAAGTACTTAGTTGTTGTGCACCCTATGGGCTTGTCTGCTAGAGGAGCTAAGCAAATACCTATTCCCACTCATGTTCAGGAACTGGAGTGTTGACTTTATGAAGTTTAGCTGAAGCTGGTGCTGCATGTAAATACTGTTTATTCTAGAATCAACTAGGATTCTTGCTAGTTAAGGGTCTCGGATAATTGTCTACAAATACAGTGTTACCCTAGCTTCCTAATGACTTCCACAGAACACTCCCACACATACACTTGTAGCTTATCGCACTATTTTTGTGGATAAACTGGAGGTAACAATATCTCTATAGTTCTACCTCTTGACCTTTTTCTTACTGGTTCAGATAACCACTAATCTTTCAAGTGGTACTTTTCCAAGTTATTCATTTATATCAGCCCCAGAAAGCTGTATCTGTCCTCCCTTTCCTATTTAAAAAAAAATCCTTACTTTAGCCACCCTCAAAATTTAATATTCTGACTTTTCTATTTAATATTCTTACTAAGTATATTTAGTATGTACATGAAAATGCTAGATCACGGTACATGTTTAGTGGTCTTTGTGATTTAGAAACACCTCAGAATATCTCCAATTATCTCAAGGGGTGTCCCTAAAATAGAAAATTTAATACTAAAAATGACAAAAAATCCACATTAATTAAAAAAAGCCATTCCCAACAAAATAAAATCCCACAAAAGTCTGGCAGAAAGAAAGGTCATTTCCTGAACTATAGCCAATTACCAATTCAAAGGTTACAGAACTCTGTACCTGTCCGCAGCAAAGCAAGAAAAGGTGGTGTCTAAGCTGCTTTGATTTATCTCAGAAACAATAAAGTTCCTTGTGAGGGAAGAATCAGAAAAAAATTTTTTTCACGATGGCCAGGGAGGTAAAATATACTTTGAGAGTTTAACTCTCAAACTCTCAAAAAAATTAAAGCAATTATCTGATAAACTGTTACAGCTTTTGTGGGATAATATATACACACTTAAAGACAGAGGACGAAGACTAGCATGATATTTGATTAAGAAACAAATAGATTGTGTCATCAGCCTATGTGTGGGACTATAAACCAGTTATGTTCAAAATGAATAAGACATGCTGGACTTCCCTGGAGACGCAGTGGTTAAGAATCCGCCTGCCAATGCAGGGGACACAGGTTCGAGCCCTGGTCCAGGAAGATCCCACATGCCGCGGAGCAACTAAACCCGTGCGCCACAACTACTGAGCCTGCGCTCTAGAGCCCACGAGCCACAACTTCTGAGTTCGTGTGCCACAACTACTGAAGCCTGCGTGCCTAGAGCCCGTGATCTGCAACAAGAGAAGCCACCGCAATGAGAAGCCCGGGCACCGCAACAAAGAGTAGCCCCCGCTGGCCGCAACTAGAGAACGCCTACGCGCAGCAACAAAAGACCCAACGTAGCCAAAAATTAATTAATTAATTTAAAAAAAATGAATAAGACATGCCATTTTGATGCAGAGCATGAAGATGTTCAAAAGATGTTTTCAAATGCTACTGACCAAGATCACAACTTGGATATAAAGGCATTCTGAAATTTGTCTAGGTGTTTACTTTCTGGTGATAAAAATCTTGAAAGTGTCTTGCTGCTTTCTTCAGGATTCTGCATTTTCTGCAGGCATTTTAAAAAAAAGATCTATGTTTGGAAATACTATATAACATCAAGTTAAGAAACAAAGAATAAAGAACAAAGAAACTTCCCTCCATCTGAGAAATATGCTTTAGAGAACCATAAAGATGTTCAACCAATGATAAAATAAAGGGAAAAAAAAGCATAGACTCCTGACAGTTCAGAAGACAAAAATAATTAGCATGAATTCTAGGCAGGAATTAATTCAATCAATTTTTTCCTCCTTCTATAGGTTCCTTTTCTAAAAATGAATGCTTTCTTAACAACAATAGCAGCTACAATTTACTACTCACTATGTGCCAGGCACATACATTACATATGCAAGTAAATACTTTTTTTTACCATAATATTTATCTTTCCTTATGTTTTCAAACTTTTCCTTGCTTTTCAACAAAATATGGTATGGGAATTCCCTGGTGGTCCAGTGGTTAGGACTCCACGCTCTCACTGCCGAGGGCCCGGGTTCGATCCCTGGTCGGGGAACTAAAATCCCATAAGCCGTGAGGCACAGCCAAGAAAAAAAAACGGTAAACATGGAAACGCTAAAATTCCTTTAAATTGCAGGCTGTAGTGGTAGGAACTAGAAAAAAATAAAGAAAGAACATTTACTGAGTGTCTATTATATACTAGGCACATGTTAGGCACATAATACCCTCATACTAACATTTGAGATAAGCATTACTATTTCCTTTTACAAACAGAAACTTGGTGTTCAGAGAACTTAAAAGCAATTTCTCCAGGGTTACAAAACAAAAAGCAGCTGAGGCCAGATAAAACCCATCTGCTTGACTAGGAAGTCTGTGCTTTTCTACGTCATCCTTTCAAGATGGTGGTAGGTCTTTAAACAACAAAGCAATTAATAAATTTGATCAAGAAAAACATAACTGACAGAATAAGCTGTTTTAAATTTAATATACTAACCAAGATACCTTATGAGTACACCAAGATACACAACACGTTTTAACATTCAAAAGAAAAAGAAAATGGTCTTTGATATTAAATTAGGTTGTAATCGTTGGCTATATGTGTAATCTTGGGCAAGTTACTTAATATTTCTGAGTCTCAATTTCCTCATCTGTAAGAAGAGGATATTAGTTATCTTATAGATTGGTGTGGTGAAGATTAAAGATTAAGATGATACAGATAATGGTTAGCACAGATGCTCACACATGTAAGATATGTGTTACTCTAACACAGTGAAGTTGAGGCTGTAAAGGATGCTAACAAATATAATGCAAGTGTTTCATTTTCTCCCACAAATTACTAGGAAAAAACCACAGTTGCTCCCAATCCCTACCCAGTGTTTCAAAATTTCCTTAAATGTTTTATCTCAGTAAAAATTTGATACAGATGAAAAACAGCTTGTGTATATACAAAGAACAAAGACTAGAGTTGGTGGTTAGAGAAGGTGAGGGGAGGTTTCAGGAACCCTAAAAAGGAAAGAAAACATCCTGCCAAGTCAAAGCACACCCATACCTTCAGAAAGACTCCCAGATAATCTTAACAACTACAAATGCCTCCTATTATCTACAGGCCAGGAGACTTTAGGCTTTTATCCAGGGTAGACTGCTACGACAATTTATCTCTTTTCATATCTGAGCTGGTCTTATGTGTCCCTCAATCTTCCTCTGGAGTGGGAGAGCGGGTCTGCTATAGGAAAAGCATAAAGGTTATATTTGGTATAGAACTCAAAAATGCTGTACTTCTAGATGTGGCCTGAGAATGTGTTTATTTTTTTACATGTCTATGCCTTTTACCTGTATTGACTGCTACTAATCTTCCCAGACAGAGTTCAAATGTCAACTCCTGAGGCCATTAGTACTCCCCAAGGCAGAGTTAGTTCTACCTACTCTATGTTTCCAGAGTACTTGGTACACACCTTTACTTGCCTCACTGAAATACATGTAATTAATTCACTAAATGCTTGTTTCTCGCACTAGTTCCCTGCAGGCAATGATGGTGTGCTTGTATGTTCGAATTCAATGTCCAGGCATCGCTCTACTGTTGCTGCTACAGAAGTTCACTTTGTTCAATATTTCAACCTGTCTAGAGAAACAAGTGGAAAATTTAATGTGCTTAAGAACACCATTTTTTCATCGGTAGGAAGAAAACTATGCCCATTACACCTTTTGGTTATGTATTGAGCATATTAATTTTAAAACCCTAAGAATGTAACATTTTAGACCTGAAAGGAACTTTAGATTTCCCAGTTCAAACTTCCTAAGGCTAACTGACAAGTTCAGGGTCATACAATCAATCAAAAACTAAGCCAGCAGATTTGAACAGACCATTTTCTTAACCTTAGTGACCATACTGCTTTAAGAATGTCAATACACCGTTATCGGACCTTCATCCAGACAGGATTTACCATTCAGTTGTTCTGCAGTGAGGAATAGAGGAGCTGAGGTTTTTAAGTATGATACCTAAATACATATCATGGATTACAAAAAGAAAAGGCCTCTAACCAATGGTCTATGGTCAAATTATGTAGATTATCAAGGCTTTGCATGTTAAGTAACACTGCCTGTTGTTTTCTATACTGGTGTGAGCAGTATGATACCAACCTAGCTCTTTCACTCTTTCTTTAGTAAAGGTAACATGTATTTTACAGATGACTAAAGGTTGACTGCACAAGCAGCAAACTGTGAAATCTGAGATGTTACGGTCAAGTTTCTAGTTTGGGAAGTAGGATATTCAAATGATCATGAAATAAAATATACATAGTCCATTTTCATTTTTATACCCATTTTTAAAAAACAATTCACATTGTTAAAGGCCTATGAATTACACACACTTCAGTAAAAGCATCCAAATAGAAAACCATTACTTTAAATTCCATTTGTTTTAGACACTGAAAAGGTAAGTAGTGTAACCATAAGTGTTCTCAGTTTATTATTTTGGCATCATTTATCAAAGTACCAGTTTTTAAAGTTTAAAAAAAATTCTCTTTTAAAAACCTGAGATTTCAACATAGCATTTAATCTAAAATATACTTTTAATTAAAATGCATTTATCATTTATATATCCTTAATAACATTCAATATGTTTAAATACTATTTTCAGCATGGTTTCAAAGCAGTATGATCATGTTTGATGCTGATGTTAAGTACAGAATTGAAAATAATAATTTCTAATATTTTCTATACAAATATCTAATAAATCCCAAGTAAAGAAGTTAGGAATACAATATATAAGTAGGATTGACTTGTGAAATTTCCTAATGGTTCTCAAAGAAATCGAAGTTTTCATCAGAATTCATTGGCTTTCCCCCTCTCCGTGGCTCATCCTTAACACCTGAGACAATACAGAGAATTACCTCCAGGTAGTGAATGCTGTTTTGATTAGGATTGCAAGGAACACTGGTGACCTCCAGTGTTTATTCTCTTTCCAGGTTGTTCTGTCCATTTTGCCCTTTTGTTTTAAAAATGAAAGAACTATGAAACAACAAAAATATACTGTTTCTTAAAATTAATGTCAGGCAAAGAAATGAGATGAATTTTTCATTTACTAATCTGGTATTTTTTAAAACCTGTGTAGTTCTACTAAATATTAATATGTAATTTAACTTCTATTACTCTCAGAATTATAGTAACAAATTACCAAAAAAATCGCACAGTTACATGTTTTAGCTGTTCTGTCAGTTTTAAATGACTTCCGTTAATCTAGCAGAAATCATGTATGCTGTTGAACCACCTACCCCTGCACAGCACACAACTGTTAAAATGTAAATTGCCCAACTATTTTTAGCTGTCGCTGAAAAAAAAATCCTGTCTTTGGGAATAATGATTTGAGGCATTGTGTTCATTTTGTTTATCAAGCAGCTATTCAGCCTCTAGTGGGTCCAAGTGCTTATGCAAGCAAAAGCTTTTAAGAATGCCTGCAGCTGCAATCCAACCTTCCAGGTAAGCTGCAGGTTCAGAGCACAGCTGCCCTAGGCTGCATAAAACTCAGATCCATCTGGAAGTGAGTTTCAAAGAGGATTTCAAATTTGAGTTTTCATGTATCACATGGAAGAGAAGGAGGGGGAAGAACATAGGAAAGAAGGAAGGCAAACAACCAAAAAGATGGTATCTCTACTTCAGCCTTAATAAAAAATAAAAAGCTCAGACCCATGCTGCTCCTTCTAGATTACTACTTGCCAAGCCAGATATTCCATTCAGTGTATACTTCGATGAGCTGTGACTCATCCAGCAGCACCTGCGCCCATGTGTTAAGTACTGCCAAATAAAAGGCCAACATCCATTTACACAACAAAGAGATGTACCCTACAAGGCATGGGGCCTCAATCCAAAAGCCCCACTCCCCATTTGTTCTAAGAAAAGGGAAAGGAAAAAAAATCTTCCCTCCTCACACCAGGGGTTTTTAAATTGTAGGTGGATTTATGATATAGGTTCATTTACAAATACTTTTACTCTTTAACGGAATAAAGTATATTTAATAGCACAAACACCCCTACAGCATTCGATTATCATGGCCATTAACGGTTGTTCACCAAACCTTTCCAACCTCCTTCATGAAAGCTCTTTATTCTCAAAGGATACATTTTTGAGCAAAGAGGGATCAACAAACTAGCTGCTTGAAAGCTTTCCTGATGCTAGGCTGAAGTTAGGAAAGGCTTAATGAAGGCTTTAAAATCCACAAGGGCTTCACAATGAACATCTGACTTGGTGATTTATGCATATTAATAACCTCAGTCCTACTGAGGCAAGCTGAGCCGAACATGTCCTCCGAATCTTAATGTCTTTAGCTCCATTGGGATTATTACAAATGTAAATTTCTAAGATTCTCAGCTATTAATCTCTGTCTGTCCTCCTGTTCAGCAACATAATGACTAATTAAACATCAAAAGACCTGTACAGGAGATCTTCTTTGACAGCTACCAGCCTAGTCCTCTTCCCAAGAGGGGAATTCAAATGACAGGGACATGGAGTAAAAGCGTATGAGTAAGCTACAAATCACTGAAGAGAAATCTTAAAAACCTAACACTGAATTTGGATTTAACTCAATCAGTGACTCCGTTAAGTAGAGGACAGTTACTATGTGAAGTGTGCCTACTGATACCAACCAAATGTATCCTTACAGCCAGCAGATACTGAATACCTGAAATCAGTTTGTTTACCACAAAGTCAAAAAAATGGGTACTTACGGAAGAAGGCAAGCCAGGAGGCACCTTTCTGACTTTCTTTGCTTGCAAAGGATCTGCACGTGGGAAACAGTATATTTCATCAGCATTTATATTAGAAAAGTTTCAGACTTCAAATGAGCAGGAAAGAATTTTTCCTCCTAGTACCTTTCTTGTTTTCCAGTATTTAGAAGTAAGTAAGGGAATACAGGGATAGGGGTCTCATTCTTTCTAACTGGTTCCAGTGCAAAACAGGGACTCCTAATGAAGTGATATATTCTGAAATACATATCCCGTAAGTTTGGGAAGATGACAGCAAAGTAAAACAAGAAAGAAAATAACAAACCAATAAGCATGTGTGAGAAAAGGGAATAATATTTCTTAAGCATCTATTATGTGCAAGGTTCCATATTAGGCACTTTACATCATTTATCTCAGCTTATTTGCAGAGGGGCATTTGGTACAACAGGTCAGTTTAATAATATGACTCTTTAAGAGAGACACAAATTTAGTGTTCATATCACATTGAGAATTAGGTTTAAAAGCATACTAAATAGACTAAAAGCTAATGCTAATGCTACAAGTCATTATGTTAAAAATTTGAAATAAAATTTAATAACTGAAAAATTAAGGTTATAATAATATCTGAGATATGCTACATAAACTATTAGATACAGGCATTGTCATGTACAATATCATCCTATAAGAACATTTACTTTAACAATGTGTGGTTAAAACTGCAACTTCAGCACTAATTATTGTACAATTTTATCCTTGGATGTTTATATTTATTTCCAAGAAATAACTAAAGTATATTTCTTTCGAAGACACAAATTATTTATTAATATAATGGAGAATATGAATATTCTCATATGCCTAACCACCTTACTTGATATTTTACTTTTACTTATCTGTAAAATTTAAAATTTAATACTTGTTCATCTTATTTATTGTAAAAAATGGTGTTAATTGCACCTTTCCAATCGTACACAAATAATGGATCAAATTCAGGATTTTTCAGAGGGGTTCACTATTAAGAGAGAATGCATAAGAAGGCTGATGTTAATTACAATGTTTTTGAAAACTGTAAAAATGGTATTTTCCTGGGTCATAAATGATACGACAGTAAAACATGCAGTTGTTTAAGAAAGAATGAAACCCATTTAAATTGGGGCTGGGAATCTTTAGAGTGAATATCCCAGGAGGCTGCAAAGCTAAAAAAGCAACTTTGTAAGTAGCCCATGGAAAAATTTTATACAATAAAAAGAGGAAAAAAACACTCATTAGCATCTATTCCCTACCCCAAGAGGCAGCCTATATTTCCTTAAAACAAAAGTGCCAAAGATAAACAACATCTGGCACACTCTATAAAACTTACAGGCAAAATTTTTGTTCTTTGTGAGGCTTTTCTAAAACCCAACTTTTCACAACTAGTACAGTATCCCTTGAGCAAAAGCCACACTCCATACATACCAAGAGAGTCAACTGAACTGTTCCTATCAGTCTGGAGCCCATCACTCTCTTTTGGGGTAGTTAGCAGTAGAGTACATCGCTGTTTAGATAAGGACAGTTTTTCACTGCCATGGGAATGGAAATTTTTCTTTTATATTTTTAATCTCATCATTAGCTGCCACTCTACAATTATGTAAATAATGTTGGATTCAAAATCATGAACTTAGGATACAGAGTTCACTTTTGGGAGGTTTCAAAGTGTAATAGTTAAGAGAGTAAGCTGATTGGATTCAAATTTCAGCTCCATCACACAGCAGCTGTGTGAGCCTGGGCAAGTTACTTAACCTCTTAGAACTTCAGTTACCTACAATAACCTCCTGGAGTTATTGCAATAAACATAATACAGAAAGATGCTCAGGGCAGTGCATAACAGAAAGTGACACAATAAATTTTAGCCATTATTACTAGGTTTATATTAAAAACTGTGGCAAGAGTATTATAAGTTAGATACTGTTTTGCAGAATGTTGATTTCCTAAAGCATCTAAATAGCTTGAGAAGATGCTAAGATTGGCGTAGATTATCTCTGAAGTCCTTTCAGAGATTTTATGGATAACTGCAATGTCAAGAAAGAGTGTCTAAGACTGAGAAATAACAATGAAGAATGGAATAATAATCCACTAAATGGTATTCACCCAGGAGATGAGTGCACCTCCCTGGATACCAAGGCTTGGCTAAGTTACTTAGCTTCCTGGGTCTTGGTTCCTTATCTGCAACATGAGGTTAATATTATAACCTCATAGAGTTTTTGTAAAGATGCAGTATGTATAACACAGTACCTGGCATAGAAGAAATAATCCATAGTACCTAGCATTATCATAATCAAAACGAAAATGAAGAATATATAAGCTTTAATTTCTGGAAAGCTTGAGTATTTATGAAATCCACTCCCCCTCCCTGCCCTCAATATTCCAATTATTTCCTCCTTGAACTCTTAGTAATAGTATACTGGTCTATATTAGTGCTTTTTGTCACAGTGTGTGCTCACATAGCATACTAACAGATATTTTTCTAGAGTGACACCGCCACATCTAGACTCAAAAGAATGTTCTTACCCTGACTAACTAATTTGGTGGGAAACAAAAGTGGAGATGGAGAAAAGATACTTTAACTTACCATTTCCTTAATGAGTGCAGTGGTCTAAATCATCAGAGTTAACAGTACATATACTCAACCACCCACCACACTGAGAGGTGGGCATATCTAACCAGAGCTTTCTATGCCTAATATGACAATCCATCACTGTGCCCTTTTACACCCTCAAGCATGTTCTAGACCCAAAGGCTAGGGATATTTTACCAAAGTTTAGGTTTGACAGAGGTAGACATACAAATTAGGGGTGTCAACAAGTATTTGTGGAACACGTAACTGGGACATACTTTCTTTTGGTGGACTATGTTTATTTCAGAAGCTGGCCTATCCTTAATATAAACATGCTTTACAACTTCAATTTTCTTATATAAAGGATTCTTTGGTAAGAATAACCAAAAATTCCCACATTTAAACACTGACTGGATAGGGTGTCAGAGTATACCTGAGGCTTGCTGTAAGCAGCAACACAAAACAGATTGGCCTGGTTAGGCTATGTATAGGACATAAAAGAAGGAAGCTAAAGAAAATGAGATTTGCATGCTTGATAGTTACTGAGTTTCCTTTTGAGGTGATGTTTTGGAGCTAGAGATGATGGCTGTACAGTTTTGTGAATATACTAAATGTCCCTGGATCGTACACTTTAATATGGATAATTGTTATGTTAATTTTACCTCAATTTTTTAAAAAGTGGGGAGTAGAAGCAATTAATATGCAAAGAACATTGGACTTGGAGTCAGAAAATCTGAAATTTTATCCTGCATAAATCACCTACTAGTTATATGAATGTGTCCTCTTTTGAGCCTCAATTTTATGTTAAAGCTAGTATTACGTCCACTGACTACTAGGATCGCTGTATGGATGAAATGAGAACGTATACTATAAAACCACTTTGTAAACTGTTGAGCATTATATCAATTTTAGTCAAGAATAAGATGTTAATATTAGTACATGACATTTTTATTATAAGAGGAAAAACTAATCCCATTTTTAAAGTTCCATTTTTCACTATTCAGTTCCTCTTATACTGATGACCAAATAAAAATATTGTTTATTAAATATATGATATATTATTTTATGTAAATAAGCCCCAATATCATCGTGATACCCAAGAAACCAAATTTCTTCTAATTAAAAGTATAGCCAGAAGCATGGACTAAGGGGGAGTGGGGTAGGGAAGAAACATTTGTAAAATGGAGTTTGTTGTGTGATACACTTACCAAGTGCTGCAGAGTCATGGAGTGGTCTTCTCCTGGAACTTGTGGCAGAGAATGAGTAGTACGGTGTCCCAGGTTTTCCTGAAGAAGAGATTTGTGCTGGGCTTCCAAGCCCTAGATCTTGTCTCAGGAGACTAGACTATAAAACAAGGCCAAAGAAACAAGTTATCTCCTTGTTGATTATGAACCCAAATCTGAAAATGACATCACTCCTGAACTATTTATAGTAACTTCAACAAACCCTTGAATTTAGGAAGTATCTGAGTACTTATTTGAATTTTATTAGACCATTAGTTTAAACCTGTATTTTCTCTTTTTCCCCATCCTCATGTTGCCTGCTTTCTAGTAATTATGTAGATCCATACACTCTTAGGGTTGAAAGATACTTTAGTTACTATGTAGTTCCACTCTTTAATCATCAAGAACATTTTTGAAAAATGGCCACCCAGTCTTTGCTTGAATGCTTTCATGACCACAAAAGGTAGTCAATTCTGTTCTTTTTCCATTTTTTTTTCCTTTTTGGAAAGCTCTCATTGTTTGAAGAGTGCCAATATTTTCAAGACTAGCCATTCCTGTTTTCTTCAACTGTGTCTCATGACATGGTTTGAATGGCCTCCTCACCATCCCTGATACAGACCTCTAGATTTATTTTCCATTTGTCAAAGTCTCTTGCAAAGGAGAATGGAGAATAATGCCCCAGATGTGGCCTTATTAATGCAGAGTAGATTTCAACACTATATTTAAACAACCCATTTGTGCTAGCTAGCTCATACTGAGAGGTTAAGAGTAATCACACCCTGTTACTCTTTATTGTATAAGTTGCTATTAAGTCATGTCCCTCCAATGGTTTCTTTGTTCAGTTTGTGTTCTTTGGTTCCAAGTACAAGACTTAACATTTATCTCTGATAAAATTCATCTTGTTATATTTGATCCATAATAATCATCCATTTTTATCCTTGTCCAGGATGACAAGGCTGAGGAGAGAGCCCTAATGTATGTCACAGTGATGTCATGAAACTGTGTCAAGTACTTCACTGAAATCCAGAGATTCAGCAGCCCTGACCTACTAACGAATTGACCCTGTCATAAAGCAAATGAAGTTAATTTGGCAGAATTTGTTTTCAAGCTTTCTGGTAGCTGAGGGAAAAGGAAGACCTCAATTGGAAAGGGTGTTAGATATACTTGAGAAGATGCTCTCAAATGAAAAGAGCTGTGATTTCTCTAATATATTTACTATTCTCCCACTCAATAATACCCCTTACTGCTATCACCATACTGTTGGTAGTTGTCATTCCAGCTACTGAGCATCATAAAGGTACTGAGAAATAAACCTCAGCTCTGGTTAGAAAGAATCAGTAGAACTTTATAATGCTAGTCATAATAGTCCAGTCCCTGCCTCCAGAAAGACTTTCATTTCAGTTTGTCACACTATTTAATAATTTTAAGTAATATTTATGTTTCAGCTTAAAAATCTAAGGTGGAATTAACATAACATAAAATTAACCATTTTAACATTTCCAATCAGTGACATTTAGTACATTCATAATGTGCAACCATCACCCTCTAGTTCCAGAACATTTCGTCACCCCAAAAGGCAACTCCATACCCATTCAAACAGTCACTTCCATTCCTCCCCTCCTCCAGTCCCTGACAACCACTAATCTGCTTCTGTCTCTGTGGATTTAATTTATTTTGAATATTTCATATAAATGAAATAATGCAATATGTGACCTTTTGCATCCAGCTTCTTTCACTTAGCATGTTTTTGAAGTTCATCATGTTGCAGCATGTATCAGTACTTCATTTCTTTTCAGGAATGAATGATATTCCACTGGACGGATATACTACAATTTGTTTATGCATTTATCCATTGATGTAACATTTTGGTTTTCTCCAGCTTTGGACTATTGTGAATAGTGTTGCTATGAACCTTTGTGTGCAAGTATTTGTTTGAGTATCTCTTTTCAATTGTTTTGGTTATACACTTCAGAGTGGAGTTGCTGGGTCACGTGGTAAAAATCTAACTTTTTGAGAAACTGCCAAACTGTTTTCCATGGTGACTGCACAATTTTACACTTCATTGTATGACGGTTCTAAGTTCTCTACATCCTTACCAATACTTGTTACTTTCTGGTTTTTAAATTATAGCCATCCTCATGGGTGTGAAGTGGTATCTTATTGTGGTTTTGATTTGCAATTCCCTCGTGACTAATGATGCTGAACAACTCTTCTTGGGCTTGATGATCCTTTGTATATCTTCTTTGGAAAAATGTTTATTCAAGTCCTTTGCCCATTTTTGAATTGAGTTGCCTTTCTGCTGTGGTATTGTAAGAGTTCTTATATGTTCTGTTCTGTATATTAGACCCTTATCAGACATCTGATTTGCAAATATTTTCTCCCATTTTGTAGGTTGTCTTTTCACTTCTTGATAATGTCCTTTGATTCACAAAAGTTTTTAATATTGATGAAGTCCAACTTATTTTTCCCTTTGTTTCTTGTGCTTTTAATGTCATATCTAAGAATCCATTGCCAAATCCAAGGTAATGAAGATTTATCCCTACATTTTCCTCTAAGAGTTTATAGTTTTAGCTCTTATACTTAGATCACTGATACACTTCGAGTTAACTTTTGTATATAGTGTATATAGGGGTAGGGGTAGGGGTCCAACTTCATTCTTTTGTATGTGGATATCCAGTTGTTCTAGCACTATTTGTTGAGGAAAATAGTATTTCCTAACTCAGTGGTCTTGGCACCCTTGTTAAAAATCAATTGGTCATAGATGTTCCAGTTTCTATCTGGACTTTCAATTCTATCACATGGGTCTATATGTCTACCTTATACCAGTTCCACAGTGTTTTGGTTACTGTAGCTTTGTATTAAGTTTTGAAATTGGAAAGTATGCGTACTCCAATTTTACTTTTCTTTTTCAATGCTGTTTTGGCTACTCGGGATTTCTTGAAGTTACATATAAATTTGAGAATCAGCTTTTCCATTTCTGCAAAAAGATGCCATTGGAATTTTGATAGGGATTGCACTGAATCTGTAGATTGCTTTGGGGAGTATTGCCATCCTAACAACAATAAGTCTTCCAATTGATGAACACTGAATATTTTTCCTTTTACTTAGGTCTTCTTTAATTTCTTTCAGCAGTGCTTTGTAGTTTCCAGTGTACAAGTCTTACACCTTGTAGTTAAATTTATTCCTAGGTTATTTTATTCTTTTGGATGATACTGTAAGTTGAGCTGTCACTTAATTTTATTTTTGGTTTGTTCATCAGCGTAAAGAAATAAAACTAAATTTTGTGTGTTGATCTTGAATCTTGCAACTTTGCTAAATTCATTTATTAGCTCTAATAATTTTATTATAGATTCCCTATATATAAAGATCATATCATCTGCAAACAGAGATAGTTTTACTTCTTCCTTTCCAATTTGGATGTCTTTTATTTCTTTTTCTTGCCTAAATGCTCTGGTTAGAATGTACAGTAAAATGTTGAATGAAAGTGGTGAAAGTAGACATCTTTGTCCTGTTCTTGATCATAGGAGGAAAGGCTTTCATGTTTTACCATTGGGCATGGCATTAGGTGTGGGTTTTTCACAAATGACCTTTATCAAATTGAGGAAGTTCCTGCCTATTCCTAGTATTGTGAAGTATTTTATCATAAAAGGGTGTTGGATTTTGTCAGATGCTTCTTCTGCATCAGATGTGATGACTGAGTGACTTTTTCCCCCTTCATTCTAATTAATGAATGATCAATTCTCATATGTCTAATACACATGCATTCTTAAAATAAAACCCAGTTAGTCGTGGTGTGCAATCCTTTTAACACAGTGGTGGATTTGTAGCTTGCTAGTATTTTGTAGAAAATTTTTCATTAATATACAAAAAGGATATTGGTCTGTAGTTTCCTTTTTCCTGTGATATCTCTAGCTTTGTATCATGGTAATTCTTGCCTCGTTGAATGAGTTAATAAGTGTTTGAGAAGGACTGGTGTTAATTCTCCTTTAAATGATTGGTAAAATTCATTAGTGAAACCATTTGGTCCTGTGCTTTTCTTTTTTGGGAGGATTTTTATTACCGATTCAATCTACTTGTTTTAGTTCTGTTCAGATTTTCTATTTCTTCAGTTTGGTGGTATGTATGTTTCTAGGAATTTGTCCATTTCTTCTACAGTGTCTGATTTTTTAGCATACAATTGTTCACAGTATTCTTTTATAATCCCTTTTATTTTTGTAAGGTTGGTAGTAATGCTCCCTATTTCATTTCTGATTTTAGTAATTAGACTTTTTTTCTTAGTCAATATAGCTAAAGGTTTGTCAATTTTGTTTATCTTTTCAGAGAAGAAACTTGATTTTGATGGTTCTCTTGTTTTCCTTTTCTCTATTTTTAAAAATTTCTGCTCTAATCTTTATTATTTCCTTCCTTCTGCTAGCATTGGGTTTGGTTTTCTTTTCTTTTTCTAGGTTCTTATGGTATAAAGTTAGGTTACTGATCTTTCTTCTTTTTCAATGTAGACATTTACAACTATAAATTTCCTTCTGATCACTGCTTTCACTGCACCTCATACGTTTTGCTATACTGTCTCTTCATGTGATATTTGATATTTCAGTTTTTAAAAAAAAGCCTATTCAACAATGCTGGAGCACACATGAAGCAATTAGTATATTAAATCACCCAAAGATCACTGCATCTTTCAGAAATGTTTATAATTCAGAAGACAAATTTTTCAGACTTCTCAAAAGGTAAGTGATTCTTTGAATAGAGTTGATATCTTCTTTTACAAAAGAGGAAAGTGAGAAGAGGATTTCGATCACCAGACAATATGATGTGTATATGAAAAGACTGCTTAATATCAATGTAATTATTTAGCATTAATCACACAAATTCCAACAGATACAAGGTCCAACAGATTAGGAAACAAAGGTGTTGACTAACAGGCATGAAGGAGAAATAGCTCCCCTTAAGACAATAATCTCTAGGAGAAATGATAAAAATGAGAAAACAATTAATATAAATGTAAATGGCACATGTATCCTTTCTATTTCTATAACAAACCATTAGAAGTGGATCTCCTGATTATGTTATTTGTGTGAGAATAGTGTGACCCAGGAATCATCAAGTCTCCCACACATTATACTAAAATTTCCATTGTTACATCTGTTTTGTGTTTCTTTCTGTTTTTTTGCCTGTGCTAGGCACATCTGACATTCCTCAAATAGCAATTAGAATATGGCTAGAGTATGCTAGATGGAACATATTATTACCACATGTTTAAGGGCAGGGGTCATGTACCTTGAATTTTTCCTTAAAAACATCATTAGTCTTTTAATAGGATGTTCCCTGCTCAGTGCAAAACTGACTTTCATGATATCATGTTTTGAGGTGCCTGCTGTATTTATTACTTCATCTGTGTTTTCTCATGTAGAAGGTACATACAAAACTGGTCACTGTACCCACACAAACAAATACGTGAGAGGAGATGGGCATTCATGTATCTCTTACATTGTTCCTTTCAACATTTCCCTGGCATATAAATTCTAATGGGCATATAAGATGATGATTAATACTAGTGGTCAACAAACCATGGCCTACAGGTCAAATTGGGCCTGTTTGGAAAATACTTTTATTGGCACACAGTCTCACTTAATTCACTTATATATTGGCTATGGCTGTTTTTGTGCTACAGTGGAAGAGTTGAGTAGTTGCAACAGACAATGTATGGTCTGGAAAGGCTTAATTATTTACTATGTAGCCCTTTTTAGAAAATATTAATTGATCCCTTACATAATGCTTTAATGGCGAAACAAAGGGCTGAGTTTGGAGGATGGTTAAGAAGTCTGTCTGCTTAAAGTTGTAAGATACAGATAGATAAACATTCAGATGAATAAAATGTAGCCAGTGAGTTATTTCTTCAAAGAAGTCCAGTAATAGTCATAATAAAGACTAAAAGAAGTATAAAACAATCTAAAAGGAGAATAGGCAAATGTATTTCTTATATTCCTAAAAGTAAATAAAATGTCTACAAAAACTCTGATGTCCTGGAAACAGCATGGGCTTTGGAGTTAGCTACCCTGAGTTCAAAACCTGACCGTAAGATCCTGGGCAAACTGTCTAACATTAATGCATCTGTTTTGTTTGGTTATATTAATATTTCACAGGGTTACTGGCAGAAGTAAATAAAGCTTAAGTAAAAGTGAGTAGCATGGTTGTAGGCCCTAGAGAAAATAAAAACTCCAATTCATTTTTTTTCCTCCATAGGTTACCATATTCTAAGTATCACAAAGAATGAAAATAAGATGAGTGGCATTTTTTTTAATTGTTTCCTGGGCACAAACTCTTTCTCCTAAGTAAGGAGACCTCGTCTGCCCTGAATCCAAGACGGTTGAGTTGCAACTCCCAATGGCTAAAGTAAAATAGGATATTGGAAATAGAAAAGAGAATAGGCCCCCAGAGAAAGGATTGACAATTAGAGGCTAAATCCAAAGAGGAGTGTGACAGATTTAAACTGTATGAACCTAGACCAAGAATAAACAGAAAAATGCCAACTTATTCTCAGAGCGATTCAGCAGAAGTGTGTATATTTGTGTGCATAAACCCACATTTAGCATACAAACATCTACAGACACATATTGAGTGAAAGAAAAAGAATGCGTGTGCACCAATATGGTGAAATGTTAAATGATGAAACTCGATTAAGAGTAACTGGATGCTCATTGTACTATTCTGGTATCTTTTCTGTGGGTTTGTAATTTTTCAAAATAAAAACTTGGAGAAAATCAGACTAAATATCAAGGATCCACTAGCACAACATCAAATGTACCATCTCAGTTAATATTTACTGCAATCTTACTAAGCATTACGTACAGAGATTTTATGTTATACAGATAGCAAGCAGTGGAACCTAATTTGAATCTAGTTCTGTTGAAGAGGCTCTTTCCTCAATACAATAAAACTTCCACAATAGTCCAGGAACCCAATTACCATTTATAAGATTAACTTAAAAAAATATAAGTGACCTATAAATGAATTTGTGAATTATAATCCTAAAGCTGAGTTACCTATAGAATACATACTGGTAGGTTTTTGTACATATGCATGAAATAAAGGAAGAAAAAGAAGAACGAACTTTTTTTTAGGGAAAAACGTTTACTTGTTACCAATTTTACTGTTGATATACTTTTCTCCTTATTGTTGCCAAATCTGGAGATGTGGTTAGGAAATACCGTCTTCTTTTTCTCCAGTGAATATTAGTGCCAAAAAAGATACAGAAGTTGTTCTTCATTCAGCTGCCCTTCACTCAGCTGTCCTAATCATAGAAATAACCATTTCCCCATTTTACCTGTATCATGATCAAAATGATTAGGCAAAGTAAATGTAGGAGAAATTGTTTCTTTTTAAGAACACAAGATGATATTTTATCCTGTTAACTAAAATGAAATGTTCAGTACTATAAGAAACACAAAAGAAGTTTAAGACAAGGTTTTCTCCACAAGGACTTGATAATCTAAGAAATAATACCCATGGAACTAATGGTAAATATGACTTTAAAAATCAAGGGCTAAACTATATATGCCTAACATTTTGATACTCTACCACTGACAAAATCATGTATTTTTCCTTTATTTGATCCTTTAAACATTTTGGTAAAACTAAAGTGCACATAATAAACTATTGAATTTTTTCCTAAAATAAAATTACATATCAGCTCATATTATTGATTTTTCCGCCTGTCTGAAACAAATGAGAAGCATTATTGATCTTGTCCTGGAGGTATCTAAGGCAAAAAGAATACCCAAGTATCCCAGAGGATACAGAACTAGACAAAGCAGGTTTATTCTGCTGTCTTATTCAAGGCAGAATTAGTATTCTGAAATGACATAGCACTAAATTTCTTAACACATGCTTAGAGAAAAGAATCTTTTCTACAGTCATCTAGCAACTCCATCTGTGAAAAATATATCTAATTACCAAAGAATAATTAATAAAGGGTTATTCCTGAAACACTAAGATAGCCTAGATTATTATTATTATTTTTTGCTCTTCGTATTCTTTTAATGCCTTTATATATATATATGAAATAAATTATTTTTCAAAGAAGAAATTTAGAGGCTTGAAGTTTATTATATTATTCTCTCTTCTGGAATTTGAAGTTTCTTCAAATTAATAAAATACCATATTTCATTTTATTTTATTTATTTATTTTTTAAAACATCTTTATTGGAGTGTAATTGTTTTACAATGGTATGTTAGCTTCTGCTTTATAACAAAGTGAATCAGCTATACATATACATATATCCCCACATCTCCTTCCTCTTGCGTCTCCCTCCCACCCTCCCTATCCCACCCCTCTAGGTGGTCACAAAGCACCGAGCTGATCTCCTTGTGCTATGTGGCTGCTTCCCACTAGCTATCTATTTTACATTTGGTAGTGTATATATGTCCACGCCACTCTCTCACTTCGTCCCAGCTTACCCTTCCCCCTCCCCGCGTCCTCAAGTCCATTCTCTACCTCTGCGTCTTTATTCCTGTCCTGCCCCTAGGTTCTTCAGAAACTTTTTTTTTTTTTTTTTAGATTACATATATATGTGTTAGCATACGGTATTTGTTTTTCTCTTTCTGACTTACTTCACTCTGTATGACAGACTCTAGGTCCATCCACCTCACTACAAATAACTCAATTTTGTTTCTTTTTATTAGCCTAGATTATTGTAATAAAAACCTACAGTATGTTTCATTTTGAACTGCATATGACAAACCTTCAGCCTGAAGAAAAATTCTCATTTCTTTATATGGAACTTTAGTAGCCTATGCAATAATTTTTTTTTTTAAAGCTCTCTCTTCCTCATCATGTGCTTGAGAAATCCTGACTCTAAAATGTGAACTTGAAAAGGCTATTTAGAGAAAGTCTTCATGATGATACTGACCAAAGTGTAAAGAAGAGGTATAAAGTAGTGGGCATGGCCAACAGCATTTACTAATGCAACTTCTTCTTAATTACATTGGAAGACACTGTGAATGTAATTTAATAGTAACACAGGAAAACATCCTATATTAAAATGGTGCTGATAAGTAGCCAGGAAGATTCAAAATCACACTGCAGTAATTTGGATATTCTTTACCCTTAAAAGGGAAAGTATCTGAAATCTGGATAAATATAAACTTACTTCCTCAGAACTACTTTTTACCATTAAATGGCTTGGTCCAAATGCTGTACTACATATACTTTGATATCTACGCACAATCAGAGAAAATAAGGACCTAATGTCAAAAGTTTTTATCCTCATTTTATGATTAAAAATTTGAAGCACTAACTTAACACTAATTTGTTTTCTAGAAAAGATGGAGAGTACCTAATGTTGTAGTCATATATTTCAAAAAACTTAAAATATTTAATATGGACTCTTGGAACCACTGCTCTTTGTACATTCTACAGACCTCCTTAATTTCATGCCTATATTATATCCCTGAAATGGCATGCAGTTTTCATACGTAAGGGCAAGCAGCTGTTCCCAAATTTGTCTTTTTGAGAGGGGGAGCTTATTAATTAAAGATGTAGAAAGGTATAAAAAACAATCATGATAAAATAGAGTACATAAATTGTTAAAATTTCCCAGATGAATTCTTTTTTTTTGGCCGCGCAGCTTGCAGGATCTTAGTTTCCTGACTAGTTCCCGGACCAGGGATCGAACCTGTGTCCTCGGGAGTGAAAGTGCGGGGTCCTAACCACTGGACTGGTAGGGAATTCCTCTCAGATGAATTCTTTATACTGTACCATGTGTTCTTTTGTCACTGAGGGATAAAGAAAGAAAACTGTTCTAGAAGCAAAATTAGTATAGTATTATTATATTTGCAACTGCTCTTTTAATTTAGAAACATCACAGTACAGTTCAGCTGTGAGTGAGTCCATCTGAAGTTTCAGAGACAGGGGAATTGAAAATGACAAAGAAGCCTCTCACCTCATGTCACAACCAAATCAAAATCTCAGAGGGTGAAGGGGAACTCAGGGCAAAATATAAATGCTGGGCTTTAATAATGTATCAGTCTTCTGTTAACTTTCTACAAATGATTAAAAAACAGGCTGTAATAAATCTCAAATTTGGAAAACACAGACATTTGTGAAATAATTGTATTATTATGCAAATTCATTTACATTGAAATTCCAGGGATATGTTAGCAATTATCAGCAAGTTGTTAAAGAATTCTATCCTGAGAATCTCATTAGATAGCAATGCAAACTACAGTTACCATTCTGAGAACAAAGGGATCTTGAATGAGTAATCAATAGCAACTGGCAGAAAATGAGACATTAATTATGATCCTCTCTAGTGTTTTGTCTAAGACAAGATTTCATTAAATGCTTTGTGCAACCTGAATAGTTCCAAGTCATTACCAACATTTTGGACAATATATTAATTGGGGGAGGGGGTGGGGAGGGATGTACAGGGAAACAAAGTAAAAGAAAACCTGAGATGCTTCTATTTCTTTCCTGGGTCAATAAAAACACACCAGCCACCACTAGCCAACTGCTATGCTCATTCTTTTACAAGTCCCAAATCTTATAATCTCAACATGGTCTCTTGAAAATTTAATTATCATTTTCAATATTTAAAGTGTCATGCAGGTTTGAGAAGATAATGACAGTCATCCATCAAATGCATCCTGCCAACACAATCAGCCCAATCTTTCTGGCTTAAAAAGAGAAAAAAGAAAAAAGAGAAGAAAAGAAACTACCTATACACTATTAAATTACTAAAACATGGCAATCTTAGCAGTTTAAGTTTCTCAATCTTCCTTAATTATCCGTAAGCAGAGGGAAATTTTACCATCTTATTATTATTTCATTTTCACTATTTTTTTTCTTTGAACTTTTCTCCTGAATCCTGTATCAGCCAATGGAAGGATAACAAAGTAGGAAGATCTGGGATGTAGATTGATAAAAAAGACCTCCCAGAAATAAAAGAACTATGAAAAAACCCAGCAAAAATAAAAGCTATTTTAATATATCCAGTATTTAAATAATTTAAGAACGACTTAGGATTTTATAGGCTTCCATAAGGAGAGTCCCCACTTTCAAAAATGTTATAGGAATGTCTTGAAGGCAGACTCTCATGAGATTAGTAGTGAGCATACTCTAAGCATGTCTTCTCCTAAGTGAGCAGTTTTTCTGACTGTTTGAATTTAGAAACTTCCTTGATAAATAGGACCCTCTGGAAGACTTCCTGTAAAGGTACCAGTATGCCTTTGAGCCTTTTCTTTTATGAATACAAAGCAGCCAACTATGTGAGATGTTAACCAACATAATAAGAACAAGAGATAAGGAAATGTCATTTCTCTTTTGCTTCTGTGGAAATGGTGTTATGTAGTCCTAAGATTTTCAGCAGAGTTCTAATACTTTGAAGCCACTCCCTTTCCGTTTAATGCTAGCTTTCACATCTAGTAAATGAGTATGCCCTCTTTCCCATACCTTGCATTTTCAAGAATACAATTAAGGGTAACACAAAACCCAATATAGCACTAGGCCTACAGTTAGGCATGTAATACTTTTTGAACTGAAACTTTCTATACTGGATATCTTTTTAAAAATTAAACTTTTTATTTTAGGAATTTTTAAATATAAACAAAAGTAGGAAAAAAAGTGTAATAAACCTTTATTTATATACCTTTCACCCAGCTTCAACAACTGTCAGTATTCTGCTGCTTCTGCTTCATTTATTCTTCCATTTCTCAGCTCTTGTTACATCCCCCAAACTGACAACAATCCCTTATTAACATGTAATACCCAGTCTGTGGTCACCTCTTTCTTCACTTTTTTTCCCCAGGATGGTGTCTAATCTCTAGCCATTATTTAACAGACTCCTTTCTCCTGAAATAAGTTTACAAAAGAATAATGATCTTTGAAACAATATTCTGAAACAGCACTGAGTAGCACGAAAAGTATAATTAGCAAGTTTTATGGAGGGAATAGGAACAAACAAACAATGCCTCTTCCCCCTGCCAAGTTACCTCTGCATAATCTAACTCTCTCTGGCCTTTTAACAGAAGCAGGATATTAAAACTGCTTACTGTTCATACTTCATGATGAGACATAACTCCCACAAAACAATTTATTTTACCTCTGCTCCAAACAACTCACAAAGCCCAGCTCACCCTGAAGGCAGCTGATGGCTTACTACCCTTTCCTGGATCGCAGGATTCAGATTCAAACATTTTTTGATGCCTACTGTGTGCCAGCCACTGTGCATGACCTTTCACATGCTCTTTTATTAGTGAATCATCTCTTGGATAGCTTCAACATTTGATCCAACAGCCAGTTTTATGTCTTAACATTCCTGACTCCAACAATCCTCCATCACCATCGAATAACCTACTCCTGAAAAGGTGTTGGTATGGGGAACCACTTGACTTCTGAAATTTTGAAGTTCAATATTCAATTCTGACATAATCTATTCTTAAAGCACCATCACTCCCCTACTACTTATTGTACCTGTAAAACGTAAACAGAAACCTCAATTAAACAGAGCTGAGAGACCAGAAGGGAGAGCTCTCACCACCTGTGACGATAACAGAGTCCAGAAGGAAGAAGAAAGACTCCTCTTCTTTCCTGACAAGGACTCAGTCAATGAAAAGCCATGAACTCTTGTTTACTCCAGCCCTTGCAATTTCCTTTTCGCCCTCTATAAAAGCATTCTCCTTTCCTTGCCGTGGGAGACTTGCATGTGGCTCACCATGGTTACAGACCTTGAATTGCAATTCTTTGCTGATCCTGAATAAACCCATCTTTGTTGGAGAAATATCTGGTACTCTATTTGTTTTAGGTCAACATTTTGGTGGCCCATAGGGAGACCAGAGAAGACCCCCAACGACTCTGGGGCTGGTAAGCAAACAGGTGTGGTACTCACAATTGAGTCCATTTTGCTCACTGATTTTCTTGCTGACCGAGATTTGAAGGTATGTCTTTCTCCTGGATCCGTGTTCTTACCCTCTTTGTGTTTGAAGGTCTCCAGGCTTTATTTGGGATCTATTTTAAGGTTTCACCTTTCTGGTTAAGGCCTTGCTCTGTATGTGAGTACTTGTTTGGCACGCCAGTCTGATTTTGAGAACAGACTGGCTCAGCTAAAGCTGGCTGAGAAGCTGTCCACCCATTCCTTTGGTAACAGGGACTGCTTCACTGAAACCGCTTCAGTTGAGCCACTGGCCCATTTCTATGAAAGAGGGGCTGTTCTCTGGAAACTTGTTGAAAAATCTTTGGCCCCGTTCCTCTAGGACAAAGCTGTTTCCTTCGAACTGGATGATATAAGCTTGCTGGTTGTTTGAGTTTCAAGCTGTTTGAACTGAGCTGTTTGGGCAGTTTGAAAAATTATTCTTTTACTCTAGAGAAAAACCTCTGAGGAATGGAATCCCAGATATCTAAGTATTTTGAGGGCACCCCCTCTTACAGGAACTCAGGCTGATTTTATGTTTAAGAACCTTCCTCAGGGGCTTCCCTGGTGGTGCAGTGGTTGAGAATCTGCCTGCCAATGCAGGGGACACGGGTTCGAGCCCTGGTCTGGGAAGATCCCACATGCCGTGGAGCGGCTGGGCCCGTGAGCCACAATTACTGAGCCTGCGCGTCTGCAGCCTGTGCTCTGCAACAGGAAAGCCTGCGATAGTGAGAGGCCCGCGCACCGCGATGAAGAGTGGCCCCCACTTGCCACAACTAGAGAAAGCCCTCGAACAGAAACGAAGACCCAACACAGCCATAAATAAATAAATAAATAAATAAATTAATTAATTAATTAAAAAAAAAAAAAAAAAAAAAAGAACCTTCCTCAGGCACATTTTAAACTAAATGGACCAACCTGACCAAAGGCAATTTAGAATATCAATGGCCATTATGGGGAACATTTGAAATTCCCAACTTTAATTTCCTTTAAATTGAATTTGACTACAACTGCTCAAAAATTTTGAGAACTGAGGGGAATACCTATTTTAATTGGTATTTTGAGGCTTCCCAATGTTATCAGGAGTCTGAAATTGCCTCTCTGCAAAATAAGATTTTAAGGTAAGATTTCTCTTGTTGAACTTCCCTTTTTCTCTGAAACTCTCCCTACTCCCTTTTCTTCTGAACTTGTCAGAACCTGTCCCTTCAAAATTAAGCCCTCTGAGGATCCAGAGGCTAACCCTTAATTTCTTATATTCCCTGGACCAAAGCTGAACTGGGAGCCATAGTCAAATATTTTCCCAAAGTAACTAAAGATCCTCACAGATTTGCTGAAGAATTTAATATAGTCATTCAAACTTATCAACCTGGTTTCTCTAATTATAACAACTAGTTTATATACTTGTTAGTGAGGGCCAGACCCAGTACTGAAAACTGCTAATTGGGAAAATCCTGAAAGGTCTCTAGAATTACAACTGGGAGACCAGCCCACTAACTTATTATATGATCAGGCTCAGGCAATCAATAGGTGACTTCATCAAGCAATTCCTGGGGCTTTTCCGAATCCTGTTGATTGGAACAAATTCAGACTTGCACACAAAAATCTGATGAACCTGTTCATGACTCTTACAATCAACTTCAAATTGGTTTTAAAGAAAATTCTGGTTTTCCTTCCTATGTTGATTCCACCTGAGGAGCTTTTAACTCTACGTTTATTAAGGGGCTGAACCGGGACCTTTCCCTTCTAGTAGAAAGGACCAGGCTGGAAGGGGAAACTATGTCCACTCCAGATTTAGGTAATCTGGTAAACCAGCTCTCTCACACTCTAGAGCAGTCACCTAAAAGGAAGATGAACAAAATTCTTAATCCTCAACTCCAGCAAATGAAAGTTCCTAAACAAAGTAAAAACCCTTCTAGTTTTTGTTATTATTACAAAAAGCCAGGACACTGAAAAAGAGATTGTTATAAATTTAAGTGCTTTAGGCACCTTTAGCTCTCTTAACTAGCCTTTCCAACATCCTGCCAATTCTCAATGGTAGGGGCTCTGAGGAACTACAGGCACTCTTCCCAATTCTCCCTCTTAATCATCTTGGAGAAACGTTTCTCCAGATTTGGGATGAATCTCTTCCAGTCCTAACTGACACTAGAGCCACAGTCTTAGTGCTCAACTCCACGACTATAAAGCAGCCCATGCCTCAGAGTACTGAAACAGTTCAAATACTGAGGATCTCTAGTGAAGCTCAAGAGTTCCTGTCTCTGAACCTATTCCCTTCTGTTTAGGCCCAACAGGCTGAATTATATGCTCTTACGTGGGCTTGTACTTTAGCCAAGGACAAAGTTTGCCAATATTTATACTGACAGTAGATATGCTTCTCAGAGTAGCTCATGATTTTCAAGTGTTGTGGAAGCAACATGGCTTTCTTACTTTCAGCAGAAATAAAATTAAAATTTTTAAAAATTTAAATAAAATTTAAAATTATTAGATGTAATACTTTTACCTGCCACTTTAGCTATTATTAAGATTATGGGGGGGCTTCCCTGGTGGCGCACTGGTTGAGAGTCTGCCTGCCAATGCAGGGGACACGGGTTCCATCCCTGGTCGGGGAGGATCCCACATGCCGCGGAGCAACTGGGCCCGTGAGCCACAACTGCTGAGCCTGCGCGTCTGGAGCCTGTGCTCCACAACGGGAGGGGCCGCGATAGTGAGAGGCCTGCGCACCCCGATGAAGAGTGGCCCCCGCTTGCTGCAACTAGAGAAAGCCCTCGCACGAAACGAAGACCCAACACAGCTAAAAATAAATAAATAAATAAAGTAGCTATAAAAAAAAAAAAAAAGATTATGGGGCATTCTAAACTTGACTTGCTGGAGGCTGAGGGAAATCACCTTGTTGGTATTTCCAAAAGAAATGCTGCCCTCAAAGGCACCAGCAGCAGCCAAATCTCTGTCATGGTCCAAAGGGATACTCCCCCAAAAGATAACTCAGAAAAACTGGCTAGAGGAACCTAAAAATTGGCATCAGAAAAGGAAAAACAAGATTAGAAATTCAATAATTGTTGGTTTGATAAAAAGAGAAAGCTCTGGTTTGGACCAAATAACAACCCAGTCCAAGCGGAGAGTCTAAAATTCCCACTCCTTACCACTGTATATGCTTTAAACTACTGGTCTACTGACAAAATGATAACATTCATGAATCAATATTGCTGGGGAAATTAAAACATGTATAAAACCATATAGATGAATATCAATAGTAATTTCTGGTCTCCAACCTCAGATGGATCATCAACACCTCCTGAAAAGCTTTTTACTTGTCACTAAAGAGCTCATGGAATTAGAAGAAAACTTCAATAAGGTCTGTTATTTCAATCAAACAACAGATGCTCTAATCCCTCTAGTATAAAAATTCCAATAAAGTGAATGTCTAGCTTCTACTCAAACATAGCCACTAAGAGGGAAGTCACTATTTACCAAGGTTGAATATTCCATCCTCTATACTAGGAGAATATTCCTTCTTATACTACGTTAAAATCAGAATTGCTTAACTCCTACATATTGCCCAAAGTTTTAACCTTAAAAGTTATAGAACAACCCAAATTATGCTTCAAATATTTGAAGATGCTTCTCAAGTTACTGGTGTCCTCCTTTCTTAAAACTAAATAGCCCTCTGTCCTTCAATCATTCTCTATATGCTGGAGTTGCAAGTTACTTTACTATCTGCAAATAGTAAAATGTATTTCTAACAGGCGATTATGCCTGTTTAGAAATACATTTGCTCAGAATGGTATACAACATCAGCTTCCTGGCTCTAAATATTGTATTCTAATAATTTAGCCTAAAGCTAAGGTCTCTATCATTAGGTTTGTTGTTATGTAAAGAAATATCCCAACTGCTGTTTAAAACAACTAGCTTTAATTAATCATCCTGGGGAAACATCAGGTTAGTTTAGGATTCGCTGCATATGAAAACCCTGATTCTCTTAATTGTCAGAAACACATACCTGCGTTGGAAAAAAATCATGCTTTGATGGAATATTATGCATTACCTGGAGTACGGTCAGTTCAGTTAAGGGCCAGATAGAAAACATTTAAGCTTTGTGGGCCATATTGTCTCTTTGTAACTACTCAATTCCATTTTTGTAGCAAGAAAGAAGCCATAGCCAATACATAAATGAATGAACATGGGTATGTTCTAATAAAATCATTCAAGGGGTTGAGATATTTGGCTGGCAGCCACAGTTTGCTGACCACTGGTCTACAGCATACCTTTCTAGGTTACCTGATTCTCATTCTATGGGAGCTATTTTACAACTCTCTAAATTGTAGACAACTAGTAGCAATGAAAAATAATTCTTATACGTACATCTGAAAAAAAATTCTGTCCAGTAAAGGGATGAAAGACCTTTCCCCACCCTCAATACCTCTACCACCCTGCTCCAAAGGAAAAAAAAAAAATGTTTTGCCTCTCTGTTTGAATATTAATTTCCATAATTTTGATCTATGAATGTGTCTGTTTTTGGATTCTCCTTTGAACTGGTTCTAACACCTTACAGATTTCTTCACTGATGAGATACAATCTATATACATGTTCATTTTTATAGCTATAGGACAGTCATGATTTTATTTTTAAAAAATTATCTCTTAACACCTGCAATGTGCTGTTGTTATATAACTAAGATCTGTCTAAGCTACCTATCCCACTGTTCTTGATATGTAGCCTAGAGCAATACCATTTCAAATAGTTTCCTTGTCACCAGTTTATAAATTCTCTAGCAAATCGTAAACTAAAGTTTAACTTTTCTAAGAAACACCTGTATTTTTTATCATGCCTCGTGTCCAATCCCAAACCCTTACAGGATAAAACATAAACTCTTTGTTTAGGTATCCAAGCATCATCCTTACAGTTCACACATCTCACACTGTTTCCCTAAATAAATATTCCATTCAAGCCAAGTTAAAATGCTACTATTCCTAGAATACACATTCACTTCTTTTTTCATTCCAAATACATTCATTCAAAAGGTGTTCATTGTGGTAACCGGGATGGGGGGTGGGGTGGGAGGGAGGTCCGAGAGGGAGGGGATATATGTATACATACAATTGATTCACTTTGTTGTACAGCAGAAACTAACACAACATTATAAAGCAACTATACTCTAATTAAAAAAAAAAAAAAAAGGTATTCATTGATAGCTTCTATTTGTCAGGCACAGAGCGAGGCGCTGGAAATACAACAAACAAGCAGCCACTGATGGTGCCTTCACAAAGCTGATACTTTTGGTGGGAGAAAATTAAGGAAGAAGCAGTAAGATGTGCTGAATACTACTGCTTCTATTTTATTAGTCATATGTTCTCCTTCCCCAAGATGTTCTCCTGTCTACTCTGTCAAATTTTACCCATCCTCCAAGATCTCAGTGTTCTGTACTTCCTTTGCAAAATCTTCTCTGTATCAAAATCACATTCATTTCTCTCTCTTCTGAGTTCTAACTTACATTTGTGCTACTTGAGATTTAATATGGATCACCTTATCATTTTAGTTAATTTTCTGTGTGTACACTGTTGGTCTTCCCAACTAGAATGTAAGTTTCCTGAAGACTGATACTAATTCTTTTTTTCTGTTGCCTGGCCCAGTTTCTTATACATGATAAAATAAGCAAATACTTATTGATAAGATTCTTTATCTTTTAAGCAAGTTTTGTAATGTGTGAAGTTTTTTTTTTTTTGGACATTTTTTTACCCAGTGAGAAAAAAGCATGAGAAAAAGATGAAGCATTTAAATTGTAAGTGAACTTGGTCTGCTTAAAAGAGAAGTGGCAACAAATTTCTGTAAATTGGAAATGCTATAATTTCTAAGGGTACGATAGTCCATAGGGAATAAGGGATCCTTTTTATTAAAAATAAAACACTAAGATTGCAAAATCTGGTTAATAAAATGTTAAAATACAATGAATACATTATGTTGTGCGATACAGATCTGTGTAATATGTCCTATTAAATCAGTGCAAAACTCAATATTTGATTAAAAGTAGGTCTGAAATAAAGCAAATCATCTGAAATACTTAAGGAATTTATTTTAAATTTATAGAAATTTGTGGCCCTGAACCAAGATGGCGGGGTAGAAGGACGTGCTCTCACTCTCTCTTGTGAGAACACAGGAATCACAACTAGCTGCTGGACAATCATCGACAGGAAGACACTGGAACTCACCAAAAAAGATACCCCACATCCAAAGACAAAGGAGAAGTCACAATGAGACAGTAGGAGGGGCGCAATCACAGTAAAATCAAATCCCATAACTGCTGGGTGGGTGACTCACAGACTGGAGAACACTTATACCACAGAAGTCCACCCACTGGAGTGAAGGTTCTGAGCCCCACGTCAGGCTTCCCAACCTGGGGGTCCGGCAACGGGAGCAGGAACTCCTAGAGAATCAGACTTTGAAGGCTAGTGGGATTTGACTGCAGGACTTCGACAGGACTTGGGGAAACAGAGACTCCACTCTGGGAGGGCACACACACAGTGTGCGCATCGGAACCCAGGGGAAGGAGCAGTGACCCCAGGGGAGATTGAACCAGACCTACCTGCTAGTGTTGGAGGGTCTCTTGCAGAGGCAGGGGGTGGATGTGGCTCACCGTGGGGACAAGGACACTGGCAGCAAAAGTTCTGGGAAGTACTCCTTGGCGTGAGCCCTCCCAGAGTCTGCTATTAGCCCCACCAAAGAGCCCAGATAGGCTCCAGTGCTGGGTTGCCTCAGGCCAAACAACCAACAGGGAGGGAACCCAGCCCCACCCATCAGCAGTCAAGCAGATTAAAGTTTTTCTGAGCTCTGCCCACCAGAGCAACAGTCCTCAGCTATTTTAAGCTGAGGAGTTTGGGAAACTGACAGAACCAGGAAGGTCACTCTGACGCCCTCCACCCCCACCCCAGCCCTTCTTCCCTGAAACAGGCTATCCTCATGTGAGATGTGCCTTCCCTATATCCAGAGAAAAGGAGCATCCTTATGTCCAAAGAAAAAGGGATGTCAAGAAGAATCCTAACAAACAGGCCTTACTAAGTTTCCCCCAGTTTATAATTACCTCATACTTCTTAATCTATATCATATTCATCCATAATGCCTACTCTTCATCAAACTTAGCATGAAAGTACCTAGGTCTGTTTCTTTTGGTCTTCATTTCCTGATGAAGACTTCTGTGTCATGCAAAACTTATATTAAATGAATATGTAAGCTTTTCTCCTGTTAATCTGTCTTTGTCAGTTTGCTTTTCAGATCCAACCAGGAACCCTAAGAGGGTTGAAGAAAACTTTCCTCCTCTACAGAATTAAGACTTTTTTATATACTTACGGATATCTCAGGCTAGATAATTATTCCACTGGTCTCATCCTTTAGGGTTTTCTCTAAGTATGCTGTCAGAAATTACCCCATCAAGTAACTGTTCAACCTCTAAAATTGTTAGTTGTCACTGGCTAAGGAAACCTGTCCTCCTTAAGAGAAAAGTATTACTGGGCGGGTGGTGGGGGGAGGAGGAAGAAGGAAGGAAAAAGAAAGAGAAGTAGCTACACCATGGGTATCTTTTATGTAACAGCTTGTAGTCATGTTACCAACTAGAAATGATCCTGTTCTTGAAATTATCATAGAATTACAAATCTAGAAGGGACTGGAAATTTGTTCATCACTGCACTTAACCTTGTCACAAAAAGAAAAATTGGAGAAGCCTTGGGTAACCTTATAGATTTGTAGGAGTTCTTTTTATATCCTGGATACTAGTACTTTGTCAGATGTATGTTTTGTAAATATTGACTCCCAGACTGTGGCTTGTCTACTCTTTTTAACCTATGCTTTTTAATAAGCAGAAGTCTAATTCTGATTAAGTCTAATTTATCATTTTTTTCTTTTGCAGTTTTTTTCTTTCTGTATTCTGTGTAAGAAAGCTTTGCTTACCCCCTAATTGAAGAGAGATTCTCCTGTGTTTTCTTCTTAAAGCTTTGTAGTTTTAGCTTTTACATTTAGGTCTAGGATCCATCTTGAATAACTTTTGCTTTCAGTGTAAGAGAAGGACTAACATTCATAATTTTCCATATGAATATCCATTTGTTACTGCACTTTTTATTAAGAATCTTCCCTTTTCCCATTGGAATACTTTGACAAATACTGTTGAAAATCAAATGAACTGCATAAATGTGGGTGTACTTCTGGGCTCTATTCTATACCAGTGTCATATTTCTCAATCACACCAGTACCATGCTGTTTAATTACAACAGCTTTATACTACATCTTATGTTAGAGTCAGGTAGCATAAATTCACCAACTTTGCTCTTCACTTCTCAAGACTGCTTTGGGTATTCCAGGTCATTTGTTTTTCTAAAGAAATTTTAAAATTAGCTTGTAAGTTCCTATACAAACACAAAGAATCTTGGTAGGGTTATAATTGGGATTGCATTTAATCTATGGATCAATTTGGGAAGAACTGATATTTTAAGAATATTGTCTTCCTGTTCATGAACATGGTACATCTTTGCATTTGCTGAGGTCTTTTAAAATTTCTCCAAGCAAACTGTTTGCTCAGCAGTTTTCAGTGGTCTTGCACGTCTTCTAACATTTACTCTTAAGTATTTAAATAAAGTTTCTTAGATGCTACTATAAATGACATTTTTCATTTAATTTTTTTAAAAACTAAGCTGTTCTTTACATACAATAAAATGTTCAGATCTTAAGTGTATCACTTAATCAGCTTTGATGAATGCATATTAAGACACAAGACATTTCTGTCATCTCAGAAATGAGTTACCTTCACAGTAGAACACTTCTCCCAGTGGCAACCACTGATTTGATTTTTATCAACACAGGAGAGTTTTGCCTATTATAGCTGTTCACATAAATGGAGTCATACCGTAGTTTTGAGATTTGGCCTCTTCCACTCAGCATAACATTACTGAGATCATTACATCATTCCATTTTATTGCTGAATAGCATTCAACGTATGAACATAACACAGGTCATTTATCCACTCTCCTGCTGATGAATATCTGGGATGTTTCCAGTTTTAGGCTATAATGAATAAAGATGCTATGAACATTTTCGATGAAAGCTTTTGGTGAACAATGTTTTCATTTTTCTTGGATAAACACCTGGAAGTAAACCTGTGGAGTCATGGAGTAGATGCATACTTAACTTTATAAGAAATTGCCCAACAGTTTTCCAAAGTCATTTACCATTTTACAGTCCAACTAGCAATTTTAACTTTAGCTTTCAAAAAATTTTAGCTATTTTGAACAACAAAGTCCTAATGTATAGCACAGGGAACTATATTCAATATCTTGTGATAAACGATAATGGCAAAGAATATAAAAAAAGAATGTCTCTATGTGTATAACCGAGTCACTTTGCTGTACAGCAGAGATTGCCACAACATGGTAAATCAACTCTACTTCAATTAAAAAAAAAATAAAACAAATTTTTAGCTATTCTGGTAGGTGTGTACTGTCACGTCATTGTGGTTTTAATTTTCATGTACTTGACAGCTAACAATGTGGAGCATTTTTTAACGTGCTGACTGCCCGTTTGTATACTGTCTTTTGTGAAGTGTCTGTTGTAAAAAATTGGACTGCTTCTTTCTTATTACTGAGTTGTCAGGGATCATTATATAGTCTACACTTAAGTCCTCTGTCAAATATATGTGTTGCTAATACCTTCTCCCATTCTGTGGCTTCTCTTTTCCTTTTCTTGATGGTGTTCTGGGATGAATGAAAGCTTTAAATTTTAATTAAGTTCAATTCGTCAATTTTTCTTCCATGTTCTATGCTTTCTATAGCTTCCGTAAAAAATTTTTGTTTATCTTGAAGTGGTAAAGATATTAATCTATTTTTTTCCCTATCAGCTTTATTATTTTAGCTCATATTTAAGTCCATGATCCATCTCAAACTTATGTTTGTCTATGATGTAAGTTAAGAGTTGAAGTTCTTTTTTTTTTAAATATTGTTTTATAGTTGTTCCAGCACCATATATTGAAAAGAGATGTTTCTTTTCTTACTGAATTGCTGGAGTGCTCTTATCAAACACCATTTCCCATATAGGGATGGATCCCTTTCTGGACTCTATACTGTTCCATGATCTATTTGTCAGTCTTTATAAGAAAACTACGCTGTCTTGATTAGTATTGCTTTACAGGAAGTCTTTAAGTCAGGTAAAGTCCTTCTTCCTTTCTTTTTGAAGATTCTTCTGGCTATTCTTAATTCTCTGCCTTTTCAGATCAACTTTTAAATAATCTTGTCAATGTTTTATAAAGAGCCTCCTGGAATTCTGACTGGGATTGCATTAAATCTATAGCCCGGTGGAACTAACATCTAAAGGATACTGAGTCTTCCAATTCATGAACATGGTACATGTCTCTATTTATTTAGATCTTCTTTGATTTCTATCATCAATATTTTATAGTTTTCATTGTTGAAGTCTTACCATCTTTTTTAAAAAAATTTTTTTATATGTATGGCTGGATTTTTATTTATTTATTTATTTATTTATTTTTTGGCTGTCTTGGATCTTCATTTCTATGCGAGGGCTTTCTCTAGTTGTGGCAAGCGGGGGCCACTCTTCATCGCGGTGCGCGGGCTTTTCACTGTCACGGCCTCTCTTGTTGCGGGGCACAGGCTCCAGACGCGCAGGCTCAGTAGTTGTGGCTCACGGGCCTAGTTGCTCCGTGGCATGTGGGATCTTCCCAGACCAGGGCTCGAACCCGTGCCCCCTGCATTGGCAGGCAGATTCTCAACCACTGCGCCACCAGGGAAGCCCAAAGTCTTATAATCTTTTGTTAAATTTATCCTTCTGTATTTTATACTTTTTGATGTGACTATAAACAATACTGTTTTTTTAAAATAGAAGTATAGTTGATTTACAATATTGTGCCAATCTCTGATGCACAGCAAAGTGACTCAGTTATACATATATACATTCTTTTTTTATATTCTTTTCCATTATGGTTTATCACAGGATACTGAATATAGTTCCCTGTGCTATACATTAGGACCTTGTTGTTTATCCATTCTAAATGTAATAGTTCGCATCTACCGACCTCAAAATCCCAGTCCATCCCTCTCCCTCCCCTTGGCAACCACAAGTCTGTTCTCTATGTCTGTGAGTCTGTTTCTGTTTTGTAGATAGGTTCATTTGTTCCATATTTTAGACTCTACATATACGTGGTATCATATTGTATTTGTCTTTCTCTTTCTGACTTCCTTCACTTAGTATGATAATCTCTAGTTGCATCCATGCTGCTGCAAATGGCATTATTTTGTTCTTTTTTATGGCTGAGTAGTATTCTATTGTATATATGTACCACATCTTCTTTATCCACTCATCTGTTGATGGACATTTAGGTTGTTTCCATGTTTTGGCTATTGTGAACAGTGCTGCTATGAACATTGAGGATGCATGTATCTTTTTGAATTATAGTTTGGTCCAGGTATATGCCCAGGAGTAGGGCTGCTGAATCATATGGTAATTCTATTTTTAGTTTTCTGAGGAACCTCCATACTGTTTTCCATAGTGGCTGTACCAACTTACATTCCCACCAACAGTATAGGAGGGTTCCCTTTTCTCCACACCCTCTCCAGCATTTGTTATTTGCAGACTTTTAAAATATTTATTTATTTATTTAGGCTGCACCGGGTCTTAGTTGCAGCACACAGGATCTTTGTTGCAGCATGCAACTTCTTAGTTGCAGCATGTGGACTCTTTGCTGCAGCATGAGAACTCTTAGTTGCAGCATGAGAACTCTTAGTTGCAGCATGCATGCGGGATGTAGTTCCCCACCTGGGGACTGAACCCGGGCCCCCTGCATTGGGAGTGCGGAGTCTTACCCACTGGACCACCAGGGAAGCCCCTGTGGACTTTTTAATGATGGCCATTCTGACCGGTGTGAGGTGGTACCTCACTGTAGTTTTGATTTGCATTTCTCTAATAATTAGTGATATTGAGCATCTTTTCATGTGCCTACTGGCCATCTCTATGTCTTCTTTGGAGAAATGTCTATTAAGGTCTTCTGCCCATTTTTCGATTGGGTTGTTTGTTTTTTTGCTGAGTTGTATGAGCTGTTTGTATATTTTGGAGATGAAGCCCTTGTCTGTCTCATCATTTGCAAATATTTTCTCCCATTCTGTAGGTTGTCTTTTCTTTTTCTTATGGTTTCTTCTGCTGTGCAAAAGCTTGTAAGTTTGATTAGGTCCCATTTTAAACAATACTGTTTTGATAATTTCAATTTCTAATTGTTCACTGCTAGTATATAGAAATATAACTGACTTTTTGAGATTGCCTATGTAACCTGTGACATAGCTAAAAGTACTTATTAGTTCTAGAAGTGTTCTTGATGATTCCTTAGGACTTCTCATGTACACAGACATATCATCTGCCAATTCAGCTGAATTTATTCCTTTCCAATTTTATGCCTTTTTTCCCCTTGCCTTATTACACTGGCTAGGACATAAAATTCAGGTAATGAGAGTGGAAATTCTTACCTTGTTCCTAATATAAGGGGGAAAACATTTAGTCTTTCACCTTTAAGCATGCAATTACACTTAAAAGCTATAGATCTTTCATGCAAGTCTTTTTTATCAAACTGAGGAAGCTGCTTTCTATACTGAGTTTGTTGAGAGGTTTTATCATGGATATTTGATTTTGTTGAATACTTTTTCTACATCTTTGGAAATGGTTTTCTTCTTAAGTCTGTTAATGTGTGAACTACACTGGCTGATTTTCAACAATTAAGCCAAACTTTCACTTCTGGTACAAACCACATGTGCATTTTGAGGATCAGGGTGTTGCTCACCTTGTAAAATGAGCTGCAAAGTGTTCCCTCCTCCTCTGTTTTCTAAAATAGTTTGTGTAAGATTGGTATTATTTTTCCCCGTAAGCATTTAAAAGAATTCACCAATGAAACCATATGACAGTCAAGCTTTCCTTGTGAAAAAGCTTTTGAAATGAATTTACTTGTATTAATAGATACAGAGTTATTCAAACTCCCTGTTTCATCTTGTCCCCTTTTGGTAAGTAATATTCAAGAAATTTGCTTATTTCACCAAAGTTGTCAAATTTATTAAGTTATTCCCAACACTTCCTTATTATTCTTTTAATAATATATATATGATTTACAGTGATAACCTCTCTTCCATTTCAGATATTGGTAATTGGTGTTCTTTTCCCTCCTTCTCTCTCCCCCTTTGTTTTAATTAGTCTAGCTAGGACTTATTAATTTTATGGGTCTTTTCAAATAATCAAATTCTGGCTTTGTTAGCTTTTTCTATTATTTGTGTAGTATTACACTGATTCCTGCTCTTATTTGTACTGCTTTCTCCCTTCCACTTATTTTGTGCTTCTTTTTCTAGCTTCATAGGGCAGAACCTCAGGTCATGTACTGTAGATCTTTTTTAATACAAGCATTTAGGGCTACACATTTTCTCCAAGGCACTGCTTTAATTGCACCAACACATTTTGCTATATCATATTTCATTATAATTTAGTTAGAAATATTTTCTAAATTCCCTTCTGATTTCTTTTTAAAACCATGGGTTATTTAGATATGCCCATGTCTAAATGAAACAGCCCTATCATTTCCAAATATTTGGTGTTTTTCTAGGTAACTCACTGACTTCTAATTTAATTCGTTTGTGGTCAGAAAAAATACTTTGTATGATTTTAAACCTTTTCAGTTTATTGACACTGATTTAAAGATGAGCACATTGTTCAATCCCGTTGAGTGTAACATGTACCCTTGAAAGGGATTTATATCTTCAGTTGTTGGGAACAGAATTTTTAAGTATCAGTTAGGTCACGGTAGTTTATATGGTTCATTTAGTTCTATGTCTTTACTAAATTTTTGTCTAGTTATTCTGTCAACTGCTAAGAGAGGTATTCAGAGCTTCAACTGTGACTGCAAACTTCTCTCTCTCTTTAATTATACTGATTTTTGTTTCATTTATTTTGAAGCTCTGTTATTAGGTGTATACACATTTATCATTGTTTTATCTTCCTTCTGTATTGACTTTTATCATTTTATCATTATCAAATGTCTGTATATAATGAGATTGACTGTAATGGAAAAAGGGGACGGTAAAGAAGCAAATGGTATGGGTAAATTTCTAAGTAACAGTTAACTGAGTTTTTAAAGTTAACTGTTATTTTTTTCAAGGGTATAATGTCTTAACTCTGATGAAAATTAAGTCCCTTGGGGAGAAAACAAGACCCTGCCTCTTCTAGGCTGAAGACTTTGAGAAAAACTTACACAAATTTGAATAAACACTTGTTTAAGAGGCAGCAATACAAACTGCCATAATCATAAAAGGATTTTTTTACTTCATGGTGACAGTTATTGAAGTATTAATACCTATTGGGGGTTTTTTTTTGGACAGTTAATATTATTCTTATTTTTTTAGAATTAATTTTTATTGGAGTATAGTTGATTTACAGTATTGTATTAGTTTCTGCTGTACAGCAAAGTGAATCAGTTATACATATACATATACCCACTCATTTTTAGATTCTTTTCCCATATAGGGCATTAGAGCACTGGGTAGAGTCCCCTGTGCTATACTGTAGGTCCTTATTAGTTATCTATTTTATATATAGTAGTGTGTATACATCAATCCCAACCTCCCAATTTATCCCTCCCCCCATACCTATTTTTAATAAAGATGTTGGCTTCTATGCTCTGTGTTGAACCAAAAAAAATTCAATTGCAGAATGATCTATCAATGTTTCCAGTAACACTGCTACACCAGCTTCCTTTTAATGGCTCATCAGTTATGCCACTGCCGTGAAGGTAATATGAGGAGACTCATTTAGCAACATATTATTACATCATCTTAACATGAAGTAAGGCCCATCAGGCATTATTAAATTAGTCTGAACTTTGCAGTATGTCAGCAGCATTTTATGTACATTAATAGCAGAGTTAAATGTTCCTTGGGGGATTCTGTTGAAGAAAAATGATTTCAAAGTGGTGTTTGGGTATAATTTTGTAGTCACTATTTATATTTTCTTCTATTATCATTGTGTGGTTAAGATTATTATGTTGCTTGTGAATAGGTAAGATAAAATGGCAGCCAATTATTAATTGTTTGGTGTATTTTTTTCTTCTCTGACCCATTATAATAAATACAGTTTGGAATACAGGTTTTTCTTTGAGTGGGAGTGATACATCTTTTTAAACTCTTGAATTTCCTGGGTTTACTACTTAGGCCTCAAATCAGCTGGTGTGAACCATCATAACTTCTCCTGGCAACTACAGCACAGCCAGAGCTAAGTGACAATAATAAATAGCAAAGCCATTGTTCCTTTCACAGTAAGGAATACTTTCACTTATTTTAAGAGCCCTCTGGTCTTCATTGATGTTATTTATCCTTGTTGCAGTATAATCTTCTCTCATCTGTGCTGAATTTTGGGCTTTCTCTTTGGGGCTCATGCATTGCTTCCATGAATTCTTCAAAAACAAATCTTTCCCTGACATGAATACCTATAAATCTTCTTGTATATAGGAATATTGTTATTTTATATTTCATACGTTCCCGTAACCTTGTTCTCTTTTCCTTAGGCCTGACTGATCTCTCCAACATGTGATAAATAATTATTAAAAAGCAATCTTACAGTTTCTTCTTTTTTAATACTCCATATGTGCTTGTATTTGGAGTATACAGAGGAACTGGGTTTCTCAAAGCATAATCCCCAGTCGATGTGAATTAAAATCACCTGGGGTACTTGTTAAAAATAGAAATTCTCAGGCCCCTCCTTGACTGAACAAATTAAAATGGGAGGGAGGTAAGGGATTCTTACCTGCAGTATAATTACATCAAGGTTAAAAACATCAAGCATGAGTTTAGAAGGTTTACCACTTGCTAGATGTATGGCACTGAGCAAATTACTGATACCTCTGGAGAACACTCATTTTCTAACCTGCAAAATGGGTACTGTTAAGAGGAGTAAATGTGGGAGTTCCCTGGTGGCCTATTGGTTAGGATTCCGGGCTTTCACTGCTGAGGGCCTGGGTTCAATCCCTAGTTGGGGAACTAAGATCCCGTGGGCTGTGGGTATGGCTAAAAAAAAAAGGGGGGGGTGGGCAGATTAAATGTGTAATTCAATGCCTGGCTTAGTTAGTGCTCAGTAAATGATAACAATTATTATTAGAGTGCTATGCATTTAGGTTTGAATAAATGTTTTGATATGAGAATTAAATCTGGTATAAACACATATTAATCACTGGTAAAAACTGTTAAGATTCATCTTTGCAAAATTGGAGAATTACATAAATGGAGCTTATCACTGATTCTAACTAAATAGCAACACCTCTGCCAAGGTAGTATAAAAAATGTTACGTGAAAACTCATTAATTAATATAAGCATTAACAATATTTAACAGCTGCAGCTGTAATTTCAAAGACCTTACAATAGTTTTTTTTCCCTCAAGTTTAGCAGTAGTGTTAACATTAGACCAGTGGTTCTCAATCTTTTGGTTTCTTAAGAATAATATTAAGGACTCAGAATAGCTTTTTTTGGTGGGTTATATGAATCGAAACATTTTAAAATATGCATTCATTTTGTAAAATACTTTCCCTTTCAAGTACACGCAGTTTAGCCTTCAGAGACTTACAAAGTATGTGGGGAAAAACTGCTAATTCTATTTTTCAAATGAATAAGTCAATACAGAGATGGGATTTAAGGTTAAATGCCTTGTCTTAGAACCACAGGTCAGTAACTCGCAGAGATGGGATTTGAACCTAGGTATTCTGATTCTGAAAGGCATAATTATGGGAGAGGTATTAAATGAAGTAATATGGTTAGTATGACAGTTAAGTGCCTATGTCTAAAATTAGGGGAGGGGGATCTCATGAAAGGCATGCAGACAGCGGAAAACTAATTTAATATATTCTGCCTTTCCTTTGTATGCTTTTTGGCTTGATTCTGATGGGAATCTACAGGCAAACTGAGTGTTTAGGATTCTCAGTGTAAAGATGTGGGGAAAGAAGCAGAGAAAATGGCCATTAGTAGAAATGCAACATGCTAAGGAATATGCAAGAGCTGAAAGAAAGTTTCCAAGTCAAAGAGATTGTAGGAAGCTCAAAAAATTGGATGTAGATTTGCAAGTAGCACTTTGCAAGAAACCGCCCTCAACAGGAAACCCCTTGTGTCTTGTCACTTTAGCAAAGCTATATTATAACTACCCTTAAACTAGGCACTCGCCATGGTCTGGTCATCTCTGGCCCAAGCAGTTTTCAGATCTTTTGATGACACAATACCTTGCCTAACCTGTTGGTTCTTCCCATAGGTCAAAGAAGAAGAAATGAAGAATAAGTACTTAACAGATGACCAGACCTCTCCCCTAGTTTCCCCTTTAGTAATCTCATGAACAAACTGTGTGAACAAACTTGTGAACAAGACAGCATCTAAAGAAAGATCACAAGAAGTCAACAAGACTACATGCAGTGGGGGATGGCAATGACTCTGATCCCTTATCTCAATGATTAACTGAGATTACTTCCTCTTTTTTCCCCTTTAAAAACTGTCTTGGCTGAGCAGAACCTTCGGAGTTGGTTTTGGGGGGACACAAGTCTGCCTTCTCCCCAGATTGGCAGCTGTCTGATTAAAGGCAATCTTCCTTTCTACCAACACCTGCCCCTCGGGTATTGATTTTCAGCAAGCAGCTAGACCTGAGTTTGGTAACAGGTTGAAATGAAGTACTTCCAACATAAGTAAGTTTAACATAGGATGGTCAAGCTACACAGAGCAATTTTATGTTCTTCTTGTACTCTATCAGCAACACTGTTCTTTTCATGAGGAAATAAACAAACATCATTTTCAGAAATAAGCATTTTGGAAGAGGGTAGGAAGCTAACTGCTACTTTGCCTCCAGTTAAAATGGAGGTGAGTTATGAAATTCTTTGATGATAGAGAAAGACAATCTGATGAACTGTGGAAGGGAAACCATTTTAAGTAGAGGAGCAGAAAAAAAGAAACTATGTTTAATTACTAAAAACCCACCACATTTAGTCACAAATTAAATGCACAAATAATGGTGAAATAAATTGGAAAAATTTCTACCTCCTCTGTTAAAGTCTTTATCTATGTGTTAAAAAATTATCTCACTGCTTTTGTTATTTATTAACTTACTTGACAGCCTGGTAATCCAGTATCTCTGCTGTACAGGGAAAATGAGCCTCTCTCTGACGTTTTTCCTGTAAAACAAAGAAAATAGTTCCATATAAAAATCCTCATTTACTGACACACAGTCAATTCAACTTCTAGACCATTCATGGAAGTACAGAGAACAAATGAGAAACAAGGAGACAAAAATCCAATAAATAAGACTTAAAAAGCTCACTACCATTCCAGTCATGTGAAATAATGAAAAAAAATATTCAAAAGAATAGATATCTACAGAGCCAATAGTATGATTCATATACCCACAAGAGAGAATGTTTTCCCATATTTGCTTCAGATTGAACACTCCCCCCTTTCCTTCTCTCTCTGAGAAATTGAAACAGTAAAGATACAGTTCACATCTCACCCCAGACCACAAGATAACCACTATCATAAAACTGGTATATGATTCCCATGTATATTTTGAATCTTTTAGTACATATTCATGTATTCAAACAATATACATTACTATTTGTGTTTAATACATTGAAACAAATGGGATTACATGGTATATATCTTGAGATAGATGTTAAAAGTAAACACCTAGTTCATTCATTTTTTTTTTGTTCATTCATTTTTTACTGCTATAGAATGTCCCATTATACAAATAAAACCACAGTGATCTATTCTCCTACCGAAAAATAGAAAAACAGTTTCTTCTTTTTTTTCTAGTTATCATGAACAATGCTTGAACAAATATCCTTGCACGTCCTATATACACATAAGAGTTTCTCCAGGATAGACACAAAGAAGTGAAACTGCTGGGTTAAACAATGCACACTTTCAACTTCATAAGTATTACCTTTCTCTGAAGTTGTCATGCCAATTTATACTCTTCCCCGAAATGTATAAGAATTCCTGTTGGGATTATACTTACAGTTCAAAAGCTGATGGCTAAGTATCAGGAATGGTATAGGCCAGCTCTAGAGGGAGAGCAGGTGTCTCACAGTGCTGACAATTGACAGCAGTGTTCTTACTCGTTTGCTTTTCAGTACACATGAGTTTAAGTAAGTTCAGGAAAGCCAATTTTCAAATAGTATATAGTTTTAAACGAAACAGTCTTTCACAAATAGACATGTTGCTTAAAAAGATTTCTGCAAGGATCACAGTTTGATGTTAATATCAAAGATAGAGATACAAGTACAAATGACAATGGCAGAGCTAATTCTTTTTCTTCATTTCAGGGTAAAAAAAAACACAATGCAATTAAATGTGACAAGTTATCCAAAATAGTTAAAATTATTGAGGCTATATGAAGTCACCATAATTGTATACTATACACTGAGATATCAGCTTGTGATTATATAAAAATGTATAGTTTATTAATTTAAAAAACTGCACACATAGATGGGATGCTCAAAATTGTTTACTGATAGGGTGCATAATTTTAAAAAAACTTAGAGACATATGTACTAATATTCTATCATTTTCATTGATGTATGCACCCCACTGATGTATTCAACTGGCCAATTGATGTAGAAATCTTACAACTCTGAACTTGGCATCTACTGAACCTTTAGATATACAAAATAATTCTTGTAATAACAAAGCTAGTTATTAGAAAACACTTTAATAATTAAGAGTATAATTTCTGAGCCCATTAGGATATTATAGCATATGTCTTAAGAAGCACTTACTGTCTGTTCCTGATGAAGCACCTATTTCAGGTGAAGCAATGCCAACACATAAAAACGCTGATTTATGAGAACAGGTTAATTAATGTGGTCTAGTTGCCTCACATTATCACCACCAAGTAGGATGTTCTACGTAAAGAATTTTAATTTGCAAAATATACATATGAAATTAAAAAGAAAAACATTTCTAACTCTTTAAATATATCCTTCACAAGTAAGACTGCTTATAAAAGTCAAGGTGATATCTCACAGTTTTAGATTCTACACTTCAACTCTTGGAATGTGGCTTCACAAAATCCTTAAAGGATTATGCATTTGCAATTCTGACACACACCCCTCCCTGCCAGACCAAGAATATGGAAGAGACTGAAGGGATATGCCAACACACCACAGCAGGCAGACAGATCACTGGGAAAAAATAAAGAACGGCCCACATCTATGATTTGCAGGTAGTACTTTATTAATCAACTACATTAAACAAGTTTATGAAATGTCAAAAATGATTCTCAGTGTATGTCTTTAATTTTAAGAAAATGTTGCCTTTAAAAACAAATCATAGGGCTTCCCTGGTGGCGCAGTGGTTAAGAATCCGCCTGCCAATGCAGGGGACACAGGTTTGAGCCCTGGTCTGGGAAGATCCCACACGCCGCGGAGCAACTCAGCCTGTGCACCACAACTACTGAGCCTGCGCTCTAGAGACCGCAAGCCACAACTACTGAGCCTGCATGCCTAGAGCAAGTGCTCTGCAACAAGAGAAGCCACTGCAATGAGAAGCCCGCACACCACAATGAAGAGCAGCCCCCGCTCGCCGCAACTAGAGAAAGCCCGCATGCAACAACGAAGACCCAACGCAGCCAAAAATAAAATGAAATAAATAAATAAATTTATGAAAAGAAAAAATAACAAATCATGACTCATACACTTGGCAGGACAGAATTGGGAGACAGTAACATTTTAAACCAATATCATAAAGTTTAAAAAAAAAGACTATGCCAATGAGTTGTCATTCACAATACACTATCAACTTATTAATAGTTGCAATGCTCACCAAGTCCTTTTTACCTTGTAAATTCTTCCTGAAACGTTATCTCAAACAACCAGTAAAGACTTGAAACTAAGCAACAACTGTTATACTTTCACACAAATATACTAGTAAGGAATCTTTTTTTTTTTTTTTTTTATTGTTGAGGTGGAAAAGGGAACAGAGTGAGAGATCAATATTAGGTCTGTTTTTTTAATAAAGTACAGATTTCAAATACAATCTTAATGTAAGTATCTGTGTGGAGGCTATCCATCAGATAGACTGTTTAAGAAAATGTGAAGTTTTAAAACTTACTTCCTGTGCCTATTAAAATTTCTAAACAACTTCTTTTCACAGAGGATATTCAAACCAGAGAGAATGAAAACTCATTTAATATAAGCTCAAAATATTTCAAAGTAAAAGTTCCTTCTGAAATGGAAAGCTGGTAGCTTGTTTTTAAAATGACAATGAACCTAATTCAAATGAGATTCCAAAATGTAAATACATTTTTATTTCACCTTTAATTTGTTAGGAACTATTTATTTCTTAGGGACTTAGAAGTCTGGGTACTCCTGAAATATAATAATGCATACTCAGTCTGAGATTTAAAAGACAATAATCTTTAATTCTTTCAAAACTACTTTTCATAAGAACTCTTTTCATGAATTAAAATGAATCCTATGTCTTTTAATTTAATCTTAGGTGTCTGACAAATAAGAAAAACTTCTGACTACTGTATTATGGGGTTACTACTTTTACATAAATATTATACATAAATTACAGTATGTGGACAATTTTAACAGTAAACATCAGCTGAATACAATTTAACAACTATTAGTAACTTAATGTATATCTAATTTCCCTTGAAACACCTATGAAAAAATATTATAAAAATTTTACTGGGGTATTCTAGCAGAGGGGTTTTATTTGTGTGTGGGTGCGTATGCATCCTGGGCCTCTTTGGCAGTCTTCACAATAATGTTTTTAAAAGTACAAAGCAAAATATGTAGTATTGTAAAGTAAACTGGTATGTTATTAAAATGTTAAAGAAATTTGCTGCGTAGTAATATATGTGTCTTTTAATTAACACATTAAATAGTAAGATCTAGAACCAGGCCTATTAACAATGGTAATTTCAAATCATAAATGACAGTTTAAAGATATCTGCAACAACTATATTATGCTATGAGAATATCTGTTCTATTAGTGACAAAAATCATAGATACTATCAAGACTGTTTTGCTACCCTCATTCAAAATTGAAGGAAATGCTAAATTTTACTTGGAGACTGGAAAAATAAAAATGACAATTTTTTCCCTGTCCAAGTTCACTGATTTTCCTTCCATTCTGGGGGTCTCTGGACTCCACCCTAAGAACCTCAACACTAGGAGAAGAGCAACATGTATTGAAAGATATACATTTATATACATATTTGTATATCAAGCCAAACACATATTTCATAAATAAGTATTTTGTGTGCAAAAGTACTTTAAGTACCTAGACTTACATGGTTTACATTAATCAGACTCAGTATTTTCTGACCCCAAACTGAGAAATGCTCAAGATACGACAGATGAGTTTGACTAATTTGGACAGGATTTATAACAATTGTTCAAGAAATAGCAAATTACTGATTCAAGAAATTATTTTACCCAGTTGTTTGTATAAGATGTATGAACTATTAGAGGCAGTCATTACTATAACAAATTTTCTTGGAATTAAAAAAAATAATTCTAAGTTATTTTGTTCCGTAGCAAAAACATACATGTCACAACAGTAAGTTGCAACTCTCCATTGCTTGCCTAAGCTCCAAAAATACAAACTGATGTTAATATTAGTCTATAAAGAACTCTTCAAAAGATAATTTTACCTACATTCTTTTGGCATAGGACACAATCAACAGTCAAGTTGAGGCTGAGGATTGACAGGCACAGTTCATTCCCATTCCTTGTCAACCCATTCCTCCCCAACCCAATCACAAATATCCAAGAGTTGACTAGATGGAAGAATCTGAGTTTGATAAATTCCATCAAACATTTATGGGTTAGTCAATCTGACAGATGGTGGGGTTATGAGATGAAGAACCAAGCCTGCGCCCTTAATAGGTGTCAACAAGTAGAAAAGTTTATACCCTACTTGGATGAAAAACAAGTTTCACAGTTAAGGTCAGGTGTCTTGAGGTTCAGATCCAAAACGCACTGTGGGTGGTTCCAGAAGAGTGGACAGACAATTCCCTGGGGCTAACACAATCCATAAGGCCTACTGAATGAGGAAGGGGACCCCTATTCAAACCTGAATGGAGTAATAGGCACCTTCTGATCATACTAAAGGTGGAGATGAAACTACCCACCATTTCACAGAAGATGGGTCTTCTGAGTAGGTGGCCCATGTGAGAACAATACAGCCTTTTAAGGCAAGTGACTTTCAAACAAAAGTGGTCTGGGACATAAGCTGTATTTTGCCCTACATACAGCTTAAGAGTTGTCAAATTGGTTTTCATTTAGACCCAGATCACGCCATCCCAAGGCTGTGAGAACAATCAGTCTCAAGGATAAAAGGGATATGCACTGACTGGGACAAGTTGATCAAACACCTGAGTAAACTCTAAGGTCAGAGCTGAACATGCTTCCTTTGCCCAAGGCCTAAAGAGTGAGAATCTAGCTAGTCTTGGAAGTTTCTAGTGTGGTGAGAACCAAATATAAAGAGGATCCCATCTTTCATCTGATAGAGAGATAGCTCACTGATTTTTTTTCAAAAGCAATTAAATGCCCTTTTCCCCTAATCGGCAAAAGAAAAAGAAGGGGGTAGAAAGGTAAGGACTAAAAACACAAAATGGCAAAGAGAAAAGGAAATGTAAGACGACACAAAAGAAGAGAAACATGGAAACCTGCCTTCCTTTACAACTCTATCTGCATTTTATTACTCCATAAGTGCCATCAAGAATATACTGGCTTTATTAGACTAAATTAGACTAAAATTAGACTAAATTTAGACACAAATTAGACTAAAAAAAAAAAAAATTGAACCACAGAAACCAAGTCATCCTATCCTGTACTTATATAAGTGATTTTTCTAAACGTAAATGCAGTATTTCATTTCCTTAAATAAAATTATTTTAAATTTCATCTTTGATTCATCACGTTACCCTAACCTATCTGAATTTATGCTAAATACTTGGAAGCCCCAGAAAAGAGGGGTAGGAAGAACATGACCAGAAATTTCTAACGCTTACTCCACCTCAAAAATTGAAGGCATGTCCACTCCCAGAGGAGTGGAGGAAAGAGTCGAAATGACAGGAATCCTCTTGGCAGGTCATTTATGTTGGTGGAATGTACCACACCCAATTTTGGGAACCCTGGTTGTAAGGGTTCAGATTTTAAACAGGGTAAAAGTAAACTCCAATTCTGGAAACTCCTTGAAGTGCAGGTGAATTAAAGGACCCCTACATCATTTCTGAGTAATTATAAATACCAAGTAAGACCAAATGACCTTTCCCAGGATCAAAGACTCATTTTTCAATGAGACTTCAGAGGTTACCTAGTCCAACTCCCACCCAAAGCAGTACTACTTTGAACACAGAGTCTCACCAAAAAAGGACCACTGATGATCGCCTTCTACTTTGTACCACCCACATTTTAAGAATAACACTAAAAAGCCAAAGTGTAGGGATGGTGAGGGAGAACTCTCAGAAAATAGAATTTCCAACAGTAAAATAAAAACTCTGCAGAATATTATATAACATTCCAGTTATTCTTATTAGTAAAGAGATTTGTGTAACGATTAGCTCTTTTGTTGCAAATCTATTTATTAATGCAGTGGGAGACTTAATAGACATTTTTAGCAGCCAAGTTACTACTGGTGAATCACAATGAGTTCATGTTTATTGGACATTCAGGTATTTTATGGTGAAATGGTTATTCACATTTTTTGCTCACTTTTTTCCTATTGGATTGTCATTTACTTGCTGATTTGCAGGAGTCCACGTATTTTTGATAAAAACCTTTTATTGTATCTATATAAATATTTTATGTAGGCTGCCTTTTCACTCTCTTAATGGTGTCTTTTGATAAACATAAATTCTTCATTTTAACATAGTCCAATTTGTGCATTTTCCCCTTTATGGTTAACATTCTTTGGTGTGTGCACTGTTTAAGAATCTCTGCCTGTTCCAAGGTTACAAATCTATTTTTCTATGTTTTCTTCTAAAAGTTTAATCTTTCACACACTTAAATCTGAATTTGGTTTTTGTGTATGTTGGTAGGGGGTCAAGGTACAACTTTTTCCCGTAGGGATATCCAATTGACTTCAGTACTGTTTTATTGAAAAGATGATCCACATCTTAAAAGTATCACTGTGGCTGCTGTGTGGAGAATAAATTATGGGGGAACAAGTATGAAAGCAGGAAGACCAATTAGAAGACTTACTGAAATAATCCAGATGAAAGCTAGTGATGGCTTTAATTGTCCTGACCCACTGAGGTATGTACTATTAAATCCCCATTTCACTAATGAGGAAAAATAATTTGCCCAAGGTCACAGACTAAGTAGATGAAAGACTAGAATGTAGGGCTATCTGACACCAAATTCTTAACAGCATACTATACTGCATTATTTTCCATTGGAGGTTTAGGACACAATTCTTATATTCTAATCATATACATAGACATTTAGTGGATCCCAAATACAGTATAAAATTTTTTCTCCATTGAGCCCTCCAAGCAGCCTCTACCAATCAACTGATTTAGCACTGCATGTGAAACGTATTCCAGCTGAAGGAGGGAATGATGACAAATCGTTCCAAAAATAATTGGCAGCAAAGCCCAACTACTCCAGAGGTTGGCTCTGGGTATAATGAGAACATGGGCAGTTACGCTGGTTACACTCACAGGTAATAGCTATTCTTTTCAGTTCTCACAAAGGGCACATGATGATGTTACTCTTGCTTCAAGTGGCTGTTATAAAAGTATTTATTCTTATCATGTCTTTCTGGGCCTCAGTTTCCTAATCTATAAGAGTAAACAAGTTGGACAAGATCAGAGGTTACATAATGACATCCTGAGAGATTGTTTTGTGTGGCCAATGCAGGGATTTGTTTGTCTGTATATGTTTAAAACAATTTTTAAAAAATTAATTGCTGTGCCAGCCATGAGAACACACCTTGCAGAACTCCTACTTTGGGGAATGTAACTAACTCCCTGAAGTCAGTTCCTTTGGGGAACTGCTCCAGCTGCTGTGCTCTAGAATCCATGACTGCTTTTGTACTGAGGCCCACTTGCTTTCAACACATTTGACAGAGTATGGTGGGGAAAGTAAAGTACACCCCTTCCCGGGAGACATGGCATTACTTTGTTGACCAACTTTGGCTCGTGAACTCTCCAGCTGCTTTGCTGAACCTTCCTTAGGGTACACAGCAGTGTAGGACGCTTCCACTTCCTCTTCTTCACTCTCAAAGTCTTGAGGTTGCTGTCGGAATTTGCTGACTAGCTATTACGTGCAAGGCACTGTGAAAGGTGCTTTACTTACACTGCTGGTTGCACTGCTAGCTGTATTCTTCATCCTACTAGATATCCTATTAATACCAAGGAGTGATTGAAGGAAGCTGTGAGATATGACAATAAATTTTCAAGATCTCCTGTAGATCTCAGTCTACTGGCTGGAGAAACCTGCCCTATAATACCCTCTTAGCTGTATGTGCTCTCTTCCTACCAATGCAAAATAATGTTTTTATGAGGGAATGACCAGAGAAAAAGATATTATGGAAGATGTAGCTGGCTCAGCAATTATTTCTGCAGCAGTCCAGTGAATACTTGAAAATTTCCAGCAAAATTTAGTAATTTCAATGAGTAGCTATTACTCAAGAAATAACTGTTCACTTTATGAGCAACAGCACAAATTAGAACAAATAGTTTCCCTATTTGTCTGAAAGCGAGTATTATTTCAATGTTCATTCAGGCATATTGATTTACATTCAAACTCAAAATCTATTAAATAAAAAACTGCATCACTATATTTTAAACGAGCAGCATGAGACTGTTTTTCTCAAAAGATAAAGGCTTAACTTAGAAAGAGAATTCCTGGATGTTTCAAAAATTACCTAGATCAACATTACCACGATTCAAAATGAAATATTTCAATATATAAATCAGGAGAGCTTTTCTATATTTAGTTTTCAGAGAAACAATATAAAATCCTTACATAGGCAAATCTAAATATTTGGGCACAAATCTAAATTTGATCACAGTTTTATGAGCAGAATATCCTCCTCCCCCTTGGGTATCTCTGAAAACTCATTAATTACCTAATCCTCTTTACTTATAGAGAAGCTTTCCCTCCCTTTTTTGTGGGTGAACACTACCAAAGGTTTCATATAATTTGAATCACAGTAACCACTTGGAGAAACATAAAATACTATCCTACCAAGTGTGGAAATCTGTAATGCCATTGAGTATATCTAAGCAGAGACTTAGGAATTCTGATCACTGCATTCATGTCTTGGCTCTTGCTTTTCTCTCACTGAGTGAACTGGGCAAGTTACAAGTCACTTGACATCAATGGCCCCACTCACTCTTTTAGGAAAACCAACTCAGTAACATGTACCTCACACAGGTCTGTACAATTTAATTAATGCTTATAAAGTAGTTGGAAATTCTTGTCTGAAAGAACCTAGGACGATGCTAAATATCAGAACTACAGTCTTCATTCTGGTAACAACCTGTTTAAACTTACAGGAAAAAAAAATCTTAAAAGGAACTCAAACTAACAGATTTTTTTTTTTCAAGGGAAGGAAAGAGAGGGAGGGTTTTTAACATAAATGCTTGCCTATTTTCTTCACAACAATTTATTTAAGTATTATTGGCTAACATTTGTGCCAAGCACGCTGCTGGCTACATGGAAGATATTTAAATATCTAGTGCCAACAAGCACAGCTGCTGGACTCTCTATGCCCTCCTCTTGTTCACTCTGTGCCAGATTACTCACACAGCTATGAATGATGAGGCAGCAGCACAGGAAAATGCCAAGCGTGAGTGAGATTAGTGATAGCCCAGAGGATCCCTACAGAGGTCAGTGATTAGCAACTTCCCAGTTGTAATCAGTTTTCTAACCCAGTCTTTATCTCATCACTTATTCCATCTTAACTTAGCAACAACTTCCTGTAACAGGCATCAGAACTATAAGCATCTTCCCAATCAATCCTGCAGAATTGCTACGGCACCAATAAAGGATCTCATTATCCTTGATAAGAACACACAGTCAGACCTGGGCAATTTGAATAGACTTCAGAAATGACTTCTTGAGACTAAAACCTGAGATGAAGCAGTCCAGGGTGCAAACATTCACCAATCCAGCTACCCTTCCCAATTCTCTCCATCCCTCCTCCTAAAAATCAGATTCACAAATTAAATATAAACAGATAGACGAGGATGAGAAGGTTTATACACAACAGTCTGCCTTTGAGACATTGGAATGCCCAGAGAGAATACTAAAATGCAGGATTCAATATGAGATGGTGAGGTAAGTAGGTAGGTAGAAATTAGGGATGAATGAACAGAGTAGAATAAGAAAATACATTTGATCAATTTTAGTCATTTATCAAAACTTTCTGGACCATTTCATGGTCCAGTTGTGCCATATACAGAATCCATACCAAGGTACTCATTACAGGTAGATCAAAATCTAAACACTTCTCTCAGACATTTTACTTAATAATTGCTTTTCTAAATTGTATCTGAAAACATATTCACATCTGTACTGCACTGTTGCTTTGCCTTAGATTCAGGATTTAAGTGTGTTTTCTCATTTCCCCAACCTTATGTTGTTTAAAACTTAGAAACAAGGACGTTTCATTTTTACAGCAATTCAACAAATTATAGAACTAGGAATTATCTCTTCATCTTTGGCTGCATTTCAGGAGAAAACATGGTGAATATGTGTTCTCTAAAAATAATCAGGTAACTTTTGTATCTTAATGTTTATGACATTCTTAAATAAAAAAGGATTTGAAATAACTCAGTTGATGCTTTACAACTTTCTAGCCAATCCTACTGAGCCAGTCCTTCAACACACCTCAATCTTGTCTGCTCTTCTTACCCCAAAAATAAAGAAAGAAAATCAGGTAAAAATCACATCACCAAAAAATTGGGCTGGGGGAAGAGAGAGTAGCATTGTTATCAAACTGTCTTGGTAATCATACACCTAAATAATCTACTCCTTCTTACATACTGTCTCTGCTTTCATCAAATCCTTGTATGAATGTTTTCTCTCAGAAATTTCTTGTATCATACAATGATAAACAGAACATGAAGCTCATTATTGTTAATTCCCATGATTTTCTCACATCTTTCTGTATTTTGGCTGTTTTAATTTAAACCGTGACCTTAATCAGGCAAGGTCACTGTCTGAGTCTGTTTTTTTATGGCATCCAGGGACCAGAAGGCAGATGCCACTTGTTCAGGGAACACTGGACTGGAATTCAAGACTTGTGTTGTTTGCATGCCAGGAACAGATTCTAGTCCAAGGCAGTATCTATGGCATACAGCCACATGGAGGCAGAGAGACAGTTTAAGAGAACTGTGCTCTAAAATAGCAGATAATAAATGATTGTTAATTAGCTAGTTTCCCTTGACAGCGAGAACTGGAATAGAAAAAAAGGACCTAGTCAATGGAACTGCCACCATTCACCAACTATCTGATCAGAAACAGGGTAGTGAAATGAAACAAGCATGGAAATGAGAGCCAGGAGGGTCTATTCCTGTCTCTGTGTGAATTAGCAGTGTGACATGCATAAATCATTAAACCTCCCAAGGCCTCAGTTTCTTTACCTAAAGAACGGGGTGGGGTGGGGCAAGTTTGGACTGGATGATCTCTTTCTGTTTTTTATCCTATGAAATTGACATCCTCATCTATTTTGCTATTAATCAGTCACCCTCTTCTGACAGAATGTAAATTTGGGCACTCCTGGTACTAAAAGGAAGAAGACAAGCTGCTAAAAAATGTAGAGACTTTTGGAATAATGATGACGTATGGTTATAAAATGAAGTATAGGGCTTCCCTAGTGGCTCAGTGGTTAAGAATCTGCCTACCAATGCAGGGGACACGGGTTCGAGCCCTGGTCCGGGAGGATCCCACATGTCGCGGAGCAACTAAGCCCGTGTGCCACAACGACTGAGCCTGTGCTCTAGAGCCCGTGAGCCACAACTACTGAGACCGCGAGCCACAACTACTGAAGCCCACGCATCTAGAGCCCATGCTCCGCAACAAGAGAAGCCACCGCAATGAGAAGCCTGCGCACCGCAATGAAGAGTAGCCCCCGCTCGCCGCAACTAGAGAAAGCCCGTGCACAGCAACGAAGACCCAACGCAGCCAAAAATAAATAAATTTATATATAAAATATAAATAAAAAAATAAAAATGAAGTATCTAGGCAGTTCATCATAACATCTGTTTAATACATTCTGAGATATTTAAACCATGAATATGGTATGCTGAATATAGGAAACCGAAGTTAATATACTCAGAATTATTAAGACTTCATTCTACTCAAATTAAGAAAAACTCTAAATGGTAATAAGGTTTTTCACTGGGGTGCAACACCCTTCACCGATACAACGTAGGAAGGTAAACACATTTGGTACACCACAGAAAATGTACAGATATGGAGCAAATGAAGGAGACTATTCTATTCTGTTTTCTTAAAACAGATGGAGAAAGCCCAAAAGAAAGCCTTAAATCCCCATTATGGTCTACTAAGATTTAAATAAGGTTCTTGATACATGATGGGAACTCTGAGGGTAGAATATGATACATTCAGTTTTCACTGAGTGGCCTCCAACACTGCAATTTACTGCCATCTGACCTCTGTAGTTTGAAAACAGGTAAAGGCTTGCCTTGAATTCTCAATGGGTTATAATCCAGAGTTTGTGAGTCAAACTACTCAAAATGAGTTTTTTTTTTTTTTACAACCCAACTCATTATAAATGGCAAATCAAGTTAAAGTATGTCTGTGTAAAATATTTGTTGAAGGGAGAAGCAAAGGAAGAAATTAAAGAGTAAAGGAAGTAAAGAAAAAACTGTAATAATAAAATCAGAGAGGAGGCATGGGGCAGTGGTTAAAAACAGTGACTCTGGATGCAGACTAACTGGGTTTAAATTCCCACTCCACTTCCTACTAACATTATTACCTAAACCTCTCTGTCCCTCAGTTGCCTCAGTGCTGCAATGGAATAATAAGAGTTTTACCTCACTGGGTTTTTGTGAGGTTAAAATGTATTAATATACAAAGTGCTTTAAAATAGGGAAAAACACAAGATAAGGGCTAATTAAATATTAGTTATTATTTTAAAGAAAAATACACTGACTGGAAGATCCATGAATGTGTATCCTGTGCTTGAATATCAGTGCTTGAGGAAAAAGTCTTAAATAGAGAATAAGTAGGTAGATTCCAGGGAAATAATTTAAAGAGAACTTGTGGATACTTTCAAAGTTTTAAAAATTCTTTATGCCTTTCATTTCATTAAAATTCATTAAAAGCTAATGGCTTCACTCTTCCCTTAGCATTAATGAATGGGTATTTCTCTAGCACAATCTGTACACTGGGCCACAAACAATTAAGCTTCTGTTCACAACTGAAATAAAGATAAAGATTTACCAAAAAAAGCATGCAAGGCATGAAAAAGGTAGTAAAGAATTTAAAAAGAAATGAAAGCACAAAAGAAGGACAACCTAAAGTGAATTTTAACAGAGTTGGAGATTCTATAACATAGAGGAAACAGGGTAGACAGGCTTGCATGTAATCCTTTACTTGCTTATTCCTTTTTTTCCAGGAGTTGGGAAAAACGGTTATGGGAGATTACCTTGGGTCTGATAGTTCTAAGCCATTGGTTCAAGATACCTTGGTTGTTATCTGAAGCTCATGGGGGACAGGGGGGCAGACCATCCTTGTTAGGTAAAAAGGAGGAATTACACTGTGAGGAGGTTTACCACAGTGTATAAACAAATGGGATGCTCACTACTTAAACATTTTCATGTAGGGAAGACCCTATTCTTTAAAATAAGTGCAAAAATCACTAGAAAATAGAGAATAAAAAAGTCAAAACTTTTTTTTTCCAATCTCTTTTTTCTCTGTGTGCTTTGACTATTTACATTTAATGTGATTATTGATATGGTCAGATTTAAATCTATCATTTTTGTTAGATGTTTTCTATTTGTCTCATCTGTTCTTTATTTCTTTTTCAGTCTGCTTTTGGATCAAGTATTCCATTTAGTCTCTACTATTGACTTTTTTTTTTTTTAGTGTTTGCCCTCAATTTATAATATGTATCTTTAGCTAAAAGGGTCTACTTTCAAGTAATAATGTAATAGCATAGGAAACTTTCGAAAGTATACTTCCAAAATCCTCCCTCCAATCCTTTGGGTTATTGTTGTTATGCCTTTTGCTTGTACACATTTTATATACCCCACATACAGTGTTACTATTTTTGCTTAGACCTACAGTTATTTTATAGTATGATTAAAAGTGAGGAAACATATGTCTTCTATATTTACTTTCATTTTTACCATTTCTGGAGCCCTCATTTCTTTGTATGTATCAGGGGTTGGCATACTATAACCCATGAACCAAAGCTGGTCTGCTTCCAGATTTTGTATATAAAGTTTTACTGGAATAAAGAGATCATCCATGGTTGCTGTTGTGCTACAAAGGCAGAGATGAGTAGCTGTGACAGAGACTGTCTGACCTACAAACCCTAAAATACATGATATTTGGCCCTTTACAGAAAAAACTGGTGTAGATCCAAGTTTCTGCCTGGTGTCACATTCTCTACGCCTAAAGAACTTTAACAGTTATTGTAGCATAAGTCTGCTGGGAATTGATTCTCTCAGCTTTTCATGTATCTGAAAAAGTTTTTACCTTGTCCTTACTGAAAAAACATCTATTTTCAATGTATACATAATTCTGGGCTGACAGGGTTTTTTTTTTTTAACACTTTAGAGATGTCACTCTATCATCTTCATGCTTGCAACTTTTCTAATAAGAAGTCTGCTGTAGTTTATTTTTATTGCTCTGTATATACATGGTTTTTCTGCCTCTGGCTGCCTTCAAGATCTTCTCTTCATTGTTGGTTTTCAGCAGTTGGAATATACTTCTAGGGGTGTGCGCGTGTGTGTTGTTTTTTAAAATCTTATATCTATGATTTTTTTTCTCTCTTCTTCTCCATCTGAGACTTCAATCACAAACATGTTAGACTGTTTGACATCGTCCCATAGATCTTTTATCACTTTTTTCTCTTTCTGTTTCAGTTTGGATTTCTGTTAACTGTATTCACACTTACTGATTTCTTCTGCAACTGTGTTGTCTATTGACAGTCCTGAAAGAATTCTTCATCTCTGATATCGTGTCTTTTATTTCCAACATTTCAGTTTGACTGTTACTACCTCCATCTATCTGCTAAAAATTTTCCATTTATTTGTGCATGTTGTGCACCTTTTTCCATTAGATCCTTTAATATGTTAACCAGAGTTACTTTAAAGTCCTTGTCTGATAGTTCCAACATCTGAGCCATCTTTAGGTCTTATTCTATTGATTATTTTACCTCTTGACAATGTGTTTTTTTTCCCCTTATGTTCATGAATCATAATTTTGACTGAATGCAGGATGTTACGTGTAGAAGAGCAGATACTGAGGTAAATAGCATTTAGGCCTGGAAATGAGCGTGCCTATTCCAGAGTAAGGCAATTAGTCAATCTAATCAGGAGTTTAGCTGGGTATGATTGTTGTTGCTTTGGTTACCTTTAGCTGACGAGAAGCTTCAACTCCCTCCAGAGATTGGCTGCTTTGGCCTAGTGCTTGGCATATGGCTGGGCTGCTGTAGGACTTTTCTGAGCGTTAGTTTTTCATCCTCAGCTTTTAACAGATCCTATAAACCTGTGCTCCAGAGTGGGGGTGTCTCTCCATGCTTTTGCCCCTCCTCCAGTGGTAGACTGCTGTTGCTTTCCTGTCCTTCACCTTTCCTCCCTATAAGAGCAAAACTCTGCTTCATATCTAAAGTTGACCTTGGGTTGGAGTTTTTACCCCTCTCTGATAGGCAGGAGACCTGTACTTAGTGTAGATTCTTAGGTCTAAGATGAGTTTTCTGTCCTCCCCCAATCACAATGTGTCTTACCTTATGTCCTTTGGGCAAGAGGCTTTGCTGCCCCATCTAAAGCAGCTCAAGTACCTAGGATCCAGGGAAGCTGGCATGCATTTCCTGCTTTGGCCATAATGATAGATGATCAGCACCTGCAAGAATCGTCTTCAGTCTCTTGCCCTAACCCCAATCTTTCTTGTGAGTACTCAGTGGAAGTTTGAGGAGGAAAAGTTTGAGAATGAGTGTGAAATCATCCCCTTATGAACTGTTCTTTTGTTAGATGCTCCCAGTTATTTCAAACTGATATGTTGCCAACCCTTGGCCTTCTTCTAACAATTGGGCTTCTGTTGAACTTTAAAGTTTTCACTGATTCCTCTTACCTGCTTGTGCTGTGATACCTTATTCTCCCATGCTTTGCCACAGGTAGTACAGTTCATGTGTACCATTTCTCCTTGGAATTTAGGTCACATGATTGCCATGTAATTTCAGCTCCCTGATGGACTCAAAAAAGAGTTTTGTACTTTATCAGGCCTTTTCATTTTTTCTCATCATAAAGAGTGAAAATGGCATGTGTTGCAGATCTCTATACCCTAAATAGAAGGTATATATCCTCTGATCTTCATTTTGGATGGTTTCCATGTCTGCAAATTCACTGATTTTTTCTTTTGCAGTGAATAATCTGCTGTTAATCCCATCCAGTGTATTTTTCATTTCAAATATTGTATTTTTCAATTCCGGAATTTCCTTTTTTTACTTTTTTATATCTTTCATTTCTCCTCTCATCATATTCATCTATATTTTTGAGCTATGGAGCATATTTACAACAGCCATTTTAATACCTTCGTTTGCTAACTCCATCATCTCTGTATTTCCAGCTCTGTTGTTTCTACTGATGAATTTTACTCCTGGTTATAGAATATAGTTTCCTGCTTCTTTTCATGCTTAGCAATTTTTGCTTTGATGCCAGACATTATTAAGTTCACATTTTGAGGTGCTAGATTTTGTTGTATTCCTTTAAAGAATGTTGGACTTTGTTCTGGTAAGCAGTTAAGTCAAACTGGAATCAGTTTCATACTTTTCCAGCGTTGCCTTTAAGCTTCACTAAAGCGGGTCCAGAATAGCCTTTAGCCCAGGGTAAATCTAGCCTCACCAACACAATACCTTTCTGAGTACTCTACACAATGCCATTTATTATGAGATCTTTCCACTTTGGTTGGCTGAAAGAAGAACTACTCCCAGCTTTGTGTAAGTTTCAGGAATTATTCAGCCTACTCCTTATGTGATTCCTTCCTGGTCTCAAGTTAAGTCTCCTCTCACACATGCACAGATCAGTATTCAGCCAAAAAACCCGAGGAACCCCTCTACAGATCTTGAGCTCTCTGTGCTCCCTCTTTTTTGCCCTGCAAATCTGACCTACCCTTGGCTTCTCTGAATCCTGTTCTTTGTCTCCTCAACTCAGTAAGACTGTTGGATTCTGTTTGATTTCCTCTTCCCACTGCTGTAGCCTGGAATCTTCCTCCAGGGAGTAAAATGGAGAACTGCAGGACTCACCTTGATTTTTTTCCTTTTCTCCGGCACTGCCTATTGTCCAATGTCTGAAAACTAATGGTTTAATGAGGACTAATAACTCGTTTAATGAGGACTATGAAACTTTCTGAGCTTTTTTATATACCTCTTAGAAATCTTCCACCAGCTCCTCTCCCCAAAAAAGAAAAAAAAAGCATTCTCCTACTCTTTCTCTAGCAAAACCATTTTTATAGATCAGGAAGGTAAAACAGAGCAAACCTTGACTCCCATAAATAATCAGACTTTCTGACAAAAAAAAAAACGACTCAAAGGAGTTCGTATGGTAGAAGATAACATACCACAACAGTTACTATCTTTACATTTTGGATATCCTAAATTAAATACATCCTACTCAGCTAGACTATACCATAATAGAAACTGGGTTTGATAAACGCTTGGAAAATCTAAAAACTCTCTTAAACTACTTTTGTTTTTATGACATTGTAAAGAAGTTCTCTAATTTTTAACCTCAGATGTTTTATTTCTAAAATACTTTGAATTGCACTAAGTGTGCTGACATATTTGAATATGGAACAAACTGCTCTAAGAATATGATCTCCTGTACGAACTACACACACTGTTATTTCTAAAAGGTTAAAAAGCTGGCAATTTTCCAATTCTTTCTCATCAGTTCAGTTATGGAATGCAATGTCCAGTTCATAGTTTCTCCTGTATTTTCTTTTGACGTGTTGACTAGTTCTCTGAATTCAATCTCAGGTATTTTGTTGTGCAGACCTTCAATTTCTCATCCTACTGTATGTGCTATGATATACACATACACACACTCTCACATGCTCTAGACACCATACAGCATTAAAAACATTTGTGAAAATTGCTATTATTAAACTATATTCTGGATCAGCAAAGTGGCACAGCAGGAGCATGCTAGGTCCATAAACTATATTGTTAGAGATTACTGCTTCTTAAACTCTTAAGCTAAGTCATATTTACATTTATTTTGACACATATTGCTTCTTGCCTACATCAGACTACATCCAATAATAAAAAACACTTATTTCATTACAATATTTTGAAAACCAGTACTAAGTAGCAGTAAAACCCACACTTAAAATTTTTATTTTGAAACAATCCTATTCTTCCCGTGAGAGATTCCTAAATCCTGGCAACTTAAACTCTGATTTAGCACTCTAATCCTGGAACTGTGTCTCATGTGAGAAAACTGGTCATATGTTCTAGTTAATCATAGTGCTTTAAAGTCCATTTGAACATTGTTCTTTTCAACCTTGTTCATAAACTTGTATTTTGTTATTTTCCTTAAACATTCTAAGTTAAATCCTACTGAAGGTTGCTGGACTCGCTAGTTTCCCTGCATGAAACACTTTTCTGCCAGAGCATTCATGTCTCTGCTCAAATGTTACCTCCTCGGAGAAGCCTTCTCTGACTATCCTATCTAAAATTGGAAAGCTACATGTAAAAGAATGAAATCAGACCACTTCCTAACACCATACACAAAAATAAACTCAAAATGGATCAAAGACCTAAATGTAAGGACAGATACTGTAAAACTCTTAGAGGAAAACATAGGCAGAAAACTCTATGACACAAATTACAGCAAGATCCTTTTTGACCTACCTCCTAGAGCAATGGAAATAAAATCAAAAATAAACAAATGAGGCCTAATGAAACTTAAAAGCTTTTACACAGCAAAGGAAACCATAAATAAGACAAAAAGACAACCCTCAGAATGGGAGAAAATATTTGCAAACGAGGCAACTGAGGATTAATCTCCAAAATAAACAAGCAGCTCATGCAGCTCAATATCAAAAAAACAAACAACCCAATCCAAAATTGGGCAGAAGACCTAAATAGACATTTCTCCAAAGTAGACAAACAGACTGCCAACAAACACATGAAAAGATGCTCAACATCACTAATTATTAGAGAAATGCAAATCGAAACCAATGAGGTATCACCTCACACTGGTCAGAATGGCTATCATCAAAAAATCTACAAACTATAAATGCTGGAGAGGATGTGGAGAAAAGGGAACCCTCCTGCACTGTTGGTGGGAATGTAAATTGATACAGCCACTATGGAGGTTCCTTAGAAAACTAAAAATAGAACTACCATATGACCCAGCAATCCCACTGCTGGGCATATATCTTGAGAAAACCATAATTCAAAAAGAGTCATGTACCACGATGTTCACTGCAGCTCTATTTATAGTAGCCAAGACATGGAAGCAACCTAAGTGTCCACTGACAGATGAATGGATAAAGAAGATGTGGCAATGGAATATTACTCAGCCATAAAAAGAAACATAATTGAGTTATTTGTAGTGAGGTGGATGGACCTAGAGTCTGTCATACAGAGTGAAGTAAGTCAGAAAGAGAAAAACAAATACCATATGCGAACACATATATATGGAATCTAAAAAAAAAAAAAAAGTTCTGAAGAACATAGGTGCAGGACAGGAATAAATATGCAGACGTAGAAAATGGACTTGAGGACAAAGGGAGGGGGTAGGGTAAGCTGGGACGAAGTGAGAGAGTGGCATGGACATATATACACTACCAAATGTAAAATAGATAGCTAGTGGGAAGCAGCCACATAGCACAGGGAGATCAGCTCGGTGCTTTGTGACCACCTAGAGGGGTGGGATGGGGAGGGTGGGAGGGAGACGCAAGAGGGAGGAGATATGGGGATATATGTATATGTATAGCTGATTCACTTTGTTATAAAGCAGAAACTAACACAACATTGTAAAGCAATTATACTCCAATAAAGATGTTAAAAAAATTGATTTCTTCAAAAGATTTTTAACAAAATCATATTATTAACTTTCTGGAGGATGTAGGTTAATAAAATGATGTAGGTTGTTAATAAAATGATGTTTCCCTCAAAAAAAAAAGAAAGAAAAAAAAGAGACATGTACCATAATGTTCACTGCAGCACTTTTTACAATAACCAGGGCATGGAAGCAACATAAATGTCCATTGACAGATGAATGGATAAAGAAGATGTGGCACATATATACAATGGAATATTACTCAGCCATAAAAAGGAACGAAATTGAGTTATTTATAATGAGGTGGATGGACCTAGAGTCTGTCATAGAGAGTGAAGTAAGTCAGAAAGAGAAAAACAAATACCGTATGCTAATGCACGTATATGGAATCTAAAAAAACGGTACTGATGAACTGAGTGGCAGGGCAGGAATAAAGACACAGACACAGAGAACGGACTTGAGGACACGGTGCGGGGAGGGGAAACTGGGACGAAGTAAGAGAATAGCACTGACATATATACACTACCAAATGTAAAATGGATGGCTAGTGGGAAGCTGCTAATAGCATAGGGAGATTAGCTCGATGCTGTGTGATGACCTAGAGGGGCGGGATAGGGAGGGTGGGAGGGAGGCTCAAGAGGGAGGGGATATGGGGATATATGTATACATATAGCTGATTCACTTTGTTGTACAGCAGAAACACAACATTGTAAGGCAATTATACTCCAATAAAGATATTTTAAAAATAAACAAATAAAACAGTCTACTCTAGCCCTTCCTTCTCTACCACCTTTTATTAAGTCATAAGATATGTCTTGTTTCCCTTGCAGAGATACAATAATTTAGCTGATAACCATCATAACTCACCATTTTCCCCTTTTCTTAATATAAGTTTACAAACTCTGCTTTAATTTGTGTTGCTACTTTATCTACATTTTATTATTTCTCATATTTATATTTTGCTGTATATTTGCTATAATTGAAATTTAAAATTTCTTTGCATTTTCTGTTCCTGCTATGCCTCTTTCCATTTACAACTTTATAAAATATGCATAAAGATTTACTTGAATCTTCATGTTTAAAAAAAAATTTTATATTGGGACTTCCCTGGTGGCACAGTGGTTAAGAATCTTCCTGCCAATGCAGGGGACACGGGTTAGATCCCTGGTCTGGGAAGATCCCACATGCCGTGGAGCAACTGAGGCTGTGCGCCACAACTACTGAGCCTGTGCTCTAGAGCCCGCGAGCCATAACTACTAAGCCCGTGTGCCACAACTACTGAAGCCCACACGCCTAGAGCCCGTGCTCCGCAACAAGAGAAGCCACCATGAGAAGCCTGAGCACCGCAACAAAGAGTAGCCCCCACTCACCACAACTAGAGAAAACCCGCGTGCAGCAACGAAGACTCAACGCAGCCAAAAATAAAGAAAAAAAATTTTTTTATATTGTCTTTTTTCCCCAGGCAATACAATCATCTCAGTATTTCAAGGAAGAGTTCCTTATTCTGGATAAAGCACTTTTTTTCTAATATAAAATGCTTTAAAATATTCTGAATGGAAGACTATAGCAGGTAAGTAGCATGAATGGAAAACAAATCATTCGTGGATCAGAAGCAATTGTTTAATAAGATATAAGTTTAGAGTTCCTAATAGATATGTTCAGATCAAGGAAGAAGTATAAAGACAGCTCCCAAAGGGCTGGGTAACTACCATATTGATGTTAAACAAATACCATGCTCCATGGAATTCAGCTTTGTAGCAGCAAATAATAAGCTTAATAAGTGAATATACAGTTATATTCTTAGTACTGAGAACAGAAGTGATCCAGAAACCATAGCATTTATTCCACGTTTACCTCCTCAACTTTTCTGGATTATATTCAGCCTGTATCTATTTTAGGAACTGCTTTGGAAGGTCCTTATGTTTTATGCAAGGAACTGCTATTTTCCCAGATGAATAGAATATCCATTCTCTGACTCCAAGTTTCCATGACAATAAAAACAAAACATTCATCAGCACCAACTTGGTATTTGATGGCAAATGCAGCTGCAGCTTGTAACAGTTCAATCTTTATCCCAACTCTTTTCTGCAGAACAGAGGCACTATATTTCTCCAAAGCAACTGAATTGTTTTTACACTGATTTTCCCCCTACAAGTAGAGCTAAACACTAACAGCTAAATGTGTTACACCATCTCCAATCTTCAAATCATCCACTCTTCCCAAACTCGTGCCAAATACAATGAAAAGTTCCTGAATTTTGCTAAGAGCACATTTGATTTGTGAACTCTGAAAGCTTAGCTGGTTTATGTATTACAGATTTAGAGGAACATAAATGTTTAAGCTTTCATTGGGACAGACATTAAGAGTAAACAAAAAGCTGTTAAATTCAATCAGATTATGGTAAGACAGTGCCCCCTTGTGTCTTGGTGTTTCTACCTTGTCTAAGTCCAACATTCATTTCCCTAGAGTTCTATGGTATGGATTTATATAATTTTAATATCATAGAAATAAACAGGACTTAATAACTAGCAGTTCTCCTAAGACAAAAATTCTAATTTATTATAAATACATTGGCTATTCAATATCAGTGATTTTAACATGTATAATCTGCAATATGAGGAAAATGTAATGACTTTGGACAGATTCAGTAGTTATTTCTATTTTAAATTTCTTATTTAATTTACTATTAGTTAGAGCGGTTGACAAAGTTTTTTAAATGAAAAGAAAAAACTCACCACCATCAGTTACATTTTCCTCTGGTAATGGTTCTCCTCTATAACCACTTTATACTAGTACTGGTTACCTTCATTATCACCTTGGGACAACTAGTGAGTTCCAAGCTTTACTCAGCAAACAGTTTTGACTAAATGGAGGAAATATGAAATTCTTAAAAGTACCTGTAATGACAATGTGAGCAATTCTCTAAAATACATATACTTTAGAAATAAAGTATACAGAAAAACATCTGTGATTTATTTTAACCACACTCCAAATGTAATACTCATACTAGAAGCCTGGGTAAGAAGTTTATAAAAAATCAGAATCTCAGGTCCCATCCCAGATGATCTGAATTAGAACATGCACTTTAGTGAGATCTCCACATGATTCTTATGAACATTAAAAATTGAAAAACAGCGCTCTAAACTCCCTGTCCTCCTGTCCCCAGCTACCATGGGAGGGGGTGGGAGAAGGAGAGAGAGACTGATTGACTATTTGGGCATGGGAGATAGCTCTTAGAGACTAGGTGGACCCTAAGGGAGGAAAAGAATCAGAAATGGCTTTGGGAAGGCAATCCCGAGTATATAACCCAAGCCAGGTTTGCCTGCTTTACCTAAGTGACTCCTACTGCAACTCTTTTTTCCACGTTCTGAATCACCTGAAAAGAAGTAACAACAAAAACTCTGCCAGTTAAGAGTTTAAGTTGGGTGATAAAGCAGCTTATAAAAAGGCAAATAATTATGTGAGAATTGTTAAGTCCATCACTTATTATCAATGATGCCTAGTACTTATATTTTTTACATATCACAACCTACATTTACCATACATTATCTCATTTGATACTCACTCACCACAGCTCCGATAAGCAAGTGTTATTACTCCCATTTTATAAATGAGGTGACTAAGAATCACTGAGATCAACTAAATTCCCCAAGGTCATACAACTAGTGAAGGATGAGCAGATTGCTAAAATATAAGTCCTGATTCCAAACCTTAGGTTCTTTGGACTGTACCATGCTACCACTACTCATTAATGTGAATGAGTTTATTTAGATTGCTTTTCTCCTGCCAGTAGCTGAGGTCAGTATATTGATGACCTGGCAAACCACTGGAGAAAAAAAGAGATAACTCTAGACAGAGCACTCTGGGGAAGAGTCTCATAGCTGAAGACTAAAGTAGCATAACATTATTGGGCATATGGAAACTTGGAATAAGGGACTCAGGAAGGAGAGAGGGGTTTGCAGGCATGAAAAGTGGGAAGATTCCAAAGATGAGTTATACAGAGGAAACAGGTATATACTTACGCATGACCTGAGGCATAAAAAAGGAAGAACTCTTTCTTCTAGGTACTCCTCCTGCTCTTTGTCTAGTACCACAACAATCCTAGATACAAGTTCAGCTACATTATGCGTCACTTTCTTGTAGACCAGTTTGAATACTTACTCTTATTACTTTTAACAGTATTTAAGGGAAAAGATATACAAGTTCCAAATAACTAGCAAACTAGCTTTTCAAACATACAACATATTCATGTGTTGATAAAGAATCATAACCTCCTAGCCAATCAGGAGATATCCAGCAAACACCTACTTACACAATTCAGGAGGCAGATGATCAAAATGGAACAAGTGGTGGATTTAGAATCAAACACACATGGGTTCTAATTCTTGCTTCACTACTTAGTGACAGGATGTTGGATCAAGTTAATCTCTAATTTTTAGTTTTCATATTTTTAAATGCTAAAAAATAAACAGTAATTTATCTTTGGTAATAGTATAATAATGTTCGTATTTTTGCTCATTATATTTTGATTTTCTACAATATGAATTATATTTGATGGGAAAAGATATTTTATTTAAAATTTTTTACCTTCTTTTTAAAAAAATATTCTTTTCCATTAGAAAAATATATTTTTAAAATGTACATAATACATTCCTTATAGATAAACTATAATCTTTAGAATAATTCATGTATGTAAAGTATTTAATATAGTATGTGCATGAAGACATTAGGTTATTTACCCAATCATCATTACAAAACAGTCACCATGAACACAAATATGTGAGCAAAGCATGAAAAGTATAAGAACTCTCAGTAATTTATGTAGTTAGTAGTGCTACTTATTTACAGAAAAGCATTTATATTAAAGCAGTAATGTTTCATCAAATTATTTTCAAGTAAGTTTAGGAATATCAACTATTCTCGTCCAGAATTTGCCCTTATGTGTGCTAAGTATCATCAATTTATCTTTCTGTTCATTTTAAGAGTGAACAAGTTCCAAATTCCTTAGGATGTGCCTCATTTCCATCACTTTCTTTCCACCCTCAATCATCACCATCTCAGTTCAGGTTCCAATGGAGGAATACCTAAGCAATTATCTCCCAACTGATACCTCTGCCTGTCTCTCTTTGCTCTCATCTATCCACACATTGTTGATAAACTCGTATTTCAAGAGCACTTTGGTCATTACATCCCAATGTATGGAATACAAAATCCGTTTTTAAAAATCCTGACATTCCAAGTTCTCCACGTTCAGGTTCCCATCTCAATTTTTTTGTTGTTATTTTAATTTTGGAAAAAGTCTAAAGCTTACCAAAAAAGCTGCAAGTACAGTAAAAAGAATTTTTTTCCCCTTGAACCATTTTTGAGAATGTCACAGACATGATGCCCCACCATCCCCCAATACTACAGTATGTCCTACTGTGTATTGTGCAAGTAACCACACATACAACCATCAGAATAATCAAATTAACATTTATACATAACTACCTTCCATCTTCAGATCCCATTTGAGTTTTGCCAAAGATCTGAATAACACCTCAGCAAAAGGATCAAGTTCAGAATCATGATTGCCTTTAGTTGTCTTAACTTTGACTTTCATGTCCCTGATATCATAGGCCAGAATGTCCCTCATTCTGAATTAGTTTTGTCTGATGCTTCCTCAAGGTGAGACTCACGTCATGCATTTTTGGCAGGAATATTACAGAAGTGATGCTATGTTCTTCCCAATGCATCTTATTAGGTGGCACATGAATTGAATTATCCCATTACTGATGTTCATTTTGCTTCATTAAGGTGGTGTCTGTCAAGGCTTCTCAACTAAAAACTTACTTTTTTCCATTGTAATTAACAAGTATTTTGTGGAAAGGTACTTTTAGACTAGGTAAAAATGCTGTTCTTCACAAGGCTTTCGATTTATTTGTATCAGCACGGACTTATGGTTTCCTATTTTATTTAATGAGTTATAATCCATTACTATCATCATTTATTTTGCTGTTCAAATGATCCAGGTTTGACCAGAAGGGGCTCTTCAAGCTGGCTTCTGTGACCTACAAGTCCTCATCATTCTTTGAGTATGTCCTTCTTTCCAGCATAACAAGATGTTCCAAGCTCATCTTGTACTCCCCCTGCTCTAGCCCTAGAATCAGTCATTTCTCTGAGGAGCTCTGGTTTCCTTAGTGGAGAACAGTGTTCTGAAACCAAGTTGTGGACACTAGGGATGGTCATTGGTACCAGGGTTTTGCTACTCCTAGATAAAGTCGAGACAGCTGAGGGAATATTTGTATACACACATATACACATATATACACAACACACATTTCTATTTTTCAATCTCTCACTACATATACTGAAAACTATGAGTTCATACCGATACCTACAATTTCCATCTAATACCTGTATTTAACCAATTTCTAGTTGCTGCTGCAGCACCCTCTACCCTTCTGTATGGAGGCCCTCCTGCACATAAGCTCTCATCTCTCCTCCTCTTGCTTACTGTGACCACTGGCTTCCAAAGGGGCTGCTGCCCAAAACCAAGCAGGACCATGCCTGCGTCCTACCTCTTTCAAGGTATTAAACACCCAAACTACTCCCCTGGTTTGTGCCTCTTTCCTTTATGATTTTCAACCAAGAGTTCCTAAATCTTTTTTTCACAACCTACCGATCTTCCTATTCCTACCTACCCACTGCACCCCCTGCAAATTAGACAAGATGTGCCTATGCTGATTAATTTCTGATATTTAAGTGCATGATTATAAGGCCCATATAGTATAAAAAGAAAAGAAAGGTGGTTCCTTCCTGAGATGTAAATATTTCAGATGTTTCTAATAAAACAATTATTAAGTAAATGGTGGTCACTAAGAAAAAGTAGTGAGAAATGGGGAGCTAATCTCTGCTTTTACCACTTTAATTGGAGAGTGTTGTCTTTTCTCTACATCTGGAGATAACACAATCTGAGTCCACAATAAAAAGAAAGAAACTACAAGCAATCTGAAACTTGTTCACAGACAGTCACTGAGACAGTAAAGGCATTTGAAATCATGGGATTTGAGTAGAGAAATATTTGTGGAATAGAAAAGTTGATGGCTTGCTTTAAATATCTGAAGGGCTGCCACAAGTTTGTGTGATCTCAAGAATATATCTAAGGTCAAAATAGGAAAATTCCAGGGAGACAGATTTTGTTTTTTAGTTATATCATAAAGTGGTCCTTTCTAATAGATATCCAAAGATTAGATAGCTACCTTGGGGGAGAGGAAAGTACTAAATTACTGAAGATAGTCAACGCACAGGTTGGACAACATCTTGATGTAGATGCAAGGCACACAAAAGAGTAAAAGTGGAGTGCTGGACTTGGAGTCAGAAGTTACGATATGCTGGTTAAAAGCACAGGTTGTGGGCTTCCCTGGTGGCGCAGTGGTTGAGAATCTGCCTGCCAATGCAGGGGTCACGGGTTCGAGACCTGGTCTGGGAAGATCCCACATGCCGCGGAGCAACTAGGCCCTTGAGCCACAATTACTGAGCCTGCGCGTCTGGAGCCTGTGCTCCGCAACGGGAGAGGCCGTGATAATGAGAGGCCCGCGCACCGCGATGAAGAGTGGCCCCCACTTGCCACAACTGGAGAAAGCCCTCGCACAGAAATGAAGACCCAACACAGCCAAAAATAAATATAAATAAATAAATTAATTTAAAAAAATTTATTTAAAAAAAAAAAAAAAAAGCACAGGTTGTGGGAGTCAAACAGACCTGGGTTTTCAATTTAAAGTGTCAAAACTGTGCAAGTTAATTACCTCAGTTTCATATGTAAAACGGAAACAATCGTGTCTGTCCAACAGAGAACTGTGTGAACTTCGTAAACTCATATACACAAAAGGCTTAACTTAGTGTCTGTCACAAATAAATGCTTAAAACTTTTTTCTTTTATAATTAGGAAGTACTGTGTAATCAACAAACCCGAAGTTATGGAAGGCTTTATGAGTGGGCATCAACTCTATGAATGTAGGGACTTTAACAATCCTGTTCCCTTCATTTCCCCAGGCCTTAGCACAATGCCTGACGTTTAGTATGTGATCTATAAATATTTGTTGAATAAAAGGAGATTAAAATACTAATGGGTTTTTGGGTTACAAACCTTTAAAGGTTCCTTCCAATGCTGATAATCTATGACCCAGCCATGTGGTATTAGTAGAAGAATATCCTTATATTAATATCTATAATCCTTAGCAAGTTTCTCTTTTGTCCATCTAGAATGATCAAACAATTCAATGAATACCTTTTATGGGCTTAAGACATTTACCTACAACCTAGCTGATTAAACAAGACAAACACATGGCAAGATACGTTTAACGCTAGAATATATGCCTCATGAAGCAGGGCCACAGAGTTTTTTTTTTTTTTTTTTTTTTAATAGACTTTTTACTTTTTTTTTTAAAGTATTTGTTTATTTATTTATTTATGGCTGTGTTGGGTCTTCGTTTCTGTGCGAGGGCTTTCTCCAGTTGTGGCAAGCGGGGGCCACTCCTCATCACGGTGCGTGGGCCTCTCACTGTCGCGGCCTCTCTCGTTGCGGAGCACAGGCTCCAGACGCGCAGGCTCAGTAATTGTGGCTCACGGGCTTAGTTGCTCCGCGGCATGTGGGATCTTCCCAGACCAGGGCTCGAACCCACGTCCCCTGCACTGGCAGGCAGATTCTTAACCACTGCGCCACCACGGAAGCCCTGGCCACAGAGTTTTGCTCACTGCTATTTTCTCACAGGACTTAGCACTGTTGATCGAATCAATTTCAAAAAAAAAAGAGTTAGAAAACAGAGCTGGGTAGATGAGGACCATTAAGCAATGTATCATATAATAGGTAGATAAGAGCTGGGAATAGTAGGAAAGAAGATACTTCATGTAAGTGGAATTATACAGTATTTGTCTTTTTGTGACTATCTTACTTCACTTAGCATAATGTCCTCAAGGTTAATCTATGCTGTACCATGTGTCAGAATTTCCCTTTCTTTTTGAGGCTGGCTAATGTTCCACTGTATGTTTATACCACATTTTCTTTATTCATTCATCTGTTGATGGCCACATGAATTGCTTCCACCTTTTGACTGTTGTGACTAATACTGCTATGAACATCGGTGTACAAATATCTCTCTGAGATTATTTTAATTTGGGGGGGGTGTATATCAAGAAGTGGAATTGCTGGGTCATATGTAACTTTGTTTTTAATTTTTTGAGAAATAAACTTTTTAATTAAAAGACAAACTACATGTTACATTCCTGTGGGAAAGAGAATTTCTACTATACTCCAAATATTAACACTGATTGACTGAATGATGGGATTATGAGTGAATGAAGTTTACTGTCTCCCTTTTGGCTTATTATAATTTCCAAATTTTCTACAGTGAGCATTATTACGGTACTTAAACAATGAAAACATGTATAAAACTTTTTGATGCTATTACCTTTTCTTGTGAATGTGTCACAACAAAGGCTTGAAAATTCCTGGCCCCTAAATATTAGGGCAAGTGCTATGGTCTGAATGTTTGTGTTTCCCCCAAATTCGTATGATGAAATCTAACTCTCAAGGTGACAGTATAAGGAGGGGCACCTTTGGGAGGTGATTAGGTCATGAGGGCAGAGCTCTCATAAATGGGATTAGTACCCTTATAAAGAGGCCTGACATGTGAGGATACAAGAAGTCTGCAACCCGGAAGAGGGTCCTCACTTGACCAAACTGGTACTCTCATCTCCCAGCCTCTACAGCTGTGAGAAATAAATGTTTGTTGTTCACAAGCCACCCAGTCTGTGGTACTTTGTTACAGCAGTTCAAGTGGACTAAGACAGCAAGTACACCTTTCTCCATGAGCGCGGCCAAAGCTGTAACCCACTAACTTTTTTGTTGTTGTTGTTTTAATTTAAAGACATAAACGTTGGGGCTTCCATGGTGGCGCAGTGGCTGAGACTCTGCCTGCCAATGCAGGGGACACAGGTTCGAGCCCTGGTCTGGGAAGATCCCGCATGCCGCGGAGCAACTGGGCCCGTGAGCCACAACTGCTGAGCCTGCGCGTCTGGAGCCTGTGCTCTGCAACAAGAGAGGCCGCGGCAGCGAGAGGCCCACACACCGCGATGAAGGGTGGCCCCCGCTCGCCGCAACTAGAGAAAGCCCTCGCACAGAAACGAAGACCCAACACACCCAAAAATAAATTTAAAAAAAAAGACATAAACGTAAGATTTTTTAGTGGTTGCAAGTAAGGATGATAGCTAGGTATAAGGAAGATTTCTCTGGTGGTTTGGCTATGACACAGGAGGCAAAACCCTGTGTGGTGAGTAATACTACTAATTTTTCCAGGGAAAAGTACTAAGATTCACTAAAGTATGCCTAGTCCAGAGAATCTGCCCTCAATTATCAGAGTCACTACTAATACCCTTAAACTACGTGGGGGCACATAAAGATAAGTAGTTGAAATCTAGTTATATTTATTAAGATTTCCAAAAATATCCATATGATAGGACCTGAGGCCTTTACTTTTGAAATTTAGTGTATGTAATTAACTAATAACCATAAAATGGGTTATCAAAGATCATCATTTTGTGTGGTACATAAGAATAAGAAATTTGAGAGCAGAAGGGAAGTAAATACGAAAGAGAAGAGAATACCAAAGCAAGAAAAAAAAATATTGGGGGGAGGGGTAGCTAGAGAGAGGAATGGGGAGAGAAGGGGTGAAACAGAAAGGTTGAAATGTGGAGAAAGAAACTAATTTGTGTTTGGCACAGTCAAAACACCATCTTAGCTGGAGGACCTCTCAAGGTCCCTTCACAAACTACAACTCTAAATAAAACTTAAATTTGTACTCAAGCTCTCAGTTAAAATGAGTTAAATGACCTCAGCTACCAGTTAATAAAATCAAAAATTCACTTACTTAAAACTTCTCAATTTCAGAAATATTAGTTATAATACTCTAAATCGAAAGTTTTGATCATTTAATAACGTAAGAAATCTTAGTAATGTAATGCATCAACTGTTAGCATACACCTGAAAAAGAAACTACTTTAACAGCTTATAATTTGTTTACACATACAGGCACACTTTGTTTTTACTGTGCTTCACTTTACTGCACTTTGCAGGTATTGGGGTTTTTTACAAATTGAAGGTTTGCTGCAACGCTGTGTTGAGCAAGTCTAAGGGTGCCATTTTTCCAACAGCATTCTCACTTCATGTCTCTGTGTCATATTTTGGTAATTCTTGCAATATTTCAAACTTTTTCATTATTATTCTATTTGTTATGGTTATCTGTGACCTTTGATGTTACTACTGTAATTGTTACAGGGACCCATGAACTGTGCCTATGTAAGACAACAAACAATCAATAAATGTTATGTGTTCTGACTGTTCCACCGACCTGCCATTCTCCGCCTCTCTACCTCTTCTCGGGCATCCCTACTCCCTATTCCCTGAGACACAAAAATACTGAAATTAGGCAAATTAATAACCCTACAATGGCTTCTAAGTGTTCAAGTGAATGGAAGAGTTGCATGTCTCTCACTTTAAATCAAAAGCTAGAAATGATTAAGCTTAGTGAGGAAGGCATGTTGAAAGCTGAGACAGGCTGAAAGCTAGGCCTCTTGTGCCAAACGGTTAGCCAAGTTGTGAAAGCAAAAGGAAAGTTCTGGAAGGAAATTAAAAGTGCTGCTCCAGTGAACACACAAATGATAAGCTAAACAGCCTTACTGCTGATATGGAGAAAGTTTTAGTGGTCTGGAGAGAAGATCAAACCAGCCACAATATTCCCTTAAGCCAAAGCCAAATCTAGAGCGAGGCTCTAACTCTCTTCAGTTCTATGAAGGCTGAGAGAGGTGAGGAAGCTGCAGAAGAAAAGTCTGAAGCTAGCAGAGGTTGGTTCGTGAGGTCTCAGGGCAGTGCTGATGTAGAAGCTGCAGCAAGTTATCCAGAAGATCTAAGATCATTACCAAACATGACCACACTAAACAGACTTTCAATGTAGATGAAATAGCCTTATATTGGAAGAAGATGCCCTCTAAGACTTTCATAGCTAGAAGTCAATGGCTAGTTTCAAAGCTTCAAAGGACACGCTGACTCTCTTATTAGGGGCTAATATAGCTGGTGGCTTAAGTTGAAGTCAATGCTCATTTACCATTCCCCCAATCCTAGGACACTTAAGAATTATGCTAAATCTACTCTGCCTGTGGTCTATAAATGGAACAACAAAGCCTGGATTACAGCACATCTATTGACAACATGGTTTATTGAATATTTTAAGCCCACTGTTGAGAACTACTGCTCAGAAAAAAGATCCCTTTCAAAATATTACTGCTTATTGACAAGGTACCTTGTCATCCAAGAGCTCTAATGGAGATGTACAATAAGATTCATATTGTTTTCAGGCCTGCTAACACAACATCCATTCCGCAATTCATGGATCAAGGGGGAATTTTGACTATTGAGTCTTATTCTTTAAGAAATACACTTTTTGTAAGACTACAGCTGCCATATATAGTGATTCCTCTGATGGATCTAGGCAAAGTAAATTGAAAACCTTCTCGAAAGGATTCACCATTCTAGATGCCATTAAGAACAATTGTGATTCATGGGAAGAGGTCAAAATACGAACAAAAACAGGAGTTTGGAAGAAGCTGATTCCAACCCTCATGGATGACTTGGAGGGGTTCAAGAATTCAGTGGAGGAAGTAACTGCAGAGATGGTAGAAACAGCAAGAGAACTAGAATTAGAGGTAGAGCCTGAAGATGTAACTGAATTGTTGCAATTTCATGAAAAAACTTGAATGGATGAGGAGTTGCTTCTTATGGATGACCAAAAAAGTGGTTTCTTGAGATGGAATCTACTGCTGGTGAAGATGCTGTCAAAGAGTGCTGAAATGACAACAAGAGGTATAGAATACTACATAAACTTATTGAAAAACCAGCAACAGGTTTTGAGAGGACTGGCTCCAATTTTGAAAGAAGTTCTACTGTGGGTAAAATGCTATCAAACAGCACTGCATGTGACAGAGAAATTGTTGGTGAAAGGAAGAGTCAATCAATGCAACAAACTTCACTGCTATTTTAAGAAACTGCCACAGCCGCCCAACCTTCAGCCACCACCACCTGGATCAGTAAGTAGCCATCAACACTGAGGCAAGACCCTCCACCAGCAAAAAGATGATAACTTGCTGAAAGCTCAGATAATAGCATTTTAAAACAGCACAGTATTTCTAATTAAGGTATATACATTTTTTAACAGACATAATGCTGTTACACACCTAACGGACTACAGTATAGTATAAAGATAACTTTTATATGCATAGGGAAACCAAAAAATTCATGTGACTTGCTTGGTTGCAGTGGTCTGGAACCAAAACCACAACATCTCCAAGGTATGCCTGTAACAATAATACTCTGTCACTTGCTTTTTATCTTTTAATCCCAATAAATATGGTTAGGCCTCTTCTAATCCCATCTCTTTTTGCCTATTCCTCATCCCAATCCTAATGAATTCCTTTGATGGTGTCATTTCTGAAATAAATGGCTACCTTTTTCTTAGAACTAACTGCTAGAATGCCTTTAAAGGTGATACACATGAGTAACACCCGTAAAAGCTATACCATTTGGGGATGTTTTTAGATATGAAATAGATTTGGTTATTTGTGCTGTACTTATCTGAGATAACAGATGCAGTTATCTGAACCTCCACTGGAGGCAGCAGACTCTCCAAGCAATCCCAAGTGCACTGACTTTCCAAAGATTTTTGTTAAGTCGGGAATGGTTATTAATACAGTGTAAAACAAAGGGCTTAAGTTCAGGCCGATTCGAAGCTTAGAAAAACTCTTCAAAATCTGATTTAAGCAATGAAAACGAGTTTCAACTGCAGAGAGACCATGTTAAAGGAAAAAGTATGAAAAACAGAAATCCTCAGAAAGTGCTGAAGTATTATTTTAGATATGAGCATCAAAGTCCAATCTTATGAAGTATTTAGTCATCCAGTGATGCTAACAGGTGAAAAGAAAATAGAAAAATTGGAACTCTTTTTCCTTTCTCTGGAGAGAACTGGCTTAAGGATAGACTGCAAAAAAGAGAAGAAAAAGTAGAACTGGTGGTAATATTCTTTAAATCAGATCTTCTTTATGATGAACACTTTACTGTCACTGAAGAAAAGCACAGCACCTCAGAACTGTAACTTCTGCCAATATAAAAAAAAAAGAAAAAACTTTTACAAAATTATTGCACTCTATAATTTAAACAAATCTAGACAGTAGTTGCAGTGCCACTGTATTATAGAAGCAATGTTGTCACCACTATCAATGGATGGACTGTGTAAATTCTACAACTGTTTCAAATTTATCCCAAAATATTTTTTAAAATAGTATTTTTAGACACATAATTTAGATTAGCAACTTAAAAAAAATATTTTCTTTGAATACTGTATACCATTTTCCAAAACAATATAATAAAAGCCCTTCATATCATGTCAAACTTTTACCAAATTAGAAAAAAGAACAGGGCTTCATTATATCACATATCCTTTGTAAATTACCAAAAATTTTTTTAGTATTAGAAAAAAAATGTGTTTTATTTATAAGCATATGCTAATAAGTATCACATAATTTAAGAAACCACTTACTATAAAAAGGAAGGAGTGAAGCCCTCAAATCTAAAATAAACGATTCTGATGTTCCTAAAAACTTTACTGTTTTTTAAGGGGAAGTTCACATATTTCTTCTCTATGTAGGTTATCAGTGTTAAGATAAACACTGGAAATTGAAATTCATTTTTTATAGTTTGGAATACAGAGATAAGAAATACCTGTTGATCTGTTAAAAGATGTGACTTAAATATAGCATGAGGATATTATTGTTTTATGTTCAAATCTTCAATCCATGGTCCTGAAAGACCACTGTGACTTCCTAAGATGCATAAAGAGAAAATGTTTCCCCAGAGCAAAACCAAAATGAAACGAAATGAAACAAAACAAAACAAAACCCAGCATGGTATTATTCTACATGGCCTCCTGGCCTAGCTTCCTTCCGACTTCTAGTGTTTTCTGAGAGAGCAAAGATGGTTAAAAAGCTCAGCTTTTGACTCTCTCTCTGTCTCAGATACTCAAAGTAAACTTTCAAAGATGTCAGTCATTTGACGGTTAGAGTTTAGAGGGTGCAAGAACCACAGTTCTTTACCCCCTGTGCTCAGGGAGGGCACATTACTTAATGTATCAAAAGATTCTAGACCAAAATTATAGATCACTGGGTTTATTTAGGCAGAAAAATGTAGAATTCCGCATGATTTAATTGATGACATCAGTTCTAAATTTCACCTAAATACAGAGTGGAAAATTTAAAAAAGATCTGATGATTTTAAAAGAAACTGAAAACAATCAAGCAAGCCAGTTTCTTAGCACAAGAAACTGTTTTCATGAAAAAATGTTCTAATTTTTTTCCTTCTGAGCCAAAATAGTTATCAGTTCTTAACAACAATGCACTTAAGCATTTATTCTATAGGTAACTAATCTTTGGATACACTGATCATTCTGCCAAAGTGGCTTTTAGTTCTCCTATTCTCAACAGATAAATGAGAGTAAGTATCACAGGGATACACAAAACCAAGGAGCTACAGTTAGCTATTTTGTTTTATTACTGTTTAACAAGAAACCAAAACTTATCCTCTAGTATATATATTTCAGTTACAAAACTGGATACATTTTTTTAAAGGTTTTTCTATCTTAAATCTAACAAGTCCAACTCATTTCATGGAGGGCTGCTGTTTAAGCACTACTAAAATAATTTGAGAAATGACACTACTTGCTCCTTTGGGTCTACAAACATGAAACACTGGAATATAAGAAGGTTGATATAGATAATTTTCTCATCTTAAAAAAGGAAAATTCATTTTAGATATTGCTCTAAAAAGAATAAATAATATAAGCTAATATAAACGATGATATTAAAGTAATGAGCTATATATACAGAAATAGTCTCTTTCATAGCATAGTACAAAAAGACTGCACGGGATCCATTTTTCTTTTTTGAACAATCTTTCCTTCTTTGTTTACTTCTTTATATTTTGCTTCTTTTAAAAAATGTTCTTTTTCCAATTACAGGGAGGAAATAAAAAGAAATGCAACTCTTTTATGTAAAGTAAATCCATCTGGAGGTTTGCTGCATCCCATACTATAAACCTGTGATCCCCAACCAGAATGAGTTATAGTAAAGCTGCAGGCAAAATTGTCTCCATATACCACAATCCATTATCCCTGTCAAGTTAATGTTCCATGTTGAGCCATATGGCACGGGTACACATTCAACAAAGGAAATTCCTTAAACTTGTTATAATCAGCACTTGCAGTCATCCAAAAAACTGACATAAACAGCTTTATTGTGTTTAGTGCATTTCAGTTAATATCCATGACAAAAACAGGAAACAGTACAGGAAAAGGAGGAGGAATGTGGGGGAGCAGAGTTATTTTAAAAAATTGTACATTTTATAATTAGATTTTTCCCTAAGCAAGTGATTTTCAATTACAGTAAGCTCCAACCCCTTGACAGTGACCCACTGGGCCATATTTAAGAAAAAACAAAATGTAATGGCATCAGTTTTCCATGGTATGAACAAACCTAAATCTTAAAGTCTTACAGTATCTGATTCATATAAAGCATTTCTGGCAAAATAATGAATGATCTAAATTTTCATGTTTGTTTTCTTTCTGCAATTGTCTCATAATTGCTAAAATCTAACAGTGCTTCATTAAAAAATAAGGTAATTTAAATAAAGTGTCTATATGCATTAAGTGTAGGTCACAGATGAATCAAAGGCTCCCAGAAGCCTTTGCTACCTGGCACAGCCCAGCACATCAAACTCCAGTCAAGGTACAAGTAGAGCAGAACTTCATTTCAGACCCCGCAGTGACAACAATAAAACGCTGAGAAAACACACTATCAAATACTGAACTCAGCATCAATTTCTGTTAATTACAGCCTTGTCAGCAACGTGATTATTCAAACAACTCATGCAAATGTTAATGAGGCCTTATTTGCATATTTATTTTTTCCTTTGTTGAAATGTCATTGATTATTACATTCTACTATGATGAATGTGGCTGATGATGTGCTCTGATATGTAATTAGTCATTAGGTGGAATGAATAGATCAATTATGAAAAAGGACTAAGATTAAGAAATATCAAACAAGACCGCCCAATATAACTGTAGAATCTTTTAAAAAAAGAACCTAATAAATAATTTCTTGACATTTAAACTGCAACATCAGTAGTTTTCAATAAATAAACCACTACTTTTGTGAGGTTAAATGAAGGCTTAAAAATACATCAGTACTTTGATAATCCAATTATGATCATAGAAACCATCTTTTAAAAAATTGCAAACCACCTCAAGTAGCACGTCAGAACAACAAACAGCAGAAAAGAACAGATTTTGCTTTAGACTTGCACAAATTAGAAATATATAAAGTACACTTTAATCTAGTATGAGGGGTAAGAGGTGAAAACAGGTCGAAGGGAAAGGAGTATAACATCCTAGAGAGAAGTGGTAGGAACCTGATGGAGAATGACAACCTTCATAAAAAACAAGGTGAGCAAAAACAAACTCCTTCAAATCCCAATTTGTTCTTAGAGGAAAAGGATTATTTAGCCTCTGAAACTGTTTGCTGTAACTATCCAGCCAGCACTTGCTATTCACAGATGAAAAAAAAGAAAAACCACATTACTGCAGACCAGATGGGAACATTCCACATGACCAAACCAATCAATCACCTCAGTGGGGCGCAGGTGCAACACAGCCGTGTAGCAACACACCATTTCACAGTCTATCGGGCACAAACACATGGCCACCAATCAATGGCCCCCCGAGGACCTCGGAGGGGGCAGGCTCTCTGGAGTCTTACTGGTCCATGCCTGATGACTTCATAATCACACATCATTTCATTCACTAGAGGATACAAACTAGCATTCTAATAACCTTCTACTGAAAATGGTCATGTTGTGCATATTAATACAGTGCTGTTTGGAGTGAAGCAACTGACTTTACACGGCAGGCTAGGCAAGGCATGCAGGGCTGAAACAACCTGAAGCTAGAAACTTCTTCCTATTAAAAGATGGCTGTTCTGTTCAGACTGAGATTAATGGCGACATGATTCATCCTCCCAAATCAAAGCTGGCATGCAAGGCTCGTAATCTTATACAAAGCAACTGTTAAACAATAGTAAGCTTGAAGAGATAAAGGAGAATGAAAATAAAAATGGAAGTTGGTAATCGTGTACAAAGGATAAAAAAGGCACTCCATCGTTCTAAAATAACCTAACTAAAACTGAAATGCAAATAAAAATTAGGTGACCATGAATAAAACTTAAATGTATATCACTGGCTTTGTTTTCCTTACATTTTCCCAGTGTTTGAGGGGTGACTCTGTATAGCACATAATTATAGGAGAAGATAAATAGAACAATTTTCAGCAAACACTGCTATAATTCCACCAAGGCACAGTGCCATGCTCTGTTAGGTAGCATTCACAGAGCTCCTGTTGGCTCCTTTTCAGAGAGATTGTAGGCAGGGACATCCTTGAAAACTGAGTATTGTGAATAACTGATTCACCACATGCCACGTAGAGATGACCTAATTTAAAAGAAAAACCAGGAAAAATATGTTTTATCCTAAAAAAGCAAACCAGTCAACTCAAATCCTTACTGGAACAAGGCTGGGCATGCATCTGTTTTTAAAAAGCAGCTTTCTTTGATAATTCAGAGGGCAGTTTGGGGCCTTATAGATCCTTAGATCCCATTAGGAACGTTAATCACCATAGCCAGGGTTCATGTGGAAACCAGTGCAAGACACATCGTAGAGTCTAAACTGACCTTTAATAACACTAAAAGTTGGCTTGGGTAATTAATTTTTGATGCTAATATTCTTATCATTTTGCCTCTCATAAAAAAACATAGAAGACTAATTATATTCCATATTTGGATTACGGATATATAGGTGTTTACTTACTTACAAATATGAGTATCATGCTTTGCCCACATAAGGCTAATAGTGATTATATCTTCTACAGTCTAAAAGAATGAATATATACATTCTATGAAAATATACCTACTAAAACAGAGGTCAGTTCCTTTGGGAAAGAAATCTAGTGATTAGTCAAAGGAATTATTACTCCACAGAGAGATAACTGGCAAGATAATCTCACTGATAGTTTATCACATACAATTCACTTTAGAAAGCATTCTTAACTTCTTTCTAAATGAAAATATCCTAGAAGAGGATGCAAGATTCAAGTCAGAAGACTAGGATTCTAGTTCAAATTCTTACTAATTAGTTGTATACTCTTCATCAGGTCAGATAATGCCAATTACTTCCATTTATTAATTTGAAGACTGGCTAGATTAGAGAGGACCTTGAAATTTCTCCTAATTTATGATCTCCCTTTGTGGCCTGACATCTTTAAAGGCTCTATCTAGTAGTTTTCAGAGTACCAGGTAGGGATGAATAGAGATCAGATGTCCCACTTCCAAAAGTCTAGCAGGAAGTCTAATAAAACCTGCTTATTGATTAAATGGACAAAGTCATTTTAAATGGATGATGTGAGGTCACTCTTATGAAAATACAAAAGACAACCATTCCTTTGGTTTATAGAACTATGAGTAAAAATAATCAATATCTGGGTTGAAGTTTGCTTGTTCCCTGAACAGAATAACAACGCCAAAACTGTATCATATTATACAAAAAAGAAAAACATGAAGATAAGAGTGGTGACTGGTCTCAGCAAATGAGCAGGAGGGACTGAACAGCATTCAAAGCTGTTGTACCAGACATATCTTGGGTGACCAACAAAACATGTTTTCTCTCTTTCTTGATTCTAAAGTTCAATCCTAGGTGAAAGCACCTATATTTGAACCTTTCTTCCCACAGACACAGGAAACATATTAAAAACATTCCTGATAATAATGCTTTTAAAAGCAATGTAGCAAGCTGTACTTTCACTTTTTAACCACCATGAATACAAAATGGTATTTAAAGGCATTAAAGAGAAAGGTTCAGAGAGCAGCTCTGGAGTCAGACAGTATTTGGTTTAAATGCCAGTTCCACGAGTTACTAATTTTGTGACTTTTGAATGAGTTACCTAAACTCTCTAAACCTCAATTTCTTGATTTGAAAAAGATGACTAATAATAGAGGCAATACCTATACCTCAGAGGTTGTTGTGACGATTTAATGAGCTAATGCATGTAGTGCTTAGCAACAAGCCTAACATAGAGCAAGTAGTCAATTTTTTTTGCTATCACTTAATGTTAATAATAAAAAAACTAATTTGAAAATATCAAAATCAGGAGAGAGTTAATCTCTTTAATGCTCTAGTCTCAATTCATGAACAGCACTGATCTCAACTCTGTTTAAAAAAAAAATACTTCACAAGAAAACGGAAGGCTCCCTTATGGTAACCAACAATTAACTGCAGATATTGGTCAATGTATTCCTCAACTGGCCCCTTAATAATACATCCTAGAGAACCTGAATTACGAAAATCTACCCCAAAGAGTAAAGGTCTTTGCTTCTGTCTAAAAATATTTCTCTCCTTTCTTTCTCTAGAGTTGTGTAAAATTTAAAAAAAAAAGGTTGGCCTTTTGCACACAACTGATAGATGTTGCTTCTCTAGAATCCACAAAACCCCAAAATGGTCAATAAAATGTCAGTTGTCCTGCTTATTGTAAGCTACATATAGAAACAGGCTAGTGGAGTTACCTCGTGGTACGGTGGTTAAGAATCCGCCTGCCAATGCAAGGGACATGGATTCCATCCCTGGTCCAGGAAGATCCCATAGGCCGCGGAGCAACTAAGTCCGTGCGCCACAACTACTGAGCCTGCAATCTGGAGCCCACGCACCAAAACTACTGAAGCCTGTGTGCCCTAGAGCCCACGAGCTGCAACTACTGAGCCTGTGTGCTGCAACTACTGAAGCCCGTGCACCTAGAGCCCGTGCTCTGCAACAAGAGAAGCCACCACGAGGAGAAGTCCGTGCACTGCAACCAAGAGTAGCCCCCGCTCACCACACCTAGAGAAAGCTCGCGTGCAGCAACGAACACCCAACACAGACAAAAACAAACAAACAAAACCAAAAAACAAAAAAAAAAACAGGCTAGTTTAAAGGTAGCACATCATCTGGAAACCAGAGCTCCTCAACTATTTTAGTTAAAATGTCATTTGGCGGTCACACAACCACATTCATGCAAAACTGAACCCTTCATCTATTAGAGACATTTTATACTAGAGAGGTGAAAGTGTAAGATAGAGTCATGTATTTACTTAGGTACGACACATTTTATTTATTTATTTATTTTTTTAAACATCTTTATTGCAGTGTAATTGCTTTACAATGGTGTGTTAGTTTCTGCTTTATAACAAAGTGAATCAGTTATACATATACATATGTCCCCATACCTCTTCCCTCTTGCGTCTCCCTCCCTCCCACCCTCCCTAGCCCACCCCTCTAGGTGGTCACAAAGCACCGAGCTGATCTCCCTGTGCTATGCGGCTGCTTCCCACTAGCTATCTATTTTACATTTGGTAGTGTATATATGTCCATGCCACTCTCTCTCTTTGTCCCAGCTTACCCTTCCTCCTTCCCTTATCCTCAACTCCATTCTCTAGTAGGTCTGTGTCTTTATTCCCGTCTTGCCCCAAGGTTCTTCGTGACTGTTTTTTTTTTTTTTTTTAAGATTCCATATATATGTGTTAGCATATAGTATTTGTTTTCCTCTTTCTGACTTACTTCACTTTGTATGACAGACTCTAGGTCCATCCACCTCACTACAAATAACTTAATTTCATTTCTTTTTACGGCTGAGTAATATTCCATTGTATACATGTGCCACATCTTCTTTACCCATTCATCTGTTGATGTACGCTTAGGTTGCTTCCATGTCCTGGCTATTGCAAATAGAGCTGCAATGAACCTTTTGGTACATGACTCTTTTTGAATTATGGTTTTCTCAGGGTATATGCCCAGTAGCTGGATTGCTGGGTCGTATGGTAGTTCTATCTTTAGTTTTTAAGGAACGTCCATACTGTTCTTCATAGTGGCTGTATCAATTTACATTCTCACCAACAGTGCAAGAGGGTTCCCTTTCCTCCAAGCCCTCTCCAGCATTTATTCTTTGTAGATTTTTTGATGATGGCCATTCTGACGGGTGTGAGATGATATCTCATTGTAGTTTTGATTTGCATTTCTCTAATGATTAATGATGTTGAGCATTCTTTCATGGATTTGTTGGCAATCTGTGTATCTTCTTTGGAGAAATGTCTATTTAGGTCTTCTGCCCATTTTTGGATTGGGTTGTTTGTTTTTCTGATATTGAGCTGCATGAGCTGCTTGCAAATTTTGGAGATTAATCCTTTGTCAGTTGCTTCATTTGCAAATATTTTCTCCCATTCTGAGGGTTGTCTTTTCATCTTATGGTTTCCTTTGCAGTGCGAAAGCTTTTAAGTTTCATTAGGTCCCATTTGTTTATTTTTGTTTTTATTTCCATTTCTCTAGGAGGTGGGTCAAAAAGGATCTTGCTGTGATTGATGTCATAGAGTGTTCTGCCTATGTTTTCCTCTAAGAGTTTGATAGTGTCTTGCCTTACATTTAGGTCTTTAATCCATTTTGAGTTTATTTTTGTGTATGGTGTTAGGGAGTGCTCTAATTTCATTCTTTTACATGTAGCTGTCCAGTTTTCCCAGCACCACTTATTGAAGAGGCTGTCTTTTCTCCACTGTATATTCTTGCCTCCTTTATCAAAGATAAGGTGACCATATGTGCGTGGGTTTATCTCTAGGCTTTCTATCCTTTTCCATTGATCTATATTTCTGTTTTTGTGCCAGTACCATACTGTCTTGATTACTGTAGCTTTGTAGTATAGTCTGAAGTCTGGGAGCCTGATTCCTCCAGCTCTGTTTTTCTTTCTCAAGATTGCTTTGGCTATTCGGGGTCTTTTGTGTTTCCATACAAATTGTGAAATTTTTTGTCCTAGTTCTGTGAAAAATGCCAGTGGTAGTTTGATAGGGACTGCATTGAATCTGTAGATTGCTTTGCGTAGTATAGTCATTTTCACAATGTTGAGTCTTCCAATCCAAGAACATGGTATATCTCTCCATTTATTTTATCATCTTTAATTTCTTTCATCAGTGTCTTATAATTTTCTGCATACAGGTCTTTTGTCTCCTTAGGTAGGTTTATTCCTAGATATTTTATTCTTTTTGTTGCAATGGTAAATGGGACTGTTTTCTTAATTTCACTTTCAGATTTTTCATCATTAGTGTATAGGAATGTAAGAGATTTCTGTGCATTAATTTTGTATTCTGCTACTTTACCAAATTCATTGATTAGCTCTAGCAGTTTTCTGGTAGCATCTTTAGGATTCTCTATGTATAGTATCATGTCATCTGCAAACAGTGACAGCTTTACTTCTTCTTTTCCAATTCGGATTCCTTATATTTCTTTTTCTTGTCTGACTGCTGTGGCTAAAACTTCCAAAACTATGTTGAATAATAGTGATGAGAGTGGGCAACCTTGTCTTGTTCCTGATCTTAGTGGAAATGGTTTCAGTTTTTCACCATTGAGGACGATGTTGGCTGTGGGTTTGTCATATATGGCCTTTATTATGTTGAGGAAAGTTCCCTCTATGCCTACTTTCTGGAGGATTTTTATCATAAATGGGTGTTGAATTTTGTTGAAAGCTTTCTCTGCATCTATTGAGATGATCATGTGGTTTTTCTCCTTCAAGTTGTTAATATGGTGTATCACACTGATTGATTTGCGTATATTGAAGAATCCTTGCATTTCTGGGATAAACCCCACTTGATCATGGTGTATGATCCTTTTAATGTGCTGTTGGATTCTGTTCGTTCGCTAGTATTTTGTTGAGGATTTTTGCATCTATGTTCATCAGTGATATTGGCCTGTAGTTTTCTTTCTTTGTGACATCTTTGTCTGGTTTTGGTATCAGGGTGATGGTGGCCTCGTAGAATGAGTTTGAGAGTGTTCCTCCCTCTGCTATATTTTGGAAGAGTTTCAGAAGGATAGGTGTTAGCTCTTCTCTAAATGTTTCATAGAATTCGCCTGTGAAGCCATCTGGTGCTGGGCTTTTGTTTGCTGGAAGATTTTTAATCACAGTTTCAATTTCAGTGCTTGTGATTGGTCTGTTCATATTTTCTATTTCTTCCTGGTTCAGTCTCAGAAGGTTGTGCATTTCTAAGAATTTGTCCATTTCTTCCAGGTTGTCCATTTTATTGGCATAGAGTTGCTTGTAGTAATCTCTCATGATCCTTTGTATTTCTGCAGTGTCACTTGTTACTTCTTTTTCATTTCTAATTCTATTGATCTGAGTCTTCTCCCTTTTTTTCTTGATGAGTCGGTTAATCATTTATCAATTTTGTTTATCTTCTCAAAGAACCAGCTTTTAGTTTTACTGATCTTTGATATGGTTTCCTTCATTTATTTCTGATCTGATCTTGATGATTTTTTTCCTTCTGCTAACTTTGGGGTTATTTTTGTTCTTCTTTCTCTAATTGCTTTAGGTGTAAGGTTAGGTTGTTTATTTGAGATGTTTCTTGTTTCTTAAGGTAGGATTGTATTGCTATAAACTTCCCTCTTAGAACTGCTTTTGCTGCATCCCATAGGTTTTGTGTCGTCGTGTTTTCATTGTCATTTGTTTCTAGGTATTTTTTGATTTCCTCTTTGATTTCTTCAGTGATCTCTTGGTTATTAAGTAGTGCATTGTTTAGCCTCCATGTGTTTGTATTTTTTACAGATTTTTTCCTGTAATTGAGATCTAGTCCCATAGTGTTGTGGTTGGAAAAGATACTGGATACGATTTCAATTTTCTTAAATTTACCAAGGCTTGATTTGTGACCCAAGATATGATCTATCCTGGAGAATGCTCCATGAGCACTTGAGAAGAATGCGTATTCTGTTGTTTTAGGATGGAATGTCCTATAAATATCAATTAAGTCCATCTTGTTCAATGTATCATTTAAAGCTTGTGTTTCCTTATTTATGTTCATTTTGGATAATCTGTCCATTGGTGAAAATGGGGTGCTAAAGTCCCCTACTATGATTGTGTTACTGTCGATTTCCCCTTTTATGGCTGTTAGTGTTTGCCTAATGTATTGAGGTGCTCCTATGTTGGGTGCGTAAATGTTTACAATTGTTACATCTTCTTCTTGGGTTGATCCCTTGATCATTATGTAGTGTACTTCTTTGTCTCTTGTAATAGTCTTTGCTTTAAAGTTTATTTTGTCTGATATGAGAATTGCTACTCCAGCTTTCTTTTGATTTCCATTTGCATGGAATATCTTTTTCCATCCCCTCACTTTCAGTCTGTATGTGTCCCTAGGTCTGAAGTGGGTCTCTTGTAGACAGCATATATACGGGTCTTGTTTTGTATCCATTCAGCCAGTCTATGTCTTTTGGTTGGAGCATTTAATCCATTTACATTTAAGGTAATTATCGATATGTATGTGCCTATGACCATTTTCTTAATTGTTTTGGGTTTGTTATTGTAGGTCTTTTCCTTCTCTTGTGTTTCCTGCCTAGAGAAGTTCCTTTAGCATTTGTTGTAAAGCTGGTTTGGTGGTGCTGAATTCTCTTAGCTTTTGCTTGTCTGTAAAGGTTTTAATTTCTCTGTCACATCTGAATGAGATCCTTGCTGGGTAGAGTAATCTTGTTTGTAGGTTTTTCTCCTTCATCACTTTAAATATGTCCTGCCACTCCCTTCTGGCTTGCAGAGTTTCTGCTGAAAGACCAGCTGTTAACCTTATGGGGATTCCCTTGTGTGTTATTTGTTGTTTTTCCCTTGCTCCTTTTAAAATTTTGTCTTTGTATTTAATTTTTGATAGTTTAATATGTGTCTTGGCGTGTTTCTCCTTGGATTTATCCTGTATGGGACTCTCTGTGCTTCCTGGACTTGATTAACTATTTCCTTTCCCATATTAGGGAAGTTTTCAACTATAATCTCTTCAAATATTTTCTCAGTCCCTTTCTTTTTCTCTTCTTCTGGGACCCCTGTAATTCGAATGTTGGTGCATTTAATGTTGTCCCAGAGGTCTCTGAGACTGTCCTCAATCCTTTTCATTCTTTTTTCTTTATTCTGCTCTGTGGTAGTTATTTCCACTATTTTGCCTTCCAGGTCTCTTATTTGTTCTTCTGCCTCAGTTATTCTGCTATTGATTCCTTCTAGAGAATTTTAAATTTCACTTATTGTGCTGTTCATCATTGTTTGTTTGCTCTTTAGTTCTTCTAGGTCCTTGTTAAACGTTTCTTGTATTTTCTCCATTCTGTTTCCAAGATTTTGGATCATCTTTACTGTCATTACTCTGAATTCTTTTTCAGGTAGACTGCCTATTTCCTCTTCATTTGTTTGGTCTGGTGGGTTTTTACCTTGCTCCTTCATCTGCTGTGTATTTCTCTGTCTTCTCATTTTTCTTAAGTTACTGTGTTTGGGGTCTCCTTTTCACAGGCTGCAGGTTTGTAGTTCCCGTTGTTTTTGCTGTCTGCTCCCAGTGGGTAAGGTTGGTTCAGTGGGTTGTGTAGGCTTCCTGGTGGAGGGGACTGGTGCCTGTGTTCTGGTGGATGAGGCTGGATCTTGTCTTTCTGGTGGGCAGGACTGCATCCAGTGGTGTGTTTTGGGGTGTCTGTGAACTTCTTATGATTTTAGGCAGCCTCTCTGCTAATGGGTGGGGTTGTGTTCCTGTCTTGCTGGTTGTTTGGCATAGGGTGTCCGCACTATAGCTTGCTGGTCATTGAGTGGAGCTGGGTCTTGGCGTTGAGATGGAGATCTCTGGGAGATTTTCTCCATTTGATATTACGTGGAGCTGGGAGGTCTCTTGTGGACCAGTGTCCTCAACTTGGCTCTCCCACCTCAGGGGCACAGCCCTGACGCCTGGCTGGAGCACCAAGATCCTGTCATCCACATGGCAAAAAGATATCCCACCTCCAAAGACAAAGGAGAAGCTGCTAGTGTTGGAGGGTCTCCTGCAGAGGTGGGGGGTGGCTGTGGCTCACCACGGGGACAAGGACACTGGCAGCATAAGTTCTAGGAAGTACTCCTTGGCATGAGCCGTCCCAGAGTCCGCCATCAGCCCCACCAAAGAGCCTGAAAGAACCCGACAATTTTAAATTGACCCAAAGAATTTAATTGAAGAGTCAATTAAATTAAATTCTTTGAAAAGTTTTTAAAAATCAGCTTCATTAAAAAAAAAAAATCAGCTTCATCTTCTTTTATAGCAAAGATATAAAAGACAATATCATGTAAGTAAGGTTGCCAACTCATAGGAGCCATTTCATAGTCGAGGAGGATTTTCAGCAAGTACAAAGAAGGAACTGTTGCGAGGAATACAGTGTTGAATCTAGTAGGATTCAATGTTAGATTTGAATCTAGCATTTGCCAACTAAATATCAAATGAACTCTGGTGGATTACTTGCTCTTGTGCACTTGATCAGTCACAGGCTTGCTCTCTCTCCCTCCCTCTCCCTCCCTCTCCCTGTCTTTCTCTCTCTAAGCCCCAGTTTCTTCATCTGTGGAATTGGAGATAAAATGGGAAAGAAGAAATGAACATTTAATAAATGCCTTTTAAGTTTTGGGCCCTGTGATGGACGTTAGATACATCCTTCCATTACATCATCCTCAAGGATACAGCAAGGCCAGAATTACTATCTCCATTTCACAGATTAAAGTACTGTATCTCATACAGACATTTCTCCAAAGAAGATACACAAGTAGCCAAGAAGCACATGAAATGATGCTTAATATTATTAGTCATTAGGGAAATGAAAATCAAAACCTCAATGAGGTTTTCTCACCCACAAGGATGGCTAAAGTAAAAAAGACAGACAAATGTTGGCAAGGATGTGAAGAAATTGAAACTCTCATAAATTGCTAGCCAGACTGTAAAATGGTGCAGAGCCACTTCAGAAAATAGTCTGGCAGTTCCTCAAATGGTTAAACATAGATAGAACTGTATTACCGAGCAATTCTATCCTTAGGTATACACTTAGGAAAACTGAAAACATGTCCATACAAAAAGTTCACCAATGTTCACAGCAGCGTTATTCATAGTAGCAAAAGTAGAAACAATTCAATTATCAATTGATGACTGGATAAATAAATGTGGTATATCCATCCAATGGAATATTATTCAGCATAAAAAGAGATGAAGTACTGATACATGCTAAACACAGATGAACCTTGAAAATATATTAAGTGAAAAAAAAAAAAGTCTCAAAAGACCACATATTGGATGATTCCATTTATACGCAATGTCCAGAATTGACAAATCCATAGTGACAGAAAGTAGATTAGTGGCTGCCAGGGGGCAGGTTGAGGGGAGAATGAGAAATGACTTCTAACAGGTACGGGGTTTCTTCAAGGAGTGATGAAAATGTTCTAAAGTTCAGTGGTGATGGCTGCACAACTCTGAGACTATACTAAAACCACTAAATTGTATACATTAAAAGAGTGAATTTTATAGTATCTGAATTATATCTCAACAAAGCTATTATTAAAACTGAGTTTCAAAGATTTAAAAATTACAACAAAAGCACTTCCATGGTTATGAATGTTAAATAAACTAATAAGTTAAAGCACTCTGCATGATGTCCCAGACACACTGAAAGTTCTTAATGAAACGTGACCTCCTTTTCCCTTTGTCAAATGCAGAAACAACAGAAGTTAAATATGATTTTGATTCTAACCTGATAGCTTAATAAGGTACCTATCTCTTGTCATCTGATTAGCAAAGAAGGAGCAAAAATATATGTTTATAGGTAAACAGTTACAGTCAGGAAAATTAGAACATGCATATCGATCATTAGTATGAAAGAAAAAGGACTTATTAACTGGCCTACATCTGAAGCTGAACTAACTATAATGAAAATATACTGAAGACAACCAAATTAGTTATATACAACTCCAAAGAATCCCTCCCAATTCTATCAGCAATCGTCTCATGTACAATGAAGCTGTAGCCATGAACATCACTTCCTTTTTAAAAAAGAATACTGTTGTTCAAATGAATTTGGTAAATTCTAAATTGCTATAATTTCAGAATTAGATATTCTAATGTTCAGGAGAGTACATATTTTTAAATCTCAAGACAAACAAGCAAAAATTTGTGTCCCATGCTATCACATGGCTCTCCTGAGAACCGGCAATAGTGATCAAAATAATACAATAGGCAGATCCTTATACGCCTATTAATTTATCACCCCAGGTGACAGTGAAGAATAGACAGGGAAACCTCTCCCCACGGGGCACCATTACCTCCAGGAAGAGTTCTCTATATTTATTCTTATACCTTCACTGGGGGTGACCACTGAATTATTTGGCAAATAATTTTACTACTGATTACTTTATTCTCACATTCATTCATTCAGCGTTTCACAAATACTTCTCAAACTTGGTAAGAGTTCCTACTTTGTTTAAATTGGTGTGATAAGCCTTGGAAAGAGAGCCCAAAACCTAAGGGAACCAAAAATTCTCTATACAAATGGTGATGGCATTTATATGATAAGTACAACTCTCCTCAGTACAGCCTGTTTTTACTTATATGATCTGTGGATGACCAAAAAGTATTAACACTGAAAATGTTCCTTAACCATCTCTGTCTCCTCCAAGTTTGGCAGAACTTCTTACACATTATAGGTGTTTTATAAATGTTTACAGAATGCAGGAATGAAAAATGAGAAGGAAGAACAGAGAGAAGAATAAGAAAGAATAAATTTATTGTTTTTATTTGTTTTCATGAAAAAGGACCCTACTCCTCACCCCAGCCACCCCAATGCACAAAACAGAATGCCACACTGGACTGACATAATTAGAGCCAATTACAGAGAATCTTGATGATCTATAGTTACCCTGTGCTGCCTTATCACAGAAAATTTTCATTGAACAGTAACAAATACGTAGCATAGAAATCCCCACTGTGCCCTTTTTGGACCCACTGCGGGGACTAGATGATCAGATAATAAAGTAAAAGTGGTAGATGCAGACTTGTTTAGGGCACATTAATGAGAAGGATGCTGAGATGTGACCAAGCAGCCAAGGACCAATATGCTTAACTTCAAGCAACTGAGGTTTTCTTACATGTAGATTATGGGGAGGGAGCAGTTTCGCTTCTTACGGCATCATCCATGAGCAACGATTCTCAAACAGGAGGGACACAGAGCATATTATTTTGAAGGGCTCTGAGGAATAGCTGTGAAATTTGAAGAAATATTTCAGTATACCTTTCAGGTTTTATAAATAAAGAGAATAAAATGCTCCACCAAATTTTGCTAATAAGATTATAAAGATGATACCACAAGTAGGCATCTTTGAAAAAAATAATGAACTAAAGACAAGGTATCAATTAAAAAAATCAGATTCTTTATACACAAAATATAAGTATGATAAACCTGAAAATTATAAAATATTGTATTAACTGGAGCTTAGTTGCTTTTATACCCTTTCTCCAATTCTAGTATTCTATATGCGAAGAAAACAAGCTTAAGAATAGCTTCTATTAACAGCGGTGCTACCCAGATATATACCTTTTACTTAAAGGGTTATAAAATAATTTAAAACTATGTAAACAATAAAGAGGAATTTTTTAAAGTATACTACATCCTATACTTATCAAAAACATCAGAAGTATTAAATTCATCACTGTTAAGGGAAAACTTGCTTTCCAGAAATTCTGTGAGCTTAAAAAAAAACTTATCTACTTTTATCTAGCACCCCATCACAGGTGCTCAGAAATTCACTCCTAGTCTGGTATTTTCAAGTTTAAAGGCTAATGCGTAATAATTTTCTATTTACTTATTTCATGAGTACCACTTCTCATTCTACCTACAGGTTTGCCCAGGGTAACAGTAAAATATTAATCACTTAATTTATGGCTTGTCTTAACTGGGTGCATCACATTACCAATTACAGCAGTAGGTTTAATGATTTTATTCAGGCTGACTGGCTGGATCCACTACAATAAAGTCTAAAGAATATTATAAAAAGTCTTTAACTTCTCTTTTATTTTAGGCTCTTCCATTGGAGAAAGAAGAGCAAGGCCAGCTACACTTCAGGCCTGAAATCACACTTAGTATTCTCAGGTTTCCATGCACAAAAAGGCCCCAAATGGTTTTCCACAGAGGCCTGGCCAGGCCACGCAGCCAGACCTTGGAGTGGCGGCTGAACCTGGGCATATGCAAGCTCAGTTATCTGTCCCCAGTGGGGTCTGCATCATTACTCCATTCAACTTTCCCATACAGTTGGTGGTTTCTTCCTGCGGAGGTAATGCTTAGCTATAAGGAAAAACAAACAAAATGAGGATGATGTGCCAGTCTAAGAAAAAAATGAATGCTTTGAAACCCAAGACATTGTCTCTAGTGAAAATATCATGCATCGACACGATATTAGCAGCGGGAGGCCAGTACAGGGAACATCCTGGGGCACAGCCACCTGTGTTTTCTCCATTTCTGAGGAGGAAATGAAGCTGTCACCTGCAACACCTGGGAAGTCTGGGGACACCCATGGAATCAGTCTGATCTGCTACACGAAGAGGGCACCAACCATGCTGGCTAAGAGGAAGTCTGACAGACCACCCTGAATTTCCAGGAGACGACAACCACAACGAAAGACACCCAAGTACACTGGTTCCCAAACTTTCAAGCCAGTCCCAGACCACCTGCAGTATTATTTGCCATAGCTATACTAGTTAGTAGTCTCTTCACCTTTTTGTTTGTTTAAATCAAGTCGTTGAAAAAGAGAACGATAATTCTTTGCGGAACAAAGTGGAAGGAGAAACATGGAAACTGAAGTATGTGAGAAGTTCCAGTAGAACATAATAGAAAATCAGCACCGCGTGCCATAAACAGAAACCATTCCCACCAAAGATGCTGAGCATGAGGCCTGCCTCTCCTCCTTTATTTTTAAAATTTTTTTCTTTTTTTGTGCAGTCAAGTTTTTTTATTTTTATTTTTTTATTGAAGTATAGTTGATATACATTATAGAAGTTACAGGTGTACAATATAGTGATTCACAATTTTTAAAGGTTATACTCCATTTATAGTTATTATAAATATATTGGCTATATTACCTGTGTTGTACAATATATCCTTGCAGCTTATTTTCATACATAATAGTTTGTACCTCTTAATCCCCTACCTTTATATTACCCCTCCCCCCTTCCTTCTCCCCACTGGTAACCATTAGTTTGTTCTCTGTTGTGACTCTGTTTCTTTTTTGTTATAGTCACTAACAAGTTTGTTGTAATTTTTAGATTCCACATATAAGTGATATCATATGGTATTTGTCTTTCTCTGTCTGACTTATTTCACTTGGCATAATACCCTCCAAGTCCATCCATGTATGTCACTCTTTTTTATGACTGAGTAGTATTCCCTTGTGAGATATATCTATATCTATATCTATATCTACCTATCTATCTGTTGATGGACACTTAGGTTGTTTCCATATCTTGGCAATTGTAAATAATGCTGCTATGAACATAAAGACAACCTACCAAATGGGAGAAAATACTTGTAAATGATATGACTGATAAGGGGTTAATATCCAAGATATATAAACAGCTCACGTAAGTCAACAACAAAAAAACAAACAACCTGATTTAAAAATGGACTGAAGAGATATTTTTCCAAAGAGGACATGCAGATGGCCAACAGGCGTATGAAAAGATGCTCAACATCATCAGGGGAATGCAAATCAAAACCACAAGATTATCACCTCACACCTGTCAGAATGGCCATCAGCAAAAAGAACACAAATAAATGAATGATGGAGAGGGTGTGGAGAAAAGGGAACCCTCGTGCACTGTTGGTGGGAATGTGAACTGGTGCAGCCACCGTGGAAACAGTATGGAGGTTTCTCAATAAAACTAAAAATAAAACTACCACATGACCCAGCAATTCCACTTCTGGGTATATATCCAAACAAACAAACAAACAAACAAAAAAACACCAAACCCCAAAACACTCATTCTCCTCCTTTAAAAAGGAAACTCACAAGAGTTAAGAGAGGTGGTGGAAATGTTAGCAGCAAATAGAGATTGTCTATCTAACCAGAAGAAATGAAAAAGATTTTAAAAGGATCAAAAAGGAATTTCACCCTGGGATTCGAAGTTATTTAACTCTGTGACAGTATCCCAAATAAATAATTTCAAGAAATTTTAAAATAAAGTTTTTAGCAGTCTTTAGCAGTGGTTTCAGCTTCAAAGTAAAGTTCCTTACTAAAAATTATGCTAATTGTGTACTTTTTTGCAAAAGCCTCTGACTTTCATTCACTTAAGAAGTCCCTTCATTCATGTTCATCCACTTCATTGATACAGCCAAAGCCATGTAAATCAAAATAGCAAAGAAATAAAGTTTAAATTTAACAAGAAAGAAATGCACAGAAAAGCAGGTTTTAGTAATGTTTCATCTTTCATAGTTGTGAATGTGAATCTCCTTTTCTTTTTTTGTTATATAAATGTCAATCATTATTTTAGTATTTAGTTTAAGTGTTTGATTTTCTCAATTGATCCACTCAATTTAAGATTAAGATATAAGATTTTTTTCCATTCAATCCTTTAAAACAGCGATATTTAGTCAGTCTGTCCTGCTTAATTTACACAACAATATAACATAACTACTGCTCTTCTTCACCTGGAAATTCTTCCAAAAAACCATTTTATGTAGACAGAATAAATCTCTTTAAAATCTCTAGTTTTTTTCCTACAGCTAATGAACACATGTTCAAAATTATAAGCCTCAGTTTCACAAGGTTTAGTTTATAAGAGGGCTACTGACTAAACATTTTCCTGAAAATTGCACTCCAAATTTAATTTTATTTAAATGACATATTCCAAAGGTCCTAATGAAAATGAAAACAGGAAAGAAGATGATAGGGTGAACTGGTTCTTTGGGTGGTTCTATTTGAAGCTGAGAAATTACAGCAGCAGTATAGCATTGTGTTTTAAGAGTATAGACTCTGGAGTCAGAGACAGCTGGAATTCTACTTCCCAATTCATAACTTCTTAGCTGTTGAGGCAGGTTTGCTAGCTGACTTCTCAAATTTGTTCCTTTACCCATAAAACAACTCTGCTATAAGTAATGAATGAAATGATTAATGATTAATATAAATGAATGAAATGATTCATTTAATATAAATGAATAAATGATTCTTATAACATCTGGCCCATAGGTATGTGCTGAACGAATTGTAGCTGTTATATAACCATCATTATGAGAAGTACAGTCTTTCTTTTTCTTGGTTTTTGGTTTTAACACAAGTATAATCAAAGCTCTATGATGGTGCTTCATAAAAATCAAATGTTTCCCTCTCCTAAGATTGCTTAAAGTCTGATGAAGGGGACTTGAAGCTATAATGGAAGGCAAATTTCACGATTTCTTAAAGGTGCCATGGAAAATATAAAAATGAGGGAAAAATCAAGCAAGGCTTTTTAAAGTAAGTGACATTTGAGGAAGACTATGAAGCCTGGGTAGGTTTTTTGCAGAAGAGACGAAGGTAAGAAGCAGGAAAAATGAAAACATCTTAGATTGAATAACATAGAAGACAATAAATGTTAGCAAATAAAGAATATATGAATAAAAATCTCTATTTTATTCTGATCTCACACATGGACATACTGTGTTCATCATAATGAAAATATACAGATGACAACCAAATTAATTATCTACAACTCCACAAAACTCCAAAGAATCCCCCCCAAATCACTCCAGGAACAAAGAAGCTGTATCCATGAACATTACTCTTTTAAAAGAAGAATACCATTGTTCAAATGAACTTGGTAAGCTCACTGGAAATACTCTAATTTCAGAATAAAGTGAATGCGTATTTAGTACACTTAACAGAAATGTGTTCTGCAAGTAGTGACAAAGTCTGGCTCTACCCATCAGTGAAGTCAAGCTTCATTTTTGTCCTAGACTAGCAGAGGGACTTCAGTTTTCTCCATCAGTCATGTAACCTCACTGTTGGATAAATCATCATTTATACAGCCTCTGAACCTCATTTCAGCCCCAGACCATACCTTAAAGAATGCCACTTCTTCCAGTTTCAAAAACTGTCCTTCATAAAAATCCTGTTCCAGATTACCTTTCAGTATCAGCTCATTTGCAGAGCAGAGCCATCAGGCATTTTGAGTCCACTTAACAACCAAGTTCTTCCAGTCTCTCACTAAACAAGTTACCTGTTTTGCCAGACACTACCTGACTTCTCACTCAGGTGGTTCTCACAGGAGTCATCATTTAGAAAAAACATTCTTAAGAAAAGGGTCACTCTCACAGCTCCTGTGAGTAGACATTAAGTTATGATGGGGCCTACCAATTTAAATGTGATAGCATTATATTCTTCAAGAAGCTGGCAATTTAGTGGGAAAGAAAGATGTGCATGCAAATAATCATAACACAAGCCAAAACACATAGAGAGCTACAAGTCATGAGAATCCACCAATGGCAGGAATCACATTATTTATCTACAGTTTAAATGTAACTCAACAAACAAATATTGAGCACCTGCTATCGTCTATCAAGTGTTGAACAGAGCGCGAGGTGGGGGTGGGGAATGAATCAAGATATCCTACCCTCAAGAAACGTCCATCTAAAGCAAGTGCACACACAGGGAACTCAACTCAATGCTCTGTGGTGGCCTATATGGGAAAAGAATCTAAAAAGAGAGTGGATATATGTATGTGTGTAGCTGATTCACTCTGTTGTGCACCTGAAGCTAACACAACATTGTAAATCAACTATACTCCAATAAAAATTTTTTTAAAATGTCCAACTGGAAAAAAAGTAAAGCAAGTGCACACAAATAGCAAATTTCAGTATAACATGCACAGGATGCCATGGACACAGAGAAAAGGAGCACTGAGTTCAAGATGGGAGTTTAGGCAAGACTTCCTAGAAAAATTAAAATATGAGTTGAAAATTCCAGGAGCTCAGGGTCATAACTGCTTTCCATACCAATGAATATTCAAGTAACTAACATAGTATCTAGCAAATGATAGAAACGCACTAAGTTTTTAAATGAAGTGTTAATCAGTCAAAGAGAGGTGTGGAGGGCATTTCAGTTAGAAGAAACAGTGTGAGAAAAAGCATGCAAACATTAAACAGTCTGAACTAAGCAGGTAACTATAAGCAGGCAAATAGTATTAGGACCTAAGACTCAAGGCAAGAAGTGATTGGGAATAAAGATGAGATATGCAAATGCCCTGGATTTCACTGAGGTTCTGAAACACAAACAATGTTCGTGGTCAAAAAATGTCTAATATGGTAATGTAAACAATTGACTTTATTCTTCAAGAGATACAACGCACTATGGGAAAGAAGAGGGAGAGATTAATTCCAATTTACAACTGCCAAGGGAGCACATGGTATTCATTAAATTTATGCTAAATCAATGATATTGTGATCACACTGCCCATTTCTTTATGAGTTACAATAGTCCCAAATCAAGAGTATAAAGTGTCCATATGGAGTGAGGGCTGCTGGATAAAGTGAGAGGAAGAAAAGATAATCTAGCTCCTGATTTTGTGTCCAAATAATATAAATAAGTAACTTAAATTATACTAGCTGGTCTACAATTATTTGACTACAGAGTCTCAAAAATAACATATAGTATATGAGTCCAGTACATAGAAAATACTAAAAAAAAAAAAAATCTGTGAAGGTACACATGAAATAAATAGCCCCTCATTAACTGCAAATTCATGATTAACCCATCACATGATAGAACAAACTAATGAGTTATTCTAAGAAAGTGGTGGGTAGGTAGTACAGTCATAACTCCTAAAAACAAAATTGCTAGCTTTGAAAACCTGAAGAATTTCTTGTAAGTGTACCTTATGGAACGTACAAAATATTTTCAAGAAAGTATTATGTAAATACACAGATATGCAAGTTCCATTTTTGGCTAGTTAAAGCAGCATTTAAAATGAATTTTAAGAATGTTAACAACTTTAAAAACACATAGGCTGATTTTGCACTAGTTAAGCAAGAGAAGAAAAACTGGAAAGGAAATAGAAAACACATTAGACACAAAAATCTGAAAATACATTGGCTGCTTGGCTGTCTGCCTGACAAGGCTGTTGAGGTAGAATGACTAGTGATTTGATCCAGACAGGTGAGTCTGAGGAAGTAACACACACATGAACAATACAACTACTAACTGAAAAATCTATAATGAAATATTTCTCCACAGATATGAAGTTCAGAAGGTTTCTGACAACTGCTCTGTAAGTTAGGTAAATATCACTGTCTGATGCTGATCAAACTGGCCAGATGTCAAAGTATAATTGAAAAAGAAAAAAAAGATAAAGATATTTCAAAAGAACAGCACATATCTCAGATCCAAAGCACCTATTAAAGGGAAGAGAGGCCCTTCATCTGTGTGGTTTCTAGTTCAATCATATCCAAAGACTCAAGAGGCAGTGACTTTTTAACATGGGTTAACAGAAATAAGAGTTAATTTGCTCAGACAAAATTCTTTCCTAATGAATCACCGCCCTTCAGTTAGCTCTTTTATTTAACATTTACAAAGGTTGGTATTGACATTTACTGTATGTCACTGCCAGGGGACCAAGCTGTGTCTATACTTAGAAATAACACAATGGAGATGAGGTGGAGTCATAATCAATGCTGAAGCTTGCCTTCCTTGTACTGCCAAATACACCCTGGCCTAGCAGCCTCATCCTAAATACTGCAGAGCCAATTAAATCGATCACTGTATTGAATACAAGATAAGCCTTCTGCACTGCAAGAACTGAAAGAACAAAGATAACAGAAAAAAATGATTCAATAAAAATTATCAACAAAACTTTAATATGCTTCCCTGCTATTTTTCAGTGGACAGATTATGTAGTTGAATATGATCTCTTCACAAAATAAAAACAATTTTTTTAATATCTGCAAGTTTTCCTAATTCTTTTGCGATCTGTAAAACTGCTTTTGAAATTACACAATTGTTTTAGCAATAGTTCTCATATTAAGAGCTGCAGGATTCAAATGGAAATAAAATGACCTTATCCAAAACTGAGGGAAATGTTATTACAAATTTTAAGTTATCAGTAACAGAGAATGTTTATTGAATACTATCAATGTGCTTAGGTAGTACGTTAAGCTCTTTGCACTGAGTACGTCCTTTAATTCTCAAACCAATCCTATAACTTAAGCATAATCACTATCCTCCATTTATATATAAAGACCCTAAAGAAACCAGAGCCAGAAGTTTGAACCCAGGTAGCCTGACATCAGTCTTGCTGCAGGAAAGTAGCTCTCACTTACGGTAATGAAGTAGTTTTGTTCATTCAAAGCAGATTTTAAAATTATACTAATGTGAGAGGTCATTTTCTATCAAAGTGAGTAATACCTAATTATAAACGATTTTTTTTTAAATAAATTTTATTTATTTATTTATTTATTTTTGGCTGTGTTGGGTCTTCGTTTCTGTGCGAGGGCTTTCTCTAGTTGTGGCGAGTGGGGGCCACTCTTCATCGCAGTGCGTGGGCCTCTCACTGTTGTGGCCTCTCTTGTTGCGGAGCACAGGCTCCAGACACGCAAGCTCAGTAGTTGTGGCTCACGGGCCTAGTCGCTCCGCGGCATGTGGGATCTTCCCAGACCAGGGCTCGAACCCGTGTCCCTTGCATTGGCAGGCAGATTCTCAACCACTGCGCCACCAGGGAAGCCCCATGATTTTTATTATAAAGAAGAAATTAGTATGCTTTTTTTCCTACCTTTTTTATCTTATTGGGTTTTTAAAGATGCTGGCAGTTGAATTTCAATATAAAGCATGTTTTTCTACTTTAGTTCTATTTTTCCTCATAAATAAAACTTGTCATTAAAAGAATAAACTTACATGGTTAGCAGTTTGACACTGAGGCCAAACAATGATAACACATTCTTTGGAATGTGGAAACTTTGAAATTTGGAAACTTAGTATTCAAATCAACTCACACTCAGAAAAGGTAGTCAAGAAAAGTTGTTAATAAATCATTTCATCATACTGTCCCCAGACTTCTTCTCAATTACTCTATCACAACTAAACAAAATCCCTGCTTCCCAGCCATTAAATTATGTAGGAAAAAATAAAATAAAGCTGCAGTCTAATTAAAATGAGAATGGCAATTACTATATAAACTATACTAAACTATAATCTCTCAGAGGGCAAGATCTTATAGTTCTCACATATCATCTAAACAAAGAATTATTAAAAGAAAATCCATACTTGGAAAATATTATGCAACACTGTCTACCAGAGGAAAAAAATACATAACTTATGAACCACCGAGTCCCATAATCTAATTTATAAACTAGCTATGTTAGGAACCTGGAATTTATCCGTATATGAGAAAATATTCATATGTGGAACCCAGGTTAAGTATAGTATGATGGTTTAAAAGCATAAGCTTTGGAGTCAAGGAGACCAACATCTCCCTATCACTACTAACAGTATCAAGTAAGAAAGTACTTAATCTTGTTGTGCCTCAGTTTCCTCATCTGTAAAACGAACATAACAACACCAATCTCATATGTTTTTCCTGAGGATTAAATAAGACAATGTTATAGAAACACTTAGAACAGAATCCAACATAGTGAGGTCCTGTGTAAATGGTAATCTGGGAACTGAACAGGAGATAAGAAAGATGGCATTTTCTTCCTTCTTTTCTGAGTACAGGTGGAAAAAGTATATCTTTTTCTTCTTACATTTCACTATATAATCCTCTCCTATTACCTAGCATCCCCCTGCTCTCCTGGTGCCCAGAGTACTCAACTCTTTACTATAGATCCCTTCAGTGATTTGTCATCCACGGTATATCACACTCCAAAATGACTGAATTCCCTTTTCTCTCAATTAAAACTTGTCTGCTAGGAATTAAGCAATCCAACTTGACTAAGTTTTAACAACACATTAACATTCTGACAGATTATGCTTATTAACCCAAATCAATTGCTGGTAGAATATAAGGCACTGAGACAAAATTAAAATTTAGGCAAAAATAGATGGAACAGCCTTTCCTAAGAATTTGCCTACAGACTTGCTCCTTTAAGTCATTTCTACTAGCCACAGCTTCTCCCAATATAAGCCAATGTCCACCAGGTTCTGAGTATTTTCAAAATAGATCCTGTAGGTAGTACACAAAGGACAATGATGTGGACAGATCTATGATAGCTTCTTGTCATGAAAAAGTGAAATTCATAATTAAAAACTTTAAAAAAGGGCTTCCCTGGTGGCGCAGTGGTTGAGAGTCTGCCTGCCAATGCAGGGGACACGGGTTCGAGCCCTGATCTGGGAGGATCCCACATGCCGCGGAGCAACTGGGCCCGTGGGCCACAACTGCTGAGCCTGCGCGTCTGGAGCCTGTGCTCTGCAACAAGAGACACTGCAATAGTGAGAGGCCCGTGCACCGCGATGAAGAGCGGCCCCCGCTTGCCGCAGCTGGAGGAAGCCCTTGCATAGAGACGGAGACCCAACACAGCCAAAAATAAATAAATAATAAATAAATAAATTAAAAAAAAAAAAGAATCTAGGCAATAAAAAAAAAAAACTTTAAAAAGTATTCAAAGTGAAGTAAATAAGTTGAATTTTATTTTTCTTTTCCCAATTAAATCAAATGAACTATGTTCCTACAGCATGATCTAGAACTTAATGTCTAGACAATATTGTATTTTATACACATCATAAGTTTATTAAATACAAAGTCTGAGTCCAGAATAGTTCTTTGGCAGATAATGTTGTCTTTTTCATCTTGGTATTTCCCACACTCACAAGCACAGTGTTTAACATATAGAAGGCACTCAATAAAATATGAAGATACACGTGGTATATTAAAACTCTTATGGGAAGAACTATTACAATTTGTGCTATACCAAACCAATTTCATAAAAATGAACTGCCTGCCTATTGGTTTTCCACAGAAAATCAAGGCCACCTAGGCCTTACTGAAAGGATGGAACCTCAACTGCTACACTCCAAAAGACAGCAGTCTAAGCTGCCCTACTGCAGCTCCTCTATATCTGAACAGCCACTGAGATCAAGATGAAGTTTGGCCATGCACAATCACTCACAGTTAGCGGAGAGCTGAGGGCATTCCAAGCGAATTACTTCCTACCTCCAAGTAATCTGCCAAAATAGTCATCCACCTTCAGGCACAGTTAACCCAGGGCTTGTCCCTGAAAAAGCTACCTAAAGCTTGGCTCCTTTGCCCTATGGTGTCAGGTCACTAAAAATTCAAGTGAAATCAGATCACATGGCCCGTCTGGCGTGGAGGATGGTCCCAAGACCTAGGACTTCCTGCTCAAATCTAGGGAGCTAGAACCCTCAGCTGTGAGAAGGCTCATGCTTTGGAACTGAAAAATTCCCAGTGCAACTCTTATTTCCACCTTCCCAAGATCTGATGAGGAGCAGAGGATTTCCCTTCCTTCTAAATCACATTATAGAAAGTATAAACTATACACTCCAGAAATATTCCTGTGATCATCCTTAAGGTTTTTAGTGCTTTCTTTATGGTATGTAAAAGAAGTAGAGGGGTTAGCCCCTTATTCATATGCAACTTTTGGTAAATCCTCTCTTTTGGCCCTCTCCCCATTTACAAAGTGTTTATTCTTTTCAAGATACATAAATCAAACCTACCAATTCCTCTATGCCACACAGGCAAACTATGAAATCTTATCAAGGTCTGCTAATGAAGTCTCTCTGAGTCATCTTCACTCAATCAGAGTATACCAAGGGTCTCAGTTTGAATTACCTCTCTCTTTAGGTATTAGGAAGGATAAGCAAGTGCCACTACCCGCCTAGTGAATCCAAAATTTCTTTTTTATGCCTGCAACAAAACCCTACGAAAAGCTGTAGGTACTATGATTTCATAGAGTTTGGCCTGAAACTCCCTGGGATTCAGCTGTTCCATGCCTCTGTCCAGGGAGAAATAACAAGACATTCCACCAAGAAGCCAACCAGAAGCAAATGAATTCAGGCCTAGCCAGCTCTGCCACAGGTGAGCTCCATCTTTAAAAAAACAAAACAAAACAGTAGAACAGGATCAGAACAAGCCAGAAAAGGGAGGACATTGAAATATGCCTTCATCTTAAGACCCTACACATGGGACTAACACTAAACATACTGCATCTGGGACAGGATATTAATGTGTTTTTCATTCACTGAAACTCTACATTTCTGTTCACAATTTTAGCTCAGTAACCCCACACACTGCAATCTGAATCTCCTACTATCACAATCAACTCTTTTTTTTTCTTTTTTTCTTTTCACTTAACAACTCAATAAATGTTGGGTGAGGCTTCCAAGTACCTTAATTTTAACATCTCAGTTTCCTCATTTATACAAGAGGAATCAAGCCCGTTTTTAGCTTTCCACAGCCAATGCATTCATTCTATCTACGCCCAGCCCAAATAGCCTATAAACACAGACTGAGCCTCTCAAATTAAAGGATTTGTGGAACTGGAAAGAAGGCAGCAGACTATATTACTACTCTTGCATTTTTTTTCTTTCTTGTATTCAAAAGTCTCACTTTTCCCAATTAAAAACAAATAAACTTTCAACCAAATTCCCAAGAGCCTAGTCATAGAGAGAGGAAATAAGTAATGGGCACTACAGAAAAATGACTCCAGTTTCTCAAGTGCATAAGCATTTGTTTAGATTCTGTTTTAAAAGCAAAAATGTCGTACACATTAGATCAGAGGCTATTAACACAGGCAAGAAGATTCAGCATCTTATAGTTTCATGCTATTTGTGATGCTACTCTATTCTGCCAGTGCTTTTAAAGGCAAAAGCATGATCCTTTCCCCTGACTATAGTACACTTAAAATGTTTTAAAACAGAATTCTGTAAAATAAAATCTAAATAATCAGATGAACACAAAGTCTTGGGTTTTTCTGAACCCAGATTGATCACGTTAACTAAATCTTTCCTACAGTGTGCTTTATTGACCCTCAGAACCATTATCTTTCAAGGCAATCCATTATGACACTAATCAGATATACTATACATTGTTATGCTACCATGAGTATGCATGGTGAGAAAGCTACATCTTTACAACTTGCTGGGCAATTTAGGAATGATTTTTACTTCTTCCAAATTTCCTCAGTCAGGTTTCCTATGATACTAAATTATCTCCGTATGTTCTCATTACAAATATCAGGACCATTTGAATCTTGAATTAAAATATTACTTAATCCATTTATGCAGCTTGATGGCCGTTATACCTTCTCTAATTATGCTCCTTCACAAAGTAATGCTTTCTAGATACCTTAATGTGCATTTGCTTTGATTTGGGATTCCTAATAGTTGATTTAAGTACAACTGTGATTTACAGTAACATGTAAATGATTTAAGTAAGAGCATTTAATGACATTAAATAAATCTCATAACTTTAATATTTTTATGAAGAAAGCAAGTTAAGCTACCTTTGACCATTTCTATTTATTGTAATATACAGTAGTATTCAATATTCACTCAAAAAACCTAAAACACTATATATGACAAATAGGTTATGGTAAATAATCTAAGCTAGTTTAATTAGTTAATAGTTAACCTAGGCCATAGGTTCAAATTAACTAAATATAAGTTAAACTATTTTTTTTTAAGTTAAACTATCTGATGTTAAGACGAGATAGAAAAATTCCAATATTCACATAGAAAAGCCTAAGCTAACTAAAAATAATTACAGAATTGTTCTTTAAATAGTACAGAACTTAATAGATTGTCCTGTTTACAATATTAATAATCATCACTACTGTGCATACTTCCAACTAACCGCTTCATAAGAAATAATATATTTTTTAAAAGATCAGATGTCCCATTCCCTTCTTAAGATAGGATCTTAGTACCTTTACAATAGCTGACATCTTAGCCCTTCTAGCTTTCCCCAGCTGACCCTGCACACTGAAGCACAGCTACAAATGCCCAGAGAAAGAAGACCCACCGGGAAAAACTGTACTCTGCTCAGCTTTGCACGCATCAGTGGGCTTCACAGTAGATAAATATACCCCATAGCCAGATTCACTGACACACTGAAGCAAAAAGGGAAATTTGAGATTTAGCCACTTTATCTTAAACCTCTTTTTAAGTAAGGGGTAGTTTGTTTTTACTTCAGCTTTCACACATACAAACAAGTCTGCCCCCAAGGATCATCCACATTTCTAATAATAATCATTTTTAAAGTATTTCTAAAAACCTTAATTTATAGTGTACCATATTTTATTATGATTTTAAAAGATCCACAATTATAGCCTCTGTTTTTCACAAATGACACAAATTTTTTGACAACACAGAGCCAAGTTTTGGAAAATTTATTATTGGCTCTTCGTACGCATATTTAAAACAAGACTTCTCTAAAAGCTTAGAAAACAATCTGACAAATTAGGTAGAATCTTTAAAAATCCAAGGGGAAGTTATGAATTAGCCTACTGATGTTTTTCTCAACTCCATTTCCAAGAACCCTCCTCAGTTCTCCCCCACATTTACCTCAAAAGATTCTAAGCCAGAACTCCCTCTAAGGAGTTGTTTGTCTAAAATACCTAACCCCAGGGATCACCAGAATAGCCTCACCTAGATTCTCAAACTCTTCCAGGGGAGCCAGCTTCCTGTGACTAGTGAAAAACTGAAAACTACAGAAGAGTTTCCTAAGTAGGATTAGCATTTTAGAGGAGAGGAGGGAGTTTTTCACATCTAAGTGAGATTATAAATGGCAGTCAACTTAATCCTCAAACCTCATTTCTCAGTCAAGTAAAAGGGAGGACAGGCCCAGTCAAAATCTGTTGTTGCATCTTTCTACTTTGCCTCCCAGGGAAAGAAAGGTGTCAAGGATCAGCTCTAGGCGAAATTTATCACTAAAAAATTAACTTTAGGACCTTCTAATATTTTTCTCTGACATGCTTACTACTACCTTTTCCTCACCCCAAGCCCTCTTGCTAATAATACTTTTCCATGTAAATACTCAATTCTGAAATACAGATTATCTTGCTTTCTAAATATTCCCAAGTTGTTTATGTCCTCAAGAACACACATAAGGCTTCTGGCCTTTGATGTTTCCCACTCCCTATTGCCCAAAGATACAATAATGCTGTGCACACAAAGTGAAGGACAAATGTTGATGAAAAGATTCTTCTTCTTACTTGCTAATATCACCTATTACAGTTGTACAGTTTCCTAAAAAGAAAAGTTCAAGAGACATTCCAGCCTTAGAAATACATGGATTTTCAGTGATTTAATAGGCCACAAGGGTGACATTTTGGTCTAAATTTCCATTATAAATGTTTCTAGAAAAATAATCTCTGCACATCCTTGACCCTTCTCTTCCTCCTGTATTTCCTAACCTACTTTCCTATAATTTTTTATTTCCTTCAATTAATTTATTTGTGTGTTCAGTCATCTATTTGTATATACTTTTTAATTAAAACTTTTCTTTTGAGGTAACTATAGATTTACATGCAGCTGTAAGAAATAACAGAGAGATCCTGAGAACTCTTTACATAATTTCCTTCATCTTATAATATCACAACCAGGATATAAACATTGCTACAATCCACTGATATTATTCAGATTTCCTCAGTTTTTAAAAAATCTGTGTGCACACACGTGGGGTTGGTCCTATACACTTTCATTACACATGCAGGTTCATGTACCCACCACCATAATCACGATACAGAACAAGGATCTGTCCTGTTGTCCTTTATAACCACATCCTCCTGTCTCCTTACCCTCTGGCAACCAACAATTTGTTCTCAATTCTATAATTTTGCCATTTCAAGAGTAGTATATAAATGGAATCACACAGTATGTAATCTTTTGAGAGTGGCTTTTTTTCACTCAGCCTAATTTACTCAACATCAATCTAAATCACTGCATTGAATATAGTTCGTTCTTTTTCATTGCTGAATAGTATTCCATGGTATGAATATACCACAGTTGCACCATTTACCCAGTGAGAGACATTTGGATTGTTTCCAGTATGGGCTATTATGAATAAAGGTGCTATGAACATTCGTGTTCAAGCTTCTGTGTAAACGTAAGTCTTCATTTCTCTGGGATAAATGAGTACAACTGCTGAGTTGTATGGTAACTGCATTTTAGTTATATAATGAACTGCCAAAGTGTCTTCTAGAATGGCTATACCATTTTACATTCCCAATGTGTATTTTCCTTTACATCCTTAGGTTAAATTCCTCACTGGCAGAGCTACACAAAGCCACAATGTATTTTTTTAATGGGTGTCATCTTCATAAGTATATTTGGGGCACTGCTTTCCTTCTAAGTGATCATCGTAAATTGGAAAGTTAAAAGCACATTCTATGAAGAAAAGAGTTGGGAAGTTCAGATGTACTGCAATGTTCTAAAACTGTTCAGTGCAGCAAGTTTGACCAAAGGAATCAGGGACAGATTTTTTAAAAAGATATAAACAGATACAGAGGATACATATAACAACATGCAAATTATGAGTGCATATATACGTATGTCCCTCCCATATCCCTAGGGAAAAGTAAATTACAAACAGACACCTGCTACTATGCCAGTACTTGAAGATGTTTTCTAGTAACTTTGTAAAACACCTAAAGATAATACTTACAAACTTTTTTAGGAGACACATGTTTGAAATCTTACTGTAAAATGAATTAAAACAAAAGCTTATATTTAATGTGCTATCTTGTCTAAACATACAGGTGTGTACGGCTGCACGCGTGCACACACTCACACACCAGGAGTAAAACTGCTTTGCACTTAATGCTGTCACTAAAGGACTGCATAATTTAATTTCCTTGAAACAATTAGCCTGTATGAAAGGAAAATAAAAAGGAGATGGGAATTCTTTGGTGCAAGCATATTTCATTTCATGTAAACCTAAGAAGATATTTATAAAAATTATCACATAAATATAGCACTACATTTTCTTAAATCTTCCAGGTAAAAGAGAGCCTTAAATTGAAGATGAATAGCATATCAAATCAGAAATCTTCTCAAACACAAATCATTAAGCCCTGTACATGAAAAAATTTAATTATATATTCTATAAACTGTAACAAAAATCCATAATTTACATTTATCTTACCAAAAATGTTCAGATACAAGCTAGAAAATGTTGTAATATTTTTATTGCACACATTTTTGGGGATATCCCCTACTTGGGAGTGCAGACTCTCACTAAAGCAACAGTACTTTTCTGATGATTGTGCCATTCTCACATTATCCTCTCATCACAGGTTCTCTCTATACACTCTTCTCCACAGTTATTCTCTGAAGATTTCTCTCTGAAAAGCAGCCCCATTGCCACATCGCCACCAAACTGCCTAATTTTCACCTTTTCCTCTCCTAATGTGGTACGTTCAATTCACTACAGTTACGGTTTTACATTACTATTTTGCAAAGTAGATTTTTTTAAAATTCCAGATTATAGAAAACTAAGGGAATAACAGGATTTCAGATGAAGGAAATCTGACATTTGCCTAAAAAAGCAACTATCAGGATCACACTTGAAGACAAAACAACAGGAAAACAACTCACCTAGTAAGTAACTTACCATTCTGTATAGAGGCAATGAAGCCCTGGAAATTTTAGAAATAATTCACCACCACCACAACCACCAATCACCACGTCTGGATATTAAAAAAAACAGAAACACAAAACAACCCTGGTACATTCCACAGAATTTCACATATATGATTTATTACCTAATCAAAAAATTGATGTTGCTACCGTTTAAAGTTCTTTTTATTGTAAATTATCTAGAACAAGATTGGTCAACTACAGCCTGTAGAGCAAATCCAGGCCACCAACTGTTATTTTTATAGCCCATGAGCTAAGAATAGTTTTTCACATTTTTAAATGGTTATATAAGTACCTACACATACTATCACTGATTTTGCCTTCTGGGCTGCAAACTCTAAACTATTTACTATCCGGCTTTTTGCAAAAAGGTTTGCTAACCCCTGATCTCAGGAATCAGTATAGAAAAATATGTAATAGAAATTAATAAAATTTATAACTATAAATAAAATGAATTGATTTAATTTTCAACAAGTTGAAGTGGCCTTGAACTCTACTCTCATTTAATTGTGACTCCCTAGAAATTTCATACAATCTGAGGAGTCTGACAACCCCCCAGAGGCATTCTCAAAGTGAAAAACAAGTAAGTAATTTAAGAATGACTGTTACATACTTCACCACACTACACCATGCATATGCCAATAGCCAAAAAATATTTTTCAAGAGGACAGTATTACATAAAAACAATAGCCATACATATGAGAAACCCCACAATACAGGTAGAACAGCAAATTCTACTATTCTTAAAAACCTAAAATTCCAAATAACAACACCAAAACAAACCCAACCTGGAAGTCATAGAAAATGTGAGCTATGAAAAACAAAGGCTGAATTTTGTAAGAAAAAAAGGAATAAGCTGAGGTGTGAAGGTGATTATAAAAATAGTGGATTGACACTCAAATTAAGCAACAGTTTTTACTTAAAATGTGAGGCTTATTAAATATCAGCCACATAGTACAAAGACTATACAACTGAATGGTAACTACCATGAATACCTTCAAACAATAACATTTCTATAATTTAAACCAAAGCAATTCAAGATATGCTTTCAAATTCTTAAAAAATTCACTTTTATTTTGTGGCTAGTTAAAGCTTGCATAAACATATGACCACTAACCAACCTAGTACTGAGTCTTCACTTTAAAAGAGGTTCCAGAGTTCTCAAGGTAAAAAGGAGTATCAGTCACACCTCTCCCTACTCCCAGTCCTTATGACAATCGTGTATTTTTCAACACTCCCAATTGAGAATCACTGAGCTAGATGACCTCTAAGATCCATTCCAGTGCAAATATTCTATGAGAATTTTAGTTAATACTTAAATAGCATTTATGTTTAAAAAAATGCTCAGAAAACCTATAATAAATGATAAAGACATTATTATAACCATAAGCAGTGAATCTGAAATATTACCACATCAAAGACATGGTCTGATAATACTGCTCTAGGACTTTTCCTAATCAAAATAATGTCCCAAATTCTCAACTGTGTGCCATGGTGTGGTTCTGCGATTATATACATCAAGGAAAACTGTCAGGTTTACAGAAATTTCTTAATGAAAAAAATCATTCTTTTGTTCTCTAGTAACCAAGCAGCCACAGCCCCTGTCATGCACCCCACTATAAGGAGAACTCAGAATATCCTCAGAGTTCACGTTCACTTGGTGAGAATCAGACACAAACAATGGGAAGATTCAAGGAAGAACCATGTATCAGATTTGTGCCACTGACCCACTATAAAACTGTGCAGATCAGTAAAGATTACTGTTGACCCTAGAGCATTAACACATGAATGATGATGAACAAATGGATTGGGTAAATAAATACAAATAAAGGTGATCCTCCTTACATAACTCCCTGGAGATACCACTTTGCAAGACTGCAGAGTTAAGCCAATGTTGTGGCCTGATGAAAATATTCACTAATGACCAGATAACTTAGAAAAAAATACCAGTGAAATATCACTCACAGGTAGTGTGCCTATCTCAGGCCTGAGTCAATGGCATTGTTGGTCAATCTTTTGCTAAATAACCCATAATACAAAGCAAATACAAAAGAAATTCACTGAGAGTTGAATATCATGCAAGAGACTAAAAATTTCACCAAGTCCTTTAAAATTATGTTAAGAATCATTTAATCAAACACAAAAGCCATTGACAGATTAGGACCTAACTGAATTAGAGTCAGTTAATAACTGAAGAGAAAATCAACAAGGTTCAAATGTGAAGTAAAAGACATTTCTATAATGCCATACAATTTTCTGAAGAAAAAAATACACCAAAAAATTCAACAATTAATTAATTCTTTGTTCATTTAAAATCTAGTAGATTTTATGGTTTGTTTTGTTAATATTACTTTCTAATTTTAGCTTTAGTTTTCAAAATAAAGCCCCAAACATTTTTTTCCCTCTATCTTCCAAAATCTTGACATCTCTTTGAAGCAATTATTTAATTCTCTTAAATAATTCACGCCAGGACTAATTATTCTTAGAAAAAAGGGACCTGAGTCTATACAGGAGTACCCCTGAAACTTTGGAACCTCTTTCAAAGTGAGCTACTAGTTTGGTCTCTCCCAGACTGGGTAGAAAAGAAACCATTAGCTCATCTCTGGCTTATGGAATAGGTTTCAGAAAGAACGGCTATCAAGTCATTTTAACTATGAAAAGAGGCTGCTTTTCAGGCTGAGGAGGCAGGGTAGGGACGTGGAAAGAAATGATGTTGTCAGGAACAGAGTATTACAAATAAAATGCATATATGCATTGAAAGAAAACATCCCAAACCACTAAGGAATAAGGTAACCTGTAATATGGTAGCCAGAAAGGACAATGTAAAACAATTGGAAAGATTGGAGGTAGGACCTAGAAGTAGATAGCAAGAGACAAGGACACCACACTCTACCCTTTCCCACTTTTCAAATCTCCTCTCTGCCCAGTTTGCCTCTCCAGTTTTATATCATTCTCTTAACACTTTCAAGGGGAAAGAGGGGGATCAGATGACAGTGATTGAACCCTTGGATCCACCATGCCTAAAATCAATCTACTCCTAGTCATTTGGGATAAGTAAGTCAATAAATACCACTTTTTGTTGAACACAGTTTAAGTTAATTTCTGTTATTTATAAGATATTTTCACACAGTTAGGGCAGAATAAAGAGATGGATGGGTACACATGAAGGAGAAAGAAAAAGGTATTCAATAATTCAGACTGGTTAATGAGAGTCTAAGCAGTAGCAAGAGGAAGAAAAAGATATAAAAGCTGTAATGTAGAAAAAGAAGCAGATGAACAAATAGTTGAACATGAGAGGTAAAAAGAAAAAAAAAAAAAGCAGTGCAGTAGAAGCGGGCTGTGAGCTAAGTTAGAATCAAGAGGGTTAGATCCCTGTTTCCTAATTAACTACTCATTTCATTTTTCTTTGTTTTGGTTTCTTCAATAACTAAGTCTGGTTCACTCAAGTTTTTCCCAGTCGCAACATCTTGTGTTTATAAGCATCCAAAGATCAGAGAACGTAGATCAATGAATAATAACTCATCCTTCATTGAGACTTGGGGTTAATAAAACACTGGACAAAGTATGAAGGCCTAATCCTTATGAAATACTGTCAAACCAGACAGTAAGCTATACTGTTTCCCCTAAGCACAATTATAATCATTTTCATTATCTCATCTATCGAAAGAATTTCTGTATGTCAAAGTTAGAGATCTTTTTGAAGACAGAGTTCTATTACGTTTTGATATTCTGAAAATGGTGATTCTTCATTTTTTTGTAACTCGAGGAGATTTCTGGAGTAATCATAAAGTATAGTGTAGGCAGAATCAAGTACACAAAAGAGTTTTCTTTGAAATTTGGTTGTTTGAAATACTGAATATATAGGAAAAAAGTGTACTTGGGTTTAAATTCCCAGACAAGCCCACAGAAACTTATTTAATCCACAATGAAATGAAAATAAAATGCAGTAGCTGCTAACAGAGGGGGCCCTTTAAACTCGGTCAGGTAAAGAAGGGCAGGGCTGAGCAAATAGACTCCAACTACAATGGAAGGACAGTTGGTTTGTTTATAAGTCAAATAGTTACAAAACAGAGGTTTAACAATGCAACAACCGGACCCAACCTGTTAAATTAGCTAAGATGCCTAAAATGACTTATAAAAGTATATCCAGCAGTATTATTAACCCTGTGCCAATTTACATTTCAAAGAACTCTCATATTTTATCTTTTATTTTTCCCTTAACACAACCTACAAACATGTCCCAGTGTGTGCTCCATGGAAAACTAGTTTCCCATAAGCTAATGATGCTTTTTTACAAAAAGGCTTCTGTGCATCATCTGATTCTGGAATGTGATGGGCTACACATAATTAAATAAGCTCCCTGCCTTTTTTTCCCAAAGTACAATCCCTTTAATACCCCAAAGTACAATCTCAATCTCTAAGAGGGGGCATGTGATATATAATGCTTTCCAAAGTTATGTCCCTATGGAACTTTTTTTCATAGTCATCTCTCAAAAGCAGTGTCTCCATATGTATAGTTTCGGAAAATGCTGAGCTAGTGCAACCCTGAAGGCGTCATGTAGAAAGAACCAGTACCTTACATGCCTAACGTGCCTAGTGGAAGAACACTGGGAGTCAGAATACATGGGCTCTACATTCAGTTTTGCTGCTTATTGACTCTATGACCTCAAGAAAAAACACAATTTTTTTGTACCTCAGCTTTATCATTTGCAAAATACCAATTACAACTCTAGTTGCAGCCTTTTCCAGGGCTGAATAAAAGATATTACATGAGATTACAGAATTATAAAATTCTAGAGTTACAGAAGGCCTTTGAGACGATCCAGCAATACCTTATCTGAAAAGTGAAGGTTATTTTTCAGCATCTGGATTAAAATCCAGACCTCTTAACTCTCAGCCCTGTATTTTTTCCTATACCACCACATGTTGCTTCCAGTTTTTAAAAGATACAATACTAGCAAAACATCTCTAGAGGCAACACAGGTCTCAGAAAGGAACACAAATGAAGGTCTCAGAAAAAAGGAAAATTGAAGGTACTATCTTAAGTTTCCCATTGACAATACATGCACACACCACCTAAAATAAGTAAAGCTTTGATAGACATGGAGGAGTAGATAGAGTAGTTTATTCCACAATAACTTGGGAATCAAAGGGAGGCAATTCTATAAAATAATTTGTCTCTATGTCCAATTAATAAACTACTCCTACCATCACCAAAAATACATCTAATCAACAACAGGTAAAGGAAAGCAAATATTACTGAAATTAATGAAGGGCCCAAGGGTGGAGAAATGGACCAAAGCTGGAAGAGGACAGAAATAAATAAGACTCTTTGGTGATACTACTGCAATTCACTGCTATTGTCAAAGCTTTGCAGTTTTACTATAATAGAGTACAGAACTGTTTGATGCTAATTACTTAGTGATGTGCCAAAAGGATGTACTTATTTCACTTGAAACATAAGAAAAACCCCCTTTTCCATATTGATAAATCAACAGGATAATTCTGGAATTCATTAAAAAGAAACACTGTTTCAACATAAAGAGTTTTACTTTCCATGTAAAACACTTCAAAATATCTAAATGAATATAGAAGTGCATGTTTCTGTGGCAAACTGTTCATTACTGAATCATTATCAACCCTCATTAGATAAAATTTCTCATTTTTGCAATGTACAAAATCATTAAAGTATTTGAGAGCTCCATCATGAAAGATAGTAGCACTTTACAATCCACTATTTCTTCAGGCAAATGTGCTTATCGCTGAACACAATACGAAAAATAACAACATTCCCTAGACATACGATTCCACCCCGCCTTAGATGGTGTTTTTATATGTTGACAGCAATGATGAAACATGTTTTGGCTTTCCAGTTAGCTTTAACTGTTTCTGAGCACTCATCATTCACAGAATCACTCTGAAGTTTTTACCTATTATGACAACTAGGTATCAATAGTTCCAAATGCTGCTAATACTGCCATGCACATCTCAGTCCTGCTTTAACAATGCAGGTTTTTAGCCTGAAAACTCCCCTAAATTATCAAATGGCTAACAAAGTGAATCTATCCACTGTAACTCTACTGAGTGCTATAAACCCATATTTGGGGGTATCTAACAGTTCAACTACGTCAAGTCACATCAAGTGGGACTGCCTGTTGCTGTATGGAGGTGCTCCACAATTTAAAGGACATTCATTTCCAAAAGCTAGCTATTGTCATGCAGATTGCTTAGACTCAACTGTTAGATATCTCATTTGATCATTTGTACTGAAAATAAAAGGAAGGAAGTGTAGTAAATCAGATATTCCCAAGACCAGTGAAATCGTTTTGAACAATATCTGCCTAATCGTCTTCAGGGTCATTTTCCCCTTTCTTATAGGTAAATTAACATTTTTAAGAGTAGGTAGTTAAAACGTACAATGAAAATGTATAGCTGCACCTGGTTAACTGCACAATGTAGTTCAGATGAATGCAGATTTTTCTCATTTGTACTGTGAAGGGATCAATCTGTTTATAAATCTGAGTTTTTTTATTTCAAGACTTACTTTAGATGCTGATTTTATACATAGGGTATGGATGACTATTGAAAGTATTCTAATAATTATCTGTAAACTGAAGAAACTAAGAAGCACATGTTCATAATTGCTCCAACTAAGAAAATGTTACCTCAAACTGAATTACAGAAGTATTTTTAGTCAACAGCTACTCAGAGCAAGTGACTGACATGCATACTTCTTAGAATTCATTTATTTCCCACACTTACTCCACAATTTCAACAGTCACCTTGGCTCAAAGCTGCACAAATGATGCAATTCTACTGAACTCAAGAGTCATCTCTGTAAGCTAATAAAGGTAAGAACATAAATATAAAAAAGGGCAATTTCTGATTTTTCACAATTCAGTTATATCCTTAATTAAGAAAGCTTAGTTCAATCTGAAATTACAAAAACATTGACTATAGTTTGCTCTACCATATTTACCATAAATTAAACGCTACTTGGGGAAAAGTTATACTACAAAAGGAAACTATCTGGAGTGTCACATCTACTTTACTTTGACAGTAAGCTCGATAGAAAATTTAGAAGATAGATTAGAAAGTTTTCCCTGGCCAAATGCAAGGATAATTATTTTGTTCTATATTTAATTCTGATTTTTACCTGGAATGATAATAAATTTAATACCAGGATTTTCATTTTCATTTATGTTGAAACAAATTGTCATTTTAAACACAAGTTTTGTCACTGATTTTTACTCTTGTGTCATACTCAATGATTCTGGCTTCAAAGTGGTAATTGCCTTAGGCAAGATCCACACTGAAATATCAGAATCTATCTCCTCAATACTTTATGGAGGGTAAGGGAAATAAACAAAGACTGTGCTAAACAAAACCATTTATAAAGAAACTGCAGACCACCAGGATTTTGGATTTGGGTAATCCACTTAGATTGGCATGGCTGTCTCTTAAAAGGACAATTCTAAGATCACAATATAGGTCATGTCCTTAAGAAGTAAAGTAATGAAATCAATGTCAATTACACAAACCTTCCATATTAACATGACGCCACTGACAACCAGTAAGACAGATTAAATAAAGCTTTTGTAATGTGCTCAGCCCCAGCATAAACAAGAAGGAAAAATAATGTCATAAAACAGATTCTTTTGAATCAGGTTCTGCAAAAAGGTAAAATTCTCGCTTAATAAAAGAGTGGCATCCAAACTGGGGGGAAAAAATTGGGGGCTTATCATTTCAGATTGAATAGCTATAAACTTTGATATGAGAAAGCGAGAGGGCAGGGGGAGAGAAGAAGGGAGGGCTGGTTTGCAGGAAGTAGGGGGAGATATAGAGAATGGCTAACCTTAAAGGTTTTGCCAAAAATAATAATCAGGTTTAGGTGGTAGGTAATGTCGTTCAAAGTACAACTTTACTACAGCAGAAGAAAAAATTTTAAATCCCCAATAAGAACCCAAGTGCTTAAAACAAATGTTGCAATACTTAAATATACTATTATGTTTTGATCAAACAGTGTCAAAAGAAATACTGCCCAAAATGAGTAAAATTTGCCTAAAATCACTGCTGTCATATTTTTAATTACCACATATATACAACTGTTAAGACAAATAGTAAATTACAAACAAATGTCTCTGAAATGCTTCTCTGCCCAGAGAGCAGAAAACATAATGCTTGATGTCACAGACACTGCCAAAACTAACAGTTAAAACACTGCTGCTTCCTTTTCTGATAGCAACGACAATAATGCTCTCATAGAAGGAACCACATTTCTGAATGCTTGCCCCTCAAACTTAGCTGAACAAAGAAAGCCCAGATGCCCCTAGAAACTTAGGAACTTTCTTCTACATACTTAGGTGTCCATCCTGGACAAGGAGATAAAAAATGTCTCTGACCAAAGAGGCTCTGTGAAGACTACTTGCAGAGAATTACCAACTTACCCATTAGATTTGAGTTCATGAAAGGTGTTGGGGACAAGCCTTCATGGGCCCCTAATCGACTGTCATTCAAGTGATCACTGTAATGAGGGCTGTCTGTAAAACCCTAGAGAAAAAAAAAAAAAAGACCGGAGTATTAAAGAGATTATTTGGCAGTCGTGCTAATTGAGCATAATGACACTCATCTAATTAATATACAGACTTACAAATGGTCATTCCTAACCAAGTTTCTGGTTCATTACTTGAAAAACTAAACAGAAGTGCTGCTTTTATTCCTTTTAAGATATTAAAGTCAAAAAGTTTCTTTATAGATTTAAAAAAAAATTAGCCCTACAATCTCTTTACAGCCAAAAGTAAAGTTCTAAAAGGATGAACTAAGAAAATATATTTCTGAGTTACAATAAATTAGGAAAATGTTTATCTGTATCCTCCTTTCTCTGCCGCCATACCCTATCAATAAAGGGTTGGGCAATTACAAGATTTATTTAAAATATTTTTAAAAATCGACAATCAATATACTAGAAACGAATCCTTTCCTAAATGGCAAACAAATATTTAGCAAAAGAAGATCTGCTTATACTCCTTTTAATACTAGTATAACAAGATATACTCCTATAGAAACTGAGCCATGTAAAAAAGAAAACACAAAGATAGTTAATTTAAATTCTTAAGAATCTAAAAAATGAAATTGCAAACACCATGAAAACAATAAAGCTAACGTTATTATTTCACAATAGCTGTTATTAAATTTATCCCTATAACTTAACACAGGTTTTTAAAAAGCGAAGGAGCCTAAAAGACATGAAAGTTCACAAATACAGTAAGTGTTACAAAAGCTCAGTGGATTAAAAGCTGTTCTGGTTCTCAGACTCTTATACATGCTAAATACAGCATCACCTCCAAAATCATATAGTTTCTAAACAAGGCTTTGACCCCTAGTTAATTAAAACTGAGGTGGTACCCACCCTTTTGCCAACTTAAAACGATTTTAGTAAAGATCAGAAAATCTTACAAGAGGCCCAAACAAGAACAAAAACTGACTGTCTTGGCTTACAGAAACCACCCAGAATCCTCTGGGACTATAAAATCATGAATCAGTGAACATTTATCATTACCCAGACTGCAGGCTAACATTCAAGAAGACATTAATGGGGCTGAAACAGGCCTCACTATCTTTGCAAGCATGCTGTCAGTTCAACCAAAGGGCTAGGAATTGAGGGCTAAATAACTGTCAAATCATTACAATTGCTTGGGGATGCATGTCACAACACCTTCTGCTGTTCTGTTTTAAAACTAATCTGCTGGGAGTGCTAACTCCCAAATGAATCTTTGTTTCATTTTTATCTACTTTAGAATCACTGATACACATGTGACAGACACTCAAGAAGAATCTTGGTGACACTTACAACTTGGTTATGACCACAAGGGTGTCCTCTGGTAACCACAACCATAGTCCTGTCTGTCACAGCCACACGCAGCAAGAGCTATATACAAAATAGAATGGCTCCCAGCTAAAGTCACTCCTTGGAGTTTACCTCTGTTGCTTAAAACTGAACACTCTTGAGGTGCTAAGTGACATCCTACTATCTCACATTCATCTGGGTGTTTCTCTCTGCCACTCCCTCCCACTGCCATTCTTAGGCACAGAGTCAAAACAAGACACTGAAACCTACAAAAAAACCTCACTGAAATATTGTTTATCATTATTAAACAAAAAAAAACTCACTGAAATATTGTTTATCATTATTAAACAACAGTATTACTCTTGAAAAATGCAAACAGAAATGCATTTGTAGGTCAGCCATGTTGTTCACACTTTATTTGAATGTTAAAGGATAATAAAAGATAAAATTTTGCATGTTCTCAATTCTCATCCTTGAAGTGCAATAAGAACTTTTTTCGTTCATGACTATTAAAAATAAAAACATTAAAAACATTTTAAACTATTGCCTAAAGCACAAGTATATAAATAAATAATATAAATATTATATAATAATATAACAATATAAATAATAATACAAATAAATCTAAGTTTCAGGGTATCATCAAATAATTGTACACACACAGTGGATTAACTTCACATATATCACAGTAAGCATAGAGAAGATCTATCTCTAAGCCCCGATTAATATGTGCTCAGAAAACAGAACAATTATTTTTCTATCAACCATACACAAATAATAGTAAGTACTATCTCTTATCCATGTGCAACCACATACAGCAACGTACAGTATAGAAATTACTACAAGATTATTTCCTAGTCCAATAATAAAATCTGGGATTGTCATATTGTACCCACAGTGGAATCTATAAACCTGTGTCATCACATACAAGCAAGATTTGAATATGGGCCCTCAATATCTATTTACTCATAAATTATATACATATACTATTAACCAATATAACAAATTTCAGTAAGTCATAATTTCATTCATGTAAGATAAAAATTAAATAGAAATTTGAGTATTTTTTCCCAACCTCAAAGGTTCATCTAAGTGCACAAAATTCTTTTGAAAAGCCACAGCCTAAAAGATAAGAGAGGAACAGTTCTTCATCCACAGATGCAAACTGATGCTGGAGGATGGAACAATGAAACTGGACTCAAAAATGTTTGTCATAGTTTTAGGGACTTCCCTGGTGGTCCAGTGGTTAAGAATCCGCCTTCCAATGCAGGGGGCATGGCTTTGATCTCTGGTCAGGGAACTAAGATCCCACATACCGCGGGGCAACTAAGCCCTCACCGCAACTACAGAGCCCACGTGCCACAACTACTGAGGCTGTGCGCTGTGGAGCCCACGTGATACAACTAGAGAGCCCGTGCACCACAACTAGAGAGAAGCCCGTGCACCACAAGGAAGAGTCCTCACGCCACCGCGAAAGATCCTGCATGCTGCAACAAAGATCCTGCATGCTGCAACGGAGATCCTGCATGCCACAACTAAGACCCGACGCAGCCAAACAAACAAACAAACAAAGTTAGTCATAGTTTCAGAGCTAATGTGTGCCAAAAACCTCACTTAAAATCTAATATCTAAATGACAATTCAATTTGCAATTCTTAAATACTCCCACCTATGAATACATTGACACTTCATAAAAGCTTTGATATTATGAAATATGTTCTATAAAATGTATTTCATACTTTTCTCTACGTTCATTTTATGGTACAGAATTTAGAAACTTTAATCCTTGCTACAATATGACAACAGACTCTAATCAATCAAAGCTGTTACCATTTTTAAACTAATTTACACTGCACATTATCAATCCAATCTTTTGTTCTATCGAACAAAACAAAAGCACCTAGTATTATTTACATAATAGTGCTCTCCTCTTGTCTGTCTCCTCAAAATTACAGTAACTTTTTTTGTTGCCTAATTCTTTTTTTTTTTAATAAATTTATTTATTTTATTTATTTATCTTTTTAGCTCTGTTGGGTCTTCGTTTCTGTGCGAGGGCTTTCTCTAGTTGCGGCGAGCGGGGGCCACTCTTCATCGCGGTGCGCGGGCCTCTCACTGTCGCGGCCTCTCTCGTTGCGGAGCAGAGGCTCCAGATGCGCAGGCTCAGTAGTTGTGGCTCACGGGCCCAGTTGCTCCGCGGCATGTGGGATCCTCCCAGACCAGGGCCCGAACCCATGTCCCCTGCATTGGCAGGCAGATTCTCAACCACTGCGCCACCAGGGAAGCCCCCTAATTCTTTAAATAGCTTTTAAAAAATTTATTTCACCCAACCAATAAATATGGCATAATCACCAGAGAATGCTCCCAAGTTGAGAAAAGACATGTTTTTTCTAACCTATGTGGCTATTTCTTTGTTTGAAAACCACTGTCTAATTCTATTTTAAAATATTCTTTACAGTTCTTTTCAATAGTTAAAAAGGGATGGGGAGAAAGGCTCTTTCAATAAAGATTTACTTTCTCAGAAACACTTTCCCTGACCCTACCAAATTGGGTGAACTCACTCTGAGCTCCCATAGCAGCAAGCATTTCCATCATGTCACTGCTCACACTTATTGAAATTACCTATTTAATTATCCATTTAAATTATACCATAATTATCTATTATAATTGCACAGTACAGTATAGTGGATAAATGTGGAATTTTTGGAGCCAGACTGGCAGGCCTAAACTCCATCTGTGCCATATACTAGCTGTGTGACTTGAGGCAAAGTAACATTTCTTGCCTCAGTTTCCTTATCTGTAAAATAGGGATAATAATAATAATACAATATTTATCTCACAGGTTGTTGTAAGAATTAAATGAGTTATTGTATGTAGTAGCAATTGGAAAAGTACCTGGCAAATAGTAAGCACACAATATATCCTAGCCATTATTACTATCATCTCAGAGACTGTTATGTCTTACAAATTCTGAAAAGTCAGGCACCATGTCTCTTTCTCACATCCTCAGAACAAATGACAGATGGATGGGAGGTTTCAGCTGTTAAATCCTTAAAATGCTGCAGGGCTTCAGATATAAAGGTTCAGTTAATATTTCCATAGAACACCCAATAACTAGCAGAAAGAAAGTTAATAAGGTGCTAGCTTATCTAACGGGACTGAACAAATAACCACAGATTTTTGGTATTCAAAGAGCCACAAGATTTCACACCAAGTATTGAAGTCCTATAGCTGCGAAGCGGTCAAAGCTAGTAGAGAGTCAGCCAATAGCCATAAGCTGCCAGAAAGCTCTGAATGAGGCCTGATATAAATGAGTGGTCACACTTAAAAGAGAAGTAAAACGAAAATAAAAATATGTAGAAATAACAAATGAAGTTTAAAAGAGAAAAAAAAAAAGTGTCCTTATTGTATTTCTTTATTTACCTATGACAGATTAGCAAAATAAATGTCTAGATAAATAAAGTTATAGCTTTTAAACAAATTCTTTAAAGTGTCTCCTTCAGTTAAATACACCAATGAGGGACTTCCCTGGTGGTGCGGTGGTTAAGAATCCACCTGCCAATGCAGGGGACACGGGTTCGATACCTGGTCCGGGGAGATCCCACATGCGGCAGAGCAACTAAGCCCGTGCTCCACAACTACTGAGCCTGCGCTCTAGAGCCCGTGAGCCACAACTACTGAGCCCACGTACCACAACTACTGAAGCCCGCAGGCCTAGAGCCTGTGCTCCGCAACAAGAGAAGCCACCACAATGAAAAGCACGTGCACCGCAATGAAGAGGAGCCCCGGCTTGCCGCAACTAGAGAAAGCCTGCACGCAGCAACAAAGACCCAATGCAGCCAAAAATATAAATAAATAAATAAATAAATACACCCATGAAAAAGACAAGTGAGTTGATCTAATCACAATAGTTTGTTACCTGAAAGCAGGGACTGTGTCTATATCACTCATTACTCTATCACTACTGACAAGTATGTTAACAAGCACATAGTATGTGACTAGTAAAATCTGTTAATTTAATGAATGAATGAAAAATGAACAATGCTCTGTGTTAATGAATCAGGTCTACATCTGAAAAAGCAACTTAATAATCAATATGTTAAGGTTCTGTTATCCTTAAATAGGTCAGGTGCTAATACATAATACATTTTCATGATAGATCTGGGTTTTGTCACGGAGATCCACAAGTTCCTAAAAGGCAACAATGTTTCACTCCTTTTTATCATTCCAAAAAAATCAGCACAGAACTCTGTATGCACCTAAGAGCTTAAGTTTTTCTTGAGAGGATGAATGACCTCTCTAGATAACTTTTTATTTATGAACGCTACGAAGTGGTTTCGCAGAATTACTATAACCCCAGACTGAAGAGCAAGTCTTGAATTACCATGGGTGGGAGGACAGGAAGAATCAAAATCTTTCAGAGGTGGAAAGGATGCATAGAAAATATGATGGATACGTGAAATACTGCTTAGTACAAGTGCATAAAAATACTTTTAAACATGAGATCCCAAAGGATCACCTAAAAAAGTTCACTCAGATTCAGTTCTAACTTGAGCCAACCATATTCACAAATTTATCCAAGTAACTGCTAATGTCATCTGTTAGAAGCAAACAGACTTAATTCTGGCAGACTTTTTCTATATTATAGGTCCATCTTCTAGAGTGTTCAATTCTATATTCTCTTTATGTTTAAATAAAAACTTACAAGCAGAGTATGTCTTTGGAATTCATCTACAATCCTCCTTACAGATTTTCAATGTTAATTTCTCCAGCAATGACCACATCAAAATCATAAATCCATTAACACATGATACATAAAAAGTAAAAACATTCTTCTACTACAAGTACAAAAGGAAGTAAAATAAATTATTTTATTTAAAAATTATTAACCCATCTATACTGTAACTATTTTCTATATAAAATTCAAGGGTAAAAATGTAAATCAATAATAATGCTGCAACTTCAGTTTGTAAGGTTATGAATAAGCAGTACCAGAAGGACTGATGTTTGGAAGAACACAGGAAAACAACACTTAATTTAAAAAAATTTTAGCCCCAAGTATTAACTGGTTCTCCCCAAAACTACAGACACTAAATTCCGACATGAAACATAATATTTTTTGATGGGTTCTAATGTATAGATTTTTGCCTTCTTCCCATTAACTGGCAAAACTTACAGAGGCTAATAAGTTCCTTCCAGTTCAGGAACTGATGATCCATTTAGAACAAGAATTTAAAATAGTGAAAAGTAAACTCAATTAGAAAATTATCTATCTTAAAAAATTATACTATGAAATACAGTGTACCATACAGAAAAATTGGAGGAAAACTTACTGTGAGTTTAGTTTACTCCTAAACAAACATACTGACTTTACACTTGGCTGCAAAAGCTTTATTAAAAGGTCATGTTAATACATAGTTTTTAAAAAAAAATTCCATGTATTTTCTAAAGGAGAAAAATAAGTCATGAGGCAAAGGATAAAAAAAGTGCATTCTCATGTTACTTAAAAACTGCACATGATTAAAAATCTTCACTAATGCTTTTGTCTTCTAATTAGAATTCATAGGAGTGTTTACAAAACAATACTGAACATGTTTTAAATCACATTACTTAAAATCACTCACGGATTCTTTAACACATCCTTCCTTTCTAATAAATTTCTGATACTCTCTGTCAGTCCTTCTCAAAGTTCAGTCTGTGGACTGATGTTGGACCAAGAATAGTTTGTTATCAAACAACAGAAAGGTAAACAAAGAGAACAAGCTTTGGGCAATGGTTTAAAGTAATTTGGTAGACCAATTTTGTTTGCTGTATATAATAATAAACTAGAGATTGTATTTTATAACAATTGTATTTTTTAACTACCTTAAAAATTGTACTATAAAATGTAGTGCAGCATATATAAAATGTTTAAGAAAACCTGTTAGTTTAGTTTATTCCTAAACTAATATCCCGACTACACATATAAAAGGTTTATTAAAAGATTACAAAACTAACTCAAAATGGATTAAAGACTTGAACATAAGACCTGAGACCATAAAACTCGTAGAAGAAAGCATAGGTGGTAAGCTCCTTGACATTGGTTTTGGTGATAATTTTTGGCGTTTGACACTAAAAGCAAAGGCAACAAAAGCAAAAATAAACAAGTGGTGAAACTATATCAAACTAAAAAGCTTCTGCACAAAGCAAAGGAACCCGTCAACAAAACGAAAAGGCAACCTATAAAGTGGGAGAAAATATTGGTACATCATATATCTGATAAGGGGTTAATATCATATAAGGAACTCATACAGCTAAACTGTAAAAAAAACCCCCAAAAACCACAAGCAATCTGATTAAAAAATAGGCAGAGGATCTGAAAGAATACAGATGGCCAACAGGTACATGAAAAAGTGCTCAACATCACTAATTATTGGGGAAATGCAAATCAAACCCACAATGAGGTTATCACCTCACACCTGTTACAATGGCTGAAGACAAGAAATAACAAGTGTTGGCAAGGATGTGGGGAAAAGGGAACCCTTGTGCACTGGTGATGGGACTGTAAACTGGTGCAGCCCCTATGGAAAACAGTATGGAGGTTCCTCAAAAAAATTAAAAATAAAACTAACATATGATCCTACAATTCCACTTCTGGGTATTTATCTGAAGGAAATGAAAACACTAACTTGAAAAGATACATGCACCTCTATGTTCACTGCAGCATTATATACAATAGCCAAGACATGGAAGCAACCTAAGTGTCCATGGATGGATGGATGGATGGATGGATGGATGGATGGGATGCATGGATGAAGAAAATGTGGTGTGTATGTATGCATGCATATATATATATATATATATATACACACACACACACACAATGGAATACTATTCGGCCATATAAAAGGAAGGAAATCTTGCCATTTTCAACAACATGGATGGTCCTTGAGGGCATTATGCTAAGTGAAGTAAGTCACAGAAAGACAAATACCTAATGATTTCACTGATACATGGAATCTTAAAACAAACAACCGGAGCTCATAGATACAGAGAATAGATTGGTGGTTGCTAGAGGCGGGTGGGCAAAATTGGTGAAACCTGTTAGTTTAGCTTACTCCTAAACAAACATACTGACTTTACACTTGTCTGAGTGCGTCCTAGACCTAAAAAGTCAGAACACGTATTTTGAGAAGAGCTTTATGGGGTTCATTCATATTCATATTCTCTAACTAAAGTTGGAGAAGAACTAGCCTATATTATCTTGTAAGTCATGTGGCCTGGTATACAGAAAAATAATATTAGTCGCTATTATTTCTTCTTCTGCACCACAAGTACCTCATTAAGTCTTACAGAGCTCACATTTTTAAACCATAATTCCCCTATCCTGTTCACACACTATATGCAACCAGGGAAAATTAGATAAAAGAAAGATAAAATGAGGTTCTGTTGCAAAAGAACCTTAGATTTTACATATTTTAAACCTTTTATCTTCTACTACTGTATGTCAACAGATTAAGACTGAACATAAAACTGCTCAATAAATACTTTAAAATATTTGCTGATATTCGTGAAATCAATTCAAATAAATCAAACCTAGGAATAACATAAGTTTATTAAAACCCATGCATTAAGAAGCAATAAATAACTGTAAGAAGACATGATACGATACCAGCCACTGAGCAAAGCAATGTTCTTACATTCAGTACAATAGCATATTTTAAAATAATTTCTAAAATACCAGTCCTATATGTTAAACATTTATTTTATAATATTAGGTGGGAAAAATTAGAACAAAAATTAATTGGTACATAGTATAATAATATTTAACCTCTATAAAGTTTATAGGAAAAAGACTAGAAAATTGTAACAAGTTTATAACTTTTTTATCTTACTTGCCTATCATCTCCTAAAATTTCTATGAAAACCATTTATTGTTTTTCTGAAAAATACAGTTTCTCAGTTTTTTTCCTTTAACATGATTGAAATAACATACTCTCATTGTAGAAAACTGGAAATGTAAAGAAACAGCATCAACTATGTAAGAAAAAAAAAGACTCCATTGTACCTCAACTGAAATGCAAACAACATTTTGACACATTTTCTTCCAATTTTTAAATGTTTCTAAAATAGTTCGAACATATAAAAATGTATGTAATAAACAGCCATGTATCCACAACTCAAGAAATAAAACATTGCCAGTATAGTTTAAAACCCTATGGAATTCTCCCAAATTCCCCTCAGAAGTAAACACTATCTTAAACTTATTCTGTTAAAAATCATTTTCATGCATTACTTAATACTTTTATTAAATATGCATATTCTCTAACTAAACAGAGCACCACTCTGCATGTTTTAAAATGTTATCTAAATAGTATACTTTTTTCTATACTCACTTAACAGTCAATATGTAAGACTGATATGTTGGAAAAGTGTTAACACTGGTAAATACATGTCACTACTGTATAATGTTCTATTTATAAAAATACCACAATTTATCTTCCCAGTCCCCTTTTGATGACATTTAGCTTTTCCACTATTACAAACAAGGCTGCTATAAACACTTTAGTAATATGTCTCTCTGTACACATATGAGAAGTTACGTGAAACATTTTAGGGGTTAATACCTAGGAGTAACATCACCGGCTTACAGAGCATACACAACTTTAAATTTACTAGATATTACTAAACTATTCTCTAGAATAGAAATGTATTATTGTTTAGGAAAAAAAATCTCTTACAGAATCAGAAAGTTCTCCATAGACAACCCCAAACTTCTGACAGAAAGCTTCCAAAGTCCACTTACAAGCTGTATCTAATTTGTGATGCACTTTCCAGTAGGCAAAAAGCAAAGCAATCAGCATTACATTTCCTTATTAGTTCATTAACCCTTATGTAGCTACATTCTTATCTGAAATAGTCTGACCTGGGTGCAAAGGCAATCCTTCACCATAATAAATGTTCAAGACATATTTGTTAAATGAGTTAATCTTCATTAGGCTCCTTAGTTCATCTTAAGGTTCTATAATTAAAACTGCAGTCATTATACCAGGTGTTGATACAGCAAAATTTGACAGAAGTAAGATATTTTAGTTTGTTGCCAGTATCTTGTCTTGATGCCCAGTGTTGTATAGGCTCTTAGAGCCATGGCAACAGTGTTGGCCGATACTGATTTTTAGAATCTGACTCACAGACACAATAATTCATAGTTCATGATTAAAACAACACTGCATATCTTAGGACCACAGGATAGGATACTTAGGACCATACTTTTGGATTCTGTAATGAGCCATGGTGATACGTACCACGCATCACTTACACTACCTCTTCCTGCCCCTATGACTAAAGCCACTCATTTTTAAGAGTAAATCTGAATTAAAAGTATAATAGTGAAACAATGTTCTTTTGCTAACTGGTTCATATGGGTGCTGAACCACTGGCTGAGACTTATTTCCCTAAAGATGAAAACAAATAAGCCATAGTTGAAGGGTCAGCGATTCCTTCTAGGAGTAATCCAGTCTTCATTCAATTTATCTGATTTAAGGTTTTCTATGCCTGCATTAATAATAGCATCAGCATACATTTAATGGTACTACTTGCCAGAACTTGAGTTAAGGGCTTCACTCATTATCCTTACAACCCCATGAACTATTATTCCCATGCCATAGATAAGGAAGTAGGCACAGAAATTTTACATAATTCACCTGGTATATAACAGTAAGTAGCAGGATGGGAATTTAAACCGAGGCAGTCTGACTCCATCCCATCATGCAATGCTGTCTCTCCAGAAATAATTGTTCCTCCCTGGAATTACTGTGAACTGAATGGCTCAATGATAGGCTGCAGCCACACAAAATGAAGAGTGTATTTACTCAAACATAGGTGATAAAGGAATAGAGCCAGGAAAATAGAAAAACAAAAAAAATTTTAAACCACCTAATTTGGCTAGTGGTGCTCAAAATAATAGGGACAGTCAAAAGAGCTTTTGAGAACTTTTTGAACCCATGGATTGTGATGGAGAAAAAGCAAACAAAATGGGAAATGGAAAATCTCCTTTGGTAAGTGGATATCAAGTACAGGCATTCATTCCTCCTGAAGAACATTCCCCTTGCCCAAGGTGGTAATAAACTGCAGCAATCTTCTGTGATGTTGACATAATTCCTACAGAGAATGCAAACAGAGGCTCCAACAAACCTAGAAGGAAATTTCTACCTTTAGGACCAGTAGTTGAGTTCCCTCCTGTAAGATGGAGTTTATGATAATAACTTGGCAATTACAGTTAAGAATTATTATTCATTATAACAAAATGGGGAGAAAAATTCTAGAGAAAAACTGTGTAACTCCATTCCAATAAACTAAAGGGGACATCTGAATGACCTGGTTGTTAGGCACTGAAAATTGCAAAAAAATATACATATATATTCCCACAGAGATAAAAATCTTTAGGGTAACAGCCTGAAATCCAACTTCAACCTGAGGCTCAACCAGAGAAAAAGTATCAGATGAGGCATCTAGTCTTCCTTAGGGAATTTGTGATTTGTTCTGCAGCAATGAAGCTACCCAGATATAGCAACTGAATGTAAAAGGATTAGTTATACACAAACCCATCGTCCCCTTCTTCAGTTCCTAGATCTTCAAAGCCCATGGTGGTTACCTGGCTAGAGGATCACAGGTACCATATGGATATTCCAACAAAGAAAGGGCAAAAAAGAAATTTTTATTTCTACGTAATACCAAAGGATGGTAGTGCCCCTGTTTTCTGATCTATACAGTTTTTCTTGCAGTGTTCGCAGCAGCTGAAATGTCAGGACTTCCTGTGAAAAGCAGAAAGGCATCACCATCAGATATGAGAGGCAGGTGTAACTACTCTGAAAATATCTGATAAATAAAACCTAACTTTTAGAGATGACTTTTTAATGATAAATGGGCTTCTGAAAACTAAGCCTGGTCCTCTTAGCAGAGACTTCAATATCAAATGAGTAGCTTAGAGAAAGAACTCAGCAAGTTTTTCTTGGATTTTGAACAATCCCTCATTTTTAACTTCAGAATTTTTTAGTTTGACAAAGCATTTAAAATATTTCTGACAAAGCTTCTCTTTCTTAATTTAAGAAAGCATTTTAAAAATTATATTTGTCTATAAATATCCTACAACTGCAGCTTTAGAATCACTGTATTTCCCATCCATATGTTAACACTTCAAAGCTGTATGTAAAGAAACTTTTCTCTTCTAGATTAGCCTTTACTGCTATGGAGATCAAAGGAATTAAATTCTAAATACATTACCCTCCCTTTTCGCGGCACTTTTCTAAAGACCCATTACTCACTTTTGCATGTTGTCAACCTCCTTGCTTTTAAGAATCAGCACGTGAAGCTATCTCCTTTTCCATCAGTTGCCTAACCAGCAAGGCCTCTCTCTGAGTAACTCCAACATACTGCTGACGAGTGACCCCTTCGGGGAGCACTCATTCATCAATTTGAAAAACATATACTAGATTTGAATATGAGCAAATCAACTTTTTTTAATCACTAAAAGCAGGACTTGTGTGGCTACTCAAATGTGTAGATATCATAATTTACCCATATCACCCATATCATACATATATTTATCTAACCAAATTATGTGAATTCATTAAAGAGAAAGCAGAAAAAAATTAATGTACTAAAAACAGTTCCACCCCTCTTTCATTCTACTAAGAAAAGCATGCACCCTAGAGTGAGTATGAGAAGCAGAGGTGAATCTATTGTTCCCTCAGTTAGTATGAGCTTTGAATGCTTCTCAGTGGAAGCATCTCACTCCATGACCATGATTCTATTGCATAAGGACAGTATTCTTCATGCAACATGGTAATCAAACACAAACCAGAAACTTCATCAAGTTGCAATCAAACAAATAGCTATCTATTATTAGAGAAAAACTTGGCTCTGATATGTGTATGTGTATTCTACATATCTAGCTAAATGAAACTGACAAGGAAATTTAAGTGGCATTAATTTCTTAGAATACTTCTAGCTAATACACATAATTAAAAGTAAAAAGAACAACATAGTTATTTCCTTAAAAGTAAAATTATACTGTAATTCAGACAGTCTAAATCGATACTGTTTTACTATATTTGCACCCAGTACAAATTTTTCAGATACTTAAAAAATATAAGATTAGATAAGCACATTTGCACATCATATAAAATTTTTGGATACTGAGAAAAATAGGAGACCAGCATTTCTTTGATAATCAGTACTAGTTCACAGTACTACCAGTCTTTTTTTATATACCTCCTAAGAGAGATCGGGAGATGTGCCACTTAGATATCATGGCTAATAGTGGCAGAAACTGAACTATCATCTACTTGAACCAATGTGACAATTTCATTCATAGTAGTACCTTAAATTGATTTTTCTCTTTTTTCTGCCTGTCTGCTTTGAGTTCTTATGTTTTCAGTGTGTACTATTAAGTTCTACTGTAGATGCCAACAGGTGTGTTTATCAACACTTCTGAGAGGGGATCTTCTTGTCTCTATTCCTCTTGACTTTCTTCTTGTTTTCCTCTTCCCTATAACTACCTCTTTTTTCTTTTACCTGTCTTTTCATATCATTTTAATCTAGTTACTTATGAAATTAAAGAGGTCAAAATGTGCATGCGGAAGTGTGACAATGCATATGTATATGTAAGTACTAATGCCAGTAATGTATCAGGCACTGTGCTAAGTGCCAGAATACAAGGATGAATAAAACAGTCTTTGCCTTCAAGGAGCTCACAGTTTGGAAGAAGAAAGAGACAATACTTGAAAATGTTTTAATAAACTGAGTAACTTTTGTATGAAGTCTGAGCCTCATATGTTTCACATTATAGCTTCCAAAGGCTTAATTACTAATATTAGATTCCCTATTAGTTTAAGGGACAAGTTGGCACGACCAGTGATATTTTAAAAGAAGCCCAAGCCAGTCTGCCAACTTCCAAGTTAAACTTCCTGGGTTGGGTGTAGTTTAGAATATGGCAATATACCAGCACAGCTTCAAAGCAGAATAAGCAGTGCCATTAAGGCAGAAGAAATACTGCATTAAGAGCTGCTAAGAATGCCCTAAGGCAAAATGAAACGTTGATAACTGGAAAACAAAAATGTCAATAAGCACGCCTCTGGTGGCATCATAAGAATCACAGCTAATTTTTACTGAGTGACTACCATATGCTAGCACCGTGTTAAGGGCTGTCAGGTATTATATCAGTTAATTTAAACTATATATCGATACCATATTTTCTCCATCTCATAGATGAGGAAATTTTATCCTAGAGAATTTATATAACTTTCCCAAGGTCAGAGAGTGGTAGAGAACTGATTTAAACTTGGGAACTATGATAGCAGATGACTTAATGTTAGCCACTAATTTAAAAAAAAATTTTTTTTTTTAAACACAATAGTGAAACAGGGTATCAAAATTCCAAAGATCTCTTGAATAAGCCAGTACTTTCAGTATTGTGCAGGAAAAGCTAATAGTGCTGGCTTCACTTCTCCATTCATTTATAACGTGCTACTCATAGGGCTCCTACTGATGAAGCAAATCCATGGTCCCTGTCAGACTAGCTTAACTAAAAACTACATTTCCACTTCCACTTCCAGACAAGATGGAGTAACAGACCAGATTAACCCTCACACTTGAAACAATAAAAAAAAATAAATAAAATACATTAAGCAAGAGTTTTGAGACATTGGACATGGTCAGTGCAGGACAGTGATCCCTGAGAGAGGGGAAACAAAGTGAATCCTATGATTGCTGGGGGGAAGGGGAGAGGCAGAAGACAGGGAGAAGAGGAGGAAAAGGAAGAAGGAGAAGAGGGAAAAGAGATGGTAACTTAGAACTCTATACCTTGTACAAAAAATTAAGAATATTTCAGACACATGGAACATGAAAAACTTACCAGCACCAGACCTACACAATGAGGAATGTTAAAGGAAGTTCTTCAGTCAAAAGGAAAATAACACCAGACAGAAATACAGATTTACACAAAGAATTAAAGCATGTACTCTGGCTACAATGGAATAAATTAAATATCAATAATAAAAACATATCTACAGAATCTCCAAATATTTCAAAATTAAACAATATAACTGTAAATAACCCAAGGGTCAAGGAAGAAAGCAATAGGAAAACTGGAACAGAGCAGGACCACCCCCCACCCCCCGCCCCAAGTACAAAACCGAGCAGTTAATGATTAGGACAACAGAGTCACAGACTCAGTGTCTGATGCACACTCCTGAATTGTTTTACAGATACTATAACTGCCACCACAGGAAAAAAGCTAACTGCATGATGACCAGACTGTAGCCATGACATAAGCTGCTCCAGCTTGAGCAGTATTGAATCTATGGCTAGCACAATTCCAAGAACTGGCCTCAAGAGAATGGGATGAACATAATTGCTCATAATAATCTATATCTTTGTGGGCATCAAAGAAATTGTAGCTTTCTCTACCTGTATATGTAAGCAGACAACTAAAATTATCAGCAGAGATGCTACAGACCCATGTTGACACCCTCCACTCTGAGACTATAGCACTCTATGCCAGCATGAAGAAGTTACAAAAGACAGACCTTCACCCCTAACCCCACAGAAATGGAATGATGTTCTGACAAGTGGGGATTTGTAAGCAGCTCTTTGCAGGAAACCACCCTCAGCAGGAAGCCCCTTTTCTTGTCACTTTAGCAAAGCTATATTGTAACTAACTTTTAAACCAGGTGCCACCATGTTCTACTCATTTCTGGCCCAAGCACACCTTTCAAATCTTTTAATCACACAGTACCTTGCCTAACTTGTCAGTTCTTTCCATAGATCAAAGAAGTAGAAATGAAGAATAAGCAATGAAATGTAGAAATGAAGATGACCAGATCTCTCCCTTAGCTTCCCCTTCAGTCATCTCCCGAACAAACTTTGTGAACAAGATAACATCTAGAGGAAGATCACAAGAAGTCAACGAGCCTGCGAGCAGTGGGGGGATGGTGATGACTCTGACCCCCCTATCTCAATGATTAACTGGATTACTTCCCTCCTTCTCTTTAAAAGTTTCATGGCTGAGCAGAACCTTCGGAGGTGGTTTGTGGCGGATGCCGAGTCCACCATCTGCCCAGATTGCCGGCATTCTGATTAAGGGCACCTTTCTTTTCTACTGTTTGTGAGTACGTAACTGATTTTGTAAGTGGGAGGTGGTGGGACCCGATTCATTCGGTAACAAAATTATAAAGTATTTTGAACTGAATGAAATGAAAACACAAAATAGGAATAATTGTGGGATGCAGGTAACACCATGGTCAGAGGAAAATTTATAGTACTAAAATGCCTGTTAGAAAAGATGAAAGATCTCAAATCAATGACCACAACTTCCACCTTAAGAAACTAAAAAACAAAGAGCAAACTAAACTCAAAGTAAAGGTAAGAGTAGAAGTCAAACATATTGAAAGCAGAAAAACAATTGAGAAAGCCAAAGAAACAAAAACTAGTTCTTCGAGAATGTCAGTAAAAGAGATAAGCCTCTAGCCATACTGATCAGGAGAAAAAGAAACAATTCACCAATATCAGCAATGAGGTAGGGATTTTAACTACAGATCCTACAAATGCTGTGCCAGGCAGACTCTAAGATGGCCCTCAATGATCTATGTCATCTGGTATTCATACCCCTATATAAGCCATTCCTCTTCAGTGTGACCTGGCCTAGCGACTTGCTTCCAATCAACAGAATATTGCAAAAGTGATGGGATGCCATTTCCATAATTAGGCTTCATAATACTGTGCCTTCTATCTTCCTAGCAGACCCCTCTTCCCTTGATGGCTACGATGAAGTAAGCTGCCATGACGGAAAGGCCCAGCTGGCAAGATACTGAGGGCAGCTTCCAGCCAACAGGGGACTTTGATCCTTAGTTCAACGAACCAAAAGGAACTGAATCCTGCCAAAAAACACATGATCTTGGAAGCAGATCCTTCCCCAATCAGTCTTTCAGATGGGACCCTAGTTCTGGCCAATACTTTGCTTACAGTCTTATAAAAGACCCTGAAGCAAAGGACCAAGCTAAGCTATACCTAATTCCTCACCCACAGAAACTGTGAGTCCATAATGTGTACTATTTTAAGCCACTAAAATTGCAGTAATTTGTTATTATAGCAAGAGATAACTAATATAAATATTTAAAAGGTAATAGAGAATTATTATGAACAACTTTATGCCAATAAGTTCAACTTAGATGAAATGGACAAATGGACATATTTCTTAAAATACACAAACTAACAAAGCTCACTCAAGAAAAAAAACTGAATAGTTCTTATCTACTAATAAAGTTAAAATTAAAAGCCATCTCCCAAAGAAAAATCTAGGCCCACATATCTTCACTGGTAAATTCTACCAAATATTTAAGGAGGAAATAATACCAACATTACATAAATTCTGCCAAAAAATTAAAATAGAAGTAATAATTCTCAACTCATTCTTTGAGGCCAGTATTATCATGATATCAAATTCTGACTGACAGCACAAGGAAAAAAAATCATACAGATCAGTATTACTCAAATATAAAAATTCTTAACAACATTTTAGCAAATTGAATTCAACAATATATAAAAGAACAACACATAGTAATCCAGTGCTATTTATCTCAGGAATGCAAGGTTGGTTTAAAATTAAAAATAGTAATCAATATAATCCCACAGCAACACACTACAAAAGAAAATCCATGTGACCACCTCAATGGATGCAAAAAATTATTTTAATAAAATCCAACACCCATTTTTGATAAATACTCTCAACAAATTAGGGATAAAAGGAAATTTCCTCAATCTAATAAATCACATGAATGAAACATATAACTAATGTCATGCTTAATGGTGGAAGACTGGTTGTTTTTCCAAACATCAAGAACAGGGCAAAGCTATCCACTCTTATCACTTCTATTCAACACTGTACAAGAAATCATAACCAATTCAATAAAGGGGAAAAATCCAGATTGGAAAAGGAAAAGTTAAATTCTCATTATCCAAAGAGAAAATCCTCCAGCATGTACAAAAAAACTACTACAGCTATTGAGTTTAGCAAGGTGCAGGATACAAGGTCAATATACCAAAACCTATTATAGTTTTTATATAAGGCATGAACAACCAGAAATTGAAATTTATAACAGCATCAAAAATTATTTAGTGATAAACTAAAGATGTGTAATATGTGTTCACTGAAAACTATAAAACATTACTAACAGAAATTAAAGAAGACTTAAGAGAAAGTTATACCATAGTCACTGATCAGAAGATTCCACATTGCTAAAATATCAGTTCCCCTTAAACTGATGAGAGTCTATGCAATCCCAACCAAAATCCCAGAAGATTTTCTAGAAACGGATACGTTGGTTGAAAATGTTTCAGTGTATATGCAATGTACCTAGAATAGGAAAAACAATTTTGAAACAGAATAAATAAGGTTGGATGACTTACACTACTTGATATCAAGATGTATTTTAAGGTACAGTGATCAAGATAATATGGTATCGATGTAAAGGTTTAAAAAAAATCAATGGAACAGAAAAGAGAGTTCAGAAATTGATCCTCACATACACAGTTAATTGATTTTCAACAGAGATAACAGGGGAATTCAATGGGGAAAAGGACAATCTTTTCAACAAACAGTGCCAACAAAACTGGATACTCTTATGCAAAAAAAAAAAAAAAAAAAAAAATCAATTTTGACCCTGAGTTTATACTTAACCAAAAATGAACTCGCAATGGATCACAGATCTAAATTAATAGTTAAGTGTATAAGTTGTCTAATTTACTATTTCTTGAGACTGTTACTATCAGTCAAACAATTCATAGGTAACACAGAAGGATTCCACGGTAGGAAAAAAAATGTGAGAAGAAGTATATTCTATTCCTTTCTTAAAGATTTATAATTTACAATAATATTAAAAACTGAGACACCTAATACCAACAAGGAAATCTATCTAATTTTCTTTATCTCAATAATACATAAATATATTGGACCACAGAGCTCTGTATTTACATATTGTTTATTAATAACCTATTGAGCCCAGTTCTAGAAACCCTGATAGTGCTCAAAATTTTTTGTTTTACATGTTAGGAATTAAGTCCAGAATAAGTAACTCATCAGTCCTCTGTTCTTTGTATTACAAAACATCATTTTCACTTGATATGCTCTGGAGGTTTTATAACCAAGTATTGCTTATACTTTTGTGCTTCTACTCTCCCTGGGCCTTCATTACTACAACTTCTATCATTCTGTGGTATAACAATCTGTTTTTCTCATGAGAAGGAGCACTCCTTTTGCCCAGGAAATGTGGACTGATCATTTTCATTTTGCCCAACTAATGCCAGTGACTAGAAAATAGTGAAATCTCAATAAATGCTTCATAAGTTAAAAAAAGTGGGAGAAAAAAGGATTTTCATGTGAACAGCCCACAAACTAAAATATGGACACCCAAGAGAAGACTGTAAAATTCCAAACTGGGAAGGAAGATACTGAGGAAAAGTGATCTAAGAGAGCAAGGTAGGGTTAGTGGAAAATGAAGAAAATATTTACAGAGCAAGAACTCAGAAAAGTCTAAGCTTAATAAGATTTCATGGTATCACCAATGCAGAGAAGACATTTGGTTCAGTACAGCTGATACTTCATTGTTTAATCACTAAATAATTTCCTATACTACACACCAGGAACATGATTTGCTCCATGCAAAAAGCAGCAGATTGATTATGATATAAAACCACATGAAAATAATTACTTCATTTGACAGCACAAAGGATTAAGTATCTGTTCAATATGTTGAAGGAAAACAGTCCAAGCTTCTTATTCTCAGAATAAAAATGTTAGAATATATAACAAAAGTACATCACAAAAGGAACTGACATTAATTGACCATGCTAAGCCTTTGACATACATAAGCTCACTGAGGTCTCATCACTACCTTGTGAGGTAGATATCTTTCAAACAGATTTGAGGAATTAACTGAAGCCTCCTCTTTTAGAATCTGCATTCTGTCATAAGAATGTAGGTTAATAAGAATCTACGTTCATAAGAACCTGGATTGCCCACTTTTATTTTTCCCAATAATCTCCAAATCCCAAGATCTGTTCATCTGCAATGAACTTTTCCAATAATTTCAATTTTATAAACATAATTAACTTTTCCTGACTTATAGGACCTCTTGGTGGGCATTTAAAAACTGCAACAGGTCCCTCATCTTGTTCAGGACATACTCCAGGAATTCAAAACAGCTGTCTTTCTAAGGAGCATCCAAGACTTGTAAAATTCTTAACATGGTTTTATATCAAAATGGAGTAACTTTTCATGAGACTGACTGTAAAAAGAGGAACACTTATAGACTTTTTAATAAATTACACATATGTGCTAAATACTTTATTCCTCTACTTAATTCTCACACACTTCTTATGAGATAAATCTCTTTGCAGATGAGAAATCTGAGGCTCAGAGATTAAGTTATTTTATCCTTTCCAAGGTCAAAGACAGTGGTGATACCAGGAAGCAAACTTATCTGATTCATTCCATGGCTTATATCTTTATGCATAAAATGTGAATAATATTTTTATAATAAATAATGATAGTAACATCATCTTACAACTTCTAGAGTATGTGTCAAAGTCCTGGACAAGTAGTAATAACAACTATTTTGGGGTCTCTCTTAAACTTCAGCAAGTGTGATATGGTCCAAAGGGACAGTAATTTAAAATCATACTGCCCGGTTACTACTCTTGTGTGCTTAATATCTGGTAAGTTATCTACCTTCTCTGAGCCTCAATTTCTTCACCTCTAAAATGGATGGGATTTTTTAAATGGCTTCTTGATGAGCTGGTATGAAACTTAAAAAAAGGTAACATGTGAAAGATTTTAAACTATATTGTGACAAAAGGTACTTGTAAATATTGTTACTAATTAAAACAGGCTAAGCAGGCCTAAAAATGTCTTCTGCCAGAATCTACCCTCCATTATTTTCTCATGAATAAAAAACATTTAAATTTATAGAAAACAATTTTTTTTAAAAGCTGTCAGAAAATAAATCCTCAACAATTACAAAAAAGGACATAAGAGAGAGTCAAAGATTATTATGTTTTGACTTCCACTTGTTAACTTTAAAGACCCAACACTGAGAAGATTAAAAAAAAGAGAATTGTAAAGATCAATCCTGATAAAGATGCTATTTCACAGGCATACAAAGTTAAATGAAACTCACAATGAGGTGAGAAACTGACATACAGGCTCTTTCCAAAAGATCTGTTAGAGCATCTCAACAGGCATTGTCCCTGTTGAATGGTTAAACTGAAAAAATAGGTTTGACTGGCTTAAAAATGGGAAAGTGGACAATCTGATAGCTATGTGATTTCTTTCATTTTAAATATCTGCTAGCAAGAGATTTAAAGGAGCTTACATCATCTTAACCCAATTTTTTTCTTATCCAAAAACATTATGATTACAATTTATAGGCAGGTGCTGTTTGAACAGGACCAAGAGTAACAAACAACGTTTTCTCTCATGGGTTTATTTGAACCTAACTTTAAAATACACCCTTTTCTTACCCACAGTTTTCTTCACATTCAGAACATTCAGAAGGAGCAGTTACATAACAAAACAGAGATTAATGGGAACATAGATGCAATATATAGAAAACACTTACTTTAATTCTCTGTCCCTCCTGTCTTGCTTTGCTATTTAACTGCTTCATCTCGTGTTTTGTACCTGAGATCAAGAGGCATAAAATACTATTTCAAAATTTGTGTGTCCTTTCTAATTATTGCATTTGATCCCCTAGTAGCTATAAAACCTATACCATTATCCCCCTCAAAAATAAAAACAATGCAAACAGTAAACAATCTAGAGAAAATATGTGCTCTAAGGGAGAGAACTTTATTACCCATTAACGCTGACAAATGGGGGACAATGAGTAAAAACTATTTTATTTACTTTTTATTCACACAACTAGATTTTCCCATTTGTAAGGGAAGCTATTTATCAAAATCAAACAATCTGGTAGTTGTATAACACAACCACAGCTAACTTGTCAAAGGCTAAATAAAACACATGGAGTTTAATTCAGGAGTCATCATTCTCTGGGGGTAGTGAGTCTACATGATTTCATATCTTCCTCATTCACCAAGTGTGCCAGTTTCTTTTTCCTTTGTGACATCTCTCCTCTTTCCATTATTTTGTGATCTTGATCCTATCATCCCAATCTAAGTCTTTTTTCATCCCAAGTGGGCCTGTGTAGTAACATCATATCAGATTACCCAATTTCTTGTCTTTGGATCCATCCTTCATACCACAGTATATTGATCTTTATAAAACCCTTTGTGCCATTCCCTGTGTCAAAGTTTATTTTTAATTGGTTCTCTGTTTCTCAAAGGATAGACTTTATTTCTTCTACAGAAAGGTTATCTGCCTTATCACACTATTCACCTACAAAGCAAGGTGATTTACTATTTTCTAAATTTGGTGATTTTGGTGACTCTGTAACTTGTGGTCCCATCATTCTACATTTCCAGAAAGAGTTGTCTTCCTTTCAACCTTATTCACACAAATACTGTTTGTCCTACAATATTCTACTCAAATTCTTCCTATTCTATTAAGTCTTTCCTGACCACTCAAAGTAATTTCTCCCTCTCCTGTAATCTCATGGTAATCAGTGAAATTACTTTGGTAATTAATTATTTGTTGCCTAATTAAAGCTTCTCACTGCTGCCTTAAAAGAGTTAAAGTTTTATAGTTTATTTAAAATAAAGATGACTTGGTAAGTATGACTTGTATTTCCAACCATATTTCCTGAACTCTAAGATACACATTTATTCACTTTCGACATTTCAGAAACTGAGTGCATCTACAAATCTCAGCAGGGTAAAACTGGGGAACCACAGTAAGAGCAAGTTCCTTAAAAGCAGGCAGACAACACTGTCATCCTTACTTACAAGGGTAGCTCTCATGCCACTGTGTTCTGCTGGGAGAAGAAAACAACACGTTCTCTCTGCTCCTAGGTACTCCCAAGGCCTCTACTGTCAAATGTAAATGAACTACACACCAGGTTCTCTCAAAACTCCACCCAGTATAACCCTTCCTGGGGTCAGAATGACCCCTGTTTGTTTTGCATAGATAGCATGTGAAGGGAATTAAGCCCCTATTATGCCATCTCCAACTTGCTACCCATCAAACTTCAGAGTGGTTATTAGCCAAACTCTTCCATATATATGAAGGAACAGATATTGAATACTTGCTAAGAATGGAGAGAGCACTAAGCAAAATTAAAGATCCCTTTAGCCACATCTAGCAGAAATGGTCCAAAGTTGTTAGAGAAGTAACATTAAATGAATACAGATAACCTTACGGACTCATTTTAGTGTCCACAGAATCTGAAAGCTCTATGTTTACTCTAGTTGAATTTTTATTTGTTTTTGTTTCCTTTAACCCAAGTACCTAATCTATGGCTTTGTGTATGACTCTCAGAAGTCTAGAACAAATTCTGAATCCTTGTACCCTAATATTTTCATTTTTCTACCTGATCTGGTCTGTCAGGCTGCCATCCACGTGTATTCCTGACAGCTGATCTGAGAAATGACCACTGCTGGTGCTTTTTAAATAAACTGAACCCTCATATCCCTTCACTGCAACAGGTAGCACAAGTCACAGTATATTTACAATGAAAGACTTCAAAACATATCAACTATTTATCCCTTAACAGAAAGTCCCTGAGATTATTTTGTGCTGAGTCATACACAGCAGCTAAGCTAAGTATTTTAAAGCCAACTCACCACCACATAACTGGTTTTCCCCTTCTCCACTAATAGGCCTAAGTCCGGAACTTCAGTAAGGTAGTTATTATTAGTATCCACCACCTCCGGCCCCCACAACCAATGCAAAAGGGAAAAGAAAAAAAATGTTTGCGGCAAAGAGAAGCAACGTGCCTAGAGTCATACAGCTAAGAAACAGGAGTGCCAGAAACCGCACAGGCATCTTAATTTCAACATTCAAGCTCTTAAATTCTACACTATTCTGCCTCACGAAACACTATACTTGCCAGGCAAATTTTTTAAAAAATCAAATAATGTCCAATGCCCTCTTTATCAATTGCAGATCCTCTTCTTTTTTCATCTTTGTCCTCTCTCTCCTCCCATTCCTTCAGTATATGGAAGAAAATTTAAGACAATTCTTTGAGTTGGGAAATTCTAAGGTAAGGGGGTTAAAAATACTAGCACAGAATTCAGAATATGTGAGTTCTAGGCCACAGTCTGTCATTAACTAGGCAAACTTTCTGGCCAAATCTCATGTGTATTTTGTATCAACAGCACACATCTCAACCTAGCCAAATCTCATACTCTCTTAAGTTTCCTCCTCTACAAACTAAAAGGACTGGATATAAATAAAACACCTTCTAGTTTTGAAAATTCTTCTAGCTTTCAAAATTTGAATATTGCAAAATGGGGAGGGAAGGAAGAACAACACGAGCGAGATTGTTTCATTCTGCAAACCATATTATAAAGAGAAGGGAAAACCATGGTAGAAATTTAGCAATTAGAAAAAATAAGCACTCAAACTCTACTCAATTGAATGTTGTTTCTTTTCCAAAAATAACTACCACAATGGGTTATATGTAACCTGAAAATACTTATGATTAAACTGCCAACTCCTGGGCATTGATGGTACCTATAAATATAATTTCTATTAGTGGTTACCTACCAGTGAACTCATACCTTTTAAATTAAGGAATGCAAAACTCTGTATTGTAGGAAAGAGTATCAACAGAAAGACTTCTCTTTCCTATGAGCCCTCTCATAACCCCTTGCCCAGGGTATAAACTCCAAAGGTACTTCAGCACTGTGAGCTTGGCCTAGGTTGGGTAGCAGAGCTTAAAAGGGCAGGAAAACCAAGATGACATGGCCCCTTGGAATTTCCGTAAACTAAAATGATCAGACAACATTTTTGAAACAGAATTTGTACATGAGGAAATATAAGCATGAAAATACATAATAAAATATTAGATATTTGGAGAAAATAATAATGGTGGCAATAATAGTAACAGCAGCTTTCATTTACTGTTATCAATAAATGAAATGAAATACTTCATAGCTATTATTACACTCCATCTTTACCAAAATCCTACAAAGTATCTGTAAGATTATCATAATTATAGAGATTAGAAACCTGAGGCACAAAGAGGTTATGTAATTTGTCCAAGGTCACAGAGCACAACTCTTCAGAGGCTGTGATCTTAAATAAAATGCTTCACTAAGCAGTGTCATCAATCAGGGCAATAATTTGTAAGCACAGAAGAAAGCCCTATAACCATTAATTAATACCACCACCATCTACTTCAAGCTTCACCACCTTGTATCAATTTTGGTTCTTTCCCCTCCTCGATCTCCAAACACAATTAATCTAGTATATCTAATGATTATTCCTCAATTTGATTATATTCAGCAAACACATACAGAGCATTCATTATATATAAAGCATTACACAGACAAAAACTTTTATATCAAAGTTTGTCAGAAGACTTCTGCATTCCCAAGAAAGATATTGAAGGGGAAAGGAAATCAATTTTATTTATGTCCTTTACAAATCTAAAAGAAGTAAAAGTATAGTATTAATAAACATGACTGAATCAGAAAACAATTCTTACTCATTACACTTAGAATGCAGCACATTTGCAAATGTATTCATTCATTTAAATTTGTTTGTTACAAATAAATCTAGTTGATAAATTCTGACATATATAAGATTAAAGCCAACACTTATAGAATACTCACTAGGTACCAGACACTGATCTAAGCACTGCCCACTGTACATGTATCTCATTTAATTCTCACAACAACCTTGTAAAGTAATTATTATTATCCCCATTTTAGAGATGAGTAAACAGAGGTACAGTAAATTTAAGTAACTGGACAAGAATCACACATGCAGTAAGTGGCAGAGCTGGGATTCATCCCAGGTAGTCTGGTTCCAGAGTATGTGCTCTTAATCATTGCCTTCTAAAGAAAGGGGGGTGGGGGGAATCTGAAACTAGAATAAATCATTAACACTGTAGAAAATAAGAAAAATCATGATATTCTCTGGCCTTTATGCCTGGTTACAAATGTCAAATATAGAAAACATTCATTTGTAGGAAAGAATAAAAAATAAGGGAGGGAGGGGACAAACTCATTAATTAATTATACCTCTGCCCATGTCTAAATTATCTGAGATTAATCGCTCCTTTCAGTCTCTGGTGCTTTAAATTCAATCACCACTTTCACAAATTTCTGAAAATAGAAGCGCTATTCAATCATGATGATGCTTTTATCTGTTCACGTGTGTGTTTTTGTTCTGCACAGGTGGGGAGTAGGTCAACGGTGCTGTGGGTAGTTCTGATAACCGGAAACTCAACCAACCACCTGTACGCTATGAGGCTACTTTTCTGGTGGATTTGGGAAAAACAGGGAAGACACACTAGAAAGAGCTCTGCTGTAGTGACTTTTCTTACTTCTGAAAGAATGGGCATAGGGTAAAACACTGAAAGAAGTTTGTGGGCTCTTAGCCACACAATTCCAGTGGAACTCACTTATGCATCAAGGTTACTAGAGCAGAATGGTATCTTCATCAAAATTAAAGTCAGGACCTATTAGGCAAAAAGTATAAAGAGAAAAAATTCTCCTTGAAAAGTTGTTAAATAAATATTGATCTCAACCTTCATGATTCTGTATAGCCAATCTTGTACACTAAAATGTATAGTAATACAGTATCAATAGAGTTCATATGCTAAATACTGCTTTACAGTACTGCAAAAAATTATTCTTTCTCCCTTATAGTTCTGAGTGGAGGGAGAAGAGCAGCAACTCAGACAGCTGAATCCATCTAAATTAAAAGCATATGCTTTATAACTCCACTACACTACGCATTTTGCAGTTTTTTAGATACCTTTTTATCATGACCTACCACAAAAAGTAAAATTAAAAATTTTTCTATCATTAATGTATAATCAAATTATTTATTAAATGAGATTTCTGTGATGGAAATGTGTTATTTATACAATATAGTAAAGTCTAAATAAATGTCTTTCACATAATTTCTACAAAGGCATCTGCAATTTCATTAAAACTTAAACTGACTTGTTAATTTTACTAACAATGTGTCAAAACTAGTTTTTAGCCAATATCGTTATTTATTTCTAAATTTAAAAAACTCACCGTATTAAAATACTCAGGAGAATGAAGTACTTTGTTCAACTGAGATTCTTATTAACAAAATTATATCCATCTATACTTATGATTATGAAAAACGTAGTCAAGATGGTGAAAGATATTTAATAATAAAACTCAAAAAGTTGACAATCTTCCTATAAGGAGTGCTGAGGACAGCTTCAAAGATAACCATAAATGTCTCTCCCTGATGAGAAGAGTTCAGGGGAGAAATAAATGGTTTGAAATTGTAAATAAAATATAACATCTTGACTAACACTAACACTAATCATGACTAGGATAAAGGAAGACAGTTATTGGAAGAGTAGATTTCACTGGGAACAAAAAGAAAGGAGGGCAGTAAATCACTGTTCTATCAGATCACTCAGTAGACAGGCAGGGAAAAAAATGTGTGTGAATAGTGTGTGTGCGTGTGCGCGCGCACGTGCATGTGTATGGCTGTATGGGATATCTTGAGATTAATCTGGATTTTTATAATAGAAAACTACTATAAAATCAATTTAACTTTTCACTGTACATAACATACACTGAAAAAAACAAATTAAGAATAAAAAACTGCATTTCACATTTGACCTATAGATCAAATAGCAAAAAGAAAAGCAAGATTTGCTTTGAAGTCCATCTCTAAAGGTAAACTTAATTTCAGGAACATGAAATATATAAATGTTTGGATATATTATTATGGTCTCTTCTCCTAAAATCCTACTTAGTACTCAAGTAGAAAAACACTGAAAGTTTGAAAGGGAAGTAAGGTACAAAGGCACCACTTAATGTATATTAAGAAATAACATGTTATCACACAGTAACTCAAGGCTCTGAAAGAAAATAATCCAGTATCAACTAGTATTGTCCTCTAATACATAAAATCTCTACTTCAAAATCGAAACAGGAAACTTATCTTTCCTATTCACAATATTATTCAAAAAATAAAAAAAATTTAAAGGTGGAAGGAAATTTGGATATCAACCAGTTTACCCACAAGATAAAATATCACGTCCAAGATTAAGTAGCAAGTTCAAAGTAGTGTCAATAGTAGATCCTGTGATACCGAGGACAGTGCTGTTTACACTACAACTCAGCTTTCACAGCACTGATTTGAGAGAAGGGAACACTAAAACCCATGTTTAACAGTCTCTCTCTTCAGTTTCCTGGATTCCACAGGACTATCCCAGTTCTTCTCCCAAGTATTTAAAATAAATTAAACATATTTACAGCCAAATATAATAGCAAAACCACATATTTTAGTAAGTATGTTCACTCAGCATTTTTCAATGCACAACAGTGTAACCCATATGGAGACTATGAATTCCAATCATATTATTCAGGTTTTCTTCCACTTAAACCAATTTGCTTCTAGAGTTAAGTGCCCATAAATTTTATGCTTGTCTATTTTCTCTTGGTTAATTCTGAGAGAAATAAATAGTTCATTATTCATTCAAAGTATGACCTTTTGGAAAAGGTAGCTCTTAACCTCATCAATTTACTGTGGAATCTGGGAGCACAGCATTTAATTTTATTGTCAATTCTTTGGTCTAATTTTCAGTCTCTCAGTCTCATTTTTTAAAGTTTTGGGGAATTTTTTGGTCTTTTAATTTCTGGAAAAGGCTCTAAACTTTTAACCTTTCACTGTGTAGCATGTTAGCTTGGTCCTATTTTCTCTTAACTGCCAACCAAGAAATGTCATCTGTTGTATCTGTTTTGATATGCTTCCAAGAGACAGGGCTATAGAATCCCTGGTACAAACCGCTGATGACTACTGTAGCAAGAACGTGAAAGGGGAGACTAGAAGCTGGTCCTTTGAGAGCTCTCAAGGCAAATAAACAATGCAAGAAGAAAAATGACTATGTTTAGAGATTACTTAGTGAGGCATTCCAAGCTCTTCCAACTTTAGTAAAGGGTATTACAAGTAGCTGAGGTGTAGAAATAACATCAAGAATATTTCTTTCATTGTAGGACATAAAATGAACTCCCATAGTATGACAGTTAAGGGAAAGAATTAAAGCTACTATGAAGGTACTGGGTATTCTAATATATTCCCATAAAATACATTAATCTTCACTTCTCTTAGGAAACAGAACTCACATATGAAAGAACTTACTTATTCTGCCAAATTATCTTTACAATTTTAATCAAGGGTTGATGAGCAAACTTACTCTAGATGAGTCATAAGAGGGGCTTGGTTGACCACTTGTTCCCCAAGATGTCGTACCTCCTCGTTCATCCATACCTAAGGAGAGAAGAAAGTAAACAATATAAATCCAAGAGGACACAATGATGGGTTTTGTTTGGTATAGCAGATAATACAGTTCAGTGAGTGGTATCTGCATTTGATTGGAACTGGCTGTGTATCAATCCTTGCCTCAGAAAAACTACAGAAATAAGTTACTTGGGAGTATCTTTATCACTGCTCTATACAATGCCCTACATACATTGCCAATGTAGGTCTTCGGAGACTTTCGAACAGAGCATAATCTAGGTCTCTCCACCTCTGTCTCCACCAACTGCTACTTCTAAGAGTAGATGAATGCCCCACCCCCAACTTTCTGAAGTTTAGTACTGCCTCCATGAATATATGAAGTGAATAAGGGTTAGAAAATGAAGCAAGTCAAACAAGTGCTCAAGTTAATAAAACTGGTTTATATCAAAGCACTGAGTAGCTATTCTTAACTGAAGACATCAAACTAAATCAAACTATATCAAGCCATATCAAATCAACATTAATTATATCAAAACTAATCAAAATGATGTGACAACTCATCCTAATAAAATCTCCTCTAAAATCTGATTCTAAACGAGTAGATCTACTCTTAGGAAAATTGCAAAGGAAGACTCAATGTGACAAGGATAAATTACCATTAACAACAAAACAATTCACTATCCTCCTTAATGTACCTCTGAAGCTTTGGCTCCATTATTTTCACCTTCCAGTCAATCCCCAGAAAAATCTGAAAGAGCTGGAGATCTCTCAATCCAGCCATTTCTCCCCTTTCTGTTTTGAAGACCAGCCTTTCTCATCCTTGACTCCTAACAGGGTACACTTTCCCAACCCCTTCTGAGATTCTTTCTACGATGAAATACAAACGGTTGACTTTTTTTGTTTCATTCTTGCATGAGAAAACTCTAGATGTTACAAAAACAACATTCTGTTAAGTATAGAACCTCTTTTTCTTCAAAAAAATTCCTTGAAGTCTTCTGTGATTTAGGTGAGAAGGGGTCTGTACTAAGTTAAATGCTACAAATTCTCCAATAACTAGCCACGATTCCCAAGGCTCTTTCATAGGGACAGAATTGCCAATTGAAGGACTAGGTGACAAAAGCAAGGAAAGGAAGTCAGTACCCAAAGTAAAATACGCTAATTACTAATTCAGTTAGTAGGACCCTAATTTATTCTTTTTATGAATCTGTACTTCCTATATCAAAAACAGTACAGAGAAAAGATGGGTACCTACTATAAACAACACATTAGGCACAATTTCAAATGAATCAGAAGCTTTAAAAACACACAGATTACATGTAAAAACAAAACAAAACAAAAACCAACAACAACAAAAAACAGTGTTTTTGTTTTTTTCATTCTTGGAGAATTCTTATTAAAATTCTAGATTTAAGAAAGATTCTACAAGTCTGGGGAGTATCATGTAAAAACACACTTTGTTACTAAATACCAGTATCCAGTTACCTGTGGTCTATTTTCCAAGCATTTTCTTTGCAATCAACACTGTAGAATAGCAGCTAGGATTCCAATGAGACCCAATCCAAGACAAAGACTACTATCAATCTACAAAATCCATTAATATAAAGCTACTTATGAAACTGCAAATAATTTTAGGAAAAGTTTTATTTAAAAAGATCATACTTTCCATTTGTAACTTTTTTTCTAAATGAGTTACATTTTTAAAATATCATATATCCAAAGTAAAATGCAAAAGTAGATTGGCTCCTGAAAGCAGGGTCTCAAATATTTGCACACCCATGTTCATAGCAGCTTTATTTACAATAGCCAAAATGTAGAAGTGACTTCAGTGTCCATTGACAGATGAATGGATAAACAAAATGTGGTATATACCTACAATAGAATATTATTCAGCTTTAAAAAGGAAAGAAATTCTTACACATGCTACAACCTGAGGACATTATGTCAAGTGAAATAAGCTAATCACGAAAGGACAAATAGTATATGGTTCCACTTATATGAGGTACCCAGAGTAGACAAATCCATAAAAAGCAGAATGGTGGGCCTGGGGGTGGGGAGTAAACATAACTTTCATTGAACATTTAGAACAAACAATGCAAACTTATTTTGATGATCCTATTTCTAATGAAAAGAATTCATTTTAAGAATCTGAATTGTCTTTTATCAAATAATAAATATGGGGGCTATGTGTTATTTTAAATACATTTGTAAAAGAAAATATATGGGTGCCTGCTATAGAAAACATCTCAGACAAAATTTTAAGTGATAAATGAAATTCTGTGAAAACACATACTTAATTCTCATCAGGTGACACTAATTACTTCCACAACATGAAAGAAGAGCAAAGATTAATTAAATAAAATGGTAATTAATTAAGCCACCAACTAAAGAGTACTACATACCAACGATACAAGACATGTAGAGGGCTCAAAGGATGCTACAGAATAACAAGGATCTGGCTAGGGTTTAAACTCAAAGCTCTATAGCTTTATTGTTAATGTATCTAGACTCTGAGCAGAAGATCGTGGCTGGCACTGACAAAGGCAAGAGTCATCCTTTAGCATCAACGATTCCTTTCTGCTGAACACAATGGCTGTACAAACATAGAAATATGACAGGAATAATAAACTTTCCAAAGCTTCAGCCACAAGACCAAGGTAACCAGGAAAAAAAGAAATTACACACAGAAAATAAACAATACAGAAATTATACAAATTGATCAAAATCTGAAAAACTTTTATCAACAAGAAAATATACCACAGTTGCAATACAGTAATTAGGAGGAAAACATTTCTATTAAAATATGTCTGAATCACCACTGTCATATATTTTTCCTTCCTTACTATTTCTAGTCTACACATGCCAATTCAACAATTTTTGAGATGCTAGTGCCTCAACTTACAGATTAAAATGGTAGATGTAACAGAAAGTTTAGGAATAATTAAGTAGTAGAAACACTTCTGAGTCTTGCTTAACTTTCTAATTAATCTATTTCTCTGCAACAAAATTAAAAGGGTTAACCAATAATTCAACTAATATAGAGATTTAAATGACACTTTTTTAATCTTTTATATACAGAATCTCTTTAAGTACCTGCTTTTCTGAATGGAACCAATTAAAATCCAATATATATTTTGATTCCATGTGCCTCATTTTAAAAGGCTTAATATTTTATTTAACATTTTTCAGTAAAGAACAAACATTAAATTTTAGACCGTATATCTAAAAACACTGGTTTGTGAATTCAATGAAACAATCTGCTTCCTTCTCTTGTAAAACATTTAATAGGAAAAGTAACTGAAAGCTAATCATAAATTACTACACATACAGGCACTTCCCTAAGAGGCTGGGAGCCTGAAGAAGGAATACAAGGTGTAACCAAGTTTTTGAGATGTCAGAGAGCAAGACTCTTGGAGGAGCAAGTAAACTTAGCCAAGTAAAACATCTAGCATTACTTTCTTTCCTACGAAGGACTCAGGTACTAGTTTGCCTGCCTCCTCTCTACTGCCACCATCTTTTTTGACTGAAAGTGCTCTCTTTCTTGAATCAATACAAAATTATCTCACAGCTTCTATCCTACTACTTCTTTCATTCTCCTAGCACAAAATCCTAGAGACTTCTCTAGGTTTTCAGCCGTTAGCAAAAACTGGAAACATTTTTTTGGGGTAGTGACTTTTCTATACCCTATACACCTGTTCCACACCGCCCCCCCACCCCCCGCAATCTGGGCCCCCAGGGGCTCAAAAACAGTACAGGGTTTGTGTACATGAAGCATTATTCAAGCTTTGGTGAGGCTCAGACAAGACCTACCTGGAGGTAAAAGGGGTGAATGAGGAGTAAAGCTGCTGACCAGCTCCTTCTCTCCCACCTGCTATCACCAGACCTATTACCAAAGACTCTGTCACCCTAGACTACAAGGAGGGTGAAGGGAGAAACAGGTCTGGAATTGGAAAATATTTCAGGTACTGGTGGGGAGTCTAGAGAGCAGAGAAGTAATGAAAGGGAAAGCGGGGTGGGGGATACACAAAATCAAGAGAAGAGTAGTCAGGATATCCCTGCAGCAAAGCTATAAGAAAAACAAGTCAGGGCTTCCCTGGTAGTGCAGTGGTTGAGAATCCTCCTGCCAATGCAGGGGACACAGGTTCGAGCCCTGGTCCGGTAAGATCCCACATGCTGCGGAGAAACTAAGCCCGTGTGCCACAACTACTGAGCCTGCACTCTAGAGACCGCAAGCCACAACTACTGAAGCCCATGCGCCTACAGCCCGCACACAGCAACAAGAGAAGCCACTACAATGAGAAGCCTGTGCACCGCAATGAAGAGCAGCCCCCACTCGCCACAACTAGAGAAAGGCTGTTCACAGCAACAAAGACTCAACACAGCCAAAAATCAATAAAATAAAAATAAATAAATTAAAAAAAAAAAAGCTTTTCAGAAAAACAAGTCAGTACAGCCACTTTGCTTTGTATTATGCCCAAGAGTTATTCCTTGTGGAAAAGGGACATATATAAAGTTGGGAGGAAGAGCACAGCAGATTGTATACCTCTCTTTCTCTCTGTCTCTTTCTCTCTTTCATACACACACACACACACACACACACACACACACACAGACACACACAGCTTTTGGTAGCAGTGAAATCAGGTTTTTATTCTAGCAAATAAAATGTACTTCAAAAATATCAAATCCCAACACTGTTATAAATAAGGAAAAGATAATATACTTTGCAGGATTGCCATCTGCTATAGGATGATTCAATAGATAATTTGATAAAAGAAATCTGATTGGAGATAGCTATGTCAGATAACCAAAGCTATGGATGTGTCTCTTCAGTAGTTTCTTCACTCAATTTTATTTGTGGGGTAATGATATTCTTTTAGATCAGACTCAAAGGCTGCCATCAATTGTAAAACAATATACACCTAAAAACCCACCACCACCATTTTTTATTATATTTCTCAAATTTCAGATACTTATGAAATAAATCTACCGATGTGTTATTCCAGAAATTCACTGTGAAACAGAATCAATTAGAATACAAAAGCAAATCCTTTGTTTTTATGTTACACTAACGAAAAACAAATACAACAGAAAAGCTATGGAAAGGTTGAAATTGTAAGGAAATATAAGATCTGCTGCTTCATATCAAGTACATAACATTGGTTACAGAAATTTTTTTTTTTACTAAAAAAATTGAGATTCTGTAAAATGAACTGTCAAATTAAAAAGTTTGACTCTTTTTAAAGTATGTAAGAAAATAAGACCAGTAAAAAGATTAAAAGAATCACCTTTTTAGGTCATCTTTAAAATTAATCACAATTTCTATTTGGAATTGATGAGAACTAAGATTTTAAAAGTAGGGATATTCTAGTGCCAAAGTACACTAGAATAAGATAATTAAACATGACTAATTTCAAGAAAATGACTAATTTTGAAATTAACTTCCAAACAGTGATTTCGCTATGCTATTTTTTTTTTTAATTTTTATTTATTTATTTATTTATTTATTTATGGCTGTGTTGGGTCTTCGTTTCTGTGCGAGGGCATTCTCTAGTTGCGGCAAGCGGGGGCCACTCTTCATCGCGTTGCGTGGGCCTCTCACTATCGCGGCCTCTCTTGTTGCGGAGCACAGGCTCCAGACGCGCAGGCTCAGCAGTTGTGGCTCACGGGCCCAGTTGCTCCGCGGCATGTGGGACCCTCCCAGACCAGGGCTCGAACCCGCGTCCCCCGCACTGGCAGGCAGATTCTCAACCACTGCGCCATCAAGGAAGCCCCCGCTATGCTATTTTTATTAGCCACATCACTCTATATAAATGTCCTGTAAATATACAATTAAACAGGACATTCTAGTGATTTAATCAATGAAGTAAGAGTAGAAGGTCAAAAGGAAACGGCAGGTCTATCTGTTTAGGAAAAATAAAAAACTGCCTAATGCCCAGGGATTGAAACTAAGTTCTCAAAGGGCAAGCAGGTATTTTGTACCACCTTGAGAACTATCTGTAGTGACCTGGTATATTGAGGATTTGCTCTGATTGTCTGAAGAGACATTCTAGTAACCCTGACAAAGCTCCTGAGCCATCTCCAAGCCTTCCCTAAACTATCTGGCTGTCAAATTTCTGGAAACAAGAAAAGGCCCTCCCAGTGCACCTAAAAGCAACTGCCATACTCCTCTGGAATCTAAACAACAAAGCCCTGCACCTAAACAACAATGTCAGATGTTTTCTTCCACAGAGGCACTAAAGAAGTCCACTCTAAAAAAGGCTTGATGCCTCTTCTCCAACTCTGGATAAGTCTCAGCAAAAAATGTCCCTCTTCAGTCTCTCAATGATACAATCCCATTAGATTTACTTTATAAACATTTTCAAAATCTGTCTATGACTCACTATTTTTATTTTATTTTATTTTATATTTATTTATTTACTTGGCTGCACCGGGTCATTTGTTGCGGCACATGGGATCTTCGTTGTGGCATGCGGGATTTAGTACCCTGACCACGGATGGAATCCAAGCTCCCTGTGTTGGGAGGGCGGAGTCTTAACTGCTGGACCACCTGGGAAATGCCTGACTCACTATTTTTAATATGATCATTTTAGTCTGAGCCACCATCACCTCTGTTTTATGGCAATAGCCTCCTAAAGAGTCTCCCTGCTTCTTGCCCCTGTGACAGTGTGTATACTCTACATAGGAACTAGAATGACCTTTTCAAAACAACTCAAATCCTGTCAATCCTATGCTCAAAATCTACCCATCTCATTCAGTATTAAATCCACTGGTCTACAGTGTTTCATGGGTTCCACCTCCCACCTCTCTGACTTCATCTCCTACTATTCATTCTCTTAGATCACTCTTTTTCAACTACATGGACCCCTGTTTTTGCTCAAACACGGTAAGCATGCTTCCTCCTTAAGGCCTTGCCACTTGTTCTTCCCTCTTCATAAAATGCTTCCTCCCAGATATCTGAATGGTTTGTTCCCCTAATATCCTTCAGGTCTCTCTATTCAAATATCATATTATATGGGGGGATGTTTACAATCTGTCTTTCCCCCCAGTAGATTGAAAGCTCCAGGAAAACAAGAGTGTAGTCTGTTTTGTTCAATATTTTATGTTTGGTGCCTGGAACAATGTCTGACACACAGTAGGCATTAATAAATATTTGTGGAAGAAATAAATGTATAAAGTGGAAACAATATTCAGTTTAATATAAGTGGGGCTGAAACTGGTTCCCTATTTGTTAGCTTACCATTCTTCTTTAGAAATAATCAAAACCAATATTCTAAATAAATGAATAGTAGTTTAAAAATTCCAATGAGAAGCAGTTAGACTATAAGTGACTCTATGAACTAGACAAGTAACTACCTCCAAAGAGCAAACATTATTTAAAAAGTGTTAGAGAAACCTAAATCCTCACTAGGCTTGGTGGCTAAACCACACACAGACGTTCAATACCACAGCTTTGAAATAACCTCATCACATGTCCTAAGAAAAATCACTTTGTATTCACTATAGTACAGTCTAATGTACACTGCTATAAAAGGAACTCTAAATAAAAAATGTTCCAGAAGTTTCATGTAGTCAGCATGATGTTGGGATATTTACAAACGTGGTTAGAAATGCAATAATCTCTTAAATTTGGTAACACATCTTTCATATTCCTTTAACCACTCAGTTACCCATTGTATTAATTTCTACCTTGGCAATATTTTGAGTAACTATCCCTTGCTCTGATTCAGGTCCTGTGTATTGCTTATTCTTCTATTATGTTCCATGCCAATCCAGTTAACATTGCCAGCACAATTATCTTGCCATAAACACAAGTTGGATCACATCCATTCACTTTTCAAATATGATCCTCTGCTGCCTCAGGAATAACACTCACACTCCTGAGAGTAGCATTCTTCATGGTGGCCTCAATCTACTTTATTCAGCTTCAATGCATACTATATTTCTCAGAAAACTCAATGCTCAGGATTCCCTGGTGGCACAGTGGTTAAGAACCTGCTTGCCAGTGCAGGGGACACGGGTTCGAGCCCTGGTCCAGGAAGATCCCACATGCTGTGGAGCAACAAAGACAGTGTGCCACAACTACTGAGCCGGCGCTCTAGAGCCTGTGAGCCACAACTACTGAGCCTCTGTGCCACAACTACTGAAGCCCACGCACCTAGAGCCTGTGTTCCACAACAAGAAAGCCCGCGCACGGCAACAAAGACCCAATGCAACCAAAAATAAATAATGAATAAATAAATAAATAAAAATTAAAAAAAAGAAAACTCAATGCTCCAGCCTCATCAAGACATTAATCACTCCCCAAACATGCCAAGCCTTGTCACACATTCATATTCTACTCCTATTGCTTCCTAGTCCTAGAATATCCACCCTTATCTTTTCCCCCACCTACTGAGTTTCTAATTTTGAATCAGTCTAAGATCGAATGTCCCCTCTTCTGAGACGTGTTCTCCATCAACTAAGGTAATATTAATCACACTTCTTCAGAAAATAATTTGCACTTATTTTGTCTTCAACATTGACAGTTATTTTTCACATATACCTTACCAATAAAACTTTGTAACAGGGAACATACCTTGTTCATCTCTATGTACTTCTGGTACTTCGCAGAAGTGTGGTATTTTGCATTCAAATGTCTACTAAGTGGTTAAGGCACATATAAAATTAGGGGATTCACATGACAGTCCGTCATAAGAATTCAGTTAACTAGAGATGGGTTAAAAAAAGAAATTCAAGGTAGAAGAGGGATGTCTAGCAATCTAAGTAGATCTCCAAGAATTAGTAAAATAATAATAATTATTATTATTTTAAAAGTATTATTTTTTTTTAATTTTTACACTTTATTTATTTATTTACTTTTGGCTGTATTTGGGTCTTCGTTTCTGTGCGTGGGCTTTCTCTAGTTGCGGCGAGTGGGGGCCACTCTTCATCGCGGTGCGCGGGTCTCTCACTGTCGCGGCCTCTCTTGTTGCGGAGCACAGGCTCCAAACGCGCAGGCTCAGTACTTGTGGCTCACAGGCCTAGTTGCTCCGCAGCATGTGGGATCTTCCCAGACCAGGGCTCAAACCCGTGTCCCCTGCATTGGCAGGCAGATTCTCAACCACTGCGCCACCAGGGAAGCCCAAAAAATATTATTTTTAAAAGCAGATTGCAAATATGCTGGAGGCAATCTCAAAACTGAACTAGTGAGTTCAGCTTCCAACATGATGCACTATGCTCCTACAGACAGCTACTATAAATTCTGGAGAAAAAATATAAATATAAAACAAACTACGTAAAGACCCCACCTTAAGAGTAAACCTAAAGGGTTTACCAGGAGAATGAACAAAACCAGGCTGATTTTGGATGGGAATATAAACTTGGAAGAAGAGACCAAAATGAGTTTCTCCTTTTAACAGCTTTAGGGATCAGCACAGGTGAGTTTCCCACTTTAACGCTTCATCCCGCAGGCAAGCAGCAGCCACAGCACGCAGGAACTAAAATTCCAATAGAAAACTTACTATCTTTCTGGATAGAAGGAGAACAGGGAAGAGCAGGACAACCATAATCACCAGAAAGTAAGGACAGAATCCCCAAAAGGAGAGAGGCAGAAAAGATGAATCCCAAATTTGGGGCACATCTCTGCTCAAGTCTTTGGATGAGCCCTGACGCACACATTCACAGGGCAGTTTGCAGTTGAGGCTGAAAGAATCAAATCAAATTGAGATTTGAGCAGCTGCTAACCTCAGGCAAGATAGAGTTTTCACTCTGAGTCTGATCCAATTAATGGCTCACTAAAACACAGAAATCAGAACTCTTTGGAGGAACATAAAAGAAACCAAAATTTCCACAAATAACATTCATAATATCTATAACACAAGCCAAAACTCCATGACAATGAAATGTGACCCAATCTCAAAGAAAAAGATAATCAAGAGAGGCCAACTTCAAGATGACCCAGATACTGAGATTTTCAGACAAGGGCATTAAACCAGGTACCTTACTATACCCAATCAAGTAAAGGACATGCTTGTAATGAATGAAAAGACTGGAAATCTCACAGAGAAAAAGAAAACACACACACATACACACAAAAAACAAATGAAAGTTTTAAAAATTAAAATATCTGAAGTCTAAAAAAAAAAATTCTTGGATGGGTTTAAGAAAGGAATGGAGATGACAGTAAAGAGTGAATGAATTTGATGACAGATCAACAGAAATAATTCAATTTGACAAAAAATTAAAAGAAAATAAACTGGGTCTTAGAGACCTAAAGGAAGATATTAAAAAGTCTAACATAGGCATAGTAAGAAAACAAAGAGACTAGGGTAGAAAAAATTTTTGAAGAAATAACGGCCAGAAAATTCACAAATGTGGTTAAAAGACACAAATTTACCAGTTAAGGACACTCTGTAAACCCAAAGGGATAAATATTAAGAAAACCATGTGCAGGAGACCATAGTCAAATTTCTGACAACCAAAAATACAGAGAAAACCTTGAATGTGGACAGAAAAAGGACACATTACATACAGAAGAACAACAATTCAAATACTGCAGACTTGTCTTTAGAAACTATGAATGTCACCAGATGTGGAAACACATCTTTAAAGTACGGAGGCATGGGGATCTCAGCCAGAATAAAAATATCCTTCAAGAATGGAGATGAAATACATTTTCAAATAAAATAAAATTAAGAATTTGTTACCAGCAAAACTTCAGTACAAAATACTAAAAGAAGTTCTTCAAGCTGAAGGATATGTTATCAGAGAGAAACTTGAATCTTGAGGAAGGAAAAAAGAACATGAGAAATAGTAAATATAAGAAACTGGTTTTATTTTCCTTTTAACTTCTTTAAAAGTTATTTATATAAAAATTGTAACATTCTCTCACAGGAGTTACAATGTATTTAGCTGTATATGACAAATATAGCATAAAAGAAGGCAGGGGTGGGGATAAATAGACCTATAAGGTTACAAGATTTCTACATTTTATGTGAAATGGTAGAATATTAACTCTAAATTGACTGGGAGAAGTTAATGACATATATAACCTGAGAGAAACTACCAAAGTGGAAAAAAATGCAGAGGCGTCACTAAAAAGCCAACCAATAAATTAAAATGGAGTCCTAAGAAATAGCCAAATCCAAAAGAAAGAAATACATTTGAACAAAATACAGAAAGAAAAAACAGAAAACAAATGAATTAGTACACCTTAATCTAACCATACAATGAAACATTCCATTTTTGTCTGAGGAGGAAGACAAACAGAGAAGCATCAAACAGATACTACTCATTTCAATGAGAACACACCTCATTGCTCTGTGAGCTCATAAAGTCACGCTGTTGCTCTTCTTCAACAAGACAATTATATTTGGGTTTGGTGCGGGAAAAGAAAGATGAAAATATTACATTGCCCTTGCACATTAAACAAAAAACATACAGTACCACACCACTGTGAAAACTGCATACAGAGGTTTTTAGGTTGTTTATTTTTATAGTACCCATCAGGATCATAAGTCAGTACCAATAAAGCAGCTTCTGCATAAGTATATTTTGGTGGATTTTTGCTGATTACCTAACACAATTTGCTATTTAAAAACAGCTGTGTGAGCAATTACTATTCTTAACTTAATTCCACAAACAATTCTATTCATTTCCTGTAATAAGGCCTGTGTACTCCCTGCGTTCAAGTCTTAGACCATTAATTCCTGTAATGGCAACACACTCTGCCTCAAAGGAACTCTGTAAAAATTTTTCCATCGTATTTTCCTCATATTTTAAAATCCCATCCTCATATACTCTTCACACTCCCACTCATTTATTTCTAAATTCACAAAACAAAAATTTATATTGACTACCTTCACTCCTTTCAATTTATGCACTTACTCATTAATGAATCTCTTGCTAGTATCTAGCCTCTTCCTAGACCACACCAGCAAAACCCAATGCCAGTCACAAAGAAGGCTCTCAGTAAACATTTGTTTATATAAAACTGAACTCTTTCATGTCATCAAAGGTTATTCTAATCATAAAGCATAAAGGCCCCTTCTTGGTCTTAATTTCTTAGATCTCTATTGCAGAGGTCCGCAAATTTCTCCTATAAACAGCCGAACAGTAAATATTTTACGTCTGTGGGTCATACCCTCTCTTTACCAACTGTTCAACTCTACTACTGTAGCACAAAAGGAGTCACAGGCGATATGTAAACAAATAAAGAGTAACTGTATTCCAATAAAACTTTATTTATAAAAAAAAGTGATGAACCATGGGCCATATTTTGCCTACCCCTGCTCTATGGCATCCAATACTGTTAACCACCTTGCCTCCCTAGGATTTGCTGACGTTAACCTTTGGGCCCCTATTTCTATATATTAACACTTCCCCTTCTAGTGAAAAACTAGAAGTACCTGCTCTTCATTCCAAGAACTTCTCAATTTATGCTCTACCCCTTCAACTGCTCCCTCAGTTTTATGATTTTGACTATCCCATCTGAATGATCAATTTCCAAATGCACACTCCCAGCTTTAAGCTCAGTTCTGTGTTTTGCATCTTGAATCATCAAATTCCTGCTGGAAGCTTTCATTCAGCTCTCCTGCCATCATCTTAAACCCATATTTGAAACTAGACTTTTCACATACCCTTCACTTCCTCCTCATATGCCTTTGGACCCTAATTATTAATATTTCTAATACTACAGGTGGTACTATAATAGTTCAGGTCAAACTGGCATCATCTTTGATTCTCTCTTCTCTTCTCCCTCCACTATCCCTATACTGAGTATTCTTTATGAATGTCTCCTGCAGCAGCTTTTCCATTCCTACTACCACCTTTTTATTCTGAGCTTTCATGATATCCTACATACACTCTTTTGCTAGAGTCTCTCTGAATCTCCCTAAAACACTATTTCAAAATATTTAACCTAATAATATCCTGCCATTGTAGTCTTCCTAAAACAAATCTTTAAAACGTATTACCCCTAGATTTAAAAAGTAAACACTTCCAGTGCCCCACCACCAACAGAATAAATCCCAAATTCTTCAACCTGAAACTGAATATTTACTCCTCTGTTCCACAAATGTTTACCATCAATTGTGCTAGGTTTTGTCTCTCCTATTTTTAAAGCCTTTGAAACTCCAGTTACAATTGCCTCACTGCTTCCAACCCTAATAGTCAAAAATGCTAATTTCCTATTATGGCATACACAGTGTCATGCTCTAGGGAGGACTCTAGGCACTGTTGATAGAGACATGCACAAGACACAGAAACCCTGCCCCTCAAGGAGCTGTCATTCAGTGTTTTGCATTCAAACTCTCAACTGTAACCATGAGGCACATTCATTGTACATAGTACTATTCAAGAACACTTATTGCTCTTATTATTCCTCTTGGCACTTCTATCTCCTCTACACTTAATTCTTACTGATTTTATGCTCACTTTAAATTCCACCTCTGCTGTAAAACATGACCAACTTCCTTAATCCTTACTAGGTCCTCTCTTTAATATTTATACTTATAAATCTACGTCGCACAGCACAGAAGTCATATTGTTCTTAAGAGAACACCATCCAACATGGGGTCTCAAATTAATTTAAGACCAAAGACCACATTCAGCTCTCATTCTGTTTCACCTACAGTGCTAAATACATAGGAGACACTCAATGAAAAAGTTTTTGTGTACAAAATGACACTGCTAATTAATATATGGACAGGTTTTCCAGTAGCAGCTGCAGCTTTTACTTACCTACTTACATTCACTTTCCCCAGTCCCACGATGAACAGTATGAGTTTGCAAAAGAGCATTCATAAGGGATACAACTGATGACCAAAGCACAGAACAAAGGTAACCACATCAAGAAGACACTCAAATGAAACACCTGACATTAGCTCAGTGCTCTAATGGAATGAACTAAAACTCTCTTGTTCATACTCACAGGTATTTATTACAGTACCATGTAAGCAAAAATTACTGCCATGTAAAGATTTCTAAATTTTATACTCTCATAATTAGTGTCTAGCCCTTAAAAAATTGAATTTAAGTAATTTAAAAACATCTACAACTTATGAAGATGAATAATTACATCAAAACACTCCCCCACCATCCAACTTTTAGAGCTATTAAACTAGTTGAAAAAGCTGAACATTGCATATGTAAATAAAGCATATCACTCTCTTCTTAAATTGAAGTATAGCTGACTTACAGTATTGTGTTAGTCTCAGGTGTACAGCAAAGTGATTCAGTTATACATATGCTTTTTCTCAGATTCTTTTCCATTATAGGTTATTACAATATATTGAATATAGGACTTCCCTGGTGGCACAGTGGTTAAGAATCCGCCTGCCAAAGCAGGGGACATAGGTTCGAGCCCTGGTGTGGGGAGATCCCACATGCCACGGAGCAACTACGCCCATGCGCCACAACTACTGAGCCTGCACTCTAGAGCCTGTGAGCCACAACTACTGAGCCTGCGCGCCACAACTACTGAAGCCCGCATGCCCTAGAGCTCACACACCGCAACTACTGAGCCTGTGCGCTGCAACTACTGAAGCCTGCGCACCCAGAGCCCATGCTCCGCAACAAGAGAAGCCACCGCAATGAGAAGTCCATGCACCGAAACGAAGAGTAGCCCCTGCTCGCCGCAACTAGAGAAAGCCTGAGCACAGCAATGAAGACCCAACACAGCCAAAAATAAATAAAATTTTTTAAAAAAGATATTGCATATAGTTCCCTGTGCTGTAAGTAAATCCTTGTTGTTGATCTATTTTATACATAGTGGTGTGTATCTGTTAATCCCATGCTCCTAATTTATCCTTCCCCCCACCCTTTCCCTTTTGGTAACCATGTTTTCTATATCTGTGAGTCTGTTTCTATTTTGTAAATAAGTTCATTTCCATTATTTTTTAGATTTCACGTATGTGATATCATATAATATTTGTCATTCTCTGACTTACTTCACTTAGTATGATAATCTCTAGGTCCATCCATGTTGCTGTAAATGGCAATATGTCATTCTTTTTTATGGCTAAGTAATGTTCCATTATATATATATATAAAATATCTTCTTTATCCATCTGCAATATAATTATTGTCCAGTCTGTGGGTTGCCTACCCAGGGGTATGGGACTTAATTATATCACGAGTCCACTCCCCTACCCATTTCATTGTTGTCCCTTCTTTATGTCTTTAGTTGTAGAAGATCTTTTCTGGTAGGTTCTGTTCCTTTTCACTGATGGTTGTTCTGCAGATATCTGTGAATTTTGGTGTATTTGTGAGAGGAGGTAATAAGCTCAGTGTCTTTCTACTCCGCCATCTTGGCCCTGCCACCCATATCACTCTTGAAATCTCTAACTCAGAGTATTTTTAGTTTAAAAGTAGAGGGCTGCTTATCAAAATTATTTACCAGAAACTTATAATTTACATTAAAAATTATCTCTATTATATAACAGAATATAATTTGGACAGAAAAATAAGATCTGCACCCCAAATCTTACATATTGCCTGTGGGCATGGAAAATGATACACTTTGCAAAACTGGCAGTTTCTTAAAAGATAAAAACACATATATCCTTTAACACAACAATACTATCCCTAGGTATTTGTGCAAGATAAAGTGAGAAAAAAGTACACCCACAAGGAGTCTTTTACATGAATATTAAGGACAGTATTCATAAGAGCTAAAACTGATAATAATAATCCAGGTGCCCATCAATAAAAAAGATGAATAAAGGAACTGTGGTTTATTCATTCAATGCAATACTGCTCAGCAGTACAAAAAAAAAAAAAATAGACTAGTGGTACATGCAACGACATGCATAAATTTTGAAAACATTATACTTAATAAAAGATACCAGATACCAAAGATTGATTTCATTTATATGTTGACCTACAACAGAAAAAACAAAATCATAATCATAAAAATAAAGACTGTGGATGCTTCTCAGGTACAGAGTTGACAAGGAAGGAGTAAAAGGGATATAAATGGGGTGAGGAAAATGTTTTATAAAACAACAAAATGTTCCTAAGTTTATTCAACTGAAAATAACAATTATAAACTGTGGACCAAACTTTTAAAAACAACTGTTTTAAGACAAGGAAGAATAAACAAAAGGAGGCAAAAACTGAAAAGGATCTGATCAGTGAAAAAATATAACCAGACTCACTAGGTAAGATCCAAATCTTTATGATTTGTCTGATGAGGGCATTTCCCAGGCAGCATGGCATATGGTGGCTAGATAAGCAGAAAGTCACTATTTTCTTTGCTTAAGGAGCCAAAACATAGAATTTGGGAATGCCAGTGTGGCTGGAAATTAAGGAGGGAAACAAAGAAAGAAGAAAGCCACAGTTGGCTTTCAACTGCTGGTACCCAGTAATTAGAGGGCTTGAAAAATAATTTGAGCTTTCCACAGGCCTGCCTTAACAAAGCATAAAATCAAGCCTCAAGATAATTGACCAAAAATGTTTAACCACTTTCAAATAATGTAAATTCTTATTTGTTTTATAGAGCAAAAACAAACCTCTGCAGACGAAGAGAAACTAAAACCTCTACAACACATCTTCTACATTGAAAAATATGAAATAAAAAATTAATAGATGTGTGGAGAAATTAAAATGTGACCTATAGCCTAGGAAACACATTCCATACAGACACATCTCAGGATGACACAGATGTTGCAATAAGCAGAAAATGATTTTAAAACAGCTATTATAAGTATTCGAAGACTTTAAGAAAAAGATGGTCAAAATGAATGAACAGATGGAGATTCTCAGTAAAGAAAAGCTTTTGAAAATGGAAATTCCAGAATTTAAAATTACAATAACTGAAATAAAAAATTTGCTGAATAAGCTTAACAATGAACTGGAACAAGAAGAAGAAATGGTAAGTGACACTGAACATAAAAAATACTGGGAAAAAAAAAGAGTAGAGCTTTAGCTACCTGTTAGACCATACTAAATGGTCTAAAATACATGTAATCTGAGTATCAGAAGGAGATGAGAGAAAAAAGGAGGCAGAATATATATCTGGAATAAAATTTGGCAAAAAGTTTCCCATATCAGTGAAAAACATCAACTTGTATGCAAATCTAATGAGCTCAGCAATTCTAAGCAGGAGAAATTTAAATACTAACAAAGCACAACTTGGAATGAAGAGGGAAGATTAAAATTTTAAAACAAGAAACATACTAGTACCATAGTCAAGTGATAGCTTTAGAAACAGTAGTGGGTACCGTAAGCAAATGGTCCCCAATATTAGATACCATAAGAGAAGAGACACTGACTTCTAAGGTATTCTTTGAAGTTCAAATAGAAGTCTACAAATGTGTGGCAAGGATGACATAGTGATTTGATATAAAAGCACTACCTTGGTCTTTGCTGAAGCAATAGAAAGCAAACACCTATAAGTTTTTTCATTTAGGGGCTGCCCTTGTGGCGCAGTGGTTAACAATCTGCCTGCCAACACAGGGGACACACAGGGATTCGAACCCTGGTCCGGGAAGATCCCATATGCCGCAGAGCAACTAAGCCCATGCACCACAACTACTGAGCCTGCACTCTAGAGCCCGCGAGCCACAACTACTGAGCCCGTGTGCCACAACTACTGAAGCCCGCATGCCTAGAGCCCGTGCTCTGCAACAAGAGAAGCCACTACAATGAGAAGCACACATACCACAATGAAGAGCAGCCCCCGCTCGCCACAACTAGAAGAAAGCCCACACGTAGCAACGAAGACCCAACGCAGCCAAAAATAAATAAGATAAAATAAATAAAACATTAAAAAAAAATGTGTAAAATCCAAGCCTTACCTTTCCACTACCTTTCAAACATTATCTATTCCTACAATCAATATCTCTCTTTTTCCAATTTTGGGACTGGCAATATGGAATAAAATGAATGATTATTACTAATGCAAACATCACAATGCTATCATATATTTAAAATAATAATGCTTTGAAAAACTGTACAAAGAACTTAAGGAAAGACTGTTCATATGATTAATTCTTTCAGAGGTTCCTGAGAAATTAATGCATAAAAACTACACTGTAAAAGCGAAATACTATTTTAAATTAATATAAAATTAAAAGTGAATTTTATCATATTATGAGCATATTTGGTCCTATGTACATAAAACTGTAAATCTGTGGGTTCCTGGAGAAGAATGGGTACATACATAAGTCAAATAAACAGCAGCAAATTATGTTCATTAACAATGTTAGGGTGGTACAAACCAAAATGATATAATGAAAAAAACTACCCAAATGATAGAGAGTGCATGCTTTTTGTCAAACAGGAAAGAGATCTTGGTCTTTCACCATGGTTTAACGTCAGTGGAAGAATATGAGTGGTGGCTTAAGGTTGGTAAATTCTTCCAATTACACCCAGGAGATAAACTAAATCTAAAGGGTGAGAAGGTAAATGCAATGTTATTTTTGAAAATGTAATGCAAGTAAAAGGTAGAAAATTTTATGTTGTTAAAATGTGATTTATATCCAGTGTTTAAAGGAAAGGTTTATTCAGCTGAGGGTAAATTCTGTCTATAAAAATTTCAGAAATATTTGTTTTCCCTCACAATCCAAATAAAGTGTAAGGGGGGAAAGTCAAGAATAATTTTTTAATACTTCTGTACTATTGCAGTAGGATACTACTGTCTAACACTTAAAAGTTGATCTTCAATTTCTGCTCAAGGTGAAGATCTCCATAATCCAATCAATCTGTGGTCATTCAGCACCATTACAATTTCTTATATTAAGCATCTCTATTAAACTACTAAAATTATTATTTTTGAATAGTTTTAAGTGTATGAAATCATTATCCTGTTCAGTATTTCTGAAAATAAGATTGTAACTGATATACAAATAGAAGAGAGCCTAACCTAACAGAATGGTTTAGAGACCCAGAGTTAGCAAATACAGGTGAAGAGGTAAAATCTCACAATTTTGCTCTATAAACATCTATGATAAAATAACCTATCTGTACCTCTGAGTATAATTTAAAATGTTTCCCAAGTATCATTCAGAAGGCCTTTCAGGTATTTAAAACCCTACGGAAAAAGGGATGTCAATGGTAAAATGCTGGCAAAATACTTTTAGTTGACAATATTTCCTTAAGTCGGCACCTATTCATTCGAACTTTGCTCTGTGGCCTTTGGCTGAGTTAGCCATTATTCTTCGCCCCTTAAAACCTTAAACCCAAAGAAGTTGTAAAGATAAAATTCATAGTTTAAATGGATTTCTCCCTATGAGCAAGGAACTAGACTTAGCTTCGTGACCTCCTCAATTATGTCATTAACAAGATAGGGGAAAGGATGGGTAAAATATAAGGAGTTTATAAATTGTTCAGAGCTGCTTTAAGAGAGAAGAGGAAGAGAAAATAACTATACTTAGATTTCATAGTGATCAAAAACAGATCTGTGTCTTCCACCAACTCAGCAAATAAGCACACACTCAATTCTAAGTAATATATCCCCTTGTTTTATGAATCCCCTTGTTAGTCTCAAAGTGAAAAGGCTTGAACTGCACTGATTTACTCAATTCTGTATCTGCATACAGTACCAAATATCTTAATTATCTGGTATTCTTCTCACCTCTTCTCAACATCTGAATCTCTGGTCTATTTTTTCCTCCAGACCTTCTTCAAAACGGCATTCCTATCTTTGATCAGGTTAGCTTTCAAAGCTCCTGCTATCCCAGGAAAACCTCTCAATTTCTCCCTTGGTGTGCCTTCACTTCGAGTAAGTTATTTATTCATAGAGTGAAGAAAACTTAACACATTCTAAACATTTAATATATTTATTCCAGAAGTTTAAGAGTGCCTGAAAAAATGGATCTAGTTGATTTCCTTCTATACCCAATTTCACTACTTAGTCTCTAACTCTGTCCTTTCAACTCAACAAAGCATATCAGGAAACTACCAAAGCCCTATCTGGAAAATAATGCTCAGTCAGATGGACCCAAGCACAATCCGAGGCTTTTCCATTTACTAGGTATGTGATGACTCTGTCTCTTCTTCTATAAAATGGGATTTAATAATAGTATATAACTCACAGCCTGAGGATGAGAATTAAATAAGATGATACTTACTAGGTACTCAGTATAGTGTCTGTCACGCAGTAAATGCTCAATAATGTAAGCTGTCTGAAACTGCAGAGATGGCCTTTTAATTCTCATTGTTAGAAAACTCATTCGGCAGTCTTGCCACATGAGAAAAATTGTGGAAGGTGGGTATCTGTTGTTTAATGAACTGACTGGATCTAGGTTGTATTTCCCATTTGTGGTATTACCTTTCCCAGTATCAGTTCCTCTCTGACCGGAATAATGATACCCTGCTGGAGCGATAATCTTCCTCAACATGAATGACTGATTATTCATAGTAAATGACGTCATCTCTCAAAGTCTAACCACAGAGTAGAACACTGACACAAGGTGAAGCCCACTGTGAAGGTACTCAGGCTGCAAAGACATTCGAGTTTATGCCAAATCAACTTCATTTTTTCCCTGTTTTTATGAGACAAAACCCTAGAAAATAAAAAAGTAGTACAGTCGGCTCTCTGTATATGCAGGCTTGGCATCTGCAAATTCAACCAACCATGGATGGAAAATAGTTGAGGAAAAATATCCCAGAAAGTTCCAAAAAGCAAAACTTCAATTTGCTGTACACTGGCAACTATTTATATAACATTTACATTATATTACAACTATTCAGATAGCATTTACATTGTATTAGGTATTGTAAGTAATCTAGAGATGACTGAAAGTATATGGGAGATGTGCATAGGCTATACACAAATACTATGCCACTTTACACAACGGACTTGAGCATCCATGGGTTATGGCATTCCAGGACAGTCCTGGAATCAATCCCCTGAAGATACCAAAGGATGACGGTATCTTCATACACTGGAGGAGTGGGCGAAGGAGTCGAGGTAGTAGGCCAAACAGTTCAAATTGTATGACTTAAATGTCACATCTTTTTCTTTGCCTCAGTTTCCTCATTTGTGAAAATCAGATAACAATGGCTCTGCCTACTTAAATGAGACAGCATGTAAAATGCTTGGAAAGCACCTTGCATGTAGTAGTTTCTAAGTGTTTACAATGATCGATCCTCAGAAAACCGTTACCCTACAGTGTTTTAGTGGGTTATTTTAAAAGATTAAGGCAACACAAGACAGAAAATACTATCATTAAGTCACTGTTTTGTACAATTACCTAATCATAACTCTTTCCACAATTTAACAATTTCTATTCAATAAGCGTTTACTGAAGGTCTACTGTGAGTTAGGAACCATACTTTGTCATTCACTCCCCCACCAACAAGTTTCTCTTATTTGCTTTTTACATCTTCCCTGTGGTAGGCCATCAGCCCCACAAATGATGAAGCAAGTTAAAGTCGATAAAGCAGATGAAGTGCTCCCTCCTCCATAAATGCCTTTACACTTTATACCCACTGACTTCAAGACATATATTTATGTGGAAATCATAACAAATCTATGAACCTTGGAAAATACTGAATTCTTTTCAAGCATAAGATGTTGCCCCAAAAATGGTCCTAGAAGAAATTAACCTGAAAATCCCATGTGACTGAGAGTCAGAATGAAAAGCTTTAATCCTAACAAAGTAAAGTTAAGGATGCATTTAATTTTGGCCACAAAAATGTGGAAAAGCAAGACTGATTAAAAAAATTTAGAATAGCTTTAGAAAAGAAGAAAAATCAGTAAAGTGAATCAATCACAAATCTGCAACGCTCTCTGAGCATGATGATTCATTCAACAAGTAGAATGTATGCCTTGGAAGAGCTTCTCTAATGAACAAAAAGTTCATTAAAATGAAAATAATTAATCAACGGTGTAAGAAGTGTTAAACTGTACTTTATTTTTTAAATCCACAGATAAATTCTTAAATTATAAAAAATTTAAAGCACAGTAGAGTCATGTGGCTCATTATTGCAGATTTAATATAATGTGCTCTTACTCATGTCTATGTTCTCATAAATGCAATAATGCAATTGTTATATCCCACTTTTTCCTCCTAGCATCTCTGCTTTTTTCACTTTTCCCATTTAGTTTTAAAGGTTTTTTTTTTGACTGTTTCCAATTTGGAACTGTCCAATCTGAATGTACAAAACCATTCTACCTTATTTTTCTCTTTTATCTATTAAGCTTCTTTTAATAAAAGTTTCTTTCCATCACAGTTTTAAGTAAAAAAGCAAGATACAAATTGCATGTTTACTATGATAACTAGTTAAAAACAATGCCTAAGGGGAAAAAAACTGGAGGGAAATACAAAAAGTACTAATTGTTTCATTTAAAAAGTTGGATTGTTATTTGCTTCCTTTTTACTGTTTTCAATTTTTCCTGAAATAAGTTACATCATTTGAAAAATTTTAAATGAGTTTATATAATTTAAAAATAAGCTTTTTTCAAATTTACAAAACAGAAACAGACTCACAGACACAGAAAACAAACTTATGGTTACCAAAGGGGAAGGGGGAGGAAGGATAATTTAGGAATTTGGGATTAAATTATACACATTACTATATATAAAACAGATAACCAACAAGGACCTACTGTATAGCACAGAGAACTACACTCAATGTCTTGTAATAACCTATAATGGAAGAGAGTGTAAAAAAAGAATATGTATATTTACATATATGTATAACTGAATCACTTTGCTGTACAACTGAAACTAACACAACACTGTAAATGAACTATATTTCAATAAATTTTTTTTAAAAAGAATGGCTTTTACACAGGGAACTATATTCAATATCCTGTAATAAACCATTAATGGAAAAGAATATGAAAGAATATATATACATATGTATGTATAACTGAATCACTTTGCTGTACACCTGAAACTAACACAACACTGTAAAACAACTGTAGTTAAATAAAATAAATTAAAAAAAAAAAAAATAAGGTGTTTTTTTTTTAAATCTTAAGTTAAACCAAAAGCAATCACTAGGCAAATACAGAACTCCTTCCAGTCTAACATACATTATCATTTAAACATGTATATATTTAAATATTTTCTCTTAATTATGCACAATTCAAATGCAATCACAAACACATCAAGAAATTCAGTATCTTTTACTTCACAGAAATTTCGTCAACTTAAATACTGCTTTAAATGAATTAAGAACACTTAGTTTCTCCAAAGAACACATACAAATGGCCAACAAGTGTATGAAAAGATTCTCAAGATCATTAATCATAAAGGAAATGCAAATCAAAACCACAATTAGATATTACTTTGCACCTGTTAGGAGAGCCATTATAGAAAACAAAAACAAAACAAAACAAAAAAACAGAAAATAAGTATCAGCAAGGATGTGGAGAAATTGGAACCCTGTATATACTGTTGGTGGGACTGTAACAATATGGAGGAAAACAGTACAGAGGTTTGTCAAAAAATTTAAAATAGAACTACCATATTATCCAGCAATCCTGATTTTTCTGGGTATTTATACAAAAGAACTGAAGACAGAACCTCAAAGAAATACCTGCACTCTCAAGTTCACTGCAGCATTATTCACAATAGCCAAGAGGTGTAAACAACATGAATATCCATCCATAAATGAATGGATAAAGAAAACGCAGTACATTCATACAATGGAATACTATTCAGCCTTGAAAAAGGGAAATCCTGTCATATACTACAATATAGCTGAACCTAGACAACATTCTGTTATGTAAAATAAGCTAGTCACAGAAGGACAAATACTGCATGATTCCACTTATATGAGGTATCTAAAGGAGTCAAATTCACAGAACGGGAAGGTAGAATGATGGCTGCCAGTGGCTAAGGGAAGGGAGAAATGAGGTACTGTTCAATGGAAACAGTTTCAGTCATGCAAGATGAAAATGTTCTAGAGATTTTGTGTGCAACAATGTGCATACAGTTAACAATACTGTACCTTACACTTAAAATTTTAAGAGGGCATATCTCACGTTAATGTGTTTTTACAACATTTAAAAGAAAAGAGAACACCTAATACTTCATAAGAAAGAAAATTTATATGTAAATAATATCATCCAATGAAGGAGGGGAAATCACTGTTTTTTAAACATAGAAAAATGATGTCCATTTCTTATATCTTATCTCTGTAAGAATGACCTGTTTTCATTCCTTAACTTTATCCTCAAAGAAACCCTTCCTAATTTTGCTTCCTTTCACCCAAGGCCATCTGATGAGCCACAACTGAGTCAGACCCACAACTAGCTAGGCATTCATTTTATTTTATTCCCTGCCATAAAATAAGGTAAAAGGCATTTTTGTAATTACATCCAGTAAATGCCATACAGGCAAGGGCTGGAAAATGGCAATTATATTCACAATATAAAATATGCTGCAAACATACCAAGGAAGGATTCTAATTATGGGCCTCAATCCAAGACTTTTTTCAAAAATGTGCTCAGTAAACTTTTGATATAATGGTCATGTCTTCTTCTTATGTCACCCAAAATAACTTTCATGAATATGAAGAAAGACAGTTCACTAGTAATGGGATTAAGTAAACAATAAATGGATTTTAACAAAAGTGAAAGGCAGCATTCTTCATACAAACTAAATGGCTACTATAAATTCGGAAAGACCATTTTCTTTAAAAAAAAAAAACAAACAAAAAACCCCAAACCTCAATTACTTTTGCTTTCGCATAAGTGATGTCTTTTGTATTTTAACTCCAGCAGTTGCCAAAATAAGCCCATTTACATGTGATGCCTCTCAACTAGCAAATTTACATTTGGATTTTGTTGGCTTTGGACCAAGCATTCTGTTCTCTTCTTTGCACCATTGTTGTTTTCAGGCTTGGCAGTAGCTCTAGATCTTTGTTTAACTTAGTTCCCTGGTCTAACTTCTGCAGTATATACACACTGCAAAATTAGCATGAAACAACATTTTAGCTTCCATCGCCACAATTAATTCCCACCGTGGCAAAGGCTTGCAAAGTATGTTTATATGGACCCAAAAGAAAAAAACACAGAGAACACAGCACTAATTTCTCCATCTGATGATTTAAAAAGCAATAAGGGAATTATTTGGTTCAATAGTATGCACAAATGATTTATCATGAAGATCATATCCAATTTTAATGTATTAAAAGCTGAGTAATCAGAGATCACCCCAGCAGTCACAGCTAAATTTATCTGGCTGACAAAATTCTCATCTTTCTCTTCAACTCTATGTCCTTCCAATGCATTTTTAGTTTTATCTAATATTTGATGCCAGGTAGAGTCTCCTGCCTCAAATTCTTCATGTAATTGTGAAAATGACAGCTTAATTTGTTAAAGTTAATACCTGAGAGCCTCTTTATAGACTCACATGAGTCGATCATGCAATGGATCAATAATTTTAAAGGGATTTACATAGTATTATGAGCTTGATCTTCAGCATTCTATGGTAAAACTTAAAAATGTGCATGGATATCCTAAATGCACATAAAGCACAGAATGTGACTGTAATAACTTCCACAATTCCCATTTATATAATCATGAATAAACTCAGTTCCCTTCATATTCATATTATGAGTAAGCCAATCACACTACATGCAATTTTTTACCCTAATCGAGGCAGCAATATTATTAGAATTATTCAGAAGAATTTTACTGGCTCTGAATTGTGTTTTTTTGTATTTACATCTGATCATGAGACATCCTCAATGTTCTGAGAACTCACAGCCTTTCAAAAATAAATTATAGGGTTAAGACTTTATTTGAAAAGGCTTCTATCTCTTTCTACTAAATACCAGCTTAAAAACAGCTGTTCCTTCATTTGAAGGTTGAGCTCTTCTTCATATTACTTTTGGAGGAAAGGAAAGTCAGTAAAGCTATTTTTCAGAAAGTCAAACTCCTACTATTCAGCCAATTCTTGTGGAACTCCTTTCCATCTGTTCCCTGACATTTCAGTCAGGTTATGCACTTGCCAAAGAACTTTCTTTGGATACTGAATACACTGGTGAAGACAAATGGGGAAAGAATCAATTTACTTGTTACTAAGTATCACTAATTTAAAATATGAACAGCCATCAAGTGTTATGTCAAGATAAGTCTACAAACATACAGTCCATTTTATAAACAAAATCAGGAATCTAGACTGAACAAGAAGTTAATGATTCAGAATATTTTTGCTACGTGGTTGCATTAAAGTTTTATTCTATGAGGGAGAGCCAATAAGAACCAATACAGGACTTCCCTGGTGGCACAGTGGTTAAGAATCCGCCTGCCAATGCAGGGGACACGGGTTCGAGCCCTGGCCCGGGAAGATCCCACATGCCACAGAGCAACTAAGCCCATGCCCCACAATTACTGAGCCTGTGCTCTAGAGCCCGCGAGCCACAACTACCGAGCCTGCATGCCACAACTACTGAAGCCTGCGTGCCTAGAGCCCATGCTCCGCAACAAGAGAAGCCACCAAAATGAGAAGCCCACGCACCACAATAAAGAGTAGCCCCCGCTCGCCGCAATGAAGACCCAACGCAGCCAAAAAAAAAAAAAGAACGAATACAATCATGTTTTCAAGAAGAGAAGAAAGCTTCTTAAAAGAAAATCATACCACTGGAAAGGAGTTTGGGAATCATTTTGCAAGTAACTTAAGAAGTATTTTAATAATAAAAGCTCTTATTTAGGGAATAAAGTGAAAATAAATACTCGAATTCCATGCTTCAGTATTTACTGGAGAAGCTGATCAAGAAAGATGTAAGTAATTTCTGAAGAAGTCACAAATATAAGATCAAAGAGTAAAAGATAACTGATACAAAGAAATTCTAGGTTTTGATGACAACCAACCATGACTTTTGACGGTCTCAAAGAAATGGGACTGCTAAGTGATTAGAGCTACTGTGTCAGAGGGCATGCAGATTAATAACTCTACTTGTTCTTAGGGAGGTCCAGAAGAAAGTCTAAACTGTACAGATAAATTGGTCTCATGACTCTCAAAAAGCTGGTCTGAAACAAGGAGAAGGTCCACTGACTCAGTCCCACAGAGAGCTCAGGAACAAAGCTTACTGAGGTGGGGATGTTAAAGGATAGGAGGGGATAGAGAGTGACACAAAACTAATCTCTCTTAGACTTCCTCCTGAGAGAATGTGGAAGTATAAAGACTAAAAATATGTAATATGGACTATTAAACCAACAGCAAAAACAAAACCCTAAGTTACATGGAATAAAGGATATCTTTCTGTCCTCCTTAAGGGTTTGACAGAAAAACAAAACCAAGGACAGGGAAAACATGTACTGACACAGGAGAAGTACAAATGCATTCCACAAGTGATCAGAAAAGATAAATAATCTGGATGGGGAATCCAAGTTAAATGGGTGGGTGTACAAATGACAGTAAAGTAACTCAGACTAACAAAATGTTAAGACTGCTATTGGAATATTTCATAGGGACTCATAAATGGGGTAAAGTAGCAGACGAGTTTCAATATGGGCAAATATGTAAGAAAAAACAACCCAAGCTCTGTTTACATAGTATTAGTCATTAGTGAACTCTCGATTAAATCATCAGTTACCCAGAGAAGTGAAAATTAATGGATCCTCACTCAACCCTAAGATATTAGAAGACAGTCTACAATGTACTTTGAGAAATATTAATTAAAATAAAAAATAAAAAAGTACTAGAAGACTTTAGATAAATTTTTGTGAATGAAAGATCCAGAATGCATAAGAGCATGCCAAAGCCATCTGGTCCAAATACTTAAGTTAGTTATATGTGTCAGGAGCACAGGAGGTTTAGGGGACGGAATCACTTGGCAATTAAGAACTAGGCAAGAAACTCCACCATAGAAATCACAGAACTTGGAGTACCTTTTCCCCTTCCCTCATTCACACGTGAAAAAAACATGCCAGAAAAGCTAAATCACCTATCTAATTTCCCAACTCTCAACCAGTTACAGTACACAGGACATGCACACCCTTGCATGTGCCCAGGGAACCACTGTACTTTAATATAATTCCAAGTTTTACTTCTATGTCTTCAATATACTTGAACAAGGACTAGCTAAAGAAAAATACAGATATTCCTAATCTTCCTTTCCCCTGTTCCTAAAGCAGCAGCTTCCTGTTAAAGATAACAAAAATACTTTTTTAAATGAACAAAAATATTTTAGATAAACTCCATGGCTTCTTTGATTATATTTTGATTGTCCTTTCCTGATTAGAGGAAGAACATGCTTCAGCAAGAACGCAGACATAAGAGTAGATTTTCATGCAAGTGATTCACTTCTAGAAACCTGAAACCATAGATCTCAAAAACTCAACCTGTGAGTAGTACATAATAGTGCCAGACACTTTTCTATTATTGACGACTTTCCCTAACCCAGTCCTAGTCAGACATTATAAGTTAATAGCTATTTTAACCTCTTTCCAACTGAAATAGAAATTTTTTCACTTAATTTTGTTTTTGCTCAAATACATAAGAAATGTTAGTTTATTTTAAAGACTATTTCATTTTGTATTTAAAATTCCTTTCCTCTAGAAATCCATCAGGCTGTTTTAAACATGGCTTATATCATATTACACTGTTGACTGTGATATACCATTTAATTTCGGTCAATAATACACACATGTTTAACACTAGAGAGAAAGTCCTTCCAGACCAAGAAATAAGGACTTTCTGCCATGTCTAATTAAAGTGCGTGGGTGTACAATAAACTACATATTCATAAAAATGGGGGGGGTGGGTGGAAATCAGTACTAAAATGGCTTCTACCTTTCAGTTAATTTGCCCATTAAAAGCAAGGATACTTCTTATAACATTAGAGAATCAAAGAAATGAAACACATACACCTAAGAAACTGAACAATTTTCCAAAGTAGCCAAAATCGCTACCAACACTCATGATCATAAGAAAATGACAGCCAGGAATGTTTCTTTTTCTCTATCTCATCTATTCTATATCTACGCTGGATGCCTTGACCCTTCTACTGACCACCCACCTCACCTTACAGTTAGGTAGCTTGTACTATTCTTTAAAATTTGCAGAGGAAGTAATTTTCCAAACTATACTGGTTTTTTTTTTTTAATATTTACTTATTTATGGCTGTGTTGGGTCTTTGTTTCTGTGCAAGGGCCTTCTCTAGTTGTGGCAAGTGGGGGCCACTCTTCATCGCGGTGCGCAGGCCTCTCACTATCGCGGCCTCTCTTGTTGCGGAGCACAGGCTCCAGACGCGCAGGCTCAGTAGTTGTGGCTCACGGGCCTAGTTGCTCCGCGGCATGCGGGATCCTCCCAGACCAGGGCTCGAACCCGTGTCCCCTGCATTGGCAGGCAGATTCTCAACCACTGCGCCACCAGGGAAGCCCCTATACTGGTTTTATTACTTTATATTTTATCACTTCACAACCATCAATTAAAGGAAATGACCCCTTTTAAAATTTTAATTTCTTAGCCCAGGGAAAAATAACTGACCTCTCCTTTTGATTAATTGACCTCCCCCACCTTAACTGAATAAGCACATCATCCCAACATGCTAGTTACTTGCAGCTGCCCAAATCCTATGACACTATAAGCATCATAAAAATCCCTCTACAGAGGGGACAATGATATAGGGCTTGCTTCTTTCTTTACTCTGCTCCATTTAGAAGTCTCTCACATATGACACCAAGAATACAAGCAATAAAAGAAAAAATAGGTAAATTGGATATCATGAAAATTGAAAGAAATTGAAAAGACAACAGAATCATATGTCTGATAAAGGACTTGTATCTAGAATATATAAAGAACTATGACAACGCAGTCACTAAAAATGGCAAACAATCTGAACAGTTCTCCAAAGAAGATACACAAAGAGCCAATAAGTACCTGAAAAGATGTTCTACCAGGATGGCTATAATCAGAAAGACAGATAATCCCAATTGTTGGCCAGGATTTGGAGAAACTGGAACCCTCATACACTGCTGGTGAGAATGTAAAATGGTGCAGCCATTTTGGAAAGCAGTGTGTCGGGTCCTCAAAATATTAAAGATGGAATTATACCATATGACCCAGCAATTCCACTACCAGGTATATACCAGGACGAGCTAAATGTCAAATTACAAAATACAGCCTAGCTGCACTTTAAAATAGATCCTCTCCAGCTATTTGACTCCATTACAATTATTTTCCTAATCCAGACCTTTACCTACAACAAGATGCCCTCATTACCCTCCATCACTGGTATTCTAATCAATCCAGTCCACACTACACTTAGTAAAAACTTCCCCAAATACTGCTTCAAAATCTTTCAAGGGTCCCTCAAAGCCCCAGACTACTGAATTTGTCAATCAAGGCTTCTCACAATCTCATCCTGATCCACATTTCTAATAATATTCCATGAGGCTCCACTAAGGAAGTCTTCTAATCCTGTCAGGCCAAGATCTTCAGTGTCTTTTTTTTTTTATTTTAACAAATATAAACAAAAAATAAAATTAAGAAAAAGTTAACCCATCTAAGACACACCCCTCAGAGTCCATCAAAAGCAACTCTAATGACATGACTGCAAACACTTTTCACGCTATTATTTGGATAAAATTATTGCTCCAGGAAACTATCATTTTAACAAATCAAACCCCTAATTCATCATTGTGTGTATATAACCTTGTACAAATCACGCAGATATCAAAGACTCTGTTTCTTCATCTGAAATATACATTATTTATGCCTCAATTTCATCACCACCGTATCGCTAAAAAACTCTGCAGAATGAACAGCTTAGTTAAGCACTGTTTTAGAGGGCAAAGAGCATTCATACAGATGATTATGTGTTAATTCATGGCATCCAATTTTGAACCATTTCCATTTTTTTCCCCTTCTAATAGATAATCTGGTGTTTACTTTCCTTTTGAACCTGTACAATCCCTGTCAAATGACTACAGAGCTGTGAAATTAGAGGTATTTAGTTAATGGCACATTTTTAGCATTAAATAAGCAAAGCTGCCAATTTTTACTAACATTCCACAAAATTCTGTAAGTAGAAAAATAAGAATCTACTTTCTATCTTTCTCAGGGCTGTTCACATCCTTCCAATTCCTTATAAGTAGGAAACTTCTATAGTTTAGACCAAAAATAGATATAAGAAGCCAAACTATCACATATTCTAAGAGTTGCTCTAAAAAGAAGAAAACTAAACATCTTGCCACCACCACCAACAATTCACACCAAATTGTTAATTCACTTCAGGTAATAAGGCAGAAAAGGAAAGAAAAGACTAAAACTTTCCCCATCACCAACTGTGAAACCAGTAATTCCTAAGGTCAAAAGAGTCCAGGAATTACCACTGCTAAATAAAAATTCCACGTTATCACAACATAATACCTCCCATTTTCAAATTTATTTTAAATTCTCACACTATAAAATTGACTTTATTTTTCTTTTGTTGTACAGTTCTATGAATTTTAACGCAATTATAATTTTCAGCCAGTATTTCTTCAAACATGTTTTTCTGCATCGCACTATTTCTCCTCTCCTTCTGGGACTCCAACGACACAAATGTTAGCCCTTATGTTACAGTTCTCTGAAGCTCTTATTTTTTTCTATCATTTTTCTCTTTATTGTTCAGATTGGAAATTTTCTCTTGCCCTAAGAAGTTCAGTGACTCTCTCCTCTTTCCTCTCCTTTCTGCCACTGAATATGTCCAGGGAGCTTTTTATTATGATTATTGTATTTTTCAGTTTGAAAATTATATTTGATTCCTCTTTATATCATTTACTTCTTTGCTGATACTTTTAGCTTAACACTTGTTGAAGGGGTATTTGCAATGGCTTATTCATGCATTTTTATAATGGTTGGTTAAAGTCTTTGTCTAATGATTCCAACATCTTCATTGTCTTGCCAGTAAGGTCTATTACTGCTTTTTCCAATGTGAGTTGAGGTATTCGTGGTTCTTTGCATATTGAGTAATTGTAGATTAGATCCTTGACATTTTTAATAATCTATTATGTAACTCAGGATCTTCCTGATTCCTGTGGAGTATATTGATATTTTTGTTTTCACAGGCAGTTGACCCGGTTAGGTTCAAGCTGCAAGTTCCAATATGCTTTCTGAAGGTTGTGGTTTCAATGTCAGTTCAGTTTTCAAAGCCTTTACAATGCTTTTTGGATTTTTCCCATGGATTCGCCATCCAGTGGTCAGTCTGCAACCTGGGTGGAGTTTTATCCATCTCAGTTTTCAAAGTCTTTAAAATGCTAATTAGGGGGCTCCCCTGGTGGCACAGTGGTTGAGAATCCGCCTGCCAATGCAGGGACACGGGTTCGAGCCCTGGTCCGTGAAGAGGGAAGATCCCACGTATCGCAGAGCAACTAAGCCCTTGCGCCACAAATACTGAGCCTGCACTCTAGAGCCCATGAGCCACAACTACTGAAGCCCGTGCGCCTACAGCCTGTGCACAGCAACAAGAGAAGCCACCACAATGAGAAGCCGGTGCACCGCAACGAAGAGTAGCCCCTGCTTGCCACCCCCGCTCGCCACAACTAGAGAAAAAGCCCGCAGGCAGCAACGAAGACCCAACGCAGCCAAAAATTAATTAATTAATATTTTAAAATGCTAATTAGGATCTGATCCGTGCATTTGCACAGGTTGACAGTGAGCCCAAGTGTGTGTGCACAACTTCACGGGTCTCTTTCCCAAGATCTTTCCTCTTCTCCCCATGGCACTTTCCAATTTCCTGAGAATACCCTTTTCTGTCCTCCAGCCAGGAACGGTCTACTTCTGTAACCACTGCCTGCCGGGGGTCAATCAATGGGAGGACAGACTAAAAACAATGGAGTCTGCCTCTGCCCACTTGGAACCACAGCATCAAAAAGAGAGTAAGGTTCCCCTCCCTCAGAGTTCTGGCTCCTGCAAACACCTGTTGTAAACTGATGTCATTACATGTGACTGCCTGAAACTGGGTTGTAAGAAAATAAAGAAAAAAAAAAAAAAATAGAGAATGACCCAACTCTCTGAGCTTTTCGACTCCTCACGACAGAATTAGAAGGCTTCTAGATCTCATTCTCTCTATACCACAGTGCTCAATTCCAGGTTTCTGGCTGCACTGAGGTCAGGCCAGGGGATCCTAGAGGTTTGGTGGTATTCAACAACTGATGTTCTTCTCCAATCTGCGTGCTGCTATTTACCATGTATTCTGTCCAGGTTTTACAGTTCCATTCAGTTGTAAAGAAAGGGTGGTATATGTTTACTCCATATTATCCAGAACCAGACGATACCCCCTTTTTAAGTAAGTAAAGGAACCCTACCTTTCCTGATATCTAAATTCTGAATTACAGAATCTGTTAGCTTAACAATATTCTCTAATACCCAACTATGATGAGAAGCCAGGTCAGAAAGACTCAGAAGACGGATTTAATCCCCAAACCTCAAGCCAAACAATCCTTTTAGCCAAACTTTCAGCTGCAAAGGTGACAGAAACATCACTGACTAGCACTTGAGCAAAATACAAAGAAGGCAGTGTTTTTCTGAGTTCCACAAGGCCACATCAAAGCCTTAGCAATCACCTGACAAGAGCCAACATTCTAAAAACAGGAGTAGCCCACAACACATAAAAATAAAGGTAAAAAGCAGAAAAATACGGAGCTAGCAACACCTGGTTTCTAAGACTTCATGGAAACACTTCCATGTTGTTAAGCTTCATACATTACTTAGGTTTAGATGAAAAGTCTACTCCAGAAATAATCACTCACATAATAAACAATGGCACAAATGTAGCTGCCTTAACATTCTATTCAGTCTGAGCAGCAAGCCTAGTAGCTGGCATCAACCACACCATCCCCAAAATCAGGCAACTGGTTGGAGTCCATAGTCACCCAAACGGTAGAATTTGGTGAGTTAAAAAAGGCTGGTCAGTCCAAAATATCTAATAGTAGCCAGCCACATTGCCTAAGCTCCCACCATAGTGACTCACTTACACAAATGTGTTATCATGGTTATGTACATGCTAGACACTGTGCCGTATGCTAATTAGAAAATTTCCATCTAGTGAGTCATATATAAATAATGGAATTAAGAGAAAGAAAATGGATATTAAATTATTTTTTCAATATGATTACTGCTATGTAAAAACAGAAGAGGAAGAGAAAGAAGAGGAGGAGAAGGAAAAAAGATGAGGAGAAGGACAGGGAGGAGGAAGAGGAAGAGAAGGGGAGGAGGAGAAGGGGAGGAGGAGAAGAGGAAGCACAGGAGCGGAAGGGAGGGGGAGGTGAAGGAGGAGGAGGAAGAGGAAGAACAAAGAGAAACACACTGAAATTTTTACTGTGTTTAGGTTTCAGCAGAGACACTGTAGGCAGTATTTTTCCTAGTTTTACTTCCTGCCCCCACTTTTTAAATTTCCTCTAATGAATATAATTACTTCAAAATAAGAAATAAACATTTATTAAAGCAAGCTGTGGGGCTTCCCTGGTGGCGCAGTGGTTAAGAACCCGCCTGCTGATGCAGGGGACACGGGTTAGAGGCCTGGTCTGGGAAAATCCCACATGCTGTGGAGCAAGAAGCCCATGTGCCACAACTACTGAGGCCCGTGTGCCTAGAGCCCGTGCTCCGCAACAAGAGAAGCCATCGCAACGAGAAGCCCGCGTGCAGCAACAAAGACCCAACGCAGCCAATTAATTAATTAATTAAGATTATATTTTTAAAAAAAGACTGAAGAGGCGGGAACACTCCCAAAAACGTAAAAAATAAAAAAATAAAGCAAGCTGCACACAATTACCATATGACCCAGAAGTCAGACTCCTGGGTATTTACTCTACAGAAATGATAACTTGGTTCACAGAAAAACTGGTATCAAAATGTTCATAGCTATTCTAATCATATTCTCCAAAAACCATAAACAACATAAATGTCCTTTAACAGGGATAAAGAAACTGTGGTACATCCACATAAAGTAATACTACTACTCAGCAACAAAAAGGAACAAACTACTGACACATTCAACTACATAGGTGAATCTCAAAGGTAACATACTTAGTGAAAGAAGCCAGTCTCAAAATGTTATGTACTGTATTATTACACTATATGAAGTTAAGAAGTGAGGAAAAGGGAAAGGAACAGCAGGAACTAATTTTGGGGGGTAATAAAATTATTTTGTATCTTGATTGTGTTCGGACTCACATGAATCTACATATATGTTAAAATTCATGGAACCAAACACCAAAGAGAAGTCATTTTTCCTATGTTAATTTTAAAAATAAAGACAACTCTACTAAACAATTCATATAGAATGTTACAAAATACATTTTTCTTCAAATAACAAAGATTGCAGAGTAACAAAAAATAAAATAAAGCAAACACAGAATCAATAAAATCCCAATAAAATTTCTAGCAAGCTTATTTGAAACAATGTATACAGAAATGCAAAGGCCCAGAATAAGCTAAATAACTTAATAAGAGAAACAAAGTTGGATACTTACATAAGTATCTGATCTCAAGATTTACCTACAAAACCTACAGTAATTAAGATGTGATGTAGGCATAAGTTACAATAGATACATTGATCAATGGAAGAAAATAGAGTCAAGAAAGAGAAACAAACATATGTGGTCAAATGATTTTCAACCAAGACAGTAAACAAAAATTCAATGAACAAAGGAGAGACTCAAACAAATGGTGCTAGAACAACTGAGTATCTTATGGGGTGGGGTGGGGGGGGGGGGAATCTCAACCCCTATCTCACCCTCTACACACAAAAAAATTTTATTTATGTATGTATGTATGTATGTATGGCTGCGTTGGGTCTTCGTTGTTGCACGCAGGCCTTCTCTGTTACAGCGAGCGGGGGCTACTCTTCATTGTGCTGTGTGGGCTACTCATTGCGGTGGCTTCTCCTGTTGCAGAGCACGGGCTCTAGGTACACAGGCTCAGTAGTTGTGGCTTGCGCACTCTAGAGCGCAGGCTCAGTAGGTGTGGTGCACGGGCTTAGTTGCTCAGCAGCATGTGGGATCTTTCCGGACCAGGGCTTGAACCCGTGTCCCCTGCACTGGCTGGCAGATTCTTAACCAGTGCGCCACCAGGGATTGTCCTACACAAAAATTGAAAATGGTTCAGAGACCTAAATGTAAAATCTAAAACTATAAAACTTTTTTTTGGGTGGGGGGGTGGGGCGTGGATTGTTGTTCTTGTTGTGTTTTGGCTGCGCAGCACAGCTTATGGGATCTTAGTTCCCCAACCAGGGATCGAACCTGATCCCCCAGCAGTGGAAGCACAGAGTCCTAACCACTGGACTTCCAGGGAAGTCCCTAAAACTATAAAACTTCTGAGGGAACACAGGAAAATAATATTCGCAATCTTGTAGCAGGCAAAGATTTTTAAAGACAGGACAGAAAAGCTTTAACTCCAAACAGAAAATTTGATATGATTTCATCAAAATTAAAAACCTAATGCCCTTCAAAAGACTATTAAGAAAATAAAAAGGCAAGACACAGAGTGGAAGAAAATATTCATAATACAGTTGACCCTTGAACAACAAGGGGGTTAATTTGAATATAACTTACAGTTAGCCCTCTGTATCCACGGATTGAACCAACCACAGACCGTTTGGTACTGGTAATATTTACTATTGAAAAATATCGGCATTTAAGTGGACCCACACAGTTCAAACCCTCAGTGTTTACAGGTCAACTGTACATATATCTGTCAAAGATCTTATATACAAAATTATGAGGTGCCCTTAAAATAATAAAGTTCACGACTCAATTTAAAAATGGGCAAAGAAGATACTGAATGGACAATAAGTACATAAAGATGGTCAACACCATCAATCATCAGGCAAATGCAAACTAAACCATAATGAGGTACTACCACATACCCACATGAATGACTAACCTTAAAGAGACTGACAACAGCAAGTGTTATAGAAGATGTTAAGAACTGAACACTCAGGCGTTGCTTGTAGGAATGTAAAGTGGTACAACCACTTTGAAAAGCAGTCTCCCAGTTTCACAGAATCTTAACCATACACTTAAAACGTGACCCAGAAACTCTACTCCTAGGTATATACTCAAGAACAAACAGAATAAAAACAAATGTCCATAAAAAGACCTGATAGTGACCTCAGAAGAGCCTTATTTATAACCAAAAAACTATAAACAATCCAAATACCATCAACAGATGAATGAATAAATAAACACTAGTATATGGGAAATTATTCAGCAATAAAAACAACTAATTTCTGATGCATGCAACAATCTGAATGCAACTCAAAAATACTGCTTTGAGTCAAAGAAACCAGATACAAGAGTTTACTCTGTATGATTCCATTATTATGAAGTTATTTCTAGAACAGGCTAAAACTAATTCACAGTGATAGAAATCAAACGAGTGGTTCCAATGGACAGACAGTGAAGAAAAGTGACTGCAAAAGGGTGTAAAGCAACTTTCTGGAATGATGGACATGTTCTATTCATCTGTCAAAATGAATCTCAAAAGTATTTAATTATACACTTTAAATATGTGTATTTTACTGTATATATATACACATATACATATAGTATATATGTATATATATTTATTTTATATATATATACAGAACAAAATACATTTTAAGCATATTGTTCAATGATGTGTATAATTTACTATATATACAATAAAATACATATTGTATTTTATTATACACAATAAAATGCATACATACAATAAATACGTATAAATAAAATAATGAATTGAATTACATTCAATAAAATGAAATTAAGGAAACTCATATGAAGTAAAGCTTAATACAGACTTATTTTCTGGGCTGAATGTTTTCCCATTAAATTGTAACTATTCAAATGACTAAACCAGAGAACTTTTATCAGTTAGAAAAGCATGGAAAACTGGTAGGGAAAAATTGGCAGAAACCTTAGGAACTCATCTGGTCTATCTTCCTAGTTAGTGTCAAGTCCTACCAACAGCATGCTAAGCTGATGGTTATAATAAATCAGAGATGGGGTGCTCAGACCTCTCGAGATAGTCTTCACCACTGGTGAAACACAGAATCTCTTGGAAAATTCTCTCTTAAACTGAGATGAAAACTGTGCTCCTCTAGAGCAGTAGCTGTCCTGCAGCTGAAATCTAGCTCACTGTCTGTTTTTAGAAATAAAGTTTTGTTGGAATATAGTCATGTGCATTTGTTTACCAAATGATTGCTTTCATGTTACAATGGCAGAGTTGAATGGTTGCAAACACAAAACCCAAAATATTTATCTGGCCCTTTACCAAAACAGTTTTTCTACCACTGTTCCAGAGAAACACCATAGAAGTCTACACCCTCTTTTACATGACAGTATTCAAAAACCTGGAGCATATTAGTCCCATTTGTTCTTAGTCTTCCCACCCCATTTATTGGCTACTACTCCTATGTCACAGTAGTTCAAATCCTAAACACGCCCTTCTAGACACTACAGTTGATGAGTATCACTCTTAAAGTATAAAAATGAATTCACCACCCCATCGAAGATGACATTGGAACCATTAGCATCTATGATTCTGATACCACATTCCTATTAATGCAGGTTAAGGTTTTATTTACTTCTTTTTATGCTCCATCACATTTTTTACAGTAATAACTTAAAAAATAACTAATGTGCATGTATTACTTTTGTAAACAAAAACACTGTATGAGGATATATCCACAAATTCTTTCAACATAATTTGTCTGTACCTGGAGACTAGACATTATTTCAGGTATTTAAAGCACCTTGGTGATTATTTTCCCTTTCTCTTCACTTATTGTAGGCTACAATTCTATTCTATTATGTTATTTGATACAAGCTTTTCAGTTTCAGGATTATTCTCCTGAATGAAACAAAATAGGCTCTGTAGTCAAAGTCCCAGGGGGAAAATTCAGGAAACGGGTGCATCAGTAAAGAGAGATAGAAAAAAGGAAGCAAGAGGGTGCCCACAAGAAACCTCAACAAGGGACTTCCCTGGTGGTCCAGTGGTAAAGAATCCGCCTTGCAATGCAGGGGACTTGGGTTCGATCCCTGGTCAGGGAACTAAGATCCCACATGCTGTGGGGCAACTAAGCCCGTGGGCCACAACTACTGAGCTCGTGGGCCTCAGTTAGAGCCCGTGTGCCACAAACTACAGAGCCCACGCATCCTGGAACCCGTGCACCACAACTACAGAGCCCACACACCCTGGAGCCTGTGCACCACAACTAGAGAAAAGAAAACCCACACACCACAACTAGAGAGAAGCCTGAGCACCACAACGAAGAGCCCGTGGGCCGCAATGAAAGATCCCGCATGCCTCAACAAAGATCCTGCATGCCACAACTAAGACCCGACACAGCCAAAAAAAAAGAAACCTCAACAAGTGTGATTTAGTGAAAATAACCAAAGGCTTACCAAGCAGAGAGGACTAGGCTTGATTTAGGCTCTGTTCCTTTTTAGCTATATAACATACAATCGTAATTTCAAAAGTAGATTAAAGTGAAGGTATAATGAATGAGCCACACACTATCTTAAATACATTTTAATCATAAGACATAACCCAATATTTTGACGTAGGCATCACCTTCACCTAGCCTCAAGCCTCTATCTGGAAGAATTCCCTGCCCTCCCTACCCTATTCCAAGGAAGAGTGAGCTTCCTGACTAGTGTGCACAGTTCTTGAACACGTGGGGCTAATATTATAAAAAGCTGCTAATACCAGTGATTGACACTATTCTTCCAATCAGGTGTTGGAAGGGTATGAGGCAGAAGTTCTGGGTATTTTCTTGCAGTGCTGGCAAGCCCATTTGGCAGCAGCAGCTTTAAAGCCGTGAACTCTAATCGTGGTATCATTAATAAAACTGACATTTTAATCTTCATATGCCACTCTCTTGTGTCTTATTTTTCATTTGGTTCCAAATTTAGGATCAGGACTTTTTGAGTATGGATCCTCTGATTAGAGTTCCACATTGCCCTTCTTGCATAAAGTCATACTCCTAATGCATTCTCCACAGTGTTCAGAGCTTGTTTCTTTAAAGTACAGCAAAAACCAATGCATTTGCAAAGAAATAAATTCAGAACCTTCCAGAATTTTTCTCTAATTTACACTCAGTAATAAGTATTTTATAGCTCCTTGTTCATTCTAAGTATTCAACTCAGCTTTCATAAAACAACCTTCTTTATGAACTCATTGGTTTAATTTTAAAAAAATAAGTATTAACAGGTTTGGGAACAAATACAATTGATTCTTGGTAAAGATACAATTCATGTGGTTGGAGCAGTACAGAAGCATACTAGAATATAACTGGTTACACATGAGGGACTAATGGAGCCATTGTCATCAGTCAGTATATTTTCCAGGGGGAATGAAAAGGATTCATTAATCTGGTTGGTAAAGAGAACATCAATATCCTCAGCTTTAAAACGGGGATACCACTATCTTTCTTTTAAGGTTCCCATGAGGATTAAATGACATAATAGGTAAAAAGTACCTAGAGAAGTATCTGGCACATACTAGGTACTCAATAAATACATACACTAAGCCAGCACTGAATGGAACTGAGCCCCATACCAACACAGAATCTCTATAACACAACTCAATATTATCTGAATAATCTACTTGAGGCAAAAACTGGGAATTATTTCTCATAATCCCAGCTAACCTTTCAGTACGGAAACCAAAATAAATTTTTAAAATTTCCTAATAGCATAAATATGACCATATATATACATATATATATGTATATATATCAATAGAGAGAGAGGAAAAGCCTCAATATCCTAAAAGAGAAGGAAAACCACCTGGCACTGTGCAGATTATTCCACTCCCACCTGTGTGAGCTACCAACAGTAACCTGTTCTCCTTTCAGTTCAGAAATCCCCTAAAATCAGGCTATTACTATTTCCATCTTCCAGTCCCAAGGCCTGACAAGAGAGGACCAGTCCAAAAAATATGATTACCAGGGTCTAAGATTATTAAAAGAAAAAAAGAAATTTAAAACTATTCAGAATCCCACTTCCAACCCTTAAAGGCAGTACACTAAATGTGAGTTCATATCTGCTAGGTTTCAGTCACTGCAGTAAAATCATGTAAGTGCCAAACTCACTTCTTTACCCGACTCCTATCCGACATGAACATTTCTATTACTATGAATTCTGAGGCATGGATCTCAATCTGAACAGCATTCCTAAATTATTTTCTGATGACTGGAGAGAATCCTGGCACACGCCTGTATAATAAGCCACTGTGGATGCCAATGTTTCCTATCCCACCACTAGTCTAACCTGCTACACTCAGGAGGCTTACCCCTGTCTTCCAGTTTCAGCATGACACTCTGACCTCAGCTTGCCCCTCAAAGCTAAAAATACTTTAAAGGTTCTGCCCAGCTCTTGGTCCCAAGTCCTCTCTTTACTCACATTCTGCCCGATAGCTAACAAAATGTTTGAGCTTTCCATATTAGAAATCTTAAGTTATCTTTAAAAAAATTGAATTCTTTTGTGAGGATGAGTCATAATTTTGTTCTATGTGGGGCAAAAAAAGAAGCAGAAAAGATAATTCCCACCCTCAGAATGTTCTTAATCTAATTAGAGAAAACACATGGAAAGGAGTAAACATAAAATCAGTATAACACTACATGAAGCCTAAAAAAAACACAAGGTGTTAATGTGTTTTACCTCCTCCATCCACCTCATATAATACAAAAATTAAAGGTTGTTATCCTTAATTTCAAAAATGATAGATTGTTCCTCTTGATTTTGAAGCTCTTCACAAAGATAGCCACGCCACCCTCAGCATCTTATCCACACTTACTCATCCTCCTTCATGAAGTCTTCCCTGATTAACTAGAAGAAAGCTCAGCATTGTTCCACCTACACATAGTCCCAAAATTCTTCCATGTCTGCCACCTGAAATAACATGCTTTCCAAACTGCCCATATAGAAAATAAACCACTTAATCTATTTATTCAGTTGAGTACCTTTCCCAAGTGATCTTATTCAGCTAGTTGGTTTGTATTAGCTTTGAGTAAGACATAATGGTTCTCTATGTTGCTTGTCTACCTTAAGTTGCTTGTATATTTGGAAATGTAATGTGCAGGGCAAAATATAATTTATGGAAATTAGGCAACAAGTTAAATAATCACAGGTCTTCCCCTCATTACTTTTACATTTTTTCAAAAGGAGAAAAAAGCACCTTTTTAAAAAGACAGCCCTACCAATATGTCAAACTTTGTATGTAAGATATTACTTCTCCAGTTCCACACTTGAAGAAATACAAATACAAGGTTTACAACATACTGAACTCTTTGCAAAAGGACCTCAAAATGCACTCAATATATTTGCCTCTGCTCCTACCTCAATTTTAGACAGTTTTATCGCTTATTTCCTGACCACAATCAGTTAATACTGGGCTATACACATATGACACACATCTCCTAGATTTTCAAGGAAAATCCCTACCTCATATACCCTTTTTTTCCCATGAGAATGTCAAATGTACAATTAAACCTGACTAAATTTTTAAGACTGTGAATAAAAATAATTTTAATTCCTTCGTCTAAGAAAAGGAATTAAATAATACTGATTTGTTGTTCAAAACACCTGGTTACTACGTTTATAACTCAAAGGCAATGAGAAAATACAACTCCTCTAGAGGCAATGAGCAAAATACTTCTGAAACGTCTTCAATATTGATAACTAAAAAATTACATTTTGGCCAATGCTGGCCACCACATATTAGAACTCTGCCTTCTTTCTCCTTAGATGGATTCCTAAAATTCAAGTTCCTACTTGACTATCAACACCTCCCCTTCTTAACAGGCTGCCAAACTCCAAAAACAGTTTGGTCTTGATTTCCTAGTAAAGGCTCATTAAAAAAGTCAATTGAATTATCTCCTAAACCTCAGTCAGTATAGGCCTTCCACTCATTTAAGGTTTCTGTCCTCACACCTGAGTACACAGAGGGTTCCCCATCACCACCACCACCACCACCACCACCACCCCTCAATCGAAAAGAATCAGTATTCACTGTGGCTCATCAAAAGCAGTACCTTTATTGTTGCTATTGTTGTTCCAACCTGTTTTGTTTGGTTTTCATTTTGTTTTATTTTGTTTTTCCCAGTGACTACCTTCTGAATGGCTTTCAAAGATCTTTAGACTAAAATGCAAACTTTAACAGCAATACCGTAGCCTCTTACTGGGTGATCCTTGCACTCCCTAGAGCTTGCAATATGCAGAGGCTTGCCAAATTAATCTGGTGCCCCTTGCCTCCTCTCCTGGATTGCAGTATCTGACAAACCTTTATTCTGGGTGAGGAAGAAAACTACTTGAAGAAGAAAACTGTTTCATGTATACTGAAGTTCCAGTATGTAATGTGGTGTCTCAGACTCACTGGGGAGAGTTCAGTACAAGGGATGATCTGTGAAAATCTACAAAACAAGTCAATGTTCAGGCAATAAATCTAGACCTTTCCATAATTTCTGAAGTTGTTAATTTTTTGTTGACCGGTTTTTTTTAAAATTATCATTAACAACCTTGCAGTGAATATCTTTGTACATCTATCTTGACACATTTTTGCAAGTATATTTAAAGGAAATAATGTTGGGCTAGAGTGCTAGAGCAGGGCTCTATAAACTTTTTTTGGAAAGGGACAGAATTATTTTTGACTTCATGGGCCATACAGTTTCTGTTCCAACTACCCAACTCTGCCTTCTAGCACAAGTTTTGACCTTTACTGATACTCAAATAGATCATTTTTTAAAAATAGAGATATGGGGCTCCCAAATGGACACTCCAGACAGAGCACCCATGATCTCTTTGTCAAGAATTGTGGTATGTCTGAGATTCTGCCCTATTTGTAAACTAACAAGGTAGACTGTCACAGTTTCACGGATGAAGGCAGAAGACCTGAGGCTCTTGAGTCAGAGATGCACTACTTTATGAGTCACATCCCAGCAAGCGGCACGAGCAACAGCATATATGCATTAGTCCCCTTACCGCCATACCCCATGGCAGCCACGCGCATGAGCCCAAATGGATGTCTGCACACACAGTGGGTTTACAGGAGAGGAAGTCTGAGTTTAGGGAGCCCACATCTTTTACAGTATGCAGTGAGTATGTCTGACCTTAGCTCTGAAGAGAGACGTTATTTCTATTATACTGAACAGTACACATACCTGCCCTTTGCTCCAGAGAGAGGCATTCTGTCTATTTTCCAAGGCTGTTTACTATACAAGCATCCTTGAAAGGACAGTCCAAAACAAAGGCAGCCAGTGCCTCTGCCTGCAAAACATGTGGAAATGTAAGAGGCCCTTAGAAAATTACCTCCAACACAATGTATCCGCTGTTTCTACACCGTCTTGGACTCTTGGCAAATTTTTCCAAAGCATTCCACTCTATCAACCAAGCTGATTAATCTGACGGACAAAGGAAGGGCCAAGTCTATTTAATTTGTCTTATGCATGCATAACTCAGGATAGATACTATAAACAGGACTCAAGCAGCAAGATGAGGCCAACCTACAATATTGACCTCCACCAGGTCCTCCAGGGTCCTGGGCTAAATCAGCTGAACAAATCCCATAAACCGTCAGGGTCAACCTTAAAAATCCGAACGACTTTCTCTTTTATGTGTCTAAAATGACCTTTCCACTTAGACCATTAATCCAGGTATAGGAATATATATTAGCAATTACACAGATTCTGCCTTGTAATCCATCTGGCTCACAAGGAAATCTAAGGCAATTCTATCATCCATAACAACCCTGGCCAGTGACTTGAGGCTGAACTGAATACCTTCTAGAGATGAGCTGTAATCACTGATCACTTCAGCTGAAGTCAGGGACCCATTTCATAACACCTACCCTAACTCCATCCTAGGGATAACTGCCTGCAGAGTGTATGTAAGTAATGAATCAGCCACCCCTCCAAGAAGTTCCCCTAAGTAATCAAGGTTAGCTTAATTTTGGAGAGAACTCTACAATCATTCGAAAACTATATGATGTTACATTAAATACCTGAAGGTCTCTTACAACTCTCTTCATGGTGCAAGTCACTATGTTTTTGGTAAGGAGGCGAGTTAACGTCTGGCTTCCCTACAAGAAGTACAATGCTGGGAGCACTTCAGGTACCCCTGGAAAGAGCTGTTTACAATTATTGGAGGTCCACAAGAGAGACCTAAATCAGTCAAGGGGCACAGGCTGACAGTACATCTAATGTGGTCTTTTAATGGGCTGGTGTGCCTTAGAGTTCCCAGTTTAGTTTGAATAACTGAATCTAGTCCTTATATTCTGGAGACTGCCTAAGAAACGTTAATCCAACCCACCCTGTTTGTCCAAACATTAGCCAGATGGCATGCAGTCACTTCATGGAATGACTGAGCAATGGCTACTGTAATGGGGGAAGGGAAGGCATCTGGAGGTGTTGACTAGTGTTTTGTGTAGGAGGTACAGGAGTGGGGCCCTCCCCCCTGCTGTTTCCAACAGACCTCTCAGTAAGGTTAAGAGGAACGACAATCAAATCATGGTAAGAGCCACCTGGGGATGAAGAGCAGACCCAGCACCCAATTAAATTTATGGCACCTGCAACAGTCTGGGAGCCTGCACTGGAAGTTTTCCTTCTGGAGGAAGTTTCTGGGGGCAGTTCTGAAAGATGAAGATCACTAATAACCCCACCTCACCCCTGCTTACTTCCCAGGGCCTAACATATTCCCCAACCTAGCTCACCCCTGTTCCCATGGCCTAACAGATTCCCCAACCTAGGAGCCAGGAAAAAACTAGTGCTCCCATTCCAGTAGCTATAAATTCAACTTTTAACTAATAATTTCCTCCTCAGAGCCAGACTCATCATCTGAAAGAGTCAAGTGCAAGAGAAACAAGCATTTTTTTAAAATAAAAATTCCAGAGAATAATTACATGTACTCTGACTTCGACCCATATGAGCCATTATAGGGGGACTTGGTAATCTGTTTATTTGACCAAATGGTCATTATCCTTATAATCTAGGACCCTAGGATCCAACAAAAGACTCTAGGTGGCTGAGTGAGACTTACCTTTGAATCCCCTAAGACCCATTTAGATAGGCTGCCAGCTGGAGGGTATACCAACCAGGCTGTTCTGGGACTACCTTTAGGTTATTTTTTTTAAAAAGACCCACCATAGCAAGGAATTTTCAAGATGCGTCTATGTAACTCCCTACCCTTTTCATCCTGATCATTATCCAGAAAGCAAGCAAAAGAGGATGTTCGCTTTCTGGGGATCCCCTTATTCAGTGACCAAACCACTAAGATGTGTAAACCAAGAGAAATGAGAGGGTCAAAAATGTTTTGGGTCTTTCTTTTTTTGACCATTCCAACACTCAACAATACTGGATAATGCCCATGGATGACTGGGAATACGGAAGGTCCACTGAATACCTTGACTATCAGCCAACTGTTGAGTGGCTTTGGAGATTAAAGGCAAACCACTGTCAAGATGCACATGGTCTGACAACCTGAACACACGACACAGTTTAGTTTCAAGGGCCACAATGGTGTGGTCAGAGTTGGCTGATCAGATTGGTGTGACAACACTGTAACCTGAAAAAGTGTCAGCAGCACTGAGGCACTCCCAATGGCTCCAAAAGGGAGTCAAAGGTGTAATGTCAATCTGCCAGCAGCAGGCAGGGATAGCAACCCACATAATGTGGCCTCCACACTGTGAGGCAATAGGGTCAATTTCTGGAAGGAGCCACAATCCAGAATACAGCAGTAGTCTGTGCAATAGAAACATAGAGTGCTTCACTTTGTGCCCAACACCAGCCTCCTGCAACTAACCATTTTTTAAGAGATGGTTGCAGGTATCAAATTGCTAAGGCATTTAGATTCCACTGAATACATTTAAAAGAGCAAGGTAACTACTTTATTTCTAAATGTCAACAACAAACACCTAAATTATATCCTTTGCAATTATTAAACTTATAATTTAAAAGTTTAGATGTCAACTTCAAAATGTACAAAGAGTTTCTTCAGATTAAAAGACAAGTCCAAAGAACTTCTCTGTATTATGGTATCTTCTCTATACTACGGAAGAAACCCTATAATTTCACTACTTCAGGCTTAATTCTTGATAAAACACAGGACTTTAGAAATGCTTCATTTTGCTGAAAATTCCTAGTTGTTAAGTCCATTTTCTTGCTGCAATATTCTTTTTTTAATATATAAATTTATTTTTTATTTATTTTTAAATTTTTGGCTGCGTTGGGTCTTTGTTGCGGTGTGCAGCCTTCTCATTGCAGTGGCTTCTCTTATTGCAGATCGTGGGCTCTAGGCGTGCAGGCTTCAGTAGTTGTGGCACGTGGGCTCAGTAGTTGTGGCACGTGGGCTCTAGAGCACAGGCTCAGTAGTTGTGGTGCACAGGCTTAGCTGCTCCACAGCATGTCGGATCTTCACCGGCCAGGGCTCGAACCTGTGTCCCCTGCATTAGCAGGCGGCTTTTTTTTTTTTTTTTTTTAATTTTTAAAACTTTGGGTTTATTTATTTATTTATGGCTGAGTTGGGTCTTCGTTTCTGTGCGAGGGCTTTCTCTAGTTGCGGCAAGTGGGGGCCGCTCCTCATCGCGGTGTGCGGGCCTCTCATTATCGCGGCCTCTCTTGTTGCGGAGCACAGGCTCCAGGCGCGCAGGCTCAGTAATTGTGGCTCATGGGCCCAGTTGGCAGGCGGATTCTTAACCACTGCGCCACCAGAAAGCCCTGTGCTGAAATATTCTATTATCACCAAGTCTATAACAGTGCCTGGTACATAGTAGGCACTTAATATATATTTGCTGAATACACTAAAATCAGAAGCCAATGTTTAAAAATTTTCTCTGCCTTTCTAATACACTCCATCCCACCCCACCCAAGGCAGATTAAATGCCTCAAGACAACCAGGGAGAAGATCATGTACATGGAAATGCAAAAGAGAAAAATACAGTCTTTTTCTTTTTACATAATATTATACAGTTTCACAAAGAAACAAGTCTGTAACATCTTATATATAATGATCTCAAAGCAATCTACCTATCTATCTATCTATCTGGCTGTACCAGGTCTTAGTTGCGGCACTTTCTGCGCGCAGGATCTTCACTGAGGCGTGTGGGATCTTTTACTTGCGGCATGCGGGCTCTTAGTTGCAGCACGCGGGATCTAGTTCCCTGACCGGGGATCAAACCCAGGCCCCCTGCATTGGGAGCACGGAGTCTTAACCACTGGACCACCAGGGAAGTCCCTCAAAGCATTTTTTAAAGTATTTATTCTTAGAGACTCTCAGTAATTCTTTAAGGCAGTTAAAGTAAGTCAAGCCTCTTACCCTTCCTCAGAGAAGGAGAAAGAAAAGTAATATACTTATCTCAGAGGCACAAAGGAAACTACAAAGAAAAATAAGCAAAAAAAAAAAAAAGAAACTACACCAGATTCAACAAAAATATTGCTGTGGAGAATACTGCGATGTGCCACCTAATCTCTCTTAATAAGGGACTCATTCCCCTAGCTTTGGGGAGTACCTGTGCTATAGCTTTGCCCAACATTGTGCCCCTTCCTGGGCAGCCCACATGCAACGACAGATCCATTCAAAACTAAAAGCCTGGCAATCTTAGCCCAACTCAGAACAACTCTGAAGGGACACTCTAGCAACTGAATACACAGTAGGGCTGGTCAAGGATGTCACTGGGCCTTAATCATAACTCAACTTTTCCCTCAGTCCAATCCTGCTTCCTTCCTTTCCTTTTCACAGATATTGATCCCAAGGGTACTCAATGAACATCCTCTAAGCTAAACTCTATCTCAGGCTTCGCAAGGAATCCAATCTGCAACAATTCTCAAGAGTCGCACTTTTAGATCCATAGAGCACACAAGAGTTAAAATACCTATAACAGTTTGTACCACTTGTACATTGTAATAGCTGGAGAAACAATACTGTAAAATGGAAAGGCCACCACTATTTCTCTGACAGTCTTAATTGAACCAAAATATTTTCCTTTAAAAAAAAATCAATACACTGAAAGTTCTGAACATGTTAAAGATCTCAGTGTCTACACCTATTAGCATTGTTTTCCAGGCGGGAACAACACTTCTTCCCTTCTAAACCCAAATAACAGTAACTGAACATATTAATTTAGTATGTGAAACATCAGGTTATTCATAATCTTATGTTTTATATGATTTTCATATTTTAATTCTAATCATAATACAAATTCCCAATGTAAGTATTCTATTTTCTCTAAGCAAATTAAAATTCAGAAAAATATTCCTGCCACTAAGATACTGCTTAAGAGGAAAGACTTTCCTGAAATGAAACAGCAGAATACAAACATTTAGAAATAATTTAGACATCATAGCATCATTTCATATAATCTCATGCTAAGCAGCAAAGTTGAAACATTTTATAATTTGGGTTAATTACATGGAGAAAAATAGGAAACCACTTCTGAGGTCCACTCTCATAGCTGGCTCTCAAAATGCAATCACTTCTCTTAGAAGTCCTTGAAATCATAAAATTCTTTTTTTAAAAAATACTTATTGATTTTCACCAGGTCTTAGTTGCGGCAGGTGGGCTCCTTAGTTGTGGGAGGCTGGCTCCTTAGTTGTGGCACATGGGCTTCTTAGTTGTGGCACGCAAGAGGGATCTAGTTCCCTGAGCAGGGATCGAACCCAGGTCCCCCTGCATTGGGAGCGTGGAGTCTTAACCATTGCACCACCAGGGGAAGTCCCCATAAAATTCTTTAAAAATTGATAGAAAGCCTTCAGACTCTTTGTAAATATCTGAAATGAAAATTAATTTTTGACAACACAAGAAATAAGGTAATGTGGGTGATGGGAGAAAAGCATTCTTTGGCAAAATACAGTTGGTTTCCTTGTTTCTTTAACATTTAATCACTTCAAAAAGTTAAAATGACTACCATGGTGAACAAAATTTTTATTAAACATTTTATACAATGTCTATATTGACGGTGTCAAACTGAGTCCAGCAGAAAACCAGCACAAACTCAAAGGCTGTCCTCCTTTACTTTTTTTTTTTTCCCTCCTTTACTTTAAGAAGGATCCTAGGCATTTTCTGATTCTTAAAATCTTTAAAAAGCACCAGCTCATAGCTCTACCTGCCCAGCTCTCAGACTCACAGCAATATGACTAAACAGAAATGAAGCCACATAAAGTGCCAGAAATTCTATTTTAGGGAAAACAACATCAAGAACATCTGAGGACTTATCATCCAGAAGAATACTTGTTAACCATACTCCAAAATTAAGAAGGTCTCCAAACTTCTTCTAGAACTAGACTGACCACATCAGCCCTATCCATACACCCCAGTATCCAGATGGTTGTCACTTGCCCTGGGGCTGTTTTTAGATAATCAGCAAATTAGACAATAACTATTTTCCTTACTTTTGTTTTAAAGAAGGAAAAAGTCTTCCCTTATAAAAGAGATCAGCTTTGACCAACTATGAGTTAAAAACTCTTCTGCAAATCAAAGTGAACTGATTCTACTGTGTCCCTCCTTCCTCCTATTCTTTTGTCCTGTCAGTGTTAAGGTGGACTTGATTTAAATTTTTGATTTTATGAAGAATTTACTGAAGAATTTTCATTTTTTTTATTTTACTAAGTTAGGTTATATATCTTGTATTTAAGTCTCAGAGTTTAGCAACTAAGCTGTCTCTCGTTACCCTACCTCTGCTTCCCCACCAGCAAATAAAATGAATATTACCAATGTTCTCTACTTGGGTCCAAGTTTCAGAGTTTGCACCTTTCCTGGCCTTCACTTATTGTCCAGGAGTTTACAAAAGCTGGGATGGGGCAAAGCAGGAGGAACAATGAAGTAAAATATACTGTATGCAAAAGGAAATAAAATCATATATACAAAGAAAAGAGTCAGAACTTGCTAATACATCTACATCAAATATACAAACCCACAGTGGGTAAAAAAAGCATTATCTCTAAACCTGAGTTTCCTACTTACTAAGTCCCTATGATCCCCCCCCACAGGCTACTTATATCTAACTTCAAATATACATGTCTAAATAGCTCATTTCATCAAAAAAACAAAAACCAAAACCAAAAACTGATTTTACATACAGACACATGGGGATTCATTTTATTTTCAAACTGTATGTGGAAAAGTCTATGGAAGTGTTTAATTTCAACTTGGGCTAAGTATATGAGCCAGGCAGGATGAAAAGTATATCTCCTTTGGGACCGTGAACTTCATATAGCACAAAATAAATATGAGTTGAGAAATTCAGAGATGTCCCGCATGAGCTTGATCTTTTGCTTATCTATAGCCCTGACATATTTATCAGTGTTTCTTCTGCTCTCTCTCTCAGCAAAGCAATCATCTTAATTAATACACTTATAACACCCAACAAGCAAAGAGAAATATTTAATAAATGCTCTGTAATGGTGATATCAAAAATGGTGCTACATACTAAGAAACCCATCATTCTCATCTCTGACTATAAATCTACAGAATTCTCAATACCCAAATATAATTGGTACTGAATTTTAAAAATCCACCTAATCAACCCATGTACAAACAGGACCAAATTTTCACAGCAACTAGTGAAAAAAGGGTTTAAGACTTAAATTTCAATATGAAAATTATTTTTAAAAGAACTTATTTCGTTTTATTTCACAAGATTTAGGTTATTACTATAAGCATGCGCTAATTCTGAGGAGAATGAACAAAAATGAGAGGGAGGTCATTTACTGACACTGTATAACAAACAACATTCTTCACTTCCCAGCTGACTTTCAGAACACTGTCTAAACAAAGGTAATTTTTCCACAAAGCGTTCTCTTAATTCTTTGATATCTAAACCACTCTTTACTGAAACACCTATTGAGTCATTCTTGTGGCAAATTTCTCCCCTACAATTGTTAACTAATCTATTTCTGTCAGAAACTCACCTAAACATGTCTTTGCATATAACTGTAACTGTTCTCCAATGGTTCTTTCATGGACTTCATGAAATTCTGCACTTTTTGCACTATCTACAATTTTTCTTTATGCTCGGTTTGTACTGCGTTTTCACTAGAAAGCAACCAATAAGGATTCTGGCCCAATGGACATGGCTAGACAGTCTAGCTGGGGAATATGTTTGAATGGAGATGATTTTGTAGATGAATATCCTTGGTCATGAAAACTTTCACTTCCTTATGCAATCTCTATCTGTGGAGATCTAGGATTATGAATACTTGTATAACAAGGACTTCAACACAAAACTGATAACTAAGGGATTTAAGACAACTAAAAATAAACCGTTCATTAATCAAGAAGAAAAAGTTGGTCAGTAAAAATGGTTAATGTGACAGTTACCATATATACCATAAATAACATAATAAAATTAAAACACAATAAAATACATTCAAAATATTTTAAAAGAATATTATTTCAGTTATATCATTTTCTTCAATAATTCAGAAGCTATATCTCAATCTGTCAGCACCTTAGACTTATTTTTATGTTAGTCAGTTACCATTACCCATAAAACCACAAAATTTTAGAGCTCGAATGGACCTTAGAGATGATCTAATACTGCCTCCTCATTTTACAAAGGAAACAACCTAGGTCCAGAAAGGTAAAGAGACATGTAGAATATTAACAGTTAATGGCAGAGCAAGGGATCATTATTCTTCCTCTTAGTATATCATTCTCCCTCTTACTACAAAGTGGAGAATATTCAGTGTACTCTAGAAAACCCTCTTGAACAAATCTTAATCTCTCATTTCACATTTTTACTGACTTTACTGTTTCCTTTAAAAGAGTGGAATATGGGGGTGGGGGACAGTATCTCACATGTCAAATGGAATCTATGACCTTTTTCTTGATCCAACCCAGATTAGGTTTACTAGGAATGCCTTCCTGCAAATAACTGTGGGGAAAGACAGGGAATACTGATCCATACTTACCTTTCTGAATGGATTTTAATGTAGGAAGATCATGATACAATAGCCTATTTCGTTTTATATATATATATATATATATTTAGTTATATACCAGATACTTAATTTTCTTTAAAAGAAATTCAGAGGTGATGTTTTACAATAATTATATGATGTAAGTACCTATACTTTGTAGAAAACAATGTATAGTCTCTAAAAGAAAAGATAAACTCAGGACTTCCATCATGGTCCAGTGGTTAAAAATCCGCCTTCCAATGCAGGGGACATGGGTTCGATCCCTGGTAAGGGAACTAAGATCCCACGTGCTGCAGTGCAACTAAGCCCATGCACCACAACTAGAGAGCCCACGTGCCTCAACTACAGAGCCCGCGAACCACAACTACAGAGCCCGCACACTGCAACAAAGAGTCTGCACGCCACAACTAAGACCCAACTGAGCCAAAAATAAATAAATAAATATTTTTTAAAAAGAAAGAAAAGCTAATGACACTACAGAGTGAAGTAAGTCAGAAAGAGAAAAACAAATACCGTATGCTAACACATATATATGGAATCTAAAAAAAAAAAATGGTCATGAAGAACCTAGGGGCAGGACAGGAATAAACACACAGACCTACTAGAGAATGGACCTGAGGACACGGGGAGGGGGAAGGGTAAGCTGGGAAAAAATGAGAGAGTGGCATGGACATACATACACTACCAAATGTAAAACCGATAGCTAGTGGGAAGCAGCCACATAGCACAGGGAGATCAGCTCGGTGCTTTGTGACTACCTAGAGGGGTGGGATGGGGAGGGTGGGAGGGAGTGAGGGGCAAGAGGGATGAGATATAGGGATATATGTATATGTATAGCTGATTCACTTTGTTAAAAAGCAGAAACTAACACACCATTGTAAAGCAAATACACTCCAATAAAGATGTTTAAAAAAAAAAAAAAAAGGCTAATGACACAACCACTATGGAGTAATTACCGAAAGTATTTACCTAGAAAAAAAAATCTAATGAACATGATGCCAAATATGCCTCATCTGGCTTGTTAACTGCCATAATCTCATTTTGTTTCTCATTTTTTAAAAAGCATTTTAAACAGCAATCTTAAAATAAATCCAGTATTGGCAAAACCATAATTTTTGACTTGAAGAGTACTTTTTATAAGAGTAAAAACCTTATCTGATCTCACTGCAAAATGCCAAACATCTAATATATCACTGATTCCCTTGTACTGATTGTGAAGATAGTATAATAGAATTAAAATAAAAAGGTCCATTTCAATTTGCTAAATATTAACTTAGTACACAGTACATGCATAGTACTGTGCTAGACACTGCAACCAATTAAAAAAGCCTTATAGTCTAATAAAGGTGATACCAATATGTCCAATAAAATATCATAGGTTTGGTAAGAGGGCTAGAAATAAGAGTATCATTAAGAATCCAAGGGCAGAGGACATTTTACCTGTAAAATAAAAAACTTAGGGTGACAGCTTCTTTAAAATACTCAAAGGGCTGTTATGTATAGAAGAGGAAATAGATTCATTTTGTTTTGCTGCAAAAGCAGAAATGAGATCTATGGGAGGGAGCTGCAGGGAGACTGTCAAAGGCAGAATTTCCCCAAGTTTATTCCACAGACCATTAACCTCTCAAGCTAACTCTCAAAAAGAATTCCATGTTCCTATAAATTCAGTAAACATATGCAGGATATTTATTAGTATATGTAATACTACAGTTCCTCTGGGAGATAAAAATGTACATGAATACTAAGAAGTCCTATACTAAGGAAGCCTATTTAACTTTGTATAATTAAGTGTTCTCCAAATATTTCACCATGAGTTTTGTTGTCCCTGTACCAATTTTTGCTCCCCAAAATACTGAGAAGTGTCAACATAATAATGCTTTCTAAGGATGTCGCACAGATCACAAATCTCAGAAAGAAGGATTTCCTAAAAAACAGTAGAGTGATATTTATATTATTTACCTGGAATCAATCTCCTAGGCACAAAAAATAAGTATAAAACATTATCAATGAACAGAAGAAAAACAGTCCTCTAAAATAACACATAGTATAGCTAATACTTCAAGGATCAAAATGAATTTCTAAATTTTGCTGAAAAGTTAGAGAACTGAGTATAAACTCACAACGTGAAACTTTTTAAAATGAATAAATGAGCTTGGGAAAAAAAATAAATGTTAAGTCCTATGTTTAGGTTTTATTGGATTTTTAATTATCAATATGCTGAGGAGAGAATGGAAAAAACTATGTAATTGTTTATATAAAGTCAGAATTTTAGTTTATTATAACTTGAAGTGAGAGTCAATCCTTATAGGAATTTCATCACTGATAACAAAAGTTACTTTCCTTAGGAAAGGTCAGTAGCCCATCTATCCCTTAGAATGAGGGCAGACGGATGTATTAGCACATAAGGAACCCCAGTCAACAAGCCTTTATCAAATGGAACCTCATGAAAAGTTCCATTTGAGTCTCAGTTTGCTTATGAGACCAACCAAGTAAAGGAAGAGAGAAGAGGAAGCTGAAAGCACAGAAGAGAAATAACATTACTTAGCTTCCTTCCCCTCTCTGCATAGGTACCCAAGGACCATTAGATTCTGTTGACTCTCATTACTCATGGATTCTGTATTTGCAAACTTGCCTACTTACTTATTCGTGTATCGGTTGGTCTTTCCAGTCATTCATGGACATGCGCAGAGAAGCAAAAATTGTGAACACCCAACATGCACATTCCCAGCTGAGGCCAAACAAGGCCTTCTTGTTTCAGCTCTCATACTATAAACAAGTATCCTTCTTGCAAACTATTTAAGTGCCATGTTTATTGGATTTTTGTCCTTTTTTGTTGATTTCACTGCTGAAAATGGCTCCCAAGCCATTAAGTGTTGTCTAGTGTTTCTAAGCAGAAGAAAGCTGTGATGTTCTTTATGGAGAAAATATGCTTAGTTTCAGGTATGAAATGGTGTTTTTGACCAAGAGGTCAATGTTAATGAATCAACAAAATATATTAAATAAGGAGTCTTTAAATAGAAACACACATAAAACAAAGTTATACATGATCAGTTAATGAAAATGTGACCAGAGGCTTGCAGGAACCTAATCCTGTATTTCTTCTAGGAGCAATGGTTCAGTACTTGTTAACTCAGTGTCTGCGATGACTTTATAGAACACAGCTACCTTGAACGAGAATTGATCGTAATTACCCATTACCCTACACCACACTACCTTCAGGTTACGTCAACCCACAGAAAGTGGGGATTTGCTGAAAAGTTTTCATAAATGAATGAATGTTGGTTAAATTTCTCATATAAAAGCCCTTAGGAAATAATCATGTTCCTCTTGTAGAAGAATGGATTTTTCTAAGTTTGCTGTTAACTAAATAGTGGTATACTCTGGAAAAAGTACATTACTTTTAAATGGTGAATTCTCAGCTCACCCATAAATCCAATTCACTGTCTTCAGAACTGATCCTCTTTTCTTAGATGCAGAGTCCATGTTCTCTGTTGATTTCCCAGATGTGAACATGATAAAAGATTAATTTGAATCAATCACTATCCACAAACTGCTAAGTATTATGTATAAGTAGTACAGCATGAGAGGATCCATAGACCATGCTTGCTTTATTTTACCTGTTCAAACTTGAAGCTTTTATAGAGACATACTGAATGGAAATTGAGTTTCCCTTTAGATTGACAGCTTGTAAGTCAAAAAAAAAGCTTTTAGGAACTTCTCTCAAATCAGTTAGTTTTCTTTTCAGATTGGGATATATGTGTAGGACTTCAGAAATGGCATGCTTGACTGGTAACTGTCTTTTGTTAGTCAAGTACTCCGTGCTATGTCAAAAAATACATGAAGGAGTCAATTAATTGTAGGCAATCAATAGTGGTGGTGTCTACATGTTAAGTAATACTGGGTTTGTAAATACAAAATGTATAGATGTTAGGTGGATTATACTTCTGTTTTAATAGACTTGACATGTTAACTAATCTAAACCTTAATTGTGATTGAATATGATTTTAAGGGTGATCACCTAGGGAGGAAAAAGAGCATGTTATTTCTGTGAAGGCACTTTTGGTTATTCCTCTTTGTGCTCGGTTTTCTGGAGAGTGAAAAGTGGAAGAAGTGCTGGTTTTTTCCATGGGGCATGTGGAACACCCACCAACCCATCCATCTCCCACACAACACCCTCACCACCATGTCTTTGCTTACAGAGTTAGCTCCCAGTTTTTCTCTTTTGGAGCAAGAATGCATGTCACATTGTATTCCAGGACTGACTTCTGAATGAGGACAAAGAAAACACTGTATATAAGAAATGGAGAAAGAGATCTTACTTCTCAAACTCAAAAGAACCATATCCCAAATTCAAGGATCACTGGTCCTTCTCTTTCTAGAAACACTTTCCTGTTCTCCTTCAGTCCAGATGATTACACTAGGGATGTTATAAGACCTTCTATACCTGGACCCATTCTTTTACTCCTGTGACTCTCTAGGGACAGTGGCAATCCTTCCCTTCTATCTTTTCCCTTGAAACCTTACAAGAAAGACAACTCCCAGAACAAACTGTAGGAACAGTTTAAATTAAGAATCGGTCATTCAATAGTACCTGCCTCTTGCTGTTATACACAGCATCAATTACAAAGTTTTACTGTCAAAAAATGTTTCATGAATGTTTCGGTAAAAATAGGAGATAGTGGAACACATTAAATGACACGTCGAGGAAAATCAGACAAATCCAGAATGTGAGCCACTCTACTAGACAGATGTTCTGCTTTCTTTAAAAGGTTAGTTGTAAGGGAAACTGTTTTAAATTAAAAGAAACTAAAAATACGTAACAATCAAATGCAAAAAATATTTTTTAAAAATCCACAGAAGGCATTTTTGGGACAAGACAATTCAAGAAATGTAAATAGGAACAGTATTAGAGTAATTGCTATTAATTTTCTTTGTCATGATAATCATGATGCAGTTATACAGGAGCAGGACCTTTTTCGTGAAATGCTTACTGAAGTATTGCAGGCTGATATTCAAAATTATGATGTGAAACCTATAAAAACCAATACAATTTGTGGGATTCCTGGACACTGAAATATAAATTAAAGAATCAGAAGAATTTCAGGAAAAAAAGTAAAATTTATGACTAGAAAAAAATATAGCTACATAGGCATATTAAATGTAAACTTGCAAAATAAAGCACTAAGGTAGAATGGCAGCAGTGAAAGACAAAAAAGAAGAAACAGAAGCCAAGCCCTGGTCATAGTAAATACTGCAGTGGAGATAATAAACAGGCTTAATGTACAAAATTAGAAATCATTAATAAAGAGATAAAAATAATAAAAACAAAACTGGACTCTGAAAAGGGGCACTGGAAAAGCATCAAGTTCATCAGCCCTCATTTTATCTTTTCGAAGAAACAGCTTTTGGTCGTTGATTTCCTATTTTCAAATTCATAGATTTATTTCTGCTCTAATTTTTACTATTTCTTTTCTTATACTTACTTTGGATTTAATCTGTTTTTCTTTTTCTAGTTTCCTAAGTTGAAAGCTTCCATTACTGATTTTAGATATTTCTTCTAATATATGCATTCAATGCTATAAATTTCTCTCTAAACATTTTTTTCACTGCATCCCAAAAATTTTGATAAGTTGTGTTTTCTCTGTCATTAAGCTCAAAATAATTTAAAATTACTTTTAAAAATATATATATTTATTTATTTCACTGCGTCAGCTCTTAGTTGTGGCACGCAGGATCTTTTGCAGTACGTGGAATTTTGTTTTTTTTTAGTTGTGGCATCTGGGATCTAGTTCCCTGACCAGGGATAGAACCAGGGCCCCCTGTGTTGGGAGCGTGGAGTCTTAGTCACTGGACCACCAGAGAAGTCCCTAAAATTACTCTTGAGATTTCTTCTTTGACTCGTGCTATTTAGAAGTGTGTTATCATTCTTTATTACATATGCTTTAAAAAAAACAGATCCCAAGAAGTAAAACAGCTTGTAAAGGGCAAAATGAAAACTGGTCACAGATTTTATATACATGGAATACGTTTTCTCTTTCAAATTTTACTACACAGGTAAATGAACATTCTAAATTAAAAACAAAAAATTAGAAAGTTTAGCAAAACATTATGAAATGAAAAACCGTTAAATATATTTTTGAAAATAATAACTTGTACCTGACTTTTCTCTATTATGTAGAAAACAGTATCATTAAAACCAGCACTTTATCTTCAGTCAGAAACAAATTCTTGAATTTTGGTGCAATTCTGGCCTATATCACCACCTTTCCTGTCCATTTTCCCTTTCTAACTTCTATTTTTAATTCTTTTAAAAATTATATTTGGTAAATTATCATACAGTAAGATTGACTTTTTAAAACTGTGGTGTTCAGTCTATGAACTGTAACACACGTACAAATTCTTGAAGCTAGTATCAAATCATGATTCAGAACAATAACACTATACGAAAAAACTCCCTCATGCTTTTATAGCTATATACTCCCTATAAAGCTTAACCTCTGGCAAGGACAGATGTGTTCTCTACTACTACAGTTTTGTCTTTTTCAGAACGTTATATAAAGGGAACCACACAGAACTGAATCTTTAAAAATGGTTTCCTTCATTCTGTTGAATGCATTTGAGATTCGTTCAATTTGCTGCATGTATAAGTAGCTTTTTCCTTTTAACTGCTGGGTACTATGTCACTGTATAAAATGGCCAACATTTTGTGTAACCATTTACCTACTGAAGGACAGTTGGGTTATTTTCACTTCTTTCCAACTATCACTATGTATTGATATATAACTTCTATAAATATTTGCATACATAAATTTTTGTGCAAACAAATTTTCATTTCTTCAGGGTAAATATCAAGAAGTGAAATTGTTGGGTCATAAAGTAAGTGTATGGTTAACATTATAAGAAAGTGTCAAACTAGTTTCCAAGTTATACCATTTTGCATCCCCACCAACACTGTATGTGAATTCCACTGATCTGCATCCTCAACAGTACTTGGTATTCTTAAAAAAAGTGTTTTTAATTTTAGCTGTTAAATAGCTATATAGGTATATCTCATCATGGTTTTAACTTGTATTTCCCTAATGGCTAGTAACCTTGAACAACTTTTTACATGTGTATTTGCCATCCTTGTATCCTCTTTGGTGAAATGTCTGCTCAAACTTATGCCCATTTTTAAATCGGGTTGTTAGTTTTCTCACTGTTGATTTTTGAGAGTTCTTTATATATTCTGGATACAAGTCCTTGGTGAATATTGACTAATCTCTGCCATGCCTTTTTGTTTCGTAATATTGTCTTCTGTAAGCAAAATTTTTAATTATAAAAAAGTCCAATTTATGAACTTTTTCTCTTATGGATCCTGCTTTTTATGTAACATCTGAGAACTCTTTGCCTAACCCCAGATCGAGAATGTTTTATCCTACTTTTCTTCTAAAAGTTTAGTAGCTTACATTTTACATTTAGGTCTATGATTGATTTTGAATTAATTTCTCTAGAATATGTACATTATTTTTTGAAATCTTTATTTTTAATTTTTATTTTATATTGGAGTATAGTTGATTAATAACATTGTGTTAGTTTCAGGTGTACAGCAAAGTGATTCAGTTATACATATGCATGTATCTATCCTTTTTCAAATCCTTTTCCCATTTAGGTTATTACAGAATATCAAGCAAGAGTTCCCTGTGCTATACAGTAGGTTCTTGTTGGTTATCTATTTTAAACACAGCAGTGTGTACATGTCAATTCCAAACTCCCAATCTATCCTTTCCCCCACGCCATAACCATAAATTTGTTCTCTAAGTCTGTGAGTCTGTTTCTGTTTTGTAAATAAGTTCATTTGTATCATTTTTTTAAGATACCCCATATAAGCGTTATCATATGATACTTGCCTTTCTCTGTCTGACATACTTCACTTAGTATGATCATCTCCAGGTCCATCCATGTTGCTGCAAATGGCATTATTTCATTAAATTTAAAACAAGGTTCATTTCTTGCAGAAGGATGTTCAATTATTGCAACTGAAGTATGTTTTTTGCCTTAAAAAGTGTAATTTTTAAAAATCACTGGTTGATAAGACTATCCTTTTACCGACTGCACTGCTTTTACACTTTTGCCATATTTGTGATTGTTCCTCAGTACTCTATGATGTTCTACTGATCTATGTCTCTATCCGTCCACCTATTCATACCACTTCATTACAGTACAGTACTATGGATTTATAGTAACTCAAAATCAGAAAGTGTAATTCTTCTTTTTTACCCTTCTTTTTCAAAATTGTTTTAACCATTCTATTCCTTTACATTTCCATATAAATTTTAAAGTTGGATTGTCTCTATCTATAAAATATACTGCTGGAGTTTTTATTGGAATTGTGTTAAATCTATAAATTGAATTGGGAAGAACTGACATTTTTACTATTTTGAGTCTACCAATCCATGAACACAGTATGTCTCTACATTTACTTAGGTCTTCTTTTATTCCCTTCATTACTGTTTACTAGTTTTCAGCATAAAGATCATGTATGCATGTATATTAATATTTATACCAAAGTACTTTTCATTCTTTTGGAGCTACTGTAAATAGTATTATTTTATTTTATTTTATGGCTTCATAGAGAGTTGGGAAGTGTTCCTTCCTCTTCTATTTTTTTGGTTTTTTGGGAAAAAATGGTTTAAAAAATACAGGTATCAAAGTTAATACAGAGAAATCTGTTGCATTTCTATACTACATAATTTCTATATAATGAAAAGATCAAAAAGGGAAATTAAGGAAACAATCCCATTTACCATCACATCAAAAAGAATAAAATACCTAGGAATAAATCTACCTAAGGAGACAAAAGACCTGTACTCCGAAAACTATAGGACGCTGATGAAAGAAATCGAAGATGACACAAACAGATGGAAAGATGTACCATGTGCTTGGATTGGAAGAATCAATATTGTCAAGATGACTATACTACCCAAAGTAGTCTACAGACTCAGTGCAATCCCTATCAAATTACTAACAGTGTTTTTCACACAATTAGAACAAAAAAATTTACAATTTGTATGAAAACACAAATGACCCTGAAGAGCCAAAGCAATCCTGAGAAAGAAAAAGAGAGCTGGAGGAATCAGGTTCCCTGACTTCAGACTGTACAACAAAGCTACAGTCTGGTAAAGGCACAAAAACAGTCTGGTACAGGCACAAAAACAGAAATACAGATCAGTGGAACAGGACAGAAAGCCCAGAAATAAACCCACGTACCTATGATCAATTAATCTACAACAAAGGAGGCAAGAATATACAACGGAGAAAAGACACTCTCTTTAGTAAGTGGTGCTGGAAAAACTGGACAGCTACATGTAAAAGAATGAAATTAGAACATTCTCTAACACCATACACAAAAATAAACTCAAAATGGATTAAAGACCTAAATGTAATACCAGATACTATAAAACTTCTAGAGGAAAACATAGGTGGGACACTCTCTGACATAAATAGCAGCAGTATCTTTTTGGATCCATCTTCTAGAGTAATGGAAATAAAAACAAAAATAAACAAATGAGACCTAATTAAGAGCTTCTGTACAGCAAAGGAAACCATAAACAAGACGAAAAGACAACCCACAGAATGGGAGAAAATATTTGCAAATGATGCAAGCGACAAGGGATTAATCTCCAAAACATACAAACAGCTCATACAGCTCAATATCAAATAAAACAACCCAATCAAAAATGGGCAGAAGATGTGAATAGACATTTCTCCAAAGATGACGTACAGATGGCCAAAAGGCACGTGAAAAGATGCTCAACATCACTAATTATTAGTGATTCAGTTACACACACACACACAAACACACACTTTGCTGCACACTTGAAACTAACACATTGTAAATCAACTATACTTCAATTTTTAAAAAATTTTTTAATAAAATTTAATTTTAAAAATAATGAAATTTTAAAAACATGTAACTATCCCCCACTTTTCAAAAGTTTGCTTTACAACACTTCCCTTTTACAAAAGACCTACATTATTAGTACCTGTTTTCACTAGCCAAAAAAAATCTGAAGAGTATTTTCACTTATGAAAAAAGGTAATTGCTTCTTCGATTTACACCATTTCTCCTTACAAAAGGTTTCACAAAACACTCTATTTTTGGATAGCAGGGAAACCTGCAATGTCATTCCTTCTTTAAGCATTTGGAAGAATTCACCAGTAAAACCGCCTGGGTCTAGATATTTCTTTTTTGAAAAGTTTTAAGCTATGAATTAAATTTCTTTAATAGTTTTAAGACTAGCTACAATAATCTTTTCTCCTTGGGTGAGTTTAAGTACTTTGCTAAGAAATTAGTCTATTTCATGGGGCTTCCCTGGTGGCGCAGTGGTTAAGAATCCGCCTGCCAATGCAGGGGACATGGGTTTGAGCCCTGGTCCAGGAAGATCCCACACGCCACGGAGCAACTATAAGCCTGTGGGCCACAACTACTGAGCCTGCGTGCCACAATTACTGAAGCCCGTGCACCTAGAGCCCACCCTCTGCAACAAGAGAAGCCACCGCAATGAGAAGCCCACGCACCGCAACGAAGAGTAGCTCCCACTCAACTGCAACTAGAGGAAGCTTGCGCGCAGCAACGAAGACCCAATACAGCCAAAAATAAATAAATAAAATAGATACAACATTAAAGAAATTTTTTAAAAATGTTTAAAAAAAGAAATTAGTCTATTTCAAAGAATTGGTCCACTTCACCTAATCTGTCAAATTTATGTGCATATAGCTGATCTTAGTATTCTTACTGTCCTTTGGATTCTTGTGGGGCCTGTAGTGGTATCCTCTCTTTCATTGTTGATACTGGTTCTATATGTCTTCTCTTTTTTTGTCCTTTTTCCTAGAAACTAACAATTTTTGGTTTTATTGACTTTTATTGTCTTCCTGCTTTGAATTTCATTCATTTCTCCTCTTATTTGGGATTTATTTTGTTCTCTTTCGTCTAGTTTTTGAGATGGAAACATAGATTATTGATCTGAGGGCTTTCTTTTTTTCTAATATAAGCACTGAATGCAGTTAAGTTTTCTTGTAAACACTGCCCAGACTGCATAAATTCTGACATGTTATATTTTCAGTTTCGTTCAGTTCAAAATATTTTAACTTCCTCTGAGGCTTCCTCTTTTAACCAACAGATTATTTGGAAGTCTGCTATTTAATTTCCAAGAGCTTGAAGATTTTCCTTTTATCTGTTATTGATTTCTAGTTCATTTCCAGTATAGTCTGAGAACATACTTTGAGTTCAATTCTTTTAAATTTGTTAAAGATTTGTATTATGACCAAGGTACATTTAATCTTGATAATATCCACTTGTACTTGAAAAGAATGTATATTCTGCTGTTGTTGGCTAAAGTATTCTTGCAAATATCAATTAGATCTAGTTGGTGGAGAGTGTTGTTCACTCAGTCTGTACCCTTGGATGTCTGTCTGCTAGTTCTATCTATTCCTAAGAAAGGTGTGTTGAAGTCTTCAACTCTAATTGTTAAGTTCTCTATTTCTCCTTTAAGTTCTGTCAGATTTTGTTTCATGTATTTTTAAGTTCTGTTCTTAGGTATGCACACATTTAGGATTGGTAAATTAATCCTTTTGTCAATATGTAATGCTACTCTTTATCCTAGGTAATTATCTTTGCTCTAAAGTTTATTTTGATTGCTTAATATAGCCACCAGTTTTCTTTTGATTGGTGTTTGCATGATATATCTTTTCCCATCCTTTCACTTTCAACCTACCTATATTATTTTATTTGAAGCAAGTTTCTAATAGCATACAATGGGGTCATTTTTTAATGCATTCTAATAATCTTTTAATTAATGTGTTTACAGCATTTAAAATTTTAAAGTAATTACTGATATGTAAGAATTTATATCTATATTGGATTGTTTGTTTTCTGCTTGTTCCCTTTGTTTTCCCTCTTCTGCCTTCTTTTGTGTTTAGCATTTTTTAATATTCTATTTTAATTTATCCATTGTGATTCTAACATCTTACTTTGTAAACAGTGGTTGCAGGTACAACAATATACATATTTAACTTTTCAGAGTCTACTCAGAATCAATATTTTACATTTAATAGATGTATTACACCATATTCATTGAAAACTACATCAGAAAAAATTGTAAAAATTTTACAATTTTGTAATTATTTATCTATTTATTTATTTATTTTTGGCTGCGTTGGGTCCTTGTTGCTGTGCGGGCTTTCTCTACTCGCGGCAAGTGGGGGCTACTCTTCGTTGCGGTGCGCAGGCTTCTCACTGTGGTGGCTTCTCTTGTTGCGGAGCACAGGCTCTAGGCACGCAGGCTTCAGTAGTTGTGGCACACAGGCTCAGTAGTTGTGGCTCATAGGCTCTAGAGAGCAGGCTCAGTAGTTGTGGCACATGGGCTTCGTTGCTCCGCGGCATGTGACATCTTCCCGGACCAGGGCTCAAACCCATGTCCTCCGCACTGGCAGGTGGATTCTTAACCACCGCGCCACCACAGAAGTCTCGACAATGTTGTTAATTTTTGCTTTCCACTATCAAATATGTTTTAAAGAACTCAGTCTATGATATCTATATAGATATTTACCATTCCTGTTGATCTTCTTTTATGCCTGATGTCCAAGTTTCCTTCTGCTTTCATTTCCCCTTCTGTCCTAAGAACATTCTTCAGCAAATTTTAGATCTGGTCTTCTGGCAATGAACACTCTCAGTTTTCCTTCATCTGAATATGTCCTTATGTCACTCTCATCCCTAAAAAATATTTTTGCTGGTTATGGGCAGTTTTTTTCTTTCAGCACTTTAAGAATGTTTTGCCTCTTTCTTCTTGCCTCCACAGTTTCTGACGAGAATTCCTCAATCATTCGAATCACTGCTCCCCCAGAGGTAATGTGTCATTTTTCTCTGTTTGCTTTCAAGATTTTCCTCTTGTTTTCAGTTTTCAGATTTATTATGACCTATCCGGGAATGGATTTCTTTGGGTTTATCATAACTGTTTCAGGTTCTCTGATTCTGTATGTTTACATCTTTCACTAAATTTGTGGTGTTTTGGGCCATTACTCAAATATTTTTCAGCACCACATTCTTTCTCAAAATGTCTTGAAACATCTAACATTTTGTTATTTTCCCATAGTTCTCTGAGGCTCTGTTCAATTTTTAAAAATTTCTTCCCCCTCTGCTATTGAGTCATCCAGTGGGTTTTTCCCACTTATTGCATTTTTCAATTCTAACAATTCTGTATCTTTTTTGTATCTTCTCTTTCTCTGCTGAGATGTTCTACTTTTCCACTTATTTCAATAGTATCCACCATAGTTCACTGGAACATTTGTGAAATAGTTACTATATAGTCTCCATCATATAATTTCAACATCTGTATCATGATGGTATACATTTATCATCTCTCCCCATGTGAATTGAATTTTCCTGGTTCTTCATATATTAGATAATTTTGGATTATAATCTGGACATTTTAAATATTATGTTACAAAATTCTGGTTCTTGTTTAAATTCAGTGGATAATGTTACTATTTTTGTTTTAACAGGTGATGACATGATTAGGGTTCAGGCTGCAAGTTCTAACATGGCTGCTGTGGGCATGGTTCCATTATCAGTTCAATTTTCAAAGTCTTTGCTGTGCTATTTGAATCTGTCCCACTCTGTATTAGCCAATAATCAGGATACTACTGTCTAGGACTTGAGCAGTAGTCTGCTATTTCCATGTATGTACAGCTGAGGGGCAAGCCCAGGAATCCATAAAAAATTTTACGGTATTGTTTTCCCAAGTTTCTCTCTCTACATGATCTCAATACTGTCAAATTCCATCGGGCATCCCTTTTCATTTCCTCAGCCAGAACCTGGGGCTTTAGGTGACCTGCTTGGTCACACAGTTCTGCTATTGTACCTGCTCTGGGGCCAAGCAGTGGAAGGACAGAAAGGAGGGGGGAAAGTAATGAGGGTTTGTCAGTTGAAGAGGAAGGTTCTTAGCCCTCAGTGTTTTGGCTGCAGGCTACTGCCATCACCACAGGGTTACTTAGGACTATGGCATGAGAACAGAGAAAAGAAAAAAAAAGATGGAATTTCCACATTCACACTGAGCATTATCCTTCCCACTCCTTGAGCCAGAACTAGCGGGCTTTTTTCGTGGAGCTCTCTGTCTATACCTAAGTGCCCACTTGTAGCCTTCAGATTGTGTTAAATTCAGCTTCAGGAATAGTGGAAGGAAAAATATCGTAAACTAACAGCCAGTTTGATGATACTTTAGATTCTAGTCTTCTTCCCCAATCCACATGTTATTATTTATTCTTCAGAGTCCTCAAATAGCTGTTCCATCCATTTTGCCCAGGTGGTTTTTTTTTGGGCTGCCTTGGGTCTTCGTTGCTGCATGCGGGCTTTCTTTAGTTGTGGTGAGCAGGGGCTACTCTTCATTGCAGTGGCTTTTCTTGTTGCAGAGCACGGGCTCTAGGCGCACAGGCTTCAGTAATTGTGGCTCGCAGGCTCTAGAGCGCAGGCTCAGTAGTTGTGGTGCACGGGCTTAGTTGCTCCGCGGCATGTGGGATCTTCCCGGACCAGGGCTCAAACCCATGTCCCCTGCATTGGCAGGCGGATTCTTAACCACTGGGCCACCAGGGAAGCCCTGTCCAGGTTTTATAAATGCATTCAGAGGGAGAAATAAGATGTGTGCACTTCATCTATCATATCTGAAAATGAAATTATCCTCTAACTTCTATTCTCACAGCTACTCAATTCTAACACATGGACTCCTCTAACATCCTTATCAGAAGATGTCAGTAATCTAAAATTTAAAAAATAGTCCTCCTATGAGTTCTCCTTCCACTTAGGAAAAAAAAACCCTAATTCACATGGTAATGAAAAGGCAGTCATGACACTACTGAAAAGCTTTTATGATTATAGACTATCACTGCAAGTTTCAAAACTTTATACAGCACTATCAGAAAATAAGGACTCCACTTAAGACACAAATTACATGTTCACGGATCAAAAGAATTAAAACTGTTAAAATATCCATACAACCGAAAGCCATCTACAGATTCAGTGTAATCCCAATCAAGATTCCAATGGTATTTTTTACAGAAATAGCAAAAATAATCCTTAAACTTATATAGAACCACAAAAGACCAAAATATTTGCAAATCATATATCTGATAAGGCATTAATATCTAAAATATATAAAGAATTCATACAACTTAATAGCAGAAAAACAAATAATCCAATTAAAAATTGGGCAAAGGACCTGAACAGACATTTTTCCAAAGAAGATATCGAAATGGCCAACAGGTATATGAAAAGGTGCTCAACATCACTAACCATTAGGGAACTGCAAATCAAAACCAAAATGAGATTATCACCTCATACCTGTTAGAATGGTTATCATCAAAAGACAAAAGATAACATGCTGGCAAGGATGTGGAAAAAAGGGAACCCTTGTGCAATGGTGAGACTGTGAATTGGTACAGCTACTATGGAAAACAGTATGGAGATTCCTCAAAGAAATTAAAAATAGAACGACCATGTGATATATGAAGTCCACTTCTGTGTATACATCTGAAGGAAGCCAAATCACCATGTTGAAGAGTTATCTGTACCCCCATATTCACTGCAGCATTATTTACAATAGCCAAGACATGAAAACAACCTAAGCGTCCATCAGATAAACAGATAAAGAAAATGTGATACATGTACACAATGGAATACTGTTCACCATAAAAAAGAAGGAAATCCTGCCCTTTGCAACAACAAAGATAGACCTTGAAGGCCTTGTGCTAAGTCAAATAAGTCAGAGAACAACAAATACTGTATGATTTCACTTACATTATAGTCTAAAAAACAAACAAGCTCATAGAAAAAGAGATCAGATTTGTGGTTCCCAGAGGTGGGAGGAGATAGGATGAAGGTGGTCAAAAGGTACAAACTTACAGGTAGATAAATAAGTACTGTAGATGTGATGTACAGCATGATAACTATAATTAACACTGCTTATGGTATATCAAAGTTGTTAAGAGCGTAAATCCTAAAACTCCTCATCACAAGGAAAAACCATTTTTTTTCCTTATATTTTGTATCTACATGAGATAATGGATGTTAACTAAATTTACTGTGGTAATCGTTTCACAATATATGCCAGTCAAGTCATTATGCTGTACACCTTAAACTTATACAGTGCTGTATGTCAATGATATCTAAGTAAAACTGAAAGAAAAAATATTAATAAAAATTAAAAAATTAAATGTTATGGTGTCTGTAATGTTATTAAATATAATCAGACTATATTTAATTATAAAATATTGAAATAATTAAAATGATAAAAGCATAATGTGATATTTAGAATTAAATCTAAGTGATGCAGCTCATCCAACTTTATATCTTCCTGTGGGGGGAATTTTTCAAAACAACATATTTTAAAAACTAAAAAAAAGGACTCTGCTTCCTTACTCTTTACGGAAATCACAATGACATACTGGGCACATCACCAGGTATTTATGCAGGTGATCCATTTACAGCTGACTAATTAAGAGTCATCATTCAAGGAAATGTTAAATAACTTTCAACAGCAGACTCAAATTAAAATCATTAAGGACATATCTTCTTTCAAAAGAGTGACCCTTAAACTCTTCCAAACTGGCTGCTGACTGAGACGTTTTAAAATTTAGTTTTAAAAAACAACAAAAAAGATCAAAAGCAGAAAGCGAATGGCAACAAAATTTAAGTGGGCTTGGATTTGAGAGCAAGACAAAGTTTAAGGAGGGCAATTTTTTAAAAAAATCAAAGGAATCACAAAACAAAGGTGTTTGTCTCTATAATAATCTAAAAACTTCTCTGTTGACTTGTTTTAACCAACTTACTTTATCTCTACTCCGTGTTATAAGACAGTTTTGTACATGTATTGGTCAATGATGATAAATTTAAAAAGAGCACTATAATACAGTTATTTATTCATATGAGATTCAACTTCGTGGTTCTGGCAAGAGCATTTCAAAGGAATTAATGTACACAAAAATTAGTATTGCTTTTCATTTCCTTAAAAAATATTAAATGCTTTGCCATAAAAACTTATTAACCCTAAATGTGTTTTAAATTTTTAGACCATCATCATGCAAGCAGTAGGCAGGTCTCTATACCCACAGACTAAAGAAGACATTTTTCATAATGCACACTAATGAGATCTTATTTCCTCCAAACTTTATTTAAATAGGTCCATACTTTATTGTTAACCAATTAAAATTTTGAATTGAATAAATTAAGACATTATAATGTAGCAATTAAAATCACATGGAAGATAACATAAGGTCACAAGTTTAATCCTTTTCTATGCAAGTTTAATATTCAGCTTTTTCCTATGCCCCTAGATCTGGTCAACCATTTAATTTTGTCCAGTGTGAGACACTACTCACTGAATGGGAAGGGAGGACTGATGAAGGCAGAAGAGAGAAAAAAGGCAAAGGAATCAGGGAAGGATGGTTGCATAAGTCAGTACAAATCCTTTACCATTAATGGAAAAACAACTTTAGTGAGTGAGATGGTGGGTCAGGAATATCCTATTTCATTCCATGACCTAGTTCCATATAAGGGGCCTGGGAAATTAAAGCAAACACCTGGGAATTCAGTTAAAAAATCTAAAGATTGATAAGAAATTTTTAATTTAGGTGCTCTGGTCAAAGTTGTTAATAAATTCTTAGAAGTTTGGCAATATTCCAAAACATACTCCAAGAAGAACACATTGGCCCACTGAAACACATACTACCTCTGCTCCAAGTTCTGCAGGAAGGATGTTACAGGCCAACAAACAAGTAGAGCAGTATTAAAAACAGCAAACCCCTCCATGTTAGAAACTAATTATCACTCCTTTCTTATTAAACCAAGTGCTTCCAATATTACAGGCAATAGAAGCTATGAAATGCAATCTAGGATTTACCACTCAAATGTGTGGATTCAATATTTAAACTGTTGGTTAGAAGGGCAAATAAAAATACAAGCACCCTATCCCTCTAAATGTTCCTGCCAAATATAAGCACCATAAAGGAAAATCATCTTAATAACAAAGTTTTGTTTGAATAAAGCTTCAGTTTACAATTGTCCAATAACTATGAGTCTGTAAGTAAGTTTGCAAATATGCCCCAAGAAAGGAAGCAGAACACTGGCTTTTGTATCATATCACTAGGGATACAGCTTGAAATAACAGCATGAAATCTTATTTTAAAATCTACTGTTCTGCTCCAAACACATTTTCTTTCATTGACGACATCATAAATAACAACAAACAGACAAGCGTTAACTGGAAAAGCTTTGCACATAAAATGAAAATAGAAACTATAATATTTACACACATGCACAAAAAACTGTACTTAACAATAAACAGTATCATTGCAATACCAACAGCAGTTTTTCCCTTCCAGATACATTTTAAGATACAATCTTTATCCTAAGACAAGAAAAAGTGCTTTTGACATTTATTTTTAGCTTCTTTATTTTTTCTATCTTTTCCATCTTTACTCCTTTACGTTCATATATAATAACTTAATAATATAACATCCATATAATATAGTAACATCCACACATGATTATTTAGTTCTGTCTCTGAAGTTAGAAAAATGGATACTAAAAAGGGAACAAAGCCAGGTCAAGGAGAACTAGATTTGGGAGGGCAGCCTTGACATTTTAAGGCTAAATAACACCTCCAGGTAGGTCTAACACCTCCTACACAATATCCTCATCTCCTAGAATCAGACCCAAGTATAACACTTTCCTATTTCCTGTAAAGGCTGAATTATGTTCACTTCTAAGCTCAGCCAGTTTTTCTACTATGGAGACAGCAAGTACCATATCTTTCTTACTAAGTCAAAGTTAGCATTCCCTCTAGGAACCAGCAAACTGATTCCTGCAGCAATAAGACTAGAATTACAATCTGGGTCCTTGGGTTTTAACACAGTGGCCGGCTCAGAGCCTTTGAGGTAGTAATGTCAAGAACTGTTAAAAAGAAAGATTTAGACACATACACATTGTAAAATATAAATAAAATACAAGCAAATAATCTTCTAAAGCAGAGTATGGCAAACTACATCTGATGGGCAAAATCCAGAGAGCTGTCTATTTTTTTAAGTCCCACAAGTTAAGAATGGTTTTGAAATTTTTTAATGGCTACAGTTTAAATGGTTATGAGAATCTGTATTCTATCCTGAATTTTGTTCTTGGCTTGCCAAGCCCAAAATATTTTACTATTTGGCCCTTTCAGAAAAAACTTGCTGACCTCTTCTCTAAAGCAAAAACTATGTTCCCCTATAAATTCTAGCTATAGCATGTAAATATGATTATAAAGAACTAATATTTCCAATGTTAAAATCTAATACCATTACAGAAGCAGTATGATCCCAATTTAAATGTTGGTATAAACATGTATAATATATATACACATGAGAAAGAGCACAAAGAAAATCAACATAAAAATATCAAAATATAGTTAACATATCTTGGTAAGTGTTATTTTCACCTTTTTCTGTACTTTCCAAATTTTCTTAAGTGAGCATATCTTTGTTAGAACCAGGAATTAGTTTTAAAAGATTATAGTGTACTTTTACGAGAACATATAGAACAAAGGTATCAGTGACTTGAATTGTACTCATGTGGTTACGTACATACAGGTTCAGTAACACTTTGGTATTCACCAATATCTATTAATCAAACTGTTAAGAAGTAAAATGATGTTTTTACATCTTTCACCATACATAAAAAAGCTCCTCTGTTTTGCTTATCAAAAGTCAGAGTTGTTGGTCTGAACTCGCAGTCACTACTTTGTAATTAATGCTCAGGCACACTACAAGATCCTCAATACAATTTGAAGTTCAATTCAAATATTAATTGTCTACTATATTCATGTTAGCTCTAATGTATCTTTCAAAACATTTTAAAAATGGTGATTAAAAGCCCAAGTATATTCTATGCACACTCCACATGCTCTTTATAACTATAGCATTAACATTTAAAGTCATACTGGACAGAATAATTTCGTGTTAACAGTTCAAACAAAAGTATATTTTTACTGATAGAAAATAAAATGTTGCTATTAAAATATTCTGCTAACACTAAGGTACAATGAACAATCTTGACTGTATTCATGAATACTATTTTAATTTCCTTGTTCAATAATTATTGCTTATATGTTTTAGCTGTTATTTTGAAGCACATCATTAACTCTGTAAACATAAGACGACAAACTAATATATATGTCACTGTGAACAATTTAACTCTAACTTGATAAATGAGAGGTTTACTTTGAATGGTTAGAAGGCATTTTAAAAGTCACATCTTCACTGTGTTCTGAAACAAAAACCAGCCTTCACGCTAGTTTATTTCCTAGGTTTTTCTTGAAAATGCATCTAAGTCTTACTTCTGAATGATGTCAGAGTCCAAATTTAATTCTCCCAAAGCATAAACTTAAAATACCACATTATCAGACTATAAACAACAGCTTTTCTTTCCAAGTGCCACCCACATTTCTATTCCCTTTTAGTACAATATTAATTGGTAAAAAAATTGAATCATTAAAATGTAAAAGTAACAGCTTTGTGAAAGTAAAAATTATTGATCACGCCATGCACCAAAACTACTACAAAGAAATAAAGATCCCACAGCTACTTAACACTGACTAGAGTCTTAACTTCATGTAAAATGGCAGCTACATGAAGCTGTCCTCGTCTTGCTCTTCTGTTAATAACAGAAGCAAGCACTAAACGAGAAACTTAAAACATTTATTCAGAAGACACAGCCCCTATTAGGAATAATTTAACTTAATCTCACTTAACACTGAATTACTGCACTTTGTAAGCAGACATCAAAATTCAAGTATCCTCAAAAAACTTGTCTTACTTAGGTAGACTAATATTACAAATCCAGATTCTTTTTTCTGTTATCAAGGATAGTCAAATACCCTCAAAAAATAACAAAGATAAGCTACTCATTTAACAGAAAATAGATTTTGAAGACTTTTTGTTTCATCCAAAATAAATCTATCCTGCTAAATATTACATATAAACAAGTTTTGTCAGACTTATACTTAATTAGTTTATTTTATAGGTTAACAACATCTCTCACAAATATACTAAACAGAAAATTCTGTCACTCTAGGCTAGGGCTTCCTTTTTGGAAAAAACTGCAGACATGTATTTAGTAAATCAAGTAAGACCCTTTGCGTACAAGGATATACAAAAGTAATTCAGTTCTACAGTCAACAACTTCTTTTAAAACTAACTTACTCTAAAAGCTGTACAGGAATTCAATAGATTATAAAATTGCTGGTAGATTTCTATTTCTGGTTTCTGCCATAGTAAATCTAGGGGTTTAAGCTGAGCAGATATTTTGACTTAAAAGATTTTTCCACAGTCAGCAACTTACAACAGGACATACTGTAATACCAAAATGGAAACTACTTAATCAACATTTCCTCATGGAAACACAAATCATACATAAAAGTCTATAAGCGTATAGTTTTACTTTTAAAAGTAGTATTTAAATTTTATTTAGCAACATGATTTCAATTTTTTTCCTGTGGTTCTGTCGACACTTTCAGTTAATTTGAGTCAACAATGATAATACACACATCAAAAAACTGAAATGTAAGCAGTAATATAAGGCATATAAGGCAATTTTTTTACAATGTTGACTAAAACCAGACTTTCATCTTCTTAGAACATAGGTCACTGGTTTTCAAATCCTATAGAATAAATATGATCCTGTCCTCATGCTATGTGTCTGTAAAACTGTTTCTATAAAGAATTTAAGCCATGTGGAAAACCCAACAGTATGTGAATCATCTAATCCACAAACCTTTCAGATTTCAAGTTTCAAATTACAGTCATCTATAGCATCACAAAAAGCTGACAAAAGATTGAAACCTGTAGGGCATAATTTCAAAATGTTCCTCTTCCCCTTCTGACCACTCTCCAAACCACACAGTTAAAATTAATAAACAATAAAAACCTCATAACTAAAATTCCCTCAACCTCATAGTTGGTCTAGTTGGTTTTACTACATAATAACTTCTAAATTCTGTCATTTAAGAAAAACTACAGGAAATACGTTTCGGGCATTTAGCTCCCCATTTAAATAGGAAAAATGATTATTCAGAATTAAGCAGGTTACAGTAGAATTCATAAGCCTTAGTATCCTAAAAGGAATCATAAAAAAGTAGACTTCAATTAAGTAGGAATCATGGGGTAAATAAAGATACACTATAAGGTCAACCTTTCTTCACTAAATGCCATCTATTTTATAACCTTAAATTACATGGCTTTAAATTTATTAGTACATTTTTTATGAAAACAAGAACTACAGTTACAAGCATACATATTCAGCTTTGGGTATGAAAAAGAAGAGAATTTGATGATGCCAGTTCGCTACCATCCACATATCTGGATAAACTAACCAGGTAAGCCAAAATAAATCATGATATACACATGAAGCCTGGGAGACCCAAGGGAAATAATATTAATTTCGCTTCTGACTCACACTTTTAAATAATCCTTTGCAATACTTCTCATTCAATTACCTCATTCTTTGTGCTTCCCCTTCACAACTAAGCTCACTTCCTAAGAGCTGTCTTCTTGCAGAAATCAGCATTTATTGACCTCACAAAGTACATACAATTGCTGTTGTCAGCAAAGAACACAGAGGTTGGAGAAAAGGCATCATACAAGTACTGGAAGGGTATGAAAGTTTATCTTCTCATACAGTAATGTTTGTAAAGGTTAGGGGCCTTAAACTTAAGAAATACTAAAGGTTTTGATATTTAAAAAGAAATATAGCATTCCAACCCAAGAGTTCATTTCATCTGACTGATTCAGGGCCTAAAATAAGTTGTTCTACAACTGAATAGAAAACAAGGTCATTTCTACCACATTTACTGGTAAGCAATATTATAGCCTGAGTATTTTTCATAGTCTCTTAGAACAATCTTACAAAGGTTCTTATAAACAATTACAAACAAAAGTGCAAGCCTCTTGAGGTCATCTGAGATCTCATGAGACTTTTCATAATGGGATGGTGTTAATCCCCAATGCCCTGGTCTATTTCCAATTTGGAACATTAGTTTCTGCTTACCTAAATTACTATTACCACTCCAACTGGCTCAGGCATTCTTCACTTCCTGTCTTGAACCACAGTCCACTAATTATTAAATAGGCAAAGTAAAACTGCTTCTTTGGGTGACTATAAAACACCACACTCCTTTAGGATTAGTAAAAAGTAGTTTAAGTCATACTCCGTTTTGACTGTTTAAAAATTTTTACTGTTATTTTGTATGGCACACAGAACATTCTGATTGTAATTTTACACAGAATATCTAGGTTTTATCGCTGTCTAGAGAATTTGTTAATGATAAGCTTAAGTGCTAACAAGGCTGTGAAACTGCAACTAAGGTTTTATTTCACACCATGTTAGTAATCAAATCCGAGGTAGCACAAGGGTGAAACAGCTACACAGACCCAGATCGCGACTCCCCCCTCCCCAGCCCTACCCTGTCCCTACCATCCACAAACACACACTTCTCTCCCCCTCCCTCCCCGCACTCACCTTCCTCTCTCTCTCTCTGTGCCACACACACAAACACAACATGCACGTGCTCCCCTAAATTTGTATATATGTATATGTACACATATGTATATTGTATAAATGTGTTTTTATATGTACACATTATCTCAACCAGGCATACATATGGTTCATGAAGATTAAAAAAAGGTCTTCCTCTCTTCACAGGAATAGGTTCTACAGACCTTTGGGAACACTAAAACAAAGAGGGAGAAGTCCATAATCCCTTAACAAAAAATTCTAAAATCCAAAACATTCTGAAAACCAAATTTTACATAACTTATTTATTGGTAAAACATGACCTGGACTGAAACAAGGATAATTATAGTCCTCATTTATCCCACTCAATGTGCATGTTAATATGTTTCAATTCAAAAATACTGCCCTATGTGATTACAGGGTTCTACCACAGATCACTCTGGGGAATGTTATACAACATACAGTACATATCACTAACTCAAGTTTTTAAAATTCAAGAAATTATGGATTCTAAAACAAATCCAATCTCAAGGACTGGGGCTAAGAAACTATGGAGTAAAACTTCTATATTTAAAAAATAAAGTTTATATAATTATCTGTTTTCCCTCTACAGCTTTCACTAACAACAAACTTCTATAAATTCAGAAGGAATAAAGGAATGAAAGAAGTAAGAGAGGGTGGAGGGAGGGGCAGCTACAATGAGGTTCATGTCTTTAACTCCTCTGTTTAATGATTGTTAACCTCCCTTTTGCCAAGAAAGTGTTACCCTGGACTACAGGCAGCATTAACAGCCAGAGAGTGACTAGGAGAGAGAGAGGTTAACAGAAGGGACTCAATATATATTACAGTTCACAGATAATATTCAAGCCAGAAATTATGAATCTTAAAACTGTCCCATATTCTCAATAAAATAGAAAATACCATCTCTAATAATAACAACCTTGCATTAATAACAATGGTTTTTTTTTCGAGTTTGCTTTCAAATATGTCATTTAACCTTCATATTCTATACAGTCACTCTACAAAGTCACTTTATATAATAACTTATTTGCAGAGTTGTTACATATCTTAATCCCCGACTTTCTAACACCTACGACATACCTATTGCCTACCCCAAAGATCATTCAGAATGCATTCAGAATACATATATATGGCAAGAAACTCAGATAATGTATTATAAGATAGAATGTAAATAACTTTTCAGTTAGTCATTACTTCTTGGATTAGAAGAGCAACTGTTTACTCGTCAAAATTTGTATTGAACTCACTCAATTTAAATCATGAGTCAACAAGAATCCATTTCATCTGTTTTCTACAGAAAATGCATTTTTCATCCTTGAAACATTAAAGAATGTTCCACATAATCAAGGGGTAGAATGTGAATTTTTTTCCTTTAAAAGTATAATATACAATTTAAAGGAATAAGGTGTTTTAATATTTAGTGAGGTTAATTTTGAAAGTTTATCTGAAACAGAAAGACTTGGCTATCTATCTATCTATCTATTTATTTATTTATTGCTGCATTGGGTCTTTGTTGCTGTGCGTGGGCTTTCTTTAGTTGTGGTGAGTGGGGGCTAGTCTTCCTCATGGCGTGTGGGTTTCTCATTGGGGTGACTTCTCTCACACACATGGCTCTAGGCACACAGACTTCAGTAGTGGTGGCATGCAGGCTCAGTAGTTGTGACTGGCGGGCTCCACAGCACAGGCTCAGTAGTTGTGGCGCACGGGCTTACTTCCTCCACAGCATGTGAGATCTTCCTGCACCAGCGCTCAAACCCGTGTCCCCTACATTGGCAGGCGGATTCTTAACCACTGTGCCACCAGGAAAGTCCCGACTTTACTACTTTATTTACAAAACTAAATGAAGCAGAAGACCTTTAAGATGGAAGAGGAGTAAGATGTGGAGATCACCTTCCTCCCCACAAATACATCAAAAATACATCTACGTGTGGAACAACTCCTACAGAACACCTACTGAATGCTGGCAGAAGACCTCAGACTTCCCAAAAGGGTCTTGTTGCTCCGGCCAGGTGTCAGGCCTGAGCCTCTGAGGTGAGAGAGACGAGTTCAGGACACTGGATCACCAGAGACCTCCTGGCCCCATGTAATATCAATCAGAGAGAACTCTCCCAGAGATCTCCCATCTCAACCCTAAGACCCAGCTCCACTCAACGACCAGCAAGCTCCAGTTTTGGACACCCCAAGCCAAACAACCAACAAGACAGGAAAACAACCCCACCCATTAGCAGAGAGGCTGCCTAAAATCATAAGAAGTTCACAGACACCCCAAAACACACCACTGGGCGCAGTCCTGCTCACCAGAAAGACAAGATCCAGCCTCATCCACCAGAACACAGGCACCAGTCCCCTCCACCAGGAAGCCTACACAACCCACCGAACCAACCTTACCCACTGGGGGCAGACACCAAAAACAACGGGAACTACAAACCTGCAGCCTGTGAAAAGGAGACCCCAAACACAGTAAGTTAAGAAAAATGAGAAGACAGAGAAATACACAGCAGATGAAGGAGCAAGGTAAAAACCCACCAGACCAAACAAATGAAGAGGAAATAGGCAGTCTACATGAAAAAGAATTCAGAGTAATGACAGTAAAGATGATCCAAAATCTTGGAAATAGAATGGAGAAAATACAAGAAACGTTTAAACAAGGACCTAGAAGAAGAGAAGATCAAACAAACAATGATGAACAACACAATAAGTGAAATTTAAAACTCTCTAGAAGGAATCAATAGCAGAATAACTGAGGCAGAAGAACAAATAAGACACCTGGAAGACAAAATAGTGGAAATAACTACCTCAAAGCAGAATAAAGAAAAAAGAATGAAAAGAATTCAGGACAGTCTCAGAGACCTCTGGGACAACATTAAATGCACCAACATTCGAATTATAGAGGTCCCAGAAGAAGAAGAAAAAAAGAGAGGGACCGAGAAAATATCTGAAGAGATTACAGTGGAAAACTTCCCTAATATGGGAAAGGAAATAGTTAATCAAGTCCTGGAAGCACAGAGAGTCCCAAACAGGATAAATTCAAGAAGAAACACGCCAAGACACATATTAATAAAACTATTAAAAATTAAATACAAATAAAAATATTAAAAGCAGCAAGGGAAAAGCAACAAATAACATACAAGGGAATCCCCATAAGGTTAAGAGCTGATCTTTCAGTAGAGACTCTGCAAGCCAGAAGGGAGTGGCAGGATATATTTAAAGTGATAAAAGGGAAAAACCTACAACCAACATTACTCTATCCAGCAAGGATCTCATTCAGATTCGACAGAGAAATTAAAACCTTTACAGACAAGCAAAAGCTAAGAGAACTCAGCACCACCAAAGGAGCTTTACAACAAATCCTAAAGGAACTTCTCTAGGCAGGAAAACAGAAGAGAAGGACCTACAATAACAAACACAAAATAATTAAGAAAATGGAAACAGGAACATACATATCGAAAATTACCTTAAATGTAAATGGATTAAATGCTCCAACCAAAGAAACAGACTGGCTGAACAGATACAAAAACAATACCCGTATATACGCTGTCTACAAGAGACCCACTTCAGACCTAAGGACACATACAGACTGAAAGTGAGGGGATGGAAAAATATATTCTATGCAAATGGAAATCAAAAGAAAGCTGGAGTAGCAATTCTCGTATCGGACAAATTAGACTTTAAAATAAAGCCTATTACAAGAGACAAAGAAGGACACTACGTAATGATCAAGAGATCAATCCGAGAAGAAGACAGAACAATTGCAAATATTTATGTACCCAACATAGGAGCACCTCAATACATAAGGCAAATGTTAACAGCCATAAAAGGGGAAATCAACAGTAACCCAATAATAGTAGGGGACATTAACACCCCACTTTCACCAATGGACAGATCAACCAAAATAAAAATAAATAAGGAAACAATCTTTAAATGACACATTAAACAAGATGGACTTAACTGATATTTATAGGACATTCCATCCTAAAACAACAGAATACACTTTCTTCTCAAGTGCTCATGGAACATTCTCCAGGATAGATCATATCTTGGGTCACAAATCAAGCCTTGGTAAATTTTTAAAAATTAAAATTGTATCAAGTATCTTTTCTGTCCACAACACTATGAGACTAGATATCAATTACAGGGAAAAAACTGTAAAAAATACAAACATGTGGAGGCTAAATAATACGCTACTAAATAACCAAAAGATCACTGATGAAATCAAAGAGGAAATCAAAAAATACCTAGAAACAAATGACAATGAAAACACGACAGCCCAAAACCTATGGGATGCAGCAAAGGCAGTTCTAAGAGGAAAGTTCATAACAATACAATTCTACCTCAAGAAACAAGAAAAATCACAAATAAACAACCTAACCTTATACCTAAAGCAATTAGAGAAAGAAGAACAAAAAAAACCCCAAACTGAGCAGAAGGAAAGAAATCATAAAGATCAGATCAGAAATAAATGAAAAAGAAATGAAGGAAACGATAGCAAAGATAAATAAAACTAAAAGCTGGTTCTTTGAGAAGATAAACAAAATTGATAAACCATTAGCCAGACTCATCAAGAAAAAAAGTGAGAAGACTCAAATCAACAGAATTAGAAATGAAAAAGGAGAAGTAACAACTGACACTGCAGAAATACAAAGGATCATGAGAGATTACTGCAGGCAGCTATATACCAATAAAATGGACAACCTGCAACAAACGGACAAATTCTTAGAAAAGCACAACCTTCTGAGACTGAATCAGGAAGAAATAGAATATATAAACAGAACAATCACAAGCACTGAAATTGAGACTGTGATTAAAAATCTTCCAACAAACAAAAGCCCAGGAACATACGGCTTCACACACAAATACTATCAAACATTTAGAGAAGAGCTAACACCTATCCTTCTCAAACTCTTCTAAAAAATAGCAGAGGAAGGAACACTCCCAAACTGATTCTACGAGGCCACCATCACCCTGACACCAAACCAGACAAAGATGCCACAAAAAAAGAAAACTACAGGCCAACATCACTGATGAACATAGATGTAAAAATCCTCAACAAAATACTAGCAAACAGAATCCAGAAGCACATTGAAAGGATCATACACCATGATCAAGTGGGATTTATCCCAGGAATGCAAGGGTTCTTCAATATACGCAAATCAATCAATGTGATAATACACCAGATTAACAAATTGAAGGATAAAAACTATATGATCATCTCAATAGATGCAGAAAAAGCTTTTGACAAAATTCAGCACCCATTTATGATAAAAACTCTCCAGAAAGTAGGCACAGAGGGAACTTTCCTCAACATAATAAAGGCCATATATGATAAACCCACAGCCAACATCGTTCTTAAGGGTGAAAAACTGAAACCATTTCCACTAAGATCAGGAACAAGACAAGGTTGCCCACTCTCACCACTATTATTCAACATAGTTTTGGAATTTTTAGCCACAGCAATCAGAGAAGAAAAAGAAATAAAAGGAATCCAAATCAGAAAAGAAGTAAAACTGTCACTGTTTGCAGATGACGTGATACTATACCCAGAGAATCCTAAAGATGCTACCGGAAAACTACTAGAGCTAATCAATGAATGTGGTAAAGTAGCAGGATACAAAATTAATGCACAGAAATCTCTTGCATTCCTATATACTAATGACGAAAAATCTGAAAGAGAAATTAAGGAAACACTCCCATTTACCACTGCAACAAAAACAATAAAATACCTAGGAATAAACCTACCTAAGGAGACAAAAGACCTGTATGCAGAAAACTATAAGACATTGATGAAAGAAACTGAAGATGATACAAACAGATGGAGCGATATACCACGTTCTTGGATTGGAAGAATCAACATGGTGAAAATGACTATACTACCCAAAGCAATCTACACATTCAATGCAATCCCTATCAAATTACCAATGGAATTTTTCACAGAACTACAACAAAAAATTTCACAATTTGTATGGAAACACAAGAGCCAAAGCAATCTTGAGAAAGAAAAACAGAGCTGGAGGAATCAGACTCCCTGACTTCAGACTGTACTACAAAGGTACAGTAATCAAGACAGTTTGGTACTGGCACAAAAACAGAAATATGGATCAATGGAACAGGATAGAAAGTCCAGAGATAAACCCACACACACATGGTCACCTTATTTTTGATAAAGGAGGCAAGAATATACAATGTAGAAAAGACAGCCTCTTCGATACGTGGTGCTGGGAAAACTGGACAGCTACAAGTAAAAGAATGAAATTAGAACACTCCCTAACACCATACACAAAAATAAACTGAAAATGGATTAAAGACCTAAATGTAAGGCCAGACACTATAAAACTCTCAGAGGAAAACATAGGCAGAACACTTAATGACATAAATCACAGCAACATCCTTTTTGACCCATCTCCTACAGAAATGGAAACAAAAACAAAAATAAACAAATGGGACCTAACGAAACTTAAAAGCTTTTGTCAGCAAAGGAAACCGTAAGATGAAACCCTCAGAATGGGAGAAAATATTTACAAAGGAAGCAACTGACAAAGGATTTTTTTTTCTCATTTTACATTGAGTATTTTAATTCTTGACCTCAGAAACTATAAAGACTATCAAGATTTGGAAACAAGACTGTACCAAACAATGGCCAAAGAAGAATCGTCCACTCTATGCCTTCTCTTTCGTCTGGTCACTCAGAAATATAATGTTATCAGCTATAATTGTTGTCGCTTGTCGTCTCACATTATTTTTATCCATATATTCACCGTAGTCTACTTTCCCTTCCACATAAATTCGAGACCCCTTTTTCACATACTTATATGCCACATCTCTGAGGCCTGGTTGGAATACTGAAATTCTGTGCCACGTTGTCTTTTGACTGACATCACCCATTTGGTGTGTTTCATTTTCCCCTGATCGCCACATCTCATTTGTTGCTACAGAAAATATTGTGACTGGGTTTTTTCCTTCTACCTGTCTCATGACAGGGTCCTGACCTACTCGACCAAGTAACTGCACACGATTCAGAGATCTTTCGAGAACCAAACTGCCAGCTATTTCAGACTCATGTCTTACAAACTAATGAAGGACCTGCACTACAGGCCTTCGAAACATGGCTTCTATTTCCTTTTCTTACAATCTAACCTTCAACCTTTTCCTGACGCTCAGCCTCCGACAGCTTCCAGGCAAGAAATCATTTCTCCAAAATATACATGCAGCTCATGCAGCTCAATAACAAAAAACAAACAACCCAGTCCAAAAATAGATAGAAGACCTAAATAGACATTTCTCCCAAGAAGATATACAGATTGTCAAGAAACACATGAAAGGATCTCAACATGACTAATCATCAGAGAAATGCAAATCAAAACTACAATGAGGTATCACCTCACACCAGTCAGAATGGCCATCATCAAAAAATCTACAAACAATAAATGCTGGAGAGGGTGTGAAGAAAAGGGAACCTTCTTGCACTGTTGGTGGGAATGTAAATTGATACAACCACTATGGAGAACAGTATGGAGGTTCCTTAAAAAACTAAAAACAGAACTACCATACGACCCAGCAATCCCACTACTGGGCATATACCCTGAGAAAACCATAATTCAAAAAGAATCATGTACCAAAATGTTCATTGCAGCTCTATTTACAATAGCTAGGACATGGAAGCAACCTTAGCGTCCATCGACAGATGAATGGATAAAGAAGATGTGGCACATATATACAATGGAATATTACTCAGCCATAAAAAGAAACAAAATTGAGTTATTTGTAGCGAGGTGGATGGACCTAGAGTCTGTCATACAGAGTGAAGTAAGTCAGAAAGAGAAAAACAAATACCATATGCTAACACATATATATGGAATCTAAAAAAAAAAATGGTCATGAAGAACCTAGGGGCAGGACGGGAATAAAGACGCAGACCTACTAGAGAATGGACTTGACACAGGGAGGGGGAAGGCTAAGCTGGGACAAAGTGAGAGAGTGGCACAGACATATATACACTACCAAATGTAAAAGAGATAGCTAGTGGGAAGCAGTCACATTGCACAGGGAGATCAGCTCGTTGCTTTGTGACCACCTAGAGGGGTGGGATAGGGAGGGTGGGAGGGAGACACAAGAGGGAGGGGATATGGGGATATATGTATATGTATAGCTGATTCACTCTGTTATACAGCAGAAACTAACACAACAATGTAAAGCAATTATACTCCAATAAAGATGTTTAAAAAAAGAAAAGTAAATGAAGCAGACAGTTATTAAGTCACTGTAAGGTGAACCAGATCCATTCAAGATGCTAATTATAGATTTTCTGTAAATACATAATTACATCTGTATTAAATGTAATCAAAATCAATAGAAATTTCCAATTTACCTCTATTTTTAAAAGCATAAGGATTCTAAACCTTGATTATAACATTTTAAGTAAATTAGACATATAAAATGTGATTATCTAAATTAAATTTAACTAATTTAGTTATATCAACAAAAGGAAGTTTAAAATTTTGAATTATTCAGCATATTCATGCTTTACCTTTATTCTTTTTGTTTTTAAATAAAGTTCCATGAACTTATGTGTTTCTTGCTCACTACTGTATCTCCAAAGCCTACCTGAGTGCCTAGAGTTGAGAAGACATTCAATAGATATTTGCTAAATGAATGAATTAAAAAATTACATCTCAATTTAGAATTATAAAAACTATATATAAACTTTCTGTAAAAAAAAGCTAGTGCTTAAAGGTTAATATTTCAGTAAATTCTGATGAATTCTGTCTGATTTATAAGACTAAATAAGCTCATGACTTTCATCAGCTCATGTTAAATGAATCACCATTAGCCCTGAGTTTATTACTGAAAATAGAGAAAGACGAAGACTTATAGCTGTAAACCTAGATATATCTATGAAAGTGATGACCACATAACTTAACCTTCTACAATACAAATGTCAAGAACCAACCATTAGTTCTGAGCATTGAGAATTTAGGTAATTCAATAATTTATCCAACAACTATCTACTATGTGCCCAACATTATGCTAGGCATCCCAAATACATATGTAGTTAACATCTATCCTCAAGAAAAGCACCAATGTGAGAGAGGAGAGTCACATAAGTGAATAACCAAACATGACTGGCAGGGCAAACAAAATGTTACAGGAAAACAGAAGATGACTGAAGTTGGAAGTCATGTTCATAGATGAGATGACAAGTGATCTGGTTGCAAGGGAATGTAGAGTAGGATGTGGGGGCTGAGAGGGTGTTAAGCCCCAGTTGTCAGAGAAAGGCATTATGAGCAGAGGGCAAAGCATGAGCAAAGGTACAGAAGTAAAGAATACTCAGGGACTTCCCTGGTGGCGCAGTGGTTAAGAATCCGCCTACCAATGCAAGGGACATGGGTTCCAGCCCTGGTCCGAGAAGATCCCACATGCTGCGTAGCAATTAAGCCCGTGTGCCACAAATACTGAGCTTGAGCCCCACAACTACTAAAGCCCGCGAGCCTAGAGCCCATGCTCCATAACAAGAGAAGTCACCGCGATGAGAAGCCCACGAACCACAACGAAGAGCAGACCCCACTCGCCACAACTAGAGAAAGCCTGAGCACAGCAACAAAGACGCAACGTAGCCAAAAATAAAATAAACTAAAAGAATATTTTAAAAAAGAAAAAAACTATTTTAAAGAAAGAATACATACACACAGAAGGGAAAGATACTAAAAATTACTTTTTTAAATGAAATAACATTAAAGTATTTTGCGATGGACATCCCCTTTTTATAAAACATTCTTACAAAATAATTTAAACCAAAGATTATTCTCTTAGGAACCTAAAATTCCAGGACTAGCCTAAAATTTTTGAAGTAGTCCCAGAAAAGTAACTCAATCTGCTGTTACCTAAATAAATAGAACAAATCTTACATCATTTCCTTTAATATTTAAGCTCAAGTCAAAGCCACATGAGCAACAGCTTCAAATTTCATTATTACCACTTTCAAGAACCTCACATCAGTTATTCTAAAACTCCTGAATTTAAATTTTCATAGCTATTAACCTTGTCTCTTCAAAAAGGACCACAGGGACTTCCCTGGTAGTCCAGTGGTAAAGAGTCTGCCTTCCAATGCAGGGGACGCAGGTTCGATCCCTGATCGGGGTAACTAGGATGCCACATGCCGCGGAGCAACTAAGCCCCCACACCACAACTACTGAGTCCATGCACCTCAACAGGAGGAGAGCCCGCGTGCTGCAAACTACAGAGCCCACGCGCTCTGGAGACTGCATACCACAACTACAGAGAGAAAAAACCCGCATGCCATAACTAGAGAGAAACCTGTGCACTGCAACTAGAGAGAAGCCTGGGCGCCAAAATGAAGAGACCAAGCGCTGCAACAAATAACCCTGCGTGTCTCAATGATGATCCTGCGTACCACAACTAAGACCCAACACAGCCAAAGAATTTTTAAAAATTAAAAATAAATAAGTTTTTTAAAAAAGGACCATAAATTTCCTTAAGGGCAAAAACCATATCTTAATAGTCTTTGAAGGTCCCCACACAAATCTAGAAGTATAGTAGATACTCAGTTAAATATTTATTGACAGTTTATTGAGATTTGGAATTTTTACCCTTTTAAAGCACATGCTACCTTAAAATATATTTGATATTATATAGTTTTGCAGCTTTTCATTCTAAGAAAACCTTGATAAGAAAATCAGAAAATGTTAGGAATTATTCTTTTGAGAAGTATTCATCTGCACCCTGCCATCATAACCGAGCATCGAGTGTGATTACAACCTTTAGGTCTGATTACAACCTTTGTCCTTCAGAGATAATTTTATTAGTCAACCAGCGCACTTACAGCAACCACAGGAGAAACCCTGAGAGTAGCGTTTCCAACTCTGAGTTTATACATTAAGCTAACATTCTAAATAAAATAATGCAATCCTGACGTTTAGATGTTTTCATGCTTCATAATTCTCATACCACCATGAAAAATTTAAAAATGTAACATGTGAAAAGATCCTTATCTTTTCTGTAGAAAGGCACAAACAGAAGACATGCCAAAATATTTATTGAAGGAATAAGTAAAATAAATATAACCGGAATTATAAATGCACTTAGGCAACGTTGCTGATAACTGATCACTTTAAAAACATATGGGTAGGAAAAAAAAGAACACTTGATGAGCTTCAGCAGTAAAAGGAACTATTCTTCCTATGAGTGAAGGATAAATGTACTACTGAAAGGTGATTATGTTTATAACACTGGTAGTAAGAATATGTGTGAAATAATACACGGTACTATAAATCTGAAAAGTATGAAACAAAGGATATTTCCCATATGAGGAAGAAAATGAACCTATTTATTAAAAAGCTTTGATTATATATACCTTGCTTTCAGAAATAAAAATATTCCTGGAAGCTGCCTATAAAGCGATTTTAATTAAAAAATTAATCCTCATTAGTTTTTAATAACAATTTTTAAATATTACAAGAAAGGATTTACAAGAGAATGCAAACGATAAAAGATTACAAACAATCAACAAAATCCATGGTAAAACTGTTAAAGAAAGAAGACATCCTATGAAAATGGAAGTTTTCTAATGATTATTTACACTTGTAATCTTGGTGTATGTTATAAGAATTTCATTTTAATCCTTTCATTTTACTGAGGGCTCCAACCAAAGCTGTTCCTTAAAAAAAAAAAAAAAAAAATCAAGCTTTTAGTTTTTTGAGTTTATTTCAACTGATTACTTACACCATAGCGCTGTCTATAGCTACAAGTAGTGTTCCCACCAGTCTATTTCCACTCAATTTACACCATGATCTATCTTTGGAAGGAGTATCTTAAAGGTAAATGAAACTGACCTGGGACTATTCAGCTCGCTTTTTTTTTCCTTTTCCTTTTCCAACAAGCCAGACTGTTGCTGTATAATTACTATCTCAAAAGCTGTAAAGTCTGTTTTTTTTGACATGCCATCTCATGAACACTAGAAGCTTCAATTTTCTTTCAGATATTATAGCATGTATAATACCTGACTTTAAATGCATGAACCAACTTCTATTTTTACTAAAATAATCATCCTCTGATCCCTCTACATTGTTACTTCTGAGACTTCAACAAGCCCTGAAGTGTTTGACTTAAATGGTGGCTAGAATCAAAGACAGAAAACTCAGCTTGATACTGAAAACTGGACCAAGAGATCTACACTTCATCATGGAATCATGAATTGCAACCAACAGCTGTTCCACTCATCAGCTATTTTAAACCATTTAATATGATCTGCAGCAAGACTAATTCTTTTCTAAATAAGCACGTCAACACTTAAACAAAAACTATGCTGCTCTTCAAAACTGTCTCCTTGAAAAGTTTAATACTTAATGTATGCTGCCACTTTTCAAATAATTTCAGAACTTTCTTTTCAGAAATATCCATCATAGAAAATTTACTAACCACATAAAGAAATCACTCTCCTTACTGTGTAAACACTGGATTAATACTCCTGGGCTGGCTTTTCCAGCTTTCCTTCCTACCAGTCCCTCTATTCCCATATTCCCTTAAATCTGGCCCCTGCCTTTTTCTTTCTTCTGGTTTTTGAAATCAACACTTTGAGAATTTATGGAGTAGGAATGAACCTTGAAGAGACCCAGGAGAATGGATGATGAAACAAAAGAAACAGATCTGGAAGTGGACATTTTTCATCCTTCTTGCTTGCTTGTAACATGGGTAAAAATTTGCTTATGGCCATGAATAAGTACTTTTTTTTTTTTTTTGGTTTTATAATATCTGTACTTTCTCTTGAAAGAAATATCTTCCAAGCCAACAGTTTCCAAGTCAACACTCGGGGCATAAGAAGAGGGATGTTTCAAAATATTAACTGAAGTCAGTGTATGCTGAGTTCTGCCCACCTGGGGGTGACTTATAACTTACCTCCTTCCCCCAACACTCCATATCATTCTCTTTTTTTTTAATAAATTTATTTATTTATTTGTTTGTTTGTTCATGGCTGAGTTGGGTCTTTGTTGCTGCAAGCAGGCTTTCTCTAGTTGTGGTGAGCAGGGGCTACTCCTCATTGCGGTGCACAGGCTTCTCACACTGCAGTGGCTTCTCTTGATGCGGAGCACAGGCTCTAGGTGCGCGGGCTTCAGTAGTTGTGGCTCGTGGGCTCTAGAGCACAGGCTCAGTAGTTGTGGCGCATGGGCTTTGTTGCTCCGCGGCATGTGGGATCTTCCCGGACCAGGGCTCGAACCCGTGTCCCCTGCATTGGCAGGCGGATTCTTAACCACTGCACCACCAGGGAAGCCCCTCCATATCATTCTTATCACTGCTCATCATGCCCTGCAATACGACTAACCTCCTCCACAACAGTCAGTACTCTAACTTGAGGCCAACCCAAACCACTAAGAGTGCTCAAATACAAATGAATGATGCTCAGCAATTATTCCCTGAATTGAACTTGGGTGGAAGGGCTATGAAATAGCAAGAATTTTTGGTAGACGAAGCAACCTCCCATCACAGCTGCTATTAGCACAGGTGCGCTTTTTATCCTCTACTTTCCAAAATGATAGCACATTCTAAGGACGTTGGGGGTCTATAACCAAAGTAGATGAGGGTGATTTGGCCCATTACTGAGCAATATAACTGGGTAATTCATCTAAATCATGGGTATAAAGAAAAATCTGTATTTCTTAAGAAAACAGCTGAAAGATCATTTAAAACAAAAAGTAAAGTGCTTAATTTGGTAAGATTAAATAGGATGGGAGAAATTTTCCTTTTGTTTTGTTTCTGTAGTAGTGTTTTTGTAACTTGAAAAATCAGGGTCACCTTTTACATCTCAATACATTACTATGATACCAATAAATATACACACATTCTTTCCGAACCATAAACTCTCCTTACGAGCTAACGGGCCATTAATTAATTGTATACATGCAGATTCAGTTCTGATTGCATCTACCTCAACTAAGAGATTCAATTCAGTTATTCAAGTGAGGCATATTAGAAAATGAGGTACTGAAAGGTTGTTTATATATATACTTTATCATGTACATATATATATGTATGTGTGTATGTACACATATATGACAAAGTGGATGACCAAGCAGGTGCAGAGGTTTTTGTAATTCAAGCTTAGGAAAGAAAATTAAAACCAGGCCTTAGAAATAAGACTCCTATGTCTGATGTAGAAGGGAATTTAGATTAGGAAAGGATACCCTGATCCAAGTCAGAGAGCTCAGCCTTGCTCATGCCTTAGGTTTTAAAAAGCATAGCAAAGGATCAGAAATAATCACTGAATAAGTAAAGATTTTCCAAAGCTTTTTCCTTGCTCACACATCCAAGTCTGTCTCTGGGTCCATAATGAGAAATGAGCAGGCATCCATTACTCCTGAGTCATAAAATCAGAAAGGTAGTAAGAACCTGAAGGAAGGAGAAGACATAAACTACTCAATTTGCATAAGAGAAAAATGAATATAACCACTCCACCGAAACTTTGCAGGAAGGAAATATTTTCAGTAATTAGGGTCAATAAACAGAAATTCACTGCTTAAGGCTTATCTAATATGAAATCTGTAAAATTTTCATAAATTATTTGTTTAGAGTTTACTTCGGTGTTCTGGGTTAATAAAAATAAAAATACATAAGGACTCATCCTTGTTTGCAATTTTAGTCCTCCAAACCTGTTTCACCCAAAGTCAAATTCCACAACTGTAAAATCACCGATGGAATTTTCAGAAATGTAAGCTTCAAGGCTCACACTCTGTACATTATGTTTTTAGATACCTCTATTCATATTTCCATGTTTTAGCAGTCTGTGGATTTTAAGATCTGGTATGATAAGAGCCTATCAGAACTTTCCCAATTACAGGGAAAATTAAGAAGCAGTGAAATTCAAATAAATAATGTACCAAAATGTCAAATCTCTCAGGAATCCATTGTCTTAAATAATCATTAAAACATTCTGTACTATGCAATATGCATTTCCCAAAACTGAAACATATGGTGATGTAAATTTTAAGAACTGACCTTCTAATTAAAACTTTCTAATTTTCAATAATGGTCATATTAATACAAGGTAAGGTATGCAACTGGTTCAGCATTGCACCTACTTCACATCAATTTCTTTTTTAAAGAAAATATTAATTTAAATGTTTTGTCACATATTTTTAAAGAAAACCCTAGAGATAACCTGAATTTATACTCAAGCAGATTAATACAGGCTAGAGATAATAATATTTGTGGACATAAATGAAGCTAGATTTCCTTTTTATTAATTTATCTTAAATTAAGAAATGTGTACATAGATAATTCATGAAAACTCATCTTTCTTTTCTAGTCTTTGAACAAAAAGGAAGATGAGGACCAAAATCATTCAGTATTTATAGCTACCATACTGATCTGCTTGAATGATTAATTGAGAAGGGGGGTTTATATTTTAGCTAAATTTAAAACTACATACTAACTTAAAATACAAGATATAGAGAGCTGATACAATGAAAAAGAATGAACTACATGAACAACATGCATGAATCTCATAGACAGAATGGTGAGCAAGTCAAGCCCCACATAAAAGAGCACATACTATATGATTCAATTTATATAAAGTTCACCAACAGCGAAAACTTTTGTAAATGAAAGGGGTCAGAATAGTGGTTACCTTCCAGAGGGGATAATGCCTAGGAAGTGGTAGGCAACAGGTTCTAGAATGCAGTAATGTTATATTTCTTGATCTGTATGGTAGTTATATGGGTGTATTCGCTTTCCTAAATTTCATCAAGCTGAACACTGACAATCTATATGCTTTTTAATATGTGTGTACTTGAATTTTAAAGTTTATAAAAATGTAGATAGAGATTTGGTGTCAACTATGGACAATTCTTTTTCTCTTTCTGGACATATTTTCAAAAATTTGTTTAATGAGCATATATGGAAATAATGGGGGGGGAGCAACTTTTAAAAAAATAGCAGAACTGATATTCTGTGAGGTTCCCACCAAATCTAAGTACCGTGTGTAATTTAAACACAGTGTAACTGAAAACATTGGGCTGCTAGACATGCTGAAAATGATGACCTACAACGAACTCATCCTTAAGGTGGGGAAGAAGAAATAAAGGTTTGGAAGCCTAAGTTACAAATAGAGGATGTTAAAGCTTACCTTCAAAATAGTTAATCACGTGATACACAGACTTTTAAAGTATTTTGGGTATCATTATGAAGTCCCAAATTCTACTGCCTTTTTTTCTTGAAACTTGATTACAAAATTCACATTCTATTTTTGATACTCTCTTACTGCCTTAGCTTTCAGAAAGCAAGCTGAAGGCACTTATTAGTCCAAAAGTCTACAATAAATGGCACAATATCTTCTGAATAACAACAACAACAAAAAGATATAGAGAGCTGAGGGAAAAAAAGATAAAATACATAGAGGAACAAGCTAAACAACACCAACAGGAAACAACCAAACACGCTGCCTCACCCCAACCCCCCAACAAAACAGACATGCACAACAAAAGGCAATGTCTAATCAAAAAGTCAGTGTCAGGAAAAAGGTGTGTGTGTGGGGAGGCGGGGGGATGCTGTGCTAGATTTAAAAGACTTAAGGGGTAGTAATTATCAAATATGAGTTATCCTGGATTGGACCTGGTTTGGGCAGATCAACTGCAAATAATATTTTTTCAAAAACCTGAAAAAATGTGAGCGTGGATTAGATAAGATGAAAATCTGCTGATATGGAAAAGCAGAAATTGTTAACTTAAAAAAGCATATACTAAAAAAAAATAAAATTAAAAAAAAAAGCATATACTAAAATAATGTGTACAATGATATAATATTAGTAAAGAAATACAAGTGTACATACATATACATAGAAAAACATTTAGAAGAACACTTAAGTATTAACTATGTCATCTCTAGGTTATGGGAATATGGTGTTTTTATTTTCTTATTTTTGCTTTATATTTTTTAACTTTCTGTATGTGTGTATGTATATATTACTTTTGCAACACTGAAAATATAATTTGTAAAGAAAAATTAATATAGATGCTTTCTTCCAAATCATTACGAATGCCATTGTTTGAAATCTAGACTCCATAACTACACTGTATCATTCATAACACATATACATATAGTAAATAAATAATATATATTTATCAGCCACCTTTTTGAAGAGCTAATTTTGCTGATAGCTGTTAATGTAAAGTGCCTTTAGAAAAATTAAGTGAGATAGCCACTCATCCAATATGGTAGCCATCCAAATGTGAGTGACTATTCAGTAGTACGTGACTTATGATCGGTGGCATGTATCTGCCTCAAATGAAAAACAAAATATTCATTTTCAGATTTCCCAACAGAATTAACTACAGAAAGCAACATAACTTGAAAGCATAAAATATCTGGCTTCTAAACAATAAAACCTATAGTTATATTACTCAGCCATAAAAAAGAAACAAACTTGAGTTATTTGTAGTGAGGTGGATGGACCTAGAGTCTGTCATACAGAGTGAAGTAAGTCAGAAAGAGAAAAACAAATACCGTATGCTAACACATATATATGGAATCTAAAAAATTTTTTTAAATGATTCTGAAGGACCTAGGGGCAGGGCAGGACAGAATAAAGATGCAGACGTAGAGAATGGACCTGAGGAAACGGGGAGGGGGAAGGGTAAGCTGGGACAAAGTGAGAGAGTGGCATGGACATATATATACTACCAAATGTAAAACAGATGGCTAGTGGGAAGCAGTCGCATAGCACAGGGAGATCAGCTCAATGCTTTGTGACCACCTAGAGGGGTGGGATAGGGAGGGTGAGAGGGAGACGCAAGAGGGAGGAGATATGGGGATATATGTATATGTATAGCTGATTCACTTTGTTATACAGCAGAAACTAACACACCATTGTAAAGCAATTATACTCCAATAAAGATGTTAAAAGTTGCCTTTAATCCTGACTAATCAATTAATAATGACATATCAATATAAACCTGAGTTAATACAAAACAATACCAACGATATCGATTTCAGTTAAAAAATAAAGCAATTTAGTAGAAATAATATATAGAGAAAGAATGCTTATGTACAAAAGTATAGCTTCAAACATTTGTATCACAGTTCAAATGTTAAATTCAAAGAGAAAAGTAAAAATACAGACAGGCAAAACAATGCACAAGGAAAGAACCTGATAAAATGGCAGAGAACCTATCAGAAGAATTAAGAGAGAAGTAAGTAATATAAAAAAGGGCAATACATTATAAATCACAACAAAATTCATGTCCACATGAAAAAGAAAGTAAAAATCAAGTCTCAAAAAGATGATACACCCTCCAAGGCTAGAGCAGTAGGAAAAATCAGTCTTTCAAAAATTACGAAGTTTACTAAGTCTTTCCAAATTACTAGATTACACTAAAATTGAAGGTAATGAAATAGTCCAATAAAACAATGGTAACGTTTTTGTCACGCTTCACACTTTACAGGACACTTTCATGTACATTATCTGGGGTGACACAATGAAGCTGTGCATCACTCTCTTTTTAAAGACTGGTACTTTGATATTTTAGGAAACTTACTCAAGGCCACGTTGTTTGTCTCACGGATAGAAATCCAACTCTGAGTCCTTATTTGGTATGACTACTAAGTAGTCTACTTGTATTAGTTACCTGCTTATTATCACTGTATTACATTATTTTTGTTGTTTATGTGTCACTCCCACTAAGACTATTAACTCCTTGGGGGCAGGGATTATACCTGCCTCTAGCCGTCTTTGTAGCACCATCACCTGTCACTGTATATTTTTATAAGTGCTCAAAAAGTATCTGTTAATGAACATGCATAAAAGTAATCCAAAAAAACCTAATACGTGGAGAATTCATTTAATTAAGTTTATAATATACATATCACACAGACTTCCCTGGTGGCTCAGTGGCTAAGAATCTGCCTGCCAATGCAGGGAACACGGGTTCCAGCCCTGGTCCGGGAAGATCCCACATGGCGTGGAGGAACTACGCCCATGCGCCACAACTACTGAGCCTGCACTCTATAGAGCCGGCGAGCCACAACTACTGAGCCAGCGGGCCGCAACTACTGAAGCCCACGCACCTAGAGCCCATGCTCTGCAACAAGAGAAGCCACCGCAATGAGAAGCCTGCGCACACTACAACGAAGAGTAGCCCCCGCTCACCGCAACTAGAGAAAGCCCACGCCCAGCAACGAAGACCCAACACAGCCAAAAAATAAAATAAAATAAATTTTTTAAAAATTAGCTTTAATAATAATATAATAATATACATAGCACAAACCCCACTCAATTAAATGGGCAGCCTAGGCAGCCATACCAGTTAACAATCACGTGCCTAACCCCAACTAACTGGTTGAGACAGGGGTGGCCAATCTGAGACTAGTCAATCCACTGGCTTATTAACAACCAAATGTTCTCTTGTGAATTGGACCCAAGAGGCAGACATAAAGACAGTGCTTAAGTTGGAGATCTTGTGAATTTGCGCAAAGTGATAAGTAAAGGAAGCTGGTCTGTAAAAGGAACAAGACCAAAAAGCAAACATCCACCTGGGGAACCTGAATCAAGAGACTCTACTGGCCCCTACAGGACAGAGAAAACAGACTAACTTCTAGGCACTGCGTGACAGGTTTCAGACATTTGGAAAATACCTTTTACCATAATAAGCTATCAACCTAGGATGAAGAACAAAGCTGTAACATAAGGAATAAAGTGTATTAATATTACATAGGTAAAACCAATAACCATCACCTAGGTAGCAGAAAGGATATGAGAATCATTAGGATAGAAAAGTTTCATATAGATGGACTCATAGTATGTAGTGCCTTACTTCAAATGGCTTGATGCTTCTGAGATTCAACCATGTACGCATTTATCAATATTTTGTTCCTTTTTGTTGCTGAGGACTTTTCCTTTATATAGATGTGAGTTATCTATCTTGTGGTATAATTGTTTTAATTTATTCACCAGTTGATAAATATTTTGGGTGTTTCCCGTTTGGTATTATTATGAATAAGGCTTCTATGATGATTCTCAAAAAAAAAAAGGATACACACGTTTCATTGGATAAATTTATCCAATTTATTCTCTTGGATAAATTCCAGGGAGTGGGAATGTTGGGTTATACGGTAAGTGTATGTTGAATTTATAAGAAAGTGCCAAGCTGTTTTCCTAGGTGCCTGGATTATTTTTTATTTCCATTTGAAATGAAATGAGAATTCAGATGCTCCACAGACTCAGCAATACTTGGTATTATGATTTCGTGTTGTTGTTTTAATTTAGCCATTCTAAATGGTGTGCAGTGTGTCTCATAGTGGTTTTAATTCGCATTTTTCTGATTACAATGTTAATGACACTGAACATGTTTACAAGTGTTGTTGGCCATTCATATGTCTTCTCTGATGGAGTGTATTTTTAGATAGCTCTGGCTTATTTTTTTAAAAACTGGGTTGTCATTTTTTGGGGTTACAAGTTCTTTGTATATTACAGGCACAAGTCCTTTTTGAAATATATATTTTGCAAATAAAAAAAAGAAATCACAGCATTTATATAGTAATAGGAACACTGCGAAGAACTTTGATGTACAATCTCAATTACCATCAAGTGACAAAATAACAAAATAAAAATATATAAACATTTTTGTTTGGTCTCTTCCCAGTCATACCCTCATTCCTCCAGCTAGTATATGACTATTCAATGTGTTTCTCTCACATTCTGCTCTCTAAAAATACTTCCAAGTATGCTCACCTCATAAGTCAGAGTCTATTTCTTCAATCATTCCCCAATTCTCAAGAATGCATGGTTCACAACAAGCAAGTAATATTTACTGAACGACTCAAATTATAGAATAAAAAGAATTTTGGTTAGGGCTCAGAAAAGTCAATGGCATTGATATTTTAAATAGAATCAGCAGAAAATAATGTAATAAAATTCTGACATTAAAAAAATTATTCTATGAAAATTTCAAAGAACATTATAACTAAAATACAACTGTATTTTCAATAAACTTTAGTCCAGCAGCTTCTGATTCTGAAGACTCAATTTTAGGAATTTAACGCAGAAGACAAGTAAATCAAACTGCTACCACTGAACACAAGAAGCAGAAGTAGGAGTCAAAGCACACAAGATAACAGACAGAAATCAGTAACCTAAGCAAAATGTCAGCAAACCAAACATTGCATATTCTGTAGGAGAATTATTAATAGATTATTAACTCAAGGGCTAAACCATGTTCTAAACTGCCTAGAGTTGCAATAATATGGTAGACACCAATCACGTGTGCCTATTTAAATATAAATTTTAAATAATTAAATTTTAAATCACTTCCTCAGTTGCACTAGCCACATTTCAAGTGCTTATTAGACACATTTGACAAAGATTTTAAAAGCTTTCATCACTGCAGAAATTCTAACATACAGTGCTGGCCTAGGGCGTTTGGCAGGCCCAACTAAGAGCCTAAGGGAGCCTTAGTCTTCTTAAGATTTTTTTTTCTATGAAGGAAATAGAGCATTTTGCTTTAGGATTTATTCTTACTGAATAGTTAAAAAAAAAAAAAAAAAGAGAGAGAGAGAATATTTATATAAGTAAGGTATAAATACAAATAATGGACTATAAATACTCTCCCTTGGGAGGAAACCACAATATTGAATTTAGCTTTATCATTCCCTTGCTTTTTAAAATAATTTTACCAAATATGTTTCCTTAAAAATGTTTTTTTTTCCCTGTTTAATTTTATATTAGTAGAATCATACTTTTTCTTTACCTCACTTGTTCTTTTCACTATTTCCACTTTGAAGTTATTCTCATCCACCTAAATAACACTGCAACTTGATAAACTACAAAAAGGTCAGTTTTTCAGACTTGTGGTTGCGAAGGGGGAGGGCGTTGGGGGAGGGATGGAGTGGCAGGTTGAGGTTAGCAGCTGTAAGCTTTTATATATAGAATGGCTAAACAACAAGGTCCTACTGTACAGCACAGATAACTATATTCCATATCCTATGATAAACCATAATGGAAAAGAATATTTTAAAAAAGAAGGTATATACATATATATATGTATAAGTGAACCACTTTGCTGTACAGTAGAAATTAACACAACATGGTAAATCAACTATACTTCAAACAATTCAAAAAAAAAGCTCAGTTTTGTTCAAAAAAGCTAGGCCTAAACAAATGAAATCATCACCTACATACCGAAGTTGTACAAGTTACAAACTCCAGGCTTAAGGCTCCAAATGATTCTCTAAATAAAAAAGGAATGCTTTTTCATATACTGTATATTCAACTGATCATAAACCTTGTGCATCAAAGACAGAGCTTAGTTGCTGTAATACAAATACCTGTTTTTCCTTTCGTTCTCTTTTCTCTTCATTGTAGAGCAGCAGTTACCAAAGTGTGGTCCCTCAAAACCAGCAGCATCAGATCACAGGGGAACTCGTCAGAAATGCAAATCCTGTGCCCCATCCCAAACCCACTGAATCAAAAACTCTGGGGATGAGGTTTTGATTGTCTATGTTTTAACATGTTTTAACAAGCCCTCTAGGGCTTGTCCATGTTTTAACAAGCCCTCTAGGTGACTCTGATATGTGCTAAAGTTTAAGAACCTCTAGAGAAGTATCTCAACAATCAGTATACATAAGATGTTAAACATATTCTACAAACGGAAATTTCTAACAGTTAACAAATAAGCTCAATTACCAAAAACAGATTACTCTTTTTCCACTTGTTGAACTTGAGAAACTTCAACTTACTCTAAAATATTACTTTCTAAACAACCTGATTGGCCAAAATACACACAAAAAACAACAAAACTACAAATTTTACATTCTCCCTATATATACATATAGTTGCCCTCCCTCCCTCTCTCTCTTCTCTCTCTCGATATATATATATATAGTGATGTGGTTTTACATATATATAATTTTCTTAATCTTAAGGGTGTCTAATTTTTAAAATTAACTTTTCTGCTTATGGTCTCTCTCTCTCTCTTTTTTTTAAAAACATTTTTCCCACACGCACCTCGGCCAATTGCCTTTCTTTGGCAAATACTGTATGTGTCCTTTTCTAACAGGAAGATTTTTTTTCTTGGAAATTTATAAAGGATGTGTATGTATTAAGGCTCTCAAACTGTTGTTATATATTGCAAATATTTTCCCAAATGTGTAGTTTGCCCTTATACACTTTAACTTAAATTTATGACATAACAGTTTGGGTTTTTTTAATTAAAAATATTTTAGCATACAGATAAATACAAAATAATATAAGATGCATGTTTCCAACACCCAGATTTAACAAATGTTAACTTCTTACCATATTCATTTCATACCTTGAAGAGATAAAATATTACAAATAGAATTTTTATATTGATAGAATAAAATATTTACGTATTTTCCTTTGTTTCTCTTTCTTTTTAGGCTTAGTTCTTTCTTACTCTCAAATCAGAGAAACAGTCAATTATTTTTCAGAAAATTTAACATATTATGGGAAATTTCAAACACATATAAAAAGGAGACAGCTTTAACTATTATCAATTCATTGTCTACCTTGTTTCATCTATACCAGGAAGGGGTCAACAAATTTTTTCAGTAAAATGCCACACAGTAAATGTTTCAGGTTTTTTGAAGCCCACTGGTCTCTGTTTGAATTACTTAATTCTGCCTTTATATCACAAAAGTAGCCACAGACCATATGTACATGAATGGGTATGGCTGTGTTCCAATAAAACTTTATTTACAAAAACAGGCTGTAAGCTAAATGGTCTGTAGCTTACAGCGCCTTATCTATACACTACCCATTTCCTCATTCCTGCATTATTTTTAAAAATCTCCAATATATCATTTCATCTCAACTGTAAATATTGCTGTACTTCTAAACAATAAAAGTTCTTTCTTTAAAAATAATTGCAATACATTACCCATAAAAGAGCTAACAAAAATTCCTTAATACAGATATCCATTATCCTAATGTGCAATCATTTCATAATTTTATGTTTTTTTTTCTAAGTGGCATATTATATTACTTTTTTTTTTCCTTTTGGCTGCGCTGTGCAGCATGCAGGATCTTAGTTCCCCGACCAGGGATGGAACCCCGTGTCCCCTGCAGTGGAAGCTGGGCATCCTAACCACTGGACCCCCAGGGAATTCATTTCATAATTTTTAATTTTATAATGTTTGTTTGCATCAGGATCCAGAGAGTCCAGACATTGCAATTGTTTGATATGTCTCTTAGTCCCTCTTAATATTTAGTTGCACTGTTGTAGTAGGTTAAAATTGTGTCTCTCAAAAAGACTATGTCCGAATCAATACACCGAGTACCTGCAAATGTGACCTTATTTGGAAGTAGGGTCTTTGAACAAGTAATTAAGTTAAGGATCTCAAGATAAGATCATCCTAGATTTAGAGTAGGCTCTAAATCCAATGACTGGTGTCCTTATATTAGAAAGGATAAATATGCTGTCACAAACCAAAAACATCAGGGTGCCATCAGAAGCTGGAAAAGGCAAGGAAGGATAAACCCCTACAGCCTTCAGAAGGAGTATAGCCCTGCCAACACCTTAATTTTGAACTTCTGGCCTCCAGAACTGTCAGGGAATAAATTTCTGCAATTTTAGCCACCCAGTTTGTGGGTAATTTATTACGGAAGCCCTAGGAAATTAATATACCTATCCAACAGAACTTTCTGCAAAGATGGAAATGTTCCATAACTGCAGTGTCTGATATAGTAGCCACTAACCACATATGGCTGTTGAGCACTTGAACTGAGGATCTGAATTTCTAATTTTATTTAACTTTGATTAATTTTAAGTTTTAAATGTGTCCCCTCCTGTTTGTTCTTTGAGACCTTGGGAGGAGAGGGAAGAAATTTTTGGTTGCTCTGTAGTTTCCTACAGTCTAGATTTTTCTGATTATATCCAGCAAGGGGTTGCTGTTAGTATTTAACATTTTCTTCTTCTGTATTTTCCATAAGTTAGTAGTTGAATTTAGGTGCTTGAGGTTCAATTCTTTTTTCTGGCAGGGGCAAGATTTTTTCATGGGTAGTATTTTGTCTTACATCAAGAGGCAAATGTTCTGGCTGTTTTTCTCTAGTAGTGTTAATTTTCACAATGTTCAATGCTTACATTCATTAACTTATTAGGGCTTACAAAATGGTGATATTCTAATTTTATAATTCCTTTCCCATTTGTTAGCTAGAAGAGTTCTATAAAAATGAATTTCCCCCTCATCATCTACTTGGTTGCCCAATGGTACAGTTCTTACAGGAAAGATAGGATAAGCAATTCTTTCCTTTCATTTCCCACTTTTAAAATAATGACTGGTTCAATAGCATCCTCCACCAGTATGACCAGTCATTTTTTAAAGTCATTATGAACTCCTGTATTTAAACATATATGAAGTGTCTCAATCCGCTACAGATATTATTAAAGCTCAAACTGTCCAATTTTCAGCCTGTAGGAAGCTCTTCAAGTTGGACCCTGAGTCTTTCTGACAAGATTCCATTAGTCTTTGAAGCTTCCTTATTACTTATTACCTGGTATAACAAGATGTTCCAGGCTTATTTTGTACACTTCCTGCATCAAATACAAAACCAGCCATTTTTTCCAAGTATCTCTGACTACTTTTAGTGAGAAACAATGTGTAGAGGCCTCAATTTAGATGCAAAGATAGCTCTTTTTTAAAAACTTAATTCTAAACTTTTATTAAAATTGTTACTTGTAATTGGCTATGTGTCAACTCTCTGCTATAAGTGCTTAGAACTGCCTCAAATTAAATAGTAATAAACAAAAAATTAGTTTGGGGTTACTAGAATATTTTATTTTTTAACATATTCACAAAGGTTATAGAGCAAGGCAGACTTTATTATGTAATTCAATTTTTTTAGGATGAGATGCTAATAATTTGAAATCACCCAAAGAAAATTCAATTATTACTTAATTTATTAACAATCATTAAAATACCTACAATTCACACATATTTTCTTCCTCAAAGTATAGTAGGAGTATGATTATATACAAATTATAAGACTATGATTATAATTATACACACTATAATTATATACTTTAAATGTAGTGTTCAGTAGCAAATCCAATGACTCCAATACAGCTTTAATTCTTCTTTAGACTACATTTTGTCAACTATAGATAAAAGCATCTTGATTACTAATATTTTACTATTACCATATCTTGATTATTATTAGATCATGTCATGAGTTAGATGGTAGTACATAAATCCAAATGTAAAAATGAATTTAATCTATTAATCACTAAAGATTGCTAGAGACATGTTGCTTTCCACTTGCACATGCTAAATGTTTATTACAGGAGGTTCTTTACTAACATTTTATCAATAACACAAATGTTTTTCTTAAAGGAAAATTGGGGGACATTTACAAAATTAAATTAAACAGCTAGAAGTCTAATGTTTTAGCAAATGTATTTAACAAATTCATTCTGTAAATGGCCAAACAACAAAAACAAAGACAGTGTCTAAATGAATATTTTTGTAATATCCTACCTAGCAAGTTTAATCAATGATAAAATTACTGACTAAAAACTATCTAGGAAGCACATCCATGCAAGGGGTTGACATAGAAGAGTATGAAATAAATTAATATATATACATATACACATTTATTCATACACATACATTCACTCACAAAAACACACACACACCCCTGTCTCATCTATAATTATTTCTATAGACAGATAGACTGATGGATGGATGGACAGATGGATGGACACACAGAAGGAAGAAAGAAAGATCAGTTTATCTCTACTTCAAATTCCAACTGAACACCACAAGATTTCTTCCTTCTAGCCTTCTCCTTTTGCATATTTAAAACTCCCTCCTCCAACAATAAGAAATCTGGCTTCCATTACCCATAAAATATTTTTTTACCATTTGCTCAATCCTGGTATACATAGAAAGTAGTTTTGGATTTGCTAACCCATAGTAGCTCTGCACAAAAAAGGAAAGCCTATAAACTGGGTAGTTTTTAAAGAGGTCTTTTTGTCTTCGGCCGTAAGGCCATACAGTCCAAATACTGTGTTCAAAATGTGTTGGTGTGCCCCCATCCCAACCCACATTGTAACTATGTAATTCATTTGAAATCAGTTGAGTTCATTTGTTTCTGTTTTAGTCCACTTTTGTTTTCATTTTTTTCTCTAACTTTACAGATTTAAAAAACAAAAAGAAACATGTGAAACAATGACATAGTTCCAAAAGTCAGAACCGTACAAAAAAGTATACTCAGTAATGTCACAACCTCCTCCATTTCTTTAATCCCACTCCCATCCCTCATTCTTTCCACCCTGTTCCTATTCACTGCGTCTGTGGTTTCTAGTTTATCCTTCCTGTATTTCATCTGCAGATATATGTGTAATTTCTTATGCTGCCTTCTTTCTTACATAAGTTAGTATAGTACAGATGCTCATTTGTACTTTGCTTATGGCATTATACTTAATCATATAATCCTAAAAATCACTCCATATCAATTCACAGAGGTTTCCTCATTCTTTTATATACAAGCATTTTGTGGATGTACCATAGTTTTTATTTAATCATTCTCCTCTGTATTGACATTTAGGTTGTTTCCATTATTTTACAATTAGAAGTAATGCTGCAATGAATAATCTTGTCCCCGTGTACTCTTGTATTGCTGGAGGTAAATCTTCAGAGTCAGCTTCCAGAAGTGGAATTGCTGGGTCAAAAAGCAAATGCATATGTAGTTTTGTTAGATACTGCCAAAGTCCCTTCCAAAAGAGTTGTGCCAACTTGCATTCTCACCAGCAATGTATATAGGAATGGGTCACACATTTTAGTGACAGAGAACAAACGTATTAGTTACTAAGTATAGGTAATTCACTTCTTTTATAACAACTTCATTGAGATATAATTCACATACTTCACAATTCACATATTTAAAGTATACAATTCAATAGTTTTCATTTATTCATAGTTGTGCAACCATCAAATCACCACTTTCAATTTTAAAACATTTTCATTACACAACACCCCCAAGAACCCCATGTCCATTAGCAGTCCCTCCCCTTCCTCCCTCAAACTATTCCCTGCAACCCTCATGGCCTAGGTAACTACTAATCTACTTTCTACCTTTATAGATTTACCTATTCTAGACATTTCATAAAAATGGAATCATACAATATGTGACCTTTTACAACTGGCTTCTCTCATTTATCATGTTTTCCAGGTTCAGCCATGTTGTAGCATGTATTATTACTTTACCTTTTTTTTTATGGCCAATTAATTCTCCACTGTATGGGTATACAATACATTATACATTCATCAGTCAACAGACATTTGGCTTGTCTTTTACTTTTTGACTGCTATGAACAATGCTGCTATAAACACTCATGTACAAGTTTTTGAGTGGACATGTTTTCAACTCTCTTGGGAGCAGAACCACTGCGTCCTATAGTAACTCTAGGATAAACATTTTGAGGAATGGCCACGATGATTTCCAAAGCAGCTTGTACCATTTTATATTCTCACCCAACAGAATAACTCACGTTTTAATTTGACTTATGTTATTATCAATTGCCACATCACCTTCTATTCCAGGTCTAGTAGCTAGCACAAACAAAATAATTCTAAATGTGATGACATGTAATCAGGGCATTGTTGAGTGCAGATTAGTTAACTTTCCTTGCGGTATTATCAACCTAAAAATTGTCTCTCTGCACATATATATAATACATGACTTATGCAATGACAGTTAATGAGGATTATTTTATTTAATTTTGGCCTTTCCAATTACCTGACCTTTGCTCTCACGTGCCTGACAAATCCATTTACTGAAAGAGAGACTATGACTTGCTACCAAAGGGACAAGACAGAGTTAGTGAATATTCATTTTCCTACAATCAAAAACATTTCCCATGTTGTAGTCCCACTACTATCTTGGGAAAGGATTGTTTGTGTCCTTTAACCCGCCTTTAGCATCTCAAAAGCCAGTCTTGGTGGGAGAGATCATAGAGTTTCGAGGCCCAAAAAGGCAGGTGGGCAGGAATTCCCACCTTCTGACCACAGGGATTTGTGGGAAGACTAGGAAAAGGGATCTAGTGAAGTGGTCAGCATCTTCTCTTCCTTTGACCTCTTGCTCTGGAAGGAAGCCACTTCTTGAGCCACCCTGTGCCAACCTGGGGTACAGTGGCATCAAAATACCAGTTTGTATTACCATCAACGAAGTAAGAAAATACCTCTCTCCTCACAGCTAACAAGTATTTGATTGTACTTTTAAATTTCTGCCAATCTCACAGGTGAAAATTGGCATCTCAGTGCAAGTTTTAACTTGGATTTCTCTTATAAGTGAGAGTGATTATCTTATCATATGTTTAAAGGAAATTTTTATAGCTTTTTGTGAGAACTATCTGTCCATGTCTTTTTACCTATTTTCTATTAGGGTCTCTTTCTATTTTGCCTTTACATGAGGGATATTAGCCCTTTATCTGTGATATATAATGCAAGTATTTTCTCCCAGTTTTATATCTTTTTGGCTTTGTTATTAGTGGGGTTTTTGCCATGCAAAATTCTTAAATTTTTATAAAGTCAAATTTACCAATCTTTCCTTTTGTTGCACCTGGATTTTGAGTCACAGAAAACCTTTCCTTACACCCAGGTCACAGAAGAATCCACCCATGTTTTCTTTTTGTAGTCATATAGTTTCATTATTAATAAGATCTCTGGTCATTTGCTGTTTATTTTTCTGTATGATGTGAGGTATGAATTTAATTTTATCTTTTCCGAAATGGTTAACCATTTCTTAAAATGGTTATCCCATTTGTTCCCTCTGAAACGCCAGGTTTATCATGTACTAAATCTCCTTAAGTCTTGGGTCTATATCTCAGTTTTCCTATTCAATTCCAGTCTTCTGTCTGCAGGATATTAAAGAAAAATCTAATCTGCAAAATTAGATAGACTAGATGTAGCTTAAGATTCCTTCCATTCTAATAGTATACAGGCTCCTCAAGAAACTAAAAACAGAAATGCCATATGATACAGCAATCCCACCCCTGGGCATACATCTGGACAAAACTATAATTCAAAAAGATACATGCACCCCTATGTTCATAGCAGCACTATTCACAATAGCCAAGACATGGGAGCAACCTAAATGTCCATCAACCGATGGATAAAGAAGTTGTGGTATATGTGTATGTGTGTGTACACACACACACACACACACACACACACACACACACACACACAATGGAATATTACTCAGCCATAAAAAAGAATGAAATAATGCCATTTGCAGCTACATGGATGGACCTAGAGATTATCATGCTAAGCGAAGTAAGCCAGAAAGAGAAAGACAAATACCATGATATCACATATATGTGGAATCCAAAATATGACACAAGTGAACTACATATGAAACAGAAACAGACTCACAGACATAGAGAACACACTTGAGGTTGCCAAGGGCGGGGCGGGGGGAGGGGGGAGAGGAGGGTTGGATTGGGAGTTTGGGACTAGCAGACGCAAACTATTATATATAGGATGGATGAACAACAAGGTCCTACTGTATAGCACAGGAAACTATATTCAATATCTTGTAATAAACCATAATGGAAAAGAATACAAAAAAGAATATATATAGTCTTTGAATCATTGAATCACTCTGCTGTACACCAGAAACTAACACAACATTGTAAATCACTGTACTTCAACAACAAAAAAAAAGATTCCTTCCATTCTATATCCAACTCTTAATTAAAAAGAAACTTACTCCACATCCATAGTCAGTCACTCTTAAGTGACATGCTAAAACTAACTGGTCTAAGTGTATACAATTGACAATGATTATTAGGATTTGCTGATTTACAAATATTACCTTGAAACTTTTGTCCATCCACTGATAGCTAACAGAACCACCAGACAGATACTTAGTTTGAAGGGCAACGTTATTTAATTAAATATATTTCAACAGTTTTCTTAACTCTAAGCATAAACATTTCATAGCTCCTCCACACCTTTCAATATCAATTTTACCATGATATTCACAGGCTTATTATCAGATTTAATAAAAGCCATATAGAGAAAAAGTAGCAAAATAAAGACCGTAACAGTATTTTCACTTCTGTATTTCTAAAATATCAGTCTTACTGATAACCTAATACACATCATTTTCTCTCCTGCTCCTATGAGCTGTGCCTGCTTAGCCAAACCCGATCCATCTTCCTCTCACCTACTCAAGCAACTCTCCCTCTCCTTGTATCATCAGTTCTTTTTCTTTCTATTGACTCATTCCCATGATCCTACAACATGCTATTAACTCTCAATCTTAAAAAAAGATAAAAAACTTAAAACTGCTTTTGACCCACTTACCTCTCCCCACCACCACAAAGCTACACCCCTTTTCTATCTTTCCCACAAGAGCAAAATTCTTGGGTAAAGGGCCTTATTCCTGCTGTCTCTAACTTCTTTACTTCCACTCTCCCAAACTCCCTCCCACTAGACTTTTGTCCCCACCACTCTACCACAACTGCTTCTTCTGGAGTTGTTAAATCAAATGATCAACTCTTAACCCTCATCTTAACTTACCCATCAGCAGCATTTAATACTGTTAGTAGCCCTTCTTCCTGAAACACTCTCTTCATTTACCTTCCATGATTCCATACTTGCCTGGTTTCCTCCTGTATTTCTTGACATGCCTTCTCAAGTATCTCTTGCTCATCACCCTAACTTCTAAATGTTGAAGTACATACACAGTCCTTTGATCTCTTCTTCATCTTAATTCACTCTGATCCCATGGCTTTATATTCCATATATACTCAGATGTGTATAATTCAATAGTTTTTAGTATAATCACAGCTATGCAACCATCAAATCACCATTATCAATTTTAGAACATTTTCATCACACTACACCCCCAAGAAACCCATATCCATTAGCAGTCACTCCTCTTCTCCCCACAATCTACCAACCCAAAACTCAGCCTAGATAACCACTAATCTACTTTTCTATCTTTATAAATTTGGCTATTTTGGACATTTCATATATGAATTGTACACCTTAAATGTGTGAACTTTGTGGTATGTGAATTATATCTCAATGAAGTTGTTATAAAAGAAGTGAATTACCTATACTTGATGACTAATAAGTTTTTTTCCCACCACTAAAATGTCTGTGACCATTACTAAATATCACTAGTAAGAATGCAAGTTGGGCACAACTCTTTTGGAAGGGACTTTGGCAGTATCTAACAAAACTACATATGCATTTGCTTTTTGACCCAGCGGTTCCACTTCTGGAAATTTCCCTTGAAAATGTGCCTCCAGAAATACAAGAATACATATGAACAAGATTCTTCGTTGCAGCATTATTTGTAGTTGCAAAATATAGAAACAATATAAATGTCAATACAAAGAAGAGTGACTCCCAAGTTGGGATCTCCAGTTCACATCTCTACCTGGTATCCTGGAACAGAATATCCAATTACCTACTAATATCTCCCCCTGGATGTCTAATAGGCATTTAACATGTCTGAAAGTAGATTCCCAATCTTATTTCTTACAACAACAACAAAAAAAGGATGTGTTCCTCCTTCAGTCTTCCCATTCTCAATTAGTTACTATTCTTTCTGTTGCTGAGGCCTAACATCTATCAGTCCTACTTTCAGTGTACATCTAAAATTTAACCACATGTTCTATAGCCTCCTAATTGGTCTCTTCTTTCTACTATGCTCTACACAGCAGCCAAGAAGATACTGTTAAAGCATTAAGTCAGATGTCATTCCCTTCAATAGCATCCCATTTCACTCAGAGTAAAAGTCAAAGCCATGTTACTACACTTCCAGATGGCTCCTATTTGTTTCAAATTAACTGAAAAGCAATCTAATTCATCTTAGTTTAGTGCTCTAAGAGTAATACTATATGAATGGATCGAAAAGAAAATAACGGGGGACAGCTTTTTCAACTGTTTCTAATTAAACCCAAGCCAAAGAAATAGGGATCAAAATTATATTCCTGTTTAGTACCAATGAGTAGCTCAAAAATTGATATATATTTTTATCTAGCTAAAAGAGAAGTTCCTCGATTAACTAGCTTAATATGAAACAACACACACTTTCTGGCAATTCAACTATGGTTACTGTGTTCAAATTTCCTCAGATAAGAAAAGCTCCAATGGATAGATTATCTGCCCCAACACTTGACCTCCATTTTTTACCCTAGTGAGGCTGAGCTGAAAAACCTGGGGCAGTGCCCCTACCCAATTCTCAGTAATGAACATCCTCTCTCCCTTTATGAATTTTTTTTGAACCCAGAACAAATCCTAATCAGTTGGTTCCCCACTTCCTCTCCTCTGAGCTTAGCCAAATCCTTTATATGTAAAGGTCAACAAAAAGCCAAGAGTATCGCAGTGAGGAAAGAGACACATCTGGTCCTTGGCATACAACTCTGCCTATCCTCGTCACTCAATGAACTAGACAGATTCACAAACACAAAAGACTGAGAGGAAGCCAGAGTTAAAGAAAGGCTCAAACAAAAACCATGAGTTTCACGAACTATACAGAACTCAACAAATTAGTAAACTAATTATGTTCCATCCAGTACCAACGAATGTCCTTGACAAGAATTTAACTTGAGACAACCCAGTCTCCGCTCTCAATAACCAAAAGGGATGATTTAAATTTTTTTCCCCTTACATTTACAGAAAAGGCTTCCTCACATCAGGACAGGTTAGGATGTATTCAAGAGAATGTTCCTTATCACAGCATATTAGAGTTTAATGCAGCAATATCACTATCAATAATTATAAATTCAATCAACTTAATCCATTTATGCCAAAAACATTTATATTATTTAATAAGTACTTGATATATCTTTAATTCACAATTGGCTGGCTTTAAGTTTCATGTTCAAACACATTTAATATATATAAACCATTTACTTTGATTTTTTTCAAATAAATTTTGCTACCACACGAGAAAAAAACAAAAGTGTTTTTAAAAATTTTAATATCAAAGTCACCTGAAGGAGAAATGACAACAGTCCATATATTTCATACTCATATATCAAGTGACTGCAATCAACTATACCCAGAGACAATGAGAGAAATAGCCCAGAAAAAGAGTTTAAACAAAGCCCATGTGCTCTCCTCCACAAGAGGGGTGAAAATCACTCCCAGGCCTATTTTCAAATAGCAACACAGTCTCTGATTTTAACAATACTTACCTCATTAACCATAGGTCAGTTTTTAGCAGGTTAGGTTATACAGCTGAATAAAGATTTTACAACATAAGAAAAGCCAAAACTTGGTTAGTCCCGTTAAAAACTGAGAAACTGATAAATTACTATAGGTAACAAGGAAATAAAATATTAAAATGCCACATATAAACGTACAGTAATCAGGAAAAGATTCACATAGAATCAAACAACCCTATCAACCTTCATCATAATACAATACACCATCACTCTATTAGAGCAAAGTACAACAAATATCCAAGACTGTAACCCTGACAAAGACAGACATTTGGTAAGCTTTAAGAAAATAATAAAATTTATAATACATTTGGTAAGCTTTAAGAAAATAATAAAATTTATAATACATTTTATAAAGATTTTAATCAAAACAATTAAAACAAAGTATTACTTTTTTAAGAAAATTCATCTAAATACAACTCATGCTATCAGAAACAATAAAGAACTATATGTAAATCATTAACCATCAAAGCATTTTCCATAATGATTAACTACAGAGCTTCTTTACTCCACCTATATTAAGGGACTAATAACTATCCTGTGAATGATGACTATCCCTAAAGCTTTAACAGACCCAAAGGACACTGGCACTCCCCTAAGGCCCTAGGCATTTCCCCTAGACCTGTTCAGTAAACAAAAGCAAAGGGCTAAATGTGAATTTTGAACTTATGTACTTTAGATATTTCTTCAATGAAAAATTACTTTTAAAAATAAAGGCAGAAGTTTAACATTTCTAGGTATAAAATGCATGCAAATAACTAATAGATTCTTTTTCAGACAGAATAATAAAATAATCCTAAAATACCTGATTCAGCAGGTAGCTTTTTACCTCCTTCTTCAGTCACAGATTAGAGGGAGAAAATCTTTTAAGAGTTTTTGTAATACCAAAAATTTCCCTATTTTATATTGATCTAGTCTAAAAAGTGGGAATTGTATTTTACATCTGCAGACAATAGTGCTGCTTAAAACTGGGCTATCATTTCAAGAGCTTCTAATAAACCAAATAGCAAAACTTCCATCTGGTCTCAGGAATGGCTTTCCTTAAAAGTTTTACCAGCATATTGGAAAAACAAATAGAAAAGAACAACAAAATCAACATATAGAAAGATTCAAGCTAGTCATTCATACATGAGGAAACTGAGTGTAATACAGAAATGACATGTATGTCCCATTCTCAACTGTGGTTCCACATAAGAATTAAGCCCTAGTACCCTAAGTCATTCACTGAATGTACTCAATTTACTTGTTTCCTAGGCATTAAGAATGATACCAACTACGTATCATTCTTGGGAGAACTGAGAAAAGTCATCCAAATCATTTTCTGGGTTCTTCAGTTTAGATGAAGAATTGTGGTTGCCGGCAACTAACAGTCCACATGCTGCAACTAAGAAGTCCGCATGCTGCAACTAAAAGATCCCGCATGCCGCAACAAAGGATCCTGTGTGCCACAATGAAGATCCCACGTGCCACAATGAAGATCCCACGTGTCGCAACTAAGACCCGGAGCAGCCAAAATAAATAAATAAATATTAAAAAAAAAAAAAAAAAGAATTGTGGTTGGGAAAAGATCTACACAAATTATTAGCCCTGGGAACAAGCATTAAAAATAACACAGTATCCTCGAGATAGTACATTGTTTATGATGACTATATATACAACCTATTAAAAAGCTAAACAGTCTATTATTTGAACATAATTTTTGAACATTAACATAGTTTAAATTAAAACCATTAATGAATTAGTTTTCACTAAGTCTAGCCATGTGTCTGGTCCTTTATTATAAGACACAAGAGGGCACAATTCCTGACCACACAAAGCTTATTACTAAAAAAACTGGTCCAACCCACAACACAAAACACATAAACAAAAAAAATGTGTAAAATCATACTAAGCTATAAATTATTCAATATGTAAATTCTAATCAAGAGTTTGGGAAGGAAAAGATTCCTGGAGGTTACAGTAGACAGGGAAAGCTTAATAACAAAAGTGAAACCTGAGAAGGAAATTCTGAGATGAGTAGTGTTTGGAAAGAAAAATGAGAAGGCATGCTACGCAGGAGTGATGGCCCAGAAGCAGGACTGAACATCCACAAGAGCAAAACCATGATGAAGGCTGAGATTAACAGTGGAGAATAGAGAGAGAGAAAAAAAAGAAAGTTGGTCAGATAAGGATCTTGAAAACAGTAGGCAGATCATGGAGTTTGAGGATTTATTTTTGTTTTTCACTAGTTCTTAAACAATACCAAATTCTGAACTAAGTACTTTGTACTGATTTTTACCTACTCTACTTTTAATATCAGAACCCATTAGTATTAGAACGCATTATACAACTATGATTTTACCAAAAATTGAGACAGTTTTAGGCCAGCCAAAACATCACAAAGCACATGCCTGGAAACTTATATTCGCGAAACAGCATACATGTGGTAAGAAAACCTCATGTAAATATTTGTTTTGAAGGAAGATTAGCATTGAGGGGGAAACAAAATATATTTGCCCTCAAGTTAAAGCTAAAAGCGAAATGCTTATTTTCCTTGACTGCTGGCCGACAGTTGTGTGCTTATTGCTGACTGGATCCTTTCCTATCAAAACACCCAGCACTTCAAAAGACCCAACCACTCTGCCAAGATTTCTGCCTTCAAAGAGCTTTTGTTGCCATGGCAATCTCATGTTCTCCGGGAACCAAGTTAGCGGCACCCTACCATACATACATGAACAATGTTCAAACTCTGGCTGATTCCTCCTTGAAACACAGGGTATATATCCTGTCACAACCGTACCAATTTCCACTTGCTCTAATACAAGGAATCAACAGTACCTGACAGTTCATAGAGAACCAGGGTTACTTCAAAATAAACAGATGCATCCAGAAAGAGGGAGGGCAGGTTGAGAGTGGGAACACTCTTTCATATTTTAAAGCAGATGTCCTAAAGCATGAAGGCCAATGAAATAAAACACTGAGTCCAACTCAAATTTGATCAAAGATTTCTCCCTTTTCAAATATCTCAAAACACTTTTCCTAAAAAAATTAAAGCAAAGATAAAAACAGTACAGGCATAGTACTTTGGTTAAGAATGTCTCCTACACTGACTGAAGATTTAACACCTTATCAAAACAAAGCTAAATTCTGCCTAGAATTAAAGCTTTCCTTAGGAAGAAAGAGTAGAGGCTCTAAAACCATTTCCATAGTACACTCTGTCAAAATTTCATAGAAATATATTTGCTAATAAATGACACATGTGGAAAAACTACAGCCAGAGTTCGAGGGTATGTTTCCAGATGTAAAATACTTCTGACCTAAAGAAATTGTTTTTTCATCTCTATTCAACTTATACCACACCACATTCCCAAATCGAGTAAGCTGTGTTTTCTATACTGTAGTAGCCCTCAAGTTAACAGCAAAGACCATGACAATCATATCCAAAAATCAAGTAGTGTGAAAGAGCAATAAAAGCAATGACCTGCTACGATTCTGAAAATAATCTCATTTTAATAACTATATGTGTTCCTAGAAAATAGAAGTTAAAGAGTACTTAAATGCTGAATTATCTTTTGCAATTGATTTTCATTACAATTTCAGAAAATGATCCTACTACAGAGGGTAAAAAAAATTAGCCTCGACCTGCTTCAAAGAAACATTCAATTCACGGAAAGTTCTAAGATATTTTTTCCAATATACAGGCTATGAGCATTTAATTTTTCTATACCAACTTTGTCAAACAGTCCAGACTCTTTACTCTTGTAAAGTAATTTTAATGTGCACATATTAGTGAACACAATTCACTTCCACTTCATTAGGGGTTCTGAATTCCTGAAAGTGAAGCTGTTTATAGTATCATTCCAAATATTTGTAGAATTCCAGAGCTGAAAGAGAGTTAAAGATGTCTCAAGTGTTCCAAATTTGTATAAGAAAGTAACCTGAGAGATTCAGTAACAACCTCCTCTTTCTTTTCAAAATGAGGCCCAGGTAGGTTACATCATTAACTGGAAGAATTTTCTCCTGCTTGATGCTGTGTTTTTTTGTTTTTGTTTTTATATAATTATATTCTAGTTTCTCTCTTTATATTTCTGAGATATTGTCCTTAATATGGATTAAAATGTCTATTGCTTCCAATGTCAATAAAGCTGTCTTTTTTCTTTAAAGGTAGTTGTCTAACATGAGTTAAAGGTCAGTGACCCAAAAGACTAAAGGCTACTAAGAACAAAAAAAGTTGTAAGAGACCCGTTATCAAATACAGGAAAATCTGGAGTGGAGTTTAAACCCCAGTACCTAGCATTTTGCAAAGCAGCATTAACAAAGAGCAAACCCATAATGTCAGATATGAAAATCCAATCATTTTCACACCTTACAAAATAGTAAGAGAAACTGACACTCTGAAAACAGCTAAAACCAACTACTAAAGCTGTGGCTTTCAATTTTTTTTTTTTTAAACCACAATCCACTTACTGTTAAATATATTTTATATCACCACCTAGTGTACACAAATGTATATTTAAATAACAAACAAATTTTACAAAAACAATCCTCTAAGTACATGTGATACTGTTCCATTTCTTTATCATGCTCTGTGAGATCCACTAAAATGATTTCTTAACCCACTAATAGGTAATGATCTGCACTTTGAAAATGATGGAAAGTGTAAGTTAGTTACTGATACAAAGCCTCAAGAAGAACAGTTTTCACAAGCATTCATTCCCCACGTATCTATTAACACTATGTACACAATACTACCTGTTTAACTGTACTGTGCTAGACACTGTACCGTAAGATTTTGAGACTGCTTATACAAATTTAACTATAGAGTCTTGTACTAGTGGTTTTTATTTTAACAATAAGGTTAGATATGTAAGGCGGAAAAGACAGCCATGTTAGCCCATTTACTCACTGAGTTTTTTTTATAGGTTTTTTTCTATAACATGTCTATAAGAATCCAACAATGTTTGCATTTGTATTATTAGTATACATATTCTCTCTTCTGTTAGATATGTAAAGCTACACTGCCACATCCAACACATCTTTATTATCCTCAAAGCACTTAGCACAGTGTTGAACATACAGTAAGTACTTATTTACTGAACTAATGGTTTTATCTAATCTCAAAACTTAGTTTATATCTCAGAGAATTAGGATAAGGCACAACAAAATAGCTTTGTGTTAACAAAAGTACTTTTGGATGTAGCTATTAAAATACCTTAAATCTCAAAGCAAATCTCTGAAAGTCTAAATTTTGCTCCATGCATTTGTAAAGACTTCTGAAATTACTTAAAACAGAACTTTATTGCAAAAAAGACTCAAACCAAATTCTACAAAGCAGTTATTATTAATAAAATGACTATTAAAACAGTAAATGTGTGTTAGTTAGGAAATTTTAATTTAATCATTTCCTTTCTCTAGCAAGTGAATATGTCCAACTCAAATTCTTTTTTAGATAAGTCAGAATACAAATAAATTACATATTTGACAAATGCATTTTCAAACTTTACAACTCAGAGATAGTGATTTCATTTGTAAAAGAGATATACACTCTATTTTATAGTAGTTATTTGTTTTGATTTTTCAGATTAATTTTGTCATGTCAAAAAACTGAATAATAATCCTATTTCTTTTTAAGACCAAAGTTAACTGAAACAGATGCCTGTGAACATCTATTCAATATTTGCTTGCATCACCAAAGCATGACATGACCTGTTTTTAAACAATTGTATTAAATAGTAACAAGCATAACTAACCATGTAATAGCATAAGCATTTGATACTTGAATATGAAATTCTTTCTTAACAATTAAGTAGATTAAACAGCCAAGTCAAAACAAGAAACTTAAATATTGACTAAACTGTCCCCAATTTCTCAATTTACAATAGATTGGACTGAAGAAAATTGGTTTCCTAAGTATGGAAGGTGTTTCTCCTATAAAAGCTGGATTCTTGCTTCCATATTTCATGAAGCCAGCTAGTTAACTAACATTCATAGTCAGCTCTTCAACAGTTCTTATTTAACCGTTGGACATTGCTCTCTACATGAAATAGCTCCAACATTCACTGAGGAAAAGGGAGCACTATTTTTTGTTAGATTGTAAGTTAGCTCAGCTATGCCACTCCACATCTCACCTGGTAGAATGACTGGAAATCTAGTTTAAGTTTTCAGGATATAGGTTCACTCTACTTTTAGGGTATTGTAGCCTCTCTATGGATGAATGCATATTCATAGTCTATTAGGTCTGCAACAGAAATTAGTCTTATATCCCATACAGAATGTCAGGCTCAAGTAAGTGCATAAATATTTTTTGAATAAACAAGTATTTAAGCACCTGCTGCATGCCAGGCACTGTCTTAGGCCTGTGACTACAAAGGGTCCAGAACATTATCAATCAGAATGATAAGTGCCACAAGAAACAAACAATTCAAAATAAGACATGACACAACAAGCCAGAAATTTATCACCGTGCTATAATGCAGAGAAAAGAGCAATGAAGTTGAAACCCAGTCCCAGTTTCACAATCCACTATATAAGTTATATAAATTTGGTTAACTCAAAATTAACAAGCTAGATGCCTTTGTGTAAACAGAAATATATAAGCCTAACTTAAACATAAACTTAATTATTGTTTATGGCAGAAACAAAACATAAATCTAATTACACTTTTTATATGAGCTTTTATTACATATATAAGCACACTACATATTGGGTTGGCCAAAAAGTTCATTTGGGTTTTTCTGTAACATCTTACAGAAAAACCCAAATGAACTTTTTGGCCAACCCAATATAACAATACACGGCCTAATGAAGTACAGTCCAACAGAACTTTCTACAATGATGGAAATATTCTATACTTGTACTCTCCAATATGGTAGCCACTAGATATATGTGGCTATTAAGTACTTAGAATGTGGCTAGTGCAACTGAGGAAATGAATTTTATTTTTTAAAACTAATTTAGGGACCTCCCCGGTGGTCCAGTGGTAAAGAATCCGCCTTGCAATGCAGGGGACATGCGTTCAATCCCTGGTCAGGGAACTAAGATCCCACACACCACAGGACAACTAAGCCCATGCTCCACAACTACTGAGCTCACACGCCTCAACGAGAGAGCCCGCATGCCACAAACTAGAGAGCCCACACACTTTGGAGCCCACGCACCACAACTACAGAGCCCACGTGCCCTCGAGCCTGCAGGCCACAACTAGAGGGAGAAAACCCTCATGCCGCAACTAGAGAGAAGCCCGAGCGCAGCAATGAAGAGAGCACGTGCCACAACAAAAAAGATCCCACATGCCTCAACGAAGATCCCACGTGCCGCAATTAAGACCCAACACATCCAAAAATAATAATAATAAAGAAAATAAATATTAAAAAAAAAAATAACTTAAATATAAACAGGCAGAAGTTCTGTTTCCAGTAAAGACAGAGTCACAGGCAATAATAGGGACTGCATTTACACTCATGCCTGAAAAAAAGCATAAAATGGAGAAAACAAATGACACAACAATTTTCAAGACACTGGACAACAGGCGACAAAGGACAATGATCTTTGAGAGTCAAGAAACAAATAAGATGAGCCCTACAAATGATCAAACTTACTGACGTGACAAAGTTCCCAAGCAGAGGTACTAGGGGGAAGTGAAGGTGGAGACTGACAGACGCAGTGAATTCAGAACATGGACCTCACAGAATAAGCAGGATGGAGAGCCAGAGAGCAGCACTGAGAGCAAGCAAACTCCTGCAAGAGCGTTCCCCTTGCGTAATGATCAGCACATGCATGTAAGGAAACTACCTAAAGTTGGAGAAAGAATAACCCCAAAAGATAAAAAGTGTCAAGCACAGGGCCAGTAATAATATCTGCTCCCAGCAGCGAGACTGAAAAATTTCATGAGTCTTGAGGCACTGGTAGAGTAACATAAAACAGACTCCCTCAGTAGTGAGGAATAATCAGCCCCAGCCCAAGCACTACTCTGGACCCACCTAACAAATCTTAAAAAGACCAAAAAGGATTAAGATGTTTCAAAGTAACTTAACTACATCCAGAACAAGGTTCAAGAATAGTTTTAGTAATATAAAAATATACAGCACCCAGCAAGGTAAAATCACAATAAAATCTGAAACCTAATAAAAAATTACTAGCCATACAAAGAAGCAAAAAGGTACAAACCATACAGAGAGGGGAAAAATCAACTGACTCCAACCACAACTGACACAGATGTAAGAACCAACCAACCAGGATATTAAATCAGTTACTATAACCATTCCATATGTTCAGAAAGTTTAGAGATGTGGAAGATATAAGAAGACACAAATCGGGGACTTCCCTGGTGGCCCGGTGGTTAAGAATCTGCCTGCCAATGCAGGGGACACAGGTTCGAGCCCTGATCTGGGACAATCCCACATGCTGTGGAGCAACTAAGCGCATGTGCCACAACTACTGAGCCCGCGTGCCACAACTACTGAAGCCCGCGCACCTACAGCCTGTGCTCCACAATGAGAAGCCACCACAATGAGAAGCCCGCGCACCACAACAAAGAGTAGCCCCCGCTCACTGCAACTAGAGAGAGCCCACACGCAGCAACGAAGACCCAAAGCAGCCAAAAATAAATAAATTTTTAAAAGCTTAAAAAAAAAAGAAGACACAAATCAAGCTTCTGGAGTTGAAAACTATAATGTATGAGATGAAAATTACACAGAACAGGATTGATGGAAGGTTAAACATGGCAGAAGAAAAGGCAGTAAACTTGAAGACACAGCAGAACAATCCAATATTAAACACAAAGAGAAAAGAGGATTTTTTTTTTAAATGAAGAGAGCTGTGGCACAACTCCAAGAGTCCTTCTACCCATATAATTGGAGTTTCTGAAGGTGAGGGGGCACAGAAAATTATATGAAGAAAGTTTCCAAAATTTGCCCAAATTTGATGAAAATTATAAACTCACAGATCAAAGAAGTTCAACAAATACCAAGCAAAAGAAACATGAAGACATGCATACACCAAGTCACATCATAATCAAATTGCTCAAAGCCAGTCATTTTTTTTAATCTCAAAAGCAAACAGAGAAAAAAGATACACATTACATACAGAGAAACAAAAATAAGAATGACATTAGATTCCACATTGGAAATTGTAAAAACAAGAAGACACTGGAGCAAATCTTTAAAATACTGAAAGAAAAAGCTACCCATCTAGAATTCTATACCTAGCAAAAATACTTTCTTAAAAACAAAGAACTACTCAAGAATTTTTGAGACATGCAAAAGCTGAAAGGAATTCACTACCAACAGATCTCCACTATGAGAAATATTACAGTTTTTCAAACACAAGGAAAATGATGCCAGATGGAAATGCGGATCTATACTAAGAAATAAAGAGCAATGGGAATGGTAACTTAATAAATGTATATGGGTTTTTCTTATTATTGAAATCTCTTTAAAAGATGATGGATTAAACAAAAATAACAAGGATCTGGTGCTGGATTTATTACATATGTAAAAGTAAAATGTATGGCAACAATAACACAAAAGCTGGGATGGGAGAAATGGATGTACACTATGGTAAGGTGCTTGAACTATACATGAAATGACATGGTATCCCTTAAGGTACATTAAGATAAGTTGAAAATGTATACTATAAATCCTACACAACCACTAAATTAACAACAAAAAGTTTTTCCTAATAAGGTAACAAAGAATACAAAATAGAATCATAAAAATACTCAATTTATCCTAAAAAGAAGGCAGAAAAAGAAGAACAAAAAACATGTGAGATAAATACCAATAGAAAACAAACAGCAAGATGATGCATTTAACTCTAACCATATCAAACACCACATTAAAATTTCCAGTTTAAAACCAAAGATTTCAGACTGGGTAAAAATGCAAAACTCAATGTACATGCTGCCTAAAATAAAGGCACTTTAAATAGAACAAAGTTAAAAACAAAAATAAGGAAAAAGTATACAGTGCTAACACATCAAAAGAAAGCTGAAGTATATTTATTAATACCATGTAAAGTAAATTTATGAGCAAAGAATATTAATAGGGATAAAGGAGGCCATTTCATAATGATAAAGCAGTCAACTCATCAAGAGGATATAAAAATCCTAAACATTAATGCATATAATAATAGAGCTTCAAAATATGTGTATACAAACTAATATAACTGCAAGGATAAATAAAAAACTCACAACTCTAGTCAGAGATTTCAATTCCCCTCTCTCAACAACTGGTAAATCAACCTAAAAGAAAATCAGAAAGGATATAAAAGATCTGAACAATACTGTAAGCAAAAATGATCTGATTTAGAAAACATTCCACCAACCAAGAGAAGAAGAACATTTGCCAAGTCAAACCATATTCCAGGCCATAAAACAAGACTCAGTACATTTGAAAGGGCTCAATTCATACAAAGTATGTTCTCTGACCATAATGGAATTAAACTAGAAATCAGCAACAGAAATATCCCTAAAATGATATTCTCCCCAAATATTTGTAACCTGAATAACAATCACTTCTAAATAATTCATGGGTCAAAGAAGAAATCAAAGAGAAATTAGAAAATATTTAACCTAAATGAAAATAACTACTCAACATATCAAAATTTGTGAAATGTTACTAAAGGAGTACTTGAGGAGAGGGGGGAATTTATAGCACTAATGACCTATATTAGAAAATAAGAAAAGTCTCAAATTAATGACTTCAAAATCTAAAACTTAAAAAGAAAAAATTACACCTGAAGTAAAGAGAAAGCAAATAATAAAATCACACCAGAAATCAAAGAAATGAGAAAATAAAATAAAATAAAGAAAACCACTGAATCCAAAGCTGGTTCTTTGAGAAGATACGTAAAACTAATACACTTTTAGTCAGAGTGATCAAGGGAAAAAAGAAAGAAGAAATGAATTAGCAATATCAAGAATAAGAGCAGTGACATTACTACAAATTCAACAGATATTAAAAGAATAATAAGCAAATATTATGAACTCTATTTCAACAACTTAAATGACATAAACAACTTACATTCAACAACTTAAATGACATAAACAAATTCTTCACAAACAAATTCTTCATTCAACAACTTAAATGACATAAACAAATTCTTTGAGAAATACAAACTACCAAAGTTTAAACAAGAAGAAATCAATCATCCAAGTAGCTGAATTTTTAGTTAAAAATCTTCCAACAAAAACAATCTCCAGACCCAGATGGTTTCACTGGTAACAACAAATATTTAAGGGAGAGATAATATCAATTATACACAAACTCTTCTAGAAAATTTAAAAAGAGGGAATACTGCCCAGCTATTCTATGAATCCAGCATTAACCTGGTGTCAAAATCAGACAAAAAAACATTAGGAGAAAAGAAAACTACCTATGTTCATCAACATGTGAAGAAATTTTAACAAATAAATTCCAACAACATATAAAAAGATTAATTCTTCATGACCACATGGGGCTTATCTGCATAATGCAACTTGGTTTAACAATAAAAAAATCAATCACTGAAACTCCCCCATATACTAACAAATTTAAAAAGAAAAGCCATGTGACCATCTCTATAGATCCAAAAAAAGCATATGGCAAGCCCAACGTCCATTCCTGGAAAAATCTCTCAGAAGTTTTAACAGAAGGAAACTTCCTCAGTCTAATAAATGGCACTACATTAAAGCCTACAGCTAACATCACACTTAATGGTAAAAGACTAAATACTTTTCCTCCAAGATCCAAAACAAATCAAGTTGTTCTGTTCTCACCACTTCCATTCAAAATTATACTAGTTGCAATAAAGTACAATCAGAAAAGAAAAAATAATAATAACAATAAGGCATCCAGATTAGAAACCAAGAAGTAAAACAGCCTTCACTCACAGACTACATGACCAGCAACAGAATATCTCTATAGAATGGAATCTACAAAAAAGTACTGGAATTAATAAGTTTTAAAAATCTGTGCAGGACATAATGTCAACACACAAAACTCAATTATATTTCTATATACTGGTAACTAACAATCAGAAATGGAATTTTAAAAACAATACCATAGGGGCTTCCCTGGTGGCACAGTGGTTAAGAATCCGCCTGCCAATGCAGGGGACATGGGTTCGAGCCCTGGTCCAGGAAGACCCCGCATGCTGCGGAGCAACTAGGCCCGTGTACCACAACTACTGAGCCCGCACTCTAGAGCCCGTAAGCCACAACTACTGAAGCCTGTGTGCCTACAGCCCGTGCTCCACAACAAGAGAATCCACTGCAATGAGAAGCCCACGCACCGAAACGAGGAGTAGCCCCCGCTCACTGCAACTAGAGAAAGCCCGGGCACAGCAACAAAGACCCAACGCAGCCAAAAATAAATAAATAGAATAATTTTTTTAAGTCTTTAAAAAAAATAACAAAATAAAATAAAATAAAAACTATACTATATATAACAGCATCAAGAAGTATGAAATACTTATAAATCTAATAATACATGTGAGAGACCTATATAGAGATCACTAAAAAATATTGCTCAGAGAAACTAAAATGATCTAAATAAACAAAATTATATTATCTTCCCATGGGGTCAGAAAACTTGGTATTGTCAAGATGTCATTTCTCCCCAAACTTATCTATGGATTTAAAGCAATCCCAGTCAAAATCCCAGAAGGCTTTTCTTCTGTAGCAATTAACAAAACAGTACTAAAATGTATATGAAAATGCAGAGGACCTAAAATAACCAAACACTATAAAAGAACAAATTTAGAACAGTAACACTACCTGATTTCAAGACATATTACAAAGCTGCAGTAATCAAACAAGTGTGGTATTGCATAAAAACAGCCAAAGATCAATAGAAACACTATAAAGCACAGAAAAAAGACACATAAATATACAGAAAATTTTTATAAACATGCAAATGAATTCATTTGAGAATGAATAATCTTTTCAACAAATGGTGCTTTAACAGTTGAAAATCATATACAAAGAAATGAACTTCAAATCCATACCTCATACCATATTAAATAACAAACTCAGAATGGATCACAGACCTATATGTAAAACTAAATTTTAAAAGTTGCAGAAGTAAATACAAGGGAAAACTTTTGTGACCATTGGTTAGGTTAAGGTTTCTTAGATAACAACATCAGAAGGACAATCTGTAAAACAGTAACTTGATAAACTGAATCTCATCAAAAATAAACACTTTTACTCTTCAAAACATACTCAAGAGAATGAAAAAAAACCACCCAGAAAGTGGGTGAAAATAAATCACATCTAATAAAGGACTTGTACCCAGATTATTTAAAGCAATCTCAAAACTCAGTAATAAGAAAATAATCTTATTTAAAAATAGACTTAGGGCTTCCCTGGTGGCGCAGTGGTTAAGAATCCGCCTGCCAATGCAGGGGACACGGGTTCGAGCCCTGGTCTGGGAAGATCCCACATGCCACGGAGCAACTGGGCCCGTGAGCCACAACTACTGAGCCTGCGCGTCTGGAGCCCATGCTCCGCAACAAGAAAGGCCGCGATAGTGAGAGGCCCACGCACCGCGATGAAGAGTGGTCCCCGCTCGCCGCAACTAGAGAAAGCCCTTGCACAGAAACGAAGACCCAACACAGGCATGCATGCATGCATGCATGCATGCATAAATAAATAAATAAATAAATAAATAAATAAATAAAAAATAGACTTAGATGTGAAGATCCTTCACCAAACAAGATAAAAGATGGCAAGTAAGCACATGAAAAGATGCTCAATGTCATTAGTAATTCGGAAAATACGTATTAAAACCACAATGAGAGGGACTTCCCTGGAGGCGCACTGGTTAAGAATCCACCTGCCAATGCTGGGTACATGGGTTCAAGCCCTGGTCAGGGAAGATCCCACATGCCGCGGAGCAACTAAGCCCAAGTGCCACAACTACTGAGCCTGCATGCCACAACTACTGAAGCTCGCACGCCTATAGCCCATGCTCTGCAACAAGAGAGGCTACCGCAATGAGAAGCTCGTGCGCCACAACAAAGAGTAGTTCCCGCTCGCCGCAACTAAAGCCCGCGTGCAGCAACAAAGGCCCAACGCAGCCAAAAATAAATAAATTTATTTTAAAAAAAAACAAAAACACCACAAGATACCACCACACACCTATTAGAATGGCTAAAATTTAAAACAATGACCATACCAAGTGTATCCATACAAGGATGTAGAGGGACTGAAACTCATATACTCCAAGTAGGAATGTAAAATTAGATAACTACTGCGGAAAAAGTGTTCGGCAGTTTCTTAAGCTTATAGATATCTACTATATAAATATCCACACAAATACTTATTTAAGAATGGTCATAAGAGCTTTTTTGTAATAATCAAAAATTGGACATAACCCAAGTACCCATCAAACAGGACAAGGGATAGACAAATTGTGGTATAGGAATTACCATTAAGCAAAAAAAAAGAATAAACTATTGATACATGGATAAATCTCAAAATAATTATGCTGAGTGAAAGAAGCCAAACAAAAAGGACATTCTGTGTGGTTTTATTTACTTAAAAACTCTAGAAAATGAAAACTAATCTAGGCAGAAAAGATATACAAATGGGCATGAGAAAACTTTAGAACGGGATATACATGTTCATTATCTTGATCGTGGTGATAGTTTCCTATTAAACTTTATACTTTAAATATGTGCTGTTTATTGTAACTAGCTGCTAGAAATTTAGTCACATGTTGCTAGTGGCTACTGTAAAGTACATCTAAAGCCTCTCCCTTACCCAGTCTTCCCACTCACCATGCCTTCACCTAGTACACCAGCAAAAGATGCACCAATTCTCTGGACAGAAGTAGCTGTTTTAACCTCTACTTCGTGACACTTTAATCATTTCCATTAAAGCACTTTCCAGGTTGTACTGTTATTTACCTGTTTACCTGTTCACATGACTGTCTTCCCCAACAAATTACAAGCTCTTCCAGGAGGAGGACCATACCCATATCACCTTTATAATCCCAGATACCAAGCACAGAGCCTGACACAAAGTGTATGCTGAATAAATGTTGGTTAAATAAAGCATACAATTCATATCTTTTATGAATGTTTTTCTTAAGTCTTCTTACATTGTTTTCTACATAAAGAAACACAACAATTGATGCGTGTATGTGATAAGGAAATTGTCAAATCATCCTCACCTAAAAGAAATGTTTTTAATTCATACCTGACTGAGTTTCAAGGAAACTTTTTTTTTTTTTGCAGATCGAGTTTTACATCTATAATTTTTCATCCAATAAAATGACTGAATTCCTGTATGTAACAGACAATGCTCTATGTACTTAGAATAAATTATAGAATAAAACAAAGTAAAACAAAAGAACTTTACATTCTGGTTTAATAATTAGAAGAGTGAGATTATGATGCTTTTTGGCAGATACTTTTCAAAAATTACTGAGATAACAAAACTGTGTATTAATAAGTATTCATAATAATATTAACATATGTAGAAATATACAAATTATGTTTAATTAGGGTACAATATAACACAACAGTCAATGAAATAAATAGCCCAGAACACCTAAAAACATAAATAGATATCTCAAATAACTGAATAGAATGAATAAAGATAAAATCAAGGATTTCAACCATATTTTTAAACGTTAACAACTGCTTTGCCTTTTCAGAATGCTGTGAAAATGACCTTTTCTGGAAGTCACGAAATCAGGACATTTTCTCTCACACATTGTCACCAACAAAATCTGGCTGGAATCAAGAGAAATCAGGCAGAGAAAATCAGCTCACTTAGAAGTAATCTGTATTTGGGCCTTGTTGTCCATTTCTTATAGATGATGATTTCACTGGGGAAAAAGTGGGACTTTTCGTCCCACTTTCCATGTCCTGACCGTGGAAAAGTGTAAGCATTCTTTTCCCTCTAATAATATAGAAGGATGAGTGCAAGAGGAAAATGTAGGAAGGTAAAATGGGGTGGTAATGCTTTTGATAATGGAACATGTTAATATTCTATAGAGGCCTCAAAAACTGCTGTTACTTCTGTACTTTTGGCTATGACCTCTGAGCTGACTCCATCATAAACTTCAGCCTTCATCTTCATTCTGAGGTGACTGCATTATTGAAAACAATGTTTTATCTTCTCAACTTACAAAAAGTGTTTACTACTCCACTGGTATTCACTCCAGCTTGTCTTAACAGTCTCTTCTGAAGTAAAGGGATTTTTTTAAAGGTCTGTCTACACAGATTACCCTGAGACTAAGAAACTCTCATATACTAGACTAAATTCTTCAAAGAGAGGAAAAAAATTCCTCTTTGTATATGAATTCTGATATTTTGTAGTTACAGCAATGTTTTCAGGTCACTTATGACACGAGGGCATCATGTAGGCTTTTCTGTAGAGATCCAGAGGATAGACTTTGTTTTGTTGTTGTTGTTGTTGTTATTGTTGTTGAAGGTGAAGCATCTGACACTACTGTGAATGATATTTTTTTAAAAGATTTATTTATTATTATTTATTTATTTATTTTATTTATTTTTGGCTACGTCGGGTCTTAGTTGTGGCACCCGGGATCTTTGTTGAGGCATGCAGCATCTTTCGCTGGGGGGCGTGGCCTTCGTCCTGATGCGCAGGCTTCTCTCCAGTTGTGGCGTGCAGGTTTTCTCTTCTCTAGTTGCGGTGCACAGGTTCCAGGGGGTACAGGCTCTGTCGTTATGGCACGCAGGTTCCAGAGTGAGTGGGCTCTGTAGTTTGCGGCATGTGGGCTCTCTAGTTGATGCACACAAGCTCAGTAGTTGTGGCGCATGGGCTTATTAGTTGCCCCACGGCATGTGGGATCTTAGTTCCCCGACGAGGGATTGAACCCGCATCCCCTGCGTTGCAAGGCAGATTCTTTACCACTGGACCACCAGGGAAGTCCCCAGAGGGTAGACTTCAGCAATACACCACACTTCAAACTGTATACTGCTTTGTCATTTAGAAAGCATTTTCACATGCACATTTAAGCCTCACAAAATCCTTGTGAATAAGGCTTATTCACCTCCATAGTGATAAATAAATCGTATAAAATAAAAACCTTGACATCACCTCCAATGGCCCACTTCACCTCACACTACAAACTCAATTAAGAAGAGGTGCCATCTCAATGACTAAACAGTGAATATTTTTTAAATTAATTTTCTACTCTTGGATGTCCCCAAACTGGCATGGATTTGGAGCAGTTTCCTTCTCTGATTTCCTTTTATTATTTTTTCTTTTTAAGAACAAATAAAGTACTGAAAATTAAAAAAAAAAAAAACAGAGGAGGTCCCATCAATTCCACATCTACATGTTCTCACTTGTATCCTCACTAAGCGCTGCTACATGCAAAGCTGTCATTTAAGCTGTGCACCACACAACTTCAGGGACATCACTCACAATGCAGTTTAACACCTGACCAGACGTACACGGCTGTCCTGACTTCATGAATACTGCTCTCATTCAAGAACCCTGCCTCCACTCTCTCTGCTACACATTTTCTACTAGCCACATTTACCTTCCTAAGAAGAAAAGGGGACTTCTGATTTCAACCATGACGTAGTAACTGTGACTGAATTTAACCTGTCACTGCAAACAATCAGAAAATTGGAAAATATATGCTAAATGTCTGCTTCCAGATACTGGAAAACAAACCATGTAAGACTACGATCCCTGACAAAAGGAAAACAAACTACATGAATTCTATCATCATCCTGGTTTCCTGCCTCAAGTCAATTTGCAGATCATTGTGCAGGGAGGGGATCTCAAGCAGAGTAGAGTGGTATCACTGAGTTGAAGGGCTAAAGATTAGAGTTCGAGGAGGCAAAGGCAGCTGGAATTTGTGGGGCAGAGATCCAGATGAGGAAGCTACATAGAAAAAGAGCTCCAGAAATCTTCATGGCATCCCCTTGAGTATGCTACTAACAGGAAATCACACAATATGGTAAAACTCCACAAAGGAAGGCAAAAATGAGCAAGGAATTTTAAGTTCAACAACTCCCAGAGCTCAAATGGGACTGGGAGATGTCTTAAAAGGTGGAAGCAGTCAGAGTGGAACATAAACGTTGAAAATTCAAGGAATTCAATAAATATCTCAGAAGGGTTATGACTTAGCAACAAGGAAAACTATTTTTGGCATAAAAATTACACTATACCCACTCTAACAAAGCTTAAAAGCGACACTTGAAGGGACTGAGTTTACCTCTAGTAACTCAATCTCATGACATAACAAAGTCCTGTATTATTTAAAAGAAGACAACAGGGACTTCTCTGGTGGTGCAGTGGTTGGGAATCTGCCTGCCAATGCAGGGGACATGGGTTCGATCCCTGGTCCAGGAAGATCTCACATGCCACAGAGCAACTAAGTCCGTGGGCCACAATTACTGAGCCTGCGCTCTAGAGCCCACGCGCCACAACTACTGAGCCCACATGCCGCAACTACTGAAGTCCAAGCACCTAGAGCCTGTGCTCCACAACAAGAGAAACCACCGCAATGAGAAGCCTGCATGCCGCAACGAAGAGTAGCCTCCACCTGCCACAACTAGAGAAAGCCCGCAGGCAGCAACGAAGACCCAACGCAGCCAATAAATAAATAAATAAATATATATATATATATATATATATATATATATATAGAAATAAAAGACAACAAAATCCACTCAATAGTGTAAGATTCAAAATGTTCAGAATTTAATCAAAATTTACCAGACATGTGCAGACGCAAAAAAAAAAAAGTGACCCATAACCAGAAGAAAAATCTGTCAATACAAATAAGCCTAGAATACAAATATATTAGCAAAGACTTGAAAACAGCTATTACAAATTATTCACTGATTAAAAGAAAACCAGGAACACTGTGAAGAAAGAGATGCAAGACCAAAAAAAAAAAAGGATTTCTAGAAATAAAATACAGTATCTGAAATGAAAAATTTACTGGATAGGATGAATAGATTAGACACTGCAAAAGAAAGGATCCTTAGCTTGACGACACAATAATAGAAACTATTAAAACTGAACTGTAAAGAGAAAGAAGGCTGAAAAAAAAAAATAGAACCTCCGTAACCTGTGGAATAACATCAAGAGAACCAACATAATTGTAATTGGAGTCTGTGAGGGAAAAACATTTGAAGATACAATGACTAAAGTGTTTCAACTATAAACATACATATCAAACAAACACACACATACATACAGGCATAGAAATCTTAAAACCAAATTACTGAAAACAGGAACTTTTAAAAGCAGCCAAAGGGAAAAAAATATTATGTAGAAAAGAACAAAGAAGAATTATTGCAGACTTATGAAAAACAATGAAAGGCAAAAAAAAAAAAACAAAACACACACAATAGAGAGACATGTTTAAACTGTCAAAAGAAAAAAGTCAACATAATTCTATATCCAGCAAAAGTACCCTTCCAAAATAACGGCAAAATAAAAACTTTTTAGGGCAGCAAAAAATAAAGAGAATTCACTGTCTGCATTCTATACTCTAAGAAATTTAAAAAATGCTTCAGGCAGAAGAAAAATGAGACAAAATAGAAAACCTGATATATACACAAAGGAATGAAGAATGATGTAAATGGAAAATATATGGATAAATACAAACTCTCTCATAAGACTAATTAAGAAAAAAGAGAAAAGACACAATTACCAATATCGAGAGGGAAAGGTGAAACATGACTACATATCCAACGCAATAAAAGGATAATAGAATATTATGAATAGTGTTAGACCGGGGGCGACCCAGGCGTGGCGCCGGGCAACACGAGCGGCAGCCTCCTCTATGGCCAGGAGTCTGCACTCCCTCCAACAGCTCCCTTCAACCTGGTGGACATCAACAACGTGAGCCCCTCCGGCGGCTTCGTGACCTAGCTTCTGTGGCCCGAACTGGACCCAGGGTACATTCCACTGCAGCAGCCGCAGCCGCCAGGTGGCGGGCTGATGGGCAAGTTTGTGTTGAAGGCATCGTTGAGTGTCCCTGGCAGCGAGTACAACAGCCCGTCGGTCATCAGTGTTAGCAAAGGCAGCCTGGACGGCAGCCACCCGGTGGTGGTGACGCCCTACAGCAGCAGGCTGGCACGCATATGTCCCAAGATCAAGCAGGAGGCTGTCTCCTTGTGCACCGTCGGTCGGCCCCTTGATGCCCACTTGGGCACTGGACCCCCTCTCGGCAATGGCCACCGGCTGCCTGCGCATGACTTTCCCCTGGGGCGGCAGCTCCCCAGCAGGACCACCCTGACCCTGGGTGCCGAGGAACTGCTGAGCAGCAGGGACTGCCATCCTGCCCTGCCGCTACCCCTGGGCTTCCATCCCCACCCAGGGTCCAATTACCCTCCCTTCCTGCCCGACGAGATGCAGCTGCAGGTCCCACCGCTCCATTACCAAGAGCTCATGCCACCCAGTTCCTGCAGGCCGGAGGAGCCCCAGCCAAAGAGGGGGAGAAGGTCGTGGCCCAGGAAAAGGACGGCCACTCACACCTGTGATTACGCAGGCTGCGGCAAAACCTACCCGAAGAGTTCTCATCTAAATGCACACCTGCGAACCCACACAGGTGAGAAACCTTACCGCTGTGACTGGGACGGCTGTGGGTGGAAATCTGCCCGCTCAGATGAACTGACCAGGCACTACCGCCAACACACAGGGCACCGCCTCTTCTGGTGCCAGAAGTGCGACCAGGCATTTTCAAGGTCGGACCACCTTGCCTAACACATGAAGATGCACTTTTAAATCCCAAAACAGTGGATATGACCCACACTGCCAGGCGAGAATTCAGTATTTTTTGCCTTTCACACTGTCTTCCCGGTGAGGGGAGGAACCCAGCTTGAAAGCACTACAACCATGGTCAAGTTCCCAACAAGTAAACTTGTGAATGGATAATCTGAAGACATGAGGAAACCAAATGACAAAGAACAGACGGGGTCTGTGACTGGATCTTCTATCATTCCAATTCTAAATCCAACTTGAATATATATTCCTGGACTTAGAAAATGCCAAGGGGGTGACTGGATGTTGTGGATATCAGGGTATAAATTAGACCCCTGAGTTGAAGGGAGGGAAGACCTGAATACCCTGAATTGTTTCGATGCAATATAAGCATAAAGATCACCTTGCATTCTCTTTGCCTTCTAAAAGCCATTACTACGATCTTAGAAGAAGAGGAAGAAATTCAGGTACAGAAAATGTGTTTTAATAGCCTAAACGATGGTGCTTGGTGAGTCTTGGTTCTAAAGGTACCAAATGAGGCCAAAGTTCTCAAACTGCTGCATACTTTGACAAGGAAAATCTATTTTTGTCTTCCAGTCTACATTTATGATCTAAGTCAGGTAAATACACCTGGTTTACTTCAACGTTTTTATGCACACAGTCTGTCATGCGCTGTGGTTTCAGATGTGATGGTTTATTCCAAAGTATGCCTTAAGCAGAACAAATGTTTTTTTTCTATATAGTTCCTTGCCTTAATAAATATGTAATATAAATTTAAGCAAACTTCTATTTTGCATATTTGTAAACTACAAAGTAAAAAAATGAACATTTTGTGGAATTTGTATTTTGTATACTCAAGAATTAAGTTTTAAATAAACCTATAATATTTTATCTGAAAAAAAATGAATAGTGTTAGGCCAATAAATTCAATAACAAATGAAATGGACAAATTCCTTGAAAGACACACATTACAAAAATTGATTCAAGAAGAAACAGAAAACCTGAATGGCCTTAAATCAACTAAAGAAATTAATTACAATTTAAAACCTTCTTATATAGAAAACACTAGGCCTAGAAGGTCTCACTGGTGAATTGTTATATATCTAAGGAAGACAACACCACTTCTACACACTCTCAGAAAATAGAAGAGGAGCAAGGGAACACTTCCTAATTCATTAGATGAGCCCAGCGTGACTGATGACAAAACAAAAGACACAGACCCAAAGAAAGAAAAGAATTTCAGCTCAATATCCATCATAAATACAGATATAAAAATCCTTAACAAAATATTAACAAATTAAATTCAGTAATATGAAAATGATACATTATGACTAGGTAGAATTTATTCCAGAAACACAAACTTGATTTAGCATTCAAAAATCAATTAGTGTTATTTATTACATGAACAGAACAAAGGAGGAAATCCATCTGATGATATCAATGGATTCAAAGAAAGCATTTAATAAAACTTCAATGCATTCATGATTAAAATAAAAAAATCACTCAACAAACTGGTATTAGAAGGGTATTTCCTCAGGATCCAGGAATGGGCATATGTTAAAAGCTCCCCAGGTGATGTTAATACATTGTTGGGTTTAGAATCAAGGAAGAGCCAATCCCTCCACCAAACACATTTTAACAATGATGACTTCACCAAATTTTGATATTAAATAACTGTGGTATTTGATAACAGGATATTACACAACTGTCCATGAGACTAGTTTTTCTTTAAATAATCTGAATAACTAGCTAGTGCTGCGTAACTGTATGGATCACCTTTGAAATCTGATTCCACCACTTAGTAGCTGTTACTCAACCACCTAAGCCTGTTTCCTCATCTGCAAAAAAAAGGGAGTAAAACTAAATCTGCCTCAAAGAGTTATTATAAAGATTATGTTAAATAATTCATGTAAAAGCGTGCCCTGTGCACAAGGCCTATACATAAAGAACTAATATCTTATTGAATGTTTCTATTACAATAAAACTAACTGCTTGTTTTCTAAAGGGTTTTTAGCTTCATTAAGTCATATGTATTGTACAATTATGTCACTTTCTATAACAGGTCAAATCATTACACATATTTTAGTAAATCAAAATATCCTAGTAAAATAAATACGGGCTCAAGAATGCCCTTTATATAGTGATCCCCTACCCACCCTCTCTTGTTAAGTGAAAAGGTTAAGTTGCAGAACTGTTGTTCCCTATTGTGTAAAAACAAGAGCTAGGGGCTTCCCTGGTGGCGCAGTGGTTGAGAGTCTGCCTGCCAATGCAGGGGACACGGGTTCGAGCCCTGGTCTGGGAGGGTCCCACATGCCGCGGAGCGACTGGGCCCGTGAGCCACAACTACTGAGCCTGCGCGTCTGGAGCCTGTGCTCCGCAACAGGAGAGGCCACGATAGTGAGAGGCCCGCGCGCCGCGATGAAGAGTGGCCCCCACTTGCTGCAACTGGAGAAAGCCCTCGCACAGAAATGAAGACCCAACACAGCCAAAAATAAATAAATAAAATAAATTTAAAAAAAAAAGAAACGTTTCACATATTTCAAAAAAAAAAAAAAACAAGAGCTAGGTATCGCTTGAATATGCATGAAAAACTCTGAGAAGAAACTGAACAGAGTAAATCTCTGCCAAGGGAGTGGAAATGGGGAACAGGAAGTAATGACGAGAAGAACTTTTGTTTTTCACCATATAGCTTTCTATGCCATTCAGATTTTTTTTAGCTTTGGCTTGTATTTTTATAATTTTTCAAAAATAGTTAACAGAAGAAAACATTTTCAGCACTTACATATAGGCTTTAAAAATTAATTTAAAATTTAACACTTTCCCCTCCAGTGTCACCTAGGTTAGTGAAAACCACTACAAATAGATAAAAATACACTTCCTCTGGAAACAACACTTCCATAACAGAACAGACAACTTCATTCAAAAGCCAACAAGCCTTTAAAAGAAGAAGAAATTGGAGGGGAGTATAAAATTAACCGCTTCTTTTTACAATCTCTGAAAACCCACTTTGGATTTTGCCTGAACCCTTTTACACCGTTTATTTACATCTAAACCAGCTGAGCCATACCAAAATATTCCTATGTTATTGGTCCAATATCACAGCAACTTGTTCATCTTACATCGGAACACTAAACAAATGCTTTCCTAGAGCTTTCCAAGACGATTTTTATATCAAAATACACTGCTTATGATACATTCTTCTAAACCAAGATAACAGTTGAAAACTCCAAGCTAGTATAGGAATATTGGATACCAAAAAAATATTTTCCTACCGCAACCCAGTCTGAGGATTATTTGCAATACAAAAAGTTCTAAAAATTAGGTACGCTTTAAACATCAACGAGATAGTCAATCAAAACAGTTAGATTATTATTAAATGTTAACAAAAGCTCCTTTTTTTCTGAACTTTCTTGCTATTCAGTGAACATCTTCACCAAAAAGTGTCATTTATATTTTTGAAATGTGTTTACAAGCACAGCTTTGTTTCACAAAATTCAAAAATACAAAGCCTCCATTCAAATCATAAAAATACCAATTACCTCATCTTTGACTCACTGAATAAACACAAACCTGCTCCTTTCACAGGGATCAAATGGGCACTTTCAGAGAGCTAAAAATCAATCTTAGGCGGTAAAGGTGGCATCTCAGAAATCTGCAGGTTTCCAAGCAATGAAAGTTGCTGTTTGAAATAAACACTCTGTTAAACTACACAAGGCAATATATTCTATACATTTCCAGGGTAAGCTATATAAGAACTGAGAGTCTAGCAGCCACTATCTCAGATAAAGTGGTCTTAAGTCGGTGAGAAGCTTACAATGGACAATGTTCTGAGGTAGATCACTGAGATGAGAATTTTTATCATCTTTATCACAAAGGTCACATCTCCAAATTGATATACCCCTAGATCTCTCCTAACAAAACTCCTTAACTTTCAATTAATGTTTCCCTCAAAACAAAATTTTTCCAAATTCCACATACAAGGGTCAACTCAATTCCTGGCTTAAGAAAAAGAAAAGATAAAAAATACAATTTCCAAAGACTTCGTGTTGAGATTTGCAACCCAATTTCAAAATACAAAGACAACGTATTTTCTACAGTCGACAAAAGCAGCTTTTGGCCCAAAAATCTGAGGATGATTTTAGAAGCATTAAATAAAAGATGATGGTTCACCCTTCCACCACAAATTAAGCAGGTGAATAGACTCAGTTCCATTAAATAAGATTATCTTTTTCTGCTCTTATAGATGTTTCCCCACATCTATTATAATGCTAGACCATATAACCTCTCTTCTTCTGTGGTTTAACCCAACTGGCAAAAATCTAGGTTACTGTAGGAAAAGTATCACTTCCAAGGTTTTGGCCATCTAGTGGTTTCCAAACTGTGGTAAAATGGTTCCTACGGCCCTCATACAACAGAGCTCCTCTACCCAATCAAGGCCAGTATCAGACAAGTCATCCTCCCCACAATATGACGTTACTAAAGAACAAAAATGGCACACAGCCTGTGAAAAGAAAACACTATGGAAGAGTTTGCTCTTCAGAGCTAGGGCTAGCTGTGGTTCAGGAGAGGCAGCTGTATTCACATACAACCTCAGTGGCTTTACCACTTGGCCACTTCCTGCTCATCCTTGATGTTTAAATGTGGGGTCTTGGATGCACAAAGATCTTTTCAGAAGAAATACGAGAACAGGTGGAACATTCTAATAAATGAACACCACAGGTCTCCAGACAGCTAATACACACAAGTTCAGTGCTTCCTTAAAACTTCACCATGCAGCTGATATTAGGAAATAAAAATGCAATTTAGGATATTTAATCTAAGAAATTTAATTTAGGGAATTTAATCTTTCTTTCCAGAAATCTATCACACATCCCCAAACCTAAATATAGTCATTCACCAGGTGTTTGACCTTAAAGTAGGGTACTTTGCAGAAATACAAGTGTAAAACACTATCTTTGCTTTCAGAAAACATACAATCTAAGATATATATATAAATACATATATCTATATCTATATATATTTTAAATGAGAGTATTCTAAAACAGAAATCTTTGTTCAGTATTCACAAGAAGCAGGCTTCAGTCTTCTTTTAAACTTTACAGCGTTAACCCATTAGCTGTCCAGCTACAATAACTGGCTGGACTCAAAATCTGCTGGCCATAACTGCCTTATTGGCTTTAGCCTTGCCTTCAGGAGCAAACAAGAACAAGTACTTTCCTTTACCAGAGAGTCCTTTAAATATCTGGAAGCCATATTTTTACAAAATTATGACCTGAAATGGCTGGAAAAGATTTCATAAAGGAAAGGGGGCTCAAATGGCACAAAAATGGCAAGTAAGTATTCCAGTTTGTAAGAAAAGAATAACTAGAGGCAGGAGGTCAGGTAAAGAACAGTGCGACTGAACCATACAATTCAGACTGGGGAGTAGTGAGTATAAAACTAGCTAAAGTAAGTTCCTAACAGATTATTAAAGAACTTAAATGCCAAGGTGGGACTTCTGTTTGTTTTGATAGCCAATAGGGAACACATGTAGACTCTGAGACAAACCACAGGAGAAAGACGTTTTAAAGATATGAGGATTGTGTTTTGGACTAAACATTTGGGTCCCCCCCAAAATTCATCTACTGAAGCCAATATTTGGAGACGAGGCCTTTGATGGGTAATTAGGGTTAAATGAGGTCATGAGGCTGGGGCCCCTGTGATGGCATTAGTGCCCTTATAAGAAAGGACACCAGAGAGTTCTCTCTCCCTTATCCCCTCTCACTCACACACTGAGGAAAGGCTATGTGAGAACACAGCAAAAAGGCAGCCCGTAAGCCAGGAAGAGTTGACATCAGAACCTGACAATGCTCGTACCCTGATCTTAGACTTCCAGCCTCCAGAACTGTTGGAAAATAAATTGCTGTTGTTTAAGCCACCCAATCTGTGGTATTTTGTTATGGCAGCCTGTGCAGACTAAGACAGATTAGAAAAGAGAGCAAATGGCAGCAAGGAGGCCAAGTAAGAAGACTACTACAATGTCCAGTGGTGAAGTAACAGATTACAGCAGTAGCAGCAAGAATGCAGAAGCCATCAATTACCTATGAAAGAAAAATAAGCTACTTCACCTGGCCCCAGGGTTCTTAGAAATTATATTCAGGAACCCTAGCTATCCATTTCCAAGGTCCTTAGTTTTTCTGTTTCACCTACCATCTACTCTCATGTCACTGCAATTTAATAACGATCTTCAAGAGGGCATTAGGAATTATTACAATCAGAAGACCCCAGAACTTTCTTGACTCTTGTCAAGTGACTGTCAAATCATCCTATAATCCTAAACCCAGTCATTGTCTTATCCTAAAGAACAATCAGCAAATACCTCCAATGGAGCCTACCACTCCACAGGCCTCCCTCAAAACCACCCCAATAGCGGTACTGGCTCTGGGTTCCATGAAGTTTGAATTTGCTGATTTCCTTCTTTAAAACAAAGTGAAAAGTTCTAAACAATACAATCCCATAAACACATACATACATGGAGTCAGTAAAAACCTCAATATTTCCCAATAAAAGGTGACCTAGGTGTTTTATATACCCAGACAAGCACACTAATTGGAAAGGGGCAGCACTGGGACCTGGGAAAGCCCTCATCTTCCCTAATCACAAAGAACCTGGCAACAGTAGCACCAGCACACAGCCCCAGCCCTGATACCTTGTCATTTATGGATAAGACTAAGTCAACCCTTCCTGCTTCCAGCAGAGGCATATAGCAGATGAGAGTTCCACTTGCATTTCCCAACCTCATCCTTGCACCCTCTCATCCTCACTCAGGAATATATCAAGGCCACCACATCCAGTACTTTAAAATCTTCAAAAGGTTAACTCTTACTGACACTAAAGTTTTGTTCAGATTACTGCTCATCAAACAAAGCAAAAACTTTCCTAAGAACTACTCAACTGTCACCCTACTTAAGCCTGTGGTTAACCTTGTTACTACAACAGATCCTCAACAAGCATTTAAAGTTAAGCTGAGGGGACTTCCCTGGTGGTCCAGCGGTTAAGAATCCACCTTCCAATTCAGGGGAATCGGGTTCGATCCCTGGTCGGGGAACTAATATCCCACATGCCGCAGGGCAACTAAGCCTGCGCACCGCAATTACTAAGCCTGCGCTCTAGAGCCTGTGTGCCACAACTAGAGAGAAGTCTGTGAGCCACAACGAAGAGCCCGCCCACCACAACAAAAGATCCCCCGGGGCCGCCACTAAGACCCGATGCAGCCAAATAAATATTTTAAAAATAAATAAAAATAAATAAAAAATAAAACTAAGGTGAGAATATAGGACTCAAAGGTACTAATTTGGGGGCTCTATGGTTTGAGATATAATTAACAGAGTTTACTTTATTGCTTTAACTTCCCTCATCTAACCAAAAAGAGAAAGAACTCATTTGAAGAATTCTGAGATTTTGAGGATTACCAACTATAAGGGGTTCCTTAAGCTATTGCCCCTCTCAATCACCTGATTTAATCTTCAATAACTGACTGTTGGAAATGTATGAGCTTTGCATGAATAGTCACTCGTTCCACAACTTGTGAACTTGGAATCCCTGCAAGAGTTGCTATGCCACCTAACATAAGACAACTGATATTCATACAGAATCACAAACCTCCACATTTTAGAAATAATTTCCTTAAAAATTATTTAATTTGATGACTATCACAACCCCTTAGGCAGTATTTTTATTCTCATTTTAGACGTGAGATAAACAGACTCAGAGAAGTTAACATACTGCCGTAGGATCACAAATCTGGTAAATGATAAAGCCAACAATGAACCAAAACTTTGTGACTCCAAACCCCTCCTCTTTCCAGCATACCACAATGTGTCTCCTCTGTTCTCCACCACCTTAAAATAAACAAACCATTCTACACAGACCAATAAAAAAACAACAGCGCATTAGTGTGTTCTCTCAAATGCCTACTGATGCTCTTCAACAAAATGAAAGCCCAGTCTACTTTAAATAAATAATAATACAAGATGGACTAATAAGCACCCTCTCAAATACATCTTTTCATTTTACTGCACTGAAAAGTCTGTTGCCAAAATTAAATTTTAACAACTTCCATTAAAACCTCTTCTATATGTTTAATAACACTTTTAAACTACCCTTGGAATAACTATTTTCCATCTGCTTTTACTTGCCTTTATAACTAAACAAACACTAAATCTTTGAAAAGGGGGAAGTGAAAATAATGAATTTTCCACACCATGAAACAACCATTCTTTTCTATGGCCTCAACTAAATAATAGCTGTGAATATTCCAATATCTTACAACTACCAAATTTCATCTTCCTCCCAAGGCACAAAGTCTGATGACAGCTAAACAATAAAAGAAGACCACACACAAAAAGAATTATACTCTCCTAAAGACATTTCGGACTGTAGTTGTCTATATCTAATATCTTGTAATACCAACAAAAAAAGTTTTATTTTATGGAGGCTTTTGATTATTCTGTTTTCTTTTTTAACAATAAATAAATCTTGAAGCACTTTCTTTTGGAGATTATCAGCATGGCACCATTTAAGCCTCCAGTTACAACAAAAAATTTTAAAGATTTCTGGAGATATTAAATTCCTCCTCATGACAAACCGTACTCTGGTGTAGATTGGTATCAGTGCAGGTGCAACTATGACTGATCAGTGTGCTACTTCTGAGGGGCAATAAGAAACCACAGGCAAATGTGTATCACTGTTGATTTCTCTATTTCCTCTGTAAAATGAACAATTACCAACTTCCTACAAGAATTATGGACTAAATAGTGAATGACTAAATATTTATGAAGTACATTTATCATTATTGATTTTTTTAAAATAATAAGACTCCTCCCATTCCCCCAATCATTCACTGGGCAAAGTCCCACTGCTCTACAACTTGTTCAGCAAGTCTCAGAGTCTACCCACTCTGGCAATACTCTGAAGTTCGACAAGAGATGTTATAGTATGAAGGCAAGACAGACCCTGGCTGTATGGCCTGTTCTGTGTTCCCACAGCAGGGAATCTCAAACCTCTACAAACTTTATGTGGATTTAATTATTCAATATTATATAATGATTCTTCAGACAGTAACACTGGTAATGAACAGGGAACAGGTTTACAAGGGAACCAGAAAAGTCAGTATAGCCAATTGACCTGCCTCTCAAAACAGATACACAAAGACTAGTTTATTACACACTCACTTCATTGCTACTTTCATAGTTATATTAAACAGTAATGGGACTGAGCCGATGACAGGCTCCTGAGGAAAATTTCATACACTCATTAGAATCACAATTTGCTTTTAATGAAGATACCTTTAATGAGTATACTGCAGGAATAAACATCATGCTACTAACCCATGAAAACTTTTAACCGATATAAAAGTAGAGAATAAAATTACCAAAGACTGGTTTTGTTGTCTGTCCTCTATGAAACCAAATCTTAGCTCCTCCTTTTCTTCATGAATATGACTTGTAGGATTTTCTTCTGTTTGCTCTCACACAGTTAAATTTGGATAAGGGTCAAGGTTGAGGCTTTATCTTGGAGGTAATCACATGCTGCTGACTTTTTATATATGTATATATACATAATTATTTCTTACTTGGTTTTATATATTTATGTAAATATATGTTAGCATCCTGAAACTTTCCATGCAAAATGACCAGGGAAATATCACTATACTCCTTGGCCCAAAAGATGAAAAGCTTATACCTCCTCAAAATGAAAACTGACTTCCTAAAACAACGTATAGGGCAAACTTCTCAAACCACAAAGCTCAGTCCGAAAAGCTTATACTGTATTCCAAGAAGAATTTCCTTTATATTAACAAGTCCACCACAATTTTTTTCTGTATTTAAAACAATTGTCTCTAGCCTAGACTTTTAGTCCAAAAGAGAAATTCTTATTCTGAGTTGAAAACAACAACAGGGGGGAGGGGGTGGGGGAGATTCTCACACACACACACACACACACACACACACACACACACACACACACAAAGGGAGGTCTATAATACCTTTTCGGAAATCCATGGGGCCGGGTGGGTGTTAGAATTCCATTTTTCAGATTTTAGAAAAGAAATACAGTATACATACCATATCATACAAATCACCCCCAGCACCTGGTAATCATACAGTAACTACAAAAATAGGAAATGTCAATGGCCTCCCTTCAGATAAGATCGAATCTTGCCACTAAAATAGTTTATGCTGAATTTAAAGGAAAAAATTTGATTCAGATCTTTTCCGATTTCAGAATGGCAGATCGCTAATTGTGGACCTTTGGCAAGTAAAAAGGTGGTCTTGACATACAATAAATAAACTGTGCTATCACCTAAAATAAAAAGAACTAGCTGATGCTTAAATAAGAGACACTTAGGATATTTAATAGAGTCTTAAAGTGGATCTAATTACTTGCCTAGTTGGAAAAGCATAATCAATTCAAGCTGCCTGTAAGTTGCCACCAAGAGATTCAACATGCATCATCTTCCCCCTTTAACTTTATTCCAAATTGGGACCAACACTGAAAAACATTTTCCAAAACCTAAGTATGTCAAAGTCAGCTGGATACAGTAGGGTTTCCAAATAGCAAAAATCTAAGAGGACCTCCTAACTCAGGAGAACTCAATGATTTTCATCCCTTGTTTATGAATGCCCATATAAACCCAGATTCTCTAAACTAACCTGCGGCCAAATCATGCTTCTTCCGTAAGTTCAAAGTGAGCCTAGCATTTTTTCCTCTCCAGTAGCATAGTAAACCTTTTTTTTATTCCCAACAATCTCAAAACAACATATACCTCAGAACAGAGAGGCTGGATGACTGTAATTCCCTCCAAGCAGGGATCCCCATGGTGTCCCACCACTAACTCACAACTCTTGCTGAGAGCAGCAGCACATATGCTCATTGATTAGAGTTGTGTGATCAGATTAAGTTCAACCTGTGCTCTCTACATTAACCACCAGTGAAGTGGTGCAAGAGTCATCATGAGTTGATCCTGCTCATTTTAAAGCCTCACAATGGCTCACTGGCAAAACCACCAGAAGAAAACAAGTGAGCAACTTCTGAGGGAGGCTAATTCCAGAAAGACTTCCTTTGAGTAACTGGAATAATTTTTCAAATTCAGAGTATTCCCTCAGTTCAAATTCAGGCACTTTCATAACACCTAAAACAGATCTGAGAAAATGACATCTTGGGCCAGCTTTCTTCATTTTTAATAACCAAAAATAAGGTATAGTAGTGGGTTTTTTTTTTTTAAAAAAAAGGTAGCATTTTCTGTCCTGTGCCTTATCTCAAATTGTTTTTTTATTTTATTTTGAAGGTTTCATCCCTGAGTCACTGTCCAATGCAATAAAAATTAGTAACCAATCCCTAATCTGTTTTCATTTCTGTGTGATCTTTAAGTCCCCAGTCAGCTTACAGTAGCTTGGATGACTCACCATGGTCTTTATGAGAGCACATTTTTAACCTGGAACACATGAGAGCACATTTTTAACCTGGAACACATGAGAGCACAGTTTTAACCTGGAACACATGAGAGCACAGTTTTAACCTGGAACACATGAGAGCACAGTTTTAACCTGGAACACATGAGAGCACATTTTTAACCTGGAACACATGAGAGCACATTTTAACCTGGAACACATGAGAGCACATTTTAAACATGGAACAAAAAATCAAAGCTCTCCCTGTAAAAACATACAAGTCAGGGGTATGTGAAAAAATCACAGGATGATCTGGACAGAAAAAGAAAACAGAAGTTCAAATGACAGCTATATATATTACCAACAAATTTCTCTGTGCTTCACCTTACGGAATAACAATTTGCTCCCTACCAAAACCATCCCCCTCCCCCAATGTAACATTCCCTTTTCATAGATTTTTGTAGGAGCAAGAAAAGATCCAGGATAAAGACAGCCAAAGAAGATATACTCTAAGGCTGGTCTTCTCACTAAAGAAAGGATAGTGTAGGACTGCATCCCACTCCACCCTGGCCTCTACCCCCAAAGATACAAAGGAAAACAGGAGGAAGGCAATGTCATAAGCTAAACTCAATGCATTTTCCTAGAACTTCAGTTTTACTTAATGATTAATTAAAACATATTTCTATTACAACAAATATGTGTGTGCTAGGGAGTAGAAAGTAAAATGCACATGAAGATTTTTAAGATAAGATTTCTTCTGCTCACTTACAATGTGTTGCTTCAGGCTCCCAGGGGAGTTTATGCTCCTTCCCTGCCATTAAGAAAAAAGTGGAGAAGCTCTACCCTAGAGACTCATTCTCTCCAACCTGTCTCCCAGCTATTCTATCCTCTCAGGTCACATCATTTTTATTTTATTTATTTATTTAGACTACACTTCATTCTAGAGAGGAAAATTTTCAAGCAGCTGGAGAGCGATATAGAGAAAACACTACATCCAAGTGGCGATGCCTAAACATGAAAGAGGGTTTTCAAAAGGTGTACACATTTCTGTTTACCATTCTGCACTATATAACATATAGTCCACAAAATAATAGTATTAAGAAGAAATGAGCTACAAAAAATAAAGGTAAGGTTATTAGGTACCTAATGACCTTTCAAAACTATTCTTCAGCCTGATTTTGGCACTAGAAAGCAACTCTGACATGTTGCCCTTGGGGGGCATTTCCTCACCCTCCCCACCGCCATAAAACATCACATTTTATCTAAAGTAAAATGAGGTAATGCCTATAAATAGCTTAGCATAGCACCTAGCATATGATAATAGTTCAATAAACACTGGCTATAATACTGGTTATAATTATTACTATTAATAATAATATTACATTAGTATTACTTAAGAGGGTGCCATAGGCAGCTACAATTTTTGAATCTACAGTGTAGCAGACAATATACAGAGATAATCTTACTTGATCCTCATAAGGATTCTGAAGGTAAGCATTATCATCCACTCTTCATAAAGGAGAAAAGTATGCTCAGATCATTTAAATGACTTGCCTAGGGCCACCCAGCTAATAAGTTGCAAAGCACTGTTCCAATCTAGTCATCTGGCTCCTGAGCCCAATTCTTCCCACTGCACTATACTACCTCTCTTATAAAAAGTCAAGAATTCAAGGGCTCTCTCATTGATCGACTCCAACTAGATTCCACTGCATTTCAATAAGCACAGGTCAAAGAATGACAGGAATTCCCTCCAGTCAACAGACAACCAAATTACACACAAATACAAATCTGCACCAAATGTCATCAAACACTCCATCCATAAATAAAAATTTGTATTTTTACATTAAATAATCAACCAAAGTCACTAATTCTATACATCTAACTCCACCATTAACATCAATTCTTGACCTGATCATTTATCTCCCTCTGAGTTCATTTCCCTAAGGGTATTCATTCACTCACTTAGTTTTAATTATAACTTGTCGGAACAAAAACCAAAATCTACATCTCCTATCCAAAGGAAATTGAAGTGTAGATAAAAATATATGCATGTACAAAAAGGTATTCACTATCATATTTTTTATAATAACAAAAAGCAAATCAACAAACAAAACCTCTAAACGTCAAGCAGTAAGATAACTGATTTGATAAGTTATGCTATATTCATCCCATGTAATAATACCATACAATAATTTTAAATGGAGCTTATGAAGAACCTTTAAGAACATGAGAAAATGCTCATAACATCAAGTGAAATAAAAAAGCAGGACATGAAATGAAACCATCAGTAAGCTCTCAACTTTGCAAACATAGAACAGGAAAAAAAAGACTAAAAGGAAATAAATCAAAATGTAACAATTTTCTCTGTATAGTAAAATAATGGGTGTCTTTTTCCCCTTGTTGCTTTTTCTGTTCTCCAATTTTCTTTTCAATGATGATTATGTATTAATTTTATAGGCAGAAAAGAGCTTTTTTTTAACCAAAATTTTTAACTCATCTTGCAGCACTCTTCTCTCATAAATCCCCAAGCTAGCCAAGAGTCCCAAGTCATGTGAAATTTAAAATGCTCAAAACATACCAGCATCTTTATTTTTTTTTTTTCTCCAGCACTATATTCTCCAATTATGCCAGAACTGCAAAAGTAATTTCTCTTACCTACAGAAATCCAATCCTTCAAATTCTGTCAATCCTTTTCTTCTGGTATTTTTCCTTCTTACTTCCTATTTTCCCTTCCTACTTCCTATACTAATACCAAGTCCAAACCTTCACCAGCTCATCCCTAGATTAGCACAATAGCCTCCTGAATAAGTAAATGCTTTCCTTATTCTATTGCCTCACCACTAACAATTCACTCCACCACAGTTCACTCTGTGCCAGATACTGTTCCTGGAGCTTTACCTGTATTAACTCGGTTAACATTCATAACAACTCTATGAGGATAGCTACTATTATTAGTCCTATTTTACAGATTAAGAAATAGAAGCACAGAGAGGTTAAGATACGTACCCAAGGTCACCAGCTAATAAATGGCAATGATTAGATTTGAACCCATGCAGTCTGGCTCCAGATAACAGTATATAAATATGAGCTACTCAAGGAGTGCAGGAGTAGTAATCAATAAAAATCAGTTTCTCTTTCCCTGAACTGTGTACATACAGGCCCTTGGAGTAAGCCTCTCATTTCCGGGTCTCTTTTCATGCTATTCCACAATTGGGAGGACAGTTCTTCTCTTCCCTAATTCATTTTTCATATCTCCTTTAAAAGTCAACTTTAAATTCAACATTTTTGAGTTTTCCTTAAGCCAGTTCCCACACTCCTCAGCACATTCTTACTCTTATGGACTCAATTTAACCTATATTAATGTGCAGTTGTTGACATTTTTTATGTTATACAAGTTTACCTCACATTTTTACATTTTATCTTCCTGTCTAGATAATTAAATGCCTCCACTTTTTTTGGTCTATGTCCTTCTCCATTTGCCACCTTCCCAAAAGCTAGTAGAATAGCAACCTGCACAAAGTAAATACTAAATAAATATGTGGTTAACTGATAAATCTAAGATAAATATGGCTCAGCTATTTAACAAAGCAGAAAGTCTTTTGAACTAATATATTTAAATGTTTGTCTTCTTTTCATTTTATTCCCTAAGCACAAAAGCATTAGATTTGTAATTTCAACATCCCATCCAAAAAAACACATTCAAGCAATACCCAAAAGCAGTCCTATTAAATACTTTTTTAAAAAAGACATCCTCCACACTGTCCAGAAACTCCTTTTTTTTTCCCCAGGAGACCTTTTCTAATAGTGTTATTTTACTCTCTTGGGGCAAGAGTTATCCAAGTCTTTGACAACACTAAGCAGGCAGTGACATTCCAGACATGAGTATCAATTGTTCAAGAACAAAAAAAGACTATTTGGCTTTAATAAGAGATTATCGTAAATAGGCCCATTAAATCTAAAACGTGAAAACAATTGTGTTTATATTTAAAGTTGAGTATCTTCACCTTTATCTTCCTATCCAAGAAAATGATTTTAAATGTTTAAATTGTTAACGAAAACAGATAGAAATAATAATTAATTAAAGGTATGGCTCACTGTATATAATAAACAAGTCTCTAAAATACTGTGACCTAATCAAACTGGTTTTCAAATCCACTATAAGCCATGACTACTTAAAAGAGCACTATAGGAACTACTCCGAAAAGCACACAGTACTCATGGTTATACTCTTGTCTCTAATTTTTGTTTTCCAAGAATGTATTTTCATATACAGATTTTCTCTAAAAGACTCCTTTGTTACTTAACTTTTACATTAAATGAACCACTTAACAGTAGACCATATTTATCCTAAAATATTATATTTTTCCTCATATGCCTGCTAACTCTGCAGTTACTCTAATTCATCACTACAGCTCGCCAGAAGCAAATGTCTAATATGGTTCAGTTAACCAAATAACACTACTAAATTTGAGTGTGTATTACTATACACTATAGTTAACAAACTTCAACACTGATAGGTACACAATATGAAACACATCCTACTCATAACTCTACAATACTTTAAGTGAAAAAGCTAAATCTAGTTTCCCCTCTATTTAAAATTACCATTCCTACTTATATTACAGTTCAGTTAAAAAACACATTGGTAAAATTTTGGTGTTCTCTTTCTTGATATTTCAAATAATGCCATAGCAATTTGAAAAGCTTACTCCATTTTAATTGAGTGAGTAGGTATTTACTATCTTTCCCTTTTTTAAAAAAATTACTTGAGAAGTAGATACAGTTATAATAGGGAAACACCAGGAATCCTTGTGATGATGGAACTGTTCCTGTATCTTGAGTATATCACTGTCAATAACCTAGTTGTGATATTGTACCACAGTTTTACAAGATGTTACCGCTGCAGGAAACATGTTAAAGTAAAAGTGGGATCTCTGTATTGTTTCTTACAACTGCATATGAATCTACCATTATCTCAAAACAAAAAGTTTAATTTAAAAAAATATTGAAGAGTAATTTAATGAGAATTCATTTTTCTGGCCTCCCAGAAAATTTTTTGAAAATTCAATATTTTCAAAAATCCCAAATGTGCATATGAAAATACCCCCCAAATGAAAAACTGTATTCCTTTTAAAAATTAAGAGCTAGAAAATAGTTCTTATAATTCTTTCCAAAAATCTTGAGCAAGAAGAAATCTACAGTGTTACAAAAGTCTGATTTGAACAAGGAAAAGTAAAAGCTTTACTTACTTGTTAAAATAACTCTCTAGATAGAAATATAAGAGACAGACTCAATATATATAGATGGCTTACTAAACAAATTTATCCCACTCCCTTCCAACATCTCGTTACTTGGATTCAAAAACTAACAAAGGAAATTTTTCAGATATCATGTAAACATTTAAACTACCAAAAATTAAATCCAATATCACAATTTAATTCTCCATACTCAATCCCTGAAGCTGGACGGGACAGTGGATTTAAACACCAGAACGATTTCCAGTTTGTCAATCCTTTCAACAAGCTTTCCTCCTATACACTGTCCTACAAAAGTGCCTCACCTTTAACTCCTACAGAGAGAAACCCCTCTCTCAAGGTCACCATAAGAATACCTCACAGCTTCTATCATACCAAGCAGACAAATTCACAGTTGTATCATAATGCAAAGAAAATTAACACCCTTGATGAAAAAATATGACTATAAAAATTCCTCAAGACAAATAAGTAATAGGAAATACACATTAGCCTTTTCCATTGAGACTTTTGATAAAGTGTCGGCTATCATACAAGTTATATATCGCTTTAGGAATAAGATTTTAAAATAACATCACGTACTATAGCATACACTGAAATTAAGTCATCCTCAAAAAGGACAATCAATAAAGAAAATTATACTACACAATTGTAGTTTTCATGAGGCAAAAGGCTTGGGATTTTGCAAATGTTACTTCAAAAACAAGATAACTCTAATCTTTAAGTCACCTCTTCAGAAGGAAAGTCAGATCTTTAGCTCCTTATACACTGCAAATAATCAGGCATTAGGACATATTACATATCCTTTGACATGAGGTCAGAAGATTATTAAAGTGTCAATAAAATACACAAATAAAACAATATTGCCATACCAACCTCTTTTAGACATTTCCTTTAAGTTAAGAAATGGCTATATAGGACCATATCTACCAGTATACTTTCATATAAAATGACTGCTTTGCTATTTTCCCTTCCGGTCACAGCTTTTTTTAATTACACTTTTTTCCTGAAATTTAAAACAAACCACGCAGATAAATATTTAAGTTCAAATTTTCAACGGATAAAAAAACCTAACAGTTTTAAAGCTAAAAATTTCCTGCTCTAAAGAATCAAATATCATGAACACTTCTACAATGTACAAAAATAATTTTTTTCTTTGTATAATGCATACTACAGAAAGGACCCACAACTGCTCCAATGTCATGCTAGAGTTCACTGAACTTTTTTTTAAATTTTAGACTACATAAATCATACCTTAATTTTAAAAAGTAAAAAATATATATTTGCCCTTATTCTAAAAACAGAAAGTATTTCTAATAGCCAGTTTCTGAAGTTCATGTCCTTGATATCAATGAATGTCAGTTAAATATATTTTCTACAATTCAAGTCAGAGCTAACAGTCTGAAACAGCAATATCACTATTCATTTAATGACATATACTAAGCATCTACTATGTATTAGACAAAGAAAATTTGAAAGTTCCTGAGAATGTATCAGTTGCGAAAACTGACATGTACTCAAAACAGTAGTAAAGAAAGAGAATATAGCCTTCTTCTATATTAACTAATAATTTTCTCTCCTCAACCCAAAAAAGCAATGATTTTCAAACCACTATCAATAAATGGATAGAGGTGGGAGAAGAGCTGGGGTTTGGCTGACATTTTATGATATCCTTTTGATTAAGGATAATATTAATCTTTAGGATATTTAAAATTCAAAATGTTTTTATTTGAGATGTTAAACAACATGCTATATTTTCCCCTTAAGTTGTAATTTCATCATTAAAAATGAATTTTAGTAAATTAAGGTAGTGTATGATTTTTAAATAGAAACTTATTTTAATTAAAGTGGTATAAAAGGTTAAATTGGTTATGAAATTGACCTTCTTTTCTGATGTTTTGCTCCCACAGTATCTTAAGAAATCAACTATCATTTTACCATGGGAAATAAAAAAGCACCGGTCAAAGAGGAATTACTGAGTTTCAGCCTAGAGATTTGACAGCTGGTTTTCTTATGTTGCTGTCTTGGCTTTTGTTTTTTGTTGTTTTTTTTTTTTTACCTCTCCCAGCACTAAGGAATAAATCTAAGTTAAACAGAAAATGATAGCTTTTGTACACTAGAATGGACCTTGCTTCTGGAACGTTTATTTTTTTTAAATCATGAGTATAACTAAGTAAAAAAAACCAAAAATGCACACTTAAGAAATATGGGATAAATGTTAATAATGGAGTAGAGTAGTTATAAATATACAGAAAGTAAATTTGAGGACGAAAGCACTAGTGTAGAACTAGGAATCTAATTTAACTTACTCTAAACATCCTAATGTAACATTACGTAGGACAGAATTCAATCATGTGTTATTTGAAAGTACATCTAACTTTCTATTCATTTATTTGTAACATTTTAAATAACTGTGCACAAAATTGTTAATTTCCTGAAGACTTCCAAAAGGAATAGCCACCTTTTAAAATAAGTGTTACTAATTACTGCTTGACTCAATTCCACTTTTCATATGCATATTTTAAATAATATTATTTTACCAATTCTTTAGAATCCAAAGGTTTAATAACATTAATGGGCTAAAATTTAGAAAAATTTTAAAATATAAATATTTAAATAAACAATAAAAAAAAAATACTACACATGGACCAAAGAGCATTTTCTTTTGGTACTTTTCTAAATACAGAGGCATGCTATAATCCCTTGCACTCAAACAAGATAATTTTCAATTTAAAAATTCAGAGAAAAGAGAACAATTTTTTAAATTCACATTGAAATTCTTGAAGAAATGTCAATGGATCCTTAAAGGAACAGCCCACATTTGGGGATTGTTTGTTTTTGTTTATAGTTTTAACTAGACATCACAACACCAAAATATGAGTTTCTGATTTTAGACATGATCTTACCTGATCCGCTGAACTGACTGCTTCCCAGTGTCGTTGGTCTGGTTTTCCCACTATTAACAGGTGGGGAAAACATCTGCAAAATAACCCAAACGCATCTGTTAGTTGTGAAATTCTTCTAGATTCCTTGCAAACAAAAGTTCACCAAGAGTCATCAATTAGTTGCTGTATTTCAGAGGGAAGTTAAAATAAAATTGGATATATACACTCAGACCCAGAAAAGCAAATACACTTAGTGATATTATTTCCTCACACTATTTGGAAATACTGGTTATTTTCTGTTCTGAAAACCCAGTCAGTTACATGAGAGATTCTAAGATTATTAAGTTTAAGTGGTAAGTTTCTGTCAATGATCTTCGCTTTGTACCAGCAGTTAATAAAGGAATTCAACGCATTAGAAATAAGGGCAGTGGGGCCAGCTGGTATTTTTAAGTCACTCAATTATTTCCCATGTTAAGAAAATTTTTAATGTACATACACATATGTACTTCTTGTATATGCATATGTTCACACACATATACACATGTATAAGTACATATATATTTATATTAAAACGGTTCAACCCAAAAGGCTGGGAATCCTAGCCCTTCACTAGCTTTCCTGTAACTGACATCTTTCAGGTACCATAAACTATACCACATCTTGAAAAGGGAAATGATTAGGAGTGTCGAAGAAAAAATTTTTTTTCATATGAAGTTCAAAATCCCTAATAATCATCAGGGTCAGAGGATGACTCAACCAAAGCTCAAGATTACGCTGTTCTCCTTTTAACTGGCTAAATCAAATGACCCCTCTGGCATTAAAGTTTTAAATCTGCAAGTCTAGACATTACATCAAAGTTCAGGTGTCCAACTTGGGGGAGCTGGACTCTAGCCCTGAGAACTACTGCTCAAAGCAGATGCGAGTTCACGCTGCTTAGTCTCCACGTCGCTCTCCCCCCTTTCTTTCTTTTTCTGTAAACCTCAGCAGAACCCCAAGATGCCGCAGAAAGCTCTCATACCGCACTGAAGTCCAGCAGGTCGCTCAGCTCCTTGTCGGTCCCTATAGCAGCCATGCGCTGCTGCTGGGGATTCATCTTCGGCCACTTCTAGCAGGTCCTAAGGCAGAGGAAAGAGGCTCAGCGAGAGACCAGCGAGAGACCACCGAGGCCCAAAGTGTGTACGAGAATGGAGAGGGGCGTAGAGGAAGAGGAAAAACGCCGGGCTGACTTCCAATACCCTACTCGTTCCCCACCGCCGCGCGGGCAGGGGTCAGGAGAGCCCAGCGCCCGCGCCGGGTCCGTGAATCCACGCGTTTCTCGGCCCGGCCCGGGAGCTACGCGGCGGCTCCCTCAACTCGCCGCCTCTCCCGCAAGTTTCCGAGCCCGTCCCTGCCCCCTCCCCGGCGCCCCCTACCCCGCGCAGCCGCGGGGTGCCGGACGCGCGGGGCCCGGCCGGGGCGGGGGTCTCGAGGGGCGGGGATGAGGGGCGATTGGGCATCCAGCGAGCGGAGCGGCGGCGAGGGGAGTAGCGAAGTGACTCTCTGGCTCGGCAACAATAGAACTGACAAGTTGCAGGGAACGCGCCGCTCGCAGGCCCGCGTCTGCGGCCGCCGCCGCCGCCCGGATGTCCCCCGCGGGCCCCGGGGGTCGGAAAGCACATCCCCCCCGCGCACGTCCGAGGGGCGTTTTTAAAAAGAAAACAGAAACACCGACAACTAGCCCCGCTCTTGCCCGGCGTCCTCCTCCCCCGGCTCGGCCTCCTCCCACTTTTGCTGCCCTGCCCGCGGCCGGCCGGCCCCGGACCTGCCTAACAATGAGCCTGGCTCGGCAGCCGAAGAACCCGCTCTCCCGCGCGCCCCGGAACCCCAGCCGAGCGCTGAGCGGGGCGCGCAGGCCGAGCGCGCCGCCCGCGGGCCTGGCCGCCCGCGACTTTTCGCCTCCGCCCCCACTCCGCTCCCCAACTTGGAGGGGACCCCGAGTTCGCCTCTGTACAAAGGGGCGCGGAGTTGGGGCGCGGGCCGGGGGCGCCTCCGCTTCGGCAGGGACGCGGCGGCGCTCCGCAGCCCCCAGCCCCAACACGGCGTCCCCCTCCCGCTTGCCGGCCCGCAATTACCTGCCGCCCCGTCTCCGCATCCAACCACCCCGATTAAAGTTCACTTTGGCCGGGAGAGCGGGCTCGGGCTTTCCCTTGCACGGCCCGGCGGTTCGGCTCACTTTGCCCCGCGCGAGCTCTCGGATCCGGGCGGGGGAGGCAGCTCTCAGGCCTGGCCGCCCCTTCCTCCCGGGGCGGGCTGGCGGTCCCCCCAAATAGAACTTGTGGGTCTCCTCAGGCGGACATTTTTTTCGCTGAGGCGGCCTCAGCACCGCGCTCGGCTCGGCTCTGTATCCCTCCGCGCCGGGAAGAGCCCCGGGTTAACCCCTTCGTCCCCGGCCCGCTCCTGCCGCCTGCGCCGAGGAAGTGGGGCCAGCCGAGGGGGCGGGGAGGAGCCTGCGGGAACGGGGAGGGGCTGGCGCGCGGCTGGCGGACAAAGCCCGCGGTGGGGTGAAGCGGGCCGGAGTCGGAGCCGCCGGGGATGGGTGGGAGGCACGCGCAGACACCCAGCGAGGCAGGGCCAGGCCGCCCGGGAGGACGCCTGGTCGGGCCCCCGGGAGAGGGTAGGCGGTCACCGTGGCGCTTCCCCCGGCTCGTCCTGCTCCGGCTTCCCGCCCCGAAGCGGAGCGGCGGAGACGCTACAGCGGGCGCATCTGGATCCACTGCCCAGGCCACCCAGCCCGAGGCGGCAGAGCCCTGAAAGGCTTCCGTTCCCGAGCAAGCCGCGCTGGACGCCGGATGCCACACTCGGCCTGGCCCGAAGGCTCCGGCCCTGAGAGGCTGCGTAGGGCTCGGCTTGGAAGATGCGTGTGTGGGGAAGGAGACCGGCCACCTCGGTCAGCTTTTGGAGTAGGTACGGTTGGTCAAATTCGTTGCTGAGCGGAACGCAGAAGAGGCAAAACCTTCCTCAAACCACACAAAGCAACGTGGGCTTCAGGTTCCCAAACACTCCACTCACTCAAGCGTCCACGTCTACAATCCTCTCTTCCCATCCGAATCCCAAAAGAGGCCACCGAATCGCACAGCAGGACGAGTTCTTGTAAATGGATCAAGCCAGTCCCTTCATTTTACAGAGACAGCCCAGAGAGGTTCTGTCACAAAGTCGCAGTCTTGGCGCAAGTACTGAACTTGGCCTGAAGAACCCCAAACGGAGTAAGAAGAGGACAAAATAACTAATCCTCAATTTCATTCTATTCAGATGTCAAAGTAAGGTTTTCTCCAATAGCAGCCAATGTTTTTACTCTTTTGGGTCAGTGAATGCAGTAAAGACCAGTAAGCCCCAGGCGGAAGAAACACTGTGACGAAAGAAGACATATCCAAAGTAACAAATTGAAAAACGCAGCCAACGCCTTGAGGGCAACAACCTGGCAAGAAGGAGCCACTGGAGCCCAGATTTGCATGGAAACAAGGAGATAGACTCGGCTGCAAATATGCAATTACTGTACTTTATTACAAACAGAGCTGTCCAGCGGAAGAAGGCAATTGTAGCTTGGGGGTAAGGGTTTCCATTACGTTCTCAACGGCTACACCCTGCACCTGGCCAGATCCTGTGGCAACCTCCCCTGTATCTACTACCCCTTATCTAGGTAAACACCTACCCCCTTTCTTAGCATCACATCCCTGGCCTGGCTGCCTCCTGGAGAATGCGGTTCCATTCCAAGCAAATGAGCAAAATTCCAACCTAAATAAAGCAGCACAGTCCCATTCCGTGCTACAGTTATTGGTTGGCAATGTGCATGACACGATTTGGGCCAATGCTGGGGGCTTTGGGGAAAGTTCTTATTTTTTTCATATTCCGAGAGCTTCAGAGGCAACTTCCTCTTTCTGCATGTACTCAAGAAATCCAGGAGCATATAAACAATGAAAAAATGTGAAGGAATATCACCAGCATATTTTACGGAAAAAAAAAAAAACAATCAAGGAACCTCTGGACTTTGGGCAGCCATCTTCCAACCACCAGGTCCAGCCAGGTGAAAATAAAGCAGACATGGAGAAAGCATAGGCAGAAAAAGATATGCTTTGGTGATGTTTCTGAGTCTCTGATCACAGCTTCTGAACCCAGGACTACCGTCATTGATGGAACCAACAGGATCAGAGTATTCTGCTGTTTGTAATCTAATGTGTTCTAAGTGATATAGGCCCAATGGCCATTTTTTGTAGCAAAGACCTAAACATCAAGATGAAAAGTCTGACTAGAACTTTTAAGGCCCCATACCAGTAGAAAGATTCTCAGTGGTAAAACTGAAGAGAAATCTTGGGGAAAGGAGAAGGCATATAATCCCATCTCAAGACAAAAGGAGAGCCAGTTTCTTCTCATCCTTCTCATACAACTAATTTAGAGAAAGAAATTACTGTCTGCCCAAACCCTCAGTCATGGGGGCTCCCTCACTCCTTTGAGGGACTGACTGAAGTTTTTCATTTCTATTATGACCCATACTGTTATATACTTTATTTTCCTCATTAGATTAAACACTCCTTGAGGGATGGGACCGCTATGCATCTGTCTGTACTGTGCCCCTAGCATAGTGCCAGGTGTATAGTACACACTCAAAAAAGGGAGGCTGGAATTAAATCTGTCAGTCATTTGACATTAAACATGAATATATTTCTTATCCTGTAATACAGTCTTTTCATGTATCATTTTTAATAGGGAAATATTTTCCCCACCAATGGATTTTCTATAATACTCTGGACATATATGGAAGACAAAAAGAATATAAAAACTGGAGTTGTGTCATTTGTAAGTCATTTCTGGGCTTTTGCTGACCTTGCCAGATAGAGCCAGAAAGCTTTATTAAAAAGCTCAGAGAGAAACAGCCAGTAACACATATTCAGTGATAATTAATAGTACTGTTTCTATAGTATAAGTTAATATCAATAAATCAATATTGAAATATATTTAATGAACGCTTCTTACATGCAAGGCATGGTGCTAAATGCTGTTTAGGAACAGAAAATATCAAACCCACCCTGCCCTCAAAATGGATGTAATCTGATAGATTTTAGTTTACTGCCCATTCACCTTAGCCTACTGCTGGGCAGACACAGGAATTCTGTCAGCATAGTTTCAGTCTCTTCTTTCTAAGAGCCCCCCACTCTATACTCGAAAACACAGACACACAATTTTATCAGGGAGACCTGAAATGCCCAAAGAAACCTTTACAGTCAAAAGAAAAAGCAGCCAGAACAATGCAGTTTGCTCCCTTGGGAGAATGACTTGAACTTGGCCTCTTATTCAGAAGGCAAGAATTCTAGAAAGCTCAGAGAAGGAAAAGGAGGAGGAGGAGAGAGAATAGAGCCAATCAAGTCAAGTGGCAAGTTGCTATCTAGATGGAGTGACTGGCCTCCTAACATTTTCCCCTTAGAACGAAGGTTAATGGCTAATAGACTCCTTTGTAGCTCCCTGCTCTGTAGGAGAGCAGCTAGGAGTTTGTGCTTTCTTTTCCATAGCTGTCCCCTTGGGACTAAAGGGAAGAATTTTATGTAACAATTAGTTTAATAAGAAGTATTACCTTCAGTTCGTGGCACTCACATCAAAGATGAACTAAAAGCCAAGATTTTCCACTTTTATCATAAGCCAGATTCTACTAGTCATCAACGATCCCCTCCTCATTCTCTTTGATCAGCCAGCAAGAATCCCTCACCTTTGGGGGTTTCCTGGTTATGGATTTCGCCTTTCCTCTCTGTTCACAGCTAAAAAGAGTATTCTCCTTGCTAGTGTCATTTATTATTTAAGCCATTAAATGGCTTTACTGCAAACTTCTCTGCAGAAGGTAAAGCAGGAGATCTCTAGAGGGTAGGGGGATTAAGTGAACATTTGTATATTGGTTGCTGAGGCTCCCAAATATCTTTACCAACTTGGCTCCCAGATTCCAGCAGCCAGACCTTCAACTTCCAAGGAAGAGATTAGAAGATCCTTCTATGTGGAATCTGATCAACCCAAGAGGAAAGACCTGAAGATATTAACATGGGAGGTCCCCACCTATTAGCCCAAACAAATAATTCTATAGAGACGTTTATAGCTGACAAACCCCCCACCCAATCACTCAGAGTTTCCAATCAGCATTTTATTGTCCTGTTCTTAAATATGAGCAGACAACCAAGGATTGGTTATCAGACAATTGAGAGAAGCCACTATCATGTGAGACATTTAGAGCATTTGGGATTGAAAACGGGAGAGTATAAATGGGGAGAAAATTGATAAATGCTTTGGAAGAGGAAGTTAAGGAAATCTCTTAGAAAGTAGAGAGGACCAGTTCAGGAAGTACAAAATCCAAATAATAATGGCTCCAAAAAGAGAGATAAGGGGGAAAAATGATGAAAGTCATCAATGAAATAATCTAAGAAAAATTCCCAGAACTGAAGTACATGAGTTACCAAATTAAATGGGTTCACGAAGTGCCCACCAAAACAGATAAAAATAGATCTATACCAAAGCATGTGATCAGGAGATTTGATCATACCGCAAAGATAAGATCTTCAAGCTTCCAAAGAGAACACAAAACAGGACAAACACAAAGAATTAAGAACCAAAATGTCATCCATTGTTCAACAACACTAGAAGCTCGTGGGCAATGGAACAAGGCCTTCAAACATTCTGAAGAAAAAAAATTGCTAAATGAAGTAATGGTTTGGAAGTATTTTTTTAAGTAACTCTATATGTCATCATTTTTAAAGCAAATATTACTTTTCTCTGGTTAATGTGACTTAATCAATGTGACTAAGTCAATGTGACTTAGGGATAGAGATACACCCAACTGGGTCCCAGATAGAACACACAGTGGCCTCACCTGCAAATAATACACGTACAGTTTTTGCTCTCTTTTCTCAGCATCTCTAAAGAATTTTTAAAATATTATTAATTTTTGGCAAGCAAAGAATCGTCTAATTATTATATTCTCTTTTGAATAGTCAAATTTAATATACATATTTCTGGTAGTCTGATCTCAGTTATTCACTGCAATGAGGTAAGCATCCAAACAACAAACACCTTTTTGGTTTTTTGTTTGTTTGTTTTGGCTGCACTGCACGGCTTGCAGGTTCCTAGTTCCCTGACCAGGGATCGGACCCAGGCCCCCTACAATGGAAGCTCAGAGTCCTAACCACTGGACCGCCAGGGAATTCCCAGTATTTTTTTTTTTTTTTAATTTATTTATTTACTTATTTTTGGCTGTGTTGGGTCTTCGTTTCTGTGCGAGGGCTTTCTCTAGTTGTGGCAAGCGGGGGCCACTCTTCATTGCGGTGCGCAGGCCTCTCACCATCGTGGCCTCTTTTGTTGTGGAGCACAGGCTCCAGATGCGCAGGCTCAGCAATCGTGGCTCACGGGCCCAGTTGCTCCGCGGCATGTGGGATCTTCCCAGACCAGGGCTCGAACCCGTGTGTCCTGCATTGGCAGGCAGATTCTCAACCACTGCGCCACCAGGGAAGCCCCCAGTATTTTTTAATATATCAAATTTTAAAATATTTTTACCAGATTTTAAAATATCTTTGCCATGTATTTGAAGAGGCAGGTGCCTAGGAACTAAACCAACTAATAGAACTGTGTTAGAAAAGCTGACAAACACTGGACTACTTATTTTGCTCCATCCATTTTAACCTGTCCTTGTTTGGATTAAAAGTTTGAAAACTGATGTGGAGTACCAACAATGACTGAAGACATCTCACTAGAGTGTAAACTCCATGGGGGCAGAAATTTTTTTCTGTATGGTTCATTAGTGTATTCCAAGCACCTAGAAGACAGTGCCAAGTAGATAGTATGTGCATAGTAAATATTTTGGGGGCTTATGAAAAACTGAAAGAATAAATGAATGACAGAAGACCCTTTAGTCCTGAAAATAGCAACTGAATGTTTAAGTAAGTAAGTAATTAGCTGGGCTTTTGAAAATGGAAATTAAATTTGCATCCATAATTTCCTTGTGACCACCATTATAATAGAACGTGCAAAAGAATGGTAGTGGATATTTGTCATAGTCATGAACGTCCACCATCTTTTAAACAGACTTTCTGTATTAAAGAACATTCCCGTGATATAACTCCTGCCTTCCTAACATGTAACTTAGAACCCAAAATTCCGAAGACCCTTTGCAGCCAGGACACAGACTTGTGACCTAGGCACCTGCTCAAGGAAACAAGCTATGGTTGGAGCTGCCATTTTGTCATTTGATTGTTAGTCTTTTCTTTATTGATATGCAGAGCTCTTTTTAAAAAAATTTTTTTATTTTTGGCTGGGTTGGGTGTTCGTTGCTGCACACGGGCTTTCTCTAGTTGCAGCGAGTTGGGGCTACTCTTCGTTGCAGTGCGTGGGCTTCTCATTGTGGTGGCTTCTCTTGTTGCGGAGCATGGGCTGTAGGGTCGCGGGCTTCAGTAGTTGTGACACGCGGGCTCAGTAGTTGTGGCTCGCGGGCTCTAGAGCGCAGGCTCAGTAGTTGTGGAGCACGGGCTTAGTTGCTCCGCAGCACATAGGATCTTCCTGGACCAGGGCTGGAACCGGTGTCCCCTGAATTGGCAGGCGGATTCTTAACCACTGCGCCACGAGGGAAGTCCCAATTCACTGTATTAAAGAACTTGTGTTCAATTATCAACAAAGAAAAGTGGGAGATGAAAGAAAATGAGGATAAGCAGGAGAGGTCTAAGTTTAGAGGTTGACATTTTATGAGACTCTTGTTACTCTCAGCGATAAGCACATTCTTTATCACCTGGAAAGGCAACCTGGTGTCTGGAGTTGATAACACTCCTAACAATTATTTTAAGAAGTGCCATCCTTCCCTAGTCTGATCATTTACCAGCCCTCTAGTACTTGGGTTTTTAGTGTGTAGAAGTTTTCCTTTGTTGGAGTGAGAAGGCACTAATTACATGTGCTTTAATATGGTATGGATTCTCTGTTCCTGTTTTTTTAAATTAATTTTTATTGAAGTATAGTTGATTTACCATGTTGTATTAGTTTCTGCTATACAGCAAAGTGAATCAGTTTTACATATACATATATACACTCTTCTTAAGATTCTTTTCCCATATAGGTCATTACAGAGAATTGAGTAGAGTTCCCTGTGCTATACAGTAGGTTCTTATTAGTTATCTATTTTATATACAGTAGTGTGTATATGTCAATCCCAGTCTCCCAATTTATCCCCCCCTTTTCCCGCTTAGTAACCATAAGTTTGTTTTCTACATCTATGACTCTATTTCTGTTTTGTAAATAGCTTCATTTGTACCTTTTTTTAAGATTCCACATATAAGCGATATCATATATTTGTCTTTCTCTGTCTGACTTACTTCACTCAGTAAGACAATCTCTAGATCCATCTCAGTTCCTACTTTTTATCTTGTTATCTATTTTGGAAATAATTCATCCTTAATCTGTGAGTGCGACCTGCACATCTCCCTGAATATATAAGCTGACTTCCATCATACCATTATGAGCACATGTGTGTTAGGAGCTACCTACCTTAAAAAGACACTCAATACCAGAACCCTGCAGAAAGAGGAGAAACAGACAGAGCCAGGCCTGAGATTTTCATGGGAGTAAAAAAACTCTTTTTTGGCTTCCTCAACTCCTCTTGTGACTTCACCTCTCTTACTTCTGAGAAGAAGCAGATAGATATCACTTAGAAAAGTGGTTCTCAAAGTGTGGTCCCTGGACCAGTAGTATAAATATCACTTGGCAACCAATTAGAAATGCAAATTCTTGGGCTGCATCCTAGACCTACTCTGTGAGTGCAGCTCCATCTCAGAAGCTCTGAGGGTGGGGCTAGCAACCTATTTTTTAACAAGTCCCTCCTGTGATTCTGATGCACACTAAAGTTTGAGAAATAGTGCCTTAGAATGGTGTCCCTGTGGGGCCCATAATGCCTCAGAATAATAAAGCTGAACACGAAGTGGGCTGCTAAAGTTTAGTTACCTTGAATAGATAAAGACCATTAGAGAAATGTACTGAACAAGGTAGAGCAATGCTGAAAGGAATAAAATGCCTATAAATTAACCATTTTAAGATGGTTGCTAAAAGCAAAAGTTATTCCTGGTGAAAAGTCCAGAAAAAGATGCTAGGTGACACCAAGTTCAGCTCTCACCACATGTCAGATCTTATAAATCTTTTCTTACAAGTCAGTGGTATCTTTGACAAATTTAGTCTATTATAGTGAATTTATTGTTTATTTTAACATTTATGAAAAATCAGGAGAATACATGGTCAATATTCTCAAGTTCTTAGGTGCGTATTCTCAGTTTCTCTCAACTAGGAGCTCTTCAGGGGTAAAGGATGTATTTTCTCTTTCTTATCAATAACTGTATCTTCTCTCTAACCCCAATAGTCCCTCAGTAATTGTCTAATCAATTAAATGAGAAATTGTGTTTTCAGTGAAAGTTGCCTTTTCTTGAGTTCATTCCCCTGGGTGATTTGATAAAATGAATTGACTTGGATTGGATGATTTAGATTGCACTTAATTATCCACACTTTCATTTGAGAGGAGTTAGGGATCAATTGTTCTCATATACTGCAGAAATATTTTATTTTGAGACCATCTGTTGAATTTCTAATTTCACTGCACCAGCATTTTTATGCAATTACACATTAAGTTTTGGTGATTGGCACATTCTTCTCTAAATCCAAAATATCTTACTACAATTTTCCCTGTTTCATTTTCATTATAAGCCTGCAGGATTTTTCTTTATTGTTTCTAATCTTTAAACATATCACCTTAAGCTTTCAAACTATATTCAGTAGCATGATAAAAGGATGCCATTGAATATTTTAAACATCTATTACTTCTTCTGGAATTGGGAATGAAACCTGAGGAAAATACTAGATGGGACTGACATCCTTTCCCAGGTCTTTGGCTACCCTCTTCTACTCCATTTCTAATGGTCTGATGGTGTTCCGTCTTGATTTTACTCTATTTTTTTATGAAGTATGCTTGATGGATTAAAACCATCAAAGATATAAATATTCGTTGCTTTCTAAATCTCTAAGCTTGCATTTAGTCTGTAGCTATGAGTCGACCTAAGATTAAAGAAAGTGAAAATGAAAGAGTTAATAATCATCTACAATATATTTGCATTTCCTTCAGTAACATTTTTTATTTGTACAAGCGATTTAGAATTTTATCTCTCTTCTAGCCCAATAATGCAGTTTTCTTAGAAATACAGCTTCATTACACTCATTTGTTGAAACAAAAGTGCTCTGATTTGTTTTTCTGATGAACTCCGTAAGAACAGGAGCACTAATGTATAAGAAAAAAACTCTCTATCTTGGCTCTCCCAAAATGCTCCTGTATTGACTTGTGTGACTGTCAGTCACACTTGAATGGAGCTCAGAATACTAATGAGATCAAAATCATAGGCTTATCCCCAAAGGATCCGTTAACTTCTCTCAGAGAAGCAGGGATCTCTTCACTACAGATCTGTCTTCTATTCCTGACCATCTCAAAAAGTATTGGTCCCAGAAGGACAGAGCATAAGAATGCAACTGGCCCATCAATAAAGTCATCTGTGTGTTGCTTTTTTTTTTTCTCCATCTATAGAATTGAACTGATTTAGAGATAGGTACACATAGAACTTAGAGAACTATTTAAAACATTAAGGTGATTGAGTAATTGGTAAGAAAGTGGGGGTTAGGGGAGGACGTATGCTCAAGTGGGAACTAATTCTCTGCATTTATATTACAAATTTAAAATTAAGATTATACTCTAAACACAATTTTAAAACCCAATTATCTTATGAAAAATTTCAAACATACAAAAGTAGAAAGAATTGTATAATGAATGCCCTTGAACCTACCACCCAGCTTCAACAATTATTCAAGCATCCTCACCTTCATATTAATTTGAAGCAAACATCAAATCATTTCATCCACAAACAGTTCAGCACTTACATCTAAAAGATAGGATGCTTCTAAAAATTATAATGACAATATCATTATCACACCTACAATGTTTATAAAAATGCTTTAATATCAAATATTCAGAATGGAACTGAATGTAGATGGATACTGTGAATAAAGCTGCAATGAACATGGGAATGCAGATATCTCTTCAAGATAGTGATTTCAAATCAAATTTTCCCAAATTGTTTCAAAAATTTTTTTATTACAGGTGATTTGTTTAAACTGGGATCCAAAAAAGATCCACACAGTGAATTGTCTGATATGTAAGTCTGTTAATCCATGGCTTCTCCCTCCTCTTTCAATTGATTTGTTAAAGCAAAACTGTGTTCTTTGTCTTGTAGGATTTTCCATAGCCCGGGTTTTCTAATTGTAACTCTCCTGGTGTCATTTAACATGTTCCTTTAACACCTGTAAATTCTGTATTTATATATATAAATTATTATTTATATATATAGGATTGATAAAATTCTAGTTTGATTTTTGGCAAGAATATTCCATAGTGATGTTATATACAGGAGGCAAGTAATGTCTGCTTGTCTCTCTTTTTGTGCCGTTAGCCATTATTGATGATCATTTCCTAGTTGCATCATTTCATTACAGTTTACAATATGATGATATTCTATCATTTCCGCATCGATTATTACCTGGAATACTCTGTAAAGAGAAATTTCTTCTCATCAACTATTAGGTTACCCTGAGGTACAATATGAGAGATGACATAGATGCAATCTCTCAACCACTCAAAATTCCTTACTTGGCTGACTGGAAATATTTTGACTGGCTATAATGTTAAAGTGAATTAAACTATCTTCCAAATAAATGCAATTGGTATACATTTTAGAGTACTAAAAGTTTTCTTTAATTTTTGAATGTGATACTTCTGATTCCAATTTAGATATCATACAATCTGCCTTTTTCCCAAACAGAATGCTTTTTTTTTAAACATCTTTATTGGAGTATAATTGCTTTACAGTGATCTGTTTGTTTCTGCTGTGTAACAAAATGAATCAGCTACACATATACATACATCACCATATCTCCTCCCTCTTGCATCTCCCTCCCACCCTCCCTATCCCACCCCTCTAGGTGGACACAGAGCACCAAGCTAATCTCCTTGTGCTATGTGGCTTCTTTCCACTAGCTATCTATTTTACGTTTGGTAGTGTATATATTTCCGTGCCACTCTCTCACTTTGTCCCAGCTTACACTTCCCCCTCCCTGTGTCAAGTCCATTCTCTAGTAGGTCTGCATCTTTATTCCCGTCCTGCCCCTAGGTTCTTCATGACCTTTTTATTTTTTTTTTAGATTCCATATATATGTGTTAGCATATGGTATTTGTTTTTCTCTTTCTGACTTACTTCACTCTGTATGACAGACTCTAGGTCCATCCACCTCACTACAAATAACTCAATTTCATTTCTTTTTATGGCTGAGTAATATTCCGTTGTATATATGTGCCATTTCTTCTTTATCCATTCATCTGTTGATGGACACTTAGGGTGCTTCCATGTCCTGGCTATTGTAAATGGAGCTGCAATGAACATTGTGGTACATGCCTCTTTTTGAATTATGGTTTTCTCAGGGTATATGCCCAGTAGTGGGATTGCTGGGTCGTATGCTAGTTCTATTTTTAGTTTTTTGAGGAACCTCCATAGTGTTCTCCATAGTGGCTGTATCAATTTACATTCCCACCAACAGTGCAAGAGGGTTCCCTTTTCTCCACACCCTCTCCAGCATTTATTGTTTGTAGATTTTTTGATGATGGCCATTCTGACTGGTGTGAGGTGATACCTCACTGTAGTTTTGATTTGCATTTCTCTAATGATTAGTGATGTTGAGCATCCTTTCATGTTTTTGTTGGCGATCTGTATATTTTCTTTGGAGAAATGTCTATTTAGATCTTCTGCCCATTTTTGGATTGGGTTGTTTGTTTTTTTGATATTGAGCAGCATGAGCTGCTTGTCTATTTTGGAGATTAATCCTTTGTCAGTTGCTTCATTTGCAAATGTTTTCTCCCATTCTGAGAGTTGTCTTTTCGTCTTGTTTATGGTTTCCTTTGCTGTGCAAAAGCTTTGAAGTTTCATTAGGTCCCATTAGTTTATTTTTGTTTTTATTTCCCTTTCTCTAGGAGGTGGGTCAAAAAGGATCTTGCTCTGGTTTATGTCAAAGCGTGTTCTTCCTATGTTTTCCTCTAAGAGTTTTATAGTGTCTGGCCTTACATTTAGGTCTCTAATCCATTTTGAGTTTATTTTTGTGTATGGTGTTAGGGAGTGTTCTAACTTCATTCTTTTACATGTAGCTGTCCAGTTTTCCCAGCACCACGTATTGAAGAGGCTGTCTTTTCTCCATTGTGTATCCTTGCCTCCTTTATCAAAGATAAGGTGACCATATGTTTGGGGGCTTATCTCTGGGCTTTCTATCCTGTTCCATTGATCTGTATTTCTGTTTTTGTGCCAGTACCATACTCTCTTGATTACTGTAGCTTTGTGGTATAGTCTGAAGTCAGGGAGCCTGATTCCTCCAGCTCCGTTTTTCTTTCTCAAGATTGCTTTGGCTATTCGGGGTCTTTAGTGTTTCCATACAAATTGTGAAATTTTTTCCAAACAGAATGTTCGAAAGCTATTTTTCTAAAACTCCTGGGCATAGGCTGCAACCCTTTTCTTTAGGAAGAAAATTAAATTAGAGTAGCAGTGTCCAGAGGGAAGCCAACAGTGATTGTCATCATTTATTTTCTTTATTTACTCAGTTCATGTGGTCAGGTTCTGTGGGATAAAGGTGATATTGGTCAAAACTCATTAAATAAGTTAGTTCATAGGTATATTTAAAAATTAACTCTTATCCAACAAAAGAGTTTTCATTTAGGGTTAACAGAACATTCACCCTTCATATTATTAGGGGACCTCAAGCATTAAATACTTAAGCAGAACTCAGAGCAGACTTGAAACTGTGTAGAGTTTCCATGTTCTGATTTCAGTACTTACAATCTACCATGCCAAAAATCGAAAACCGGTATGAATGCTTTCCTGTAGACAATTACTGTTTTTGTCCATTTCCATTCATTGTGGAGAGCGAGAATTTTTGGATGATTATGATTGCCAGATAAAATACTATACCCAATTAAATCTGAATTTCACATACACAAGTAATAATTTTTTGTATAAGTAGGTCCCAAACATTTCATGGAACATATTTATTCTAAAAGTGGATTTGTTCTTGGTCTAAAATTCAAATTTAATTGGGCACCCTGCATTAAATCTGGCACTCTACGGATTAATAATGCCTAATGGTCACTGATCCTTGAAAATTAAAAAGAATATGTGTTGTATAATGTAAAGCAACACTTCTAATACAAATTACCTTAGCTACTTGTTAGAAAGCAGATCCCGATTCTGCAGATCTGGAATAGGACCTGAGATTCTGTATCTTTATCAAGCTCGTGCTTAATGTTGATGCTGTTACGCCATAAGCCACTATTTGTGCAAGGCTGTAATGAACATTTTTTTTTTTTTTAAATTTATGGCTGTGTTGGGTCTTCGTTTCTGTGCGAGGGCCTTCTCTAGTTGTGGCAAGTGGGGGGCCACTCCTCATCGTGGTGCGCGGGCCTCTCACCATCGCGGCCTCCTCTCTTGTTGCGGAGCACAGGCTCCAGACGCGCAGGCTCAGCAGTTGTGGCTCACGGGCCTAGCCGCTCCGCGGCATGTGGGATCTTCCCAGACCAGGGCTCAAACCCGTGTCCCCTGCATTGGCAGGCAAATTCTCAACCACTGCGCCACCAGGGAAGCCCTTGAACATATTTTTTTGTTTGTTTGGTTGGCTGTTTTTTTGTCTTGTTTGTTTGTTTGTTTTTTGGTAGCCCAGCATCTGAACTCTCTGAGCTTGGAGTACTTACTGATATGTGAGGCTTGAAAGAAAGTTAATCCCAATTCTTACTATCTAGAAAGTGAAAGAAGTTGTCAAACACTTTATTGTCCTCCCTCCCACCCTGGATTCAGGTTCACGGCCTACCCTCAGCCAATCAGAAGCACCTGCATGGCCTTGAGTAGAGAACTAGTAACACAAAGAAGCAAGGACAGCAGTCAGTTCTTTCTCTTGCAGCATTGCGGTTGCCAAGTTAAGTTCCCCGGGCAGTTTTGGTGGCGGAGGAGGGCGGCAGAGTCCAGCATGCTGAGCAGCATCAGTAATAGCAGTCTTCTCCCGGGCTGTTTCTGCGGTATGATTTGGGGCAGTTCTGAGCTTGGTTTTCAACCCTCATAATGATACTGTGAGATGCGCACTTTGCTACTGAATCAGTCAGAATTGATTTTTGTTGCTTGAAACTAAGAACCCTGATGAAACCAAAGAATCCGCCAGAAGCTAGCTGGCACAGCCCATCAACTGGCAGTATGTGTATGGATGCCACCAAGGTCACCACTCAGGATGATCTCTGCCTCACAGGGTGAGGACAATTCTGAGACAGGTGCAATCTCTACTTGGTGGAAGGATGTCTATTTCCTGGCATACATCTCTATGTCTCCTCTGGCAAGGAGGTTTCTGACAATGACCAGTCTTAGCTTGATAGGACTAGGTTTATGTGCTAACCCTCTCATTAACTAGTTATGTGACTTAGGGCTAATCACTTAGAGTCTGTGAGCTCCATTTAGACTACATGTTTATTATTACATTTGTTCACATTATATCATATGGATATTTGGATAAATAGGTATTTATAATAGATAAACGGATATTTCATATAAATAGAATCACACATCCATAATTATTTGTTACACTAGTTTTTTTCAGCTATATAGTGAGTCTCCAGGAGGTCTATGTCTAATTGAACTGTTCGTTTACAATGTATAGCACAGTGCTTTATACATAGTAACTACTCAAGATAATAAGATAAACACTTGTTGTTGTTGAAGGGATTAAATGAGTCCATCAGACTCTTGTTACTCCAAGTGTGGTCCCCAGACCAGCAGCATTAGCATCACCTGGAAGCTGGTTAGAAATGCAGTGTTGGGGGCTTCCCTGGTGGCGCAGTGGTTGAGAGTCTGCCTGCTAATGCAGGGGACACGGGTTCGAGTCCTGGTCTGGGAGGATCCCACATGCCGCGGAGCGACTGGGCCTGTGGGCCACAGCTACTGAGCCTGTGCGTCTGGAGCCTGTGCCCCGCGGCAGGAGAGGTCGCGACGGCGAGGGGCCCCGCGCACTGCGATGAAGAGTGGCTCCCACTTACCGCAACTGGAGAGAGCCCTCGCACAGAAACGAAGACCCAACACAGCCAAAAATAAAATAAATTAATTAAAAAAAAAAAAGAAATGCAGTGTTGGGCCCCATCTCAGATTTAGAGCCTGCATTTTCATAAGATCCTCAGGGGATTCATATTTTCATTTAAGTCTGAGAAAAACTGCTCACGACTGCCAGTTCAGTGAGGGCAGGGATTATGTGTGGCATATAGTAAGTACTCAATACTATTATATGAGTAAATGAATGGTGATACATGTGAAAGCATTTTGTAAACTGTTTTAAGCTCTATATACACAGGATTGCCAAAGAACAAAAGTTTGTTTTTTTGGCTTCACTAAAATCTTTTAGAGAAATAGTTTGGACTGACACTTTATAATGCCAGCTTATATACTGAAGCAAGTATATTTATTTTTCTTACATTTGAACGACAATTCCATGAAGAAACCCAGTTTTAGATTAAAAAAAAATAGTCCCTTAACTGAAATGGACTTTAAAGTGAGTTTATTAGCATGACAGCTAATTATAGAACTTCTTACTTCTAAAGATTGAAAGAGAAAATTTATCGCATTTCTATTTCCTGTGAGATAACACCTTGATCAAGAGCTAAGATGCCAATGTCAGACTTTAAGAGAAGGATTGGTAGATGTTGTATAGTTAGTGTCAACCTCTAACAAAGAAAACTCATCCAGTTTCCCACTTAAAGTCTAGCTTGAAACGCTTTATTCATTTAATCATTCTTCAAATCATCAAACATTGATCAAATTTGTCACTATTTGACAAGTGCTGTGCCAGGGCTTTCTGATGGATTGCCAGGTACAGTATTCTTGAGGAGTTCCATATGAATACAATGATGATAACTTTTTAAGTACATAAGCTAACAAAAGACTTTTTATGATTTATGAATTCATGAATGTTAAAGTCTTAAAGTGCTATAAAAATGAAACCACATTAATTATATATTTAACAAGTTTATTGGAAAGAGTAAAATTATATTTTCCTGGTAAACCCAGGCTATATGGTTAACACATATAGAATTGTTTTTATTCAGGGTTGCTCTAAAGAATATAACAGGGATGTCCTGGTTATTTTCCATTTGCTCCTCCAGATCCATTTTCCCATTTTTCATCCTATTTGCCTTGCTCTACATTGGAGGCTGACCTCTACAGACTATACTATCCAAGTCCTTTAGCTTCTGGCAGGGTTTGGCCTATAGGAGGTACCAAAAGAAGTTTAAAGAGTGGGAGAAAAAGAGGACAAGTGTTTATTTCCCAGTCCTTTGATGGGCCACATTTGGCAGTGGCTACGTTTCTCTGTTTATAGTCACAGCTTTTGTCAGAAATCCCCTTCCAAACTACAGCTCTTATTGGGTTCCATTAAAATCTCCCTTCCCCTGCTCCTTCAGGCTTAAGGCTTCTTATTGTTACTAGTCCTTAAGTGCTTTACCATTGTTAGTTGGTTCCCTTAACCCTTCCCACTATATATTTACCTCTGTAAATTATCCCTTTATTAAGCTCTTTTTACCCTTTTGAGTGTGCCATCTTTAGTGTTATAAGAAGAGGCAATCAATCAGCCAGTATCTAAGGACTGCCTGCTGGGCTGGCACTGTTAAGACATATAATACATGATCCTGCTCCAGAGACATACAGTCCAGTGAAGGAGATAAAACCAACACATGTGAAGCAATTAGGAAACACTACACGTTGGTATGCGAGAGACATTTGGTTTTTTGCCACTCGGCATCAATTCAATCTTCTGATAACCGTACCCTGATTTTCCTCTTCTATCGCTCTCAGTCAATGTCTTCTAGGTGGAGTGGACTCCACTCTCAACAACATGAGTAATCATTCCTCTGGCCACATGTCCTAATCAAAGCCAATAAAATATAAGGAGATTATTGCTGGCACTTCTGGGAAAGAGGCATGCACTCTTCCACTGAGATTGCTAACAGTAAGGATTATGTGAACTGGAGCTGCCAGGAGCCACCATATGGAGCCTGAGAAAGAAGCCAACACAGAACACAGAGCCAAGAGATGAAGCAGAATAGAATTCTAATGACATTGCTTAAGCCCTTGGATCAAGCTATGCCTTAAGCTAAATATATCACTCCTTCTTTAGTTATATGGGCCAATAGCCAAAATATTCTTTTTTTTTGCATAAGTCAGTTTAAGTTGTGTTTTTTATTTTGTCACCTGCAACTAAAATAGCTCTAACAATTCATAAATTGGTACTGGGAGTGGGGATTAGTAACAGAAAGACCTTAAATTGTTGAATCAGTTGATTCAGAGGAGGCTCCATCTATACTGGGCTGGTAATTCAATAGCAAAGTAGTAGGTTAAACTGGCACCTGTTGTATACTAGGATTCAGAAATGTGCCTATCAAGTATGAAATGTAAAAGGGTCAAATACTAGAGTACAGTTACTAGAGAACATCAACTATTACATGATGGCTTTTAGTTAGGTCCTGTGAGAAAGACTCAAGTTTAGGATTGAGCCTTATTTATCTAAGGCAGAGAGAAAAAAAATACTGCTTTGTTATAAATGACCATTTTTGCTTACAGACTGCAATCGAATATGACAGAAACTTCAATAATCCGGAGCCATTAAGGGTGGAAAAGCCCCCAAAGAATGTTGATGCCAATGGAGGCAAGAAATGGAAAAGACGGGCACTTAGAAGAAGTCTGAACACACCCAGGCCTCTCTCAAGAAATTCCTGCCTGCTTAGAAGGATAATTATCCCACTTTGCTCCTCCAGCACTACTATGCCATTCCACCCACACACCCACCCCCTCCAGCCCCCTTGCAACACCAGTGGCTATTGTTTCAAATTGTTCTCAGGGAGAAACCAAAATGGAGGCCATTAAGGGAGGAGATTACCAAGGCCTATTACCAAAACACAAAAATAGCCATATTGGAATCTAGATGCAAAGACTGCAGTTTTACATGACCTCTGGCTTTGGAGTTTTTTCCATCATGGAACTGGAGACATACAAATAGACTGCAAGCTTACTAAGAAGTAAAGGAAATTGTATTGTGAGAGAAACCTTAAATCTAGAGAACAAAACCAAGGCTAATTACCCCTGTAACAGGTAATGGAGAAGCCTGAGTAGCTTAATACAACGAATGTTTATTTTTCACTTTTGTAGAGTCCAATAGCAGTATTCCTGATCAGCAGGTGGTCTTCTACACGGTCATTTAGTTACTCAGACTCTTTCCATCTCATGGCTCTCTTATGTATTCTCCAGGGTCTTAGAGTCCTTTCAGTGCAGCCATAGGAGGAAAAAGAGACCAGAGAAGGCTTACCTGGTTCTTAACCACATTGTTAAGTGATTCACATCACTTCCACTCATAGTTCAATGAGATAGTCATATGACTTTACCAAGATTAACAGGGATGCTGGGAAATATAGTCCCTGACTATATAGCTACTTCCTAGCAACAACTTTACATAACAGAAGAGGATCCCAGCTGTTTGCTGGTGAAAGCTAGTTATCTCTGCCATAGCAAGTGATTTTTCAACACCCACTGTATCAAGAAGCAGAATACTAAAGAGGTATGGTCCCTAGAAGGATTATCCTCCCCATTGTCCATTACAGATATGGCATGGAAGAACAATGGATGAGAGATTCTCCAAGAGCAGAACATATGGCAGCCAGATGGGTTGATCAAAGAACTTTTTCTTCTCTCGTGGTAGGAAGCCTTTGCTATTCCTGTCCAGCAAGATACAATATATCCAATGAATTGGAGACCACTGTGTGTTTGCCATAGTCATTTTTCCAAATATAAGTTTTTTCTTTTTCTATTATAAATTAAGTACTTTGTAGCTAATTTTATCATGTGGCCTTAGGTTGCTAGACCATGAAGAACTATATTGCTACAAGCTGGGGAAACATGCTTTATCCTGCTATCTTGGACTTGAAGTTATCAGCAGTAACTAGATGATCTTTGGATCATCTCTCTTTGGGGAGGAAGTGAGTACATTTGTGGTGGGAAAAAATATTGTTGCATTGAGTAGGCATAAACACTTTTAAAGGCATATGTAGAAGAGGAATGTTTGGGGACATCAACAGAAGAACAGGGATGTGTTGTATGTCCCCTGTTTCCATTACCCAGGACATATCCACCTTTCCTCTGATAACCATAGTCCCATTTTCTAAAGTGGAATCATCTTTTTGTGCCATTCATGTGTTACTAAAAGACTCAACTTCTGGGATGGGCTTCTGATTCAGACCAGGCCAATCTGAGCATCTTTGCTGGGCAACAGTGTTTGGTTTAGGAATGGACACAATTTTTGCGGGTAGTGAGGACAGTGTGAGCTTAGAGCTGCTGGTTGCTGATTTGTGGAGCCTGAGAATGAAGCCAACAGCAGAGGAAACAGCCAACATATCAGGGAGAATCCCAATCTTGATAACGTAATTTGAACTTTTCATTCAATCTTGAACTTTTCAGTTATGTGAGCCAATAAATTCTCTTCCCTATTTACGCCAATTTGAGTTGGATTTTATGTCACTTGCAACCTCAGATCCTTACTGAATCAATACTAAGTTGTGTGAGGGTAGATCCATAAATAAATATACATAGGAAGAAGTGAACATGAATATTCTTGAGGGGCAGATCCAACTAAAATTGAAGGGGTAGATTGAGGAGTAGTTTATAGGGTAAGAGGGAACTAGATGGGGGCAGAAAAAAATCAGTCAGAAGAGTAAATTTAATGCACTAGAAAAATATAGCCATGAAATTATTGAAGCATGAAGAGATGTGCTAAAAGTAAAGATTTAGAATGATTATTCTCACAGGTGATTGGAACAGAGCCAGAAGGAAGTCAGAAATACCATCTACAACTGTTCTTCCTGCTCTTCGCACAGCATTCACACTGGCCTCCTTGCTTCCTACTAATTCAAACTCACCATTCTCCTGCCTCCAAACCTTTGCACTTCTTCTTGTCTCTGCTTGGAAAGTTCTTCCCCCAAACTTTTGCTTGGCTTTCTTCCTCGTTTCATTCAGACCACTATTTAAACATAACTTCTCAAAGAGGCCCTTCTAGATCAACTTAGCTAAAATATAAACACACTACTTCCACGTGCATCCTTGTGTGTCCTTCTACTCTGCTTTGTCTCCACAGCACTTAGCGCTACATGACATTATATTGTATATTTATTTGTTTATGTAAATGTATAGTCTGTCTCCCCCACTGGAGGAATTGCAATGAGTGCAGGTACTTGTTTTATTCACTGATGTATCCTTGGTAAGTACAACAGAGCCTGGCACATAGAAAGTCCCCAGTGAAAGCTTGCTTGATGATGAATGAATGAGTGAAATGCAGTAAATGAGATGGGGGGAAAAAAATCACAAGAGGGGTGAGCTAGTCTCTTAAATTCCTAGAACATTCCTATCATTTCAGCCAAAAACTCTGCTTAAAGCTCCCACTTTTGCTCCACCTCCGCAAGGGAAAGGGAATTAGAGAAGTTTACTACTGCTAAAGCAAGGACTTAAGATATTCTTCGTTCCCGGACGATTCTGGTAAGAATGCTATTTTCTCCTGAGTTACCCCGTTAAGAAGACACATCTCCAAATCCCAGACTGCACAGGGTTCTTTCACCATCTCAGCTCCAAGTAGAGCTCTGAGAGAAAAACGAAGTGGTGGTGTCTAAAAGTCTCAAAGGTTCCAAAATAGTTTTCTTCCCGGGGATCGGCAACCAGGTGAATTTCAGAATAACAACGTGGAGAGGGCAGGAGTCACATGCCAGGCGGAAAAGGGAACCGGGGGCAATCTTCACGGATCCTTCGCTACCACCCAACCTTCTAGCGCGGCCTGCACAGAAACCAGCACGCCGACACTTCAAGGCATAGTGGTGCTTTCACCAAGTTTCCCTCCCCGGCGTCTTCTCCCCACCCGCCCCTCCCACTGCAGGCTCAGCCTCCGATTTCCGCTGATCCCGACTGGAGGGAGCCCGGAATCCAATTACGTTTCCCAAGGGAGCGCAATCCACCCGTCTGGTCGCGAGGAGGGGGCGGGGGGTCGAGGAGCCGCGGAGGACGCCCCTCCCCCGCCGCCCGGGCCTCTGGGCCCCCGCAGCCCCGGGCGGGGTAAGCACAGCCTTGGAGGGGCACACGGCACCGCCGCCGGGACTATTTGTCCTTCCGCGCGGGCGCTGCGGTCCGGAGCCGAAGTCGACCCGGCTGAGTGGCAGGAGATTAGCCAAGGGTTTCCCCCGCCGCGCGCCCCCGGCCAATCGGCGCCGCGCGGGCGGTGCTCGGGGGCCGCGCACACGCGCATTCCAGAATCCACGCCTCACCCGAACATCCTCACCCCCGCGCACGCTCTCCTTCCCGCCCCGCCTTCCCGGCTCCACGCGCGCGGCTCCTCGGGGCCTTTTCCCAGGTCTGGGCCTGGACCGTGGTTTCTGGGCTCCTCGGTGCTACTCGCCAAAGTGAAAGTGAAATGAGGAAGGACGGCCGAGTGGTCTGCAGGAGAAGAGTAATTAGTGTGAACCATCTGTGTCAAGGTTCACATTAAGCCTCACCACCCTCAGGCTCGCTTAAAAGACTGGAGTGAAACTGCGGAGACTGCCGTTGAGGAGGAAGAAAGAGGACAGCCCTCCTGATTCTTTAGAGATTGGGTGGAGAACTCTTCCCATATCATTGAGTGTTCTCTAGTCAGAGGACCTTAAACTGCTGGATTTCTCACTTGGTTTTCAGCTGTGGTCAGAACACTTGATATAGCCTTTCTCCCTCTCGGGGGAAAGAAAACAACATCTCTCCTGCACACGTTGTCAGACTCATGAGGCCACAACTGACATACATGCTGGAAGGAGAAAGTGCTCTATGGTGCCTTGTTTTCTCTTTTGAATTACGTCCTCCTGAGACTGTGGCTGACCCTAGGCCCATGGCGTTCCTGCATGTGATTGACGTGCGTGATTAGCAGGCTAGTGAGAGAACCAGGGAAATTGCTGTCAAAACAATTACATACAGGGACATCAGAACAATGGCTTGAGAGCCCCCAGGGACTTAGAGACCATCCTAGCTCTGCCACGCATGCCCCCTGGGACCGTGGCCAAGTCACATCATCTCTTTGTGTCTTCGGTTTCTTCCTGGTAAGTTAAATAAAACTATTTATTCTACCACTCCCAATCTCAAAGTATATTATAAAAATAAACTTAGATAACCGAGGTGAAAACATTGAAGGTTTTGTTTTGTGGGGGAAGGTGGTGGTGGTAGTTGAAAGACACTCTCTGAACAGAAGAGTCTGTGAAAGGAAACCGTTGGACCTTCAGCCCACAGCCTGCTCATTAAATTAAACTTAATACGCATGTATTGACACTAACTGTAGATGCAGAGTTCTAAGCTTGGTGCTGTGTGATCTTCATAAGAGTTCTGTATGTTTACTGAAAAAAATCCTCGTATTAAGTGGTCCCTTGCAGTTCAAACCTGTATTGTTCAAGGGTCAATGCTAACTCCTGCATTCAGACTTTATCCCATGCCTGTGCCAGTTCCCATCACTAAGTCTTGACCATTTTAATTCTGTTTCTGCTCAAGGGCCACAAAGCCTTGCTAGATATTGGTACAGAATGGTGCTGTGCTTGGAGCTCCCCACTTGAGCCGAAGCTGTGGCTTGGGGTTCAGACACACCTGGGTATGTCTGAGGAACTGATGGGGCAAGGCACCAGAAGCCTGTTTACTGGAGTGAATGAGGAGCTTCCTGAGACAGAACATGTCCTCAGGAAAAGAGTCAAACACACTGAGCTTGAGCCGGAAACAAAGACTAAGTCTTGAGAAGGGAGAGGTCCCTTTACATCCAGTCCTGTGTCTCCTGGCCCTTGTCTGAGTCCAGTAGGAGTGGGGAAGGGATAAGAAGATGGAGGCTATGGGTAAAAGCTGAAATATCTGTTTCAAACTTTTCAAGTCCCACATTTCACATTCGTAACACATGCTCTCACCTTTATTAGAAAAGTCAAGCTATCAACATAAGTGCAAGCAACAGAAAACCAGACTGGAGGCAGCTTTTGAAAAATAAGGAATTTATTATCCCATCAAATAAGAAGTTTGGAGGAAGGTGGTTCCTTTACTGGTTAATCGAGCAACTCAAGTATGTCACTGAGGCCCCAACTAGATTTCTTCTTTCTACTCTGGCATCCTCAGACAATGGTAATTTCTCCTGCTATCTCCCTTCAAGGCAGCATCATAGCTTCAGCATTTCTTGGCATCAAATGCAGTCAAGGGAATCCAACAAAGAGTGATGTTGTCTCCCACTTCTTTCTTTCTGTCTCTGTCTCTTTCATAATAAAGGAAGGTTAACCTTTCCTAGAGGCCTCTAGTAGAACTGAGTCCCATTGGGCAGACTTGTGTCAAACACACATCCTAAACTAATTACTTGTTGAAAGAACGATGCCAAACATAATCTACCTTGCATGCTGGGAAGAGAAATTACCTTCCTTGAGCATGCAGGAGGGCATAATCCAAACAACATCAGATGTTGCGGCTTAGGTCTCAAAAGTTTCCTTCATTTTTCTCTACTTCAAAATGTTTTTGTATCTACTCTCCTTCATTACTTCTAAAGTTTTAAATCTTCCTTCATATTCTGTCTTTACTAGTTCAATGGAGAGGTAATCTGGCTCCATTTCAAGACTTGGCTTTCCGTCTATCTACCTATCTAAGACCTTGCTCTTATCCTAGCCACTCACAGTGGTCCCTAAGCCACAAGCCATCACTTGCAGGCTGTTCTACCTAGCACTCCATTAGTGAGAATTAGAGGAGATCTGAAGCCCCTTTTGTTGTCTCAGGAGAACCCAGGTTGAAAGATGCAAGAACTCGTCTAAATTCTATCAGGTGAGGGTGGAGAGGTGAAGAACAAGGGCAAGCTTTTTCTTTCCCAGCAGGGTTCTTTACCCAGAACTTTTATGTCTGGCTCAGCAATCTGTGAGTGCCACGTGGTATCCTCAGCTACTTGGTTTCAGACTGCTTCCATTTCACCTTCTCCCTCCCCATTAGTACTGATCTCCTGGAGATTGGGTCCCACTCTACTATTCCAAGTCACAAGCTGCAGGAACTCTGATAATGGCTTGAACCTGAAACTTGTTCCATTTCTTTCCTGTACTCATATTCATTCATTTATTTCATTTAACGGATATTCAGTGTTGACTCTCTTCCAAGTGTTGTGTTATGTGCTGGGAAGATGCTGGTGAATAAGTCAGAGCTCCTTGCCTTCAATGAGTTTACATTCTGGTGGGGAAACTTGGCATGAAATTCCAGGTTATCTCACAGGGACCAGAATGGAAGTAAAACTTTGAAAGCAAGGCCAAGTCATTAACTCTGCAGCATAACCCATGTTTTAATCCTTCACAGACAGCTACCATTATTAGTCTAAATTATTTTGATCTTTACACAGCTCAAAACATATCACATCTTTTCACAGAGGCCATTGTTTCAGACAATTACAGTTTCCAACAATATAAACACCACATAGGGCAAGGCACTTACGGTACAGTAGGCTTTATTAATAACATGCCTTGTCAGCTGAACAGACTAGGCTATAGATGGATGATTACAGCAAAAATGGAGGCTGTATCTGGTTCAAGTTTATGTATCATCAGAGTTGTTACCCTATCTCTGCTCACAGTCAGGGACCTGCCAGATCTTATTCAGCAGAATGGTTTGGAGATGCAATGTCAGAGATAAAAATATTTACTGTTGCTTACCTTCCTTTGGCTATGCTTGCCTGAGGATGTATAGTAAAAGTCAAATTTTAATTTTTTAAAATGTTTTCAAAATTCACTCAGGTTTGTTATTCCTACTTCATTTATAGTAGAAAATACGTTCTCCAAAAAAGTGCTACACTAGATTGAAAATAAACCTGCTTATATATTTTCTACTAATAGCACTTCTGCTTCAGAGGGTGCCATGGACCCTCAGTGTCTAATTTATCTTGACAGTGTCTGAAGTGGAAGTAAACTGATTCAGACTGCAGGTCCTGAAATATGAGTTAGGGAAGGTGGATATAGCACAAGTGAAATGAGAGCATTTAAATGAAATATGAACTCCAGTCAATCTGAATGAATTCCCATAGCACCTCAGTCCAGGAAAAAAACTGTAAGGGTTTTAATCCTCACTCAAGCCATGACAAAGTGCATGACCCTAAGTGAGGCAGTTAATTAATTACTGTGTCTTGGTGTCCCCATTTTTATGACAGGGTTAATCAGACCTGTAGTGCACCTGCACTTGAGTTCAGAAGAAAAGAGAATTACACGCTTTCTGAAATGTAGCTGATAATTATCAATCAGTTATCAACAGGAATTTATTGAGCCCTCCATCTACCCATTATTATACGTCCAGGGCCTAGCAAGTATCCTACACATAAACGCTAAAGAAATCTTTGTTGCATGAATGAATGAGAAAATAAATCAATGAGCCATGAACTACTGCATGCCAGGTCCTTTGCTATGGAAGACTCGAGATTCATCCCTGCCTTTAAGAAACTAACCTTCTAGTGAAACAAGACATACACAGATAAAAATATACTTAACAATTAAGGTATGAAATGCCAAATGAATGTTATAATCCATTATCTTCAAACTAGAATTTCCAGATTCTTAGCTTCATTATGAATTCTTCCTTAAAATTGACCTACTTGAGAATATGCCTAGAAATATTGCATAGAAATGTTAGAGGATGTTTAATAAAAGACTTTAAAATATAGAAATCTATTTCAGTAGGATAATATTCTGTAAGGAAGTGGAATTGAAATATAAGTTCAAGGGGGGAAAAGAAAGACATAAAACTGTTAAAGAAGGACTTGTTTATATTACTTCTTTTTGTATTTTTATTGAGGTATAACATCCATACAGTAACATACACAGACCACCACCTAAATCAAGATATAGGTGATGCCCTCCCATCATGACCTTTCTCAGTTAATCTCCTCCTTCCTTGACTCCAGAGTTAACCGTTATTCTGACTTCATACACTATAGAGTGCTGTAGCCTGTTCTTGGAAGTTGTGTAAGTGTAATTATATGGTATGTTCTCCTTTGTTCCAGGCTTCTTTTGTTCAACATTATGTCTGTATGATGCATCCATTGTTGCATACATCAGAGTTCATTCTTTTTAATTATTTCAAAATAGCTATTCTCAAAGTGGGGTCTGAGAACTCCTGGAGGGGGGTACCTGAGAGTTTTCTGGGGGGGTCCATGAGTCAAAATTATTTTCATAATCATTTAGGGTTTTATTTATTTGCCTTTTTCAGTGCATTGACGTTTTTGTTGATGGTACAAAAGCAATGATGGTTAAAACTCCTGGCACCTTGGCATGACTATTTTTTCCTTAGATTCATACTCTTGATGTCTTTCTGAAATATCTTTGCTTAACCCAAGGACATAAATATTTTCTATGATACTCTTTTCTATAAGTTTTATGGTTTTAGGTTTTACAAGTAGGACTATGATCCATTTTGAGTTAATTTTGGCATATGGTGTGACTTTAGGATTGATAGTCCCTCTGCTTTTTTAAAAAAAATATGGATACCCAATATCTAGTTGTAACAGTACTACTTATTGGAAAGACTACTCTTTCTCTGTTTCTCCATTGAATTAACTTGGCAGTTTTGTCAAAACACTCCCTCCCGCCCCACATACACACACATATACACGTGTGTGGGCACACTCTGTTTCTTACTTTGTATTCAGTTTCATTGATCTATATGTCTATCCTTTCACCAATACCACAATTTGGGGAGAATTGTTATGTTAACAATACTGAATCCTCTGATCCATGAAGGTTGTATATCTCTCTTTTATTTAGATATTTTTTACTTTCTTTTAACTATGTTTTGCAGTTTCCAATATAAAGATCTTTTGTTAGACTTATTCATAATTTTTTTGGTGCTATTGTAAATGGAATGGCTTTTTAAGTTTCATTTTCCAAGTTTGCTGTAGTATATAAGGATATATCTTTAATGTTTACTTTTGGCAGATTCTTGTATATGAACCCTGTATCCTATGACCTTGCTAAATTTACTTATGGGTTCTAGTAACTGTTTTCTAGACTCCCTGTGATTTTTAACATTAATAATTATATAATTTGCAAATAGAGACAGTTTACTTCCTTTTTTTAAAATATGGATTTAATTAATTAATTTATTTATTTATTTTTGGCTGTGTTGGGTCTTCGTTTCTGTGCGTGGGCTTTCTCTAGTTGTGGCAAGCGGGGGCTACTCTTCATCGCGGTGCGCGGGCCTCTCACTATCGTGACCTCTCTTGTTGTGGAGCACAGGCTCCAGACGCGCAGGCTCAGTAGTTGTGGCTCACGAGCCCAGTTGCTCCGCGGCATGTGGGATCTTCCCAGACTAGGGCTCGAACCCGTGTCCCTTGCATTAGCAGGCAGATTCTCAACCACTGTGCCACCAGGGAAGCCCAATTTACTTGTTTTTTTATCTTAATGTCATTTATTTCTTTTTCTTTCCTTCTTACAGTGACTAGGACCTCTAGTACAATGTTGAATAGAAATAGTTATAATGGTATATTTGCCTTGTTCCCATTGTAGAGGAAACAATTCTATCTTTCACCATTAATTATGCTATAGATGCCATATATTCATTTGAAGAAGTTCCATATTATGTTTGGTTTGCTGGAAGTTTTTATCAGGAATAAATGTTGGATTTTTTCAAATGCTTTTTCTGTATCTATTAAAATGATCATATAGGTTTTCTCCTTTTGTCTGTTACTATAGTGAATTAACAATTGATTTTAAAATCTTAAACTAATCTTGTGTTACTGGGATAAATCCTACTTAGTTTTGAAGGTTTATTCTTTTTTTATACTATCGACTTGGTCTGTTAGTGTTTTGTTAAGGATTTTGCCTCTGTATCCATGAAAGATAGTAATCTGTAGTTTTTTTTACCATCTTTGTCAGGTTTTGGTATTATGCTTATGTTGGTGTATTAGTTTGCTAAGATTGCCATAACAGAATACCACAGACTGGGTGTCTTAAACAACAGAAATTTCTTTTCTCACAGTTCTGGAGGCTAGAAGTCCAAGATCAAGTTGTGGGCAGGTTTGGTTTCTCATTAGCCTCTCTCCTTGGCTTGCAGATGGCTGCCTTCATGCTGTGTCCTCAGATGGCCTTTTCTCTGTGCAAGCACATGCCCGTGGTGCCACTCCTTCTTCTTTTAGGGGCAACAGTCATATTAAATTAGAGACCTACCCTAACAGTATCACTTTAACTTAATCACCTCTGTAAGGATCTTATTTCCAAATATGGTTATATTCTGAGGTAATGAGGGTTGGGAATTCAACATATTAATTTTCTGGGGGACACAATTTAGCCCATAACACTTGGCCTCATAAGATGAGGTGAATAGTGTTCTCTCCTCTCTTTTCTGAAAAACATTTGTATAACTGGTGTTTTCACCATTGAAACTGTCTGGCCCTGGAGTTTTCTTTTGGGGAAGGTTTTTCATAATAAATTCAATGTGGTTATTAGATGTAAGCCTATTAGATTTTCTGCTTTTCCTTGTATATATTTTGATACAATGTGTATTTTAAGAAATTTGTCTTTTTCATCTATGTTGTTGAATTTGTTGGCATAATGTTGTTCATAGTGTTCTCTTATTATTTTTCTAACGTCTTAGGATCCATGCTGACAGCCTCTTTGTTTTAAAATCTTGTTTTAAACAGGCCTATTTTAAAGAACTGAAGAAGAAAAAAATAAAAATTCATTTGGTTATTATGGATGCTTGGCTCTTCTGTATATAATTTAAAGTTAGTTTGTCATTTTCTATAAAAAGGCTGGGATTTTGATTCAGAGTGCATTGAATCCATACACTTGTTTGGGGAAAATTGCCACCTTAACAATATTAAATCTTTAGATCCATGAACATGGTATATCTCTTTGTTTATTTACATCTTCTTAAGTTTCTCTCATGGATATATTGCAGTTTTCAGGATAGAAATCTTGCACAAATTTTGTTGGATTTATTTTTAAGTACTTTATATTTTTTGAAAATTATATTGTTATTTACATTTCAACTTTCAGTTGTTAATTGCACATATTTTTATATATTAGCATGGTATCCTGTGAACCTGCTAAACCCACTTATTAATTCTAGCAGGTTTTTCGTAGATATTGCTGAAATTTTTTAATGTATATAATTATGTCATCTGTGAATAAAGACAGTTTTTTTTTTCCTGTCCAGTTCATATGCTTTTTTTTCTTTTTCTTCTCCTACTACACCGACTAGATTCTTGAGTACAGTATTGAGTAGAAGCAAGGAAAGCAGATATCCTTGCCTTGTTTTCAGTCTTTGGAGGGAAAACATGTAGCCTTTTATCATTAATTATGATATTAGGAATAACTAGTAAATTTACTAGTCTTTTATCAGGTTGATGAAGTTCCCTTTTGTTCCTGTGTTGCTGAGATTAGTGCATGTCTTCTTAATTTTCTTTGTGCTTAAATGGGAAGTACACATAAATTACTTCTGTGTATATATGTATGATGATTGTCTCAGGAGAAAGCACTTGTGCAATTGAGTTGTGAACTGAAATGGTTGCTTTTCCATAGAACACCATTTTTACCTAAAAGAACCAAGAACAAACTATGATTACTCAGACTTAGATATTTGGCAGGTATTTTGTCAAAAAATATGTTGTGAGCCTGCTCCTCCAAGGCAAACAACTGACTATATTTGCGGACATTGTTAAAATTTGCATTTCCAGACAAAAATTAGAAATTTGGAATGTTTATATTCACTTAACATCCTCCCAGGACTTCATGACATTTCTGTTGAGATTGGTGGTGATGTGAACAAATGTGATTTTTCTGCTATACAATGAAGTGTGTCAATATTTGGAATATTTTGGTGAACCAATATTTTAAGAAACTACCACTTATCAAGCTTTTTTTAAAAAATTAATTAATTAATTAACTAATTTTATTTTTGGCTGCGTTGGGTCTTTGTTGCTGCGTGCGGGCTTTCTCTAGTTGCAGTGAGCGGGGGCTACTCTTGGTTGCGGTGCGTGGGCTTCTCATTGCAGTGGCTTCTCTTGTTGCGGAGCGTGGGCTCTAGGTGCGCAGGCTTCAGTAGTTGTGGCACGCAGGCTCAGTAATTGTGGCTCGCGGGCTCTAGAGCGCAGGCTCAGTAGTTGTGACGCACGGGCTTAGTTGCTCCGCGGCATGTGGGATCTTCCTGGACCAGGCTCGAACCTGTGTCCCCTGCATTGGCAGGTGGATTCTTAACCCCTGCGCCACCAGGGAAGCCCACACTTACCAAGTTTTGATGTAGTATTAAAGAAGACTGTTTGCAATTTTCTGAAAAGGCTATTGGAATAATCCTTCTCTTTTCCACTATATGTCTTTGTGAGGCCAAATTTTCTTCATATACTTCAACCAAATAACATATTATGACTGATTGAAAACAGAAGCAGGTATTAGAATCCAGTTGTCCTCTATTAAGCCAAACTTAAAGAGATTTGCAAAATTTTAAGTAATGCCACTTCTTCTTACTAATATTTTTGTTTAGAAAATATAGTTGTCATAAAAATATGTACATTAACATATAATGGATTTATTATTGTTACTTTTTAATTGTGGTAAAATCTACACAACATAAAATTTACCATTTTAACCATTTTTAGGTGTATAGTTAAGTGGCCTTAAGTACATTCACATTGTTGTGCAACCATTACCACCATTCTTTTCCAGAACTTTTTTAATCTTCCCAAACAGAAACTTTTTAACATTAAACAAAAGCTCTCCATTTGCCTCTCCCTCCAGCCCATGGCAATGGCCATTTGATATTCTGTCTCTATGAATCTGACTACTCTAGGTACCTCCTATACATGGAATAATATTTTTCCGTTTGTGTCTGGTTTGTTTCACTAGCATAATGTTTTCAAGATTTATCCATGTTGTTACTTTTATTTTAAAATTAAATTAATACAAAATTTAAAAAATCTTTTGGTCTTAATTTTTAATATGACAGATATTGATAGAAACACCTAAATAGACTAAAACAATTTAGTGTCCTCAATTAAGTTTTAAGAGTATAATGGGGTCCTGAGACCAAAACGTTTGAGAACCATTGCTGTATAATATCCCTGTGTATGTATGCTTGTACGTACCATAATTTATTTACCCGTCTACTGCTGAGGAACAGTTAGTTGATTTCTCTTCAGCTTTTAATTATTATTGATAAAGTTGTTATGAATATTCTTGTACATATCCTGTGGAGGACCTCTACACCAGTTTCTCTCTAAGAGAGAAGTCTAGTATGTCTAGGAGTGGTATGGCTGAATCTTTGTGCCTTTTTATTTATTTATTTTTAATAAATTTATTTTATTTATTTATTTTTGGCTGTGTTGGGTCTTCGTTGCTGTGCACGGGCTTTCTCTAGTTGCGGTGAGTGGGGGCTACTCTTTGTTGCGGTGCGTGGGCTTCTCACTCCAGTGGCTTCTCTTGTTGCAGAGCATGGGCTCTAGGCACACAGGCTTCAGTAGTTGTGGCACACGGGCTCAGTAGTTGTGGCTCGCGGGCTCTAGAGCGCAGGCTTAGTAGTCGTGGCACATAGGCTTAGTTGCTCCGTGGCATGTGGGATCTTCCTGGACCAGGGATCGAACCTGTGTCTCATGCATTTGCAGGCGGATTCTTAACCACTGCACCACCATGGAAGTCCCTTTGTGCCTTTTTAAAATGGATGGTGGTAGATATGAAATCTCTATTGTATTTAGGTCCCATTGGATACATTTCAAAGAATATTGTGTAATAGATTTATTTTAAATGCTAGTATTTACAATGTGTAGGATGTTTATCCTTTGCATTTGTTTAAACTTATGACAACAAATTTTAGATATCAATTTAAACATGTGTGAGGGCAGATATCATTTAAATACATTATTTTAGGAAGTAAATGAGCAAAGTGTTTTGAAGATTACTAGACAGTAGACCCTTTAGGAGTTCAGAAGAAGTACAAGATGATTGAAGGTTGGGGAGGTTTCTTTCTCTGTCCCTCCTTTCCTCCCCCTTTGCTCTCTTCCTCCTTACTTTTCCTGTTATCTGACAAATATTTACTCAACAACTATTATATACCAGGCACTCTGCTAGGCATTGGGGATATGGCTGTGGACAAGACAGACAAGGATTTGACTCACAGTCTAGTGAGGGAAACAATCCACATGAAAACAAGCTACTGAAATGACTAAAAATTGTGTTAAATATCATGAAGGAAACAAATGAGTCTTATGATAGGGGATAGTGGTGGCACTGGCTGTTATGTCAGGTGGTTCTGGTGGCCTCATGTTGGAAGAGCTAACTGTGCCTAAGAGCCAAGGGAAGATCATTCCAGCAGAGCCTCATACATACTAAGAACATTAACAAGGCTTTGAAGAAGAAAAAGCTTGGAATGTTCCCAAAACTAAAAGCAGGCCACTGCGATGCAATTACTGTCATACTTTGAGTCTTTATACAAAGAAGTTACATAGTTAACCCTTGAAGATGTCTATAAACAAATATGTAGTTAATATAAACTATATAATAAAGTAATAATAAAATTTAGAAAACATACTGTTGGTCATCTTTGAGAAGTGATAGAAGTGAACAAGCCTCTACTTTCCCCTGAGGACAGAGACAAGGAAGGAAGGTTCAGGAAAAAACAAAAAGTTACTTTATCTGCATCAGTATCAGCACTGCTATCATCCAGGCAAGAGTCAGTCCATTGAGAAAAAGATTGTATTTTGTTAAGTTTTGTATCTCCAGTACCCAGCATTGTGCTTGATCTGAAGTATATGCTTAATTCATGTATGTTTTAAGGGAGGGAGAAACTGGAGCTAACATTTTTATTTAGTTCCAACTCCTGTACTGGAGCCAGTTAAACAAAATTAAAAGACAAATAGAATCCAGGGGGAAAAATGCAGCATCTGCAACAAACTATAGGTTGATGTGCTTAATAGACTTTATAAATTGGCATATTGGTTAAGAGCATATTCTGGAGTGCGAAAGATATACTGCAATGAAGGCAAATTAAGTGTTTTAAGTGTTTTAGTTGGCCAAATTGAGTGTTTAGTTGGCCAAGGGAAGTCAGAACTTAGAGAAAGAAAGAGAGACAGACAGACAGAGAATGAATGAATGAGAATGGGAATATGATGGATCTGTGATGTCTGTGAAGGTCATTCCTAATTTGGTGCCCCTAGAGCTGGCCTTCAGATGTTCCTTTACCATGTTTGTTCTCTTTTTCTGATCTCATACTGAGGGTGAAAATATAAATGGAAGAGACATATCCCTTCCAAACTGTCCAGCCTCAGAGACAATGACAGAGGCCTGAGTAATCTGTGAATTGATAACTTCCTGAAGTGCATACTATCTCTTAAAAAACTTAGTCGTAATTTGTGCTGACACACAAGTATATTGTGTGTATTTATTATAATAATTGTATTCATTACATAATATATATTCATTACATATTATACTCCTCTAAATTTTGAGGAAATGAACTAATTTTTGCACTATGTGATTTTTCCAGTTTCAACCAAGCTAATTTCTGACAAGTTAATTTGTTCAACAAGATTGGGTACCTTGTAGGTGCCTCTGGTACAGGGGTAACAGGTACAGTAGGGGTGAATAAAACAAGTGAAGTCTATGACTTTATAGAGCTTTATACTACATGGGAGTGAGGTAGGACAGATAATAAAAAGATAAGAAAATAAATAGCATAATAGAATGAGACATAATGATAGCTTTGGGGAAGAAAAATAGAGCAAGGAAAGGAGCTCAATTAATGTGTGATCAGTGTTGGGAGAAGCAAGGTGGGGCAAAGAGTGATGGGAGAGCTTGCTTGAGTCCAGCCAAGAACTCACTGCCATGAGGAACCTGACCCTACCCATCCTCACAGTTCCCAGGCTGATTTTCACTTAATCAGTGTGAATTTGTCAGGGCAAGACCTGGAAATCAAATGGTAATAATAGCTGGTATAAATGCCTGGAAATAAAAATGTCTCAAATGTCATCAATTTCTACCTGTGCTTTCCAATTTGCTGACAAACCAACAGCTGAAGTTAAAAAATACAGTACCAAATGGTTTATTGTAATAATGAGATGGTTGGTTTGAAGGAATACTTGTCTAATAAATAAGATTTGAAAAAAGCAACCCTCAGAGGACTAGAGCTAGTACTAGTGTTAAACTGGTTTTGTTTATACTGGTGCCCTTGAAAAGTTTCTTACCAACCATCTCAACCAATGAAAAACTAATACCAAAGCCAATGGTTAATTCTGTGTCCTAAGCTTACTCTTAGTTCATCCCAAAGCACTCTCTCCTCCGCATTCATCCCCTCCTCTTTCCTTCCCCGTTCTCCATTTTCTATCTAGATTTTATGTAATCTCATCCAGAGCCATCATCATCTATATGCTGATGACTGTAATTTTATTCAACATTATTTTCTCTTCTGAGCTCTATGCTAGTATATCTGTTTACTTGATTTCTTCACTTGTATGTCTAATAAGTATTTCAAATTAAACATGGTTAAAATAGAAAACTTGGTTTCCATCTGCTTTCTCCAATTCCCAAATATGGACTTCCCTAAATCTTTTCCATCTCAATAAATTATATCTGTCATTTATCCACTTTCTTGGTATAAATATCTTGATTTCTCACTTTAATTCATACCCCACATTCAGTCCATTAGGAAGTTTTATTGGCTCTAACTCCAAATTATATTGGCAACCAGCCATTTCTCACCATCTCTACTTCAATAGCCCTAGTAAAAGATGTCATTATATCTTGCCTAGTCTACTGGGAGAACATCCTAAGTGGTCTCCCTTCCCAGTGCATGTGAGCCAAGGCTTCTGGGCTTAGAGGGAGTTGAGGCCTTGTTGAGAGCATGAGGCTCAGAGTGCATGGTGTGTGCATTGGAAGGACAACGCTGAGGTGGTCACTAGGCCTGAGCTGGGGTCTGCAAGGTTGCTGAGGGACTGTGGGCAGTTGGAGAAGAGCCTGAAGTCTCTCCCCACACATTTGCACCACTAATAGATGGTGCAGCAGGAACTAGAAAAAGCAGTATGCAACAATCAGGAACCAGGAAGAGAAGCCCTCTTCCTCCTGCAATGTCCCTCCTGTGCTCTCTATAGATAAAGTTTAACATGTGCTCATTGTAAGGGAGAAATGTTGCAGAGCAGGTACTGAAGGGTGAATTTAGAGCTGAGAAGGAATAAATTGATAACTGGTACAAACTCTTTCAAAATAATAAATAAATCTTAGTTATCTTCACAAGTCACCGCAGTATAAGACTTATTATTACCTTCTTTCTGGGATTATTCATAGATTATTAGTGGAACTGGAAATTAAATCTAGAATGTTCAATTTCCATGTCTTTGTTCCCATTCTTATGTGGAGTTTCTTCTTTGAACATCATTGATACAATTAATAAGAAAAAATCCAACAATATATGCCAGAAATGGAAAAAAAGATGCCTAGGCACCAAGTATCTGGGTCCCTGAGGCCACATATAGCAAATGCTTGGGTGGAGGGCTGGACATGGGCAGCAGTGCTTGATGGTTAGATAATTAATGAAATGCTTTTTTCAAACTGATATTCTCCAAAGAATAAGAGTCTATATACTTTCCTGTGTCAATCCCTCTTTAAGAGCAGAACTAGTCTGTGAGCCCAGATTAGTTCATCACAATAGACACCTAGCAAAAAACAAGTCTCTAAGGGTTATGCTAGGGGAAGGTAAGGTTTGAGGGAAGATTTAGGATGGGGGTGTTTATTTGTGTCCCTCCAAAATTCGCATACTGAAGTCCTAACTCCTAGTGTGTCTGTATTTAGAGATGGGGCATCTAAGGAGGTAATTAAGGTTAAACGAGGTCATAAGGGTGGGGTTCTGATCTGATAGGATTAGTGTCCATATAGAAGAGATACCAGAGAACTGCTGTCCACCCTCCACCCCCATCCCCATGCACTCACCAAAGAAAGGCCATATGAGGACCCTGCAACCCAAGGGGAGAGCTCTCACCAGATACGAACCCTACTGGCTTCTTGATTTTAGATTTCTAGTCTCCAGAACTGTGAGAAAATAAATTTCTGTTGTTTAAGCCCCCCAGTCCATGGTATTTTGTGATGACAGCCCTATCAAACTCCTACAGGAGGTAAGAGTAAAAGGTACTATCTAAAGGGCAAGCTGGGGGCGAGGGGTAGAGTGCCACAGACAGGCAAGGAGCAGCATGAGTTTTCCAGACATTTGTGTATTTTGGGGGTAGGGGAAGAGACATGGTAAAAGAGGAGAGTGGAAGGATAGCAAAAAGAAATTCTTTCACTATGCTACCATTTTGCTTAAAACTGGCCTTTTTAACCGATGAAGGGAAGTGGGCTCAGGGTATCCCCAAAACATATTAACACCCTCACGTTTTTCTACTTGGCTTTAGAATTATTTTTTTTTACTTTCATCTGAATATAAGTCTATAGCAGTTTTCTTTTTTAAATAATTAATTAATTAAATTTCTATTGTCATAGTTTAAATATTATATGTTTCAGGTGTACAACATAGTGACTCACAATTTTTAAGGGTTATACTCCATTTATAGTTATTATAAAATATTTGCTATATTCCCTGTGCTATACAATATATCCTTACAGCTTATTTATTTTATACATAGTAGTTTATACCTCTGAATCCCCAGCCCTATCTTGACCCTCCCCCTTTCCTTTCCCCACTGGTAACCACTAGCTTGTTCTCTGTATCTGTGAGTCTGTTTCTTTTTTGTTATACTCACTAGTTAGTATTATTTTTTAGATTTATAGCAGTTTTAAAAGTAAGTATCATAAAGGCTTAACTCAGGAGAAGTCAAGAAACTAGTTGTCATTCCATGTAGAGTGCAAGCTCTAAGACCTACTTCCAACCATTAAGCTTCTCCTATATAGAAATGGAACCTCAACTGCCCACTGGCTCTCCTTAGTAAAGAGGAAGGTGGAAGATAATCTGCACTTGAAAGAACTTCTCTACAGAAAAACTCAACACAGGATGTAGAGATATCCATGAGGTCGTGAATTAGGGATAAACTCTCAGTAGTATTCTGATATCAAACCAGCAGATGCTCAGTGAAGCACTGAATGATCAAATGTGGTATAAAGTAAATAGTGTTAGAAATAAGCTTTGTTTCAGACTCTTTCTTTTCTACATTTGGTTTTCCCAGAGACATCTTCACTATACCTCTTCATGAAACCGTGGCCAGTTCAGTAATGCATCCTTAAATTTATTTTCCCTCCTTTTCTGCCTCCTTTGCTTATTTCCTCACTCTTGATGTCCTCAGATTACAAACCTCTCAATGAAGTGCCAGTCCTCAAACTTGCTCAGACTCTGTTTCCTAGACAATCCAAGCTAAGAAAGTAGTCAAAACAGTATCAAAATGAGTGCTTAAGATATTTTGTAAATAAATTGAGTCAAAATTTGCTGCAGATACAGAAATGTGAATAATTATCCTTTGGTAAAACTAAGAATTCTTGGCAATAAAAAGCCCTAAAATTGAGATTTAAAAAAAAGAAACAGGGCTTCCCTGGTGGCGCAGTGGTTGAGAATCTGCCTGCCAATGCAGGGGACACGGGTTCGAGCCCTGGTCTGGGAAGATCCCACATGCCGCGGAGCAACTAAGCCCGTGAGCCACAACTACTGAGCCTGCGCGTCTGGAGCCTGTGCCCCGCAACAAGAGAGGCCGCGACAGTGAGAGGCCCGCGCACCGCGATGAAGAGTGGCCCCCGCTTGCCGCAACTAGAGAAAGCCCTCACACAGAAACGAAGACCCAACACAGTCAAAAATAAATAAATAAAAATTTAAAAAAAAAAAAAAAAAAAAAAAGAAACAAACTTCAGCATTTATGACACTGACATTTTTGGAGAATACTTCCTTTTGTATAGAGTATTCATTATTTGGGATTTATCTGATATTTCCTCATGATTAGATTCAAATTACACATATCTGGCCAGAATATTACATAATGATATTTTGTCCTTCATGGGGTATTGTATCTAGAGATACATGGTGTCCATAATATCACTGTGTTAGTGGTATTAATTTTGATCATGTGGTCAAGGTTATACTTTTTTAAAGTATGCTCTTAAATATCTCTATTTTTTCCATTTGTAACCTTGTCATAACTGGACAGCACTACAACACTAGCAGGCTTTATTATTGCCTCATGCTCCACCCCATCACAACTACCACTAAAATGTAAGCACCACAGAGGCGAGGATTATTGCCTCTTTTATTCACTGATACAAATATTCCAAGCACATGGTACAGTGTCTAGCACATATTTACTGAATGAATGAGTAAAAAGATAATTCTGATTAGTAAAAATGTCTAATAACACAATTTGTTATAAAAAAATTCTTTATGACAAAACATTATTACAGCCATGCTAATTCAGCAGTCCATGGTTATAGTATACAAGAACAGGCTGGAAAATATATGATTAAGGATAATTTAAGCCCTCCCTCCCCATTTTAGCCAATATATCAAACCAAAACGATCAGTTACAAAACTGATTTAGGATGCATTGAAAATTCCCCTTATCACCTCTGGAAGTAATACTAATACAAATGATACGGCTAAAACATGAGTAGAAGGAGGAGGTATGAAAAGGAGAGAACGAATGTTACATGAACACATCTAGATATTACTCACCAGAGCTGAACTTGATCGTAGGAAGACAGGCCTCACTTTGCATAGTTCTGACACGCACGATTTCCTGTTACCATGGTTTAGTTAAATAACCCAGTCCTCCAACATCACAGTTCACATTTCAGTTACCATGGTTCAGTTCAGTCCAGTAGTTGCATAAAGTACAAACTTTGTTGCTAGCTCTTCAGTCCACAAATCACTATGTAAATAACAGATGCACACCATGATCAGTGACCAATCACGCCACTTACTTCAGTCTGTCAGTGACTGGTCACTCTGCATCTGTTATTCAGTTCACAGATAGAGCAAAAGTGTGTAGTTGTGTTACCATCTTGTCTCCAAGTGATAAATCCACATGACATTTTACAAAAATGGACAATCAGAAGAGAGAATTGACCAACAGAGATGAAAGTAAAGCAAATAACCCAAAGTGACATTGCTGGAAGTGAATTTTGTATCAGACGTAAATGGAATTATAGAATAAATAGCTGACAGTGGGAATGTTGACACTGTCACCATTTGAGGGACTCTACATATGCTGCCAGAGGAACTTAGTGAAGGCACATTTATCAACATAAAGAAGGAAAGTAGTTGTGACAAAAAGGATGAAGATGTCCCAGAAGTAATACAGGCCAAACAACCTCCACGTTAAGGGAACTTTGGAGATATTTCACAATATGAATGTGCAAAGGATAAAATGTTGGAAGTTGATCCAAACTTAGGAAGGAGTATGACAATTCACTAGGGCATACAAAAGATCTTCACTCCCTATACAGTAAGTTATCAGCAAGAAGAAGGCAAGCAGTGTTGAAAATACTCAATACATTTTTAACAAATAAAACACTTTAATTCTCAATGTTTCTAGTGCCTTAAATTCCAATATTCTAAGTAAATAATAGCTTTACTATTTTTTTCTGTTCTCTGTACATGTATAACTGACAGAGTTTTAAAATTTCACAAAAATTTTAAAGCTCATGAAGCAATCATAATTTTTCCATTATTTAAATCACTTTGCATAATTTCATCTTGCATGCTCATTTTTTTGGTTCTGCATTGCCATGCAAAATAAAGATTGCCTTTATTGCATTCAAGGTAAAGTGCAAGTTAAATGCTCAGAAGTGAAAAATAGAAAGTTCTTACCATAGTCATGATCTGAAGAAAATTAAGAACCACTGACTGAAAATGATAAGCTGTAGACGTTAGCCTCCCACTTGGATTAATACCAAATCTATATCTCTAGCTTGGGTTTCCAAGTGTTTCTGGGTGTTCCACCAGCACCTCACATATAACACATCCAAAGCTGAACTTCCTCTTAACCCTGCCACCTACCAAAAAAGCCCCAAGTAACTTGTTTTTCTGTAATGAAGTATCAGTCAGGATTAGTTTCGATGGCTAGTGACAGAACCTGAAATAATTGTAGCTTAAATAAGATAAAGATTTATTTTTCTATCAAAATAAAACCTCAGAATTAGGCAACCCAGGACTAACATGGTGACTCACCAATTATCAGGAATCCATATTTTTCTTCTACAATCTTTATCACAAAGTGTCTATCTTCAGGTTACCTCATGGTCACAAACTGGCTGCTGGTGCTCCAAACAGGCAGAAAGAAGGAAGGTAAAGAAAAAGTGCTTGCCACCCTGCTGAGTCAGTGTACTTTAGAGAATATTCATGGATGCTCCCTGCAAAGATATCTGCTTATGTTTTATATCATTATGCCTTATTAGACAAAATTTGTAGAGTGGCTATTAGATAAGCAGTTAGTGGTTTTTGTCAGGCATCATTAATGATTCAGTCATTCACCTAGGCATCAAGCCAGAAACCGAGAGATTATCTGAAATTCTTCTATCTCTCTCACTGCCCATATCCATGGTTAGTTTATTATGCTACCTAAATTTCTTTCAAATTTGAAACTCCACTTTTTTCTTTAATGCTCCATTGCCTAAAATAGTGCATGACACAAACTGCTGTGTTTATAAATGTTTGTGGAATGCTAATTCAGTGACTGCTTTTCATACAACTGGGGGAAGTTATCTCAGTGAACTTTAAATTGGATCTCCAAATAATATTCAAAGAATATTCCATTATATTATAAAGTGTAATTCCTGGAGTTCTTTAAGTCACAAAGTAGTTTCCTATTCTCTAACACTAGTAGGATTTGAATTAGTTATTCAACTATAAAAGTATGGAATGTGGGCAAACATACTCCCTTCTCTAGTATTTAATTTTTCTTAATTGTATTATTTTGTTAATAGCGGCTGTCTCTTGTACTCTCTCCTCCAATAGACCTCTATGAGCTGTTCCTCAGCATGCCCACAACACATGCATATACTCATACACACACACACACACACACACACACACACACACACAGAGTGATGGCCTCAAAAGTCTTGTTCCTTAGCAAGCCAAATGTCAAACATCTCAGTGGCAGGTATGAAAAACAATAAGCCTGTCCCTGCTGAGCCACCTGCTGAATATTCCATATGCCAGGTGCTAATTTTAGGAGAAAGAAAGGAAAATTTAAAAATGTATTCTCTTTTCATTGGTCCATGAGAGCCTTCTTTCCTTTTCTCCTCAAGCAGCTGCAGCAAAAGCTTACATGAATGCAAAATGAAAGCAGTACTGGAAAGAAGACATAATTTAAAAGAATTCACTAGATGACTTAAACAAATAAACCTATTGGGTTAACCTTATTGTTCTGGAGAGAATAAGCAGTGTGACTGGCCTTGGATTGATGGAATTCACTGGAATAGAGCAGGGCTGACAAATTGGGATAAAATATTTGGCAATTGTTCTCTATCTTGGGACAAATGACCAACGTACTTTAAATTCATTTCCTGCAGCTGGTGAGCGGGTGGCCAGGTCTGCATCCTACCCCTTGTAGCCAATGGGCATTTCTTGACATTGACAGGTTGGCCCCATTTGATTAGATTTTCAACAAAACAATGTACATTGCAGATCATTTTCAAAATATTTTTGTTTCTCCAGTTCCTGACATTCTGGTATAATTGAAGACCTCGGCAAGCTCTGAACATGCTTGGAAAATGGGTTGTTTTGACAAGCTAGAGAATAGACTATTTGCCAGCAAACTGCAGGCCAGAGCTTTAATAGTGGTCATATTGCAAATGTTATTTTATCTTCACCTATAAAATTTTCCTTTGTAGCTCTGAATATTTCAATTGCCCAAATACTTTATCTTAACACAGCAGCACTGGGAGGGGACAGTGGGTGCAAACACACAGAGATAATTGTTGCAATTTCTTATTATATTTGAAGTCATAATTTCACTAAGTTAGGTTTTCAGATTAAAATTTCCCACAAAGTTGAAGTCATATCAAGACAAATATGATTCTGTATACTAATAAATTGGATGTGCAGAAATTCAAATATTCAGAAGTTATGAAACAAGGGATCAATTAGATATACAAAGGCTAATGACTTACATTAGAAATATCTTAGGCCTTGAGACATTGGTTCAAGATGGCAGAGTAGAAGGACGTGCGCTAACTCCCTCTTGCGAGAGCACCAGAATCACAACTAACTGATGAACAATCATCGACAGGAAGGCACTGGAACCCACCAAAAAAGATAACCCACATCCAAAGACAAAGGAGAAACCACAATGAGAAGGTAGGAGGGATGCAATCACAATAAAATCAAATCCCATAACTGCTGGGTGGGTGACTCACAAACTGGAGAACACTTATACTACAGAAGTCCACCCACTGGAGTGAAGGTTCTGAGCCCCACGTCAGGCTTCCCAACCTGGGGCTCCGGCAACGGGAGGAGGAATTCCTGGAGAATCAGATTTTGAAGGCTAGCAGAATTTGATTGCAGGATTTCAACAGGACTTGGGGGAAACAGACTCCACTCTTGGAGGGCACACACAAAATAGTGTGCACATTGGGACCCAGGGGAAGGAGCAGTGACCCCGTAGGAGACTGAACCAGACCTACCTGCTAGTGTTGGAGGGTCTCCTGCAGAGGCGGGGTGTGGCTGTGACTTTCCGTGAGGACAAGGACACTGGCAGCAGAAGATCTGGGAAGTACTCCTTGGTGTGAGCCGTCCCAGAGTCTGCTATTAGCCCCACCAAAGAGCTGGGTAGGCTCCAGTGTTGGGTCGCCTCAGGCCAAACAACCAACAGGAAGGGGACCCAGCCTCACCCATCAGCAGACAAGCAGATTAAAGTTTTACTGAGCTCTGCCTATTAGAGCAACAGCCAGCTCTACCCACCACCAGTGCCTCCCATCAGGAAACTTGCACAAGCCTCTTAGATAGCCTCATCCACCAGAGGGCAGACAGCAGAAGCAAGAAGAACTACAATCCTGCAGCCTGTGGAACAAAAACCACATTCACAGAAAGATAGACAAGATGAAAAGGCAGAGGGCTATGTACCAGATGAAGGAACAAGATAAAACCCCAGAAAAACAACTAAATGAAGTGGAGATAGGCAAGCTTCCAGACTAAGAATTCAGAATAATGATAGTGAAGATGATCCAGCACCTCGGAAAAGGAATGGAGGCAAAGATCAAGAAGATGCAAGAAATGTTTAACAAAGACCTAGAAGAATTAAAGAACAAAAAAACAGAGATGAACAATACAATAACTGAAATGAAAAATACACTAGAAGGAATCAATAGCAGAATAACTGAGGCAGAAGAACGGATAAGTGACCTGGAAGACAGATTGGTGGAATTCACTGCCGGGAAACAGAATAAAGACAAAAGAATGAAAAGAAATGAAGACAGCCTAAGAGACCTCTGGGACAACATTAAACACAACAATATTCGCATTACAGGGGTCCCAGAAGGAGAAGAGAGAGAGAAAGGACCCGAGAAAATATTTGAAGAGATTATAGTCGAAAACTTCCCTAACATGGGAAAGGAAATAGCCACCCAAGTCCAGGAAGCACAGAGAGTCCCAGGCAGGATAAACCCAAGGAGAAACACGCTGAGACACATAGTAATCAAATTAACAAAAATTAAAGTCAAAGAAATATTATTGAAAGCAAAAAGGGAAAAATGACAAATAACATACAAAGGGACTCTCATAAGGTAAACAGATGATTTCTCAGCAGAAACTCTACAAGCCAGAAGGGAGTGGCATGATATATTTAAAGTGATGAAAGGGAAGAACCTACAACCAAGATTACTCTACCTGGCAAGGATCTCATTCAGATTTGATGGAGAAATCAAAAGCTTTACAGACAAGCAAAAGGTAAGAGAATTCAGCACCACCAAACCAGCTCTACAACAAATGCTAAAGGAACTTCTCTAAGTGGGAAATACAAGAGAAGAAAAGGACCTGCAGAAACAAACCTATAACAATTAAGAAAATGGTAATAGGAACATATATATTGATAATTACCTTAAATGTGAATGGATTAAATGCTCCAACCAAAAGACACAGGTTTGCTGAATGGATACAAAAACAAGACCCATATGTATGCTGTCTACAAGAGACCCACTTCAGACCTAGGGACACATACAGACTGAAAGTGAGGGAATGGAAAAAGATATTCCATGCAAATGGAAATCAAAAGAAAGCTGGAGTAGCAATACTCATATCAGACAAAATAGACTTTAAAATAAAGAATGTTACAAGAGACAAGGAAGGACACTACATAATGATCAAGGGATCAATCCAAGAAGAATATATAACAATTATAAATATATATGCACCCAATATAGGAGCACCTCAATACATAAGGCAACTGCTAACAGCTATAAAAGAGGAAATTGACAGTAAAACCATAATAGTGGGGGACTTTAACACCTCACTTACACCAATGGACAGATCATCCAAACAGAAAATTAATAAGGAAACACAAGCTTTAAATGACACAATAGACCAGATAGATTTAATTGATATTTATAGGACATTCCATCCAAAAACAGCAGATTACCCTTTGTTCTCAAGTGCACACTGAACATTCTCGAGGATAGATCACATCTTGGTTCACAAATCAAGCCTCAGTAAATTTAGGAAAATTGAAATCGTATCAAGCATCTTTTCTGACCACAGTGCTATGAGATTAGAAATCAATTACAGGGAAAAAAAACGTAAAGAACACAAACACATGAAGGCTAAACAGTACGTTACTAAATAACCAAGAGATCACTGAAGAAATCAAAGAGGAAATCAAAAAATACCTAGAGACAAATGACAATCAAAACACAATGATCCAAAACCTATGGGATGCAGCAAAAGCAGTTCTAAGAGGGAAGTTTATGGCAATACAAGCCTACCTCGAGAAACAAAAATCTGAATCTATCCTTACACCTAAAGGAACTAGAGAAAGAAGAACAAAGAAAACCCAGAGTTAGTAGAAGGAAAGAAATCATAAAGATCAGAGCAGAAATAAATCAAATAGAAACAAAGAAAACAATAGCAAAGATCAATAAAACTAAAAGCTGGTTCTTTGAGAAAATAAACAAAATTGATAAACCATTAGCCAGACTCATCAAGAAAAAGAGGGAGAGGACTCAAATCAATAAAATTAGAAATAAAAAAGGAGAAGTTACAACAGACACCACAGAAATACAAAGCATCCTAAGAAACTACCACAAGCAACTCTATGGCAATAAAATGAACAACCTGGAAGAAATGGACAAATTCTTAGAAATGTATAACCTTCCAGACTGAACCAGGAAGAAATAGAAAATATGAACAGACAAATCACAAGTAATGAAATTGAAACTGATTAAAAATCTTCCAACAAACAAAAGTACAGGACCAGATGGTTTCACAGGTGAATTCTATCAAACATTTAGAGAAGCGCTAACACCCATCCTTCTCAAACTCTTCCAAAAAATTGCAGAGGAAGGAACACTCCCAAACTCATTCTATGAGGCCACCATCACGCTGATACCAAAACCAGACAAAGATACTACAAAAAAAGAAAATTACAAATCAATATCACTGATGAATATAGATGCAAAAATCCTCAACAAAATACTAGCAAACAGAATCCAACAACACATTAAAACGATCATACACCATGATGAAGCTGGATTTATCCCAGGGAGGCAAGGATTCTTCAATATATGCAAATCAATCAATGTGATACACCATTTTAACAAATTGAAGAATAAAAACCATATGATCATCTCAATAGATGCAGAAAAAGCTTTTGACAAAATTCAACACCGATTTATGATAAAAACTCTCCAGAAAGGGGACATAGAGGGAAGCTACCTCAACATAATAAAGGCCATATATGACAAACCCACAGCAAACATCATTCTCAATGGTGAAAAACTGAAAGCATTTCCTCTAAGATCAGGAACGAGACAAGGATGTCCACTCTCACCACTATTATTCAACATAGTTTTGGAGGTCCTAGCCGTGGCAAGCAGAGAAGAAAAAGAAATAAAAGGAATACAAATTGGAAAAGAAGAAGTAAAACTGTCACTGTTTGCAGATGACATGATACTATACCTAGGGAATCCTAAAGATGCCACCAGAAAACTACTAGAGCTAATCAATGAATTTGGTAAAGTTGCAGGATATAAAATTAATGCACAGAAATCTCTTGCATTCCTATACACTAATGGTGAAAAATCTGAAAGAGAAATTAAGGAAACACTCCCATTTACCATTGCAACAAAAAATATAAAATACCTAGGAATAAACCTACCTAGGGAGACAAAAGACCTGTATGCAGAAAACTATAAGACACTGATGAAAGAAATTAAAGATGATACCAACAGATGGAGAGATATACCATGTTCTTGGATTGGAAGAATCAATATTGTGAAAATGACTCTACTACCCAAAGCAATCTACAGATTCAGTGCAATCCCTATCAAATTACCAATGGCATTTTTTACAGAACTACAACAAAAAATCTTAAAATTTGTATGGAGACACAGAAGACTCCAAATAGCCAAAGCAGTCTTAAGGGAAAATAACGAAGCTGGAGGAATCAGACTCCCTGACTTCAGACTATACTACAAAGCTACAGTAATCAAGACAATATGATACTGGCACAAAAACAGAAACACAGATCAATGGAACAGTATAGAAAGCCCAGAGATAAACCCTCACACCTATGGTCGAGCATTTAATCTATGACAAAGGAGGGAAGGATATACAATGGAGAAAAGACAGTCTCTTCAACAAGTGGTGCTGGGAAAACTGGACAGCTACATGTAAAAGAATGAAATTAGAACACTCCCTAACACCATACACAAAAATAAACTTGAAATGGATTAGAAACCTTAATGTAAGACTGGACACTATAAAACTCTTAGAGGAAAACATAGGAAGAACACTCTCTGACATAAATCACAGCAAGATCTTTTTTGATCCACCTCCTAGAGTAATGGAAATAAAAACAAAAATAAACAAATGGACCTAATGACACCTAAAAGCTTTTGCAAAGGAAAGGAAACTACAAACAAGACGAAAACACAACCCTCACCCTCACAATGGGAGAAAATATTTGTAAGTGAATGAACGGACGAAGGATTAATCTCCAAAATATATAAACAGCTCATGCTGCTCAATATTAAAAAAAAAAATAACCCAATCCAAAAATGGGCAGAACACCCAAATAGACATTTCTCCAAAGAAGACATACAGATGGCCAAGAAGCACATGAAAACTGCTCAACATAAGTAATTATTAGAGAAATGCAAACCGAAACTACAATGAGGTATCACCTCACACCAGTTAGAATGGGCATCATCAGAAAATCTACAAACAACAAATGCTGGAGAGGGTGTGGAGAAAAGGGAACCCTCTTGCACTCTTGGTGGGAATGTAAATTGATACAGCCACTATGGAGAACAGTATGGAGGTTCCTTAGAAAACTAAAAATAGAACCACCATATGACCCAGCAATCCCACTACTGGGCTTATACCCTGAGAAAGGCATAATTGAAAAAGACACATGCACCCCAATGTTCATTGCCACACTGTTTACAATAGCCAAGTCATGGAAGCAACCTAAATGCCCATTGACAGACAAATGGATAAAGAAGATGTGTTACATATATACAGTGGAATATTAGCCATAAAAGGGGACGAAATTGGGTCATTTGTAGATATGTGGATGCATCTAGAGACTGTCATACAGAGTAAAGTAAGTCAGAAAGAGAACAATAAATATCGTATATTAACGCATATATGTGGAACCTAGAAAAATGGTACAGATGAACCCGTTTGCAGGGCAGAAATTGAGACACAGATGTAGAGAACAAATGTATGGACGCCAAGGGGGGAAAGAAACGTATGGACACCACGGGGGGAAAGTGGCTGGGGGTGGTAGTGTTGTGATGAATTGGGAGATTGGGATTGACATATATACACTAATATGTATAAAATGGATAACTAATAAGAACCTGCTGTATAAAAAACTAAAATAAAATTCAAAAATTCAAAAAGAAAAAAAAGAAATATTTTAGGCCTCTTTTGCTGTGTATTACTAACTGTGCCCCCCCCAACTCTCATTTCCTTTAGTTTAGAGGCTCTTGTGACTGCTTCTCTATATGTGACTGCTCCGTTTTTGTTTTTTTTAATAAATATTACAATCAACTTAGATTTTTTTTTTAATTTTATTTATTTAGATTTGGCTGTGTTGGGTCTTCGTTTCTGTGCGAGGGCTTTCCCCAGTTGCGGCAAGCGGGGGCCACTCACTATCGTGGCCTCTCTTGTTGCGGAGAACAGGCTCCAGACGCGCAGGCTCAGTAATTGTGGCTCACGGGCCCAGTTGCTCTGCGGCATGTGGGATCTTCCCAGACCAGGGCTCGAACCCGTGTCCCCTGCATTAGCAGGCAGACTCTCAACCTCTGTGCCACCAGGGAAGCCCCTGCTCCTTTTTTTTTTTTTTGAAAAGTCTGTGCTTCTCTGTTGTTTCCCCATCTCCTCCTAACATTTCTATTTATTTATTCTAAAAGCCAGACATTTTCACAAAATGCTAGTTAATTAATTAAAAATTATTTTTTATTCCTTTAGTATTTGTGCTAACTATAAATGTACCCTAGGGATTTTAATTTCAATTTGGGGGCTTCTTTTGGAGAACAATTTTTATTTTGTCAGAATTATATTTGGATCTTATTTTTTTCTTTATTTTTCAAGCTGATTTTATGATTGAAGACAGAAGGTCTTCTTCTTTTTTTAAATTAATTAATTTATTTATTTTGGTTGCACCAGGTCTTGGTTGTGGCAAGTGGGCTCCCTAGTTGCAGTTCACCAGGTCCTTAGCTGCAGCATGTAGGCTCCTTAGTTGCAGCTCCATGGCTTTTTAGTTGTGGCATGAGAACTCTTAGTTGCAGCATGCAACTGTATTTGGGATCTAGTTCCCTGACCAGGGATCGAACCCTGACCCCCTGCATTGGGAGCACAGAGTCCTATCCACTGTGCCACCAGGGAAGTCCCCAGAAGGTCTTCTTCAAGGACTGCTTTTCCCCATAAAAATATTTATTTTAGCAAGAGCAAATACAGATTTAAATGAGAGGAACCTCTAGTTGACCTTCAACTGATAGTCACAATTTTTCAAAGCAAAGGAGCCAATCAGCTCTCACTCTTCCACCTCACATCTTCCCCATTTACTGCTGTGTGCTGTTGGGCTAGTTATTTAACATCTCTGGGCCTCAATTCCTTTATCTGTGAAAAGTGGAAAGTACTTTATGTGGAAAGTAATAGTATCTACTCCTACAGTAGTTGTGAGGATTAAAAGAGTTAATGTGTTCAAAATGCTATGAACCATACCTAGCACATAATAAATGTTCAAAAATTTTAGGTATTGTTATTTTATCACTATTACCTCTATATAGATACTTTTTTCTATTCTTTCTACTTTTCTTTCTCTTTCCCCTACCCCCTTGTGAGGGAACAGGTTATTTCCAACCATGCTAGGAGATTAAGAAGTGTGATCTGGAGCTGTAGTTACAGTCTAGTTCTTTTTATAAAACAAGATGTTTAAATCCCAAAGAAAAGGAAGTCCACCAAGACTGCCATATTGCACAACTCTAGGAGGCGCCATCCACCTTGTAGTCAGAGTAACTGCTATCCCTGAAATTATGCAGTTGATGATCCATGCAGCCATACATGGTAGCTCTGTAGCCCACCATTCAGTCACTTTAACTTTTTTTTCTTTTCCTCAGTTTTTGTATTGTTTTCTCTTTCATATATATGTAAGTATGTATACTCACTAGATGACATAAACACATTAAAGCTTTACACATTTGTTCCCCTATACGTCTTTATTTTTCCTTTCCTAAGGTTTGATATTCAAATGGGAGTTGTATGTGTTTGTGTGCATAGAAGCTTATATTCACACCTATGTGAAGTATTAACAGTCATAAAAATATAAGTAAGAATATAAAAAATAAATTATATTTACTAGGATTGAAAATGCTCATAATTTATAAATAGGATTGCTTTTTCTTACTTTTATGAGATGATTACAGCTGGATCAAAGAAAAAGGATTTGAATAGAAGCAAAACAATAAATTAATTGACCACTAAGTGATAGGGGCCCATAGTAGATTTCCTACCACTAAATCGCAAACATAGGCAAGCTGGGATAAGCCTGACTCACCAAATCTTTCAGTGATGTCAACATCCGCTTTCTGTTATGTCTGTAGATGCTGCCAGTGGTTTGAATCAATATAACATTTTTTATTATTATAAATAAAATGCTTCATTTAGTTATTTCTTTGGAAGATATGAGGAAAAATTGTTCTCTGATGAACTACTTCAAGAAGTATCCTTTGAATTTTGAATACTGTGACAGTTTTATTTCAATACAATTTATGACCAGTAATAGAACTACATACAGGTGGTATTGGATTTCTGTGCATTCCTTACCGCCATTTAAACATCACAGATGTTTCCTTTATTCATAATGAGTTAATCCCACTGCCATTCATGCACAAGGAAGGAAAGAGAAGCACTCAAAGGTCTACGTAGCTAGAGGGAGTAGAAGAAGCAAAAAGCCTAACTAACCTACAAATTTGATAATTCACCCTTGAATAATTGAAAGTTTGATGTGTTTGCATTAAAAAGTGTGAATCAGGAACACTGAAGTTCAACATATTCTGTGCTAAAATTGAAACAGTACTCAGATGGACTGAACCATGTTTTATGATGTGCTTTTTCTCAGGCTTTGGTATAGAATTTCCCTACTTATGGAGGACTAGCAACTGAAAATAAATTAAAACTGTAACCTTACCTCTAGAGATGAATATTCTGCATGCAACAATCTCTTCCTTCTCAAAATTACCGTTCAGTTCACTTCAACAATCATCTATTGAGCATTATACTATGCTATCTCTGAGAATTTAAAGACAAATAAAACATGGTCCCTGTTCTTAATTAGTTTCCTCTCAATTCAAAGAATTGAAAGAAAGTCAGGGGATTGAGATATGGGTGGAGGAAGCCTGGAGTATGGTGTGGAAGGGTGTAGGGGGGATATTTGGGTCTTATTCTTTATAGTACACCTTTTAATAATCATTGACAAATTGTTCTTCTGACCAGATTGCCTCCCTATTTTTTTGCCAGCTCTTAGTATTGCCAATCTTTCTTGGTTTTATTTATAATAAGATATTAATCTAATAAATATGTATGGTGAATTCTTTCATACAAGTAACTTTTTGGGTGCTGTTAGTGACGCAAAGTGATTGTCCTCCAGCAGCTCGCAATATATTGATTGAGAAGAGGGTCACACAAACAACTAACTTCAAAACAAGTCAAATGATGGTTAATGTAATCATAGAATTATGGATAGCTTACGACTGGAAGACTGTGAAGTCAGGGTTCAGCATAGAGAATCAGGTTCTCGATCAATACAGCCGGGCGCGGTGGCGCGCGCCTGTAGTCCCAGCTACTGGGGAGGCTGAGGCAGGAGGATCGCTTGAGCCCAGGAGTTCTGGGCTGTAGTGCACTATGCCGATCGGGTGTCCGCACTAAGTTCGGCATCAATATGGTGACCTCCCGGGAGCGGGGGACCACCAGGTTGCCTAAGGAGGGGTGAACCGGCCCAGGTCGGAAACGGAGCAGGTCGATCAATATTATACCACTGGTAAGCAGCAGAGCTGGGATTTGAGATCAAGTTTTTCTGTCTGCAAGACCAGAGTTCTTCTTACTTTAAAACCGCAACACATGAAATCGTAAATATCAGCACCTATCACAGGAATACGCAATGTTAAAATTGTTTTCAGTATTTCATGTGAAACTTCTACTAATTATTACAATTTTAATCAATTGGATGTCCTTCAGAGCCTTTTTCATACTTTGATTTGCAAATAAGCAGGGGAAAGTTCATTGATTCTTTATAATACAGTGGAAAAAAACAAGAATACTGAAGTATATTTTTACTTAGGTTCTCTGAGCTTCAATTTTCTCATCTATAATAACCTTGCAGTGTAGTGGTAGAGATTAAATGAAATAGTTAATGTAAGGTCCATGGCATAGCATTTGTCACTGTGTGGCCACTCCAGAAAGGTGAGTCATCTTTCCTTGGGTTAAGAGAAAATATACCTTTAAGTCAATCTGAGAGGATATATTAGAGTTGGCAAGGACTGAGGGAATATCTTGTTTAGTTCCCCTGTTGCCCAGAGTTGAGCATGGAAACCCAGTACACTGATATGTTTCTCTCAAGGTTGTACAGACAGATGTAAACAGAATAAGTTTTATCATGTTTCAGTTACCTTTCTGTGCCTACAGACGGGACACCCCACTTCTAAGAGCACACTAGAGAACTGGCCTGGATTTAGGGGACTATTGTCAACCTTTTGTAGGATCAATGATAAGATTGTGGGAAACTAATTTGTTTCTTTAATCATTAATGATGTTGAACAACTTTTAAAATTTATTTTCCCCCAGCTTTATTGACATATAATTGACATATATGATTGATATAATTGTGTAAGTTTAAGATGTACAATGTAGTGATTTTATATATGTATATATGGCAAAGTGATTACCACAATAAAGTTAGTTAACATATCTATCACCTCACATAGTTATAATTTGTTTTGTGGTGAGAACTTAAAAAATCTCCTCTTTTAGTAACTTTCAAATATACAATACAGTATTGTTAACTGTAGTCACCACACTGTACATTACACGCCAGAACTTATTTCTCTTGTAACTGGAAGTTTGTATCCTTTGACCACCTTCACCCATTTACCCTACTCTTGCCCCCACCCCCGGCCCCAACCCTGGCAACCACTAATCCATTTTCTGTTTATGTGCCCTTTGATATTCTCTCCATTCAAGATAATATTCTTTTCTCCCATGTCCTGTCCTCATTTGTTGAAAGCAGTGTCTTTTCTCCAGTAAATTACCTTTGCCCTTTGTAAAAAATCAGTTGTCCATATATGTATGTATGACTCTATTTCTGGACTCTGTTATGTTCCAATGATTTCTTTGTCATCTTTACACCAATACCACAATATATTTATTACTGTAGTGCTATAATAAATGTTGAAGTCATGTAGTATTAGCTCTCCAAATTTGTTCTTTTTCAAAATTGTTTTGGCTATTGTAGGTCTTTTGCACTTCATATGAATTTTATAATTAACCTTTCAAGTTCTACCAAAAAAAAAAGCCTACTAGTATTTCATTGACTCTGTATAGCTCAAATTTGGGAGAACTTTCATCTTCATAATATTAAGGCGTCTAAAACATGAAAAAAGTATAAATCTTCATTTATTCATATTTTCTTTAATTAGTCTCAGCAGTATTTTGAAGTTTCCAGTGACAAATCTCTCATATTTTTTGTCAGATTTATCCCTAGATGTTTCATATTTTTGATGTTATAAATGTTATTATTTTATTATTTTTTCCAATTGTTCATTACTAGTGTATAGATATACAATTGATTTTTATATATTAATCTTGTATCCTGAAGGTTTGCTAATCACAAACTCACTTATTAGTTTTAGCATCTTTTTTCTTTAGGGTTTTCTACATAGACAATCATGTCATGCAAATTATGAGTTTTAATTCTTCCTTTCCAATTGGGGTGGCATTACTGTCTTTTTCTTGCCTTATTGCATTGGCTAGAACCCCCAATAAAATGTTTAATAGAGATGGTGAGAGCAGTCATCCTTGTCTTCTTCCCAATCTTAGGGGAAAGCATTCTGTTTTTACCTTTCAGTATGATGCTAACTGTAGATTTTTTTGTAGATGCCCTTTATAGGTCCATGAAGTTTCCTTTTATTCCTAGTTTGCTGAGAGTTTTTATTAGGACTGGATGTTGGATTTTTTTCAAAGGCATTATCTGTGTCTGTTGAAATGATTGTGTGGTTTTCTTTTAAGATTGTGTTAATATGGTGAAGTATATCAATTGATTTTCAAATGTAAAACAACATTGCATTCCTGGGATAAACCCAATTTGGTCATGATGTTTTATCCTTTGTATATATTTTTGGAGTCAATTTGCTAAATTTTGTGTAGAATTTTGCATTTCTGTTCATGAGGGATATTGATTTGTAGTTTTCATTTTTCATAACGTCTTTGTCTGGTGGGACTCAGAATAAGTTGAAAAGTTTTCCTCTTCTTCAATTTTTTGGGAAGAGTTTGTATAGAATTAGTATTATTTCTTCCTTAAATGCTTCATAGAATTCACCAGTAAAGCCATTTGGATCTGAAAGGGAAGATTTATGGGAAGGATTTAACCAAAAATTCAATTTCTTTAATAAGTAATCATATATTTAGGTTGTCTACCCCTTCTTGAGTGAGCCTTGGTAGTTTGTATCTTTCATGAGTTTGTCCATTTCATTTAAATTGTCAAATTTGTTGGCTTAAAGTTATTCATAATGTTCTGTTATTATCAATTTGGTATCTGTGGTATACTGATGTCATCTTCTTATTCCTGATATTGATGATTTGTGTTTTTTTTCCTGATTAGGTTAGAGATTTATCAATTTTGTTAATTTTTCAAAGCACGAGCCTGTAGTTTCACTGATTTTGTCTATGGTTTCTCTGGTTTTTATTTCTTTGATTTCTGCTCTTATCCTTTCTCTTGCTTATTTTGGGTTTAACTTGCCCATTTTTTCTAGTTTCTTGAGGTAAAAGCTGAAATCATTGATTTGAGATCTTCTTTTCTAATAACTTTAGTGCTATAAATTTCTCCCAAGTGCTGCATTAGTAAATATTACAGAGTTTTATATACTTGTTTTCACTTTTATTCAGCACAAAATAATTTGTATTTTTTCTTGGGATTACTGCTTTAATCCATGTGTTACTTGTATGTGTTTTATTTGGTGTCCAAATATTTGGAGATTTTCCAGAGATCTTCCATTATTGATTTCTAATTTAATTTCTCTGTGATCTAAGAACATACTATATATGACTTGAATATTGTTGTATTTATTGAAACTTGCTTTATGGCACAGAATATGGTCTACCTTGGTAAAATATTCTATATGCCCTTGAAAAGAATGTGTATTCTTCTGTTGTTGGATAGTTTTCTATATATGTCAATTAGGTCAACTTAGTTGATAGTGTTTGTAAAATCTACCATATTGTTACTGATTTTCTGCCCACTTGTGCTATTGAAAAAGCATTATTGAAGTCATCTAGTAGAATTGTGGATTTTCTATTTCTCATTGTAATTCTATTAATTTTTGCTTCGTGTATTTTAAAGCTCTCTTATTAGATGAATAAATGTCTTTAGATTGTTATATTCTCTTGCTTAATTTACCCCTTTACCATTAAAAAAAATTGACCTTTTAAAATCTCTGGTAACATTCTTTGCTCTGAAATCTACTTTGCTGATAATTAATGTTAATATTAATCTTTCTTTTAATTAATATTAACATGATATATTTTTCTATACTTTTACTTTTAACCTGTTGATGTTTTGTCTTTAAAGTATATTTCTTATAGACAACATCTAATTATCTTGCCTTTTTTACCCAATCTGACAGTTTCTGTCTTTTGATTGGGTGTGTTTAGACCATTTATATTTAGTATTATCTTAGGCTAGAACTCTTTGTGTGTGTGTGTGTGTGTGTGTGTGTGTGTGTGTGTGTGTGTGTTTTAATACTTAGGGTTTAGGGACTTCCCTAGTGGCGCAGTGGTTAAGAATCTGCCTGACAATACAGGGGACATGGGTTCGAGCCCTGGTCTGGGAGATCACATGCTGTGGAGCGACTAAGCCCGTGCGCCACAACTACTAAGCCTGCGTTCTAGAGCTTGTGAGCCACAACTACTGAGCCTGTGAGCCACAACTACTGAAGCCCACGTGCCTAGAGCCCATGCTCCGCAACAAGAGAAGCCACTTCAATGAGAAGTCCGCGCACTGCAACGAAGAGTAGCCCCCACTCCCTGCAACTAGATAAAGCCCACGCGCAGCAACAAAGACCCAACACAGCCAAAAATAAATAAATAAATAAATTTGAAAAAATTTAAAAAAATACTTAGGGTTTATAGCATACATTTTAAATTCTTTCAATCACTTTTAAGGGATATTATGCCACCTCATGTGTAGTATAAGAGCCTGTGTATATTAATGTTGTTGCCATACTTTTACATATATTACAAATCCCACAATACATTGTTATTATTTTTGTTTAAATAATTATCTTTTAAAGGGATTTATATTTTAAATTCTTACATATTTATCCAAGGAGTTATGATTTCCATTGCTCTGCATTTCTTTGTATAGACCTGTATTTCCATTTGGTATTATTTTTCTTCTGCCTTAAGGACCTCCTTTAACATTCCTTGTAGTGCAGATATACTCATGAAGAATGTTTTTGGGTTTTGTACATCTGAAAAAGTCTGTATTTAGCCTTTGGTTTTGAAAAATATTTTTGTTAGGTATAGAATTCTAGGTTGACAGTTTTATCTTTTACTACTTTAACAATGTTGCATCACTGTCTTTTCTATTGCATTGTGTCTGGGAAAAAACCCTGCTATATTTCTTGTCTATATTCCTTTCTACATAATGTGTCCTTTTTCCACTCTGACTACTTTTTATATTTTCTCTTTTTCACTGTTTTTGAGCAATTTGATTATGATGTGCCTTGGTATAGTTTTTCTTATGTTTCTTATATTGGGGTTGGTTAGGCTTCTTGAATATGTGGGTTTATAATTTTCATCAAGTTTGAAAATTTTTAGACTTTTATTTCTTCAAATATTTTCCTGTCTCCCTCTCTTTCCTCTCTTTTGAGGACTCCAGTTACACATATATTAGGCTCTTGAAGTTATTCTGTGGATGGTTTATGCCCTGCGCATTTTATTTATTTATTTTTTCTGCTCATTTTTAAAACTATCTTTTTATGTTTAGTTTTGGGTAGTTTCTATTGCTATATGCTCAAGCCCATATTTTTTCTTCTACAACACCAAATCTGCTGTTAATACCATCCAATATATTTTTCATTTCATCCATTCTAGTTTTTTTCTCTAAAAGTTTTAGTAGATCTTTTTCATGTCCTCTGTGTCTTTACTGAAAATTGAACATGTGGCATACAGTTTTAATGTATCTGTCCAGTAATTCTTTCATCTTTGTCAATTCTGGGTTGGTTTTTATTGACTGGATTTTTTCATCATTATGGACCATTTTCTCCCCCTGCTATTTTGCATGTCTGACAAGTTTTGATTGGAGTCTGGACATTGTGAATTTTACTTTATTGGATTCTGGGTATTTTTGTATTCCTATGAATATTCTTGAGTTTTGTCCTTGGACACAGTTACGTTACTGTGAGATAGGTTGATCCTTTCTAGTCTTGGTTTTAAGATTTGTTAGGCAGGATTGAAGTAAGGCTTAATTTGTATCTAACTATTCCCTACTTTAGAGGCATGATCCTTCTCTGTACTCTACCCAATGCCAGTGATTCATTAAGTTTTCCAGTATGGCTGGTAGGATGCTCTTTTGTGTCTGTATTTCTTTAGTCAACATTATGTCAGTAAGGTTTTATCCATATTGTTTCATGTATCAGTAATTTGTTGTTTATTTATTGATGTTTAGCATTCCAGTGCATGAATAAACTATAACTTATTTACCAACTTTATAACTGCTGGACATTTAGGTTTTCTGGTTATTGTGAACAAAATTTCTATGAACATTCCTATACAGAATGGTTTGATAGGTGCTGTCACAGACGTATGTACTAGATGCTGTCACAAATTTGTGCTGCATCACAAATGGATATTTCTGGAAAAGGCGAATCTTGAGCCGAGTTTTTAGGGGAGAAAGAAATGATTAGATGAGAAACCAAAAGAAAAGTTTCTAGACAGAAGGAAGAGTAATAAGGGACTAGAAAGAGAATCAGCAAGAATTTATAGAGAAATGGGCATAGAGGAGACCAAAGTAATAGGTAGACATTGTCATGATAAATTAAAAGATCCAAACACCACTCTGAAGAATTTCAAATACGTAGTCACATAATCAATTTTTTTTAAAGAAAAATATCTTTCATCACATTGTGGAGAATGGATTGGATGAGGGTCAGATTGGAGATTGGGGAACGCGGTGGTGGGTTATTGCAGTAATTCAGTTCATAAGTGGTGAGGCCTGAACTAAGGCCATGACTGTGGGAACAGTGAAAAGGGAAAAGATTGGAGAATTCTTTTTTAAAAAAATATTTATTTATTTTGGCTGCACCAGGTCTTAGTTTTGGTGTGCAAGATCTTTAGTTGCAGCATGTGGGCTTCTTAGTTGCAGCATGCATGCAGGATCTAGTTCCCCGACCAGGGATCGAACCCAGGCCACCTGCATTGGACCACCAGGCAAGTCCCAACATTTGAGAATTCTTGAAGAGATAGACTACTGGGGAGAGAGAGGAAAGAATCAGAGCGTTTGAGCAGTTTTCATTGAAATCTGGTAAATTAAATTGGCTCTGCAAAAAGTGAAGACATTTAAAAAAAGAGTGTTGAGAAGGGGCTTGCCATACCAGATAGCAAAATATTATGTTGTAAGCTACAGCAATTAAGTCACCATATTAAGTACTCTACCAAAAAAGACATTTTTGATTTTGAAATTCATGTATGGTGAAGATATCATCAATAGTGTTAAGGAAAAAATAACAACCTGGGGAGAAAATGTTTCAAAATATTTAGTAGAAAAAAGGTAACTATCTCTAATATATCAGTAATTCCTTCAGATAAATAAGAAAAAGACAAAATAAAAAACTAAAGGTAAAAATATTTAAGATATCAAATGCTGGCTTGAGAATAGGAAAACGTTCACATGTTGAAGAGAATGTAAATTGGGGCAATCTTTTGGAAAGCAATTTGGCACATATTTTTTGACCTTGAATCTGTTATAAGGCCTTATCCCTCAGAAATATTTGCACTGCAAAACAAAGATATACTTCCAAGGATACGCATTTCACTGGTGCTTAAAATAGTGAAAAACTGGGATAATCTAGGAGGTTGATAAATTATGTTACATCCATACAATGGAATACTATTCACGTTTTTAAAAAATGAAGCAGATCTATATATACAAAGAATAGAAAGATATTTATAATTTATTGGAGGAAAAGGTCAAGTTTCAGAAAATAATGCCAGCTATGATGCAATTTTTACAAATAAATATGTATTAAATGCAGTATATACCAGGAACTGGGCCATTAACCAGGGATTCAGCAAAGAACAAGATAAGGTCCCTGCAGTTGTGGAATTAAAAAGTTGTTAAACGTGATTACCACTGGTGAATGAGATAGTGGCAGTTGGGGGTGGGATAGGAAGGATGTTTACTTTTTACATGTTTGGACTGTTAAATTTTTTCCAAAAAGCAACTTTTGCTTTTGTAATTTAAAAACTAAGTTTTAAAAGAAGTTATACAATTTTAAATTATATTGTCAAATATTTAAAATAGTGATAAACTAATTAATGTTTTTAAGAGTGTGAAGAAGTGGGTGCCCTCATACTCTCCTGGTGAGAGCATGTATTTGCTTAAACATTTTGGAGGATAATTTGGTAATATGTATTGTTTAATGTTACAAGTTTGCTTTGATACAATAATTCTATTTCTAAGAATTTATCTTAAGGAAAAATTAAGAAATATAAATAAGCTACAAGTATGTTCATTGCAGCTTTCTGCATAACAGTGTAAAATTAGCAGCAACATAAATAGCCTTCAACATGGAATTTCTTAATTAAATCATGGTACATACATAAAATTTAAAATGGCTGTTGGCATCATATTGGATGCCACCCTAACAGTCATTTTCTTCTTCTCCTTTGCTAATGGAATTGCCTTTTTTTCCCCCAGATATTGAGTGGTAATAGATTAGGCAAGGAGGGCATAATCAGGGAGTGAATTGTGATGATGATGGTTATCTAGCTCCAAAACACTTGCATCACCCCATAAGAAAACCCTGTATACACTGAGCAGTCATTTCCCATTCTACCCTCCCTCCAGCCCCTGGCAACTATAATTCACTTTCTGTCTCTATAGATTTATCTATTATAGATTTTTTCATAAAAATGGAATCATACTATATGTGACTTTTTGTGTCTGGCTTCTTTCACTTAGCATAATGTTTTTGAAGTTTAACCATATTGCAGCATGTATCAGTACTTCATTCCTTTTATGTCCAAGTAATATTCTATTATACACATATATAATTATATGTATAACATATGTGATATATATATATATATCACATTTTGTTCATCCATTCATCTGTTGATGGACATTTGGACTGTTTCCACTTTTTGGCTGTTGTGAATAATGCTGCAGCGAATGTTGGCATCAGCATACAAGTCTCTGTTTGAGTCTCTATTTTCAATTCTTTTGGGTGTATACCTAGGAGTAGAATGGATGGGTCATATGGCAATTATTTGTTTAACATTTTTGGGAACTGCCAGACTTTTTCCACAGTGGGTGCACCATTTTACATTCCCACTAGCAATGCATAGGGGTTCCAGTTTCTCCACATCCTCACCAACAGTTATTTTCTGTTTTTGTTTTTGTTTTATTGTTACAGTTATCCTAGTGGGTATGAAGTGGTACTTCGTGGTTTTGATTTGCATTTCTTTAGTGACTAATGATGCAGAGCAGTTTTTGTTTACCATTAGTATATTCTTCTTATGAGAAATGTCTATTCAAGTCCTTTGCCCATTTTTAAATTGGATTATCTGTCTTTTTGTTGTCAAGTTGTAAGAGTTTTTATATATTTGGGACAGTAGACCCTTATCAGATATAATTAGCAAATATTTTTTTCCATTTTGATGTTGTCTTTTTACTTAATAATGTCCTTCGATGTACAAAAGTTCTTAATTTTGATGAAGTCAAATTTATCTATTTTTTCTTCTGTTGCTTATACTTTTAGTGGCTAATCTAAGAATACATCATCCAAGTACATGAAGTTTTATTCCTATTTTTTCTTCTAATACTTTTGTAGCTTTAGTTCTTGCATTTAGGTCTTTGATCCATTTTGAGTTAATTTTTCTGTGTGCTGTGAGGTAGGAGTCCAACTTCGTTTTTTTCATGTGGATATCCATTCATTGAAAAGAATGTTCTTTCCCCCACTGAATAGTCTTGGTATCCTTGTTGAAAATAAATTGGCCACAGATATATGGGTCTATTTCTGGACACTCAATTTCATTGCATTGGTCTAAGGTCTAAGGTACTCATGCCAGTAGCACCCTGTTTTGATTACCGTAGCTTTGTAGTAAGTTTCTAAGCAGGAAGTGGGAGGCCTCCAACTTGGTCCTTCTTTTTTAAGATTATCTTGGCTATTTGGGGCCCCTTGCTGTTCCATATGAATTTGAGGATTGACTTTTCTATTTTTACAGAAAAGGCCACTGGAATTTTGATAGGAATTTCTATGAATCTGTAGATAATTTTAGGTAGTATTGCCATCTAACAATATTGTTTTCCAATCCATGAACACAGGATATCTTTCCATTCCTTTACCTCTTTAATTTCTTTCAGCAATTTTTTATACTTCTCAGTGTACAAATCTTTTACCTCCTTGGTTAAATTTATCCTGAGCCAATTTTGCTGTTTGGATGCTATTGTAAATGGAATTGTTTTCTTAATTTCCTTTTCAGAATGTTTACTGCTGGTATTAGCAACCCAACTGATTTTTTTTTAATAATTATTTTTTTAAGGATCTAGACCTTTTATTTTTTTAATGTTTGTTTATTTATTTATTTATTTATTTATTATTTATTTTGGCTGTGCCGGGTCTTAGCCGCGGCACATGAGATCTTCGTTGCGGCATGTGGGATCTTTAGTTACAGCATGCAGACTTAGTTGTGGCATGCGAACTCTTAGTTGTGGCATGCATGCAGAATCTAGTTCCCCAGCCAGGTATTGAACCTGGACACCCTGCATTGGGAGTGCAGAGTCTTACCCACTGGGCCACCAGGGAAGTCCCTACAACCCAACTAATTTTTGAGTGTTTACCTGCAGCTTTGCTGAATTAGTTTATTACCTCTATTAGTTTTTTAATGTTTTTTTTTTGAGGGGGGTATTTTCTACATAGGGGATCACATTATTTGTGAGTAGAAATAGTTTTACTTCTTTCCAATTTGTATGTCTTTTATTTATTTATTTTTTGCTTACCTGATTGCTCTGGCTGTAACTTCCAGTATAGTATTGCATAGCATTGGTGAAAGTGAGCATCCTTGTTTTGTTCCTGATCTTAGAGGGAAAAGTTTTAGTCTCTCACCATTGTGTACAATGTTAACTGTTTTCCAGTGATGGTTTAAGTCTAGATTTCTGGTTTTGTTTTGTTTTGTTTTCTTACTGTTTGCACTATATTGGGCTTCTTGAATCCAAAAATTCATATCTTTAATCATTTTGGAAATATTATTAGCTCTCTTTTATTTTCCCATTCATCTTTCAGTATTGTAAGTATATATTTGTTAGACCTCCCTCTGTGCTGTTTGTTCATCTTTATTACATGTATTCTATCTCTTTGACTTTCTCTGTTGTATTCTGTGTAATTCCTTCAGATCTTTTAATTTACTAATTATTTCTTCAGTTCTGTCTAATCTGCTGTTTAATCCACATATTGTGATATTTTTTATTTTTAAAAATTCATTAATTATATTTTGCATTCCAGAGAGCACACTGACGGGTTGCTAACAGCCAGAGTCCATGGCACCAGGGGGGCTCTGGGGCCATGGAATAGGCAGACTCAATACAGGAATATTTTATTGAGGTCACTGCATGCCAGGCTTTTCTGAGTGATGGGGCCCTAGGAAAATCAGATTGTTTTTGCCCTGTAGGGCCCACAGCTTGGAGGCGACAGCCACCTAAACATCTATAAGCATGATGTAGGGTGGAGCAAGGTGACTGCCTCTGGTTCTTTTATAACTCAGCTAATTTTTTTATAGACTCATTCTTTGGCTATATTTTCTCCTATTTCATTAAATATATTAAATGTGTTTATTTTATATTCTGCATCAATCATTTTTATAACTCATGCTTTTGTGAGTCTTGTCCTGAAATTTTTTTTTCTTTAAGATTTTAAGTCTTTATTGAATTTGTAAAATATTGCTTCTGTTTTATGTTTTGGTTTTTTGGCCGCAAGGCATGTGGGATCTTAGCTCCTGACCAGGGATTGAACCAGTACCCGCTGCATTGTAAGGCAAAGTCTTAACCACTGGACTGCCAGTGAAGTCCCCTGAAATTTTTTATGATGATACTTGTTCACAATAACTTACTCTTCGTGTCTCATCGTGTTGTAGTATGGGTTTATTTTCCTTGAAATTTTATTAGTAGTTTAATTCATTTTTTGAGGTTTAAGTGGAAGTTGAATTTCTTGAGACAGATTTGATTTACATTTTGCTAAATGTCTGGGGCACCACCAACCTAGGACTAATTTGAATGAAAATTTCTGCTTGTGTTTTGGGGACAATTCAGATTCTATAAATTCTGTCACCAAACCCATTTGAGGGTGGGTTTGTAGTCTCGAATTATCAAGAATGACTTATTTTTTGCCTCCATTTATGGCCAAGACTGAGACAGAAAATTTTCTTTAACATCTTTCTCTGTGGGGTGAATTGTTTTCTAGTTTACTCACCAAGTATACTGCCTTTTGGGGATTCCTTGCTTTATGCAAAGTCCAATATAATATCCTACCTTCCCTGGGCCTACATTGTCTCTTGTCTGCCATGCTCATCATCTTTTAAAGCTAAAGCTCTAGGCTACCAAAGGTTGACGTGGCTGGATCTCTCATCTCTCTCCAGCCTCATGATCCCTTCCCCACTGCTCTTTATTTTGGCTTCTGAGGATCTCTCTTGCATTCTTGATAAATCAGCCATGCACGTACAAAAATTTTTTTTAATTTAACCAGCATTTTAAAGATGTTTTGCACTGGTCATTTAAAAATTTTTTTTGATAGCTAGTCTGCCAAGAACTATAATTATTTTTTAACACCTTTATTGGAATATAATTGCTTTACAATGTTGTGTTCGTTTCTGCTGTATAACGAAGTGAATCAGCTATACATATACATATATCCCCATATCCCCTCCCTCTTGCATCTCCCTCCCACCCTCCCTATCCCACCCCTCTAGGTGGTCACAAAGCACAGAGCTGATCTCCCCCTGCGATGCAGCTGCTTCCCACTAGCTATCTTTTTTTACGTTTGGTAGTGTATATATGTCAATGCTACTCTCTCACTTCGTCCCAGCTTACCCTTCCCCCTCCCTGTGTCTGCAAGTCCATTCTCTACGTCTGTGTCTTTATTCCTGTCCTGCCCCTAGGTTCATCAGAACCTTTTTTTTTTTTAGATTCCATATATATGTATTAGCATATGGTATTTGTTTTTCTCTTTCTGACTTACTTCACTCTGTATGACAGGCTCTAGACCCATCCACCTCACTACAGATAACTCAATTTCGTTTCTTTTTATGGCTCAGTAATATTCCATTGTATATATGTGCCACATCTTCTTTAGCCATTCATCTGTCAATGGACACTTAGGTTGCTTCCATGTCCTGGCTATTGTAAATAGCGCTGCAGTGAACATTGTGTTACATGACTCGTTTTGAATTATGGCTTTCTCAAGGTATATGCCCAGGAGTAGGATTGCTGGGTCGTATGGTAGTTCTATTTTTAGTTTTGTAAGGAACCTCCATACTGTTCTCCATAGTGGCTGTATCAATTTACATTCCCACCAACAGTGCAAGAGGGTTCCCTTTTCTCCACACCCTCTCCAGCATTTATTGTTTGTAGACTTTTTGATGATTGCCATTCTGACCGGTGTGAAGTGATACTTCATTGTAGTTTTGATTTGCATTTCTCTAATGATTAGTGATGTTGATCATCCTTTCATGTGTTTGTTGGCAATCTGTATATCTTCTTTGGAGAAATGTCTATTTAGATCTTCTGTCCATTTTTGGATTGAGTTGTAAGAACAATAATTTTATATTGTTTCTGAGTAAGGATAATCTGTACTGTATTTAGCTTATCTTTCCCCTGCTCTTAAATGATTTTGTCATTTAGTTTTTCTTTATTAAGTATAATAGTGAAGGGAACATCTTTGTTCTTTGTTTATTTGTTGCTTTATCAATATTTAGATTATTTCCTTGGGGTAGTTTTTGAGTAGAATTTCCAGATCAAAAAAAAAAAAAAAGACCATTGATTTGAAAGAAGTTTAGGAAATAGAATCAATAAGTCTTGCATGTAGGAGGTGAGGCAGAGAAAGGAATCTAGTATGAGACTTAAGTTTTTGGCTTATGCAACTGGGTAGATGATGATGTCATTAACTGAGATTGGCAATACAGGTTAAAGTGGTTGTGTGCGTGGGGAATGATAACAATGCATGTAGGTAGAGAAATTTTTATTAGGCAGTTGGAAATACAGGGCAGAGGCTCAGGAGAGTGTTTGGGGCTATAGATACAAATTTGGGATTCACAAAATTAGGGTTCTGGGATTCCTGGGATCCATCAAATATATTTTCAGGGATCTATGTGTTCACTGAATTGCTTTCTATGTTCACGTTTTCATTTCAACAAATCTGGATGACCACCTTATGAGTTACCAGCTTACTTCAGTGTCTGCATTTGTATTTATGTTTATAATCTTGCTGGTGCCAAGTATCACAGAGCCAGGCTTACTATGTAAATTATGCAATCAGGTCAGGTGGAAATTAATTGTTGTCATCATGTGCTTGTCCATATGAATGAATGTTTCATAGTAGTTTGAATAGAGAAAAGTGGTGGGAGAACTGAATCATCACATGATACACAGTTCTATTTAAATTAAAAAGAACCCTGTGTTTTAGCAACCAGCCCCATATTCACATTTTGAGTTGGCAGTAAGTTTCAAGAAAACAACACAACCATCCACATATTAATGTTTATTTCATTTTTTGAGTTTTTTTTAGCTTTTTAGTTTAATTTGAATTCATTTTATAAATTTCTTGTTTGCATACTTGTGTAAGAACTATAAGCATAAGGAATTTATATTTAGTTTTATATTTAAGTAAGTAAATATTATAATAAAATAATTCCAGTCAACATTGAAAAAATTAAGAGAAATTTTTCCTTTAAAAGACTTCTGTACATTATACAAATTTGTGCATGAGAGCTGAGCCATGGTTTTAAGTGTGACTTCTCCAGAGGAAGTACAGAATGAGAAAGAAAGTGTGCTGAGAACAGAACCCTGAGAAGCAACAGTAATTAAGGAATGAATGAAGGGAAAGAGAAAAACTTAGAAACCCAATGTTAAGAGGAGAATAAGGAAGCCCAAAGAGAAGAGAGTTCTTAAAAGGAGGGAATTGAAATGTCCTTAAAAGGCACTGATGTTCTTTGCCCAAATATTTTCAGTTGAATGATAGGATCAGAAGTCATATTTTTGAAAGTAAAGGAGTGAATAGGAGGCAAGAATGTAGGAAGAGTGAGAGGAGACCTTTCTTAAAATAAGCTTGGTTATGATAAAAGAAAAGAATGTTTCTGGAATGGGACATAAAGTCACTGTAAATGCAAGTCCCTGAGCATGTTTATGTACTAAAAGGAAGGGGCTAATGGAGATAGGGTTCTCATATACATAAGAAAAAATAATTAACAGAAAAAGGTCTCAAAGGAGATAGGACTCAATATGATACAGATAGCAAATGGCAGGTTTACCCTAGAAACAGTAATGATAGTGTTACTTTGAGATGAGATATGAAGAAGTTTAAAAGTGGGATTGGAGTCATGCTTGGTGGCTTTTAATTTTCTATGAAGTAAGGGCCAGAGTGATGGGGTGGGGGTGGTAGTATAAGGTTTATGAAGACACTGGTGAAGATTTGTAATAGCTGTTATGAGAAATGGCCAGGTACCTTATCAGCAATACTGAAAACTTTTCTGAGATCTGGATTCTAGTTTTGGCTTCGTCCCTTACTGGCTCTGTGAATTGGACAAGTAATTTAACCTGTCTGAATATTTGTAGAATGAGAAATTGGACTAGATAAGTTTTAAAGAGTTTTCTAGTCCCCACATGATTTAATTTAGAAGTCGAGCACTAAATCCTTTATAATAAATAATATGACACAAAAAATATTTTTTTCCCCTTTTAACAGTTACTTTGGGAGCAAAAAAACATAGGCTGTTTTAGACTACATGTAATTTGAAAGTCCACATGAAAAATTAAAAAGACAGTTAGGAAAGGAAGGGAAGAAGAATGAAAGACTTATTTTTTTCTCCTTTTCAAACACTCCAGTAATCCACTGCAGCCAAACAACACTCACGGAAAGATGCAGGAACTAGGATAAGAAAAAAAGGTGAAAGAAATTGTTGTCAGTATCTTTTTAGCCTCTAGCTCTTAGGAATTTGTAAATGAATTCCAGCTACGGTTAAGTTATTGTGAAATTGCAGTGAGGAACTGAGGAAAATGAGGCAGCCTGGAGGAATTTCTTTTAACAGAATCTACTCTGAAGACGTAGCTGCTGTGCATCTTTAAGGAAGGAGTGGCTCCAAATAAACAGGGGCTTCACAATGATTGAAAATGTAAATTTAGAGCGTTCCCCCTCTGTGTTCTCAAGAATTTTGTTCACAATTAAACTTAAAAAATTTAATTTAATTTACAATTTGAAAAATGAATCCAACAAAGTAACTTCCTGAGGATTATATCTGGCCTTGTAAAGAGAGTTAAGACCACATTCGTCAACCATGGGATACCTAATTCTTTATTTTTCCCATGAGAAAGTTCTTTACATAAAAAAGACCAAAGCAATCTGAGTTGTGCCTGAAATGCCAGAAAATCCAGGACTACATGATTCACTGAGCAGCTTAGCCAGGAATACTCAGGAGCTGCTTTTATGGAGCTGTGTGCACCTACCCTATTCATTGCATCCAGCTCTCGCCTAACAGCACCTCAGAGGAGGAGACCTCCAGCAAAAGAAAAGGTTCCAGTCCTGCCAACTCTTACACTGTTTATCTTTTTACACTTCTGCTTCTCTCACCAGAATGTGAATTCCTGGAGGGCAGAGAAATTGTCTAATTCATCTTTTTATCCCTAGAGCCTATAACAGTCACTTGTACATAGCAATTTTCTACTGTATGCTTATCAGATAAATGGATGATGTAAATCTATGATTCAGTGTTCTAAATAATTAAAGGCAAAGTATATATAATAATTTTCAAACATTCTTAAGGTATGGGCAATAGTTCTTTTCGGTTGTTTTAACACAAAAACAAATGGTATCTGGCATCTTTGAAAATTAAGGAGAATATGTAAACGTATAAACATATATATATATATATATATATATTCCTGAGTATATGTATGAGCATATGTTGTTTTGATTATTTCCACACATCTCTTGCCAAGCAAACTTTTCTAAAACACCATCTTTATTTTGTTATTCCCCTTATTAAGACCCATGATGGCTTGTAGTTGCATAATGTATTGGTTTGGAGCCTTAGGACAATCTAATGAAAAGCAGAGTTTTCAATTAAGTCCAAGATTTCTTCAGCATTGTGTAACAGAAATTATATAGAATTATGTTATGTGGACATAATTATTAATCAGTACTTATTTGACTGCAAGGGACAGAAATTCAACTCAAATTAGTTTAAGAGAAAAAAAAGGAATGAAGGAAGGAAGACGATATTTCTTTGAGTAAATGGGAAGTCCAGGAGATTGCATCTAGCTATAGGCATGGCTGTTTCCAGAGGCTCAAACAATGTTGTCAGGACTCTGTCTATCTCTCAGTTTCACTTATTTCTTTTTGGCTTCATTCTTCAATAGGATTTCTCCTTTATGAGGGCAACATGGCCTCTGGCTGCCTTGGGTTCACATTCTTCAAGTTTAGCAATCTCCAAAGTAGGGGAAATCTTCTCAATCAACTCCAGAGGAAAAGTTATGGGGAGGACTCTGCTTGGACTGAACTGAGTCATGTACCCATTTCTCAATCAATTACTGTGGTGAAAGAATGGACTACTTTGACTGGCTAAATCTGGATCACATGTCCTAACCTTGTGGCCAAGGGAAGGTGGAGTCCCATGATGGTCGTTTTCCTTCAAGATCACTTGGAACGGAGTAGGGCAGTTCTCCACAGGAAAATATGTGGCTATTACCAGATGGAAAATGTATGGACAAAAGTAGCTGAACAGTCTACTACACCAGGGCTGAGATGTAGCTTGTATGTTCAGGTCAGATGAACCAGCTGGCATCCATCCAGATAGCTCAGGGGTCTATTCTAAATGGCTGGTGTACATGCTGTACCATTGTTAACTATTTTGAATATCATCCCTGCCTGACAGCATTCCACCACTTATGAGTTAAAAATAACATATGTAATGCAATATGAGCACTGTTGAACACATAAAGTGATTTATCTTTATGGAACAAAAATTACTTTGCACTTAAAATTTTTTTTGGCAGGGTAATTTTCAGAGCTTGATCAGCTTTGGAGCAGGGAAAGAGAATTGGTGAAACCAAGTGAATGCTCTTTGTTTCTTCTTAAGAAAAATATAAATAACCTGTATATATAGTACTTCATGAAGTATTTATATCATATTATCACTCTCCCCAATATCTAGAAGTGGTTTGACTTTCTGATAGTAAGATTGAATACTTCTGTCAGTAGTGAGCTTAGGGAAATGTGCACCGAAGCAAAGCTAAGTCCCAAGTCCCTAAGATGCCCTTCAAAAGCAGTCATCCATTTAATTTGATCTATTAAACAAACTTAGCAGTTGGGATGCCCACACAGTGAGGAAGGATGCTTAGAGATGGAATTCTGTGTTTAATTGGAATCTTCTGTCCTTTATTAGACAACCATAAGCTTCCAATTATACACACCATCTTCATTTCAAATATGGATTTATAAAACCTTATGAATTTTCATTCTTAGCAACAGATTAGGAATAAAAACAAGCTCCTGCCATGAACAGATATGAGGGGTTTTCTTTTTTCTTTCTTCCCTTTTTTGCCATATCCCAAAAGGTCATTGATAATTGACCAAATGGCCACTGTGTATCCAGAGCTGTGTTAGCTCCTTGGAGCTATTAAAAGGAATTTTGAAAAATAATCCCTGTCCGTGAAGAATTTAGGTAACACGTCTCAGGAGAAAAAATTAACATGCCCAGAGCAACCAGGTCACACTTAAATGGCCACTTTGCTGTTTCCACTAATGATGTAATGACTTTCATTTCAGTCTGTTGAAATTTTACCCATTCTTCAAGGTCTGTCTCTAGAACTTTCCTTCATTTAGCTTTACTTGATTGCTTCAATGTTAGGTGGGGCTCACATTCCATTGAACCACCCACCCTAACTCTTGACACTTAAAATGTCTTCAGCGCTTCGTCATCTACAGCAGTGGTCCCCAACCTTTTTGGCACCAGGGACCGGTTTCATGGAAGACAATTTTTCCACGGACAGGGTGATGGTTCAGGCAGTAATGTGGGTGATGGGGAGCAGCAGATGAAGCTTCGCTCGCTTGCCTGCCACTCACCTCCTGCTGTGCGGCCAGGTTCCTAACAGGCCTCGGACCAGTTCTGGTCCTCGGCCCGGGGGTTGGGGACCCCTGATCTACAGGATGCAGTCCAGCCTCCAGAGCCTGGTGAAGAGCCCCTGACTACCTCTCTTGCCTAATCTCCCCTTTCTCTTCTGTTTGTATGCTGCTTTGAAAGCAAACCAAATCCTGATACCAAACCTAAACCTGGTTTAGTAAACAAAACCAAACCAAAGTTACCAACTACTGTGAATTTTCATATCCTATCTTCTCTGCCTAGAATAGCCCTTTCCCCCCTTTTCCCCAGATTTAGATCAGACAAACTCCCTCTCATCCATTAACCTAACCTCAGATATTAGTCTCTTAATGAGATCTCTACCTTTCCCATCCTCTAGGTTGTGCTGTCTTTTGTACCTATTATCTTTTGTACCTATTAAGATTCTGGGTAGTAGTCATTTGCTGTAATGTCTGCATTCCCCTTCTAGACTCTTAGCACTTTGAGGGCAGCCAGTGCCTTACTTATTTTGGAATCCTGAGTGCCTAGTAAAAGTGCCTGGCATTCAGCATGTTGTCCATAAAATTGTACTGAAATGAATTGGATTGCATTGAACTAAGAGGGAGTGTAGAGAAGACTTGGGGTAGCTGAAGATCTTAGGGTTTATAAAACATGGGTTTTACGTCAGTGTTGAAAAGGGGGAAAAAGCCTTAGAGAAGGGGGAAATGATAGGAGCAATACCCCAGAGGTGAGAATGAGCCTGACAAAAGATGGGGACTGTAAATGGTCATATCTTGCTGGAATGGAGGCTGTAGAGTGGGGAGTGTTGGGAAATAAGGTCAGAAAGGCCAGGTGGGGCCATGTTATGGAAGACTTTGAATGTCAGTCAGAGGAGGTGAAACATGATGCAATAAATGCTGCAATTCAAGAAAAGAAAAATTTAGAAATATCCCAAGTATCTGTGTACAAAATGAGCTTATCACTTCTGCATGTCTCTGTTTTGGTACTCATCATATTGTTACTATTGGTATGTCACTGTCTCAACTGGCCTTGAGTCATCTGAACATAATAGAGTGGTGGTTTGAAGCACAGTATGATGCGTTGGGAGTCAGAAGCCCTGGGGTTGAATTTCTGCTCTGGCACTAATTTGTTACCTGATATGGTGAAATCACTTTACTGCTCTAATCCCCACTGTTCTTATCTGTAAAATGAAGGCAGAAGGCAGGTGACATGATTCATGAGGTCCCTTTGATCTCTAGGAGTCTATATGTAGCAAGATAAGTAATTCTTAGCTAATTTATTAATCTATCTCTGCCTCTTGGTTTTTGTTTATTTACCTGTCTTCTGGGTATCAGAGTTGCTTCATTAGACTGGTCTCTGACAGTCTCACAATCTGCTCTGCTGAGACCAGTCTCTGAGGTCTTGACCATCTTGTCACACCTAGAAAGCCCTTCCTAACCCCCCACCCCTCCTTAAAAACCCAGCTCCAGTCCAATATCTTTCTTAAAGCTGTTCCTAACTTCTCCAGGTCTCTGATATTTACAACACCCTTGCTTTTGGTGTTTAAAGATATTTTGTCATGAGTTATTCTTTATTTGTTTTATATTGACTTTTCTCTGTCCAATTAGTTTGTAAACTTATTAAAATAAAGAACTATTACATGCAACATTTGTTAATCTCCCCTATCCAGCTCCACCTCAGGACAAAGCTAGGCACAAAATAGTCATTTAATAATGTTCTTGAATATTGAACTGAGTGATGTATAGGAATATTACTAAAAATAGAAAAACCAGACCATCAAAAAGACATCTATAGGGCTTGGAATTGAAGTAATGTAGCATATCAATGATTTTGTAGATGGTATTTTGTACCCAGCAAAAGACTGTTTTAAGACAGGGTGAACTGTGAAGTTTCTTGTCTGTAGGCTTGTCTTGAAGTAAAGAGTGGGTGATACTAGGGCCTAGAGATATTCCAGCCAACTCAAGGAAAAGAGAAAACAGAGAACTGTTTACTGAGTGACTTTGCTGTTGGACATGTCCCAACTGTAGCTTGAGAACATCAGGCAGAGTTACCACCCTGCTGCCACAGCCTCTGCCAACTTGGATAAGAAGCAGTGAAGTTGACCTGTCTTTTGGCTCTGAAACAAGATGAGGGAGCGTACCAGCAGGCATGGGAAGGAAGAAGTTGTGAAATGAAAGACATGAAAAAGAGATGACTGACTGTGATCCTCTTTTCTCTTTTCCCCTATTACCCTGAGTCTCTCTCCTGCTTCCTTGACACCTGTAAAGTGGTATAAACCAGATCCTTGCACTTTACACCAACTGGGGTGTGGGGCCCTAGGGGTCTAGCTTGGGGCAACGGAAGGCAGTGTAAATCAGTTGTTTTAGGTTGTTTTGTTTCCTAAAGTGGTCCTATACGAAAAGGTTTGAAAATCACTACTTAGGTGATTAGCCTTTCAACAACCCAATGCTTTTAAAGCTCAATGCAGAATATAAGAGGAAAGATCACTGTTTGAAGTAGTTGAATTCTAGATCTGGCAGTGTCAGGGCTCTCTTGATTGTAAATTAGCTCATGGAAATAAAACATCTGAGGTTAGGAACTCCAAATCCTGATTTTGCTCTCATATTGCCTCAGGCTGTCTCTGGTAGGAAAGTCTAGAACTGTGGATTCACTGTACGTCAGCCCCACGCCCCACTTTTCCGAATGCCCCAAAGCTGTTAGTGTTTATAACAGACGAAGTCAGCATTGTGTTGATTTGTCTTACCGTGTGTGGAAAATGTAGGAATAACTCCCATGTATCATCAACTATTTAGTCGGCGCTCAGTTCCTTAGCAGGGGAAATGGTAAGATTTATTAGGGAAAGTATCCGTCATCCCATATAAATAGATGCACAGTTAAAGCAGATGCAGAAGGCAGGGTGTATATTTCTGTGTGACTGATCATAAGGAACTTATTATCAAGAACTCTTTGGAAAAATCAGTCATTTGGGAAGATGGCAAACATAAGGATACACTTACATTTTTATGCAAAATAGTCCTCAAAACAGTAATTTTGACTTTAAGTGCATTATTGGGGTAGGAATCATTGTAATTAAAATTTCTTTTGCCTTAATTTTTTACTTTTGAGAATATATATGCAAGTGATAAAAGCAGCCCAATAGTAGAAAAAGGTACATAAAGTAGGTCTCTTTCCCACTGCGAACCCCAGTCCCCAGTCTCCTCCCCGCATAGGCCATCACTGTTGTCAATTTATTTGTATCATTCAGACACATTCAAGCTGATCTTCCCCTTGAGCTTTTATACACATGGCAATCCACTCTCCATATTCTTCTGCAGCTTACTTTTTTCCTTAACAATATACCCTGGAAATCATTTCTTATCAGACTGCATATATGGGCCAGGCTCATTGTTTCTAACAGATTTAACTGATGTTGACATCTTGCCATAATGGTTTTAGGGGTTTTTGTTTTGTTTCAACATTACAGATATACTTTAACCATACCCTCACTGCCCAGGTCCCCATTGTTCCCTGCCCAAAGGTAATCACTACACTGAAATTAGCATGTATCCCTTCTGCATGATTTTTATATATTTAGTGCATATATATTTAGTATTTCATTGTGTGACTCTGGCACCATTTATTTATCCACAATTCTGTTTTTGAACGTTTAGTTTGTTTCCATTTTTTTACTGTTAAAAGCAATGCTACAGGTTAACATTCTATTTCATGTCTCCTTGGGCACATGTATGCAAATTTTTTAGGATACTCCCACAAGTCAAATTGCTAGGTCATAGGGTATGTGCTTACCAACTTCATTTGATATTGCAACATTGCTCTCCAACACAGTTTTTAACAATACAGCATTCACACCAGCCATGTTTAAAGGTACTCCCCTCTTTTTTTTCCATATTCTTACCAACACTTGGGCTTCTCAGACTTCTAAAATATTGCCAGTCTAAGTGTGAAATAGTACCTCATTATGGTTTCAATTTGTATTTGTTACTGAGAGTATCTTGTCTTATGTTTTTTTGGCTATTTAGCTCCCTAATTTAATTTAATAATAGTAGTCAATTTAATAATTGACTATTGAAACCTTTGACAATTTTTCTACCGCAGTACTTGTTTTTCCTTATTGATTGATAGGGATCTTTTTATATTCTGGATACTAATACCCAGTAATATGAATTATAAATAACTTCTTCCAGTCTGTGGCTTGCATTTTTTACTGTTTATGCTATCTTTTGTCTAATGGAATTTTTATATTTTAATGTATTCAAATTCTCATTGTTATCGTTTGTGCTTTTGGTGTTTTGTTTAAGAAACACGAAGAAATGTAATGAAGACATTCTCCTATACTTTCTTTTTAACTTTTATGATTTCCCCCATACATTTAAGTTTTTAATCTGTGTGGGATATATTTTTGTTCTGACATGAAGTGGAGATTTATATTTTTTCCCCTGTATATGTACTGGCTATGGCCAGTTGTCTTAGCACCATTTATCTAATGGTCACGGCTCCCTGCTGACATGTACAGCTATCTCTGTCCCATACCAAGTTTCCATATATGTGTAGGTCAGTATCAACTTATTTTGTTCCTTTGACCTATTTTTATATCCTTGTTCCAATACCACACTGCTTAAATAGTTATAGCCTTCTAATTAGCCTCGTAGGGCAAGACTCCAGTCCTTAGTTTTCTTTTTCAAAACTGTCTTTGTTAGTTTTGTCTCTTTAATCTTCCACATGAACTTTAGGGTAGGATTATTAAATTCCTTGAAAAGTCTTGTTGGGATTCTGATTGGAGCTGCAGTGATTCATAGATCCATTATAAACTCACGGGGGGAACTATTGGAGCTACACAGTTATATCTTTCAATCCCTATATGTTTCATAATTTATCCAGTGCACTTTTTATGTAATGTTTTGTAATGTTTCCCAAATAGGTCTTGCATGTATTTTATTAGATTTTTGCCTAGGTATCTACTATAAATTAGCGATTTTATATATATATATATGTGTGTGTGTGTGTGTGTGTGTGTATATATATATATATATATATATATATATATATATATATATATATATAATTTTTTTTTCTCTTACACCCTGAACATGGATCCAGAATGCTGAATTCTCTTATTTCTTTGAATTATTTGCCCACAAATTCTCTTGCAGTTTTCTATATAAATAATCCTATAGTCTGCAAATAAGGACAATTAGTTTATGCCATTGGGGTGTAAATAGAAGTCATATACACAAATTCCAGTCATATCCCTAAAGGGGAAACATAACCACTTTCCCCTTCTCTCCTTCCTGCCACCTGGAATGCAGATGTGATGACTAGAATTGGAGCAATCATGTTGGACTTGAAGCGATCTTAAGGAATAAAGATCACACAAAACATAACAAAATGATAGTAAGAACTTGGCTCTGGGCTACCCAACCAGTCTTTTACATGTAAGGGAAATAAAAAAAATTTTAGATAGTTCAGAGTTTTCTGCCACTCAAACCCAGTTCAATCTTACAACACTATCAGGATAATGAGTGATAAATTCCCAGTTTGCCAGTAGTTTTTCTTTTTTCCATAAATTGTGTTTTTATAAATTGTTGATCTGTATTAAAGAGATGAATTATATTGATAGATTTTTAATGTTCAACCATCCTTGGGATTCTGTCATGATATGTTCTTAGAGTTTGCAGAGGTCCAAACATTTTATTTCTTACTTTTCCCAAGGTTTTAATATGAAAAAAATGTAAACATACAGAAAAGTTGATCTATACAGTGAATACTCATATATCCACTACCCAGATTCTACAATTAACATTTTATTTTATATTTGCTTTGTGTCTTATCTATTATGATATGTTTTAAAGGCTTTGCGTAATTCATTTAGCTAATATTTTCAAGTGTTTGTATACATGTGTTCAATGGTGAGGATAGCCAGTATTTTCTTTTCTTATGCTGTCTTTGTCCAGTTTGGGTATCAAGAATATACTTATCTCATAAAATGAAGTAAGGAGCTCTTCTATTTTTGTCTTCATTGAAAAAGTGTGACCAATACAGGAAATAATCTTTGAAGATTTGGTAAGACTCACCTCTTTGGGTAAGTACTTGGTTGGCATGGTGCTTTTTTGATGGGTATATATATGTATTTTTAAAAAAATTTTTGGCTGCGTTGGGTCTTTGTTGCTGCGTGCAGTCTTTCTCTAGTTGCGGCGAGCAGGGGCTACTCTTCGTTGCGGTGCGTGGGCTTCTCATTGTGGTGGCTTCTCTTGTTGCAGAGCACGGGCTTCAGTAGCTGTGGCTCGCGGGCTGTAGAGCGCAGGCTCAGCAGTTGTGGTGCACGGGCTTAGTTGCTCCGCAGCATGTGGGACCTTCCGGGACCAGGGATCGAACCCGTGTTCCCTGCTTTGGCAGGCGGATTCTTAACCACTGCGCCACGAGGGAAGCCCAATAATGGGTATAATTTTTTTTAATTACAGATTCAATTCATTTAATGGTTATACGTAAATATATAGATAGACCTTTCTTTTTCAAGTCAGTTTTAGTGATTTATTTATTTCTAGAGAACTGACTGTTTCATTAAATTGTCAAATTTTTTAGTCTAATGATATTCATTGTATTCTCTAGTGCTTTTAAAAATCTTGACTCTATTTATAGTTATGTCATTTTCCTACTTTTTTCTCTTTTTCTCTCAATCAATTTTACTAGGTTTGTCTATTTTATTAGTCTTCTGAAAGAACAAGGATCTATTGATTCCTCATTGATTTTTCCCCTTTCCATCTATTTCTCTTTTTTCGTTGTTATTTCTTTCCTTCTACTTTCTCCGTTCTGATTGATCTTCCTCTATATGTTTCCTTCTCTTCTATTATATGCATTTGAAGCTCTAAATTTTCTTCTAAATAGCATTTAAACTGCATACCACACATTTTAGTACTAGTGTTTTCATTGTCTGAGCAGTACTAAACATTTGGTGATTTCTATTAGTTTTTCTCCCTTTATAATTATTCAGAAATTTCTAAAATGAATAGGGCAGTATAACTATTCTATTGATTTCTAATTTTATTGCATTATTGTTAGAGAACATGTTTTATGTGATTTTGAGTCACTGATATTTGTTTGAAATTTTCTTTTTGACAAAGTTTTTTTCCAAAGGCAATTCAGTGGATAGTCTTTTCTTTTTTTATATATTTTTGTTGAAATATAGTTGATTTACAATGTTGTATTAGTTTCAGGTGTACAGTAAAGTGATTCAGTTACACACATATACGAATATATATATATATAAAATATATATATTCTTTTTTAGATTCTTTTCCATTATAGGTTATTACAAGACATTTAGTATAGTTCCCTGTGTTGTACAGTAGGTCCTGTTGGTTATCTATTTTATATATATATATTAGTGTGTATATTTTAATTCCAAACTCCTAATTCATCCCTCCCCCATCCTTTCCCCTTTGGTAATGACATAGTCAGTTTTTAAAAAATATTTCATGTGTGCTAGAATGAATATGTTTCTTGTAATTTGAAGTATGGGATTACTTACATTATTTATGTCTTCTACAAATATGATTATAGATTTATACATGCTACATATATATATATATTTGAGGTTCAAAATTACTATTTCTTTTGTGTGAATTATTCTACTTATCCTTGTATTGTGTTTGCCTTAAAGTTTAAAAAATTTGATATCAATATTGTTATACTAGTTTAATTTTTATTAATATTTTTCTAGTACATGTTATCCATCTGTTTACATAATGACCTCTCTGTCATCATGTTTTAGGTGTGTCTCTTATATGCAGTACCAGGTTGAATTTTTAAAAATCCTTCTGAGAATCTCTGTCTTTTAGTAGGCAAGTTCAAAATATTAATATTTATATGTACTCTTGTTATTGACCTATTTGGACTTATTTCTACCATTCAAATTGTGTTTTCTATTTACCATTATCTAACTTTGATTCTTTTGTTTCTTCTCTAGTTTATATTAGGTTGATCTAGTTTTAAAAATTTATTCTCCCCTTTCCTCTCTCCTGAAAGTTTGCTATCTGTCTAAGGTTAGATTTAAAATTAAAAAGTGCCCTGTGAGAAATTAAAACCCCAGACTTTCATACTACTTTCCCAAGCTAGGGGGTTGGACTTCTCTACTTCTCTTTTCATGGCAGGGGTAGCTCTTCAAGGGTCTTAATCCAAGGATATCTCTTGGGTCCCCAGAATCTGTCTCAGGGAGCTCAGGGTGATCCTTTATGCAGCTTCTGAACTTGAACCTTGAAGAAGGTGACCAAGAGCCTGGGCTGGGCACAGGGCCAGGCCTTCTCTGCCCAAAGCTGGGGGTAGGTATGAGAGACAAGAGCGCCTGAAGAAAACCCTGAACAAGAACTCTTTGGACCATCAAATGAATCAGAGGGTCAGCTCAGACTGAACCCACTGTGGCTTTGTTATCTCTATTCTGTAGCCTCTTTTTTCCTTTTGAGCATAGCTATTTATTAAAAAATTATTTTCATTGCATACTAAGCAGCGTTTCCATGTGTAGGTACCAATCTGCAACACTCTAAAAAGCTGTGGGAGTTCATTTACTTATCTTACAGAATGTTTACAGGTTTCAAGTCTCATCTGCCACCTCAGATCTTGCTGTTTTTACTTTGTTTTCCTCAGTTCCTGTTTAGCCAACCTACAAGTAGATTCTTTTTCTCTGTCTTGCTCCTTGGCATTGATGATTCATTTTGAAGTTCTGAGTGGCTATTGTTCTGGCCTTCCCTCATATCACCTGTCTCTCAGACTGAGGAGATAAGCCTTCCCCCGTGCACAAGCTCCTGGATACCATGCTTTGTTTATGTCCACAGTCCAGGTAGGACAACTAGACATACTTCACTGTGCTGAAGTTCCTGAGTGCACTGCCTTTCCCCTGTCCTCCAGCAGTTTCTGAAATGATGGCCCTGCAGATCTCAGCCTTCCTGGCTGGGCACGCTCCTGGCTTTGATGGAAACATACCCAGCTGGAAGCAGCTGGCATGCCCAGGCCTTCCAGCAATGGGCTTTCCAATGCAACATGTGGAGGCCCTTATTCCCTGTCCCTTCTTTTTGGCTAGGTGGCTCCCTCCAGTCACAGGCACTCCCTGGGCAGTTGTCTGAGTTAACAGCTGAGCTTGGCCAGCACAGGCGCAGCTGTGGGTCCTGGCATTGCCACTCATGAGGAAATTCCCCAGAGAGCCCACAGACCTGCCTTGATTTCTCTTTCAGGTGTGATTATATTGGAACAAAGCCTGCTTCCTAGGTGTGAGCCTATGCAGTTACCCTGGACCCCACACTCGGAAAGGTCAGTACTTGGATTAATACTCTGCTGTTGCTATCTTGAAATTTTAAGTAAACTTGGAATAAAATGTCAAAATTTTGATTTTGCACTAGGCTCTGCAAACTATGCAGCCTCTCCTTGGTAGAAACAGAGAACATTACTTACCCTTGGAGAAGTGGGTGGGGCTTATTGACTAACCCAGCTTCTTAGGAGTCCAGGGCAACAACCATTAGGAGTAATGGTTTAAAAATATTTTTTTAGATGTAGTGCTATATCCTGCAAAACTTATTCTTATGGGAAGCTTCCCTCTGAATAAAGCATTTTAGGGCTTCAGGAAAGTGAGAGGGTACAGTTCTAGAATAGCTGTCTGATAGAACTTTCTGCAGTGATGTTAATGTTCTGTATCTTTGCTATCCAGTCTAGTGGCCAGTAGCCACATGTGGCTACTGAGAACTTGAAATGTGGCTAATATGACTGGGGACCTGAATTTCTAAATTTTAATTAATTTTAATTATTTTAAATTTAAAGTTAAATAGCCATATGGGACTACTGGCTACCATATTGGACAGTGTAGATCTAGAACCACAAAGTAACTTCTGACCTTTGGTGCTTTGATTATATTTTGCATTGATTCTATATCAAGAATTAAAGTTAGGCTTTGTCCAGAAAGGATTTTCTAAATTCAGATTTAAGGCATGTCTAGAACTAGATGGGGAAACTGAAATCAGTGTTTTTTCATAAGTATGGAGAAGATATCCTTTCCACCTATGAAAGCTAGCCATGATGCTCATTGCTATAGCCTACAAGGGAGTTATTACATGTACAAATGAATTGCCTAGAGACTGCCCCTTCCAGTTCTAACAGACTATGGAAGAAATATGGAAGACAAAGAAGAGGCAAGGTTAGGGGCCAGAGTCTTGGCAAGGAGTGATGGTGAGGAGGTGTAGTGGGAGGTGAGTTGATAGATGAGATTGAGCCAGTCCTCCTGGGCCTGCATGACCTGGGTGTACGAGTGACCCAGCAAGTCCCATGTGTTCTGATGAGAAACAGAGGTCTTGAGAGCACAGAGGTATGTCAGAGGGCTCTAGTTAAAACAAAGACACAGCTGCATAGGACATTTGAGAAGGCCAGAACTACAGATTTCAGAGCTAGATAGTACTTCATCTAAAAAACCACACCAGAAAAACTGTACTTCAGTGGTCACCAGTCTAGAGAATAGAAAATCCAGCCACTCACTATCCACCAATGAAGATCCAGATAATACCACCTCTGCTGCCATTGGTCATCTAAACTCTTATAGACCCCAAAATATACAGACACTATCTTGAAGGAGAACGAAGAGATGGAGAGAAAATTAGAAAGTCAACATTTTCCCTAAAGAAACTAAAGAGAGTTAACATAAAGGGGTTGTCTGAAATATTGAACTGAACTAAGTTTAACTGAATGGGATAAATGTAGGGTTACTTTTCCTAGTTTTCTATGGATGAGCAGATGAGTTATGGAGAAATAAAGAGGCTGCATTTTCTTTGCACATCTAAGTGCACAGTGAATGAATTTGTGACCCCACTACAAATACATTTGGCTTCCTGCTAAGCCAGTTTGAACAGCAGTCCTATTCATAAGCTTTAGCAGAGGTGGAATATGTGATAGGGGTTGGGGTGAGGTTGCTAACCTGTTTTATTGAGCCTGGGAGCCAGCATCATGACAGAATTGGTCACTTAACTCACAGATCCTCTTTCTTCAAAGGCACTAGCCACCTCACATGGGAAGGTCATTTGCGGCTTATCTGGAAGGCAGTTCTTCTCTTATCACCTGCCTGGACATGGAGGAGGTTGTAGATACTCTAGCCTACTGGTCCAAGAGCTTTGAGATCAATGGGAGAGGGCCAGTCTGGCAAATTATAGTGTGATTTTGCCTGTGCAGTGCCCTACTCATCTTCTTGTGCTGAATGAATCACATCTGGGATGAAGGAGGCCAGATCTACTTGGACAAAATCCTAATGAACTTATCTGGGTCTAACATCCCATCAATCCCTTGTCCATACAGTCCTCTGTGGGCTACAACACCACCTGCAGGCCAACTCTGAAAAGTACATGCCCAGAAAAATGGAAGAATTCTTGGACTGTATTCTGTAAAGCCAAGATATCTGCATTATGCTTCAAGTGTTTATGGTCCTAGAGTTAGAGTCCCCATGGCCCAGCAAATATATTTAGCAATTCCTGGAATTTACTACAAAATTCATTACACCTTTCTTCTTCTTGGCTGTTGTAATAACTGACATTCTCCAAAGGAGAGGAGGGTTTTTTGTTTGTTTGTTTGTTTGTTTTGTTTTATTTTTGGTGCTCAGAGGCAGATGCCACCTTCCAATAAGCCTTGTTTAATTTTTCCAACTTGCCCCTAACCTACCTGACCTAGCCCAACCCACATGAATATCTCCAACCATACAGATGGGAGACATTAGACCCCAGGAGGACTCAAATTCAGCTCTATGCCTCCACATCTTGGGTTTTCCTTCTTTGGAAAACTGGCTTTTGGGAAAATTCAATTGCTTATCCTCCTTGGGAACAAAACTCATTTGTCAAAGAGGCTAGAGGGGCTAAGATAGATTCAGAAACTCAGTTTGCACCAAGGTCACCTTTTTCAAACACTTTGGGTTTACCATTTCACACCCTGTCCTGGAAGCCATAGAACCATGAGGGAAGACTCATCACCAGTCCTGGAAATCATCTGGATGGGAATTCTAAGGACATACAGTCCTAGCTAATAGATAATCAGGCACAGACAGGGCCCACACAGTTGGATTTTTATTGTCTCTAAGTGTAAGAGGAATAAAATGGTTTAAGTTTATATCCTGAGCTACTGGACTGTCTTGGTCCATTCTGGCTGCTTTAACAAAATACCACAGACTGTTTTTTTTTTAAATCTATGTAGGTTTTTTAAATTTATTATTTATTTATTTATTTTTGGCTGTGTTGGGTCTTTGTTTCTGCGCGAGGGCTTGCTCTAGTTGCGGCAAGCGGGGGCCACTCTTCTTCGCGGTGTGCGGGCCTCTCACTATCGTGGCCTCTCTTGTTGTGGAGCACAGGCTCCAGACGCGCAGGCTCGGTAATTGTGACTCACGGGCCCAGCTGCTCCGCGGCATGTGGGATCTTCCCAGACTAGGGCTCGAACCCGTGTCCCCTGCATTAGCAGGCAGATTCTCAACCACTGCGCCACCAGGGAAGCCCCAGATGGTATCTTATACAACAGAAATTTCTTGCTCACGGTTCTAGACCCTGGAAGTATGAGATCATGGTGCCAGCACAGTCACCTTCTGGTGAGGGCCTCTTTCTGGTTCATAGCCAGTGCCTTCTCACTGTATCCTCATGTGGTAGAAGAGGTTAGGGATCTCTCTGGACCTCTTTTATAAAGGCACTAAGCCCATTCATGAGTGTTCTGTCCTCAAGACCTAAATACCTCCTAACAGGCCACATCTGCTAATACCATCACCTTTGGGGTTTAGAATTTGACACATAAGATCAAGTTCTACTTTAAAATGTTCAACTTGAAATGCTTACTAGACAACTAATGGAAATGTCAGGTAGGTAACAGGATGTTTAAGTCTGGAGCTCAGGGGAAATGCCAGGGCTGAAGAATATGTAGATCTGGGAGTTATTGACAAGGAAATAGAAATGAAAGCCATGGACTGGATAAAGTCTCCTCTAAAATGAGTGAATGTATTTAAGAACAGAAGTGGCTTAAACAAATTTAAAAATTGAGAATAAGAGGAAGAAGCCAGTCAGGGATGTAGGAGGAAGACCGAGATGGTATGTTGACCGAGAAACCAAGTGGTTGACTGAGTCAAATGCTTCTGAGAGGTCAAGTGAGAGGAGGACTGGGAATTGTTCAGAGGATTTGGAGAGATGGAGCTCATTGGTGATCCTGAGAAGAATATCATCTGCACTAGAGTTGTAGCAAAGAAAACATGACTGGAGAAGACTGAAAAGAGACTATGAAGTGAGGAAGTGGACACATTGAGTATTGACAACTCATTTTAGAAAAGGTGATGCAAGGGGACCTGAGAAGCATGTGTGGGAGTTAGAGGAGGGCATAGATTTTAGGGAGGACAGATTTATTTTAAGATAGGAGATATTATAGCATGTTTATATGCTGATGGGAATGTTCTAATAGAAAGGGGAAATGTGGAAATGCTGGAGAGAGTGGATGATAGAAAGCCTTTGAATAGGTAAGAGGGGATCCAGGGCTTAAGTTGTGAAGTCTAGGAGGACCTGCACTACAGGACAGTTCTTCTGTCATAAGAGGAGAAAAGGCAAAAATTAGTAAATGTGCTGGTGGGAAACTGTCACAGCTGTCTTCTGGTTGCTCCTACTTTGTTAGTAAAAGTAGAGATGACGTCTGTTTCCACCAGTTCCCACTAGCCCAGCTTACTCAGACCCTGCTCTCAACGCAGATCCCCATCAATTTACCATGACAACTGAGTTGGAAGAATCCACTTATCACTCACAGACACAGAAAACAAACTTATGGTTACCTAAGGGGAAAGGGGGGAGGGGGGAGGGATAAATTAGGAAACTGGGATAAACATACACACACTACTATATATAAAATAGATAACCAACAAGGACCTACTTTTTAGCATAGGAAACTATACCCCATCTAATGTAGTAACCTATAAGAGAAAAGAATCTGAAAAGAACATTTTATACATATATATATATATATACACACATATATATACATATATATACATATATACATATATATACATATATATATAAACTGAATCACTGTGCTGTACACCTGATACTTACGTGATATTGTAAATCAACTGTACTTCAATAAAAAGTTAAAAAAAAAGAAGAGCCCACTTATCTTACGAAAGATTCTGGATTCCCATCAGTGTCACAGCCAGCTCTGGTACTTTGTCCATTAGAAAGGATACCAGTTAGAGAAGCAAATACATGAAATTACTCCATTTGAACTCAGAATCCACCTGAGCATGTTAAGGCTTTTCAGCTACCCAAACTGGACAATGCAACCTAGTGGAGTGTGAGGTGGAGGAGGAATAAGTCATGGTTAAAACATTCACCATTGACAGGCTGAGGTTTCTGACACCCTATAAAAAATCAAGAAAACAACCTTAAATGTTTTAAGCGCCTAACTTGCTTGTTTTCAGTGGTTTTCCCAGTTTGTCCTCATATTTGGATACTTTGGAATTAAGTGTTTTTTAATTCCGCCTCTCCCTCAGTTGCTTCCTCCTGAATCTCCACCTCTTTATCTCCAGTGAGCCTCAGCCATGTCCCAGGCTCCCAGCTACCGTATCTCCTCCCTGCCTGGTCCCTGCTTCTTAGGGAGGAAGGTCCTTACACAAATGTGAGAACATGTAAAATAGATTTTAAAAGGATTAACTAATGTCACCATGAGCTGTCACTGATTAATCAAAGCAGCAGCAGCAATAGCAGAGCTTTCTGAGCAAGATTTTGCCATTTAATCTTTTTCATCCATCTTTAGCTCTGAAGGAGAAAAAAAAAAAAAAAAGCCGTCTAAAGGAACAACACATCCTCCCCTGTGAAAATGAGTGAAAGTACAGATGAATTATGATTTAGAGAAGATGAGGCTAAGGAAGGTTGCTTCCCCATGGAAGACCACACACACACACACACACACACACACACACACATGCTTTGGTCACTACTACACATAGCAACTTAGCAACTGCATTTATTGCTGCTTACAGTTGAATGAATAGCAAATTTAAATGTCTTTTTTGCCAGTAAGAATTTTGTAGCAAAATAAATTGAAAGCCAGATATCTAGTTCGTCATGTCCAATGACTCAGAATGATTTGGGAACTTCTTGTTTGGAAGCACCTTCAGAGTTTTTTACAAGTAGGGTGACCAAACGTCTCAGTTTGTCCAGGACTGATTCTTAAGATTCTGAGTATACTCTCTGAGGCTGGGTTAGAGTCCCAGGATTCTTTGGTTGAGAGGTATCTGTTTGAGCAAGCATCTTCCTGGGTGGAAGTCTTCTTGCATCTTGTTGACTAGGGATGTAGTCCCTGACCCTTGAGTGGGAAATTCCTGGCTCTTTTGGAGGCCTCTAGCCTAAAAACTGGGTTAAAGTCCCAGGTTTCTTTGTTTACACGTTACCATTAGTTAAGAATACAGGAACTTCTCAGTAGACTGAAACCCCCTTCTCATACCCCTGCTGACTGTGAGCTCCACCACTATGGCACTAACTCTGTCCGTTTCCTTTCTTGTTGGAATGATTTTACTAAGAATAATTTGGAACTTCAATGACCTCCCCAAACTGGTTCCTTTAAGACCTCTCCCTTACAATTGCTTCTGTTCCTCCTTCCTCCTTTTACTACCTTCAATCTTCCCTTCAGCTACCTTGAATCCTTTGATATGACTGCCTTCTCTACCTCCTCCATCTCTCCGTCCATGCCTGCAAGACTGCCTTACCACTTCAGCCCCTCATTTTCTTACAGTCACTTGAACTTTAGGTCCCCTGTCCCCCATTGGGGACTCTCAAGAGACTCAGGGACCCTCCAAAAGAAACTACATATCAGGGTAAAAGAATATCTCATAAGTCTCCTCCACAAATATTGGTAAAAAGCATTAGCCCTCATATTGAGCAGGTAAGCTTAACTTGTTCCATCTGTAAGAAATACAATTTGGGTAAAAATATAAAGTGGAGCAAAGACAAGAGCCAACTATTTTATATAAACCACTGAGTTTTATATTACTATGTTTACCTGCCTCATGGCTAAAATTTTAGAAGGAAAGCTCTAAGGTCTATATATGCATCTGTCTGTGTGTTTATGTATGCATGTTTGTATATGTATGTTTTATATATATATATGTGATATTTTTCTACTTCAAGATGGTATTACCAAAGTAATTTATAAAATCACATAAAAGAGCTCTATTCTGATTGGCTTAGAGATAAGTAAGCGATTATATAAATTAAATATTTCTAAAATTCCCAGAAATATAGAAAGTAACCCAAATGCTTTTCAAGTTTATGCAATTTGGAAAAATCTTAGATAAATAAGACTAGTTTAATATCATTGGTTTAATAAGAACAGCTATGTCTTCTGAGTTATCAGCATTAAGTATAACAACAGCATATATTTTGCATTTAACTCTTTTTAGGTATCTTTGCTTTTGTGATTTTTTTGATACTTGTCTAACGTGCATGTACTGTGAAAATAGTTAACAGGGAAATAGCTTGAGATGATGTCCTGCTTTGTTTAATGTTATAATGTATGTCCCTAAAAATAGTTTCCAAAATCTTTGTGGTAACTTGCAACCTTAGAGTTGTAGTAAGTTAAGTAATAGATATTCATTGACTATCTATATCACCTTCTAAGTGAGGAGAAACTACTAAACCTTAAATTACTAAGCACAAGTTTATCTACTTTTGGCTTCTTATTTTTGTATGGTACAGAGATGCTAAATATATTTAAGTCTGTTAATAAACATCTTTTTGACACATTGAAAAATTGTACTATCAGGAAACATATACCTATAAAAATTGAGATGGTATATTCATAAAATTTGCTAGTCTGCTGCAGAATGCTGGTATAAGACACAATTCACAATTGTTTACTTTGTATTTTTCTCTATTTAAAAAAGGCTACTAATTGTTAAAAATTATAATCAATGTATGTAAATTAAACTACTAGAAACAATAAGGGTCAAGGGAAACAACTTTGTATGAAAAGTATGCAAGGAAAGTAGATTGTATTTTTGATAAGGAAAAGTATTCAAGGTATGTAGGATAGATTTTTGTTACTGGAACAAGATAGTAATTATGCCCTAAAGTGAAAGAGGAAAATATAGGACAAAAACTGAATGGATATTAAAAAGTTGTAGAAGATTTGCAGGAAAGGAATTTTGGAAAAGGAATCTTATCTCATGTGGTCAAAGTTGGTTAAGACTGGATAGATTTATTTATAGGGTTTTTTTAAAAAAAAAAACAAAACGAACTTTAGTATCAAAAGTACACTGATGCATAGCTGCAATTTGGTTTTCTCCCTGTTGAAATAACAAAGTTTTTTTTTTTTTGATGTTTGGTCTGCTATTAAGAAGAGATTGTAAAAGGTTTGTCTTTATCTTTTAAGTAATCCCCCTAGGAAACAAAGATATGGTGTCTTATCAGAATAATTAACTATGCTTTATGTTAACCTTTGTCGTGTCCTTAATTATTTAAGAGAACCAAATCTTCTCACTTTTAAAAGAGCTAACTCTTTTTAAAAAAAAAATAGTCCTGTTATCTCCTGTATTTACTTTTGAATTCTTTTATCATCATTTTGGTTAAATAGGTAGCTAAGTAACCATAACCTGGGATTGTATTTAGCCAAATATTCAAACCTTTTGACATTTTGGACAATTTTGCCTTCTCAGAATCAAATCCTAAGTGAAAGTTTGATTTTGAACTGACCCTGAGATTTCTCAGATGGCTTTTGGAAAATCTCAAAGGATTTTTTCTTTCATCTTGTAAAAAGAGAGATGCCAAAAAGCAATTCGTTTTATTTGATTTGTCCTGTTGCATGAAAAGCATTGTCAAATAAGAGATGCTTTAACCTTCTCTAGGTTATATTTGCATGGATAAAATGTTGTTAATGTAAGTATTTAAGATATTGCATGAAATTTGTCAATACCCTCACTGTCTATGATATGTTCTGGTATAATGTTAGCAGTCATAATTCCAGTTATTATGTTTTATGCCATAGAAATACCAAATTCCCTTGTCAATTGCATCATTTTTATAGTGAACTGCCATCAGAGCTTTAACCACTGCCATTTTAAGTTTTTTGTCAGACACAGATAGTTTTTGTTTTACTCTGATTCTTCTCTGAAAGCATTGGCAATCGGCTATAGGCCAGAGTGCTTCATCTTCAGCAAAAAGGGATTGATTGTCTCTGAGACCCGTGGAAAGGACTGGCTATGACAGGTCTCTGGGATACAGGCTTCTGATGGCATTGTTTAAATAACTTTGAGACCATACCATTCAACTGAGAAAGGATTTCCAGAACTCAAGTAAAGAATCTGATGGTTGCATAAAACTGCTAACCCAAGACCAAGCAGAATGAGAATTGATTGCATGAGATTGAATGAACTGATGGAGGATGATTATAGCCTTTGTTTGGAATATTGCTGCTGGATTTAAGGAACCTCTTTCCCTTTTCTCTTAAGTTATCACTCACAACAATTTAGAAGATAATACTTTTATAAACAGGAGTGAAACATTTATCTTTTTCCTTGCCTGATCCCTCCAGAATTCAGAAACTCGTATTGAGAATTCTCATTTTAATGGCAATATAATTATTTGCATAAGTTCAGTAAGAGTCTGTCCTCCTTGAACAGAATTTACTTGGAAACATTGGTTATATAGCAAAGGCTTTTACTGGAATGTCATATTTGGGAATATTGTACATAGAATCATATACAAACAGATAATTTTAAGGAACTCAGGCTGACTTTATGGAGCCAATGCTTACAAAGCCCTTTTGAGAAAACTGGGCTGGTAGCTAGTTTACAGCGTTCCAAGCCTTACAGATGAATAAGGAAGGTTGCTTCCTGGCAAACCCAGGAAGCTTAGGATATTTTGGGGACCTAGAGAAAAGAGAAATTTACCCAAATCTATAGGTTATACAGGTAATACCTGGTGGCAAGTTCTTGGCTTGGCTTCCTACCCTTGAAAGGCTTTTAAAAATCTAATATGAGATTACTTTTGAAGAGTTCCAGCAAAGCAAACTTTCAAAGGTCTTTGTGGTTGATTACTGTTCTTGCTGCACTTATGTAAATAATAGGCCAAATCTAATGAGACCAGACTTAAGAATAATGAAAAAAAGGGTGGGTGTAAAGAGAAATTTTATGTCAGTGGAAAACTATAGCATACCCTTGTGGGTTATGACTCTAGTCCTGTTCATTATCTTTCAGGTTTTGTTATCTACTTGTAAATTGGACTGAATCCTGCCATCTTGCACATTTTGTCAGTCCTTACCAAATTCTAGATTCTTATAGTTTCCTCCAGTATCTGGCTACAACTCTTCAAATTAACATTTCCAACTGTTCTCCCACTTTCCCAACTTGGTGTCACTGAGAACCAGAAACCTGTTTGCCCAGTTCCTTACTGGAACTCTAGGTTGTCTTGCAAGCTGAAATTGGATGACAGGCAGCCTTCATGCCTGGAGCTGCTGCTGTGTAGGCCACTCAGGAAGTTTACTGAAAGTTCCACATCTTCCATGCTCTGCTCTGGGAAATAACCTGACTGTGACACTGATTTCCATGCCATCACCAAAGATATTCAAACTGGAAACCAGGAAATTTGTCAGATTGCCACTATTGTTCTCACTATACCATCTAAAGACGCTTCAAGCCCAACATTTAGAAATCTTCTCAACTGGCTTCCCTCTGGACTCAGAAGCTGGTTTTATAGTCTGTTCCAACCTTTAATCTTTGCTTTTCTTTTCATTTTCATAGAAATTCCCCTTATTAAATGCCTGATGATTTGCACTATCCAGCAAATATACTCTACTACCAAATCCCAACAGATGGTTCAGTTTGTTCTTAATGAACAAAAGGAGACTGAACGAGAAATGGACTTATATTGTTCAGAGGAAAGAAAAATGTTTCTTCTTTCCCTGAACAAGAGGAGGGGCTGACAAACTCTCAGGCCATCATTACAGCCTTGTCTTGTCTTTGCCATGTGTAGTCCAGTTTTAACAAGAATGCTGCTGAATAAGTTTAGTCAAGGTCCCCGCCACTATTACTATCTGATCCCTCTCAATACATGGCCAGGTCCCTCATCCCTCACATTTGATGTATAAGTCCTTCACCTGCCTTTTGCAGGAAACCCGTTAAAAAATCATCCCTTTATTCTTGCTGTCTCCTCTTAGTAATTTTGAATCCACTGACCCCCTCACTTTGCTCATTGACTGTAAATCGCCACTTGTCCTGTTGTATTGGAAGTTGAGCCCTGTCTCTCTCTCCTGTTGCAATAGAGTCGGCTCCTAGTACAATAGTCTTGAATAAAGTCTTCTTTACTATTTTAACATGTGTCAAAATAATTTTTTTCTTTAACAGACATATCAGGCAAAAGGGGTTTCTTAAATCAGTAAATGAGCCACCAGAAACATTAGAATCAGCATCTCCTCTTTACAGGTCATTTTGTCCCATCTCCCACCCAGTTTTGGAATCCCTCAAACCTCAACTTGTAGCTCAGCATATTATCCCTTCCCCTTACTTTTGGCTGCTTAACACATTTCATGGTAATCACTAATTCATCACATGGAACTGAATAAGAACCATTTAATATGATTATCTTCTCCATTAAAGCTGTCATCATAATTAGAGCTGCAGTGAACTGTTTGCCAGGATTATAACTTCTGCCAAGAAAAACTTGGGTGTCATTTTAGAAAAATTCTTAGGTGGGGGAGGAGATCAGGACCATCTGTGTCAGGATCCAAAGTGGAATAAAGAGAAATAAAGCCCCTTTCCCCTGCTATCTACCAAACTCTGCCCAGCCCTCCAACTGGACCTTGCCAAAGACTTTAGAATGAATCAGCTTGCAAGGTAGTCTGAAGAGCACACCCTCTCAGGGAATGAGCCTTGGAAAAGTCATCTTTAAGAAGAGAAAAAAGGGGCTTCCCTGGTGGCGCAGTGGTTAAGAATCTGCCTGCTAATGCAGGCGGCATGGGTTCGAACCCTGGTCAGGGAAGATCCCACATGCCGCGGAGCAGTTAAGCCCGTGCACCACAACTACTGAACCTGCGCTCTAGAGCCGGCGAGCCCCAACTACTGAGCCTTCATGCCACAACTACTGAAGCCTGTGCGCCTAGAGCCCATGCTTTACAACAAGAGAAGCCACCGCAATAAAAAGCCTGTGCACCACAACGAGGAGTAGCCCCTGCTTGCTTCAACCAGAGAAAGCCCGCGCGCAGCAACAAAGATCCAGTGTAACCAAAAATAAATAAATACATTTATTTAAAAAAAAATGAAGAGAAAAATGGCAGCAGCAATAGGCCTTCGTGCATAACGCTTCCTAAAAGTTGTTCCACATGGTTTTGTTTGCCACCCCATGGTTTCCAGGGCAACCACCTAAGCCAGGACGGAAGAGAAGGAGACATGAGGCTAGAATGGGACCACCCACTGCAATTCTCATTTCATTCTGATGGCAAGAACCTTTATGTTGATTCAAAGTGTTTGTCAGGCCTCTTGCTGTGAATCCCTGGAATAACATTTTGCCCTGATGGAAGTGTGTCACAGGCTGCTGCTCCCACATCCCCCCATACTGAGGTGTTTTTAAGTGGAGCCAAATATCCCAGGGGAATTTTCTCTGCACTACTAGCATTGTCACACATTTTTGGATTACACACTGTAAATTATAGATAAAATACATTATGTTAATTTCTCCTGCATATCTTCTAGTTATTTTTAGGAAAAGCGTCTTTGCAATTCAGCTTCTCAGGTAAATGTTTCAAATGAAGAGAAAAATGAAACCAAGGCATAAGGATGCTCAAGGCTGAGACTGAAGCCACATCATAGTCTGGCACTTTGCAATGAGCATGTGTCCAGCATGGATTTTAGTTGCAGACGGTGGAAGAAGTTCTTTACCAGGCGTCATTAGACTTGGGTGTGACTTCTGGCTCTGCAACTTTTTGGATATGTGACTTTGAAGGAATTTATTTCATTTCTGTAAGTCTTCATTTCATCACCTATGAAATGAGAAATGTTCAGCGAGACCTCTCAGGTGCTTCTACTTCTCACGCTCTTTGCTAAACTGGGGGAAATGCCCTCAAATCTCATAAAGCGTATTATATTGACTGTCTTTAAAAAGAATGAATGAAGTCAACCTGTGAACATTAAAATATTCAGTAGCACTGAAACCCTTCAAACTTTATGATCTCTTACTGCACTGGGGTTGTTGATTTTTCACTTGCTGTGCTGGGTATCTCCCATTTGCTCCTCAGATCAACTGTCCATTGTTCTCCACCCTGGGAGGTTGTCCTGCAAAGATTACAACACAGGGTCTTGTCCTCTGACTTGTAGGTGGGTTCAGCCACTGGACAGGCGATTGAAAGGAGGGCAGAGTATGAGGTTTTGCCCCCTCCATTCTCCCTGCCTGTGAGAGGTTGCCGTGAACTAGCTGCATCCCTCACCAAAGGTCACAGCTCCTGGAAGGCATCCTCTCTACATCACTGTCTCCAGTTTTCCATAATGGCTCTTAGTCAGTTCGGGCTGCGATAACAAAATGCCATAGACTGGGTGGCTTATAAACAATATAAATTTATTTCTCACATTTTAAGGGCTGGAAGTTAGATCAGGGTGCAGGTTGATTCCGTGTCTGATGAGAGCCCACTTTCTGATTATAGACTGCCAACTTTTTGCTGTATCCTCAAGTGATGGAAAAAGGGCTAGAGAGCTCTCTGGGGTCTCTTTTATTCTGGTGCCAATCCCATTCATGGGGGCTCCACCGTCATGATCTAATTACCTCCCAAAGGGCCCACCTGCTAATACCATCACGCTGGGGGTTGGAATTTCAACATATGAATTTTTGGGAGACATAAACTGTTCATAACAGGCTCCTTCTTGCTACTTCAGGCCTAGGGGTACTGCATAACCCCTCTGGTTCTCTATGCTCCGTGCATATCTTTAAAAATTGGTCTTTATTCAAGTCTCCCCAAATGATGCAGTTTGAATGAGCCATCTATTGCTTGTCTGTACCCTGACTGATACACTCAGTTTCTTGAGATACAAATGTGGCAAGATTGGAAAGGCCATGGTACTTATTACTTCTGTGTATCCATTTTCCTCGAATATATACTTTTCCCCCTTAATTGTGACTCAGAAAATATAACAATCTCTATGCAATGCTGCTTGGTAATATAGTACTTGATCTCTGTACATGCTTGTATTAGACAGGAGTCAGAAGCAAATAGAAACCAGCCTAGTCGTTTAAGTAGGAAAGGATTTGATACAGGGAATCCGATGCTCACAGTTAGAAGGGATGGAGGAGTGGGCTGTAGGCGGGGCGTCCAGGAATGACTTCCAGAATACCACCCAGAGCTGACCTGTTTAGAGAACTATCTCTGCAACAATCTGGAAGCTGGGGAATCAAGAAGCCTGTGTGCCACCTGCCAGCTCCAAGATCATACTACTTTTGCCATAATTCAGGAATCAGAAAGTTGTAACCCCAATTGTTGGCCCCAAACCATATGTACCTGATTTGTACCATCAAAATGAAGGCCTTCCTTCCTTCGTACTTGACTCAGTTCTAAATTTGCTTTTCACACGTGTGTCTAATTTGTGGAGCCTAAATCATATTCCTAGTTGCAAATGAGTCTGGGAAATGTCATTTTTAGCTTTTCAGCCTCTGTAGTATGGGCAGGCACACTAGAAGGAGATTGGGATGAATTCTGAGCAAGTCAGTCTATCTGACACAAGATTATGTCTGAAAGCATGTTTCAAGTGGCATACGAAAAAACATGAACTTTGGAGATTTAAAAAAAAAAGAGACTAGAAATCGAATCTCTGCTCTAGGATTTACTAGCTGTGTGACCTTGGGCAGGATGCACTTATTACTGGACCTATTCTTCATCTGTATAATGAGAATAATAATGCCTGCCTCACAGAATTGTCATTCATTTATCCATATAAAAGATTTTTACTGATTGTTGTATTAGCACCAGAAGTTTTAGTTGGTGGTGACAAATCTAATTGATTGGTTAAGCAGAAAAGAAATGTATTAAAGGATATTTGGTAGGTCACAGAATTGCCAGATGGGCTTGAGAGCCAGGTTCAAGGCTGAACTTCCAGGACACCACCAATAGCCTGAGGACACCGCTACTGCCTCCACAACCCCCTCCTGGAATTCAGTGCTACATTTTATACTGCCAGCAGGAACTTGACTTTACTGATGCAGATGCTGCTGCCAGCTCTGTTACCAGAAACTTAACAGTGCCACCTCCGAAGGCCAAGGGGCAGTGGCGCTCCTCTCACTGGCAAAAATGGATTCCATGTGGCATCTCTCCCTCAGATTGGTCTCTTCTCAAAGGAAATTTTACAAGGGTGACAGATGTTGCCTGGGTCACATGCTTGTGCTCAACTTCAAGGGGGACTAGGGAAGCATGATTTCTGACTTTTAACTTGGGGAGGAAGGAAACTCTCTATCCAAAGGGAGAGTGTTCACAAAGTGCTGAGCCCCAGACAAATGCCCACTTACTTCCTCCAAATGGCTAAGCAAAACGGACATTTATTGGCTCTCATTCTCACTCTCCTTTTCTCTGCCCAAGCACCATTCTCCCCAAAATGGTGGCATGCTGGTTCCTGAGAGCTACAAATTTACATACTATCATCCACGCAGTTCCTGTGTAAAGGCTGTGTCTCTTCCCAATGATTCCATCAAAAATCTGTGGTTGAATTTATTGTTTTAACTTGGATTGCATGAGCTTTCCTAAATCATTCATTGAGCGGGGGAGATGGAATAAATTAACACACTAGGTTTGTGTTACATGCCAAGTGAACTGGAGAAGTATAGGTTCAGCCCTTCTAGAACTGTTTGGCTCAAGCATTGGGTAAGAAGTGTTTTATAAAGGAAAATAGGGATGCAGGGCAGGCAAAAACAATTGCTTTCCACTATAATCTTCCTGACAGTTCAATATCACTCTTTCTCTAATGCATACAGTGTCATGTGTTCCCACCCACAATAGTGCAGCTCTTCCACGTACACCTCAAAAGTCCCTTCCTCCACAGGCTCTATGCCAGTTACTGAATCCAGCTCTAGGGTTTCTCAGCAGTGTGCATTAATGTTTAATTTCATGTGTTGATTTGACTAGGCTGAGGTATTCCCAGATAGCTGGTGAAACATTATTTCTGGGCGTATCTGATGAGGATCTCAAGGGTGTCTCTATTTAAAAAGGACTTCAAAGAATCTTATAGGTGCTGTCCCTCAGGAGCCTAATAGGAAGACCAAAGTTAGAGAAGGGCTTATCTCGAGACTTTTGGGTATAGATTTTGTTTAATGGAGTGGATTATAAATTGATTTATGAAAAAAATCCACAAAGGTTTTAAAAGAATTATGTCAACTTGGACTGAAAGGGATAGTGACGATACAAAACTGAAAGAGCTCTTTGGATTCCCAAATTTCTGTGGGCAGAAGCAGGCTGGAAAAATTACTCAGCTGCTACTGTGGGCTATTTTCTATGGAAAATGAAGAGGTCAAGAATATGGAGAATAGAGCCAAGAGCCATGGTGAATCATTCCTGGACAGTAGGACTGATTCTCTAATCAAGGAACTGGCAACACATATCCAGCTGGATTTTAGTATTGCTGTAGGCCAATAACTCCTGTGTGCTTCATTTCCCCCCCTTTTGAATGGCAGGGTCCATTGCAGTTATTTTGCAGCCTATCCCATCACTGTGTGTTGGGAATGTGCGGAAGAGCTATTTTGTCTCTTTAGTTCACAGGTCTACGATCAAAAGGAACTATTCCTAGGGTGCTGTATTGGAGGACACATATCCAAGGAGACTTAACTTTACCTACACCTAATCTAAATGACAGTATTTTCCCTTTCCCCCAGGCACCGCATAGTGCCTGACATATAGAAAATGCTTAGAAAATATTTGGTAAATGATTGCATGAATAGAAGAATATGTTATTCATCCTACTGGAAAAATAGACATTATGATTAGGAAAAATAATTATTAACTGGCATAATGATAGATGTATAGAATTGAGAGTTCAGAAATAAGCCCATACATTCATGGACAATTGACTTTTGACAAGGGTGCCAAGACAAGTCAACAGGGGTAATAAGAACAGTGTCTTCAAGAAATGGTGCTGAGAGAACTGGATATCCATTTACAAAAGAATGAAGTTGTACCCCTATCTCATACCATATACAAACATTAACTCGAAATGTATCAAAGACCTAAATGTAAGAGTTAAAACTGTTAAACTTTTGGAAGGAAAGATAGGTATAAATCTTTGTGACCTTAGAGCAGACAAAGGTGTCTTAGATATGACACCAAAAGCACGAGCAACCAAAGAAAAAAAGAAAAATTGGACTTCATCAAAGTTAAATATTTTTATGCTTTGTAGGACACTATCAAGAAAGTGAAAAGACAACTCCAAGAATCGGAGAAAATATTTGCCCTCCTCCACAAACCTCTTCTACTGTCGATTCTAAATTCCCCTGATGCTTAACTATTACCTCTACTTGTTTCAGTGGCTAACCTGATGGTATGAATAAAACCCGCATTCCTGAGGGATCTGAGTCACACATTTGGCTTTGATTACTAGTTCATGAAGGTGACAAAATGTAAAACATATGGGTAATATAAAAGGAGATTTTAAGGGCTTATATTGTGAGATAAGGCAAGGGTCAGCAATCTATGGCCTATGGGCCAAACTCAGCATACCACATGTTTTTGTAAATAAAGTTTTATTGGAAACAGCCACACTCATTCATTTACGTATTTTCTATGGATTTTTTCGTGCAATCACTGTAGAGTTGAGTGGTTGACAGAGAGACCCTATTGCCTGCAAAGCCTAAAATATTTACTATGTGGTCCTTTCCAGAAAAAATTTGATGACCCCTGCTCTAAGGCCATCCTTGTCAATAGGAAGTGATATGTTAGTGAAATGCTCAGAAGAATATCATTCCAAATGCTCCCTTTACCTTGCCTCTTGGCCTCTTCTTATTAATTCCATACTTTGAGAGACCTCTCAGCTTTCAAAGCATTCAAGATCTGCTGGGAAAATAATTGTGGCAGAGTCTGATAGTTCTCAAGTACACATTCTCCTCTTTTTCACTAAGAGAACAGTTGAAGTTTATCTAGGCATATGGCTGCCAAAAATAAAGATTGCAGTTCTCAGCTTCCTTTGCAGCCAGGCATGGTCATATGACTAAGTCATTGTCAATGAGATGTCACTTCCAGAGACTATCCCTAAAGTAAAGTTTATCCCCCTTGGGTTGTATTTTCTGCATCTTGCTGGTAGGAATGTAGATGCAATGACCATGTATCCAGCAGCCACCTTGAACCATGCCTGTACAGTCATATCCTCGTGTTGATAAAGAAGAAAGCTAGAAGGAACCTGGTCCCTACCAATTAGACATTTTATGTGAGACAATAACATCTTGAATGTTAAAGGCCCAGTGAAACTGGGTTTTCTGTCTCATGCTACACCACCTAATTCTTACAGATACAATATCATAGACAGTAGAATTATGGCTCTCTGAGGGCAGAGAGCTTGTCTGTTTGAGTCATGGCTACATCTCCATCATTTGAAATGATGCTTGGTGCATAGCAGATACTCAATAAATATTTATTGAAAGGAACATATGAGTAAAATATTATAATGAAGGAGAATGAAGAACCAATACAAATTACTGAGAACAGCACTTCCCACATCTAGAGAATTATTTTTAAATTGTGGTTAAATATACATAACATAAAATTTACCATCTTAGCCATTTAAAAAATTATGGTAAAATACACATAACATAAAAATTTCCATCTTAACTATTTTTAAGTGTACAGTTCCTTGGTCCTAACTACATTCACATTGCACAGCAATCTATAAAACTTTTCTCACCTTAATAGCTAAAACTCTGTACCCATTAAATAATAACACCCCATTCTCCCCTCCCCTCAGCCCCTGGCAACCATTATTCAACTTTCTCTCTCTATGGATTTGACTATTCTGTGTACCTCATATAAGTGGAATCATACAATATTTGTCCTTTTTTGACTGACTTATTTCATTATTAGCATAATGACCTCAAGTTTCATCCATGTTGTATCATATGTTAGAATTGCATTCCTTTTTAGGGATGAATGATATTCCCTCGTGTGTATATAACACATTTTGTTTATCCTTTCATTGTCCATGGATGCTTGGGTGGCTTCCACTTTTCGGCTGCTGTTATGTGAGTAATGCTGCTATGAACACAAATATACAGAGACCGTTTTTAACTTTTCAGATTTCTTAGATTTTCTGACTTACTGAGTGAAAATCTTAGAAGTGGGAGAAGAGGAGTGAGGAGCCGTTTGGAAGATGTATTTTAAAATGTTTTTGGGTGATTTCAAATATAGACAGTGTAGTCCTTGGATTGACAATTGGGAGCCACTGATCCCACACAATAAGTATACTAGTCTAGAAGTACCAGAACCACCCAGAATAATGAGGTTGTAAGATGTGAGTTCAGCATGTTGTTTGAGAAGAAAAGACATTTCAGGTTGAAGAAAAAATAAATTTAGAGATATAAGCATTATGACTTTACTTTTCTAGGTGTCCTTAATTATGGAATCATAGCTCATTAATAGTCCAAATTGAGTCATGGTGATATATTTTCATTCAATCATTATTGAAAATAGCAGCAACAAAGTATTTTTCCATTAAGTATATAGTAAATTTTGTTATATTTATGAAACTCTCATTAGAGCAACAATGTTTTCAGCTTAACTTCCCCATACACACCGAATTGTTTCTCTGGTGTGAAGATGGAACACTAGGAAAGAAAAATTGATGCAGAAATAAGACCTCTTAAAACTGAAATTCATCTAAAATTGTCTTTTGACCATGATGAAGGACTGTACAATTTGTAGTATAACAAAATCACTCCAAATTCTTTTTCCAATAGCTGAGAGAAAATCTGTGTGTTGAGATTTGATCCAACATTGAAATGGAATTGCAAACATTTATCTTTCTTTGTTGCGGCCTTAAACTAGTGGAGGAACTTTGTCAGAAATCCTGCTTTTTCCCAAATCATTGCATCTACTTCTAAATCAATACATTGGTCGTATTCTGCCCCCTTTGGTTGAGTTACATTAAAAACAAATTTATCCTTCAACCTTTTACCCTACCAGGATATTAACTCAGCTATTTAACTTATTTAACTTATTCTTTAGATAAAATAGTATGTGTTCTGATATATATGTTTTAAAATTATTTTCATTTTTGTAAATTGCTTGGATATAACCAGTAAAATTCCTCCCACCATGGCTTTATAATAAATTTTATCAACTTATTTTCATTTTGTAAGTGAACAAGTGATATTCACTGTGACTTTCTGCTTCTTTTCAAATGCAATTCTAGTTATTTGATAAACTGTCATGTTAAATGAAACTTATTATGCTAAGAGAATGTCTTCATTGACTTCTTTAATTCATTTGTTCATTCAACAACAACAAAAATAATAAAGCACTCACTATGTGTCAGGAACTTTAATCAGTGTGTGGAAAGAGACAGTTTCTCACATGTAGCTTATAATTGAGAGAGACAGACTTTCATGATAGAATCTCACAAATAAATGTACAATTTCTATACTTATAAGCTACAAAACTGAATCATTATTGTGCTTTGTGAGTGAATAACAAGGATCCAGTCTGTGTGATGACTCATGGAAGGGATTTGAGCTGAGAATTAAAGGATAAGTGGGATAAGAAGCATAATATTGGGTGTGTGGGAGGCCAAGAGGGTTTCAGGAAGAGAGAATGACATGAACAGAGGTTAAAGTTTGGCCTCTGTGGCTTGAACCCAGGGAGCAAATGCAAATGTGCTTCAAGTTGTATGAAGGACTTTTGCCTTTGTTTCATGTGCAATGATACATTAGCTTGGATGGATATTAGCTAAGAATCTTTCAGCTACATGCAATGGAAAACCCAGTTCAACCTGCCTCAAGTCAAAAAAGAAAAAAAAAGAGTCATTGGCTTATGTAATAGTGAAGTTCAGAGTTCAGACCCCACCCAAGCCCAGTTTTACCCATAGGAGGCTGATGTCTTCATTCCCCAGCTCTTGCTCTCTGGGGTCCCTTGACTTTGCTGTCATCCTTGTGCTAGCTTAATCTTCAGTTTGGTTCCCATCATGGTCACATGAACCAGTCAATGTCCCTGATTGGGTCTGCTTAAATCACATGCCCACCTTGAGCCAATTCCTTTGGCTAGGGGACTGAAGTACTTTGATTAGTTTACATATGGATTAAGTGCCCTTTGTTAAAACAATCTCTGTGGTGAGGGGAGAGTATGCCAGTTAGGGCATCCATAACTTGGGAGTGGGAGGTAGAGGTAATCCCAAACTACTTCGGGGAAGGGTGGTTTTCTAAAAGAAATTTAGGGGGATATTACCTTAAGGAAGGTGGAAATTTTCTAGACAGAAATCAGATGTCCAACAGACTTCTGAAGAGTTTTAAGAAAGATAAGAATAGAGGAAGTAACATAAACAGATCTGCATTCATACATACACACCCACACACACACAAAGATGGCCTTCAGAGTGGAAATGGATTGGAATGGATTTGAGGGGAGCAAGAGTACACACAGGGAAGACCAATTAGTAGGTTAGATTAATAGTCCATTATGATGATAGCTTGGACAGAGGAAGTGGTAGCAGAGCTGGGAATAAGTAGAGAGATTCAAGAGGCATTTAGAAGATAAAATAAATACAACTTGGTGGTTAATTGGATATGGAAGAAGTGAAGGCAAATACATTATTAAAGTTAACCCCCGGGTTTCTGGCTTACACATGAATTGGATAAATGGTAGTGACATTGTACTGATAAGGGTTATTAAAAGAAGACCAGCTTTGGGAGATACAGTCTCAATTTCAGATTAATCTTAGTTCTTTTTGAGACATCTAAGTGGAACTGGCCAAAAGACACTTATATTGTTTTGATTTACTCAGATATGTTTATTAAAGGCTTTGGGACAAATCATCTTTCACACTTGGCTAAATTTCCCTAAATCCCTTTGTATCAGGAAAAGAAAATAGCTTTCCACTCCATCTAACCCCTACAAAGATGTATTAATATTCCTTCATAATCTTCCCTTTATGCATTACTTAAGAGTCTTCTCTTTTCCTTCTGAAATCCCCTTCCATTGGATACACACTAACTTGTATTAAAGAATCCCGTGGTGCATAATGGCCCCTGCTGCAGGCTCCCAGACATCCAGCACACCGTGCAATGGTAGACGCAGAATCACAGCCTTCTTTTGATGATCTGTCATGCCCTAAGGACTGAGGTGTTGGTGGAATGTTTGTGGGGGAGCAATTTAAACTTTAAAATGTATTACTGTCAGAGCTTCAGACTTAGTTATATATATATATAATTTATATTATATATATGATTTTACTTGGTTTCAAGTGATAAAAACCCATCTCAAAATAAGGTAAAAGGGAACTTACTGGCTCTTATAAAAGAGAAATACAAGGTGAAGCTGGTTTATAGGACTCTGGAGACTCAGAAAACCCTTGCTAGATATTCTTCTCCCTCTTTTTCTTCCCACCTGTCTCTCTCTCTCTCTCTCTCTCCCTCCTTCTATCTTTCTGTCTCTGTTGCATTTCGCTGTGTGTTTCTCTCAACCGCTTCTCCTGAAGATGGAATTTCCTTCTTGTGGATTGGTGGGGATGGGTATCAGAGTAGGCATAAACAAATTCAAACTTAGATGACCACAGCTTGGCTAACTCAGGAGATGAAAAGAGTTTCTCTCTCCATAGTCCATTTATAAAATCCAGGGGTAGAAGTTTGATATGGTCTAGGTCATATACAAACCCTCCAGTATATAGAGGATTATGATTGACTAGTTGTGGAGTATATACCTTCTTGGAGGCAGGGACAGAGCCTCATGAATTGAGGAACAGGTTGCTGACTAAAAGAAGTGTATGTGGTGACAGGACATATGAGGAAGGGGAGTATGGTGAAGGGGAGGCACTTACCAGAAGAGGGCAGAAAGGAATGATGAGTGCACACAAACAATAATTGGTCCTTCCAGTTACAAGGTATGAAAACTTGTTCGAGTGTTCGCTCCATTGGAAAAAAAAGAGGAAGAATTTTTGTTGCTTTTCATAGCCAAGACTTAGAGAGTAGTTCTGAACCTAGGTAAATCCATATATACCTCTTAAATACTCCTCTCATTTGTTCATTAGACAAATATTAAAAATATTTTAAAAAGTGATTTTTTATATTTTCTCTCTATGCTCCACCATTTATGTGGTTCAAATAGTGTTTACGCATCTCTTTCCCTCTGTCCAACTAAAAACAGTTTGTTTTCTTCAAAGTATATACTTCCAATGTAAATTCCTGAGACAGGACATCTTTCTTAATAACTATCATGACATTTGAGCAGTTTCTTAGGTTGGGCTCCCACAGAAGCTGACTTGGAAACAAGGATTTGAGAGCTGGTAGTTAACTTTGGAGGTGGTTCCTGGCATCACTCTTAGGGGAGCAGGGAATTGAGACAAGGAAGGAAAGGAAGTTGATAAAGGATTCACTATTGAGCAGATTACTGCTATGGGTAACTGGATTTCAGTCCCAAGGGGGAACTCTGAGAGACAGTGTAGAATATTCCGCAGAGTTATCCCAGTTGAGAGGCAAGGAAGTTGGATATTTGTCCTCCAACGCCCATCTGTCATTGGCTCAGGGCTGATTCGGGGCATTAATGCCCATGAGCATCCAGTCTGCCCCATTTCCCTTAGGTAGAAAGTGGCAGGTGTTTATAGAAGGATGCTGTCAGCATAACGTGCATCAGGGAGTGTGGAGGGGATACAGGCAGGGAATCAACAGCATCTGTTACAACCCTATTCTGGTCAAATCATAGGTTGATGGACTTTGGGTCAGTGTGTAATCAGCTTTGGTTCCTATAAGGATTGTAGTTATGTAATACTGAATGGAGTTTAATAGGGTGCTTTTTCAGGAGGGCTGTGGGCATGGCAGGAACTGTCGATTAATATATCTAGTTTAAAGAGAGAAAAATAGTTTAAAGAGATAAAAAATATGAACATACTTACAGTGGCAGATCATTTATCTGGAAGTCTAAAATTGTAGCATCCAAACAAAGAAACTATTAAAAAGAGTGATGGCTTAACCAGTGACAGCAAGAGTGTAACAACTATGTCACCGGAAATGCATGTGCTGTGATAATACTTAGTTATTGTAGGTTTAGGCACACACAGACTGTTTTTGAAGCTTTGCATTGCAGTTATGCAAATACGTTTTATGTAGGCCCTAGTCCTACGTAAAAAAAAAATCAAGAAACTGCACTAATTTCCTTCCTTCTGGACTTAGCCCAAAACTCTGTGTGGGCAGTGAGGGGCAGGGGCCTGAGCAGTGGTGTGTGGTGGGCTAGCATACACTGTTGGAGACTGAGCAGCATGAGAAGGGTATCCATGTGGCAGTGGCAGCCTGGGACAGGTGTCAGAGCGTGAATGGAATGAGGAAGGTGTTCACATGGAGGGTAGGCAGCAACAATGGGAAAGTAGTTACGTACAGGGTTACTGGAGAAGTATGTCAATATATTGAGGAGAATGGTTGCCCAGACTCTCACTGTTGGAGAAGGTAAGTACAAAGGAGAAAACTAGAATGAACCCTGTGTTTTGGATTGGCAGTATCCGTGAACTCATGGATTTCAGTAGGTGGGGAGTGGGGGTAGATATATAGATACATAGATGGATAGATATAGTTGTAAATGTATGTATACATACATATGTATATACAGGCATCCCTAGCTCTGTCCACCGTGAGGGCCTGGAAACAGCAACATCCCAATAGCAATGCGGACATTAAGCATCCACATCTTGTTTTCTAAATTCCATTCTCCATTAAAAGAAACAAGGCAGAATTGAGGCGGGGAAGGTATGAGATGACCCTGGAACATCTTGTGTCAGAAAATAAGGAAGTGCTCAAAGAATGATGATGATATTAAAAGAACAGAAAAGCCAGCTTCCAAAGGCTCCCACTGGCCAAACCTGGCATCATTTGGTTGTCCAAATAAGTGACAATATGGATTATAAAATTGAATAAAATAAGAATTCATGAATTCATGTTGACATAAATAAATGTAGGAAGGAGAAATTTTTTTCTTATAACTAATAAATGTAGAAGGAATGATGGAATTTTAGAAAATCACTATTTGACAAGCATCATCATCATAATTAATTCAGCAAAGGAAATCAACGAATGCTAAAACTAGTTGGTGAAATTTGATGAAAAATGGGATAAAGAACCTCTTAACAAAATACTTATTAATTAGGAAGTAAAAAAGTATGTTACAGAGGAGAAGCTTGATAGACACCACCTTAATCAAATGTAACTAAAGGCCCATTGAGGAGAGTGTCCTAAAACAAAATGAGTCGCTTCAAAACCAAATCTTTTCACCTCCAAGGATCAAAATTCCAGCCATCCCTGTTCACTGCCTTCTGCATTCTCCCTCACCATCTCCTCCTCAAATGACCGTCTTGACCAAATACCCTATTAGAAATAAAAATGAGATAATTTGATTCTGAGACTTTAATAGATCTCTTTTACTTTCATGGTTGCTTCTTTTTCACAAAAATTTTAAAATATTTTGAATGGGAATTTTGATGAATTCTTTTTTTAAAATTAATTAATTTAATTTTTGGCTGTGTTGGGTCTTCGTTGCTGTGCCCAGGCTTTCTCTAGTTGCGGTGAGCGGGGGCTACTCTTTGTTGCGGTGCATGGGCTTCTCATTGTGGTGGCTTCTCTTGTTGCGGAGCATGGGCTCTAGGTGCACAGGCTTCAGTAGTTGTGGCACATAGGCTCAGTAGTTGTGGCTCGCGGGCTCTAGAGCACAGGCTCAGTAGTTGAGGCACACGGGCTTAGTTGCTCCACGGCACGTGGGATCTTCCTGGACCAGGGCTTGAACCTGTGCCCCCTGCATTGGCAGGCGGATTCTTAAGCACTGCGCCACCAGGGAAGTCCCTGAATTCCTATTTCTTGCTTAAGTTGTGGCTTTATGATTTACAGGGAAGAATTGTGACCACAATACATGAGATTCTGACAGATATTTCAAGGTAAAAAAACAGCTGGTAAAGTTTTGTAAGAATTGATAGCACTCTTTTTTTTTTAATTTTTGAATTTTATTGTATTTTTTTTTATACAGCAGGTTCTTATTAGTCATCAATTTTATACACATCAGTGTATACCTGTCAATCCCAATCACCCAATTCATCACACCACCACCCCCACCCCCCTCTGCTTTCCCCGCTTGGTGTCCATACGTTTGTTCTCTACATCTGTGTCTCTGTTTCTGCTCTGCAAACCAGTTCATCTGTACCATTTTTCTAGGTTCCACATATATGCGTTAATATATGATATTTGTTTTTCTCTTTCTGACTTACTTCACTCTGTATGACAGTCTCTAGATCCATCCACGTCTCAACAAATGACCCAATTTCGTTCCTTTTTATGGCTGAGTAATATTCCATTGTATATATGTACCACATCTTCTTTATCCATTTGTCTGTCGATGGGCATTTAGGTTGCTTCCATGACCTGGCTATTGTAAATAGTGCTTAAATGAACATTGGGGTGCATGTGTCTTTTTGAATTATGGTTTTCTCTGGGTATATTCCCAGTAGTGGGATTGCTGGATCATATGGTAATTCTACTTTTAGTTTTTTAAGGAACCTCCATACTGTTCTCCATAGTGACTGTATCAATTTACATTCCCACCAACAGTGCAAGAGGGTTCCCTTCTCTCCACACCCTCTCCAGCATTTGTTGTTTGTACATTTTCTGATGATGCCCATTCTAACTGGTGTGAGGTGATACCTCATTGTAGTTTTGATTTGCATTTCTCTAATAATTATTGATGTTGAGCAGCTTTTCATGTGCTTCTTGGCCATCTGTATGTCTTCTTTGGAGAAATGTCTATTTAGGTCTTCTGCCCATTTTTGGATTGGGGTGTTTGTTTTTTTAATATTGAGCTGCATGAGCTGTTTATATATTTTGGAGATTAATCCTTTGTCTGTTGATTCGTTTGCAAATATTTTCTCCCATTCTGAGGGTTGTCTTTTTGTCTTGTTTATGGTTTCCTTTGCTGTGCAAAAACTTTTAAGTTTCATTAGGTCCCATTTGTTTATTTTTGTTTTTATTTCCATTACTCTAGGAGGTTGATCAAAAAAGATCTTGCTGTGATTGATGTCAAAGAGTGTTCTTGCTATGTTTTCCTCTAAGAGTTTTATAGTGTCAGGTCTTACATTTAGGTCTCTAATCCATTTTGAGTTTATTTTTGTGTGTGGTGTTAGGGAGTGTTCTAATTTCATTCTTTTACATGTAGCTGTCCAGTTTTCCCAGCACCACTTATTGAAGAGACTGTCTTTTCTCCATTGTATATCCTTGCCTCCTTTGTCATAGATTAGTTGACCATAGGTGCGTGGGTTTATCTCTGGGCTTTGTTTCTTGTTCCATTGATCAATGTTTCTGTTTTTGTACCAGTACCATATTGTCTTGCTTACTGTAGCTTTGTAATATAGTCTGAAGTCAGGGAGTCTGATTCCTCCAGCTCCGTTTTCTTCCCTCAAGACTGCTTTGGCTATTTGGGGTCTTTTGTGTTTCCATACAAATTTTAAGATTTTTTGTTCTAGTTCCGTAAAAAATGCCATTGGTAATTTGATAGGGATTGCATTGAATCTGTAGATTGCTTTGGGTAGTATAGTCATTTTCACAATATTGATTCTTCCACTCCAAGAACATGGTATATCTCTCCATCTGTTGGTATCATCTTTAATTTCTTTCATCAGTGTCTTATAGTTTTCTGCATACAGGTCTTTTGTCTCCCTAGGTAGGTTTATTCCTAGGTATTTTATTCTTTTTGTTGCAATAGTAAATGGAAGTGTTTCCTTAATTTCTCTTTCAGACTTTTCATCATTAGCATATAGGAACGCGAGAGATTTCTCTGCATTAATTTTGTATCCTGCTACTTTACCAAATTCATTGATTAGCTCTAGTAGTTTTCTGGTGGCATCTCTAGGATTCTCTATGTATAGTATCATGTCATCTGCAAACAATGCCAGTTTTACTTTTTCTTTTCCAATTTGTATTCCTTTTATTTCTTTTTCTTCTCTGATTGCCATGGCTAAGACTTCCAAAACTATGTTGAATAAGAGTGGTGAGAGTGGACATCCTTGTCTTGTTCCTTATCTTAGAGGAAATGCTTTCAGTTTTTCAACATTGAGAATGATGTTTGCTGTGGGTTTGTCATATATGGCCTTTATTATGTTGAGGTAGGTTTCCTCTGTGCACACTTTCTTGAGAGTTTTTATCATAAATGGGTGTTGAATTTTGTCAAAAGCTTTTTCTGCATCTATTAAGATGATCATATGGTTTTTATTTTTCAATTTGTTAATATGGTGTACCACACTGATTGATTTGCATACATTGAAGAATCCTTGCATCCCTGGGATAAATCCCACTTGGTCATGGTGTATGATCCTTTTAATGTGTTGTTGGATTCTGTTTGCTAGTATTTTGTTGAGGATTTTTGCATCTATATTCATCAGTGATATTGGTCCATAATTTTCTTTTTTTGTAGTATCTTTGTCTGGTTTTGGTATGAGGGTAATGGTGGCCTCATAGAATGAGTTTGGGAGTGTTCCTTCCTCTGCAATTTTTTGGAAGAGTTTGAGAAAGATGGGTGTTAGCTCTTCTCTAAATGTTTGATAGAATTCACCTGTGAAGCCATCTGGTCCTGGACTTTTGTTTGTTGGAAGATTTTTAATTACAGTTTCAGTTTCATCACTTGTGATTGGTCTGTTCATATTTTCTATTTCTTCCTGGTTCAGTCTTGGAAGGTTATACCTTTCTAAGAATTTATCCATTTCTTCCAGGTTGTCCATTTTATTGGCATAGAGTTGCTTGTAGTAGTCTCTTAGGATGCTTTGTATTTCTGCGGTGTCTGTTGTAACTTCTCCTTTTTCATTTCTAATTTTATTGATTTGAGTCTTCTCCCTCTTTTTCTTGATGAGTCTGGCTAATGTTTTATCAATATTGTTTATCTTCTCAAAGAACCAGCTCTTTGTTTTATTGATCTTTGCTATTGTCTTCTTTGTTTCTATTTCATTTATTTCTGCTCTGATCTTTATGATTTCTTTCCTTGTGCTAACTTTGCGTTTTGTTTGTTCTTCTTTCTCTAGTTCCTTTAGGTGTAAGGTTAGATTGTTTATTTGAGAAATTTCTTGTTTCTTGAGGTAGGCTTGTATAGCTATAAACTTCCCTCTTAGAACTGCTCTTGCTGCATCCCATAGGTTTTGGATCGTCGTGTTTTCGTCGTCATTTGTCTCTAGGTATTTTTTGATTTCCTCCTTGATTTCTTCAGTGATCTCTTGGTTATTTAGTAACGTATTGCTTAGCCTCCATATGTTTGTGTTTTTTACATTTTTTTCCCTGTAAGTAATTTCTAATCTCATAGCGTTGTGGTCAGAAAAGATGCTTGATATGATTTCAATTTTCTTAAATTTACTGAGGCTTGATTTGTGACCCAAGATGTGATCTATCCTGGAGAATGTTCAGTGCACACTTGAGAAGAACGTGTAATCTGCTGTTTTTGGATGGGATGTGCTATAAATATCAATTAAATTTATCTGGTCTGTTGTGTCATTTAAAGCTTGTGTTTCCTTATTTATTTTCATTTTGGATGATCTGTCCATTGGTGTAAGTGAGGTGTTAAAGTCCCTACCGTTATTGTGTTACTGTCGATTTCCTCTGTTTTAGCTGTTAGCAGTTGCCTTATGTATTGAGGTGCTCCTATGTTGGGTGCATATATATTTATAATTGTTATATCTTCTTCTTGACTGATCCCCTGATCATTATGTAGCGTCCTTCCTTGTCTCTTGTAACATTCTTTATTTTAAAGTCTGTTTTATCTGATATGAGTATTGCTACTCCAGCTTTCTTTTGATTTCCATTTCCATGGAATATCTTTTTCCATCCCATCACTTTCAGTCTGAACGTGTCCCTAGGTCTGAAGTGGGTCTCTCGTAGACAGCATATATATGGGTCTTGTTTTTGTATCCATTCAGCCAGCCTGTGTCTTTTGGTTGGAGCATTTAATCCATTCACGTTTAAGGTAATTATCGATATGTATGTTCCTATGACCATATTCTTAATTGTTTTGGGTTTGTTGTTGTAAGTCCTTTTCTTCTCTTGTGTTTCCCCCTTAGAAAAGTTCCTTTAGCATTTGTTGTAGAGCTGGTTTGGTGGTGCTGAATTCTCTTACCTTCTGCTTGTCTGTAAAGCTTTTGATTTCTCCATCGAATCTGAATGAGATTCTTGCTGGGTAGAGTAATCTTCGTTGTAGGTTCTTTCCTTTTGTCACTTTAAGTATATCATGCCACTCCCTTCTGGCTTGTAGAGTTTCTGCTGAGAAATCAGCTGTTAACCTTATGGAAGGTCCTTGTGTGTTATTTGTCGTTTTTCCCTTGCTGCTTTCAATAATTTTTCTTTGTCTTTAATTTTTGCCAATTTGCTTACTATGTGTCTCGGCATGTTTCTCCTTGGGTTTATCCTGTATGGGACTCTCTGCCCTTCCTGGAGTTGGGTGGCTATTTTCTTTCCCATGTTAGGGAAGTTTTCAACTATAATCTCTTCAAATATTTTCTCTGGTCCTTTCACTCTCCCCTCTTCTTCTGGGACCCCTATAATGCGAATGTTGTTGCGTTTAATGTTGTCCCAGAGGTCTCTTAGGTTGTCTTCATTTCTTTTCATTCTTTTTTCTTTATTTTGTTCTGCAGCAGTGAATTCTACCATTCTGTTTTCCAGGTCACTTATCTGTTCTTCTGCCTCAGTTATTCTGCTATTGATTCCTTCTAGTGTATTTTTCATTTCAGTTATTGTATTGTTCATCTCTGTTTGTTTGTTCTTTAATTCTTCTAGGTCTTTGTTAAACATTTCTTGCTTCTTCTCAGTCTTTGCCTCCATTCTTTTTCCGAGGTCTTGGATCATCTTCACTATCATTATTCTGAATTCTTTTTCTGGAAGCTTGCCTATGTCCACTTCATTTAGTTGTTTTCTTGGGGTTTTATCTTGTTCCTTCATCTGGTACATAGCCCTCTGCCTTTTCATCTTGTCTATCTTTCTGTGAATGTGGTTTTTGTTCCACAGGCTGCAGGATTGTAGTTCTTCTTGCTTCTGCTGTCTGCCCTCTCACTCTTTTTTTTTAATTTTTTTTTTTTGAGGTAACATTGGTTTATAACCTTATATATTTCATGTGTACAATATTACAGTTCTTCTACTTAACAGAATTTACTCCCTGTGGTGAATTTAAAATGGCCACAAATTCTTTGCAGCCTTTCCCATCAAGAGGCAGAGTCTATTTCCACACACCTTGAATCTGGGCCAGTCTTGAGAATTTGACCAGTAGAATATGGTGACATGACATTGTGTGACTTCCTAGCTGAGGCCTCAAAGAGGACTTGAAGCTTCTGCGTTTGCCCCTCTGGAATCTACCTGCCATGTGAGAAATCCCAAGCTCGCCTACTACAGAGGTCATGTGGAGGCAAATGAGGCCCTCAGTCAACTGCCAGACATGTGAGTGAGACCATTCTGCCCCCCAGTCAACTTGCCAACTGATTAGAAACATATGCATTAACCCAACCAACCATGGAGAGCAGATACGAGTCATCGCCAAAGAGCCCTGCCCAAAACGTCAACCCATAGAATTTTGAGCCTTTAATAAACCAAGAGATAAATTATAGCCTGTGGGCCAAATTTGGCTCACTGTCTTCTTTTATAAATCACATTATGTTGGAATATATCCACACCCCTTTGTTTACATATTGTTTATGTCTGCTTTTGTGCTACAGCAGCAGACTTGAGTAGTTGTGACAGAGATTATATGGCTCACAAAGTCTAAAAATATCTACAATTTGGCCCTTTACAGAAAAAGTTTGCCAAGTCTTTATTTTAAGCCATTAAGTTCTGGGACAGTTTGCTTTACAATAATAGATAAATCAAATATTCCCTTTATAGCAAAAGAGCAGTCAAGTCCTTGCTTGAACTATAATTAATTTTTATAATTTCATGTATACATGTTTGAAACCTGTGAAGGCATTTAACTTTATCTAGACCAAAATCTGTTTTCATGTGAATAGCAATGTAATTTTTCTAAATAGAATATGTTAATAATGCTGAGCACAATATCTACTTTCTTTTTTTAAAAAATTAATTAATTAATTAATTTATGGCTGTGTTGAGTCCTCGTTTCTGTGCGAGGGCTTTCTCTAATTGTGGCAAGCGGGGGCCACTCTTCATCGCGGTGCGCGGGCCTCTCACTGTTGTGGCCTTTCTTGTTGTGGAGCACAGGTTCCAGACGCGCAGGCTCAGTAATTGTGGCTCATGGGCCCAGTTGCTCCGCGGCATGTGGGATCCTCCCAGACCAGGGCTTGAGCCCGTGTCCTCTGCATTGGCAGGCAGATTCTCAGCCACTGCGCCACCAGGGAAGCCCAACATCTACTTTCTTGATACAAGGCACTTTTTAAATTTAATAACCAAATAAAATCCAATATGGCTCTTTTCCACCCTCAGAAAATGTTTCATTTAAAAATTATTAATGCAGGCTTCCCTGGTGGCGCAGTGGTTAAGAATCCACCTGCCAATGCAGGGGACACGGGTTTGAGCCCTGGTCCGGGAAGATCCCACATGCCACAGAGCAACTAAGCCCGTGTGCCACAACTACTGAGCCCATGAGCCACAACTACTGAAGCCCGCACATCTAGAGCCCATGCTCTGCAACAAGAGAAGCCACCTTAATGAGAGGCCTGCGCACCGCAACGAAGAGTAGCTGCCGCTCGCTACAACTAAAAAGAAAGCCTGCATTCAGCAACAAAGACCCAACACAGCTAAAAACAAAGAAACAAACAAAAAAATAAATTTATAAAAAAATAAATAAAAATTATTAATGCTAAAGTGATTTTAACTTGATGTCAGAAATGAGCCTTGGTACTATATGAAAGTCTTTCAATGTGTAATAATTCACTGTAGAAAGCAACCTCCTAGAATTACTGCTACATTTTCACAACTTTTGCCTGATAGTTGGTCCTTATCTTTTTTTTTTTAAAGGAAAAGTAAAATATTAGCCTGTTTTCAACCTTCAAAGAGATGAGACATATTTTCTGACTTGTACAAGGTATTTTTAATTTTTTTTTTTTTAATGATATTCTTGTCTGCTTACATTCTTTTTTATTTATGTATGTATGTATGTATGGCTGTGTTGGGTCTTCGTTTCTGCGCGAGGGCCTTCTCCAGTCGTGGCAAGCGGGGGCCACTCTTCACCGCGGCGCGCGGGCCTCTCACCATCGCGGCCTCCCGCTGCGGAGCACAGGCTCCAGACGCGCAGGCCCAGCAATCGTGGCCCACGGGCCCGGCCGCTCCGCGGCATGCGGGATCCTCCCAGACCAGGGCCCGAACCCGCGCCCCCTGCACTGGCAGGCGGATCCCCAACCACTGCGCCACCAGGGAAGCCCTGTACAAGGTATTTTTAAAAACTAATTTTAAGGTTTGGCAGTTCTTCTGTGTAATCCCAGTTTGTTGAAAAGTATGAATAGATTTCCACATGAGCTTGGGAAATATGAATAAATATAATATGTAAAATACTGTCAAACTCAGATATTTAACTGTGTACTGCAGAAGTTTACTATCTATTCTTCTCTGCCTAAATACATGGACAATCAGTTAATGCTAATTAAATGTTACTACTTCTACAAACTATAAGATATAATAGTAAAGGAAATGGGAAATATGCTGCATTTTTCCAATAGCTGTGAAGAGACATGAAATGTACAACAGGGCATGAATGTACATGGTCAACACTCCTGGGTCAGTTTTGAAACATTTACAACTCTGAAAGAAAATGCTGGTTAGAGAAACAGTATGAAACTAGGTGCCTGAATTGTCATCAGTATGAGTTATTATGATTCTGAAGGCTTAACGCTAGGTTGGCAGTCGGACCTAAAGGACTTTCCTTCAAGATATTTTAGATTGTCCACTCAAATTTTGAGAAAAACTTCCACAGTTCCTAACTTGATCTCTGCCTTTTCTTCATAACACATATCCAATATTTAAAAATTATATTTAACGGCATACTTTCATTGTCCTTGCACTAGAATTGTATGATTTTTAGGACTGGAAGAGACCATACAGATTATCTAGTCCACTTGCTCATTTTGCAGAAAAGGAAATTGTTTCTCTTCATGTGTATATGTATTTCATCTCCAAAGGACCAATTTATATAATACCATTTTGCACATACCTAACAAAGTACAGAATCTAAATACTTTTGAGTGGAATAGAAATTATGTGCATTAATAATTTAGTGGAAAAACTGAAACTATTCTGGTTGTCTACAGATTATAAGAATTTGGATCAGAGTCCCAAAAGACCAGAGATAAAATTCAAAGGGATCTAATAAATAAATTAATTAATTAACTTTTAAAAAAAAGAAAAAATTCAAAGGGATCTAAAAATGAGAGTAAAGATTGAATTTGTCAGTAGCCTTGTGTTATGGTCTAAATCGTATACCCTTAAAATTTGTATGTTAAAATCCTAACCCCCAGTACCTCAGAATATGACTATTTGGAGACACGGTCTTTACAATGGTAATTAAATTTAAATGAGGTGATTGTGGTGGGCCCTAATCCAGTAAGACTGGTGTCCATATAAAAAGAGGCGATTAGGACACAGTTACATATAACAGGAGGGCCATGCGAAGACATTGGGAGAAGATGGCAGTGTATAAACCAGGGAGAGATGCCTCAGAGAAAAAGAAACTTGTCAACACCTTGATCTCTAACTTCTAGCCTACAGAATTGTGAGAAAATAAATTTCTGTTGTTTAAGCCACTCAGTCTGTGGTACTTTATTATGGCAGCCCTAGCAAACCAGTATACCTTGTAAAAATGTGGTACCCAGGGCTGAAGATAATACAGGTGTGACGAAATGACATGATTGACATCTTTATCATGGTGAACACTGTAGTTCTGTTGATGTCACGTAAGATTTTGTAACCTGTATACAGTTCAGATATTCCTGGCAGCTTCTCAGCTCAGAGTTCCATCCAAAGATATACATGTCAGACATCCAAAAAGAGTTGGGAAAAATGTTTAAATTTTATTAAAGTCTCTTAGAACACACACAAAATGACACGATATTCATAACACATGACAACACTTCCTTTAAAATCTCTTTCTTCATCTAAAAAGCCTCCCTTGCCACAGCACTGCAGCTAATCCAATTTATTTTTCTTTTCTCTTTTTTATAAACTCCCAAACCCTCTCTCCTATCCAGCACTTAACTGCCTTTTGCCTTTCTAGTGCCTCCCCTCGTCTTCAGCATCTGACTTTTTTCTTGTGCAACTTTCCAAATTTTCCAGTAGAACAATCAAATCTTTTCCTCTTACCCAAGCCCCCAATCTCTTGAAAAGGCTCAGGAACTGACCTTGCCAAACAAGAAATTTCCTTGGCTGAAGGAGGGAGGGGAGAGACTGTGAACAGTCAGACATTAATTTTTTTTTCCTGTCAAAAATGCATTCAATTTGTTGGCAGCTGTTTTACATTTTTGCTGATACGTATTAAGTTTACAGTAAATGAAAATGTTTCAGTGTTTAGGTGTTAAGTGAAATTATCCTTATCCTGTACTCAGGTGGGTTTTTTCAGTTTTAAATTCAATGCAAAGCTTTTCATTTCTTCCTGATAAGTTTCATCTTTTGGCCCAGTGTTCCAACATTCCAGGCTCTTTTTGAATCTTTTTTTCTTTCATCTAACACATGAGACATTTTTTCCAGTTTTATGAATTTGATAAACTGGGACCACCAGCTGCGAATGAGTCAGCAGTATAGTGTGGCTGTTTTTATAAAGCTAACTATGATAGTGAAATATATTAATAGGTCTGTGACATCTAAGAGTTAGGAAAGTATCCCTCTGCTAAACTTAGAATTGGTCACAACCTTAAAGTATCATGCCAAGTTTGGGCACTGGCATTTTAATGCACATGTGAAATGGGAGGGAGGATTTGAGAGTAGAGTAACAAAAATGAACCCAAAAAATGAAATGAAATGTAGTTAAAGTCATTATGATTATTTAAACTAGAGAAGAAAAATTTTTACATATTTATGAAGAGGCTCTGTAGAGAAGAAACTCACCTATTCTTCAGTTCTCAGGGAGCCCAGGACAAAACAAGAGGATGTGGCCTTCAGGAAATGGGAAACAAAATAAAATTCTAATAATAGAGGACTGTTTAAATAAATTATAATGCCTCCATTTAATGAAAACTATCATGAAACACTTGATGAAACATATATAAAAGTATATAATATAAATATATTAAATATATATATAAATTTTCCATTAGGAAAAAATAAATCTAGGAAGAAAGAAAGTGAAAAAAAAGTCAAATAGAGTAAATAATGGTCACAAGCCTAATTTCTTTAACATACAGAAAAATTGAACAGTAAGAGAAAGATTAATCACCCAATAGAAAAATGTGCAGTGAATTCAAAGAAAAGTTTATACTGAGATGCAAATGGCTAATAAAAATAGTAGAAACTTGTTTAACCTCACTAATAATTAAAGAAATGTATTTTATAGCGAGAACTAGATGCACTTCAAAAAATCCTGTCAAAATAGCGAAGTTGAGAAAGTTTAATACCCAGAATTTTCAAGAATATAATTAAGCAGGCACTCTTACACACCACTGGTGGTAGTGTGAATTGGTACAACTTTCTTGGAGAGTAATTTTGACAGCATTGATAAAAATTTTAAATATGCACACTCTTTGACCCAACCATTCGACTTCTAGAAATTTATTATACAAATATTCTTGCACAAGTACAGAAAGATACAGCTACAGTTGCAGTATTGTTATAGGGAAAAAAATACTCAAATGCTTATCAATTAGAAACTGTTTAAGTAAATTAAGGGTCATATATACTATGAAATTCTAGGCATCCATTTTATATTCCTATGTATTCCTATGCACACAGTCATGGGAAGATGTCTTAGATAATAATGTTAGATGAAAAACAAATTTCAGAAAACATGTGTAGTATGATCTCATTTGTGAAAAAAAAATGTCTATATGTAAGTATGTGTAAGGCTATATTCTAGACTGGTGGTCAGGCCTACATCCCTAAATGAGAGAATGGAGGACTCTCCTCTAGCGAAATTGATCAGTCTAAGAGAAAGTATTTGCAATTAGATTTGGGGTCCTATTCCTTCTACAGCAGAGAACTCATCAGTCAGCAAGCTTCACTTAGGCACACAGAGCTTCTAATTAAATCAGTTTTTTAGTGATTCTTTCAATATGAACAGAAAAGATTACTAGACAGTTGAGGAATGCTTCCAACAAAGAGACCAAAACAAACAAAGGAAGTAGAAAAAACTAAAAAACAAAACAGAAACAGTAACTGGAGAAGAAAAAAAAATTTTTTTTAATCATTAATAGCTTTAGCTTCCATGATACACAAAAGAATTTTCTTTTATAAAAAAAGGAAGGAAGGAAGGAAGGAAAGGAATGAAATAAAATGAAACTTTCATGGATAATAGTCATGGAAAAATTCAGTAGAAGAGTTAGAAGATAAAGTTGAGGAAATCTCCCAGAAAACAATAAGACATGGAAAAGAGGAAAGAAAAGGCAAGATAAAATTATCAATCCAAAAGAGCCAATATCTGAGCAATTTAAGCTCCAAAAAGAAAAAACAAAAACAAAAGTGAAGTGGAGGACAGGAGTGATCACAGAAAAACAAAATTTCCCAGAACAAAAGGAAACAAATTTCCAAACTGAAAGAGCATAAAGAACATAAATGGCCCAGACACTGAATGAAAAATGATCCATACCAAGGCATTCCACTGTGGAATTTCAAATCCCCAGGCATAAAGAGAGAATCTTAAAAAAACCCACACAAACAAACCAGATAACATGGAAATTTTTCAGTTAACCAGAATGGCAGATATATCAACAGCAGTCCTGGAAACTAAAAAACAGTGGAGTAAGGCCTGCAAAATTCTGAGTGAAAATTATTTGCAACGTAAAGTTCTATACTTGGCCAAACTACCAATCAAGTGAGGGTAGTTTTTTTTTGTTTGTTTTTTTAAATTTTATTTATTTATTTATTTATGGCTGTGTTGGGTCTTCGTTTCTATGCGAGGGCTTTCTCCAGTTGTGGCAAACAGGGGCCACTCTTCATCACGGTGCGCGGACCTCTCACTATCGCGGCCTCTCTTGTTGCGGAGCACAGGCTCCAGACGCGCCAGCTCAGTAGTTGTGCCTCACGGGCCCAGCTGCTCTGCAGCACGTGGGATCTTCCCAGACCAGGGCTCGAACCTGTGTCCCCTGCGTTGGCAGGCAGATTCTCAACCACTGCGCCACCAGGGAGGCCCGTGAGGGTAGTTTATAATAGTTATTTTCAGCCATTCATGAGCACAAAAAATTTACCTTCCATATAGAGTTTTCCCGGAAGTTACCCAAGTATATGCTTCATCAATAAGGCAATAAAGCAAGAAAAAAGTGTTGGGGTTCCAGAAACAAGAGATGGAAACGAAGGTTGTTTCTTATTTTTTTGATGTTTATTTATTTATTTATTTGGTTGCAACAGGTCTTAGTCACGGCAGGCGAGCTCCTTATCTGCAGCTCGCTGGCTTCTTACCTGCAGCATGTAGGCTCCTTAGTTGCGACTCCAGGGCTCCTTAGTTGTGGCATGTGGACTCTCAGTTGTGGCATGGATGTGGGATCTAGTTCCCTGACTGGGGATCGAACCCGGACCCACTGCACTGGGAGTGTGGAGTCCTAGCCACTGCATCACCAGGGAAGTCCCAAAGGTTGTTTCCAGTTCAGATAGGAGCAGGATTATGGAGGATTCCAAAAGGGGTGTTATCACACATACAAAAGGAACTGATGTATTTAGCTGTACTGATTTAGGCTTTATAGTTCTGTTGGAAAGTTTGGGATCAGTTCCATAAAAACTAAGCAAATAAGGGGAAAAAAATCCATAAGACAATTACCGGCTCTAGGAAAAATAAAAGTTGTACTAGAAATCTAGCAGAGTGTATTAAATGACTAACTGAACAATGTTGATATCATTTATTTTGTGCAGCTATTTCTTTTTAAACTTGTTTTGAAATATACGTAACATAAAATGTGCAATTTTAACCATATGAAGTGTACAGTTAGTGGCATTAAGTACATTCACAGTGTTGATGTCATTTTAGTGTAAACACTAAATGATGATTTAGTAAAAACTGTTATATAACTCCAAGAGGAGAGGAAATACCTATGTGCATTCAGGGAAGAGTTTATGAGTTCTAAGTCCTTGTCTTCCATTATAGTAGACATTTTCAGTGTCTGAAATTTAAAACCCAGAAATAATCATAAAGGTTATGATTATTATTATTTAGAAATACAGAGATCTATTCAAAGAGAAACAATTAAGACAGTTGCAAATGTCTGACCCTGAGGGATGAACATGGAGGATGGGGCAGAGTGGGGAGGGACCTGCTGCTATTTTTCATTATGTCATAGTATTTGATTTTCAAACTGTAATATATATGTATACATATCTATACATATGCACACATATATATGTAATTTAAATAATATTAAATTCAAAATTTTAAGAATCACTGAAAAAGAAAGCAATTATGGTGCATTTTAAACTAAAAGCAGGTTACAAGGCAATATATACAGAATGATATCATCAAAACAATGTACACAATCTATTCGCATAACAGAAAAATTAAAAGGAAAGAGCAGGGCTTCCCTGGTGGCTCAGTGGTTGAGAATCTGCCTGCCAATGCAGGGGACACGGGTTCGAGCCCTGGTCTGGGAAGATCCCACATGCCGCGGAGCAACTAGGCCCGTGAGCCACAATTACTGAGCCTGCGCGTCTGGAGCCTGTGCTCCGCAACAAGAGAGGCCACGATAATAAGAGGCCCGCGCACCGCGATGAAGAGTGGCCCCCACTTGCCGCAACTAGAGAAAGCCCTCGCACTGAAACGAACACCCAACACAGCCATAAATAAATAAATAAACAAACCCAAAGTTTAAAAAAAAGAAAAAAAGAAATGAAGGTTGTTACAATGTGTAGGATGTACATTGTTAAAAAAAAAAAAAAGGAAAGAGCATATACCAAAGTGTTAATAGTGGGTATTTTTGGGTGGTGGGATTATGGATGAGTCCCATTTCTTTTCTGGTTGGTCTGTATTTTTCAAGCTTTTTATAAGAAAAAGGTATTGCTTTTGAGATGAAAAAAAGAATCATCAAAACATTATTTATATCAACGATGTTGGATATAGGTTTAATTTGGTGGTAGGAGGGGTTTAGTCAGGAGCTAGAAAGCACTTAACTCTACAGGTAACGAAACGCTTCCCTGACCTTTCCTTCTGGAAGAGAGGATAAGAGTGTGCAGGAAGGGAAGAAGTCAGGAGGGAGAAGGGGAGTGTGCTAAAGGAGTTTCTTACAGGGAACTGTGGAAAGCTGCAGGGGAAGAGGAAGAGGAGTTGCAACGATGTGACAGAACAATGGAAACTTGAAAAATATTAAAAAAAAATTGTCTCAGAAACTTTGGAACCTAGAAATAACATGCCTGCCTTTCAGTCACGGGTTTGGAATCTTGCTGAAAACTCATTAAGAAGAAGAAATGAAGTCACTGGGCCACACATTGATGTAAATTGAAGGCAAAAAGAAGAAAGGAATAGAGGGACAAAAGAATAAAGAAACATTGTTGGTTGTGGTGACTTTTATCATTTAACAAGGCATGAGATTAAAAACAGGTCATTGCAGCCTATACAAAACAACCAGTATTTCCTGCGGGAACCCTGCCCTTGGCTACATTTCGAGGACTTGGGAGGTTTCTGATCAACTGGCCAAAATGTGATGGGAATGAAGAACTTTTCATTCCTATTGCTGTGGCTGTAACTAAGCAAATCTTCCTGATATCCCATCAATGGAACCTTGGACTTCTCATGAAAAAATTGCACAGATAAACTTTTAGATCTTCCCTTGCCTCATCTGCTTGCCTCTCCAGCCTCATCTATCACTCTCTGAAATTCCATCATCCTGCCACACTGACTATTTGCAATCCCCTAAAAATGCTAGAGCAGTGTTAGTTGCCTACACCAAATATCATCTCCACTTTCTTGCTTTTTAACAGAATTTTGATTTTGTTGGGGGTAATTTTGTGCCCAACTTAAAAAAGGTAAAATAAATAAATAAAGGAAAACATTTATTTCTCAGCTTCTTTTGGAATATAGTCCAAAAGAATCTCAAAGACCTAGGACCTGACATCCTTGAACCTCTAGGTTTCCTTGTATATATGAAAAATAAAGTCCAGCTTTGTTTAAACCTCTGTTATTTTTGTTTTCAGTTAAAGACAGTCAAATGCAATCCCTCCCTTCTTCATATTTTTACCCACTATTTCCCCTGCCAGTGTGTACTTTCTTCACCTGTGTAGCAGATGAACACTCCAAGACTTATCTAAAAGGATTACTTCCTTGTGAAGCTTTCCGTGACCACCACAAATTCAGCTAGTTACACATTCTTTTGTGCTCCCATAACACTTTGTATAAACTTCTCCTAGTACTTATCATAAACTCGTAAATTATCTGTGTATTGATATATCTCTGATATTTGACTTGGAACTTCTCCAGAGCAGGACTGAGTTGTATCTACTTTTGTTATCTTCTTGCACAGTCACAGACCCATGTAGGGGCTCAATAAATATTTGTTAAATGAATGTTGAACAAACTCAGACTGTCTGGAGAACCCAAAGACCTGTTCATTTCCTGATTGTAAACGTATTCTCCCAAGTGTAAATGTCATGTAATCTTGCCTTCTGTGTCACAGACTTTGGCATCATCTAAAATACTGAAATGTACTATGTGGGTGTTCACTAACTCAAGCTGTATTAAAAGACAGTCATAGAAATAAACACCTTTCAAATATGAATTCGGTAGAAAAGGAAGGAAACCAAACATTCATTGAGCACTTACTTTGTACAAGGCATTGTGTTCTGAGGCGTATCTCACTTACCAAAGCAATTCTAAAAGACAGGTATTAATTCCACTTATCAGGAAAAGAAACTGAGGATACAGATATTAACTAACGTGCCAAAGTCTCAGCTAGTAAGAGACATAGTCAGAGAATGCCTTCTGACTTAAAATCCAGTGCTTTTTCCACTCTATCAAGCTGCCACTTATGAAAGAGTGAGAATGTAAACTTTAGAAGGCAATCTAGTATTGCTTTATGCCTGCCTATAATCTTCCCTATTCCAATTCAACCAACACATTGTGGTCAAATTCATGTACCTGAAACACAACTCTAATTATGACACTCATCTGGATAGAAAGATTAATGGTTCCCCATAGTCTAGTAAGAAAAACCCCTAATCTGTGCTTCTCCCTAGCTATTCCACTGAGGAAACTGTGTTCCAGCCAGACTCTATCCTTTTGTTAATACTATTCCAGAACACTGGACAGATATTTCTACAACATTGACATACTTAAATTGTACCTGACGTCAGAAACGTTGCTCAAATTTTATTTCTGCCATTAAGTCTTTCCTGATTTTACACAATTGGAGTGGATCTTCCTTTTTCTCTTTATTCTCACTATACCTTATGTATATCACTCTTTATTTTTGCTAATAACTTTACTTTGTAAACTGTTTATTTTGTCTTTCCAGTACTATATTGTAAGCTCCTAGAGGGTAGGACCATGCATTTTCTTTTCTTTTTTTTAAAACATATCTTTATGGGAGTATAATTGCTTTACAATGGTGTGTTAGTTTCTGCTTTATAACAAAGTGAATCAGCTATACGTATACATATATCCCCATGTCCTCTCCCTCTTGTGAATCCCTAACACCCTCCCTATCCCACCCCTCTAGGTGGTCACAAAGCACCGAGCTGATCTCCCTGTGCTATGCGGCTGCTTCCCAGTAGCTATCTGCTTTACATTTGGTAGTGTATATATGTCCATGCCACTCTCTCACTTTGTCCCAGCTTACACTTCCCCCTCCCCGTGACTTGAAGTCCATTCTCTACATCTGCGTCTTTATTCCTGTCCTGCCCCTAGGTTCTTCAGAACCTTTTCTTTTCTTTTTTAGATTCCATATATCTGTGTTAGCACACGGTATTTGTTTTTCTCTTTCTGACTTACTTCACTCTGTATGACAGTCTCTAGGTCCATCCACCTCACTACAAATAACTCAATTTTATTTCTGTTTATGGCTGAGTAATATTCCATTGTATATATGTGCCATATCTTCTTTATCCATTCATCAATTGATGGACATTTAGGTTGCTTCCATGTCCTGGCTATTGTAAATAGTGCTGCAATGAACATTGGGGTACATGACTCTTTTTGAATTATGGTTTTCTCAGGGTATATGCCCAGTAGTGGGATTGCTGGGTCATATGGTAGTTCTATTTTTAGTTTTTTAAGGAACCTCCATACTGTTCTCCATAGTGGCTGTATCAATTTACATTCCCACCAGCAGTGCAAGAGGGTTCCCTTTTCTCCACACCCTCTCCAGCATTTATTGTTTGTAGACTTTTTGATGATTGCCATTCTGACCAGTGTGAGGTGATACTTCATTGTAGTTTTGATATGCATTTCTCTAATGATTAGTGATGTTGATCATCCTTTCATGCGTTTGTTGGCGATCTGTATATTTTCTTTGGAGAAATGTCTGTTTAGGTCTTCTGCCCATTTTTGTATTGGGTTGTTTGTTTTTTTGAAATTGAGCTGCATGAGCTGTTTGTCTATTTTGGAGATTAGTCCTTTGTCAGTTGCTTCATTTGCAAATATTTTCTCCCATTCTGAGGGTTGTCTTTTCGTCTTGTTTATGGTTTCCTTTGCTGTGCAAAAGCTTTGAAGTTTCATTAGGTCCCATTAGTTTATTTTTGTTTTTATTTCCCTTTCTCTAGGAGGTGGGTCAGTAAGGATCTTGCTGTGGTTTATGTCAAAGCGTGTTCTTCCTATGTTTTCCTCTAAGAGTTTTATAGTGTCTGGCCTTACATTTAGGTCTCTAATCCATTTTGAGTTTATTTTTGTGTATGGTGTTAGGGAGTGTTCTAATTTCATTCTTTTACATGTAGCTGTCCAGTTTTCCCAGCACCACTTATTGAAGAGGCTGTTTTTCCTCCATTGTGTATCCTTGTCTCCTTTATCAAAGATAAGGTGACCATATGTGCGGGGGTTTATCTCTGGGCTTTCTATCCTGTTGCATTGATCTGTATTTCTGTTTTTGTGCCAGTACCATACTGTCTTGATTACTGTAGCTTCATGGTATAGTCTGAAGTCAGGGAGCCTGATTCCTCCAGCTCCGTTTTTTTCCCTCAAGACCGCTTTGGCTATTCGGGGTTTTTGTGTCTCCATACAAATTTTAAGATTTTTTGTTCTAGTTCTGTAAAAAATGCTATTGGTAATTTGATAGGGATTGCATTGAATCTGTAGATTGCTTTGAGTAATATAGTCATTTTCACGATATTGATTCTTCCAATCCAAGAACATGGTATATCTCTCCATCTGTTTGTATCATCTTTAATTTCTTTCACCAGTGTCTTATAGTTTTCTGCATACAGGTCTTTTGTCTCCTTAGGTAGGTTTATTCCTAGGTATTTTATTCTTTTTGTTGCAATGGTAAATGGGAGTGTTTCCTTAATTTCTCTTGCAGATTTTTCATCATTAGCGTATAGGAATGCAAGAGATTTATGTGCATTAATTTTGTATCCTGAAACTTTACCAAATTCATTGATTAACTCTAGTAGGTTTCTGGTGGCATGTTTAGGATTCTCTATGTATAGTATCATGTCATCTGCAAACAGTGACAGTTTTACTTCTTCTTTTCCAAATTGTATACCTTTTATTTCTTTTTCTTCTCTGATTGCTGTGGCTAGGACTTCCAAAACTATGTTGAATAAGAGCGGTGAGAGTGGACATCCTTGTCTTGTTCCTGATCTTAGAGGAAATGCTTTCAGTTTTTCACCATTGAGAATGATGTTTGCTCTGGGTTTGTCATATATGGCCTTTATTATGTTGAGGTAGGTTCCCTCTATGCACACTTTCTGGAGAGTTTTTATCATAAATGGGTGCTGAATTTTGTCAAAAGCTTTTTTGCATCTATTGAGATGATCATATGGTTTTTCTTCTTCAATTTGTTAATATGGTGTATAACACTGATTGATATACTTATACTGAAGAATCCTTGCATCCCTGAGATAAATCCCACTTGGTCATGGTGTATGATCCTTTTAATGTGTTGTTGGATTCTGTTTGCTAGTGTTTTGTTGAGAATTTTTGCATCTATATTCATCAGTGATATTGGTCTGTAATTTTCTTTTTTTGTAGTATCTTTGTCTGGTTTTGGTATCAGGGTGATGATGGCCTCATAGAATGAGTTTGGGAGTGTTCCTTCCTCTGCAATTTTTTGGAAGAGTTTGAGAAGGATGGGTGTTAGCTCTTCTCTAAATGTTTGATAGAATTCACCTGTGAAGCCATCTGGTCCTGGACTTTTGTTTGTTGGAAGATTTTTAATCACAGTTTCAATTTCATTACTTGTGATTGGTCTGTTCATGTCTTCTATTTCTTCCTGGTTCAGTCTTGGAAGGTTATACCTTTCTAAGAATTTATCCATTTCTTCCAGGTTGTCCATTTTATTGGCATAGAGTTGCTTGTAGTAGTCTCTTAGGATGCTTTGTATTTCTGCAGTGTCTGTTGTAACTTCTCCTTTTTCATTTCTAATTTTATTGATTTGAGTCCTCTCTCTCTTTTTCTTGATGAGTCTGGCTAATGGTTTATCAATATTGTTTATCTTCTCAAAGAACCAGCTTTTAGTTTTATTGACCTTTCCTATTGTCTTCTTTGTTTCTATTTCATTTATTTCTGCTCTTATCTTTATGATTTCTTTCCTTGTGCTAACTTTGCGTTTTGTTTGTTCTTCTTTCTCTAGTTCCTTTAGGTGTAAGGTTAGATTGTTTATTTGAGATGTTTGTTGTTTCTTGAGGTAGGATTGTATTGCTATAAACTTCCCTCTTAGAACTGCTCTTGCTGCATCCCATAGGTTTTGGATCATCGTGTTTTCATTGTCATTTGTCTCTAGGTATTTTTTGATTTCCTCTTTGATATCTTCAGTGATCTTTTGGTTATTTAGTAATGTATTGTTTAGCCTCCATGTGTTTGTGTTTTTTACGATTTTTTCCATGTAATTGATTTCTAACCTCATAGCATTATGGTCAGAAAAGATGCTTGATATGATTTCAATTTTCCTAAATTTACTGAGGCTTCATTTGTGACCCAAGATGTGATCTATCCTGGAGAATGTTCTGTGCGCACTTGAGAAGAAAGTGTAATCTGCTGTTTTTGGATGGAATGTCCTACAAGTATCAATTAAATCTATCTGGTCTATTGTGTCATTTAAAGCTTGTGTTTCCTTATTAATTTTCTGTTTGGATAATCTGTCCATTAGTGTAAGTGAGGTGTTAAAGTCCCCCACTGTTATTGTGTTACTGTCGATTTCCTCTTTTACAGGTGTTAACAGTTGCCTTATGTATTGAGGTGCTCCTATGTTGGGTGCATATATATTTATAATTGTTATATCTTCTTCTTGGATTGGTCCCTTGATCATTATGTAGTGTCCTTCCTTGTCTCTTGTAATAGTCTTTATTTTAAAGTCTATTTTATCTGATATGAGTATTGCTACTCCAGCTATCTTTTCATTTCCACTTGCATGGAATATCTTTTTCCATCCCCTCACTTTCAGTCTGTATGTGTCCCTAGGTCTGAAGTGGGTCTCTTATAGACAGCATATATACGGGCCTTGTTTCTGTATCCATTCAGCCAGTCTATGTCTTTTGATTGTAAATAGATTGTAAATCTATTTACATTTAAAGTAATTATTGATATATATGTTCCTATGACCATATTCTTAATTGTTTTGGGTTTGTTTTTGTACGTCCTTTTCTTCTTTGTGTTTCCCCCTTAGAGAAGTTCCTTTAGCATTTGTTGTAGAGCTGGTTTGGTGGTGCTGAATTCTCTTACCTTTTGCTTGTCTGTAAAGGTTTTGATTTCTCCGTTGAATCTGAATGAGATCCTTGCTGGGTAAAGTAATCTTGGTTGTAGGTCCTTCCCTTTCATCACTTTAAATATGTGATGCCACTCCCTTCTGGCTTGTAGAGTTTCTGCTGAGAAATCAGCTGTTAACGTTATGTAAGTTCCCTTGTGTGTTATTTGTCATTTTTCCCTTGCTGCTTTCAATAATTTTTCTTTGTCTTTAATTTTTGCCAATTTGATTACTATGTGCCTTGGCATGTTACTTCTTGGGTTTATCCTGTATGGGACTCTCTGCGCTTCCTGGAGTTGGGTGGCTATTTCCTTTCCCATGTTAGGGAAGTTTTCGACTATAATCTCTTCAAATATTTTCTCTGGTCCTTTCTCTCTCTCTTCTCCTTCTGGGACCCCTGTAATGAGAATGTTGTTGTGTTTAATGTTGTCCCAGACGTCTCTTAGGCTGTCTTCATTTCTTTTCATTCTTTTTTCTTTAGTCTGTTCCACAGCAGTGAATTCCATCATTCTGTCTTCCAGGTCACTTATCCATTCTTCTGCCTCAGTTATTCTGCTATTGATTCCTTCTAGTGTATTTTTCATTTCAGTTATTGTATTGTTCATCTCTGTTTGTTTGTTCTTTAATTCTTCTAGGTCTTTGTTAAACATTTCTTGCATTTTCTTGATCTTTTCCTCCATTGTTTTTCCGAGGTCCTGGAACATCTTCACTATCATTATTCTGAATTCTTTTTCTGGAAGGTTGCCTATCTCCACTTCATTTAGTTGTTTTTCTGGGGTTTTATCTTGTTCCTTCATCTGGTACATAGCCCTCTGCCTTTTCATCTTGTCTATCTTTCTGTGAATGTGGTTTTATTCCACAGGCTGCAGGACTGTAGTTCTTCTTGCTTCTGCTGTCTGCCCTCTGGTGGATGAGGCTATCTAAGAGGCTTGTGCAGGTTTCCTAATGGGAGGGACTGGTGGTGTGTAGAGCTGGCTGTTCCTCTGGTGGTCAGAGCTCAGTAAAACTTTAATCTGCTTGTCTGCTGATGGGTGGGGCTGGGTTCCCTCCCTGTTGGTTGTTTGGCCTGAGGCAACCCAACACTGGCGCCTACACGGCTCTTTGGTGGGGCTAATGGCAGACTCTGGGAGGGTTCACACCAAGGAGTACTTCCCAGAACTTCTTCCCCCAGTGTCCTTGTCCTCACGGTGAGACACAGCCACCCCCCGCCTCTGCAGGAGACCCTCCAACACTAGCAGGTAGGTCTGGTTCAGTCTCCTACGGGGTCACTGCTCCTTCCCCTGGGTCCCAATGCACACACTACTTTGTGTGTACCCTCCAAGAGTGGAGTGTCTGTTTCCCCCAGTCCTGTCAAAGTCCTGCAATCAAATCCCACTTGCCTTCAAAGTCTGATTTTCTAGGAATTTCTCCTCCCGTTGCCAGACCCCCAGGTTGGGAAGCCTGACGTGGGGCTCAGAACCTTCCCTCCAGTGGGTGGACCTCTGTGGTATAAGTGTTTGCCAGTCTGTGAGTCACCCACCCACCAGTTATGGGATTTGATTTTACTGTGATTGTGCTCCTCTTACCATATCATTGTGGCTTCTCCTTTGTCTTTGGATGTGGGTATCTTTTTTGGTGAGTTCCAGTGTCTTCCTGTCGATGATTGTTCAGCAGTTAGTTGTGATTCCGGTGCTCTCTCAAGAGGGAGTTGGTTATTATGCTTCGTACAATAATCTCTAGGTCCATCCATGTTGCTGCAAATGGCATTATTTCATTCTTTTTCCTCCTTATTTATTTTCATTTTGGATCATCGGCCCATTGGTGAAAGTGGGGTGTTAAAGTCCCCTACTGTGATTATGTTACTGTTGATTTCTCCTTTTATGGCTGTTAACATTTGCCTTATGTATTGAGGTGCTCGTTTGTTGGGTGCATAAATATTTACAATTGTTATATCTTCTTCTTGGATCGATCCCTTGATCATTATGTAGTGTCCTTCTTTGACTCTTGTAATAGTCTTTATTTTAAAGTCTATTTTGTCTGTTACGAATATTCCTACTCCAGCTTTCTTTTGATTTCCATTTGCATGGGATATCTTTTTTCATCCCCTCACTTTCAGTCTGTATGTGTCCCTAGGTTTGAAGTGGATCTCTTGTAGAGAGCATATATACGGGTCTTGTTTCTGTATCCAGTCAGCCAGTCTGTGTCTTTTGATTGTAAATAAATTGTAAATCTATTTACATTTAAGGTAATTATTGATATATATGTTCCTATTACCATTTTCTTAATTGTTTTGGGTTTGTTATTGTAGGTCTTTTCCTTCTCTTGTGCTTCCTGCTTAGAGAAGTTCCTTTAGCATTTTTTGTAAAGCTGGTTTGGTGATGCTTAATTATCTTAGCTTTTGCTTGTCTTTAAAGGTTTAAATTTCTCCATTAAATCTGAATGAGAAAAAAAAATCTGAATGAGATCTTTGCTGGGTAGAGTAATCTTGGTTGTAGGTTTTTCCCTTTCATCACTTTAAGTATGTCCTGCCACACCCTTTTGGCTTGCAGAGTTTCTGCTGAAAGATCAACTGTTAACCTTATGGGGATTCCCTTGTATTTTAGTTGTTGCTTTTCCTTTGCTGCTTTCAATATTTTGTGTTTGTATTTAATTTTTGATAGTTTGATTAATATGTGTCTTGGTGTGTTTCTCCTTGGATTTATCCTGTATGGGACTCTCTGCAATTCCTGGACTTGATTGACTATTTCCTTTCCCATATTAGGGAAGTTTTCAACTATAATATCTTCAAATATTTTCTCAGTCCCTTTCTCTTCCTCTTCTTCTGGGACACCTATAATTCGAATCTTGGTCATTTAATGTTGTCCCAGAGGTCTCTGAGACTGTCCTCAATTCTTTTCTTTCTTTTTTCTTTATTCTGCTCTGTGGTAGTTATTTCCACTATTTTGTCTTCCAGGTCGCTTATCCATTCTTCTTCCTCAGTTATTCTGCTATTGAGTCCTTCTAGAGAATTCTTAATTTCATTTATTGTGTTGTTCATCATTGTTTGTTTGCTCTTTTCTTCTTCTAGGTCCTTGTTAAACGTTTCTTATATATTCTCCATTCTATTTCCAAGATTTTGGATCATCTTTACTATCATTACTCTGAATTCTTTTTCAGGTAGAGTGCCTATTTCCCCTTCATTTGTTTGGTCTGATGGGTTTTTGCCTTGCTCCTTCATCTGCTGTGTATTTCTCTGTCTTCTCATTTTTCTTAACTTACTGTGTTTGGGGTCTCTTTTTCATAGGCTGCAGGTTCATAGTTCCTGTTGTTTCTGGTGTCTGCCTCTAGTGGGTAAGGTTGGTTCAGTGGGTTGTGTAGGCTTCCTGGTGGAGGGGACTGGTGCCTGTGTTCTGGTGGATGAGGCTGGATCTTGTCTTTCTGGTGGGCAGGGCTGTGTCTGGTGGTGTATTTTGGGGTGTCTGTGAACTTATTATGATTTTATTCAGCCTCTCTGCTAACGGGTGGGGTTGTGTTCCTGTCTTGCTAGTTGTTTGGCATGGGGTGTCCAGCATTGGATCTTGCTGGTTATTGAGTGGAACTGGGTTTTGGCATTGAGATGGACATCTCTGGGAGAGGTCTCGCTTATTGATATTATGAGGGGCTGGTAGGTCTCAGGTGGACCAATGTCCTGAACTTAGGTGGCTCTGCCACCTCAGAGGCTCAGGCCTAACACCCGGCCAGAGCTCCAAGACCCTGTCAGCCACATGGCTGAGAAGAAAAGGGAGGAAAGAAAAAAATAAAATTATTTAAATTAAAAATGTAAAAAAAATTAAAATAAAAAAATTAAAAAGTAATTAAAAAAATAAAAGAAGAGAGCAACCAAACCAATAAACAAATCCACCATTGATAACAAGCTCTAAAATCTTTAGTAAAAAACACGGACAGACAGAACACTAGGGCAAATGGTAAAAGCAAACCTATACAGACTAAATCACACAAAGAAGCATACACATACACACTCACAAAAAGAGAAAAAGGAAAAAAATATATATATATATTAAAAAAAAGGAAGAGAGCAACCAAATCAATAAACAAATCTACCAATGATACTAAGCTCTAAATACTAAACTAAGATAAACATAAAACTAGAAACCAATTAGATGCAGACAGCAAACCCCAAGTCTACAGTTGCTCCCAAAGTCCACTGCCTCAGTTTTGGGATGATTCATTGTCTATTCACTGCATTCCACAGATGCAGGGTACATCAAATTGATTGTGGAGATTTAATCCGCTGCTCCTGAGGCTGCTGGGAGAGATTTCTCTTTCTCTTCTTTGTTCTCACAGCTCCTGGGGTTTAGCTTTGGATTTGGCCCCCGTCTCTGCATGTAGGTCGCCCTCTGGTGTTTGTTCTTCAACCAGACAGGTGGGGGTTAAAGGAGCAGCTAATTCGGGGGCGCTGACTCACTCAGGCTGGGGGGAAGGAGGGATATGGAATGTGGGGTGAGCCTGCGGTGGCAGAGGGCAGCATGCCATTGCAACAGCCTGAGGTGTGCCGTGTGTTCTCCCAGGGAAGTTGTCCCTGGATCACAGGACCCTGGCAGTGGTGGGCTGCACAGTCTCCCGGGAGGGGAGGTGTGGATAGTGGCCTGTGCTTGCACACAGGCTTCTTGGTGGCTGCAGCAGCAGTGTTAGCGTTTCGTGCCCGTCTCTGGTGTCCGCGCTGATAGCGGTGCTCACGCCCGTCTCTGGAGCTCGTTTAGGAAGTGCTCTGAATCCCCTCTCCTCGTGCACCCCGAAATGATGGTCTCTTGCCTCTTAGGCAGGTCCAAACTTTTCCCCGGACTCCCTCCTGGCTAGCTGTGGTGCACTAGCTCCCTTCAGGCTGTGTTCACACAGCCAACCCCGGTCCTCTCCCTGGGATCTGACCTCTGAAGCCCAAGCCTCAGCTCCCAGCCCCTGCCCGCCCTGGCGGGTGAGCAGACAAGCCTCTTGGGCTGGTGAGTGCTGGTCGGCACCGATCCTCTGTGCGGGAATCTCTTCGCTTTGCCCTCTGCACGCCTATTGCTGCGCTCTCTTCTGTGGCTCTGAAGCTTCCCCCCTTCCCAGCCCCCATCTCCACCAGTGAAGGGCCTTCCTAGTGTGTGGAAACCTTTCCTCCTTCACAGCTCCCTCCCTGAGGTGCAGGTCCCATCCCTATTCTTTTGTCTCTGTTTTTCCTTTTTTTTTTTTTGCTCTACCCAGGTAAGTGGGGAGTTTCTTGCCTTTTGGGTAGTCTGAGGTCTTCTGCCATCATTCAGTAGGTGTTCTGTAGGAGTTGTTCCACATGTAGATGTATGTTTGATGTATTTGTGGGGAGGAAGGTGATCTCCACGTCTTACTCCTCCGCCATCTTGAAGGTCCTCAGGACCACGCACTTTCATTTTTGAACTTCTCTCTGTATCTAGTATGGTAGCAGGTGCTCAGTAGGTAAGTGAATGATAAAAAGTCTAAATAATTGCACCTTACATTTTGTTCTTTACTCTTCCTTGACATATGTTGTTGCCTTAATTTCAAACATGAGTGAAAGTAGGCTTACAACTTCAACATTATAACTTCAAAATTTTAAATAAGTCTATTTAACCCCTCTCTATTTCTCCTCATTCTCGTCAAGTTCTACGTTATGATAGAAGAGCAATGAATAAATCATGCATTCTAGATATTTTAGCAGCTAAAAAAGTTAAGAATCAGTTCATTATCCTGAAATAGAAAGCTTAATATTTGTTCATCACCTTTTCCCACTATCAATAATTAGTGCCTTCTAAAATGCCCAGGCTCATACACGTTTCTTTAACCTAATGGTCACTTGACACCTTGTGGGCAATGAATGATGTAGAATGACTACCACAAAGAAAAAGCTTCATCCTCCTCTTCAGGCAGGAATGTACTGGAGAGGATGATTATGAAGATGCAAATCCAGGACATTCCAGAATTTTTTTTGAAAAAAGCAAACCTAAACAGGTTGGGGAACAAACCCTGAGAAATAGGGGACAAGACTCAGAGAGTGAGCTGGAAAACAGAGCTTGAGTCCCTTAGTGCTGTGAGCTCCAAGAGTCACACAGATCTGGGTAACACCAGAAACTTGAGCAGAAAGGAGCCACGTACACAGTCAACTGCCCCAATGAAAAATTTAGGAAAGCTTGCTAACAAAGTACCGCAGAATGCCACCACCTGTGGCACAGTGCAGTCAACAATGATTTCTAAGCCTCAGTGGTAACATGGGGCTAGAGCTGAGGATAGATGGACTAACCTGTAAATCAGAGTTTCTCAGTCATAGTGCACAGTATAATCACAAGAGGAGATTTTTTAAAACAGTGGCTGGGGAGAGTGGGGAGTTACTGTTAAATGGCTATACAGCTTCAGTTTGGGATGAGTTAAAGATTTATTTGGGGTCAGTGAGCATATGTACCTTAAAAGATAGTCAGGTAGCATATGAATAGTGCTAAAGGGAATTCAAGGGAAGAGTGATTACCAAAGGATGATGTATATGGTAGAACTTCAGAGTGAAGTTAGCCTTTGAGCTGTGCTTTGAAGATAGTGTAGCATTTAGATAAAAGGTGAAGAAAGGAGAAGACATTTTTAAATAGCAGAATTGACTAAGAGGGGAGGGAACACTGAGCTTAAAGAATGCAAGGCTCCTTTGAGGAATAGTACAAGGAAAGGTTGGAAATGAGGTTGGTGATGAGGCTGTGAGAAGACAGAATTTCAGGCTGAAGAATCTGATCCTATTCTGAAATCAGAGGACAGCCATTAAAAAATATTGTGGGGTGGTGTTGGCAGGTATGTAAACGATGACATGTTTGAAAGGTTTATTAGCATTGTTGTGGAAAATTAACTGGAAGGTGGAGGGATCCATATGGTGAAAGGGGCAATTAAAGAACTACAGCAATTGTATACTCCCCACTACAGAGGGGGCCTTGACTAGGTGGGAGTGGTGACATTAAAGCATAAGAACAGATTCTAGACACAAGAGACATCTGGGTAGGATGGTGTATGCTGATGGATGTATGCTGGTTAAAAGGAAAATATGACATATGCCCTACTAAAGGAAAGATCAAAGCAGGAAAATATCGTTAAAGACCTTATCCTCTTCCTACATGCAGAAGTTTTTTGTTTTTATGACCCAGCACGTTCCTTTTAAAGGCTGTTTAAAAGCAGATCTGCTTAAGGCATACTGAGCCAGGAAATGATGCTGGTAGACGCTGGTTCTCCTCTCCCACTCTGTGCTCTCCTCATGGCCAGCTCTTGGGCCAGTTAGGTGATCATCATTAACTTCTCTAAACCTCAGTTTCCTAATCGATAAAATGAGGTCAATAATACCAGTTCTACCTATCTTGCAAGGGTATTATGAGAATCAAATTACTCTAGATTAAATTACATTCAAAAATATTTATTGCTCATCTAAATTCTGTATTAGGTACAACAGGAGATATAAAGATAAATGAGACAAAGTCTTTAAGGATTCAAACAAATGAGGGCAAATATCTGGAGGATAAACTCAAGAGTGGTTTCATGAAAGAGGGAGCATTTGAGGTAAGGCATTAATAGGTGGAGAATGGAGGATAAGGGGAGAGTAATCCATCCACTCATCCACTCATCCATGTATCTATGCAGCATTTTGGGGGGATCCTCCCCTGTGACAGATCAGAGAGAAATAATACTCTTCCCTTGTGTAGTTCATAATCTATGAAGGCACTTAGTCCAGAGCACAGGAGGGCTGAATGGAAGATGATTAATTCAGTATTGAACAAATTAAGACAATGGGTGTAAACTGCATAAAAATCTATAGTATAAGAAGCCTAAGATGAATGCAGTAGCAAAATATAGAGTGTAAAAGGTAGGGATTGCCTATATGATGAGAAGATTTATTTCTATTTAAGAGTAGGAGGACTTCAATTATATTTGAGGATCAGAGACCAGATCTGGAAGAGAGAAAATATTTAAATGGTCAGTGAACAATCTGAACTAAAGGATACTTATTTGCACATATATTCCATTTACTTCTTCTCTCTTAGTCATCCTTCATGCATCCCAGGGTTCTGAAAGATGGAGCGCCAATGGAACTCCAGCCAAAGGTATGGACTTCTAGGTTGCATTATTCAGCTTCCTCTCAGTTGTTTCCTGTCTATAACTTTCATTGTGGTTTTGGTCTTTTATGGTGGATCTTGAGATTTCTTTACTCTCTTTCTCCACTATACATCCTTAATGACTGATCCTCCCTTCATGAGGAAGATAGAGTTTATGAAAAAAACTGTAAGGTCAAAACTTACATTCTAGAGCATGCTTATAAGAGAGAGACAGAGACAGAGGCAGAGGAAGGGAATGAGAGGAGAGGAAAAGAGGAGGAAAGGGGGAGAAAGATAGGGAGAGATGGGCTGGTAGAATTGACTGGGTTTTATGTACAGGAAGTCTGTGTAATGTGAAGTGGGAACTATTGTTATTTCTGTCCCTATAATGGAAAAAGCAGACATAATTTTTGCAAAAAAAGATGATGTTTTGGACAAGAACATGAAAATTAAGCAGCATTCTAAAGTTTTAACAAGTCAGGAAAGATGTATTATTCACCATTGTGATCAAGGAATTCAGGAAAAAATAAAAGACCTGTTCCTTCCTTCCTGATACTCAGGGCCTACTTAAGCCTCCTCTTTTCCATCCTTCCCGTGACTAAGGACTTAAAGACATGATACCAGTTTTACCTCTTCATTAAACTAATCAAATATTTCCCCTCAGATCCAGAGAGGAATCTTCCCCCATCCCAAACATCATCATATCAGGAGGAATTAGTCATCTGCCTCTATCACAACCTTCCCTCAATCCCCCAGCTTCTCTCTTAGTATTCTTGAGCGCATCCATATGGTCTCCCATGACAGGAAACTTTGAATTCAGTTATCTTTGAATTCTAACACGCCTACATCCCTGCTAACTCAGAATCCTTAATGATTCCCTTCCAATCTACGGCCTAAGTGTGGCACCCTATAAAAATGCCTGAAGCACTGCTCTAGGGGGTCAGAAATTCTCCCAACTATTCCTTCCTGCTCTCAGCTTTGAGCCTTCTTGTTCTGGTCTGCAGTATCCCAGCATCTGTCTTGTTGCTCTACACTTGGATTTTGTATTGGCTGGCTCGTATCTTCAGAATGATCTGTCAGTCAGAAGGACTCCCATTCTATTTCACATTTGCTGATGGATGTGTTTATTCAGTAGTTCTGGGCTCCTGAATATGAGCTCCAATTCTCCCCTACACTGACTTTCAACTCTGATATAATTATCCCCTGCCCACCCTGTTCTTTATAGCCTCCATCCAACCTCGTGTGTTTTCTTACAGGCAGCAGGGTGTAGTAATAAAATGAATACTAGACTTGGAATCAGAAGACAAAGTTTTGACTCTCAGGGCTATTCTTTCCCAATCATAGAAACCCTGGAAATTCACTTAAGCTCTTTGAATTTTAGTTTTCTTACCTTTTATACATATGATGCTAATGCCTGCCATTTTCATGTATAGTTGTGAGGATCAAATGAGATAATGTGTGTTAAAGAACATTACAAACTACTTCTACCCTGGAAGGTGTATTTCTGGCTTTGAAGAGCTGGATGAACTATGGGGGAGTGCCTGGTCAGGCCATTTAAAATGGCTATTCTCTTGCTCTCTGTACATCCCCTGCTTGACCAGTCCCTGCTTCACTCACATGATTATCCAATCCTCTTAATCATAGGGCTTAATCAGTAACTGCCTACATGCTTGCCCCCGGCCCAGCTGCTGGTTTCCCTGGTAACTGATGAGCCAACCTAATATCAATTCCCCCTATAAATTGTTGCCTCCTTCTCCCCCAACTTGTGAAGACTGCTGCCATGTCCTGGGTACTGTCTGTTGTACACAGTGGGGTATCACTCCAGGACCTTTTTCTTGGATGTGTAAGGTCCCCCTATCCAAAAAACCATTGATGTTTCTGTCATTGTCTCCAGGCTCTTTATTTGGTCTTGAGGCTGGACAGCCACAAGTCTTGTAGGCCTGCGGGGTATAACCCAACAGGGAGATACAGAGGAAAAGATGCTGGAGCTGGTGACCTCTCTCTTGTGTACTGGATCCCGTACCTGTTTGTCTACTTAAGCACTTTGTTTCTAGAATTATCCTCTGTCTCCTACATCATTAGTTTTTCCTTCTCTATGGGATAATTCTGGTCAACATGCAAACATGTAATAGCTCATATCTACACAACATCACAACAACAGCAAACCTAGACCTCATGTTCCCTCACCAGGTGTAATTTTTCTGCTCCTCTTTATAGTGTTTGTTTCCTCCTATTCTTTATTTAACCTACTCTGTGTTAAAGTACTCTGAGAAGTAGATACCCAAATGGGATCAGATGGGTAAGAGATTTATTGGGAGAAATGTCTGTGAACCATAAAGGGAGAGAGCAGAAGTAGTTGGGAAGAGCCGTTAGATAATTATATAGGTCTGATGCCTACATCAGAAAGGAGAGGGGATGGAAGGAGGTTTAGGAAGAACCTCAGACTGCAGCTCAATTCTAAGAAAGTTTCGGTGAGGCTAATGGGAAGTCCTTAAACTAAAGTTACCTATTAGAAGAATCCTGTCTCTCACAGGAATGGACCTGCACTAACACCTCTCCAGGTTCAATCACTGGCTAGGGGTTGCCAGCAGAAAACTTGATTTGAGCACAAATCCAGTGATGGATTTACAGGGACTGCAGCTGGGGCTGTCAGTCAACTATGCTCCCTGCAGCCAGAGATCTAAGTGACACATTTCCAAAGCTGCCACACACTGCAATCAGGCTTTTGTACCTACTTCTCTGAAACTGCTCTTGTTGAAATCACTACTTCCATCTTGCCAAATCCATTGACAATCCTCATATTCAGTTTTCATATTGTTCAACTTCTCAACAGCATTTGACATAGCGGATTACTTGATTCTTCCTAAAATACTTTCTTCCAGAAAGCCACAAGCTCCTAGTTTTCCTCTTACTTTCATTGATAGACTAGTAGTCTTTGATGATTTTTTTTTCCTTGTTAAAATACCCTAAGACTCAGTTCTCAGCCTCTTTTGTAGCTCTGCTCCTTTGGTGATCTCTTCTAGCCCTGTGATTTTAAATGCCATGTATACAGTGATGTGTCCTAAATTCATATCTCCAATCAAAAACTCTCCCTGAACTCCAGAATTGAAGATTCATATATATACCAGAAAACTATTTGAAATCCTCTTGATTGTACAACAAGAATATCACACTTAAAATGTGCAAAACACAACTTTTTATCTTGCTGTGAGGATAATTATCAAGAGTGGGAAAGAGTAGAACAATGGAGACCAGTTATAATATAATATATTTATATAATAATAATCCAGGTGAGATACAGGTAAGAGATGATGCTGGCTTGAACACGTGATGTGGGGACTTTGCAGATGTGACTAGGCTACAAACCTTGAGATGGGGAACTACCCTGGATTATTAAGGTGGGCCCAATCTAATCATGAGTCCTTAAAATTGGAGAACATTTCTCAGCTGTGGTCAGAGAGAGAGCATGTGATGATGGTAGAATGGTCAGGGAAATTGATATTACTGGTTTTGAGGATGAGGGAAGGGGTTATGGGTTAAGGAATGAAGTTATCCTCTAGAAAATGAAAAATGCAAGGAACTAGATTATTTTCTGGGCCTCCAGAAAGGAACATAGCCCTGCCAATACTTTTATTTTAGCCTGTTGAGACCTATGTCAGACTTCTGACCTACTGAACTGTAAGATAACAAATCTGTGTTGTTTTAAACCACTAAGTTGTGATACTTTGTTATAGCAGCAACAGGAAATTAATTCAGCACGTGTATACTGGTCCTTGTATTAAAAGCAGGTATGGACATGAAATGAAATTAAGAATTGTGATTATTTCTGAATATGGATATGCATAATTGCCTCATTTCCCTCAGCTCACCCCCCCCCCCCAGTATGGGGCTCCTCCTCCCCTCCAGGCTTCCTTTTTTTTTTAATTTTAAAAGTTTATTTGAGGGAAAATCAAATGAAATTGGGCAGCACCAAACTGGAAGTGGTTAGGAATGCTCCACTGTCAGGAGCTCAGGAAAGGACTTTTTATAGAGAAAAAGCAGAAGCAAAGTAAAGGAAATTATTGATTGGCTTAGCTTAAAGCCTAGTTGGCTGTTTGTGATTGGCTGTCCTTAGTGTTTTGATTTTGTAGCCCTGAGGCATTTACAGGCTTAGATTTTGGTTTGCTCACATAGGCTGCCATGGCATTAGAGCCACTTCAGTCCAATGGCCTCCATGTTTAACAAATTAAACAATTTCCCCCTTTTGGTCATCCTCTTATACATGAGAGATGGACCATAAATTTAGTATTAGCACCACTCTCAATCACCATCAGAGTTAAGTAGTTGTTGTCTCATTGAAACTCATGTTATGATATCAGATATGTGGAAGAATTATTTTAGGTGTTCATCTCTTTGTTCATCTTGTTTCTGTTTCTTCAAGTGCAGTGAGACCATCTGATGTACTGCTGATGGCTGTGAACATGCATTTAAGACCTTTGAGAGAATATAGTGCACCAGGGAGACTACAATGATAACTATTAGGAGAATAATACAAAGAGACTGAAGTATACTCCCTAGCTAGGGCCCCCATGAAACAAACTGGTTGGAATCAAATAAATCAAGGAAAGTAACTGAAGAGGCACCAGTCGGTTTTAGCCAAGTATCTTGTTAATTTCTTGTATTTGCTACAATACCAGAGGTGTTGATCCAGGTACAACAGAGGGAATTTGCTATGGGACAGACTCCTCCTTGTTCAGCCAGTTAGTAATCTAAAGCAATTCTATTATCTAAAAGCCACCTTAGCAAGACAATCTAGGGACTTTTGTTGTGTATCTATGGCCTTAGCAGTAGATTCAGTTGCCAGAGATAAGGAGCATTGTCTTCCTGTGAATTAATGGAGAAAAAAAGCAAGTAGTGAAAAGGCAAAAAGAATAAAGATTTCATGGGGAGAGCTGTCCACTTCTAGATGCTGTTCTGTTTTGAGGGAAAGCACTTAGGCAATTATTTGAGTTGGGGGCTGAATTAGCAGGTTTTTTTCCCATGAAACACTTTTACTTGAAACAACAACTGATAAATGGACAACTATGATTACTCAGACTTGCATTTTTGGTGAACGTTTTCTCAAATGAAGTGAGATTGTCATTTCAAGGAAAACAACTGTAAATATTTATTGCCAATAATAAAATTTGAGCTTTCAACCAAAAAGTAGAAGTTTAGAAGATTTGTATTTACCACCATAAACTTGATAGCTTCCACATATTTAAAGGTTTTCCTGATGAGATTTGTGATGATGGTAACTGATGTGATTTTTGATATTGTATAATATGTCAATATTTGGAAAATCTATATCATTCAGTGAACTAATATTCTCCAAATGATTAATGCATGATGCTTAAAAATATCCATTGGGGAAATACCCTGGCAGTCCAGTGGTTAGGACTCAGTGCTTTCACTGCTGAGGCCCAGGTTCAATACCTAGTTGGGGAACAAAGATCTTGCAGGCCATGGGGCATGGCCAAAAATAAATGGATAAAATAAAATAAAATAAAAATTAAAACAGGCATTTGTTTAAAGATTCAGAGCTTAAGATAAATGAATGGACTCTAATGTAACAGTATGAATGTTCACTTGTATGGTTTCAGATTCCATACTGTAACTAACATTTAAGAAGCTATTAATTGTCAGGAGGACCTTCAAGATGACGGAGGAGTAAGACGTGGAGATCACCTTCCTCCCTACAAATACATCAAAAATACATCTACATGTGGAACAACTCCTACAGAACACCCACTGAACACTGGCAGAAGAACTCAGACTTCCCAAAAGGCAAGAAACTCCCCATGAACCTGGCCGTGTGGCTGACAGGGTCTTGGTGCTCCAGCCAGGTGTGAGTCCTAAGCCTCTGAGGTGGGAGAGCCGAGTTCAGGACATTGGTCCACCAGAGACCTCTCAGTCCCTCATAATATCAATCGGCAAGAGCTCTCCCAGAGCTCTCCGTCTCAGCGCTAAGACCCAGCTCCACTCAATGACCAGCAAGCTTCAGTGTTGGACACCCCATGCCAAACAACTAGCAAGACAGGAACACAACCCCACCCATTAGCAGAGAGGCTGAATAAAATCATAATAAGTTCACAGACACCCCAAAACACACCACTGGACGTGGTCCTGCCCACCAGAAAGACAAGATCCAGCCTCATCAACCAGAACACAGGCATGAGTCCCCTCCACCAGGAAGCCTACACGACCCACTGAACCAACCTTACCCACTGGAGGCAGACACCAAAAACAATGGGAACTATGAATCTGCAGCCTGTGAAAAGGAGACCCCAAACACAGTAAGATAAGCAAAATGAGAAGACAGAGAAATACACAGCAGATGAAGGAGCAAGGTAAAAACCCACCAGACCAAAAAAATGAAGAGGAAATAGGCAGTCTACCTAAAACAGAATTCAGAGTAATGATAGTAAAGATAATCCAAAATCTTGGAAATAGGAGCACCTCAATACATAAGGCAAGTGCTTACAGCTATAAAAGAGGAAATCGACTATAACACAATAACAGTGGGGGACGTTAACACCTCACTTACACCAATGGACAGATCATCCAAACAGAAAATTAATAAGAAAACACAAGCTTTGAATGACACAATAGACCAGATAGATTTAATCGATATTTATAGGACATTCCATCCAAAAACAGCAGATTACTCTTTCTTTTCAAGTGTGCACGGAACATTCTCCAGAATAGATCATATCTTGGATCACAAATCAAGCCTCAGTAGATTTAAGAAAATTGAAATCATGTCAAGCATATTTTCTGACCATAACGCTATGAGATTAGAAATCAATTACAGGAAAACATTAAAAACACAAACACATGGAGGCTAAACAATACGTTACTAAATAACCAAGAGATCACTGAAGAAATCAAGGAGGAAATCAAAGAATACCTAGAGACAAATTACGACGAACACATGACAATCCAAAACCTATGAGATGCAGCAAAAGCAGTTCTAAGAGGGAAGTTTATAGCTATACAAGCCTACCTCAAGAAACAAGAAATTTCTCAAATAAACAATCTAACCTTACACCTAAAGGAACTAGAGAAAGAAGAACAAACAAAACCCAAAGTTAGCACAAGGAAAGAAATCATAAAGATCAGAGCAGAAATAAATGAAATAGAAACAAAGAAGACAATAGCAAAGATCAATAAAACTAAAAGCTGGTTCTTTGAGAAGATAAGCAATATTGATAAACCATTAGCCAGACTCATCAAGAAAAAGAGGGAAAAAAAAAAAGAAAAAGAGGGAGAGGACTCAAATCAATAAAATTAGCAATGAAAAAGGAGAAGTTACAACAGACACCGCAGAAATACAAAGCATCCTAAGAAACTACCACAAGAAACTCTATGCCAATAAAATGGACAACCTGGAAGAAATGGACAAATTCTTAGAAAGGTATAACCTTCCAAGACTGAACCAGGAAGAAATAGAAAATATGAACAGACCAATCACAAGTAATGAAATTGAAACTGTGATTAAAAATCTTCCAACAAACAAAAGTCCAGGACCAGATGGCTTCACAGGTAAATTCTATCAAACATTTCGAGAGGAGCTAACACCCATCCTTCTCAAACTCTTCCAAAAAATTGCAGAGGAAGAAACACTCCCAAACTCATTCTCTGAGGCCTTCAACACTGATTTATAACAAAAACTCTCCAGAAAGTGGGCATAGAGGGAATCTACCTCAACATAATAAAGGCCATATATGACAAACCCAAAGCAAACATCATTCTCAATGGTGAAAAACTGAAAGCATTTCCTCTAAGATCAGGAAGAAGACAAGGATGTCCACTCTCAACACTATTATTCATCATAGTTTTGAAAGTCCTAGTCACGGCAATCAGAGAAGACAAAGAAATAAAAGGAATACAAATTGGAAAAGAAGAAGTAAAACTGTCACTGTTTGCAGATGACATGATACTATACATAGAGAATCCTAAACATGCCACCAGAAAACTACTAGAGTTAATCAATGAATTTGGTAAAGTTTCAGGATGCAAAATTAATGCACAGAAATCTCTTGCATTCCTATACACTAATGATGAAAAATCTGAAAGAGAAATTAATGAAACACTCCCATTTACCACTGCAACAAAAAGAATAAAATACCTAGGAATAAACCTACCTAGGGAGACAAAAGACCTGTATGCATAAAACCATAAGACACTGATGAAAGAAATTAAAGATGATACAAACAGATGGAGAGATATACCACGTTCTTGGACTGGAAGAATCAGTACTGTGAAAATGACTATACTACCCAAAGCAATCTACAGATTCAATGCAATCCCTGTAAAATTACCAATGGCAGTTTTTATGGAACTAGAACAAAAAATCTTAAAATTTGTATGGAGACACAAAAGACCCTGAATAGCCAAAGCAGTCTTGAGGGAAGAAAACGGAGCTGGAAGAATCAGGCTCCCTGACTTCAGACTATACTACAAAGCTACAGTAATCAAGACAATATGGTACTGGCAGAAAAACAGCAATATAGATCAATGGAACAGGATAGAAAGCCCAGAGGTAAACCCACGCATCTATGGTCAACTAATCTATGACAAAGGTGGCAAGGATATACGATGGAGAAAAGACAGCCTATTCAATACGTGGTGCTGGGGAAACTGGACAGCTACCTGTAAAAGAATGAAACTAGAACACTCCCTAACACTATACAAAAAATAAACTCAAAATGGATTAAAGAGCTATATGTAAGACTGGACACTATAAAACTCTTAGAGGAAGACATAGGAAGAACACTCTTTGGCATTAATCACAGCAAGATCTTTTTTGATCCACCTCCTAGAGTAATGGAAATAAAAACAAAAATAAACAAATGGGACCTAATGAAACTTAAAAGCTTTTGCAAAGGAAAAGAAGCTACAAACAAGACGAAAAGACAACCCTCAGAATGGGAGAAAATATTTGCAAATGAATCAACAGACAAAGGATTAATCTCCAAAAAATATAAACAGCTTATGCAGGTCAATATTAAAAAAACAAACAACCCAATCCAAAAATGGGCAGAAGACCTAAATAGACATTTCTCCAAAGAAGACATACAGATGGCCAAGAAGCACATGAAAAGCTGCTCAACATCACTAATTATTAGAGGAATGCAAATCAAAACTACAATGAGGTATCACCTCACACCAGTTAGAACAGGCATCATCAGAAAATCTACGCACAACAAATGCTGGAGAGGGTGTGGAGAAAAGGAAACTCTCTTGCACTCTGGTGGGAATGTAAATTGATACAGCCACTATGGAGAACAGTATGGAGGTTCCTTAAAAAAATAAAAATAGTATTACCATATGACCCAGCAATCCCACTGCCTGGACTATACCCAGAGAAAACCATAATTCAAAAAGACACACGCACCCCAATGTTCACTGCAGCACTATTTACAAAAGCCAGCACATGGAAACATCCCAAATGTCCATCGACAGACGAATGGATAAAGAAGATGTGGTACATGTAGACAATGGAATATTACACAGCCATAAAAAGGAACGAAATTGAGTCATTTGTAGAGACATGGATGGATCTAGAGACTGTCATACAGAGTGAAGTAAGTCAGAAAGAGAAAAACAAATATTGTATATAAACACATATATATAGAACCTAGAAGAATGGTACAGATGAACCAGTTTGCAGGGCAGAAATAGAAACACAGATGTACAGAACAAACGTATGGACACCAGTGGAGGAAAGTGGCAGGGAGGGTGGTGGTGTGATGAATTGGGAGATTAGGACTGACATACACTAATGTGTAAAAAATGGATAGCTAATAAGAACCTGCTGTATAAAAAAATAAATAAAATAAAATTCAAAAGTTCAAAAAAAAAAAAAGAATATGCCTGCCAATGCAGGGGACACAGGTTCCTGGGACGATCCCACATGCCACAGAGCAACTAAGCCCGTGTCCCCCCCCCCCCAAAAAAAAGAATGGAGAAAATACAAGAAACGTTTAACAAGGACCTAGAAGAAGAAAAGAGCAAAGAAACAATGATGAACAACACAATAAATGAAATTAAGAATTCTCTAGAAGGAATGAATAGCAGAATAACTGAGGCAGAAGAATGGATAAGCGACCTGGCAGATAAAATAGTGGAAATAACTAATGCAGAGCAGAATAAAGAAAAAGGAATGAAAAGAATTGAGGACAGTCTCAGAGACCTCTGAAACAACATTAAATGCACCAACACTTGAATTATAGGGGTCCCAGAAGAAGAAGAGAAAAAGAAAGGGACTGAGAAAATATTTGAAGAGATTATAGTTCAAAACTACCCTAATATGAGAAAGGAAATAGTCAATCAAGTCCAGGAAGAGCAGAAAGTCCCATCCAGGATAAATCCAAGGAGAAACATGCCAAGACACATATTAATCAAACTATCAAAAATTAAATACGAAGAAAAATATTAAAAGCAGCAAGGGAAAAGCAATAACTCACATACAAGGGAATCCCCATAAGGTTAACAGCTGATCTTTCAGCAGAAACTCTGCAAGCCAAAAGGGTGTGGCAGGACATATTTAAAGTGATGAAAGGGAAAAACCTACAATTACTCTACCCAGCAAGAATCTCATTCAGATTCGACAGAGAAATTAAAACCTTTACAGACAAGCAAAAGCTAAGGGAATTCAGCACCACCAAACCAGCTTTACAACAAATGCTAAAGGAACTTCTCTAGGCAGGAAACACAAGAGAAGGAAAAGACCTACAATAACAAACCCAATGCAATTAAGAAAATGGTAATAGGAACATACATATCAATAATTACCTGAAATGTAAATGGATTAAATGCTCCAACGAAAAGACATAGACTGGCTGAATAGGTACAAAAGCAAGACCCGTATATATGCTGTCTACAAGAGACCCACTTCATACTTAGGGACACGTACAGACTGAAAGTGAGAGGATGAAAAAAGATATTCCATGCAAATGGAAATCAAAGCTGGAGTAGCAATTCTCATATCAGACAAAATAGACTTTAAAGTAAAGACTATTACAAGAGACAAAGAAGGACACTATGTAATGATCAAGGTATCAATCCAAGAAGAAGATATAACAGTTGTAAATATTGATGCACCCAACACAGAAGCACCTCAGTATATAAGACAAATGCTAACAGTCATAAGAGGGGAAATCGACAGTAACACAATAGTAGTAGGGGACTTTAACACCACACTTTCACCAGTGGACAGATCATCCAAATTGAAAATAAGTAAGGAAACACAAGCTTTAAGTGACACATTAGACAAGATGGACTTAATTGATATTTATAGGACATTCCATCCAAAAACAACAGAATACACTTTCTTCTCAAGTACTCATGGAACATTCTCCAGGATAGGTCATATCTTGGATCACAAATCAACCTTGGTAAATTTAAGAAAATTGAAATCATATCAAGTATATTTTCTGACCACAATGCTATAAGACTAGATATCAATTACAGGGAAAAAAAACTATAAAAAATACAAAAACATGGAGGCTAAACAATACACTACTAAATACCCAAGAGATCACTGAAGAAGTCAAAGTGGAAAGCAAAAAATACATGGAAACAAATGACAATGAAAACATGATGACCCAAAACCTATGGGATGCAGCAAAAGCAGTTCTAAGAAGGAAGTTTATAGCAATACAATCCTACCTCAAAAAACAAGAAAAATCTCAAATAAACAACCTAACCTTACACCTAAAGCAATTAGAGAAAGAAGAACAAAAAAACCCGAAGTTAGCAGAAGGAAAGACGTCATAAAGATCATATCAGAAATAAATGAAAAAGAAATGAAGGAAACGATAGCAAAGATCAATAAAACTAAAAGCTGGTTCTTTGAGAAGATAAACAAAATTGATAAACCATTAGCCAGGCACATCAAGACAAAAAAGGGAAAAGACTCAAATCAATAGAATTAGAAATGAAAAGGGAGAAGTAACAACTAACACTGCAGAAATACAAAGGATCATGAGATATTACTACAGCAACTATATGCCAATAAAATGGACAACCTGGAAGAAATGGACAAATTCTTAGAAAAGCACAATCTTCTGTGACTGAACCAGGAAGAAATAGAAAATAGAAACAGACCAATCATAAGCACTGATATTGAAACTGATTTAAAATCTACCAACAAACAGCAGCCCAGGACTAGATGGATTCACAGGCGAATTCTATCAAACATTTAGAGAAGAGCTAACACCTATCCTTCTCAACCTCTTCCAAAATATAGCAGAGGGAGGAGTACTCCCAAACTCATTCTACAAGGCCACCCTGATACCAAAACCAGACAAAGATGTCACAAAGAAAGAAAACTACAGGCCAATATCACTGATGAACATAGATGCAAAACTCCTCAACAAAATACTAGCAAACAGAATCCAACAGCACATTAAAAGGATCATACACCATGATCAAATGGAGTTTATCCCAGGGATGCAAGCATTCTTCAATGTATGCAAATCAATCAATGTATAAACCATATTAACAAATTGAAGAATAAAAACCATATGATCATCTCAATAGATGCAGAAAAAGCTTTCGACAAAATTCAATACCCATTTATGATAAAAACTCTCCTGAAAGTGGGCATAGAGGGAACTTACCTCAACATAATAAAGGCCATATATGACAAACCCACAGCCAACATCGTTCTCAATGGTGAAAAACTGAAACCATTTCCACTAAGATCAGGAACAAGACAAGGTTGCCACTCTCACCACTGTTATTTAACATAGTTTTGGAAGTTTTAGCCACAGCATTCAGAGAGGAAAAAAAAATAAAAGCAATCCAAACAGGAAAAGAGGAAGTAAAACTGTCACTGTTTGCAGATGACATGATACTATACATGGAGAATCATAAAGATGCTACCAGAAAACTACTAGAACTAATCAGTGAATTTGGTAAGTTTGTAGGATACAAAATTAATGCACATAAATCTCTGGCATTCCTACGCACTAACAATGAAAAAACAGAAAGAGAAATTAAGGAAACACTCCCATTTACCATTGCAACAAAAAGAATAAAATTCCTATGGATAAACCTACCTAAGGAGACAAAAGACTTGTACTCAAAACCTATAAAACACTGATGAAAGAAATCAAAGATGACATAAGCAGATGGAAAAATATACCATGTTCCTGGATTGGAAGAATCAATATTTTGAAAATGACCGTACTCCCCAAAGGAATCTGCAGATTCAATGCAATCCCTATCAAACTACCAATGGCTTTCTTCACAGAATTAGAACAACAAATTTCCCAATGTGTATGGAAACACAAAGGACCCTGAATAGCCAAAGCAATCTTGAGAAAGAAAAACGGAGCTGGAGGAATCAGGCTCCCTGACTTCAGGCTATACTTCAAGCCACAGTAATCAAGACAGTATGATACTGGCACAAAAACAGAAATATAGATCAATGGAACAGGATAGAAAGCCCAGGGATAAGTCCCCACGCATATGGTCACTTTATATTTGATAAAGGAGGCGAGAATATACAATGGAGAAAAGACAGCCTCTTCAATAAGTGGTGCTGGGAAAACTGGACAGCTACATGTAAAAGAATGAAATTAGAACACTCCTTAACACCATTACACAAAAATAAACTCAAAATGGATTAAAGACCTAAATGTAAGACCAGACAGTATAAAACTCTTAGAGGAAAACACAGGCAGAACACTCTGTGACATAAATCACAGCAAGATCCTTTTTGACCCACCTCCTAGAGAAATGGAAATAAAAACAAAAATAAACAAATGGGACCTAATGAAACTTAAAAGCTTTTGTCAGCAAAGATAACCATAACAAGACAAAAAGACAACCAACCCTCAGAATGGGAGAAAATATTTACAAATGAAGCAACTGACAAAGGATTAATCTCCAAAATATACAAGCAGCTCATGCAGTTCAATATCAAAAAAAGAAACAACCCAATCCAAAAATGGGCAGAAGACCTAAATAGACATTTCTCCCAAGAAGATATACAGATTGTCAAGAAACACATGAAAGGATCTCAAAATGACTAATCATCAGAGAAATGCAAATCAAAACTACAATGAGGTATCACCTCACACCATTTAGAATGGGCATCATCAGAAAATCTACAAACAACAAATGCTGGAGAGGGTATGGAGAAAAGGGAACCCTCTTTCACTGTTGGTGGGAATGTAAATTGATACATCCACTATGGGGAAACAATATGGAGGTTCCTTAAAAAACTAAAAATAGAATTACCATATGACCCAGCAATCCCACTACTGGGCATATACCCAGAGAAAACCGTAATTCAAAAAGACACATGCACCCCAATATTCATTGCAGCACTATTTACAATAGCCAGGTCATGGAAGCAACCTAAATGCCCATCGACAGATGAATGGATAAAGAAGATGTGGTACATATATACAATGGAATATTACTCAGCCATAAAAAGGAACGAAATTGAGTCATTTGTTGAGACGTGGATGGATCTAGAGACTGTCATACTGAGTGATGTAAGTCAGAAAGAGAAAAACAAATACCGTATGCTAACACATATATATGGAATCTAAGAAAAAAAAAAGATTCTGAAGAACCTAGGGGCAGGACAGGAATAAAGACGCAGACATAGAGAATGGACTTGAGGATATGGGGAGGGGGAAGTGTAAGCTGGGACAAAGTGAGAGAGTGGCATGGACATATATACACTACCAAATGTAAAATAGATAGCTAGTGGGAAGCAGCAGCATAGCACAGGGAGATCAGCTCAGTGCTTTGTGACCACCTAGAGAGGTGAGGTAGGGAGGGTGGGAGTGAGATGCAAGAGGGAGGGGATATGGGGCTATATGTATATGTATAGCTGACTCACTTTGTTATACAGCAGAAAGTAACACACCAGTGTAAAGCAATTATAGTCCAATAAAGATGTTAAAAAAAAGAAACTATTAATTATCAAGTTTTGGCATAGTATCAAAGAATATCCACAATTATCTGAAAAGGCTATTAAAATACTTTTTTTCCAGCTTAAGAAAAGCAGGTATGGACATTAAGTGAAGTTAAGAGTTGTGATTATTTCTGAATAAGGATATTCTAATTTGTGAATCGAGACCACATTTATGTTTAAAATGACACTATTCATTGTAGTACCTTAGAGTGGTCAGAATGGTAATGAGACCCTCCTAAGTGTTCATCCAGGGATGAGAGGAACACCACCCACTCATAAACAAAATGCAGACATGGACATGGAGGGACAAAGGCACTAAATCAAGGTGGAAAATGATATGACTCAAAGAGCAGATGACCACATTATAGAACATGAGGACACTTAGAACATTTTAATCACAAAACTCAAGGTAGCTATAGCCAAGTGGAATAGAGGGTGCTTGGTAGTGTTACACAGGGTACAACATAGATCCCATGACTTCTTTACTTTTTAAAAAATTTTTATATTTTTAAATTGAAGTAGAGTTGATTTACAATGTTGTGCCAATCTCTGCTGTACAGCAAAGTGACTCAATTATACACATATAGACATTCTTTTTTTTAATTTTAATTTATTTTATTTTATTTTATTTTTTTGGCTGTGTTTGGTCTTTGTTGCTGTGCGCGTGTTTTCTCTAGTTGCGGCGAGCGGGGGCTACTCTTTGTTGCGGTGCGCGGGCTTCTCATTCTGGTGGCTTCTCTTGTTGCGGAGCATGGGCCCTAGGCACGTGGGGTCAGTAGTTGTGGCTCGCAGGCTCTAGAGCACAGGCTCAGTAGTTGTGGCGCATGGGCTTAGTTGCTCCGCGGCATGTGGGATCTTCCAGGACCAGGGCTCGAACCTGTGTCCCCTGCATTGGCAGGCGGATTCTTAACCACTGCGCCGCCAGGGAAGCCCCGATTCTTTTTTCTTGTTTAATATTCTTTTCCATTATGGCTTAATCACAGGATATTGAATATCATTCCCTGCGCTATACAATAGGACCTTGTTGTTTATCCGTCCTATATATAATAGTTTACATCTGCTGATCCCACACTCCCAGTCCTTTCCTCCCCCAACCCCCTCCCCATTGGCAACAAGTGATTCCATGACTTCTTTACAGTGTTCAATACTTTATTAAATTAAATTTGACCTGGAAGTTACTCTTTTAACCAGAAGCTAAGATGAGAGGGAAAATGCCAAACAGAGAAGCAGATATGGATTGTACTGAGTGGAAACTTGCCATATAGAGGCAAAGAAACCATTCCACTTACAAAGTTCCAAGTGGCATTTTAGAGAAAGGAGAGTGTTGAGAGGGTGTTACTCTGAAAATCCCCAATGGAGCCAGGAATTTTTCTGGTGGCAGCCATGGAAAGAGGGATATTAAAAACCATTGTTTCTAAGCATAGGCCAGAGTTCACTGAGCAATATCTGCTTGTTTGCATGGAGAGAGAATGAATAATATATGCAAATTCCATGTTTAAAGTCCCCTTGTTTAGAAGTCTGGACTGCTTGATTTTGTCTCCCTAATCTACTTAGGCAGAGACCTTTTCTTTTGTTTTAATATCAAATAGGCTTTAGCATGGGCAGGTCTAATGAGACTTTGCCATTGGTGGAGGCTTAACAGGGCATCAGGAGATTTTAAGTAAATTTCATTAGAAGGCTACAATCTCTACCTCATGAAAGATTACATTTTTTAAAATGTAAGGGGTCAGGATATCCCTCCAATTTGCTAGAGCAATAGCCTAGAAATATCCTACAGGGATTACCTGTAGGTTTTTGATACCCCTTCTACAGTCTACTTTCAGTCATGAGCAAGCCACAGAAACTCAGAGCCTAGAGTGCTTGGACAATTGAAGTTTTCCACCTTTCAGCAAAAAGCTGAAAAGTGTATGTCTAAATATAATTATTGTTTGGACACTGGATTTGATAGAAAATAAAAAGGTGTATTAATAACCAGTTTCTGTTTTTTTAGAGTCCTGAATTTTTGTCTCATTGCTATAAAAAAATTAAAATAAGGCTTATCTCAGAGAAGGGAAGTATTCCTAATTTGGAAGACTCTGAAACAAATAGAAAGAAACCTCCTTAAGTTCAACGCAATTAAAAAGCAGATATAGTTAGAACTTTATGAAGACTTCTGTTTAAAGTATGAATTTTTGAGCGTTTGCATGTGACTAAGCAAAAGAATTATTTGAAATCTTAAAAGCCTTGCTGCACAGAAACTCTCTCTGACTCAGACTATCATGGGAATTTAGATAGGGAGAGACTCAGAAGAAGGTGGTAAATAACCCGAAACTGGGTTAGTAAAAGGAGAGAGTGGCCCAGGACACTTCCCTTAGCCACTCATGGCTAAGAGTATTCACAAATTCCCCAGAAAAGATAATAGTTGTAAACAACAGAAACACACATTGCTTATACCCTCTCTTTTTCTTTCTAGTTAGTGAATTCACGTTTTAAAATTCCAAAAGTACAAGAGTAGACAATAAGTTCTATTTAACTCTTATCCAGTAACCTAGTTCCCCTCCTCAGAGGTAAATAATATTACCAATATCTTATATATCCTTCAATGCATATATGAGCAAATGTACACACAGTTTTTATGCAAATGATAATTTTCCATATACTCTGAAGCTTATTTTTTTCATTAAACTATATCTTGGAATTAATTCTGTATTAATAATAATTTTCCCATCTTTTTTCAGCAGCATAGTATTCATTGAATGAATGCATCATAATTTATTTAATCAACTCTACATTGATGTAATGAGTTGTATGTTATTTTGTACATATGTAAGTAATTTATAGGATAAATTCCTAGAGGTAGAATTATTGATTCTAAGAGTATATGTGTTTGTAATTTTGATAAATATTGATAAATTACCCTACATAGAGGTTGTACTAATTTATGTTCCTATCAGCAATATATGAAAATGCCTCTTTAACACACTGTCATTAATACAGTGTTACCAAGCTTTGTGATCTTTTCCAATTTGTGGGGTTAACCATGATATTTCAGTTTAATTTTATTTTGCCTTTCTCATTATGAGATTAAACATCTTTTCTTACAAGTTTTAGAGCCATTTATATTTCCTTTTATGTAAACTGTTCAAATTCTTTGCCCATTTATCTGTTGATTTATCTATAGGTTTTTTTTTTTCTTCTCTTTTTATTCAATTCTCTTTACTTTAGGGCAAAATGAATCTGGAGTTGCTGTCCATAATGAGAGAATATATTTAGTTGGGGAACATTCAGTTTGGACAAATGAGCCTCCAGCTTGTGTCCCGGTGAGTGGTTGAAGTTCCTTTTGAAATTTGTTCAAGTGGTTCAGTGAGGTTACTTTTTGCAATGGTGCTACTGGACAAAGAGATATTTACATATAGGAAGAGGCTTGAGCCCCCTTTGTTTGTGCACCTAGTTCAGCCACTAAACTTCATCCTGTATCCTAAAAATGATGCCTAATAAATGATTGAGCCCTTTTGAAAATAAAGATGGGGATGAGCTTTGAAAATAAATGTAATACATACTTGAAATAGAAAAATGGGATACCTTTACCTTTCTCATAAACCAAAAATATCTAGAAATCTTTGGGAATAGTACTTTCACACCCCCAAAACTTTGCAAACATCTCCTTTCCACTCCATTTCCTTATTTTCTATATCATAATTCATTCATTTCCATAGTGCTACTTACTAAGGGGTCCTCCTTCCTGGCAGAAGTGTGAAGGAGTGGTTTATGATTGGTCTGATGGAGCAGCCTCTGCCCCAAAGGACAGCTCTTTAACACATCAGCATGCAAGCAGCCCAGGCTGGGCAAATTGCCAACTGAGCCTTTCAGAACAGCAATAGCTTTTGTTAATATATACCTCATGATTTGTTTTAATGCTTTTACAATTATTTTCATAGCTATTTTTCTATTTTACATGTTCTCTAGTAACATACTGACGTGTTAGCCCTGACCTTTCTCCTGATTGCCAGAAAAATATATCTTTCTAACTACTCATATTATCTAATCTCATCTTTGTGGGAAGATTTTAAACAACTGCTTCAATTTATTTAATATTTGCAGGACTATTCAAACTTTAATTTCTTCTTCAGTCACATCTCATATGGTACACATATATTTTTCAAGAAACTTTCCATGTGGTCTAAGTCTTTAAAATTGTTAGCATATAGTTCTTGTGTTTATAGTTGTTTAAAAAGTAAGATTCTTTATAGATTAAAAAACAGCAATTTGTGATATGAATTGCAAATATTTTCCCAACATTTCCACAGCATTAATGAATATTAAATATTATTTGTTTCCTTTATATTTGAATAACAACTTGGATGATATAAATTTCTTGGGTCACGATTTCTTTCCTTGTTAATTTTAGAGGCATTTCTCCAGTCTTCTGGAACTGGATATTGTTGTGGAGAAGTCTGATGTCAGCCTGCTTTGTTTTTACCCTTCGTAGATGACTCATTATTTCTGCCTGGTTGTCCAAAGGATTATTTCTTTATCTTCACAGTTCAGCAGTTGTATTAGGATATGCTTGTGTTGACGATAATGTGTCAGTTTTTTTTCTGAGACCTGACATACACCTTCAAAATGAACATTTCTTCAATAATATTTCAAATATTTGTTCTGATCCATTATATGGGGATATTAGGTAAGTGTATGTTGTATCTCACTTGCCTGTCTTCTCTAGATATCATTGTATCTCTAATCATTTTAAATTGTATTTATTTTCATTCATTTTGCTTGCTCTCTCTATCTAACCTCTTTCTTCCTTTTTGCATTCTCATCGGTATCTGGTCTCTCCTGGTCTACTTCCAATTTTTACTCCATTTCTGATATTTTTAAAGCCACTATTCCCCCTAGAGATCTTCCAACTCGTGTTTCATTCACTTTGTTGTCTCTGTCCTCCTGAATCTTGTATCTCTGCCTTTTGCTCTTTGTTAATTAAAAAAATAATAATAATGTGGTAAAATATACATAATATTTACCATTTTAACTACTTTTAAGTGAATGGTTCTGTGGCATTATGTACATTCATATTGTTGTGCACCATCTACACTATCCATCTCCAGAACTTTTTTGTCTTCCACAACTGAAACTCTGTACTCATTAAATACTAACTCCTCATTCCTAACCCCCTCCCGCAGCCCCTGACGACCACCATTCTACTTTCCATCTCTATGAATTTGACTACTCTAGGTACCTCACATAAGTGGAATTATGCAATATTTGTCTTTTTGTGACTGCCTTATTTTGCTTAGCATACTGTCTTCAAGGTTCATCCATGTTGTAGCATATGTCAGAATCACTTCCTTTCTTTTTTTTAAGACTTTTTTTTAGAGCAGTTTTCAGTTCATAGCAAAGTTAAAAAGGAGGTACAGAGATTTCCCATACACTCCCTGCCTCCACACATGCATAGCCTCCCCCATTATCAACATCCCCACCAGTGGTGCATTTGTTACAATTGATGAACCTACACTGACACATCGTAGTCACTCGTTTACATTTGGGTTCACTCTTGGTGTTGTACATTCTATGGGTTTGGACAACTGTTGTAAAATAACATATATCCATCATTATGGTATCATACAGAGTATTTTCACTGCCCTAAAAACTTCTGTGCTCTGCTTATTCATCCTCTCCCTGCCCCAATCCCTGATAATCACAGATTTTTTTACTGTCTCCATTTTCCAGAATGTCATATACTTGGAATTATACAATATGTAGTCTTTCAGTTGGCTTCTTTCACTTAATAATATGCATTTAAGTTTCCTCCATGTTCTTATTTATTTATTTATTTATTTATTGGCTGCATTGGGTCTTCGTTGCTGCACATGGGCTTTCTCTAGTTGCAGTGAGCGGGGGCTACTCTTCATTGCGGTGCGTGGGCTTCTCATTGCAATGGCTTCTCTTGTTGTGGAGCACGGGCTCTAGGTGTGTGGCCTTCAGTAGTTGTGGCACACAGGCTCAGTAGTTGTGGCTCGCAGGCTCTAGAGCGAAGGCTCAGTAGTTGTGGCACACTGGCTTAGTTGCTCTGCAGCATGTGGGATCTTCCCGGACCAGGGCTTGAAGCCCTGTGCCCTGCATTGGCAGGCAGATTCTTAACCACTACGCCACCAGGGAAGTCCGTGTCCTTTTATGGCTTAGTAGCTCATTTCTTTTTAGTGCTGAATAGTATTCCATTGTCTGGATGTACTACAGTTTATTTAAACATTCACCTACTGAGATACATCTTGGTTGCTTCCAAGTTCTAGCAATTATTAATAAAGCTGTTATAAACATCCTTGTGCAGGATTTTGTGTGGACATAAGTTTTCACCGCATTTGGGTAAATGCCAAGGAACATAATTGCTGGATTGTATGGCAAGAGTATATTTAGCTTTATAAGAAACTGCCAAACTGTCTTCCAAAGTAGTTGTACCATTTTGTTTTCCCATCAGCAATAAATGTTGCTCCACATCCTTGCTAATACTTGGTATTGTCAGTATTCTGGATTTTGACCATTCTAATAGGTTTGTAGTGGTATCTCATTGTTGTTTTAATTTCCATTCCCTGATGACATATGATGTGGAGAATCTTTTCATATGCTTATTTGCCATCTGTATATCTTCTTTGGTGATGTGTCTGTTAAGGTCTTTGGCACATTTTAAAATCGGATTATCTTCTTATTGTTGAGTTTTAAGAGTCCTTTGTATATTTTGTATAACAGTCCTTTATCATATATGTCTTTTGCAAATATTTTTCTCTCAGTCTGTGGCTTGTCTTCTCACTCTCTTGATGTTGTCTTTCACAGAGCAGTTTTAAATTTTAATGAAATTCAGCTTATCAATTATTTCTTTCAGAGATTGTACCTTTGGTGTTGTATCTAAAAAGCTATCATCCTGCCCAAAGTCAACTAGGTTTGCTCCTATATTATCTTCTACTTTTACATACATTTCATAGTTTTGCATTTTACATCTAGGTATATGATTCATTTTGAATTAATGTTTGGTAATTTCTTTGTCTAGATTCATGGTTTTGCATGTGGATGTCCAGTTATCCCAACACCGTTTGTTGAGAAGACTATTTTTCTCCATTGTATTGTCTTTGTTCCTTTTGTCAAAGATCAGTTGACTATATTTTGTTGTGTTTTTGTTTTATGGCCACATAGCTTGTGGAATCTCGGTTCCCTGACCAGGGATTGAACCTGGGCCAGAGCAGTGAAAGCCCAGAATCCTAACCACTAGGCCACCAGGGAACTCCCCCAGTTGACTATATTTATGTGTGTTTACTTCTGGGCTCTCTTTCTGTTTCATTCATCTATTTGTTGATTCTTTCGCCATTACCACACTGTCCTGATTACTGTAGCCTTATAGTAATACTTGAAATCTGGTAGTTTCAGTGTTCCAACTTTGTTCTTCTCCTTCAATATTGTGTTGACTATTCTGAGTCTTTTGTCTCTCCGTATAAACATTAGAATCAGTTTTTCTATATCCAAAAAATAACTTGCTGGGATTTTGATTGGGATTTCATTGGATCATAGATGAAGTTGGGAAGAACTGATACCTTGACAGTATTGAGTCTTCCTCAATATTGAACATGGACTATTTATTTATTTAGTTTTTCATAGTTTGCCTCAGATAGATCTTATACCTATTTTCTTAGATTTGTACTTAAGTATTTTGTTTTTTTGGAGTGCTAATGTAAATGGTATTGTGTTTTTAATTTCAAATTCCACTTATTCATTGCTAGTATATAGGAAAGCAATTGACTTTTGTATATTAATCTCGTATCCTACAACCTTGTTGTAATTGTTCCTTAGTTCCAGAAGTTTTTTATTGATTCTTTTGAATTTTCTACATAGACAATCACGTCACCTGCAAACAAAGACAATTTTATTTCTTCCTTTCCAATCTGTATACTTTTTTTTTCTTGCCTTACTGCCTTAACTAGGACTTCCAGTATGGTGTTGAAAATAGGTGGTAAGAGGGGACATCCTTGTTCCTGATCTTAGCAGGAAAACTTCTAGTTTCTTACCATTAAGTATGTTACCTGAAGGTTTTTTGGTAGTTATTCTTTATCATATTGAGGGAGTTCCCTTCCTCTCTATTCTTCTCTTCCTGAGTTTTTATTTGATTTTGTCAAATGCTTTTTCTGTATCTATTGATATGATCCTGTGCTTTTTCTTTTTTAGCCTGTTCATATGATGTTACGTTAATTAACTTTCAAAAGCTGTACCTGCCTTGCATACCTGGGATAAATCCCACTTGGTCATGGTGTATAATACTTTTTATAGATATTTGGATTTATTTGCTAATATTTTGTTGAAGATTTTTGCTCTGTATTCATAAGAGATATTGGTTTATAGTTTTCTTTTCTTGTAACGCCTGTGACTGGTTTTGATTAGGTTAATGCTGGCCTCATAGAATGAGTTAGGAAGTATTCCCTCTGCTTCTGTCTTCTGAAAGAGACTGTAGAGAATTGGCATAATATCTTGCTTAAATGTTTGATATATTTCATGAGTTAACCTGTCTGGGCCTGGTGCTTCCTGTTTTGGAAGGTTATTAGTTATTCATTCAATTTCTTTAATAAATATAGGCCAATTCAGATCATCTATTTCTTCTTGTATGAATGTTTGCAGATTGTGTCTTTCAAGAAATTGGTCCATTTCATTTGGGTTATCAAATTTGTGGGCATTGAGTTATTCAAAGTCTTCCTTTATTATCCCTTAATGTCCATGGGATCTGTAGTGATGTCCCCTCTTTTATTTCTGAAATTAGTAATTTGTGTCCTCTCCCTTTTTCTTAGCCTGGCTAGGGGATTATCAATTTTATTGATATTTTCAAAGAACCAGCTTTTGACATAATTTTCTTTCCCTTCCTTTATTAAGGCTCTTAAATATATTGTATGTATATTTGGGTTCTTGTTTTATAGATAAATTGCTCCATTAACTGTTTAAATCCATGGCAAACACTTGGTCAAATTTTTCATCTGTTTCATGAATATACTGCTTTGATCAGTGTTCATCTGCATTTCTTCTTATTCTTTTTCTCCTCTTTTCTTGTAATACTTTTATATAGATCCTGGGTGGTTTATTTTTGATTTCTCATGTTGGTTAAGTGGGCTTCTCCTTGACCAGCTATTTCCAAATGATTCATATGTCAGGGATGCTAAAGCTGTGTCCAAGTCTAGCAGCATTCTCCCTAGAGCCCTCAGTTAAGTGTGAGAGTCCATTTAACTGTTAACCTCTCCCTGGCCAACAGAAATAGGCAGTTTGTAAGACTCATAGCATTCAGAATCTTTTTCTAATCCTCTGCCTCACCAACAGGCTGTTTTTTAAAATATGGCTCATCATATGAGTCCTTGTTCAGTCTTGTTAGCCCTGCTTCTCAGAATCAAACTCCTGTCACTATTCCACACGGCTTGTCCCAGTTAGGACGCATGAGGATTTTAGTTCTTTATCTTGGGCATGCTCCTCATCTTGGGGCAGCGCCCGCTCTCTCAGGGATTTGCATTCACAGGCATCCCCTTCTGCTTCCTCCCACATCCTGTTTGATCCTCACTGCTTTTGGCAGCCCTTCTATCTATTTGTGGCTTAGGATTTCACATGCATCCTAGCTTGTATTTCTCTTTCTCATTCTTCTTTAGTGTGATTTCCTAGAGGGGAAGGAGGAAATGCCAATTTTATTCCACTATGTTCAAACTGAAAATCTGTATCTAATTCTTCTTCCATAGTTTAGGATAAGTCATTCTCAAATAAATGCTTTATTATTTTTGTGAACCTCCAAGTTAGAGAACCCTTTCAAGTGTTATTATGGATATTTGAACCAAGGAAGCCAGCTGACAGTTGCAATTGAGAGCATTATAATGAAAAGGCAGAACCAGAAGCACCACTCACAGAAGGAGGTCTGAAGTTGTTAATTTCTACCTGTGTATGTTGCATGCAACATCTTTATATCTTCTGATTCTATGATCAGAACCATTAATGTCTTTTCTATCACCTAATCATTCTCATAAGTTTCAGATTTGAAGGAAAACAGTTGTTCTTGACTGATATTGAGATTGTGATCTAAGAACTCCCCTTCCTTCAGCTAAACATACTCATTATGCAGTTCTGCAAGTCAATTTTTTATGTCTATGGGTCTATTGCAGGGCCTGCTTTACTGTGGGAAAAAATGTGGATTCAGGAAGGCCCTGAAATATACCTCTGATCTATATGCACAGTGAAATTTCATCAGTAACAATTTATTCCTTTGTGATACTATGGCCTCCTTTTAAATGCCTATATTTCTTTGGAAATAATTAAGTTGTCATTAACATCTTTGTGTAAATCATATTTTTAAAAATATTGTTTCTCGAGGAAGGAACACTGGGAAAGGAAACAGAGGAAATGGAAATTAAGGAACACCCAAGATAAACATTGAACACCAAGATAAACATTGCCCACTTAACAATTTGATCTTTCTAAATGCCTATAAGTAAACTCTTGCTTTCCTTCCTGATTTTATGGAATTTTTAAGCCTTGCATTCCACACTAAGTCCGTTGACTTTTTTGTTCTTTCTAGAGCATACCTCTGCTCTATGCAAGCTTAGCTGCTATTCTTTTTATATCCTCTGAAGCAGTACTGGCCATACCAGCTAGTTTAAGTGTAATTAAAAAGAGTACCACCTTAGGATTTTGCAATATCAACTGCACTTATGTTATATACAGAGTGATGTTAGGATTAGATTTAAACTTTCCTGTACCAGGCTGGCTGGCATAGAGGGTTGTTGCTCAATGTCAGAATTATCAATCCTTTCATTTTTAGAAATGGATTTTAAAAAATATGTTGACAGGGAAATGTGGACAGCAAGGATTCTAATGTAAAAAGAATACATTTTGTGAATTGGAAACTATCTCCTGACAGAAATGCTGTTTTGATTGACATTCTCATAAGGGTATAATATGATCATCCATACATTATGTATAAATTTACCATCATTTCCATAGCCATGGAGAACACATTGTTACTTCTTCTCAAAAGTACTCTTAATCCCTTGGCTTATACAACTGTGGTTATACTGCCAAGACAGCCATTTCAGTTTCTTGTCCCATAAACAGAAGCACTTAGACACAAATACTTGCCATAAGAAGATATTTTGAAAGGCATTTAATTAATAGTGATGGTTTTGGAAATGATCAGTTAATAGGAATCATGTCCATACTGAATGTTGTGTTCTGAGGACTCCTTTATTCAGTCATCATTCACCTAATTGAGAAATTTTCCAGGATTCAATACTTTTTTTCTTCTTGCCTGTCCTTTTTTTTTTTTTTAAATTTTTATTTATTTATTTATTTTTTATTTATTTATGGCTGTGTTGGGTCTTCGTTTCTGTGCGAGGGCTTTCTCCAGTTGTGGCAAGCGGGGGCTACTCTTCATCGCGGTGCGCAGGCCTCTCACTATCGCGGCCTCTCTTGTTGCGGAGCACAGGCTCCAGACGCGCAGGCTCAGCAACTGTGGCTCACGGGCCCAGCTGCTCTGCGGCATGTGGGATCCTCCCAGACCAGGGCTCGAACCCGTGTCCCCTGCATTGGCAGGCAGATTCTCAACCACTGCGCCACCAGGGAAGCCCTTGCCTGTCCTTTAGTCATTCCATTGTAGTACTAATTTCAAGAAAAAAAGAAATGATAATAGCCAAAAAATGGAAGAAACCCAAATGTCCATCAGCTGATGGAATGGATAAATAAAATGTGGAATAGCCACACAATGGAATGTCATTTGGCAATAAAAAGAATTGAAGTATTGATACATACTACAACTTGGAAGAACCTTGAAAGTCTTACGCTAAGTGAAAGAAGCCCGTCACAAGTGACCACATATTGTATGCTTCCATTTATATAGAATTTCAGAATCTGCAAATTCGTAGAGATAGAAGGTAGATTAATGTTTACCTAAGGCTGAACAGTGGGGAGCAGGATGGGAGTGACTGCTAAAGGATACAAGGTTTCTTTTTGGGACAATGAAAACGTTCTAAAATTTATTGTGGTGATGGCTGCACTGCTCTGTTGAATACACTAAAGATCATTGAATTGTTTACTTAAATTTTTTATAACTGATAAAATATTGTGTCAATTTCAGATGTATCACATAATGATTTGATACTTGTATATAATGCAAAATGATCACCACAATAAGTCCAGTTAATATCTGTCATCATAACATAGTTATGAAATTTTTTTCTTGTGATGAGAACTTTCAAGATCCACTCTCCTCACTACCTTCAAATATGCAATACGGTACTATTAACTGTAATCATAATGCAGTACATTACATTCCCATAACTTATGCATTTTATAACTGGAAATTTGTACCTTCCCCCTTCACCCATTTCTCCCACCTCCCACCCCCCCACCTCAGGCAACCACCAATCTGTTCTCTGTATCCATGAGCTCATTTTTTTGTTTTTTTTGGTTTTGGTTTTCATTTTAGATTCCACATATAAGAGATCATTTAGTATTTGTTGTTCTCTGTCTCACTTAACTTCACTTAGCATAAGGCCCTCAAGGTCCATCCATATTGTTGCAAATTGCAGGATTTCTTTCTTTTTTTATGGCTGACAAGTATTCCAAATGTGTATACATACCACATTTTTTTAATCCGCTCACCTGTTGATGTATACTTAGGTTGTTTACATGTCTTGCTATTGTAAATAATGCTGCAATGAATATGGGGGTGCTTAGATCTTTTCAAATCAGTATTTTAATTTTCTTCAGATAAATACCCAGAAGTGGAATTGCTGGATCATATGGTAGTTCTATTTTTAATGTTTTGAGGAACCTCCATACTATTTTTCCTAGTGGCTGCACCAATTTACATTCCCACCAACAGTGCACAAGGGTTCCCTTTTCTCTATACCCTCTCCAACACTTGTTATTTCTCATCATTTTGATCATAGCCATTCTAACAGGTGTGAGATGATATCACCGTGATATCTCACTTGCATTTCCCTGACAATTAGTGATGTTGAGCATCTTTTCATGTACCTGTGCCATCCATATATCTTCTTTGGGAAAACGTCTATTCAGATCTTCTGCCCATTTTTTAATCAGGTTGTTTGTTTTTCTGCTATAGAATTGTATGAGTTCTTATATATTTTGGATATTAACCCTGTGTCAGACATACACTTTGCAAATATTTTCTCCCACTTCGTTGGTTGCCTTTTCATTTTGTTGGTGGTTTCCTTTGCTGTGCAGAAGCTTTTTAGTTTGATGTAGTCCCACTTGCTGATTTTTGTGTTTTTTTGTTTTTTTGCCTTTGCTTTTCTGTCAAACCCAAAAATCCTGCCAAGAGCAATGTCAAGGAGCTTTCTGCTCTTTTCTAGAAGTCTTATGTTTTCAGGTCTTATATTCAAGTCTTTAATCTGCTTGAGTTAATTTTTGTGTATGGTATAAGATAATGGTCCAGATTCATTCTTTTGCATGTGGCTGTCCAGTTTTTCCCAGCACCACTTATTGAAGATCAACAGTTATTAACTGAGAGTATGCTAAGTTACAGATAATTATAGTTAATCTACACTACAGTGCTACCCACATGGGAGAAGTAGAAGGGAAGAGAAGAGAAGGAATATGAACATACGCTGTGTGCCATGTTCTAAGGCCTATCATATGATTTAATACAACAATCTTTCAAGGTAGGTAATGGTTTCCCTGTTTTTGATAGATTAGCAAACTGAAGCTCAGAGAGGTTAACAACATTATCCTAGGTCACACAGCTAATAAATAGACAAGTCTTTGTCCTTCCCATAGATTGTCTTTATCCTCAGTAGTCTCAAATAAAAGGAAATAGAAGCTTTCTGAGTCTCAGCCCTTGTAACTGGTGATCACTTGCCACTTTCCTAGGATATCTCAAGTATGCTTTAGCTCCCATGTTTCAGCCTATCTAAAAATGCTATGGCTTCCCAACAGACGTAGCAAAACCTGGGTTGTTGTACTTCCCTACACTCCCTGAAACTGTCTTGGCAGTGGTCCAGGGGACAGGCTGTCTAATCTAGATACAGAATCTGGTTTCTTTCTCAAAGCACAGTATTAACAAATTTCATTGGAATTTCTGAAATTAGCGGTGATGCCTGAATTTGGCTCCATTTCCAGTCTAAGTTTTTTTATTAGGTATGATGAGGTATATACCCTATAATTCCAGGCAAGTCCCCACATGTCACAAAAGCTGGAATAAAACTTTATGATGACTCGGGGGAAGAATCCAATGAATCTGAGGCCTAGATTTTTGTTTTGAGATTGGGTATATGATAGTGTAGTTTTTCTGAGACTGAGAAGCAATTTAGTGAGGAGGTTGCACGGAAATGTTCTGTTTTGAGTTTTAAACTCTTCTCTCATACCCCAAATCCAATCCCTCATCAATCCTGTCATTTCTACCTCAAAATATGCCCTGATTCCAACACTTCTCACTAATCCACCACCTCCCCCTGTGTCAGGCCAGGGTTACCCACACGGAAAATCGTTTAAAAGAGAGGGGATTTAATGCAGGGAATTGGTTACACAAGTGATGTAAGAAGTGATAAGCCAAAGAGGATGGTGGGGCAACCCAGAGATTAACAACTGTAGGAAGCTGCTGCCGTTTCTAGGCTGGCAGGACAAAAGGAGAAGAGCTCATTGTCACCCAGAAGAAGCTGGATCCATGGTGATACCATATGGCAGCAGCTTCCTGGTGATTCCATCCCTGCTAGAAATGCTGCCTGTGGCAGAGATTGAGAGATCGAGAGAAAGAGAGAGACAGAGAGAGGGAAAGAAAGAAATGACCTGGCTTCCCCTGTTCCTCCCCTCCCATCTCCAAACAGTGCCTGAAGCCAGCCAGAAGCCAGTTGACAGGGAGTCTGGAAAGTGCAGAAAGCAGAGACCAGCCCGCAGAGGAAAGGAAAGGAGAGGAATGGGTGTGACAGCAAACAGCCCCAGCTGACTTATACCCTAACTCAAGCCACCGTCATCTCTTGACTGGGCTATTACAATAGTCTCTTAAGTCTTCCCCCTGCTTTCACTCTAACTTCTCCTGCTGTTAGGGTAAGACTAGGCTACTGTAACAAAGAGACCCAACAATACCATGGCTCATTGCTTAAAGAAAAATATTTCCTGGGACTTCCTTGGTGGCGCAGTGGTTAAGAATCTGCCTGCCAATGCAGGGGACACAGGTTCGATCCCTGGTCCGGGAAGATCCCACATGCCGCGGAGCAAATAAGCCCATGCGCCACAGCTACTGAGCCTGCACTCTTAAGCCCTCATGCCACAACTACTGAAGCCTGCGCGCCTTGAGCCTGTGCTCCGCAACAAGAGAAGCCACTGCAATGAGAAGACCAGCATCACTTGGGAACTTGCTAGAAATGCCAATTCTTGGGCCCCATCCCTGGCTTAGTGAATCAGACACTCTGTGTGTGGAGCCAGCAATCTGTTTTAACAACTTCCATTTTCAAGTTGAAGAACCACTGCTCTAATATACTAAACTTCCTCCCAACTCAGGGCCTTTATATCTCCATCCCCTATCTTATGTTCTCTTCCTCCAGACTTTTATGTTATTTAGGTCTCTGTTCAAATATCACTTCTTTGAAGAGGACTTCCTTCCTGTCAACCCTACTCTGTTCCCCTTACTAGTATGTAAGCTGGCAACAGTGGATTTGTCCTGTTCAATTCTATATCTCCAGCACCAAAAACAGTGCCTGGCATATGCTAGGCAAAGTATATGTCAGATGAATTAACATATTACATAATTAATGTTAAAATTAGTTGTGTATTCTAAACAGTGCACTAATACAAAAAGAACTACAAAAAAGAGAAAAGACAGTTATAGTCAGAACTTTACAGACCACCTACCCTTCTCCTTTCATCCCTTTAACCTGAAGCAACACACACAATAGCAGTTTAGGTGTATCTAGAAATATTTTAAGGGAAAATATCGCTAATCATTTCTATTTCTTTTCAAGGTTCGTCCATGTTGTAGCATGTATCAATACTTCATTTCTTTTTATTGCCAAATAATATTGCATTGTATGAATATACAAGCACACCTTGGAGATATTGTGGGTTTGGTTCCAGACCACTGCAATAAAGCAAATATTGCAATAAGGCGAGTCACACGAAATTTTTTGGTTTCCTAGTGCATATAAAAGAGGGATAAATTAGGAATTTGGGATTAGCAGATACAAACTACTATATATAAGGTAGATAAACCACAAGGTTCTACTCTATAGCACAGGGAACTATATTAAATACCTTGTAATAAACCATAATGGAAAAGAATATGAAAAAGAATATGTATATATATGTATAACTGAATCACTTTGCTTTACACCAGAAACTAACACAAGATTGTAAATCAACTATACTTCAATAAAAAAATTATCTTTACAGTATACTATAAGTGTGCAATAGTATTACGTCTAAAAAAACAATGTACAAACCTTAATTAAAAAATACTTTATTGCTAAAAAATGCTAACAATCATCTGAACCTTTAGCAAGTTGTAGTCTCTTTGCTGGCGGATGGTCTTATGTCAGCATTGATGGCTGCTCGCTGATCAGGCTGGTGGTGTTGCTGAAGGCTGGGGTGGCAGTGGCAATTTCTTAGAATAAGACAACAATGAAGTTTGTTGTGTCAGTTGACTCATCTTCTCATGAACAGTTCCTCTCTTGCATGTAGTGCTATTTGATAGCATTTACCCACAGTAGAACTTCTTTCAAAATTGGAGTCAGCTCTTTCAAACCCTGCCACTGCTTTATTAACTGAGTTTATGTAAATTCTAAATCTTATCTTGTCATTTCAACAACCTTCACAGCTTCTTCACCAGGAGTAGTTTCCATCTTAAGAAACCACTTGCTTTGCTCATCCATAAGAAACCACTTGCTTTGCTCATCCATAAGAAGCAACTTTCTCATCCATCCAACTGGATGAGAAAACTCATCCAGTTTTCTCATAAGATCGCAGCAATTCAGTCACATCTTCAGGCTCCACTTCTAATTCTAGTTCTCTTGCTGTTTCTACCACATCTGTAGTTACTTCCTCCACTGAAGTCTTGAACCCCTCAAAGTCATCCAAGAGGGTTGGAATCAACTTCTTCCAAACTCCTGTGTATTTTGATATTTAAACCTTTTCCCATGAATCACGAATGTTCTTATGGCATCTAGAATGGTGAATCCTTTCCAGAAGGTTTTCAATTTACTTTGCCCAGATGCACCAGAGAAATCACTATTTGTGGAAGCAATAGCCTTACAAAATGTATTTCTTAAAGAATAAGACTCAAAAGTTGAAATTACTCCTTGATCCATGGGCTGAAGAACTGATGTTGTGTTAGCAGGCATGAAAACATGAATCTTATTGTACATCTCCATCAGAGCTCTTGGGTGACCAGGTGCAGTTGAGCTTTGATTCATTCAAGCTGATCTTTGATCCATTTATGTCTTTGATCTGTTTTGAGTTAAATTTTGTACATGGTATAAGGTAGGGGTCCAACTCTATTTTTTGCATGTAGATATCTAGTTGTCCCAGCATCATCTTTTGAAAAGTCTTCCTTCCTCATTGAATTGTCTTGGCACACTTGTTGAAAATCAATTGACTATAAATGTGAGGGTTTATCTCTGAACTCTGAATTCTATTCCATTGTCTGTCCTTCTGCCAGTGCTTCTGGTCCTTTTAATCAGTGTCCATTTGGTCATATATTAGTGTCCATTTAACTGCATTTACAAACATATGCTTTATTCTAAAGCAATCTTATCTGCCTTTTTTTTTTTTCATTCTGTAACCAACCAAATGTAATCAGCTTCACCATGTTAGCAGAGAGGAAGACTGAAACTTATAATAAAGGCAATGTCCACTACTTCAAATGAGTGGAAACTTTTCTGAAAACCAAAAGAAGGAATTGGGTGATTTCAACCAGAAGAACAGTAATGTAAAAGTTATGATTGCCTCATCTGGATCTCAAATGTGGTAGCTATCTCCTTCTTAGACAAGAGAGATAGAGACAAGAAGTTATAGGCACAATGTAACTGAAATATTTGAAGACACTTTTATTACTTGGTATTGTTAGTGAAAGGTTTTAATATTCTGATGAAACTTTAGCTGATTAGTCTTCCTGCCTTTCTGACAACATAACTTATTGTACTTGGTAAATTGTGGTGCCACATTCCACCAACACTCCTTCACTCACTCCCACCCCCACTCTTCTCATGTCCGAGATCCTAGAGTTGCTCCCATACAAACAAATCATGCAGATGAAAACAACTGCTCTCTCTCTTGTACCAGAAGAAAAGGATTAATTCCACCTATTAATGAAAATGGAATTAGTCTCATCAGATGTAGCCTTGGACACCAACCTAAAGTAATTTTATTTCAACAAAATCAAACATGTAAGATATGCTATGGTCAATACTTTCTTTCTGGACAGAGAGAACCTCAAGTGATAATACTGTAGTATCTTAAAGGGGCTTGCCTCATTTGGGGGAACATTATCTTATAAGAGTTTTAATTTAATTGTGCACAGGATACCTTTTCAAGTACATTTTCAGTTTTCAAAACCATGTGTTATTTACAGGAAATAGAATTCATGTGTTTTTGATTCATTTACACTTAACTCATTAAAAAATTCCTGTTAAATCACTTGGTATTCAAGGACTTTTCAGCTTTCTAAATAAGTTTCCAAAAGCCTTCTTAAAGATATGAAATGGCATTAAATAAATATGTACATGAGTTTCCAAACCATGTTCATAATTTTTCTTTAGAATTTTGTGCCTTTAATTAGTAAAATGTGCTTTTCTACTATTTGGAAAGAGATTAATGTATGAAAATATACCATGTTTCAATGTGAGAAAACCTAAATTTACAATAAAAAGTTTTAAGTACCATTAGACAATCAATAAATAATTTAATGATTCACATATATGCTGCAAATAAATATCAGATACACATCAGAAACTGAGGAGGAAGCAAGTGAATGAGGAATTATTGATCACTTCTTGGGTGCTATGTACTGGGCTTATGTGTATACATAGAATTTAATCCTTAGGACATAAATACTTTTATCACATTTTCACAGATGATAAAATTGAGGCTCAGACAAGCTAATCTTCCTAAAGCCACATAGCTAGTAAGACAGAGCCAGGATTCCAATGAAGGTCTGTGTGATTCCCAAGTTCATGTTATTTCTGCTATCTATGCATCCCACCAGATTTGAAGTTAAGAGATCTGATTTCAAATCACTGTACTTTTACCATATACTAGTACTACGAGCACGAATAAATCTTAGCTTCCTTGACTATAGCACAGGAACAATAATACCCACCTTATAAAACTTTTATTGCAGTGAATGAGATAATGCACATATGAACACGCCTGGACTGAGTTGAGTTGGTTCTCTTGCCTCCAGCCTTGCCCCATTTCAGGAAATGTCTCATATAGCACAGCTTAACACTATGAAGTTGCAGATTTCATGTCTATTCCATCTTCCAAAATTTTCATTGATTGCCCAGTACCTTCTACTACAATTAAAAGTTCATACTTATTTTGTTCTAAATTAACATATACAACTTTGTTGCCTTTATTCTCCCAATAAAACTTTAACTTCAGTCAGATTAATTTGTCCCCACACTCATGAATCAACATGTACACTATACTTTTTAAAAATTTCAGTAAAATACACATAACACAAAATTTACCATTTTAACTAGTTTTAAATTGACAGTTCAGTGGCATTAAGCAATTCACATTGTTGTACGCCATCGCCACTATTCCACACTGTACTTTTCCAAGCAGCATTTCACCATACCCCACATTGAAAATTTCTTCCCAATTCTATTTATCCAACTCTTAGTCCTCTTCTAAGCTTGGACTCACATTGCATCATCTGTGAAATCTTCCCTTACTGTGTTTACCTGACTCGTATCACATGTTGAAAGGCTGTTTAGTATAATGGTTAAGGATATAGACTCTGGATCATATTGTTTGAGTTTAAATTCTAACTTTGTTACCCCCTAACTATATGACCTTGGACAAGTGAATCAAACCATTAGTGTCCTAGGTATTTACCTGAATGATTGAAAAACTTCTCCACACAAAAGCCTGAACATGAATGTTTGTAGCACCTTTAATCATAGTTGCCGAAAACTAGAAGCAACCCAATGTCCTTCAGTCTGTGAATGAGTAAACAAACTGTGGTACATCCAGACAATGGAAATTATTCAGTGATAAAAAGAAATGAGCTATCAAGCCACGAAAAGACATGGAGGAACCTCAAATGCATATTACTAAGAGAAACAATTCAGCCTGAAAAGCCTACATACTCTACAATTCCAACTATATGACATTCTGGAAAAGGGAAAGCTATAGAGGCAATAAAAAGATCATTTGTTGCCAAGGGTTTGGGGAAGGGAGGGATGAATAGGTGGGGCACAGGGGATTTTTAAGGCAGTGAAATTACTGTATGATACTACAATGGTAGATGCATAACATTATGCATTTGTCCAAAACTCAGAACTGTACAACACAGAATGAATCCTAATATAAACTGGAGATGACTGCAACAAATGTGCTACATTAATGCAAGGTGTTAATAATAGGGGAAACTGGGGTGGTGGGGAGAAGGGATATATGGGAACTGTACTTCCTGCCCAATTTTTCTCAAAACCTAAAACTGTTCTAAAAAATAAAGTTTTTTCTTTAATTTATAAAACAAACCAAAAAATTAGAACTCAATAACAAAAAGCTGTTTGGGAAACCCTCAAATATTTGGAAACTAAATATCACACTCCTAAACAACGTATGTGTCAAAGGAGAAATCAAGATGGATTTGAACTGAAGGAAAGCATTTTGAACTGAATGAAAATGAAAATACAAATCAAATTTGTTAGATGCAACTAATTCTATACTTAGAAATTTATAGCACTAAATGCTTATGTTAAAAAATAAGAAAGGTCTCAATACAGTGACCTCAGCTTTCAATATAAGAAACTGGGAAAAGGCAAAGTCAAACTCAAAATAAGCAGAAGAAAGGAAATAATACAGGCCAGAGTGGAAATCGAAGAAATAGAAGACACAAACAATAGAAGAAATCCATGAAAACTTGGCTCTTTGGGAAAATTAAAAAAAGAATTAACAAGGCTCTAGCCAGACTGATTAGAAAAAGAGAGAAGACACAAATTAACAATATCTGGGATGAGAGAAGAAACATTAATACAGTCTTCAGATGTTAAGAGGATGAAAAGAATATTATGAGCAACTTTATGCCAATAAATCTGACAACTTAGGTGAAATGGATGGATTCCTTGAAAGTCAGACTGCCAAAGCTCATCCAAGAAGAAATAGATAACCTAAATACATGTATATCTATTAAAGAAATTGAATTTGTAATTAAAAACTTTACCACAAAGAAAAATGCAGGCACACATAGCTTCCCCGGTGAATTCTACCAAACATTTAAGGAAGAAAATAATACCAATTCAACATAAACTCTTCCAAAAAACTGAAGAGGTCGGAATACTTCTCAGCTCTGTGGGGCCAGTGGTACCTGTTACCAAAACCAGACACAGGCATTAGAAGAAAAGAAAACCTTTCCTCCTTTTAAAGCTATATATTTTCTTTCTATTCTCAATCCTTTCACAAAGAACCTAAAAATGTTGGGGAAAATATTAATTTTTTTTCCTTAAAATCAATGCAAAGCTGTCAAGGTAGTGAGGAAATTACGAGCCAAAATCTAAGAAAACAAGAGAATCTAGAGAGGTAAGCAGAGCACTGATGCACCAAAGCTGCTTCTATTCTGAAGGAACTTATTGATCTGGGCAGATTTGGGCTTTGGTTTTAGCAGTTTCATTCATGGAGGAATCAGAAGTCGAGACCCAGGGCCTGGCCAAGGTGGGGAGCCCCACAGAAGACCCCTTCCCCACTGAAGTAGTATCACCCTCAGAGTAAAAGAAAACATGAAATATATCTACCCTCTCATATACCCAAGGGACCAAAGGGAATATTGCTCTGGCACCAAGAAGAACACATGTAAATAGAACAGGGGAAAAACTCCTCCATGAGAGATTGTGGCTGTGGGCTCACACTCTCCAAGAAATTTAGACCTGGATTTGGATGGTCCAGGGAATGTGGAGCCATGAACTTGGATAATTTGGCCCTGAAATGGTAGAAGAAAATCCTCTCTGAAAGAAGGTACATTCATCCTAGACCTCAAAGAATCCTTGCAAATAATACTTGAGGGACAATAGCAGTGCACAGTAAAACACACACACACACGGACAGGATCCCATGAGAAAAACTACAGCAGATATTGGAATTATCAGACAGAGGTTCTTTTTAAAACCTGGCTTATTGTATTTAAAGAAATAAAAATCAAGTTGAAAATATCTGAATATTCTAAAAAGTGACTGATCAGATTTGAAAAATAAACAATAATATTATACAGAAATGAAAACAATATGTGAAATTTCCAAATGAGTGGATAAATAAAACGTCAAATTAGAAGATATTTTAGAAATTACGCAGAATGCAGCATAGATAGACAAAAAAGATGGGAAATACAGAAGAAAAGTTAGGAAACATGACCAGGAGATTTACGATTCATTTAATCAGAGTTCCAAAAGGAGAAGAATAGAATGGAACAGAGGCAATACTTGAAGAAATAATGACCAAGGTTGTTCCAGAACTGATAAAGAACCTCACTTCAAATGACTTGGCCATCTCACTATAGCTCTCAAATGTTTGCAACATGGGTTATTCCATTTTTAAAATACTGCTTCCTTTGTGCTATGAAAATTAGAAGCTTCCCTTATGTGTTGCTTACCAGATATGTCATTTAAAATGCCACTTTCATACTTGATAAATTGCAGCTCTAGCCATCTTGGACCAATATTACATTCAAAATGCAGGCAAGTGTCAGGGGGCTAGTCCATAATAAGAAAGTAACAGTACTTACATCTTGATGCTCTATGGATGTTTCAGTATAAAAATATTTTAATGGCAATGTGTGGTGGTAGTATTTACCATTTTCCAGACCAAAATTATTGCTGCCATGCTTTATGGTGTGTAACTCTAGAACATCAGTTATCCATTTGTCTGTAGTTCAGCGGGGACACAAATGAGTTTCTAAAGACAATCTCATTCTCATTTGTAGTACTTTATTTCTTTGGTTCAACTCTAAGTACTAGGTGGAGTCACTTGCTATATAGACAGAAAACTTCAATGCTACCCCCAGCTCTGCTGATTATTAAAACATAAGGCTCTGTACTTAATTAGTGACAATGAATAGCTGTATTCTATTCTCAGGGGCTTAGTCTTAAATTCAGAGCTGTTCATTATTTTTCAAAAGCTAAGATTAAAGAAACACTTAGAAGGACTACCTTAAGAATGTGTAATTCATCCATTTCTTCGGATACCCTGAAATCTACTCCCGGACTAAGGCATACCATATATAGAATCTTGCCTATGATAACTCGATAAAGAAATTATTTTCTGGTTTGAATTCAAGCATAGTTTTGCTTTCCCAAGAAGGTTGTTTGCTTTTTTCATTAGAATAATATAAAACTTGTCTAACCTTCCTCCTGTTTAACTCATTTTAAAATTTTTAACTTATTTGATTTTGCCATATTGCTTGTATCTTTATATACTTTCTTTTTTGAAACAAAGCATTGCTTAGATACAATTCAAAACATTAATTAATGTCTAAAACATTAAATTACATTAACTATTTAAATATTTTTGCACCCACCATCAGGGCAGCTAAATATATAAAGGCAGTACTAACAGAACTAAAAGGAGAAATAAACAACAATATAATAATAATTGAGGACTATAATACTGGATAGATCAGACAGAGAATAGATAAGGAAACAGTGGATTTGAACGACACTATAGACCAAATGGACCTAACAGACAAATAAACATTCCATCCAGCAGCAGCAGAATACATTCTTCTCAAGTGCACACAGATCATTCTACAGGATATATCATGTTAGGCCACAAAGCAAGATTTAGCAGTTTTAAGAAGATTGAAATTATACCACAATGGTATGAAACTAGAAATGAATAATAGGAGGAAAGCTGGAACATTCACAAATATATAAAAATTAATAGCACACTCCTGAACAACCAATGGATCAAAGAAGAAATAAAAATGGAAATAAAAAAATATCTTGAGACAAATGATAATGGAAACACAACATACCAAAACTTATGGGATGCATCAAAAGCAGTTCTAAGAGGAAAGAAGTTTATAGTGATAAGTGAAAGAAAAAGAAAGACCTCAAGTAAATACCCTAACTTTACACCTCAAGAAACTAAAAAAGAACAAACTAAGCCCAAAGTTAGCAGGAGGAAGGAACTAAGGAAGATTAGAGCAGAAATAAATGAAAGCAAGAACAGGAAAACAATAGAAAACCTTAGCAAAACTAAGAGTTGGTTCTTCAAAAAGATAAACAAAATTGTCAGATCTTTAGTTAGACTAACCGAGAAAAAAAGAGAAGACCCAAAAATAAAGTTATAAATGAAAGAGGAGACATTACAACTGATACCACAACACAAAGGATCATAAGAGACCACTATGAACAATTGTATGCCAACAAATTAGACGACCTAGAAGAAATGGATAAATTCCTAGAAACATACAACCTACCAAGCCTGAATCAGGAGGAAACAGAAAATATGAACAGACTAAGAGAGAGTAAAGGGATTAAATCAGTAATCAAAAATCTCCCAACAAAAAAAAGTCCAGGACCAGATGCTTTCACTGTTGAATTTTACCAAACATTTAAAGAAGAATTAATGCCAATACTCAAACTCTTCCAAAAAAGTAACGAGGTAGGAGTACTCTCAGACTCATTTCACAAGGCTAGAACTACCCTGATACCAAAGCCAGATAAGAAAACTACAAGAAAAGAAAACTACAGGACAATAACAATGATGAATACAGATGCAAAAATTCTGAACAATATACTAGCAAACTGAATTCAACAGCACATTAAAATGGTCATACACTATGATCAAGTGAGATTCATTCCTGGGATGCTAGGATGGTTCAACATATGCAAATCAATAAATGTGATATACCACATTCATAAAATGAAGATGAAAATCACATGATCATCTCAATAGAGGCAGAAAAAGCATTTGACAGAATTCAACATCTATTCGTGATAAAAACTATAAACAAATTAGGCCCACAGCTCACATTATATTCAAAGGTGAAAGACTAAAAGCTTTTCCTCTAAGATCAGGAACAAGACAAGTGTGCCCACCCTCACCACACCTATTCAACATAGTAATAGTAGTTGTAGCCAGAGCAGTCATCCAATAAAAAGAAATAAAAGGCATCTGAATTGGAAAGAAGTAAAATTATCTCTGTTTGCACATGACTTAGTTTTATATATAGAAAATCCTAAAGACTCCATGTATAACTATTAGATCTAATCAATGAATTCAGTAAAGTTGAAGGATACAAAATCAACATACAAAAGTTAGCATTTCTGTACACTTACAATACATCAAAAACAATAAAATAGGGACTTCCCTGGTAGTCCAGTGGTAAAGAATCCACCTTACAATGCAGGGGACACAGGTTCAATCCCTGGTCAGGGAAATAAGATCCCACATGCCACTGGGCAACTAAGCCTGCACGCCACAACTACTGAGCTTGTGCGCCTCAACTAGAGAGCCTGCATGCCGCAAACTAGAGAACCCACGTGCTCTGGGACCTGCGTGCCACAACTACAGAGCCCACATGCCCTGGAGCCTGTGCGCCGCAACTAGAGAGAACGACGAGCCTGCACGCTGCAACAAAAGATCTCACATGCCTCAACGAAGATTCCGTGTGCTGCAACTAAGACCCAACACAGCCAACAATAAGTTAAATAAATAAATAATAAAATAAATCTTAAAAAAACACACCAAAACTCAGGAATAAATTTAACCAAGGAAATGAAAGCTCTGTACACTGAAAAGTGTAAGACACTGATGAAAGAGATTGAAGAAGATACAAATAAATGAAAAGATATTCTATGTTCATGGACTGGAAGAATTAATATTGTTAAACTGTCAATACTACCCAAAGTCATCTACAGATTCAATGCAGTCCCTATCAAGATTCCAGTGGCATTTTTCACAGATAGAAAAACTCCTAAAATTCATTTGGAATCACATAAGACCCTGAATAGCAAAAACAATCTTGAGAAAGAAGAACAAAGCTGGAGACATCATCCTTTCTGATTTCAAACTATATTACAAAGCTATAGCAATCTAAACAGATTGGTATTGGCATAAAACAGACACATAAACTAATAGAACAGAATTGAGAGCCAGAAATAAACCCGTGTATATATGGACAATTAATATTTGACAAGGGAGCCAAGAATACTCAATGAAGCAAAGATAGTTTCTTCAGTAAATAGTGCTGGGTAAACTGGATATTCACAATTGAATTAAAATTAGACCCCTATTGGGCTTCCCTGGTGGCGCAGTGGTTGAGAATCTGCCTGCCAATGCAGGGGACACGGGTTCGAGCCCTGGTCTGGGAAGATCCCACATGCCGCGGAGGAACTAGGCCCGTGAGCCACAATTGCTGAGCCTGCGCGTCTGGAGCCTGTACTCCGCAACAAGAGAGGCCGCGATAGTGAGAGGCCCACGCACCACGATGAAGAGTGGCCCCCACTTGCCGCAACTAGAGAAAGCCCTCGCACAGAAACGAAGACCCAACACAGCCATAAATAAATAAATAAATAAATAATTAGACCCCTATTAACAGCACTCATAAAAATTAACTCAAAATGGATTAAAGACTTAAATGTAAGATTGGAAACCATAAAACTCATAGAAGAAAACATAGGGTAAAATCTCCTGGACATTGGTTGTCACAATGATTTATTTGATATGACACCTAAAGCATAAGTGATAAATGCCAAAAAAATAAGTGGAACTAGATCAAACTAAAAAGCTTCTGCACAGCAAAAGAAATGAGGAAAATGAAAAGGCAAACTATGGAGTGGGAGAAAATATTTGTAAACCACATATCTAATAAGGGGTTAATATTTAAAATACATAAGGAACCTATATGACTCAATAGCAAAAAAAAAAATACCCACAAAATACAAAAAGACAAAGCACAACAAATAATCCAATTAGAAAATGGGCAAAGGATCTGAATAGATATTTTTCCAAAGAAGATATTCAAATGGACAAATGAAAAGGTGCTCAACATCACTAATAATCAAGGAAATGCAAATCGAAACCACAATGGGATATCACCTCATACCTGTAAGGGTGGCTCTTATCAAAAAGACAGATAAGAAGTGCTACTGAGGATATGGAGAAAAGAAAACCCTTGCCCACTGTTGATGAGAATGTCATTTGGTGCAGCTACTATGGAAAACAATATAGAGTTTCCTCAAAAAAGTTAAAAATAGAACTACCATATTATCCAGCAATTCCATTTCTGGATATATATATTTGAAAGAAATGATATCACTGCTTTGAAGACATATCTGCACCTCCACGTTCATTGTATCACTATTTACAATAGCCAAGACACAGAAGCAATCTAATTGTCCACTGTTGGATGAATGGATAAAGAAAATGTGGTATATATGTGGAATGAAATAGAATTCAGCCACAAATAGAAGGAAATCCTGCCATTTGTGACAACATGGATGAAACTTGAGGGCATTACACCAAGTTAAATAAGTCATAGAAAGACAAACACTGTATGATCCCACTTATATGTAAAACATAAAAAAACCCAAACTCAAAGAAACAGAAGATATATTGGTGGTTGACAGTTGGTAAGTTTAAGCCCTAAAGCAGTGGTAGGGTACTGGATATAAATAGACAGATATATTTATCTAATTACTTTAAGTGGGGGGAATGGATGAAGGTGGTCAAAAGGTACAAACTTCTAGTTATAAGTTCTGGGGATGTAATGTACAGTGATGTACATTGTGCCTATAATTAACAATATGTACTGTATATTTGAAAGCTGCTAAGAGAGTAGATCTTAAACATTCTTATTACAAGAAAAAAAATGTAACTATGTCAGGTAATGGATGTTAACTAAACTTATTGTGATCATTTTACAATATATACTTAACCTAAAATCATTATGTTTTACACCTTAAACTTATACCACGCCACATGTCAATTATATCTCAATAAACTGAAAAAACACTGATTATCATTTTTGTGAACTCTTTGTCATTTATCTTTCATTATGATACATAACTATGATTATGTATATTATTGAATGTTTTGGATGAAATGTGTTACATCTTTATTTAATTAGTAAATGCTGTTCATGTGTACTCAGTCAACAGATTTATGGATTATACTACATACATCCACCTGCTATCACTTAGAAATATTATCACTTATAGTAATTAGAGAAATACATCTGTCTCTTTATATCCAGTACCCTACCACTGCTTTAGGGCTTAAACTTAGTCACAGAGACAGGACATATGCATAGTTTTGAACTCTGTTTATTGACATGACCACTTTGATGCAGTTGTTACAGACATCAAAATGGTCATGGTCGTGACAAAATATAAACTCACTTTTGTTGTTTACACCTCATTCCTTATACTCACTTCATCTCTGAGCCTCATCCCATTCCTGATCTTTATTCCAACTGATGACGTCAGTAATTATGTGAGAAAAATCATTTTGTATATTTTGTCAAAATAAAACAAGTATATGGGTTTCTATTTTAGTCTGTACCAAAATGCCCCCTAGTCAAGATGATTGCATCAAAATTTTACCAGGGAACTATTAATAAAATAAATGTCAAATTAATTTAACAGTTTTTTATTATATTTCAACTATGGTTTAGGTATTTGGTGCATGGGGGTGATGGTTAGATACTACCAAATAAGCCGAAATTGGAAAACATGGAAATTAATTTAACATTTGAAAATAAAACTAGTAGAACCCATACATAATGTAAGTAACCAACTATCTATAGAAGCAGTAGAAGAGTTTGTGTATAAATCTATAACTAAGGAGTTTTAGAAAGAATGGATTGAAATGAAATTCACTAAACATGTTTATTATGAGCTGGTCCTGTGTTGAGGAGCATCCAAAACCCTAAGTAAGATAAAAAGAGAGTATTCATGGGAAAGAATGGTTGTATTGCCATGCAATAATTCAATCCAGCTTTAATAAAATCAATTTTACTATATTTTGACTGAAGAAGAAAATCCTTTAATAAAGAAATGTTGTTCTACAAGCCTTCTATAGTGGTAGAAGACTTCCAAATTGCAGTTTTTTAGAATACTTGCCATTCATTCATTTATTTGTTTATTAATTCATCAAACATTCATTGACACTTGGTATAGGTTTTGTAATAATCACTGGAAATGTAAAAGCCAATAATACACAGTCTTCACTCTCAATAAGCTTCCAGTCCAGTGGAGAGCAACAGACAAGTAAACTATTACAATATAGGCTGATTATTACTATAGCTATTAATAATTACATACTATGTTAGTCAGCTATAGATGGAATGCTGCATAAGAATGCAGTGACTTAGAATGGAGGAAATATTTGCAAATCGTATATCTGATAAGGGGTTACTACCCAAAATATATAAAGAACTCAAACAACTCAAAAGCAAAAAACCAAACAATCCAATTTAAAAATGGCCAGAGGATCTGTATAGACATTTTTCCAAAGAAGAAATACAGAAGCCCAACAGGTACATGAAAAGAAGCTCAGCGTCACTGATCACTAGGGAAATGCAAATCAAAACAACAATGAGATTATCACCTTATTCCTGTTATACCATGTGATCCAGCAGTTCCACTTCTGGGTATGTATATTTGAAAGAAACGATATCACTGTCTTGAAAAGAGAGCTGCACCCCCATGTTCATTGCAGCATTGTTTATAATAACCAAGCTATGGAAACAACCTAAGTGTCCACTGATGAACGAATGGATAAAGAGTATATATATATATATATATATATTCATACACACACAGGAATATTGTTCAGCCATAAAAAAGGATGAGATCTCACCATATGCAACTATATGGATGGTCCTTGTGGGCATTATGCTAAGTGAAATAAGTCAGACAGAGAAAGACAAATACTGTATGATCTCACTTATTTGTGGAATCTAAAAAAGCAAACAAACCAAAAACTAAAAACCAAGCTCATAGGTAGAACAGACTGGTGGTTGCCACCCGGTGGGGGTGGGAGAAATGCGTGAAGGGAGTCAAAAGATAGAAGCTTCCAGTTATAAAATAAATAAGCCATGGGATGTAATGTACAGCATGGCCACTATAGTTATTAATACTGTATTACATATTTGAAAGTTCCTAAGAGAGTAAATCTTGAAAGATTTCATCACAATAAAAAAAATTTTAACTATGTATGGACAGATGTTAACTGGATTTATTGTGGTGATCATTTCACAATATATACAAATATCAAAACATTACATTGTATACTTGAGCTAATATATGGTTGTATGTCAATTATACCTCAATTAAAAAATTAAAAGGAAAAAAGAAAATAAACAGAGTCCAGTGACTTAAAATAGCAAGCTTATTCTCTTGCTCATAGTTCTGTGGGATGGCTCCAGGGTCTGAGCTCTCCAATGAAGACTGGGTACAGGGCAGCTCCATGTGTCCCTTGTCTTTGGACCAGTGGCTGCTTAAGGTATGTGATCTGCTCCATGTGTCTCACTCTGGGCCCCAGGCTGAATAATCACCAGCAACCTGGGACATGCTCTTCTCATTATTGGAGCACAGGAGAGCAAGCTCAAACACTGAAGCATATTTCAAGCCTCTGTTTGAATTGCAAATGCTGACATCCCATCGGCCAAAGGAAAACATATGATCAAGCCCAACACCAGTAGAGCAGGACAGTTTACTTGGAGTATACAGGAGGAAATATTTGCTGAACAAACTCACAAATACAAAGTGCAGTGGGAGAGAGCAGAGAGGGTATTATATCAATCAAAGTTCTTGGTTGTAAACAATAGAAACAGACTCACTTATTTAAACAGAAAAGGAATTTATTAAAGAGCTATTGGTTAGTACATAAAGTCTCTTGGAAGGCTTAAAAACCAGTCTCAGAGACTATGCATCCAGAACAACATTCTAAATCACACAGAACTAGACTGGAAAGGAACTAGTACAGACACTCCAGCTCAAAGTGCCTATACCACTATTGCTACAATTACTGGCACTATTGCCTCTAGAACTGGTTTTAGGTGCCTGCCCTACTGCTACACATTGTCAGAGTTCTGCCCCAAAACCCCCAAATCCATGCTTTTTTGTGCCATCAGCTTCTCATTCATAATCTGGGGTAGATGTGTTTGATTGGCAGATCCTAGATCACGTGCACAAGGGAGATGGGAAAGCAAGTAGCTAGCATTTTTAGTTTCTTTGGAGGTAGCAGCCACTGTCCCATAAGAACGGGGAGTATCTCAAACATAAGTATGGGACTCAGATGCTATGTAGCAAAAAAAGAACGAGAAGTTTTGATTATAAGCTAGCAGATGAGGGCAGAGATATCAGGGAAGGTTTCCCAGAATAGGTAAGGTTCAAGTTAAATCTTAAAGAATAAATAGGAGCTAGAAAGTTGAAGAAGGGTAACATGAATAAGGAAAACATGGTACATTTGAGAATCTGCAAGTAGTTCAGTATGGCTCAACTACAATGTATAGGGATGGATGTGGATGAAGTGGCAGTGAGATCAGGTTGATGAGAGAAAATGGGGAAGATCATAAAAAGCCTCCGTACGTCATGTTAATTCACCAGGTTGTGGTGCAGGAAATAGAAACTACTTTAGGTATTTCAGACAGAAAGATATTTAATAGAGGAAAATGCCATATTAGGAGAAGGGCTGGAGGCATAGAAGTCAAGGGGCTGCTATGATTTCAAAGCTGAGATCCAGGGTTCAGGAAGCTGCTGCTGCCGCCATTGATGTTGCCTCAATTGCCTCTCATGTCTGTGGGGCTGGTGAATAGATACTAGAACTTAGCTACTGCAATTGCCTCTAACAGTCACCTCTTCATAACCTTACTTGCCAGGAGAAGTTATTATAAGAGAAGATAGCTCCTACCTCATTTTCAGAGGTAGAACCAGATTTGGCAGAACCTACTATACCTAGCACTCTAGCAGCAAGGCTATATGGGGAATATATTATAGTTTGTAGCTTTCCATCATCTCCAATTAGAAGGAGAGTGGATGGTGATTCAAGTAGCCAATCCATAGTATCTAGCCCATCATGTTAAGGAGCACAATTTTTTCTTAAGAACTATGTAAAAAAATTGATGTATTTTTAAAGCATGGATGTTACATACTTAGATTTGATTTTTAGAGAGGTGTCTTAATGACACTGGAAGGAATTAATTTGGAAGTATAAAATAGAAGATTTTTTTCACTCAAATGAGATAGAGGAACTAGACATCAAGAATAGGGCAAGGGGGACTTCCTGGTGGCACGGTGGTTTAGAATCTGCCTGCCAGTGCAGGGGACACAGGTTCGATCCCTGGTCCAGGAAGATCCCACCTGCCGCGGAGCAACTAAGCCCGTGCGCCACAACTACTGAACCTGTGCTCTAGAGCCCGCAAGCCACAACTACTGAGCCCGTGTGCCACAACTACTGAAGCCCACGCACCTAGAGCCCGTGCTCGGCAACAAGAGAAGCCTGCTCACCACAATGAAGAGTAGCCCCTGCTCACTGCCACTAGAGAAAGCCTGCATGCAGCAAGGAAGACCAATGCAGCCAAAAATAAATTAAAAAAAAAATAAATAGATACTGAAAAAAGAGAATAGGGAAAGGGTTGGAAGGTTAAGAAGGTAAAGAATCTTCAGATCTTGGTAGTGGGTTTATTGGTTATGGTGGGCACTAGAGAAGGAGAAGGAGAAGCTGATGGTTACTCCTAGGTTTCAGGGTTGGAAAATTGGAGGGATTGTGATATGGTTCAACAAAATGGAATAGATAAGGAAAAAGAGAGGGAGCATAGTGGATTAAGTTTTAGAAATGTTGACTTTTTTGGTCCCTGTCGGACATCTGAATGGGATTGTCAAGTATGTCATAAGATATATGGCTCTGATGCTTTGAAGATATAAATTCAGGAATCATGAGTATAGAAATAAAAGTCACTGTCCTAGGAAAATTCAGTAACAATGTAGTTGGATAACTCACACTAGCTACTCAAACAAATAACCCCCAAATCTCAGTGACTTAACATATTAAGGTCTATTTATTACTCACCTCATGGTCTCATGGTCTAGTGTAGACTGATGTGTTTGGTGGGGGAGGTGTTTCTCTTCCAACAGTCATTCAGAAATTCCAGGTTAGTTATACCCAGTGCAGTCTTCCAGGGATTCAAAATACTCTGGTGGATCCTCTGTATCAACTGAAGAACAAAAAGATCTTAGAAGATGTTAAGTGATTTTGGAGACCGGGCTAGAAGTGATGTTAGAATACAGCTATTCAAACTATCTATAGCAAAGGATGACTTCTTAAAATACTTTCCAATCTACTGCAGACTATTACTTTTGTAAAAGACAATAAAAATGTTGTTAGAATGTAAAATTTCTATAAAGGTTTCTAAACACTTTCATTTGCTGTACTTACCTTGTTATGGATCAGGAACAAACTAGTCAGAACGACACTGGTCTCTGAACTACACCCTCAGTAGCATTGGTGTAAATTGCTTCTGATGACATTCCACTGGCCTAAACTAGCCATATGCTGCCACGTGAATGTAAGGGAAATTGGAAATGTTCAAAGCAAGAAATGAAGTGATGGTCTCTAATTCAATCCACCCTTCTGGTCCCAAATATCCATTTTTCTCTTCCTCCGTCATATTGACCCATCTCCAAAATATATAATCCAAAGCCTTATCAAGTCATTGCATGTAGCTTAAAATCCCAGATCTCTCCATCAGATGTAGATATGACTTCTCATGTTCTGGTGACCTATAAACTAAGAAAAAATATATATACTTCTCTCACCAGGCTTACACCCAATATACAATGGTAGAAATGAAGGATAACTGCAAAAGACACCCTTGTTAGGAAAGGAGAAGAATGAGAGACAAAGCAGACACTGCTCCATAGCAATTCTGAAATCCTGGTTACAAATCATTTTGAAGGCCCTCTATTCCAGGGGTGAAGAAATTTCCTTGATTAGGTGATTAAGCTCTAATTCTTCCTTTGGGGAGATTCCGTATTAGGGTCTCCAGACAAACAGAAGCAATAGGAGATTATCTATTTATCTATCAATCTATCTATCTAATAAATTTCCATGTATAAAATCTATATATCTGTATATACAGCTAGAGAACCAGGAAAGCTGGTGATATAATTCAGTCCCAGTCTAAAAGCTGAGAACCAGGAGACCTAATGGTGTAAGTTCGGGTTTGAGTCCAAAGGCCCAAGGCTGATATCTGAGGGCAGGAAAAGGTGGACATCCCAGTTCAAGCAGACAGGGCAAATTCGCCCTTCCTCTGCCTTTCTTACTCTATTCAACCCTCAAGAGATTGGATGACACCTACCCACACTGGTGAAGCCAATCTTCTTTATTCAGGCTACTGATTCAAATGCTAATCTCATCTGGAAACACCCTCACAGACACACCCAGAAATAATGTTTTACCAGTTATCTGGGCATCCCTTAGCCCAGTCAAGTTGACACGTAAAATTAACCATCACAGACTCTTTAGCCATTTCCTCTAGCTCTACCCTTGGGAAGTTTTCATTGTCCATAATCTTCCATGGCCGTATCTGAATGAGAGTTTGCTCTCCTTGGACTGCATAGTTTTCATACTTGAAGAGCCTGGGAGTCAACCAAAGATGGTTTTATAGCTTAATCGATTAAAAATAATTTCAGATTAGGGGCATGGTTACTTTGGCAATACAATTTCCTCAAAAAATGTAGTAGTGTTGTGATCCATTTGTTTCCACTCAGTTCAATATGCCATTAACAACACCTGAAATTCTTTCTTAGTCTGTTTTAGACTGAGTTGCCCAGAAACAGATCCTGAGAAGAGGATTTGTGAACAATGACTTATTAAGAACATTGCATAGCAATAGGAACAGCAGAACAAGGGAGAAGAGGAAGTCAAGTGTATCACTCAGGATCCAGTTAGGAGACAGAAGCATACTAGTTATTTTAGCAAAGAGAATTTAAAATAAAGAATTGTTAAAGGCAAAAAGAGAACATTAAATATCGTGGAAGTAGCAACTACAGGAAGCAGCGACCACCTCTAGGGCTGAGGGAACAAAGAGAAGATGGTTGAATGACTAACACTGTTTTAGTCAGTTGGGCTTGCTAGTACAAAAGTACCACAGACTGGGTGGCTTAAACAACAAACATTTATTTCTCACAGATCTGGAGGCTGGGAAATCAAAGACCAAGGTGTGGCAGATCTGGTCTGGTGAGGACCTGTCTCCTGGCTTGTAGACAGCTCCCTTCTTGCCGTATTGAGAGACAGCGAGAGGGAGAGGGAGAAAGAGAAAGAGAAGAGAGAGGAAGGGGAGGAAGAAGAGGAGAGAGGCACCTTCCAAAGGCCCTATCTCCAAATACCATCACACTGTGGATTAGGGATTTGACATAGGAATTTTGGGGAGACACATATATGCAGTTCATAACAAACTCTTAGACGCCTGAAGGATTGGCCCCATGGAGCTGAAACTCAGACCTCTGAGAAAGGGGCACTGCTCAACTGGTGCCAGAATCTCTGAGCTTGGAGGAGAGGTACCATAGAACTGGGACCCAGGCCTTTGAGGAGGGGGTGATGGTGGCTGGTGTTGATATCTCTATGGGGGTGCAATGAGACTAGTTCTGCAAGCATTCAGAAAACTGTAAACTGGATTCAGCCTCTGCTACTGGAGTGAACTGTTGCTGCTGGGACTAATGAAAAGTTGCTGGATACATCATGACAGGAACATAAAACAAACAGAAGTAAACAGGAAGGAGCAAAGGCCTTTTCCTCTTCCAGCCTTTCAGTCTCCTTCAAGTGTCCTCTGTTGGCAGAACATAACAGGGAGCACCTGGCAAAGCACAAAACTGGTTTGCAGATTCCCAGCCCCCAGCATTACAGAGCTGAGTTAAGAAGGGTGGCTTTGGATCTGGGGTAATAGCTTAACATGCACATAAGCAAGGATACAACTTTAGATAAAAAGCTACAGAGGTAGCTTCAGCCTGATCCTACAGGAGAATTCTGGAGTGTAAATGATGCCTCCCACCCAAGACAGGGGAGTTAGGGCTTTCACACTCCTGCATTTATCAGGCCTTGGTTAAGAGCTCGCCCTATTTACCGGGCTAGTTTCCCAGGTACTTCCAGTCTCTGTGAAGGCAGGCAAAGTGGCTCCAATAGCCTGAGCATAGTCCTCTGAAAAAGAGCTGCAGGTCTTGGCTGCTGGAAGTAAAAGTACATTGAAACTTCAGGCAAAGGGAGCACCCAAAAAAAGGTGGATAAATATCCAGGAGTCATGGTTGAAGTACCAAAATATTCCCTCTGGAGACATAGTTCTAAAAGCTGCCATATTTCTCTGCTTTCTTGATTAGATCTCTCTTTCTCTCTATTTAATTGCTGCTTCTTTGGAGACATGCTGGTTAAAGGGTACAAGCTTTCAATTTTAAGATGAGTAAGTTCTGGAGATCTAATGTACAGCATCATACTGTATTGCGTACTTAAAATTTTCTAAGAGTAGATTTTAAGCTTTCTCACTACACACACACACACACACACACACAAACTACGTGAGGTGATGGGTGTGTTAATTAACCTGATTGTGGTAATCATTTCACAATGAATATGTATATCAAATCATCTTGTTGTACATTTTAAGTATATATAATTTTGTCAATTACACCTCAATGAAGCTGGAAACAAAAAATAAGGGCTGCTACTTTGAGGCTATCTGAAACAGTAGGTGCTATCTGAAATAAACATGTGTAATCTGATCTTTCCTAAAGGCTGAGTCATTTTCTTCGTCTCCTACTGGGGCTTCCTAGCTCAAAGCCTTTTATGTAGAAGTATTGTGTTTCCAAACCCTGCAAGGCCCCCAAATGCTGGACTCTATTCCGTTTCAGTTCTGTTTGTAAATTGGTTAATTCTCTTCTATGCTAATCTCTTCCTGGTAATGCCCTGTTAATCACATAAAAAATCACCAACATCCACTATTAATATTGCTTTCTGAACTCTTCCCATAGAGCTACAAATTATGTACTTGTTCTGATCTGCTTTCTAATGTATTATAGGCAACAGTTTAGCCACTGCCTGATATGAATCTACAGTTATCCAGCCTACTACATTTATTAATTACTACATGACTTCTATGCTAAACTAATGCCATATATTTTAGATTTTTTGTTATAGTTGGCCACCATTTCTATTATTAATCCAAGTAGGTGATTGTTACTATTGTAACAAACAACCCTAAAATCCTAGTGTCTTAACCCAATAAAGATTTATGTTTTGCTCTAATCAGTACAATGAGGATCAGTGGGGTGAAAGTGCTCTGTGTAATTATTAAGAGACCCAGGGTCCTTCCATCTAACATTGCTGCCATTCCTTAGCTCCTCAGAGTTTTCTGTATCTGGCTGACTGATGTGCAAAAAACAAAAAGGAACTATAAATCACTAGAGGTTTTAAGGGTAAGGTTTAGATTAGGCAATCACTGCTTCTGTGTTCCACTGGCCAGAAATAGTCACACAGCCTGATGTAGAAGTCAGGGAGCTAGGAAATGTGGATTTCCTGGGTATACAGAGGAAGATAAGATGGTGAATATTTATCATTGTCTCTACCAGTTAGGATGCTTTCAGTTGCAGATAACAGAAAACCAAACTAATATTGGCTTTGTCAGGGAGGAAAAGCTTTCTCTCTACCCTCTTATATTTAGTTTTGGGGTACCTGCAAATTAAACTGACAAAAGACAGGTTAGCAAGAGAAAAGAGAGATTTTAATCACATACCATGTATGGGCGTTCACAAAGAAATGTGACTCAAAGGTGTAGTTAGAATTTGGGGCTTATATACTATTTTAATAGATGAAGGGGAAGGGGAGAAAGGCATTTATGTGAAAACAAATAACTTCTTAGAAGGGGGGCGAGGGAGAGAGGGCATTTATGGGAAAACCAATGACTTTTAGGAAAGATAAATGGGTCCTTAAGAGAATAGGTGGGAGATATGATAGTTTGTGACAATGTCTGTTTAGGTGTGGTGACAATTCTCATAGTCTCTAGCCATAAGTCAGTGTTCCCTAGTTGCTCCCTGGGAGGAGATTTATGACAATTGAGTTCTTTTGGAAGGCTCTGCTTTTAGGCAGATAAGGGATTTCAGGAACTCAAATAACCTTTGGCTAGGGACTTCCCTGGTGGTCCAGTGGTTAAGACTCTACGCTCCCAATGCAGGGGGCCCGGGTCTGATCCCTGGTCAGGGAACTAGGTCCCCCATGTCCCAACTAAGAGCCTGCATGTCGCAACTAAAAGATCCTGCATGCTGCAATGAGGATCCTGCATGCCGCAGCTAAGACCCGGCGCAGCCAACTAAGTAAATAAATATTTTTTAAAAATGCCTTTGGCTAAAAATAATTTTTATGCCACAGTGGCTTATTTTGAACCCCTTCGGCTTAAACAGAAAAGGGAATTTATTGGCTCATATAACAGAGAAGTCTAGCAGCAGAATGGGGTTCAGGTTGGGTTTGATTTGGAGGTTTATGATGCTCTCAGGGATTGACTTCCTTTTCCTGTGATTGATTTGCCCAGCCCTTCCTCCTCCACGTTAGCTTTACTCTCAGTTGGCTCTCAGTAGCACACACACAAGGAAGGCTGTAGTTTTTCCGGTATTCACATTCTAATGCCATATCATCCAGAAAAAGAATGAACTTCTCTTCTGCTCACAATCAAACAAAAATCCTGGTCTTCACTCTGATTGGTTTATGAAACAATAACTGGTTCAAAGGGAGGTGAGGCTAGCTGTACTATAGTTTTAGGCTAGTTGTACTATTCTTGGAGTTGGGGTTGTGGTGATGATTATTCCACCCGAATTTGGGTGAACACAATAGAGTTGTGGAATAGAACTGGGAAATCATCTATATCTGTTACAGTCAGGAAAGAGTGGCACATGATCTCACTTAAGGAGAATGAGTACTGTGAGGATACTTAGCCCATACAGAATGTAAAGGGGCAGAAAATATAACAAGTCAGAGGAAGCACTTAAAAATGATGGGAAGGTATGGATAGTGTCAAGAGAACCAAGACAGTTGTGTTACAGATCCAAGGGAGGAGTTTTGAGAATGAAGTAGTGAAATAAATCATCCAACTTGTTGATTTCATACTCACCCGATATCCTTTAAAATTTGGCTTCTCATGTAAATGTTCCTTTTGAGTAAAAATGTGTACACAGTTTTCTGGTCTTCTTGGCAGTTATGAAGAATTTGGTTTATATACCAGTCTCTAGTAAGTCTGGTTGGCATGAATCATCCCACTGGATTTAAATTAGCTCTGGTTACATGGGACTGAGTGAACTGATGAGGATGATTATAATTTTTGTGACTTTGTTTGAATTAAAAAAAAAAAATCCCCCCCCCAAAAAAATTAGCTCTGGAGGTTAACAACATTAACTTTCTGTCTCTGCAAACTGAGGACCAGACTGTAGAATACAGAGTGAAATTTTAAGTTCACTTTCATACTGTAACACCCTTTGCTAACCATTAGGAACTATATTTGAAACATTTGAAATATAATGACTTAAGAATGCTCCAAGATTTTTGAACTTTTAGCTTTCCATGTTTGCTGTTTTGACTATTCTGTTTTCCTATGAAACTTATTTGCAGTGCCTACAACAAAGGGAAAGCTGAGTGGACTATCCCTGGCCCAGCTGGGAGAAGAGTAGGTCATGGTCATCTGTAGCCATTCCAGGTTTCTAGGGCTAATTCAAGTGGTCTTCGGCAAAGACTGGTCTGGGAGTGGTAATCAATAAGGAAACAACTGTAATGATAAATGCCAAAGAAAAGCTGGGGACAGTCTGGTTGAGAAAGAAGAAACTGATTTCAAACCGGCGGGATGAATTAGTACGATCCAGTGATTGAATGGTGAGTGCAGTGATTGGTGTGTATTAAGGATCTAACAAGGCAAGATTTCAAGTCCAGGTCACTCTTGAGAGCTGGACCACTACTGACATCCATCTCTTGTGAGTACAACTGGGAAAGGAAACTTTCCTTACAGATCAGAGTACAATGTTTTGCAAGTATTTGTGCAAGCAGTATGTTAACAGGTGTTCTTGTAAATGCACTTATTTTTTGTTTTTGTTTTCGTTTTTTTAGTTATTACAGGTATCCATATGGCAGTTAGGAATTGAAGGAGACGGAAGCAAAATCTCAAGTTTGAAACAAATTTGGCAAAGGTAGCCAATTATTAAAAGAACCTTCTCCACTTCTTTTTCTCATCTGGTGTGTGGTCTTCGCCGCCGCTCAGGCACATTGTTTCTTTTTTTTCTTTTTAAAATTTATTTATTTAATTTATTATTTTTGGCTGCGTTGGGTCTTCGTTGCTGCCCGCGGGCTTTCTCTAGCTGCGGTGAGCGGGGGCTACTCTCCATTGCGGTGCGTGGGCTTCTCATTGCGATGGCTTCTCTCCTTGCACAGCACGGGCTCTAGGCCCACGGGCTTCAGTAGTTGTGGCTCGCGGGCTCTAGAGCGCAGGCTCAGCAGCTGTGGCGCATGGGCTTAGTTGCTCTGCAGCATGTGGGATCTTCCCCGACTAGGGCTTGAACCCGTGTGTCCTGCACTGGCAGGCGGATTCTTAACCACTGCGCCACCAGGGAAGCCCCAGGTGTTTCTTTTTAATGGCGCCTCTCTTCCTAGACCTTCTTACTTTCCAAGCCTGCAGAGAACTAGCTATTACACACAGGGAGGCCCCGGAACTCGTGTTTCCACGTCTTCAGATTCGATGGAGAAATCCAGATTTCAGGATTGCTGGCCGGGAGCAGGCGGCACCCACGGCCACTCCAGCCCCGACCCAGCCCGTGACCTTCGGCCGCTGTCCGCGCGTGGCTGGGAGCCGGAGCCTTCGAGGATCCGCAACGCGGCGCACATGCCCGTGCCCGCCTTCCGCGTCGGCGAGAAGAAAGGGAGCCCGGACGCGCGGAGGCTGACCCGGAGCCTACCCATGAGGCAGCGCGCCGGCTCCTCGAGAGCCCCCCCACCCCGCCCACGGCTCGGCCGCCTGCTCCGCAATGGGAGCCGCCGCCGTCGCCGCCGTGTAGTTTTTCGTGCTCCTCCTTTTCCTCCTCCTCTTTCTCCTCCTCCTCAGGGCCCCAGTCAGGCCGATCCGCTCCGCTCACGGTAAGCGCCCCCCGCCCCCGCCCGCCCCGCGCTGCAGCAGGCAGAGGCCCTCCCGCGCGGCCTGCGCCGCCTCACTCCGGGGGCGCCGGGCTGGGGGTGTCGAGGCCGGCGCGGGTCGCCGAGAGCGCCCAGGGCGCGGGGGAGGGGACCGGCTGCGCGGCGGCGGCCGGACCGCCATCTTGCGCCGGCCCTGGCGGGGGAGGGATCGCGGCGCGACGCGGCAGCCAGCTCGGTGCGGCAGGCCGGGGCCGCGCAGGCCGCGGCCGCGCAGGCCGCGAACGACGCCGTTTCCCCGCCCCGCCTCGCCCCCCAGGGCCTGTTTGCCCCTGGCCTGGTTTGGGCTTTTCTTTTCGGAGGCTGCTCCCTTGGTCTTCCGTACATTTTGTGCCGCTGTTTGGCGGGGACCCGTGCCCTTCTCGCTCCAGCTCTCCCCCCGAGTCTCGTGAGTCGTAGGCAGAGACCACAGGGGGTGCCGAACTTTGAAGCTCGGGGACCCTGGGGCCCAGGTTCCCCCGCCCGGGTGACCAGTCAGTACCTGCTCACACCCTCCTTGTCAAAGGACTTCCCCGCTCTGCCCTACACGTCCCGTTATTGTCTGCAGGAGAGGGGCCCTGAGGAGAAACGTGGACTTGATAATACAGTTCCCTAACTGAGCTTGCAGGTTTCACTTCGTGAGACGGAAAGAATGATCTCACTCTGAGGTTTTATCCTGCTCTAGAGATGGACGGAGTTCCTCCCAACTTATCTCAAGTGTTAAACGCTTTTACGGAGCGATCGGCTAGAGAGGAGAAACGTCAAAGTAAACCCACTTCTGCAAGCACGGGAGACCTTCGTTCCAGGGGGTTCTCTTTGTTTGCCAAGAGTTGTTAGTTAAAAAAAAAAAAAAATTCTGTGAACTTAAACCTGATTTATTTATTGTTTTCAGGTTTGAACTGTGTTTTAAGAATTTGACGTCTTTTAGCGGCATTAAACATAAAATTGAAGCATTAGAGGAGTGATTTAAAGTACAAAAGCCACCTCTCTGCAGTTGTGAGGTGTCCTGCTTTGGGGGATTACTGTGCCAACTCAGGCTGTCTCTAAGCAGAAACTTACTGTGCCTGTGACCAAGGCACTGGTTTGCTTAGAGAATTAAGTTGGGGCTGTGTGCTCTCGATGTTTTAAAACATCAGTACAAATACCATTCTAATTGTATCTTGCATTTGTATGGGTCATTGTTACCGGCTGATACGTATCTCCTAACCCCTTTTACAGTGGTCTTTGCTGCTAGAACTGATTTTGAAGGTTAGGAAAGAGAGCTCAGGGTGAGAGGTCTCTAATGAAGTCATGGCTAGGAAGTGATAGAGCCTTTTCTAGAACCTTAAGTCTTCGGATTCCTCATTCAGTGCTCCATTCACTATGTTTCATTTTTTTGTGAGAATGAAGTGAGTGAGGAAAAGAGCAAAGGAGGCTCACCTACAAAATTTAAGAAGCACTATTCATTTGCCCCTTCCTTCGCATTTTTATTTGTAAGAGTTCATTTCTTAGCTTTTTAACTTTTTGTTATTTAAGTTTTCATGTTATTTTTTTCCCCAGACTTTGAAACGTTGAATAGCCGGGTTGAGCCCTCATACCCACCACCTAGTTTTTACGGTTGTTACTGTTTTGCCACATTTGCTTTACCCACCTATCTCACGGTTGTTTTTGCTGAACATTTTCAAAACATATTTCATACATCACGACAGTTCACACCGAAGTAGTGTGTGTGTCTCAGTATGTAGATCATAAGATTAAGGTCAATTTTCTATGTAACTGCAATAGGATAATCACACTTAAAGTTAAGAATAATCCCTACATAATTCCTGATAATCTAATGTATGTGTGTAGTATGTATTCACGTGTTCTTCACATGTTCGTTGTTGTCCCCAAAATGTTCTTTTTAGTCATTTATTTTGGAACAGTCATGCATTACATTTGTGTTAGTTCCTTTTAATTTAGTGTAGTTCCCTCTTTTTTTTTAATTACATTGACCTTTTGAAGAGACCAAGCGAGTAGGCTCGTAGAATAACCTACGTTCTGTATTTTACCGACAGTTTCTTCCTCATGGGGTTTAACTGTACCCTGTATCCCCTATACTTCCTATAAACTTGAAGTTAGGTCTAAAGGCTTGAGTAGATCAGGCTAAATATTTTTGGCAAGAATACTTCACAAGTCATGCAGTGTACTGCTCATTATACAACATCAGAAGGCACGTAAAGTGGGGTTATCCTGTTGGTAATCCTAAATTTGATCTCTTGGATAAGATGGTGACAGACTATCTTTCCACTGTAAGCATTTCCCTTTGCAATTAGCAGATAGTCTATGGGGTGATATTTTGGCATTAGTATTTGGTAAGAGTTTTACTGGAGTAATCTGATAACACATAGTTGGGAGCAATTGTCTAGAAATGGGTGTTTGGGGATGAAGGAGGGGAGCAGTTTTGAAGGATAGAACTAACTTACCTAGTTTAGGAAACTTGGAATTGCTGCTCTAGTTGACATCAGAGCCTACAGTGGCTAGGGGAGAGGAGACAGTAGATATCAGACTTTGCCTCCTTTGAAAGTTTGCTCAAGACCCTTGTAGGAGTAGTGAGCTGTGAGAAATAGAAAGTTCTGGGGTAGTTTGGTTTTGGAGGACTGCAAACCTCAGCATCCCCACTTCAACTCATTCTTTCCAGTTAGGCTATCTCATCCAGTCCTGCTTCTTCAGTCCCGTGTTTTACTACCCAGCATTGGCTTTCTTAGTAAGGGAGAGGAGGGCAAAGGAAAGGAATAAATAATTTTGTACCCTTCTCTCCCACACTGTTTTATTTATTGAAGAGAACATTTAGAACCATACCAAGATTTCTTTTTCTTTACTAATTGGGCAGGGGATGTACCTACACGGAATAGCAATTTTTGTAAATAGAAAGTAAATGATAGTTTTAGATGACAGGAAATTGGAGATTGTTGACAATATATTTTGTTATTTCAAAAGTAACTTTTGAATGATGAGAAATATTTTTGACATACTAATTAAATATATAGTCCTGAATAGTTTATTTTTTCCTGCTTCAGAGGACTCAAAAATATTTGATTTTTTCAGTCAAGTTGTTTTAAAGATATATAATGATTTGATTTACTTGGTAACATTTTTCAAAAATGTGTTTTTGGGATTTTTATTGATTTTTTTTTCAAAGCAGTTTTGTTTTAAGGATTCTTTTAATTCTCAATATAACAGGAAAAATAGATACCACTCTTTATCTTCTAGATCAAAAGGAACTTTATTTTTTTTAAATTATTTATTTATTTATTTATGGCTGTGTTGGGTCTTCGTTTCTGTGCGAGGGCTTTCTCTAGTTGCGGCATGTGGGGGCCACTCTTCATCGCGGTGCGCGGCCTCTCACTATCGCGGCCTCTCTTGTTGCGGAGCACAGGCTCCAGACGCGCAGGCTCAGTAGTTGTGGCTCACGGGCCTAGTTGCTCCGCGGCATGTGGGATCCTCCCAGACCAGGGCTCGAACCTATGTCCCCTGCATTGGCAGGCAGATTCTCAACCACTGTACCACCAGGGAAGCCCAAAAGGAACTTTTCTTTTTTAAACATTTTAAATTATTTTATATTTAAAATGTTTTTATATATTTTATATAATTTTATATCATATAATTTGTATAATTAACAGAAGAATAAAGAGGTAATGGAAAACAACTTATTAGAGCTTTTAATAAGAATTCAAACATAGCAAATATTTTTGTATATACTTAGAAAAATAAGAAACAAAAAAAATATTTCATGCATCTAATTAAATACTACCCCTACAATTAATATGCATCACATTTGAATGCTCTTGGCAAATACTATAATTGTAGCCCACAGTTTTTTGGGTTTTTTTTTTAGTTTTTTACCCACGCAAAGAGCATCTTCCTTTATTCTTACACTTGTGCACAAGAATATTGTATCTAGAGGGTAAGACAGAATTCTCTTATAGTTCCTGCAAGTGCTTTTCCTAGTTGCATGAGGAATGTTCTTCTTGGTAACTTACAGTTTTGTAATTGAAACTTTCCCCATACAATGATCATAATATCAGTCATAGGCCATCATCTTCAAGTCATTATTTTGCAAGTACAGTTGACCCTTGAACAACATGATTTTGAACTGTGCAGGTCCACGTGGATTTTCTTTTTCAATAAAAGTGCTACAGTACTATACGATCAGCATTTGGGTTGAATCCATGGATGCCGAACCATGCATACAGAGGGGCCAGCTATTACACACTGATTTTCAACTGCACGGGACTTGGTGCTCCTAACCCCTGTGTTGTTCAGCAATCAACTGGATAGATTCTAACTTTCTTAATCAGTGTCTATCCCTCCTTTAGTCTTTTTATACAGTACAACTCTGTCCAGGTTAACTTATGCAGGATTTTTAAAAACTCACTGATGCTTGAGAATGCATTGAGCTGAGAAGAGTACTAGTTTTTCTTAGGACCATAAGAATCATCACATATGTTTGAAAACCAGATTATGTGCAGTTGACTTCTCTTCTTTTCCCTTTGTGAAAATGCACAGAAGTTCAACCTTGTTCTTCCTGATATTGCCAACTGAGGAAAATCTCTCACTAGATAATACTAAGCCAATGCTAAACTTATAAAAATTTGTCACAAGTTGTGTTTCTGACAGAATTTTCAAATTCTTTTGTCAGTTCTTGTAATAATCTTGGTTCTGCTCTCACCCCTTTTCTGAATCACTGTGTAGATACGCATTTTTTCAAGCTTACAGTGTTACACTGTCACATGTTGCCCAGATTTTTAGTCTATATTTTTCAGGATTGAAGCTTGCCTGAAATGGGCAACATTGTCTGCATGTGACTAACTCATCAACTGTCATATGTGAACCTGCAACATAGTGATTTGGGATTTCAAATACTTCCCCAGTAGGTTCTTGCTTATCATTCCTTCTGGATCTTCTTTTTGCAGTGTGCATCATCAGATGCAACACTTGAAGGATTTTTTGAAAACTTGTATGGTTTAAATTTTTGTTGAAGGGAAGATGGCCATCTTTGCTTCATAATTGCAAGGTATTTTCAGTTTTAGTTTTCTAGACACCAATTAGAATAATCAATCCAATGAATTAAAATTTCTACATCATCTGTTTCCTTCTAATCACCATTGTATACACCTGCATTCAACACTTCTCCACTTATGAACTGTATCAAGTTAAATTTTAGCCTACAAACGTGAAGGATGAAAGAATACTGTCACATGTCCTTTTAGCAAAATAGCATGGTCCTGCATTTTTGTAAAAACATGGTATCATGAAGTTCTTCCTGCTGAATGAGAATACTGTATTTCCTTTTAGTTTTTAGAAATATATTGTTCACTCGTTGATTGTTGGAGTTTGAGAAAATCTATTTAGGGACTTAGTCTAATTACACTTAGTCTGAGATTTCCCACATTTCACTGTCATTATTACAGTCTGAAGTGCTTGCTATCTACCTTTGCATTTATCTTTAGTTTCATCTAATAATTCTGAAATGTCTCCTCTGTTAGTTTTCTTCTGTTCATTATGAACAGAAAATAAAAAGTTCTGACTTCGTAACAGTAGTCAGTGAAAACTAAAAGCAGATGAAAGGATCTGCCACCCTAAAATATGCCACTTTGACATAAGGATTATTTTGAGCAGAAGGCAATTGAGAACCAACAGATGCAGGAAGAACCCTCTTCCCATCCCCTCCCCCCCCCGCCCCGCACCAAATTAACTGCCTAAAAGCAGGGCATACATTTCTTTTTGTGAAGGTTCTTACCTTACTGTACCAGGAAAGGAAGAGTGACTCGTATCACCTAAGATGGAGAGTTGATAGATGAGTGTGCATAAACAGACCCAACTAAAATAACCCTTATCTTCCATTAGTTCTGCCACGTATTTCCTAGTTTATTCCCCAGGATTTATTGTCTCTCAAAGCCCCAATTCCCTTTCCTTTGTTAAAATGGTATATACACCCTGAGTCTAACTGCTTCTTTGAGTTTTACTTCTTTTCTGTGAACTCCAGTGTATGTAAATATTAATAAAAATTATGTGCTTTTTCTCCTGTTGATTTTTCTGTTGTTAATTTAATTCACAGGCCCCAGATACTACAACCTAAAAGGGTAGAAGTAAAGTTTTTCCTTCCTGACACAGACTACAAAGATAATGCCTTGAGTCTTCTATACCTTTTGGGAAGCTGATGCAGTATTCCGTGCGAAACAATAGGAAAACTCAAGAAAAGAAAGGTGAAGGATAATGCATTAGTGATGATTTATTTCACTCTTGCATTATCCTTCTAGGCAATTAAATCGTTCTTCTGTTTTCTTATTATTTTAGTTTTTTTTAAAGCATAATTGGGAAAAATTGATGCTCAATGGTGAAATAACACCTAGGATGATGGAATTAGCAAAATATTTTGAGGTGTAGGAAGAATAAAATCGCTAATATCCCATAATGTATCTTAGATTTATAAAAGGATTCTATGGGCTCACCTACTAATTGTAAGAATGAGTTTTATTTTCTTTTAAAGTAATAAGTAACTTTTCCCTTTGTTGTTTGAAGATCTCTAGGAAACAATGAAAGTCATAAAATGTCAATTTTTAAAACTAGAACTGCTAAGGAAAGAAAATTAAAAACTGAACCTATAGACTCTGATAGTGTGCTGAAGGTTAATGGTTAGTTTGGACGGTAAGGTGCAGAGTTCCACTGCTTTCCAACACTGCTTTCCTCCTACTACTATGATAGGTTTTTTTCACCCTTTTGCACTCCATCTCTAATGGAGTAAGGGTTCTACAAGGCCCTCCCTTTACCACGTACCTATCTTATGAAACTGGATTTTCCTCACTTCAACAGAACAAGATGGTGTAACAGTTGAATACAGAAGCAGATAAGAGAATCCAGCTGTCTTTATGAACACAGATATTAAAATTAATGGGATTGTAAAAATGGAAAACAATGCCACTCCTCTAAATTTTTGTTTTGGAAAATACATCTATTTTTTATAAAAGTATTTGTGTTAATATGCAATGGGTTTGTTATAGTCACTTTTAAGTATATTAATATATATTTCTTAAATTTCTCAGGTTGGGTTTGTAGGCTTCATCCTTAGAAGTTAATCAACTGCACTCTTTTTTTTTTTTTTTTGCCAGGTTTGATTTCTTCAGCATGACAACTGCCTGAATGCCTTTCAGTTGAGGGATATTAACCAAAGCAAAGATCATTAGTCTATGAAATAATTTGCTCCTTGCTTCTAGGTTCTACCCGTGTGTTCCTTATTTTGTGGGTATTTGTTCTTAACCTTTGGCAAGTTTGAGAAGCAAAACTTGGAGGGTTTGGGAGAGGTCTGAGGATTTTAGGTATATTCTAATCCCAATCTCCTTTGTTTACTCACTCACTCATTTTGCTTTTCCTATTCAGGGTTTAAGATTATCTGACTTTCAACTATACAGGATTGCTGACTGCTGATAGAAAGGTCCTCATGGAACAAAATGCACCATGGAAGTGGCTTTGTTAAATTCCATGAGGAAAAATAAATAATATATCTCCCAACTGTATTGAATAGAAAAAGGTAAATAAGAAAATTGGCACTACTTTTGACACTACATTGTTAGTATTTGTGTTTTTTTGAGACGTTATAACACAAGATATCTTTCTAATTTTTCATTTCTTTTATTGTAGTGTTTTAGTGACTATAAAGTATTTCATGGTTATATTTCATCCTCAAAATAAATAGTATTTGGAGATGGGTGGTATTATCCTTTACAGATGAGGAAATTGAGTTTCAGAAAAAGTTCATTTCATTCATTGTAGTACTTACTGGGTGCCAGACACTGCATATTCATTTTGTAAGGTGTGATACCGTGGTCTTCCCTCACTTCAGCTTCAGCCTTTCTAGCTCAGAATTGTGTTCTCTTCTCTTTAGGTTAGACAGTGCAGGCCTGGCAGCACAACCTCTGGTGGAAGTGCCAGCTCCTAGAGCATTTGGTCTATTCTCTGCCTCACTGCATTCTGCAAGCTTCTGGTACTAGTATAACCTAGCTCTGCATGTGTTGGTGGAGAGTTATTGAGTTTGGAATTGATAAGTGACACAATAACAGCATTATTTTAGGAAATTGTTAATTTGGTGGTTCTGTATTGAATGGATGAAAGCAGATAGATCCAGATGCTGAGAGACAGTATAAAGTGAATCTTATAAAGTAAATCTGTTGCTATAGGTGTGAGGTTCTAAGGGCCTGAACAAGTACTATGAATGGAAAGGCAAGGTTGGTTGTAGGAAATATCTTGAAGGAAGACTACAGGACTGGGGAATTGATAGGATGAATGAAAGAGGGAAACATTGAAAAAAACTGCAAAAGGGTGACAGTTTCATTTGTAGAAAAAGAGAAAGGCAAAAGTAGAACTAATTGTTAAAAATCGGGATAAGATTAATCTAACATAAAATTTACCATTCTTGACTAAAGTGTACAATTCAGTGGCATTTAGTATATTCACAATGTTGTGCAATCATCAATGCTATCTAATCCCAGAATATTCTCAGTTTCTCAAACCCTTACCCATTAAGCAGTCTCTCTCCCCTTCCTCCCTCTCCCCCAGCCCCTGGCAACCACTGATCTGCTTTCTGCTCTATGGATTTGCTTATTCTGGGCATTTTATATAAATGGAAGCATAACATATGTGACTGACTTCTTTCACTTTGCATAATGTTTTCAAGGTTCATCATGTTGTCACATATATGAGTACCTCATCTTTTTTTAATTCCCTTGTATGGGTGTATCACATTTTGTCTATCCATTCATCAGTCAGTTGATAAACATTTACCTTGTTTCTACTTTTTGGCTATTACGAATAATGCTGTAGAGGGGCTTCCCTGGTGGCGCAATGGTTGAGAGTCTGCCTGCCGGTGCGGGGGACGTGGGTTCGAGCCCTGGTCTGGGGGGATCCCACATGCTGCGAAGCGGCTGGGCCGGTGAGCCACAATTACTGAGCCTGCGCATCTGGAGCCTGTGCTCCGCAGCAGGAGGGGCCGCGATGGTGAGGGGCCCGCGCACCGCGATGAAGGGTGGCCCCCGCTTGCCACAACTGGAGAAGGCCCTCGCACAGAAACGAAGACCCAACACAGCCATAAATAAATAAATAAAATTTTTAAAAAAATGCTGTAGAACTAATTTTTGGGGGAAAGTTAATGTTCAGTTTTGGAAATATTGAATTTGAGGTGAGTTTAAGTATCCATATAGCAGTTTTCAGCAGTTAAGAGATGAAGGACTGAAACATAGTTAAGACGTTAGGGTTGGAAGTTAATATTTGATGATTTTATAGGCTACTATTGAGAACCGATAGCTAAGACTATGAAGTTTATTAGATCTGTCTTTTAGGGAACAATTTGTGTAGGGCTAAGGTCTAAACTTTATAGAACCTGATTTTACATTGTTTAAGAAGGAAGAGAATATGGAGAATCTGTAAAGAGTTAAAAAGGAGGAGATGGATAGAGAACCAGTCTATTGGCATACAGAGAATTACTGAGGAGCATGTCTCAAGAAATTGGGTTAGGACTTCCCTGGGGGGTCCAGTGGTTAAGACTGTGCTTCCATTGCAGGGGGCGTGGGTTCGATCCCTGGTCGGGGAACTAAGATCCTGCATGCTGTGTGGCATGGCCAAAAATAAATACACTCATAAATAAATAAAAGGTTTAAAAATAATTGGGTTAAAATTGATGCAAGATAAGGAAAATGAAAATGGAAGAAAGGGTTATTTGATTTGGCTGTTGGAAAGATTATTGGGATCTTAAGATGGATACCTTCAGCAGATTACTGTGTGGTAGAAAATGTAGCTGTCTTGCTGTGCTCAGCTCAGTTCTGACTGACAGAGTGGGTGGTGATAACTACAGTAAATCGACTGCATCCTGGATCAGGATCAGCAGGAGGTTTTATAATACTTGGACCAAGTGGAGATGGTGCAAAGAGAGATTCCCGATGCCTTGTTGTAAAGAAGGGTTGCTTTTATCAATACATAGGAACTTTTAATGATTGTGCTGATTTGGATTGCTTTGTAGATTTAAGTAGTCTGCTCAAGCACAGGCTTGCTTTTTACTTATTAATATTACATTAAAATTTTTTGTGTTAACAAAAATGTTAAAATTCTAAAAAGTTGGTTTGTCATGATGATTTGAGGCTTGAGATGTTTGCTCTGAATCAGTATCTGTTAAATAGATCTTGATATCATTGGGAGTTCTGAGTTAAGCCACCAAACAGGCTTACTTATTAAAATGCAATTTATATTGTTTATTTAAAATTATTGGGGATTTCCCTGGCGATTCAGTGGTTAGGACTCCGCGCTTCCACTGCGGGGGGGCCTAGGTTCAATCCCTGGTCAGGGAACTAGGATTCTGCATGCCACGTGGGTGGCCAAAAAAAAAAAAATTATCAACTGCTTTTGTTTTTTTTTTTTCAGGAATTTACTTGCTTCAAATAAACTCAAGAATTTCATTCTGAGTGTTGAGTTTCATTCTTTACGTTGTACTTGAGAGTTTCTAGAAAATCTTTGGGTATAGTAGGTAGATTACTAAAATTCTTAATTTCTAATTCCAAAATGAACTTTCATAATTCAACATTCTCAATTAGGGCAGTTTTTTTACTGAAATATGACAAATCCCCCTTTTCTTTCAGTCTAGGCAAAAAATTTACAAATACTAGATGAATATGTTTACAATATTAGGGTTGGAAGGATCCTTGGGGATCTTGAAAGTGACCATTTTCAATTGCATAATGTTTGAATTTTTCTTTGGTGATCTGTCACATCTCAAGTTCATCTCATTTCCTGATATTTTAACTGCTGATTTTTTTGTTCTTATATGAAATCTGCCTCCCTGTTATTTTGGTCTTGTTTCTGGTGGAGGCAAATAATATGTGGCTGAAATCTCTGGCCTTCGAACTGCCTGGGTTTGAATCCTTGTTCTACCACTTAGTTTTGTTACTTTGGGTAAGGTGCTTAATCTCTATAATTCAATTTCCAGAGCTGTAAAGCAAGGACACTAATGGTGTCTGCCTCATAGAGTTTTTTGGGGATTGGATGAAATGCATTGGATGCATGTATTTAATTAATTAGCAAATGGTAATGATAATTGTTATTATAAATAATAACATAACTTATAATAGTATGTAATGAATTAAGTAGTTGTATTGAAGCTCAAACTAGGAATGAAATTCTCTAGTTTACTCAAAACAAGTAAATATTAGCAGTGTTGTTATCGTTATTATCACTTGAGCCACAAGGAACAAGTCACCCTCTTGCCTTTTTTCTTATGACAAACTTTAAAATATCTGTAAACAGCTTTCACTTCTGCCACCCCTGCCTCACAGTCTCATGTTTTTCCTAGGTTAGATATATTAGTCCTTTGACCTAGACAAAGCTTTAATTCTAATTCTTTGTAGTGGGCATCTGTTGTTTTTGCTACCCAACATCCATTCACCCTTACCTCCCTTACCTTGGTAACATATGTCTTGATCTTGATTTTCCTGTGGGGAACCATCCCCTCCTCCAGTATTTATCTTGTGGTTGGTGTGTTGTACCTGCACCCCCCCGCCCCGCCCCTTTTGGGTCTCTGGTACCAGGAGGATCAATAGTGATTGGTTTAGGGAAGGGCATATGACTTTAGCCAAGCCAGTCAACTCCAATCAGAGCTGGTCCTCTTATCATTGTCCTGGTCTTGAATGTTGGAAGGTGTTAAGTTGAGCTGCTGTAGTCATTCACAATGGGAGGACCCTTTCTGAGGATAGAATCAGAATAGAGGAAGTGAAGCCTAGGGATGGAGAGAGAAAAACCAGGTTTACATATCATTGTTTAAAATGTGCCTACAGCGAATTCTGTAAATGAGCCAATAAATTCTCTTTTGCATAAGCCAGTTTAAGTTGGGTTTTCTTTCTGTTACTTAAAAGTTGAAAGAGTCATAGCCAATACACAGTATTCCAAGTGGGGATTGAATCCGACAGAATAGAATAAAACCATCATCTCTTTGACTTTAGACTCAAATTCTTTTATTTTGACACTGTATCACAAGTCTGATTATATCAGTTCCTGCTTAAAATCCCCTCAGTGGCTTTCCAGTTGCTCTTCGGGTAAGGACAGAATTCCTTAACATGGTCTCCAAAGTGGGGCGTTGTTTGACTCCTATCTTACCTCCCATTGTATACCATCTTGCTCTCTTTTCCAGTCACACTGGTTTCTTTTCAGTTTCTTATATTTTCTGTGCCATAGATCTTTTGCACATGCTGTTGCTTTTGCATGGAATGCTTTCTTCCCTCTCCTGTTTGCCTAGTTAACTCTAACTCATTCTTCAAACAACAATTAATCATTGCTTTCTTAGGGGAGCCAGTTTTGATTATGCTAACTAGACCTAATTTCCTTACTCTGAGTTTTAAATTTCCTTGTCCATAGCCTTCATAGCACATATTGTCAGTTTAATCTGTTTGTATGAGTGTTTGTCGCTGTCTCTAGACTGTAAGGTTCATGAGTGCAAGACCTGTGTCTTAATTTTTGACCGTCATTGTATTCCTGCCTGGCACGATGTCTGGCACATAGTGCATGTTTAATAAATGTACTTTTTTTTTTTTTTTTGATGTGAACCACTTTTAAAGTCTTTATTGAATTTGTTATGATATTACTTCTGTTTTATGTTTTGGTTTTTTGGCCCTGGGCATGTGAGATCCTAGCTCCCTGACCAGGGATTGAACCCTCACCCCCTGCATTGCAAGGCGAAGTCTTAACCACTGGACCGCCAGGGAAGTCCCTAAATGTAGTTTTTAAATGAATGAACTTTGGACTTACTGCCTCTCTGGTAACTAAAGCTGATAAATAGTATATCTTCAATTTATATTTTTTGTAAATTTTGGTTTTTGAGCAAATACAAAACTAATTTCATGCTAGATTTTACCATTCATCCTACTTTGTTGAGATCTGTTGAAAGTCTCATTTGTTATTTAACATGCATTATACTATTTACTCATCTATAAATGTAATCTGTACACAGTATGGTCTTTATCCAAATTATTGCTGTGAATATTGCCCTTTGTTAAGACATATAAGACATTGGAATGCCTTTCTTATCCCTGAACTATAACCCTATCTGTATCTTCAATCAGTATTATTATCCACTGCATCACATAGCAAACTCTGATGCGTGGGATTGGGGGTAGGGCAGGGGAAGGAATAAGGATTCATACTTTTTACTCTACACAATTCTGTATGTTTGAGTCCCCTTTTATTGAGCATTTTTACTTTAAAAAAAACACTAATGAAAACATCTTTCCTTTAGAGATTAATGGGTATGTTTCTCCCATGGTGGGGCATTTCCAAATCCTCCAGCTAGATGTGATTACTTTTTTTCAACCCCTGACCTAGAGATTCTTAGCCTTTTTGGTTCATAAACCCTTATAACAGTTTGATGCCCCCAGAAAACGTATGTGTGCACAAAATTTTGCACAGTTCTTATTTCTGTGGTTTCCTCAGCACCTTGTCAAGAACCTCTGCTATAGCATTTCCAATTTTTATTTTTATTTTTGTTATTTTTTATTGGCATATAATTGCTTTACAATGTTGTGTTAGTTTCTGCTGTACAACGAAGTGAATCAGCTATATGTATACATATATCCCCTCCCTCTTGGACCTCCCTCCCCACGCCATCCCACCCATCCAGGTCATCACAGAGCACCGAGCTGAGCTCCCTCTGCTATATGGCAGGTTCCCACTAGCTATCTGTTTTACACATGGTAGTGTATATATGTCAATCCTAATCTCCCAATTCATCCCCCCCTCCCCTTCTCCCTCTGTGTCCACATGTCCATCCTCTACATCTGCGTCTCTATTCCTGCCCTGGAAATAGGTTCATCTGTACCATTTTTCTAGATTCCACCTATATGCATTAATGTACAATATTTGTTTTTCTCTTTCTGACTTACTTCACTCTGTATGACTCTAAGTCCATCCACATCTCTAGAAATGACCTAGTTTCATTCCTTTTTATGGCTGAGTAATATTCCATTGTATATATGTATCACATCTTTATCCATTCATCTGTCGTTGGACATTCCAATTTTTACTATTGCAACTACCATGCCCTGTTTCGTATGATATTTATATATTTATCATAATCCCCCTACCAGATAGTTTCTAGATTAATAGGAGAAAAGGTGTACAAATTTTATTTGATGTTAATATTTTAACTTTTACGTTAGTGGAGGTCTTCATCCAAAAAAAAATGAAGACTCAGAGGTGGTTAGACATGGGGGCTTATATACCATTTTTTTAAAAGACGGTAAATTTCGGGAGAAGTGGCAGGTCAAAGGAAAAGAGGTTTGGGCTTCTAGGAGTGGTAAATTGAGGGAATGTACATATATGGGGGAAACTAATGGAAGATTAGGGCTATTTTAGTAAGGTTTGTTTGTGCAGCCCCATCTCGATGCCGACTTTCTGTCTCCGGTGATAATGGTAGTTTTTCCTCCTCCTGGAATGGGAGAGGGAAAGGGGAAGACCTTCACAATGGGAAATGTATGTCCTGCTTTTAGACAGATAGGAGGAGGGCGGAGAGCTCTTTCTGTGTTTCCTACTTCTTAATTGCTGAAGTGGCATATGTTGATCTCCTATAGGCTTTAAGGAATTCTGGATTTCTTCTAATTTCAGAGAATTAAAGTGTTAATTCTTTGATTACCTACCTTCAGAGAAAGAAGTTTTTTTTGTAAATTAAGAGGTGGACAGGAGAAGCTGGCCTAATTGCTTTTTAAGTCTTATTCTTGGAAGTAGCTAGGGCAACCTATTTCAAGACCTGGATTTTCCCTATCCTTGTTCTGATCTCATTGTAGGCCACTTCTTTCAAGGCTGACTCCCAACCCTTCCCCTTCTCTGTTTGCGTCTTTCTCTTAAGATTCCTGAATGAATCATCTTTTTTTAAAATGACATTTGAAATTTTTGGTTTATTTAAAAAATAAAACTATGTATATCCATACTCTCCCTTTTTAAGATCGTTTTCTCCCTTTCTTGAAGTGACCATTTCCAGAAGGCAATGTTCTACTTCAAATAAAAATTAGAGTCTTTCAGAAATTGGGTGAGATTTGATGAAATATCTTCTAGAGTTTCTGTAATTCCCCAGTATTTTGTCTGCAGTATTTTAGCTGCTAGTGATCAGATGTTTTTAGTTGTACATTTTGTGTGGTTAGAATGTGCAATTTTCAAGAATAAGTCTGTGGTTTTTAACAGTAACAACTAGACTGATTCTGAAAAAGATAGATGTTTAGTTTTCTAACAATAAAACAAAAGCCATAAAAGGAGGAAATACTGATTTAAAATTTCATCTGCTTAATGTTTTTAAATAAAAATTATAAGTTATTTATAAAATTTCAAATTTAAATACCTGAATTTTATGAAATCAAATTTCTGTGGGTCTTTCAATTATATACAGGTTTATCTTATGACTTAAGGTTTCTATTTCTGTGACTTGTCTTAGAATGTCAAAGTAGACATGATCATTCTCTACTTTTCTCATCCTGTTAAAATTAATTTCCATGATGGGATCAGTAGGTGATGGATACTAAGTGATAAAAAACTGGAATTTTAAACATGACTCTTCTTCTTCAAAAGACTGTATGGTTTTAAGATAATGAACATTAAATTAAAATTAATTTTCTAGTATCTCCTTGAGATAGTGGAAATTCTTGAGAGATCATAAAACCAGGGTTGGAAATATTAGATTGTTACTCATAGTTAAGAACTCACTTCGAATCCTTAGAGCTCTATTCATTTGGGATTAGAATTCTAAAATTATAGACCTCCATTTCAGTATGATGTTAATGACAAAGACTAAAGAATTATTTATAAAAGGAAATAGAACATAAACCAAAGCTTTAAGTCAGTGGAATGATTTGAATGCCTGATTTCTTGTGAAATTTGTGAGAGGAGAAAAGTGATAAATCAAACTTTTTTGAACAATGTTCCATGACCCTGTGTCATCCAAATCATTCCTCTGAAGAACTCTTCTAAGTATATAAGCAAAATTGTTAAAGGTTTAATGTTTCTTATAGCTAGCATGTTAATCTTAGACTAAATTTATGTTAGTTGAACTTTATTTTTATGTGTTATTTTGAATATAAATTTTCACCATTTGAAATGATTATATTAATTTCTGTTTCACATTTTCCCTTTTTTTTTTTTTTTTTTGATGTGGACCATTTTTTAAAGTCTTTATTGAATTTGTTACAGTACTGCTTTTGTTTTATGTTTTTGGTTTTTTTGGCGCCGAGGCATGTGGGATCTTAGCTCCCCGACCAGGGGTTGAACCCACACCGCCTGCATTGGAAGGCGAAGTCTTAACCACTGGACCGCCAGGGACGTCCTCTCACATTTTCCCTTTTATGTTAAATTAATCATATCTGGTTTTGGAGTTGCCACCTTCTTGGCTAGTAATGTAACCCCCAATGAAAACATCATTTTTTATGATGAAAAAAAAACAAAGATTAACTTCATAATGTGATTTCTTGGATTATTTTTTTGAATAACTAACTTTTGGGGTCTGGTTAGATGGAGAACTTAACCATTTACCTTATTCTTCACATTCACTTTTGTGTTCTACTTACTACCTACTCATTTTTAAAAATGATTTTTTTAGAATTAAATTATGGGGATGCATACATAATGAGAGTGCTTTTTTAAAAATGGAAATGGTATAAGACACTTTATCCAAATGTTAATTTTTATATGTTGGTATTTTTGAATTAGATACTTATTTTATTCTTTAAGATTAGTAGTGTATAATTTAAGTGTTGATAAATTATAGGTGTGTGTTATGTGCATATGAGGGTTTAACATTTTTTATGTTAATGAGTGTTTTAACTAGTTTATAAATGCTTTTTTAAAAGATGAAAATATCGTAGGATAGATTTGACAGCCACATTCCAGAAGGTTTATTTATAAAGCTAAACTTTTATTATGAGGGATCTACTGTAATGAAGATCCTGTATGACAAAATAATTTCTAAATGCTCAGCTGATAGCTTATAAATTTCAGTATAATAATGAAATTGCGATCTGTTTTTAGAGTTCTTTAAAATGGGATTTAGCCCAGAGTTAAAAGTGGATAAGATTGGGCTTCCCTGGTGGCGCAGTGGTTGAGAATCTGCCTGCCAATGCAGGGAACACGGGTTCGAGCCCTGGTCTGGGAAGATCCCACATGCCGCGGAGCAACTGGGCCTGTGAGCCACAACTACTGAGCCGGCGCGTTTGGAGCCTGTGCTCCGCAACAAGAGAGGCCGCAATAGTGAGAGGCCCGCGCACCGCGATGAAGAGTGGCCCCTGCGTGCCACAACTAGAGAAAGCCCTCGCACAGAAACGAAGACCCAACACAGCCATAAATAAATAAATAAATAAATAAAAAATAAAAAAAAAGTGGTTAAGATTTATTCAGTGATTTCTGTGTGCCAGGCATTGAGCTATGTGCTTTATGTATATTATCATTTAATCTCCATTATAACTGTGAATTATGTTTTATATATATATATATACACACACACATATATATGCATATATACGTGTGTGTGTCCAGGCAAAGCACAGAGATTAACTAACTTGGCCAAGGTCATACAGCTAATAAGTAGTTGAGTCAGAGTTTGAACCTATTATTCTTCACCAAATTTTACTGTTTATGGTTAATAAATGTTTAAAGTATACAGTAAAGTATAAAAAGCTGAATTAAACCTTAGAGATAATTCACCTGAACTAAGAGCTGAGACCCAGAATTGTAAGGTAACTTGACTGAAAGTTGTGGCAGTGCTGGGGCTATGACTTGGTTCTTCTGGCTTCTAGCCTAGTACTCTTTTTATGTGTAGACTCTACAGCTGTGGATTGTGGAGTGGCTTAATTTTTCCCTTACCAGAGAGTATATAGGACTAAATGCATTACCTTTATTATTTAACACAGTGACATTGCATCAGGTGGTATCTATCAATGGCTAAAAGTAAAATTTTCAAACAGTTAAAAATTTAGACCCCACATTTCCTTTGACTTAAACAAATTTTTTGTAGGAAAAAATCCTTAAGATATAGTTTAATTTTAGATATATAAAATCTGAAACAAAAAATAATAAAGTAGAAATTATAATTATTTATGTGAGCAGTCTCCAAAAGTCAATGAATTATAATATAAAAAAGTCTTGTAAGTCATTTACTTGGAATTCATTTAGAAACAAGCATATTAAACATGGTCATAAAATTTCTACCTGAGTCAGTAGCTGAAGTGTAGTGTATTCTCTTTTTCTGGCTGTTTTGGAGCCACCTCTGAGCTGCAGAAGCTGTTGAAACCTTTTGGAGCTTTGAGATCCCCACTGCATACCTTTGTTGGATATTTCACTTCACTGGCAGCTGATTTAACCTTCATAGAATTCCATGCCTTACCACTAAAATTCTGAAGTGTAGTGACTTGAGAGATTTTTACCGTGATATTTTTGGCATGTTCCAGTGGCTGACATGCCAAAGGAATCCATGAAAGTGTTTGTTTATTAACCAGAATGAAATAAGGCAATGACTCTTTAGACCAGCATTGTCCAGTAGAAATGTTCTGTAGCTGCACTGTCAAATGCAGTAGCCACCAGCCACATGTGACTTTGAACATTTGCAATGTGGTTAGTGAAACTGAGGAACTGAGTTTTAAATTTTATTTAGTTTTAATTAAACTTAGTCACCTGTGGCTAGTGGCTGCTGTATTACACAGTGCAGCTTTTGGCTGAATTACAGTTCTAATTGCCAGCTTTTTAGTGTGTTTGCTAGTGTGTCAGTTGAGGTTCCTAAGTAGCTACTATGATCCTCAGGCTTCTGAAGTAGGTTATCTTAAAGTCATCTTTATAGTCATAGGTAGTGGATATCTTGTTCATATGGACATGTCATTTATTAATTGAATATTTGTAAATTGAGTACTAATTTTAAAGTTTTGTTAAATGATATTTATATGATCACTTAACAAAAATGTTATATATGAGTCTTATAAGCTGTGTAATTAAGGCTCTTAGAGAATATTCTGTATTCTTGGTACTAGGAGGTCCTTAATGTTGAGCAAGAATTGTCATGTATCTGCTTAGGTACTGCTGATGTTAGTTTAGGGGCAGGCTACAACTATTCAAATAATTGAGTTAAAGAGACCTCATAACTTGGTGAATTTAGTTGAACACAATATTCACTAGAGTCTCTTGTAATAGTAATTTAAACATTTGTAGCAATAACTTCTGAGGTTAAAATAATTTTTTTTTCCTGTGGACTAATTCAATCCAAATAAATTGGAAATTAAAAAGCAGGAAAACTAGCTTTTGTCAGCCTGAGAATAAAGAGGAATGTGAAGATTGTATTAGCTGTGTATCTTAATATTTTAGGTTTCTGTCATCTAATTTTTTACTTTTTTTCCTTTATAAGTAAAGCAGTTTTAAAAAATTTTGTATATTTTAAAAAATTTATGCTGTTGCATGTGTGGGAATCCAGAAAGCAAATTCTTGTTTTAAATAAGGCAATTCAATTTTTTAAAAATAGATTTTATTTATTTATTTATTTATGGCCAAGTTGGGTCTTCGTTGCTGCGCGCGGGCTTTCTCTAGTGGCAGAGAACGGGGGCTACTCTTTGCTGTGCGTGGGCTTCTCATGGTGGCTTCTCTCGTTGCGGAGCACGGGCTCTAGGCACGCAGGCTTCAGTAGTTGTGGTGCACACGGGCTTAGTTGCTCCGCAGCATGTGGGATCTTCCCAGACCAGGGCTCGAACCTATGTCCCCTGCATTGGCAGGCAGATTCTTAACCACTGCGCCACCAGGGAAGCCCCAATTCAAATTTTTTTATGTTTATTATAAAAGCATTTGTTTTGAATTATAAACATATTAGATTATAAATTTTTGAAGGCAAGTACTGTGACTTATTTCTTTGTTTTTTCCCTAGAACTTTGTACATTACCTTACATACAGAAAGCAATGAGTATGATTAGTTTGAAGTTATTTTTTGAATGAATTAATCTATGATGAAGTACTATATCCAACTAATTTTTTCCTTTTAAATTTCATTGATTAAAAAACCCAGAGAAATATAAACTAAAACTTATTTAAGATTATGTTTTATTATGGAATGTGAAGAATAGGTAACAGTTAAAGATTAATGTCACTTAGCATCTGAAAAATTCAGATTTATTAAAATAGTACATTATGAGGTGATTATTCATTTTTATACATGGATGCTTTTAAAAAACTATTTGTAATTTAATAATTTCAGACTTCTTCAAATAGTAAGAGCTTAATAGAATCACCATTTTACTTATTAAATTTGGGTTCATTCAAGAATGAACCAGTTATGTAGAGTGAGTTAAATGTTTATGTTAAACTTATCAAATTTAAAAATTGAGCTTTTTATAGGAAAAATGATTAAGTATGTGTATATTTAATGAAATCCACTTTAATACTAGGTATCTTTATTTTATAGGAAGGAAAAGAGATATAACTTGCTGCCTTGTGTGGAGTCACATGATGATCAAAATTAGATCCAAGAATTTCTAAACCCCAGGTTTCACGTTTCAATATTTGGCTTTACTTAAAGTGACTCATAAAATTGACTGATATCTTGTGTCAGTACTTAAATGACAATTTACAGAAAGTCAGCTCTTCAGCTTGATTGGCGACAACCCTTTTCAGCCAAAAAGTAAGTGTTGCTGCCACTACTGATACTAGTATATGTGGCTTTTGTACCGATAACTTTGCGTCAGGAGAAAGGATGAGAGGTAGGCACATTTCCTTAAAAACAAAAACACTTAAAATTGTTAAGGTAACAATTGCTCACATAAAAACAAATAATGTGAATTAAAATATGAGTAAAGTAGAAATGATTTCTCTCTGTGCCTGGTGATCGCTACTATTATTAGTTTGGCATACATAATCATGTATGTTTCTTTTATGCATAGACAAAAATTAATTATTTCTAAAAAAATTGTAAAGCTGTTACGTATCTTCAAAAATTTTTTTCTCAACAATATATCCTGTGTATATTGACAGTGGCAGTACCGTGCTAAAAAGAGTAAGGAAGGTCTTTGTCTTCTGCATGAGTTTGGTGGGGCTGCCATGACAAAGTATCATAGACTAGATGGCTTAAACGACAGAAATTTATTTGCTCACAATTCTGGAGCCTAGAAGTCTAAGATCAAGGTGTTGGTAGGGTTAGTTCCTTTTGAGGGCCGTGAAGGAAGGATCTGTTCCAGGCCTCTCTCCTTGGCTTATAGGTGGTCATCTGCTTCGTATGTCTTTCCTTTCCCTTCAGAGGGTCTTTCCTCAATACGTGTATCTGTGTCCTGATCTGCTGTTCTTCTTTCTTTTTTAAAAAAAATTAATTAATTAATAATTTTGGCTGTGCCAGGTCTTAGTTGCGGCACACGGGATCTTAGTTGCAGCATATGGACTTCTTAGTTGTGGCATACATGTGGGATCTAGTTCCCTGACCAGGGATCAAACTTGGGCCCCCTGCATTGGGAGCGCAGAGTCTTACCCCCTGGACCACCAGGGAAGTCCCCTGATCTTCTCTTCCTTTAAGGAAACTGGTCATAGTGGATTAGCGCCCACACCCTGTCCTATTCATATATATATATATATATGGTACATAGCTATATATATCCTCTTTATATATCTAGTTAAGCATCACTTGTATCCATCTCCATTACTGTTACTTTAGTTTAGACCTTTAGTACTGTTTCTCTTTTTTCCCTCCTCCCCTCCTCTTCCTTTTCCTCCTCCATCTCAGCTTAAAGTAATATATATACATAGTTTTAAAAAATCAAACAACCTAAAAAGGCTTTAAGGGGTTTAACCTCAGTTTCTTGAAGAGTGCTTATGTGCATATATGTGTGCTGTCTGTTGCATAGTGAGTTTTAACCATTTTCTAGTGATGTTTATCATGAGGATTTATGCTTTCTTACAGCTATGCCTTCCTTCCCTCTAAGTATCTCCCAACATAAAAAATCAAATCTGTATTTGATATTTTCATTATGATGACCATATAAATACTGTTCACTGACAAGCATGGTAATATGCTATTAATATGCCATTATATATAGAATAGCATATGAGAGGATACATTTCTTTTTATTTTTTTTCTTTCTTTCATTGGTGTACCCAGCAATTAATAATTTTGATGTTTTTTAATTTGCTAACTTGTATTAAAGTCTATAGCTAAATCTTCTCACACTCTCAAGAGCCTCTCAATTCAATTTTCTATACTGTAAAACTTGTCAGGTAGTCTAAAAGTTTATATTTTAATCATCTTTTCTTTGGCCTCCTAGAGACATTCCTCCTGAAGGTACTGTTCTCCTGAATTAGTCTGGACTGGTTGTTCTCTAGGCCTACTGAACTTCTGTTGTTCTGGGACTTTGTATTGTGTTGAATGCCATGTTTTCTTCATCCTGTGTCTTCCTCTTTCTTGATTGAGTCTCATGTTTTGGTGGATTGTATAGTAGCTTCCTGAGAAAGGGTGCCTGGGAAGTAAATCTTGTGTGATGTTGCTGGTCCTTACTCTCACACTTGATGAAAAGTTTGAATTCTAAATTGAAAAATAATTCTGGTAAGAATTTTTAAAGTATTACTTTACTGTCTTTTAGTTTCTGTTCTTATTACTCTTGATCTTTTCTATATGACCTGTTTCTGCCCCCCATCCCCTACAGATCTGAGGATATTCTCTTTATCTTTTTTGTTCTGAAATTTGATAATTATATGTCTTGGTATAACTTTTTTCTTGATTATTGTACTGAGTATTAGTGGGATCTTTCAACCAAGAGATTTTTGTCTTCTGATCTAGGAAATTTTCTTACATTATTTCTTTGATAACCTACCCCCTGCTTTTTCTCTATTCTCTTTCTGTAAATTTTATTAGGTGAGTGTTGTACCTTTGAAATTGATTTTCTAACAACCTTGTGTTCTGTGTTTTGTTTATATATATACTTGTGTGTGTGTATGTATGTATGTATATATAAATATTTTTTTTTCTCTCTTAGTTCCACCTTTGACATTTTGGTTTTTTTAACTGAATTAAAAAATTTGGCTATCGTATTTTAAATTCTATTTTTGTTTCTGAACATTACTTTTTATAACATCCTTTTTTGTCTCATATCTCTAAAAATGCTAATTATATTTTTTCTAGTATTTGTCTTGCTTTTTGCATTATCTCTTTTCCTTAGGACTCTTTATCTGTTTTATTGATTTTGGTCTGAAAGACAAGAGGTTTTCCTAAAATTTCTGGTGCTAATTGGTTGTCTATTACTGAGGCACTAAAATGCTTCCTAGGAGGTCTGTGCTTGGTCAGAACTCCTAGGATGGTGATATTTACTACATGTTCTTTGGTCTGTTTCTTCAGGCGAGAAATGTGTAATTTTCCCTGATTGGAATAAGCCTCACTTTGTTCTTTTATTTTAGTCTAGCACCTCATCCCTGCTTTGCTGTGTACCTGGCATTCCTGAGTTTGATTCAGTTTTTCTGTTATATCTCCCACCTGTTGCCTCTTATTCTTAGTTTATCTGCCTTTTGTTAGTACATTTTTTTTTTTTTTTTTTGGATAATGGTTAGGTGCAATCTTTTTTTGTAGATATAATCATATTCTAGGCATATGACTGAAACTGACTTTGTTCCCAAATTTTCTGTCCACTGTAAAGAACTACTATCAAACATCATCCGTCTATCTATCTGTCTACCTATCTATCATCTCTTTATCTAAATCTTACTAGTTTATATCTTAGAGAGTGAGCTCTGGGTTTCTCATTGTTGCTACCATGTACTAACTATAAATATCAATTCAGAAATTGCTATTAGGATTATTAAAGTAGATCTTAAATATCATACTATATATTACAAAAAATGTATTTTTCTTTTTGAAAATAAGGTTTGCTTCTCTCCTTTTGAAAATTAGATAAATCAAAAATGGCAGAACTCTTTATGGAATGTGAAGAAGAAGAGTTGGAACCATGGCAGAAGAAAGTAAAAGAGGTTGATGATGATGATGATGATGAGCCGATCTTTGTTGGAGAGATATCAAGTTCAAAACCAGCAATTTCAAGTGAGCATTTACTTTTAGTGAAGCCCAGTTTTGTAAGATACTGTTTCTAATAGAAAAACTTGTGAACTGTTTTATAGGCATTTAATTAAGTCCTTGTTCCTCTGTAGGGAGTGAGGGATGAAAGATTAGGTGGGAGGTCAGTAAGAATTTCAGAGTCAGGGTTTTGATTGGGGACTAAAGGAAGGAGGTAAGAGGTTAAAATATCAGATGTGAGAAAAAGAAACGGACTAAGATTAGCTGGTGACACTGGGGGTCTTTTCATATTAGAAATCATAATTTTTAGTGGAGCCAGGTAAACCTATTTATCTTTTTGTTCATTTTCTTTTTTTTTTTTTTTTCCTCTTTTAAACTCAGAAACAGAAGAGTTTAGAATATTTTGCTTAAAATGTCAGAATACACTAAGTTTGGGTTAGTCTCAGATAGGGGATCTCATATCTAAGCAACTGCCTCATTGCAGTGTCATCTATACATAGCTACAGAATGTATAGGCAGTGAATGATTTCAGTTAGAGTAATTCGATTTGACATTGTTATAATGTTAAAGACAAACGACACTTGTTAAAACGTCCACTCAATAATGTATAGAAGTACAGAGAAATAATGTACACATTTCAGGGGAGAAAGAGAAAATAGATCCCTTCCCATTGCATTTACATGTTTGTTTGCTTGTTTAAGTCAGGAGAATTTACCAAAGAATGTAACCAGCATACTAGTGTTTTCTTACCAAGTTAGTGCGTAGAAGTGTAATTAAGAGACTACTTCTAAATTTTCTGAAGGCCTGGCTCTTTCTTCTGTTGCCTCTGAACTTGGAATGGCATTTTTAGTCAGTTTTATTAGAGGAAGAATAGCTTAACCAATTGAATTCTCAATAGCATTTTTTTGTGGCAGATTGATAATAACTCCTAGAGGTTCTAAGTGGAGTGCCACTTCGATTATAAATTGAACTAGGCATGATGGCATGCTTGTTGATGATAGTGGAACATAATTATATATTCTCTTAATTACTGTTTCTTGTCACTGTGATTATTTTATACTGGAATATTACCATATTGCAAAATTGTTACTCAAGTTCTCTTATTGAAAACATGACAGTTAAGATTTAAATTGAATTTATACTGATTGTAGATGACTGTTAACAGTATTCAACTGGAATAACGTATATTAGTTTTAAGATAATTCTGTCAGAAGGGGATTGACCAGGAAGAATTTCTTTTCTGTACTCTTAAGATGCACAATTTAAATGATTTTATTGCTGTTTATATATAAGCCATAAAATATTTTAACATATGGAGTATGAGCTAAATGTTTATATACAGTTGCCAGAAAGGAAGGTACAAATTTTTGTAGAATACAAAAACCGAAAGGACTTTAGCAATAGTTCTTTGATGGTTTGAGTAAATACTTAATCTTGAATTTCTGAATGAAAATGGGGTCAAGTTGCTTGAGCAGATTTTTCTCCTTTAAGACATCTCTAGTACTTAGGTATAGAGCACTGCATTGCCATTTTCAGAAAACAGTCCTACTTTTATATGACCCTTTACTTTATAGAATTATTTTATGGGAACTGGTTCCTTTCTACTACGAAGGGAAAAAAGGAAATTTATATGAGGTCTGGTGTTTGTGCTTTTAACCTTTTTCTAACCAACAATTTCAGGCAATACTTACTCTTCTAAATTTTAGTTTGATTACTGAAAAACCTGTAATTAGGAACTTTAAAATGCAATTAGGAACTTTAAACTGATCCTGAAAGTCATATTACGCTCTGACTTCTGGTATAGTGATAAATTTGAAGCCCCTTAAGTTGTAAGATATTCTGGTAAACTGTATGTTCATTGCAGTCTGTATTCTCTGATAGTTTCCCCTTCAGGACTCAGTAATGGTGTAGATAATCCAGTGAGATCCCTTATGATGACACTTCAGGGCTTATAAGGGTGTGAATTGGATATGGACGTTAGACAGGGTTTGATTTTGAGTAATAGGAACTTGAGTGTATGTATAGCCCTTTCATCACTCAAAGAAAGATATATACTTCAATTATAGTTGTATATGGATATATTTTTAGAAATTTTTTGCCATTTATATGACTATTTCTTTGCCACGCAGAAGGTTTGACTTATATGTAGTCATATTTATCAATCTTTAACTTCTGGCTTTTGGATTTTGAGTTACAGTTAGAAAGATTGTTCTTATTCTGTAAGATAATTAAGATGCATAATCTTATTTCTTTAGTAGATAAAGATATATATGTTTAAAATTAACTATATTCATAATTCAGTGTTAACTTGTATTCTCCTTCTAGGAATCTGTTTGTTTTCAGTGTGTGATTTCTATTATCTTAATATATATATCATTCAAACAATGAATTTTAAAATAAATGTAATCTTTTATAGATATTTTGAATAGAGTAAACCCCAGCTCATATTCGAGGGGAATAAAGAATGGTGCGCTCAGCCGAGGTACAGTATTATTGTACTATTTTTTTTTTAAAGTGAAGTATTTTGACATCATTGATTATATAGAAATATATTCAATGTGTTGTGTAATTTTAAAATACAGGTATTACTGCTGCATTCAAGCCTACAAGTCAACACTACACGAACCCAACATCAAATCCAGTGCCTGCCTCGCCAGTAAATTTTCATCCTGAATCTAGATCTTCAGATAGTTCTGTTATTGTTCAGCCTTTGTCTAAACCTGTAAGTGTTTCTGAAACTACACAGTCAGCTCAGGGATACATTGGATATTATTTATCAGTATCAACAATGCCTAGTTAAAATTCTGTACTACCATGGGTAATCATCCAATGGAATCATAATCAGCATCAGAAAATGTCACCATCTCTATGATAGCTCAACTGGTACCCAAATAATAATTGCAGTAGCAAACTACTCAGCCTGTTTTTAAATCAGGTAATATGCTTAAATTAAATAGGTACAGTATTGAAAACTGTGCTATCAAAACATGAATAAAAGTATAATTAGTAATGAATATTGCATAATGGCAAACTATTTCAGATTGTAAATTGGGCCAAATGTTCTTAGTTCTTAATTGGGAAAATTGCTAAGAGGCTACTGGAACTTTTTATTCTGAAAACATACCGTCATAGTTTAGTTAGTTTAAATAGCTCTTAACGAAAACTAATAGTTAATATTTATTGAGTTGTTAATATGTGTAAGGCTTTGTGCTAAATGCTGTACATGAATTAATCTCATTTAATTCTTAAATGTTCCTATGAAGTAGGCACTACTATTTATCTCTGTTTTATAGTTGAGGAAACTGAGGCTCACAGTGAATTTAAATAATTAAATATTAAATTTAATAATTTAAATAATTCACTCAGGGTCACACAGCTGGCAAATGATAGATCTGGGATTTCAATCCAGACGAATCCGTAGTTTATTTGTATTTGTATATACATGCATGTGTATTGTACATAAATGTATACTTCTAAAAAAAATGGAAGCATTGCCTTAGTGTGAAAATTTTCAAAGTGTAGTCTTCAGTCCCCTGGGGTTCCCCTAAGACTCTTTTATAGGTTTTGGATCAACAGTATTGTCACAATAACACAAAGACACTATTTGCTTTTTTCACTGTGTTGACATTTGCACTGATGATGCAAAAGCAGTGGTGGGTAAACTGCTGGTTCCTTAGTATGAATAGTAGTTTTTGTATTAGTCACCACCCTGCACTCACAATAAAAATTATTCCAGTCATACTCCGTTCCCTTGATGAAGAATTAAGATGTTATTAATTTTATTAATTCTCTACCATTGAATACATGTGTCTTTTAAAATATTTTGTGTGATGAAATGGGTGGTGTGCATAAAGTATTACTGTGTCTGAGGTTTGATGATTATCTTGAGGAAAAGCACTAGTGTGATTAAATTGTGAGCTAAACTACCCAGAAGACCATTTTTTACTTGAAAGGATGACTGACAAACCATGGTTTATACTACTATTAACTTAGTGGTTTAAAAACACCTACTTTTATTATCTCACAGATTTTGTGGGTCAGGAGTCAGGTCATATCTTCATAGTCCCTCAAGGCTTCATTCAAGGTGTGGGCTCTGTGCTTGCAGTCTCATCTGAAGCTCAACTGAGGAAGTATCTGCTTCCAAGTTCTCATGGTTATTGGTACCATTCGGTTCCTTAAGGGTTGTCAGATTGAGAGTCTCAGAATTTTAGTGGCTTTTGGCTGGCTCCTTGCCATGTGGGTCTTTCCAGCATGGCTTCTTACTTCCCCAAAGCACACAAGGAAGAGAGAATCCTTAGCAGGATGGCATTACAGCCTTACGTAATGTAATCACATACAAAAAATCATGTACATTCTGTCACTTTTGCTATATTCTGTCAGAAACAAGTCACATGTCTTGCCCACACTCCAAGAGAGGGAATCACGTAGGACATGAATACCAGGGCGTGGGGATCATGGAAGCTACTTTAGAGTCTGTCTGCCACACACGAGTTCTTCAGTCTTTGCTGTATGGTAGACAGTTCCTCAAAATTGAACAAAGTGCACCTGTCACTTCAAGGAAAACAACTGGTGGTATTTCTTGCCACGGATGAAATTTGAGCTATCAAGCAAAGTTAGAATTTTGAACAACTTGTATCTGCCATCATGATCTTGACAGCTTCCCAGTATGTAAAGTCTTTTCTGGTGGGTGGCGGTATTAATAAATACGATTTTTTGATATTGCGTAATTTTTCAACATTTGGAAGATTTGCGTAATTCAAAGAAACCAATATTTTCTAAATAACTAATATATGATGTAATAAAATCATGCATGGATAAGATTCATTCAAAGTGCAAGATAAGACTAATAGATTTTAATGTAACAAAGTTCAAAAAACTCAGTGTTAAGGAGTCAGATTCCACATTGCAACAAACCTTTAAGAAAATACCAACTGTTGAGTTTTGGTATTGTATCGAAGAAATATAACCCCATTTATTCTAATTTGCTATTAAAATATTCCCTTTTTTCAACTATTAATCTTTATGAAGCCAGATTATATTCTTCAACCGAAACAACATATTTTAACAGAATGAAAGCCAAAGCAGGTATGAGAGTATAGCAGTTTTTGATTAATCTAGACATTAAAGAGATTTGCAGAAATGTAAAACAGTGCCACTATTTTCACTGATTTTTTGTGTTTGCTAGATAGCCATTTTTTACAAAATGTTATTTATGTTAATCTGTAATGGATTTATTATTGTTTAAAATGAAATTAATAAATAAATATTTTAAAAATTTCTCTGTTTTAATCTCTAATATGGTAAATATCAGTAGATATAACCTACCTAAATAAAAATTCTTTTGGGTCCTCAGTAATTTTTCAATGTGTAAAGGGGTTCTGAAACCAAGGAGTTAGAGTACTAAAACAAAAAGTTACCCAAAATGTGAAGATTCTTTGCTACTGGAATTGAATTAACTCAGTGGTTTTTTTCATGCTTCATAAGCTATTTGGCATTGGCCTTACAGAAATAGTAAATTTCCCCTAAAATGTTTGTTCTTTTTACAATAAGTGAAACAACTACCAAAGCACCTATAAATTTTCTTGCAAATATTCAAGTTCAAAACCAGAATTGAATCCAGATATTTTTGGTATGACTAATCCATTTTTCCTTCACTTTATATCGTATTACTATAAGGTAATCTACATATTTGTTACCACTAAAAATTGATATTTGAGGTGTAGCTTTCATAGAAGACTTACTAAATTTAATTTTATTTAAATGAAAAGAAAAATCTATGGCTAAATAAACTCTGCCCCCACTTAAATTTTGAAGAGGTCATATATCATAAAAAATAAGAGTATCTTTGGGCAAATACCGCCCCCCCCCCAAATCTTTTCTGTAGTTTTAGCATTCTGAAATAATAATATTGATATGAGCCCTGGACTAGTAGTTTAAATAACTTAAGATTGAAGCAAGAGACTTGAATGCTGATCCTGCCCTGTTCTTAACTAAAGCATTGGCAAAACCTCTCTGAGCCTCATTTTCTTCATTTCTAAAATGAGAGATAATTTTACCCAGACTGCTGACTCTCAATCTTGGATCCTAAGATGGTAAGCTACCCAAAATGTAAAGATTCTTTGTTATTAGTGGAATCAAATTAACTTGGTAGGTTTCTCATGCGTATTGTAAGCTGTTTGGCATTTGGGAGGATAGAAAACCGGAAAAAGAAACTTTATTATTTAATTCAGTTTGATAGATAAAAATCTTTCCAACATTGGACCCAGGGAGAAAAAAAAATAAAGTGAGGGGTGATATCTTTGGCGTTGTAAAAGTTAGAAACTAGAGCTTTTTCTAACTCAAAATGTTTTACTTCTACGGGCATAGTTTTAAAATCAAAACACCTCGATTGATAGTTCCAGATCTTGGGGAGTTTTTAAAAGGCGAAAATTTGTCAATTGGTCTGGGTGGATGGGTCTTGGAAATAATACACTTTAAAAAGCTCTCCAGGTGATTCTAATGTGCACAGATAAGAATGACATATTCTGGAATGAATTGAGGATGCTATGTAAGGGAATTATTTACTGTGAATTTTGGAAGCCACTGCTTTTAATAAATTATAGTTTTTCATTTTATGTCATGTTTTGTGTGTATGTGTATATTTACTTTTTCATGTAACATCTCTATACTTCAGTGTCTCTTTCAAATCTGTTTGAGGTAGTGGGGATATATTGCTATCATTTAAAAAGTCAGTGTGATATAGCTTAAGGGCATAGGCTTTGTAATTAGACCCAACTTCTAATTACAGCTCCATCAGTAATAAGGGGCTGTACTGGGAACCTTGCATAACCACACCTAACCTTAGTTTACCTACTTATAAAATGGGGTATAAGGTCTTTATTAGTACTGTTGTGACAACTACTTGATATAATACATGCAGTGAACCGTGAAGTGCAAGTATATTTAAAATATGACTGTGGCTGTTTTTTAGGTGTGAAGGGTGAATAACTTCAAGTTCAGAAGTGACTTGCCCAAGGTTTTGTAGCTAAATAAATGTGTGGATTTTCTGGATCCCAGTCTAGCACCCATTCTACCCTTACTATTGTGTTTGATATTTTTCTGAACAGTTTTAGGAGACATTAAAATTCCATGTTGGATAATTATTTTAACCAGTTATTTTTTGTTTTTTAAATTTTTAAAATTTATTTTTGGCTGCATTGGGTCTTCACTGCTGCACGCGGGCTTTCTCTAGTTGTGGCGAGCGGGGGCTACTCTTCGTTGTGGTGCGCAGGCTTCTCCTTGTGGTGGCTTCTCTGGTTGTGGAGCACGGGCTCTAGGCACACGGGCTTCAGTAGTTGCAGCACGTGGGCTCAGTAGTTGTGGCTCGTGGGCTCTAGAGCGCAGGCTCAGTACTTGTGGCACATGGGCTTAGTTGCTTCGCAACATGTGGGATCTTCCCAGACCAGGGATCGAACCCACGTCCCCTGCATTGGCGGGTGGATTCTCATCCACTGTGCCACTAGGGAAGTCTACCAGTTATTGTTGAATAATGTGTGCCTGCTCTCTGAAACTGTGGTGCTTACATTAGCCAGAGTTATTTCCTAGAAAAGAGTTTAACAGTATTAACTTTGTACTTCTGTTAAATAACTGTTTTAGAAAATGTAGGTGAATATTATCCATTTTTTTTTTAATAAAGTTGGGCTTATCCTTTTTTATTTATTGATTGATTGATTGATTGATTGATTGATTGATTGATTGCTGTGTTGGGTCTTCGTTTCTGTGCTAGGGCTTTCTCCAGCTGTGGCAAGCGGGGGCCACTCTTCATCGCGGTGCGCGGGCCTCTCACTATCGCGGCCTCTCTCGTTGCGGAGCACAGGCTCCAGACGCGCAGGCTCAGTAATTGTGGCTCACGGGCCCAGTTGCTCCGCGGCATGTGGGATCTTCCCAGACCAGGGCTCGAACCCGTGTCCCCTGCATTGGCAGGCAGATTCTCAACCACTGCACCACCAGGGAAGCCCTATCCATTTTTTAAGTGTAAATATTTGAAGAAAATATTTATCTTGAAGCAAGATTGGGCTTGGTTACAATTAAGTTATATAGCATCACAGATTTTTTTTTTTTTTTAAATGTTGCACATTAAGGCTCAAATGCAAATATCTGCCTGTTAGGCCTCAAATTCTATGAGTGGCTTGGGTTACTTCGATACCCGTTTCCATAACAACTTCTATTTTTTTAAACAGCAACAATCATTTATTTAGTCACAAATCTGCAATGTGTGCAGGGTGTGGTGAGGAAGGCTTATGTGTTTTCTAAATTAAGAAAAAAATTTTTATTGAGGTGTAGTTGACATACAGCATATTTGTTTCAGATGTACAGCATGATTCAATATTTGTATATATTGTGAAATGATCACCACAGTAAGTCTAGTTAAAGTGCATCACCATACGTCGTTACAGAATTTTTTACTTGTGATGAGAAATTTTAAGATCTCTCTTAGTAACTTTCACATATGCAGTACAGTATTATTAACTTTAGTCACCATGCTGAACTTCACATCCCTATGATTTATTTATTTTATAACTGGAAGCTTATACACTTTGACTCCCTTCACCCATATTTTGTTTCTATAACTTCCTATAGACAAACTCATGTCAATAGAAAAGTTAGTAGTAAACCAAAATTCTTAAAACTTATTTGTCCCTTAATTTATAAGCACAAAATAAGCAAAACCTTCCTGTTTGTATTTTGAAATAATCTGTATTTTGAAATAATATGTATTTTGTTGGGAAAGTTTAGAGAGAAGTGTACATACTGTATTTTGATTTTTTCCCCCTTCAAACAGTATAGATTATATCAGTCAGAACCATACTATATACACAGATGCGTATTTCTCTTTTTTCACTGAACATTCTACTAGGAATGTGTCACTGGATATTTCTCAAAAACGTATTAGTGGTTGCATGGTAATCTTTTAATTTATTTAACCATTTTTCCATTGTTGGACATAAAGATTTTAATTTTTTGCTGTTAAAAATAATTCTCCAATAAACATTTTCACTTCCTTACTATAAATTTTTAAAGTGGAATAGTTGGATGAAAGGATGTGAACTAATATAAAGCCTGTGATAGCTACTGCCAAAATTTTCATGTGGAAAAGTTATACCTAAATATAGCTTCTATTTTGCCAATAGTATATGTTATCATTATTTTTTAATTGATAAATTTTAATTTTATTTCAAGCTAATTTTAGACTCATAGGAAATATAATACAATATCCCTCATGCTTACATTTTACTTATCAAAACTAAATTGCAGACCTTATTTGAATTTTACCAGTTTTCCCATTAATGTCATTTTTCGTTCCCAGTATCCTATTTAGGATCACACCTTAACAGTTTGTTATTTCTTCTTAGTCTCCTCATATTTTTCTACAGTTACTTACTCTTTGTCTATTACGACCTTGATACTTTCAAGAGAAGTGGCAATTATTTTGTATTATGTAATTGCCATTGTCTTTATTTGCATTTCTTTGACTAGTAAGTTGGGAAAAAAGTTTTTTGTATGTATTGGTCATTTGTTTTTTGCTTTTGAAGTGCCTCAGTTTATGCCCTTTGCCCATTTTTCTTTTAAAGTGACTTTTTCCCTTTTGATCTTTACGTCTTGTTAAATCTTAGAGCTTTTGCTTGTTATATATTATGACTCATAGAATGGTCCAAAATCACTCTAATGAGAGCTCACTCTGTACAATGATGGTCTTTTATAAATAGAATTGGGATCTATTTTTTTGTGTGTATCAGTATATTTAATATATAATAGTTTTGGAGTACATATATATCCCTAAATTATACTGACCACATTTTATGATTATATTAATATACGTGTGTGCTAACATATAAATTTATACTACCTTATATTTGACTATATTATGATTCATTTCATACTTTTCACTCTTAATATCTTCTTGTTAACTGGGACCACACTTTCTCCTGATGGAAGGGCTGAAACTTTCCTTGAGCTCCAAGCCCTTCAGGAGTGGAGCAGGTGTCCCAGATCATTCCTATAGACAGCTTCCATTCTAAACCCTGTGTGCCTAGCTTTCTTATTTGTTCACCCTGCTGACCTGGCAGTTTTGTATTTGCCCTAAGAGGTGGGAGATTGCCTGGCCCAGCATGGCTTTCTGTAGGGTGCTGGGAAGAGGGGGGACCCATTCGTTTTCTTTCATACACTTGGCTTATAAATTTTGCCAGCAAAGACGATCCCAAAACTCATATCATGTGATATGTTCATCCTTAACCCTGATGCACCGTACTGCAGATTAATTCCCAGTATGTTTGCCCTGATATTTTTATCTGTGGGGTTTATAGAGGTATAGAAGCTTTTAAAATTGTACGTATGTCAGAATATTTACATATTTTTTTCCTTGCTTTTACCCAAAGATTTTGGTAAGTTCTATTTTTTGCTCTTTGATAGGAATCCTGCATTTTTATTGACTCTGAAGTGTATCAATCTTACTGATTTAAAATGGGTTTGTATGTTTCTTTTACCTTGAAAAAAATCAGGCTAGAATTTTCCCCCCATTTTAATTGACTAGTCAGGAACAAACCAGCTCTAAGTAATAGCTTGCTTTCAGTTTTAGTAGATGATAATTTTGGCATAATGGTAATAATTGCCTTTGTGTTTTATAACATTAGTAATGGAGTCATCAAAGGTTATCCTTATAATATTGGCATACAGTTAAATTTACCTTTATAAAAACTTATGAAACAAAATAATTATAATTATGTTGAATATATGTAATGTTCTTCCTTTGAAATATTTTAACAGGGTTATGTAACGAAGTCATCACGAGTTGTTTCTAATAATTCTTCAGAGTTACTGTTTGACTTGACCCAGGATACAGGATTACCACTTTACCAAGGAGGACCAACACTTTCTATAGCAGGTTGGTTTTAGCACTTTTTCAAAAAATTAGAAAAAGAAACTTGATGAATATGCATATGGAATTGACTTTCTGTTTTGAAGTCCATGCCTTCAAGTTAAGTTTTTCACATATTTTAAGGTGAAGTGGCGCTAATAGTTCTCGAATGCCTTTTTTGGTGGTTTTAAATGAAATCTTATTTACTAATAGAATATTTTATTTCTTCCTGTTAATTAAGTAGGCTAACCAACTTTGACCTTGTTCGCACTTGGCATTAAACATGGGCTGAAAAAATCTTTATTTTTATTTTTTTTATTTTAATTTTATTGGAGCAGAGTTGATTTACAATGTTGTGTTAGTTTCAGGTGTACAACAAAGTGATGTTATACATATACATATATTCATTCTTTTTTAGATTCTTTTCTCATATAGGTTATCACAGAATACTGAGTAGAGTTCCCTGTGCTATACAGTAGGTCCTTGTTGGTTTTCTATCTGATATATAATAGTGTGTGTATGTTCATCCCAAGATCCTGATTTATCCCTCCCCCACCACGTTTCCCTTTTGGTAACCATAAGTTGGTTCTCGATATCTGTAAGTCTGTTTCTGTTTTGTAAATAAGTTCATTTGTATCATTTTTAAAAATTAGATTCCACATATGAATGATATCATATGATATTTGTTTTTGTCTGACTTACTTCACTTAGTATGATAATCTCTAGGTCCATCCATGTTGCTGCAAATGGCATTATTTCGTTCTTTTTATGGCTGAGTAATATTCCATCGGATATATGTAGCACATCTTCTTTATCCATTCCTCTGTTGATGGGTTGATGGACATTTAGGTTGCTTTCATGTCTTGGCTATTGTAAATAGTGCTGCAATGAACATTGGGGTGCATGTATCTTTTCGAAGTATGGTTTTCTCCGGATATATGCCTAGGAGTGGGATTGCTGGATCATATGGTAACTCTATTTTTATTTTTTTAAGGAACCTCCATACTGTTCTCCGTAATGGTTATACCAATTTACATTCCTATCAACAGTGTAGGAGGCTTCCCTTTTCTCCACACCCTCTCAAGCATTCATTGTTTGTAAACTTTTTGATGATGGCCATTCTGACCGGTGTGGGTGATACATCATTGTAGTTTTGATTTGCATTTCTCTGATAATTAGTGATGTTGAGGATCTTTTCATGTGCTTTTTAGCCATCTGTATGTCTTCTTTGGAGAAATGTCTATTTAGATCTTCTGCCCATTTTTTGATTGGGTTGTTTGGTTTTTTTGACATAGAGTTGCATGAGTTGTTTGTATATTTTGGCGATTAATCCCTTGTTGGTTGCTTCGTTCGCAAATATTTTCTCCCATTCTGTGGGTTGTCTTTTCATTTTGTTTATGGTTTCCTTTGCTGTGCAGAAGGTTTTAAATTTAATTAGGTCCCATTGTTTTGGTTTTTATTTTCATTACTCTAGGAGGTGGATCAAAAAAGATATTGCTGTGATTTATGTCAAAGAGTGTTCTTCCTGTTTTCCTCTCAGAGTTTTATAGTGTCTGGCCTTACATTTAGGTCTTTGATCCATTTTGAGTTTATTTTGTGTATGATGTTAGAGAATGTTCTAATTTCATTCTTTTACATGTAGCTGTCCAGTTTTCCCAGCACCACTTATTGAAGAGTCTGTCTTTACTCCATTGTATATTCTTGCCTCCTTTGTCATAGATTAATTGACAGTAGGTGCGTGAGTTTGTTTTTGGGCTTTCTATCCTGTTCCATTGGTCTATATTTCTGTTTTTGAGAAAAATCTTAAAATAATATATATAAGTTAGAGAAGTCCTCTGATACCCTAAATACTCTGTTAAAAGAAATATTTATTAGGTTCTATGGCCACTAGTATGGAAAAGTGTATGGTTATAGTTAAATTCTCAATTAGGTTAGTGTGTTTATATTCAATAAACGATTTAGGTATAAAATATTATTACAGAGTGCTGTTATAAAGTGGCTGCACTAAATTCGTGTATAGTCATTACTCAGTAAATGCCTATTGAAGGAGTAATGAAATTTCCCTATTGAAGAAGAGTTACTTTTATTATATACTATTAACAAAGTTCTTCATTAACCTAAAATAAATTAGTGTGTTATGAAAGAATTTTATCTAATTGAAAATTCCTTGTACAGGCAATTATGCTTTGTATACTAGCAATTTTGATATATTTCAAATACTTGACTAAATAGAGATTTGGGGGAATTTTTAGATTATTCACTAATAAATCAGTGTGGAAAATTTACCAAATGCTTCCTGATTTTTTTTATAGTATTATCAGTACCTAAAATGTTTTTCCATTTAGATAATATTTAGTTGATATTCATTTCTTTGGGTATCACCTACATATTTGTAAAAAACTAGTTAGTAAAATAGGTAAGAACCAAAAGAAACAAGGAGAAAAAATAATTGTCTTAAGTCTGGTTTTACAAAACACATGAACTTTATTTATAGAAAAAGTCTGAGTTATTGAAACTTCTTGGGACTAAGGACAGTGACTCCTGCTCTCCTTCTAAGTTTTTTTCTGCAGAGAGACTTTAGCCTGTAGATTTGAACTGCTATTCTTAAGATTTTTGTAGTCTTTAGCATGTCTTTACACTTCAGTTTTCTCATACTATTAAAATGGAGATTTTATTTTTCTTATTTAATGCAGTCATTCTCCAGACCTTCAATCAGCCATTTGTAGATATAATTTTAATTCTTGCTCTATTTTAGTTAGGGCTTCTGAAGCCCAAATAAGATAAATAAAACGTGAAATGCATTATAAGCTTTAAAGGACTCTACAACAAATATTTGTTATGAATGGTAACAGGTGCAATATGTTCAGTTGCATTAACTGATCAAGGTCAAGTGATCATGGATGTTTGGAGAGAACTGGGTTTGAGTTTGATCTTGAATGAGAATAGGATTTTTACTGGCCGAGATAGAGGTGTTGAGTGTGGGCAACAATACAAGCCGAAGACAATAGAGATAAATTAAAGGGTCAGAATTTAAAACTCTTAAATTCAGAGTAATTTTATTTCTTATGTTAAAAAAAATACTTATAATAAAAGTCTGATGTACTGTCTAGCCTGTTATATAATCAGAATATTAATGCAAAATACCAGCACTCATTAGCTTTTCAGGTAACCTCAGCATCTCACAAGAATGCTACTGTGATTACACAAAATGTTTCCCGAGTTCCCATAGTATAACCGTCAGTAATCACATGCTTTGAAGATAGAAAAAGAAAAAATCATTTTTATGTTCAGTAATCACATGCTTTGAAGATAGAAAAAGAAAAAATCATTTTTATGTTATCTCAAAGGATGAAACAGAGGAGCCAACTATTGTAATACTCTTATTTTCCGGGCATATTTCTCCTTATTAAAAAGCTGACAGGTAAATCTACTACAATAGTTTTTTCCCCTCTGAAGTAAGTTAAGATAGAAAATATTTTATTAGTAATGATAATAGCTGTTTTTTTTATTATTGAATACTTTCTATGTGCTAGATGTTGTGTTGGTTGCTTTTAAAAGTAAGTTAAGATATGAAATTTTTTTAGTAATGATAATAGCTTTCATTTATTATTGAATGCCTTTTTTGTACCAAATATTGTGTTCGGTGCTTTAAATACAGTATCTTATTTGATCTTAAAAGCGCTTTGTAAAATAAGGTATTAAAACTCTTACTTTATAAAAGAACAAACTGAAGCTCTGAGAAGTTAATTACATAAGCCAAGAATACATAGCTATTATCAGTGACAGAGCCTGGATTTAAACTTACCCTGTCTGGTTTAAAAGCCTGGAATATTTCTAGTGTATATACTGCTTCTACTTTTAGTGTACAGTTGGGAGCATTAAAATATGATGTGCAGTTTTAAAATCCTTGTTACCCAGCCTAGTTATAGCCTAAATATCCCTATTTCCCTTGCTAATGCTCTGAATAAGGCTAAAATCCTTTAGCAAAAAGGTTATAGTTTTCAAACTAAGACTTCATTTAGGAATAAAATCCCTGTAAAAACAAAATTTTATGCAAAAGTCTAATAAATAAAATATAAAAGCAGAGTTTCTCTGTCAAACACACCCAGTGTATTCCCTATGAGGAGCCCATTAAGCTCTGGGGAAGATAATTTGAAAACCATAGTATAATACTAACTCCTTCTATTATGAACCCTTTCACATGAATGAATGAGGTTTTATCATTCAAGATTAGTAGTTTCCACTTTGTATGTAGGAATAAATGGATAATATAACCTAAAGCCATGAGTAGACCACCTCTTTGTTAGGTGGACAAAACTAACTTTTCATTGGACATTTTAAGTCGTTAAATAAACAGCTTCTAAAGTGTCTCTCTAAATTTTTGGATTTTTTTTTTTTTTTTTTAAACAAACTCACTCACTTAAGCATCTAAAGTTAATTCATTTGTGGGAACCCTGGCATATTCTTTGTGCTTTAACATTTTTTTTTTGCTTGCTCTGCCTTCTTTCATAATAGCTGTTTATATATTTCCTTATTTGAAGTTATATTTAGTATTGTCTTACATAGAAAGGTATTTTATGAATAATTTGAATATATATAGTATGTAATAGATATTTATATAGTTTCTTTATATCCCTTAACTTTTGATCACATCCATTTTTGTCATTATTTATTGTTATTTGTATGATGTGATAATTCAATTATATTACATTTAATTTCACTTCAAAGTATTTTTACTTAGTTGTAAGCAATGTTCTAAAGTCTTTAAAAATATTTTCTCACTATTTAAATCATTATAGGTATGAATGAAAGTTCATTTTTATCAAAACGTCCTTCTACTTCTGAAGTAAACAGTGTTAATCCAAAAAAGTCTAAACCCAGTGAAGGTGTTTCTGGAACAAATTCCTCAGCTGTATTTTCTTCAGTTAAATCTCTTTCAGTGACATCTCCCCAGGCTGTGCCGTCAAAAGGTAAATATGAAATGTGGCATATAAAAAAGAAATTATAGTATTTATATATGAATTATAGAAATTGTAGTACAGACTATCAGTAGTGGTTATTGAAGGTTAAAAAGTGATGAATTTTGAATCATATATATTTTGAATTTATTTTAGGTACAAATATCTCATCAAATCAATCTAAAAATGGAACACCTTTTCCAAGAGCTTGTCCAAAGTGCAATATTCATTTCAATCTTTTGGATCCTTTGAAAAATCACATGAAGGTAAAACTTTTTCAAAATTTAATTTTAAAAAGGTTTGCAAATCCCTAAAAATATTGATTGATTTGCAGTAAATAATGATTTGTTCAGATATTTAGATAAGAAATATTCTCATATTGGTATTTACATATAAGTTAGGTAAAAGTTTATATTCATAATGATTGTCTTCATATAAGATTTTTAAATTTCTGAATCATCAAATTTTAAAAATTAAGTTCATATACATTATAATGTCTGCTTATTGTATTCTAATTTTAAATGAAAATAATGCATTATTCAGAATATCTTATTTACTAGCTTATGCATACTTGAAACTTCTTAAAAATAGGCATTTTATTATGTATTTAATATTTCATATAAGTTAACAGTTCCTTTAGTTATCTTTTTTGTTCATACTAACATGTGCATGTCATATTACACAATGAAAATCTTAGTTTTACTTTAATTTCAATACTCAGACATAAACTCCAAATGATGGAGGATTTTATATGAAATAATTGTTTTAACTTAGTCCATAATATAGTTTGTGTAATTGTTATAAATTAATTTGAGCTTTTTATTGGTATAAGAAGTTCCTGAAATTAGATTTTAAGAAATTTTCAAAGTACAAATGAAATAGGAGGTTTAGGTAACACTTCACTTAAAATACTTTGGTAGAATCTTACAGTACCCTGCTGTGTCTATGGAAAGATAGCCTGTATTCCTCTTCTGTGCCCGGTATAAATGCAAGGAAGGGGGAAAGAGACAAGAAAAAAGGCAATGTAGATCATATGGAGAAAAGAAGGAAGGAGAAGGATGCAATGGTAAAGAAATATCTAAGGAAAAGTTTCAGGGATTGCTCACTGTTTCAGGGATTGACAAATCTTTTTTGAAATTCAGTATTTTACAAAAAAAGTAGAAAAAAATAAAGGAACTTTTTAATTTCAAATATAGTCTCTTTATTTAAATACAAAACTCTATTTGGTCTGTCACTACTTCTAGCTCACAGTATGTACTCCCTGATAATTGCACTTTGTGGTTTGTTCTTATATGAGAATTAACCTGTACAAGTGCTTTCAGTTTTCCTATTTATGTAATATTTTGATGAGATACCTGATGTTTTTTCATGTTTTGCATTTTGGACATAGGGAAAAAAGAAAGGGCTAAATTCTTTAGTTATCTTTAGTTATTTGAATAGGTAATAGTCATATGATTCAAAATTGAAAAGTTTACAAAGGCATACAAGTAAAAACTCTTGTCCCTGTCTCTTATTTATCTGGTTCCCAGTATGACTCTCAAAGAAAACATTTTTTATTAGTTTGTTTTCTATCCTCCCTGGTCTTCTTTCTGCATAAACAGGTGAACACAAGTGCTCTTACTTCTTTTCTGTTTTGTGTACAAGCTGTAGCACATTATATGTACTGTACCTGCTGAGACTGGCAATCATTTTCCAAAATGTAGCTTTACTTTCGAAACATATTATAGCATTGTTTGTGATTACTCATATTAGAAAGAATCACAACTTCATATAATATTCATATAATAAAACACTATGCAGCATTTTTAAAAAAGGTGGAATCTCTAGAATGATGATATGGGAAGATAGCTCTAAGATATATTATTGAACTAAGTTGAATGTAATATGAATAATTTATTATATTCCTTTATATCATAAAGAAATCTTAGAGAATAGTCACCAGATCTCGGACAGGGAAGTATAAAATTATGGAGACTTTATGTTCTAGATTATGCATTTTATACATAAATTATAATTTACAATAATAATTTCTATTTTGAAAAAAATAAGATTTTTAGATTATTTGTAAATGATTTTTTTGCTTTTATTATAGGTGAGTAGATGACTGTACCACAGAAATAATGTTTTCTTTCAATGAAGAATACCTAAAACATAATTCAAATATGCTACAATAATAAGAACAATATACTTACCTGAGACCATGTGAGACTACTAAGCTTTAAATACATTATTTCATTTAATCCTTAGAAAATTCTTTGAGATAGACATTTTTCTCATTGTTTTATAGCCAGTTAGTTGGCATAACTGGTGTTCAAACTTTTAATGGTAAAAAGCTCAAGGTCTCCCAAATACTTATTGTTATTCCCCTTTTGACAAGTGTATGGGCTATTTAACTTGAAGATAGGTACGTTATTTCTTTTTTAGGGAATTTGATATTTATCAACCAGATCTAGCTTATTAATTACATTATTTAGATTTCTGTAACTTAACTTATTTTTTTGTTTACTTGCTCTGTCATGGATTGAGAAATACCACATCTCAATCTACATCTTTCACCACCAATATATTTTTTTGGTATATTGCAATTCTGTTTTAAGATTGTTGCTATTGTTTGTGATACAGATGAATCTCTTTTATAACTGTATTGTGAATGCGTCCTTTAGCATTTTTATAAAATGTCCTTTTTTGTCTGAAAGTTTAATGCCTTTTAGGCTCACAACCCTTGTTTTCTTCTGGTTTCTATTTGCCTAGTGTATTCTTTGTTTATCCTTTTATTTTCAACCCTTCTGAGTGGCTTTGTTTTAAGTATGCCTCTTGCTTTAAGCAGAAAGTTGTGATCCTATAATGAAAATCTTTTTTGTTTCAGTAGTTGAGTTAAATTTACTTATTTTCATAGATGTGACAGGTTTATTTGATCTTGGTTCTGTCACAATTTTTTGCTAAACTCTTTTCTTCCTCTCTCTCTTTCTTTCTCTCTTTCTTTCTTTCTTTCACTATGTGGTTGCTTTACATGTATGTAATTTGGGTTTTTAGGGAAGTTGTATTTTTGTTTTACTGTTTATCCTTCTAATTTTAACGTTAATATAATTCTGGTAGTCTTCTATTCCTTTGGCTATTCTCTACTATTAAAATTGATTAAAGTAGCATTAAATTTCCTATTCTTAACCCCAACCTTACTTTCTCCTCTCCTACTGATTTTAGTCAATATTATCTTTCTGAGTGTACTATTTCTTTGTACTATTGAAAATGCTCATACCTGCACTTCTTTATTTGGTAGCTCTAAATTATATTCCTTGATGTACTGCTACCATATGTGAAGCAATCTATGAATTCTCTTGACCTCATATTTATTGTCCTTTTACCTCCTTTCAGTTTTTATTTGTTGGTTGTATCATTTTTCCATTGTCAGGGCATATGACATTTTCATTTAGTTTTCTTAACCTTATTTCTGTATTTGTTTTAATCCTTTTCCACAGTAAATATATTCAGTACTCATCACCAGTCTTTCTGTTATGGTTCCTTTGGTTATCTCTTGTTTGACTAAAGTTTATCCCATAGTAATTTCCTCAGGAAGGGCCTGGGAACAGTATTCTTTGAGTTCCTTCATGTTCAAAACAGTTTGACTATAGTCCATTCATGAAAGACAGTTTGGCCAGATATAAAGTTGGATCCCACTTTGAGGATCTTGTTGGTGTTGCTTTTGTTTTACAGTATCTAATGTTGTTGTTAAGAATTTGGGATAAGCTTGAATTATTTTGCCCTTTATAAATGATTTGCTGTTTTTGCCTGGCTGTCCAGAGGATTCTTTATTTTGAAAGACTGATAATTCTACAGTGACTTCGTTTTGAGAATTTTGGATCAATCTTTTCTGACATACAGCATGTTCTTTCAGCTTGTAAATTTGTGTCTTCCTTTATTTTAGTGTAGTTTTCTTGATTTGTATCTTTAAATTCCATACAATTGTTTTGTTATTTGGAGGGCTGGGTGTTGTCCAGTACTCATTTGTTCATTTGTTCAATGTCCTTTGTCTGGAATATTTGTGATTTTCTTCCTAATCCTTTTAGTTCTTTCTCTCTTCCCTCTTCTCCTCTCCTCTCCTCTCCTCTTCCCTCCCCTCCCCTCCCCTCCCCTTTCCTCTTTCTTTTAATTTACTTTGCTTTTCTCATTTATTTTATTTTCCAACATCTGTTCACCAGTGTACTTTTCTAATTTGTGTTTAGCTATCTGGTTTTATTTTTTTTCTCTACTTTTACTCTTGATTTTGCCACTCTTTATGTCTTCTTTTTGTCTTGCCATCTCTTCTTGCTTTTTGGTCTTCCAAATAGACACAGTTGCTTCATTAAGTTTTTTAAAATTTATGGCAAAAATTTTGGCCCCTATTTTCATCTGCATCTGCTCTAAGGTGTTTTTGTGAGAATTTTACATTTCCTCAATTTATTTTAAAGTATTTTTGTTTAGATGTAAGTCTCTATCATATTGAACAAGTCAGATTTTCTTGGGTTAGTTGTTTTGTACAAAGCTCCTTTTGGGAAGCATAGGTTGCCAGGATAATCTCACAGCCTATTAGCTGGTTTATACAACTTCTTCCTATAAGTGTAACTTGTGTGTCTGATTTTATATGTAGCATTCCTTTTCTGTTTCTCTGTACTGAATGAGGTTTGAGGAATTTCTGCCATCCTTCTTGCTCCAGCTCCTATACTTGGTTTTGCAAACAAAGAACATAGATTTGCACTTCATGATGTGTATTTCACCTTAGAATGTATGTTTTGCTGACACTTTCTAAGGTCTGTTAACATTGGGTTCTTTTGATTTCTCTGGTCTGCTTCCAGCTGCCTGTCTTCTGCCTGATCTTGCTGCTTTTGGTAGTGCTTTCATATGTTGTGGAGTCTGTGGATTCTATCTGACTTTGAGTTTTAATGAAAATTAAATTTTTGGAATTTGGTTGTTGTGGCTTTTTGGATGTATCTCACAAGGAGAAGGGAAAAATATTGACTTATGTAGGATGACCATATGGGAAGTTTTTTTTTTTTACTATTTAAAAATGGTACCCCTTCTTTGCTCTGGAAATCCCATCTAAATTTTTAGGTACTAAGAAAGCAACAGAACATGGTATGTCTATTGGGAGGAGTTAAGATTAGAATGGTGTTTAGATGTTATCTACTGTTTGTCAAATTATAGTATATGGCATTAAAGTGTTTAATATTTGCAGAATGACTAACCCAGGAAAATAAGGGATGAACCTGGGGTTACAGTGAAGGGCTAGAACCAAAAGTGTACTAGGGCTGAATAAAAGGTGACCAGTTAGTGTTGGGCCATAGCTCAGCCGTGCCATCCATCACTTGTTCTGTCTTACCATAAAACTTTAAATCTAAGCCTAGTTCTCATTTCTTAACTTGCTTTCTTGCCTTTTGGATATTTTCTGTAAGATACTTTCCTCTCAATTACTAAATCCCCCAACCTTCTTCAGTGCACCTCATCCATTCTTGGTTGTCAGTGGTTTATCATTCAGCTATTTTATAGGAATATGAAACATTGTTTAAAGGATATTGTGAATGAGATTTGCATGTTTATTTTTAAAATCTTGCTTTTCTGTAGAACAAAAAAGAAAATGGAAGAACAGCAAGCAATTTATCGTCTATTATGCATTTATGAGTATTTAGAGTAACAAACGTTTATAATGTACTAAATTAGACATTTCTGGAGAATATAAACCTTACAGCACACTCTACTGTAGATTACATAGATTATTTTGTAGATTTCAGAAGAGAATCAATTCTCAAATATGACTCAGAGTAACTCCTGCAGTCTGAAAGCCAGATTTAATGTTTGAGTAAATAAGATTATCCACATTTCTAATTAGTGAGACTATTCTGTTTTATGTCATTTTGTGCATTACAATTTTTTCCAGTTGATGTTTGAGATCATCCCTATAGTAAAACTGCAGATAAGATGAGGAATTTTGTCTATCAAATGATGTTACTGATACACATCATTTGTAGTAAGACATATATTAAATCATTTTTCTAATAGTGCTGGTGAGTTTACTCTGACTCATCCTTTTCTCCATTTGTCCTTAAAGTCAAAAACAACATTTTTAGACTTTAGCTTTCTAAAGTCCTTTGTAACAGTGTGACTTTTTAAAAAAAAATAATTTATTTATTTTATTTATTTATTTTTGGCTGTGTTGGGTCTTTGTTGCTGCAAGCGGGCTTTCTCTAGTTGCGGCGAGCGGGGGCTACTCTTTGTTGCAGTGCGTGGGCTTCTCATTGCAGTGACTTCTTCTGTTGCAGAGCACGGGCTCTAGGTGCACGGGCTTCAGTAGTTGCGGCTTGCAGGCTCAGTAGTTGTGGTGCATGGGCTTAGATGCTCCGTGGCATGTGGGATCTTCCCAGACCAGGGCTCGAACCCATGTTCCCTGCATTGGCAGGTGGATTCTTAACCACTGCGCCACCAGGGAAACCCCAGTGTGACTTTCTTAAGTTCGAGCTCTTAAATTTTATGTGTCTTAAGAAGAATCTAGAAACATAGGTAGCAAAACCTTTCTCATTTCCCTCTTTTTATCGTGGTTTCATTTCAATTGTGTTTATTCAGAGTGGTAGACTACAGAGGGTCATATTGTATTAGAGAATTAATACCCTTATCCTAATTCAGCTTATGGGTGCAACCTTAACTCCTAAGCATAAATTCTGTCACTTTTTTGTCAGTTCGTTTTATTTAGTATTTTTTTCTCCTCTCTTTTGGATCTATTTCAGATTTTTTTGTGTGTGTTGTTTTCCTCTGTAGGTTTCAGAATTGACAGGTGAACAAAATAAGTGCAATCGAAGGAAATATTATAGGTCTGTCTTGCATCAAAAGTCCAGCTTCTCATGTGACACAGAAAGTTTCACCAATAATGTAACATTTCAATATGGCAGGAGAGGAAGTGGATTTTGTTATTCTTAGAAATGGAATAGAGTTGTGTTTAGATTTTCAGACTTTCTTATGATGCTACTAATTTACGAGATGACATGTTTAGGAAGAGTTTAAGTGAGTTGGTTTATGTTGTAAAAGAATTACATAGGTGCCTTGTTAAAAAATATAGATTTCTGGGCCCTACCTCTAGACTTTGTGGCTTATTGGTCTGAAGTAGGCCCAGGAATTAGCATTTTGACAAGCACTTCTGGTTTTTCTAATGCAGGTCTTCCTTGGATAGCCCTCTGAGTAAAACTGCCTTAGAGAAATTCTAAAACTGAAAATTATGTACAATAAATTAATTATCTTGTTGGAAAAAAAAAGCTCATGTATGAAAGTATTTCACATTGGAACCAGTTTATATGACATCTTGATTTTCCAAATGAGGAACTAAATTTCCCCGTCAAATATATAAGCATTCTAGATTTCAAGATGTAACTGTTGAAGCTTTCAAGACATAACTGATGGTTCTTTATTTTTTCCCTATGCATTTTTTAGCACCTTGAGTCTAAGGAATGGCAGGTTAGCTGTGCTCAATGTCCAGTTCCAACCAGATATTATGAAATTTAGTATATATATAGTTAAACATATACATTATGGCATGTAAAACTACATTTCCTTTCTATACTCTGTCATGGCATGGATATGAACAATGTTTAGTTTTGTTAACTTAAGTGTTGTTAAATATTTACATCTGAAAAGACAAATTATAAGGAAAAGACTATTAGATCAATAGTTGAGTCCTGGTTTTAAGGTTTCTCTTTTCTTTCTTTAAAAAAAATTTTTTTTATTAAGATAATAGATGTTTATTGTTTGAGATTTTGAGAGTATGTATATGCACCACAAGCTTTTGGTGAATATTCTTCCAGATATATCACCAAGCATAGTTTTACATGGTCTGACCTTAGTTGTAAACAAAGAACCGTATTTTGGTTTCTAATTGTTTTAAGAGATAAATAAGACTTCTGTTTTTTCTCTTTCAGTACTGTTGTCCAGACATGATAAATAACTTTTTGGGACTGGCTAAAACAGAATTTTCAAGTACAGCAAATAAAAGTAAGACTGTTGATTCAGAAAAAGGAAAACTGATCATGTTAGTTAATGACTTTTATTATGGAAAACATGAAGGAGATGTCCAGGAAGAACAGAAGACTTACACAACCTTTAAGTGCTTCAGTTGCTTGAAAATTCTTAAAAATAATATTAGGTATGTTAGCACTTATTTTCATTTCTATTTGAAAATTGGAATGCTACAGATATAAATGTTGTATCTTTATCTTGCATTTTTTAATGTTATTCTAGGTAAGAGATTTTAACACTTTGCACTAAGAACAAAGACAGATTCTCTTGTTAAAAAGCTTTTGTCCTTTCTTATATTTTAGAGTTGACTCTTGGATCCAGTTAGTTGTATTTCTTTAAAATAACTTAAGAAAGGATAAACTTTATTTCAAATAAAACAAAATTAACTTCTTTTACCTATATTATCAGTGATCTAGGAATTGTCATGAGATAATTTTCATATTTAACTGCCTTTGAATTTTATTTTTTTTCACACCACAAGAAGAACCACTTATTTATGTTTTGTCCAGTTTGACCTCTTATATAATCTTGTTTAATGCTCAAATCTCTCAATTTATAATTTTTAGAACACTTACCTTGCAGGTAAAGTGATATTCTTTGGAGAAGTACCAGTTCTAGGAAACATGACTGCTTTGATTTTAAATTTTAACACCTTTAAAAATTAGAGATTTAATTGCAGTGGAATTTTGAAATTTTTACACATGTATGCTTCAAATTTTAGGAACTTACAGTAATCTTTGAGTTACATGGCATATTAGTAGCTGTCATCCTATAAAAGAGTTAGTTATAAGAATAAAATGAGAAGACATATTGATTGATATTTTTATTGGTTACATAGCTTGACATTTATATTTGGTAAGGTTTTTTACCATCATTTTATTATAAAAATGTTCAACATTCAACAAATTTAAAAATATTTTGTAATGGACACTTGTATACTTATCATCTTGATTCTATCATTAACATTTAACTGTACTTGCTTTACCATATAGCTATTCATCCTTCCTTCAAACTATTTGGGTTTTTTTATGCATTTCAAAGTAAGTTGCAGATGTCAGTGTACTTCCGTCAGTTGAGGCATGTGTGTGTGTACAAACATATATATGCATACCTTTTTATGTTTACCCTTGGTGACTGTTATTTGTAATTAGCATTCTTAGGCACCTATAGTTTACTTGTAGACCCAGCATTTATTTTATTTTCCTGTGAGTTCTTGGGTCCAAGAAGAAGCATATAGAAAAACCCTGAAATATACTGCGATAAACTCCTATAATAATTATTTTTTTATGGTAGTGCTTTATAGTTTTAAAAATTCTTTTAGATACATTATTTCATATGAGTTTTCACATTTATCTCCTTTCATCAAGTTTTAACAGCCATCAATAGCTAATGGTCCCAGTAGTTTAACAGAAGGAATATTGTACTTCGTGATATAACACTGAAACAATATTACAATAGAACTCTTTCCCCTATTTTCATATTTTTACCATTTTAATAGTAAAATACACCAGAAAAATCATGTTAATAAATATAGTAAAATGCATAGAAATACGGCTCCCCTGCATAGTTCTTTATTATTCTTAAATGTTATATATATATGATATTAGAATTTATTTCAGCAGTAGTTTTTTTTATTTTCCTTTGAGATTAACACATTAATATTAAACATATGAAAGTAAAAATTTTCTTTTTTTTGTTATTGTTTCAGAATACTAGTTACATATTTCTAGAGTGTCCTAATATCTAGAAATTTTAAGCAAGCAGCATCTGGTAACATCCAGGAATTGAGCGTTTTTGGAAATACTGATTGTTTAGTAAATGTAAACTTAATAGAAAACAACTTATAACCAAAGAAGTTGAATATGTTAGGTAATATTTTACCTTGATAGTAAAAACTGGGAGGGTAAATTGATATTTGTAGAGAATGGTAAGAAGGTGATAGCTGTAGATTTCTATTCTCTGCCCTGTCAACGTATGGTGTTTTTTTTTTCCCCTACATTGAGTGTCACCCAAAACAGGTTTATTTTATTCTGTGAATATCCTTGCAAGATGTTTGCTTTTTTTGTTTCCCTCATTTCCATCTGTTGGTTTAAGTAGTATGAGCTCCTGATGGGGGCTAATATAATAATTGAGAGAAAGCTTGCTAGTTAAGAAATTATTTTATTTAGATACATTTTAATTGCTGAAAGCTGTAAGCTGAGAGTTTAATGGCTCATGACATTTTCTCTATACACAAATATTTAGCCAAGACTAGGATTTCCTATAGGTGTTTGTAGAGCTGGTGTAAAAACCAAAGGAAGTCTAAAAGATATTTCAAAGTGTACCATAACCTGTACTAAAGAGTAGTGTTGTGCGAGGTGTGAAAAAAAATAAATGTTATAACCTTTATGATGATTGCTATCCAGATTGATGATATTATCACTTAATTTCAACATTATTTCCTGTAGTGACTCAAAGTGAGTAATTGTTAATAGTTGACCCCGTCTAAAAATTGTTATTTTGATTGAATAACTTTACTTTCAAATTCAGCAAAAAGCTTCAGTAAGCTCTTTTAAATAGGCATTCCCATTTATATTGCACTCTCTGCTGTTGAAGGTCATAGTTCCTGCTCATAAGAAGCCTTTTTAGGGAAGCTGAAATAGCAGAATGTAAAACTGAAAAATGGACGTTGCCTACAAAGGGCACAGTCTGCAAGTTAAAATGAACAGTCTTTGCTAACAGTAAACCAGTATCATTAAGTAAGACAAAAGGTTCTTGTAATTGTAGGCATTAAAATTGCTATTACATGCATTTAGAAACCAAGACACAAGTAAAAATACCAGTAATTTGTCTTTTAAGCAGCTAGAATTTATTGTATATCTTCATAGCTTAAAAGATTTCTCTCATGACTCTGTAGCTGCTTTTGGTGGTAGAGTTTCCTTCCTTTCAGTATTTTATTTATAAATGTAAGTAGTATACTTATATGGAGAAGAAACCTGCTGTTTTATCTTTAAAAAAATTTTAATAATCTGAAATCAAGAGAGCAAATTAGTGATATTTCAAATTAATAATAACTATTTATTTTAAAACAAGGGTGAAAAGATGTTTACTTAGTTACTTAATAAAAGTGATTATTTAAAGTGCACACTTTTCTAGAGGACTTTAAGACTTTAGAGATTTTATTTTCAGTAATCATATCTCTAATTTTAAGATTTAGATTCAAGTACTTATTTGTGAGATTTTTGTTTTTAAATCTGAATTTTTGCACCTGTTGACAATCATTTATAGGTTTATGAACCACATGAAACATCATTTGGAACTTGAGAAGCAGAGCAGTGAAAGCTGGGAAAACCACACCACCTGCCAGCACTGCTACCGTCAGTTTCCCACACCATTTCAACTGCAGTGTCACATTGAAAGTACACACACACCCCATGAATTTTCTAGTAAGTTATAATTTCATTTAAATATTGAGTATTGTTGATTTTAACAATGTAAACTCTGAGAAAAGTTTGTTACTGAACTCTGAACAAGTGTGTTAGAAAAATAAGAATAAGAAGATGACTTTGAAATTTGAGAGTAAAGTTGAAAAAGTTAATTTTTAACTTATATAAACTTTTAAATAAAATTAGTTACTGAAATTAAAGTCCCTCTTGTAAATAATTCACTATGGTAAATAACCTGTGCATTACATGTGGGGGACTAAATTAGAAGCCCCTCAGATCATAGTTTTCAAATATGAAATCAGTGCCCTTCTTTTAAACTTGAATAAGAAAAGTAAATACAACGGTAGTTAAAATCACAGATTTTGGAGCAAGACAGCCTGGGTTCACATCCAAGCTCTGCCTCTTAATATGTGATCTTAATGTGATCTCAGACAGGTCACTTCATATTTGAATAATGGGGATAATAAAAATACCTGCTTCATAATGTTTTGATGGGAACTGAGTGAGTTAATGTAAGTAAAGTCCTTAGAACTGGGCATGGCACACAGTTAACAACTATGCAACTGTTCACCACTACCACCACCACCAATACTACTACTATTATTATTGTTGTTGTTGATATAGGTGTACAAAATGAATTATATATGTATATATCTGATTTTGTTTATTTGCCTCAATAGGATACTTTAAAAAAAAAATTGAGGTATAATTGACATATAACATTGTATTAGTTTCAGGTGTACAACATAATGATTGAATACTTATGTGTGTATATATATCTTAAAATGGTGTAATGTCTTTTTTCCCCCACTTTTAGCCATTTGCAAAATATGTGAATTATCATTTGAAACAGAGCATATTCTTTTACAACATATGAAGGACAATCATAAACCTGGTGAAATGCCATATATTTGCCAGGTATACACATATTTTATTGTATACATCGTGTTTGTTTGGTTTGTTTGTTATCTCTTGCTTTGGGTACAAGATTTAAACCTATTAGGCCAGGCATCAGCACATTTTTTATATAAAGGGCAAGATAGTAAGTATTCAGGCTTTGAGGATCATAGATCTCCGTTACAACAAATCAACTCTGCCACTCTAGCACACAGGCAGCCATAGACAAGTGAATGAATGGATATGACTGTGTTTCAGTATAACTTTATTTATGGACACTGAAATTTGAATTTCATATAATTTTCATGTCATGAAATATATTTTATTTTTCTAACCATTTCGATAAAATTGGTTGCTAAAATTAAAGTATCTTCTGTAAATAATTTATTAGTAGGAAGTCCCTTGGCATAACTCATACATTGTTATGTAGGGTCAGCAGACAGTTGGAATTGGCCCATAGGCCATTGTTTGCCCACTCCTGTAACTAGACAAAGAAAAGCCCTGTGGCAGAAAGACAAACATGAACTTATCTTACCCTGTAGGGAAGAATGTAGGCATACAAGGGAAATACAAAATGCTTTTACTTCAGAGAACCCTACCAAATGCTTTGGGACTAGTATTTTTCCAGAATTTGGAGGAATGGGAAAGTAAGATAAAAATAAATTGTCACTTCTATAGCCTGGAGGCCATTTGTAATCTAAAGGAAGATGCTATTTTATATAGCAGAAGAACTTTATAGGACCAGAGGTGTCAGAGTTTGAAAACTCAAGTCAAGATTGGGGGTGACAGATAAAAATATCTGATAAAAATAAGGGAATCTAGTTATATTTTGGGAAGTATCCTTAAGCTTTGAAAGGTAACTCTTCTGTCTCAAAGATTATCTTTCGATGTTTGCATTAATGGGATTCTTGGTTGTGTAGGCATCAGAGCTGAATTAATAGTACAAAATATTCTTCTGAACAAGTGACCTATCATTTTTACTTTGAAATTGGATATCATTATAAGTTTTCAAGTTAAACTAAATCTTTTTTTTGTAGGTTTGCAATTATAGATCATCATCATTTTCTGATGTAGAAACTCATTTTAGAACATCCCATGAAAACACTAAGAACTTGCTATGTCCATTTTGCCTCAAAGTTATTAAAATTGCAACACCCTATATGCATCATTACATGAAGCATCAGGTGAGATTTGCCAGTTTTTATTCCTTTATGTTGTTTTAGAGAAAAGATAGATTATGACTTAGAACGTTGGTTAGATTTGTTCTGCAAGGGAAACAGCATTGTTCCAAATGACATGATTAATTTGCAATTTATGCTGAATTACCTGTGAAACTTCCACTTCTTTTCCTTTCTTCCTTTCTGGTGATGATGTGGTTCATACATGAAAATTCTGAAAGATAGCTAGAAATAGGAAACCTTGGATTGAAGGAAAAAAGAGAAGATGAGTGGAAGAATATCCAAAAGATCGGATATTTCGAGGCTAAGAATTACCTTCTGGGGAAGGTAATTATCAGGAGCAGGGGAAAAGATGAGTTTGAACTGATAAAGAAGATTGATGACTCATAATCGTGTTTTCCTCTTTCTCTTCAAACTTTATTCCCACTTTTAGCTCCCATATTATAAGAAGACATGTTGGCGTCATTGACCAGGAGTGGTCTTTTATAGCTGCCAGGGATAGAGGAAACAGTAGTGACACTTACTGCTTGATATATGAACTCTGGCAAAGAACTGTATTTAGTCCTGCTATGTAACTTTTGGGACCCAGTATTAGTGCTTATACCCATCTCTTGAACTCTGATGTTATACTTACTGGTTCTTTTCCTGAAGCAATTAAGTCATCCTTTGTTTGGGCTGAAAAGTTTAATGCAACATTGATCCTGTTCTTAAGCACTTGAAAGAACAATAACAGAGCCTTTGCCAAAACCAGAAGTCAGTGGATTTATTGAATCTGATCATGTAATCAAGTTTTGCCACCTCACTAATTAGCTCATTACATTTTCTTGTTATTGATTAAACTGGCATGTCAATTTATTCAGCATTGGTGGTCACTTTGCTTTCCATTCTAGTCATTAGATAATCATGAAATCGGCTTGTGGTTCTTCATTGGGAAAGATAATAAAAGTAGAATTTCCAAATAAATTTGGGATCACCTATGTTGTGACTGGGATGCTACCTATCCTTGAGGAGTTCTGGCAAGATCTTTCGATTCTGGGTTTCCCCAGCAATGTTCCATCAGTTGTTAATACATGTCCCCCGCCACCAATTGCTACTGGTAAATGAATTTGGTAAAGCCCTAGTTAACAAAATTAAATCATTGTTTCTTTTTTAAAACAGGATTCCTCAAAAATTTTAATATGCTAATGAACATTGTAAATCTCTAAGTAAGGATATAATATGTATTCCCCAGACTTATTTGGCTATTGGACCCTTTATTTGCTCAATATCTATTAACATTTCTTGAGGAACAGAGTTTGAGAAACACTGTTCTTGGTACTCTGTATTTCTTCTTTGGCTTTTAATTTTCAAAGGAAGAATAAAGTATAAAACAGTAGTTTTATTTCATTATGGGGCTTTTAACATCATTTTCCCCATATGCTATATTAAGCTCCAGAGTGAGATATAGATGTAGGAAGAATGATAATTATGAAGGAGATGTGTGGGCCAACTGTATGGGCTATGTGATTTTTTTTTTTAACATTTTTATTGGAGTATAATTGCTTTACAATGGTGTGTTAGTTTCTGCTTTATTACAAAGTGAATCAGTTATACATATACATATATCCCCATATCTCTTCCCTCTTGCGTCTCCCTCCCACCCTCCCTATCCCACCCTTCTAACTGGTCACAAAGCACCGAGCTAATCTCCCTGTGCTATGCGACTGCTTCCCACTAGCTATCTACTTTACATTTGGTAGTGTATATATATCCATATGTACACTACCACTCTCTCACTTTGTCCCAGCTTACCTTTCCCCCCTCCCCGTGTCCTCAAGTCCATTCTCTAGTAGGTCTGAGTCGTTATTCCTGTCTTGGCCCTAGGTTCGTCATGCCCCTTTTTTTTTTTTTCTTTTAGATTCCATATATATGTGTTAGCATACGGTATTTGTTTTTCTCTTTCTGACTTACTTCACTCTGTATGACAGACTCTAGGTCCATCCACCTCACTACAAATAACTCAATTTCATTTCTTTTTATGGCTGAGTAACATTCCATTGAATATATGTGCCACATCTTCTTTATCCATTCATCTGTCAGTGGACACTTGGGTTGATTCCATGTCCTGGCTATTGTAAATAGAGCTGCAATGAACATTTTGGTACATGTCCCTTTTTGAATTATGGTTTTCTCAGGGTATATGCCCAGTAGTGGGATTGCTGGGTCGTATGGTAGTTCTATTTGTAGTTTTTTAAGGACCCTCCATACTGTTCTCCATAGTGGCTGTATCAATTTACATTCCCACCAACAGTGTATGAGGGTTCCCATTTCTTCACACCCTCTCCAGCATTTATTGCTTCTAGATCTTTTGATGATGGCCATTCTGACCGGTGTGAGATGATACCGCATTGTAGTTTTGATTTGCATTTCTCTAATGATTAATGATGTTGATCATCCTTTCATGTGTTTGTTGGCAATCTGTATATCTTCTTTGGAGAAATGTCTATTTAGGTCTTCTGCCCGTTTTTGGATTGGGTTGTTTGTTTTTTTGATTTTGAGCTGCATGAGATGCTTGTAAATTTTGGAGATTAATCCTTTGTCAGTTGCTTCATTTCAAATATTTTCTCCCATTCGGAGGGTTGTCTTTTCGTCTTCTTTATGGTTTCCTTTGCTGTTCCAAAGCTTTTAAGTTTCATTAGGTCTCGTTTGTTTATTTTTGTTTTTATTCCCATTTCTCAACGAGGTGGGTCAAAAAGGATCTTGCTGTAATTTATGTCATAGAGTGTTCTGCCTATGTTTTCCTCAAAGAGTTTGATAGTGTCTGGCCGTACATTTAGGTCTTTAATCCATTTTGAGTTTATTTTTGTGTATGGTGTTAGGGAGTGTTCTAATTTCATTCTTTTACATGTAGCTGTCCAGTTTTTCCAGCACCACTTATTGAAGAGGCTGTCTTTTCTCCACTGTATATGCTTGCCTCCTTTATCAAAGATAAGGTGACCATAGGTGTGTGGGTTTATCTCTGGGCTTTCTATCCTGTTCCATTGATCTGTATTTCTGTTTTTGTGCCAGTACCATACTGTCTTGATTACTGTAGCTCTGTAGTATAGTCTGAAGTCTGGGAGCCTGATTCCTCCAGCTCCGTTTTTCTTTCTCAAGATTGCTTTGGCTATTCGGGGTCTTTTGTGTTTCCATACAAATTGTGAAATTGTTTGTCCTAGTTCTGTGAAAAATGCCAGTGGTAGTTTGATAGGGATTGCATTGAATCTGTAGATTGCTTTGGGTAGTATAGTCATTTTCATAATGTTGATTCTTCCAATCCAAGAACATGGTATATCTCTCCATCTATTTGTATCATCTTTAATCTCTTTCATCAGTGTCTTATAATTTTCTGCATACAGGTCTTTTGTCTCCTTAGGTAGGTTTATTCCTAGGTATTTTGTTCTTTTTGTTGCAGTGGTAAATGGGAGTGTTTTCTTAATTTCACTTTCAGATTTTTCATCATTAGTGTATAGGAATGCAAGAGATTTCTGTGCATTAATTTTGTATCCTGCTAGTTTACCAAATTCATTGATTAGCTCTAGTAGTTTTCTGGTAGCATCTTTAGGATTCTCTATGTATAGTATCATTTTATCTGCAAACAGTGATAGCTTTACTTCTTCTTTTCCGATTTGGATTCCTTTTATTTCTTTTTCTTCTCTGATTGCTGTGGCTAACACTTCCAAAACTATGTTGAATAATAGTGGTGAGAGTGGGCCACCTTGTCTTGTTCCTGATCTTCATGGATATGGTTTCAGTTTTTCACCATTGAGGACAAGGTTGGCTGTGGGTTTGTCATATATGGCCTTTATTATGTTGAGCTAAGTTCCCTCTATGCCTACTTTCTGGAGGATTTTTATCATAAATGGGTGTTGAATTTTGTCAAAAGCTTTCTCTGCATCTATTGAGATGACCATATGGTTTTCCTCCTTCAATTTGTTAATATGGTGTATCACATTGATTGATGTGCGTGTATTGAAGAATCCTTGCATTCCTGGGATAAACCCCACTTGATCATGGTGTATGATCCTTTTAATGTGCTGTTGGATTCTGTTTGCTAGTATTCTGTTGAGGATTTTTGCATCTATGTTCATCAGTGATATTGGTCTGTAGTTTTCTTTTTTTGTGACATCTTTGTCTGGTTTTGGTATCAGGGTGATGGTGGCCTTGTAGAATGAGTTTGGGAGAGTTCTTCCCTCTGCTATATTTTGGAAGAGTTTGAGAAGGATAGGTGTTAGCTCTTCTCTAAATGTTTGATAGAATTTGCCTGTGAAGCCATCTGGTCCTGGGCTTTTCTTTGTTGGAAGATTTTTAATCACAGTTTCAATTTCAGTGCTTGTGATTGGTCTGTTCCTATTTTCTGTCTCTTCCTGGTTCAGACTCAGAAGGTTGTGCATTTCTAAGAATTTGTTCATTTTTTCCAGGTTGTCCATTTTATTGGCAAAGAGTTGCTTGTAGTAATCTCTCATGATCCTTTGTATTTCTGCAGTGTCAGTTGTTACTTCCCCTCTTTCATTTCTAATTCTGTTGATTTGAGTCTTCTCCCTTTTTTTCTTGATGAGTCTGGCTAATGGTTTATCAATTTTGTTTATCTTCTCAAAGAACCAGCTTTCAGTTTTATTGATCTTTGCTATTGTTTCCTTCATTTCTTTTTCATTTATTTCTGATCTGATATTTATGATTTCTTTCCTTCTGCTAACTTTGGGTTTTTTTTGTTTTTCTTCTCTAATTCCTTTAGGTGTAAGGTTAGGTTGTTTATTTGAGATGTTTCTTGTTTCTTAAGGTAAGATTGTATTGCTATCAACTTCCCTCTTAGAACTGCTTTTGCTGCATCCCATAGGTTTTGGGTCATCGTGTTTTCATTGTTATTTTTTTCTAGGTATTTTTTGATTTCCTGTTTGATTTCTTCAGTGATATCTTGGTTATTAAGTAGTGTATTGTTTAGCCTCCATGTGTTTGTATTTTTTACAGATTTTTCCGGTAATTGATATCTAGTCTCATAGCCTTGTGGTCAGATAAGATACTTGATACGATTTCAATTTTCTTAAATTTACCAAGGCTTGACTTGTGACCCAAGATATGATCTATCCTGGAGAATTTCCCATGAGCACTTGAGAAGAAAGTGTATTCTGTTGTTTTTGGATGGAATGTCCTATAAATATCAATTAAGTCCATCTTGTTTAATGTATCATTTAAAGTTTGTGTTTCCTTATTTATTTTCATTTTGGATGATCTGTCCATTGGTGAAAGTGGGGTGTTAAAGTCCCCTACTATGATTGTGTTACTGTCAATTTCCCCTCTTATGGCTGCTAGCATTTGCCTTATGTATTGAGGTGCTCCTATGTTGGGTGCATAAATATTTACAATTGTTATATCTTCTTCTTGGATTGATCCCTTGATCATTATGTAGTGTCCTTCTTTGTCTCTTGTAATAGTCTTTGTTTTGAAGTCTATTTTGTCTGATATGAGAATTGCTACTCCAGCTTTCTTTTGATTTCCATTTGCATGGAATATCTTTTTCCATCCCCTCACTTTCAGTCTGTATGTGTCCCTCGGTCTGAAGTGGCTCTCTTGTAGACAGCATATATACGGGTCTTGTTTTTGTATCCATTCAGCCCGTCTGTGTCTTTTGGTTGAAGCATTTAATCCATTTACATTTAAGGTAATTATTGATATGTATGTTCCTATTACCATTTTCTTAATTGTTTTGGGTTTGTTATTGTAGGTCTTTTCCTTCTCTTGTTTCCTGCCTAGAAAAGTTCCTGTAGCATTTCTTGTAAAGCTGGTTTGGTTGTGCTGAATTCTCTTAACTTTTACTTGTCTGTAAAGGTTTCAATTTCTCTGTCAAATCTGAATGAGATCCTTGCTGGATAGAGTAATCTTGGTTATAGGTTTTTCCCTTTCATCACTTTAAATATGCCCTGTCACTCCCTTTTGGCTTGCAGAGTTTCTGCTGAAAGATCAGCTGTTAACCTTATGGGAATTCGCTTGTATGTTATTTGTTGTATTTCCCTTGCTGCTTTTAATATTTTGTCTTTGTATTTAATTTTTGATAGTTTGATTAGTATGTGTCTTGGCGTGTTTCTCCTTGGATTTATCCTGTATGGGACTCTCTGTGCTTCCTGGACTTGATTAACTATTTCCTTACCCATATTAGGGAAGTTTTCAACTATAATCTCTTCAAATATTTTCTCAGTCCCTTTCTTTTTCTCTTCTTCTTCTGGGACCCCTATAATTCGAATGTTGGTGTGTTTAATGTTGTCCCAGAGGTCTCTGAGACTATCCTCAGTTCTTTTCATTCTTTTTTCTTTATTCTGCTCTGCAGTAGTTATTTTCACTATTTTATCTTCCAGGTCACTTATCCGTTCTTCTGCCTTAGCTATTCTGCTATTGATCCATTCTAGAGAATTTTTAATTTCATTTATTGTGTTGTTCATGATTGTTTGTTTGCTCTTTAGTTATTCTAGGTCCTTGTTAAACGTTTTTTCCATTTTGTCTATTCTATTTCCAAGATTTCGGATCATCTGTACTATCATTATTCTGAATTCTTTTTCAGGTAGACTGCCTATTTCCTCTTCATTTGTTAGGTCTGGTGGGTTTTTACCTTGCTTTTTCACCTGCTGTGTGTTTCTTTGTCTTCTTTTTTTGCTTAACTTACTGTGTTTGGGGTCTCCTTTTCACAAGCTGCAGGTTCGTAGTTCCCGTTGTTTTTGGTGTCTGCCCCTAGTGGCTAAGGTTGGTTCAGTGGGTTGTGTAGGCTTCCTGGTGGAGGGGACTAGTGCCTGTGTTCTGGTGGATGAGGCTGGATCTTGTCTTTCTGGTGGCAGGTCCACGTCTGATGGTGTGTTTTGGGGTGTCTGTGACCTTATTATGATTTTAGGCAGCCTCTCTGCTAATGGATGGGGTTGTGTTCCTGTCTTGCTAGTTGTTTGGCATAGGGTGTCCAGCACTGTAGCTTGCTGGTCGTTGAGTGGAGCTTGGTCTTGGCGTTGAGTTGGAGATATCTGGGAGATTTTTGCCGTTTGATATTACGTGGAGCTGTGAGGTCTCTGTTGGACCAATGTCCTGAACTTGGCTCTCCCCCCTCAGAGGCACAGCCCTGACACCTGGCTGGAGCACCAGGAGCCTGTCATCCACACGGCTCAGAATAAAAGGGAGAAAAAAGGAAAGAAAGAAAGAAAAAGATAAAATAAAATAGAATAAAAAAGTTATTAAAGTAAAAAACAAAAAGTAATTATTAAAAACATTTTTTAAAGTAATTAAAAAAGAAAGAAAGAAAGAAGAGAATGACCAAACCAGAAAACAAATCCACCAATGATAACAAGCGCTGAAAGCTATACTAAAAAAAAAAAAAAACCGACAGACAGAATCCTAGGACAAATGATTAAAGCAAAACTATATAGACAAAAGCACACACAGAAGCATATGCATACACACTCACAAAAAGAGAAAAAGGGAAAAAAAATATATCGTTGCTCCCAAATTCCACCTCCTCAATTTGGGATGATTTGTTGTCTATTCAGGTATTCCACAGATGCAGGGTACATCTAGTTGATTGTGGAGATTTAATCCACTGCTCCTGGGGTGCTGGGAGAAATTTCCCTTTCTCTTCTTTGTTCACACAGCTCCTGGGCTTCAGCTTTGGATTTGGCCTCGCCTCAGCGTGTAGGTCCCCTGAGGGCATGTAGGTCCCCTTAGGGCGTCTGTTCTTCTGCTCAGACAGGATGGGGTTAAAGGAGCAGCTGATTCGGGGGCTCTGGCTCACTCAGGCCGGAGGGAGGGAGGGGTACGGAGTGTGGGGCGAGCCTGCGGCGGCAGAGGCTAGCATGACGTTGCACCAGCCTGAGGCTAGCCGTGTATTCTCCTGGGGAAGTTGTCCCTGGATCACGAGATCCTGGCAGTGGCGGGCTGCACAGGCTCCCAGGAGGGGAGGTGTGGATAGTGACCTGTGCTTGCACACAGGCTTCTTGGTGGCTGCAGCAGCAGCCTTAGCGTCCCATGCCTGTCTCTGGGGTCCGCGCTGATAGCCGCGGCTCGCCCGTCTCTGGAGCTCCTTTAAGCGACGCTCTTAATCCCCTCTCCTCGCGCACCAGGAAACAAAGAGGCAAGAAAAAGTCTCTTGCCTCTTCAGCAGTTCCAGACCTTTTCCCGGACTCCCTCCTGGCTAGCCGTGGCGCACTAGCCCCCTTCAGGCTGTGTTCACGCAGCCAACCCCAGTCCTCTCCCTGGGATCTGACCTCTGAAGCCCGAGCCTCAGCTCCCAGCCCCCGCCCGCCCCGGCAGGTGAGCAGACAAGCCTCTCGGGCTGGTGAGTGCTGGTCGGCACCGATCCTCTGTGTGGGAATCTCTCCGCTTTGCCCTCCGCACCCCTGTGGCTGTGCTCTCCTCCGTGGCTCCGAAGCTTTCCCCCTCCGCCACCCGCTGTCTCCGCCCGCGAAGGGGCTTCCTAGTGTGTGGAGACCTTTCTTCCTAACAACTCCCTCCCACTGGCGCAGGTCCCGTCCCTATTCGTTTTTTTTTTTTTTTAATTTTTTTTTAAAATTTATTTATTTATTTTTGGCTGTGTTGTGTCTTCGTTTCTGTGCAAGAGCTTTCTCCAGGTGTGGCGAGTGGGGGCCACTCTTCATTGTGGTGTGTGGGCCTCTCACTGTCGCGGCCTCTCTCGTTGCAGAGCACAGGCTCCAGATGCGCAGGCTCAGTAGTTGTGGCTCACGGGCTTAGTTGCTCCGCGGCATGTGGGATCTTCCCAGAGCAGGGATCGAACCCGTGTCCCCTGCATTGGCAGGCAGATTCCCAACCACTGCGCCACCAGGGAAGCCCTCGTCCGTATTCTTTTGTCTGTGTTTTTTCTTTTCTTTCTTTTGCCCTACCCAGGTACGTGGGGAGTTTCTTGCCTTTTGGGAGGTCTGAGGTCTTTTGCCAGCTTTCAGTAGGTGTTCTGTAGGAGTTGTTCCACATGTAGATGTATTTCTGATGTATTTGGGGGTAGGAAGGTGATCTCCACGTCTTACTCTCCCGCCATCTTGAAGCTCCTCCCTAGCTATGTGATTTTTAATCAGTTTTTATACCCTGAGTTTTATGTCTTCATTTGCCATGCGTGTCCAATTTTCTTTTTTGTTTATTTGGAACACCTAGGAGGTAGACAGCCAGCAGTTAAGAGGGGAAAATCTATCAGTAAGAAGGATCATCATGCATCCTTCAAGAAATTTACAATTTGTATGATTATTTACAAAAGACTGGAAAATTATAGCTGAGCAAAAACTCGTAACTGACATGACATTATTAGAGCAATATGAGATAATAAGAATTGTTGACTCTGTGGCTCATTTTATTGTTTTAGAAGACTTTGGTTGTAACTTTTGTTTAAAACAATGTATTGTTAGGTCTTGGGTGATTTTAGAGCTAACAATCTAGTTGTTATGACTTTTAAGAAATAGTGAAAGTGATTTTGGATGTGTTAAATATGTTCATTAGATCTTTAATAAAAATAGTAAGCAGTTAACATATGCAGTCATTTACCTTATGACAGCAACAGGTGCTTTACATGCATTATCTTGTTGAATCCTCACAATCACACTTAGAGATGAGGAAACAAAGTTTTGGAGAAAGTAAGTTGCTCCATGTCACATTACCTAATAAAAAGCAGAGTTAAAATTTGATTTCTGAGCCCAGCCTTTTATTGTTCTACCACAGAGTCAGATTTCATTTTGGTATTATTAGGTCTAAGGTCAGAAATTACATGTAGTCAGTATTACCCTAAACAGTGTAGTATGCTTATCCAAAATTCAACACAGACAATTATTTCTCTACCCTTGGAATAAATCACTACTTCTTTGGTTGAACATCATGTTATTAAAAAATGTACCGTGTCTTTATCACCTTTTGCACATTTAAATGCATACATACACAAGAGAAATGTGCAAGACTTGTGTCCAACTAAGGGAATAGTAGATTAATGTATTCTATCTCAGGATTCTGTATGTATTTTCATTGAATGGAATGGCAGACATTTTGAAGAAGTTAAATTGTACCTGCTGCTCATATGCACTTTCTGTCAGTCTCTTGCTTTCTGCCTTACTGTCCATTTATTTAACAAATATTTATTGAGTGCCTTACTAGTGCCAGAGACTGTTTTAGGTATTACATAGCAGTGAACAAAACAAAGTTTGTATCCTCTGGAATTTGGATTATAGTGGAGAAAAATAATAAATATATGTTTGAAGGTATATGCGTACTGGTTGGAAATAAGTACTGTAGAAGGAAAATGTGGAGGATAAGGAGTACCTAGGATTGGGGAGATGTTGGGAGTGGAGGGGTGAAGTGGTTGCTGTCTTGTATATATAGTGGCCAAAAACGGGCCTCTCTGAAGGACATAAAGGAGTAAGCTGTGAGGAAATTTGGGGGAAGTAACATTATATCGGGAGTGAAGTGAGTGTGTACCTGGGGCACTCAACATCACAGAGGCCAGTTGTGGCTGGAGCAGAGTAAAGTAATAAGAGGAAAAGTAGTAGGAAGTAAGGTTGTAGCAATAGAATGCAGGCCAATTCATATAGAGCCTTGTAAACCAGAATCAGGACTTTGGAAAACCATCAGCATTTTAAGCATGTGAAAGATCTGCCATGTTTTAAGATCATTGGCAGCTGTGAGGAGACTAGACCATAGGGAAGAAAGAACATGAAAGGGAGAACATAGGAGGTTATTATTAGTCAAGTTGAGTGTCTTGGACAAGTATGGTAGCAGTGGTTGAAGGTAATAAGTGGAAATATTATGACAGTTTTTGAAGGTAGAGCTGACAGCTTTTAGTAATGGGTTAGATATGGGATGTGAGAGTGACCAAGCTTTTTGTCCTAAGCAGCTGCAAGAGTGGAATTTTCACATACTGTCATATGGTGAAGACTGAGGAAAGAACATATTTTGGGGGGCAGGGAGGTAGGGAAGAAATCCAGAATTCAGTTTTGTCCATGTTGGTTTGAGATGCATATTAGACATCAAGTAGTGATATCAAGTAGGTAGTTGGATAGATGATATTTAAAGCCGTGAAATGAAAAGGTAACCTAGGGAGGGATTATAGATAGAGAAAAGATTTCTGGGTACTGGATTCTGGAGAACTTTTTTTCTGTCCTTTTGACTTGGTATCTGTTTCTTGCCCACGTTTTCTCTTTTTCTTCCTCTTCTTTGAGCAAATATGAGTGAATTTAAGTTGCCTGTACCTCCAAGAATGCATCACACTTCTAAAATAGTCTTAAGATGCACCTAAAATACAATACAAACATATTATATTTATATATTGCTTTGAACTTTGTAAAGAACTTTAATTTATGAAATGCCTGCTGTGTGCCAGTACTGTGCTGGTTACTTCCCAGTGTATTATCTGTTCGAATTTTATAAATGATTGATTGTATTTAAATGGAAATAGTGCTGTATCTGGCAGATCGTAGCTTTAGAGAAAACATTCTTTTGTATTTATATGTTGTTTCAGTTTATATATATGTTTGCATATACATATATAATTTTTAAATTAATGAGAGCATAAATATCAATATTGTATAGTAGAAAGAACACTAGATTAGGTGACTGGCAATTGTCACTGAATAGCTATGGTACAGTGATTTGGATTTTTCTTGGGTCCTGTTTCCCATCTTTGGAATAATAACAGGATTAAGTTTGAGGAGGGACTCAGTCAAGGGGAATCAGCCAGTAAGTAGATTGGGAATAGTTGTTTTTATTTATGCTTCCATATCCACACTGTCCAGTGTTGTAGCCACTAGCCGTATGTGGCTATTTAAACTTAAATTAATTAAAATTAAATAAAATTTAAAATTTGTTTGCTCAGTTGCACTTCGCATATTTCAGGTGCTCATTAACCACATATGTCTAGTTGCTACTGTATTGGGCAGTGCAGCTCTAGAACATTTTCATCATTGAAGAAAGTTTTATTAGACAACACTGCTTTATACAACCATTGCTATAACAACTTTCTTTGAAATCTGTGGTTGGCTATTTGAATTTATTTTTCCAGCTTGTCAACCAACTAGAAATAGCAAAAGTTAAAAAGAATTTACTCTTTTATAGGATAAAAATATAGTATAGTTCATTATCACAGTATCATGTGTCTAAGTACTTTAAAATTATAATGAAAAGAGCTTTCATAGCACTATTGAGAGAACTTTCATTAGAATCTATTGATGCAACTTTCATGTTCAATTTCTGGATAGTAACAGACATTTTTGAAACCTAGATACTAATGCAAAGAATGTTTTAAAAAATAAAATAATATTTTGCTATTATATATGATAAGAGATGTAAAATACTAGTTTTAAAATTAGTATCATTAAAATTAAATCAGAAAAAAAAAAAAAAAAAAAAAATTAAATCAGAGCAGTTTCAGGACACAATATTTGTGGTTGTAGAAATTATTTTTCTTCACTTTTTCTGTTTTCTAAACAGAAAAAAGGAATACATCGTTGTACAAAATGCAGACTACAGTTTTTAACATGCAAAGAGAAAATGGATCACAAGACTCAGCATCATCGGACATTTATAAAACCTAAACAGCTAGAAGGATTGCCTCCGGGAACAAAAGTGAGTTCAAATATGTTGCATTTTAACATTTTGTATGATAATAGACATTAACTCCTGCCTGGTTTTATTTATTGAATATAATACTTTAAAAATGATTTCTGATTTAATTAAGACTTTAATTTTAGGTTTTACCATTCCTGTGTTTAGGAATAAAACTTCTAACCATTGCCTTTTGGTCAATAGTGTGTGCAACTTTAGAGTGGTATTCCTTTGTAAAAAGTGTAACTAGATTAACTGTTCGAGGGTCAGTGGGTTATGTCAATGTTACGTAGGCTATTTTGGAGCTATTCCAGTTGGCAGTGTATATGTCATTTTTATCTGTTAAACTGTAAGATGCTTGAGATCAGGAATCATGTTTTATTTATCTTTGTGTCCTCAGCATCTGGTATATAGTGCCTTGAATGCTGTAGGTTCTCAGATGTTTATTGAAATTGTTATTACTGAGTCTACTCTCAGAGAAGCAAGTTCTGCTGCTGGATAGCATTATGTTTTAAGTGAGCAAACACATGTCTGACTGCATACTGATGATTGTAATTTACTTTTCCCTTTTTGCCTTATATACCTCTGTTTTTTCTGACTTCTTTATACACAGTCAGCTCTTGAATATTTGCTCCAGTGGAGGGAAACAGAGGCATGGATAATCCAAAGTGAAATAATCCCCAAAACATTTATATTTGGCTTTGGGTTCTTACCTTTGAATGTGGGTATGTCTGTTATTTGAATTAACTAAAACAATATAAAGCCATGCTCTGAAGACCTAGAGCAAGAGAAGCTATCCAGCATCCTTCCCTGCAATCCATTCATTCCATGCTGGGACTAGACATGCAGAACACTAATGTAAGCAGTGCAGTCCTCTCTCATATTTTCCCTTAATAATAATAATAATAATAATAATGATACTAAATGTTTTTATAGCACCTTAGAATTAGGCTTTTGGTATGCTTATTCATATATTCTATTATTTAATCCATATAGTAAGCCAGTGAGGTAGATGAGGGAAGTATTGTCCCTTATTATAGATAAAGAAGCTTAGAGAGGATGTTACTTATTCAAGGTCACATGGCTAGAAAGGAGTAGTTTAGCTTTAACCTCAGGTCTTTTGATTCCTAGTCCAATGCCTTTGTATGATACTAAAGCTCATGTTTTTCATGGTACTTCCTCATAGGCTGTTCCTCAAATACATGGGGGGTGTATAGTCAAATGATTAATGAGAAAGTTGGTAGGCAGTTGTGTTTTTCATTGTCAAGCAGCAAATTTAATTTCTTAATACCAAATGTTAAGTCTTGTATTAGCTTCCTTTAAGGAAATTCTAAGTATTATTAAGCTCGCCATGCAGTATAGTGAATTGATATAACCCCTCACATAACCTTTGTAAACATAAATCCTGCCCAATGAGCCCCTGGAAAGAAGTCACATTTACTGTAGATCTGTTTGTTTTATAGTTGTCGAAGGATGACACAGTCCTTTCTAGGCTTTGAGATTTAAATTTTGACCTCTGTGTTTGTGAATTTTTAGTTATATCAGAGCATAGAAATAGCTATGGAATGTGCTCTTTTAATATTCATATAATTTGCTTTAACTGCTAATTATCATTAATAACTCTTAACATATAATTGATATCAGTACAAAAATGTAAGATTACAAGTGAGTAAATATCAAGTTTAATTTCATTTAATTGATATGAACATTTAGAATAAATGGAAGACTTACCCAGTTACAGTTTATACTTGCCCTTTCCAAAAACTTGATGTTTAACTTTTTGTTATGCAGTGATATTTTAACAGTAATGCAGTGATTAATTTTCTAAAGCAAATATTATCTTCATTTTTGTAGGTTACTATTCGAGCTTCAGTTGGCCCTCTTCAATCAGGATCTTCAACTACACCTACCATTAGTGCAAGCACTTCTACCCTTCAGCTCTCACCTCCAAGGACTAAAAATATAACTGCTAAAAATCCCACAAAATCTAACACAAGTAAACCTAATATAACTAAATCCATTGCAAGTAAACCTAATGCAAGTAAGCCTAATGGAAGTAAATCTAAATACAAATCAAAAATATCTAATATGCAAAAGAAACAAAGCACATTGGCTAGTAGCAATAAAAAAAGTAAAGTCAATACAGCGTTGAGGAATTTAAGGTAATCTTTTATTCTTGATACACAATACTAATTTAATCTTACGTATAAAAACTTTATTTAATATAAATTTACCCTATTACACAACTCTTTTGTACATTTATACACTGTCACTTAAGGCCAAGCAAATAATAAAAAATATTTTTTACAACAGTTGAACAGTACTTGAATTACTGTTTTTCTATAATATTCACTTATTACACTGGTGTTTTATGTTGTGCTTATATCTTGTGAAGTTTGAATTGGTTAATTTAACCAATTGGTTAATCCCTTTATTCCAGTAAGAAACATTAGTTGATATTAGATTTTTTATACTTATTCTAGCTGCTGTTCCATAGCAAATTTTTCAAATTATAAGTCTCTGTTTGAAGATGTTAATTTAAACACCTTAGCTTTAATTAACAACATTAATAAGGCAGTCCCTTATTGTTTTTGTTTTAAAATATATTTTTATCATTTTCTTTATATCTCTATAAGGTATCGTCGGGGAGTTCACAAGTGCATTGAGTGTTGTTCTGAAATAAAAGATTTTGCAAACCATTTTCCTACATATGTCCACTGTAGTTTTTGCAGATACAACACTAGCTGTAGCAAAGCCTATGTGAATCATATGATGAGGTAAGATGAGTTAAACATCTATAATTACCAATTAAAATTACAGTTCAGCAAGTTTGTTTTTGAAAACAGTTATCCTATTAGAAGTAAGTTTTCCTCTTCTAAGAAAACTTCTAAGATGATTCCTGGTACTATTTTTCGGCATAGTAATTCATGAAGTTCCTGGAAACTCGAATTGTAAGAACAGTTAGACTAATGAAATTAGGATAGGTTTGTTAGGGAAAATAGTTTTTCTATGGGAATTTTTTTTCCTATAGAACTTTCAAACATGGTTACTACCAAAGACAGAAAAGTAAATGTTTTAAGTATATTTATGAAACAAATACATGTAATCTCATGAGTGTTATTCTCTTCAAAGCAGTCACTTTGAGAGATTCCAGGGTTTTCAGTGATGTTAGAAACTTTATTGAGTCTGTTTCTCTCTCTTTCTCTTTTTCTCTGTAATCCATCTGTCTGTCCATCCATCAAGCCATCTCTCCTTGCATTCATTCAGTGAAATGAGAGACTATTTCAGTCATGATGCCATTGTTGGAATTATTTTTCTTTAATTCATTCAACTTAGATAATTTGAGTATTTTATGCAGAGAAAGCCTTCATAGCCTATGTTATCTTCATTTGTATCTCATTAGTTGGGGCATCCTTCAGGATGGATTTTTATTTTTTTTAAAATAGTCAAAAATTGGGACTTCCCTGGCAGTCCAGTGGTTAAGACTCTGCGCTTCCAGTGCAGGGGGCGTGAGTTCCATCCCTGGTCAGGGAACTAAGATCCCACATGCCACGTGGCATGGCAAAAAAAGAAAGAAAGAAAGAAATAGTAACGACAGATTATGAGAATAAAACATTTTAAAAATAAATAAATAAAATGTTAAAAAATAGTCAAAAGTTGTTCAGATATAAGCCAGTTAGGTTGATTATTCAAAGTGAGGTTCCATTTTTTCAAAAGTTAGAATTAGAATATAATTAATAAAAGTGATTTTCTTATAGATCACAACATGACCTCTGTGTTACTTTCTGGTCATTATCAGGTACTCCTTTCAAGGACTGTCCCACGTTTCTTGATGGCTCCAGCACCTCTCTGACAGTTTTTTAACCCCCTTGATGACTAGCCTGACATTATGGTAATTTGACTTCTTTAGTGCCAGTGCTTTACATCAACTTTAAACTTGTTGTACCCCCTTTCTTACCACAGTACTATTTTAATCTTGTCATATATACTGTTCATTTCTTTTGAATTCCCATTTCCCAATGACTTTCTGAGCTTTGAGTTCTTTTTCCAGTCCAGCAGCACCTATCTAACTACAGTCATCCTCACCCTCAGGGTCATCTGTTTTGATTGCTGCTTTGTTTTTGTTCTAGAATCCTTTACACATTTAGTCATGCTCACCTGGCATAAAGGCCAAAGACTTGACCATCTTCTTCTTCTGAACTTTATGCTCAATTCTAGACCCCCAAATAGTGCTTGATTCAGTCAGCTCTGACTCATGATCTTTAACTTGAGTTGGGTCCTATCTTTTTATTTTTAAATACTTCTTTATTCTTACCTGATTAAACATTTTTTTGGTACTCTAAAGATTTTATTTCGGCTTCTCTTAGTTATTATTAACATGGCCTACAAATACTCAGTTGGATGTCATCCTTTTAATTAATCTTTTCAGCGTCAAATTTTTTTCCTGTTACATTTATCCAGGCATTAACCTCAGAAATCAAACATGTTCTACTTCTCCAAAGTTAACCCTGCCCCTTATCTCCTCTAGTTCTTCCACAACTTCATTCAGTTAATTTGCAACTTCATCTCTTCTGTCTACCAGGTTCCTTCTGCTTACAGATGATTTCAGGTATTTTTTTTAAGATGAGGGAGACTTGTCCTTACTGCCTACTTTCCTTATCTCTTGTCTTCTTATTACCATGAACATTTGTAAAAAGTATTTGTTACTAGCATATTCGTGATTCATTTCTTTACCTTTTAATTTGAGTATCATCCTCACCTACCAACTAACACTGCCCCTTTAAAGATTATCTGTCAAGTACTGGTCCCCGTATTTATTCACTTTTTTTCAGTCTTACTACTCTATGACTTCTTTAGAGTCATTGTTGTCACTCACTTTTGAAACTGTTCCCCTCAGCTTGTGTTTAACCGTTACCACTATTTTTCTTCTTCCTTTTTGCCTACTCCTATTCATTGCCTTTTCTTCCTTCAGCTCTTCTCGCCTCCTTGCATTTCCTTTCTTTGTAATGTAACCACTGTCACTTTTACCTTTCAACTTTGAATCTTCCAGTTTCATTCCTTAGTTTTCCTGAGATCTAACTCTGTGTTTCTAATTATTTTGTGTGTTTTTTTTTTTTTTTTTTACCTTTGACTCATTGGCATCTAAAAAGAACCTAAATAAACCAAACATTATCATCTTTCCAGAATTCACTTTACTATCATCCAAATACTCTTTCAGGGCATCATTTGTGTGAATGTGGAATACCAGCTGGAAAAAAATTCACTGTTGCAAGTATCTTAAGCTTGTGAAGTTCTCTTGATCTGCCACTGTGCATCGTGGCTTCCTGAGACAACACCTTCTGCATTCTGCCTCTCTGCCTCCCACCTACTACAGTGGACTACACCTATAATCCATTTCCTCTAAACCAGGCCCCGGCCATCCTTTCCCAAGTGTACTTCTGTGTGGAATGTCTCTTGTGCTTTGACAAATGTATGGCTCCCCAAATGCGGCTTTAATTCTGCCCTTAGTTTATAGGGGATCAAGTCGGAAAATACTTTGTGTTTTCCTAAGCCAAAGGTCATTCTACTCTTCCCTCTCCCATTTATCGTAGGCTTCTCATTTGTCCTATAAAACCTCCAAATCCATTCTATTCTAAAACATTCCCAATTAGCCCAGCTCCCTTCTACCCTTATCCCAATTCCCAGTGAGCCCCAACCCTGCACTTCATTGTCAGGACACACAGTCTTACTCATGGTTAGCCTCATGTGGAACTGAAAACTTCCATTGCCACTCTTAGGGTTTGGTAGATCACTTTTCCTTTTTCTCTACTTCATATGTACCCTTGACTCACTCACTGCCTTAGATATCTCCCATTGAATGGCCCAACCACTACTTCTTCCCAGTGTGAATTCTTGTTACAGGCTTGAGTTTTATATGTACAGAAACTTCATTTTCTCCAGAGGATGAGTCCCTTCAATCCCTATCCTATACTACCTCTGTACTCTCAATTGGTCTTTTCTCCTCCAGTCTCAGACTGCTCTTCTCCAGAATAAACTTTCTGCCATACTCATTTTTGACAGTGGCTTTTCCTTATTCTTTGTTAGTCCCTGGAATGCCCCTGTCCTTCCTTTCACTTTACCTTCTTTGAAGTGTCTGATCACCACAACCACTCACAGGGATCATTCCTCGCTTTCAGTTGTGTGCCATTCATCTGTTCTGCCTTTTTTTTTTTTTTTTAAATGTGCAGCAGGAGGCTTTTTTTTAAAAATTATTATTTATTTATTTATTTATTTATTTTTGACTGTGTTGGGTCTTCGTTTCTGTGCGAGGGCTTTCTCTAGTTGTGGCAAGTGGGGGCCACTCTTCATCGCGGTGCGCGGGCCTCTCACTATCGCGGCCTCTTGTTGCAGAGCACAGGCTCCAGACACGCAGGCTCAGTAGTTGTGGCTCACGGGCTTAGTTGCTCCGCGGCATGTGTGATCTTCCCAGACCAGGGCTCGAACCCGTGTCCCCTGCATTGGCAGGCAGATTCTCAACCACTGCGCCACCAGGGAAGCCCCCTGTTCTGCCTTTTGTTATGTTTGTTTGTATCTGTATTATCTCCTTGAGAAGAAGGGGCTCTTTGTATTTACCATGTCACCTAGCACATTACAAACAGCAAGTGAGAGTCATTATTGTAATTATAAAAGAAAGCCTTTAAATAAAATCTCGAAAGAGGATATTAAAAAATCTTACGCAGTTGGAGTATTTTTGGAATAAGACTCTTACAAAGAAGAGCATCATTAAACATATAATTTTTAAGTGATTTTTTTAAAAAGTAGCATTATTTGGGTTTGGTTGTTTAAATTATTGAACCCTGTTTGCTTATAGCTTTTAGGTAGCAGTAGAAGTCACCTGAAAAAATGCAAATGCATTACTGTGTAATATTGCTATTATTCTTCAACATTATGTATAAGAAAGAAGGCTTTTTTCTCTACGTGTAATAGAATTAAGGTAACAGCCATAAGTACCTAATATCTCTATTTCTAGCAGAGCTTACTGTTTGCTAAGAAGTGTGGTAAGCTGGTGGTGAAGAATCTGACAAATCTGGATTTGAAACCAAGTTTCACCATTTATTTATTACATGTGTAAATTTGGGCAAATTACTTAACTGATTCCCATTTTCCTTTTCTTGAAGAGAAAGTTACTGTGATTATTAGAGGAAATGTACTTAAAGTGCTTAATAAAATGATTTGCACTTAGGAGAAATTCAAGTAATTATAGGTATTATTTCTAAATTGTCATTATTCGGTATCGTAAAGTCCTTGCCTTTAATTTTCACAATTTAGTAGGAGAGATATATTTACCTAGCTTAATGTGATAAACAAATGACTGTGAGAGCCCAGAGAAGGTAAGGATGAATTCTTTAAACAAGAAATGAGAAGGTATTGTATAGATGACATTTCATTTCGGCTTTGAAGGATGATTTAAAAATTTTCCAAGGAAAAAGAAAGCTGGTATAACAATTTGTTCCTATATAATAATAAGACAGATTACTGAATTAATTTTTATAGGATATGCTTTAGTTGATTATATATTTTATATAGATTTATTGGCACTAAATAATAGTCATTAGAAGAACAGTTAAGATTATTGTGATGGCATCATAAATGGTCTTCTGTCCACAACCCACCCCTTCAGCCTTTTTCCATTTCTTCCTTCCTTTTGTTACTAATATCTGGTCAGGATATTTTTTGGCCTAAAATCCTTTACCTTCCTAATATTAATAGATGAAGTTCATATTTTCTGGAGAATGTAAGACCTTTTAATATCTAATTCCTAACTACTTTTCCAAGAGCCTTCAACTCTTATTTTCTTTGCTTTGACTGGAGTAAGTCAGTATATGGACCTTCCTAACTGAAATGTACTACTACTTGTTAGCTGACTTCTCCATTTACCTGCAGCTTTCCCTCATGCAACCACAAAACTGTGTGTGTGTCACTGTTGATGTTTATCCTGTGATAATGAATATGTATTCACTTGTTTAGCAAATGTTTATTAGGCGTTTATTCTGTGCCAGATGCTTTTTGACCACCTCCCCCCCCAAACCCTGGACCATGAACTCTAAGGCAGACAACCTGCTTTATTGTATCATCAACCTCTAGTCTGGTGTCTTAATAGTAGGCATACTGTCGATATTGTTGGATCCTTTGTATTTCTTCAGAGGTAAACTTTTTACTTATATCAAAGCAAGATGGTCAAAGGGAGATTTTTTTGCCTCTAGTCTTATTGAGGTATAATTTATATACAGTAAAATTCATCTATTTTTAGAGAATAGCTTAATGAGTTTTGATAATTATGTATATATAGTCTAAGTAGATGGTGAATTTTCAAAACCTAGATTTTAATGTTATGTTTTACTGTATCGTAATAAAAATCTTAACCTTTTTTTTCCTTTCTTAGATTATTTCCCTATTGTTATTTACTTTACACAGGTCTAATAGGAAGTAGAAAGGTAGTTTTTTTTCCCCTCTTTATTGGTGAGCTGCAGATCCACTTTTCCATTCCTATAATACACAAAACTAGAAGAATGGAGTTTGTGTAATAAATATAAATAAAATGACAGTATAAGTCTTTTTTTTATAGATAGGGAACTCTAAATTAAAACTGGATTCAGACAACTAAAATTTTAAAAGTACTAACACTTTAATAAGGTACAAGTTATAGACAGAAATGGAAGCCATCAAAAGACCCTAAAACGTAATTTTTTCCTCTCCTCTTACCAAATAAAGAAACCGGAACAGTCTGTTTGAGAAGGAAGAAAGAGCTTTTAAAAGTTACTTTGAAATCTCATTTAAAAAAATAATTTACTTGGTTCACATTATTTGGGAATCAGATAAAATCTTGGACACACTCTGAGGAAATACAGTTATGTGCACAAATTTTTACATATAATTTCAGTGGTTCCCAACCTCTTGATGGTTTCTTCCTAAAAAAACCATTCAATTATTTTTGTCATGTTATGTTGAATTCATAAGCTCTTTAGTAATAGTTATCCCCAGATTGAAGAAATAACTATTAGAAATCTTCTGAGAATGTTCTCTGGGGATTATAACTGGTCAGAGTATTTCTTTTCCCATACGTACATGCTCTGCTGGTGATGGTTGCCTTGTATCTGAGACTTAGAATTGACTTGGTGTGTTGACTACTTTAGGTCTATCATTGCAAGCTACTGCTCCTCAAACTTTAGCTTGCATAAGAATTACTGAAAAAACTTGTTAAAAGAGATTCCTGGGCCCCACTGCCAGAGGTTAATTCAGTAGCTATGTGGGGGGGGGGGGGGCGCGCAAGACTTTGCATTTCTTAATAAGCTCCCGGATGATGCTGATGTTACTAGTCTATGACTCCACTTTTATCTGTGCTAAGTAATACTGTGCTAAGCTGATCCTGGTTTTCTAGTATAGGAAAGCTTTCCTTATCAGATTTAAAAGGGTATGTAAAAGCTATCATCATGGGCTACAAAACCTGGTTAGGGGTTTTCTGTTCTGTGCTTAGGGGAAGCATTGTTTTAGCTCAAGAGTTCTGCTTTAATTTTTGTTTTAAAAAACCTCTACTAGTAATTGCAAAGAATTCTAAATGTTTGATTTTACAAATGGTAAACAGTGGCATTTAGCTCAACTACTGTTTACTTCCGGGATAATTTGGATTCTACTCCCCTTCCTCAACACAAACACGTTAAGTTGGAAAAGGATTTTTAAAATGATTCTTATTGGTAACCATTCATATTATAGCAAAAATGGGATTAGCAAAACTTTTAAATTGTTTTCAACTCTTAACAGTTGAAGAAAATCATGTACTTTACTTTTTTAAACTCTTTTGAGTATTTCCTTTTTTTTATGTGAGGGTGAGGTACTTATCGTATAAGAATATAGTTAGTGAAATACATTTCACTAGAAAATAAATAGATAAGTTGGAACGTAAGCTAAAATGCTGAATGAAACAGGGATGATGAACATTATATTATTATTTATATCATAATATTTTATTCAAAACTAGAGATTTAAGTATAGACTTGATATATAGCTATAAATTAATATGACTTACTGTATAGTAAAATTAATAAAATCTGTTTTGTCTCTCCCAGCTTTCATAGTAATCGTCCAAGTAAAAGGTTTTGTATCTTTAAGAAGTATTCAGAAGATCTCAGGTAACTAGTTGATCTTTTAAATTTTTTTCTATTGAAAAATTATATGACTTAAATCTTTTGTATATAATATTTTTATTGAGATACAGTTCATATACCATGCAATTCACACATTTAAATTGTACAATTAATAGTTTTTGGTATATTCACAGATTGTGCAGTTACCACACTTAATTTTAGTACGTTTTTATCACTTTAAAAAGGCACTCTGTACCCATTAGTGGTTATCTCCATTTCCTTGCAACTCCTTTCATCCCTAAGCAACCACTAATCTACTTTCTGTCTATTTAGATTTGCCTATTCTGAACATTTCATGTAAATGGAATGATAAAATATGTGATCCTTTGTGATTTGTGTCTTCCATTTAGCATAATGTTTTCAAGATTCATCCATATTGTAGCATATATCAGTGCTTCTTTTTCTTATTGCTGAATAATATTCCATTGTATGTATATATGATAGTTTGTTTATCCATTTAGGTTATTTTAACTTTGAATCTGTTATGAATATTGCTGTTGTGAACATTTGTGTACTCATTTTTGTTTGGACATGTCTTCATTTTTCTTTAGTATATATCTAGGATTAGAATTGCTGGGTTATATGGTAACCCTATGTCAAGCCTTTGAGGAACTGCCAGAGTGTTTTACAAAGTACCCGATTAGCCTATATTCTCTCGCTAAATTTGTTTCAGGGGTGACCAATGGTGTCAAGATGAAGTCTTCATGTATTTGTACTGTAAAATGAGAACAAAAATAGGGCTGTCCAACAATATTTGAATTAAAAAAAGATACCTAAAATATGTAGTAAAGTGACTAACACTTTTTCAGTTTTGAAGTAAATTTCTTAAACCACTGGAATTCTTGAAATTAGTATGTAGTCTGTATAATTCTTACTTTTTCCTTTTCAAATTAAGAAAAGTGTACAACTTGCTTACTGTGCAGAAAGAACTGTTGATGAATATTTCTGAAGACATTGAGAATTTGGTTTTACCACACACTTAACTCAGAATTCACTGAGCACCGTGTTTTTCATATTCTTCTGAATTCTTTAGACCCCACTGCTCTTTATTTTTGCTCATGTTGCCTTTGCTACCTGAAATATCAGTATCTTTGCTGCACCAAGCTAATCTATACAGATAAGGTTAACCAATACATGTTTTGATACTTTGGGTTAGTGGAAAAGATGGAAGAGGGGATGATATTATGTCTCAGGACCTTTGTACTTATTATTCTCTGTGACTAGTTTGCTCTTTCCCAGATTTTTGTATGATTAGCTCCTTTATCTCCTTTGGGTCTTTATTCTGATGAGTGAGCCTTTCCTTGACCACTTGATTTAAAATTATATCCTTTCTCCTGTGCTTTACCCCAGTGCTCTTTATCTCCTTTTTATGCTTCATTTTTCTCTGGATCATCTTCTATCATCTCATTCACTGTATACTTTGTTTATTTTCTGTGTCCTCTCACTAGAATGTGTGTGGTTTGGATTTTTGTCTATGCCAGTCATTGATAGTGATTAGGCACCCAGTAAATATTTGTTGAATAAATTAATGTATGTATTGAAAATGACTTACGTGGACAGTAGGTCCCATCTATGATGTTGGACCAGTAGCTCACAGGGAGAGAAAAATTTGATTCAGTTTTAAAAATACATTAGTACTGATTTTAAACATTTACTGAATTCAAGGAAATAGATTAAGCTATATTAGAGGTTGCCTATACTGAAAATTTTTATAAGAATGAAGAGTTTTATTGCATTCAAAAGATGAGATTTTTGATTTTCACCTCACTATTGTTAAGCTCAGTTGTGTGTTTGGTTTCTAAATGAATCATATGATTTTAAAGCTCTGGGATGTTTTTCTCTCAACTTGAGTAAGTCTCAGATTGAAAATTTGCTTATTTCTGTGAATGGAACATAGAAACTTATAATTGTACAGAACAATAATTTTTGTAGTTATTCTTTTATTGGAATGGAATATTTGTTCTTTAGCTGTTTACTATGTATCTATTAGGTCTATAATGTAGCAGATCCTGTAAAGATAATAGTAATAATGAAGAAGTCTTGGAACCAACCTTCAGAGAATGTACATTTTATTGGGTGGGAGATAAGAGGTGAATGTAACTAACCACAATAAAGCAAGAGGGATTTTAATAAGTGCAATAATGGTTGTTTTTTTTCCAAAGGGGAGCGAGATTACTTTACTTGGAATGATCTATATAGGTGTTAGTTTACTTGGCTTTAAAGGATGAGTATTGTTTATACTGATAGAAGAGGTACAGGGGCATTTGAGTTGGAATAGCATGACTAGAGGTGCAGAAATGAAAAAGTAGAAGGCGTACAGAGGGGGAATGGTAGTAGTAAATGAATGGAGCATTGAAGTTATAGTAATAATATTGAAATCGGGGGCAATAGTTTTGAGCTTAGAGCCAGATTGTAAAAGCGTTGAAAATAAGGCTAAGGAGTTTGGACTTATTTTGGAGGGCACTGGACAACCTTTGATGTTTTATATAGAATTGAGTGAAACTGAAGGAAGGTTGAATTTCTTTTCACCTTTAATAATAGGGTGGATTATAGATGCATGAATCCTATTGATTAGGACTTTTGTGGTAGTTATGAATAATCTAGTAAGGACTTGAGTTAGAATGGTTAGATAGTATTATATCATCTTTAAGAAACTGGGCTCTGGGATGAAAGTGCTTGATTTCAAACCTGGTCTTGATCTTTACCAGCTCTGTGTCCTTGGTAAATTACTAAGCTAACTCCATCCTCTATTAAAAAGGTGATAAATTATAGCATCTACCTTTTATGGGTTGTTTAGATTTAGATGAGATGGTATGTCTAAAATTGTTAGACTAGCACAGAATAAGTACTCAATAAATTGCTGGTATAAAATGCGTAACATACTGACTGTTTAAGGAAGAAGAGACAGAGATAACTATAGGTTGAGCTTTATTTTCAGAGGAAATGGCATCATAAGAAAGGCCAGTCAGGATAAGTTAATTTGGGAAGGAAGTACATGATTTTAGTTTTATGAAGGTCAGTTTTTTATGTGCCAGTATGACATCTAGGGGAAAATATACAGCAGACTGTTAGAGTAGAGCTTTAGGGGAGAAGTCAAGCTAAGGTATGTTATTTGTTTGTATTTGTATATTGGTAAAACATTTAAAATTTTAACGTATGTGATGAACTTCAGAAATGTATTTATGCTTTGTTAATAAACTGACAATAACAATGATCACATTACATGATCTATTTTTTTTCCACCTAAGCAAAAATAATTTATTAGCAGGATTCCAAAGACCCTCATGGACCCCTAGAAGGAAGAGATACAGCCAGAACATACGAGGGAAACAAAGCCATCAGTTACTAACACGGCTTCTTTCTAGTCTGACCTGCTGAAGCAGGATGATTTTGTCTCTATTATTTTCTCTGGACATGGGTTCCAGTCTCCTTTCTCTGTGTAGACCAGCTTTCTCTATTGATGACCCAAACATAGTATTCCTAGCCTCCCACATTTTCCCAGATCAAGAAATGTGATTATATATCCCAATTACAAATCCCTGTTCAGAGAAGGCTTGAGTTAGACATTCCATCCCTGGTCCAATTAACTATGTCGAGTGGAATAGGCATTTAGCTACTTACCGTTGAGACTACTTTTAGTGTCTGTTGAGGGCAGTTTGTTAATAGAAAAAGACTGTAATTATTAAATTTAAGTATTTAAATCTTAACTTTCCTTAAGCTTAAAAATATTCCATTTAGAAATCTAGTACATTTAATAACCACTTTCAGGACTTCCCTGGTGGTGCAGTGGTTAAGAATCCGCCTGCCAAGGCAGGGGACATGGGTTCGAGCCCTGGTCCGGGAAGATCCCACATGCCGCGGAGCAACTAAGCCCGTGCGCCACAACTACTGAGCCCGCGCGCCACAACTACTGAGCCCGCGCGCCTAGAGCCAGTGCTCCACACAGGAGAAGCCACCGCAATGAGAAGCCCACGCGCTGCAAGGAAGAGTAGCCCCCACTCACTACAACTAGAGAAAACCCGCGTGCAGCAACGAAGACCTGACGTAGCCATAAATAAATAGATTTATTTTAAAAAATCACTTTCAAGCGGGCCTTTAAATAATGTTTGATAAAGTTCATTTAAGCTGAACAGACTAGAATTTTTTAAAGTCTCATTTACATTTCAATTACCTTTAAACAATGTAACATCATTTATATGTTTAATATATTTGATTTTCTTTTAAACAGCTCTTCAGATGCTTGACCCACAAGCTCTCAAGTGCTTAACTCTAATAAACATAATAAATTAAACATAGTGGCTTTCTAAGTTCTCTGAAACATTCGCATATTTTTGCAGGCTTAATATTTTAAAATAAAACTCAAAGTTAAAAGTTTAAACATTTTAAATTAGAATCTTAAGACCAATTTTACATGCTATAATATGCCAATTATGTTTAAATACTTCAGATAGCAAATGCTACACAGTTTGATCCAATAAACATAAAAACTATTCATGAATTCAAAAAAAATATATTGATGACTATGGGAATTGCTTTCTAACCTTTTTGAAAATTTATAATCATTACATATTTAAGAACTACAGTACTCAGTGAAGTTTTGTTAAGGGAACAAGTAGTTTAGGTCCAAGCAAGTGGGCGAGTTCAGAGTACTGGGATGCTGAGGAACTCAGACTTTGGACTTCAATAGTGAATTAGCTACTTCAGTTAATTCAGTGTTAATTGAGAATAATACCAACCTTGGATGCTTGTGGTGAGAATAAACTAAATAACATATGGGAAAATCTTTAACACATAGTATACAACGATAGCAGCTACGACATGATCTATTTTTAAAGCCTTCACATTTCTAATTTTTTCCTCACCTAGATAAACACTAGATAAATGTTCCATGAGAGCACAGACTGTATTTTTTGGTCATCATTGTATTCACAATACAGTACACTAGTAGTACAGTATGTGTAAAGACAGCCTTAGTAAATATACATTGACTAATGTATATATTGTACATTTATATATACTGAACTCTTGCTTTGCAGATGGGCATAGACACAAATAGACTGTGACTTGTCCAAGTGACGCATGTTGTTAGTGGAGCCAAGACTGGACTGTAGGTCTCTTGACTCTTAGCTTTCAGTAACTGGTATGAGAGAGAAAAGTTTATAAAGCAAAAATACTTTCTGCAAATAAATGGTAGTATAATTTGAATATGACTATGACATTTTCTAGAGAATCATTTCAGTTATATCAAGTTTATATAACAAAAATTGGAATGACAGTTATGACACAGAAAGCAAATCATGGAAAAGTATTCATTGAACTGGTGTGTGGATTTTCATAAAAGATAAAAACGTTTTCTTTTATACTATTTGCTTTGTTTTTTATAGGGGCATTACTCTAGTGTGCCTTAATTGTGATTTCCTAACTGATGTTTCTGGCTTAGATAATATGGCTACACACTTAAGTCAACATGAAACTCATGCTTGTCAAGTTGTAATAGAGAAAGGTACGTATATAAAATTGTTCTACTTTGGATTTTTGATATTTATTCTGGTATTATTGGTCAGCCACAGTATGTGCTCTTTACTAAATCGTTTTTCTCGCTCATCATATTTCATATGCTGTTTTAAATATAATACTTTTCTTCTAATTTCAGTTTCTGTTTGTATCCCAACTTCTGAACATCTTTCTGAGTAAGTTTAATTTTTATTCAGTGCATTTTACTTTGATGGATTTTAGCACTATTGCATTTTTAAATGTATCATTAATAGAAATGAAAAATATTAAAGTATTTTGTTTTTTTTGTTTTTTTTTTAAAGCTGCTTGTTGAAATAGGTTCCTGCTCTATGGAGCTCGTGACCTGGTGCAAGACAAGTTGGAATTTCCTAAGTTCAAAGTTCTGAGATGTTTTCTTACACAAAGGCAGTTAAGCAGCCAAGTTCATGACACTAGCTCTCATTATTCAGCTCTTTTCAGCTTCAAATGGGACTAGATTCTTATTCCACCTTATCTTTGTGTCAGGTTGACATATCTTAACATACATTTTTTTTTTCTCCAGTTGGCTCTCTCCAAAAATAACTTTTGTTGCTATGGTCATTTCTTACTTTGCTTAAAATAATTTGTGTTTTTCTCTGCTGTACTTGACTTCAGAATAATATGTTCCAAATGATATGGCTGTTTGTCTTTTTGTCTGTTTTGTCTGCTTTCTTAATTTCTTATAAGTCTTAAGTTTTTTAGGCCAGATGATTGTCTTTTTCCTCATTCGTTGTCTGTCATTGTGCTATTTTTCTTATTTTTCAGATGGAGAAGCAGCCCAGAGATTTCAAAAAATGTTCAGGGTACACCTGGACAGTGTCCCCCTTCGATGGACACAACTGATGCCTGTTCTCTCTTTCCAAGGAATGTGACTAATTTGACTGTGGGACCTGTTCTAGGTTGTGGCCTCAGGAAATCAGATCTTGGGGAGACTCCCTTCCCTCATGGCTGGCCTTCCATGAGGCTGATGTTGATATAGTCAGAGATGGTATCAAGGCCCACCAAATAGAGCACAGCTTCCCACTGGGGGCTTTGGCTCTTGATCTTAAGCTTGTGGGTCACTTCTGGCCAAGAAAATCAAATCTGTGCTTCAGCGTCCCAGTTGAAGTTTAGTCATTTTGGCTGCTGCCCTTTAATCTTCCTCTAGCATGAATGCATCCAAGGAATACAAAATCTCCAGTTATTAGGAAATGGTTATTTTTCATGTCCTTGGAACAACAGGTCTCTACAATTATGTTCCAAAATTTCACTTATTTTTACTGTTATTTAAAATGTATTACCCAGGAGTAACTTCATAGTTTTTTGACAACATCAATTATCAGATTTTTTATTTTTTAAAAATTTAGTTTAATTTTGATAGCTTGGTTTTATGTTCTCCAAATGTATTGATGTCTATTTTATGATGTCTATTTTTATATTCTTTTCTTTAAAACTGTTGTTTAATGTTTACTTTGTTTTGTTAAGAACTCCAAGATATTCCCTAGAATTCTCTACAGATTTCCTATAGCTGCTTATTTATAGTTTTTTAATTTGGCTGTTGTTCAGACCATTAGACATTATTATATCCATTCTTATTTCAGGATTATTATTATTAATATTATCTTAATAATTGTGAGTTCTAAGGTGTAAAGAATTGACAAAACCTATTCTTGCAGACCTTAAGTTTTTTTTTAAATTTAGTTTTATTTTTTTATACAGTAAAACAAGTTTTAAAGTTACATATTTGTACATCTAATACATAATACCTACTTAGCTATTAATAGTTCCTTTGGGTAGTGGTAACATTAAAAAATATAGGGGCCAATAATGCACTTGTTTCTATCATATATAAAACATATTTTCACATATATATTTTTTTAAAAGTTGACATTTGTTTATTTTAGTTACATTGACTATAGCTCTAATAAACAGTTTTGATGCTACTATTTTGTTTTAATAAAAATACTGTTGTTTAAGTGCCTCAGGAATTATTTACTAATAAAGAATTTCATATGAAAGCTGTAGATTTAATCATATAAATAGGAGCATTGCCTTTATTGTTTCATGGAAGCCTTATTATTTGGCCTGCACGCTGAGAGCTGTATCTACTTAGTGCATCTTGCTCTTTTTCCTCTGGCACAATTGAAAGGTCACTGTTCATACTTTACCAATTTATTGAATTTTAATGACATGCAAAATACCTTTTGTGATCTTAGTTGCTATAAGGGTTAGGCAGGCTCTGGAAGTATGACTCAGTCATGTTTTTTTACTCTGAAGTCAGAACTTGCTCAGTTTTACTTTGAAACAGATTTAAAGCCAATATAGATGACTACTTATTATGTAATGTGCTTCTTGCAATTAATAATAAAAAAATTTGAACCCATTAGTTTTAAATTTCCAAACTAATTTCTACGGTAAATGAATAATTTTTCAAAAGCTCTGGAAGTGGCTTGTCTCTCAGTAGGTGGATTTGGTGTTATGCTAGTCTTTATTTCCTTATCTGTCTCTAGGAAGTTTTGTCATTCACCCTCTTTCTACCCAGTTTTTTAAAAAATTTAAAAATTTTGCCCAGAAACAACTTCTTTACATTTTTAACATAAGTTCCTTTTTCACTTATAGATATTTGCTCTACCTTGGCTATAGTTAAAAAATATGAGAAATTGTATTCTTGATATAGCAATGTAGGAGTACTGCTTTGTGTTCTTCCATAGGACTCTATTTTATAGTATTATCAAGTTCATTTTCTTAAAGTTTAAACTCCTAAAGTTCTATCACCTATAACTTCCTTTTTAAAAACATAATTTAAATAAAACACCTAAGGCAGTTAGTACAAAACTTGTTGATTATAGGCAGTTGGTCATATTTTAATTTTGTGCTAATGAGTTTTAGCTTGAGTCTAATCCCTCCTTGCCATCAGGTTATTCTAAATAGTTTATTCACCTGATCAGAAATTGCCGTTTCATGCATGTGTGCTTTTGGTTACCACTGAATAAAAAATGAGATTGGTTCAGTTTAAGTCCATCTCTATTTTGAGAAAAAATGACTGCTAAACTACAGAGACTTGGATTCTTGCCCTATTTTTGTGATATTTTGGCATAACACCTCACCTATTTGGGCCTCATTTGTTTATTCAGCAAATATTTCTTGAACATCTGCTTTGTGCCTGGCACCCTTCTAAGTGCTAGAAAAATGGACTGAAATCTCTGCCCTCACAGAACGAACATTTTAGTGGTGAAAGACAGACAATATACAGTAAATAAAATACATAGCATGTTAGATAGTGGTCAATACTATGGAGAAAAATAACATAGGGAAGGGGGATAAGAAGTACTGGGTGGGAGTTTGGAGGCTGCCATTTAAAATTTGGTAGTCAGGGAAGGTCTCACAGAGAGATGACATTTGAGTAAAGACCTGAAAGAAGAACTGCATGGAGACTGGTCTGGCTGCAAGTAAGTGATTAAGAGGGAGAATAGTAGGAGTTGGGGCCTGCAAGGTAATGTGGGCCATGTGTATAGGACGTTATGGACCGTTGTAAGGAATTCGCCTTTTACTATGAGATAAGTAGCTATTAGAGCATTTTGAATAGAGGAGTGTTTTATACCTCAATAAAAACCACAATCAACGAAAACCTTTAAATACAGAAGAGTGTCTGTATTACCGTAGCTGCTGTCTTTGGAATAAACTGTAGAAGACCAAGGACAAAATCAGGGAGATTAATTAGGAGGTTATTGTAATAATCCAGGTATGAGATGGTGGAGATTTAGGCTAGGCTGCTAGCAGTTTAGGTGATAAGAGTTTTGACTTGGGACATGTTTTGAATTCGTTGATGGTTTATATGTGAAGTGTAGAAGAAAGAAAGTTTTGAGGATGATTCCAGTTATTAGTGTGAGCAACCGCAAAGATGGCATTGATATTAACTGAGATAGGGAAGACTAGAAGTAATAGATTTGAGAGGGAAGATGATGACTGTGATTGGGGACATATTTTAGTTTGTGATATCTATTAGATATGCAAGTTGACATGTCATAAGCATTCACCTGTATGAATTTAGGGGGGTGTTCTAAGCTGTAAATATCACTTAATGTCGTGGAAATAAATACAAGTAAAACTGGGGAAAACTGAGTAAGGTTGGTATATGTATCACTGCCAACATCCTGCTTATGCTTTTGTGCTATAATTTTTTACTGTTATTTTGTATTATAAGATGTTATCATTGGGGAAACTGGACAAAGGGAATATGGAATCTCTCTGTGTTATTTCTTATAACTGCATGTGAATATACAATTATACCAAAATTTAAAATTCATTAAAAAAAATCAGGGGACTATATGAGATCACCAAGGGATACAGTAGAGAGAGAGAAAGGGCAGGGTCCACAGGCTGAGCTCTGGCGAATCTGACAATAAAAGGTCAGGGAGATGAGAAGGAATTGGCAAAGGAAACTGAGAAGGAGTGGCCGATGATATAGAAAGAAAACCAGGGGAGTGGCAGTGTTCTTGGAGCCTCAGTTACCCTATTTGTAAAATGTGAGTGCTGACTTGTTCTAGACTTCTGAGATTCTATTATTCAATATTTGGTTATACTTACATTGTCATAATTTGTTCTTATGACAAGATAAATTTAGAATGCCACGTATCCTATTCCCAGTAGCAGAAACAGGGACTCTTTGACCTTGAGAAAATTAAATGTTCACATTATTCCTCAGCACATTTAACTCTTTCATAGTCTCTTGTAAAAGTAGTTCTCTTATACTTCTATTAAAGAAAGTAACTAGGTTATTTTTTCCCAGGTTCTGTACTGTACAACTAATGTCCATCATTTATAAGTTGGGGGGAAAAGTTTCCATGGTCAAATAAATTTGGGCAATGCAAGTTAAAGTTAAATTGATTCTTTGATATGGGCTTTTTCATGCTGTATGTGACTTGTGAATGTCTAAGAGAATATTTATTTGACTTTAGAGTTTTTTTCTTTGAATACTTATTCACTTCTTAATCTCCATGGAATAGTGTGTAGAATACTGATCTGGAGTAATCCTTCAAATTTTATGAACTGGGAAATAAAAAGTAGTGTAGTGTTGCCTAAGATGGATTCCTAGACATTTCATTTATGTTTATGAATCATTTGTAAGATAGTGTTTGTAACTAGAGGCTAGCAATGTACATTTTCATATTTTTAGAAATTACATCAGAAAAATGATATCCTCATTATTATGTTTGTAAAATCTAATAAATGCATAACAGGGACAGACCAATTATTAGTTTATTCTGCCTCTGATTATGGCAGCAAGGGATATTTTTGTTGGAGAGTATGGTTACTTTATATGATTTCACACTAAGAAGCTTAAGAATCTCTCATTATCTGTTTCTAGCTTCTCTGTAACTCCTTATGCTTAGCTTATCAATCTACCCACTTACCTGCTTTTCTTGAGACTATTTTCAGCCTTTTATTATCTGTTAAGGAATTTCTTATATAGTAAAGTTTTACTTCCTACTTAAACAACTTCAGGAGAACTTCTTTGATACTAATATTGGGTGATTTGATAGCCAGCTTCATTTTAAACCCTCTCAGACCCTTAAAAGTACAGTGTGGTGTAGTGGTTAAAGAGCGTAGGCTCTGCAGTTGATTGCCTAGTTTGGAGTTCCTACCCTGCTGTTTACTAGAACATGTGTGACTTTGGGTAGGTTACAGACTTCTGCCTCATTCCTCATTTGTAAAATGCATGTAAACAACAGTACCTGTTCATAAAGTGTAGAGGGAATTAAATGAGTTAGTATATGTATATAGTACTTAGAAAGTGATTGTCACATAGGAAGCACTGTGTAACTGTAAAGTTATCATTGTTACTCTTATTACTTTTCATAATTTTACTTCTGCCTGCATTTTGTTCAGATAGAATTATCCTACTCTTCAGCCTGCTTTTCATTCTGACCATCTCATACCATTTTCACAAATCATTTATGTTAACTTTCTTTTCCTAACCCAGTAAATCTTTCTTACGAGCTAATTGTTTGAAGCACGTATTAGTCATAAAATTAGATTTTTGGTGCCTGAAGCTCAATAAACTTGTAGTTTTAGGGAATAGTTATGAATCCTAGGTTCATTTTAGTAATCTTTGTCTTTAAAAATAGTATAAATCGTATTTTCCCCTAAATTATAGTGCCTTATACTGACCACACTGTGGTTCATCTCATCTTTCAGCCCACATCTCTGATTTTGAGATCCTTCTACGGCCTCACTCTAGTCACTTTGGTATTTGCCCACCTGGAAGACCTTACCTTCCTCTACAAACATGGAGAAGCTACTGTGAATCTCTTTTTCTATATCATTTACTGAAATGTAGGAATCTACTGTTTTTAATCCTCCACACTGAAAAGTATCTTTATCCTTACTTCTGTGAAGTGTAGTGTTGGGAAAGGAGTACAGCTTTAAAATAAGGCAGTCCTAGGTTTAAATCCTGGTTGTATATCTAACCAGCTCTGTAGCCTTGTGAAAATTACTTCACCTTATCTTCCTCATTAGTGAAAGGTATGTAATAATTTTTTGCAGGCTGGCTGTAAGAAATAGAGATAATCTGTGGACGTTAAATTATTAATTTAAATAATTCAAATTATTTAAATAATTAAAATTATTTGGCACTGGCCTGACAAAAAATGATCATTCAATAAATGCATGTTGTTGGTGCCGTTGTTGCTCTAGCTGCTGCTGCTGCTAATATTACTACTACTAATTACTGCTGTTCCTGCTGTTGCTCCAGCTGTTATTGCTGTTAGCACTGTTATTACTGCTGCTACTTACAGGAGACCCTGGGAACTACATATCAGTGGAATCTTCTCATCATTGAGAGTTTTAGTGGCAATCCACTGACTGTACTAACTGTACTGCAGTTATTTGTAATTTTGGCTCATAGTTCTTGGAGTATATTCCTCCAAACTGCTGGTTGGATGGCATTTTATTACAGTGTTCAGTTGCACCTCATATAATTGTCAGATGTCAGAATTTGATTGTAGTTCTGACTTTTCCTATCTGAAGACTGAAACAACAAACACCCTTGTTGAAAACTGGTACATAATCCTCTCTGCTTAGGAGGAAAACTTTTATTTTTTTAGCTTACAGAATTTCTTTCTTAAAGAAAACCTTTTATTAATTATTGCCAGGCGTTCATTTCCAGTCATCTTGACTACTTATCTAATAATACTAAACTTACGAAAAATGTGTAATTGTGCTAGTAAAGTGGCTCTTTCTTTTGTAGACCTTTGAAATGATTTTTTTTTTAATCTGCTTTTCTCAGATATTAGAAAGGTTGTAACTCAATCATGGAATTGCTCTTTTCTATCTGTTTCTCCCTTATTTTCCCCTTTCTCCATTTTCTTCTGTATATCTACCTGGATAGATTAATTATTACATAGAATGGAAGTAAAGTTTTAAATTTTGCAAGGTTTGTTTTCCTGACAAAAAGTTGAGTATAGGTGTTTCCCTCTAACGATCTTCAGAGCATAAGAATCCATAGTAAATCCATAATAACTCAAGCTTGGAAAACTTGGCTACTTATTGAAAGATGTCTATTTATTGACTGAATCAAATGTCCTAAATGCCACAGTTTGAAGTGATTTTAAAGGTTGATTTAGTTCTCTCAATGACTTCCAATTTTGTTCTAAGCAAAGTATAATGTAAGGGCACTGACTGGAGTCAAAATATCAGAGTTCCAAACCCAGCTCTCTCACTTTATGTTCAAGTTACTTCAGTTTATTCATCTGTAAATAATCTTTACATGATTGTTTTGAAGACTTAAAAGAGATGTAAACTGTTTTATAGATAAAAATGTCTTTTATATTTTATTAAATTCCCCTAATTTAAAGAGTACTAGGAAAAAAATGCAAATGTAAAACTGACTCTCCTTGAAGCTGTGAATTCCTCTCTTGTATTTCTGGCTACTGAACTTTATACTGAGCACCAGTGCTAACTACATGGCTCTTTCATAGTATAATATAGATAACCCTTCCACATATTCATTGACAACAAACATTGATTCCCTGCCTTCTGTATGCAAGACTCTTTGTCAAGTGCTGGAAGTGGAAACATGAATGAGACATAGTTCATGCCACCAGGGTAATTACAGAATAGACAGTTGGAAATGGAGACACTGAATCTACATCTTCACAGGGCCACACAGTAAACTGATTTCATAATTATTTAAACCCCTAATACCATGTATATATTAGATTATGTGATTTTTGTGAAATGCTACACCAGAAGAGAATCTGGACTTGGTCCAAAGAGAAATACCACTGTATTATACCACTCTAAACTAAACCAATAAGTCATTAATTAGCTTTCATAAATGCAAGCAGAAAGTAAGCTCTTTTAAGAGCAGAATGGCAACCTTTTAAAAATGTTTTGTATTTGAAAATAATATTTCTGTTAAAAATGTTTACTTCTACTAACTCTATTTCCATTGAAGAATATGTAAAGAATCACTCCATTATTTTCCTGTGAAGTTCTGAACTTATTTGGAGGAATTACTGACTCTGGTCATAATCCAAGTTATTAGAGTCTTAAATGTTCAAAATAGAGTGTCTTCATTTCATATATTTGGTTTAGCAGAAAAAAGAAAAACTGATCTCCTCTATGAGATACACAGAATTTATTTTGGGTTTGTTTCTTTCTCTAACCTTTTGAAATGTAACTAGGATTGGAGGTAATGGGGGATCATGTCCTTAGATTCTCTTATCCTACCACGGACATTACTGTCTCATTACTGTCTCAAACCAAATCTTTAGTAACTGCAAGATAGTTTTTCCTTTTCAAAGTGGATGCAATACATTTGCCCCTGGTATGTAATTGCAAGTTAGCACGTAGGAACTGTGTATCAAAATACAGTGGTTTCTGGCATTTTGGACTTCTGCCTTTGATAGCTGGTAAGCAGGAAGTAATGGGAAACCCATTGAAAGGGAAAGTAAATGAAACTTTGGTATAGTCCTTCATTTAGGGCAAATGCTACCAACTTCTACCAGTGTTTCTGAGGTTACTACCATTTTTTCAGTCTCCCGATTCTGAGGGTAGTTTGCGAATACATTATAAATTAAGTATTCAGGGCTTAATTCAATATTGCCAACAAAATAAAAAAATACCAAAATTATAGCCCGAGTCTGGCATTAGAATCTTCTGCCTCTACTGATGGTCTTATTTTTTGCTTCATATTTTACACATAAATATTTTGTTTCTCTTGATTCTTTGTCTTTGTCTTTACCTAGTTCTTTCCTCTGTCCATTTAGAATGATTTTTTACTCTGTCTTCCCTGATGACCAAATTATAGCCACATCTTCAGAAGTGGGTAGATTATTTCATACTAGGGTAAATTGCTCAGCAATCAAAAACTAACACCTAATGTATTTTGTTTGAGGATGGGGGAGGTATGGCAGAAAAATTTCAAAACATTAAAGATATTTAGGTAAAAAGCTTTAAGAGCCTGTGTGGCACACTTAAGTAAATTCTAGACAGTAAGATTAGATTCCTGATTCTACCCATGGCAGTAATAAGAGCTAACAATTATTGAGTACATACACTAAATGTTTTACATTTATCCACTCATTTAATTCTCACAAACTAATGCGATATGCACTGTTCTTGTCCCAATTTTGTGGATGAGACAACTGAGATACAGATAAGTCATTTGCCCAAGGTCACATAGCTGTTAAGAGCCTCAATTTAAATTATGGTAGTCTGTTTTCAGAGGCTAAACTAAGAAGTACTATAGTCTATTGCTTCCCTGGTTGTGCTTGTGGTTCCAAATGTACTTTCCTACTTTTACTATATAAAGTATGAGTAGCTGGATGGGCCTGAGCTTCAATGTGAAGACCCTTTGTTTCCCCAGGAGAGCAGGCAACAACTGATATAGTTGTAGCATTGGGACCAGAATCTAGCCTCCCAATCTTAGAGTAGTATTTCTATGATATATGAGCAGCAGAACATTTCAGCAAAACTGACATAAATCGGTCTATTAGATTAATTTGGCAATGATAGCTCAGCATGTTTTAGAGTGGAAAACATCAAGAGGCAGAGAGATCAGTTAAGTTTTTCACTTTTCCTGGCATGAATTTAAGGGAGCCTGATTTATAACAGGGGATTTGGCTGTGAAGAAATGCAGTGGAAATTTGAAGTAGAACCGGTTCTGTTGCTTAATGGATTTATTACTTTAGCATTTTTAGGCTGTAGATTTTTCTCATTTACAAGATAGGGGCAATTGGATAATATACTCTCTTAGGACTCAAGTCTAATTCTAATATACTATGATATTTTTGAATTGATTGAAAAATAAATAGTAAAATGTAGGGGTCATGTTCTGGTTGATGATTTGCGGGTTATTGGTTTAGAAGTGATTGTTGGAATTGTGCCAAAGGATGAGCTGTATAAGACTAAGTAGGTCTGAGCGGTAAATATATTTATATGAATGGCAGACATGTAGGGGGTCATGTTTGCTCTCCTCATTTACCTTTATCCAATTGGTACCTATATTCTGTTGGTTTTACTCTATCACCCTCCTAAAGCCTTCCTCTTCTTTGACACTCCTACTGCTTTACCTGGGACAGTCATTAACTGTCTCTTTTTTTTTTAAATAACAAAAATTTATTATTAATATGTTAAATCAATATTTCATGATAGAAAAATTATGTGAATGCAATGACATAGAAATTTCTGGGACTTAAAAGTAAGAAAAATAGTGATCAAAAGTTTTTCCTGCTATTTTTGAGCAGAAACTTCCTGTACTGCCTAGGGATCACAGCTGCATAAGCAAGCATTAGGACTGCAAGTAACTTTGAACTCTTTGTAGTTGAGATGCCATATGACTTCCCAATTTCTGTGGCCTTTTCATTGACTCTTTATGTGTCTAACCATTTTTTTTTTCTGAGTTAAAAACTAGGACCCATAATTCTGATAAAAGAAAGAAAAAAACACTTTGTTGTTCTTTTATCAGTCATTAACTGTCTCTTATCTGGACTCCTTGTCTGGAGCTTATCCTCTTCTGATACTGCCCTTTTTCTTTCTGATGCACAAATCTTATCATACTTTCTTATTAACCTTAGAATAAAGTTCTTAGCACAAACGCTTTAGTGTAACAATCAAGATCTTTCCTAAAGTAGCCCTTGCTATCTCTTCAGTTGCATCTTTGACTACTCTCCCTTGTTCCCTACCTCCTAGTCATATGAGACCACTCAGTATCATATCATTGCTGTGTTTTATATTTCTTTGCTTTTCCTCCACCTTGACTCTCCTTTCCCTGCTTTGCTAACTCCTGCTCTTGCTGCAAAACCTTGTTCACTGTAGTATCTTCACTGCCTCCTTGCGCCTTTCTCCCTCATAGTGGCTCAGTCCTTTGTATAGCCACAATATACATGTCTCTTTTTTAGCACTTCACAATTCTGTAAACATTTGCTTCAATACATTTCCTTGACAGTAACTCCTTCACAGGAGGGACTGTGTCTTTGGACTGGAACTTTTAGCACAGTACCTAATGTACGTGCAACCTGGTAAATGTTTAGATCAATGATCCTTTCCACACATCTGTTAACACCTCTCAGAACAAACGGTCAGAAATGGTGCACTAGATGTTTTACTCTTATTTATTAGTATAATGATTACTATCCTAAATTTAATCTGGAATGGGTAACTGGAAGGTCTTGAGAACTGGTTGACCTTACTACTGGCTTGTTGTAAACCTTTTTTCAGCTTTTTAGTTTGCTTATAAGTATTTGCAAAGATTACATTTTGAAAATCAGCATTGAAATTTTTGGCTTTTAAATGTTATTAGAAGGAAAGAATGTGGTCTGATTGAAATGAATATGAGTATTTTCCCTCTACCCCATTTATTTATAGTATGAATGAAACCTCAAAAGAATGCAATGATGTAATTTAACCAAAGTGCTCATTTTACATGTAGCTTTGGATTGGTCATGTGATCTGCAGAAAAATGCAAGTAGGGACATTTATTTTATTTTGAACTTTAGAGGGAAAGTAGGTTTACATACAGAAGAAAAATTAATTATTTGCAATCTTGATCTCTAATGGTTGTTGTTGAAATCCATAACCGTCAATCCTTCTGTTCTCCTTACATTGAAATCTTAAATAGTGTTTGTTTTAAATGCTATACAAAATTTTTCTATTAAAAAATATTGCAAGAATTCACAGGTGAAAAGTCTAATTATCTAATGGCAGGTCATTAGCTCAGAACTTTGAGCTTAGCAAATTTCACTGTCTTCTACCAAGCAATTGAGTATCTCAAATGATGACTATTTCAGCAGGCATCTTTAACGAATAAGATTAAAGGTAAGAACATTTTTTTCTTTTCAAAAGTGTTAATGATATATTAGTAGTTGTATTAAAATTTGTTAATGTCAGAGTATGCTTTTGTAGTTGCAAAAACATAGTGTACATTTTAATGATGAATTTATAACTCAATGAAATTTTATGTAGTGTGCTTTTCTAATTTTTTTTAGATTTATTTTTCTAAATATTTTCACTGGTTATTACAATTCTGTCCCTTAAACAGAATACCAGTATGGTTAAAGCCACACAACAAAATAGGGCACATAAGCCTCTTATTGGTAGTTACTTCAATAATTTATTTTGTTCTCATCTACGAGTTTCTTAGTCAGTAAAATGAAGGGTAATAAAAACCTGTCACCAACCTCCCTTGCAGAGATATCAAGAAAATTCAGTTTCCCCAATTGAAATGCCAGCAATAATAGTAACACATGCTTAATAGCTTTCATTTTAATTGTTGCATAAAATCAATTTATTAGAATAGCTATATGTGAAAATGATTAGCATGGTAATGTTTCTTTTGTAAGAATTTAAGGTCGACCTTTGATAACATTGTCAACAGTAAGCGGAAAAGGAAAATTCTTTTATAAAATATTTTTAAACTAGTTTGTAACCAATATGTTTTACAGTTTTTCAGACTGAGTTTAAAATTATTAAATGCTTAGAAATAAAAATCAATTAATATCTACTTTTTGTTTCTTCCAATGAGAAACAGAAATTTTTCATGTTTTCTTACTTTATACACGTTATTCTTAAAACAATTATTTTCCCATATAAATTATTAAAGTAGTGAAGTTGTACTTGTACACTTGATATTATTTCATCTTTATGAATATTGTTCACAATTAAATACCTGAGAGAATTACAAAATCTTTAACCCCAAAAATGATAATTTGTGCATTTTGTCAATTTTTTGTGCAAGTTTTATTAATTTAGATTTATTTAGCAAAATTAGTTGAAAGTTATTGTAAACACTACCAATATAGTACTTATACAAAAAAGGACATGTTCTATTTTAAATTGTTTACAATTTCATGTAATAACCAGAATGTACATAAGTAATTTTACACAGTTATTATTAATACCTAGGAAGATAACATTTATAGACCTAATTTTTTAAATATGCCCTCAGAGAATGGATAAAGAGGGGTGTTTGCCATTGCCATTGACATTGACATTTCTATCCTACTAGATGACTAGCGTTGACATTTCTATCCTACTAGATGTCTTCATTTTTGTCCATGAAATTTAAGTTGGTATAGCTGTTGCTTATGTTAAATATATTAATCCTTAAGTATAGATATTAAGCCTTCATTAAGTTATGAATCACTTAACTATTAATGGCATTTCTGATCAGGTAGTCACTCTACTTATGCAGATTAAAATTGTTTAATGTATAATATCACCAAATAATATTTAGTCATCAGCAGTTTAAAAGAAAGGTCCTTTGGTACAGGTAGTTTTTATGTTAAATTGACATATTGGGTTGGCCAAAAAGTGCCTTCGGTATTAAAGCAAAAATAAAAGACACATTTTTTATTTTCACCAAGAACTTTATTGAACAACGTATTCACCCTTTTGTTCCACTACCTTCTGCCATTTTTCAGGCAACTTCATAGTTCCATCTTCCCAAAACTTTCTATCTTTTTGAGCAAAGAACCGTTCCAGGTGCCTTTTACAGTCTTCCAGGGAATGGAAATTTTTTCGATTAAGCGAATTTTGTTAAAGACCTAAATAAATGGAAATCAGAAGGCGCAATGTCTGGTGAATACGGTGGATGAATCAGAACTTCCCAGCCAAGCTGTAACAGTTTTAGCCTGGTCATCAAAGAAACGTGCGGTCTTGAGTTATCGTGATGGAAGATTATGCGTTTTCTGTTGACTAATTCTGGACGCTTTTCGTCGAGTGCTGCTTTCAGTTGGTCTAATTGGGAGCAGTACTTGTTGGAATTAATCGTTTGTTTTTCCGGAAGGAGCTCATGACAGAGGACTCCCTTCCAATCCCACCATATATACAACGTCACCTTCCTTGGATGAAGACCGGCCTTTAGTGTGGTTGGTGGTGGTTTATTTCGCTTGCCCCACGATCTCTTCTGTTCCACGTTATTGTACAGTATCCACTTTTCATTGCCCATCACAATTTTTTTTAAAAACGGAACTTTTTCCTTACAATTAAGTAGTGAACCGCACGCGGAAATACGGTCAAGAAGGTTTTTTTTGCTTAACTTACGTGGAACGCAAACATCAAAGTGATGAACGTGACCAAGCTGGTACAAATGATTTTCAGCGCTTGATTTGGTATTTTGAGTATGTCGGCCAACTCCCACGTGGTAAAACGTTGATTGTTCTCAATTAATGTCTTGATTTGATCGCTATCAACTTCAACTGGTCTACCCGACCGCGGAGCATCATCCAGCGAGAAATCTTCAGCATGAAACTTGGCAAACCACTTTGACGTGTTTAATCAGTCATAGCACCTTCTCCATACACTGCACAAATCTCTTTTTTGCGTTTCAGTTGTGTTTTTACCTTTCTTGAAATAATAAACCATAATAAGTTGAAAATGTTGCTTTTTTTCTTCCATCTTCAATATTAAAATGGCTGCACAAAAATTCACCAATTTTGATAAGTCCTTTTTTATATGCACAGTGATACGATAGCTGTCACATACAATCTAACAAAATTGTTTCGAATGAAGTTAAAGACAACTAAGTGCTAATAGAGCCATCTTAAGGAAAAAAAACGAATGAACCTTTTGGCCAACCCTATATTTTAAAAGATTTTATAGATGACATATGCCTTTGTTACTGTTGTCATTAGTTATAATTAGTATTTTTTAGAAATCAAAGTTTAAAAATTTATAGTTAATATTTGAGCTATGCTTATGAGGGTTTTAAAGAGAATACATTCTTCAAAAATTCTAAATTTCTGTAATTTTACTACCTCTAAAGTAGGTTAATTGTAAATATATATTGAAATGACATTACCATTTGAACTTTACAATAGATAAAATATTTATTTTCTCACACTTTTTGAGTCCTATAGTAGTAAATACTGGTGCATATTATATATATTAAGCATATAACCTGCTTTCATTTTTTAAAGGGTAATTGTTTTTTTGAAACCGTTATACTAATGTGTTACGTCTTTTTTAAAAATTGTACTTAACATAGAGAACATTTGTTAAGTGCTCCTGTTTTTAGAGAAGAGGAAATACATGTCTGTATTCATTTATTTAGAGCATATATTGAATCTACTGTTTATTCTCATGCATTTTATTTTTCCCTTAAAATATTTACAGAGATCATTTACTATTACAGTATAAATGTGCATTAATTTAGATTTACATTTAAATTATTTTAAGCATGCAAAAAACAACTGTTTCATATTTTTTGTTGTAAACATAAAATTAAATACTCAATACTTATTTTGTTTTCAAGATTAAAAAATGAAGCTCCCACTAAGGAACAAGAACCTGTGTCTGAGGTAAATTATGTTATATTTGATACCTCTTAAAGATTTATACATTTGAAAGTATTGTGGGTGTGATTTTTAAAACACTTCAGTTCAGTGTGTGTACGTCACTAACAATTACTGGTATGTTTTCAGAAAGAAAAAACTTGAGATTTTTGTTTTCATTATATATAAAAATATTTAACCCTCTGTAAAATTGTAAAGTGTTTTATTTTGACAAAGACATTATTATATTTCACTTGCCTGTTATTTAGTTCAACTAATAAGTAATGGAGATAAATTTATGACTTAAAAATTCTGAAATTATTAAAATATCAAACATTTGACACATTGGAAAATTAATCTTTTTAGAAGACTCTCAAAAAGATTTAAATAATTTTTAAAATAGAAATATTTTGAATATATATTAAATACATTTTAGGTATCTTAAACAGGCACTCTGAATATAACACTCAGGGTTATCATATAAATGTTACGTACTGGGCAGTCTAATGTATGAGTGTAGAAATAATTTTGCTTATGTATGTGTTTTCTCGGTGTCAGTTTTTGAAATATTGCTTAATGTTACTTGTCTCTTTCTGAGTATAATGAAGTGAGGCAGGTTCAGCATTTCTATTTTGTAGAGTGAATAAGTGAAACCTAGACAGTATCAGCCTTCTCCCAAGTGGCTTTCTTTTATCCCACGGAAAGTTTTCATTTGCTTGAAATGTTTTTAACTACAAATAAATGTCTTTACTAGATATAGGATTTCTTGGTTATCTGTTTATTCTTGAGTGAGTTTTGGTGTTTGTAGTTTTTGAGGAATCGGTACATTTTATCTATAATGTTGAATTTGTATGTATACAGTTGTTTGTTGTATTCCCTTAATCTTTTAATGCCTGTGGGGTCTGCAGTGATAATCCTTTCTTTTATTTCCAATATCGATAGTTTGTGTGTTCTTTTTGTTTCTAATGTTGTCATATATTTTACTTTTTAACTAGATTATAAAGACAGAATACAGTGTTACCATTTTTACTTTAAATCATCTTTTAGAGCAATTAAATACTTAAAAAATTTTATATTCACCTTCATTTTTTCCATTTCTAGTGTTCATTTCTTTATGTAGCTCTTGGTTTCTTTCTAATATCACATTCCTTTTGCCTAAACAACTTCCTTTGAAATATCTCATACTGCAGATCTACTGGTGATTACTTCTTCCATGCTTTTTTCCTTCAAAAAAATCTTTATTTTTCATTTTTGAAAGTAATTTTTTGGTGAGTATAGAATTCTGGGTTAACTTTTCTTTCAGCAGTTTAAAGAAGTCATTTTATTGTCTCTTGGCATGCATATTTTCTGATGTGATGTCTTACTGTAATTTTTATCTTTGTTTCTATATATGTATATAATGTGTCAATTTTCTTTGGCTGCCCTCAAGATTTTGTCTTTATCTTTAGTTCTTATCAGTTTGAACATGATGTGTCTAAGTTTGGTTTGCTCAGTTGTTTATTTATACGTTTATGTATTTATGTATTTATTTTTGGCATTCGTCCTGATCGGTATTCTCTGACTTGTCCTGTATCTTCTACTTCTGGGGTTTCAATTTCACATATGTTATACCATTTGATATTAATCCCTGTTCTTAGATGCCCTGTTCTAGTCTCCCCATCCCCTCCTCCCCGCCTCCCGCCACACTTTTTTTTCTTAGTGTTTCAGTTTGGGTAATTTTTATCTATTGACCTATTTACAGATTCATTTTTCAGCTGTGTAAGGTCTACTGTTGAACCCATCAAAAAGATTTTTCATTTCTGTCATTGTGGTTTGTTTGGGGTTTTTTCCCTAGCATTTGCATTGATTCTTACAGTTTCTGATCCTTTGATAAAATTCCCATCTGATCATGCATGTTGTCCTCCTTTTTCTACCAAAGCATTTAACATATTAATCATAGTAATTTAAAATTTTCTGTCTGATAGTTCCAACAGCTGGGTTGTATCTAAGTCTGGTTCTGCTAATTGTTTTATCTTCTGACAGTGTACTTTTGTTTTTTTTCCTTTGCTTTTTCTGTGTATGTTTGGTGGAAAGCAAGACATTATGTGTAGGACTGAGATAAATAGTATTTATATCTGAAAGTGGGCATGATTTTTCTCATGTTAGGCCATTAGTGTGGGATTTGGTCTACCTAGTAGTGAGTTGACTTGGGTTTTGTTTTTTTTTAATCACTATGGTTACCCTCCATATACTGCCAAGTTCAATTCCTGTAGTATTTCCTTGTGCTTAGGGTGGAAGTTATATTACTGGAGGTTTTTTTCTCGGTATCATTGCTTCACACTCAGTTTTAGCCTTTCCTTGTGAGACTGAGCCACAGAGGTTGTCTCTCTCTCTCTACACTTTTACCTTTCTTCCAGCAGTACTGCTGTTGCTTGTTATTTGGTGTTTGCTAGCCCAGTGGCAGGTGGTGGGGATTGCTGTGATGTTCTCTGTTGTTCTCTGTTGTTCTCAGACTCTCAAGCTGGCTCTGTGTCTCTGGGTCTTGAGAATAGATATGTTTTCTTCCATCACCCAGTTGGCCCATGTACCCTGGGGACAACAGGGTTTGCCTCTCTTCTTTCCAAATACATAAAAGCATGGACATGAAGAAAACTTCTGAATTCATCATTTCATAACATCATCCACTGATTCTTTCCCGATGCATTCATACTAGAATAAATCATCAAACTCTTACTTTCCTTTGATTGCCCTGTTGCATCTGTGTCAAGTAAAACCAACCTTTTCTTACATAAACCAACTTTCTTAAGTTTATTTTTTGTTAAAAGAAAAAAAGCTTATGCTAAAAATTTAGCAGGCCATAAGCAGAGTTAAAGGAAGCCATATTGAATGGAAGGCCACATAGAACAGTTTTGGTCTGGTACTTCTTTCAAATATATGTGGTGTGGATGGTCCCTCAAATAGACCCAGGTGTTTAAGTACACATGTGAGATGGTGGATAGCTTGAATTCTTCAAGAGTTTGATCAGATGCATTGTAGTGGAATCAATGTTATACCCCAATAATATTTTCCTGTTGTCACTTTTTCATTTGTATAGTTTTACATTTCCTCTTTCAAAATTAATTCCTTTCATATGCTAGATTGTATTTGGAATTCATATTATATAGTGAGTTTCTGAAACAGTTTCTGTTCTGCTACTATGTATATTCTATACACTGCAACATTTTACTGATTTTATATCCTAATTATATATATATATATATATGTATATATATATACCATAACTCTTCCCCTCTAGTCTGATGGTTAGTGTAGTTTCATTATAACTAAGTAGAGGGGTAAGAGAGAGAAGGTGGGTACAGATGCCTTTCTCTTTCGTTGCTTCCTTCAAGGCTTTTAGGGAACACTTGATAACATGTTCCAGGAATCTTTGTATTGGGAACAAAGATTAATAAAATTATTTCCCTATCCCCACGGTGGTCAAAATCTAGTAAGACAATTAGACATGAAAGAATTGTAATCCAATAAGATAACTACCATATTCCAAGCATATCAGGTATGGTAGGTACACACAAGAGTCCTCTCAGGGTGACTTTATGGTGTTTTTCTCTCTCTTTTTAAAAATATTCTTTTCTCAATTCAAACATACACATAGTATGCAAAATAGAGGTTCCCTGTAATTTCACTAATGAAATGGCAAATTAACCCTATAGCCTATTTCTGTAAGACTACTTGGGGCCATCCATAAAGAATTTCTAAGGTTTTTGTTTTTCTTTTTTGTTCTGTTTTTTTTGCTTTTTGCTTTGTAACTTTCAGACACTTGAGAGTTTCAGACTTTGTAAAATTACTTTTTATTTTTATCAAATTAAAAGTTAAAAATTTGTGTGGATAGTTTATCATAAAAGTAGTGACTCATCTCCCTCACCCTTTTCCATCCAACTCTTCAGAGGTAGCCATTTTCAACTCTTTTAGCTATTTGATGTAATATTTATCTCCATATTTCTAAATAATGTAACCAGATTTTTACTTGTCTTTTTTTCAACTAGGAGTGACTGTTACAGTAATTAAGAATTTGCTTCTCTAGACCACCATCCCTACTTTCCTTTATCCCCCCAACCTCAGCATCCCAGCCAGGGCCAGAATTAGAATGAGGCAAGTGAGACCTCACCTCTGGCAAAAAATTCAAGGGAGCTACAAAAAATTCAATAATCAGATAAATATTTTCTTTTAATATGTTTAAGAATAAAAATTAATGCAGAGTAATCCATGATGAACATAATTTCAAAATTGTAATTATAGACAGCATCCAGCCTTGCACTTGTATGACCCTGAGAGTCAATGCACATGGGGGACACAAGCACAGCAAGGTCTCATTTCTGCTTTTTTGATGGTCCTTGTTCAGTCATGAGGGAAGGTGACAAGTTGTTTTCATTGTTTGTAGCTTCACATGGTACTGCTAAGTAAAAGGTAAACTTTAATTACAAAAACATGTTTATCTGATATTTTTAACAATATTATTAAGGGCACTAAGGTAAGTAATACAAATTTTATTTATTAATATATTTGACCTTTTATAAATAAATTTGATGAAATGTGAAAATTTTCTGAAAAAGTATTTTCTTACCAGGAAACTTTATACTTTCTTCACTTAAAACAGTGATAATTTACTGTTACTCACTTGTTTATATAAAAAATATTTTTCACTACTTTTTTTTCACCCCATTGGTCTGGAAACCTGGTATGTAGTTTTCTGTTGTTTATAATTATTGATTTTTGTATTTTTCATACAAATGTTTATGTAGACCTGTTAAATATTATAATTTATATGAACTAATTCACATAAATTAAGTATTTATTATATTTAACTGAATGTATTAATTAAAAATAAATATATTTAAAATTTATACTAAAATTCTTAAAAATAAATATGGCATTTAAAAACTCAAGTGGTCCATTGTTTAGAAGAAGAAAAATGCATGCAGAAATTGACCAAAATTATAGGGGACAGTAACAGGTTTGGTAGAAAAAAATATTCCAGCTACTTAAAATGAAATCTCTAACATTGACACTATTAGAATAGAATTACTATGAAATATAGAGTTAAAGAATTTTCTTTGAATTGTGCAAAAAAGGTAAGATAATGGCACATTAGAAATTTCAGAAGCTAGTGAATATAAACATGTGCAAGAAAATAGAAGATGCTATTTGAATTAAATGTTTAATTCTTCATCATGGCCACCACCTGTTTCTGATAAAGTAAAATGATTTTAATAGAGCATGGGACCATCCAAGGACAAGATGCAGATTGTAGAGTATGAGTTTCACATGGTGGGCAAAGATTTTCAAAAGATGGGTCTTTTAAAAAATTGTCTAGCGGTGGGTTAATTCATTGTGACTGGCTCATTTATTCCAAAGAATCCTTGTCTTTAGTTTGTTTCCTGTGCATTCTTTTTAGCAAAAATTACAACAGAATCAAATATTTACAACTCAAAAAGTGGTTCCTAAGATTGGAAAAATTTAAACAGAATTTGTGATAATGAAAAAATCATATTTCCTCATGATGCTTTTTTTAAATGGAAGTGTTTTTTAATGTATATTCAGACTGATAGTTTAATAGATGATGCTTTACAGAATGTGATAAAATATGTGTGATTTTACATATTGTATGTTTTGTGCAAAAATAATTTATCTCTCAAAGTATCACAAGAAATTATTGGAAGCTCAGATGCTGGAATGTTCTAAATTCAGTTGAACTAAGGACATTAAAATCATATAGCTAATCATTAAAAATATTATGTGTTTCATTTGTATAGTAAAATTCAAAGCAAATTTATAATGTTATTAGGAAATCATGTTAAATCTGAAATACTAGGAAGAATAAAAGAAGCAAAATAATTTTTCTTACTTTTTGATTATAAACCAGATATAGTACATCATGAATTAATGTTTATGATTACTAGGTATATTTACATTAAGAATGATGTCATTGCAAGAGAAGAAAGTTTTGACTTAATTGCAACAAAATTAAAAACTGGATTAATTATATCTCAATAAAGCTGTTATTTTTTAAAAAAACTAGATATGGTCTAGCTTATCACATTATCAGTAAGTTAGCAAAAGTTGATACTTATGTAAAAAAATTGTCCTGGCCAGGATATGATAATGGAATAGATATGACACATGTATACAAGTGTGTATAAGCCAGTATTTCTCCCCCAAAATAATTATGCCAAATTTGTGCCTTGCTCAGCTCATAATCATAAGTTAATACAAAAAATGCTGCATTTGTGAATTCAAATATGATCATCTTTTTTTTAGTATTGTACAAAGGATACATATTTTAGGACTGGGGTAATACAGTGAGCAGATGGACTATTCTTGTCAATTCTGAAAACAACATTAAAATCACAGATACCTGATGGGCATCAAGATTAAATGCAATCAAGATACTTGATACTTTGCACACAAATTAGAGATGTGTATCAGATATGAAAAGATATAATATCAAATGTCAGAATATATTATGTTGAGGTCAAAAGCATCTTGGTACAAAAATATTACAGATTTTTACACATTATATGGGATGGTATTTTGAACAAAGTGGCAAAAGTTTAATAAAGCTTTACAGTTAGAAAGCATGACCATATATAAAGCTCCATGCTTAATAAAAATCCTATTCCTTTCCTTACCACAAATGAAAGTAATTTTGAAAGTGTGTTCAATGAATGTAAAACTTGAGCAAGAAATGTGAATATTCTTCCTGAATTTGAAAATAAGTGAAAAAGAAATTGGAAATGCATGAATCACTAAATGAGAGTATTGATAATTATGGGAAAAGTGCTTTTCAAGTAGACATTAGGTTATAAATGACCTAACTTCATATTTGAAATAGATATATGAAAAATGAAATGTCTTCAGATTTTGAACTTTTAAACTGGAGAAAAGTTATTTTCTATAGATTACATCTGATTTACAAAAAGCAGCTACTGACCCAGTTTTTAAATATTTTGACAATTTAAATTCTATAGAAATTTCATGTGGAATTGTTTAAAGCAACACACAATATTAATAAATTGTGATATAATGTAAGCCTTATATTTGGGTCTTCTAAAACTGATTAACAAAGTGGTGTTCAAAATTTTAAAATAATACCAGCCACAGTAGCATCCTGCAAAAGACGTTTTCAGTAAGCTGAAGTTAATTTTAAATTATTTAGAATTGTCACTTGGTCAAGAGAAATTGCCAAGCATGGCAATTTACTTATTTGAAACAAGATAAGAAAAGAATTAGACTTTGAAAATGTTATTAATGTGCTTGCTTCCATTAAAGCCAGAAAAGTAAAATGATAATAAATTCTGGTTTTGGTAGGCATAAAATGTTTAAACTTAAACTACTATTGTGAGTTTAATATACCTACTTTTCAACTTTTCAATATTTTTCAATTGCTTTAATGTTCTGGGGGAAAAAAACTTAAAAATATACAGAGAGGAGAATTGTGGGAAGATGGCACAGTAGGAAGCACCAGGAATCTGGCTCCCCACCTAGACAGCAATTGCACAGATTGAATCTATCTGATATAACTATTTTGAAGCTCTAAAGTCTGTTGAAGGCTTGCAACTTCGAGGCGAAGACTTGGAGAGTGAATTGCTGTTAATTTCCATCAATTTGAGCACTTAGCACTGTAGCAACCATATGGCAGGCAGCTGTGCACATGTTCCTGGAGCAGCTTGCACACAACTTATGGGAGCCAGAGTGGGCGAAAAAGACCTTGTCCTCCAGATATTGGGGAATCTGGTTGCTGCTTCTTATCAAGGAGCTGCAGACAAAGAAGTGGGCACATTATTGTTGCACCCCCCCCGCCATTGTTGCAAGCCCCTTCCCCTCCAGCTGAAGTGACTTCCAAGGAATTTAAATGGACAGCCCTTTTTCTCCCTTCATTTTTCACTTTTCCCCCTTTCAGGAGCCAGACATTAAAGACTTAGGACATTCAAAAACAACTGTGTATGTGGGTAAAATTAGAAAGAGATTGCATATGCCCAGGGAAAGGCTCAGAAAAGACATAAGAAGACCTTAAGTTTACAACTCAGGGTGATTTGGGAACAGAGACAGCCTACAACAATAAAAATTAAAAATTAAAATAAAAATTAATAAAACAGGCAAATACTGGGCAAGGGGAAGAATCTGATTCCCAGAGTTACTACATTATTAGACTCAACTGTCCAGTGTTTAACCAAAAATCACAAGGCATACAAAGAAACAGGCAAGTATGGCCCATTCAAAACAAACAAAAAAATCAACAGAAACTTTTCCTGATAAAAACATAATGGCAGATATACTAGGCAAAGAATTTAAAACAACTGTCTTAAAGATGCCCAGAGAACAAAAGGAATGTGTGGAGAAAGTCAAGAAAACAGTATGTGAACAAAATGGAAATATAAATAAAGGGATAGAAAACCTAAAAGAAACCAAAAAGAAATTCTGGAGATGAAAAGTGCAATAACTGAAGATGAAAAATTCACTAGAGGGATTCAAAGGCAGATTTGAGCAGACAGAAGAAAGAATCGGCCAACTTGAAGATAAGACAATAGAAATTATTGAGTTTGAGGAACAGAAAGAAAACAGACTGAAGAAAAGTGAACAGAACCTGAGGGAGCTGTATGACACCATTAAGCAGTCCAACATTCACATCATGAGAGTCCCAGAAGGAAAAGAGAGAATATTTGAAGAAATAATGACTGCAGACTTCCAAAATTTGATGAAATACATGAACGTAAACATTCAGAAAGCACAACAGATTCCAAGTAAGATGAACTCAAAGAGACCCACACTAAGACACGTTATAATTAAACTTCCAAAAGATAAAGAGAATCTTGAAAGCAGCAAAGAGAAATGAATCATCACATACAAGGGATTCTCAATAAAGTTATCCACAGACTTCTCATCAGGAACTTTGGAAGCCAACAGGCAGTGGGTCGATATATTCAAAGTTCTAAAAAGAAAACCTCAAGAATCCTCTATCCAGCAATTCTGTCACTCAAAAGTTAGAAAGTAAGACATTCTCACATAACCAAAACTGAGAGAGTTCTTGACCACTAGATCTGCCTTGCCAGAAGTGCTCAAGGGAGTCCTGCACGGTGAAATGAAAGGACAGTACATGACAACTCAAAGCTCTGTGGCAAAATAAAGATCTCAATAAAGGTAAGTGCATGGGAAATTATAAAAGCTAGTATTTTGTAACAGTGATTTGTAGCTGTACTTTTTGTTTTCTACATGAGTTAAGAGATGAATGCCTTTAAAGAAAACAAAAACAATTTTTAGTGTAAAATTTAGTATTTCTCTAACTTTGGTTTGTAACTTCTAATTTTGTTTCCTACATAATTTAGGTGACTAATGCCTTTAGTTTATATCTAGGTATACAATGAATAAAGGTGTAATTTTCTGACATCAGCAACCAAAAGGAATGGGGATGGAACTATAAAGGAACAGAGTTTTGGTATGTTATTGAAATTAGCTGGTATAAATTCAGATTAGAGGGTTATAACTTTAGGATATTACATGTAATCCTCAAAGTAACCATAAAGAAAATAGCTATAGAATACACACAAGGGGAAATGAGAAAAGATTTTAAACATTTCACTACAAAAAAATCAACTAAACAGAAAAAAAGTCAGTAATGAAGGAAATGAGAGCCAAAAAAGTAATAAGATATATAGAAAACAAATAGCCCAATGACAAAATAAGTCCCTCCTTATCAGTAATTAATCTAAGTGTTAATGGATTAAACTTTCCAATCAAAGGACAGAGGTTGGCAGAATGGATAAAATACACATGATCCAACTACATGCTGTATACAAGAGACTCACTTGAAATTCAAAGACACAAGCTGAAAGTGAAAGGATGAAAAAGATAGTCCATGCAAATAGTAACCAAAAGAGAGTATGGATGGCTTTACTAATATCAGACAAAATAGACTTTCAATCAAAAAAGCTTACAAGAGAAAAAGAAGGACATTATATATTAATAAAAAGTTTACTACAGCAAGAAGATATAGCAATTATGAATATTTACACACCTAATGACAGACTGCCAATTTATATGAAGCAAAAACTCACAGAGTTGAAGGGAAAAATAGACAATTATACAGTAATAATTGGAGACTTCAGTACTCTACTCACAATAATTGATAGAATAATTAGACATAAGTAAGGAACTAGAAGATTTAATAAACCTACTAGATTTGCAGACATACACAGAACACTCTACCCAGCAACAACAGAATACACATTCTTCTCAAGTACACATGGGACATTTTCCAGGGTAGGCCATATAGTAAGCCACAAATTAAATCTCAGTGGATTTTAAAAGATAGATGTCATACAAAGTATCTTCTCTGATCACAGGATGAAATTAGAAATCAATAATAAAAGGAAAAATGAAAAATTCACCAGATTTTAGAAATTAAACAATACACTTTAAAACAACCAATGGATCAAAGAAGAAATCACAAGGGAAATTAGAAAATACTTAGATATGAATGAAAAGAAAAATACAACATGCCAAAACTTCTAAAATGCAGTGAAAGTGATGCTGAAAGGGAAATATATGGCTGTGAATCCTTATATTAAAAAATGAGAGATCTCAAAGCAACAACCTAACTGTACAACTTAAGGAACTAGAAAAAGAAGGAGAAACTAAATCCAAAGCTGGCAGAAGGAAAGGAGTAAAATTAGCACAGGAATAAATGAAACAGAGAATAGAAAAGCAATAGAGAAAAGTTGGTTCATTGCGAAGGTCAACAAAATTGACAAACCTTTAGCCAGAAATACTTAAAAAGAGAGAAGACTTAAAGTACTAAAATCAGAAATGAAAGTGGGTACATTACTACCATTTCTATAGAAATAAAAATCATCTTAAGAGAGTACTATGAACTCTATGTCAACAAATTAGATAACCTACATGAAATGGACAAATTTCTAGAAACTCAAAACGTAGCAAGACTAAATCATGAAGAAATAGAAAATCTGAGTAGATCCATAGCTAGTAAGGAGATTGAATGAGTAATCAAAAATCTCTTAACAAAGAAAACCCCTTGACCTGACGACTTCTCTAGTGAATTCTAACAAACATCTAAATAAGAACTAATAGCACTTCTTTCAAACTTTTCCGAAGTTGAAGAGGAAGAAATATTTCTAAACTCATTCTGTGAGGCCAGCATTACCCTGATACCAAAGCCAGACAAAGACAATACAAGAAAAGAAAACTATAGATAAACATCCCTTATGAACATTGATGCAAGTATCCTCAACAAAATACTAGCAAACAGAATTAAGCAGTATATTAAAAGGATTATATACCATGAACAAATGGGATTCATTCCTGGAATGCAAGGACGGTTCAATATATGAAAATTGATCAATGTAATAAGCCACCTCAATGAAAGGAAGCAACAAAAACCACATTATCATCTCAATTGATGCAGAAATGGTGTTTGACAAAATTCAGCACCCTTGCATGTTAAAAATGCTCAACAACCTAGAAACAGAAGGAAACTGCTTCAACATAATAAAGCCATATAAGAAAAACCCACAGCAAACATCATACTCAATGGTAAAAGAGTAAAAGATTTTCCTCTAAGATTAAGAACAAGCAAGATGTCCACTTTCACTGTTTCTTTTCAACATAGTACTGGAAGTTTTAGCCAGAGCAATTAGTCAAGAAAAAGAAATAAAAGGCATCCAAATTGGAAAAGCAGTAAAGTTATCTCTGTTACCAGATGATATCATTTTATATGTAGAAAACCCTAAAGATTTCATACAAAACCCTATTAGAACTTAAATTAACTCAGCAAAGTAAATAGCAGGACACAAAGTCAGCACACAAAAATCAGTTGTATTTCTATACACAAGTATTGAACAATCTGAGAAGGAAATAACAAAACAATACAACTTTAATAGCATAAAAAAGAATAAAATACTTAGGAATTTACTTAATCAAAGAGGTAAAAGACTTCTACAAAGAAACTATAAAACTTTACTGAAAGAGATTTGAGAAGACATAAAAAAATGGAAAGACAACCCGTGTTCATGGATTGGAAGACTTAATATTGTTAAAATGCCTATGGTACCTGAAACAATCTACAGATTTATTGCAATCCCTGCAAAAATCCCAAAGATGTTTTTTGCAGAAATAGAAAAACTCATCCTAAAATTTATATGGAAGCTCAAGGGACTTCAAATAGCCAAAACAACTTTGAAAAAGAAGAAAAAAATTGCAGCACTGAAATGTCCTGTTTTTAAAATTTATGACAAAGCCGCAGTAAACAAAACAGTGTGGTATTGGGATAAAGACAGACCTATAGAACAAAGGAATAGAATAGAGAGCCCAGAAATAAACCTTTGTATATATGGTCAAATGATTTTTATGGGGGTGCCAAGACCAATGGGGAAAGGACAGTCTTTTTAATAAATGATGCTGGGAAAACTGGATATCCATATGCAAAATAATTAAGTTGTACTCTTACCCAGCACTATATACAAACATTGACTCAAAATTGATAAGGGACTTAAATGTAAGACCTAAAATAATAAAGTTCTTAGAATAAAACAAAGGACAAAAACTTCATGACATTGAAATTGGTAGTGATTTTTTGGTTATTACACCAAAGGCACAGGTAATGAAAGAAAAAAATTGTACAAATTAATAATTTTGTGCATCAAATATACTATCCAGTGAATAAAAAGGCAACCCATAGAATGGGAGGAAATATTTGCAAATCATATATATGATAAGGAATTAATATCTAGAATATATAGAGAACTCATAAAACTCAATAACAACAAAAGCAACCCAACTCAAAAATGCATAAAGGACTTGAACAGGCATTTCTCCAAAGAAGATATACAAATGGCCAATAAACACATAGATGTGCAACATCACTAATCATTAGAGAAATGCAAATCAGTGAGATACCACCTCACACCCATTAGGATGGCTACTGTTAAAACAAACAAAAACCAAAAAACCCACAGACACATAAACACACACACACACACACACACACACACACACACAAAACCACAAAAAACTCCAAAACCAGAAGACAGGTGTTGATGCTGATCTGGAGAAATTGAAGCTTTGTACACTTTTGCTGGTAATGTAAAATGGTACAGCCATTGTGGAAAGCAGTATGGCAGTTCCTCAAAAAAATTATATGATCCAGCAATTCCTCTTTTGGGTATACTGTACCCAAAAGACTTGAAAGCAAAGAGTTGAAGAGATATTTGTACTCCTATTTTCATAGCAGCATTATTCACAACAGCTAAAACATGGAAGTAAACCAAGTGTCCATCAATAGATGAATGAATAAGCAAAATGTGGTATACACATACCACGGAATATTCAGCCATAAGAAGGAAGGGGATTCTGCAATATGGATCAACTTTGAGGACATTTTGCTAGTGAAATAAGCCAGTCACAAGAAGACAGATATTATGTGATTTCATTTGTATGAGGTACTTAAAATAAAAGAGAGAGTATCGTGGTGGTTTCCAGAGGCTTGGGGGAGGGGAGAATAAGGAGTTGTTGTTTAATGGGTGTAGAGTTTCAGTTTTACAAGATGAAAAAAGTTATGGGGATGGATGGTGGTAATGATTGCATAATAATGTGAATGTATTTAATACCAGTGAACTATACATTTAAAAATGGTTAAGATGGTAAATTTTATGTTATGTGTATTTTATCTCTTGTTTCTATATGGCTTGGCATAGCACTGATGTCAGCATAGTTAACATCACAGTTTTTGAGACCATTATGTATACTGAGCCAGGAAGTGTACTATGATTTTCTTTCCTATACTTCATTTTACTTTTCTGGGTAAAAATATATTTTTACTGATTTGTTTAGTCTTCTGTGCACCTAATGCTGTTTTTTAAAATGTTGCAATGTGTTGTCTAATGTTTGGAAGTATTTTTTCCAAATGTTCACACACATCAAAAAAAAAATTGTTGGAGGGCCTGGAGATCTTCTCTCTGATCTGCTTTAGTTTAAACTAGTTGCTGTCTAAGCCTAATGCATAATTTGTTGTATCAGGATTTTACTTTGCCACTTTCTTGTGTTGGATGTCCTGTTTCCTGAACTGTGAGTTCCTCTTTTCTTGTTTTACTCCTTATTTTGATGAAACATGTCGTCTAACAACTTCCACAGAAAGGTTGATTCTTTTTTCACTTAGTGTAAATTTAAAACTGTATTTACTCTAATGATAGTTTGGCTGAAGTACATAAAAAACATTTTTCCTACGCATATTTGAAAGTATTGTTTTCGTTAAGTCTGATGCCATTTTTGGTCCACTTTCTTTGTGTTTATGTTATTTTATTCTTTCTGGCAACTTTAATGATTATCTCTATCTCAGGTGTTTTGAAATTTCATATGTTCACCCATCATCCTTTTTTCATTCATTATGGTAGGAATTTGATAAGCCTTTGTAATTTTGGATATTTCTGTTTGGGGGAAATTTTCTTGTTTTATTTCTTTGGTAAATTTTCACTTTTATTTTCTCTGTTCTCTCTTTTTTTTTGAAACTCCTATTGATCTGACACTACTTCCTGCATCAACTCTTTTGATTGTATGGCATTTTCTTTCTTGCCTTCCATCTTTTTGTCCTTTCATTCAACCTTTCAAAAAAGATTTTCTAAATTTAATTGCTTATTTTAGTTGCCATATATTTAGTTTTGAATTGTTCTTTTTATTTGTTCTTCAGTTGTTTTGCCTTCATAGTTTTTTGTTCTTGTTTAATGGACATAACATTTCATACTTCTCCAGGGATATTAAATATATATTATACGTATTTATTTTGTTCCCAGCAAAGTCTCTGATGTCTCCTAGCCCCTTTCTTTATTCACTTGTTTATTTTGATCTGTCTGATGTAAAGGATGTCTTCAGTTGTGTGGTGATCCTTGGCTGTCCATAAAAGTGAAGTGCTAAGTTTATCGAAAACCCTGTGTTTGGACAGGGACAGGGCTGCCTTGCATGGTCATACAGGTTATGCACTGCAGCACTCCACAGGGTACAACCCTGGTATATTTATATATACCCCTTAGTACTCTCAAAATGTATTGATGTTTACAGTACTAGAAATTAAAAGTATGAAATTTTAAAAATACTGTTACTTAAAATGACAAATATTTTTCTGAAAAATAACTGTTTGTCAAAACAAAAGAAATTTAGTTAGAAGAATGAAATTGTTTTACAATTTTGTATATCTCTTTAATGTCTAGTTAAATAGAAGGAAACTGGATCCTCATGTTTCTGCATTCAATCTGTTGTGATATGTTATTTTGGTTGAAATATAAGAATACCCAGCCTCATCTAGTACTTTAATCTCTTCAGATAATTGTGATTATTCTTTTTTATGACATCAAAAGTAGACAAGTGGACTTTTTCTTAAAAGGTTTGTTGCAATGTGGAATCTGACTCCATATCACTGAACTTTTTGTACTCTATTACATTAAAATCTGTTGGTCTGGCTTACACTTTGATTGGCTCTTTTATCCATGCATGATTTTATAACAATGTGCATTTAGTCATTTGGAATATATTGGTTCACAAGTTACATAGATCTTCTAAGTGTTGACATGTTTCATTATATAATATCAGGTAATCACATTCATTAATATTAGCATTAATCTCATGAATAGTGGATACAAGTTATCCTAAAATTTAATTTTTCCTTGAATTTTATTACTGGCAACAAATACTGTCAGTTGTTTTCTTTGATGTGACATGCTCACTTTGTCAGTTTTGAAGAAAATGTCTTCTAAATACTCAAGTCTAAATATTCATAGTTTGACAGTCATTCTTTAAAATAAAAATCATGTTCCGAAAAAAAAAGAAGAAGAAGGAAAAAAAAAAAAAAAATCATGTTCCATGAAAAAAATGTGGCCAAGTTCAGCTTGCAACTCAGTCACAGACCCAAGTGTTTTTAGTGCGCAATAGCAGTGCTTTATGCATATTTGGTATTTCATTACACAGAATATTAAAAAGACATGCACTCAGTGATTGATATTTAATAAAATTAATTTTACTGCTGGTGTATGCCAGTGGAGAATACAGTGACTACTAGTGCAGTTTTGGTTCTATGTCAGTCCCTTGAATTGAGTTAAGATGCCAGCATTTTTACTCACCACTGCTTTAGTACCAAGAATTTTAACCTCACATGCCTCGTGAAAGTGTCTTGGAGGCCCCATGTGTCTGTGAACCACACTTGGAGAACTGCTGATGTGGATTATATTGTGAAGGTTGCCTCATGGATTAGCATGCTGTACAGCCTGCACAGTCTGCATGGCAATTGTTTAGACTTCAACATAGGAAAATCAGTTGCTGAGCTGACTGATTCTTTGGTAGGGAGGATGCTCTCAAAGTCTTTGAGGCTGATAATTTTCTCCAAAGAGGAATCTCCTAGATTCCAGCTGCGGGTGGTGGGGTGAAGAGTGGTTCCTCTGGCTGCTAGCATTCTGGGAGCCAGGCAGAGAGATAAATGTGGGTCCTTTTTTTCAGTTTATGGACCTCTACTAAATTTTTCTGTTTTCTTTCAGTACCTCATGCCTGCCCTTTGCCATTCCTGGTGTTCACAAGTGTAGACTGTCTCCAGTTCACAGAGTTAACCTTTGGCCTAAGTGGTAGAGGAAAGGATAGGTACCTGTTGTGTGAGTTGGGGAAAGAGCATTTAGATTTCTCAGCAGTATTCATACTTCATTTTTATCTTTTATGTACTGAATAGTGTACTGAATTTCTCCAAATACCAGATCTCTTATGTTCTCTGGGAAAACTGATTCTCTTTTCCTTGCACTCCCTGCTCAGACATCTAGTTGTAACTTCCTCCACACTGTGAAGTCAATTTCCATTCCTCCAGCTACTATCCATCTAAAAATTTGTTGAAATCTCTTTGACAGTTAGTATGCTTTGATGTTTTCTTGGTCTTTATGAGTGAAAATATTTTATTTCTTTGCCCTCATTTTAGCAGGGCTTTTGGAGAGTGAGGAAATATTACATGTATGTGATTAATACACCATTTCACTTTCACAGATTTGAATCAATCACTACTGTGGCTGAGCTGGACCTAGTTTTGAAACTTCACCACTTACTGTAGTATTGCCTTGTGTTTTCTACTTAACCCCCACAATCTTTATTCTTATTTGTAGAAATGGAGTTTATAATATCTAATATGAGGATTAAGTGATGAGATAATGAATGTAAAGTTCTTAACATACTACCTCATGCATCATATATGCTCAATAATTTGTAATTGTTATAAACTGTTAGGCTGTCCTCAGGCTTACTGAGGTTTTAGTGTATTCTTTCCTCACCAAAAAACATTTGAAATAAGCAAAATATTTCATTTGTCTATTGTTTAATATTACTAGGTTTGACAATGGAAATGTTACCATGGCTCCAAATATAAAATCATAATTTCATAAATGTTTTATCTAAGTACCTGTATTTAATATGTGTGTATAAAATACTGTGGATGACACATTCAAATTCAAGCTGTGTTTTACTAGTTTTCTATTCAAGTAATTGTAATTATGGCCCATATTTGAAAGAATCTAAGGAAAGCAGGTATTGTTATAACTGGATAACTGTTTCATGTCCTTGATTCAGAAGCTTTTGGTACACTGAAATTCTTACAAGCTTTTTAAAAAACAATTTTTGAAATCATGCTTTTAGTTATGAGAATTATTTTAATACATACTTTAAATTAAGAAAATTTTTTTCTCTTTAGTATACTAGGTAGCACACTTAAGTTCTTTTTATCTAGAAAGTTTAGTGTAATAAAAGTAGTTTACTTTAAGCTTAGTTTTGAATATAAAAGAAAATTATTATTAATCATTTCAGGAAATTGCAAGACCTAATATGGCTGAAGGAGAAACAGAAACATCAAATTCTGAAAGGTAAATATAAGGAAAAACTGAATCTCATGAAATTCATGTATATAAAATGATACTTGAGCTGTGTTATATTTCAGTTGATTGGCAAAAGGCTATTTAAATTTTGTATATGGTGTTCCTTTTAGTAATGGCTTTTAATTAAAATAAAATTTTGAAATATTAATATAACAAAAATATACTGCAGATCCTTAGTTTTGAAATCTTAAACATGTAGAATACATTTTATAAGTTGTTAAATTTTTTAAAAGTACTTAAAAATAAGTAAAATGTTAACAGATTTTAATTGCCTCTATTAAATGAAAATAGTTACAAGATGCTACAGGTTATAAGATGGTGACGATTCTTGCAAATAGGTAATTTTAATATCTTATTTTTTAAGTATTTTCAAAAAGCTGTAAAGCTACTTCTTTGGTGGGATCTCAACATAAAAGGTTCAAAATGCAGGGATTGGTTTTTAAAAATTTAATGCTTGAGTAGAACACTGCAGAACACAAAAGATTTCACAATTTTTTTTTTTAGCAAAAGAAAATCCAACATTCTAATTAGAACTTTATTCCAGCTAAAGGTGATTTTGTCTTTTAGATTAAGTACTTTCCCCATTTCTATCTTTATGCTGTGTGTTTTGTAGTAGGCTGCTTGTTAACCTGATGAGATTAATTAATCTATTGCCTCCAAAAAGAAAATTATGGAGTAAGACCTTTTGAAGATGTTTCTTAGACTTCACTAGAAAAATTATCTAGCCCTGGGACTTCCTTGATGGCCCAGTGATTGAGACTTCGCCTTCCAACGCAGGGGGTGGGGTGGGGGTGTGTGGGTTCAATCCCTGGTTGGGCAGCTAGAATCCTACATGCCTCAAGGCCAAAAAAACAAAACATAGAACAGAAGCAATGTTGTAACAAATTCAATAAAGACTTTAAAAATAGTCCACATAGAAAAAGAAAAGAAAAGAAAAATTATCTAGCCCTTTCTTCACCTAGCATTTTTCCTAGAATTCTGTTTGGGGAAAGTTAACAGAAATTCAAATAAGGATTTAGAAAAAGCAGACTAGTCACATCCATATTTTTTAACATTTTCTGTAAATTATAGTTAGTTCAATAAGATCTGAACAAAAATAAGAATTTTACAAATTTAAATGAGAGAAATATTATAATTTTTTGCAGATGATGTAATTGACCTGTAAGATCCAAGAAAATGAGCTAAGAATGATTGAAATTAATCAGGGTATTAATTAAGGCAGCTTGGTGTAAAATTCAGAATCTTTACGATATACCAATAACATGTGATTACAAAATATAATGGATAAAATTCACAGTAATAACAAGATGAGAAAAGTGCAGCATCTATTTAGAAGATTTTGAAGAAAAAACTTACTGAGATAGAAAGTAATATATTAGTAACTTACATGATAGGTCATTTCCCAAATTAGTTTATGGTTAATGAACATTTAGTTGAAAATCCAAATTGGATTTGATTTGGAAACTAGTGGTGTTTAACGTAAGATTCATATTTTTCTACTTATTAATACCATAATTTTAAAAATCACAGCTGTGTTAGATATTAGGTTGTTTCTGTATTCACTATTTTAAACATTGTTTTAATGAGCATCCTTGTACAATTATCTTTTACTTTTTCAAACTATTAATTTAGGGAGAAGAGTAGTGTAATGTAGGTGATTTGCCCTATTAGATAATAAAGTACAATGTTAATTTCTAATTGTTAAAACTGGGTGGTATTGGCCTGTAATAGTCAAAAGACACATCAACAAAATAAATAGCAGAGAAACAGCCTTTTAAATATAATTTAGTAAATAATAAATGACTATCTGATAACATTGCTTTGATATTTTGGCAGTTCATTAGGAAAAAGTCTAAATTCCAGGTGGATTAATGTAAGAACTAATATAAATGTAATCATTAAATTTCTTTTTGTTAAAATAAGCATTGTTACATCTACATAAGGGACTGGAGAGCCTCTTAGAAATCTCCCGTTTCTAAGACTCACAGACATAGAAGACAAACCTTATGGTTACCAAAGGGGAAAGGGTGGAGGAGGGATAAATTAGGAGTTTGGGATTAACATATACACACTACTATATATAAAATAGATAAACAACAAGGTCCTACTATATAGCATAGGGAACTATATTCACTAAATAGTTTCTGTTAACACACCAGGGTAAGAGTAAACACAGAGACAGGTATACACATAAGCATATATGTATGCATGTTTTATATTTACATATTTTTTAGGCATGTGTTTATGTTTTTATAAATTAGGCTGTTAAAAAATCAGTGAAATGTTTGTGAATGCTTAGTTGATTTTGCATAGGGAAAACACTCTAAGCCCAAGAGGACATATAAATCATAAAAGAGAAATAGGGTTTTTTCCACATCTATTCATTCCTTATTTAAATTACTCTTACGAATTAATAAGCACACTCACATTTTAACTAAAAATAAGCAAGGGTATGAACAGATAAAAATAATGATAACCAGGACTAAAACCAGTGAATAGACTCCTCAGGACTCCTTTTAATATGTGACTATGGAGTTTCTCACTCTGTTGCCCAAGAACATGACCACCTCCTAAATTGTAACATCATGGCAAAGACCGGGGACCTCAATTTTTTTCTTTTTTTTTTTTTTTGGTGGGCAAGTGTGCCTTTTTTTTTTATTTTTTAGAGAATGTCTTTATTTTGATAAAGTGTTCAAATACATTGTATTATGAAGAAATAGATAATAAATAGCTTTATTTTTTCAGTAAACAAGATGAAGCTTCTTCAGAGGAAATAAAAAATGGATGTGATGTGCATTTATTTGAAGGCTCATCAACAACAAAAAGTGAAGAAGGTGTATCAGGTTCAGATAAAGAAAATGATACCTGTCCTGAAGACCAGGAAACTGGCTCAAAGAATATCTTCAGTTATGATTCAATTACTGATGCAGATAAGGTGGAAAAGGAAAAACAAATAGAGCACATTTGTCAGGAAACAGAGTTGAAGAGGTGCCAAAGTTCAGAAAACCTCATTGCATGTGATCAGACTGAAGATTGCAATGCCAGTGAAGCTAGATTTTCTTCGAAGAATATTAAGGATTTGCAGTTAACATCTGATGATGTTAGCATTGATCAGTTTTTGAGAAAAAGAGATGAACCTGAATCTGTTACTTCTGATGTTAGTGAGCAAGGCAGTATTCATTTGGAACCTTTGACTCCATCAGAAGTGCTTGAGTTTGAAGCCACAGAGATTCTTCAGAAAGGTAGTGGTGATCCTTCAGCCAAGACTGATGAAGTAGTGTCTGATCAAACAGATGACGTTCCTGGAGAAAATAGCCTTAGCACAACAGAGACAACAGGAGACCTGGCAGATGAAAAAGAAAGAAGTTGAAATTAATTAGGCATTCTAAGTTTTAGTGTACCAACGATAAGAGCATTTGGAACAGTGCTATCAGGTGAGCTCAGTGGTGCTGTTGCAGAGTGCAGACATAGAAAAATGTGAGGGAGGTCATTCATACACTTTACCTGTATATTCAACCTAGGTTATTAAATCAGTTCATCATTCATAGCATGATTAGTATGAATTTCCAAGAAGTTTTTAAGACATGAGTAAGATTTTAATGAAAGTTAAGTTTGCAATGAAAAAGTCTCATTTAGCAGTTTTCGAGGTTATGGAACTTGGTGGTCAATATGAATTGAATATTAGAATATTATATTAATAAAGCTTTTGAAATTTCCATCAGTTCTAAACTAAAAGTATTTATTACCTGTACATCCTTTTCAATTAACTTAAAGGAAGAGATTTGGAAACCACATACCTTTTGGGAATAATTGATTTAAAATAATGGCCGATTGGCTTTGTTAATGAAGGCTTCATTTTGAGTATGATACTGGTAAATGGAGCATGTTTAGAATGCTAAATTAGTTGATCTAATGAGAATTTGGATGAACATAAACTTAATTTTGGATATAATATAACATTCCAGACTGCCAGAAGCATGTAAACAGAATATTTGAATCTGTGTACCTCCATACAAGTGTTAGCCTGCCAGGCTGTAAGCTTACCTTAATTAAACTTTCAGTGAAAGTGAAATTATTAAAATAAAAATTTATATTTGTGCTTTTTGTCAGTGTGTAAGCTGTGCAGAAATCCCTTGATGTACTAGTTGTATAAAGTAGAAACCCATTGTTGAAACTCCTGTAGCTATTATGCTCTTAATATTGTTTTAATGATCTTCTTTAGAAATAGACCCATAAAAATGGTCTGGAAACCAAACCAAAGTATGGATTAATGTAGATATTGTAAAGCAGTAAACTGAAAACATGTCCTGGCATGAATTCAGCCATGTTTAAGTGACTTCTTCTGTAATTGTAAAATAGAAAATTCAAATGGGACCTAAAGCAGGATGTAAAAAATTGGTTTGGGATATTTAGCCTAATTTATCCATAAGATGGCTGCTAAATTGATTTTTTCAGTTTTTTATCATATAGAAAATAATAGATATAGAAATGAATAATATGAGTAACAGTAGTTTGCTTTGAAGTACTAATAAACTTTTATTTAAAATGCTACATTTTTACTTCTTAAAATGTGCTTTGAGTTCTTAAATTTTGTTTCACTGAATGTTAAATGTTTAAAATGGCTATTAAAATTCTGCTGTATATAGTAGTTTTTGAGTAAATATTTGCAATAAAAATCTGTCCCTGAATAATTTTATTTTTCAGAAAGCTGCTTGAGTCGGATTACCTTTGGCGCCTCTAGAAATTGTATATTGCTCAAGGAAATTTCATGTTAAAGTTAGTGGTAGATTTTATTCCGTATTCTTCAATTGATGCATGATTTATTTTAAATTGAGACAAAGTACAGGGGGAAGAACTGCTAATATTTACAGAGAATTGATTTGCTTTATAAATTCTTCTACTTCAAGAGAATTATAATTTAATATTATAGTTTTCTATCTGCTCAGTAAATTAAAGAGGCTAAATAGGCAAAATATTTTATTGACTTATTTTCTTGAATATTTTTGAGGGTGGGGGCAAATATTTTTATCTTTCCTGCTCCCAAGAAAAGATGGGATAGAGGGACTTATTAACTGTCATCCTTCACCTTGTTGAAACATAAATCTATAGCAGAGAAGACTTTTGGAGTAAGGGGAAGAAAAAATCTGTGTAAGGACCATTTTCTGAATCTCACTCAATTAGTTGCCAAGGCTGTCACCTAATGCTTCAAAAACCTAGAGCACTGTACCAAAATAAGTCTCTAAGTGACACTGTAGTCCCTTGTGAGCTTTGAGTAGTTCCTCCTCCTGCCCCTATATACTTACAGTAGTGGTATTGAAAGTACCTGATCAATGAATAGTTTATACCTATCCACTGTGAGAAAAGGAACTTGTACCAGACTATAAATCCTTCATTGAGAAAGTCTAGCAATGAAAACAAAAAAATAGTTGAAATAAACATTGTACTTGGTAACATAGTTGGTTTCTGTTTTCACATAATCTCCTTATCTCATTTCTGATCAGGAACAAACAATTCAGGTATGCAAACCAAACCTTTGAGTAGCAGTGCTTTAGCACAGTGGTCAGCAAACTTTTTCTCTGTAGAGCCAGATAGTGAATAATTGTGGACTGTGTGGTCACAATTATCCAACTCTTCCTTATAGCTTAAGAGCACGTATAGACAATATGTAAATGGTAGCCTGTTTGTGTTCCAATAAAACTTTATTTACAAAAACAGAATGTTGGTTGGATTTGGCCAGTGGGCTGTAGTTTGCCACCACCTGCTTTAGAGTGCTGTTTTGTCTGGGCAAATTGTGCTCAGGGACTGAGATTTTTCTTTGCCAATAACTTACTTAACACCAGTTCACTGTGAGAATTATAATTTATAAAAATAATATTTCGCAAGCCGATACCATACAGGATAATGTCTGTTAATAAGCTAATAAAGAAATAACATACTCCAAACTAATAATAGATTGATTACACTGTTGTTCCAGGCAAAGAGGAGATGAAAGAAAGTCCAAATTTAGTTGAGGTGTACCTTTCCAGGAATTGGTTTTCTGTAGAGTCAGTCCTTCCAACTAAAAGCTGGGTATCAGCTGCCAGCGTAGGTCTCTTGCTGCTGGGGCACGTAGCTAGAGGGTGACAGTACCGGTGTCGGTAAGCAAGCTGGGCTGTTCCAAATGTTATGACTCCAGGGACCATTACATGACTTACACCACTGCCTACCAGGAGTAGCCTTGCCAAGGCAGGAACAGATGTCCCTTCTCTTCCTGAGACTGCTGCACAGTTTAACACTGCTGAGAACCAAGAGTGGCCTGGCCATGGCAGGAGCAAGTGTCTCAAGATCTTCACAGAGCTATGTAAGTCAGCAAAGAGTAGCCTTGCCCAGACTAAACACTCTCGGTAAGTCCTCATAAATTCTCGGTATTTAAAGTTTAAGTGTCCATCACTCGATAGCTGCTCTTCCATATGTTCATATTGATTATCCTCCCCAGCGGCACCCCTTAATGGCTGAGCTGCTGAATGCTTATCAACAACAGCAGATGTTGATGACATCATCCTGGCACAGCTTCCTTAGTGTAAACAAATTTACCTGTAGATCAAAACAACTTCACTTAAGTCATAAACAAGTGGATTTGAAATCATAACAAACCAATACACAACAAGCACTTAGACTTTCTTGATTGACTATGAAAGCCAGTGATGCACTCAAGTGACTCTTTGCCTAAGAACTAACTACCAAGGTGCCTTACTGTTTTATAGTCTCCTGTTACCTAACAACAGAATTATGATTGATTACATGTGCAGTTCAGTGACGTTAAGAAACATTCATTTTGTGGATGCACTTTTAATTTACGTTGAAAATCTGAATGCCATATTTATTTATGTTATTTTTTCCCCTTTGTATCTCTCCAATGTTTTAAGAAGGAAATTGTAATTTTTTTCACCCTATAAATTTTTAAAGAACTATTCTAAACATTTTTTTAAAGGAACTGACAAGATATGAGTCACCTTGTTTCAGCTATAAGTAAAAAGATATCTGGGCAATTACTTGTCTAAGGTTACAAAGCCAAGATTTGAACGTAATTTGATCTGATTCTGAAGTTAGTGTTTTCTACCACATCTATAGTTCCTAGCATTTATACTGAATGTCCCTTTTAAAAATATATCAGTTTTTGCAAATAACCCTTCCATTGATGGTACTAATTACAGTTTTATTTATTATTCCTACAGTGATTATATGCATATGGAATGGAGGACCTCTTAACCTAAAGAAGAGGACCTACTGATCTCTTTTACTAATAGGAATTGAGGAATTTTACCTCAAGAGGAGGGGTTAGTGAATATTCTATTAACAGGAAAGACAGCATGTGATTTAAAGATACACTTTATATAATAATTATAAATGTTTTGACATCATTACATTTTTTTAGGCTTCTGTAATGTCATTTTAAAATTATGGTTGACATGATCATTTTTGTTCCATCAAACTTCTTACTCCAGGATCACTCACTTGTACTGACTTCAGTGAATTAGGACTTTTGTATGTATACAGGCACTAAAAAGAATTGCAAGTGTTTCATTTTTACTAGATTGCTATAACACTAAGACTTGTGTTTTCAGCTAAAAAATAAAACACAATTTACCTATGTCTAAGCATTAAAAGAGAAATGATTATTTTAAAAATATTGTTTACTAATGAGGCATATCTGCCAATCCATGTACACAAAATGAATAGTCAAATAGATTTTTTTAAAGTCATGGTAATGTTTAATTTTCATCTCAAAATCTATAAACTCAAAGATACTTCACTTGGATCATCTTGTAAGTAATTAAACACATCTGTAGCAGCATCTGTAACATCATCGAGGGATGAGGTGTCCTGGGTGAAATTACTTTTACAGTTAGCTAAAGGTAACTTTTAATTGCTTTTTAAAAGTATTATAAAATCACTTTTGTTATTTAAAAGAATATACTATGCATAATTTAGTCTTCTTTGATGACACAGTGGGTCATCATTATGGAGATTTTTGGACCAAGCTATAAATGAAGCTGTAGCTGCAGATATTAATGGCCTGAATAACTACTGATCACAGAAGTGACCTTGGATTTCGGTTTACAGAAATATTTCAGGTACATCTAGGGTCATTTGACTTTTCCAAAAACAGAACAGAAAAACTGACTACATTACTCACCCAATTCAACCTCTTTTTTAAGATGAATTTTCCCTCTTAAATACTAAAGTAAAACCTGCCATTTGTGGAGAATTTGGTAATTATAAACTGTAGTTTTAAGCTTTCAAAATATTTTAAGCATTTACGCACTGCCTTAAAAACTTGATTTTAATTGCTCTATATCAGGGGCTAGCAAACTATGACCCACAGTTGGCTACCCTTTTTTGTAAACAAAATTTTATTAGAAAACAGCCATGTCATTTGTTTATATATTGTCTGTTGTAGCTTTTGCACTACAGCAGCACAGTTGTACATGACAAGAGGCCGTATGGTCCGTAAGTCTCAAGGATTTACAATCTGGCACTTCAAGAAAAAGTTTGCCAACCCCTGCCCTATATTTTTGTATGGGTATAATCATAACTTTATAACTGTTCTTTTATTTTCACTATTATAGACACTGCAGTGAAGCTCTTATTCCATACATTTTGGTCCATATTTTATTTACCTGTACTAAAATTCTAAAGTGTATAATATATTAGATTGAAGAGTATTCAGTTTTTAAATTGAAAAATAGAAACCCATACTTATTTTAATTATCATACCATAGTACTTACAGAAAGCTTCTTGGTCCAGCATTAACTTGTAGGAGTTAAGAGTTTATTCACCTAGATTTTTTTCTTTGATTCTTCATAGTCAGCTTGTTTTTAGCCTAATGTAGATTTTCATTCCTGCTATTCACCAAATATTTCTAGTGTGTGGCCATATGACTAGTTTCTGGCCAGTGAGTTGTGAGTGAAAGTGACTTCTGGTTTCGAGGATTTAGTTGTTAATGTGAGACTCTTTAGAACCCTCTTTTCCCTCAAGCATGGTAACATTTTTACTATTCATATGGTGATTGCTATATCAGGCTTGGTTCCTGAGGGACTATGAAAAGAGCCTTCCTGTTTATTTAGATACACATATAGCATGAAGGAGAAATAGCATTTTTATTTTAAGCTACTGCAGTTAGAGAATTTTTGTTCTACAGCATAACTAAGTCTCTCCCTACTGATGTAGGAATTAATCCTGAAAGTGGATTGCTGCCATTAGAAGAAACACAGCTGAGCTACATTACACCAGTGTATTGCATTGGCTTAGGTGGCAGATGGCAAGGCTACATGAGGTGATCCACATTCTGCTATGGTGAGAGATTTGGTAAACTTGACTGTAATAGTTGAAAGACAAATGGTGTACGTAATGAAGTTGTATCTCTATTGGAAGAGTTTGACTAACAAAATGTTAATAGCATGTTTTGGTTACTATATTGGCTGCATTTGACAACTTACTCTGAGAAAGAAGTGAACTCAGATGAGAAATGGTAAGATTGAAAGTGGGAACAAAAGAGAATAGAAAAAGTCCACAAATCCAGATACTTGCAAGGTTGGAAAAGGCTAAACTTCTCACCCCCAACCAGTAAAAGGAGAAGGCCTAAGCAAGAAAACTTAATTAAATTATGAATATGGCCATCATACCTATTAATTAGATTAAAGAGAGGCCCCGAAGTGTTTCTTCTATGTGTAAATTCCTTCACGGCATTTCTTGGGAAACACATATTTTTCTGAATTTCAAGACAAATCTGTCAAGAAATCGATGAAACAGGAAAAAGTATTGTAACTTTCCTATGAGAATTAAAGCTAAGTAATGAAGTTAGAGCCATTACTGGTTTGCAGGAATCCTCTGAAGTCAAGCTCAAAAGTAAGACTAGGGAATGCTGACAGGTGGAGTCCAAGAGTAAAGTCAACATTTCCAGGAACCACAATAGGAGTCCACAGAAGAGAAGTGGTCATAGTCTGATCACTCAGTCATACTTGTAGCTATTGCCATGGTATAAATGTGTATTCATACCCCTGTCTGCTGCTAATGGTGAGTCATTCTTGCAAGTAAAATAAAAATTAGTAAGTTTATATTCATAGGATACTTTATACAAATCCCATCAATGGTCTTCCAAAAATAACATGTTGTGGAAGCAAAATAATTCCATAAATTATCAATTTTGACTTGTGATTCTGTGTGGTGTTTTTACTTTTGAGAGGAGAGCCAAATGTAACATTAGTCAAGTAACTACCAAATAAATTTATTGGCACTTCCCAGTGTATGATTATTTGCCAAAGGGTGCTATTCTTTACAAATACTTAAACAATAAATGCAAAGAAAAGAAGTAAATGTTGTGGAACATTCTGAAATGAGATCAGAAACTGATCTAAAGTCTAAATTAGCAAAAGCACTATCAATTGCAGCAATAAGACCAAAATCTGGGCTAGCAGACAAAATATTTTTTATCATTAAAAAAGGAAAAGAGCTTCTATGAAGTAACATGTAACCTAACACCAACTTGAAGATGTTTTTGGACAGTCCCTAGCAACTTCACTAATATCGATGCAAAAATGAAAGAAGAATTTCTATGTCTGGAATAGTTGTTATAAAATAAAGATAAAGACTATCAGATAGGGCAATTAATATGTTGTATCTTTTTAGATTTCTTTTTAAAAATATTTATTGAAGTATAGTTGATTTACAATGTTGTGTTAGTTTCAGGTGTACAGCAAAGTGATTCAGTTATACATATACATATATTCATTTTTTTTTTCAGATTCTTCACCTATATAGGTTATTATAGAATATTGAGTGTAGTTCCCTGTGCTATACAGTAGGTCCCTGTTGGTTATCTATCTTATATATAGTAGTGTGTGTATGTTAATCCCAAACTCCTAATTTATCCCTCCCCCCGACATTTCCCCTTTGGTAACCATAGGTTTGTTTTCAAAATTGGTGAGTCTGTTTCTGTTTTGTAAATAAGTTCATTTGTATCATTTTTTAAAATTAGATTCCACATATGATCGATATCATATGATATTTGTCTTTCTCTGTCTGACTTACTTCACTTAGTATGATAGATTTCATTTTAAGAAAAACTTTTAAACAAATATTTGTAGTGCTTCCAATTTAACAAATGATTTTTATTGGCATTTTTGTTAGTTTCCTTTATTTAATGTTTTCTGTTATCAAATATCTATGTCAGGTAGATATAATGGTATTGAAGTATATAATCTTGTCCCAATACATTGGTTCATGTTAATAAACATTTATTATTATGTCTTTTTTAACAGAAAATATCTGGAACATTTAGTATAACTATCACAGAAAAATGATTCAGTATTTATTTTGGTCACTCATAACTATTTTAAATATATTAAGTATGGTGCTATGAAAAATATAGAATGACAATTCTGTGTAATTTGGGGATACCTGAGAATTCCCAGAAGTTTTCATTTCTCATTCCCACATCCTAAATATTAATACCTGTCAGGAATTGGAAATACCAATGCCCAGTAATTTGTTCAGATATATAAAATGGCTTAGGAAACAGTTGCTAAAACGTCAGTCTTCTACCAGTGCCTGATGGGCTCAGGGTACTCCAGTCAAGTGTAAAGAGGAGCTGGGGGGAGCACTTCTTTAAATTTGTGGGTGTGAGTATTGGCTCACTGCTGACTGCAGTCAGATAAATAAAAAGCAAACATTTTGAGAAAGTTGAACTGTCAAACCATGAGCCTGGACTAAAAGTTTATGACTGATCAACTCAAAATGACCCTTGGGCCCCCAACTTTCTACACGGGGTAGCAGACAGAGAAAGTTGCTTGGTCCCCAAATAAAACATATTCCCCAATGTCTACCTCTGTGGTCAAGAAGGATAAAGAAAAAAGGAAGGACCTCCTGGATGGTGGGATCAATAGCTTTGGACAGCAATTGATTAGAGATCCCCTTCCAGCAAGCAGAGTCAGGTTCTCATCAAGGAATTTTTGCACCACCAGAGTAGTGTCCTTGTAGCAGAGAATTGTTTTGGACCAGTGACTGAGTGTTTCCCATCTTTCTCCTTCAGGATAGGAGTGTTTATTTACAGTTTTTCTATCTCTGTTTCAACCTTGTGTGTGTAGAGGACAGCTTTTTAATTCATAGGATAACCAATCTAGAGGAGACTAGTGCATACTATCCCCTGATTTAGAGACTAGCAAGAGATACTGAACTTTGAGCTTGATGCTGTTGATTTAATGGTACTGTTGAGTTATCTCTCCTTCGAAGAGAAGGAGTGTGTTTTGGCTATAAGAAGGAGGATACACTGAATAACTGCTGACCAGAAGCGTGCTCTGTGATAGTCATTAGGGCTCTTCACCTTGTAGTTACAGTAGTTCTCTCTAGAGAACCAGACACATAGCAGGATTACACTTCCCTTATGGTTGGGTGGTGCCATCTTTCTGGGTCTGGCCTGTGAATTGCGGGCTCCACTTCTGAACTGGAGAATTGAATTGCCAATTTGAGACTCTCTAGATGCCTGTCTTTCCTCTAATTTGTTTATTGGCAACGTTTGAGTTGGTGGTTGCTCTGTCATTTGAGTAACTGTGATGAAGAGAAGAATCACCTTCCCAATTTGCAGTGGACTTTTAAAATGAGTAAGAAATAAACCTTTTTGATTTTAGTAATTGAGATTTGAGGGTGGTTACCATAACATAATTCTAACCTATCCTAACTGGTAAACTTAGTAACATTATGAAAATCTTTTCATGCCTGTGCCTGAGGACCTATTAGAATTTTCTAACCTTTTTAGATGTATCTCAGCATTTCCTATCTTTTACTATTATCCTATTGCACAGTAATTTTATATTAGTCCCCCTAAGGATTTTTAAAAATTGTTTTATTGCATAATTTAAAAAATAGTTTTAGAACTTTCACTTCTGACCAACTTGTAGTAATAAGGACTGGATTTAACCCTCCCCTCTGAAACAAACAAAGCGACATGAAACTGGTTTTCAACACAGTGATATCAGGAAAGACAGTGATCCGTGAGAGAAAACAAATTAGGTGAGTCTTATGATTACCTCAGCTTACTTCTTTGAGAGCTTCCAAGCTTTAACACAGGGAAAGGAAACTGAGACAAAAACTGAGAGATTCCCTAGGTTGAGGAGACAGAGCTGAGAGTCTGGAGAAACCCAGGGAGTTCGAGTTCATAGGGCCAAGTCCCAAAGAGGAGAGAGCTGCGCAGAGAGATTTGTAGTATTCAGCAACTACCCAGGGCTAGAGAAAGGACAATCTGAAAGGATTAGGGGGGTACAGAAACAGTGCATATTCCTACCAGACGGAATGAAAAAAAAAATTATAATTCATGGAGCACTGGGTAGAGAACTCAGGAAGTTGTTACTATGGGAGTAATTAGCCCTAGGCTGAGCCCTGCTCTTTACCCAACTAACAAATCATATAAGCAAGACCTGAAAGGGTTAAATAATTTACATACAAGTGTACTGTATCCCAGAACAAAATTCAAGAAGATATATAGGGATACAAATATATCTAGCACCCACAAAGGTAAAACTCACAGTGTCTGACATCCAGTTAAAGATTACCAGGCATACAAAGAGGCAGGAAAACATGACCATAATGAGAAAAACAGCCAGTCAAAACTGACCCAGAACTGAAACAGATGTCAGAATTGGGACAGGATATTAAAACATATCATATAACTATCTTCAAAAAGTTAAGAGAATGTTAAAAAGACCCAAATTGAGCTTTAGAGATGGAAACTACAATGTCTGGGATAAAAATTATGCTGATGGAATTAATGGCAGAGCAGACATAGTGGAAGAAAAGATCACAGAATTTGAAGACATAGCAATAGAAACTATTTAGTGAGCCGTGGGACGTCAAGAGGCCTAATATTTTCTAAACTTGAAAACTCTAAACCCCCAGATCCAAGAAGCTCAACAAGCCGCAAGGGATTTGATGATACATGATACATGAAGAAGACTCACAAAGACAACATAATCAAATTGCTTAAAACCAGTAATAAAGAGAAAAAATTTAAGAATTTTAAGCAACCAGATAAAAAAAACAATGACATACAGAGGAACAAAAATAAGGATGACATCAGAATTCCTTAAAAGTACTGGAAAAAAAAAAACAAACCCTGTAAACCTAGAACTGTATTCCCAGCAAAAATGCTTTTCAACCAAAGGCAAAGCCTGTGAAAATGTACCACCAGGAGACCCACGTTACAAGAAATGCTAAAAGAAGTCTTTGGGGCAGAAGGTAGACACCTGAGATCAAATTACTTAACTATGTTGCTCAAATCATCTATAGCTTTACTGATTTTTTTTCCCTTGATCTATCAGTTACTGAGAGAAATATTTTAAAATCTGACTCTGATAATGGATTTGTATATAAGCTGTAATTTTATCAACTTTTGCTTTGAGATTATATGCCTACAAGCTTAGTTTATTTTCCTGGTGACTTGAGCCTTATTATGTAGTGACCCTCTATATCTCTAGTAATACTTACAATTTACAGGCATAGCTTGTTTTATTGCACTTTGCTTTATTGCACTTCACAGATACTGCATTTTTAACAAACTGAAGGTTTGTGGCAACCCTGCATCAAGGAAATTGGCACCATTTTTCCAGCAGCATTTGCTCATTTCATGTCTCTGTGTCACATTTTGGTAATTCTCACAGTATTTCAAACTTTTTCATTACTGTTACATTGTTATGGTGATGTGTGACCATGATCTTTGATGTTACTACACAGCTCACTGAAGGCTCAGTTGATGGTTAGCATTTTTTAGCAATAAAGTATTTTTTAATTAAGGTACGTACATTTTTTAGGCATAATGCTATTATTGCACACTTAATAGACTACAGTATAATGTAAACATAACTTTTATATTCACTAGGAAACCAAAAAATTCATGTGACTCACTTTATTGCAGTGATGTTGAACTGAACTTGCACTGTCTCTGAGGTGTGCCTGTATTTTGTTTGATACAGCTATACAAACTTTCTTTTGGTTAGTATATTTTTAATATTTATTTTCCCACTATTATACTTTCTGTAGCATAAAATTATGTTATTAAAATTCAGGGACTTCCCTGGTGGCACAGTGGTTAAGAATCCTCCTGCCAATGCAGGGAACTCAGGTTTGAGCCCTGGTTCCAGGAAGATCCCACATGCCGCAGAGCAACTAAGCCTGTGTGCCACACCTACTGAGCCTGTGCTCTAGAGCCCACAAGCCACAACTACTGAGCCTGCATGCCACAAATACTGAAGCCCACGTGCCTAGAGCCCGTGCTCCGCAACAAAGAGAAGCCACCACAATGAGAAGCCCGTGCACCACAACAAAGAGTAGCCCCCGCTTGCTGCAACTAGACAAAGCCCGCGCGCAACAATGAAGACCCAACGCAGCCTAAATAAATGAATTAAATAAATAAATTTATTTAAAAAATCAATCAGATAATCTTTGTCTTTTATTTATAGCATTAAGTCTACTGCATTTATGGTACTGATCAATTTTTCTATTTCTAGAAAACATATTTCTGTTGCTATTGCTTTATTTTTTTATCTTATTGTCTTCTTTTGAAGTATCCTTTTTCACATTTTTTTTTTTATTCTACTGGTTTTGGAAGTTATATGTTCTATATTCTATTTTTAAAAAATCTTTTTATTGGGTAACCCAAGAATTATACCATATATCCTTAATTTTTTTAAGTTTAAAGTTAATTATATTTACCCTTTCCCCAAACAGGAACTAAAAATACTTTTAGATTCCACTTGAGACCACATACCCTTTTCTAACGGTAACCTCTGCTAGTCAGTCAGTTCTAATCCACTACTGCCAGTCAGAAATGCAGACTCAGGGGCTTCCCTGGTGGTGCAGTGGTTGAGAATCTGTGTGCTAATGCAGGGGACACGGGTTCAAGCCCTGGTCTGGGAAGATCCCACATGCCGCGGAGCAACTAGGCCCATGAGCCACAACTACTGAGCCTGCGCGTCTGGAGCCTGTGCTCCGCAACAAGAGAGGCCACGATAGTGAGAGGCCCGTGCATCGCCATGAGGAGTGGCCCCTGCTCGCCGCAACTAGAGAAAGCCCTCGCACAGAAATGAAGACCCAACATAGCAATCAATCAATCAATAAATCTTAAAAAAAAAAAATGCAGACTCAGAATGGGATATGAGATCTCTTGATTTTTAAGTGTTGGCCAAAAACGTGTAAACAAAACAAAAACATGTTGACAGTTCATCAGTTATAAGCCTCTGCTAGGGTCTACAAAAGAGGAAATTTCATCATGGTTCTATTCCATAGTGGTTACAACTATTTTCACGCAGAAAGCCTAACTGTAGTCCCTTGCCACATGTGCCATGCTTTTTTTCCCTGTTAGGTAAGAGAAATAAAAATTTTAGTAGTCTCTGCTTGCCAATTATACCATATATCCTTAGTTTATTAATGAAGTTAATTATTGTTAACCTATTCCTAAATAAGGATGTAAAAACACTTTAATTCCAATTGCCTGTGGAAGACTACATGCCCCTTCTAAGGTGGTAGCTGTGAGTTAGTTGCAGTCCACAACTGACCACCAGGAACATAAGCTCAGTTCTTGATGTTTAATCTGCTGGGTTTTTTTGTTTTTGTTTTTTGGGGGTTCTTTCTTGGCCAATGTGTTGTCAGCCAGTAGTTTACAAACTGTTTGCAAACCAGAAATGGTTGACAAGCAGCCAGTTTTTAGCCTCTGCTAGAAACTAAGAAAGAGCTAATTATAATGTTCATTCATTCATTCATTCAATACATGTTTATTGGGCCCTATGATGGTTAATTCTATGTGTCGACTAAGCTAAGGGATGCCCAGATAGCTGGTAAAACACTATTTCTGGGTGTGTCTGTGAGGGTGTTTACAGAAGAGATTAGCATTTGAATTGGTGAGCTGAGTAAAGCAGATGGCCCTCCCCAGTGTGGGTGGGCATCATCCAATCCCTCCAGAGCTCAAATAGAGCAGAATGGCAGAGAAGGGTGAATTTACTCTCTCTCTCTGCTTAAGATGAGACATCCATCTTCTCCTGACTTCTGACATAGGCACTCCTGGTTCTCAGGATTTCCAACTCAAATTGGAACTATACCATCATCCCCCCAGTTCTCAGTCCTTGGAACTCAGACTGAATTATATCATGGACTTCCTTGGCCCTCCAGCTTGCATATGGCAGATCCTGGGGCTTCTTGGTCTCCACACCATGTGAACCAATTCCTATAATAAATCTCCTCTTACATATATCTCCTTCTATATATCCTGTTGGTTCTGTTTCTCTGGATAACACTGACTAATATAGGCCCCTAGAATTGTCATGTACATTAATCCTTTGTTTTGTTTTAACCACTTGAGTAGTGCCTCCAAATGTCTGACAGAGCTAATTCTCTTTAGAGGACCCCACCTTCATTTTAGGCCTCTAAGAATTTCTCATGAGAGAAATTAACCCATCAGGTTCATTCAGATTTACCATCATATTTACTAGTTTATTCTTCATTCCTTCTTGTATTTCAGACTTCTATCTGGGTTCACTCTCCTTAGCCTGAAGTACATCCTTTATGCTCTTCAGTGGGGAGTTTTCAGATTGTAGATTCTCAGCCTTTGCCTGATGAAAAATGTCTTTATTTTAATCCTCATTATGGAAAGTAATTTTCTGAGTATAGAATCATATATAGAAGAGTAATTTTCTTTCAGCATATTAAAATATCATTTATTTTTTCTGACTTCTGTGTTGCTAAAAAGTCAGCTGTCCATCCTATTGTTGCTCCTTTTTCTCTGGCAACCTTTAAGGTGTTTTAGTCTTTTTTGCTCTGTAGATTCATAATGATATGTTTAGGTATGGGTTTTTGTTTATTATCTTTCTTAATTTATTAGAGTTTTTGAATCTGTGTATGGATGACTTTCTGGAACCTTTGCAGCCAATGTCTGTTCATTTTCAGCATCTGTTCTGTTCTCTCTTTTTAAAACTCTGAGTAAGACTTTCCTTACTCAGACTTTTCTTTTTTTTACTCTTTACTTCATTACTCTTAACCTTTTTTTTCTTTTCATGTTCATTCTGGGCTACATTCTACATAACACATTCAGTTCTTCCAATAATATCTTTCCCTGTATCTAACCTGCCATTAACTATATCCGTTGAATTTTTTAAGTTTCAGTTATTATATTTTTCATTGTAGACATTCTCTTTGAGTATTTCTTCAGCTCTGCTTGTGATTTACTTATTATTTTCAAACTCCTTGAAGCATATTAAGCAAAATTATTTTCATGTCTGAATATTCTCATCTGTGAAGTTTTTTCGGCTCTGATTCGGCTCACTGCTGTTTCAGCTATTCTCACTTATGGGGTCTTATGTTGTTGATGTTGAGTGCTTTTGTTTTTATTGTGATCTAAGTGTTAATTTTCCTCACATGGTAATTTTTAGAGGCCTGAAATGAATGAAGTTTCCTCCAAAGAGGATTAGATTGTGTCAAGCATCTGATGGTAGTACTAGTCCCATCACAACTTTTAATTCATGATTTGAGGTTTTATGGACTACCAAAATAACAAATTCAGACTGCAAACCTGCTTGAAGGCCAGCTTGTGAATACAAATTCTCAGGGGAAATCTTCCCTACTCCCAACATGCCACAGTTCTCAAACTGATCATTTTTCTTGCAGTCCCAGTGGTTGAGGGAGTTGGGGGGTGGTATTTTTAATTCACCTTTACACTACAGAGTAGACTTCTGTGGTCTTGGTTTTGTAGGACAGTCTCCTATTTGACATAAACTTTCTTTTCCTTCTTCAGAGTGAAGGCTGTAAAAACTGATGCTCAGGTTCATCTTGTTCAGCAAGTGACTCAAAGCAGAAATCAACTTCAGTACTCAAATTCTCAAATTTTCTGCGTTCCTGCCTTCAATAAGTTTTCTCCTGTGTTCCTTCTTTCTTTCTAGATTAGGGACCCATTTAGGAAGATTTTTTAAATATTTGTCCAGACTTTTGGGTTATTTTCAGTGAATTCTATTCTTGGCTTTCTTTGATGATGTTAATTTTCATCAGGTGGTTTGGAATTTTCACCTGCAGATACATTTTCAGTGGGAGTATTTTTCCTCCTTTCGTTTTTTTCTGTGCTCACCCTTCCTTATTTGGCAATTTTGTGGTTTCCTCCCTCTACTCATCCAGGACCCTAGTCCAAAACTAGGCCTCCATGGCTAAAAACTCCTGCCCCAGAGTGGTTTGGGGCTATAGCTGGCCCTGTATCCAAGGCAGTATGCAGCTTTGCTAAGGTCTCTGTGCAGTTTTCTATGCTTTTCTTACCAATAATAAAGTTATACAGGTTTGCATAAGCAGTTATGTCAGGCAGCGATCACCAACTATTTTCACACAGAGAGCCCAACTATACCATGGTTCCATGCCACATATGGAGTGATTTTGTCACCTCAGAGTAGTAAACGCTCCCAGTGGCTTCTGGCTGCTTCCTGGACCTAGAAATCTGCAAGGCTGTAGCTTTAGCTACATCTTTCTGTTGATACTTTGTTGCCTTCTACTTATGACCCAGAGAAATTCTTATTTTGTATTTGAGCAGGAGTCAGGCTTTTTCTTATTGTTAATTGAATCTATAATTCACATATGTAGAGCAGGAAGAGAGTTTAAAGTGTGAATTTACCACACTCTTGACCTAAAATGTCCCTTTCATATTTCTCTAAGTTTATTTTGTTGTCCTCTTTCTAGCTTCTTTATTTGGACGCTTAGATACTTTTGAATCATTCTTGTTTTCTAGAAATTAGTTTAAGGTGCTTATATTTTACAGCTAACGTTTACTAACCATTTGCTATATGCCAGGCATTAGGCCAAAAGTACTTTATATCAATTATGTGCTATAATTATCCCCCAAATCTTATGAAATAGAAATTATTAGTGCCATTTGTAAATGAGGAAACTGAGGCACAGAAAGAATAAGAAATTTGCCAAAGATAATCAAATAGGTAGTCTGTTTCTCAAAAGCCTGTGCTTTTGACTAGAATTAGACCAACCAGTTAAAAGATACAATATGTATAAAGAAAATGTAATAGATTTTCTTTGTTTCTCATTCCCCCCCCCCTTACCCAACACAAAGTAATCAATGATAATAATCTGGTGTGTATCATTCCATTCTTTGCGCTCATATAAACATATAAATGCACACATGTATGCATGCACATACAGGCTCATACAGATTTGCTTTTATGTGCACAAAACAGCTCTGTAAAAGCTCTTTGAACAAGGAGTACAATAGGGAGGGGAAGTAGATGCCTGGGGGTCTGGGGTGTGATGAAGACTTTTCACTTTATACCTTCACATACCTTCGGCATTTTGAACTATGTAAGTGAATTGCCTATTCAAAAATCAATTTAAATAAAATACCTGTTTTAAGCCACTAAATTTATAGTAATTTGTTATGCAGCACAGAAAACCAGTAAAGGTTGTTTTCAGTTTTCAGCCATCATAAGCTGCTATGACCATTGTATACAAGTCCTTGTATGGACATATGTTTTCATTTACCTTTGATAAATACCTAGGAGTGGGATGACAAAATCACATGGTAAGTGTATGTTTAATTCTTTAGGAAATTGCTATACTCTTTTTCCAAAGGGGCTACATTGTTTTATATTTTCATCAGCATTATATGAGAGTTCCAGTTGTTCCAAATTGTCACCAGCACTTGTTATAGTCAGTCTGTTTAATTTTATACATTTTAGTAGGTGTGTAGTAGTACATTTATTGTAGTGGTATAACAGAGAATATACTCTACATGATCTTAACCTTTGAAATGTGTTGCAAGTATCTTCATGGTTGAGTAAATGTCAATTTTGGTTAATGTTTCATATGTACTTGAAAGGTATATATATTCTGCAGTTGCTGGGTACAGTGTTTTATATATGTCCACTAGGTCAATTTTATTAATTTTTATGATTCAAATCTCTTACATCCTAACTGATTTTGTCTACTTGTTTTATTGCTTACTGGGTAATGTTAGTTAAAATCTCACTCTGATTCATATGTTATTCCTTTCAGTTCTTCAGTTTTTTGCTATATTGCCACCACTGACATAGTCTCTGTTACTACAGTTTTGTCTTTTTGAGAATGTCATATAAATAGAATAATACCTTTTGTAACCTTTTGAGACTGGCTTCTTTCAGTCAGTGTAATGCGTATGAAATTCATACAAGCTGTTCCATATATTAACAGTTTGTTCTTTTTTATTGCTGAATATCCATTATATGGATAAACCAAGTTTATGCATTCATCTATTAAAGGGCATATGAGTTCTTTCTTGTTTAGTGATTATAAGTAGAGTTGGTATAAATGTTCATGTACATATTTTTATGTGACCATAAGTTTTCATTTCTCTTAGGTAAATACCTAGGAGAAAGATTGCTGGGTCACATTGTAAATGTATGTTCAACTTTATAAGAATCTAAAAAACTGTTTTCCAGAGTAGCTACACAGTTTGCATACCTAACGTTTCACATTTTACTTAGGATAAGTATTTTACCTCTTAAAGTGGAATGTAGAAAACTTACCACCCTATTTCCCTTTATCCTCCTTATGTTGTGTTGTAATTTTCCTATATATTACATCTACATTCATTAAAAACTCCATTAGATAGTGTTATAATTTTTGCTTTTAAACATCAAATATATTTTAGACTTCAAGAGAGAATAGTTTATTATATTAGAAATTACCATTTCTTTTGCTCCTCCTTTATTAATGTTGTACCAAGTCTCCTTCAGGTGTCATTTCTCTTTCATCTGAAGAACTTCCTTTAATAATTTTTTTAGCATAGATCTAAATGGCAACAGATTCTCTTAGTTTTCCTTCATCTGAGAATGCCTTTATTTCACATTGGCTGCTAAATAACATTTTAACTGGATATTACATTTTAGGTAGACAGATTTTTTTTTTTTTCTTTCTGCACTTTCAAAAACATTGTACCATTTTGTTTGTGTCTCCATGGTTTCTAGTAAGAAATCAGTAGTCATTTGAATCATTGTTCTTCTATAATAAGGTGTTGTTTTTCTTTGGCTGCTTTCAACTTATTTTCTGTGTCTTTGGTTTTCAGCAATTTGATTATGGTATGTTTGGGTGTGAATTTCTTCAGGATTATACTATTTGGGATTTGTTGACTTCTTGAATCTGTAGGTTTCTGTCCTTTGCCAAATTTGGGAAGTCTTCAGCCAGGGGGAACCCTTTTAAAAAATTTTGGTAAAATATACATAACATAAAGTTTACTATTTTAATGTTTTAAGCGTACAGTTCAGTGGCATTCAGTATATTCACCATGTTGTACAACCATCACTGCTATCTATTTCTAGAATTTTTTAATTATCTCAAACAGAAACTCTGTGCCCATTCAGCATAACTCCCCATTTCTCCTCCCCCTAGTCTCTGGTACTTCTATTCTACTTTCTGTCTCTGTGCCTTGTATAAGTGAAATCATATAATATTTGTTGTGTCTGTATTGTTTTATTTCTGTATTATTTCACTTAGCATAATGTTTTCAAGGTTCATCCATGTTGCAGCATATTTCAGAACATAATTCTTGTTTATGACTGAATAATATTCCCTTGCACGTATATATCACAGTTTGTCCATTTATCTGTTTATGGACATTTGGGTTGTTTCCACTTTCTTTTTCTTTCCTTTTTTGTCTTTTGGGTTTTTTTTTTTTTTTTTTTTGGCCAAGCCAGGTGGCTTGTGGGATCTTAGTTCCCCGACCAGGGATTGAACCCAGGGCCACAGCAGTGAAAGTGCTGAGTCCTAACCACTGGACCAGGGAACTCCCCAGGGTTGTTTCCACTCTGTAGCTACTGTGAATAATGCTGCCCTGAACATTTGAGTACAAGTATCTGAGTCCTTGTTTTCTGTTCTTCTGGATGTACACCTAGGAGTGGAATTGCTGAGTTGAATTGTAATTCTACATATAACATTTTGAGAAATTGACAAACTTTTCTACAGTGGCTGCACCATTTTACAACACCATCAGCAATGCACAAGGGTACCAATTTCTCCACATCCTCACCAAAACATACTAATTTCAGGGGTTTTGATACTAGTCATTTTAGTGAATGGTATTAGCTGTTATTTCTTTCTCTTTGTCTGGAACTCTACTAACACAAACATTAGACCTCTTGGTAGTGCCTCATAGGTTCCTTAAGCTCTGTACTTTTTAATGTAATATTTATTTATTTTTAATTAATTAATTAATTTATTTTTGGCTGTGCTGGGTCTTCGTTGATGTGCGCTGGCTTTCTCTGCGGCGAGCGGGGGCTACACTTGGTGGTGGTGCACCCGCTTCTCATTGCGGTGGCTTCTCTTGTTGCAGAGCACAGGCTCTAGGTTCGTGAGCTTCAGTAGTTGTGGCACATGGGCTCAGTAGTTGTGGTGCATGGGGTTAGTTGCTCCATGGCATGTGGGATCTTCCCGGACAAGGGCTCGAACCCGTGTCCCCTGCATTGGCAGGTGGATTCTTAACCACTGCACCACCAGGGAAGTCCCAAGCTCTGGGCTTTTTAAGAAATATTTCTCTCTCTGTTTTCAGACAAGATCATTTCTATTGATCTATATGCTAATTAACTGAGGTTTTTTTGCCATCTCAATTCCATCGAGAGAGATTTTTAAAAATATAGTCATATTTTTTAATTTTAAAATTCTCATTTGGTTTGTCTTTTTATCTATCGTTTCTTTGCTGGGACTTTATATCTTTCCACTCATATTGAGTGTTGCCCTTACTTCCTGGAACACTTATAATAGCTTCTTTAGTGCTTTGTCAGATAACTGAAACATCTGTGTCAAATCAGCTTTGGTAATAAAGTAGATAAGGAACACAGATATATTGTACAGCACTAGGAAATATAGCCATTGTTTTATAATAACGTTAAATGGAGTATAATCTATAAAAATATTTAGTCACTACGTTTTACACCTGAAACTAATAAAATCAACTATACTTCAGTTTAAAAAATCAGCATTGGTGTGTGTCGATTGTCTTTCTCTCATGTGAGTTCAGATCTGTCTGGTTCTTCATTTGCTGAGTAATTCTGGATGGTATCCTGGATGTTTTGAATATTATGTTATGAGACTCTTAGTTTTGTTTAAGTCCTATGAAGAATGTTGATATTTTTGTTTTAGCAGGCAATGAACCTGGTTGGGTCCAGGTTGCAGGTTCCGACCAGCCATCTGTAAGTTTTAGTTTCAATGTTAGTTCCATTTCCAAAGCCTTCAGGTTATATTCAAATCTGTCTCACATGTATGCTGCTCACTGGCCAATCTGAGTCCTGGGCAGTGGTCTCTCTCTCTTAGTTCAGTTCTCAGTCTGTGGTATGTCATTTATGACCAGAACCATAGGTACATTCATCAGAAGTGATACCAGGAGTATTGTCAGGTAATTGTCAAATCTTTCTTACCAGGTAATTGTCAAAAGCTTCCCCCTCTAACTATTCTCCTGAGTGAGTACTTCCCAATTTCCTGTGGCTCCCTTTTGATCTTCCATCTATAATGCTGGGGCTTTGTTTACTTCATTCTGTAACACACTTACCAAAACTGCCCTTATGTCCAGTGCTAAGAGGAGGGAAGCCCATGAAAGCTAAAAGAGCAATGGGTTTTCTTTTCATCTTGTTTATGAGGTATCACCTCACACTGGTCAGAATGGCCATCATCAAAAAATCTACAAACAATAAATGCTGGAGAGGGTGTGAAGAAAAGGGAACCTTCTTGCACTGTTGGTGGGAATGTAAATTGATACAACCACTATGGAGAACAGTATGGAGGTTCCTTAAAAAACTAAAAATAGAACTACCATATGACCCAGCAATCCCACTACTGGGCATATACCCTGAGAAAACCATAATTCAAAAAGAGTCATGTACCACAATGTTCACTGAAACACTATTTACAATAGCCAGGACATGGAAGCAACCTAAGTGTCCATCGACAGATGAATGGATAAAGGAGATGTGGCACATATATACAATGGAATATTACTCAGCCATAAAAAGAAATGAAATTGAGTTATTTGTAGCGAGATGGATGGACCTAGAGTCTGTCATACAGAGTGAAGTAAGTCAGAAAGAGAAAAACAAATACCATATGCTAACACATATATATGGAATCTAAGAAAGAAAAAAAAAGATTCTGAAGAACCTAGGGGCAGGTCAGGAATAAAGACGCAGACATAGAGAATGGACTTGAGGACGCGGGGAGGGAGAAGGGTAAGCTGGGACAAAGTTAGAGAGTGGTATGGACATATATACACTGCCAAATGTAAAATAGATAGCTAGTGGGAAGCAGCCACATAGCACAGGGAGATCAGCTTGGTGCTTTGTGTCCCCCTAGAGGGGTGGGATAGGGAAGGTGAGAGGGAGACGCAAGAGGGAGGAGATTGGGGATATATGTATATGTATAGCTGATTCACTTTGTTATAAAGCAGAAACTAACACACCATTGTAAAGCAATTATACTCCAATAAAGATGTTAAAAAATAGGAAAAAAAATTCAGTGTTCAGGACTTCCCTGGCGGTGCAGTGGTTAAGAATCCGCCTGCCAATGCAGGGGACACGGGTTCGAGCCCTGTTCCGGGAAGATCCCACATGCTGTGGAGCAACTAAGCCCGTGCGCCACAACTACTGAAGCCCTTGCGCCTAGAGCCCATGCTCCACAACAAGAGAAGCCACTGCAATGAGAAGCCTGTGCACCGCAGCAAACAGTAGCCCCCGCTCGCTGCAACTAGAGAAAGCCTGTGCTCAGCAGCGAAGACCGAACACAGCCAAAAATAAATAAATAAATTTATTTATATATATATAAATAATTAGTGTTCAAGCTACACTCTAGACAGAGAAATTGTTGTGAGTAGTACCCAGGCATCTTGATTTTAAATCTTTATAGTTGATCTGTATCTGGCCAAAGTTGAGTGACCTAGAGCATCATAGCACATAGTAGGCATTCAATAAAGAGCTGAATGATTGGCTAACTTGTAATTTGAGAAAGGCAATAAGGACTTGATAACGAGTGTTCTGGCTTTCAGAAGCATGGTTGCCAATGCAAAGTTGTCCCTGATAGATTGTGACATGTTTAAAACCTGATTCTGGAGGTTACTTGATGCTATGGGCAGAGAAAACAGTCCTTTCCTAGGACAGAGGATGAGAACATTTTTATTTGCTGCAGTTAAGCAACCTACCAAAATTGTATTGCCAGAATAACAGCTAGGCTTCTAAAGCGACTTTCAGATATGCAGAGCCAATAAATAAAAGATAAAGATCCAGGGTGAGACCCAGAGATTAAACTTCTTTACCCAAATATGCAGTCTCTAGCACTTGTTTTTACCTTAAATGTTCAAAGTGTTTTCAGGATGAGGAAAATGTGATTTCTCCTCAAAATACCTACGTTACTGCATATCCACCAAGATTTGAGAGTAGGCAGTTTATCTCAACTAGCCTTCTTTGGTTTCCCTCAAGCATTTTACCTGGAAGGGTAGTAGAACACAGTAGATTCTAGTGGAAAATTCATTGTTTCAAACTAATGAATTCATCTACACAGTCACCCTTTCCTATGAACTTTCTCTTAATATTTGTTTCATTATATATAAGCTTGGAGATTTGAAAGAAGTGTTCAGGGATTAGTTAACCTTTAGCTATTTACTATAGTTACTTAAATAATACTACTGCTGATTGGCTGTCTTTCAGTAGCACGTGTACTGGAGTGAGGCTGTTGACTGGCTAACTTTCAGAGGGGGCTGTCATTGATTGGCTGATTACTGGTGTGACGTTATTGTTGATAGATGAGGATGGGTTTTTAATTGGTTCTGGTTGTTATTGTTGTTAGGGCCAATAAATGGTCAGCCCTTTTCTAGAAGAATAAGAATGTTTTTAGTCTCAGCACTTTGTTACTTTATTTCACTCATTTGTAAAATAAGTGAGATCATAGCAACTTTTCTCCAAGTATATCCCACACCTTGGTTCTAAGGCATACAAATAGGAGTGTTGTGTGTAAATAAGAGTTCTCTGGCAAATAAATGAGGTTCGTTTCATCTGGATTAGGCAAAGATAGATGTTTCTTTATTGCATAAGTTTTCAGAGTGTTAAATATCCACAGCATGAATCTACAACTGAGAAATATAGTATGCAGCTTTTTATAATGTTATTTGACTTTTTATTCTTGAGAAAGATTTCCTAGGAGTAGAGTTCCTCAAAGCACATTTTAATAAATACTATTTTAATGACCTTATAGGTTAGGAGTTGGCACACTATGATCTAATGTCCAAATAAGGCTTGCTGCTTGTTTTTGTACTGCCTGTGAGCTAAGAATAGTTTTTACGGTTTTTAATGGTTGGAAAAAATCAAAAGGATTATGTTTTGTGATACATGAAAATTATATGAAATTTAAATTTACATGACCTTAAAGTTTTATTGGAACACAATCTCACTTATTTGCTTACATACTGTTAATGGCTGCTTTTACACTCAACAACAGAGTTGAGTGGTTGCAACAGAGATCATATGTAGCACTCTGGTCACTTCACACTGCTGTTTGATGCCACTATAAATTGCAGTGATGCAGTTATAACTGAACCGTGTTTCAAGTGTCATGTGTACTTCCAAAGTGCAACATTTTATTTTACTTTTATTACCAGTGCATCCTCACTATGTCAAAACAAGTTAGGCAGGTAAAAGTGGACTCTAAATGTCACATTTTTAAGGCACAGTGGAGTGTGGAATACTTTGTTGTCAAATTAGATGGCAAATCATTGTATTTACTATGCAATAACATTATAGTTGTGCTATAATGGACCCTTATGACAAAGATGCTATTCCAAATCAGAGGAGAAAGAAATCCCCATTGGGATGAAAAATATGAATTTGACCTTACCTCACATTATACATGAAAACAATTCAAGGTTGATTATAATCTAAGAGTGAAAGACCAAATGATAAAACTTTGAGAGATAATGTAGAAGAATGACTTCATGACTTTGGAGTATGGAAAGTTTTCTTAAACAGAATACAGAAAACACTAACCATAATGGAAGATTAATAAATTTGACTAAATTGTACTTAAGATCTTCTATTTATCAGAAGATAACACAAACAGAATGATAAGGCAAGCCACAAACCTTTGGAATTTAGATGGCCAATCCCATGACAACCAAGAGTTCAGTTAAGTGACCGTTGTAGGTATCAAGTTCCATTCAAAATATTAGCAATCACAGAGCTCAAAGTTTGCAGAAAAGAGAGCTAACAATCTTACCTTTCTATTCACAAAAATATATACTAAATATAATGCTCATTCTCACATATAAAAGTTAATTTCTCAAATGAGCAATAAATAACTTGTTGATATTTATTAACACTATTAAGCAGTACTTTGAAAAGTACACAATAGATGGTATTAGAACTAATATGTTCAAACACTTTAAAATACAATAATACAAATAAATTGTTGTTCATTCATATTACACCAACCACAACATTTGTAAGGCACTAGTTCTGCTATATACAGAATTAAACCTGACTAAAGTGAAAAGAAAACACATTACAATGCAATTATCTATGTGGTTGTCATTTAGAGCCCTGGGTTTACTGAAATAATCATTAGACCAATAAATAAACCTCAACAAAACCAGTGCACTATTTTATGTTGGTAGATGCATTAGCTTTATTGTAGCTGGTGGGCAAAGACAATTTGATGAAACTCCCGGAGGATAACACATTTCACAGTGAAATGTTTTTGCATCCTTTGCTTCATCTGGTAAATATAGGAACCATTAGGAGTTTAAATGTGGCCAGTTTAGGTCAATTAAAAACTCTGAATACAAATATTTAAAGTTATTATTTTGAAATCAGAGATAGAATCCCAACAGAAATATGTTAATGAGGCTCAATCAAGTGATTCTATGATGTTCATATATAACTACTAAAAAGAATTATTTCAGGAGTATAGTATTACTCATCAAAATTTCCTTCATATAACCTAAGTCTTCATGCTAAAAAGAAGCTTTCAAAAAGTTCTTCAGCAGAAAGAATATGGGGAAATCTCTACCATCCCTCTAAATTTTGCTGTGAAATTAAAACCTATCTAAAAAAACAAATTCTTAAATAAAAGTGGCTGAAGAGGGCTCCCCCCTTTCAGGGACATTCACATCTTTTTACACTTCTACTTAAAGTGATGAAAGGGAAAAAACCTACAATCAAGAATACTCCACCCAGCAAGGCTATCATTCAGATTTGAACGAGAGATTAAAAGTATTAAAGACAAGCAAAAGCTAAAAGAGTTCAGCTCGATGAAACCAGCTATCCAAGAAATGTTAAAGGGTCTTCTCTAAGAAAAAGGAAAAGGCTACAACTAGAAATATGAAAATTATGAAAGGAAAAATCTCTTTGGTAAAGGCAACTATACAGTAAAGTTAGTAAATCAACCACTTGCAAAGCCAGAAGGAAGGTTTAAAGACAAAAGTAGTAAAATGTATATGGTGTGAATGTTCTAATTTCATTCTTTTACATGTAACTGTTCAGTTTTCCCAGCACCACTTATTGAAGAGACTCTTTTCCCCATTGTATATCCTTGCCTCCTTTGTTGACCATAAGTATGTGGGTTTAATTGACCATAAGTATGTGGGTTTATTTCTGGGCTCTCTATTCTGTTCTATTGAACTATGTGTCTGTTTTTGTGGCAGCACCATGCTATTTTGATTACTGTAGCTTTGTAGTCTGAAGTCAGGGAGTGTGATTCCTCCAGCTCTATTCTTTCTCAAGATTGTTTTGGCTATTTGGGGTCTTTTGTGTTTCCATACAAATTTTAAAGTTATTTGTTGTAGTTCTGTGAAAAATACCCTTGGTATTTTGATAGGGATTGCATTTAATCTGTAGATTGCCTTGGGTAGTATGGTCATTTAAAAAATATTAATTCTTCTGATCCATGAACACAGTATATCTTTCCATCTGTCTGTGTCATCTTCAATTTCTTTCATCAGTGTTTTATAGTTTTCTGAGTACAGGTTTGTAGGTAGGTTTACTCCTAGGTATTTTATTCTTTTTGATGCAATGGTAAATTGGACTGTTTCCTTAATCTCTCTTTCTGATAGTTTGTTGTTAGTGTACAGACATAAAACAGATTTTCGTATATTAATTTTGCATCCTGCAACTTTACTGAATTCTTTGATGAGCTGTAGTATATTTTTGGTGGCTTCTAGGATTTTCTATGTATAATATCATGTCATCTGAAAACAGTGACAATTTTAGGCCTTCCTTTCCAATTTGGATTCCTTTTCCTCCTTCCTTCCTTCTTCCTTCCCTTCCTCCCTCCCTCTCCCTTCCTTCCTTCGTTCCTTCCTTCGTTCCTTCCTTCATTCCTCTCTTTCTTTCTTCCTTCCTTCCTCTTTCTTTCTTCCTTTCTTTCTTCCTTCCTTCCTTCCTTTCTTTCTTTCTTTCTTTCTTTCTTTCTTTCTTTCTTTCTTTCTTCCTTCCTTCCTTCCTTCCTTCCTTCCTTCCTTCCTTTCTTCCTTTCTTCCTTTCTTCCTTCCTTCCTTCCTTCCTTTCTTTCTTTCTTTCTTTCTTTCTTTCTTTCTTTCTTTCTTTCTTTCTTTCTTTCTTTCTTTCTTTCTTTCTTTCTTTCTTTTCTTTCTCTCTCTCTCTCTCTTCTTATTGCTGTGGCTAGGACTTCCAATGCAATGTTGAATAAAAGTGGCAAGAGTGGGCATCCTTGTCTTATTCCTTATCTTAGAGAAAATGCTTCCAGCTTTTCACCATTGAGTATGATGTTTTCTGCAAGCTTGTCATATATGGCCTTTACTATGTTGAGGTATGTTCCCTCTATGCCCACTTTCTGGAGAGTTTTTATCTTAAATGGATATTAAATTTTGTCAAAAGCTTTTTCTTTATCTATTGAGATGATCATATGGTTTTTATTCTTCAATTTGTTAACATGGTGTATCACATTGATTGCTTTGTGGATACTGAAAAATCCTTGCATCCCTGAGATAAATCCCACTTGATCATGTTGTATGATCCTTTTAATGTATTGTTGGATTTGGTTTGCTAATATTTTGTTGAGGATTTTTGCATCTGTGTTCATCAGTGATATTGTCCTATAATTTTCTTTTTTGGGATATCTTTGTCTGGTTTTGGTGTCAGTGTAATGCTGGCCTTGTAGAATGAGTTTGGAGGTGTTCTTTCTTCTGCACTTTTTGGGAATAGTTTGAGAATGTTAGGTGTTAACTCTTCTTTAAATGTTTCATAGAATTCACCTGTGAAGCCATTTGGTCCTGGACTGTTGTTGGGAGTGGTTTTATTACTGATTCAATATCATTACTGGTAGTTGGTCTGTTTATATTTTCTATTTCTTTTTTGGTTCAGTCTTCAAGATTGTACATTTCTAGGAATTTGTCCATTTCTTCTAGGTTGTCCATTTTATTGGCATATAGCTGTTTGTAGTAGTCTCTTATGTTCCTTTGTATTTCTGCGGTGTTGGTTGTAACTTCTATTTCATTTCTGATTTTATTGATTTAGGCCCTCTCTCTTTTTTATTTGATGAGTCTGGCTAAATGTTGATCAATTTTGTTTCTCTTTTCAAAGAACCAGCTCTTAGTTTTATTGACCTTTTTTTTTCTTTCTTCCTTCCTTCCTTTCTTTTCTTTTCTTTTTTTTGGTCTCTATTTCATTTATTTCTGCTCAATCTTTGTCATTTCTTTACAACTTTGGGTTTTGTTTGTTCTTCTTTCTCTGTTTCCTTTAGGTGTAAGGCTAGGTTGTTTATTTGAGATTTTTCTTGCTTTCTAAGGTAAGTTTTTTTTTCGCTATAAACTTCCCTCTTAGAACTGCTTTTGCTGCATTCCCTAGATTTTGGATCATTGTGTTTTTGTTTTCTTTTGTCTCCAGGTATTTAAAAATTTCCTCTTTGATTTCTTCAGTGATTCATTTGTTGTTTAATAGCACATTGGTTAGCCTCCACATGTTTGTGTTTTTTGCAGTTTTTTTTCTTGTAGTTGACCTCTAGTCTCATTGTGTTGTTGTTGGAAAAGATGCTTGATATTATTACAATTTTCTTAAATTTACTGAGACTTGTTTTGTGGTCTAGCATCTGATCTATCCTGGAGAATGTTTCGTGTGCACTTGAAAAGAATGTGTATTCTGCTGCTTTCGGATGGAGTATTCTCTATATATCTATTAAGCTCATCTGGTCTAATGTGTCATTTAAGGGCAGTGTTTCCTTATTGATTTTGTTTGGATGATCTGTCCATCAATGTAAGTAGGGTGTTAATGTCCCTTAGTATTATTGTGTTACTGTTGATTTCTCCCTTTATGTCTGTTAATATTTGCTTTACATATTTAAGTGCTCCTATTTTGAATGCATATATATTTACAATTGTTATATCTTCTTCCTGGATTGATCCCCTGAGCATTAAGTAATGTCCTTCTTTGTCTTTTATAACCGTCTTTATTTTAAAGTTTATTTTGTCTGATATAAGTATTGTTACTCCGGCTTTCTTTTGATTTCCATTTGCTTGGAATACGTTTCTTCATCCTCTAACTTTCAGTCTCTGTGTGTCTTTAGATCTGAAGTGAGTCTCTTTTAGGCAGCATATATACAGGTCTTTTTTTTTTTTTCCTTTCAGTAACTCTATGTCTTTTGATTGGAGCATTTAGTCAATTTACATTTAAAGTAATTATTGATATGTATACTCTTACTGCCATTTTATCAATTGTTTTGGGGTTGTTTTTAAAGGTGTTTTTTTCTTCTTTTGTTCTCTTCTCTTGTGATTTGATGACTATCTTTAGTGTTATGTTTGGATTCCTATTCTTTTTTATGTTTGTATCTATTACAGATTTTTGATTTGTGGTTACCATGAGGTTTATATATAGCAATATATCAATATCTGTATCTATCTCTATATTTATGTGATTTTTTAAATGTTGCTTATCTCTTAATTTCAAATGCATTTTAACAACCCTGCATTTGTACTCTCCTCCCCTCATGATTACTGTTTTTGATGTCATATTTTACATCTAATTGTTTTGTGTACCCCTTAAGTGCTTATTGTGGATTTAGATGATTTTACTAGTTTTGTATTTTAACCTTCCTACGACCTTTGTGGATGGACGATTTCCTACCTTTACTATATGTTTGCCTTTCCTGATGAGCTTTTTCCTTTCACTGTTTTCTTAAACTGTCCTCATTTCTTTTCATTCTTTTTTTCTTTTTTCTGTTCAGCATCAGTGATTTCCACTACTCTGTTTTCCAGCTGGACAATCCATTCCTCTGCATCATTTAGTCTACTCCTGATTCCTTCTACTGTAGTTTTCATTTCAGTTATTGTATTCTTTATCTCTGTTTGGTTGTTCTTTATATTTTCTAACTCTGTGTTAAAAACTTCTAACTTCTGACTCTGTGCATCCATTCTTCTCTTGAGTTATTTGAGCATCTTAATAATCACGACCCTGAACTCTTTCTTGGGTAGATTGCCTATCTCCACTTCATTTAGTTCTTCTTCTGGGGTTTTATCTTGTTCCTTCGTTTGGAACATGTTATTCTGTCTTCCTGATGCAGGACCCCTGGGCTGGGGAGCCCTACCTGGGGCTTGGACCTTTCACTCCTTTGAGAGAACTCTCTACAATTGCAATTATTATCCCATTTGTGAGTCACCCACCCAGGGGTATGGGATTTGATTATATTGAGACTCTAACCCTCCTGTCCATTTTGTTTTGGCTCCTTCTTTATATCTTTATTTGTAAATCTTCTCTGGTAGGTTCCAATCTTTTTCATCAATGATTATTCTGCAATAGTTGTGATTTTGGGGTGCCTGTGAGAGGAGGCAAGCTCAGGGTCTTTCTATTCCATGATCTTAGCCAATCCTCCATCAATTTCTATTCTATCTCTATGGATTTATATATTCTAGATATTTAATATACATATGTAATCATACAATATGTGACCTTTTGTATCTGGATTCTTTAACTTTTCATAACATTTTTGAGTTTCATTCATGTTACAGCATGTATCAGTACTTCTTTCCTTTTTATTGCTGAATAGTATTCCATTGTATGTACATATCATAATTTGTTTATCCATTCATTTGTTGATGGGCATTTGGGATGTTTTCACCTTTTTCCTATTGTGAATAGTGCTGCTATGAATGTGCATATACATGTGCTTGTTGAAGACTGTGTTTTCATTTCTTTTGGGTACACACCTAGGAGTGGAATTGTGGAGTCATATGGTAATTCTATTTTCAACTTTTTGAGGAAACACAAAACTGTTTTCCACAATGACTGGACCATTTGACTTTATTACCAACAATGTGCAAAGTTTCTAATTTCTCCACATCTTCACCAGCACTTGTTATATTCCATTGTTGTTTTTATTATTATTATCGCCATCCTGGTGAATGTGAAGTGGTACTTCATTGTAGTTTTGATTTGCATTTCCTTAATAATTAAGGATATTGAGCATTTTTCTTGTACTTCTTAGCCATTTGTATATCTTCTTTGGAGAAATGTCTATACAAGTACTTTGCCAGTTTAAAAATTGGGGTGTTTGTCTTTTTTGTTGTTGTTGAGTTGTAAGAGTTTTTATATATCCTGACCCTTGTCAGATATATCATTTGTAAATATCCTTTCCTATTCTGTATGTTGTCTTTTCACTTTTTGATTATGTCCTTTGATGCACAAATTTTAAATTTGGTGAAATCCACTTTATTTTTTTGTTTTGTTGCTGTGCTTTTGATGTGATAGCTAAGAATCCATTGCCAAATCCAAGGTTATGAAGATTTACTATATTTTCTTCTAAGAGTTTTTAGTTTTAGCTCCTATACTGATCCATTTTGAGTTAATTTTTGTATGTAGTGAGAGATAGGGGTACAACTTCATTCTTTTGTGTGTGATATCAAGTTGTCCCAGCATCATTTGTTGAAGAGACTTTTCTTTTCCCATTGAATAGTATTGGTTCTCTTGTTTAAAATTAATCAATCAATGACCTCAAAGACACAGGCAACAAAAGAAAAAATAGACAAATAGGACTATATCACAATTTTGATACTTGGTTTCTCAAAAGACACTGTCAACACAGTAAAAAGACAACCCACCAAATGGAAGAAAATATTTGCAAATCATATAGCTGATAAAGGATAAATATCAAGAGTGTATAAAGAACTTCTACAACTCAACAACAACAAAAAACCCATTTCAAAATGGGCAAAGGAATTGAATAGACATTTCTTCAAAGAAGATAAAAAATTATCAGGAAGCACATGAAAAGATGCTCAACATAATAATCAGGGAAATGCAACTCAAAACCACAATGAGATACCACCTGACATCCACTGGGAAATCTACTGTCCAAAAAAAAAGAAAATAGCAAGGGTTGACAAGGTTGTGGAGAAATTGAAGCACTTGTGGACTGTTGGTGGGAATGTAAAACGGTACAGCCACTGTGGGAAACAGTTTGGTGCTTCCTTAAAAAATTAAAAATAGAATTACCATATGGTCCAGCAATTCCACATCCAGACCTATACCCCAAATAATCGAAGGCAGGGTCTGGAAGAGATATCTGTACACCCAAGTTCATAACAGCCTTATTCACAATACCCAAAGGGTAGAAGCAACCCAAGTGTCCATTGATGAGTGAATGGATAAACAAAATATGGTATACACATCCAATGGAATATTACTCACTGAAACTCTGGCGCATGCTACAACATGGATGAACCATGAGGACATTATGCTAAGAGAAATAAGGTGATTACAAAAAGACAAATACTGTATGATTCCACTTGTATGAGCTACTTAGAGTAGCCAAAATCAAGAGACAGAAAGTAGAATGGTTGTTGCCAGAGATTGGAGGGAGAAGATAATCAGGAGTTATTATTTACTGGGTATAGAGTTTCAGTTTTGCAAGATGAGATGTGTTCTGGAGATTGGTTACTCAACAGGGTGAACATACATAACACTACTGAACTGTACACTTAAAAATGGTAAAGATGGTAAATTTTGTAATATATACTTTACCATAAATTTTTTTAAGTCTGTACAGTAAGTACATTTTGAGAGGTAGGATGGGGTTTTGATGAGGAAGGGGCATACCTGTTTATTGCCATTTTACCCCTTTACTATAATTTTAATGGAATTTTGGGAGTTAAGCAAAATTGTAAATTTAAACTGTTGCATAGATTTTTGTTTGTTTTTTGATATTTTTTAGGAGATAATATTCAGATACCAATGTGTGAAGGATAGGCTGAAATCAGGAAAACCTGACGGCAATAGAAAGCTACAGGGAGCAGTTATAATAGTCAAATTTAAACACACTCATGGGGTTGGACTCCAGCCTCTAAGAGTATTTGCAAATTAGCTTCAATTGTTTATCAGGGAAATCTCTCTCTCTCTCTTCCAGTATCTCTAGGACTGACAAATACAGCAACAATCCAATTCAAACAACAGACGTCTTGGTATGCTCACATTACTGTGATTCTCAAGAGCTTCTAATTTATCTGGAATCACTGTACCCCTCAGTTTCATTTCTATCAAATATTGAAATTTGACATGGATTATTTTCTTCCTCCCATTTTAAGTCAACCTCGGCCTCATACTGTTACATGGCATTATCCAACTTGTAGATTTAGACAACAAGTGAAGTCCAAGGTACATTCTATCTGGGGAAGAGGAAAAGTGGTAGAAAACTGGAAGAGAGATGGAGGGAACCAGCACCTACTGAGTACATCTCTAAAGCTGTATTATTGATTTTAAATAGGTTATGTCATTTAATATTTATGACAACCCTATGAGGTATATACTGTCATTTTCTGTTGTATAAATTAATAAAAAGAGACTTGGAGAGCTTTGATAACATTCCCAAAGTTAACTAAATCATACAGAATAAGAAAATTGAGTTTAGAACTCAGGTGGTCTAAATCTGTTCTGAGGTTGTTTTCTGACCTGCCAGGGGTGGTTAGCCCTGAGCTTAGCTTGATTTTAACCAGAAAGTTGTCAGAAATTGGCCTTTGATTAAGATAAGAATGCATCACTGGGTTTTCTCATTTCTTCATGCACGTTTTCCCGGTTGCTGTAACAAAGATGCTTCATCAAATGGAGAACAGATCCACACTTTGCCAGTAGGAAACAGGATTCACACTCAACAGTTGCCTTTGGTGCCCAAATACACTATGAGAGGATAAACAGATTCAAATTCTGTATTTTGAAATTGAGAGCTGTGGAATAAAACATCACAAATTCAGTGCTGATTATGGTTAGATGTTAAGTCTGTTCTTGCTACCAAATAACAAAACAAAATAGTGATGAGCATTGAATTTGCACCAGTGCACTCTTTGTGCTTACTTATTCATGAATGCTACACTGATTTTTTCCCAACTCATGAAAGGTTTATAAGAATACAAGAGGGAACATACTGAAAAGTTTTTAAATATTTAGTAATTGAATGGCAAGTTTTCAAATTATGCTAGAAAATTAAAGTCATCTTTCTTGTTCAGTGGAACAAACTTGCATTAGAATTTTGAAGTAGTTCATTGCTTAAATAGATCAAAATCCTGTGTTTAGAATCTGCTTCTCTTATGTGGGGATATGGAAAATAGTGAATATGTTTCTAGATCTTCATAAAGCAAACCTTTGTTAGAATATCACTTCCTCCAATTTCTCCATCCCAAGCTGACCTATATAGCTGACCACTCTCTAAACTTGTGTTCCTACTTATTGTGAGAAGCACCTGACCATTGAGATGACTGTTAACTCCTTGAAGAAAGCTTCAGACTTCAAATCTCATTCTTTGCAGTACCCGGAGCAGCGCTTCTCAACCTTGCCTACAGGTAAGAACAAATTGTGTTGGTTAATTTTATGTGTCACTTTGACTCGACCATGATGCCCAGATATTTGGATAAACATTATTTCTGGGTGTGTCTATGAGGATGTTTCTAGACGACATTAACATTTGATGGATAGATTGAGTAAAGCAGGTTGCCCTCCCCAGTTTGGGTGGGCCTCATCCAATCCACTGAGGGCCTGAATAAAATAAAACGTAGAGTGAGAAAGAAATATTTCTCAGCTACCTTTTCTGAATCAGTCAATGTTCCCTGGGCAAAAGCAAATCTCTGAATTGTTATCCACCTACTCTGAATCTAGCTCCAGTATTTCTTCAATATCTTGTACATTTTTCAGATGCTTTTAAGAATATGATTGTTTTATTCTAACACTTTTAAAGTTGTCTTCAACAGGAGGATTGATTCAGATTATCTAGTCTATCATCACAAGAAGGGAAGTCCTAATCATGCCTAAATTAGGGATTGGGGTTTTAATGTTTTTACAGTGACTTGGCTAACTTTGGGCTATAGCCCTGAGTCCAAATAAGGAACTGGAACAAAGCCCCCAGAATAAAACTAGGATTGCCCCCCCAAAGGGGATCACACTTTTTGTTTCTATGAAAAGGAAACTAGAAAAACTTCACCATGAAGTTTTGGAAAGATGCAAAGTAGCTGATCATTTGCCTGATTTTGTGATGTGGGGGCGCTTCAAAGTCTAAGAAATTGAAAACTTGAGGCCACTCCACCAGTGGTCTCACTGTGGGCGTGATGTAGAGGATCCGAATTTATTCTACCCCATAGTGTAAGACCTTAATTTAAAAATTATCCCTAACTATTACAATAATTTGGGGCATTCAGCAGGGAAAAAAAGAAACCACAAAATTGCTCCATGGAGATCTTTCCACACCCCAGAATTCATGAACTCACACATATAAAGCAAACCCCCATTAAAGTTAAGCTAGCAATAAAAATTTACAGACAGCATGAGCATGAGATGATCTGGCATGAGGAAGAGTCACCAGACACAGCAAACTAGAGAATTAATAGGCTAAGAACTTGAGGTAACAGAATAATCTCATAAAGTCTACAAAGCAAATTTGTTTAAATGATCAAAGAGATGAAAGAAGTAGTAGAAATCACACTGATGAACAAGCCACTGTGATAAAAAAAAGAGGCAAATATTTAAAAGAACCAAGTATATTTTTATTAATGAATATAGTCATTATAGTCATTGGAATTTAAAACTCAGTAAATGTTTAAATAGTGAAAAAGAGAACTAGTGACATAGAAAATAAATCTCTGGATATTCACAAACACAGATTAAAAATATAGAAAACAAAAGAAGTTATAAGACATGAAGGGTGTAATTAGCAGGTCAAACATGTCTCAAAACAGTTCCACAATGAAAGAACAGAGTTGCATCACGGTTTGAGGAGAAAATGTCTGCAAATTTTCTAGAATTGAAGAAAAGACACACACACCAAAAGAAAAGACATGAGTATTCAGACTGAAGGTACATTAAGTCCCCTATTCGATAAATCAAATGAAATACAGAAGTAGACACACTGTCACCAAAGTAGAGAATACCAAAGATAGAAGGAAAAATTTAGAATACACCAAAGAGGAAAAGATAGTATATTTATAATGCAAATAAAACCTCAACTGACTGACTGAAGACTTGTTATATTGACAGTCATAAGGTGATAGGATAATAATTTCAAAATGTTGAGGAAAAATAACTCTCAGTCTATAAATCTCTACCCAGATGAATTATCTTCAGGAATAAAGAAAAAATAAAACCCTTTCCAAACAAGCAAAGAATAAGTTTATTGTACTCAGATCCTTGAAGAAAGATTTATAAAAGTAAATACTTTAGGAAACTTAAATCAGAGTAAAGTGTGGGCTGTAAGAATAATACGAGCAAAACAATGTAGACAAATCAAATTAATAGTTGAGTATATAAAAAAGAAAAAGTAAATGAAGAATCACTATTATGGGACTGGAAAAAAAAAAGGTGAAACTGAGAAACAATCCAAATTAACATGGGTAGTAGGTGCTTGTTGTAATCAGAGTTCTTACATTTTAAGGAGGAAGAACTATTGACTAATTTTAGATTCTCAGTCAAGTACAATCAGTAACCCTTACATCCATAGAGGGGGGATACGTGAGTAAAGAAAACTCAATCAATCAAAAAAAAATACATAAAAGTAAGTAAGCAAAGTAGGAGAAGGAACAAATAAAAAGCCCGAAAAGTAGAAAACACAATACAATATGGTAGGAATTAAACCAAATAATATCAGTGATCATGATAAATGAAAATAGAATAAACTGGTCTTTTGAAACACAAAGATTGTCAAATAGGATTGCAAAATATAATCTAAAAAAAAAAAATCTAGCTATATGTTTTACACAAAGAACTCATCTAAAATATTATGACACAAAAAGAATGAGGACTTGCGGTCATTGCTGTGACAATGACCCCATTTGTACCCAGGCTGGGGAGGCCATGGAAAACTCATAATCTGCTGGATCTGTAGACAAATGGTGATTCGTGTTTACTGACCCTGTTACTAAAAAAGATTAGTTCTCCAGTCTTCCAATTTCAACATACTCATTTAGAACAGAAGCATTATTAATTCTTCAGTATTTGAAGAAATGACTGTGGACAAAATGTGTCTTTTGGGTTTTCACATGCCAATCTAGAAATGGTGCCAAGGTTCATTCACTACTTTCACCCTTCTGCAGTCTAATTCAAAATGTGCCAGCTCATTCTAGCTCAGTCCTAATGAACTAGATCCGCAGTGCAATCAGAAAATCACTGTTTGCTGAACTAAACATAATACCAATCATTCCTCGGAGGATACCATAAAACTACAGAATGATTTTGTTATGTTAGAGGTCTAAATAGGATAACTAAAGATAATACTGTTAAGTTCATTTCACTGATGCTAAAAGATTAAAATTTTCCTAGTATCCTTTGTCATTACATTTTTCTTTTTAGAGTTATTATTTTAATCTAATATAAATATAACACTCAGTAATATGTATTAAATAGTATATCTGAAAGACTAATACTTTGCATTCAGTTTATTAAAATTCTAAGCTGAACATTTACTTATCTTTCTCATGATAAGATGTGGATAGAAGACAGATGCACACTTATTTCTCAGGGCAAGATTGTGAATATTATCAACACTTAAAAATAATATTATGTATGACTAGAAAGATTAATGGAATAATAGAATCCATAAATGAAGTCTAATAGTCATATGATGAAGGTGGCATTAGTGGAGAAAAGCCAGATTCTTCAAATAAGTCATGTTCAGACAACTTATACCAAGATATATTCCACGTGAAGCTAAATTTGATGATAAAAATGACTCCATAAGGTACTAGAAGAAGACATAGATTGCTATATATAATCTTGGCATATGGATGGCCTTTCTTAGTATGATATAAAACCAGGATCATATAAAGGAAAAGAATAAGTAAATCTATTTAAAAATTAGTAACATTTCCATGAAAACTTTATATAGTAAAGTTAAAAACAACATATTGGCAAAAACATTTGAAGATAAATTACAAAGTGCCATTTAAAAATCCACATTGAGTTTTTATAACTCAGTAAGAAAAGATGAACACCACCAATAGATATATGGGAAATGATATGAAAAGTCATTTCATATATAAAAAATACTGAGTGAAAATAAATGCTCATCCAGCAAATAGTTTAAAAGATGCAAGTTAAAAAAGCAATGGGATACTATTTTATAATGTATAAGCTTAACAAAGATTTAAAACTTTGTTTAATATTACCCCATTAGCAGGATATTGAGGTACAGGTGCTCTCATAATGTGGGGATGCAAATTAAATTAGTTGTAACTGCTATAGCAAAAACTGAGTACATAAATCATTTTTTGTCAGATTTACTGAGATATAATTACATACAATAAAATTTATTCTTTTAGAGTATATGATTTGATGAGTTTTGACAAGCACATATATTACTATAAAAATCTCCATTTCCATCATTCCCAAAAGTTCCCTCCTTCCTCCTTGAAGTAAAGCCCTTTTCTTCATCCCTAGGCCTTTGCAACAATTAATATACTTTCTGGCCCTATATAGTTTTGCCTTTTGTAAAATATCATCACCTTTTTTATCTGGCTTCTTTCATTTATCATAATGCTTTTGACTGTTGTTGTATGTATCAGTTTATTCCTTTTCATTGCTGAATACTATTCCATTGAATAGATGTGCCACAGTTTGTCCATTTATGACTTGGGCATTTGAACCCAGTTTGGGGGCATTATGAGTGAAATTTCTATGAATATACATGAGCAATTTTTACATGGATATATGCTTTCATGTTTCATTGGTAAATATCCAGGAAAGGGATTACAGGGTTATATGGTAGATGTATGTTTAGCTTTATAAGGTACAGCCATACTGTTTTCCAGAGTGGTTTTACGTTTTGAGCATTTTAATTACTCCATATCCTCACTAACACTTGGTATTGTCAGTCTTTTAAATTTAACCATTCTAGTGGGTCTATAGTAGTATTTTATTGTGGTTTTAATTTGCATTTGCCTAGTGACATACTGCAAATCTTTTCACGTGTTGAAAGAAAACATAATGATAACACCAAGTGCTGGCAACATGAAGAAACTGGATCACTCATACATTGTGGTGGGAATGTAACATGGTGCAGGCACTCTGGAAAACAGTTTGGTAGTACCTTAATGAACTGAACAGGCAAGTACCATATAACCACGCAATTGTACTCCTGGACATTTATCCCAGAAAAATTAAGAAGTATGTTCATAGCAACATCTATACATGAGTGTATATAGCAGCTTTTTTCTAATAGCCAAAAACTGGAAACAACATAGATGTACTTCAGTGAGTGTATGGTTAAACAAATTGTGATAAATCCATATCATGGAATATGACTCAGCAATAAAAAGGAATGAACTATTGATAAATGCAACAGCCTGGATAAATCTCCAGAGAATTATACTGAGTAAAAAAAGCTAACCCCAAAAGGTTACATACTGTATTATTCCGTTTATATAATATTCTTGAAATGAATTCTAGAAATGGAGAATTAATTAATGTTTGGTTAAGGAGGGAAATGAATGTAGCTATAAAAGGACAAAATGAAGAATCTTTGTGGTAACAGAAACATTCTGTATTTTGACTTTATTAACGTCAATATCCTGGTTTTGATATTATAGTATAGTTCTGCAAGATTTACTAGTGGGGGAAAACTAGGTAGAGTGTACTCAGGACCTTTGCAATATTTTTTGCAACTGCATTTGAATGTTCAATTATCTTAAAATAAAAAGTTTAACTTAAAAAAGTTAAATATACACCTACCATATAATCTAGCCTTTCCATTCCTAGGTATTCACCAAAGAGAAGTGAAAGCTTATGTCCATGCAAAGAGTTGTATAAGACTGTTCAAAGAAGCTTTATTTGTAATAGCCTAAAACTGAAGAGAACTCAAGTATCCTTCAACAGGTGAATGGATAAACATATTGTGGTATATCCAAACAATGAAATACTCAGCAGTAAAAAGAACTGAACTTTTGGTACATGCAACACTACGAATGAATCTTAATATAATTAGGCTGAGTCAAAGAAGTCAAACAAATATAAAATTCTACAAATGCATTTTAATCTTTGATGACAGAAAAGAGATCAGATGAATTTACAGGTGCATTTCAAAGCTTGTCAAATTCTACACTTTTAAGTGCATAAAACTTACTGTATTTTAAAATATAACTCAATGAAGCTGTAAAAATAGTAATTCTCTTTGTGTTTTTACAGAATTTAATTTAAAATCTCTATTGCCATGTGAGCTGTGGAGTTAGAGGCCTGGGATGGAGTCCCATTTTCATCATTTATTAACCATGGAACTTTAGGGAAGTTAAAATCATTTCATCATGTATAAAATGGATATAACAGAAGTGCCGACCTCAAAATGTTCAGAGGATTGAATGTAAAAATGCAGCTCTTGACACACTGCCCATCAACTAGTAAGTGCTCAAAAATGCCCAATGCTATTATCAATAACACTACATAGTGACCATTTAAAGGTTAGGAGGGACCATGTCTTACCCATTCTTGTATTCCCACTATCTGTTTTGTGTTTTTTTAAACATCTTTATTGGAGTATAATTGCTTTACAATGGTGTGTTAGTTTCTGCTTTATAACAAAGTGAATCAGCTATACATACACATATACCCCCATATCTCCTCCCTCATGCATCTCCCTCCCACCCTCCCTATCCCACCCCTCTACATGGTCACAAAGCACCCAGATGATCTCCCTGTGTTATGTGGCTGCTTCCCAGTAGCTATCTATTTTACATTTGGTAGTATATATAAGTCCATGCCACTCTCTCACTTTGTCCCAGCTTATCCTTCCCCCTCCCTGTGTCCTCAAGTCCATTCTCTATGTCTGTGTCCTTATTCCTGCCCTGCCCCTAGGTTCTTGAAAACTTTTTTTTTTTTTTTTAGATTCCATATATATGTGTTACCATATGGTATTTGTTTTTCTCTTTGACTTACTTCACTCTGTATGATAGACTCTAGGTCCATCCACCTCACTACAAATAACTCAATTTTGTTTCTTTTAATGGCTGAGTAATATTCCATTGTATATATGTGCCACATCTTCTTTATCCATTCATCTGTCGATGGACACTTAGGTTGCTTCCACGTCCTGGCTATTGTAAACAGTGCTGCAATGAACATTGTGGTACATGACTCTTTTTGAATTATGGCTTTCTCAGGGTATATGCCCAGTAGTGGGATTGCTGGGTCATACGGTAGTTCTATTTTAAGTTTTTTAAGGAACCTCCATACTGGTCTCCACAGTGACTGTATCAATTTACATTCCCCCCAACAGTGCAAGAGGGTTCCCTTTTCTCCACACCCTCTCCAGCATTTATTGTTTGTAGATTTTTTTGATGATGGCCATTCTGAGTTGTGTGAGGTGATACCTCATTGTGGTTTTGATTTGCATTTCTCTAATGATTAGTGATGTTGAGCTTCCTTTCATGTGTTTGTTGGCAATCTGTATATCTTCTTTGGGGAAATATCTGTTTAGGTCTTCTGCCCATTTTTGGATTGGATTGTTTGTTTTTTTAATATTGAGCTGCATGAGCTGTTTATATATTTTGGAGATTAATCCTTTGTCCATTGATTCATTTGCAAACATTTTCTCCCATTCTGAGGGGTTTTTTGTCTTGTTTGTAGTTTTCTTAGCTGTGCAAAAGCTTTTAAGCTTTACTAGGTCCCATTTGTTTATTTTTGTTTTTATTTCCATTACTCTAGGAGGTGAGTCAAAAAAGATCTTGCTGTGATTTATGTCAAAAAGTGTTCTTGCTGTTTTCTTCTAAGAGTTTTATAGTGTCCGGTCTTACATTTAGGTCTTTAATCCATTTTGAGTTTCTTTTTGTGTATGGTGTTAGGGAGTGTTCTAATTTCATCCTTTTACATGTAGCTGTCCAGTTTTCCCAGCACCACTTATTGAAGGCTGTCTTTTCTCCACTGTATATCCTTGCCTCCTTTGTCATAGATTAGTTGACCATAGGTGCTTGGGTTTATCTCTGGGCTTTCTATCCTGTTCCATTGATCTATATTTCTGTTTTTGTGCCAGTATCATATTGTCTTGATTACTGTAGCTTTGTAGTATAGTCTGAAGTCACGGAGTCTGATTCCTTCAGCTCCGCTTTTCTTTCTCAAGATTGCTTTGGCTATTTGGGATCTTTTGTGCCTCCAAACAAATTTTAAGATTTTTTGTTCTAGTTCTGTAAAAAATGCCATTGGTAATTTGATAGGAATTGCATTGAATCGGTAGATTGCTTTGGATACTATAGTCATTTTCACAGTGTTGATTCTTCCAGTCCAAGAACATGGTATATCTCTCCATCTGTTTGTATCATCTTTAATTTCTTTCATCAGTGTCTTATAGTTTTCTACATACAGGTCTTTTGTCTCCCTAGGTAGGTTTATTCCTAGGTATTTTACTCTTTTTGTTGCAATGGTAAATGGGAGTGTTTCCTTAATTTCTCTTTCAGATTTTTCATCATTAGCATATAGGAATGCAAGAGATTTCTGTGCATTAATTTTGTATCCTGCCCCTTTACCAAATTCATTGATTAGCTCTAGTAGTTTTCTGGTAGCATCGTTAGGATTTTCTATGTATGGTATCATGTCATCTGCAAACAGTGACAGCTTTACTTCTTCTTTTCCGATTTGTATTCCTTTTATTTCTTTTTCTTCTCTGATTGCTGTGGCTAAAACTTCCAAAACTATGTTGAATAATAGTGGTGAGAGTGGACAACCTTGTCTTGTTCCTGATCTTAGAGGAAATGGTTTCAGTTTTTCACCATTGAGAACGACGTTGTCTGTGGGTTTGTCATATAGGGCCTTTATTATGTTGAGGTAAGTTCCCTCTATGCTTACTTCCTGGAGGGTTTTTATCATAAATTGGTGTTGAATTTTGTTGAAAGCCTTTTCTGCATCTATTGAGATGATCATATGGTTTTTCTCCTTCAGTTTGTTAATATGGTTTATCACATTGATTGATTTGCATATATTGAAGAATTCTTGCATTCCTGGGATAAACCCCACTTGATCATGGTATATGATCCTTTTTATATGCTGTTGGATTCTGTTTGCTAGTATTTTGTTCAGGATTTTTGCACCTATGTTAATCCGTGATATTGGCCTGTAGTTTTCTTTCTTGTGACATCTTTGTCTGGTTTTGGTATCAGCGTAATGGTAGCCTTGTAGAATGAGTTTGGGAGTGTTCCTCCCTCTGCTATATTTTGGAAGAGTTTGAGAAGGATAAGTGTTAGCTCTTCTCTTAATGTTTGATAGAATTCGCCTGTGAAGCCATCTAGTCCTGGGCTTTTGTTTGTTGGAAGAGTTTTAATCACAGTCTCAATTTCAGTTCTTGTGATTGGCCTGTTTATATTTTCTGTTTCTTCCTGGTTCAGTCTTGGAAGGTTGTGCTTTTCTAAGAATTTGTCCATTTCTTCCAGGTTGTCCATTTCATTGACATATAGTTGCTTGTAGTAATCTCTCATGATCCTTTGTATTTCTCAGAGCCATTTGTTACTTCTCCTTTTCCATTTCTAATTCTATTGATTTGAGTCTTCTCCCTTTTTTTCTTATGAGTCTGGCTAATGGTTTATCAATTTTGTTTATCTTCTCAAAGAACCAGCTTTTAGTTTTATTGATCTTTGCTATTGTTTCCTTCATTTCTTTTTCATTTATTTCTGATCTGATCTTTATGATTTCTTTCCTTCTGCTAACTTTGAGGTTTTTTTGTTTTTCTTTCTCTAATTGCTTTAGGTGTAAGGTTAGGTTGTTTATTTGAGATTTTTCTTGTTTCTTGAGGTAGGATTGTATTGCTATCAACTTCCATCTTAGAACTGCTTTTGCTGCATCCCATAGGTTTTGGGTCGTTGTGTTTTCATTGCCATTTGTTTCTAGGTATTTTTTTATTTCTTCAGTGATCTCTTGGTTATAAAGTAGTGTATTGTTTAGCCTACATGTGTTTGTATTTTTTACAGATTTTTTCCTGTAATTGATATCTAGTCTCATAGCGTTGTGGTCAGAAAAGATACTTGATATGATTTCAATTTTCATAAATTTACAGAGGCTTGATTTGTGACCCAAGATATAATCTACCCTGGAGAATGTTTCATGAACACTTGAGAATAAAGTGTATTCTGTTGTTTTTGGATGGAATGTCCTATAAATATCAATTAAGTCCATCTTGTTTAATGTATCATTTAAAGCTTGTGTTTCCTTATTTATTTTCATTTTGGATGATCTGTCCATTGGTGAAAGTGGGGTGTTAAAGTCCCCTACTCTGATTGTGTTACTGTTGATTTCCCCTTTTATAGCTGTAAGCATTTGCCTTATGTATTGAGGTGCTCCTATGTTAGGTGCATAAATATTTACAATTGTTATATCTTCTTCTTGGATTGATCCCTTGATCATTATGTAGTGTCCTTCTTTGTCTCTTGTAATAGTCTTTATTATAAAGTCTATTTTGTCTGATATGAGAATTGCTACTCCAGTTTTCTTTTGATTTCCATTTGCATGGAATATCTTTTTGCATCCCCTCACTTTTAGTCTGTATGTGTCCCTAGGTCCACTATCTAACTGTTGAACAATGTACACTCTCAATATTTAATAAATTGAATTGAATAAGATGGCTTATTATTACAGTACTCCAAAGTACCTTTACCGTTCCTCAGCATTTGAACATTTGGGCCATTTCCAGGTTGTTTTTTTTCTGTTGAAACATACACAGCTACAGTATGTTGTCACAGTAATCACACAGACCTTCCCCAACCCATTTCAACTTACTTCTTGGGATACAGTCTCAGGAATAATATTATCACAGCAGTGGGCATGATTAGAATATTGGATTGTGGTGACTTTTATTTTGTGTAGGATACCTTCCCATCCCCTGTCATCTGGTGCCATCATCTTTACTTTGAGGGATGCATGAGAAGGAGAGTAGTCTGGAGAGTGTGGTCATTCATGTTGTCCACCTTCACTGGTGAGTCTCTCATTATCCCGTAAACCTCTGGGCAAGTGACTGGTTTGTTAATGGGAGGGCATGTGACCTAAGTCTATCCAGTAAGTGTCCAAGTTGGAGAGGGAGAGCTAGCCCTCTCTTTCTCTTGGATCTTGAGATGTAGGATATAGGCCTCAGATGATCAACTGCTCATTCTTCAATAATGTTAGCAACTCTAGTCCTTCAAAGTTATAGAAGAATGCTTTTTTTACTTAAATATAAAAGAAGTCTTGACCAATATGATTAGTTTTATGTTTTTTTCCCCCAACTCTCATTTAACTTACTGTACTAAAAGCTTACTCATTTGTAGTGTTACCAGAAACATATGAGTGTACTTAATCCCCTTTGCCCACCCACACACGATTTTAGAGTTTAAAAAAAATTATCTTTTACTAATTTAATAGGTGCAATAATTGTCTAAGTTGAGGGTTCTGAACCTGCAACCCATCTTGTCACATTGTTTTTCTCAGACTCTTTAAGAAATGCAATACAGAAGACTCTGCAACCCAATGCATAGTCTACACTCCTAAATAAAGCTTCTGACTCCATCTTTGTCTGCTTTACAACCCTGGTGAGCTGGCCTGGACAGTAAACAAAATGATCTGATTCACCCATTTCTCTGAAATCCTGAGATAGGCCTAAAGTCTGGCTGTGGCTCTCTGCAATATTCCAGAGCCTCTTCCACCCCTTGCTACTACTTACTGCAGTAGAGAAATACAGAGAAGACAGAGGGCAAGCAAGAAATAGAGCAGAAGAAATTTTCATTATTTCTTCACTCTTCCCACCAAAGGTTTTATCTCCTAGTGCTGAGAGAGTGATGAGCAAAAACACTGTTAATACATAGTTACCATGTATGTAGTGCTTATTAGGAGCCAGGTCTTATTTATATATATAGCCAGTTTAATCCTCATAACAATCCCATGAGCTTGGTGTAGTTATCCCAGTGAAGCTAATGAAACTGACCTAAGGGAGATTAAGTAAATTTCCCAGGCTCACATGTTCATAAGGGACAGAGCCAAGATTTGACCCCCAGCCCAGACCACTGACCTCCCTGACATAGAGCATGCTGCCTCTCAGAGGTCACACCATTTAGAATGCATAATGCTTGGCAGTGACCCTCTCTCCCTTGACAGGTACAAAAAGACAGTAGATACTTTAAAAAGCCTTATTATTAAGAAAACACCTCTGTCATAATATAAATTTTGAACATAGCTTTAGGGTCAAGGGAACCATCTTGTATACCTTTTCTTGCTGTAGGGAAATTGATCAAAAGAAAAGGAAAGCACTGGTGCACATAATCTTAATAGATTGTAAATGATCTTTGGACCACCAAATGCTACCAAAATGCTTCTAAACTCTAAAATGCTGTGAAATTATTTTTAATTTTTCAATCAATTTAAAATACATCATTTATATTTATGTTCCTAATGTGCTATGCCTGTAATTTATAATATGTTGTGATTCTCTGTACGAGCAATATGTTTACAAAAATATCTTTGGAACTTGGAGCATAAGTTTTCTGTTTTAAGATACAATGAAGAGTTATAATTATATGTATTGTCAGGCCAATAAATCCACAATCACAAAGCTGTTTCTAAGTGAAAATACTTATGCTGTGTTAAAATTTCTAGTATCTCATTGTATAGTAATGGCCCAGTTTCTCCTTTTCAGCTGCTCCCTGGTACCCTCTTAAAAAAGTTGTAGATTTAAAAACAGCAACCTTTGCCTTAAACTTTATAATAAGTGGCACTCCTGTTCTTATCCTACTAAAGATACTTAATGCCTACAGTATGTAAGTATAGTTAAGTAAATGACAAAAATTCAATGGTTTCTAATTACTGTGTAACAACTTTTATTAGTTTTTCTCTGGCAGTTAAGTAGCAGACTTCTCCAAATATATTTTAAATATATATATATAAATTCTTTTTTCTTGTTTCCCTCACTTTACTTGGGATTTTCAGAGCATTTTTGCTCTCAGAATCGCATGCCATTTTAAAATAAGACCCTTCTCTACGTGTATCTTGTGTCAAAAAGTCTCTGGGTATAAATTCTACTTCTATTAATAATTGAGAGTCCTGGTGGCTTTGTTTCTCTGCTTGTTAGTATTCAGCTCTCACTAACTTTTCTCTGCCAAAAAGTGTTGATAACAAGTTGGCTATTATATACTTTAAGTGAGCTATGCACATGACAAGGATTATTAAAATGTTACATGAGATATAAATTCAAAAGTATACAATTATACATGAAAAGCAAGAATATGGCTAAAATACCACTATACCTACTGAATAAACAGAAAAGACATGTCAGAACTTCACTGGCTTTGCTGACACTAACAGCAGTGAAGTCAGGAGAAGGGTTGGTACTTCAGTAATAATATCCTTGGGGGCCTCCCATATACAGGTTGCAAATAATTAACCTTGAGCTACAAAGCCACTTAGTCTAGCCTATACAATATCAGGCCATGTGACATTTAATAACAGTGTAATTATGCAGCCTTTAAACCTATTCAAATGCAGCTTCAATTTGAGATAAGGAAAATGACAAATCTGCTTATTTTTCTTCTATGAAATTTGCATAGAGCTGAAGAGTTGTATCTGTCATGAATTAATATTTATAGTGAGAGAATAAAATGTTTCATTAGGAACAAGACTGGCTGCAATTTTACTGATTCACTTCTTTTGTATATCTGTCACACCTTATTTTACCTTTGTAATTTTTCACTTCATTTTAAACTACACATCAGATTTTCTTAGTGAATCTGAGATCAGTTTCATCATCCGCAAAATGAAAGGATAGTAAAATAGATTATTATTATTTTTTTATTGGAGTATAGTTGACTTACAATGTTGTGTTACTTTCAGGTATACAGCAAAGTGAATCTGTTAAACATGTATTTATGTATGTGTGTGTGTGTATATATATATATCTCCATTCTTTTTTAGATTCTTTTCCCATATACGTTATTATAGAATATTGAGTAGAGTTCCCTGTACTGTACAGTAGGTCCTTATTAGTTATCTATTTTATATATAGTAGTGTGTATATGTCAATCCCAATCTCCTAATTTATCACTTGCCCCATGTTTCTGCTTTGGTAACCATAAGTTTGATTTCAAGATCTGTCTGTTTATGTTTTGTAAATAAGTTAATTTGTATCACTTTTATTAGATTCCACATGTAAGTGATATCATATGATATTTGTCTTTCTCTGTCTGACTTACTTCACATAGTATGATAATCTCTAGGTCCATCCATGTTGCTGCAAATGGCATTATTTCATTCTTTTCTAGGCCTGGTGTATATATATATGTATATATACACACACACATTTCATTGTATATATGCTCCACATCTTCTTTATCCATTCCTCTGTCAATGGACATTTAGGTTGCTTCCATGTCTTGGCTATTGTATATAGTGCTGCAGTGAATATTGAGGTGCATGCATCTTTTCAAATTATGGTTTTCTCCAGATATATGCCCAGGAGTGGGATTGCTGGATCATATTTTAGTTCTGTATTTAGTTTTTTAAGGAGCCTCCATACTGTTCCCCATAATGGTTGTACCAATTTACATTCCCACCAACAGTGTAGGAGGGTTCCCTATTCTCCACACCCTCTCCAGCATTTATTGTTTGTAGACTTTTTGATGATGGTCATTCTGACTGGTGTGAGTTGATATCTCACTGTAATTTTGATTTGCATTTCTCTAATAATTAGTCATGTTGAACATCTTTTCATGTGCTTTTTGGCCATCTGTATGTCTTCTTTGGAGAAATGTCTGTTTAGATCTTCTGCCCATTTTTTGATTGGGCTGTTTGTTTTTTTGATATTGAGCTGCTTGAGCTGTTTGTATATTTTGGAGATTAATCCCTTGGTGGTCGCTTCATTTGCAAATATTTTCTCCCATTCTGTGGGTTGTCTTTTTGATTTGTTTATGGTTTCCTTTGCTGTGCAAAAGCTTTTGAGTTTAATTAAGTCACATTTGTTTATTTTTATTTTTACTTTTATTACTCTAGGAGGTGGATCAAAACAGATATTGCTGTGATTTATGTCAGAGAGTGTTCTGCCTATGTTTCCTCTAAGAGTTTTATAGTATCCATCCTTACACTTAGGTCTTTAATCCATTTTGAATTTATTTTTGTGTATGGTGTTAGGGAGTGTTCTAATTTCATTCTTTTGCATGTAGCTGTCCAGTTTTCCCAGCACCACTTACTGAAGAGACTGTCTTTTCTCCACTGAATATTCTTGCCTCCTTTGTCATAAATTATTTGTAATCAAACTTTTTTAATGCTGAAAGTCAACATATCAAAAAGATAGAACTAGAGCTATTATGGCTGGCATTGGGATAGGGAGTGGCTTTTCTCCCAAGGAGAACACTGATTCATCTCCTTCCCTTCCACCCTGTAAGAACTCTAGAGAATCTAGTAAAAACAAAACAAAACACTTATTAGAACTAAGAAGTGAGGCCATATGATACAATATCAATATAGCAATCTACTAATGAAATTTTAAAAAATTTCATTGTAGCATACAAAAGAATAAAATACTTACAAATAAAGCTAATAAAAGGGCAAGACCTATACACTGAAAACTATAAGTCATTATTGAAAGACATTAAAGGCCTAAATAAATGGAGATATATACTATCTTCATGAATTGGAAGAGTTAATATTGTTAAGATGGCAATATTCCCCAGGTTAACCAATAGAGTAAATAAAATTCCTATCAAAATCTCAGTAGGTTGACAAATTGATCCTAGAATTTATATGAAAATGAAAAGCACCTAGAACAGGCCCCCCCCCCAAAAAAAACAAAACCAAAACCAAAATCAATCATGTTGAAAAGAACAAAACTGGAGGACTTATCCTACTTGACCTCAAAACTTACTACAAAATTTAAGAAATTAATATATTATGGTGTTGACATAAAGCTAAACATACAAATCAATGTAAAAGAACAGCAAGTCCAGAAATAAATCCACATATTATGGTCAGTCAATTTCTGACAAAGTTTCCAAAACAATTCAGTGGAGGAAGAATAGTCTTTTTTTTAATGGGGTTGGAGTAATTGAATATCCATTACAAAAAAACCACAAAACTATAGAACTTTACCTCACACCATACACAACAATTAGCTCAAAATGTGTCATAGACACCAGTGTAAAAGCTAAAACCATAAAATTTCTAGAAGAAAACACAGGCAAAAATTTTTGTGACTTTGGGTTAGGCAAAGATTTATTATATATGATACCAAAAGCACAATCCATATGAAAAAGTGATATATTGGCCTTTGCCAAAATTAAAAACTTTTCCCCTTCAAAGGACACCACTTAAAAATGAAAAGACAAACCACTGGCTGGGGAAAATATTTGCAAATCATATATCTAAAAATGGACATATGTACACAATACACAAAAATCAACTCAAAATGGATTAAAGATTTGAATGTAAGACCTGAGGCCATAAAACATCTAGAAAAAAATATAGGGGATAAGCTCCTTAACCTTGGTCTTGGCAGTAATTTTTGGATTTGATACCAAAAGCAGAGGCAACAAAAGCAAAAATAAACAAGTGGGATTACATCAAATTAAAAGCTTCTGTAAAGCAAAGGAAACCATCAACAAAATGAAAAGGCAATCTACAAATCAAGAGAAAATATTAGAAACTTGTATATCCAATAAGGGGTTAATATCCAAAATATATAAAGAACTCATACAACTCAATAGAAAAAGAACAAACAATCTGCTTTAAAATAGCCGAACCTCTGTCCTAACAAATACAGGAGCCCAGTGTAGGTAGAGTAGTGTGTGAGGAATCCAGAGTGTCCAGGGTTAAGGGGGATTCGGGATTAAGGGAGTGAAGGCAGCTCATGTGGACAATCCTTGTCAGTATTTGTCAGTAAAAGGACCATGAGCAAGGCATGAGCACTTGAAGAGATAATGAAGACATGGGACAGAAACTTCCTTCGGGAAGCTGTTTGTTTTTAAAAAGGGTAAGTATATTCATAAGCTAAGGCTTGAAATAGTTAAACGAATACAGTTTGCTGCTACATTAGTCACTGATGAATATAAGCCAGTTTAGGAATAAATGCTATGAAAATAAACACTATGAACAGCAAGAGTGGAACCTTCTGTTAAGTGCTTCTTAATAGCAGAATTTACATTTCTACAAATCTACTGCATTGATGTTGCACTTTTAACAAAATTAAAACCATTTTATTAAGTCAAATAACCTTAATCTGGTTTGATTATGAATGAGATTATATTAGTCAAGCAACTACTATATGTACATTATCACATTATTTAAAGAATCCTCTTGCAATCATTATGACAAGAGGTGAGCATGCAGTAAACTTAGTTGAATATAAGGCAGGACATTTTCAGCATCTTAAAAATATTTTAAAACAAATTTGCATGGAGATTTTGTAGCATAGATATAGATATATTTATATATACAAAAGATATACAAAACAAAATATTTGGCAGTGGTTAGGTCTGGTTTTATATTTTCTTTTTGTTTATTTGTATTTTTTGCATTTTTGACAATAAAAATTTTTTAAAGAGGAGAAAAACTAACATTTTAAGTTTAAAAATCTTCTTTCTCCCAAACTGACATTTGTTGAAAGGAAACTAGTTAGTTGAAGGTGGAAGTAATAGATGTAACAAAACATAAACATGCACTCTGAACTGGTTTTACTTTTGTAAAGGAAGATGAGGAACAACTTCCAGAGTCAAGAGTGCTCTTTAGCTGTAAACATGCCTTTGACTGTGGTCAACTCTATTACCCCTGTGCAGGACAGGGATTTTCCACAAGAGTCTAAGATTAAAATGGTGAATAGAAGTGACTGTGATGAGCTAAGGTGTGTTTTTAGGATAACTGACGGTCCAGAGAAGAACTGAACAAAATGACCCAGTGGAGAAGTTGGAGAAATACCCTGTCAAGCAGGTAGTACAGCCTTAAAATCCGAGGACAGGAGTGTTTGCTTGGGCAGAGCTGATGGGAAAGGCACTTGGAATGGGCTCCTGGGGGAGGCCCCAGATCAGAGAAGTGGAGTCAGGACTAGGAAACTGGAGCATTTTCCTTTGAGGAAAACCCAGGGAAGAGTCTGGCTGAGGTGGGAACAAAGGCAACTTCCAGCATGGCTGGTGGAGAAGCAAAGACCCTGCTCTGAGATTTGGAGGGTTACGAGAAAAGGAATGTGGGTGAAGTAGGAAGATTAGTAATCCCAAAGACTGAGCCTAGAAGAGAAATCTCTGGACTGAAAAAAAAAGGCACTATCACTAGGGAGGAGCCAAAAGTTCCCAGAATTTTATATCAAAGCATGGGAAATTGCCTCATTGTAAGTTTAAAATTGTTTGTCTCAGCTGCATAACTATATGAAGCACACACCTCCAGATGTCCCCCTGCTACAGGAAGTTATATCTGTATATTGACACTACAGTGCACCCTGATGGGAAAAGAAGCACTGGTGGAGACTAGAGGGTCAGAAAAGGAAGGGTACTAACATCAATAGAGAAAATGCTCCTCCACAAAATTTGGCTACAAGTGTTAAGCATGCAAGGTTTTCTTTCAATTTTCACAAGGACCTTGTGCAGTCAATATTATTATCCTTGTTTTATAGACATGGAGAGAAAGGAGTTTGATAAGTTGTGGCCTAGTTGACCAGTCAGCTTCAGTCTGCTCTGAGCCCAGGCCTTTATTTCTCATTTCACCACACCCATAAGTACTTTCTGACTTGAAAATGGAGATTAAATTTAGGTGAGTCAAGATACATAATTCAAGTGGGAAGAATCATCTGTTTGGCATCGTTATTACTAGAAGGTGTAATAGTTTCAGCATATTGCCTAATTTCCCAAAGATTCCCAAGAAACACCTCTCTACAAACTATTATGTATAAAATAAGCTACAAGGATATATTGTACAACACAGGGAATATAGCCAATACTTTATAATAAGTATAAATGGATTATAACCTCTAAAAATTGTGAATCACTATATTGTACACCTGTAACATATAATATTGTACATCAAGTATACTTCAATAAAAAGTTTTTAAAAACAGAGATACACATTTCAAGACCCAAAAAGCAGAAACATTCCATTCTTTAAATGAAAACATTATAAGTAGTATTTTTAAAATGCAGCATCATTATAACTGTGGTGCTAATGGAATCAGATACACTCAGCTATATAAGCAGGGCATACCATGTCCAGCTGGCCTGAGAGGGTGAGGAAATCAAATATTATTAAATGTGATTTAGAGATGTACAAAGATAGCTCTCATAGAGGAAGCCGTTTTAGCAGGTTTATACCATGTCTAGATTTTTCTTTTCTATTTTTGTATTACAGCATAGCTGTTGATAATCAAGAAAGATTACTTGTTTCCAGGGTGAAGGAAAAGAAGCAGCCAATTACACTGAATCAGAAGTATCATTTGGTAGGGAATAATAACTGATAGGAGTGATGAGTGACAAAGTTTCAACGAAGAATTTTAATGAGAACATTTTCACTCACTCATTCATTCATTCATTCATCGTTCATTCATTATTCATTTTTTCCTTCCAATGCCAGGCCCTGATAAGTGTCAGAGAAAAGATAATGAGTAGGGCACAATCCTTCCCTCACAGAATTTGCAGTCCAGTGAGGGCAATAGATACGCATAGCTACTACCTTGAAGTGATGTGCTTTACAAGGACAGGATGAGCAAAGGGCTGTGAATGCCAGAAGGAAAGAGGCCTCTAAGGCACCTAGAACTGTGTGACTGTTAAAGTAACCCAGGGGCCAGAGGCCAGCCCCGGTCCCCGCAATGCTGCCATTGTAGCAGCTGCAGAGCCGCCGTTACACCGTCGTAGCAACAGCTAGAGAGCAAGGTGAAGCTAGGGCCGGCAACCTCAGTGTTGTGGTTAACAGGTGTTGAAGCAAGTATGAAGAAAATGTTAAGATCAAGCCACAGCCGGGTTTTGAGAGGTAAGAGCTCTATTAAATGCATAAAGAAATAACATGAGCAGGCATTGTTGGTATTTCACTGAAGTTTAAATCCATCTTCAAATTAACAGGATCCCAATACTTTTTCTTCGGTTTTTCTCAGGCTTGACGCTTATCTTGGTTATAGCCCTGATTTGGAAAGGATGGAAGTGTTGAGAGTTAAATGTTTGGAAGTGAAAGATGAACTTCTGTAAGAAGGTGGCTGGAGTTTTGATTAGACCCTCATCTGGAACTTTCTCACCTGCTAGTTCCTCACACTCTTTTCATTATTCTTTAAAAATTGTAGTGCCCCATTCATCCATTAAACATATATTAAGTGCCTAATGTGAGCTAAACACTGAGGATACAGAGGTGAGCAAGTGCCATCATTCCTCTCTGGGAGTTCCACCTTGATGAGAGGGCAATACTGAATCCCAACATAAGACAATAAATGTGTAAGACATACACTGGAAACACAGTGGAGAGACTGACTGATCTGCTCGAGAAGGATGTCACAACAGACAGCACCTTTGAGCTTGGTTCCAAAAGATGGGCAGGAGTTTTCAAATGGAGGATGGCAAACAGCTTTCCAAAGAGCCTGAGCCAAGATATGAAGGCATGGAATTGCATGAAACGTTCAACAAAGGTGAGCAGTTTTAGGTAAGAATTGGAGTGGCAGGAGATGAGCTGGAAAGGTAGGTTGAGACTACTGTACAGAAAAGAGGAAACAAGTAATTGCATTAAAAGCTTTAGCCCCTCCGAACGTGTGTGTACAGAGATAAGGGGGTTGCTTCTAGTTGACCTTAGATTGGCTTTTGCCTGTTGTCTACCAGCCCAGTTATTTCTCAAAGTTTTGAAGCAAGCAGAGTGCATATAGAATGTCCCTCTCCCCCACTTCCGCTTCCCCTCCATCCTTCCCAAGGGTACCCTCTGTCTCCAGACTCCTTTCTAGCTTCTTTTACTCTGGTGATCTAACAGAGTCGACCAGCTAGAGACTCCCTTCCTCCTGGCTTTGCTCCAGGCTCAAACAAATTCGATAAACATATTAAAAATCACAGTAGCTTCACTGTGTCACTTTTCAATACAATATAGCTGACTCTTAGCAGAAGTGTTCAATGTTTTACGTAAATTTTTGGATCTGGCAAGTGCATGCATCTGTGTTTGTGTATGTGTTTGTGAAGATTTGGGGAGGGAGGGAGCAGGTACCTTTTGGGCTACTGAAGTCATCACCTGGATTCCCATTTCAGTGAGAGTAAGGAGCTGGTCACACCTAATCACTTATTGGCTGGTGTGGTTGTGGTCCTGTCACCAATAGTCTGGTGGTGGACAGTGGTGGTTGATTGCAGCTTCAATGTACAACGTTCACATGTTTAAAATATTTATAATCATTACCTGCAAAAGATGTAATAAACTATTTACACTAGCAAAACAACCATCACCACTACAACAGATTTCATTCATAAAGTTCCACTGTCTCTTGATGAATCTGTAGGCTTCCTGCTTTAAGACTACTTGGTGTTTAATGAGATGCTTTGGACAAATTAAAGAGAGAAAACATAAACAGACAAAACTGTAAATTATATGATGGTTTTGTTGCCAGAATCAATCAGTGACCTATGAGCAGAAGCATCTCCGTCGTAGTCTATGAAACCAAAGATGTTTCTAGGATCCTACTATTCTTTCTTTCACACACAGCCCATTATAGTAGATATAGATTTCTACTATATTCTCCATTTCCTAAGTGAGGGTTCTAGAAGATATTGGGATTATGAGAGTGTTTAATATTATCAGTATGGATAGGGGAATATAAATCTATCAATGCAAGCAAAAAACTGCACTGTGGTAGTAAAGGAAGAGCCATTTGCCTTGCAGGGTGTATAGTCTAAGACTTTCACAGTCTCTGGCGGCAACGTTAGGGGGCAGAAGTAAGAGATGATACTAATAAGCTCTGATCTTGCAGATGCAGAATGCTGGGCCAGGAACTGACTATAAAAGGCTTTGCCAGCTGGGGATCCAAGACTGGCACTTAAATTAAAATGTGAGAACTTCTGTTTTTTACACGACCTCTTTCCTCCCTACAAAGGAACTGAGGGCCTACAGTACTCTTTTCCTAATTCTACTGAGGGGTTTTAGCTTCATGAGCAAAGGGAGATGGAAGTTTTCTTTTAAACCAACATCCTAAGCAGGTCAGCTGGGAACTCTTCTACAGCCCCCGGGAAAGGTAAAAATAGTAACATGCTCCCTGGAGGGGACGATGTCAGAAAGCGGGGGTGACTCTATTATATAGGACTTCACGACAGCGTCATGATCTAGGCTTTGACTGTGAGGGAATATTTAAAATGCTCATTGCCAAAGGGGATGAGCTACCTCCATGCAGTCACGGGAAACAATTGTTGGAGGCTGGTGAAGTGGAGTCTGGAGAATTTTGAGCATTATCTCTTCTCCTGAGTTGAACTCCTTCCCTCGTTTGATAGTTGCTGTGTACAAAACAGGTTAGCCCATCGCCTTGGGGAAAGGAAAATCCAAACTGAGGGGCCACAGAAGCATTATCCATCTGCAGCTTGGGCAGGGCATATTAGTACAGAGCTCAATGAGCAGCAGGAGGGTTGTTTGTGTTTGGCTTATGTTTGCTGTGTTTCAAAACTAAGGTGAAATCTGGCTTCTGATCCCCGAGGTCTAACTAATCCAGTAATGAACTGAGACAGCTTGATAGGCAATGTTTCCACCCAATTCCCAGACTGTTCTGTTCCAGGAAGATATTTTCTAAGTTGAAAATGGGGTAAATGTAATGCGCCCCACTCAAAAATGACAAATCTCATTGTAAAATCATCTATAAATGAATTGAGCTGGTGATGCCTTAAAATATTCCTCTGTTCCTGAAGTTATAGTCAAGAGTCTTATTGTCAAGAAGACATGATAGGTTTATTAAATACCCTATAGAATAATATACTTGAAGCGTCTGCCTTATGCAATTTTTCTGTTTAATCTGAGTTGTATGTATGCTACTGTAGCTTCAAAACATCTGGGCACAGCAATTTTTTTTTTTTTCCCACACCTGCAAGAGTAAGTACACACAAAAACAAAAAAGAAATTAAATCTTCCGCAGAGGCGGGGAAAAAAAGAACCCAACCAGCCATGAAGCTCAAGGGAGCAGTATGACAAGTGCTGAGCTGTAAACAAGCTTGAGAGGGATTTAATTCTTATGACAAGTGCCAGTGGTGGCATCTCACATGGACGCAGCATATGCACACATTTCAGAGAGGAGCCACACAGGATTTAATGCGAATAGAAAAGAGGAAAAAAAGGAAAAAGCTCTCAGTGCATCAGCTTCTCCTCATCTATAAATAGCCAAGCAAATCAGGATGAGCTAGTGTTGTAATTATCTTGATCTTCAGAATTTTTGCCACTCAGAAGAGATTTTTAGAGTCTCCTCCCTGCTCTTTATAATTATAGCTGCTGTTCCAACCTCTGCCAAGTGTTGGTGGTTGCAAAGTGGTATTAACCAGGTGGTTGCTCTGCAGCAGAGAAAATTACCAAGTTTCCTTGGTTGGTCTGGTTTTGTCACTTAGGATCCAAATCAGAACTTCAGAGGGCAGCCATTCATCATCTTGTGACAGCCACTTCTTCACTTTGCTTGTGCCTTCTAGACTCTGGCGCTGTGGGGCCCTCCTGCACTTGAGTAAATGACATGACTAAGATACCAAGTAGCTGTGTTCCACTTCGCTTAGAATCACAGACACCTGTGTCAGGAGAGGGTTAGAAACCAAGACTTGTAACAGCCCAGAAGCTGGACCCCTTCCAAATGTGAAATGCCATGTTTGCTGATCCCTATTCTCTTGGTGTATTTAAGCACAGGGAGATCAGCTCGGTGCTTTGTGACCACCTAGAGGGGTGGGATAGGGAGGGTGGGAGGGAGGGAGATGCAAGAGGGAAGAGATATGGGAACATATGTATAACTGATTCACTTTGTTATAAAGCAGAAACTAACACACCATTGTAAAGCAATTATACTCCAATAAAGATGTTTAAAAAAAAAAAAAAAAGAACTAGAATGCAGGATGGGAAAGGGGAATGGAGAGTGATTCTTAAAAACAGACGGGTAGGATGGGAGACGTTGCTCATTGCCTACCTAATATCTGTCTCCTACATCAAGAGTGGGCAAACTATGGTCCACAGGCTAACTCCAGCCTGCTGCCTATGTTTATAAATAAAGTTTTATTGGAACACAGCCTCACCATGTATTACCTACGGCTGCTTTCATGCTACAAGGGCAGAACTGAGCAGTTGCAACAGAAACCATCTGGCCCACAAAACCTAAAATATTTACTGTATAGCCGTTTACTGAAAAAGTTTGCTAATCCCTGTCTTATACTAACAGAGCCCCATTTTGATTGTGGCAGCTATATGCCAGTTTTGTTTTTTTTTTTAATCAACTTCTTGAAGCTAGGGGTAGACATGTGATCCAGTTCTGCCTAATGAGATGTAAGAAAAAGTGAAATTGGTGAGGGTGGGCTCTAGGAAAAACAATTGTTTGTCTAGATTGTAATGGGAAAGCTCCCTGAATCTCTTTCCCAAAAGTCATCTGCCTTTGTGGTATACGTTAGCTATTCCTTGTGGTCAATAGTAGCGTTATGTGACGGTATAATTCTCTGACTTAGCAGGTAAACATGGTTGAATTTCGGATGTGAGAAGAGGTGGAACCAGGTAGAATTCTCTCCAGTTCTGTATTTGAAGATTTTCTTTTTGTTCCACTTATGAGGAGGTAAAAACCATTTCTAAATGATTTCCCCAGCTCTTCCCGCAAGACTTCTCCTCTGCCTTTTCCCTGCTCTCCTCTTCCTTCTCTCTGCTGTGGTTCCCATGCTTGATATGCAGGGGATGGGGGTGGTGAGAGAGAGGAAAGTGGGAGGGGCAGAGATTTCATAAAATACGCAGTGCAATGTCTTCCCCTTACCTCCTCATAACTTGATCAAACTGCATCCATTAATGGACTTTACTCAAAAAGTGATCATCACAGTTACGAAATCAGTCCATGCCAAAACGATAGCTTCAGTGCAGACGCTACCAAAACCATCCCACGGCTTCCCCTGCTTCATTCTCTGAGCCTCAGTAGGACAGAAAGATTCTGAAAGAAACCCTTGAAATTCCTAATCTTTTCTCATAAAATCCGAACAAAATCCAAAGAGACAAAATGCAGTCAAAGTTTTAATGGAAGATAATATGCCTGATACCTTCCTCCTTTGAATCTTAAAAGTCTACAATCAAATAGCTCATCTTATATAAGACCCATCTTGATTTTTAAGACACAGAGAGGGTAAAGTTCTGGAGTTGAATTACTATAAATATTTACCAGTAGGAATTTTAAATGAAAAAAATCTTTAAAAGTATTCTAATGTGGTCATTTGCATGAATGTTTCTATCTGAGAGACATCATTCAGGAAAGCATTAAAAAAACTTTTTTTTTGGTATTACGTTTAAACATTATTTGGTCTATTAATGCTATCTTGATTTGGTTGTAAACGGTCTGTACCTGGTTTAACTTTTCATGGTTTTGTCTAAAAATTATTGTAGACTCTGGCTACCATGCTTGTGAAGTTTTAAAGAAATATGATTGAATCCATAAGGCACTTGGTGCTTCAGAAATCACATTTCCACAATTTAAAGCAGCCATTCTTTCCTCTTTGTTCTTTTGGGAATGACATCAGATCCACCAAACCCCTTCATCAGAAATGGTTCTAAAACACAGGCATAGCTACTGATACCCCAGCCTCCTCAACATGCATCTCAGAAAATATAAATGACCTGGCAATATTCCCAAGTTAAAACAAAACACCCTAGACTTTAAAGATTTGAGGTCAGTATGACAAATGTAAACAGACTTTTTACTTGAAAAAATATCTAGGAACTTTGAAGAGCACTAGAACTTGCAACACTGTGAAAGGCAGAATTCTGCAGCAGCCCCCAAGATTCCATCCCCCTGGAGTGAACGCCCTGTATACATATCCCCTCCCCTTGAGTGCAGGCAGAACCTGTGAATATGGTGAGATATTAGATATCAGGTTACTAATAAATAAGTTGACTTTGTTTAATCAAGAGGGAGATTGTGTAGGTGGACCTGACAGATTGGAAGTGTGAGAGGACTTATGGAGAAAACCATGTAGCTAAATTTGAGGGCAGCTTCTAGGAGCTAAGAGCAACTCCTGGCTGACAGCCAGCAAGAAACAGAGGCCTCAGTCCCACAGCTGAAAGGAAATGAATCCTGCCAACAACTTGAATGTGCTTAGAAGAGGCCCCCAACCTCCAGATGAGACCCCAGCCCTAGCCAACACCTTGATTTCAGCCCAGTGGGATCCTGAGCAAAGAATCCAGTTTACCTATGCTTAGACTCCTCACCCAGAGAAATAATAAATTTGTATTGTTTTAAACAGCTAAGTAAGTTTGTGGTAATTTGTTATGAAGCAATAGAAAACTAATACAATCACAAACAGAACCCTATCTCTGATAACGCTTACAGCTATGGGACTCCATATTCTGTTGTGGGGAGAAGATGTCTCTCTTTATAACTTTCCGGCTGAGATGGATGGTCTGTTGACTGGATGTTGTACTTGGCAAGAATCACACAGGAGTAGTATTCCATTGTATATATGTGCCACATCTTCTTTATCCATTCGTCTGTCGATGGACACTTAGGTTGCTTCCATGTCCTGGCTATTGTAAATAGAGCTGCAATGAACATTGTGGTACATGACTCTTTTTGAATTATGGTTTTCTCGGGGTATATGCCCAGTAGTGGGATTGCTGGGTCGTATGGTAGTTCTATTTTTAGTTTTTTAAGGAACCTCCATACTGCTCTCCATAGTGGCTGTGTTAATTTACATTCCCACCAACAGTGCACAAGGGTTCCCTTTTCTCCACACTCTCTCCAGCATTTATTGTTTGTAGATTTTTTGATGATGGCCATTTTGACTGGTGTGACGTGATACCTCATTGTAGTTTTGATTTGCATTTCTCTAATGATTAGTGATGTTGAGTGTCCTTTCATGTGTTTGTTGGCAATCTGTATATCTTCTTTGGAGAAATGTCTGTTTAGGTCTTCTGCCCATTTTTGCATTGGGTTGTTTGTTTTTTTGATATTGAACTGCATGAGCTGCTTGTAAATTTTGGAGATTAATCCTTTGTCAGTTGCTTCATTTGCAAATATTTTCTCCCATTCTGAGGGTTGTCTTTTCATCTTATGTTTTCCTTTGCTGTGCAAAAGCTTTTAAGTTTCATTAGGTACCATTTGTTTATTTTTGTTTTTATTTCCCTTTCTCTAGAAGGTGGGTCAAAAAGGATCTTGCTGTGATTTATGTCATACAGTGCTCTGCCTGTTTTCCTCTAAGAGTTTTATAGCGTCTGGTCTTACATTTAGGTCTTTAATCCATTTTCAGTTTATTTTTGTGTATGGTGTTAGGGGGTGTTCTAATTTCATTCTTTTACATGTAGCTGTCCAGTTTTCCAAGCACCACTTATTGAAGAGGCTGTCTTTTCTCCATTGTATATTCTTGCCTCCTTTACCAAAGATAAGGTGACCATAGGTGAGTGAGTTTATCTCTGGGCTTTCTATCCTGTTCCATTGATCTATATTTCTGTTTTTGTGCCAGTACCATACTGTCTTGATTACTGTAGCTTTGTAGTATAGTCTGAAGTCTGGGAGCCTGATTCCTCCAGCTCTGTTTTTCTTTCTCAAGATTGCTTTGGCTATTCAGGGTCTTTTGTGTTTCCATACAAATTGTGAAATTTTTTGTTCTAGTTCTGTGAAAAATGCCATTGGTAGTTTGATAGGGAGTGCATTGAATATGTAGATTGCTTTGGGTAGTATAGTCATTTTCACAATGTTGATTCTTCCAATCCAAGAACATGGTATATCTCTCCATCTGTTTGTATCCTCTTTAATTTCTTTCATCAGCGTCTTATAGTTTTCTGCATACAGGTCTGTTGTCTCCCTAGTTAGGTTTATTCCTAGCCATAAAAAGAAACAAAATTGAGTTATTTGTAGTGAGGTGGATGGACCTAGGGCTGTCATACAGAGTGAAGTCAGAAAGAGAAAAACAAATACCATATGCTAACACATATATATGGAATCTAAAAAAAAAAAAAGGTTCTGAAGAACCTTGGGGCAGGACAGGAGTAAAGACGCAGACGTAGAGAATGGACTTGAGGACACAGGGAGGGGGAAGGGTAAGCTGGGACAAAGTGAGAGAGTGGCATGGACATATATACACTACCAAATGTAAAATAGATAGCTAGTGGGAAGCAGCTGCATAGCACAGGGAGATCAGCTCAGTGCTTTGTGACCACCTAGAGGGGTGGGATGGGGAGGGTGGGAGAGAGACCCAAGAGGGAGGAGATACGGGGATATATGTATATGTATAGCTGATTCACTTTGTTATAAAGCAGAAGCTAACACACCATTGTGGGGCAGTTATACTCCAATAAAGATGTTAAAAAATAAAGAAAATGAACATAACCTAGAAATTATTAGTCATAAACAAAATGCTTTCATTTTCGGGTCTTGTCTATTCCCAATAATAATAGCATTTATTGAAAAAGAAAAAAGAATCACACAGGAGTTCATAAGGATGGCTTGATCAACAGTAAAATTAGTTGATTAATCAATTCATTTATTTGAAAAATATTTGAGCACCTACCACATGCCAGGCATGCTTCCAGGCTCCATTTTATATGATTGTCTTATATGATGGCGCTCAATTTTTTTCTGTTTACTCCTCTAGACACTATCTCCACTTGTTTCTGTATCTTAGGAGGCTGAATTTTAGGGCCTTCCATGTGCTCTGGATTCAGCTAATGAAACAAACCAGCAGGAAGATGAAAGTGTAGAAAGAGAATGAAGTCAGGAAACTTATTTCCCTGGATTTTTCCCTAATGGGCTACTTAGAGTTAGTTGCAGCCCCCAGCTCTTGTTGGTGTTCCTCTCCTAGGCTTCTCTCTTTCGGAGCAGCCCCCTCCTCTCCTCCCAGCCCCGGGCTGGTAAGAGCTCCCCACTATTGCTAGCCTTGGCATACTGCACCCTCCCTTTTGGTATACCTAAACACTGGCCACACCTTTGTAAACAATTCCCTTATCAAACTCTCTTCATTTCTTTGATGTTTGACTGTACTCTTTCCTACCAAGACCCTGAGGATACAGCACTAATGATCCCCCCACTAAAACTTGATATTTAGAACCAGTGGATCAGGGGACATGGATGCCAATCTCAGTTCATCGTCTACTTAATGGCAGGGACATGGTCTTTCAGGGACATGTTTCTTTATCTGTATAATGAGAGAAGAGGGTTAAAGTATTTCTAAGGTCTCTATCAGGTTTATGATATTGGTAAGTGGGTTGTAAAACACATTATGTGATGTTCAGAGAAAACCTAATATATTTATCTGTGACTGATCTGGACTTCCTCATGTTTCTCAACCCATACATGGATCATGTAACCAAATATAGTTAGAGAAACTATATTCAGGCCAATCTAATGAAGTAATAGAACTAACCCTGTAGGTAACACTCACTCTTTCTAGGTAAAAATGCTCAGCCTCTTAAATTTCTTCATTTAGTCTTTAGTCCCTATTCCACCTTCTCTCCAGGACAGTTTCTGGGTGTATAGAGGGAGGGGAGTGGCTTATGTTATATGACCTTATGACGAAGGAAAGGAGTCAGCTTCTTAGATTTTCTTGGTATCCTCTGGCTCCTCTGATCTCCAAGGTACCATCTCTTGTTTGCCTCATTGCAGCCTGTCCTGTAACCTTTCATAAGGTCTAGGGCAGGGGTTGGCAAACTTTTCCCATAAAGGGCCACATAGTAAATATTTTAGGCTTTGTAGACCTTACAGTCTCTGTTATAATTACCTAGCCCTGCAGCTCAAAAGCAGCCATAGACAACATATAAACAATTGGGCATTTACCTTATTTACAAAATCGGCCAGCAGGTTGGATTTGACCCACGGACCATAGTTTGCTGACCCCTTGGCTGACTCGGCTTCCCTGAACTCTCACTCTCGTAGACCCTGCCTTCTGCATGCTTACCACTCACAGCTCAACTGGCTCCATCTGGAAACCTGGCCTGAGGGGTCCACTCCAAGTCTCTGCTGTGAGGTCATCTCGCCAGCTCCAGGGTTAGCCCTCAAGGCCCCCGACTCAGAACCAGGGCACACGGGAACAAAGACTCTAGTTTCTTTCTGTTGTACCCCTCCCTGCGTTGTATATGCCCCTCAGTTTAGTTGGTGTTTCTACAGCCACCCTGTCTTAAAGCTTTGCCCCAAGAAGAGAGAAAAAAGTAAGAACTCTGGAGTCCACTGTCTCTGGTTCCCTTCTTCTCACTATCCCTTAGGGTCAGAAGGGTCAGGGTTTTTTTTTCTCCTGACCTATATTTTTACTCTTATCACAGAACAATAAGCTTCCTGGTCTAGCTGCCTTAGTGGAAGGAGTCTCTTGTCTCTAATATGAGAGAACTCTTTGAGTTGGTGCTTCCATACTTAGTTCTTAACATGTTTAAGGGGAAATAAAGGAATTTTGAAAATCTTGTCTTGAGAAAATAATCTGTTTGCGGACTAACATCTTTCTGCAAAATTCTCTTGTAAATATTAAAAGCTGGGTATTAACTCTTTCATTCTCTTTATATGCTTTTTGGAGCCACCACTACCAGTAAACATACAAATGTCTTTAGTGGAAGTACAAGACTGGGGGGAAAGTCTTGTATTCAGGAAAACAAACGAGAAAAGCACATTAATGCTTTTTTTCTAAATACTACCCCTGTTACAAGTGAAAGGAGAAGCAAAATATGGCAGCTGTGGAAGAGTCGCCAGAAAAGCAGCCTCATTCCTAAATAGTTGTTTTATCTTTTATTCAAATCAGTATTGATCATTCACCTTATTTAGCACATGGGGCTCCAAATGAGTCTGGGCTGTTTATTCTCCAATATACTCTCAAAAGACAAACTTTCCTGCCCAAGGATGTCAGAAGCATGTGCTGGTGGCTCTGAGGCACTTCCTGAAAGAGAGGTGTGGAATGGATGCGAGAACTTATGCTTTAAGGTCTTACAGGACCACGTTCCCATCTCTGCTTTGCCCTTCAGTTGCTATGAAATCATGGACTAGTTTTTTACTGTTTCTGAGTCTCATGTTTCTTATTTCTAAAATCAGCTTTGTGATATGTAATGTTCTATAACTGACTAGAATAGGGCCTGATTTTATGGTACATGTTCACTACATGGACTTTGATAGCTAAAGCTATTATCAGGAGCAATCTAAGATGTCTTTAATTCAGTCATATTAGTGGATAGTCACAACTCTGTTTTGTAATCTCTGTGTTTTTGTAAAGGATCTTTAGCAAGTTGAATTGAACTTAGATTGAATTGGACAGTGTCTACATAAATCTCTGCTACCTTTGACTGTTTCTTCACTCATTACAGGTGACCTCCAGTGGAGGAAAGCAGTGATAGGTTGGTTGGTACTGGTTTTCAAGTACAATTTATGATAAGAATTACACATAATTGTCTTTTCTTTAAAAGTTTTTTTGCCTTTATATTTTAAAAATCATAATTCTTGGTTGGCAAAGAATAAACACACCAGCAGAACATACCACTTTAATTGACCAAACTGACACTTAGACCCTGTAGTTCATGCAAGAAAGGTGTGGGTTTCAGATACGTATAAGCAATTCAATCGTTGTAAGGGTTTAGTTCCATTTGTCCCTTTTGCAACAAACAGACAAGAAAAACTTGTCTCCCCTGACCCCTGTCTTTTGGCTTTACTCATAATACTTACTGGGAAATGAAATGTTAAATGAGGTCAAATAATAAATAGGTACAGAACTGTTTAAAAGTCAATACCAATTGTTACATTTCCCACAACAACTTCACACCAGAAAATAATTAGATTTGGTACCAAGCTCACTGATGCTGAGTCTTACTCCACTGATTGCTATTCTCTGTGGAGAGACAGACTCAGTGTTATTGCCTGAAGACTGTTTTATGGATTTTAGTTTTTTAATTCCCATGAGAGTTCAAATGGCCACAGCTGCTGGGCTTATCAAAGTGTAGCTGCAGACATCTGCGCTGTGTTTCCTGCTGTTTTTGATATTCCCTATGCTTATTTAAATGTACTGTGACTGACCTTTAGCCCAATCAGTTTAACTTTACATTGAGAGTTTATTGGGGACAGTGGAGGTGGGGAGAAGAGTGAGTTTCATGATGAAAACTCATGTGAGGAGGTAAAAAGGCATCTTTGGAGAGACCCTTTGTCTATGAAAGTGAGGAAGTAGATCAAAGAGAAGAAAAAATTAAACGCACAAAGGCTGCCCAGGTAAAAACTCCATAATGAGAATGGAAGAACTGTGGAAAACAGGAAATAAATTTGAGAAATTAATAACACGTGCTTGGTCCATCCTATGCCCATTCTCTTTCCTTTGACCTTTGGCATTTCCTCTACTGCTCTCCTGGCTGCCTATGCCTGGCCCAGGGACACTTTCCCTAACTTCCCCTTTCTTCCTGCCCTGTCCTTAATCCTCATTAGGATGTACTTCCTCTGCATCCCTGGCCCAGGTGATGGGATTGCTAATGCGATGATCTGATAATAGGTGTAAGTATGTTGGTATCTGCAAGGCACTGTCTTTAAAGTCTAGAATGAAGGTTTGGGTAGCCTGGGACTTGTCTGACTCTAGTGGAGAGAAAATCAATCATGGAAGCAGGACAGCTGGGGAGATCATTGTGGGCAGGAAGATGCACTGAAAGATCAGAGCCCCTCAAGTCATACCTGCTTACTCTAAGTGATGAACCAGCCCAGGACATGCATATCAGAATATAAAATTTAAGTTTGATGAGGATAAAGTTGCAAGACTGAGGGAAGATTGTAGGGTGGGAGGGCACAAAGGTGACGACAATCACGGCAGCATCCCACTAAGGGCAATTCAACAGGTCAGAGATGCTAGGAAAGTGTAGCTCCTAATTTGGTGCCTGCTGCTATTTACAGAGTAGTAGAGATGGAATGCCACAAAAAGAAGGGGGAGGTGGCAGAGTCATTGACAAAATGGAACTTCCCTACAATTTAGCCTCAGTCTCCATAACACTACACATTGGTGTTTTCGCAACACTTCTTTTAAGAGGGTCTCTTAAAGATAGACACTCATTAGAAATCTATGCAAATTCCCATGATGGAGCATGCATTCATTCATTCAGTTATAGTTATAGGAAGGCTGTGTTTTTTAGGCATGTTCCGAGGATGCCAAAATAAGACAGACTTCATGTCCTTAAGGAGCTCATGATCTAATCCAGGAGAGACACGTGAGCAAGTAATTGCAATGCCATGTGACGAGTGCCCCAGTAGTTTCATGGGTGGGGGAAGAGCAGGTGAAGCAGGAGAAAAGGCAAAAAGGGGTTCACAGAGGAGGTCATGTTGAATGAATAGGAGTTTGCTGGCTGGACAAATAGGGAAAAAGCATCCCAAGCAGTGGAAGTAGCCAGTGCAAAGACACAGAGGAATGAAATAATCTAGTGCCTCTTTAGGGAGCAGATAGATAGAAGTTCAATGAGGTTGAAGGGAGCAGGGGTCAGATGATGAAAAGTTCTGAATGTATTACTAAGGATCTTGAGTATTATGTTATAGGTGATGGGCAAGTTGAGGAATTCCTGACACCTCTGGACCTTGAAGCAATAGAGATTCGTCCCAGGCCAGGTTAGTGCTCTGCACTGTCCCTTTCTTCCTTTCTATGGGCTTGCTTCCCCTCAGGTGCCAAGAGCTGAGTTAGTCACACTCTGGTTCATGACACTCTGTTGACATGGGTCTATGCACAGCCCCTCATTTATTTCATTATGTTATATTTTAATTTTTATTTCATTTTCCCCCTTCAACCATGATCCCTACACCCATTCCTTCCTCCCCACAGAAGCCTGCAGTCTGGTGGATTTGGCAGATGTCCTCAGATATTTAGGTATCCTTGTAACTTATGCTATGCTCTTTTGTATGTGTTTTTGTTTTTTCTGTTGTATTCATTTATTTATGTTAGCATGTAAAAACGATTTAAAATTTTTATTTTATATTGGAGCATAGTTGATTAACAATGTTGTGTTAGTTTCAGGTGTACGGCAAAGTGATTCAGTTATACGTATACATGTATCTATCCTTTTTCAAATTCACTTCCCATTTAGGTTATTACAGAGTATTGAGCAGAGTTCCCTGTGCTTTTCGTATGTGTTTTTAATTCACACAAACAGTGTTGTGATGTAACTTTTTTTCATTCAGCACTATGTTTTATAACCTATCTTATGGCTATGTGTATACTTGAATTATTACTTCCTACTCCTGCATAATATCCCACAGAATCTATTCACATTTCCCGATCCCTTCTGCTAAAGTTGAACAAGAAGTTCACTGCCCTCTAGAACAAACAATGCAGCAATAAACATCCTCCTATATGTCCCTTATGGATCTGGGTAGAAATTTTTTTAGGTTATGTAATCAAGACTGGGATTGTAGGTATGAGCTGTATGTATCTTTGGTTTACCAATTTGGCAGATTGCTCTCCAGAACAGCTGTACTAGTTGACATTCCAACTACTTATACATGAGAGTACCATGTCTCTTCATCCTCACCAACATATAGTATTTTCTGACTTTGTAATTTTTACCAAACTCAAATACATCAAGTGGTACCTCATTTTAATACAGGTGTTTCTCTGACTGCTAATGTGGTTGAGCATCTCTTCAATGATTTGGTAATTGTTCAGATTTCCCTTTATGTGAATTATTCACTAACATACTTTCCCTATTTTACTCCTGGGTTTCCTTTCCTTTTCTTATTTATTTTCAGGTATTCCTCATGTATTGAGATATTAATCCCTTGGCTTCTTCAATCATTACAAACGTCTTTTCCCATGGTGTCACCTGTTAATTTTGTCCATAGTGTTCTTCATCCAATAGAAATACTCAATTTTGATAAAGTCAAAACCATCAGGTTTTTTTCTTTAACTTACCACATATACTTTTAGGCCTTGTTTAAAGAAGTTCTCTTCAACCCCCAAGTGGACAAAGATACTCTTTCACATTTTCTTCTTTTGGCTATATAGTTTTAATCTTTTATACTTAGGACTGCTTGATCTGAAGTTCACTTTTGTGTATGGTGTAAAGGAGGGATCTAGATTTGTTTTTCTCCAAAGAGCAAAAAATTACCCCAACTCTGAGTACTAAGTAATCCATTTTTTCCCACCGATATGTCACCTTTTTCATTTAACAAGTACTCATACGTCCGTGGGTTGATTTCTGAGGACTCTATTTTGTTTCATTGTTCTTTTTGTCTATTTCTATAGCATTACCACAATGCTTTTTAAAAAATATCTCTTGTTTCTGATAGGGTAAATGTCCCTCAACCCCATCCTTCTTTTTCACAACTGGCGATGTTATCTGTGGACTAGTATTCTTACATATAAATTTTGGAATGTTTGCAAATCTCCTCAAAAATTGCTGCTGAAATTTAAATTGGGATTCCTTTGCATTTATGGGTTAATTTGGGGAGAACTTATTTTTAAAACAAATAAGTCGGGACTTCCCTGGTGGCACAGTGGTTAGGAATTTGCCAGCCAGTGCAGGGGACACGGGTTCAAGCCCTGGTCTGGAAAGATCCCACATGCTGCAGAGCAGCTAAGCCCGTGCGCCACAACTACTGAACCTGCGCTCTAGAGCCCGCGAGCCACAACTACTGAGCCCGCGTGCCACCACTACTGAGCCCGTGCGCCTAGAGCCCATGCTCCGCAACAAGAGAAGCCACCGCTGTGAGAGGCCCGCGCACCACAATGAAGAGTGGGTCCCGCTCACTACAACTAGAGGGAGCCCACGAGCAGCAATGAGGACTCAATGCAGCCATAAATAAATAAATAAATAAATAAATAAATAAATAAATAAATAACAAGTCATTTCATCCATTAACATGAAAAATTTCTACATTTATTAAGGGTCTTTTTAATACCCTTTTAAAGGTCTAGGTTTTCTCCATTTAGGTCTTATGCATGCTTTATTATTTCATTCCTAGATATTATATAGCTGTTGTTATTGTGAGCAGTGCCATTTTTAAAAAATAAATTTATTTATTTATTTTAATTTTTGGCTGTGTTGGGTCTTTGCTGCTGCGCGCAGGCTTTCTCTAGTTGCGGTGAGTGGGGGCTACTCTTTGTTGAGGTGCGCAGGCTTCTGATTGTGGTGGCTTCTCTTGCTGTGGAGCACGGGCTCTAGGCGTGCGGGCTTCAGTAGTTGTGGCACGCAGGCTCAGTAGTTGTGGCTCGTGGGCTCTAGAGCACAGGCTCAGTAGTTGTGGCACATGGGCTTAGTTGCTCCGCGGCAGGTGGGATCTTCCCGGACAAGGGCTTGAACCCATGTCCCCTTCATTCGCAGGCGGATTCTTAACCACTGCGCCACCAGGGAAGTCCCAGTAGTGCCATTTTAAAAATTACATTTTCTCTTTAATTGCTATTAGTGTAATGAAACCACTAGCTCTCTTATTCTGACAGGTTGTTGGTTTTGAGGGTTTTCCAAGTAGGGGATCATGATATCAGCAAAAAGTGATATAATAAAGTCTCTTCCCTCTTAAAACTTTCAGTTCTTGCTTCTTTTTCTGTTATTGCACTGTCCACGACTTCCAAAATCATACTGAACAAGAGTAGTGATAGCTGTTTTCTTGCCTCGTTCCTGCTTTTAAGATGGCTACATTTAGAGTTACTCTAGTAAGTATGAAGTGTGCTGCAGGTAGCAATACAGAGCCTTTAACAAGTTCCAGACATTCCCTTCTATTCCTAGTTATCTGAGAGTTTATATTTTTATATTACGAATAGAGGTCGACTTTTTTCAAATGCTTTTTAGGCTTCTATGAGATAGTTGTGTAATTTTTTCTTTTTTATTCATTAATGTGGTGATTTACATGGACAGATTTTCTGTTATAAAACCATCCTTCATCCCTAGGATAAGTCCTATTTCATTATAATATATTATTTTTAAAAAACTCTGCCAGGTTCTGTTAGCTATTTTTTTTTTTTAGGATTTTACATCTATTTTCATATATGAAATGGTTATAATTTTCTTTTACTACCAACATTTTGTATTGGAATCCAGGTTATACTGACTTTATAAAGTGAGTTGACTAACTTTCTCTCTTTTTCTACTTTCTGTAACAACCTACATATGGTAGAAATTACATATCTCTAGAATATTTGGTAGAATTTACTTGTAAAACAGTCTGGGGCTAGGGGATTTTTATTCTTTTCATGAAAAGGTGAATTCTTATTTTTCCAATTTCACTAGTGGTTTTAGCCTATTCATATTTTAGATTTCATCTTGTATTAATCTTTGGCATTTGTATACTTTCAAAGACATTTATTTATTTTGTCTAGGTTTTCAAATATATTAGTTATGTATATATGTGTGTACAATTTTAAGTTTCTACTTTCTTTCTGTATTTTGTTTATTTTCAATTTCTCTCTCTCACTTTTTTCCCCTTTAACATTCTTGCCAGAAGCTGTTCTGTTTTATTGATCTTATAAAAAAATTCAGGTCTTCATTTAGCTAAATTTCTCTATTTTTTTGGTGTTGCTGCTGTTCGGTATTTTATTGATTTTAATCTTATGTTTATTATTTCCTTCCTTTGTATATCTTTGGCTATCTCTGTTGTTCATTTTCCAATTTCCTGATGTAAGCACTTAGCTCATTAGTTTTAAATCTTTCTTGTTTTCTGATAGATATAAGTTTATTAAATCTATAAATTTCCTTCTAAGTAGTGATTTAGCGTGTCCTACAGATTTTGACTGGTATATTTTTAATACCATCTAATTTTAAGTTTCCTCTTTAAACAAAGGGTTTTGGTACATATTTTTTAGTTTCCAGACAAGTACATTTTAATATTTTTTTCTTGTTACTGATTTCTTATTTTATTACATACAGTCAGGTCACACTGTATCATTTGATTCTTTGGAATTTATTGTGGCTTCCTCTGTGTACTATTACACAGTTGCTTTGTGTAAATGTTTTGTATGTGCTTGAAAAGAAGTGTATTCTCTCTTAAGAATAATAAATAGATAAACGATAGATAGGTAGAAAGACACAAGTTCTTAATTTTGTTCTTTAAATCTATCTTCTTTATATTTGATTTTTAAAAATCTGAACAAAGTTGGCCATATGGACTTCAAATTTCCTAATCCAGGGTTGAGTGGGTGTCAATGAAACAAGATTGGGCATGAGCTAGGTGATGGAGGAGGGAATTTTTTTCACCCTCTGTGTCCAATTTGACTGTACTATGCTAATAACTTATTTTTATAGAGACGTGTTTTATTGGCAGTGGTTGTAAGAAGAGTGGAGAATGAAGAAAGGAAATGAATGAAGTTTGGATGAATGCCTCCCCACAGTGGAAGGAGAATTAAAGAAAGTTGCTCTAATTTGGGCCCTGTGGATGGCTTAAAACCTGGAGAAAGGTAATGTGTGTATGTATGTGTGAGTGTGAGTGTGTGTGTGTGTGTGTGTGTGTGTGTGTGTGTGTACCTGCAGGTACCTTTAATGAATTGGAACATTTGGGCACCAAACTGCTTTGCTTTGGGACATCCTGGATGGAGGGGAAACACAAAGAAGAGAGAACAGTTTGGTATCATCTCCAAACTGCTCCTTCCTGAACAAAACAAGAAAGCTCTATGCTGTGGTTGGCAGGAATAGGTAATTATTTTGGAATCACTTTTTTTCATAATTCTTGCTTTGTGTGAACAAATCTCAAAATTACCATAAATGTAGATGGAAGTTACACATTAATGCAGCCATCGGGTCTGAGACTAATATTTGTTTATGCATGTGAGCTCCCCTGGGGCTTTCAGAAATATTTTGGGAAGTGGACTTTGTAAAAGACTGGATAATCAAGCAGCAGAAGAGCTCAGGGCCATTGGATTTTGGCCATTAAGTGTTAAAATGACTTAATTTGTACTCACAGATAGGGACATACTAATTTTTATATGTGTGTGTCTTTGTGTGTGTGTATTACCAGATTATATGTATTTGGAAAAATATAATATATATAAGCACATATATAACATTTTTCACAACTAGCATACAGCTTTGTTAACCTGCTTCATCCGTTCAACCATATGTCATTGATGTGATATAACAGTCAATAAAAATATTACTAGTAATCCACAGTTGGGAAGAATTAATACATTTGAAAATTTGAGGAATTCACCCACTACTGGCTTCTCTGATCAGGCCAAATTTATTTAGCAAGGTAATATCCAAACATTTAAGTATGCAAATATATAAAGCCAAGTGAGACATCATTTAATTCCTTTATTGTCTTACAGTGAAAGAGAGCAAATGAGCAAGTTGATGGCTTTATGCCAATTATTTTTACTATGATTTCTTTTATGCTAAGGTATAGCTGAAGGCAAGCCCTCAAATTCTAGCATGAACATGCAGCAGCAATAACATGAATATTTCAGGGGCTATAAGATTCTTTTCATGGGTTATGGTTGGAAATAAAAAATTTAAGTTACAACTGTTTTGGCAAATATCATGAACGACTGGGACTAAATGTAAGAGTGTGTGTAGCCTCAATCGCAGACTTGCTTTAAAAGACCCAAGTTCAGGACTTCCCTGGTGGTCCAGTGGTTAAGACTCCACGCTCCCAATGCAGGGGGCATGGGTTCAATCCCTGGTTGGGGAACTAAAATCCCGCATGCTGCATGGTGCGGCCAAAAAATAAATAAATAAAAAAGACAAAGACCCAAGTTCTGGGTGTTCAAGGCCCTCCACAATGGTACCCTCTTTCTTCCTTTCTTTCTAGATTCATCTTTTACCACTCACCCCACTTAATGCAGCTCCACACCTCCTTCCAGTCACACAGACTTACTTAACAGGACATGCATTTTCACATTCAAGGAATATGGCCTAAGGACTATCTTCAAATATCAAAGCCAGCAACCCTGCAGTACAATGGTGGCAACACCAAGAAACTCAGACGACTGAGGCTGCCTGGCTGAGTCCCACAGAACAGTGGGTTTACATGGCTTAGGTCATGACCCCCAGCATGACAGCTACATTTCCTCCAGTCCTCTACCAGACTGCAGGCTTACCTTCATGCAGCCCTCTTGAAGACTGTGTCTATTGGTCGCAATGGTGACCACAGCAGGGACCACATAAAGCCACTCTCCCTGTCCGAATGACAGCTTGTTGGGAGCATCCATTCATACTGAAAGGGAGACATTACTAATCTTGAGGAGAATTAACCAATCAGAGTATCTAACCTATTTGTGTAAGGGTGGGTTTTCCCATTCCAGGAAAAAAAAAAAAGTACAGTATTTCTGTGTTTAAAGCACATCAAGAATTAATGAACCTCATTCTCTCTTTCTTACCCAAGGCACATCACTGCTTAAAACCACAAAGTGCTGACCAAGCCAGTGGTTCCAGAACCCGGGGCCTCCACACAGCATTTTAAAGACTCATCCTCATAATAACTTACCATTTTAATGATAGTCCTGGTAACATATGGTGAATGGAAAACACTTTCTGTAGATTAAGCAACATAGTTCCCATTAATGGTTTACTATACTTGAGACCTTAAAGAGATTTAAGTAACTGTTCATTTGGTGCAGTTTCTGCTGAATTATTTAAAACGCCTCCTTACTGCTTTAACTTTGAATCTGCATTAGAAAGTATAATGCCAATTAGGATTCCTCCATTGCTTCAAATGCTCTAAAAATAAATACAAGCTAAATCCCACCCCCAAATACATTTCTCTCTTTACACTGTGAGCTGTCATCTTGAGCTTAGGCATAATAAATAAACAACACACAAAAGTTTGTGAAAGGAGAGAGCCAGAAAATTAGGAAATAATTAAGGTAACAAAAATTAAAGTCTAATGGACGGCTTTTTGGAAGTGCCGAAGATACATGGTTCAGAGTTGTACACTTAGGTAAAAAACTCAGCGTTTACATTTGACTAGTACAAGTTTCAGAATTACATAATCTAAAATATAAATGTAAGTACTTACACTTATATAAAACCAGAAACGAAAGATATTGGCTCAGTTGACTGATTTGAATTTTATTTACTGTGATAATCAAAAGTGAAAATCAGATGCAAGGCAAAACTTTGGCTGACCATATTTTATTTTTGTTTATTTTTTGCAAAGCTGAGTATTTCTCTTGCTCCCCCTCACCCACCTGCACCACTTTCTTCTCATGATATGAAGCTTAGGTGTTAACTTTAAGCCTCCGTCAGATAAGTTTCCCAAAGTAGACCCAAACTGTTTCATATTCCTCATATACACTTCTTTGGCTCCCAAGAAACCTTTCTACAGGCCACTTCTCCTACCTGGAATGTCTGTCCCTTGCTGCCTCACGTCCCTTCCTCTCCATTCAAAGCACTCTACTTAAGGAAGCTCTTCCACAAAAGAGTTCTCAACTAATCCCATCTGGCACCAGGCATTCTGATCTCTCTATAAGGATTGTGCCCTATATCCTTGTACACGCCAACTCTCCTAAAATAGTTTGCAAATATGGTTTTGCATTACTTTTGTTACCACACATTTTCACCTGGATACATCTCAGCTGATTGGTACACTGTCTTCCTCACAGTTACTGCTCAGGACCTGTTCCTGCTGGACCACTGGAGGCTTAGAATATCCACTTGAACCAGAGTGCCATCTACTGGTAGGAAAGCTATAATACATCAACATGACTACCTTCTTCCCAATGTACACACACACACCAGTTCTCACAGTTTGATTAAAGAATAAGGAATATGCTATATCAAATCAAAACTTTATTCCCACCTTTAGTAAGATCTATGTATTCAAAAAGAAATGACAATGAAATAAGAAAAGATCCCCATTTGGATCCTCTAAATGAACCTGTCATCTTCAAAAGATGGGTGTGAATTTTAGACTATGTCCCCCGGCTGTTTTGTAACTTTTTCCTTCTATTTATTAAAAAGATTATATATGAAATGAGGAACTGGAGCAATATACAATAAAATATCTGAATGCCATTAAGTTTCTATGGAAATGGCACTGTTTTATGAGGAAGGCTAATTTTTGTTTTTGTTTTACTCCAAGAACTTAGGCCTTCCGTAAGGTGAGCCATCCCTCCAGGACTGACCATATCTTTGAGTCATGAGTCTCTGAGTGCATGATTTCTCAGCATATTATGGAAGGAGTACATAAAAGCACAAAATGAGAAATATTTAGTCCCTGTTTATCAGGCTAACATTTTAGCCTAGTAAGTAATTCCTCAAACCCTTTAATAATGTCAATCTTTCTACTCACTATAAAGCACATCACATTGTGGGTAAATTTAAATTGCGCAGAAGTGGGTCTGTAAATTAAGAGAAAACTTTTCTTTCCCCGCACAGAGGCTGATTTAGATAGCATGGGATCATTAGTGACAAAACAGATGCCCCCATCTATAACCCAGAGACAGCTCTCAGCTGTACAGAGAACCTTTCGTTTCCTACGGAGAGGTGAACTCAAAACTTGTCACTGATTTTTGCACCCTCTTAATCTTCCTGTTTATTCTGTGCTTCATTAAAGTCAATCTCCACGGGGCAGGCTGTCATCCGAGCTCGGCCTGTCCTGCTGTCTGCTCTCTCCAGAGATCATCCTTCATCCTGATAAAAGGGCTATGAGCTGAGCACGTGACTTCTTAAAGTAAATAGATTACAGAGAGCTGCTCCTTCCACACTCGCTCAACAGAATTTGATAAGCAGGAGCTCTGACGTGGGCATCACGGTGGAGACAATGCTTTCCCAAAAGATGGGGTTTCAGATTTACTGTTGTAAAATGAGATAGAGGATATTTATCTTTATCACTGTGTCATACCATCCGTTTAAGACTGCATTAGCTAATGTTGTTGATCTGCCAAGTGCCTCCCTCAGGATTTGGCATCATTATAGGATGTCTGCTGCGTGACAGGCTCTGCGCTAGGCACTGGAGACATAGAGATACTTAGAGGGAGGGACAATGATGACCGTGGTGGGAAACATAGTGAAGCTCCGTGGGAAGCCAGAAAGTATGCTACTATTACAACGCCAGCCCATGTTCTGAGCTGAGGGTGTGCCTGTTTGTTGCACTCACAGACCATGTTATCCCGGAGCAACTGTTATATCTGCATGAAAAAGCAACACTGGGGCCCATGACTGGTTTCTAGGCAGCTCTGCTTCTACCCTGACTCATGCTGACAGATAAAGCAGCAAACCTACCCCGAGGGTGCACGGCTCCTTCCTACATCGGAAACCGGACGCAGACCAGACTCTGGAGAAGGAAAGTCTCATCTCTCAGAGAGGACGTTTAGAGGCATCTTGGATGCCTGAGCCGAGGACAGTTGTGTTCCTGTGACCACCAGTGGAGCACTGGCATCACTTCCCAATACCTGGACGATGGGAACTGTGAAAAAGACACCTCATGTGTCATGGCAAGGGTAAAGGTATGGGCAGACCCATAAGACTTTGGAAGCATCCATTCCTGGATGGCCAGGGCTAGAAGCTCACTTGTACTGAGCTAAGAAGCAGGATGAGTTCAAGGGAGACTCCCAGCCACCCCACCCCAGTTTTCCCAAGGTCTGAGTAGCAGAAATCAAATCCAAGAAGGGTCCTGATGATTGGCGCTTCTTAATAATGATTGCAACTTCCGCCTGGGAGGCTTGAAGATCAACAAGAAGACAGGACTCCAAGGAGATGGTGTCCTGCTCCACCAGGGGCTGCTCTGGGCTCCTGACTTGCCTCTAAGTTTACTTGGTGATCATAGCAGCAGTGAAGAGCCTGCACGGGCAAGGCATCAAGGGCAAGGACTGCAACATCTGTGGGGCTGTTGAACTGTGCCAATCCACCCACCATCAAAGCTTAGTCCCGCTAACTTCTCTTCCTTTTGGTTCTCCAGGCCCTCGCTGGATCACATCCGTCTCTCTCTCCACTGAGCTCCTCTTACAATGTGCAATTTAGCATTTTATTATAATCAGTTTCGTAATCTAATTGCTCCTGGTACATTGAGCTACCACAACAAAACCACATTTGTGTCTTTCGCTTCTTTGAAATGAGAGAGACACAGTATCAGGTGTGCAGCAGGTGTCTAATACTTAATCTAATTGGGAATCAGAAAATAAGAGCTTGTAGAAAATGTAAGTATAGCTTCCTTCTTTCAAAGAATAGTACACAGATCCAGAGAATTGCTGCTTTATTCATCCCACAGGTGTCTAATGAAACTTTCAAGTCACTGTGCTGGGCACTGTGCAGGAGACAGAGGTGCCCAAGAGATGGGCCCAGCTCTCACCGACCTTTCAGTGAGGCATGGAAAATAGGAGTTGTGCCCCAATCACCAAAGGGCGAAATCCAGGAGGAAGGTAAAATAAGTCTGAGGGGGGATCTCAGGTGAGGGAGATGATGGGTCATTTAAAGACTCAGGGTGATTTTATGGAGAAGGTGGCAGCTGAATTCCATGTTGAAGGATGTGCTCTGCGGGAATGGGGGAAGGGTATTCAAGTATGAACGCGCTGTGGCCTTCTTCACCAAGCTTTACATCCAACTCAACACCAGCCACAGGAGTCCGCTGGGACAACTGTGATTGTGGCTGCCGTCCACGCTGAGCCTCCTGAGGGTTTGCTGAAGGAGGACACGACCGTCCACCAGAATCAGAGCTCCTCTTGACGTGGCTCTCAGCTCTCCACACCCAAAGAGGGCTGCCTCTCTCTTCTTGTTTCTCAGTTCTAATTGCCCCCTCTTCCCCCCACCAAGGGCAGGGAAGCTTGTAGTCCGACTTGCCTTTGGCAGCTGAGATGCGCTCTGACCTTCTCGGGTGGCCCCAGCCCCAGGGTCCTAGACCAAAGCCCAGCTGTGCCCAACGCCCCTCTGCCCAAACGTGCTGTGAGTTTCTGCTCTGCCCGGGCCTGGCCTGGTTATCGCGCCCCTGGAGGGGGGACAGGTGCGGCCCACTTCTGTCTCGACTCCGCCTCCGCTCCGCCCCCCGGGTTTGCTCTTCCCAGGAGGGAAGCCAGGCTGGGCCTGTTTCTGGGAGAAGAGGGGAGTGGTCGAGCGAGCTCGGAACGCACAGGCCAGGAGCTTCCGAGCCCTCCGCACTGGGGCCCCAGCTCGCCCCTAACGCTGCCTTCAGATGGCTCCGCCCCGCCCTCCCGCCTGCACGGAAGGCTCACTCTCCCCGACGCTGCCTGCGACCCAGTTCCGCCCTCCCCCATCCACCGGAGCAGCGGCTTCAGCCCTGCTGGCGCCTCTGCTCACCCGGCTTCCCCTCCCTGGGCCTGTGCAGTGGCCAAAGCCAGCTCCTCTCCAGGTCTGCTTGCTTTCTTTTGTCTCCTGTCGCTTATTCCCTTTGGATTTAGGGAGAGAGGGAAAGGGTCAGGATGCCAGCACAGCAGCCCGGGGAACAGAACAGAGCAGAGAGGTGCTGGGTAACGTGCTTCTCTTCTTAGTTTAAAAGCCTGTCCCACAATTTCCTCTCCATTCTCCCCTCTAGGCCTGGATCTGCAGCTTCCTGTCTCCAACTTAACCGCCACATCAAGGGGAGTTCTGCAAGTGGCATCTGGATGAAAAGGCAGCCTCTTGGGCACTCCAGCAGCCGGTGAGGCCTTCCTGCCTTCTGACTGTTTAGGTTTCTGTCTGGTGGCAACGTGGGGGTAGGTAGGGTGGGAAGATGCTCCAAGCCAGGGTACCCTAATGTCCTCCCTCTTGGCTCTGAGGCTTCTTGTCCCTTTGGCCTGGGCAGGCTTTAAGTCACTAATTCTTTAGAGGTATGATATCCTTTTTACCTTTTATTTAAGTTCCTCTATCCCCAAATTTAGTTTAAGTAAACATTTAGATATGGCAAAAATATACGATTCACTTCTAATCCTTTGGTAGATGTGCGTTTCACACTGTTTAATGTCACCCTGTTTGAGGTAGGACAGTACATGAGGGCTGTACCCAGTTTCCCTTTTTCCACCTTCCAACTACACCTCATTCTTATCACCTGCCCATGGATGGGGGCCTCCGTCTTCATGTCCGTCTGTCTGGCAGGCACTGGCAGTGCTGCTGCTGGCCAGACTGAGCTCACATTGCTGCCTCCGAACTTCCAGGTACTTTAAAAACCGCCTCGCTTAGGGCTGTCTGTGGATTTGGACTGAGGGAAAAGGCTAGAGGGGTGACTTCTTTGCTGTAATCTGCCGCAAAGGCCTCATATTTGAACGTGTAGGCAGCAAACTCTGGTCTCCTGGCCTGATGATATGACAGCCCTGGGAACCAGTGGTCACAGACCGCCCCAGCTTCAGTCTGAGCAAGCAGGGAGGTCATTGGACAGGGTTTCACCTGATCCTTCTCTACTTCCAGCCCCCCAAACCCCCGTTAGCTCACGGTTAAGCTTCAGGAGATATTCAAAGACAAAAATGACATAAAATGTGCAGACGTTAAGTACTTAATACTGATCTCCTCAAAAGAGGTTTAACACCAGTAAAAACTGAAAATAGACTCAAAATAATTTTCATTTTAGAAATTGTCCTATGGAAGCATTTGAATGTATGATAAAGAGTATCCTTCTCAATCTACTAAGCAAATGTAGAATCTGTGAACCCAAGGCTGACTGAGCCCGGAAGCTTTCTCTCCAGTCTGCAGGCCGTGGCTCCCTGCCTGACTCAGCCTTTGTTTCAGGCTTCAAACGTCCAGGACCTGAGGCATCTATTTATATGGAGATTCAAAGCCAGGTTTAAAGGAACTTCTCTTCCTCTTAACCTTCCAGGGTGACTCTTGACCACATGCATCTCCTCCCTCCATGAACTCCTTTGTTATTTTCTGTTGCTTACAACTAACATTTTATCATATTCTGTTTATAAGTTAATTCTTTCAAGTCTTTACCAACCCCCTGCCAAAAAAAAAAATCCCACAATATCAGTCATGCAATAAGTATCTAATACTTACTTTAAATTTGGGAATCAGAATATTAGAGTCAGTAGGAAAGCTAATATAGCTTCCTTCTTGCACAAAGTGGGAAACAGATCCAGAGAATTGCTGCTTTATTCATCCCACAGGTGTCTAATGAAACTTCCAAGTCACTGTGCTGGGCACTGCAGGAGACAGAGGTGCCCAAGAGATGGGCCCAGCTCTCACAGACCTTTCAGTGAAGCATGGAAAATAGGAGTCGTGCCCCAATCATCAAAGGGAGAAACCCACGAGGAAGGTAAAAATAAGCCTGAGGGATCTCAGGTGAGGGAGATGATAGGTCTGCTGAGGGCCTCAGGGTGGTTTTATGGAGAAGGTGGTACTTGAGCCCCATCTTGAAGGATCTGGATATGAGGGAATAGGGGAAAGTGTGGTGGTGTGAAAGCACATTCAGGGAAGAAAACATGAAGGAGAATATTAGAAGCTAAGACCAGAATGCCTCAGGGTCAAATTATAGCAGACCTTGAATGCTGGCCAAAAAGCTTGTACTCTAACCAGTAAGCAGGAAGCACTACAAAGGAAGAATTTATTAAAAATTTCCAAATTCTTGAACATGTATTGAACTCTTTTTCAAAAGTGAATTCTCCATCCTTGGAGGTTTAAGGACCAACTGGATGTGCTTTTATCCACCTATCCACTTACGATTTGTAGAGATTCGTAAAGAGGATTCATGCATGGACTAGGTAACTGCTATGGTTACTTCTGATTGAGATTACAAAATCAGGATTTTGGAACTAGAAATTGACCCTAACATCACAGGAGGGAAGACTGAATTTCTTTTTGTATTTAGTAGGTGCTAAATGTATGCTTCCACAATTAATGAATGACATGAACAGAGTTGTGCTTTAGGAAAAGGAATTTGGCAGCAGTGTTTAAACTAGATTAGCAAGAAGGGAGAGACTGGATATAGGGAGACTGCTTAGGACACTGTTACTCATTTTCAAGGCCTAAACTAGGTTAGTGGAAATGGGAATGGAAAGTAGATAGACACGGTGGATGTAGAATCAAGATGACTACTTTGTTGTAATTATCTGTCACTCTCTTCCTCAATGGATTGAAAATTCCATGGGAGCAAGAAGTGTATCTTATTTGACTTTCTATCCCCACTGCCTAACAATGACTAGCACATGCAAGTGCTCAGCAGGTATTGAATGAGGTTGTGGAGTCAGTGTTGCCTGGCTGAATGAGTAAGTAGTTGAGATGGTATCATTTGAGGGGCACTGGATATCCAAGCTGCTGGGCAAGGGGCAGCCAGAGTCCCTGGATCGGAGCCCAGGACTTGGGTGGTCCTGGGGCAGAGGGAACACAGGACATAGCGTCTGTCTCTACTTCCTCACTCTCCATGCCAGGCAGGGCTTCATCCCCACAGCCCCACCAGAAATTTTCACATTTAGATCACCCAACCCTTGCCCTGTCTTCCCTCTCAATGCTGATAACTTCTCATCAGCATTTGACACAGTTGACCATTTCATTCTTGGAACATACCCTTCACTTAACTTCCAAGACATTACTCTGCTGGTTTTCTTCCTACCTTACTGATGGCCCCTTTCATTCTAGGCATTTTGGCTTAACCTCCTATTCCCAATCTTTAAATCAATGGTTCTAAGTCTTAGCTGCACATAAGAATCACCAGGAGCTTTTTTTTTTTTTAACATCTTTATTGGAGTATAATTGCTTTATAATGGTGTGTTAGTTTCTGCTGTATAACAAAGTGAATCAGCTATACATATACATATATCCCCATATCAACTCCCTCTTGAGTCTCCCTCCCACCCTCCCTATCCCACCCCTCTAGTTGGACTCAAAGCACCAAGCTGATCTCCCTGTGCTATGCAGCTGCTTCCCACTAGCTATCTATTTTACATTTGGTAGTGTATATATGTCCATGCCACTCTCTCACTTTGTCCCAGCTTACCCTTCCCCCTCCCCCGAGTACTCAAGTCCATTCTCTACGTCTGCGTCTTTATTCCTGTCCTGCTCCTAGGTTATTCAGAATCTTTTTTTCTTTTTAGATTCCATATATACGTGTTAGCGTACGGTATTTGTTTTTCTCTTTCTGTCTTACTTCACTCTGTATGATAGTCTCTAGGTCCATCCACCTCACTACAAATAACTCAATTTCGTTTCTTTTTATGGCTGAGTAATATTCCATTGTTTATATGTACCACATCTTCTTTATCCATTCATCTGTCGATGGACACTTAGGTTGCTTCCATGTACTGGCTATTGTAAATAGTGCTGCAATGAACATTGTGGTACATGAACTCTTTTTTTTTTTTTTAATAAATTTATTTATTTATTTATTTTTATTTTTGGCTGCCTTGGGTGTTTGTTGCTGCGCATGGGCTTTTCTCTAGTTGTGGCGAGCGGGGGCTACTCTTTGTTGTGGTGCGCGGGCTTCTCATCGGGTGGCTTCTCTTGTTGCAGAGCACAGGCTCTAGGCACGTGGGTTTCAGTAGTTGTGGCACTCGAGCTCAGTAGTTGTGGCTCGCGGGCTCTAGAGCGCAGGCTCAGTAGTTGTGGCGCACGGGCTTAGTTGCTCCGCGGCATGTGGGATGTTCCTGGACCAGGGATCGAACCCGTGTCCCCTGCACTGGCAGGCAGATTCTTAACCACTGTGCCACCAGGGAAGTCCCTGAGTAAATGTTTTTGTCATTCCCCACATCTAATCCATCATCAAATCCTGATAGTTTTATTTCTAAATTACATTATAGACCCAACCACTTCCCATCACCTCTGCCACCACCATTCTCAGCCCTCACTGTTCCACAGCCGTGGCTTCCCGACTGTTCTTCCTGACTTCACTCTTGCTGCTTTACAGCTCACACAGCCCTTAAAGGGCGCTTCAAAAACTTACATCATATCATATTTCTTCCTCTTTAAAAATCTGCCCAGTGGCTTCCTATTATATATAGAACAAAATTCAAACTCTCTAGTCTGGCCTTCAAGGTTCTTTGTGATCTGACCTTTCCTACTATCCAACCTCTCCCTCACTCTCTCCTTCATTCACTCTGTTCCCGCTGTACCTCCTTTTGGCTGTTTGTGATAGCCTTTGCCTCGGAAGCTCTTTGCCTGAATCTTCATGTGGCTTGATGCTTACACCGTTCAGATCTCTGCTCACATGCTATCTCTTTAAAAGAGTCTTTGCTGACCTAGCCTCTCACAGCTGAAATGGTCAGTATCCCTCCGCCCAGTGGTCCTCTATTTTAACCTTGCTTTATTCTCTTCTTAGCTCTTATTATTATCTGAAATCATGGTATTTGTTTATTTCTGTCTCCCCGCCCCCCTCCCAGTAGGAGACAGGGGACTTGTCTGTTTTGTTTTATTACCAGTAGTTTCTCAATAATTATCTGTTGAATGAATTGTTAAATCCAGACTTGGAATTCAAACTGATAGTGAAGCAGACTGTACCACCAAGTTGTCACTGTGAGGTAGATGAACAATCTCAGCACGAGGCATAGTTAATTCAAGACTCTGTCAAAGGTGTTTTAGGAGAGTCTCTGCCTTAGCCGGTAGGCAGGCTGTCTGCCCTAAACTTCCTTCCTTCCTCTAGTCATGGTGTCTGAAACTCTCCCATTGGCAATTCAGATTCATGCCTCTGTGTTGGAAGGTTTTCACCTCCTCTTGAATTCTCTACCAAGATTCAAATGCCTTCAGCATGTGTCTGTTGGCTAATAAAAGATTCGGGAAAAAGGATTTTCTGAGAGATCAGACCAAGAACAGAAGGGACTAAGAGCAGAGGGAAGGCAGCCGATGGCCATACTAAGTTTTCTCCACCGTGCTATAATGCCTTTGACAGAGTCACTGGAGGCAATCAGTCCTATAGAAAGCTGGATTGCTATAGGCCTTAACAAAAGACTTTCTGTGTGGATTCCAATGGGACTAGCAACCTCCTAATCTCTCCCTCTCCTGTGTACTTCCTATTCCACTCCGCAATCCCCAGTATAATTTCCTGCACAGGGGGACTTGACAGTTTGGTAGTCTACCCTCCTGATTGTTTTTCTATCACAGTAAATCAACCAGCCCAACCTCTATCCTTAAGAAAATAGTGATTTTTTAAATGCCTAAACAATATGTTATAGTATTCTTAAATGCCAGTTGAAAACATTTTCTTATTATAAGGTAATACTTATATTTTAATAACACGTTAGAAACAAAGAATTTAATTTCCCTAGTATTCAAATTTGGGTTCCCTGAGAAGTAGACTCAGAGATGGAGATTAGCATGCAGAGCAGGTAGCAGGGAGCACTCTTGAGATCAACATTTGTGGAAGGGAAGGAGGCAGGACTGGGCAGAGGGAAAAGCTGAGATCAGTGCAGCTTCCACAAAGGCCTCAGCTCAGCCCCTGGAGAGCTCTTCAGAAGAGCTGGGATGGCCTTTTAGAGTTGACTCCCCTTGCAGTGAGGAAGCTAGGGTTTCAAACTCCCACATCAGACAGACACTGGATGCAAGCTGATCCCCTGTGAGAGAGGGGGGCTGTGTGGCCAAGGGCAGTTTCTGGAGAGGACTGACAGCTGAGGGTTATCTAGTGACAGCGCTCCTAGCATCTAGGAAAATAAGTCCTTAGACCAGAATACAGATCTGGGCAACACGACACAGCATCCATTACACCTAGTGTTTTCATGTTGATGTCGCTTTTTGGTTGCTAACATTATTCTGGGTATCTATTGCAAGGCAGTTTGATTAATTATGTACTAAGAATCTCCCTCCACTGAATTGGCTTTACTACTGAGGAATCTTTTCTTGTTCATGCTGTGCTTCTGAAATACTTTCACTTTTCTGTCCATAACATGTGCTATATTCATATGCGGACGAGAACTTTGTTTTTTGATGTTGTTGTCATTCTTATTTGACATTTTGTGAAGCACTCACAGGATGTACGAGGGTTCTCAGATCGTTTCTTGGCCATCTGCAGTGGCCAGTCCGGATGATTAGAAAAGTAAGATTCGACTCTCATTAATCCTGCAGACTCATTTGAATCCATGTCCCAGAATTTTCTTTAAAATAAATAAATAAACAAAATAAATAAAACCCTCAACCTAGATGATGTTGGAGGAACTAATTACCCAGGCTTCCCATTATAGTTTTGTCTGTGTAAGGACTGCCAATTGGGGCCCTGAGTAAGCGTAATTGAGAATTAATGTGTTCTGCGGCTCAGAGTTGGGAAATAAAACTGAGACGACCCACCTAAAGGAAAAAAAGATGATTCTTATCATGTAAGTGAGGCAATAAGGACCCATGATTGTTGGCTTTATTGCTCAGGCCTAGCCCACGGACAAAGACAAAAGGACCTTCTTTCTGCTATGGTTTTTCAATCTGGCAAATTTGGTCTCTGAAATAAGACTAAATTATACCTTGTTCATCTCTGCAAAAACATGGACATGAAAGAGCAAAGAAGTTATACTTAGTAAGTTCAACACGTGTCCCAGCGAGCATTAAGCAAATAATAGATTCTTATTTGAGATGGTCTACTTGTCTGGAATTCTAATATTGTGGTTGGGACTGGGAGTTGGTATCAGGTGCATCATGGGCCTATATCCCTCTCCCTGCACTACTCCCAGCATCTGAGGATGATGAGGGAAGTTCACTTTTTTCCTTGCAGCTTTGGTTTATTGCTAGGGAGGCTCTACTCAGTGTTTTTGTTTGGATGGCAGTATAGTCCAGTGGCTTGGCATGTGACTCTGAAATCCTGGCTTCATAACTTAGTAGTTGTATTATGTTAGGCATCCTAAACTATCTGCTCTGATCCTTAGTTTCTTCCTCTCTAAATTTACAATGACCAGAGCTCCTACTCCTAGATTTGTTAAAATAATTAGACAATACATGTGAAGTGCTGATGGTGCATAGTAAAACCAGTAAATATTAGGTATTATTGTTTGTGCAGAATGAGTTCACAGGTATAAGATTAGGTTGAGAGTCACTTGGACAATTTCTGGGACAAAGAAAGGGGCAGATAGATTTGGTTGAACTGCTAATTTTTTTAATATATACAATTAAGTAAATAAAATAGCAACAAAGAAGTTTCCATGCAGAGTTGAAACCAGTGAGATAGATTCCCTCTTTAAAGTTAGATCTAACTGTGGGAGCTGGATTAGATAATTTATTGGTAGCAAAGGTAATATTAAATGTTAAGTTAGGAGTGGCCATTGCTGTCATTGCGAGTCCAGGAATAGTCATTTCTGTCAATCACAAAAGATATAAGTCAGTCAAGGAATTGTATTTTCCTATACCAAAAAGCCTTCCCTAGCTGAGCAGAACAAGATGTAGACTCACCAAACTCAACAACCTGCTTTTCTTACAAGAAAGCATTATAAAACTTAAGAACAGAATTTTAAATTTTGATCTGGTAGCCAGCTTAGGCTCTGCTCCACTAAGGTATTATTAACTGGGTAGGAAAAATGGGTCTCTGTAAAACCTAAAACGTTTCTAGCATACGTATTCCTTAATCTAGGTATTTTATTTGGAAATTTTTAACTTCTATGTTAGAATGCCTGTTGATTTTTATGTTTAAGAGAAGTGTTTCTTCCATATCATGTTGTCTTTTCTAGTTGAATTTGCTCCATCTTTATTCACTCAACAAATATTTATTGAAGGACCACTATGAACCAATTAGGTAGTAGGTGGGTGTTCTGAGTGGAGGTAAAAGGAGGAGGATAAAAACGGTTAACAGGCAAATGTCTTTCAAAATTCTATTGAAAATGTGTATTATTTTTATACTTTACATTCATGTGTCTGAATGAACTGAACTCTATGCTTCCTTAGAGTTGGGACCACATCTCCATAGCATTTTGGTAAAGTTTCTGTTATCTCTGACAAGCATCCACTTGACACATTTGCTAAGGGATGCTAAAAGATTGTTGTAGTCAGTAGTGGGAGACAATGACCCTAAGGGCAATGTGATTACCAGTAATATAGTTTCTCTGATTGGAAGAAAGTTAGCTACAGGTATAAATGCAACCTGAATAAATGATACAATTTGTGGATCTGTTTCTAGACATCAAGCTTTAAGAAAGTTTGAGGAGTTAAGTTTTATTTATTTAAAATGAAACACAAGAAAATCAAGCTGCAATAATCAGAAAAAGGAAAAATGGAATAGAGAGAAAAGGGAAGTTAAAATGAAAACCATCGCTTCTCTCTGAAATTATAACAGTGTTGGTAAAGGCTTTGGTATCTTGCCCGGTACACGTGAGAATAATTTCTAAAATATAAAGTCAAGGTTTCACTGAAGGCATCCGGAAAGATTAGCATCCAGTAGAAATGAAAGGAATCAGGTTTAGTTTTTTATTTATTTATACTGCATTCTTCTATTGCTTCTTCCATCCTACTTCCTTTCACTTAAGGGAATCTCAAATAATTTGTTTTGGCTTTTCTGTGAAGACCGTGAGAGGGAAATGCAGGGCTCTACCCATAACCTCCTGAATCAGACCATCTAGAGAGTGTGATTCATTCACCTGCACATTTTTTTTGGTAGTAAAATAAACATAACATGAAATTTACCATCTTAACCATTTTTTAGTGTATAGTTCATTGGCATAAGTATATTCACATTGTTATGCAACCATCACCACCATCCATCTCCCAAACTCTTTTCTTCTTGCAAAACTGAAAAGTCTGTGCGCATTAAACAATAACTCCCTGCTCTTGTCTCTTCCCCAGGCCCTGGCAACCACCATTCTACTTTTTGGCTTTATGACTTTGACTATTCTAGGTATCTCATGCAAGTGGAATCAGACAGTATTTGTCCTTTTGTGAGTGGCTTATTTCACTTAGCACAATGTCTTCAGTGTTCATCCAGGTTGTAGCATGTGTCAGAGTTTAATTTCTTTTTAAAGGTGAATAATATTCCCTCGAATATATATGTCACATTTTGTTTATCCATTCATCCATCTGTGGACACTTGGGCTTCTTTCACCTTTTGGCTATTGTGAATAATGCTGCTATGAATTTGGGTGTACAAATATCTCTTCAAAACCTGCCTTCAGTTATTTTGGGTATATGCCCAAAAGTAGGATTGCTGGATTGTATGGTAATTCTATTTTAATTTTTTTAAGGAAGAACCAAACTGTTTTCCATGGCAGCTACACCATTTTATATTCCCACCAACACAAGAGTTCTGATTTCTCCACATCCTTTCCAACAATTGTTGTTTCCTTGTTTTGTTTTTTTAATAGTAGTTATCCTACTAGGTGTGAGATGATATCACACTGTGGTTTTGATTTTCATTTCCCTAATGATTAGTAATGCTGAGCATCTTTTCATGTGCTTGTTGGCCATTTGTATCTCCTTGAAGTGTCTATTCATATCCTTTGCCCATTTTCAAAATTGGTTGGGTTTTTGTTGTGTTGAATTGTATGAGTTCTTTATATATTCTGCATATTGACCCCTTATCAGATATATTATTTGTAAATATTTTCTCCCATTCGCTGGATTGACTTTTCACTCTGTTGATTGTGTCTTTTGATGCACAGAAGATTTTTATTTTTACGTAGTCCAATTTATCTATTTTTTCTTTTGTTACCTGGGCTTTTGGTAATGTCCAAGAAAACACTGTCAAATCTAATGTCATGAACTTTTTACCCTGTGTTTTCTTCTATGAATTTTACAGTTTTAGCTCTTACGTTTAGGTCTTTGATTCATTTTGGATTAATTTTTGTGTATGGTATAAGGGAAGGGTCCAATTCATAAAACTAAATTCCCATTCAGGATTAAAACTCTTCACAAACAAGGGAATAAAACACCTACAATGTGAAAAGCAGTTTCCAATGTGTAACTTTTATATTACAGCATATACAGTATAATTTCTGTTAAAAATCTGTAAGTATATATGTGCATGGCTCACTAAAGTGTTAATAGTCATAATCTCTGGGTAAAGAAATATAGTGTTCTGTACTTATATTTAGTTATCTATATTCTTACTTTCTAACAATGTACATATAATGCTTTTGCAATAATAAAGCAAAAAACAAACAAAATCTGCAGCAAACATCATACTTAGGGGTGAGATGTCAAACATATAAGTTAAGGTTGCCCCTATTAGTTCTTCTATTTGTCATTTTATTGTAGGTTCTAGCCAGTTCAATAAGGAAGGCAAAATTTTTAATGGTGTAAGGAGAGGAAAGAAAAGCAAAAAAATGTTTATAAACATGGAAACTCAAGAGATAACAGATAAATGATTATAATTTTAAATGAAATTCAGAAAGACTAGTGGATATAAAGTCAATATGCAGAAACAATTTGCATTCTTATATAACAGCAATAAGCAGAAAATTAATTTTGTAAAAGATACAGTGCTGGATGTCTATTTGTCCCTCCAGATTTACTCTCTACTCTTGTCCATGCTTGGTAATGCCTTATTGACTTGTGATAAGAGGCTCCCTTGTTCTTTGGCTTCTCATTAGTTTAAGCAGCGGGAGATCAAGGAAGGGTGAAAGAGGATGGGGATTATATTGCCTCACCTCTCTTCCTTTGAGGTTGTTCCTGGCTGGCTGTATCCCTTGACCAAAGGTCCCAGCTCCCATCAAAGTAGCAGTTTTTTACTTTGGGTTCTGGAAAATTGCCTCTTCTCCTTGCCTTTAGGGTTAGGAGTGGTAACAGTTCCCCTCAGTACTGTACAATTTCTGGTTTCCTTAAACCCTGCTTACATCTTTGTAAATGGCCCAAATGAGCTGCTCTTTCCTACTTGGACCTTAAATGATATAGATATTATTTGTGACAGCAGCAAAGAATTTAAAATAACTAGGAATAAACCTAACAAAAAGAGGCACAAGATCTTTATAGAGAAAATAACAAAACTTAATTAAAAGATTTTTAAAAAGACATTCTAGAGATGTACCATGTACATGGATGGGAGAACATACTATGATAAAGACATAGGGTTTTCTCCAAATTGATCCACAGATTCAATGAAATTCCAATCAGTTTTTTTTATTTCATGGAACTTGGCAAGGGAAATCTAAGTTTATATATATATGAACTGAGGGCAGAGAATAGCCAAGGAAGTTTGAAGAACAGCAAATCTGGTCAAATATTATTATAATTTTACATAATAATAGTATTATATAAAAGTATTATAGGAAACATATAGTAATTAAAACCATGAAATTGGTGCATTGTAAATTATTAGGAAAAGACAATGATGCTGGGACAATGGTTTTCCATATGGACCAAAGAATAATCAAATTGTATACTTATATCACATTATATAAAAGATATGTAAATTCTAGGTGAATTATAGATGGATCATGAAAAGCTTTATGAACTCACATTATTAAAGGATTGTTTAAATAAGGCAACCCCCCCATAAGACATAAAGGAAACAATTGATAAGTTTGACTACATTGGACTTAAAATTTCTGTGCATTAAAAGGGATCTTAGAGAAAGTAAAAATATAAGCCAGAGCTTGGAGAAAACAAAGTAGATGTATGTGTACTACCATGTAATTTCACAAGCACAATGTGGAATTAAAAGCTATTTGCAGAAGTATGGCTCAGTTTTATCATTAAAGCATGCAAAATAATATCACATTTTTTTCAGAGATTGAATTGATTCATGGTATTAAAAGTATAAAGACATGCATGAGAATGATAAATGCTATTAAATACAGAATAGTGTTATCTCTAGAAGGACAAAATAAGACAGGGTGATGTTTACAAGTGCACAAAACAGCTTCCATAGTTTTTCTTATGTTGTATGAAAACATGGGTGTCATATTATTCTCCATACCTTTCTGTATGTCAGAAATATTACCAATGCAAGTGGACACGATATAAAAGTAGAAACTAGATACCAGCAATAAAAGTTCAAGAAACTAAAAGTTGTGGGATTTAAGTTTTAAAATCTAAACTAGATATGACTGTAATATTTAAGGGAAAAGTAGGAAAATAAAGCATTGTTTAAATGAATAGATGTTAAAAGGAGGATAACATAAAATATTTCCTTATTAACAGGAAATCGAAACTGTGGGGGTTTTTTTGTTTGTTTGTTTTTGTTTATTTTTTTGCTAGAAAATTTTCCAACATCTTTTCTACTAGTAATTCAATGTTGACCCAAGGTAAAGACTATTTATGGAAACTCAGAAGCCAAAGAAGAATAAGAAAAACACAGTGGAATTAGATGAAGTAGGTGTGGACAGAACTAAAATCCCTGATCAGATGTCCTTGAGCACTTCAGAAATTGGCAAAGAATTTCACAAAACCACTGTCTATTATTTTATAAAACTCTGGTAGAGTTTCTGCTGAGGTTCTGAATGCAAAAAAAAAAAAAAAAAATGTCAGCACAAAGACTTTTTTTTTTTAATGGAAAAGAACGGCCTTAGTATTAAAATATATCTTTCAAGTCAAATTCCTTGCCCAGGAAGCTATTGAACCTGTTTTGAAAGGATTAATTTGCAAATCTTAAGAAATAGTGTTGAACTTAAAATCAACATGAATTGGTGACGATTAGAATCTGTCAGTTGAATCTAATTTCCTTCTGTGATGGGTCTGTTAAAGGGCAGAGACTGTAATTAATTGCTTGAGGCTGAGAAACCCAATTAATCTCTAAGCTGACTTTTATTTCATACAATGTTAGTGCTAGAAGAGGCCTCAAGGATCATCTAGACTACTCTGTTCATTTTATAGACGAGGAAACACACATCAGGGAGGTTAAACGATTTGTTCAAGGTCAAAGATACAGTCTGTCCTTGCCACTGAGTCCTGTAAATAGGTTCATATTGCATCCTTAAAGCTTTTATGAGTTACTTTGCATCTGATCATGAAATATTATTTGAACATGGGTTTTTCTGGCAATTCATCTCATGAATGTCTCCTTGGAAGGATTTCCAAGCCTCCGTTTTTAAAATTTGAAGCCTGCTCCATAATGTTTATGCAGCAAAGGGGGAGTGGGGAGGGGCCATGTCCTCGTCTACACACTCCTGGAGACAGAGGAGCAGCCCTTTGTGGACTTGTGGAAAAACAGGGGTCCCAATTTGACGGTGTGAGTGACACCTAATCCTGATGGTAACTTGCAAGCCATGCCATCCCTTAAGGATTCTATGGGCCTGACTGTAAGACGTAAGTAGAAAAAGCTGGTATGTAGAGTATTTTTGGAGAAGTTATCAGTCGGGTAGCTATGATAACAAAGATGACATATGAGAAGATCAGCGGAAATGAGACAGCTACTGTAATTGTGGGAAGCATGGAGGCATGCCTTGTGTCAGTGTGGCAGCCACGAGGTGTTCTGCTCAAATCTCCCTTTAAGAGAACCTGCTGCAAGGGTCGTGGGTGTCCAAGAACCTCCAGTTGCTGTGCGTTTGGATCTCAGCAGCATTCATGCTGAGCCCTCGCTCTCCCGAACCTGCTCCCAGCCAATGCCTGAGCATGGCTGGGTGTTTTGGGCCCAACATGGGACACCTCTCATGCAGAGTCTTTGCCTGGGGACTCCGCATTGGCCTGGCAGAGACTTTCTCAATTGTGCTGCAGTTTGAGGCTCCTCCTGTTTTGTTTCCTCTCTCCTTTTACAGGTGTCAGATCTGTAGCAGTTCTGAAGGCTCTCCCTGCTTACCTCTACTTCCCCTCCTCTTTCATCCTTTATAGACCCTTCCCAAAATAAATGTCTTGACGGACCAATTCTGTCTTGGCATCTGCATCTCAGAAGACCCTAGCTGATGCAGAGTATAACAATTGCCCTGGTTGATGCCAAGGAGGGATAAAAAAATAACTTGAAAAAGAATTAGGATCCTATTCTGCTGGTGAGGGCTGCATAGTAATTGTTTCTGTTTGGTTGTTGTCGTTCCCATTATTATAATTCCTTAACTGTGCTCCTTCATGAAAAAATTCCATGTTTCATAGATTCTAAGCTATACTTTTTTTTGTTTTCATTTTAAACTTTCTGAAATTGGGATAGGTCTTAAAATTGATGATGTGCCAATTTAATTGGCAGAGTTTTTTTCTTCTTTACTGATGAATAAAATAACGGTGCATCCTACCACTGATGTATTGTAGATTCAGTAAAATACATTAGCTCAATTCAGGTCACCAGATGCTAGGTACTGTAATGGATTTTAAAGAACTAAGAGGCTGGATTAGCCTTAGTGGGCTGTAATTTTGCTATTTCTTAGGTATATCTATGAGGAAAGGAAAACCCTAAGGAACAGGATTGTATTGCAGAGAGATGTACAGCAGATAACTGTTGCTATGGGTATGTTAATATAGAAAAGACTAGAGATCCAGTGAAACATTAAGTAATCATAGAAAGCAAGGAAATATGTTCTTTCACTTCTGGCTCTATTCATTCTTTTATTCTTCCTTTTTGGGCTACTTTTATGACTGATAATTCCTTGCAGGCCATAGTCACCTTGTTTTCCTGGTTATTCTGTCATTCTCCCAGTAGTATCTTGTATACCGAAACCTATGATAATAAAGGTTTTCCCCTCTATGTGTTGAACCCCATGTTGGTATGTGGGCATGGAAGACCAAGCAAATTTAGTAAGCTTACTAACAGTCTCCAGGGAGATGGGTTAGATGGAAGGATCTGTTGCCTGGAATCCCATAAATGTATCTGCTTATCTAAAATTGGAATCCTTGGCACTGACTGCTTCTAAAATTAGGATTGAAACCATTGTTTCCCTTCTCTCCAGGCACAGCCTTTAGGCCTGGATAAGTTTCCCCTAGCACTCCCCATTTCCAAAATGGGATAGTCTCTGCCTCTGAAAAAACATAATCGTTATTCCTTATCTGGACACAAATCAAAGAGTACTGGATACTCAGTAAATAGTTACTATTCTTGTTCTGTAAGAACATAGAAAAGAATGTTTTGCATAGAAATGTTTTGCATAGAAAAGAATAAATGAGGATCACCTCGATATACTAATCCATAATCGTTAAAAGGACTGGTATAGTTTGTGGAAAACATTCCATAAAATGAGAAATTTGCTATAATTCAGAAGTGAAGAGCATCTCCCTAAGATTGGGAAAGAGAGGCAATGTGATCTAATTCAGTAGTTTTTAAACTTTTTTGAGCTTGACCCATAGTGAGAAACACATTTTACGTCATGATCCAATATATACATGCATTCTTTCTTTCAATAACTAAAGTTTCAAAAAATAATACCCATCTTACTATATTTGATGCCCTCTAATATTTTTCAGGCTATTCTATTTCTATTTAAATACTGTTCGTGATCCGCAGTTTGAAAAATTCTGAACTCATGAAAAGAGCTTGAGCTGGGGAGACAGACTTAGTACAAAACTCTGTCCCACTATTGGCCCTGTCTGTGAACTCGGCAAGTTGTTTCTTCTGAATCTTGTTTTCTGCATTTGTAAAACGAACTGGGTTGTTCTGATGATTATAGACAATTATATACAAAGTGACTGGCATGTAGTAGGTGCTCAATAGATGATAAGGTAGCAGGATAATACTTTCTAATATTAACTGTTTTCCACTACATTTCCGTATACACGTTGCCATCTGTTACCTCAAGGTAAGCTTGTTACAGAATTTCTGGACCATTCTTTTCTGTTAGCTCTATCACTTGATGGATACAGCTTCTCTCTTTCTCTCTTTCCCCCTCACACTCCCTACTCCTCCCTCCCCTCCAGCAATGGACCTAGCAGGGCTGGGTCTGAGGACAGAACAATGGAAACAGCCTTGTACCAGTACTTCTCTGCCTGCCTCCAAGTTCCCGCAGCCAGCTTGGGTCCTTTGACTCCCTCCGCAGGGGGCTGCCTTCTTCACCTGCCATTCCTCCTGGAAGGTTATTGTGTCCCTCTTCCTCCCCTAGGACCTTAGAGTTACTCCTCAGGTTCTGAGTGTCCAGTCATTCTCCTTTCCTGTGAGGGTGCTTAGGCTCCCCACAAATCACCTCTCCCTGGCCTGCCCTCCAGACACACCCACATTTCTCTAGGTACATAGCTGACGTGCTATCATTTACTTTAATCATTCCTTTATCATTGCATATTTCAATCACCCCTCATTTTTTGCTAAATTAGAAAAGTTTACAATGAATGTAATAATGCATTTAGTGGTTTGTAAGTTGGAGTCTTGTTAATTTTTAATTAGAAAAAAATTGCCATAAATGTACCAAATTTGATTAAATTAGGCACTTTTTCTAAAGTTAAGAAGTGAAAAAAAATACCTTTATAAAGGTAATTTACATATATATCTACATATATATTAATATGCATACATATACTTTTAAAAATCATTAAGAGCTTTATAATTCAGAAGCGGATGCCTCTGCTCTTCACAATGAATTAAGTGTGGTCATCTTTGCTTCACCACTAACCAAATTACAGTCTCTGTGCACTGTAACACTGGACAAATCCCTAAGCAACTGTTACTTCATATCACAAGTTCCATACCCTGTTATGTATACATGATTTTTTGTATATTCCAATACCCTATTTTACTACTAATTTACATCACTTTCATTCAATTCTGTGCCTATACCTGTTTGTCTCTACTTTGTTTTTCTCCTATGCTTAGAATTTGACGTTCAAGGCACAAAAAAAGGACATTTGAGGCAATTATCTGGATGAAGGTAATTTTTTTCCAATTATATGGTATTTTAAACAAAAGTGGCTTTTTACAAAATTACCCAGATAAAATTGTGTTCGTATCCACAACGAATAAGCCTTCTTTCTGTGTCGTGTTCCCCAGCCCTGGAAATGAGTATATAGCAATTCTGCAGTTATTTTCCAGTTTTACTTCAGAATTTACAAAGTCAGCAACTTCCTGGTCCCTGTAGACTTGGTGGGTGAGGGTGCCAGAGCAGGAGTGAAAGTGGGAGAGCAGGAGAGGAAGAGACCCACTACTCTAGGTTTAAATGGGGCAACAAATAAGCCATTTAATAGTGCCCTTCCCCTCACCCCAAACAATTATGTGACACTTGATCCCATCCTCACATAGTCAATGTGATTCCCAGCTTATGGTGGCTAAAATATCTAGAAACAGATTTCATTGTCTTAACGAAACAATCAGATTCAACACATGGAAGCTGGCCTATTCTGAATCAACCAGAACATAGTCATTTCCTAACTGCATATAACAGAGAGAAAAAGTACAAAAGGAAGTTATATACGATGAAACCATTAAATGCAGATTTGCCACAAGGCAAGTTGGTAATGCTTGAACATTATGAAGTGCAAAAACTGCACAAACACATTATATTTTAAACACTCCATCTATTTAACAAACTATGTACGCTCTTCAGCTAAATAAGATGAATTGAGATTCAAGAGGCAGCACCGTACTGGCAAATCTCATCCTAAAGGCATCCATTAATATAAATCAACAGTAGCAATTTGGTTTGATCATTTATTTTCAAGAATCATTAAGGTTTATTAGCATAATTATTCCCTGTGGGATTTCATGTCAAGGAAATGAAAAATGGCATTATCAATATTTAAAAGATAAGTGTGTAATGTTCAGAGTACTTAAACAGTCATCTGCAGGTGGTGTCCAGCTGCAGCAAATTAGATTAGATTTGGGCATTTTTCTGAACAAAAGAAAAATTGTTTTGTTCTAATTGCTTCATTTTATAAAGCAATACGATTTTGTAAATAATTTCTCCTGCATAGTTAGAACTTACAGTGTGTACCTATTAACATGCCTTATTTCATATCAGCACCTCCGATATGTTCAACCCTTTTATGTTGTAACTATTGGGGAACATTAATCGGTATAATCCATCATTTATTATCAGGGAAAGCTTTTTCCCTTCAGTAATCTAGACCTCTAGTCTAGACCTGTAAGTGAAAAGCTATATCCCAAAGGGAAATGAACCAGGAGATTTCCCCTTAATTCTGGGAGGGCATAAATCCATCCTTAACAATGAAATATCATTTATAATAGTAATAATTTATCATGAGACATCCTTAAATGTGATAATTGTTTTTTTAAAAAGCCATACAATGGAATATTATTCAGTGATAAAAATAAATGCTCTATCAAGCCGTGAAGAGACACGGAGGAATCTTAAATGCATATTACTAAGTGAAAGAAGTCAGTCTGAAAAGGCTATATACTGTATGATTCCAACCATATGACATTGCGGAAAAGGCACACTATAGAGACAGTAGAAAGATTAGTGGTTTCCAGAGGTTTGGGTGGAAGGAGGGAAGGATGAATAGGTGGACCACAGGGCATTTTAGAGCAGTGAAACTATTCTGCGTGATATTGTAATGGTGGATACATGACATAATGCACTTGTCAAAATCCATATAGACCTGCACAAAACAAAGAGTGAACTCTGATGTAAACTATGGACTATAATGAATAATGTATCAATATTGGCCCGTCAACTGTAACAAATGTATGGTGCTAATCATAGTAGAAATTGTGTGGGTGTGAAGGGAAGGGGGGACATATGGGAACTCTCTGTATTCTATGAATTTTTCCGTAAACCTAAAACTGATCTAAAAAGCAAAGGCTATTAATTTAAAAAAAATTTTAGGGTAATTTTCTTCAGATAAAATCAGTTAATCATTGCAATTGATTAAATTTGTCTTTGTTTTAGATGAACAGTCAGGCCAAAAATCTTTTTCTCTGGCAGACCCCCTATTAAATAGCATAAATTATTGTAGAATCTTTCTACAATACCCATGTGTGGACTAGACACAAGGAGCTATAACTAAAATTCCCTTTAGAGACAAAGATCCTCAGTTAGAGAAGCAAAATAAATGAAAAGCATACATGTGTGCTAAAATACTTTGCAATACTGCATGACATTTCGCTATTAGGAATTAACAAATTGTACGCTATTGAACCTGTTATATCCTGAACTGATCCTCATCTCTTACGCTCACTTCAAGGAGCCTAACACTTTGAGGAGATGGTTATGTCAAGAAATGTGCAGCAGGCTTCATCTCAAGTCAATTTATGCACAACACCAAGACGGTAACCTTCTCTCTGTTCCTCTTAGACAGTATTGCCAATGAGTAGAGCAGTAGAGGTAACGTTGATATGCAATCATGTGACCAATGACTCAAGGGGGGAGCAAAAGGTTTGCAGCTCCCAGAAACTCTTTCGAGGCTCAACTGAAGCTTTTTATTCATGCTTTGTATTCTTTTTCTCATGGTCTCAGTCTTTGCCACATACAGTGGTCCTTGGGTATCTGTGGGGAACTGGTTCCAGGACCTGCCCTGGATACCAAAATCCACAGATGCTCAAGTCCCACATACAGCCCACGGTGCCCGTGGTTCTGCATCCGTGGATTCAACCAACCAGTGATCCTGTAGTACTGTATGTATCTATTAAAAAAAATCCCTATATATGTAGACCTTTGCAGTTCAAACCCATGTTGTTCAAGGGTCAACTGTATATACCTTTTAACCACAATTTCCTTCAAGGTGACTGTTGCATGTTTTAACTTGATTATGTATGGCTCGATCTTTAATCACTGTTTCTTCATTAGTACACTTTGTTCTTATTATAATGCCATTACCTTAAGGTAGAGGTCCCTTTGCTAGGGCAACCGGGAGTACAGTGTGAGTACTCTATAACTGAGAACTTGAATTGTACTTGGTCAGAATCCTATTGGTTTTATTCAGCTCCCCTCACTATTGTGATTAAAAGTGTGGCAACCATTCCACAAATCCTTCTTTTTGTCTCTCATAACTTCTGATGACCTACATGGCTTCCCCTTAGTTTATTTGTACTAACTGAATGCAGTGCTTCCCCCACCACCACATAATAGATTCCCTACCTGAATTACCCTTCTAATCATCCTAACACTCAAATTAGTACATTCTAAATATAATGTTAATCCTTAAATGGATATTTATTAAGCTACGCTATGTTCAGGGCTCTGTGCTAACCACATTTTGGTAAATTTAGACAATTAGTACTGCATTTAAACTATTGCTGTGTGTGATGTTATGAAATATTAATTGCATGTTTCAAGAAGCAAATAGTATTGATATATTTAACTGCCTGATGAAACAGATAATCTATATATCGATGAGTGACATACTTTATTTGATTAAAGAGTAGTCTCAAAGTTACAAATATTTTCTTGCAAAAACTAATATACTATTGTGATTTAGAAATCCACTGTACATGATAGAGTTTACCTTCATCAAGTAACTAAACATTTAATGATCAGATTTGTACCCTGTTTATGTTTCAAAGACATTTATATTTATTGATGTGTGAGCATTTCAGATAAATAATGTTGACTTGAGTCTATGTATGCAACCAAAGAATTTGTCATTTGGACGCCAAGCAGTTAATTAGATTGTGTTAGGTAGATAAGGAAATGAAGAAATCATAATGTATCTAGACTTTAGAGAAGTCTTTTTGGAGAATTCCCTCATTATATTCTTATAGAAGGGTATAGAAATATTGGTAGTGTATTAGTAAAATTAGTGCATTGGTAAATTGTTGAATGATCGTACTCAAAGTTTGCTGATCTAGTTCCACCTGGAGAGATACTCTAGTAGTGCATATCAGGGCTCTGTGTTCTCCCAGTCTTACTCAGCATTTTTATCTATGAAGTATTTGAAAATATGAAAGGCATGTTTATCCAATTTGTAAATGATGTCAACTGAAGAAAAACGCACAATGTAAGAGCTGTGAGTTAAGTTTTATTTGGGGCAAAATGAGGGCTATAGCCTGGGAGACAGCATCCCAAATAGCTCTGAGGAACTTCTCTGAAGAGGTAGGGGGGAAGGTCAGTATTATAGGTGATTTTAGTGTAGGTGGATACATGCAGTCAAGTTTACTTTTTTTTTGTAAAAAGTAAACTTGACTGCTAGTCTCATGAAGGTTGCTGCTAGTCATGAGGAGCAGATGTCTCTGTTAATGATTTTAGTGTCTTACTGCATATGAGAAGATGCAAGTATTTGGGCTCATAAAATCTTCTCCTGAAAGTTTCTAACTATCTGAAGGCCTGTTCTGCTAGTTGTTCCCAGAGCACAGAGTGCCTCATTCCTGATCTCCACCCTGAACTCCTTTCAGGGTGTATTGAAGGTCAGTTACTGCAGTGGCTAGTGACTTAATCCTTGTAAAGGCAGATGGCAAGTGCCAATTTTTAGATAGCAATGACATGACTCTGGGTTATCGAATTACTAGACAAACATGTTGCATGGATATTTTGGAGAACAAAACCAGGAATTAAAAATTGCAGTCAAGACTCTGAGATCACAGGGATTAAAGGAAGGAAACTGGCTAGTAGCTTCTAGAAAATAAAGAAGGGAGAGAGGAAAATGTGAGAAAGGAAATTAGAGGTTTTCCACTCTAAGTACTAATAATCTTTAAAATCAAACATTGATTTTGATTTAAAAAGGCAATTAATGCTGCAAAAAGTTTTGTTTTTCTTAATCATTTTCACCCATGAAATTAAACAGAGATAGTGGTTGTATCAGTTAGGAATTGCATTTGGATAACTGTAATAGAATCCCGGGTGGAGAAGAGGACACAGAGGCTTAGACAAATTAGTTTACTTTTCTGTCAGATAGCATGAGGTCATGAGTTAGGCAGCCCAGGGCTGGTGTGGTAGCTCTGTGGTCATAAGGAAGCAAGGCTCCTTCTCTTTTTCTGCTCTGCCATCCAGAGCATGTGTTATCTCATTGGCAAGACAGCTGGTGGACTTTGTCATCACATACTCTTATTAAGGACAGAAACCCACACATACAAAGGCCCTCTGACAAGAAAAAGCTCAGAGAAATCCATTTTGGCTAAAGTTTGAAGAAGAAACCTGAAGGGCTAGATATATAAGCCTTTACAGGTCAGGTTGATGGTTTTAGACTTTCTTTAAAGGCCAAAAGAAAACAGTGAATTCTTATCATTAAGGAAAGTTTTTCCAATATGAGACACCAGAGACCTAGTGTGCCAAGACCTGTCTAAAATGCTGAGACTGGACCAGGATAACAGAGAACCCCATTCCTCCCACCTCCTGGCTAGTAAGCAGGAGCAACAAAGAAGAGCAATCTCCTGCTGGGGGAGGAGACGAATATGGAGAGAACCTCTGACATGCAGGAACACAGGGAAGGCCTAAAGCTAAGGGTGAGTCAGGAATGTTGAGAAAAGCAATCTGGAAAACCAACCCCCAACATAAGCACAAGATAACACGAGAGAAATTTGAAGACAGTGGTGCACTGAAGATAACCGAAGCAACACGAAGTTCAAATCCAGCTCAACTTCTGACTATACATAGTCAACCTCCTACATTCACTGTAGGAGAATAGGTGTGCTATTGCCAGGCATAAATATGACTTATCTCAGTCTCTGCTGTCTTACACATGATGTCTGGCATTCAATCAAAAAGTATGAGACATACAAAACCAAGAAAAAACACTGTAAAAAGTGTACAAAGGGCTTCCCTGGTGGCGCAGTGGTTGAGAATCTGCCTGTCAATGCAGGGGACATGGGTTCGAGCTCTGGTCTGGGAAGATCCCACATGCCGTGGAGCAACTAGGCCCGTGAGCCACAACTACTGAGCCTGCGCGTCTGGAGCCTGTGTTCCGCACCAAGAGAGGCCGCGATAGTGAGAGGCCCGCACACCGTGATGAAGAGTGGCCCCCGCTTGCCGCAACTAGAGAAAGCCCTCACACAGAAACGAAGACCCAACACAGCCAAAAATAAATTAAAAAAAAAAAAAAAAAAAGTGTACAAAGGTGAAGCAGTCAACAGAACAAAACTCATATGACCCAGATGGTGAAACTATCAGAAAAATTTAAATACTATAATTAATATACTAAAGTCTCTAATGGAAAAGACAGACAATATATGTGAAAAGATGGGTATTTTTAGCTGAGAAGGTGGAAAGTATAAGAAAGAGATAATGGAAATATTAGATAAAAACAAAATAGTACTGAACATGAAGAATGCCTTTGACAGGCTCATCAGAAGACTTGACATAGCTGAGGAAAGAGTCAGAAAATTTGAAGATGTAGCAATAAAAATTACCTAAACTGAAACACAAAGATAGAAAGATTGGAGGAGGAAAAAAACAGAGCATTTGAGAGCTTCATGACACTATCAAATCACCTAACATATGTGGAAACCTATGTATTGTAGATTTAAATATGTAAATATAATGTATGATAACAATAGCACAAAAGATGGGATGGAGGAATTGAAATTAAACTGTTGTAAGGTTTATATATATGTGTGTGTGTGTATATATATATGTATACACACACACACACATACATATATACATATATATAGTAAATCTTAGGGCAATCACTAAAAAATAAAGAGGTATAAATAATAAGCTGATAATGAAAATAAAATGGAACTACAAAAAATAATCAAAAAGAAGAAAGAAAAAGAAAATGAATCAATAACAGATGCAACAAATATTTTAAAATTTGCAAAATTGTAGATATCAATCCATGCATAATATCCATAATGATATGTAGATATAAACGGCATAAACACCAATTAAAGGATGGTGATTGTCAGACTGAATAAAAAAGCAACACCCAACTATACACTATCTACAGGAAAGCCATTTTAAATATAAAGACACATTAAAAGTAAAAGCAAGGAGAAAGATATATTATGTAAACACTCGTTAAATAAAATCTGGAGTGCCTACATTAATATAAAAAAGACTTCAGAACAAAGACTATCACCAGGGAAAAAGAGGGTCATTTCAGAATGTTAATGTCAAAATATTTTTAGGACATAATAATAATCCTAAAGGTGTATACCTCTAACAATAGAACTTTAAAACACATGCAGCAAAAAAAGAACTGAAAAGAGAAATAAGCAAATCCACAGTTATTCTTGATGACCTCAACACTCCTCTCAGTAATTAATAAAGCAAATCGATAGAAATACAGTAAGGATATAGAATACCTGAACAGCATTCTCAATCAACTTGACCTTATTGAACATCTTGCCCAAAACATCAGAATACATATTCTTTTCAAGGACACATGAAACATTCACCAGAACAGACCGTATTCTGAACAATAAAACAAACCTCAATTAAAAAGATTTGAAATCATACAGAGTGTGTTCTCTGACCATAATGGAATTAAACTAGAAATCAATAACAAAAAGGCACCTGGACAATCTGAAATGTTTGGAAAGTTAACAAAACGGCTCTAAATAATTCATGGGTCAAAGAAGAAGTCTCTGAATATTCTGAATTGAACAAATGAGAATGCACAACATATCACAATCTGTGGGAGGCAGCTAAAGCAGGGCTTAGAGGGAAATATAAGTTATACATTTATATTTGAAAAGAAGAATGGTGTTAAAGATTTAAGCTTTCACCTTATGAAACTATAAAAAGAAGAGCAAATTAAACCCAAAGCAAACAGAAAATAATGATGGTTAGAGCAGAAAACAATGGACTTGTAAATAAAGTAGAAAAAAATTAATAAAACCAATAGTTTGCTCTTTGAAAACATAAATAAAATTAATAAAACTCTAACTGATGAAGAACAATATTTCTTCAAAGTTATTTATGGTAGAGCTTTCTCTTGTGTGCATAACAGTAATATAATTTCAATCATTTGTTCATTTAACAAATATTTATTTATCACTTACTATATGCCAAGCACTATTTTAAATGCTTGGGATACATTAGTGTTCAAAACAACAACAACAAAATTTCTGCTGACAGCCCAGTCAACAAGGTTTAATTAGAGGCTACTTTAAGAGAAGCTATACATAAGCCATGATTTTCGTAGAGTTCTTTTGGAAGTTGCTAGACTAACGGGATTAAATGCAAATAATAGTTACATCCTGGTTTCAAAGTGTTTTGTACTGTACACACCCTGTTATCAATTTTACTTTTGTAGTAACTGGGTTTATAAGACTCCCAAAAGACAGAAACATTGACAATATTCTCCCTATACACACACACACACATACACTTGCACAAGTCCTTTTTGACGTTAGAAAACAATTTGCGTCTAAGGTGAGGTCTAAAAGCCCATTAGGGTTATCTATTTGCTATTAATCTCTTTGCATTTCAGTTTGGGAGGTTTCTATTGACATATCTTCAAGCTCACTGATTCTCTCTTCAGTGGTGTCCAGTCTACTGATATCCTATTAAAGGCATTCCTCATTTGTTACAGTGTTTTTGATTTCTAGAATTCTGTTTGGATTCTTCCATTTCCATGTCTCTGCTTAAATTACTCTTCTGTTCTTGTATGTGGTCCACATTGTTTGTCAGATCCCTTAGCATATTAATCATAGTTATTTTAAATTCCTGTTTAATTCCAAATGTGTGTGAGAGCTGAGTCTAGTTCTGATGCTTACTTTGCTTTTCAGACTGTGCTTTCCCTTGCCTCTTAACAATCTGCCTTTAGCCTTGTAATTTGTTGTTGAAAGGTGGACATGGTATATTGGGTAACGGGAACTGAGGTAAACAGGGCTTTAGTGTGAGGTTTTTTTATTATATGGCTAGGAGTTAAGCTGTGTTTAATGTTTGCTGTAGCTGTAGGTTCCAGAGGCTTCAGATTCCTCTGTTTTTGTTTTTGTCTCCTGTTGTCTTTGGATTCCCTAAGAATTCCTTGTTAGAGTGTGTGTTTTGAAGGACTTCCAGCTGTAATCAACTGTTATTACACTGGAGCATTGTTGGTGTGGTGATAAAGTGTGGGAAAGGGGAAGCATTTTATGGTTTTATGGTTAAGTCTTTTGGTAGAGCTGTGTCCCTGGGCTGTGAACTTCACGAATATTTCTTAGATCCCCTTTGTCCACTTAGGTGAGACAGGAAGGCTGGAGGCAGAGAAATGTCCTTGCCCCAGGTAGAATTAGGTTCTGGTAAAATCTTTTCCTCTGTAAAGTAGGCCTTTATTGTGGAGAAGGCTCTGGACATATTTCACAATGATTCTTCTTCTCAGCCTCCTGCCAGGACCATGAGAGATCTTTTTCGGTTCTTCATTGTGAGAACCTGGTGAGATTCCTGGAGACAAAACCCAGAGCAGTGTGGAGGCCTCCCTAACACAGCAGCCCCCACTAGTTTCACTGATTCTAGTCCATACTCAGTCTCCAGCAATCCATCAAAATTACCATTTAATTATTCCTAATTCATGGCTTCAGGGGCCACTGCTCCATGTAAGGAGGTCTTGACTGTGACGCTCTGGGTTTACCTCTCCCCACATTTCAGGGTGATGGGTTGCCCTGTGACCTCAATTTTATGATGAATGCAAGAAAAGTCATTAGTTTCGAGTTTATCCAGCTTTATCTGGTAGTAAGGAGGGAAGTGATAACTTCCAAGTTTTTTATATTTTGGAGCTGAAACCATAAGTCCTATTTTTTTTTTAAAGATTTATTTATTTATTGACTGATTGATTGCTATGTTGGGTCTTCATTTCTGTGCGAGGGCTTTCTCTAGTTGGGGCAAGCGGGGGCCACTCTTCATTGCGGTGTGCGGGCCTCTCACTATCAAAGCCTCTCTTGTCGCGGAGCACAGGCTCCAGACGCGCAGGCTCAGTAGTTGTGGCTCACGGGCCTAGTTGCTCCGCGGCATGTGGGATCTTCCCAGACCAGGGCTCAAACCCGTGTCCCCTGCATTGGCAGGCAGATTCTCAACCACTGCAACACCAGGGAAGCCCCATAAGTCCTATTTTTAATTAATCTTTAAGCAGACATATTGCTACACAAGATGGACTTCAAATTAGCACAAACTAAGCCAAGTTCACATGCTAACTACCTTAAAAAAATTTTGTTTCACTTTTGACAAGATTTCTCTAAATATGTCATCTCTAAGATCAATATATTTGACTAATTTCTCTGACCCATTCCTGTTCTTAAGCTCTTCCCTTTAAAATGGACTTTAGTGTGTAACTTGCCAATATAATAAACCTAACCAAAATCCTGCCATCATCTGTCCGCTCTCTCATTGGTACCTGGACCTTGTATTACATAGAATAAGATCCATGTGGCCCATATATTTTATTCCCCCAATTTACCAACAGCTTCTGTGGGTCCCCCACAGTGCACAGTTACTCAGCTAGGGAGACCGTGACCGTGCCTCCCACTGCCGAGGACGAATGCCGTCATCAACCCTGCAGAACCTGCATTGAGGCTGCAGTATGTTTTGTGCACGGAAAGTGACTTTGGCCTCATGTCTTAGACAGGAGTTTGCCGTATTTCTCTGTAAACAGTTTCCACACCTCAACTTGGCTCCCAACTCCACCAAACCGACAGATAGTTGCTTGAGGGAAATCTTGACTCCTAACAGACTGCAAAGGGCTTGCCTCAGGACACATGTGGATTTCCCCCCCGTCTCCTTAAAATTTATGGAAAAACAAAAACAAAAAAACAAAAAACTTACGGAAGTAGCCACCCTGCCAAGCCTCCTAAGAAGCTCAGCGCTCATTGGATAGGGCTGCGCCCAATGGGAGGCGGCGGCCTTCGCGGGTGGCTGGCGCGCTGCAGCAGCAGTTGCCGGGAGACTGTATCAAAACCGGAGAGTTCTGCTGGCGTCTTGGTTTACCGCCTGAGTCGGTGGCCGCCAGAGCGGGAGAGGGGGAGTTTCGTCGGCCGAGATGGTGAGCTTGTCGGGGGTCTCAAAACTAGTTGGTTGTCTATTGATTTAATTCTAGTTTAGAGCCAGCCTGCTTCTAAAAAAGGATTTGAAGTGCCCAATCTGAGAGTAAAGTGGGAAACTCGTATTTGCTTTCAGAGACCTCAGGTGCTGTTATTTAAGGGACTACTTGGTTGTCTATTGATTTAATTCTAGTTTAGAGCCAAACTGCTTCTAAAAAAGGATTTGAAGTGCCCAATCTGAGAATAAAGTGGGAAACTCGTATTTGCTTTCAGAGACCTCAGGTGCTCTTATTTAAGGGACTACTTGGTTGTCTATTGATTTAGTTCTAGTTTAGAGCCAAACTGCTTCTAAAAAAGGATTTGAAATGCCCAATCTGAGAATAAAGTGGGAAACTCGTATTTGCTTTCAGAGACCTCAGGTGCTATTATTTAAGGGACGCTCCTGGTGGCTTCCAGCCTTTTTTCGTATTTCTCCACAGTATATTAAATCGGCCCGGTAAAAATCTTGCTTCCCACACATCTGGAAATTTGGGAAATGTTTAAGAACCGCTGAACAAATGAGTGGAAATGAAGGTCCAGGAGAGAGCGAATGAATAAATAACAGCAGGTTGACCTATTAAATGTATATTAGAAAAACGTGACCTTTTTTAAAAAAAATCTTTATTGGAGTATAATTGCTTTACAGTGTTGTGTTAGTTTCTGCTGTATAACAAAGTGAATCAGCTATATGTATACATATATCCCCATATCCCCTCCCTCTTGCATCTCCCTCCCACCCTCCCTATTCCCCCCGCTCCAGGTGGTCACAAAGCACCGAGCTGATCTCCCTGTGCTACGCAGCTGCTTCCCACTAGCTATCTATTTTACATTTGGTAGCGTATATAAGTCCATGCCACTCTCTCACTTCGTCCCAGCTTACCCTTCCCACTCCCCGTGTCCTCAAGTCCATTCTCTACGTCTGCATCTTTATTCCTGTCCTGCCCCTAGGTTCTTCAGAACCTTTTTTTTTTTAAAATATTCCATACATATGTGTTAGCACATGGTATTTGTTTTTCTCTTTCTGACTTACTTCACTCTGTATGACAGACTCTACGTTCATCCACCTCACTACAAATAACTTAATTTCATTTCTTTTAGTGGCAGAGTAATATTCAATTGTATATGTGTGCCACATCTTCTTTATCCATTCATCTGTCGATGGACACTTAGGTTGCTTCCATATCCTCGCTATTGTAAATAGAGCTGCTATGAACATTGTGGTACATGAACTCTTTTTGAATTATGGTTTTCTCAGGGTATATGCCCAGTAGTGGGATTGCTGGGTCGTATGGTAGTTCTATTTTTAGTTTTTTAAGGAACCTCCATACTGGTCTCCATAGTGGCTGTATCAATTTACATTCCTACCAACAGTGCAAGAGGGTTCCCTTTTCTCCACACCCTCTCCAGCATCTATTGTTTGTAGATTTTTTGATGATGGCCATTCTGACTGGTGTGAGGTGATACTTCATTGTAGTTTTGATTTGCATTTCTCTAATGATTAGTGATGTTGAGCATCCTTTCATGTGTTTGTTGGCAATCTGTATATCTTCTTTGGAGAAATGTCTTTTTAGGTCTTCTGCCCATTTTTGGATTGGGTTGTTTGTTTTTTTAATATTGAGCTGCATGAGCTGTTTATATATTTTGGAGATTAATCCTTTGTCCATTGATTATTTTGCAAACATTTTCTCCCATTCTGAGGGTTGTCTTTTGGTCTTGTTTATGGTTTCGTTTGCTGTGCAAAAGGTTTTAAGTTTCATTAGGTCCCATTTGTTTATTTGTGTTTTTATTTCCCTTTCTCTAGTAGGTGAGTCAAAAAAGATCTTGCTGTGATTTATGTCAAAGTGTGTTCTTCCTATGTTTTCCTCTAAGAGTTTTATAGTGTCTGGTCTTACATTTAGGTTTTTAATCCATTTTGAGTTTGTTTTTGTGTATGGTGTTAGGGAGTGTTCTAATTTCATCCTTTTACATGTAGCTGTCCAGTTTTCCCAGCACCACTTATTGAAGACTGTCTTTTCTCCATTGTATATCCTTGCCTCCTTTGTCATAGATTAGTTGACCATAGCTGCGTGGGTTTATCTCTGGGCTTTCTATCCTGTTCCATTGATCTGTATTTCTGTTTTTGTGCCAATATCATATTGTCTTGATTACTGTAGCTTCGTGGTATAGTCTGAAGTCAGGGAGTCTGATTCTTCCAGCTCCGTTTTTCTTTCTCAAGATTGCTTTGGCTATTCGGAGTCTTTTGTGTCTCCAAACAAATTTTAAGATTTTTTGTTCTAGTTCTGTAAAAAATGCCATTGGTAATTTGATGGGGATTGCATTGAATCTATAGATTGCTGTGGATAATATAGTCATTTTCACATTATTGATTCTTCCAATCCAAGAACATGGTATATCTCTCCATCTGTTTGTATCATCTTTAATTTCTTTCATCAGTGTCTTACAGTTTGCTGCATACAGGTCTTTTGTCTCCTTGGGTAGGTTTATTCCTAGGTATTTTATTCTTTTTGTTGCAGTGGTAAATGAGAGTGTTTCCATAATTTCTCTTTCAGAGTTTTCATCATTAGTGTATAGGAATGCAAGAGATTTCTGTGCATTAATTTTGTATCCTGCTCCTTTACCAAATTCATTGATTAGCTCTAGTAGTTTTCTGGTAGCATCTTTAGGGTTGTCAATGTATAGTATCATGTCATCTGCAAACAGTGACAGTTTTACTTCTTTTCTGATTTGGATTCCTTTTATTTCTTTTTCTTCTCTGATTGCTGTGGCTAAAACTTCCAAAACTATGTTGAATAATAGCAGTGAGAGTGGGCAACCTTGTCTTGTTCCTGATCTTAGTGGAAATGTTTTCAGTTTTTCACCATTGAGAATGATGTTGGCTGTGGGTTTGTCATATATGGCCTTTATTATGTTGAGGTAAGTTCCCTCTATGCCTACTTTCTGGAGGGTTTTTATGATAAATGGGTGTTGAATTTTGTCGAAAGATTTTTCTGCATCTATTGAGATTACCATATGGTTTTCCTCCTTCAATTTGTTAATATGGTATATCACATTGATTGATTTGCGTATATTGAAGAATTCTTGCATTCCTGGGATAAACCCCACTTGATCATGGTGTATGATCCTTTTAAAGTGCTGTTGGATTCTGTTTGCTAGTATTTTGTTGAGGATTTTTGCACCTATGTTCATCAGTGATATTGGCCTATAGTTTTCTTTTTTTGTGACATCTTTGTCTGGTTTTGGTATCAGGGTGATGGTGGCCTCGTAGAATGAGTTTGGGAGTGTTCCTCCCTCTGCTATATTTTGGAAGAGTTTGAGAAGGATAGGTGTTGGCGCTTCTCTAAATGTATAATAGAATTCACCTGTGGTGCCATCTGGTCCTGGGCTTTTGTTTGTTGGAAGATTTTAAATCACAGTTTCAATTTCAGTGCTTGTGATTGGTCTGTTTATATTTTCTATTTCTTCTCGGTTCAGTCTCGGAAGGTTGTGCTTTTCTAAGAATTTGTCCATTTCTTCCAGGTTGACATGACCAGCTTTTGAACCTCACTTTACAGCCAAGGGGGAAGGGGTAGAGGGTGGAATGAGGAGGAATTCCCTGCGTAGTGGTAAAGAGCTGGGTCTATAGAGCTCAGCTGCACGTCTTTGAATTCTAGTATGGCTGTTTATTAGCTGAGGAAACTTGGGTCAAGTTGCTTTAACTTTTCATGCCTCATATATAAGATGGGCAACACTAATAGTACCTGCTTCATTGATATATCATGTATTCACCTACCACATTTGCTTTTTTATTATGATATATTTCTCTGAATTTAGGAAGGAAACCAAAAGCCTCTCGTTTTTTACTGTTAGCTATCTTCATTTCATTTGTTTCTGGGGGCTACATCAATATATTTAAAAAAATTAGATCCTGGAACACCAAAGTATGCTTTTTCCCCCCCCCCCGCCTCATTTTAGGCTTCCAAAAGGAGAACTCTGAGCTTTAGTGAAAGGCATCAGAAATTAGTAGATGTCAACTATTGCAAAAAATTGCATGTTGAGGCACTACAAAGGCTACAGAATCAAATCAGGGACCAAATGGTGCAGAATGAGAATGATGACTGGGCTGAGCGCAAAAGGTTCCTCAGATTATTACGGAATGAACAATTTGAGTTGGATATGGAAGAGGCCGTTCAAAAGGTAAGTTTTACTATTCATTTTTACATCATTTTTTTCCTTCATTTTCTCTTTGGAAACAATGAAAGCCAACTGGAATTGAATAGAGAGACTAAGCATCAGGCAAAGGATGCCTCCCAGTGAGTCAGCCCAGTGTAGTGGTAAAGAGCTGGGGTTTTGGAGCTGGACTGTGTATCTTTGAGTCCTAGTACTACTGTATGTTAGCTGTGGAACCTTGGGTAGTTTGCTTTTACTTTCTCTGCCCCATCTAGAAAGTGAGGAGAATAATAGTACCTACTTCATAGGATTGTTTTAGTAATTAATCAGTAAATACAGGCAAAGCCCTTAGAATAGTGCCTGGAAGAGTAAGCACTCAGGTTTTTTTTTTTTTCATAAATATGAAATCCATGATTACTAACTTCCACAGTTTTGTTCACATAAGTATAATTCTTTGCTTTCCCTAAAATTCTAAAGACAAAAATTTAAGAGTACCTTTTTTGAATTTATTGAGATTAAACATGTACATTAAGTGGTAGAAAATAAACACTTATTTATTAGCTATGAATTTACTTGTATTTTTGATTTTTGAAATACTGCCTTGAAAAATTCAGGTATAATATGTAGGTATGTAACTACTATAGTGTGGAGACAGTTTTTCAGTGCATATTTTAAGGGATGAGGGAGGTAGAAAAAGGGAAACCAACAAGAAACGAAATGAGTTCTCATAAATGTGAAAAAGATGTTTCTGATATTTCAGTGTTTTTTGAGTGTCTGCTATATGTTCAACATTTTGTAAGATATTTTGGGGAATGGCAAAACCAAGTTTTAAAAGTGGTATTCATCCTTCTGAGTTTCAAATTCCAGAAGCTTAGACATGACTTTTTAACCCTGAGCAAGAAGATCCTTGGGGATTAGATTTTTTTGCCTATTCTTTTTATTCTTTTTTTTCTATATTTTTAAAGAAAATCCCAGATATCATATCAACTCTCTCTTGTATACTTCAGTATACATCTTACAAAATATGGATTTATTTTTATATAGCAGCAGCATAATGCCATTATCTTACCTGATAGAATTATCAGTAAATAACTTCAAGGTATCATTTAATACCATTCCATAATCAAATTTCTGTGATTGTGTCAGAAGACTGCTTTTATAGTTGGTTTGTTTTAATCAGATCCAAACGAGGTTTATCCAGTGTATTTGGTTATGTCAGGTCCCTTTTAATCTAAAACAACCCTTCCCTGTGCTTTTTTTTTTTAACTTCATGTTTTTAACTTGTTAAAGAAGCTAGGCCAGTTGTTTAATAGGATATCCCACTTTCTGAATTTATCTATTTGCTTCCTCAGTGGTTCCTTTACTTTGTTCCCCTATCTCTTATATTTCCTCTAAATGAAAGTTAGCCCTAAGGGCATGATTAGATTTAGGTACAACTCTTTTGGCAGTGACTCCATGGCAATGCTATCCTCGATATTTTATCCCACCAGCAGGCGCATACTGGTGCTGATGTTGATGCTAATGTTGATTAGTGGGTTTAATGAGACAACCTGGTTCCTCCATTGTAAAGATCCCCATCAAACTTTAATCTTTGGTTTCACCAATGAATCTTTTTCATTATTAGGGGTTGCAAAACACTGATTTTCTAATGTTATTGTTCCTTTCACATTTAATTGGCTGCAATTCCTCTGTAAAGAACTTTCCTTCATCAACTAGAGTAATTTGGTACCCTGAGATATAGTTTTTACTGGAAAGGGAGATAAATAATTTTCAGAGTAAGAATTGGTGCCCTAGTCACTTCCATTGGTGTATGCCTTTGTTGCTTTTTAAAATTTTGTTTTCTTGAGCTTTGGACTTTTTCTCTTTTTATTTTTTTTTGGAGTCATGGGCCTTTATATACTTGAATTAATTGTATTTATTATTCTTTTTCATGCTCAGATTGTCCTACATTTGGCCAATGGATGCCCTTTTATTGCTTCTGTGTCCTTTTGACAAGACTCCCTTAATTTGTGGTAGCTTCCTTGCTTTTTGTCAGAATACAGTGTTACAGGCTAGGGATGGTTAATTTTACATGTCAGCTTGACTGGGCCATGGGGTGCCCAGATATTTGGTCAGCCATTATTTTGGGTGTTTTTGGATGAGATTAACATTTAAATTAATAGACTGAGTAAAGCAGATTTTGAACTGAAACAGCTCTTACTGAGTCTCAAGCCTGCCAGCCTTCAGACAGGAACTACACCAGTGGCTCTCAGGCCTTTGACCTTAGACTGGAACTAAACTGTTGGCTGGCTTCTGTCTCCAGCTTTCCAACTCACCCTGCAGATCTTGGGACTTGCCTGCTTCCGTAATTGCTTGAGCCGATTCCTTATATTGTTTCTGTTTCTCTGGAAAACCCTAATACAAGGTTCATCTTATAAATTTCTTGCTTCATACCTGGAATTGGCCATTGTACAAAGAAGTTCTATTATCACTTAGTGGAAATAATATTTAGAGACAATTTTGGGTTTAGATATGCTTATTGCTCTTGGGTGTTAGATATGCTTATTATATTGGTTCCAGGTCTTTTCAGCAGATAGAACTTGGACATATGCATATTTTTAACTTTTTGAGATAAGTTTAGTTTTACAGAATAGTTGCAAAAATAATACCCTTGACCTGACTTCCCTTTATGTTACCGACTAACATAATCATAGAACAATTATCAAAATGAAGAAATTAGCCTTACCACAATACTATTAACTAAACTGTGAGATTTATTCAGATTTCATCAGTTTTTCCACTAACAACTTTTTGTTGTTGTTGTTCCAGTATCACAAATTGCATTTAGTTGTCAGGTGTCCTTAGTCTCCTCTAAGTCTCCTCCATTCTGTGGGTTCCTCCCTTTTTTTCTGTCTTTCATGACCTTGACAGTTTTGAAGACTATAGTTCATTTGTTATATTAGTTTTCTGTTGCTGTGTAACAAACTTCCACAAACTTAGTGGCTTAAAACAATATCCATTTATTACCTCACAATTTCTGTAGGTCAGAAGTCCAGGCATGGTGTAGCTGGATTGTCTGCTCGGTCTCACAAGGCTGAAATCAAGGTGTTGCCTGGGATGCATTCTCATCTGGATCTTGGGGCCTCTTCTCGGCCTGTTTAAGTTGTCAGCAGAGTTCATGTTCTTGTAGTTGTAAGCCTGAAGTTTTCATCTCCCAGAGGTTGCTGACATTCCCTGCCACGTGACCCTCTCTACACATGCAATTTACTTACTTTCTGGCACCACAAGATGTTCCAGGCTCAGCTTATTCTTCCCTTGCCTTGGAATCAACCAGTTCTCTAAGAAGACTTGGTTCCTTTTATTGGAAAATGGTATTTAGAAACCAAGGTCTGAATGATAGACGTGTTCATTATTACTGGGGTTTTACTGCTCTACTCCCTCTAGGTGGAAAGAACTAGAAAACAAACTAGAAAATAACCATACACACACATCTGTGTTTACATTTGTGTGTCTATCTGCATGTATTTATTAATAAAAAAAACCATGAGCCTGAGTTGGTACTGCTGACTCCAATCTGCCACCACAGGGGTCATTTTAGTCTTTCCCCTTTCCTTATTTGTAATTGCATTCTCCCAACAAAAAGAAAGCTGGCTCTCATTATCTACAATATATTTATTTATTCTTTCAACCCTAGAATACAAATAGTTTCAGAATTGCTAACCTGCACCCTTGTGAACAACAAATTTACTTACTACAATATAGACTTGGGTACAGTTCTTTGTGTCTTTAGCCTTGCAATATCTAGTCAAACTTTTTTCCAAAGTTACTTATGTCCACTCCTACCTATCTCCTCCATTGTGGTTATTTGATTGATTTTTGTTTGGTTGGTTTTTTTGTGATTGATTTTTTTTTTTTTTTTTTTAAATTTATGGCTGTGCTGGGTCTTCGTTTCTGTGCGAGGGCTTTCTCTAGTTGTGGCAAGTGGGGGCCCCTCTTCATCGCGGTGCGCGGGCCTCTCATTATCGCGGCCTCTCTTGTTGCGGAGCACAGGCTCCAGACGCGCAGGCTCAGTAATTGTGGCTCACGGGCCTAGTTGCTCCGCGGCATGTGGGATCTTCCCAGACCAGGGCTCGAACCCGTGTCCCCTGCATTGGCAGGCAGATTCTCAACCACTGCGTCACCAGGGAAGCCCTGTGATTGATTTTTAATACAGTTAATTTGTTATAGTCTGCATTCCATTGTCCTCCCCACATCTGATTGATTTCTTTTTTTTTTTAATGTTGAAATAATTACATATCCTTGGGAAGGTGCAAAGATAGTGCAGAGAGGTCCACTGTGCCCTTGGGCAGTTTCTCCCAATGGTTACATCTTACACAACTGTAATATGATATCAACCCTGTAAAATGACATTGCTATGTTATGCGTATATATTTCTATGTCATTTTATTACATGTGTAGGTTTATGCAACCACCACCTCATTCAAGATACAGAACTATTCCATCACCACCAAGACCTCATTCATGCTACCCCATTATTGTCACACACTCTCTTCAAACCCCACTATGCCTGGCAATCACTAATTTGTTCTCCATCTCTATAATTTTGTTATTTCAAGAATCTTATTTTTAAAAGAGGATGTTATATAAACAGTCCTGCATGTGATTCCATACATATGTGGAATCATACATCTATAACCTTTATTTATTTATTTTTTTAAACATCTTTATTGGAGTATAATTGCTTTACAATTGCTTTACAATGGTGTGTTAGTTTCTGCTTTGTAACAAAGTGAATCAGCTATACATATACATATATCCCCATATCTCCCTCTTGCGTCTCCCTCCCACCCTCCCTATCCCACCCCTCTAGGTGGACACAGAGCACTGAGCTGATCTCCCTGTGCTATGTGGCTGCTTCCCACTAGCTGTCTATTTTACATTTGGTGGTGTATATATGTCCATGCTACTCTCTCACTTCGCCCCAGCTTACCCCTCCCCCTCCCTGTGTCCTCAGGTACCTTCTCTACATCTGTGTCTTTATTCCTGTCCTGCCCCTAGGTTCTTCAGAACCCCCCTTTTTTTTTTGTCTATAACCTTTAGAATAGGCTTTTTTCACTCCACATAAGGCTCTTGAGATTCATCCATGTTGTTGGATGTGTCAACAGTTGATTCCTTTTTATTATTAAGTAGTAGTACATAGTATGGATGTACTAGTTGATTTCATTTTAAATTTGCATATTATAAAATTCATTCTTTGTTATGTACAGTTCTATGGATTTTGGCAAATGCATAGGTTACTGTTTCCACCATCACAATGTCATACAAAGCAGTCCATCACACCAAAAAAGTCCCCTCATGCTTCCCCTTTATAGTGAACCACACTCACACCACCCCCCAATCCCTGGAAACCATTGATTTCTTTTTTGTCCAATAGGTTTATCTTTTCCATAGTATCATATAAATGGAATTATGGAATATGTCACCTTTTGGGTCTGACTTCTTTCACTTAGCAAAACAAATTTAAGATTTTGTGTTGTTGCATGAATCATTCATTTTAATTGCTGAATGGTATAGTAGTATTCTATTATATGGATGTACCACAGTTTGTTTATCCATTCACAGCATGAAGTAAATTTGAGTTGTTTCCAGTTTTGGGCAAATGTGAATAAAACTGAATACAAACTTTTGTATGAACATAAATTTTCATTTCTCTTGGATAGATATCTGATAGTAGGATGGTTGGGTCATATGGTATGTGCAAGTTTCATTTTATAAGAAACTGCCAAATCATTTTCCAGAGTTACTGCACTACTTTGCATTTCCTCAGGTAATGTATAAGAATTCCAATGGCTTTGTGTCCACACCAGTACTTGCTGTTGCTTTTTGTTCATTGAAATTTTTATTGAGATAATTATAGATTCATATGAAGTTGTAAGAAAAATACATAAAGTTCCTATATATCCTGTACCCAATTTCTCCCAATGGTACATCTTGCAAAAGTATAGTACAATATTACAAACAAGATATCAACAATGATGCAATCCACCAGTCTTGTTCAGATTTCCCCAGTTTTACTTTTGTGTTTGTGTGTGTGTGTGTGTGTGTGTGTTTAGTTCTATACAGTTTATAACATGTGTAGCTTTGTATATATAATACCATAGCCAAGATCCAGAAGAGTTCCATGATCACAAGGATCCCACGTTTTGTCCTTTTATAAGCATACCCTTCTCTTTCTTGTCCGTCCCTACCTCATCCCTAACTCTAGCAATCACTAATATGTTCTCCATTTCTATAATTTTGTCACTTAAAGAACATTACGTGTACAACTCATCAGTAAAAAGAAAAAAAAAATTTTAATGAGCAAAGGATTTCAATAGCCATTTCTCCAAAGAAGATATACAGGTGAGCAGTAAGCACAAAAAACGATGCTCAACATCATTAGTCATTGGGGAGATGCAAATCAAAACCACAGTGAGATACCACTTCAGACCCACAAGGACTGCTGCAATTGGAGGAAAAAAAAAAGGAAAATAAGTGTTGGAGCCCTTGTGCATTGCTGCTGGAAATGTAAAATGGTGTAGTGGCTGTGCAGAACTGTTTGGTAGTTCCTCAAAAAGTTAAGCATAGTTACTATTTTACACAGCAGTTACATTCCTAAGCATATGACCAAGATAATTGAAAATCTATGTCCACACAAAAACTTTTACATAAATGTTCATAGCAGCATTAATCATGATAGCCAGATAAGTGGAAACAACCCAAATGCCCATCAGCTTGTGAATGGATAAACAAAATATGTTATATCTATACAATTGTATATTATGCAGCCATAAAAATGTATGCATTACTGATATGTACTGCGACATAGGTGAACGTTGAAAGCATTATGCTAAATGAAAGCAGCCAAACACAAAAAAGGCCACATATTGTATGATTTGTTTTAAATGAAATATCTAGAATAGGCAAATTCACACAGATAGGAAGTAGATTAGTGGTTGAGGGGTAAGTGGAATGGTGAGTGACTGCTAACAGGTATGGGGTTGCTTTTTCGGGTGATAAAAATGTTCTGTAACATTGAAAACTTACATCCACGCAAAAAACTGCACATGGATGTTTATGGCAGCTTTATTCATAATTGCCAAAACTTGTAAGCAACTAAGATATCCTTTAGTAGGTGAATGGATAAATAATCCAGAAAATAGAATATTATTCAGTGCTAAAATAAATGAGCTATCAAGCCATGAAAAGACATGAAAGTGAAAGAAGTCAATCTGAAAAGGCTACATAATGTATGATTTCAACTATATGACATTCTGGAAAAGGCAAAACAATGGGGATAGTGAAAAGATCAGTGGTTTCCAGGGGTCTTGGAGAGGGTGGAATGAATAAGCAGAGCAAAGAGGATTTTTAGGGCAGTGAAACTACTCTGTATGATATTGTAATGGTAGGTATATATGTCATCATACATTTGTTTAAACCCATAGAATACATAACACCAAGAATGAACAGTAAGGTAAACTGTGGACTTTGGGTGTTAATGATGTGTCAGTGTAGGTTTATTGATTGTAACAAATGTCCCCTCTGGTGTGGGATGTTGATAGTGAGGGGTCTGTGCATGTGTGTGGGCAGAGTGTTTATTGGGAACTCTGTTCTTGTCAGTTTTGCTGTGAACCCAATACTGCCCCAAATAATAGTCTATTAAAAAAAAAAATGTTCTGGAACTAGGTAGTGGTGTTGGTTGCACAACATTGTGAATGTACTAAAAAACTGCTGAGTCGTGAATTGTGAAATGTGAATTTTATGCTGTGTGAATTGTTTCAGCTTTAAAATAGAACATGTTCCAAGAACATTATATAAATAGGATCAAACAGTATGTAACCTTTTGGGATTGGATTTTTTCACTCAGCATAATTCCTGGAGATTCATCCAGATTGTAGTGTATATGAATACTCATTCTTTTTTGTTGCTCAGTGGTGTTCCACAGTATGGATATACCACAGTTTATATGACCATTCACCTGTTGAAGGATGTCTGGGTATTTTGAATAAATCTGCTGTAAACATTTGGGTACAGGTTTTATAATAAACATAAATTTTCCTTTCTCTGGGAGAAATGCTTAAGAGTACAACTGTTGAGTTGTATTGTAAAAACTATTTTCCAGAGTAGCTATACCATTTTACATTCCCACCCAGTGAATAATGCTGTTTCTCACCAGCATTTGGTTTTGCTGCTACTTTTTGTTTTAGCCATTCCAGTAGGTATGTAGTGATATATCATTGTAGTTTTAACTTGAATTTCTTGATGTCTAATGATATTGAACATCTTTTCATGTGCATATTCTTTCCTAAATACAGAATGTAATCAAGTCTCTAGATCTTTCTACCATTTTATAGGAAATACAAAAGAGAAACAAGATACCCTGGTGAAGCAATCGGTCGAATTCAGAATGTGGGACATTCTGTGGGACATATGTCCTAATGGGGGGGGGTAGTGTGTGAGGAGACTGTTAAAAAAATAAAAGAGACTTAAGAGAAATCATAACTAGATACAATATATGGACCTTGTTTGGATTTTGATTTGAACAAACCAAAAAAAAAAAAAAGGATCTTCGAGACAGCTGGGGAAATCTGAATATGGAAAAGTTATTAGACCTTACTAAGGAATTATTGTTAATTTATTTCAGTTTATTACTTGTATGGTTATATAAGAAGAAATTCTTGTCAGGTAGAGATCAATATTGAATTATTTACACGGTAATGATATATCTAGGATTTGTTTTTAAATACTCTAGCAAAAAAAAAAATATAGGAAAAAGTGGAAGTGGAGTGGAAGAGTAGAGAAAAAAGATTGGCAAAATACTGATAATTGTTGAAGATGAGTGATGGATACCTGAGGGTGTGTTTCTATATTCTTCTTACTTTTGGTGATGTTTGAAATTTTCCATGAAAAAATGTTCAGAAAAAAAAAAATTCAGATAAAATGGTCAGAAATTTTCCATGATAAAATGTTCAGAACATTTTCCAGATAAAATGTTCAGAAAAAGTATTTATTGAAATTATATTTTGTATTTGAAAATAAAACATAAACAGTTGACTTCTCAGAAGGTACTTGTAGTTTTTTGCTATAAAACAAGTTCAACCTTAATGAAAAAAAATCTGGTTCTGGGGGACAAATGACTAAAGTTATTTATTTTTTTATTTAGGCAGAAGAAAACAAAAGATTGAGGGAGCTCCAGCTTGAACAAGAAGAAAAATTGGCTATGGAATTGGCAAAACTTAAACATGAAAGTCTAAAGGATGAAAAGATGAGGCAACAAGTAAGAGAAAACAGGTAACTTGGCTTCCAAAAATTTCATTTATTTAGTCTTTTTGGCCACTTAAAAAAATTTTTTTTTTTTTTTTGCATTAGGTCCTTGGTTATCTATTTTAAATATAGCAGTGTGTACACTGTCAATTCCAAACTCCCAATCTACACCTCCCCTCTACCATTCCCCCCAGTAATCATAAGCTAATTCTCTAAGTCTGTGAGTCTGTTTCTATTTTGTAAATAAGTTCATTTGTATCATTTTTTTTTAGATTCTGCATATAAGTGATATCATATGATATTTGTCCTTCTCTGTCTTACTTCACTTATCTTTAAACTTTTATGTAATGCTTAGCACCTGAGAGTGAGATTTCTTTCTTTATGTCATTGTACTTAGTTAATATTTTGACTAGAAATACTGCTTTAAATCCTATATATATGTTCATTTGAGAAAAGAGGTCATATTCCTAGAAATAAAGTGTTAATATTTAAGGTGAAAATCAATATCAATTCCCTCTTCTCTAAAGAAAATTTTTAAAATGACCTCTTATAAAAAATAGACTCATGGGGCTTCCCTGGTGGCGCAGTGGTTGAGAGTCTGCCTGCCAATGCAGGGGACACGTGTTCGAGCCCTGGTCTGGGAAGATCCCACATGCCGTGGAGCAGCTGGGCCCGTGAGCCACAATTACTGAGCCTGTGCGTCTGGAGCCTGTGCTCCGCAACAAGAGAGGCCGCGATAGTGAGAGGCCCGCGCACCGCGATGAAGAGTGGCCCCCGCTTGCCACGACTAGAGAAAGCCCTCACACAGAAACGAAGACCCAACACAGCCATAAATAAATAAATAAACCCAAAGTTAAAAAAAAAAAAAAATAGACTCATGAATTCTACTCATAAGAAAAATCTTAGGTGATACCTAATTTAATTTTATGCCCCTACATAAATTTCCTACAGTATTTCTGGAAGGTGGCTGGTCAGCTGTGGTTTAGCACGTCTAGTGACTGTGATAGGAACTTTTTCATTCAGCCCTATCTTTGAATAATCCTTTTTTCCCTATTGTTTTAAAATTAACTTCCCTGTAATATCCAGGCATTTATCTTAGTTCTGCTATCTGATTGAAAAAGAAATAGAGTTTTTCTTTAGGACATCCCTTCATATTTATGAATCCACTAAACATTTCCTTCTGTAAGTTAAATGTCTGTTATTCCTTCATTTGTTCCTTAGATAACATAATTTCAAGCTTCTTTACCATCCTGGTTCTCTTCTGTAGATGTGATTTAGAATTTTAGTGTTCCTTAACAAAATATTGCCCCCACAATTATGTGTAATACTCTAGGGTACTGTTTATTTTATTTTTTAAAAAATATTTATTTATTTATTTGGTTGCACCGGGTCTTAGTCGTGGCAGGCAGGCTCCTTAGTTGCGGAGCGCCGGCTCCTTGGTTGCAGCATGTTGTCTTCTTAATTGTGGCATGTGGGCTTCTTAGTTGTGGCATGTGAACTTCTAGTTGTGGCATGCATGTGGGATCTAGTTCCCTGACCAAGGATTGAACCCGGGCCCCCTGCATTGGGAGCATGGAGTCTTATCCACTGCACCACCAGGGAAGTCCCTAGGGTACTGTTTAGTACTCCTAATAGTGAGACTATTAACCACATTGTTCTAGAATATGTTTCTTAATGTTGCCTAAGATCGAATTACTTTTCAGTGGCAGCCTATCACACTGTTGATTGAAACTCAGACTAAATAAATGCCTATTCTGTACTTAAGTAGTTGAATATATTAAGAATTTACTTTGATAGTTGTTACATTTTATCTTAACTGAGCAAGGCTTCTGTAGAATATTATATGACCCATGGATGAGCTCCAGAGGTTTTGAGCCCATTAAATTATATATGTATGTTTGGCAAATGTACCCATGTGTATTTTTCTGTGTCCACAACTTTTATCACGTTCTCTAAGGGATTACTAATTCTTAGAGGAAAAAAAAAAAAAAAGATTTAAAATTGCTGCTAATGTCTTCGTATTGCTCTAGTCTCAAACTATTTTTTTTGAACTTAATTCTCCAATTATTGTTAGCTATCACTCACACTTTTATGTTATCTGAAGATGAAATAAATGTTTCATATGTCTTTGTCTAATTCACTGATAAAAGAATTAAATACAGAACCTTTCTAGCAATTGAAGACTAGGTGATTCAGATAAAAGCTCCCTCTCAGAGCAGACTGTCTGGAGAAAGTATAATAATAAGATATGGGAGAGGAAGGAAACCAGAATGGTGAGCCTGGCATTTGTAGCTGCATTTCTCCTGGAAGTCTCTGCAGATGGCAAAAGTATGGCTGAGAGTTAACAAGTGAAGCAGAGCTTGACCAGTAAGCATATAGTAAGGTGTTCAACATCATTCTACATGCTGTATGCTTAAGAGTTGTGTACTTTGGTGTATGTTTTACTTTAATAATCCAGAATTTCATTAGATTTTATTAGATAGAAACAGATGAAGAGACAACGTGCAGTTTAGTGGAAAATATCCAGAATAAGCATAGAGAGACAAAAGGGTAGAAAAATACAAAAGAGAACTTAAAAGAGATAAGGGCTGTGCTGGAAAGTTCTACCACAGGGGTCCCCAACCCCTGGGCTGTGGACCAGTACCAGCCCACTCCCCGTTAGGAACCAGGCCACACAGCGGGAGGTGAGCAGCGGGCAAGTGAGTGAAGCTTCACCTGCCGTTCCCCATCGCTCACATTACTGCCTGAACCATCGCTCACATTACCACCTCAACCATTCCCCCCACCCCTCACCGTCCGTGGAAAAATTGTCTTCCACAAAACCAACTGGTCCCTGGTGCCAAAAAGGTTGGGGACCGCTGTTCTACCAGATGTATAATTTTAATTCTGGTAGTAGAAATGAAAGTGGATGATGCAGAAGCAGTATTCAAAGAGATACAGGTTGAGAATTTCCAAAAATAATAAAAGACATAAAGCCACAAAGGCATAGTAAATAATTAAAAATACATCTATGCTCATCCTAGTCAAACTTTAGAAATCTAACAATAAAGAAAATCATAAAAATCACAAAAGTAGCCACACAAAAACGACTACTGCCTTCAAAGGAGCAACAGTGAGAAGTATGACTGAATTTTGAGCAGCAACATTAGAAACTAGAAGACTGGATTTAAAGGACTGAAAGAAAGTTGAGTATTCTATACATTGTGGAAAGTTTCTTCAAACATAAGGCAAAAGTCATTCGTTGAGTATTCTTTCAAATAGAGTATGTTTCCTCTCAGCAGTGTCAAAACTGCTAAGAGTTTTTAATTTTGTGCATAAGCCGTGGTAAAATTTTGACTGACATGCAGAAATGGACCATTTTCTGATCAGTGTATTCATCTGGAAATTGGCAGGTCTAAATTGAAGGAAATGTTTGCTGTGGTGCTTGAAATGTATCCAAAGTAATTAAAAATCACCTATATCATGATTAGGCTCTTTAAACTTAAAAGAAATTAATTTTTAAAACCCAGGGTAAATTTTTAAAAATCAGTGAAATTTATTTTGAAAATAATTGTTCAAGTTCAGAGGTCATGAGACTCTTTTATATTATTTAGAACACATGATTTTTTTTAATCCAAGAAAATATTTAAAAGACAATCTAATTTTATTATAGCTTTTAACTGGAGTTGAGAAACTCACTGTCTAGTTTTATTTATTTATTTTTTATTGGAGTAAACTTGCTTTACAATGTTGTGTTAGTTTCTGCTGTACAATGAAGTGAATCAGCTATATGTATCCCTATATCCCCTCCCTCTTGGGACTCCCTCCCATACCACCCCCCACCCATCTAGGTTGTCACAGAGCACCGAGCTGACCTCCCTGTGCTATACAGCAGCTTCCCACTAGCTCTCTATTTTACACATGGTAGTGTATTTATGTCAAACCTAGTCTTCCAATTCCTCCCACCCTCCCCTTCCCCCGCATGTCCAGATGTCTGTTCTCTACATCTACATCTCTATTCCTGCCCTACAAATAGGTTCATCTATGCCATTTTTCTAGATTCCACATATATGTGTTAATATACGATTTTTTTTTTCTCTTTCTGGCTTACTTCACTCTATGACAGACTCTAGGTCCGTCCACATCTCTACAAATGACCCAATTTTGTTCATTTTTATAGCTGAGTAATATTCCATTGTATATATGTACCACATCTTCTTTATCCATTCATCCATCGTTGGACATTTAGGTTGTTTCTGTGTCCTGGCTATTGTAAATAGTGCTGCAGTGAACATTGGGGTACATGTGTCCTTTTGATATACGGTTTTCTCAGGGTATATGCCCAGTAGTGGGATTGCTGGATCATATAGTAGTTCTATTTTTAGATTTTTATGGACCCTCCATACTGGTCTCCATAGTGGCTGTATCAATTTACATTCCCACCAACAGTGCAAAAGGGTTCCCTTTTCTCTACACCCTCTCCAGCATTTATTGTTTGTAGATATTTTGATGATGGCCATTCTGACTGGTGTGAGGTGATACCCCATTGTAGTTTTGATTTGCATTTCTCTAATAATTAGTGATGTTGAGCAGCTTTTCATGTGCCTCTTGGCCATCAGTATGTCTTCTTTGGTGAAATGTCTATTTAGGTCTTCTGCCCATTTTTTAATTGGGTTGTTTGTTTTTTTGATAATGAGCTCCATGAGCTATTTGTATATTTTGGAGATTAATCCTTTGTCAGTTGCTTCATTTGCAAATATCTTCTCCCATTCTGAGGGTTCTCTTTTCGTCTTGCTTATGGTTTCCTTTGCTGTGCGAAAGCTTTTAAGTTTCATTAGGTCCCATTTGTTTATTTTTGTTTTTATTGCCATTTCTCTAGGAGGTGGGTCAAAAAACATCTTGCTGTGGTTTATGTCAAACAGTGTTTTCCCCTAAGAGTTTTGTAGTGTCCGGTCTTACATTTAGGTCTTTAATCCATTTTGAGTTTGTTTTTGTCTGTGGTGTTAGGAAGTGTTCTAATTTCATTCTTTTACATGTAGCTGTCCAGTTTCCCCAGCACCACTTATTGAAGAGGCTGTCTTTTCTCCATTGTATGCTCTTGCCTCCTTTGTCATAAATTAGGTGACCATATGTGCATGGGTTTATCTCCAGGCTTTCTATCCTGTACGATTGATCTATATTTCTGTTTTTGTGCCAATACCATACTGTCTTGATTACTGTAGCTTTGTAGTATAGTTTGGAGTCAGGGAGCCTGATTCCTCCAGCTCCATTCTTCTTTCACAAGATTGCTTTGGCTATTTGGGGTCTTTTGTATTTCCATACCAATTGTAAAATTTTTTGTTTTAATTCTGTGAAGAATGCAATTGGTAGTTTGATAGGGATTGCATTGAATCTGTACATTGCTTTGAGTAGTATAGTCATTTTCACAATATTGATTCTTCCAATCCAGTAACATGGTATTTTTTTCCATCTGTTTATGTCATCTTTGATTTCTTTCATCAGTGTTTTATAATTTTCTGAGTAAAAGTATTTTGCCTCCTTAGGTAGGTTTATTCCTAGGCATTTTATTCTTTTTGTTGCAATGGTAAATTGATTGTTTCCTTAATTTCTCTTTCTGATTTTTCATTGTTAGTGTGTAGGAATGCCAGAGATTTCTCTGCATTAATTTTGTATCCTGCTCCTTTACCAAATTCATTTGATTAATTCTAGTAGTTTTCTAGTGGCATCTTTAGGATTTTCTATGTATAGTATCATGTCATCTGCAAACAATGACAGTTTTACTTCTTCTTTTCCAATTTGTATTCCTTTTATTTCTTTTTCTTCTCTGATTAGCGTGGCCAGGACTTCCAAAACTATGTTGAATAAGAGTGGCGAGAGTGGACATCCTGTCTTATTCCTGATCTTAGAGGAAGTGCTTTTAGTTTTTCACCATTGAGTATGATGTTTGCTGTGGGTTTGTCACACATGGCCTTTACTATGTTGAAGTAGGTTCCCTCTACGCCCATTTTCTGGAGAGTCTTTATCATACATTGGTGTTGAATTTTGTCAAAAGCTTTTTCTGCATCTATTGAGATGATCATATGGTTTTTATTTTTTAATTTGTTAATATGGTGTATCACATTGATTTGCATATATTGAAGAATCCTTGCATTCCTAGGATAAATCCCATTTGATCATGGTGTATGATCCTTTTAATGTGTTCTTGGATTGTTTGCTAGTATTTTGTTGAGGATTTTTGCATATATGTTCATCAGTGATATTGGTCTGTAATTTTCTTTTTCTGTAGTATCTTTGTCTGGTTTTAGTGTCATGGTGATGGTGGCTTTGTAGAAAGAATTTGGGAATGATCCTCCCTCTGCAATTTTTTTGGAAGAGTTTGAGAAGGATAGGTGTTAGCTCTTCTCTAAATGTTTGATAGAATTTGCCTGTGAAGCCATCTGGTCCTGGACTTTTGTTTGTTGGAAGATTTTTAATTACAGTTTCATTACTTGTGATAGGTCTGTTTATATTTTCTAATTCTTCCAGGTTCAATCTTGGAAAATTGTACCTTTCCAAGAATTTGTCCATTTCTTCGTGGTTGTCCATTTTATTGGCATATAGTTGTTTGTAGTAGTCTCTCAGAATCCTTTCTATTTCTGTGGTGTCAGTTGTGATTTCTCCTTTTTCATTTCTAATTTTACTGATTTGCATCCTCTCCCTTTTTTTCTTGATTAGTCTGGCTAAAGGTTTATCAATTTTGTTTATCTTCTCAAAGAACCAAATTTTAGTTTTATTGATCTTTGCTATGTTTTCTTTATTTCTATTTCATTTATTTCTGCTCTGATCTTTATGATTTCTTTCCTTCTGCTGACTTTGGGTTTTCTTTGTTCTTCTTTCTCTAGTTGCTTTAGGTGTAAGTTAGATTGTTTATTTGAGATTTTTCTTGTTTCTTGAGGTGAGATTGAATTGCTATAAACTTCCCTTTTAGAACTGCTTTTGCTGTGTCCCATAGGTTTTGGATTGCGTGTTTTCATTGTCATTTGTTTCTATCTATTTTTTTATTTCTTCTTTGATTTCTTCAGTGATCTCTTGGTTGTTTAGCAATGCACTGTTTAGCCTCCATGTATTTGTGTTTTTTACAGTTTTTTTTCCTGTAATTGATTTTCAGTCTCATAGCATTGTGGTCAGAAAAGATGCCTGATACGATTTCAATTTTCTTACATTTTCCGAGGCTTGATTTGTGACCCGAGATGTGATCTATCCTGGAGAATGTTCTGTGTGCACTTGAGAAGAAAGTGTATTCTGCCACTTTTGGGTGGAATGTCCTATAAATATCAATGAAATCTATCCGGTCTATTGTGTCATGTAAAGCTTGTGTTTCCTTATTTTCTGAGATTGGAGTGACATCTGAGAAATGGTGTAGTAGGCAGCTCCAAGTTCCTGTCCTCCCAGTCAAACTAGCAGAAACTGTCAGAATCAACTTTGTAAGAACTCTGAACAACAAAGTTTTATAGCAACCAGCTGCATGCTCAAACAAGAAAAAGGCAACTTAGCAATGGAAGCAAAGTCTGTAGTGTTTTTACTTTTCCTTGCTCCATCCCCTCCCAGCTCTGAGGCAGTCTTGAGGACAGCAGCCCATAGAGTACCAGGCCCTGGTTCTGGAGGAAGAAGAGCAGATCTTATTTGCAAATTATTGTGTGTGTATATTCTAACCTACCTGGGAGCTACCTGAAGGACTGACACAATGTGCTTATCTGTGTTTCTCCTAATTCAGAACTCAGGCCAGAAAAGCAAATTGTATCTCTGGTTAAGATTTAATTTCCATAATATATAAAGGATGCCTACAGTTCAACAACAAAAGACAAACAACCCAATTCAAAAATGGGCCTGGTACTTAAAGATTTCTCCAAAGCAGACAGACAGTAGGCAATAGCACATGAAAAAGTACTCAACATTTGTTATTCGGGAAATGCAAATCAAAACCACAAGGAGATACCATTTCACACCTGGTAGGATAGCTGTAATAAAAACAATGGAAAATAAGTGTTGGTGAAGATGTGGACAAATTGGAAACCTCAGACATTGTTGGTAGGAATGTAAGATGGTGCACTGTGGAAGACAGTTTGGCAGTTCCTCAAAAAGTTAAACATAGAATTACCATATGGTCCAGCAATTCCACCCTTAGGTGTACACTCAAAAGAATTGAAGAATTGAAAACAGGGACTCAGTCAGATACTTGTACACCAATGTTCAATGCAACATTATTCACAGTAGCCAAAAGGTAGAAGCCACCTAAGTGTCTATAGACAGATGAGTAGATAAACAAATTGTGGTATATACATACAATGAAATATTATTCAGGTATAAAAGGGAATGAAGCTCTCATACATGCTGCAATATGGTTGAACCTTGAAAAGCATTATCCTAAGTGAAGTAAGCCAGAAACAAAAGGATAAAGACTGTATAATTCCACTTACATGAAATATCTAAGGACAGATTTGCAGAGACAAAAAGTAAATTAGCAGGGAAGGGAGGAATGGGGAGTTATTGCTTACATGGGTACAGCATTTCTTTTTGGAAAAAAAGTTTGGAAATAGTGTTGATAGTTGCTGAGCATTATGAATGTAATTAACACCACTGAATTGTACACTTAAAAATGGTTAAAATGACAAGTTTTTTTAATATATATTTTACCACAAGAAAAAAATTCTAGGATTAAAAAAAAACCCAAACTTGTCCCCATAAGTAGCTAAAACTATTCCTTGAGGATAGCTTATAATAATATAAGCTAAAATAATCTAAATAATATATAATCTAAAATGACGATTAGAAAAGACTCCATCTGGAATTATTTGAAAACGAAGAGAAAATTCCCATCTGGAGTGATTAAAAAATAATGTAGGATAAAGATAAGGGCAGAAATGAGCAATTTAGAATGTAGACATAAAGTAGAATAAACAAAGCCAAAAATTGTGCCTTTAAAAAGGCCAATAAAATTGACAGTCCCTGGCAGGAGTATATAACTGTAAAAGAGAATGCACAAATAACCAATTCTAGGAATGGATAGTGCGATATAACTATAGATCGTACAAATGGGAGATAACTGTAGATCATAGCAGGATATTGTGAACAACTTTATGCAAATTTGAAAATTTAGGTAAATTACTAAATAGCACATTTACCAAACTGAGTAGCAGTAGTAGAAAGGGAAACTGGCTCTGCAGTGCCAGTTTTGTCATAAAATAAGTGTGCATATGTGCATGCATCTGTTTTTGCATTTTTCTATCCCATCCTTCCTCAACTGGGGTTCCATAAGAGAACGAAGTGTCACAGAAAGTTGAGTGATTGTATTTTTAATTTTCTCAAAGACAGTATATAGCTGGTATTACTTTAGATCCAGAGGAACTAAGTTAATTCACGCACATAATAGTTGCTTAAGGGCATTAGGGCTTAAAACTTGTAGTTGAGAAGAGCTGCTCTAGTCTATTCCATTGATCCATTTGTTCATCCTGTGCTAAAACCACACTATCTTAAATATTGTGGCTTTATAATAAGTATTCATATCCTGAAGAAGTCTCCAATTTTGGTCTTCTTAAAGATTGTTTTAGCCATTCCTACTCTGCATTTCCATATACATTTTAGAATCACTGCAGGGCATTCAGAAATAGACATTTAAAAAAATGATACGGGCTTCCTTGGTGGCGCAGTGGTTGAGAATCTGCCTGCTAATGCAGGGGACACGGGTTCGAGCCCTGGTCTGGGAAGATCCCACATGCCGCAGAGCAACTAGGCCCGTGAGCCACAACTACTGAGCCTGCGCGTCTGGAGCCTGTGCTCCGCAACAAGAGAGGCCACGATAGTGAGAGACCCGCGCACTGCGATGAAGAGTGGCCCCCACTTGCCACAGCTAGAGAAAGCCCTCGCACAGAAACGAAGACCCAACACAGCCAAATAAATAAATAAATAAATAATAATTAAAGGTGCTAATAATTTAAAAAAAAATGATACTGTATCAATTAGATATCCATATGGAAGAAAATGAACTTGATTTCTACCTCACACCACACATAAAAATCAACTCCTGGAGGATTATAGTCTAAAAGTTAATGGTGAAATAACAAAGCTTTGAGAGACTAATACAAGAAAATATATTTATGTCTGTGGGGTGGGCAACATTTCTTAAAACATGACACAAAAGTCACTGACAATGAAGGAAAAGATTGGTGGATTAGAATACTCTTTATCTGAAGAAACCACTGTGAGAGTAACTGCAGACTGGAAGGAGGTATTTGCAATGCATATATAACCAACAAGAGACTTGTATCCGGAATATATAAATAACCTTTGGGCTTCCCTGGTGGTACAGTGGTTGGGAATCCGCCTGCAAATGCAGGGGACATGGGTCTGAGCCCTGGTCCAGGAAGATCCCACATGCTGTGGAGCAGCTAAGCCTGTGCGCCACAACTACTGAGCCTGTGCTCTAGAGCCCGCGAGCCACAGCTACTAAGCCCGCGTGCACAACTACTGAAGCCTGTGTGCACAACTACTGAAGCCTGCACGCCGTGAGCCTATGCTCCACAACAAGAGAAGCCACCGCAATAAGAAGCCCGTGCACTGTAATGAAGAGTAGCCCCCGCTTGCTGCAACTAGAGAAAGCTGGCACGCAGCAACGAAGACCCAATGCAGCCAAAAATAATAAATAAATTAATTAATTAAAAAAAAGAACTTTTATGCAACAATAAGTAGACAAACCAGTATAAAAATGAAAAAAAAATTTAAAAATATTGAACAAGAACTTCACAGAAGTTATACAAATGAGTCAACATATGAAGAGGTCTCAGTTCCATTAGTAGTTGGGAAACATAAATTAAAACCCCAGTGATAATTTACATCCCCCAAAAGAATGGTTAAAATCTATGACAAGACGAAAGTGTTGCTGCGGGTGTGGAGTGGTGCGAGTGCTTAGACACTGTTTATGAGAGTGTAAATCTGACAAAGCTTTGGAAAACTGCCATTATCTACTCAATTTGAACACAGCCTACCCTGTGACTCAGAAATTTCACTTCTAGGTGTATATCCAATGGGTATGGGTGCCCTTGTCCTTCAAATGAAGGTCGTTTATTTGAATGTTGGTTGTTTGCAATTTAATGCACATTTTTTTGTAGAGACAATATTATAAATTGATTGGGTTTGTATATTGGTGCATAATCATTAGTACCCAACTCTAACAAAAATCTTTGTAAATGTATCTCAAACTCTTAGTGGAATAAAATATGTAGACTAACCTAGAAACTTGATCCTCGTTTCTAACACTATTTTTATGTAAGAAGGTAATCCTGGGTCGTACACATTTGCGCTTACAATGGTAAGGGCAAGAAGGACCCACACCATAATACCAGGAATATCTCTCTTCCCTTACCCCTTATGACTGTTTCTTTGTAGGTAGGGGGTACTTGTAAGTTGAGTTTATAGGTAGGTGAGTGCCTCTTTGTTCCAGTAAGAATTAACATGTACATCTTGGTGACATCTCAGGGCCCTTCCAACTCAGAATTCTCATATTCTGTCATATTCAGAATTATGACTGGCACAGTAAAATAAAGATTTTTGTATGGCATATTGTTTTCATTAAATTTAGGAGAATGATAGATTAAAAAGTAATTCAGAGATTATCTGAGGCCAATCCCCATTTTTTTTTTAACAGATAAGTAAACAAGCCCAGAGAAGTGGCGTAAACTTGCCCATGATACTCCCTCTTCATCATCATCAAAAAATAGTTACCATATGTAGTAGTGTGTCTACTGTTATACATGTTAACTTATTTAATTGTCAAAACTACCCCTTTTACAGATAGCAAAACCAAGGTACAAAATTTAAGTAACTTGTATAGGTTTAAACCTCTCCACTATAGTTATTCTTTTAGCCTAATAATACTGGTAACTGGACAGAAATTTTAACCTATATTGATATAGCGCCTTTTCTGAGCCAGGCACTGGCAGAAGGATTTTTAGTGATGATTATTGAAAATAAAAGGGTTGTTTTGTCTAGAAAAATTAATTACAATGTCTCTTTTCACATGCATTCTGATTTTTCTTGGGATGAATGGACAAAGGGGTATTTTTTCAAAATATTTTAAAAATAATGTAAATATCTTTTATACATTTAGAAAAAATTCATTTAAATTGCAGATACATATTATTTTTAAAATAGTAAGAGATATATGGTCCTCAAATTTAAATTTCTGTCTTTTTTCAAACAGTATTGAGCTCAGAGAATTGGAGAAGAAATTAAGAGCAGCTTACATGAGTAAAGAAAGAGCAGCTCAGATTGCTGAAAAGGATGCCGTTAAATATGAGCAAATGGTAATCATGTTTCTGGTCATTATGTTTTCTATATTTTTAGCTTCATTTAGAAAACCAAAAATAGACCAATTTTTGGAAAATTGTTACATTCTATAAAGAATTTACACTGTTAGATTTCTCAAATACTTTTATACTTTTCAGATCCTTAAGGTGTAAGAAATTATGGATATTGAGCTTTGTGTAATTTAATATTAGAACCTTTCAGAGACACAAGGAATTAGGTTGCTGCTTAGAATGAACAGCTATATTCAGTAACTCCCAGCATTCTTAATGGTCTCTAACTGATTATTCTTTGACAAACCAATACAAGTTGTTAGCATAATCAGTGTATTTTAGAATGTTACTAAATTTTTAATTTTTAAAATGTTTTAAAAAATAAACTATAAGTAGGAAAGTTTTCTGTTTCATAAACAGCAATCTTTTCTTCTCATGTTTTCCTCTATTTTTATCCTCTTTTATTACTCCTGACCTACTGCGCATTACTGGTAATAGTTACTCTTGGGCAAAGGAGTTTCAGACACACGCAGCAGTAGTGTTACACTGTATAATATAAAATAGGGTTTATTAACACTTAAAAGCAGGGTGTACGTCATCACTTGAACTCTTGTTGTCACTCATAAAGGCTAGACATAGATGAAAAGGTCTGATTGCAGTATTACACAGTCTTTTAAGTTCCCTTCTCTCATTTCTCTATTTGTAGAGCATTTTGATAGCAGAGTTCCCTCTCTCCTAGATCCCTTTCAAAGATGTTATACAGCTATTAAAGAGAAAGAGGTAAAGGGAAATAGTTGGCTTTTAAAGTTGGCCAGAATATATTTATATGTTAAAAGGAAAAAAAGCAAGTTGCAAAAAAAATTGGAGAATAATACATTTCACAGTCCATTTTCATTTTTAAAAATTTGTACATGTATGTATGTGTATATCAACACCTGTATGTGCATTATACACACACACACATGTGTTCTGTATATCAACACACATGTTCACACACACATAGAATTAGAGGGGTGATATCAAAATACTTGACCAGTGCAGTGTTATATAGGCATCAAATAAGAACAGATGCTGGCTGTAGTGAAATGTGTGTGTGCATGTGTGTTAGTATAGAAAAAGTCTGGAGGTTTGTACAGTATGCTGTTAACAATGATAGCCTTTGGTGTGGCAGGTGATAGGAGAGGGTAAGGAGACTTCACTTCATGAGCCATATTCTACCCTTTAAAAAGTAAAGTAGAACATAAACAATGTACTATTTGACCAGTAGATTGCAGTTTTAATTATTTTGATAATTGAGATTATTCAAGGCAGTTGTAGATATTTATTCTGGCTGTTGAAAGAATTGCTGTTATTTTCTAAATAAAATTGATCCACAAAAATTAAAGTCAAATACTCCTAGGACTTGACTAGGTGTCAGGATATTTAGGTGCTAGTTTTGGCTCTCTCTCTCAGCCTTAGTTTTCTTATCTGTGAAATGAGAACATTGTACTTCTATAAGTGTGTGATAATTTGTACATACATGTTTTTGTCATGTCATATTTTTTCTATAGAGCCTAGTGCAACATGTGCTAAGAAAAGAGAAGGAAAGAAAGAATTTTGGTCAAGTCATATTAACAGTGTATATGTTAAAGGCATCAATTAGATCAGGAATGGCATTAGCATTCATATTTTAATCTGTTTCTTCTTTTATGTTTGGTGCTGCTAACCATTCTAGCATTTGGGATGTGATCATAATGGTAAAGGATGATTTTTTAAAGTGCCCTAATATATTTACTTTAAAACATTTTGTTAAATGATTTCAAAATGCTCAAAACAAGTAAGGAGTTTAACCCATTCAAGAAGCAGGAATGTGTCTAACTCAGAAGGAATGGTCTTGAATGAGTGAATTAAAGCCTAAGAAAACAGGTACAGTGACATATGTGACCCTTTTATTAAATTAAAGTGATTACCAGGGGCCTTTAATAAATGAGAAAGAGGAGACTTCAAAGGCCAGTGGCAGGAAAGAAAATTTAGGCTGAGAGAAACTTAAGAGCTGCTCAGAGCTATTTAATAGCAGACCTGTATAAAAAAGATAGTACCATCCTTACTCTAAATAGCAGCCAATACCCAGTGGAGCTAAAATTTGTGAAAATTGCCTACCTCAACTTTTAAATAGATGAAAAAGATGACTACTGCTTTGGCAGTTAACATAGTTGTTAACAAAGCACTTCTAATTTTACTTACTGTTTTTCAAATGTGGAGTTATTCTCCTTATTGCCCTAAGAGAGCTACTTGAAGGAATAGGAAAGCTTCTTTAGGGTTTAACTCATCATTCAAACCCTTCAGGTGACAGTGACTTACCTTTGCTTTTTACCTACACAGTTACATAATATTTTATATGACAGGCTTTATAGTATTCAATTCCATCTGCTAAAAGTATTCTATCCTATTGTGCTCAGATTTGAAAGTGGAAAGATGAATTTTGTTTTAATAACAGAAACGTGATGCTGAAATAGCCAAAACTATGATGGAAGAACACGAGAGATTAATAAAGGAAGAGAATGCTGCAGAGGAAAAACAAAACAAAGTAAAAGCACAGTACAATCGTGACTTAGAGAAACAACTTGAAGAACAAGGAAAGAAGAAGCAGGAAGCTTATGAGCAACTGCTGAAAGAGAAACTCATGATTGATGAAATTGTTAGGAAAATCTATGAAGAAGATCAGTTGTAAGTTTATCCCAACTTTCTTACATGCCTAAACATTTACACTAGATTTATCTCAGGCTTGTCATGAAGAGTAAATCACCTAAACAGTGCCTAATACTTGGTAAGTCCCAGTAAATGTTATCACATAAACTGAGACCAAGTCTTCTCTTTTTTTTTTTTTTAATAAATTTCTTTCTTTCTTTCTTTCTTTATGGCTGCATCGGGTCTTTGTTGCTGTGTGCCGGCTTCTTCTAGTTGTGGCGAGCCGGGGCTACTCTTTGTTGTGGTGCGCGGGATTCTCATTGCAGTGGCTTCTCTTGTTGCGGAGCACAGGCTCTAGGTGTGCGGGCTTTAGTAGTTGTGGCTCGCGGGCTCTAGAGCGCAGGCTCAGTAGTTGTGGCACATGGGTCTAGTTGCTCCGTGACATGTGCAGTCTTCCTGGACCAGGGCTCAAACACGTGTCCCCCGCATTGGCAGGCGGACCTCAACCACTGCACCACCAGGGAAGCCCCCAAGTCTTACTTATCTTTGTTAGCATGATAATTAATTGTCTGATAGTTAAGAAATACTTATTAAGTGACAATGGCTAAACCTTTGTTTTTCTTAAGTAAGCCCATATCAAGAGAACTTGTTTTCTGTTCAGTTTCCCTGGTAGACAGCTAAAGTGTAGAGTGCTGTGAAACATATATAAACAGGTTGTGGCCTTTCTGAAGTGAGATGCATAAAACATCATCATAGGTTAGAGAAGAGGCATAGTAGTAGTTTACTCAGAGAAAATTCATACCTGTTATTATATTTAGTGGCACATAGTAAACACTCAAAATGTTTGTTGCATGAAAGGATGAAAAAATTGTAAATAGGGAAGCCATTTTTCTCCACATCATTATCAACTGAAGGAAATGATACTTATATTTTTTGATATTTTATTATTATTTCTGTTACTATACAACTGCATTCACTATTGATTTTTAGGGAAAGACAACAAAAGTTAGAAAAAGTGAATACAATTCGAAGGTATATAGAAGAGTTTAAGAAAGAGCAGGCTCTCTGGAGAAAAAAGAAACATGAGGAAATGGAAGAAGAAAACAGAAAAATCATAGAGTTTGCCAAGATGCAGCAACAAAGGGAAGAAGATCGGATGGCAAAAGTTCAAGAAAGTGAAGAAAAAAGGCTACAGCTTCAGAATATGGTATTAAAATAACAATTTCTTTAACACTGGAGAAATTCTGAAATATTTGTCATAGAATTTGATTCCTTTACATGTTTGTGTGTTTTTTAAAAATTTAATAGCTGACTCAGAGATTGGAAGAAATGCTGCGGCAACGTGAAGATTTAGAACAAGTGCAACAGGAATTATACCAGGAAGAACAAGCAGAAATACATAAGAAGAAACTAAAAGTAAGTTTTGGAAATTGAAGGAATGATTAACATAGAGAAGAGTATCATTTTGAGATGAAGCAGTAGAAAGATAATAGATTTAAACCTAACCATATTGATAATTACATTATATGTAAATGGTATAAACACTACAGTTAAAAGAGATTTTCAGGCTGGGTAAAAAAGCTAGACCCAGGTAGCAGTTCACAAACTGCATCAAAAGCATGATGCAACTATGTTATCTACAAAGGAACATAATTTAAATATGAAGACACATATGGTTTAAAAGCAAAAGGATGGAGAAAGATATACCATACCAACACCAACCAAGAGCGTGTTAGAGTAGAAATCATGATGAATAGGCTAAATTAATCTAGAGGATGTAATAGCCCTAAAGGTGTATGAACCTAAGTAAAACTTCAAAATACATGTAGCAAAACTGGAAAAACTGAAAGGAGAAATAAATCCATAATTATATTTGAATGTTTTAATACTCCTTCTCGTTAATATATAAAATAAGTAATCAGAAAACCATGGAATATAGTGTTGAACAATAATATCAACAAATCAAGAAGATTTTTCAATTTTCTAATTGGGTGTTTTTTGTTCATTTATTGTAGAATTTTAAGAGTTCTTTATGTATTCTAGGCACTAGTCCTTTGTCAGGTGTGTGGTTTACAAATATTTTCACTCAGTCTATAGCTTGTCTTTTCATCCTCTTAACAAAGCCGTTTTCCAAGGAAATGTTTTCAATTTCTGTGAAGTCCAATTTATCAGTTTCTGTTTTTACGGATCATACTTTAGTATCAATTCTAGGAAGTCTTTGCCTACATCCTGATGAATTTCCCCTTTTTTTTCCTAAAAGGTTTCATTTTCAGTTAATTTTTGTTTATAAGGTATGAGACTTAGGTCAGGTTTCATTTTGCTTCTCTGTGTCCAGTTGTTCCACACTATTTGTTGAAAAGGTTTTCTCTCTTACATTGAGTTGCTTTTGCACCTTTGTTTAAAACAGTTGAGCATATTTGTGTGTATATTCCTGGGATCTCTATTTTCTCTGTTGATCTATGTGTCTATCCCTTCAGCAGTACCACACAGTTTTGATTACTGTAGCTATATAGTTGAAGTCTTCAAAATTGTTTCAGCTATTCTAATTCCTTTGCCTTTCCATATAAAGTTTAGAATAATCTTGTCTGTATCTACAGTAGTCATTGGGGAATTTGATAGGAATTACATTAAGTCTGAATATCAATTTGGGGAAAATTGACATATTCATTACATTGAGTCTTCCACTCCATGAACATGGAATGACTCTCCATTTACAGTGGCCCCTTGAACAACACAGGTTTGAATTGTGTGAGTCCACTTATATGCAGATATTTTTCAGTAGTAAATACTTCTATTTACACAGTCCATGGTTGGTTGATTCCACAGATATAGAGCAACTGTGGATACGAAGAGCTGACTAAATTTTGTGGATTAACCCCCCGTGTTGTTCAAGAGTCAAGTCTATTGAGATCATCTTTGAATTTTTTCATCAGTGTTTTATAGTTTTCAGCTTACAAATCCTGTACATGTTTTGTTAGATTTACACCTAAGTATTTCAGTTTTTTGAGTGATTGTAAATGGAATTTAAGTTTTAATTTCATTGTCCACATACTCATTGCTAGTGAATTGACTTTTTTAATGTTTATCTTGCGTCTCATGACCTTGCTGAATTCACTTAGTAGCTGTAGGAGTTGGTTGGTTTGTTTTTCCATACATAGTCATGTCTTCTGCAAACAGGGGCAGTTTTATTTCTTGCTTTCTTATCTATATACCTTTTATTTACTTTTTTTGCCTTATTGTACTGGCTAAAACTCAGCACTGGCTAGCACTATGTTGAATAAAAGTGATGAGAGTAGACATCACCTTTCTTTGTTATCTATCAGGGGAAAAGCATTCTGTTAATTGTAGTTTTTTTTGTAGATGCTCTTTATAAAGTTGAGGACTTTTTCTCCTATCACTGTTTTTCTGAAGATTTTTGTCATGAAGGGTGTTGAGTTTTGTCAAATGCTTTTTCTACATCTATTGATATGACCATGTACTTTTTCTTCTTTAGCCTGGTTGATTGCAGTGATTGATTTTGGGGGTTACTGAACAACCTTGCATCACTGGAATAAATCTCACTTGGTCATGGTGTATACTTCTTATAATATATGACTGGATTTTAGTTTTCTAATAATGTGTTAAGGATTTTTGCATCCATATTCATGAGGAATATTGGTTTTTAGTTTTCATTTTTTATACTGGTGTCAGGGTAATACTGTCTTCATAAAATGAATGGAGAAGTATTTCCTTCTATTTTCTAGAAGAGATTGTTTAGAAGTGGTGTTAATTCTTTAAACATTTGGTAGAATTTTCCAGTGAAACTATCTAGGCTAGGAGTTTTATTTTTTGAGAGTTTTAAAATATTAATTCAATATTTTATTGTATATTTATTTATTTTAAAGTTTTTATTTTATATTGGAGTATAGTGGATTTATAATATTGTGTTACTTTCAGGTGTACAGCAAAGTGATTCAGTTATACATATACATATATCCATTCTTTTCCTGATTCTTTTACCATATAGGTTATTACAGAATATTGAGGAGAGTTCCCTGTGCTATACAGTAGGTCCTTGTTGATTATCTATTTTATATATAGTGGTGTGTGTATGTTAATCCCAAATGCCTAATTTATCCCTCCCCCCCACCTTTCCCCTTTGGTAACCATAGATTTGTTTTCGAAGGCTGTTGAGTCTCTGTTTTGTAAATAAGTTCATTTGTATTGTTCTTTAGATTCCACATATAAGTGATATCATATGATATTTATCTTTCTCTGTCTGACTTACTTCATTTAGTATGATAATATCTAGGTCCATCCATGTTGCTGCAAATGGCATTATTTCATTCTTTTTTATGGCTGAGTAATATTCCATTGTATATATGTACCACATCTTCTTTATCCATTCCTCTGTTGATGGACATTTAGGTTGCTTCCATGTTTTGGCTACTGTAAATAGTGCTGTAATGAACATTGGGCTGCATGTATCTTTTCGAATTATGATTTTCTCTGGATATATGCCCAGGAGTGGGATTGCTGAGTCAAATGTCAGTTCTATTTTTAGTTTTTTAGAGAACCTCCATACTGTTCTCCATAGTGGTTGTACCAATTTACATTCCCACCAACAGTGTAGGAGGGTTCCCTTTTCTCCACACCCACTTCGGCATTTATTGTAGACTTTTTGATGATGGCCCTTCTGACCGATGTGGTGTGATACCTCATTGTAGTTTTAGTGATGTTGAGCATGTTTTTGTGTGCTTTTTGGCCGTCTGTATGTCTTCTTTGGAGAAATGTCTCTTTAGATCTTCTGCCAAGTTTTTGATTGGGTTGTTTGTTTTTTTTGATATTGAACTGTATGAGCTGTTTGTATTCTTTAGAGAGTAAGCCCTTGTCAGTTGCATTGTTTCCAAATATATTCTCCCATTCTGTGGGTTGTCTTTTCATTTTGTTTATGGCTTCCTTTGCTGTTCAAAAGCTTTTAAGTTTCATTAGGCCTCATTTGTTTATTTTTGTTTTCATTTCCATTACTCTAAGAGGTGGATCAAAAAAGATATTGCTACGATTTATGTCAAAGAGTGTTCTGCCTATGTTTTCCTTTTAAGAGTTTTATAGTATCTGGTCTTACATTTAGGTCTTTAATCCATTTTGAGTTTATTTTTGTGTATGGTATTAGAGAATGTTCTAATTTCATTCTTTTACTTGTAGCTGTCCAGTTTTCCCACCACCACTTATTGAAGAGACTGTCTTTTCTCCATTGTATATTCTTGCCTCCTTTGTCATAGATTAATTGGCCATAGGTGCATGGGTTTATTTCTGGGCTTTCTATCCTATTCCATTGATCTATATTTCTGTTTTTGTGCAAGTACCATACTGGTTTTTTTTTGTTTGTTTTTTTATTTTTGGCTGCATTAGGTCTTCATTGCTGCACGTGAGCTTTCTCTAGTTGCGGTGAGCAGGGGCTACTCTTCGTTGTGGTGCGTGGGCTTCTCACTGCGGTGGCTTCTCTAGTTGCAGAGCATGGGCTCTAGGCATGCGGGCTTCAGTAGTTGTGGCACATGCACTCTAGAGTGCAGGCTCAGTGGTTGTGGTGCATGGACTTAGTTGCTCATGGCATGTGGGATCTTCCCAGACCAGGGCTCGAATCTGTGTCCCCTGCATTGGCAGGCAGATTCTTAACCACTGCGCCACCAGGGAAGCCCTACCATACTGTTTTCATGACTGAGGCTTTATAGTATAATCTGAAGTCAGGGAGCATGATTCCTCCAGCTCTGTTTTTCTTTCTCAGGATTGCTTTGGCTATTTGGGGTCTTTTGTGTTTCCATACAAATTGTGAAATTTTTTGTTCTATGAAAAATGCCATTGGTAATTTGACAGGGATTGCATTGAATCTGTAGGTTGCCTTTGGTAGTATAATCATTTTAACAATATTGATTCTTCCAATCCAAGAGCATGGTATAATCTGTCCATCTGTTTGTGTCATCTTTGATTTCTTTCATCAGTACCTTATACTCTTCAGAGTAAAGCTCTTTTGCCTCCTTAGGTGGGTTTATTCCTAGGTATTTTATTCTTTTTGATGCAATGGTAAATGGAATAGTTTTCTTAATTTCTCTATCTGATCTTTCATTGTTATTGTATAGAAATGCAAGAGAGTTCTGTGTGTTAACTTTGTATCCTGCAACTTTACCGAATTCATTGTTGAGCTCTAGTAGTTTTCTGGTAGCATCTTTAGGATTTTCTATGTATAGTATCATGTCATCTGCAGACAGTGACAGTTTTACTTCATCTTTTCCAATTTGGATTTCTTCTATTTCTTTTTCTTCTCTGATTGCATGTTAGTACTTCCAAAAATACATTGAATTATAGTGACGAGAGTGCACATCCTTGTCTTGTTCCTGATCTTAGAGAAAATGCTTTCAGCTTTTCACCGTTGAGAAGGATGTTTGCTGTGGGTTTGTCACATATGGCCTTTATTATGTTGAGGTATGTTCCCTCTATTCCCACTTTCTGAAGAGTTTTTATCATGAAAGGGTTTTGAATATTTTCAAAAGCTTTTTCTGCAACTATTGAGATGGTCATATGGTTTTTATTCTTCAATTTGTTAATGTGGTGTATCACACTGATTGATTTGTGGATATTGAAAAATCCTTGCATCTCTGGGATAAATCCCACTGGATCATGGTGTATGATCCTTTTAATGTATTGTTGGATTTAGCTTGCTAGTATTTTGTTGAGGATGTTTGCATCTGTGTTCATCAGAGATACTGGACTGTGATTTTCTTTTTTGTGGTATCTTTCTCTGGTTTTGGTATCAGGGTGATGGTGGCCTCATAGAATGAGTTTGGGAGTGTTTCCTTCCTCTGCAATTTTTGGAAGAGTTTCAGAAGGATAGGTGTTATCTCTTCTCTAAATGTTTGCTGGAATTCACCTGTGTTTGCTAGAGTTCTGGTCCTGGGATTTTGTTTGTTGGAAGATTTTTAATCGCAGTTTCAATTTCAGTACTTGTGATAGGTCTGTTCGTATTGGGTTGACCAAAAGGTTCGTTTGGGTTTTTCCGTGAAATGTTACAGGAAAATCTGAACGAACTTTTTGGCCAACCTGATATTTTCTATTTCTTCCTGTTTCAGTCTTGGAAAATTGTACATTTCTAAGAATTTGTCCATTTTTTCTAGGTTGTCCATTTTATTGGTGTATAGTTGCTTGTAGTAGTCTCTTATAATCCTTTGTATTTCTGTGGTGTCCATTGTAACTTTTCCGTTTTCATTTCTAATTTTATTGATTTGAGCCCTCTCCCTTTTTTTCTTGATGAGTCTGGCTAAAGGTTTATCAATTTTGTTTATCTTTTCAAAGAACCAGCTTTTAGTTTCATTGACCTTTTCTATTGTTTCCTTCATCCCTGTTTCATTTATTTCTGTTCTGATGTTTATTTCTTTCCTTCTACTAACTTTGGGTGTTGTCTGTTCTTTCTCTAGTTGCTTTAGGTGTAATGGTAGGTGGTTTATTTGGGATTTTTCTTGTTTCCTGAGGTAAGATTGTGTTGCTGTAAACTTCCTTCTTAGAACTGCTTTTGCTGCATCCCATAGGTTTTGGATCATTGAGGTTTCATTTTCATTTGTTTCTAGGTATGTTTTGATTTCCTCTTTGATTTCTTCAGTGATCCATCAGTTGTTCAGTAATACATAGTTTAGCCTCCGTATGTTTGTGTTTTTTACAGTTTTTTTCTTGTAGTTGATTTCTTTTTTTATTTATAAATTTTAAAATTTATTTTTGGCTGCATTGGGTCTTCGTTGCTAAGCACGGTCTTTCTGTAGTTGTGGCAAGCAGGGGTTACTATTCGATGTGGTACACAGGCTTCTCATTGCAGTGGCTTCTCTTTGTTGTGGAGCATGGACTCTAGAGTGCAGGCTCAGTATTTGTGGCACATGGGCTTAGTTGCTCCACGGCATGTGGGATCTTCCCAGACCAGGGCTCTAACCCGTGTCCCCTGCATTGTCAGGTGGATTCTTAACCAATGCGCCACCAGGGAAGTCCTTGTAGTTGATTTCTAATCTGATAGCACTGTGGTCAGAAAAGATGCTTGATAATGATTTCAATTTACTTAAATTGACTGAGGCTTCCTTTGTGGCTTAGCTTGTGATCTATCCTGGAGAATGTTCCATGTACACTTGTCCCTCCTCCCAATGCCAGACCCTCAGGCTGGGGAGCCTGACGTGGGGCTCAGAACTCTCACTCCTGTGGGAGAACCTCTGCGATATAATTATTTTCCAGTTTGCATGTCACCCACCTGGCAGGTATGGGATTCGATTATATCGTGAAAGCACTCTCTGTACCATCTAGTTGTGGCAGCTTCTTTGTCTTTAGATGTAGAACATCTTATATGGTAAGTTCCAGTCTTTTTTGTCGATGGTTGTTCAGCAGTTAGTTGTGATTTTGGTATTTTCGTGAGAGGAGGTGAGCTCAAGTCCTTCTACCCCACCATCTTGTCTCATCCTGTCAATATTCTTATTAGTTACTGAATAGAGTTATTCAAATTATCTTATTTCATATTTGGTGAGTTTTGGTGACTTGTGTTTTTCAAAGAAGTGATCCATTTTGTCTAAATTGTCAAACTTAGGTGTGTAGAATAGTTTGTACTGTTATCCTTTTAATGTCTGCAGAGTCTCTAGTGTTTCATTTCTGGCACTGATAGTTTGTTTCTTCATTTATTTGGTCACTCTTACATTAGGATTTAATTTTATCTGATTTTTCTTTGAATTTCAGCTTTCTTGAGGTATAATTGCCACATAAAATTGTAAGATATTTAAAGTGTACACTGTGGTGATTTGATAAACATTTACATTGTAAAAAGATTCTCCCATCTAGTTAATTACACATCTATCACTTAACAGATTTGTTTTTTTATATGTGAGAATATTTTAAGTTCTACTCTTTGGAAATTTCATATATACAATAAAGTGTTATCAACTATAGTCACCATGTTTTACATTAGATCCTCAGACCTTATTTGTTTTAGAGCCAGAAATTTGTACTGTTTTACCAATCTCTTCCTATTTCCCCCACCTGCCAGCCTCTGGCAACCACTTTTCAACTTTCTGTTTCAATGAGTTTGACATTTTTTTTTTCTTTTTCGATTCCACACATAAGTGTTACCATGCAATATTTGTCTTTCTTTGTCCAGCTCATTTCACTTAGCATAAAGCCCTCAGGGCCCATCCATGTTGTCAAAAATAGCAGGATTTCATTCTTTTTTATCACTGAATAATATTCCATTTTATATAGATATACCACATTTTTTTATCCATTCATATGTTGATGGACAATTAGGTTGTTTCCACATTTTTGCTATTGTAATACTGCAATGAACATGGGAGTGCATATACCTTGTTAAGATCCTGTTTTCATTTCCTTTGGATATATACCTGGAAGTGGGATTGCTGGATCGCGTGATAGTTCTATCTTTAATTTTTTGAGGAACCTCTATACTGGCTACCAATTTACATTTCCACCCACAGTGATAAGGGTTCCCTTTTTTCCACATACGCACCCAACTCATATTATCTCTTGGGTTTTTTTTTTTTTTTTTTTGATGATAGCCATTCTAACAGGTATCTCATTGTGATCTTGATTTGCATTTCCCTGATGTTTAGTGATGTTGAGTACCTTTTCATGTACCTGTTGGCCATTTGTATATCTTCTTTGGAAAAAAAATCTGTTCAGATACTCTGCCCATTTTTTAATTGGGTTTTTTTGTTCTTTTCTGTTAAATTTTATGTCTTCTTTATGTATTTTGGACATTAACTCCTATCAGATAAAGGATTTGCAAATGTTTTCTCCCATTCCATAGGTTGCCTTTTCATTTTGTTGATGATTTCCTTGGCTGTGCAGAAGCTTTTTAGTTTGATGTAATCCCACTTGTTTATTTTGCTTTTGGTGTCAAATCCAAAAAATTATTGCCAAGACTGATATAGAGGAACTTACCCCCCTGTGTTTTCTTCTAGGAGTTTCATGGTTTCAATTTCATTGATATTTTAAAGAGAGCCAGCCTTTTGCCTAATTGATATTGTCTATTGGTTTTCTATTTTCAATTCCGTTGATTTCTGCTCTTCATTTACTTCCTTCTGCTTCCTTTTTATGGGTTCCTGAGGTGTAGTAGCTTAGATTATTATTATTTTTAAAATTCTTTTTCAGACTCTTTTTCCTTATAGGTTATTACAAGATATTGAGAATAGTTTCCTGTGCTAAACAGTAGGTCCTTGTTGGTTAGGATGTAGTTTTTTTGTTTTGTTTTGTTTTTAGCTTAGATTATTGATGTGAGACATTTCCTACATGCATGCCCTTAATGCTATAAATGCATTTTACTAAATGTATGCATTTGGTGCTATAAATTTCTCTCAAAACTGTTTCAGTTGCATCTTACAAGTTTTGATGTCTTGTTTTCATTTTCATTAACTCTGATGTATTTATTTTCTTGAGACTTCCTCTTTAACCAATGGATTACTTAAAAGTGTATTACTTAGTGCCCAAATGTCCAGAAATTTTTGTGTTTTTTTAAAATTATTGATTTTTAGTTTGATTCCATTGTGATCAGAGAACACACTCAATATGATTTTATTTCCTTTAAATTTATTCTGTGAACATTTGAAAAGAATATTCTGCTATTTTGGGTGAAATGTTCTATAAATGTCAATTAGATCCTACTGATTGATAGTTTTGTTGAGTTCTTCTATATCCTTGCTGATTTTCTGTCTAGTTGTTATATCAGTTGTGGAGAGAGGATTGCTGATGACTCTAACCACATATTTGTGTGTTTCTCCTTAAAGAGTTTTTTTTTAATTGAGGTAAAATTCATGTAACATAAAATTGACTACTTTAACTGTTTTAAAGCAGCATTTAGTACATTCACAATATTGTGCAACCATCATCTCTGTCTAGTTCCAAAACGTTTTCATTACCCCAAAAGGATACCTGCATTAAGCAGTCACTGTCCTTTCTGTGCTCTCCTAGACCCTGGCAACTACTAATCTGCTTTCTGTCTTTATGAATTTGGCTATTCTGGGTATATCATATGAGTGGGATCATACAATATGTGATCTTTTGTATTGGGATTTTTTTCCCTTAGAATAATATTTTGGAGGTTTATCCATTTTGTAGCAGGTATCAGTATTTCATACCTTTTTTTTTTTTTTTGGCTGAATACTAGTCCATTGCATGGATATGTAACATTCTGTTATCCATTCGATAGTTTACGGATATTTGGTTTGTTTACACCTTTTTTTTGACTGTCATGAACGTTACTGCTATGAACACTTGTGTACAAGTTTTTGTTTGAATATCTTTTTCAAATTCTTTTGGGTAAATACCTAGCAGTGGTATTGCTGGGTCATATGGTAATTCTATGTTTAATTTTTTGAGGAAGTGCCCAACTGTTTTCCACAAAGGCTGCACCTTTGTACATTACTACTACCAATGCAGGAGGGTTCCAATTTCTCCACATCCTTGCCGACACTTGTTATATTCTATCATGCTATAACACAAAAAAGCTGAAACTAAAAAATTTCTAGAAAAAAACATAAGAGAAGGTTGTTATAAACTTGAGAATGGCAAAAACTTTTTTAGAAGGATAAAAAAGTCATGAGCCATAAAAAAAGTTTATAAACTGGCTACATTGAAATTAATAATTTCTGGACTTCCCTGGTGGTGCAGTGGTTAAGAATCCGCCTGCCAAGGCAGGGGACACGGGCTCGATCCCTGGTCCGGAAAAATTCCACATGCCACGGAGCAGCTAAGCCCGTGCGCCACAATTACTGAGCCTGCGTGCCTACAGCCCGTGAGCCACAACTACTGAAGCCTGCATGCCTAGAGCCCATGATCTGCAACAAGAGAAGCCAGCACAATGAGAAGCCCGCGCACCGCTAAGAAGAGTAGCCCTGCTCGCCACAACTAGAGAAAGCCCACATGCAGCAACGAAGACCAAACGCAGCCAAAAAGTAAATAGATAAATAAATTTTTTTAAAAAATTAATAATTTCTTAACATTGTTAGGAAAATGAAAATGCAAGCCACAGTTTGGGAGAAAATATTCCCTATATGTATATCTTACAAATAACCTTTATCCAGAATATATAAAGAACACTTAGAACTTGATAAAAGAATATAAAAAACCCATTTTAAAAAAAATTAATTTATTTATTTTTGGCTGCATTGGGTCTTCGTTGCTGTGTGCAGGCTTTCTTTTTAGTTGTGGTGAGCAGGGGCCACTCTTCGCTGCAGTGCGTGGGCCTCTCACTGCGGTGGCTTCTCTTGTTGCGGAACACAGGCTCCAGGTGTGCGGGCTTCAGTAGTTGTGGCTCACGGGCTCCAGAGCGCAGGCTCAGCAGTTGTGGCGCACGGGCTCAGCTGCTCCACGGCATGTGGGATCTTCCCAGACCAGGGCTCAAACCCTGCATCGGCAGGCGGATTCCCAACCACTGTGCCACCAGGGAAGCCCCCCAGTTTTTTTAAATGAGCCAAAAGTTTGAACACTTTGTTTGTTTGTTCTGGCCACACTGCATGGCTTGCAGGATCTTAGTTCCTTGACCAGGGATTGAACCCATGCCCTCAGCAGTGACAGTGTGGAGTCCTAACCACTGGACCACCAGGGAATTCCCAAAAGTTTGAACAGTTTGTAAAACAAGATATATGAATAGCCAAGTATACAATAAATTATAGCTATTAGTACTATTATTTGTAATATTATCAGCTATATAAAAATGGAACATTATTTTAGATAGTTTCATTAACAAGGAGGAAATAAATACCATGTAAAATATCAAAACATTTCATGTAAATCCTTAATTAACTGCATGTAAGAATATAAAATGTGTCCAGTTTTTTTAAAAAAAATCTTAATGTAATCCACTTATAGATACCTAATGTCAAATAAACCCAAAAGCATTAAGAATAAAATGATGGAGGAAGGCATAACAGGCATATATGACCAAATGGGAAGCAGGTAGGCAGGGTTATCACTAGGTAAGTGGAACATCAAATGAATCCCAGATACCACAGATAAAAGGTATAATCACCAAGGGAGGTATAACAGAATGAACATTTAATCTTCCACGTAACATTGTATTGAAGTACGTAACTTTAAAAGCTGTTAGATCACCAAAGAAAATTTACTGGAATAATACAAGGGGAAAGGGTGTTTAAACATCACTAGAAATTAATAACAAATATTTTAAACTACTCACTGAAAATCTAAAAACATTCTTTTCAATTATTATTGGTTGAAGAGGATATTTGCAGAAAATTCAGAGGATGAGATTATGACCTATAAAAATCTATCAGGCAATTAATTATTAAATGAGAAATATTGGAAAAAACTGTGTAGGCAACCAACTCAATAACTGAGAAAACAATATAAATTCAAGTATGAGGCAAGAATATGGAAGGAAATAATAAAGATATAAGTAGAAATAAACCAAAAATCAGGAGAACACATTAGCATTTATTAATTCAGTTGCTTAATATTGGGGGGAAAAAGATTTTACTCTGGCAAAACATAATAAAGAAAAAAAGGTGAAAACAAAATTTGAAGGAATAAAGGGTCTATAAAGAGAGTAGATGAGAAAAATAGTGAAAAGTTATTCAATTATCTACTAATAAAATGAAAATCTCAATGGCACAATTTTCTGCATTAAAAATACAGTGATTTCAAAAAATGTAGAAAAACTAGACAAAATAAGATTATTAAGGATATTTCCTCTATCACAAGACTTTTGTGCCCTGCCTCACATCTTCTCAGTCTCACCTCTGATTTCAGTGACAGCTGTGGGGAACAGTTGTGAGGGCTTAGACGGACTCTGTGCTGACGGCTTCCTAAAGTGTAGGGGTGTGGGGGGGGGGCAGGGAGGTAACATCCTCTGGGGCATCCCTCAACCCACAGTGGACAGAAATTGAGGGATAGATTCTTCTCTGCCTGGCGGCCTTTGGGAAGGTCCTAAAAGGTGCTCCATGCATTCCTCACAGGGTCCTGGCAGGATTAAGCCTCCGTTGTCTGAGGTGGTAACCAGCTCAGTGATGTACCCTTGTGTTGGCTTTTCTTCCTTCCTTGTTTTACTCTGTCCCTCACCACTGAGATTCCCTCCCTGGTAAAATATCTATATATAAGTCCTTGTTTAAGGCTCTGCTTTCAGAGGAGAACCCAGACTAAGATATCTCTAAAAAGTTTCCAGCTTCAGAGTAGTTTTACAGCAAATTACTTCAAACCTTCAGTGAACAGCTATTCCTCAAACCACATAATGGGTTTTAGAACACAGAAAAGGATGGAAAATTATACAGTTCATATTATGTAACTACATAATCCTGATCCAGACACATCAGAGTACATGAACACTTTTCCAGTTGAAAAAACATAATAAATGGTGTGTTGTTTTGCCAAACTCTTCCCTGTTCTTTAGCCAGATGTCTTCACCATTGGATTAAACTAAAATTTGTATGGGAGATGGTTGCCAGGCAGTGTCAACAGTTCATTTAGTTCAATATGTACTGAATTTCTCTGTACAAAGTATTATGATAAGCTCTGGAGGAATTCAAAGCTAACTGACACAGCATCTCTGCCTTAAGTGAGCCTTTGACTTCTATGAAATATATGGCAAATAAACACAAACTATATATTATAAAATCACTACATGCCCAGCATCCCAAAGGAAAATAAGATATGCCATCTATGAATTTATTTTTAGTGAGGAGATGAGGCATGTATATATGGAATAAAATTAAATGATGGAACATTAAATGGTATAAGAGCTCACAAAGAGAGAGAAATTTGAGTTAGAGTGATTAGAGAAGACTATGGAGGAGGTAGGATTTGAAAAGAGGATTAGATAGGGATAAATGAAGAAAAAGAGGCTGAATGATCAATATAATGAACAAAGTTGCTGTAACTGATACTGCAGATTGGCTCACTTAAAACCCACTCCTATTCCTACCACATCCTACCCCGTTTTAAATTCGTTTGTCTTTATTATAAAGACTAAAGTTAAAACTATATTTCTCTTCTTTTAGCTAGAATTCTTCATATGAACCATGTTATATCCAACAGTCATCACCCCCACTTCAAGGTGTGAAGATCGAAGTGAGCAAAATGAGATAGCAGTCAGAGTTACCATAGGCAGAGTTACCATAATAGGACTTGAGCAGTGGGAGGGCAGCTTGGTTCCCTGGCCTTCCTGGAAGTTCTGTATGCCACCTGATGGCCTATAGTAAATCCCTTATAGTTTGTGTTATCTGTAGGTAAGAACCTTGGCCATCTGGGTGTTGTTAAGGCAATATTTTGAATGCTTAGAAGATTCTGGCCTACCTGGAGCTTGTATTAGAATTGAGCGAAGTTGGTTAGATTAGCAAATGATTTAAAATTTACATTGGTCCTAACTGAATAGATAGATGATAAAGCAAAAATGGGTGATGACTGTAAAATTCTTTGTATTTTTTGAAATCTTTCATAATAAAATGTTGGGGAAATTAAACCTTATAGGAAAGGACTTTAACTGCTTCAGGTAAATTTGAATTTCCCTGAAATACTTCTGATTGTCATTGCTAGATTATTGTTCTGAAAAATATTTGTCAGTGATTTGAACGCAAGTTTCTAGAATGATTCATAGTTGGTACAAATTATACAGATGACAGATTTAATAAACTGAGATATGCAAAAAATTTTTATATCAGCTCTTTTCAAAGTTAATGCATTAATTCTGACTACAGAAACAAGGTGGTAAATATATATTAATTAAAATTTAAAATAAGTAATAGGAGGCAATCCAAGGGTAAATGTACTTTGTGTAACTATTAGTTTTTGTTTTTTTTTTTTAATTTATTTTAATTTATTTTTGGCTGTGTTGGGTCTTCGTTTCTGTGCGAGGGCTTTCTCTAGTTGCGGCAAGCGGGGGCCACTCTTCATCGTGGTGCGCAGGCCTCTCACTATCGTGGCCTCTCTTGTTGCGGAGCACAGGCTCCAGATGCGCAGGCTCAGTAGTTGTGGCTCACAGGCCTAGTTGCTCTGCGGCATGTGGGATCTTCCCAGACCAGGGCTCGAACCCGTGTCCCCTGCATTAGCAGGCAGATTCTCAACCACCGCGCCACCAGGGAAGCCCAACTATTAGTTTTTAAAGGATGGGGCAAAGTGTTATCTTGAAAAGGCTTAATTTTTCAGTTTTATTTCATATTGTAACACTAAGCTTAATCAAACTTTGTCCTACCCTATCTTTATAAATCTGCTGTAAAGAAATAGTTACTGAATTAACTTTTATATGTATTGTGATTTAGGAAGAAGCAGAAGAGAAATTGAGAAAGCAAAAGGAGTTGAAGCAAAATTTTATGGAACAAATGGCCTTGAAGGAACTAGTACTTCAGGCTGCAAAAGAGGAAGAGGAGATCTTTAGAAAAGCTATGCTGGCGAAATTTGCTGAGGATGATCGAATAGAATTAATGAATGCTCAGAAGCAAAGAATGAAGCAACTAGAACACAAGAGGGCTGTGGAAAAACTTATTGAAGAGCGTCGCAACCAGTTCCTTGCAGACAAAGTAAGGAAAAGTATTTTGGGTTTTGTTTTTTGGTAATTATTGAATAGCAAACAGCTAATTTATTTATCCACTAAACATTTAACTGAGAACCGTTTATGTGCCAGATGTTAGATATCCATTTACTAATCATATGATATATAAATTTTCTGACCACTTGTTAATCAATGAATCTAGAAAATATTTATTGATGCTTTCTGTGTGTTAGACATTGGTTGGTGTTGAGGACACAAAGATAAATATGACTAAGTCCATATCATCTATGAGTTTTTGGTGTTGGTTAAGAAAAACACATTAAAAACAATGATTATAAAGATATATCAGGTGCATGTGATGATAATTATACAGACATGGACATCTTGGTATGGCAGAGAGGAGACAGATCATGAATGCCCTGGCTGCTATTTTAATGGTGGACTTTATCCAGGGAGACCCACTGAAGAATTAAGAAAGCTACATGATAAGATCTGCACTTGGAAAGATGACTCAGGTAGCAATGTTGAGGACAGATGTGAGGGGAGTAAGACCAGAGACAGGAAGATCAGTAAGGAAGTTATTATAGTTATCCCAGTGATAGGTGACGAAAACCCATGTGAACAGAGAAGGGATCCATCTGTGAGGTGTTAGGAAGGTAGAGTTGATGGGGCTTGGTGACCAATTAGTTCTGGAGAGTTGAGAGAAGAATTAGGCCACTACTAATAAATAATGCTATTATGTACTTCCATCTTCAGTGAGTGGTGGGTGATGTGCTACAGAAAGAGTATGTACAAAGAAAAACAGATTTTGAGGGAGTGGAGTATATAATTCCATTTTGTCCACATTGATTTTGAGGCCCAGGGGAAGATTTCTTAGCTGGAAGTGTGGATTTAAGAATTGGTGAGGAAACTAGGTTTGTGACTTTGGACACATTGATTTGTCTATTTGTGTTTCATCCGTAAAACTGAAATAATACTTTAAGAACCAAATAAGAAAATGTGTAAGTGTTTTGAAAAGATAAAGAGCTCTAAATATGAAAAGTACAGATTAGGCATATGGCAAATATTTTTAAGTAGTAATAGAAGTGGTAGTAATAATAACTAACATTTATTGAGCATTTTCATATGTCATTCACTATTCTATACTCATTAAAAGCAAAGTAATAACTTTTAACTTTCAACCCTGTGAGTTAGGTACTATTACTACCCCCATTTTAAAGATGTAGAAACTAAGGCATAGAGAGATTATATGTATTGCCCAAGGTTTCACAGCAAGTAAGTGGCAGAGCTGGGATTATTAAATTAATATCATAATGCTGATCTTTCCTGCATGGGTAGACAAAAAGAAATCTCAAGATATTCTTATAATCAACAGATACTGATCTGCTAGGCATTCTGCTGAGTGTTGGTGAGGGAACCAAAGCAAATAAAAGCTCATTCTGGTAGCTTCTAATCTAGCAAAAGAAAATAATGTCTAGATACCCAAAAGACTCGACTATATATAGCACTATATTAAGAATATATTTCTTAAATGTACAATGTAAACATTTGTAGAATGTGGTAGTGTGGGATTTACTAGTGTGCAATACCTTTACGACATAACTATGTGGAATTACCTGGAAATACATACAAAATGAATAAAAGAAGACAGAGGAAGGCTATTCCAAGTTGGCAGCATATGGAATTATCAAGTGGAGAAACCTGAATAATAGGCAGAGGAGTTTGGACATGATACAGTAGAAACTGGTTATCATAATATGGTCTTTAACAAGAGGAGAAAGTAGTAATTTAAGAGTGAAGAGAGGAGGACCTGGAATATAGGTTAACAGAGCACTGGAAGGAGAGAGAAAGGGGAGAGTTTAAATATTTTTAAAGGAAGAATAGATGAGACTTGTATGATTTTTTTGGACCATATAAGGTAGAGTGGAGGAAGGAGTCAAAATAACTCTCAAAGTTTCAAACATGAGAAACTCAAGGAATACAAGTGCTGTTATATTCTGAATTGGAGCAAAAAGATATAATGACTTCATTTTTAGTCATACTGAGTTTGAAATAGAAAAGCAAGTTGAAAAGTCCTGAAGGCAGTTGAACAGAAGAAGAAAACTTAGGTCAAGTATTCTTAGACAAGCATTTCTGTCATTAAGTAGCACAGAGAGTTTCAAACTAAGATGATTCTTCCAAATAATATATTATAATGAGAAACAATCAGAGGGCCAGTGACTGAGACTTGGAGAACATTCTAGTTAGGAGGTGGAAGTAGTAGAAAAAATTGCCAAGACCAAGAAATGGTCAGAAAGATAAGAGAATCTGGAAGTCACAGAAAACCAAGAGAGATCAGCTCTTTTGACTGCTGCAATGATGTGTTGGGAGACTTGGGGTTCAATTTTTGGCTTTCCTCTATACTTAATCAACTCACAGTGTAGTTCTTTTTTTTAAAAAATATTTATGTATTTATTTATTTTGGCTGTGTCAGGTCTTAGTTGCGGCATGTGGGATCTTTCGTTGTGGCGTGCAAGCTCTTCGTTGCGGCGCCTGGGCTTCTCTCTAGTTGTGGAGTGCAGGCTTCTCTCTAGTTGTGGCCCACGGGCTTAGTTGCCCCGCAGCATGTGGGATCTTAGTTCCCTGACCAGGGATCGAACCCGCGTCCCCTGCATTGGAAGGCGGATTCTTAACCACTGGACCACCGGGAAAGTCCCCTCATGCCATAGTTCTTTTGCCATATTTCCAGATGCCTAAAGGACACAGTTGGAAATCTTGTGGGTGCCTTAGAATTTAGGTTTCCCAAAGTGAATGTAGCAGACAAACCTTCTCCAATTTCTGTAGCCTCAATCTTGGTTAAAGACAGGCTTGGGTGACTGAGTGAATATGCTATCACCTTGGAATCATTCCTGGACTCTTCCTGTTTCTTACCTAATAATTTTTAGTCAGCCATCAAATCCTATTGATTCCACCTCAACAATCCTATTGATTCCACCTCATAAATTCAGTTTCTCTTCTCCATAACTTAATTTAGACATTCAGTATCATTCTGTGGACTACTGAAATTGACTTATAATTGGTCTCCTTGTGGCATCTGCTACCAGTTAGCAAGGTATAAAAAAAAAAATCTCATTATGTCCTCCTCCTGCTTAACTTAATTGGATTCCTACTGGATAAAACTTCAATTCCGTAGCTTTGATATAAACCAACCATGATCTACTGTAACCTTTAAGGGAGATAATTACCCATAAAGCACCTAGCATTTTGCCTGGTCAGAGCAAAGGGGTCAAGGAGACTGAAAATTAAAAGGATTTTGAAATTGACCAGAAAGCTTTGAATACTCCTTGTCTAGAAAGAGGTAGAACCAGTGACTGTGACTGTCCTATCTCATGGCTTACAGAGCTAATCTGAAAGCTATTGGAAAAGTTAGCAAGACAGCTATAAATGGAAGAAATCTGAAAATATTACCTAAAGCTTAAATACTTTTACAAAAAATTTATATCTTAATTTTTTTTTTTAATTGTAAATGTTCCCAATATGAAGCTGTGGGCTTAGTTTTAAGTATCAGTGAGATTGGGTCACATTTCTATTCTGGTCCAAGGGCAAGGATGAATTTTCATGATCATAGAATCATGAATCCATTCTATTACACAATCATATAAGGCTCTTTTTTTTTTTTTGTCCTCATGAACAAATTGGTTTCATACCTTTCTAAAATATTTACCCTAATTAACTATAAAAATGTTTTTTAGGATGAACAGTTAATGTGGTCTACCACATCCTAAGAAGGGAAATCCTGTATTACACCCAAATTAGAGACCATATATATCACTGGACAAAAATCTAATGAGTGAGTTTTTCTCATAACATTATAGAACTTCTTGGACCTCCCTATTATAAGGAATAGATCAGTTAGGATGATGCTTGGCAACAAGTAGTCTCAAATTAACAGTGGCTTAGTAGATAGTTTACTATTCCCTCACATGAAAGTCTAGAAATTGAGGCTTTATTCACAGTCTTCAGGAACCCAGGCTCCTTCTAGCTTTTTGTTATGGCTTCTGTAGGATATAGCCGTCATCTTCATGGTTTAAATTAGATCTTCAACCTTCATATCCATGTTTCAAGCAGCAGATGGAAGAAGTGCAGAAGGGACAAAGGATATAAGATTGATTCCTGGAAACTGCCATCTGACACTTTTGCTTATATTCCATTGGCAAAATCCGGGTCCTGTTGTGACCACATTTGACCCTAAAGGAGCCTTAGAAATGTGGTCTAAAAAAAAATTCAGGTATAGTGATTCTATGGTAGACTCTATTACCCTGTTTCATCTTAGAGATAAAATAATTAAGACCAACTCAACCCTTTGATTCAGTAGCAACATGGGTGAAAGTGTAAGTCTTTTCCCAATTAACTGTCAGTGATACTTCTAATTCTGTAATACAAATGAATCTGACATGATAGTAGACAAAATATTCTCCTGAGAAGCAATTCCAGGTTTAACTGGCATTGGATATGGCTGTGTCCTAGCATTCTTCTGTATTTTCATTCAATAACTTTAAAGAGGTTATATAGAAGCTTGCCTCTCACTGTAGCAAAAAAGACAGATATCCTGCTTTCTGGTTTACATGACTTAAACTAGTGATTTCAAAGAAAAGTTTAGCATTAATACTACTTTAACTAAAGTAATTCTTGGCAGAAATTCATCAATGTTTTTTCAGTGGTCTGCCTTTAGTATCCTTCCCTATCCAAAAGGACTATTTGGATATATTTCCATAAGAGTTCTTTTAACCTCTAAAACGTGTTAAAGCTAGTCATCTCGTCCATATTTATATGGCACAGAAGTTTGGTGTGGTTGCCTATCAGACTTTTGTTTGTTTATTTATTTTTGGCTGTGTTGGGTCTTTGTTGCGGGGAGTGGGGGCTATTCTTCGATGTGGTGTGCTGGCTTCTCACTGCGGTGGCTTCTCGTTGCAGAGCAGGGCTCTAGGCACGCAGGCTTCAGTAGCTGTGGCTCACGGGCTCTAGAGTGCAGGCTCAGTAGTTGTGGCGCAGGGGCTTAGTTGCTCTGTCTGCGGCATGTGGGATCCTCCTGGACCAGGGCTCAAACCCGTGTCCCCTGCATTGGCAGGCGGATTCTTAACCACTGTGCCAGCAGGGAAGTCCCTGTATTAGAACTCTTGCCTGAGAAATACTGGTTCTCCTGTTGGAACTCTTGCTGTTACTCTTGTGCTTCATACAGGCTTTACAAAACTTTATATGGCAGTACTTATCTTTTAGATATCCCTATTCTGTTTTATCTACCTTTTTTTTCGTCTTACACTGTAAGCTGCTTTCAGTACCTGAAGTATGATAAGCATGCAATAAATATTTGTTGAATTAATTAGGAAATCATTTCTTTGAATCTTTTTTCCTTGGTAATGAAGATACTTGTCCTAAAAATATGTACTTGCCTCCCTAAAATCCCAGTCATAACTGGGATTTTTCTTGTAACTTTAAAGAAATAGTGACTATAATATATACATATATATGTGTGTGTGTATATATATATATATATATATATATAAAATGTAAAAGATATATATTATCTAGTACCTATCAGTTTTATCTAATTTACTGCAAGAGTAAATTAGACAAATTTATTGGACAAATTCTTAGTTTAATGTGTTTTGTGACAATAAAATAAATTTTATTTATATTTCCAGCAACGTGAATTGGAGGAATGGCAGTTGCAGCAAAGAAGGCAAGGATGTATTAATGAAATTATTGAAGAAGAAAGACTAAAACTTCTCAAAGAACATGCTACAAAATTACTAGGATATCTCCCTAAAGTAAGTGACATTTAACACATAACCTCTAATAGTGGGGAAAAAAACATGGTATTAAGATTTCGGGGGGAAACTGAAGATGGCAGAGTAGAAGGACGTGCGCTTTCTTCCTCTTGTGAGAGCACCAGAATCACAACTAACTGCTGAACAGTCATCAACAGGAAGACACTGGAACTCACCAAAAAAGATACCCCACATCCAAAGACAAAGGAGAAGCCACAATGAGATGGTCGGAGGGGTGCAATCACAGTAAAATCAAATCCCTTAACTGCAGGGTGGGTGATTCACAAACTGGAGAACACTTATACCACAGGAGTCCACCCACTGCAGTGAAGGTTCTGAGCCCCACGTCAGGCTACCCAACCTGGGGGTCTGGCAATGGGAGGAGGAATTCCTAGAGAATCAGACTTTGAAGGCTAGCGGGATTTGATTGCAGGACTTCGACAGGACTGGGGGAAACAGAGACTCCACACTTGGAGGGCACATACAAAGTAGTGTGTGCATCAGGACCCAGGGGGAAGGAGCAGTGACCCCATAGGAGACTGAACCAGATCTACCTGCTAGTGTTGGAGGGTCTCCTGCAGAGGTGTGAGTTTGGGGGCTGTGGCTCACCGTGGGGACCAGGACACTGGCAGCAGAAGTTCTAGGAAGTACTCCTTGGCATGAGCCCTCCTGGAGTCCACCATTAGCCTCACCAAAGAGCCTGCAGGCTCCAGTGCTGGGTCGCCTCAGGCCAAACGAACAACAGGGAGGGAACTCAGCCCCACTCATCAGCAGACAAGTGGATTAAAGTTTTACTGAGCTCTGCCCACCAGAGCAACACCCAGCTCTACCCACCACCAGTCCCTCCCATCAAGCCTCTTAGATAGCCTCATCCACCAGAGGGCAGACAGCAGAAGCAAAAACTACAATCCTGCAGCCTGTGGAAGGGAAACCACATTCACAGAAAGATAGACAAGATGAACAGGCAGAGAACTATGTACCAGATGAAGGAACAAGATAAAACCCCAGAAAGACAACTAAATGAAGTGAAGATAGGCAACTTTCCAGAAAAAGGATTCAGAATAATGATAATGAAGATGATCCAGGATCTCAGAAAAAGAATGGAGGCAAAGGTCGAGAAGATGCAAGAAATGTTTAACAAAGACCTAGAAGAATTAAAGAACAAACACCTAAAAGAAAGAACAAACAGAGATGAACAATACAATAACTGAAATGAAAAATACACTAGAAGGAATCAATAGCACAATAACTGAGGCAGGAGAACGGATAAGTGACCTGGAAGACAGAATGGTAGAATTCACTGCCGCAGAACAGAATAAAGAAAAAAGAATGAAAAGAAATGAAGACTGCCTCAGAGACCTCTGGGACAACATTAAACGCACCAACATTTGCATTGTAGGGGTCCCAGGAGGAGAAGAGAGAGAGAAAGGACCAGAGAAAATATCTAAAGAGATTACAGTCGAAAATTTCCCTAACATGGGAAAGGAAATAGCCGCCCAAGTCCAGGAAGCGCAGAGAGTCCCAGGCAGGATAAACCCAAGGAGAAACACGTCAAGACACATAGTAATCAAACTGACAAAAATTGAAGACAGAGAAAAATTATTAAAAGCAACAAGGGAAAAACGACAAATAACATACAAGGGAACTCCCATAAGGTTAACAGCTGATTTCTCAGCAGAAACTCTACAAGCCAGAAGGGAGTGGCATGACATATTTAAAGTGATGAAAGGGAAGAACGTACAACCAAGATTACTCTACCCGGCAAGGATCTCATTCAGATTCAATGGAGAAATCAAAAGTTGTACAGACAAGCAAAAGCTAAAAGAATTCAGCACCACCAAACCAGCTCTACAACAAATGCTAAAGGAACTTCTCTAAGTGGGAAACACCAGAGAAGGAAAGGACCTACAAAAACAAACCCAAAACAATTAAGAAAATGGTAATAGGAACATAAATATCAATAATTACCTTAAACGTGAATGGATTCAATGCTCCAACGAAAAGACACAGCTTGCTGAATGGATAAAAAACAAGACCCATATATATGCTGTCTACAGGTGACCCACTTCAGACCTAGGGACACATACAGACTGAAAGTGAGGGGATTGAAAAAGATATTCCATGCAAATGGAAATCAAAAGAAAGCTGGAATAGCAATTCTCATATTAGATAAAATAGACTTTAAATTGAAGAATGTTACAAGAGACAAGGACACTACATAATGATCAAGGGATCAATCCAAGAAGAAGATATAACAATTATAAATATATATGCACCCAAAATAGGAGCACCTCAATACAGAAGGCAAATGCTAAGAGCGCTAAAAGAGGAAATCAACAGTAACACAGTAATAGTGGGGGACTTTAACCACCTCACTTACACCAATGGACAGATTATGCAGACAGAAAATTAATAAGGAAACAAAAGCTTTAAATGACACAATAGACCAGATAGATTTAATTGATATTTATAGGACATTCCACCTGAAAACAGCAGATTACACTTTCTTCTCAAGTGCACACGGAACATTCTCCAGGATAGATGACATCTTGGGTCACAAATCAAGCCTCTGTAAATTTAAGAAAACTGCAATCATATCAAGCATCTTTTCCGACCACGACGCTATGAGATTAGGAATCAATTCCAGAGGAAAAAACGTAAAAAACACAAACACATGGAGGTTAAGCAATACGTTACTAAATAACCAAGAGCTCACTGAAGAAATCAAAGAGGAAATCAAAAAATACCCAGAGACAAATGACAATGAAAACATGATGATCCAAAACCTATGGGATGCAGCAAAAGCAATTCTAAGAGGGAAGTTTATAGCAATACAAGCCTACCTCAAGAAACAAGAAAAATCTCAAATAAACAATCTAACCTTACACCTAAAGGAACTAGAGAAAGAGGAACAAACAAAACCCAAAGTTAGTAGAAGGAAAGAAATAATAAAGGTCAGAGCAGAAATAAATGTAATAGAAACAAAGAAAACAATAGCAAAGATCAATAAAACTAAAAGCTGGTTCTTTGAGAAGATAAGCAAAATTGATAAACCTTTAGCCAGACTCATCAAGAAAAAGGGAGAGGATTCAAATCAATAAAATTGGAAATGAAAAAGGAGAAGTGACAACAGACACCACAGAAATACAAAGCATCCTAAGAGACTACTACAAGCATCTCTATGCCAATAAAATGGACTACCTGGAAGAAATGGACAAATTCTTAGAAAGGTATAACCTTCCAAGACTGAACCAGGAAGAAATAGAAAATATGAACAGACCAATCACAAGTAATGAAATTGAAACTGTGATTAAAAATCTTCCAACCAACAAAATTCCAGGATCAGATGGCTTCACAGGTGAATTCTATTAAACATTTAGAGAAGAGCTAACACACATCCTTCTCAAATTTTCTAAAAAAAATGCAGAGGAATGAATGCTCCAAACTCATACTACGAGGCCACCATCACACTGATACCAAAACTTGACAAAGATACTACCAAAAAAGAAAATTACAGACCAATATCACTGATGAATATAGATGCAAAAATGCTCAACAAAATACTAGCAAACAGAATCCAACAACACATTAAAAGGATCATACACCATGATCAAATGGGATTTATCCCAGGCATGCAAGGATTCTTCAATCAATGTGATACACCATATTAACAAATTAAAAAATAAAAACCATATGATCATCTCAATAGATGCAGAAAAAGCTTTTGACAAAATTCAACACCCATTTATGATAAAGAGTCTCCAGAAAGCGGGCATAGAGGGAACCTACCTCAACATAGTAAAGACCATATACGACAAACCCACAGCAGACATCATTCTCAGTGGTCAAAAACTGAAACCATTTCCACTAAGATCAGGAACAAGACAAGGATGTCCACTCTCGCCACTATCATTCAATATAATTTTGGGACTCCTAGCCACAGCAATCAGAGAAGAAAAAGAAAAGGAATACAAATTGGAAAAGATGACGTAAAACTGTCACTGTTTGCAGATGATATGATACTATACATAGATAATCCTTAGATGCCACCAGAAAACTAGAGCTAATCAATGAATTTGGTAAAGTTGCAGGATACAAAATTAATGCACAGAAATCTCTTGCATTCCTATACACTAACAATGAAAGATCAGAAAGAGAAATTAAGGAAACAATCCCATTCACCATTGCAGCAAAAAGAATAAAATACCTAGGAATAAACCTACCCAAGGAGACAAAAGACCTGTACTCTGAAAACTATGAGATGCTGATGAAAGAAATAAAAGATGAGACAAACAGATGGAGAGATATATACCATGTTCTTGGATTGGAAGAATCAATATTTTGAAAATGACTCTACTACCCAAAGCAATCTACAGATTCAATGCAACCCCTATTAAAGTACCAATGGCATTTTTTACAGAACTAGAACAAAAAATCTTAAAATTTGTATGGAGACAGAAAAGACCCCGAATAGCCAAAGCAATCTTGAGGGAAAAAAAATGGAGCTGGTGGAATCAGACTCCCTGACTTCAGACTATACTACAAAGCTACAGTAATCAAGACAATATAGTACTGGCACAAAAACAAATATAGATCAATGGAACAGGATAGAAAGCCCAGAGATAAAACCACGCACCTATGGTCAACTAATCTATGACAAAGGAGGCAAGGATATACAATGGGGAAAAGACAGTCTGCAATAAGTGGTGCTGCAAAAACTGGACAGCTACATGTAACAGGATGAAATTAGAACACCATACACAAAAACAAACTCAAAATGGATTAAAGACCTAAATGTAAGGCCAGACACTATAAAACTCTTAGAGGAAAACATAGGCAGAACACTCTTTGACATAAATCACAGCAAGATATTTTTTGACTCATCTCCTAGAGTAATGGAAATAAAAACAAAAATAAACAAATGGGACCTATTGAAACTTAAAAGCTTTTGCACAGCAAAGGAAACTATAAACACGATGAAAATGAATCAATGGACAAAGGATTAATCTCCAAAATATATAAACAGGTTATGCAGCTCAATATTAAGAAAACAATCCAATGAAATAATGGGCAGAAGACCTAAATAGACATTTGTCCAAAGAAGACATACAGATGGCCAAGAGGCACATGAAGAGCTGCTCAACATCACTAATTATTAGAGAAATGCAAATCAAAACTACAATGAGGCATCACCTCACACTGGTCAGAATGGCCATCATTGAAAAGTCTACAAACAGTAAATGCTGGAGAGGGTGTGGAGAAAAGGGAACCCTCTTGCACTGTTGGTGGGAATGTAAATTGATACAGCCAGTATGGAGAACAGTATGGAGGTTCCTTAAAAAACTAAAAATAGAATTACCATATGACCCAGCAATCCCACTACTGGGCATATACCCAGAGAAAACCATAATTCAAAAAGACATATGCACCCCAGTGTTCATTGCAGCACTGTTTACAATAGCCAGGTCATGCAAGCAACCTAAATGCCCACTGACAGATGAATGGATAAAGAAGATGTGGTATATACATACAATGGAATATTACTCAGCCATAAAAAGGAAGGAAATTGGGTTATTTGTAGTGACATGGATGGACCTAGAGACTGTCATACAGAGTGAAGTAAGTCAGAAAAAGAGAAACAAATATTGTATATTAACGCATATATGTGGAATCTAGAAAAATGGTACAGAAGAACCAGTTTGCAAGGCAGAAATAAGAGACACAGATGTAGAGAATAAACATATGGACGGCAAGAAGGGAAAGTGGGGAGGGCGGGTTGTGGTAGTGGGATGATTTGGGAGATTGTGATTGACATATATACACTAATATTTATAGAAGAGATAACTAATAAGAACCTGCTGTATAAAAAAAATATATATTTCGGAGGGCCTGGGTTTCACTCACTTCTTACTGTTACAAATTAACAGTGTGATAGGAGCCAGTAATTGAACATCTCCAAAATGAGAGAGTTGGTCTTGGCACATTCTATTAAATATGAGCTGGAATTATTGAACTTAAATTTTAGAGGTTCTTTTCTCCTCTTTCCGTGTAGGAAGTCTAAAACTATAGCAGTTCTGATAGTCTGGTGATATACAGGAAAACCTTGTAATTGCTATCAGTAGTCACAGATACATGCTTGAACTGAGTCTAAGACAGATCTGCTTTATAGCAGGAGGTTACATTATAACTAGGTAACCCTGGTTTTTAAAAGTACTTCCATCAGATAGCAAATTTTCATGTATGTCTGAAATACGTTGACTATAAAAATAACTGAGTTTCCTAGGCCACAGAAACATCTGGACTCATGTCAATAAAATTTCCATCCTTCAAATATAGAAATTATGCCATTTGATACTGTATTCAATCAAAAGAATCAAATGTATATTTTGCTTAGTCAGTGCAAAGGCAGGAGAAAGAGAAATGTGAACACTTATTACCTGTCCATAGGACCTTATAGTAATAGACACGATTAATGAATACAAAATGATACATTAATGACAAAAGCCATATGGAATTGATAAATTTCATAAACTAGACTATAATTCTGGGAGAGTCTTAGGGTTTATATATTTGTGTAGCAAAGTAATTGTGGAAATGGGAGAGCCTGATGATAACCTAAAATGATTTTATCCTAGATCCTAGTGGCTCCAAATGACCTAAATTATTCTCTGGATTCTTAGAATAAGTAAATATTCAAGTTTAATTTTGTTTTAAAGGGATTAAGATTAGTTGGCTTAACTCCACACCTGGATTCTTTCCTGCAAGATTGAATGTTTGCTGATTAGACACAGAACTGAGGCAAGAGCCAATCCCATGCATGAATCTGGCAAAGCTCAATCTCTTCACCCTGACCTCCCTCATATCATACTGTAGGGCTGTTTCAAAACAAGGGTAGAATATATAGTATGGATTAAATTAATTCCTATTCAGCCCATCAAAGCAGTAGTACTTGTAGTAATAAAGCAGAAGAGCTCAGATTCCTGACAAGTTCTAACACAGGATCTGGTAAATCAGGAAATCAGGTCAGGCTAAGGATATTTCGTATATATCGTCATAATTTCAGAAAAATTTTTTTCATAAATATATTAAATAGATTTTGTTATCTGGGAAATAACTTTACAAATTTCATGTCTGTATATCTGTTAGCCTTAACGAACATTTAGTGAATTATTCTGGCATTCATAGTAACCCACAAAATATTTTTCTTGTAGGGAGTATTCAAAAAAGAGGATGATATTGATATGCTTGGTGAAGAGTTTAGAAAAGTATATCAGAAAAGGAGTGAAATTTGTGAAGAGAAGTGACATCATCAAAATTTGGTAAACCTGGATTCTTTTGTATGTTACCACTAGATGTCAGTGTAACTTCTGTTTTACAGTTCAGTGAGGGTAGGAATCCATTGTCTTTGGATTTCTAAAACATCTCTATTTCATCATTTATAAACAATTATTTGTAAGAAAACATTTGTTTTTGATAAAAATTAAATTACTGAGTATTTTTTCACTGCAAAATTAATGGCAAAGTTGATTGCTTTTAATCAAACTATTGTTTTTGTACTAATAATTTGAAGATCTGAATTCTACACCACACTCCATATAGAGAAATATATATATATAAAATCAAACAACCCAGGAGACTAACCTCTCCATACCACTTCTATCTATGTTAGTGTCTTCGAACTTTACTTCCCTGATTTGGCCAGGGAAAACTTTACTTTTCTCCTCTCCCAGTAGACAGGAAACGAGTGAGGAATTTCAACGTGCTTTACTAGCGAATGCACTTAATTGTAAATAAGAACAGAAACCGTTTCTCTCGTATAAACATCATTTACAAACTAGAGTTACATCTCTAGAACATAAAATATTTTCTATTCAAGTGCAGTTGAAAAAGGGCTAGATGGTCATAAGATAACAATGAAAAGTTAAATTCCTATTGCTTTATTTTATAAAATATTTCCATTTTGTAATAATTAGATATAAATTTTACATCCCCAGATCTACACAGGGAATTTGGAATTATTTTGATTTCATTATCAAGTATCTTCATTTCTTAGGGTAAAAATAACTCAAACCATTACAACTTAAGTTAAATAAAGGGTATATCCGCCATAGGTTAAAAAGTAGATCACTTATTAATTTCCCCATTCGAGTGCCTTCATAAATTCCTCTTCAGTGAAAGACAACATCTTGGCAGCTTCAATATGCATCTGTGTTTAAAAACAAATATTGTCTAATTTAGTGTTAAGAGTAGACCACAGAACAACAGGAAATTTATAAAAGTGTGTGTATAATATGCTATCAAATTAAGTTTTGTTGTAGGAATGTGTAATTCTAATTACAATAAATGTGACATTTTAGGTCAGCCTCTAAAAACCTTCATTCACTGCTGGTATTGTACCAACCTGTTGAGAGAGCAATTCAATAATATTGTAATACCTAACCTTTGCAAAAAGGGACAGTGGCAAAGCCATGAATTCATATCCTCTTACCACTAGGTAACTCGTGTAGTGAACAGAACAAAAGTGGTTTGGAATCAGTTTTCACTCTTCAAGAGGCAAACTGATCCTCTAAGTTATCTTTATATATGGTATTTTCTTTAGTTAGGGAGTATCCATATTATATTTACTAGTCCTATTTCCACATTTCTAATTTACTTGCATTGATGTATAGATAAAATTTTGTGACTAAGCATGTCAAAATAAACATATCTAAAGTAGAAATACTAAATATCTTAGTAGAAAGAGCCAAATAACATCTATGATTTATTTTAACTTTGTTTTTTAGGATAAACTCACCTTCTGCCTTTTTAAAACATCAATTAATTTTAATTGTTTCTTGAACCCTATCATTAATTCTCCTTTTTGTCTTTCTAGCTTCTTGTTTTCTGATTTTAACACTTCAATTTTTTTGTGTTCTTCATTTGCTATATCCTGCAAAGGGAAAAAAAAAATCCCATTTATTCTTTGCAGTATTTGAATGGAAAAAATGATACCAGCAATAAAAGCTATTTTTAGTTTTTGCATTACTAAATTACTGTAACTTTGATAACTTTTAATGATGCTCACACCTCTAGCATTTTAAAAAATGTTTTTAAAATAACAACTCAGTTCTAATTCCAATAATGCCAAAGTAGCTTATATTTGAAGGCAGAGATGAGTAATCAGTAGTAAGCAGAAACTGGAGATGGTTATGATCCTTGAAAAAATGGAAGCATACTGGTTGGTTGAGAACCACATTCAGCTGGTTTCTGAGAGCACTTTTCAGTTCATCGGTTCACAGGGGACAGACCTGAAGCAAAAAGTATCAGTCTTATTGGGCTAAGGAATTGGACAGCGGGGCTGCCACGATGGAAGAAATTTCCAGGTGGGAAATCCCTCAAAATTTGCATACACAGTTCCCTCAAATCCTTGGCACCTAAATAACATGTGCAGGGTGAGACTCCTAGGAACCCATGAAAGGTAAAAGTTGTGGTCTAAAGAGCTGAGCAGAGAATTCAGCCACTGCCCATGATAAGGAAGGCTGAGTTTGTAATCTTGGTAAAAATTAATTGGATGAGCTCTGCAGCAATTTGGACAATGGAGAAAAAGGACCAGTGAACTTTAAGACAAGTAAGTAGAAACTATTAAGTAGAGGAACATCTGGTACTTGGAAAAAATGTGAAAGGATGTCTTTCATGCAAAAAGGGAAATGATACCAGAAGGAAATGTGAATCTACGTACACACATTAAAAAAAAATGTATCAGAAATAGTAACATGTGATAAATATTAGTAGAGTTTTTCATTAAAAACTTCTCTTTAAAAGATAATTGACAGTGGGTTAGATTTTGTTGCCAAGATGGCAGAGTAAGACCCTGAGCTCAACTCCTCCCATGGGCACACCAAAATTACAACTATTTACAGAACAACTATTGATGAGAAAGACCTGAATCTAACAGAAAAGATCTTCTCCAACCAAGAATATAAAAAAGGAACTACAACAAGATAGGTAGAAGGAGTGGAGGTGCAGTATTGTCAAGACCCATACCCCAGATGGGCAACCCACAAACGGGAGGATAATTACAATTACAGAGGTCCTCCCTAAGGAGCAATGGGTCTAACCCCCACATTGGGCTCCCCGGCCTGGGGGTCTTGTACTGGGAAGACAAGCCCCAGAATGTCTGGCTTTGAAGGCCAGTGGAGCTTACTTTCAGGAGACCCAGAGGGCTGTGGGAAGTAGACAGTCCACTCTTAAAGGGTGTACACAAAATCTCACATGCTGCAGGACCCAGAGAAGAAGCAGTAATTTTTGAAAGCCTGGTTCAGACCCACCTGCTAATCACCAAGAGGTAAGAGGCAACTGAAGCTCATCCTTGGGACATAGGCATTGGCAGCAGTCATTTGTGGGAGCCCATTCTATCACGTGGACACTGATGCTGGAAAGCACCACTTCAGAATCCTCCTCTAGCTTATTAGCACTGGAACATGGCTCCACCCACCAGCCTGTCAGCACCAGTACTGGGAAGCCTCAGGCCAAGCAACTAGCTTGGGGGGGACAAAGCCCCACTCACCACCAGCAGGCAGGCTACCTTAAGACCCCCTGAGCCTACAGCCACCTGGAACACAGCACAGCCCTGCCCACCAGAGGGCCCAGGACCCTGCCCCACACACAAGAGCAGAGGCATTAACCCCAGGATCCCCAGGCCTTGCAGCCAGAGACCCTGGGACCCAGCTCCACCCACCAGTGGGCCGACACCAGCCCAGGACCACCACAGCCTGCCATGGCAGGACCCAGCCCAGCCACCAGCACTGGGTGCCTCCCCACTGCTAGACCCTGGCCCCACCCACCAGCAGTCCAACACCACCTCTGAGACACCTTGGGACCCTTGGCAAGATTCAACACCCTTTCATGATAAAAAACACTTAAAAAACAAGGAACAGAAGGATTCTACTTCAACATGATAAGAGCCATATACTGACAAGCCCACAGCTAACATCAAACTCAATGGTACAAGACTGAAAGCTTTCCCTCTAGGATCATAGACAAGACAAGGATGTTCACTTTTGTCACTTTTATCCAACACAGTACTGCAAGTTCTGGTCAGAGCAGCTAGGGAATAAAAATAAAAGGCACTCAAATCAAAAAGAAGGAAGATTATCTCTGTTCACAGATGACATTGTCTTGTATGTAGAAAACCTTATAGATTCCACAAGATACCACAATTTATCCATCCGAATAAATTAATTTGGCAAAGTTGCATGACATAGAATCAACACACACACAAAACCAGTTGTGTTTCTATATACTACTAATGAACATTCCTAAAAAGAAATTAAGAAAACAATTACAAATATAATACCATCAAAAAGAATAAAGTACTTAGGAATAAAAGTAACCAAGGAGGTGAAATGCTTTTACACTGAAAACTTCAAAACACTGCTGAAAGACATTTAAAGACAAACGAATGGAAGGATATTCTGTGGTCATAGATTGTAAGATGTCAATACTACCCAAAGAGATCTACAGATTCAGTATGATCTTTATCAAAACCCCAATGGCATTTTTACAGAAATAGATCCATGCTAGCTAATATTTATATGGAATCTCAAGGGAACACGAATAGTCAAACACTTTTAATGAATAACACAAGTTGAAGGTCTCACACTCCCCAATTTCAAAACTTATTACAAATTTATGGTAATCAAAATAGTGTAATATGGACATAAAGAAATATTTACCAATGTAATAAAGAGCCCCCAAATAAACCCTTGCATATAAAGTCTAATGATTTTTGACAAGGATGCCAAGACCATTCACTAGGAAAAGATGGCCTCTTTAACAAATTGAGCTGGGAAGCTAGATATCTCCATGCTTAACAATGAAGCTGTACACCTACTTCATATCATATACAAAAATTAACTCAAATTTGGTCAAAGACCTACATGTAAACCCTAAAACTATAAACTGTTAGAAGAAAATGTAGGGGAAACGATCATGACACTGGATTTGGTTGTGGATTCTTGGATATGAAACCAAAAGTACAGACAAACAAGGACATGGAAGCAACCTAAGTGTCCATCATCGGATGAATGGATAAAGATGTGGCACATATATACAATGGAATATTACTCAGCCATAAAAAGAAACGAAATTGAGTTATTTGTAGTGAGGTGGATGGAGTTAGAGTCTGTCATACAGAGTGAAGTAAGTCAGAAAGAGAAAAACAAATACAGTATGCTAACACATATATATGGAATCTAAGGAAAAACATAAAAAGTCATGAAGAACCTAGTGGTAAGACGGGAAAAAAGACACAGACCTACTAGAGAATGGACTTGAGGATATGGGGAGGGGGAAGGGTAAGCTGTGACAAAGTGAGAGAGTGGCATGGACATATAATACACTACCAAACGTAAAATAGATAGCTAGTGGGAAGCAACTGCATAGCACAGGGAGATCAGCTCGGTGCTTTGTAACCACCTAGAGGGGTGGGATAGGGAGGGTGGGAGGGAGGGAGATGCAAGAGGGAAGAGATATGGGAACATATGTATATGTATAGCTGATTCACTTTGTTATAAAGCAGAAACTAACACACCATTGTAAAGCAATTATACTCCAATAAGATGTTAAAAAAATAAAAAGTACAGGCAAACAAAAGAAAAAAATAGATAAATTGGATTACATCAAAGGACACAATCAACAGAGTGAAAAAGAAACCTACAGAAAATATTTGCATATCATATACCTGATAAAGAGTTAATATCCAGAATACAGAAATAACTCCTACAAATCAATAACAAAAACACAATCAATTAATAAATGGGCAAAGGACTTGAATAGATAATTCTCCAGAAAAGATATACAAATGGCTAACAAGCACATGAAAAGGTGGTCAACATCACTAATATTTAGGGAGATTCAAATCAAAACCACAATGAGATACCACCTAATAAACATAAGGATGACTACTATTAAAATAAAAAGCAGGGGCTTCCCTGGTGGCGCAGTGGTTGAGAGTCTGCCTGCCAATGCAGGGGACACGGGTTTGAGCCCTGGTCTGGGAAGATCCCACATGCCGCGGAGCAACTGGGCCCGTGAGCCACAACTACTGAGCCTGAGCGTCTGGAGCCTCTGCTCCACAACAAGAGAGGCCGCGATAGTGAGAGGCCCGCGCACCGCGATGAAGAGTGGCCCCCACTCGCCGCAACTGGAGAAAGCCCTCACACAGAAACGAAGACCCAACACAGCCAAAAATAAAAATAATAAATAAATAATAAATTAAAAAATTTTAAAAAATAAAAAATAAAAATAAAAAGCAACACAAAATAACAAGTTGGCAAGGATATGGAAAAATTGGAACCCTTGTGCACTGTTGGTATGGATGTAAAACGGTGCAGCCACTATGGAAAAACAGTATGGTGGTTCCTCAGAAAGTTACAAATAGAATTACCATATGATCCAGCAATACTGCATCTAGGCAAATATCCAAAATAATTGAAAGCGAAGTGTTTAAGAGATACCCGTACACCCAAGTTCATATCAGCATTATTCACGATAGCCAAAAGGTGGAAGCAACCCAGGTTGCTTTATCCAATGAATGGATAAACAAAACCTGTTACATACATACAATGGAATATTCAGCCTTAAAAAGGAATGAAATTCTGATACATGCTACAACATGGATGAACCTTGAGAATATTATGCTAAGTGAAATAAGCCAGTCACAAATAGTATATGATTCCACTTACATTAGGTACCTAGAGTAGTAAAAATCATAAAGATAGAAAGTAGAATTGTGGTTGCCAAGGATCAGGGAGAGGGGGATGGGGAATTATTTTTTAATGGACATAGGTTTTCAGTTTTTGCAAGATGAACAAGGAGTTCTGGAGTTTGGATACACAACAGTGTGAATGTATGTAACACTAGTGAACTGTACACTTTCAAAAATTAGGGTAAATTTTATGTGTAGTGTAATACAAAGGTTTTCTTTTTTTAATTCAGAAAGTTCATTAATTCCTCAAAGCAAAAAAGTCACAATGTAGTGTGGAGTTTGTGTATAATAAATAAAATGTATGACAACAACAAAAAGGGGAGGAGAGAAGTATACTGCTGAAAGGTTCTTACATTATTCATAAAATGCTGTTACTTGAAGGTAGACAATGATAAGTTAAAGGTGTATCTGATAAATGATAAAATGTCCATAAAAAGAAGTGGAGATAATAAGCCAGTAAAAGAGATAAAATGAAATTGTTAAAAAATATTCAAAAAGAGAAAAATAAGAAACAGGAAGAAAGAGCATGAACATATAGCAAGCTAATAGAATAGAACAAAGAGAACAAATAGCAAGTTAATAGAATAAAATCCAACCATTATTAAAAATCATATTGAATGTAATGGTCTAAGCCTCCTAATTAAAAAGTCAGAGATTGTCAGATTGGATTAAAACAATAGGAAAACAACTATATGTTGCCTACAAGAACATACAAAGGAGTTACAATGAAGGGATGGAAAGGACAACACTAATGTCAAGACTAATTAAAAGAAATTACATGATTTCAGGATTTATTATAAAGGTATAATAAGACAATGTATTAACATGAAGACATACAGATCAATGGAACAAAACAGATTCCAGCAACAAATCCACACATATCTGGGCAACTGATTTTCAACAAAGGTACCAGGGCAATTTAATAGTGAAAGGATAATCTTCTCAACAAATAGTGCTGCACGTATTCCAATAATGAACCCTGACCCCTTATATCATGCACAAGAACTCACCAAAACAAAAGCTCAAGCTATGCAACTTCTATAAGAAAACCTAAGAGCAAATCTTAGTGGCCCCTTTAGGTTTAGCAAAGAATTATTAAATAGGACACAAGAAACATAAATTATAAAAGAAAAAAACAACAGATTGGACTTCATCAAAATTTTAAACATTGCTCTTCAAAAAAACTGTTACAGAAATAAAAGGCAAGAGATATTTGCAAAGCAGGTATCTGACAAAAGACTTGTAGTTAGGATATATAAAGAACTCTTAAAACTCAATTATAAACAAGTCAACTCAATTCTTTAAAATGAACCAAAGAGATAAAAACTAAGGAAATATGAATAAAGTATGGTCTTTAGTTAATAATAGTGAATCATAATAATATTGATTCATTCATTAATGGTAACAAATGTACCACACTAACGTATATATTAGTTGCAGAGGAAACTGTGTAGAGATTATAGAAATTCTCTGTACTAATTTCCCAGTTTTTATGTAAATCTAAAACTGTTCCAAAAATTAAAGTGTGTTTATCAATTTTTTAAAAGAAGAAAAGACTTATACAGACACTTCACGAAAGAAGATACCAAGACTCTCCTGAACAACCAGCGGATGAAAGAAATCAAAGAGGAAAAAAAAAAATGATCTTGAAACAAATGAAAAAGGAGACACAACATACCAAAACTTATGGGATGTAGTAAGAGCAGTTCAAAGAGGGAAGTTCATAGCAACAAACGCCTACATTAAGAAAGATCTCTGGGCTTCCCTGGTGGCGCAGTGGTTGAGAATCTGCCTGCCAATGCAAGGGACACGGGTTCGAGCCCTGGTCTGGGAAGATCTCACATGCCATGGAGCAGCTGGGCCCGTGAGCCACAACTACTGAGCCTGCACGTCTGGAGCCTGTGCTCCACAACAAGAGAGGCCGCAACAGTGAGAGGCCCGCGCACCGCGATGAAGAGTGGCCCCCACTCGCCGCAACTAGAGAAAGCCCTTGCACAGAAATGAAGACCCAACACAGCCATAAATAAATAAATTAAAAAAAAAGAGAGATTGGATATGTAAATTCTATGGCACACATTTAAATTCCTTGCCTACCCCAGAATGTCTTTCGCATGCCTTGACCTGAGAGGTCCATTTCATTCCAATAAGATTGAAATATAGTATCTCAATAAAGGAAAATCTCCAGTGTGCTACATCCTTTGCAAAAAAAAAAAAAAAGATCTCTGCATTTTCACTCCTCCCCGCATGTTTAATGTTTTTGACATCATATTTTACATCTGTTTTGTGTATCCCTTAACTACTTACTGTGAATATAGATGATTTTACTACTTTTGTCTTTTAACCTTCCTAGTAGCTTTATAACGGCTGATCTACTACCTTTATTATATGTTTGTGTTTACCAATGAGATTTTTCCTTTTGTAATTTCCATATTTCTAGTTGTGGTCTTTTCTTTTTCACTTACAGAAGTCCATTTAACATTTCTTGGGAAGCTGGTTTAGTGGGGCTGAATTCTTTTAGCTTTTGCTTGTCTGTAAAACTCCATCTCTCTCCTTCAAATGTGAATGACAGCCTTGCTGGATAGAGTATTCTTGGCTGCAGGTTTTTTCCTTTCATCACGTTAAATATATTGTGCCACTCTCTTCTGGCCAGCAAAGTTTCTGCTGAAAGTCTGTGGACAATCTTATGGGAGTTCCCTTATACATAACTAGTTGCTTTACCCTTGATGCTCTTAATATTCTCTCTTTATCTTTAATTTTTGCCATTTTAATCATAATGTATCTTGGTGTGGATCTCTTTGGGTTGATCTTTTTGGGGACTCTCTTCTTTCTAGACCTGGATGTCTGTTTCCTTTCTCGTGTTAGGTATGTTTTTAGCTACAATTGCTTCAAATAAGTTCTCTGCCCCTATCTGTCTCTCTTCTCCTTCTGGGACCCCTATAATGTGAATATTAGTATGCTTGATGTTTTCCGAGAGGTCTCCTAAACTGTCTTCATTTTTTAAAATTCTTTTTCCTTTTTTTTGTTCAACTTGGGTGATTTCCACTACTCTGTCTTCCAGTTTACTGATCCATTCCTCGGTATTACCCAATCTAATGTTGATTCCTTCTACTGTATTTTTTATTTCAGTTACTATATTTTTCAGCTTTGTTTGGTCCTTCTTTATATTTTCTAACTCCTTCTTAAAATTCTCACTGTGTTCACCCATTCTTCTTCCTAGTACATTGAGCATTTTTATGGTCATTACCACGAACACTTTATTGGGTAGACTGCTCATCTCCAGGGTTGTTAGAATGTGTTCAAACTTAAGACATCTTCAACTTTCGATATTCACCTGTGTATGTTGCTATATATAAACCTCATGGTAACCACAAACCAAAAAAATCTATAATAGATACACAAAAAAAGATAAAGGAATACAAATATAACACTAAGATAGTCATCAAATCACAAGTGAAGGGCGGAAAAGAAGAACGGATGAAATAAGAACTACAAGGACAACCCCCAATCAATTAACAAAATGGCAATAAGTACGTACCTATCAATAATTACTTTAAATGTAAATATACTAAATATACTAAATGTTCTAATCAAAAGACACAGTGGCTGAACAGATACAAAAACAAGATACACACACACACACACACATGCTGCCTATAAGAGAGTCACTTCAGATCTAAATACCCACACAGACTGAAAGTGAGGGGATGGAAAAACAAAGTCTGTAACAAGAGACAAAGAAGGACATTACGTAATGAAAAAGGGACAAAGAAGGACATTACGTAATGAACAAGAATACATAACACTTGTAAATATTTATGCACACAAACTGGAGCATTTAAATGCATATAGCAAATAATTCCAAATATAAAGAGAAAGATATTGACAGTAACACAATAATAGCCAGGGCCTTTAATACTCCACTTAAATCAATGAACAGATCATCCAGACAGAAAATCAATAAGGAAACACAGGCCTTAAACAACACATTAGATCAGATGAACCTAATAGATATATATATAAAACATCCCATCCAAAAGCAGCAGAATACACAGCCTTTTCAAGTGCACATGGAACATTCTCAGGATAGATAACATGCTAGGTCACAAAACAAGTTTTAATAAATTTTAAGACTGAAGTCATACCAAGCCTATTCTCTGACCACAACACTATGAGACTATAAATCAACTATTTAAAAAACCCAGAACACATGGAGGCTAAACAATATGCTACTGAACAACCAATGAGTCACTGAAGAAATCAAAAAGGAAATAAAAAAATACATGGAGACAGAAACAAAGACACAATGATCCAGAATCTATGGATGTAGCAAAAGCAGTTCCCAGAGGGAAGTTTATAGTGATACAAGCTGACATCAGGAAACAAGAAAATCCTCAAAAACCCTAACCTTACACCCAAATGAATTAGAAAGAACAAACAAAACCTAAAGTTAGTAGAAGGAAGGATCAGAGCAGAAATATATGAAATAGAGATGAAAGACTGAAAAAGAGAGAAAACAAGAAACAAAGAAATTAAGGGCTGGTTCTTTGAAAAAATAAACAAAATCGATAAAGTTTTAGCCAGACACATTAAGAAAAAAAAGAGAGTGGGCCCAAATAATTAAAATCAGAAATGAAGTTACAGTTGACACCACAGAAATACAAAGGATCATAAGAGATTACTCTGAATAATTACACACCAATAAAATGGACGACCTAGAAGAAGTGGACTAATTCCTAGAAATATACAGTCTCCCAAGACTGAATGAGGAAGAAATACAAAATATGAACAGACCCCAATTGACACTAATTAGATCAGTAATAAAAAAAATACTCCCAACAAACAGAAGTCCAAGACCAGATGGCTTCACAAATGAATTACGCCAAACATTTAAAGAAGACTTAATTCTTATCCTTCTCAAACTATTCCAAAAAATTGAAGAGAAGGGGATGCTTCCAAAGTCATTCTTTGAGGCCATCATCACCCTGATACCAAAATCAGATAAAGATACCACAAAAATAAGAAAATTACAGGCCAATAACACTGGTGAACATAGATGCAAAAATCCTCAACAATATTAGCAAACCGAACTGAACAATACATTAAAAGGATCATACACCATGATCAAATGGGATTTATCCCAGGGAGGCAAGAATAGTTCAATATCTGCAAATCAATGTCATATATCACATTAATAGGATGAAAGAAAAAAATCACATGATCATGTCAATAGACACAGACAAAGCATCTGACAAAATTCAACATCCATTCATGATAACAAATCAGGTTTAGAAGGAATTTACCTCAATGAAAAACAGGCCATATAATGACAAGTCCACAGCTAAAATCATACTCAATGGTGAAATGTTGAAAGCTTTTCCTCTAAGGTCAGGAACAAGACAAGTGCCCACTCTCACCACTCCTACTTAACATAGTACTAGAATTCTAGCCAGAGAAATTAAGCAAGAAAAATAAGTATCAGAACTGGAAAAGAAGAAGTAAAATTGCCTCTATTTGCAGTTGATATGATTTTATATATAGAAAAGTCTTATAGACGCCACCAAAAAACTGTTAGATCTCATCAACAAATTCAGTAAAGTTGTAGAATATAAAGTTAACATTAAAAAATTAGTAGTTTCTATATACTAACAAATTATCTGAAAAAGAAAGAAAACAATCCCATTTATAATTACATCAAGAAAAATAAAATACTTAGAAATAATTTAACCAAGGATGTGAAAGATCTATACACTGAAAACTTTAAGAAATTGATGAAAGAGATCAGAGAAGGCACAAATAAGTTGAAAGGTATCCTGTGTTCATGGATTGGCAGAATTAATATTTTTTAAATGTCAATACTACCAAAGCCACCTATAGATTCAATGCAATCCCCATCAAGATTCTGAAGAAATTTTAAACAGAATTAGGAAAAAAAAATCCTGAATTTATATGGAATCACAAAAGGCCCCAGTAGCCAAAGTAATCCTGAGAAACAACAAAGCAAGAGGCATCACACTTCCTGATTTCAAGCTACATTATAAAGCTGTAGTAATCAAAATTTGTATGGTACTAGCATAAAATCAGAAACATAGACCAGTGGAACAGAATCAAGAGCCCAGAAACAAACCCCAGCATGTACAGTCAACTAATATTTGACAAAGGAGCCAAGAATACTCAGTGGGGAAAGGACAGTCTCTTCAGTAAATGGTGCTGGGAAAATTTGATATTCACATGTAAAAAGAATGAAACTAGTTCTATATTACACCACTCACAAAAATGAACTGAAAATGGAATAGAAACTTATATGTAAGACTAGAAACCATAAAACTCCTAGAAGAAAACACAGGATAAAGCTCCTTGACATTGGTCCTGGTAATGATTTTTTTGGATGTGATACCTAAATCAGAAGTTACAAAATGAAAAATAAACAGGTGGGACTATGTCAAAGTAAAAAGCTTCTGCACAGCAAAAAAAAATTATCAACAAAATGAAAAGGCAACCTACAGAATGGGAAAAATATTGTAAACCATATATCTGAAGAGGTTAATATTCAAAACATATAAAGAATTCATACAATTCAACACACAAAAAATCAAATTATCCAATTTAAAAAATGAGCAAAGGACATGAATATACAATTTTCCAAATGGCCAACAGGTGCATGAAAAGGTGCTCAACATCTCTAATCATTCGGGAAATGCAAAATAAAACCACAATGAGGGGGCTTCCCTGGTGGCACAGTGGTTAAGAATCCGCCTGCCAATGCAGGGGACACGGGTTCGAGCCCTGGTCCGGGAAGATCCCACATGCCACGGAGCAACTAAGCCCGTGCACCACAACTACTGAGCTCGTGTGCCACAACTACTGAAGCCTTTGCGCCTAGAGCCTGTGCTTTGCAACAAGAGAAGCCACCTCAATGAGAAGCCCATGCACTGCAATGAAGAGTAGCCCCCGCTCGCCGCAACTGGAGACAGCCCGTGCGCAGCAACGGAGACCCAATGCAGGCAAAAATTTTAAAAAATAAGTTAAAAAAAAAAAAAACCACAATGAGGTATCACCTCATGACTGTTTGAATGGCTATCATAAAAAACAAACAAATGAGATAACACATGATGGTGACGATGTGGAGAAAAAGGAACACTTGTGCACTGTTGATAAGATAGTACATTATATTCCAATCACTATGGAAAACAGTTTAGAGGTTCCTCAGAATATTAAAAATAGAACTACCATATATCCAGCAATTCCACTGTTGAGAATATATCCAAAGGAAACAAAAATACTATGTCAAATAAATATCTGCACCCCAATGTTCACAGCAGCATTAGTTACAATAGCCAAGACACAGAAACAACGTAAGTGTCCAGTGACAGATGAATGGATAGATAAGTTGTGGGATATATACACAATGGAATATTATTTAGCTATAAAAAAGAAGGAAATCCTGCCATTAGCAACATCATGGATGGGCCTTTGAAGGCATTATCTAAGTGAAATAAGTCAGAGAAAGTCAAATACTGTATGATCTCACTTATGTGTAGAATCTAAAACAACAACAAAAACAAAAAAATAAACTCACAGAAAAAGAGATAAGATTTGTGGTAACCAGAGGCAGAGGGTGGTGGGAGGGTGGGATTGGATGACGGTGGTCGAAATGTATAAACTTCCTGCTATAAGACAAAAAGTACTAGGTATGTAATATACAACTTGATGACTAGAGTTAACACTGCTCTATGGTATATTTAAAAGTTGTTAAGAGAGTAGATCCTAACAGTTCTCATCAGAAAAAAAACATTTTTTTCTTTTTCTTTTTGTATACATATGAGATGATGGATATTAACTAAACATTATGGTAATCATTTCACAAAATATGTAAGTCAAATCATCATGTTATATACCTTAAACTTATAGACTGTTATATGTGAATTATATCTCAATAAAACTGGAAAAAAGATGTCAAGATGGCAAATAAGCACATGAATATGCTCAACATCACTAGTCATTAGGGAAATACAAATTAAAATCATTATATGAAATACCACTAGGCACTTATTAGAACAGCTAAAATATAAAAAACTGACCACAGTAAGTGTTGGTGAAGGTATGGAACAGCTGCAACTTTCATACAGTGCTGTTGAGAATGTAAATTGGTACAACCATTTTAGAAAACAGTTTGGCAGCTGAACGTACATGTAAAATACAACCCAGATAATTGACTCCTAGGTGTTTACGCAAGAGAAATGAAAACACATGTCCACACAAAGACTTACACGTGAATGTTCATGTAGGCTTTACTTGTAATAGCCAAAAAGTGGAAACAACACTAATGTCCATCAAAAGGTGGTATAGTTTGGTAGATTTACACCATGTGTAAAATTATTAAAAGTGAACTACTGTCACATGCAGTAATGTGGATGAATCTCAAAATATTTTTACTGAGTGAAAGAAGTTACACTTTTAAAAAGAATATGAAATTCTAGAAAATGTAAATGAGTTATCTGAAGATAGGGGTTGGGAGAAGGGCATGATTATAAAGGGTCACAAGGAAACTTTTGGGAGTGATAGGTATATTTATTATCTCTATTGTGATTTATCATAGGTATACACATAGTCACAAATCATCAAATTTTACACACTTTAAATATGTGCAGGTTTATTATATGTCAATTGTACCACAATAAATGTGATAAAATAAAAATACATACACTTAAAGATAGGCAAATAAAAAATTGTGAGACACAGCTAAAGTATCATTTTGAGGAAAATTTTAGTTTTAAATGCTGTGTTGGAAAAGAAGGTTGAAATATCAATGATCTAAGTCTTCAGTTTAAGAAACTGAAAAGATTGCAAATTAACCCTGGTGGCACAGTGGTTGGGGATCTGCCTGCCAGTGCAGGGGACACGGGTTTGAGCCCTGGTCCAGAAGATCCCACATGCCATGGAGCAACTAAGCCCGTGAGCCACAACTACTGAGCCTGTGTTCTACAGCCCATGAGCCACCACTACTGAGCCCACGCACTGCTCTAACTGAAGCCCATGCACCCTTGAGCCCGTGCTCTGCAATGAAAAGCCACCGCAATAAGAAGCACGCGCACCACAACGAAGAGTAGCCCCCGCTCGCTACAACTAGAGAAAGCCTGCGTGCAGCAACGAAGACCCAACACAGCCAAAAATAATAAATATATAATAAATAAATTTATTAAAAAATACTAATATCAATAAAAATAATATATATTAAAAAAAAGCCAAGTAGACAAAGTTGTATAAGGAGAATTCAGTGAAAATAGAAAACAGACAATAGAAAAAATTAAAACAAAAGTTGAAAAGGTTAACTGATAACTGGTTAGCAAGACTGATCAAGGAAAAAAAAACCTGACAACATGGATCAATCTCAACATTACTGTGTAGTGAAGGAAGCCAGTCCCAAAAGAGTACATTCTATGCAGTTCCATTTATATGAAAGTCAAGAACAAGAATATCAGAACATCCTCCACTTAGGAGGATGGAGTACTTGAAAAGAGAATACAAGGGAACTTTCTGGGGGTGATGAAAATATTCTATCTATTGACTTAAGTGGTGGTTACACAGATGTATGAGCCCAAACTCACTAAATTATAGATGTACTGGGTTGGCCAAAAAGTTCGTTCGGTTTTTTCCATAGGATGGCTCGAATAACACTTAGTTGTCTTTAACTTCATTCAAAACAATTTTGTTAGATTGTGACAGCTGTCATATCAGCGTGCGTTTAAAGAAAGACATCAAAATTGGTAAATTTTTATGTCACCATTTTAATATTGAAGATGGAAGAAAAACAACATTTTCGGCCTATTATGCTTTATTATTTCAAGAAAGGTAAAAATGCAACTGAAACACAGAAAACGATTTGTGCAGTGTATGGAGAAGGTGCCGTGACTGATTGAACATGTCAAAAGTGGTTTGCAAAGTTTGGTGCTGGAGATTTCTCACTGGACAATGCTCCACGGTTGGGTAGACCAGTTGAAGTTGATAGCGATCAAATTGAGATATTAATTGAGACCAATGAACATTATACCACACAGAAGATAGCCAACATACTCAAAATACCCAAATCAAGCAATGAAAATCATTTGCACCAGCTTGGTTATGTTAATCGCTTTGATGTTTGGGTTCCACATAAATTAAGTGAAAAAAAACCTTCTTGACCATATTTCAGCATGCAATTCTCTATTTAAACATAATGAAAATGTTCCATTTTTAAAATAAATTGTGACAGGCGATGAAAAGTGGATACTGTACAATAATGCAGAAGGGAAGAGATCTTGGGGCAAGCAAAATGAACCACCACCAACCACACCAAACGCGGGTCTTCATCCAAAGAAGGTGATGTTGTGTATATGGTGGGATTGGAAGGGAGTCCTCTATTATGAACTCCTTCCGGAAAACCAAACAATTGATTCCAACAAGTACTGCTCCCAATTAGACCAACTGAAAGTGGCACTCGACGAAAGCGTCCAGAATTAGTCAACAGAAAATGCAGAATCTTCCATCAGGATAATGCAAGACCGTGTGTTTCTTTGATGACCAGGCAAAAACTATTACAGCTTGGCTGCGAAGTTCTGATTCATCTGCCGTATTCATCAGACATTGCACCTTCAGATTTCCATTTATTTCAGTCTTTACAAAATTCTCTTAATGGAAAAAATGTCAATTCCCTGGAAGACTGTAAAAGGTACCTGGAACAGTTCTTTGCTCAAAAAGATAAAAAGTTTTGGGAAGATGGAATTATGAAGTTGTTTGAAAAAGGTAGTGGAACAAAAGGGTGAATATTTGGTATAAGGTAGTGGAACAAAAGGGTGAATATTTTGTTTAATAAAGTTCTTGGTGAAAATGAAAAATGTGTCTTTTATTTTTACTTAAAAACAGAAGGCACTTTTTGGCCAACCCAATAAAATCTGTGCATTTTATTGCATGTAAATTAATTCAATTAAAAAAATCCACCCAACTTTCTTATGTCCCTCCAGCTCTAAGCTTCTTGAAAGAATTACACACATCCACTTCTCCATCTCCTCACCTATATTCATTTTTCATCCACCTTAAATTTAGCTTCTTCCCTATCACTCTACCAAAACATTTCTGACCGAGGTCACTTCTGTGCTGTTAAATCCAGCAAAGTTTTTTCAGTTCCCCCAAGAAACTTGACCTCTCAGGAGTATTCAACATTGTTGACCACTTGTAAAATGCTGGAATTCTTCAAGGCTCAGCTCTTGGCCCTGGCTTCTCTCCTTCTCTCACTCTATCCTTTCTTCCTAGTGAACACTAATGGCTTCTTCTACTGTCTCTGTGCAGACTTCTCTCCTAGATCTTGACATCTCCCTTGGGATTTCTCAGAATATCTCCAAACTTAACGTGTTCTAAAACAACTCAATCTTCTCCAAACATATTCCATTGTTTCTTATTTCAGTGAATGGCACTCTATCTAGTTCTGAAAACTAGAAGTCAAAATATCCTTCCTTAAGCTTTCCTTTCTTACAATCCTATATCCAGTCCATCACCACATCCTAGTGATACTTCTCTCCTAGATGTATTTTTTGATACTTGGTTTCTCCCCCTTTCTACCACTCTCAGTTTAGTCCAAGCTACCTCATTATCTCTCACTTACACTGCTACTCTCAAGCAGTCTACTGTATCCATTCTGGCCCCCTTCCAATCAATTCTCCACAAAGAAAGAAATACAAACAAACAAATACAGCTGGCCCTCCGCATCCCCAGGTTCCACATCCGTGGGTTCAATCGATTGCCAATGGAAAATATTCTGGGGGAAAAATTTCCACAAAGTTCCAAAAAGCAAAACTTGAATTTGCCATGTGCCGTCAACTACTTACACAGCATTTACACTGTATTAGGTATTATATGTAATCTAGAGATGATTTGAAGTAAACAGGAGAATGTGTGTAGGTTATATGCAAACACTGCACCATTTTATATATGAAACTTGAGCACCCGTGGACACTGAGAGACGACTGTACTTCCAGATGCATGTCTGATCATGGCATCATCTCCTGTCATCTTTTTCAAAATAACAGTACAGTGGCTTTACACTGCCCTTTGGATAAAATCCATAATACTAAACATGGCCTAAAGGCCTAGATGGTTTGGCCTCTTCCTGTGTTTGAAGCCTCCCTTTGAAACATTCCCTTCACATCCATGCCTGCCTTTCATTACCTTGTCTTCTTTCTTGCTGCAGAGCCATTTTTTTACATGCTATTCCTTCTGCCCACAATCTCTCCCCTGGTACATAACTCCTGTATGTTTTTCAGATCTTAGTTTAGGATTACATTTTTTAAAATTCACTCACTGATCTGGTTACCTGCTCAAAGCACCATGTACCCTCCTTCATGGCATTCCACAGTTGCACCTTAACTTTGCTTGATGTTTTGTCTAAATAACATTCAACTTCTCCACTGTAAGGTGCATGATTACAAGGACCATATTTATTTTTTATCACCTTTATATCTCCAGTCTCTAGTAAAGATCTGACAGGTACATAGCAGGTCCTCATAAATATTTATAAATGAATTAATGAAGAATTAGAAATTATCTGTTCCTAAATGAAGTAACATGTACTTGGTGACATATTTTAAATGAACTTCGAGCAACCATCTAATCAAATGCGCAGTTGAACCATCATATGGTTGTCTTTCATCATTCCTTCCTTCAGTGTGTTGCAAAGAGGCAATTATTATGTTCCAAGCACTGAGGCATAGGAGTGAAAGAGACAGGGTTCATGCACTAATGCAGCATCTGGTTTAAGCTGACTGACTTTTCAAAAGTTACTCTAAACCAGTTTACTTGTTTCCTAAGCTCTGTGCAGAATGAGTTTATCATTATTTTTTAAATAAATCTTTAACTTTCTGATGACTATGAGGCAATATTGTTCTATTTTATGGAAATCTTACTATTTCTTACACATATAAACCTGAATAATTTTACTTGCCTACCTAACTATAATAATATGTCTAATCAGAAAGAGAAGCAAGGTACAAAGAATTAAAATGGAAAAAATATAACTACTCACAAAAGAAAAACTTATATACAGATTAGACTCCAAGGAAAATCTTACTGCGTATCTTGAAAACACCCCTCAAAGTTAGAAACAAGGCAAAATAATTTAAAAGTCAAAAACTTAAGACACATACACATTTTTTCAGAAATCTGAAACAATATACATGTAACAAGAACATTTAAGAACTCTGATCTCCAAGTGTCTACTTGATAGTAAACACTTAAGTAATATATACAACAAAATGTCATCCCACTATGTTTAAATCGATCACCATAATGCAGACCTAGGGTCAGAAGTTTGTCTTGAACACATCTAAGTTGTTTTTATGGTGTTGATGGTTTTGAACTGAGTTATTCACATACCAAGTCCTGATTACTTGAATTTGCAAAATGGCTGGCTAGAATAGGAGAGTCATCTGTTGTCATGGAAACAAGTTTTTCTTTCTACTTCTCTAATGTATGTGCTAAAATAGAGCTCAAATCTGAAACCAGAATTAGCAAATACTGACATTTACATGATTATTCCATTTTATTTTCTTCAAAATCCATTTAGAATACACCAAAATTAGAAATAATACTCCAATAACATGATAATTACTGGCAAGTCTGTAAAGCTGACTTCCTAACTTGTTCATTAAATACATTCTATTAATAAATCCCAGTCATCATACCATCGATGGCTCTTGAATGTGAACACAGTCTGATCATACAGCATAAACTATCACACAGACGATATCTTAAAACTCTGTAGTCACTGTAATATATTTGCCTCTGTTAAAAATATTGGACTTAACAAGATTGATTTAGTTCTATGTCCTGTTAAGTGTTACTAATTTAATCCAAAATGTATCATCTGTGCATGTAAGGAGGGTGACTCCTAAATTCATCATCCAAGGCATTGTTAAATAACTAAGTATTGTCCTAAGGGAGAGACTCCAATGGAGTATCACTTTCAGGTTGACACAAAACCAAAAACTAATAGCCAGTATTTATAGAGTGTACAAAAGGCTTTCACATCCATTGATATTTGCGTCTTCATTTATTCAACAGATATTTCAGGAACTGAGTGTTAATTCTACACCAATCACTGGCTAGATGCTAGAGACACAATGGTGATCCTTACAATAACTCTATAACAGTGGTTATCAAAATGTCATCTCAGAATCACTAGCATCAGCATCAGCTGGTAACTTGTTAAACCTGCACATTTGGACTTTCCAAGATGGTGGAGGAGTAGGAGGATGTGGAGTTCATCTCTCCCCACAAATGCATCAAGAATACATTTAGAAATAGAAAAATTCTCACAGAGCACCTGCTGAACACTAGCAGAGGACCTCAGACACCTAAAAGGACAAGAAAGATCCCCATATAACTGGGTAGGACAAAAGAAAGAAGGAAAAAGGAAGAGGAGAGGAAGCAGGACGGGATGCTCTGTGCCACGGCCCTGTGCACCTCAGCCTGAGACAGGTGTCTGCCGGTGGCTGGGGGTTGGGGGCTGGAATGTGGGGTTTGGAGAGCAAACCTGGGGAGGGGACTGCTGTTGGGTGTGAGAAGACAGCCAGAGGGGACGGGAGTAAGGAGCTCCACAACCAGGAATGCTCATGGAGGAAGCCTGGACCTCCACAGAGGCAGAGAGCCATTGTTGAGTGATGCGCAAAGGGCGGGGTGGCCATTACAGCCTCTCCCCTCACGCACCAGCCCCTGCATCCATGGGCACTAAGGAGGGCTCCCGTTGGAGCTGGCACTCATGGCTCAGCTATTGCCTCCTCCGCCCCTTCCCTCAGCCTGGGGGACCCACTCACCCGATTGCTGCCTGATGGGCTTGCATGTTCCAATCCCTACCCCAGCACCCTCCCGCCTGTGGAGCCTGCTCACCCCGATCACCACCACGGTTCCGTCCTGCCTGATGGGCTCTTGTGCTCTGACAACCTCTGGAGCAGACTCTGGTGGGAGGAACACACAGAGGTGGGGCTGAAACCACAGCTGAACCCCAGGGGCCGTGTGACTGAGGAAGAAGAGCTGAAATCTCTCCTCACGGCTGCGTGAACTGCGGAGTTACACCTCCGCTGATGGCTTCCTAAATTCAGTGCCTGCAAAACATCTGAAAGGACAAGTGCTCCAGCAGGTGGGACGAGTCTGGCTTTAGCAGCTGTGGGCTTTGTGGGCACATACATGCAGAGGTTGGGCCAGGCCAGTCTGAGCTGCTTCCATAGCTCCACAGCAGGTCCAGGTGCACGACTACTGTAGTCCTGGGACCTGACCTCAGTGGAGCTGTGCCAGTGGCCTGGTGAAAACAACACCTGAGAGTCACCAGAGCCAACTGCCGGCATACCCACAGTTAAGGTGGGACCGAGGGCAGTGCCAACAACAGTGTACTTTGTGAGCCCACACAATGGGCGAAAGGGGACAGAACAGAGCACATTCACGGTGAACAGCTCCAGAGGAGGAATACTCAGTGGCTTATCTCCCAGTGGGAGTGCTCCATTCCCACCTACCTCACACCACAGTACAGAAACACAGCTAAGAAACAGATCTGGGGCCTCTACTCCAACAACCAGGGAGCAGACCCCACCCCTGACAGGACAGTGACAACCAGAGAGCAAAGGGAGGCCCCACTCAATATCCAGGGCAGGCTCTGGTCACCACAACACCAGTCAAACCTCCTATCAAGGGGGTAATGGCACAAGCCTCTGGACAAACCTCACCCACTAGGGGGCAGACACCAGAAGCAAGAGGAACTACAATCCTGCAGCCTGCGGAAAGGAGACCACACACACAGTAAGTTAGACAAAATGAAAAGACAAAGAAATATGTTGCAGATGAAGTAGGAAGATAGAAACCTACAAGAACAAGTAAATAAAGAGGAAACAATCTACCTAAAGAAAAATTCAGAGTAATGATAGTAAAGATGATCCAAGATCTTGGAAAAAGAATGGAGGCACAGATCGAGAAGATACAAGAAATGTTTAACAAAGACTTAGAAGAACTAAAGAACAAAAAACCAGAGATGAACAGTACAATAATTGAAATGAAAATAGACTAGAAGGAATCAATAGCAGAATAACTGAGGCAGAAGAACAAATAAGTAACCTGGAAGACAGAATGGTGGAAATCTCTGCTGCAGAACAGAATAAAGAAAAAGAATGGAAAGAAATGAGGACAGTCTCAGAGACCTCTGGGACAACATTAAATGCACCAACATTCTAATTATAGGAGTCCCAGAGGAAGAAGAAAAAGAGAAAGGGTCTGAGAAAATATTTGAAGAGATTATAGTGGAAAACTTCCCTAACATGGGAAAGGAAATAGTCACCCAAGTCCAGGAAACGCAGAGAGTCCCATACAGGATAAACCCAAGGAGGAACACGCTGAGACACAAATTAATCAAGCTAACAAAAATTAAATACAAAGAAAAAATATTAAAAGAAACAAGGGAAAAGCAACAAATAACAAACAAGGGAATCCCCATAAGGTTATCAGCTGATTTTTCAGCAGAAACTCTGCAGGCCAGAAGGGAGTGGCAGGATATACTTAAAGTGATGAAAGAGAAAAACCTACAACCAAGAATACACTACCCAGCAAGGCTGTCATTCAGATTCGACAGAAAAATCAAAAGCTTTACAGACAAGCAAAAGCTAAGAGAATTCAGTACCATCAAACCAGCTTTACAACAAATGAACTTCTAAACTCCTAAAAGAACTTCTCTAGGCAGGAGGGTGGGGATGGGGGAAGAGACCACAACTAGAAACAAGAAAATCACAAATGCGAAAGCTCACTGGTAAAGCCAAACATACAGTAAAGGCAGGGAATCATCCATACACAAATATGATATCAAATCCAGCAACTGTGAGAAGAGGAAAGTACAAATGCAGAAAATGGGAATAGCATTTGAAATTAAGAGACCAGCAACTTAAAACAACCTTGTATATATAAAGACTGCTTTATCAAAGCCTCATAGGACATGCAAACCTGAAAATTACAATAGATAAACACACAAAAAAGAAAAAGCAACCCAACACAACACTAAAGATGGTCATCAAACCACAAAAGAAAAGAACAAAAGAGTAAGGGAAGAAAAAAGACCCACAAAAACAAACCCATGACAATTAAGAAAACAGCAATAGGAACATACATATCGATAATTACCTTAAGTGTAAATAGATTAAATGCTCCAACCAAAACACACAGACTGGGTGAATGGATACAAAAACAAGACCCATATATATGCTGTCTACAAGAGACCCACCTCAGACCTAGGGATACTTACAGACTGAAAGTGAGGGGATGGAAAAAGATACTGCATGTGAATGGAAATCAAAACAAAGCTGCAACAGCAATACTTATATCAGACAAAATAGACTTTATATAAAGACTGTTACAAGACAAGGAAGGACATTACATAATGATCAAGGGATCAATCCAAGAAGAATTTACAATTGCATATTTAAGTACACAATTGTAAATATATATGCACCCAACATAGGAGCACCTCAATATATAAGGCAAATGCTAACAGCCATAAAAGGGGAAACTGATAGTAACACAACCATAGTGGGGGACTTTAACACCTCTCTTACACAATGGACAGATCACCGAGACAGAAAATTAATAAGGAAACAAAAGTCTTAAATGACATATTAGACCAGATAGACCTAATTGATATTTATAGGACATCCCAACCGAAAGCAGCAGAATACACTTTCTTCTCAAATGCACATGGTACATTCTCCAGGATAGATCACATCTTGGGTCACAAATCAAGCCTCGGTAAATTTAAGAAAACTGAAATCATATCAAGCATCTTTTCCAACCACAAAGCTATGAGATTAGAAATAAATTACAGGCAAAAAAACCTGTAAAAAACACAAACACATGGAAGCTAAACAATATGTTACTAAATAACCAATGGATCACTAAAAAAATCAAAAAGGAAATAAAAAAATACCTAGAGACAAATGACAAAAAGACGAGGATGCAAAACCTATTGGATGCAGCAAAAGCAGTTCTAAGAGGGAAGTTTATAGCAATACACTCCTACCTCAAGAAACAAGAAAAATCTCAAATAAACAACCAAACCTTATGCCTAAATCAACTAGAGAAAGAAGAACAAACAAAACCTAAAGTTAATAGAAGGAAAGAAATCATAAACATCAGAGCACAAATAAATGAAATAGAGATGAAGAAAACAATAGCAAAGATCAACGAAACTAAAAGCTGGTTCCTTGAGAAGATAAAATTGATAAACCTTTAGCCAGACCCATCAAGAAAAAAAGAGAGGGCTCAAATCAATAAAATTAGATATGAAAATGGAGAAGTTACAATGGACACCACAGAAATACAAAGGATCGTAAGAGACTACAACAAGCAACTATATGCCAATAAAATGGACAACCTAGAAAAAATGGACAAATTCTTAGAAAGGTACAACCTTCCAAGACTGAACCAGGAAGAAATAGAAAATATGAACAGACCAATCACAAGTAATGAAATTGAAACTGTGATTAAAAATCTTCCAACAAACAAAAGTCCAGGACCAGATGGCTTCACAGCAAATTCTATCAAACGTTTAGAGAAGAGTTAATACCTATCCTTCTGAAACTATTCCAAAAAATTGCAGAGGAAGGAAACACTCTCAAGCTCATTCTATGAGGGCACCATCACCCTGATACCAAAACCAGACAATGGTATCAGAAAAAAAGAAAATTACAGGCGAATATCACTGATGAAAATAAATGCAAAAATCCTCAACAAAATACTAGCAAACTGAATCAAACAACGCATTAAAAGGATCATACACCGTGATCAAGTGGGATTTATCTCAGGGATGCAAGGATTTTGCAATAACACAAATCAAACAATCTGATACATCACATCAACAAAATGAATAGGGACTTCCCTGGCAGTCCAGTGAAGACTAGTTAAGCATGGTTAAGACTCCTTGCTCCCAATGCAGGGGGCTGGGTTCAATCCCTGGTCAGGGAACTAGATCCTGCATGCCGCAACTAAGGATCCTGCATGTCGCAACAGATGCCACATACGGCAACAAAGATCCTGCATGCTGCAACTAAGACCCAGCACAGCCAAATAAATAGATTAATATTAAAGAAAAAACAAATTGAAGAATAAAACCACATGATCATCTCAATAGATGCAGAAAAAGCTTTTGTCAAAATTCGACACCCATTTATGATAAAGAATCCCCAGAAAGCGGGCAGAGGGAACATACCTCAACATCATAAAGGCCATACATGACAAACCCACAGCAAACATCATTTTCAATGGTAAAAAACTGAAAGCAGTTCCTCTAAGATCAGGAACAAAACAAGGATGTTCACTCTCACTACTATAATTCAAAATAGTTTTGGAAGCCCTAGCCACGCAACCAGAGAAGAAAAAGGAATAGAAGGAATCCAAACTGGAAAAGAAGAAGTAAAACTGTCACTGTTTGCAGATGACATGATACTACACATAGAAAATGCTACAGATGCTACCAGAAAACTACTAGAGCTCATCAATGCATCGGTAAAATTGCAGGATAGAAAATTAATACACAGGAATCTCTTGCATTCCTATACAATAACAATGAAAGATTAGAAACAGAAATCAAGGAAAAAATCCCATTTACCATGGCATCAAAAAGAATAAAATACCTAGGAAAAAACCTACCCAAGGAGACAAAAGACCTGTACTCCAAAAACTATGAGATGCTGATGAAAGAAATAAAAGATGACACAAACAGATGGAGAGATATACCATGTTGTTGGATTGGAAGAATCAACATTGTGAAAATGACTATACTAACCAAAGCAATCTACAGATTCCATGCAATCCCTACCAATTACCAATGGCATTTTTCAAAGAACTACAGCAAAACATTGTACAATTTTTATGGAAACACAAAAGACCACAAAGAGCCAAAGCAATCTTGAGAAAGAAAAACGGAGCTGGAGGAATCAGGCTCCCTGACTTGAGACTATACTACCAAGCCACAGTAATAAAAACAGTATGGTACCGGCACAAAAATAGAAATATAGATCAATGGACCATGATAGAAAGTCAAGAGACAAACCCACACACCTATGGTCATCCAATCTATGACAAAGAAGGCAAGAATATACAATGGAGTAAAGACAGTCTCTTCAGTAAGTGGTGCTGGTAAAACTGGACAGGTACATGTTAAAGAATGAAATTAGAACACTCCCTAACACCATACACAAAAATAAACTCAAAATGGATTAAAGACATAAATGTAAGGCAGATACTATAAAAACTCTTAGAAGGAAAACACAGGCAGAACACTCTCTGACATAAATCGTAGCAAGATCTTTTTCAATCCACCTCCAAGAGTAATGAAAATAAAAACAAAAATAAATAAATGGGACCTAGTTAAAATTAAAAGCTTTTGCACAGCAAAGGAAACCATAAACAAAACAAAAAGACAACCCTCAGAATGGGAGAAAATATTTGCCAATGAAGCAACTGACAAGGGATTAATCTCCAAAATATACAAACAGCTCATGGAGCTCAATATCAAAAAACCAAACAACCCAATCAAAAAATGGGTGGAAGATCTAAATAGACATTTCTCCAAAGAAGACATACAGATGGCCCAGAGGCACATGAAAAGATGCTCAACATCACTAATTATTAGAGAAATACAAATCAAAACTACAATGAGGTATCACCTCACACCAGTCAGAATGGCCATCATCAAAAAGTCTACAAACAATAAATGTTGGGATTTGAGAAGATGGCAGAAGAGTAAGACATGGAGATCACCTTCCTCTGCACAGATACATCAGAAATACATCTACACATGGAACTGCTCCTATAGAACACCCACTGAACACTGGCAGAAGAACTCACACCTCCCAAAAGGCAAGAAACTCCCCACGCACCTGGGTAGGGCAAAAGAAAAAAGAAAAAACAGAGACAAAAGAATAGGGAAGGGACCTGCACCAGTGGGAGGGAGCTGTGAAGGAGGAAAGGTTTCCACACACTAGGAAGCCCCTTCGCGGGTGGAGACTGCGGGTGGCGGAGGTGGGGAGCTTCGGAGCCACGGAGGAGAGCGCAGCAACAGGGGTGCGGAGGGCAAAGTGGAGAGATTACCGCACAGAGGATCGGTGCCGAGCAGCACTCACCAGCCCGAGAGGCTTGTATGCTCACCTGCCGGGGCGGACGGGGGCTGGGAGCTGAGGCTCGGGCTTTGGTAGGATCGCAGGGAGAGGACTGGGGTTGGCGGTGTGAACACAGCCTGAAGGCGGCTAGTGCACCACAGCTAGCCGGGAGTCCGGTAAAAAGTCTGGACCTGCCAAAGAGGCAAGAGACTTTTTCTTGCCTCTTTGTTTCCTGGTGCGCGAGGAGAGGGGATTAAGAGCACTGCTTAAAGGAGCTCCCAGAGATGCGCATGAGCCGTGGCTATCAGTGCGTACCCCAGAGACGGGCATGAGACGCTAAGGCTGCTGCTGCAGCCACCAAGAAGCCTGTGTGCAAGCACAGGTCACTATTAACACCACCCCTCCTGGGAGCCTGTGCAGCCCGCCACTGCCAGGGTCCCGCGATCCAGGGACAACTGCCCTGGGAGAACGCACGGTGTGCATCAGGCTGGTGAAACGTCATGCCGGCCTCTGCGGCCGGAGGCTCGCCCTGCATCCGTACCCCTCCCTCCCCCCGGCCTGAGTGAGCCAGAGCCGCCAAATCAGCTGCTCCTTTAACCCTGTCCTGTCTGGGAGGGGAAGAGACACCCTCAGGCGACCTACACGCAGAGGCGGGTCCAAATCCAAAGCTGATCCCTGGGAGCTGTGTGAACAAAGAAGAGAAAGGGAAATCTCTCCCAACAGCCTCAGGAACAGTGGATTAAATCTCCACAATCAACTAAATGTACCCTGCATCTGTGGAACACCTGAATAGACAACGAATCATCCAAAATTGAGGAGGTGGACTCTGGGAGCAAGATATATTATTTTTTCCCCTTTTCCTCTTTTGGTGAGTGTGTATGTGTATGCTTCTGTGTGAGATTTTGTCAGTATAGCTTTGCTTTCACCATTTGTCCTAGGGTTCTGTCTGTCCATTTTTTGTTTTTGTTTTTTTACTTAAAATTTTTTTCTTAATAATTATTCTTTATTTAATAACTTTATTTTATTTTATCTACTTTCTTTCTTTCTATTTTTTCTCCCTTTTATTCTGAGCTGTGTGGATGAAAGGCTCTTGGTGCTCCAGCCAGGAGTCAGTGCTGTGCCTCTGAGGTGGGAGGGCCAAGTTCAGGACACTGGTCCACAAGAGACCTCCCAGCTCCACGTACTATCAAACGGTGAAAATCTCCCAGAGATCTCCACTCAACACCAAGACCCAGCTTCACTCAACGACCAGCAAGCTACAGTGCTGGACACCCTATGCCAAACAACTAGCAAGACAGGAACACAGCCCCATCCATTAGCAGAGAGGCTGCCTAAAATCATAATAAGGCCACAGACACCCCAAAACACACCACCAGACGTGGACCTGCCCACCAGAAAGACAAGATCCAGCCTCATCCACCAGAACACAGGCACTAGTTCCCTCCACCAGGAAGCCTACACAACCCTCTGAACCAACCTTAGCCACTGGGGAAAGACACCAAAAACAACAGGAACTACGAACCTGCAGGCTGCGAAAAGGAGAACCCAAACACACTAAGATAAGCAAAATGAGAAGACAGAAAAACACACAGCAGATGAAGGAGCAGGGTCAAAACACACCAGATCTAACAAATGAACAGGAAATAGGCAGTCTACCTGAAAAAGAATTCAGAATAATGATAGTAAGGATGATCCAAAATCTTGGAAATAGAAGAGAGAAAATGCAAGAAACATTTAACAAGGACCTAGAAGAACTAAAGAGGAAACAAGCAACGATGAACAACACAATAAATGAAATTAAAAATGCTCTAGATGGGATCAATAGCAGAATAACTGAGGCAGAAGAATGGATAAGTGACCTGGAAGATAAAATAGTGGAAATAACTACTGCAGAGCGGACTAAAGAAAAAAGAATGAAAAGAACTGAGGACAGTCTCAGAGACCTCTGGGAGAACATTAAATGCATCAACATTCGAATTATAGGGGTCCCAGAAGTAGAAGAGAAAAAGAAAGGGACTGAGAAAATATTTGAAGAGATTATAGTTGAAAACTTCCCTAATATGGGAAAGGAAATAGTTAATCAAGTCCTGGAAGCACAGAGAGTCCCATACAGGATAAATCCAAGGAGAAACACGCCAAGACACATATTAATCAAACTATGAAAAATTAAATACAAAGAAAACATATTAAAAGCAGCAAGGGAAAAACAACAAATAACACACAAGGGAATCCCCATAAGGTTAACAGCTGATCTTTCAGCAGAAACTCTGCAAGCCAGAAGGGAGTGGCAGGACATATTTAAAGTGATGAAGGAGAAAAACCTACAACCAAGATTAATCTACCCAGCAAGGATCTCATTCAGATTTGATGGAGAAATTAAAACCTTTACAGACAAGCAAAAGCTGAGAGAGTTCAGCACCACCAAACCAGCTTTACAACAAATGCTAAAGGAACTACTCTAGGCAAGAAACACAAGACAAGAAAAACACCTACAATAACAAACCCAAAACATTTAAGAAAATGGGAATAGGAACATACATATCGATAATTACCTTAAATGTAAATGGATTAAATGCTTCCACCAAAAGACACAGACTGGCTGAATGGATACAAAAACAAGACCCGTATATATGCTGTCTACAAGAGACCCACTTCAGACCTAGAGACACATACAGACTGAAAGTGAGGGGATGGAAAAAGATATTCCATGCAAATGGAAATCAAAAGAAAGCTGGAGTAGCAATTCTCATATCAGACAAAATAGACTTTAAAATAAAGACTATTACAAGAGACAAAGAAGGACACTATATAATGATCAAGGGATCGATCCAAGAGGAAGGTATAACAATTGTAAATATTTATGCACCCAACATAGGAGCACCTCAATACATAAGGCAAATACTAACAGCCATAAAAGGGGAAATTGACAGCAACACAATCATAGTAGGGGACTTTAACACCCCACTTACACCAATGGACAGATCATCCAAAATGAAAATAAATAAGGAAACACAAGTTTTAAATGATACATTAAACAAGATGGACTTAATTGATATTTACAGGACATTCCACCCAAAAACAACAGAATACACTTTTTTCTCAAGTGCTCATGGAACATTCTCCAGGATAGATCATATCTTGGGTCACAAATCAAGCCTTGGTAAATTTAAGAAAATTGAAATCGTATCAAGTATCTTTTCCGACCACAACGCTATGAGGCTAGATATCAATTACAGGAAAAGATCTGTAAAAAATACAAACACAGGGAGGCTAAACAATACACTACTTAATAACCGAGTGATCACTGAAGAAATCAAAGGGGAAATCAAAAACTACCTAGAAACAAATGACAATGGAGACACGACGACCCAAAACCTATGGGATGCAGCAAAAGCAGTTCTAAGAGGGAAGTTTATAGCAATACAATTCTACCTTAAGAAACAGGAAACATCTCAAATTAACAACCTAACCTTGCACCTAAAGCAATTAGAGAAAGAAGAACCAAAAGACCCCAAAGTTAGCAGAAGGAAAGAAATCATAAAGATCAGATCTGAAATAAAAGAAAAAAAAAAGAAGGAAACGATAGCAAAGATCAATAAAAGTAAAAGCTGGTTCTTTGAGAAGATAAACAAAATTGATAAACCTTTAGCCAGACTCATCAAGAAAAAAAGGGAGAAGACTCAAATCAATAGAATTAGAAATGAAAAAGGAGAAGTAACAACTGACACTGCAAAAATACAAAGGATCATGAGAAATTACTACAAGCAACTCTATGCCAATAAAATGGACAGACAACCTGGAAGAAATGGACAAATTCTTAGGAATGCACAACCTGCTGAGACTGCCCCAGGAAGAAATAGAAAATAGAAACAGACCAATCACAAGCACTGAAATTGAAACTGTGATTAAAACTCTTCCAACAAACAAAAGCCCAGGACCAGATGGCTTCACAGGCGAATTCTATCAAACATTTAGAGAAGAGCTAACACCTATCCTTCTCAAACTTTTCCAAAATATAGCAGAGGGAGGAACACTCCCAAACTCATTCTACGAGGCCACCATCACCCTGATACCAAAAGCAGACAAAGATGTCACAAAGAAAGAAAACTACAAGCCAATATCACTGATGAACATAGATGCAAAAATCCTCAACAAAATACTAGCAAACAGAATCCAACAGCACATTAAAAGGATCATACACCATGATCAAGTGGGGTTTATTCCAGGAATGCAAGGATTCTTCAATATATGCAAATCAATCAACGTGATACACCATATTAACAAATTGAAGGAGAAAAACCATATGATCATCTCAATAGATGCAGAGAAAGCCTTCGCCAAATTCAACACTCATTTATGATAAAAACCCTGCAGAAAGTAGGCATAGAGGGAACTTTTCTCAACATAATAAAAGCCATATATGACAAACCCACAGCCAATATCGTCCTCAATGGTGAAAAACTGAAACCATTTCCACTAAGATCAGGAACAAGACAAGGTTGCCCACTCTCACCACTATTATTCAACATAGTTTTGGAAGTTTTAGCCACAGGAATCAGAGAAGAAAAAGAAATAAAAGGAATCCAAATCGGAAAAGAAGAAGTAAAGCTGTCACTGTTTGCAGATGACATGATACTATACATTGAGAACTCTAAAGATGCTACCAGAAAACTACTAGAGCTAATCAATGAATTTGGTATAGTAGCAGGATACAAAGTTAATGCACAGAAATCTCTTGCATTCCTATACACTAATGATGAAAAATTTGAAAGTGAAATTAAGAAAACACTCCCATTTACCACTGCAACAAAAAGAATAAAATATCTAGGAGTAAACCTACCTACGGAGACAAAAGACCTGTATGCAGAAAATTATAAGACACTGATGAAAGAAATTAAAGATGATACAAATAGATGGAGAGATATACCATGTTCTTGTATTTGAAGAATCAACATTGTGAAAATGACTCTACTACCTAAAGCAATCTACAGATTCAATGCAATCCTTATCAAACTACCACTGGCATTTTTCACAGAACTGGAACAAAAAATTTCACAATTTGTATGGAAACACAAAAGATCCCTAATAGCCAAAGCAATCTTGAGAATGAAAAATGGAGCTGGAGGAATCAGGCTCCCTGACTTCAGACTATACTACAAAGCTACAGTAATCAAGACAGTATGGTACTGGCACAAAAACAGAAATATAGATCAATGGAACAGGATAGAAAGCCTAGAGATAAACCCATGCACATATGGTCACCTTATCTTTGATAAAGGAGGCAAGCATATACAGTGGAGAAAAGACAGCCTCTTCAATAAGTGGTGATGGGAAAACTGGACAGCTACATGTAAAAGTATGAAATTAGAACACTCCCTGACACCATACACAAAAATAAACTCAAAATGGATTAAAGACCTAAATGTAAGGCCAGACACTATCAAACTCTTAGAGGAAAACATAGGCAGAACACTCTATGACATAAATCACCGCAAGATCCTTTTTGACCCACCTCCTAGAAAAATGGAAATAAAAACAAAAATAAACAAATAGGACGTAATGAAACTTAAAAGCTTTTGTACAGCAAAGGAAACCATAAACAAGACGAAAAGACAACCCTCAGAATGGGAGAAAGTATTTGCAAATGAAGCAACTGACAAAGGATTAATCTCCAAAACATACAGCAACTCATGCAGCTCAATATTAAAAAAACAAACAACCCAATCCAAAAATGGGCAGAAGACCTAAATAGACATTTCTCCAAAGAAGATATACAGATTGCCAACAAACACGTGAAAGAATGCTCAACATCATTAATCATTAGAGAAATGAAAATCAAAACTACAATGAGATATCATCTCACACCCATCAGAATGGTCATCATCAAAAAATCTACAAACAATAAATGCTGGAGAGAGTGTGGAGAAAAGGGAACCCTCTTGCACTGTTGGTGGGAATGTAAATTGATATAGCCACTATGGAGAACAGTATGGAGGGTCCTTAAAAAAGTAAAAATAGAACTACCATATGACCCAGCAATCCCACTACTGGGCATATACCCTGAGAAAACCATAATTCAAAAAGAGTCATGTACCAAAATGTTCATTGCAGCTCTATTTACAATAGCCAGAACATGGAAGCAACCTAAGTGTCCATCGACAGATGAACGGATAAAGAAGATGTGGCACACATATACAATTGAATGTTACTCTGCCATAAAAAGAAAGGAAATTGAGTTATTTGTAGTGAGGTGGATGGACCTAGAGTCTGTCATACAGAGTGAAGTAAGTCAGAAAGAGAAAAACAAATACCATATGCTAACACATATATATGGAATCTAAAGAAAAAAAATAAGAAAATGGTCAGAAGAACCTAGGGGCAAGATGGGAATAAAGATGCAGACCTACTAGAGAATGGACTTGTGGATATGGGGAGGGGGAAGGGTAATCTGGGACAAAGTGAGAGAGTGGCATGGACATATATACACTAGCAAACGTAAAATAGATAGCTAGTGGGAAGCAGCCGCATAGCACAGGGAGGTCAGCTCGGTGGTTTGTGACCATGTAGAGGGGTGGGAAAAGGAGGGTGGGAGGGAGGGAGATGCAAGAAGGAAGAGATATGGGAACATATGTATATGTATAACTGATTCACTTTGTTATAAAGCAGAAACTAACACACCATTGTAAAGCAATTATACTCCAATAAAGAAGTTAAAAAACAACAACAACAACAATAAATGTTGGAGAGGGTGTGGAGAAAAGGGAACCCTCCTACGTCATTGGTGGTAGTGTAAATTGGTACAGCCACTATGGAGAACAGTATGGAGGTTCCTTAAAAAACTAAAAATTGAGGTACTATATGATCCAGCAATCCCACTCCTGGGCACATATCTGAAGAAAACCATATTTCGAAAAGATACATGCACCCCAATGTTCATTGCAGCACTATTTACAATAGCCAGGACATGGAAGCAACCTAAATGTCCATCAACAGCGGAATGGATAAAGAAGATGTGGTGTGTATACATATATATGTGTACACACACAATGGAATATTACTCAGCCATAAAAAAGAACAATATAGTGCCATTTGCAGCAACATGGATGGACCTAGAGATCATCATAGTGAGTGAAGTAAGTCAAACAGAGAAAGACAAATATCATATGATATTGCTTATATGTGGAATCTAAGAAAAGGGTACAAATGAACTTATCTACAAAACAGAAATAGAGTCACAGATCTAGAAAACAAACATGGTTACCAGAGGGTAAGGGGGGAGGGATAAACTGGAAGATTGGAATTGACATACACACACTACTGTATAGCACAGGGAACTCTACTCAATTCTCTGTAATGGCCTATATGGGAAGAGAATCTAAAAAAGAATGGGTATATATATACGTATAACTGATTCACTTCGCTGTACAGCAGAAACTAACACAACATTGTAAATCAACTACACTCCAATAAAAATTTAAAAAAACAAAAAACAAAAAAACCTGCACATTCTCACATCTCACCCCAAATCTACTGAATAAGAAAATCTGTGGGTGGGACCCAGGAATCTATGTTTAAATAAACCTTCCAGGTGATTCTGATATGTGCTCAAGTTTGAGAACCACTGCCCTGTACAATAGCCCCTTGCATTATATATTAGAAAATTGAGGCTCAGAGAGGGATAGAACAGACTTGAGATTCAAAACAGAGTTTTTTCCACCATTTATTTATTCCCAGAGATTAGAAAGGTGTCTGGCATATAAGATGGGCACACAATAAAGATCTGTTGGATGAAAAAAAAGAATGAATTCTCCAGAATTGTGCTATCACCCAAGTATGGCACTAGTCCAAGCAATATAATTCTAACTTATTGGAAATGTACATATTGCTAATAAGGGTATTTCTTCTGAAAAGAGGTGTGTTCACCATGACATCAAGAATTATAATTTAAAAACTATCACTTTTGAGTCTTGCATAAAAGAGAAAGATACCAAAGGTGATCACTACCCAAATTATTCAGTTTTTCCATACCTTGTTATTTTGCTTTAGTTTATTTAACTCCAGTTTATACTTTTCTGCTTCTTCTAGAGCTCTATTCAAGCGAACTTCCATGGCACTTTGACTAGCGGCAGCTTGTTTTTGTAGTCTTCTTTTATTCTCTAATTCCTGTACAGTAAGAGAGATATGTAGAATATTTATAAACATATCATAAGTTCCTTCTATTATTCTGAAACATTTTCCATTTCCATATTCCTTGCTTTCTCCTAAACTGTATACACACACACAGGGCCAGAGACTGAACACTGAGTGACAGAGGTCTCAGGGAATTCTCACTCTGAATTGGTTTTAGGAAAATATATCCTTAAAGATGTAGTCACAAATTAGGCTTCCAAGTTGTTTTTTGTTTGGAATTTTCTGCCTTTTTATTGATCCCAAGAGTCAGTATACATGTCTTCTACATTTACTTTATAAATGACATTTTATAATCATAGTTCTTCTCTTGGGAACCTCCCAAAACACCAATGTACGACATAAATTCTCTCATAAATACTGTGTTTGGGTAAACCTGATGAAATATATCACTTAAAAAAATATTTGTTAAATACAGAGCATTCTGTTGTACATTAGCCATATAGGAAAATCCCAATTCTGAGCAAAAACAACAGATTCTACGGATATTTTCCATATCTTGGTGTGGGTTTAGACCTGCATTTCTGCAAATATTCTAAGAGTTGCTGTTGCAGAGTCTACAGGCCACACAGGAAGGAACATGAACATATAGGATAAGCTCCAAACTCCATCACAATCTGGTACCATAATCTCATCTTCTCCCACAAATGTTACCTTCAGCTATAAGAGCAGTACTTGCTTGGATCTCTCCCAAACAGCCATGATATTTCTTGCCTCCGACCCTTTGCTCATACTCTTCCTTGTGCCCTAATCTCTCCCTACCCCTCATTTTTACCTGGCTAACAACTAACTATTCATCCTTCAAGACTCAGGGCTGTACACTAGGGTTTTACCTTCTCCCAGAAGCCTTCCCGCCCTGTCTTCCTCACTATACTCCCAGGGTGAATTAAGTACCCTTTCTTCAGAGCTTCTATAGCATCTTGATATACGTATATCATAGAACCTGCTTGTGTGCAACCGAAACTATCCATTTACTTCATTTCCCCCACTATATTGTAAGCTCCTTAAGGATAGAACTACTTTAATTTCTATATTCCCAGCACTTCAGCAGCATATAAAAGGCACTAATGACATGTTTACTGAACTGAATTTATTTTTTAATACTTAACTCACTCTTCTTTGCATGTCTTACAATGCCTGGTACAGAGCATTATACAAAGCAGACACTCTCAGTAAATATCATGGAATTGAAATGATGCAGTTACCAACGTAGTTGTCTGTTTTCTTCTTTTACAATTTTTTCTCCTGGCTGTATCACTATGTTTTCTTTGAACACTGATCTCCCTGGCTCTGAGTAATTAAGGGGAAAACAAAACAAAACAAAACACATGCTGCTCTTTATGCAGGTTTCTACACAAATCAAACTGTGCCTGGATACCATCTGCTCTCACCAGCCTTCTTCACAGCTTCGTGGGTGGTAGCTACACTAAGAGCAGCCTGATTTCTCTCACTGTTCACACGGAAGAGGCAGAGACTCTCATTAGCTACCAAGGCACAATTCTTGCTGCCTCATTTCAGCCTCTTCTCATAAGAATGTGGAAATGAATCTTTGCCCTTCTCTTTCCTGCTAGTGACTCTGTAACCTAATTCACAGAAAAACGAAAACCTTTCTTTACCACATGATATTCCTCTACTGCTGAATCAATATTGCCCCACTTCTTGGGAAAAGTGAAAAAGAAAAAGGATAGTCAGAAGAATAGTAAAGTAGGAAATAAAATTTTCCTATACGAGAAAATCCATTAAGAAAGGGATAATCTTATCAAAAACTTGAAAACACTTCTGTTTTCAATCATACTTAAGTACTTTTTACAAAGTGCAGACAAGATACCAATACTGAGTATTTTTAGGATGAAAACTCTCTCCTAAAGCAAATCTATTATTACCTCCCAAATTAAGAAGTTTACAGGTTGCTGGAGAAAATTTTTATGAAAAATCTCAAATCCTGAATTTCACATTAGTTTTAAAAGAAAAAGCTGGATAGCTTAAAGAAAATCAAGTCTAAGTTTAAAACTCAAATACTAAGAGATCTAAGAAGAAATAATTTGTGATTCTCCCATAATTTTCAAAGCATTCATAAGGTACTGGGACAGTGCAAGAAAGAGGTATGCATCAGTAACAGTACAAAACAAATGTAGCAAATGCTTAAAGAGTAACAAAAACAACCATAGTATTTCTGATGAGGAGAAATCAGATGAGGACAAATAAACGATCAGATAAGGTTCTAGAAACAAGTGGCTGAGGTTCAAAAAGCAATAAATTTGGAATCAAAAAACCTGCCAGCTGTGGTAGATTCAGTTTCTACATCTGAAATTGGGAGTAGTAATATCTATGCCTAATAGGTTTTACTTATTCAACACATTTATCGGGCACTTACTACGTTGCCAGGTACTATTCTACATGATGGGCACATGACAATTAACCAAAGTTCTCCTCTAGTAAAGCTTGCACTCTAGAGGAAGAGACAGATGATAAACACATACATACATACACACTTGTATGTAACATATGACAGTGATAAGGGCTATGAAGAAAAAGAAAGGGTACGAGAACTGAGTAGGGAATTCCCTGGTGGTCCAGTGGTTAGGACTCCGTGCTTCCACTGCTGGGCTTGGTTCGATCCCTAGTCAGGGAACTAAGATCCCACAAGCCGTGCAGTGCAGCACCACCACCCACTCCAAAAAAAAGGAAGAAGGAAAAAAAAAGAGGACAGAGCAATGGGGGAGGGACATAATTATTTAAAATACAGTCGTTAGGGAAAGGCTTCCAAATGAGGGAATGATTCATGTATAGATCTGGAGGAACAAAGAAGACAAAGACCCTGAGGCTGGAATGCATTTAATATATTCAAAGATCACCTATGTGGTCAGTGTGGCTTCAGCTCAGTGACACAGGCAGTGTTAGGTCTCGAGATTGCAGAAACACCCAGGGTGACCTTAGGTGGACCTTGTAAACCCTGCCTCATAGTTTGGATTTTATTCTGAATGACATGGGAAGTCTCTGGAGGGTTTTTAGTCGGTGTGTGTGTGTGTGTGTGTGTGTGTGTGTGTGTGTGTGTGTGTGTGTGTTATCCTAAGTTTTTTTAAGGATTGCAGTTGACCCAACATGGGTTTCAACTATGTGGGTCCACTTACATGCAGAAATTTTTCAATAGTAAATACTACAGTAATAACACGATCCACAGTTGGTTGAATCTGCAGATGTGGAACCACAGGTACATAGGAACTGGGGATACAGAGGGCCAACTATAAATTATATGGGGATTTTAGATTGTTCAGAGGATCGGCACCCCTAGACCCCAAGCTGTTCAAGGGTCAACTGTACTCTAGCTACTGTGGTATTGCTACTGAGTGTAGGAAATCTAGGAGGTCATTAGAATAGTATAAGTGAAACACAGTAGCTTGGGCTTGGGTAGGAGTAATGAGTTTTTGACAAGTAGTTAATTCCATGTATTCTGAAGACAGAATTGGCAGGACTTGTTGATGGATTGGATGATGGTGTGAGGAAAGAAAAGGATCAAGATGACTCTTGGATTTTGGCCTAAATAACTCAATGTTTTTACTGAGAGGGAGAAAAGGAGAAGGTCTGCAGAGAGCAGGGAAGCAAGAGCTCCCCCTTTAGGAGACAGGATGTTTAACATACCAAGTACTGATATCAAGTGGGAAGCAAGATGTTAATAAGAGTCTGGAGCTCAAAGAAAGATCTGAGCAAGAAGCAGAAATGTGAGAGTGATCAACATATTGATGGTACGTAAAACCATGGAAATGAATGAGTGCACCTCAGAATTGGATGTAGACAGAAGAGAGCCAAGGACTGAACCTTGGACACTCCAACATAGAAAGGTCAGGAAAACAAGGAAGAAAATTACAAGTGTGATGCTCCAGAAGCCAAATCAAGTGTTTCAAGGAGGGAGAAATCAACTATTTCAAGTATTGCTGAGATATAAATTACTATGAGGAATAATAACTGACTAGAACTGGCAATGTGGATTACTAGTGACCTTGTTAAGAATGGTTTCAGAGGCAGAGTAGAGACAGAAGCCTAAATGTTGTAGTTTCAAGAGAATGGCAAATGAGGAATAGAAAAATTGAGTAGAGGCAACTATTTTAAGAAGCTTTGCTATAAAGGACAGTAATGATACAGGGCCAGAGGTACATATGAGATCTGTGGAGGTTTTAAAATATATATATTGGAGATCCTATGGCATGTTTGTATGCTAATGCAAATAATTTCATAGAGTAAATTTGATTTTTGCAAGAGAATGGAAAACAGGATAATTGTAGGAGCAAAGTCCTTGAGTAAGACAGACTATGGGATCCAGTGCACAGTGAGGTGACCAGCTTTAGACAGAAGAGATAGTAATCCATGGTAATGATGGGGAAAGAAGAGTAGATGGGTACAAAGGCCAAGAGACTGATGTAAAATTTACTGTTTTCTTAGTAAAATAGGGGGAAGTTGTGAACTGAGAATGGTAATGTTGGAAGAGGTATTGGAAACATGAGGAGAAAAAATAACCTGTTTAATAATCACCTCTGAAAGTGGGAGAGGGGACTACCTTCTCAGAAAGTACGAGAGGAAAATAGCATTACACTTGATATTTGTAAATAAGTTAAAGTAGGACCAATCCACTTGGCTGTGTATTTTTATCCAGCCATATAGACAAGCAGTATGGGGGAAATTAGGTTGGGTTTTGCCACACACTACATTGGCAGGGAAATTAAGAATATATTCAATGGATAATTAAGTTGTGTACCATGGAACCTAAGCTGGAGAAGAAGGAAATAAAGAATATGGGGGAAGGGGTAGAGCTATGTAATAAAATATATAAAAATGAGAATATACAACTCTTATATGTATATGATAGATATATAATATTAAACAAAGATAAGGTACATTCATATCATGATTTTGCAGGATAAATACAGGCAAAAATGAAAAAAGCTTTCTTTACAATATAAGGAAATGAAGAAGGTGAGAAAATGCTTTTGAAGAGTTTTTACTATGAAAGCAGAAAAGAACAAAGCAGCTTTAGGAAATGACACAGAGATCAATTTTACCTGGAGCAAGATAACAAGAGGGCAGACTTTTTTTTTAAAAAGGTGAGTTACTGATGTTAATAAGAGTGTTAATATGACAAATCCATGGTCAGAGAAACTTGTGGAGTGCAGCAATAACTTTAACTGACCAAAAATCAAAACAAAAGTGAGGTTAAGTCTTCCGGCCATGAAGAAATAATAAACACGTAACACAAAAATGCACTGTAAACAACTAGAAAAAATGATTAAGATATGTTTAATAACTGTTTAGAAATACTGGAAAACAGTAGGGTTGTGATTCCTGAGAAAAGGGAAACAAATAAGTCCTACAATCACCCCAGCATTCTTCTGGGAGGCAGTATCCACATTGAGGCTACAGGGAAGAGAAAATACAAACAGAGCCCAGAGGTCCACTGAGTTGAGGAAACAGAACACAGCTGGAGGAGACAGAGGCAGCTGGGAATTTGTGTGAAGGTTCAAGTAAGGAAGAACTACACTAGGAGAGAGCTTCACGAATCTACACAGGAAATCCCTTGAGTCTGTTAGGCTACATCTAAATACATGAAACTTCAAGAAGGCCAGACAAAGCACAATTAGGGAGCTGTAAATAGAACAATTCCCATAGCTCACACAGGGCAGGAAGACATCTGAGGTCTAATCACCCAGAATGACAATCCTCAGTGATCATCAGGGACATTCGGTGGAGATCCTGAAAGGTCTCTTTAGGGGAAGACTTAAGGGTAGAGCTGAACTATTCCTGAAGGCTGCTCTAGAGACACTCTAGCAAAACTTAAAAACAGGTCTCAAAGTGATTAAACTGGCAAATAACTACCTGTCAAAATACAACACTGTCTTCAAAAAGCACACTAAAGAGAAACGCTCAACAATATAATATTCACAGTGTCTAGCATCTGGTAAAAAATCACTAACCAAGCCAAGAAGCAGGAAAATGTAACCGATATCCAGGAGAAAAAGAATCAGTCAACAGAAACAAACCCATAAATGAGAAATATAAATGGGTACAGTGAACAAGGCTGTCAAAACAGCTATTTTAATTATACATAAATGATTAAAGCAAAACATTAATATAATGAGAAAATAAGCTGAAGCTATAAAGGAGAATCAAATGCAACTTCTATAGATGTATAATATATCAAAATGAACATCTCTCTGCTTAAGAATAGGGGCATACTAGACACTACAAAGAAAAGATCAGTAACCTACTGAAGACATAGCAGTAGAATCTATCCAAATAAAGAACATAAGAAAAAAGGCTGAAAACAGCTCATCAGTAACCTAATATCACTGATATTATCAATGTGAAAATATCAAGTATTCTAACAGAAGTATAATTGGACTCTCAGGTGGGGGAGGGAGATAGGGAGTATAGGAAAAATATTTGAAGAAATAATGACCAAAATTTTCCAAATTTGATGAAAATGATAAACCCACAGATTCAAAAAGCTCAACAAACTTCAGGCAGAATAAATACACTCCCCACACAAAACTGAGAAAGCACATCATTATGAAATTGCTGAAAACCACTAACAAAGAGAATGTCTTAAAAGCAGAGAAAAAAGACACATTACATACAAAAGTAGAAAGAGAAGAATTACTGTGGACTTTTAGTCAGAAACTATACAACACAGAAGACAAAGGGAGGACATCTTTAAACTAACAAAAGAAAACAAAAAGCAGAAACAGTCAATTGACAATTCTATACCTAGTGAAAAATACCCTTCAAAAATTAAAGGACTCAAAAACACATGAGTGCATACAAAACTGGTGAAATCTGAATAATGTCTGTGGATTGTACCAATGTCAGTTTCCTGGTTTTAATACTAGACTGTAGTTATGTTAGATGTTACCATTGAGGGAAACTGAAGGATACACAGGACCTCTCTAGAGGTACTATTTTTGCAACTTCATGTGAATTGATAATCATTTCAAAATAAAAAGGTCTTTTTAAGTAAGGAAAATACTCTTTTCCAGAGAAACAAAAACAGAGAATTAGTGACTAGCAAACTGGTACCACAAAAATTGAAAGGGTAGTTATATCAAGCAGAAGTATGGAAAACAGATCTAAAGAATGAAGAATATAAGAAATGGCAAATATCTTCATCTCTTCAAAATATAACTGTTTAAAGAAAAAAATATTGTGTGATGTATGACATTTAAAAATAAAGGTATGACCACAAAAGAAGCAGATGGAGTATGAGAGTGTTATACATGAAACAGTATAACATGATTTGAAGGTAGACTGTGATATGTTAAATATGTATATTGTAAACCTTAAATCTAAGACTAGATACAGCTAATAGTGGAGGGAAAAAATGGAATACTAAAAAATATTCAATTCAAAGGAGGAAAAAGTAACAAAGTTAACAGTTGGGAAAAATAGAAAACAAATAGGAAGATAGTAGGTTTAAATCCAAACATCAAAAACTGCATTAATGTAAATGGACTGAACATTCCAGTAAAAGACAAAGACTGTCAGAGTGGATAGAGAAGCAAAAACCAATTATATGGGTTCTATAACAGACCCATTTTCAGTATAGAGACAGATTAAAAGTAAAAAGATGACAAAAGAGAGTCAAGATGATGGAGGAGTAGGAGGACGTGGAGTTCATCTATCTCCACAAATGCATCAAGAATACATTTACAAATGGAAAGATTCTCACAGAGCACCAGCTGAACACTAGCAGAAGAGCTCAGACACCTAAAAGGACAAGAAAGATCCCCACATAACCAGGTAGGATGAAAGAAAGAAGAAGAGAAAAGGAAGAGGAGAGGAAGTGGGACAGGGCCTGCGCCCCTGAGAGGGGGGCTGCTGAAGGAAAGAAGAGGTTATCACATCCAGGGAAGCCTCCTCACTGGCGAGGAGATCAGATGGGACAGAAGGGGAGCCTTGGGGGCTATCAGAGGAGAGCACAGCAACCGATCTGTGGCAGGAAGGACAGAGTGAGACCTACAGAGAGGGTCCATGCCACAGCCCTGCATGCCCTGCCTGAGACATGTGTCTACTGGTGTGGATGGAGGTTGGGTGCTGGAATGTGGGGTTTGAAAAGCAAATTTGGGGAGAGGACTGCTGTTGGCTGCGAGAAGGCAGCCTGAGAGGACAGGAGTGAGGAAATCCACAACTGGGAATGCTTGTGGAGGAAGTGAAGACCGCCACAGAAGCGAAGAGCCACTGTTGAGTGACACACAAGGGGTGGGGCCATTTGCAGCCTCTCTCCCCACGTGCCAGCCCCTGCCTCCCCATGCACTAGGAAGGGCCCCCGCTGGGGCTGGCTCTCTTGAACCTGCAGCCGCCAGATCCCCTGTATGCCCCGTCCCCACCAGGGCTCCAGTGACCCCGGCCGCCACCACCTCCATGCCCCTCCTCACCAGGGCAGACTCGTGTACTCCAGGGCAGCCTCGGAAACAGACCCCTGTGGGTGGCCCACATGCAGAGGTGGGGCTGAAACCACAGCTGAGCCCCAGGGGCCATGCAGCTAAGGAAGAAAAGCTGAAATCTCTCCTCACAGCTGGGCAAACCATAAACTGACACCACTGTGACTGACTTTGTAAACTCAGTGGCTACGGAACATCTAAATGGACGACGAGTGCTCCTGCAGCCAAGACGGGTCTACCTTTAGCAGCCGTAGACTATGCAGGCACATACACATGGGGGTTGGGCAGGCCAGAGTCTGAGTTGCCCCCATAGCACCCACAGAGGGTCCAGATCCATGATTACTGCAATCCTGGGACCTGACTTCAGTGGATCTACACTGGTGGCCTGGTGAAAACAACGTCTGAGAGACACCAGGCCAACTGCTGGCATACCCACAGTTAAGGTGGAGCCGAGAGCAGTGCCAACAACGGTGTAATATGACAGCTTGAACAACAGGTGAAAGGTGACATAGCAGAGCACACCAAGGTGAATAGCTCCAGAGGAGGAATACTCAGTGGCTTCCCTCCCAATGTGAGTGCTCCAATCCCTTCAACCTCACACAACAGACCAGAACACAGCTAAGAAACAGATCTGGGGTCTCTAATCCAACAATTATGGAGCAGACCCCACTTTTGACACGGCAGTGACAATCACAGTGCAAAGGGGAGGCTCTGCTCAATATCCAGTGCAGGCTCTGGTCACCATAACATCAGTCACACCTCCTATAAAGGGGACAATGGCCAACATACACTGAGGAGAGGTGGCAGACATCCATACTAAAAACAGCCCTCACACCAAAAAATATTAAACCATGCAGGCTACACAGGGACGTTCCCACGTAAAATGGCCTTACAAGATAGTCTGAGGGTCTGGCATTTGGCAGAAGAACCGCCCAGAGCATTTGGGCTTCAACACCAGCAGTGCTTGAGCGCAGGAGCTCCACAGGGCTGGGGGAAAAAGAGATTCCACTCTTGGAGGGTGCACACAAGGTCTCACATGCGCTGGGACCCAGCATAAAGCAGTATCTCCAGAGGAACATGGTTACACCTAGCTAGGGGTCTTTGAGGGTCTCCTGGAGGGGCAAAGGTCAACTATAGCTCACTGTGAGGGCAAGGACACTGGCAGCAGAAGCTGCAGGGATACTGATCAGAGTGAGCTCTCCTGAAGGTCCACGTTTCGGTGCCATGACCCAGCCCTACCCCACAACCTGCAGGCTCCAGTGCTGGGAAGCCTCAGGCCAAACAACCACCAAGATAGGAACACTGCCCCACCCATCAGAAGAAAGGCTGCCTAAAGTCATACTGAGCTCACAGCCACCTCAAAACACACCCCTTGGGCTTCCCTGGTGTCGCAGTGGTTGAGAATCTGCCAGCCAATGCAGGGGACACAGGTTTGAGCCCTCATCCGGGAAGATCCCACATGCCGCGGAGCAACTAGGCCCGTGAGCCACAACTACTGAGCCTGCGTGTCTGGAGCCTGTGCTCCGCAACAAGAGAGGCCGCGATAGTGAGAGGCCCGCGCACCGCGATGAAGAGTGGCCCCCACTTGCCGCAACTAGAGAAAGCCCTCGCACAGAAACGAAGACCCAACACAGCCAAAAATAAATAAATAAATAAATAAATAAACAAAACAAAAAACACACCCCTTGACACAGTCCTGCACACCAGAGAGAAAAGACCCAGCTCCACCCATCAAACAGCAGGCACCAGTCCCTCCCACCAGGAAGCTTGCACAAGCCCCTGGGCCAACCTCACCCACCAGAGGGCAGACACCAAAAGCAAGCAGAACTATGATCCTGCAGCCTGTGGAAAGGAGACCCCAAACACAGAAAGTTAGAACATGAAATGACAGAGAAATATGTTGCAAACGAAGGAACAAGATAAAAACCCACAAGAACAACTAAATGAAGAGGAGACAGGCAATCTACCAGAAAAAGAATTCAGAGTAATGATAGTAAGGACGATCCAAAATCTCGGAAAAAGAATGGAGGCACAGATCAAAAATATACAAGAAATGTTTAACAAAGAGCTAGAAGAGTTAAAGAACAAACAGAGATGAACAATACAATAACTGAAATAAAAAATACACAAGAAGGAATCAATAGAATAACTGAGGCAGAAGAACAGATAAGTGACCTGCAAGACAGAATGGTGGAAATCACTGCCACAGAACAAAGAAAAAAGAATGAAAAGAAATGAGGACAGTATCAGAGACCTCAGGGACAATATTAAATGCACCAACATTCACATTATAGGATCCCAGAAGGAGAAGAGAAAGAGAAAGGGTCTGAGAAAATATCTGAAGATATTATAGCTGAAACTTCCCTAACATGAGAATGTAAACACTCATTCAACACCAGGAAGTGCAGATAATCACATACAAGATGAACCCAAGGAGGAACATGCTGAGACACATATTAATCAAACTGACAAAGATTAAAGACAAAGAAAAAATATTGAAAGTAACAAGAGACATTTAACATACAAGAGAATCCCCGTAAGATAACATCTGATTTTTCAGCAGAAACTGTGCAGGTCTGAAGGGAGTGGCACGATATACTTAAAGCGATGAAAGGGAAAAACCTACAACCAAGAATACACTACCCAGCAAGGTTCTCATTCAGATTCGACAGAGAAATCAAAAGCTTTACAGACAAGCAAAAGCTAAGAGAATTCAGCACCACCAAACCAGCTTTACAATAAATGCTAAAGGAACTTCTCTAGGGGGGAAAGAGACCAGCAACTTAAAACAACCTTGTACACATATAGACTGCTATATCAAAACCTCATGGGAACAGCAAACCCAAAACTCCAATAGATACACACACACAAAAGGAACAGAAACGTAAACACAACACTAAAGATGGTCATCAAACCACAAGAGAAAAGAACAAAAGAGGAAGGGAAGAAAAAAAGACCTACAAAAACAAACCCACAACAATTAAGAAACTGGCAATAGGAACATACATATCGATAATTACCTTAAATGTAAATGGATTAAATGCTCCAACCAAAAGACACAGACTAGCTGAATGGATACAAAAACAAGACCTGTAAGTATGCTGTCTATAAGAGACCCACTTCAACTCTAGGGAAACATATAGACTGAAAGTAAGGGGATGGAAAAAAGATATTCCAAGCAAATGGAAATCAAAAGAAAGCTGAAGTAGCAATACTTATATCAGACAAAATAGACTTTAAATTAAAGACTGTTACAAGAGACAAGGAAGGACACTACATAATGACCAAAGGATCAATCCAGGAAGAAGATATAACAATTGTAAATATCTATGCATTCAACATAGGAGCACCTCAATATACAAGGCAAATGCTAACAGCCTTAGAAGGGGAAATTGACAGTAACACAATCACAGTGGGGGACTTTAACACACCAGTTTTACAAGTGGACAGATCATCCAGACAGAAAATTAATAAGGAAAACATAAGCCTTAAGTGACACATTAGACCAGATAGATTTAATTGATATTTATAGGTCATTCCATCCGAAAGCAGCAGAATACACTTTCTTCTCAAGTACACATGGAACATTATCCAGGATAGAGCACATCATGGGCCACAAATCAAGCCTCAGTAAATTTAAGAAAACCGAAATCATATCAAGCATCTTTTCCGACCACAATGCTTTGAGATTAGAAATCAATTAGAGGAAAAAAACTGTAAAAAACACAAACACATGGATGCTAAACAATATGTTACTAAACAACCAATGGATTACTGAAAAAATCAAAAAGGAAATAAAAAATATCTAGAGGCAATGACAACGAAAACACAACAATCCAAAACCTATGGGACACAGCAAAAGCAGTTCTAAGAGGGAAGTTTATCACAATACAATCCTACCTCAGGAAGCAAGAAAAATCTCAAATAAACAACCTAACGTTACACCTAAAGCAACTAGAGAAAGAAGAACAAACAAAACCTAAAGTTAGTAAAAGGAAAATCAGAAAGATCAGAGCAGAAATCAGTGAAGTAGAAAGGAAAAAAAATAGCAAAGATCAATGAAACTAAAAGCTGGTTCTTTGAGAAGATAAACAAAATTGATAAACCTTTAGCCAGACTCATTAAGAAAAAAAGGGAGAGGACCCAAATCAAAAAAATTAGAATAAAAAAGAAGTTACAGGGCTTCCCTGGTGGCGCAGTGGTTGAGAATCTGCCTGCCGATACAGGGGACACGGTTTCGAGCCCTGGTCTGGGAAGATCCCACATGCCGCAGAGCAACTAGGCCCGTGAGCCACAACTACTGAGCCTGCGCTCCACAACAAGAGAGGCCACGATAGTGAGAGGCCCACGCACCGTGATGAAGAGTGGCCCCCGCTTGCCGCAACTGGAGAAAGCCCTCGCACAGAAATGAAGACCCAACACAGCCAAAAATAAATAAATAAATAAATAATTAAAAAAAAAAAAGAATAGCTCTGGAAAAAAATGTGCTATTAAAAAAAAAAAAGAAGTTACAACGGACACGATAGAAATACAAAGGATCACCAGAGACTACTACAAGCAACTATACGCCAATAAAATGGACAACCTAGAAGAAACGGACAAATTCTTAGAAGGTACAACCTTCCAAGACTGAACCTGGAAGAAATAGAAAATATAAACAAATCAATCACAAGTACTGAAATTGAAACTGTGATTAAAAATCTTCCAACAAACAAAAGTCCAGGACCAGATGGCTTCACAGGCGAACTCTATCAAACATTTAGAGAAGAGTTAACACCTAACCTTCTGAAACTCTTCCAAAAAATGGCAGAGGAAGAAACACTCTCAAGCTCATTCTACGAGGCCACCATCACCCTGATACCAAAAACAGACAAAGATACCACCAAAAAAGAAAATTATAGGCCAATATCAGTGATGAACATAGACGTGAAAATCCTCAACAAAATACTAGCAAACCAAATCCAACAACACATTAAAATGATCATACACCATGATCAAGTGGGATTTATTCCAGGGATGCAAGGATTCATCAGCATATGTACATCAATCAATGTGATATACCATGTTAACAAACTGAAGAATAAAAACAATATGATCATCTCAATAGATGCAGAAAAAGCTTTTGACAAAATTCAACACACATTTATGATAAAAACTCTCCAGAAAGTGGGCACAGAGGGAACCTACCTCAACATAATAAAGGCCGTATATGACAAAGCCATGCAAACATCATTCTTAACAGTGAAAATCTGAAAGCATTTCCTCTAAGATCAGGAACAAGAAAAGGATGTCCACTCTCACCACTTTTATTCAACAAGATCAGGAACAAGAAAAGGATATCCACTCTCACCACTTTTATTCAACAAGATCAGGAACAAGACAAGGATGTCCACTTTCAACCACTTTTATTCCAATTTTGGAAGTCCTAGCCATGGCAATCAGAGAAGAAGAAGAAATAAAAGGAATACAAATTGGAAAAGAAGAAGTAAAACTGTCACTGTTTGCAGATGACATGATATTATACATAGAAAATCCTAAAGATGCTACCAGAAAACTACTAGAGCTCATCAATGAATTCGGTAAAGTTGCAGGATACAAAATTAATACACAGAAATCTCTTGCACTTCTATACACTAACAACGAAATTTCAGAAAGAGAAATTAAAGAAAAAAATCCCATTTACCATGGCATCCAAAAGAATAAAATACCTAGGAATAAACCTACCTAAGGAGGCAAAAGACCTGTACTCTGAAAACTATAAGATACTGATGAAAGAAATCAAAGATAACACAAACAGATGGAGAGATATACCATGCTCTTGGATTGGAAGAATCAACATTGCCATTGATTCTTTACAGAGCATTTTTTACAGAATTAGAACAAATAATTTTACAATTTGTACGGAAACACAAAAGACACCGAATAGCCAAAGCAATGTTGAAAAAGGGAAACGGGGCTGTAGGAAACAGGCTCCCTGACTTGAGACTATACTACAAAGCCACACTAATCAAAACAGTATGGTACTAGCACAAAAACAGGAATATAGATCAAGGGACCATTGTTGCGTTCCTGGGAACACCCCATGGAGAGGGTTGGCCTAAGGAGTACCCTTGGGTTGAGCAACAGGTTGTGGGAACTTGTCCAACAGATCAAGGTCAGTGCACAAAAGCATCGTTTATCCATGACATGATGGAGATAAGTGAGTGAGTCTGCAGACTGATGTCTCCAACTACGGGTGAATGGATTGCTCTGGGTTGGGTACTTTCACCTGCATTTACCTGGTCTGAGTTGTATCAAGAGACCAAGTTCTAGTTTCTTCCTAAGAATGGTAGGTCAGGACAGGTTGTTTTTCTAGATAATAGATCCTCTTTTCTTCTTTAGGGACCCAACCCTTAGCCACTCTCAGTCCATGTGACTTGGAGGGATGGACTTCATTTCCCACCCACCTCTGTTCCCATGTCCAGAGCTCAACACCCGACCAAAGCTTGTCCAGTGCTGAGTCCGCAGAGCTAAAGTAACTGGTTTGGGGACAAACTAATGGGAATCAACCTCAAGACTCCTGCTGGAGATGTGGGGAAGCAGGGGCTCTCTTTGCTGGGGTTGTGACAGAAAGTCCAGAGATAAACCCACGCATCTATGGTCTCCTAATCTATAACAAAGGAGGCAAGAATATACAATGGACAAAAGACAGTCTCTTCAATAAGTGGTGCTGGGGCTTCCCTGGTGGCGCGGTGGTTGAGAGTCTGCCTGCCGATGTGGGGGACATGGGTTCGAGCCCTGGTCTGGGAGGATCCCACATGCCGCGGAGCGGCTGGGCCCATGAGCCACAATTGCTGAGCCTGCGCGTCTGGAGCCTGTGCTCCGCAGTGGGGGGGGCCGCAATGGTGAGAGGCCCGTGCACTGTGATGAGGAGTGGCCCCCGCTTGCCACAGCTAGGGAAGGCCTTCGCACAGAAACAAAGACCCAACACAGCCATAAATAAATAAATTAAACCTTATCTAAAAAAATAAAAAAGTGGTGCTGGGAAAACTGGACAGCTACATGTAAAAGAATGAAATTAGAACATTCTCTAACACCATATACAAAAATAAACTCAAAATGGATTAAAGATCTAAATGTAAGACTGGATACTATAAAACCCTTAGAGGAAAACATAGGAAGAACACCCTTGACATAAATCATAGCAAGATCTTTTTAGATTCACCTCCTAGAGTAATGAAAATAAAACCAAAAATAAACAAATGGGACCTAATTAAACTTAAAAGCTTTTGCACAGCAAAGGAAACCATAAACAAAATGAAAAGACAACCCACAGAATGGGAGAAAATAGATGCAAATGAAGTGATGGACAAGGGATTAATCTCCAAAATAAACAAAGAGCCCATGCAGCTCATTATCAAAAAAACAAACAACCCAATCAGAAAATGGGCAGATCTAAACAGACATTTCACCAAAGAAGACATACAGATGGCCAAGAGGTACATGAAAAGATGCTCAACATCACTAATTATTAGAGAAATGCAAATCAAAAATACAGTGAGGTATCACTTCACATCAGTCAGTATGGCCATCAACAAAAAATGTACAAAAATAAATGCTGGGGAGGGTATGGTGAAAAGGGAACCCTCCTACACTGTTGGTGGGAAGGTAAATTAGTACATCCACTATGGAGAACAGTATGGAGGTTCCTTAAAAAATTAAAAATAGAGTTACCATATGATCTAGCAATCCCACTCTTGAGCATATATCCAGAGAAAACCATAATTTGCAAAGATATACATGTACCCCAGTGTTCACTGCAGCACCATTTACAGCAGCCAGGACATGGCTAACTGTCTGTCAAAGGAGGAATGGATAAAAAAGATGTAATACACATATACAATGGAATATTACTCAGCCATAAGACAGAACGAAATAATGCCATTTGCAGCAACATGGATGGGCCTGGAGATTGTCATACAAGTGAAATAAGTCAGACAGAGAAAGACAAATATCATATGATATCGCTTACATATGGAATCTAAAAAAATGGTACAAATGAACCTATTTACAAAACAGGAATAGAGTCACAGATGTAGAAAACAAACTTATGGTTACCAGGCGGGAGCGGGGGCAGGACGAATAAACTGGGAGATTGGGATTGACATATACACACTAATATACATAAAATAGATAAGTAAGAAGAACCTACCATATAGCCCAGGGAACTCTACTCAATACTTTGTAATGACCTATATGGAATAGAATCTAAAAAAGAATGGATTTATGTATATGTATAACTGATTCACTTTGCTGTACAGTAGAAACTAACACAACATTGTAAATCAACTATAATCTATTAAAAATTAATTTAAAAAAAAGATATACCACACATACACTGAGAACAAAACTGCAATTACTACACTAATGTTAGACAAAGTAGACTTTGGAACAAAGAGTATTATCAGAGATTTTTAAAAATAGTGTTTCACCATAAACGAGACAAAAAGACAAGCCTCAGAAGGGAGAAAATATTTGCAAATGAAGCAACTGACAAAGGATTAATCTCCAAAATTTGCAAGCAGCTCATGCAGCTCAATATCAAAAAAACAAACAACCCAATCCAAAAATGGGCAGAAGACCTAAATCGACATTTCTCCAAAGAAGATATACAGATTGCCAACAAGCACATGAAAGAATGCTCAACATCACTAATCATTAGAGAAATGCAAATCAAAACTACAATGAGGTATCACCTCACACCAGTTAGAATGGCCATCATCAAAAAATCTACAAGCAATAAATGCTGGAGAGGGTGTGGAGAAAAGGGACCCCTCCTGCACTGTTGGTGGGAATGTAAATTGATACAGCCACTATGGAGACCAGTATGGAGGTTCCTTAAAAACTAAAAACAGAACTACCATATGACCCAGCAATCCCACTACTGGGCATACCCTGAGAAAACCATAATTCAAAAAGAGTTCATGTACCACAATGTTCATTGCAGCACTATTTACAATAGCCAGGACATGGAAGCAACCTAAGTGTCCATCGACAGATGAATGGATAAAGAAGATGTGGCATACATATACAATAGAATATTACTCGGCCATAAAAGGAAATGAAATTGAGTTATTTTGTAGTGAGGTGGATGGACCTAGAGTCTGTCATACAGAGTGAAGTAACCATATGCTAACACATATATATGGAATCTAAAAAAACAAACAAACAAACAAAAGGTTCTGATGAACCTAGGGGCAGGACAGAAATAAAGATGCAGATGTAGAGAATGGACTTGAGGACATGGGGAGGGGGAAGGGTAAGCTGGGATGAAGTGTGAGAGTAGCACTGACATATATACACTACCAACTACCAAATGTAAAAGAGATAGCTAGTGGGAAGCAGCTGCATAGCACAGGGAGATCAGCTCAGTGCTTTGTGACCACCTAGAGGGGTGGGATGGGGGGGTGGGAGGGAGACGCAAGAGGGAGGGGATATGGGGATATATGTATACATATAGCTGATTCACTTTGTTATACGGCAGAAACTAACACAACATTGTAAAGCAATTATACTCCAATAAAGATGTTTAATAAAAAAAAAGAAATATCAGGAAGGAAATTAGAAAATACTCTGAACTTAATGGAAATAAAAAGACAGTCTCAAATTCTGTGGGACGCAGATAAAGCAGCACTTACAAGAAAATTTATAGCTTTAAATGCTTATGTGAGAAAAGAAGTAGAAAATCAATTATCTAAACTTCTGCTTTAAGAATCCTGAAAAATAAGAGCAAATTAAGCCCAAATAAGTATGAAGGAAATGCTAAAGATGAGGTTAGAAATCAATAAACAGAAAATTGACAAACAGTACAGAAAAACTAACAAAGTCAAATGCTGAATCATTGAAATGTTCAATGAAATTGATAAGTATGTAACTAGACTGATTAAGAATAAAACAGAGAAGAGGCAAATTATTAATATCAAGACTGAAATGGGGTCATTATCACAGATATTAAAAATATAAATAAAAATATAATAAATGAATATTATGGTCAAATTTATGCCAATAAATTTGACTACTTAGATGAGTTGGAAAAATTTCTTGAAAAACATAAATTACCAAAACTGATTCAAAAAGTAATGAAAAAAAAAAAAAAAAAAGTAATGGAAAATCTAAATAGACTTATATACACTAATAAAATTCGTGGGCAAAGGCTTCTCAAATAGGATGAAAAGAGCACAAAACCACACACTGTGTGGTTTTGAAAGACACTGTTAAGAAAATTTAAAAGCCAGTTCAGATTGGGAGAAACTATTCACAACGCATATTCTTTCTAGCAAAGAAACTATATAAGGAAGCATAAAGAACTCTTACTACAACCCAATGTTTTTAAATTGGGCAAAAAATTTGAACATACACATAACAAAAGAAGATATATGAACAGCCAATAAGCATATGAAAACATGCTCGAGATCAATAGTTATCAACGAAATACAAGTAAGCTTATACTGAGATACTACTTCTACCCCTCTAGAGTGGCTAATACTAAAAAGACTGACAATATCAAGTGTTAAGTGAGGGTATAAAGTAACTGGAACTCTCATACATTGCTATTGGGAATGAAAAATGGTACAATCACTTTAGAACACAGTTTGACAGTTTCTTAAAAAGTTAAACATATACTCTCCATAATAGAAGTTCTACTACTAGGTATTTAATCAACATCATGAATGATACTGAATGTGTCTACACAAAAACATGTATCTACACAAAAACTTGCACATGAAAATTCATAGTGGCTTTATTTTTTATAGTCCAAAGCTGGACACAACTCAAATTCCCATCAACTGGTGAACAGATGAAATGTGTAAATCCATAAATAAATACCACTCAGCAATACGAGGGAATGAATCACAAAACAAGCAACAACACTGATGAATGTCAACAACATTATGCTGAAGAAGACAGATGCAAAGAAGTACATACTTAGGATTCCATCTATATGAAATTTTATAACAAGGAAAACAAATCTGTAGTAAAAGAATGCAAATCAGTGGCTGCCTGGGGCTATGATTAGAGATTGGGGATTTATGGGGTAGAGACACAAAGGAAATTTGGGGGAGTGATAGAAATTTTATCTTGATCATGGTGGTGGTTACAAGGATGTATTAATTTGTTAAAACTCAATGAACTGTACAATTAAGACAAGTATATTGTGTTGTATTTAAGTTATTCCTCAGTAAAGTTGATTTGTAAACAGAGATCAGTAATAGAAAAATAAAATCCAAAGCTGGAGTAAAATGTTTTCTGTTTTTATATTTTAAAAATGACTCCATCTGTTAGAATCAGCAGCTAAAATAAGTTAATATACATAACAATGTTTTAATAGTTGGTTTTTGCAGGTTTACAGAAGCAGCTCCTTAAGCTCTGTTTTGCATTTCTATGAACTGTACACTAGACTTGTTTCTAGAGATATAAAAAATGAATTAGCAAGAAAGATTCAATCTTGAGTTTCACATAATCCAGGAGAGTTATGTTATGCCTCTCTGGCTGGTAGGTAGATAGGAAATCAAGCTGAGAAGCTCAGAGCCAGTGCAAATTTTCATAAAAATCTTCAGCTAGCCAATGTATCATAATGTCTTAGTACATTCACCGTGAACTAAAAGTTTCAAATATTAACTCTAAATAACGAGATTTTAGAACAGCTGTGTGTTGAAGTCTATTTAATTCTGGGGAGTTGGAGAAAGAGTCTACGTGATTTATAGAGTCAGATAAACATAGTTTGAATCCTGCTCTGCCATTCCTGTTTGACCTTAGGCAATTTGCTTATCCTCTCAGACTCAGTTTCCCTTTTGTAAAATGTGTTTTACCTGGCAGGTAACACTCAAAAAATGTTAGTTCCTTTTCTGCCCAAATAAAAGTAGAGTTATAATCAATGTGGTCCTTTGAGAATATTAATCTTTTGACAGGGTACAGGATACCGTGGATAAGAAAAAGAGAAAGGAGGAGGTAGAGAAGATGGCGGAAGAGTAAGACGCGGAGATCACCTTCCTTCCCACAGATACATTAGAAATACATCTACATGTGGAACTGCTCCTACAGAACACCCACTGAACGCTGGCAGAAAACGTCAGACCTCCCAAAAGGCAAGAAACTCCCCACGTACTTGGGTAGGGCAAAAGAAAAAAGAAATAACAGAGACAAAAGAATAGGGAAGGGACCTGCACCAGTGGGAGGGAGCCGTGAAGGAGGAAAGGTTTCCATGCACTAGGAAGCCCCTTCGCGGGCGGAGACTGCGGGTAGCAGAGGGGTGAAGCTTCGGAGCCACGGAGGAGAGCGCAGCCACAGGGGTGCGGAGGGCAAAGCGGAGAGACTCCCGCACAGAGGCTCGGCACCGAGCAGCACTCACCAGCCTGAGAGGATTGTCTGCTCACCCGCCGGGGCGGGCGGGGCTGGGAGCTGAGGCTCGGGCTTCGGTCGGATCGCAAGGAGAGGACTGGGGTTGGTGGCGTGAACACAGACTGAAGGGGTTGGCGCACCACAGCTGGCTGGGAGGGAGACCGGGAAAAAGTCTGGACCTGCCGAAGAGGCAAGAGACTTTTTCTTGCCTCTTTGTTTTGCGGCGCGCAAGGAGAGGGGATTCAGAGCGCCGCCTAAACGAACTCCAGAGACGGGCGTGAGCCACGGCGATCAACGCGGGCCCCAGAGACGGGTGTGAGACGCTAAGGCTGCTGCTGCCGCCACCATAAAGCCTGTGTGCGAGCACAGGTCACTCTCCACACCGCCCCTCCCGGGAGCCTGTGCAGCCCACCACTGCCAGGGTCCCGTGATCCAGGGACACCTTTCCCAGGAGAATGCACGGCGCGCCTCAGGCTGGTGCAACATCACGCAGGCCTCTGCCGCTTCAGGCTCGCCCCGCCTCCTCCATACCCCTCCCTCCCCCTGGCCTGAGTGAGCCAGAGCCCCCCAAGCACCTGCTCCTTTAACCCCGTTCTGTCTGGGCGGGGAACAGACGCCCTCAGGCGACCTACACGCAGAGGCGGGTCCAAATCCAAAGCTGAATCCCGGGAGCTGTGCGAACAAAGAAGAGAAAGGGAAATCTCTCCCAGCAGCCTCAGATGCAGCGGATTAAAACTCCACAAACAACTTGATGTGCCTGCATCTGTTGAATACCTGAATAGACAACGAATCATCCCAAATTCAGGAGGTGGACTTTGGGAGCAGGATATATTAATTTTTCCCCTTTTCCTTTTTTTGTGAGTGTATATGTATATGCTTCTGGGTGAGATTTTGTCTGTATAGCTTTGCTTTACAATAGCTTTATTTTACTTCACTGTATTATATCCTCTTTCTTTCTTTCTTTCTTTCTTTCTTTCTATTTTTTCTCCCTTTTACTCTGAGCCGTGTGGATGAAAGGCTCGTGGTGCTCCAGCCAGGCATCAGGGCTGTGCCTCTGAGGTGGGAGAGCCAACTTCAGGACACTGGTCCACAAGAGACCTCCCAGCTCCACATAATACCAAATGGCAAAAATCTCAGAGATCTCCATCTCAACATCAAGACCCAGCTTCACTCAACAACCAGCAAGCTACAGTGTAGACACCCTATGCCAAACAACTACCAAGACAGGAACACAGCCCCATCCATTAGCAGAGAGGCTGTCTAAAATCATAATAAGGCCACAGACACCCCAAAATACACCACCAGACGTGGACGTGCCCACCAGAAAGACAAGATCCAGCCTCATCCACCAGAACACAGGCACTAGTTCCCTCCACCAGGAAGCCTACACAACGCACTGAACCAACCTTAGCCACTGGGGAAAGACACCAAAAACAATGGGAACTATGAACCTGCAGCCTGTGAAAAGGAGACCCCAAACACAGTAAGATAAGCAAAATGAGACGACAGAAAAACACACAGCAGATGAAGGAGCAGGGTCAAAACACACCAGACCTAACAAATGAAGAGGAAATAGGTAGCCTACCTGAAAAAGAATTCAGAATAATGATAGTAAGGATGATCGAAAATCTTGGAAATAGAATAGACAAAATACAAGAAACATTTAACAAGGACGTAGAAGAACTAAAGAGGAACCAAGCAACGATGAAAAACACAATAAATGAAATTAAGAATACTCTAGATGGGATCAATAGCAGAATAACTGAGGCAGAAGAACGGATAAGTGACCTGGAAGATAAAATGGTGGAAATTACTACTGCAGAGCAGGATAAAGAAAAAAGAGTGAAAAGAACTGAGGACAGTCTCAGAGACCTCTGGGACAACATTAAATGCACCAACATTCGAATTATACGGGTCCCAGAAGAAGAAGAGAAAAAGAAAGGGACTGAGAAAATATTTGAAGAGATTATAGTTGAAAACTTCCCTAATATGGGAAAGGAAATAGTTAATCAAGTCCTGGAAGCACAGAGAGTCCCATACAGGATAAATCCAAGGAGAAACACGCCAAGACACATATTAATCAAACTGTCAAAAATTAAATATAAAGAAAACATATTAAAAGCAGCAAGGGAAAAACAACAAATAACACATAAGGGAATCCCCATAAGGTTAACAGTTGATCTTTCAGCAGAAACTCTGCAAGCCAGAAGGGAGTGGCAGGATATACTTAAAGTGATGAAGGAGAAAAACCTACAACCAAGATTAATCTACCCAGCAAGGATCTCATTCAGATTTGATGGAGAAATTAAAACCTTTACAGACAAGCAAAAGCTGAGAGAGTTCAGCACCACCAAACCAGCTTTACAACAAATGCTAAAGGAACTTTTCTAGGCAAGAAACACAAGAGAAGGAAAACACCTACAATAATAAACCCAAAACATTTAAGAAAATGGGAATAGGAACATACATATCGATAATTACCTTAAACGTAAATGGATTAAATGCTCCCAGCAAAAGACACAGACTGGCTGAATGGATACAAAAACAAGACCCATATATATGCTGTCTACAAGAGACCCCCTTCAGACCTAGAGACACATACAGACTGAAAGTGAGGGGATGGAAAAAGATATTCCATGCAAATGGAAATCAAAAGAAAGCTGGAGTAGCAATTCTCATATCAGACAAAATAGACTTTAAAATAAAGACTATTACAAGAGACAAAGAAGGACACTATATAATGATCAAGGGATCGATCCAAGAGGAAGGTATAACAATTGTAAATATTTATGCACCCAACATAGGAGCACCTCAATACATAAGGCAAATACTAACAGCCATAAAAGGGGAAATTGACAGTAACACAATCATAGTAGGGGACTTTAACACCCCACTTTCACCAATGGACAGATCATCCAAAATGAAAATAAATAAGGAAACACAAGTTTTAAATGATACATTAAACAAGATGGACTTAATTGATATTTACAGGACATTCCACCCAAAAACAACAGAATACACTTTTTTCTCAAGTGCTCATGGAACATTCTCCAGGATAGATCATATCTTGGGTCACAAATCAAGCCTTGGTAAATTTAAGAAAATTGAAATCGTATCAAGTATCTTTTCCGACCACAACGCTATGAGGCTAGATATCAATTACAGGAAAAGATCTGTAAAAAATACAAACACATGGAGGCTACACAATACACCACTTAATAACGAAGTGATCACTGAAGAAATCAAAGGGGAAATCAAAAACTACCTAGAAACAAATGACAATGGAGACACGATGACCCAAAACCTACGGGACGCAGCAAAAGCAGTGCTAAGAGGGAAGTTTATAGCAATACAAGCCTACCTCAAGAAACAGGAAACATCTCGAATAAACAACCTAACCTTGCACCTGAAGCAATTAGAGAAAGAAGAACAAAAAAACGCCAAAGCTAGCAGAAGGAAAGAAATCATAAAGATCAGATCAGAAATAAATGAAAAAGAAATGAAGGAAACAATAGCAAAAATCAATGAAACTAAAAGCTGCTTCTTTCAGAAGATAAACAAAATTGATAAACCTTTAGCCAGACTCATCAAGAGAAAAAGGGAGAAGACTCAAATCAATAGAATTAGAAATGAAAAAGGAGAAGTAACCACTGACACTGCAGAAATACAAAAGATCATGAGAGATTACTGCAAGCAACTCTATGCCAATAAAATGGACAACCTGGAAGAAATGGACAGATTCTTAGAAATGCACAAACTGCCGAGACTGAACCAGGAAGAAATAGAAAATATGAACAGACCAATCACAAGCACTGAAATTGAAACTGTGATTAAAAACCTTCCAACAAACAAAAGCCCAGGACCAGATGGCTTCACAGGTGAATTCTATCAAACATTTAGAGAAGAGCTAACACCTATCCTTCTCAAACTCTTCCAAAATATTGCAGAGGGAGGAACACTCCCAAACTCATTCTACGAGGCCACCATCACCCTGATACCAAAACCAGACAAAGATGTCACAAAGAAAGAAAACTACAGGCCAATATCACTGATGAACATAGATGCAAAAATCCTCAACAAAATACTAGCAAACAGAATCCAACAGCACATTAAAACGATCATACACCATGATCAAGTGGGGTTTATCCCAGGAATGCAAGGATTCTTCAATATACACAAATCAATCAATGTGATACACCATATTAACAAATTGAAGGAGAAAAACCATATGATCATCTCAATAGATGCAGAGAAAGCTTTCGACAAAATTCAACACCCATTTATGATAAAAGCCCTGCAGAAAGTAGGCATAGAGGGAACTTTCCTCAACATAATAAAGGCCATATATGACAAACCCACAGCCAACATTGTCCTCAATGGTGAAAAACTGAAACCATTTCCACTAAGATCAGGAAGAAGACAAGGTTGCCCACTCTCACGACTATTATTCAACATAGTTTTGGAAGTGTTAGCCACAGCAATCAGAGAAGAAAAAGAAATAAAAGGAATCCAAATCGGAAAAGAAGAAGTACAGCTGTCACTGTTTGCAGATGACATGATACTATACATAGAGAATCCTAAAGATGCTACCAGAAAACTACTAGAGCTAATCAATGAATTTGGTAAAGGAGCAGGATACAAAATTAATGCACAGAAATCTCTTGCATTTCTATACACTAATGACGAAAAATCTTAAAGTGAAATTAAGAAAACACTCCCATTTACCATTGCAACAAAAAGAATAAAATATCTAGGAATAAACCTGCCTAAGGAGACAAAAGACCTGTATGCAGAAAATAACAAGACACTGATGAAAGAAATTAAAGATGATACAAATAGATGGAGAGATATACCATGTTCTTGGATTGGAAGAATCAACATTGTGAAAATGACTCTACTACCCAAAGCAATCTACAGATTCAATGCAATCCCTATCAAACTACCACTGGCATTTTTCACAGAACTAGAACAAAAAATTTCACAATTTGTATGGAAACACAAAAGACCCCGAATAGCCAAAGCAATCTTGAGAACGAAAAATGGAGCTGGGGGAATCAGGCTCCCTGACTTCAGACTGTATTACAAAGCTACAGTAATCAAGACAGTTTGGGACTGGCGCACAAAAACAGAAATATAGATCAATGGAACAGGATAGAAAGCCCAGAGATAAACCCATGCACATATGGTCACCTTATCTTTGATAAAGGAGGCAAGCATACACAGTGGAGAAAAGACAGCCTCTTTAATAAGTGGTGCTGGGAAAATTGGACAGATACATGTAAAAGTATGAAATTAGAACACTCCCTGACACCATGCACAAAAATAAACTCAAAATGGATTAAAGACCTAAGTGTAAGGCCAGACACTATCAAACTCTTAGAGGAAAACATAGGCAGAACACTCTATGACATAAATCACAGCAAGATTCTTTTTGACCCAGCTCCTAGAGAAATGGAAATAAAAACACAAATAAACAAATGGGACCTAATGAAACTTAAAAGCTTTTACACAGCAAAGGAAACCATAAACAAGACCAAAAGACAACCATCAGAATGGGAGAAGATATTTGCAAATGAAGCAACTGACAAAGGATTAATCTCCAAGATTTACAAGCAGCTCATGCAGCTCAATAACAAAAAAACAAACAACCCAATCCAAAAATGGGCAGAAGACCTAAATAGACATTTCTCCAAAGAAGATATACAGATTGCCTACAGACACATGAAAGAATGCTCAACATCATTAATCATTAGAGAAATGCAAATCAAAACTACAATGAGATATCATCTCACACCGGTCAGAATGGCCATCATCAAAAAATCTAGAAACAATAAATGCTGGAGAGGGTGTGGAGGAAAGGGAAAACTCTTACACTGTTGGTGGGAATGTAAATTGATACAGCCACTATGGAGAACAGTATGGAGGTTCCTTAAAAAACTACAAATAGAACTACCATATGACCCAGCAATCCCACTACTGGGCATATACCCTGAGAAAACCATAGTTCTAAAAGAGTCATGTACCAAAATGTTCATTGCAGCTGTATTAACAATAGCCAGGACATGGAAGCAACCTAAGTGTCCATCATCGGATGAATGGATAAAGAAGATGTGGCACATATATACAATGGAATATTACTCAGCCATAAAAAGAAATGCAATGGAGATATTTCTAATGAGGTGGATGGAGTTAGAGTCTGTCATACAGAGTGAAGTAAGTCAGAAAGAGAAAAACAAATACAGTATGCTAACACATATATATGGAATCTAAGGAAAAAAAAAAAAAGGACATGAAGAACCGAGTGGCAAGACGGGAATAAAGACACAAACCTACTAGAGAATGGACTTGAGGATATGGGGAGGGGGAGGGGTGAGGTGTGACAGGGTGAGAGAGTGTCATGGACATATATACACTACCAAATGTAAAATAGATAGCTAGTGGGAAGCAGCCGCATAGCACAGGGAGATCAGCTCGGTGCTTTGTGACCACCTAGAGGGGTGGGATGGGGAGGGTGGGAGGGAGGGAGATCCAAGAGGGAAGAGATATGGGAACATATGTATATGTATAACTGATTCACTTTGTTATAAAGCAGAAACTAACACACCATTGTAAAGCAATTATACTTCAATAAATATGTTTAAAAAATATATATATACACTCTAAAAAAAGAAAAAAAAAAAAAAGAGAAAGGACATAAAATAACTAGTGAGAAGGATTTAGAAGTAAGATAATAATAGCCTGAACCAAGAAGTGGCAATGGGAATTGAAAAGAAGAGATGAATGAAAACATTTAGAAGAAAGAAAACACAGGATTGGGTATGAGAGCCAAGAACAAGAAAAGAATCAAAGATGCAGGCAAGTTATGTGGACTACAGCAGTGACATGACCACAGCTTGGATGCATGATGACAAATGGTAAAGTGACAAATTAAAACAGTTGTTTCCCAGATATAACAGCTTGTTTTCTCTTAGACCACTTGCCTTTATTTCTTAGAGCAACAGAAACATAGTACAAACTATGTACGTAATTTTAAATATCCTAGCAGTCACTTTAAGAAGAAATACGTAAAATAAATTTTATTACTATATTCACTTATCCCAGTATATCCAAAATATTATCATTTCAACATGTAACCATTAAAATATTAATGAGATTTTGCATCGTTTTTTGTATTTAATCTTCAAAATTTGATGTTGATTTACACTTACAGCACGTCACAAGTTGCTAGCCACATATGAGTGGCTACCATTTTCGACAGCACAGGCTTAGACTATTAGACACTATAATTAATTTTTCTTTCCAGATGAGAAGGTCAACAAAATGTGGAATATCCATTCAATGTTACAGTCAACAACAAAAAGGAACAGACTACAACATGGATGAATTGCAAATGCATTATGCTAAGTGATCGGACTCAAGAAGCTACTATGTAATTCTATTCATATGACATTCTGGAAAAGGCCAAAATATAAGAATCAAAAACAGATCAGTGGGGGCTTCCCTGGTGGCGCAGTGGTTGAGAAGCTGCCTGCTAATGCAGGGGACACGAGTTCGAGCCCTGGTCTGGGAAGATCCCATATGCCACGGAGCAGCTAAGCTCGTGAGCCACAACTACTGAGCCTGCGCGTCTGGAGCCTGTGCTCCGCAACAAGAGAGGCCGCGATAGTGAAGAGGCCCGCGCACCGCGTTGAAGAGTGGCCCCCGCTTGCCGCAATTAGAGGAAGCCCCCGCGCAGAAACGAAGACCCAACACAGCCAAAAATAAATATAATAAATAAATAAAAGATTACTATTAAAAAAAAGAAAAAAAAAAAAAACAGATCAGTGGTTGCCTGAGGTTGGGAGTAGGGAGAGGACTTGACTAAATTCACAGAGAAATTTTTTGGTATGATGAAAGTGTTCTGTATCTCAATTATGGTGATGGCTATGTGACTATGCACTTGTCAAAATTCATAATAGAACTGTATACAGTCATCCCTCAGTATCCACAGGGGGTTGGTACCACCAATCTAACGTGTGTTGGTAGGATGTGGAGAAATTGGAACCCTTATATACTGCTGGTAGAAATGTAAAAATGGTATAGCTGGTTTGGAAAACAGCCTGCAGTTCCTCAAAAGGTTAAATGTAAGGTTATAATTTACCAATTCTACTCCTAGGTATATACCCAAGAAAAACAAAAACATATATCTACACAAAAACTTGTACATGAATGTTCACAGCAGCATTATTCAAAACAGCCCAGAAGTAGAAACAACCCAAATGTCCATCAACTGATAAACAGATAAATAAAATGTATTACATCCATATACTCTATAAAAAAAGAATATTACTCTATAAAAAGCAATGGAGTGCTGATACATGCTACAATGTTGATGAACCCTAAAAACAATACTTAAAGTGAAAAATGTTGGTTACTAAGTATCACATACTGTATGATTCTACATATCCAGAAATTCCAGAATAGGCAAATCTATCAAGACAGAAAATAAATGAGAAGTTGTCTAGGGCTGGAGGAGATTAGGGGAAGAGGGTAGAGGTACTAAGGCTACAGGGTATGGGGTGACTTTTTGGGTGATGAAAGTATTCTAAACTTGATAGTGGTGATGGTTGCACAACTCTGTGAATACACTAAAAGCTACCAAATTGTATAAAGGGTGAGATGTATTGTTTGTGAATTATATCTCAATAAATCTGTTAAAAAATACTCTCCTAATAATGGGGGAAGAGTTTTTAGTATACACTAACAAAATAACTAAACAATGAAAAGTGGTATCTATGCAAACATGTAACTTATATGTTTTTGTGCATTTTGGCATTAGATTAGGAAAAAATAACAAAATTATTACCCTTTCTACTGAAGACAACTGTTGCTGTAATCCATCACATTTTTTGCTTGCTTCTTCAAAAAGAGTTTTATACTTTTCTGTTTGAGACTGTTGCAAATTAATTGTCCGCTGCTGTCTCATACAATCTCCTTCAGAATTTTTCAGGTGAGACTTTAAATCCTGAATTTCATCCTCCTATAGTTATGAAATTATAGATTATATGGAAAAACATACATGATTTGGTATCAAAACATAAAGCAGAAAACATAAAGGAGCTTCGTATGATCTTTGATGAGATATTTATACCCATTTCACTAAGAAAAACGAATTACATTCTATTTTCATCCTCAAAATGGAAGTCAGGTGTTTTATTTGCGCTTAATAGCTTACACTTGTAAGTCTAATACAGAGCATTCTAATTGCTAGCAAGTATTTAAAATTCTTCAGCTCTGTGAAAATTCAACATCTCAGAATAAAGTTCAGTATTTAAATTTCTGAATGTAAAAGTTAACTGTGAATTATACTTCAATGAAGCTATTTTTAAAATAAAATTGAAAACTGCTCCTAAAATGACTTTGAATATTACAGCATTTATTCTGAAAGGTTTTAAAAACTTACCTTTTTATTGCATTCACATACAACATTATCCAATTCCTCCTGCATAACATGGAGTTTGGCCTTCAGAAATCTGATCTGTGCTTCTGTGTCAATTTAATAATAATATTTATTGTCTTTCACTGAATCTAAGATGCCATCACTTGTAAGACAGACTATTATTTTATGAGGGAAGAAAAGGCTCAAGATGGGAAGTCTAATAGGAGACCCCTGTTTGGGAACACTCAAGACACTACATACCCCTAATGTAGAGGTAAATGAAAAATTCATCCAACAGAAAGCAACTGTTACACTGGAACCAAGTAAAGCAAGAGGAAAAAAACAAAAACTTTTCCTGAGAATCGGAACCACAAGCCAAGTACTCACATAAGTTTGCAGACTGAATTCATACTTACCCAGGTGGTTCGAAACACCTCAAACAGAACTTAAAGTGGTCTCAGATCGGTAATGCCCCCAGGTGTTTGGCAGAAGCAAACACAGATCCTCTCCAGCAAAACTCAACTTCAATCCCAGCCATTGTAATTATAAAATGCCACTGACTGTAATACACATCCCAATTTCACAGATGTTAAAATGTAGTGACGTGTCTGAGAAGCAAAAAAATGCACTAACACCTTACTGCCGAAGCTTTCTCCCACAAACCCCTCATGAAGATCTACCTTTGGTATTTCATTGCTATCAAAAGTTCTTTATTCAATAATATCAGTAAATCTCTGAGGGTTTTAGGCCTATAAAAGTAAATAAAGTAAAAACTGAACTTAGAACTCACTCATAATTCATTCAATCATTCATTAAAAAGATATACATCAGGACTTCCCTGGTGGCACAGTGGTTAAGAATCCGCCTGCCGATGCAGGGGACACGGGTTCGAGCCCTGGTCCGGGAAGATCCCACATGCCGTGGAGCAACTAAGCCCGTGCACCACAACTACTGAGCCTGTGCTCTAGAGCCTGCGAACCACAACTACTGAGCCCACGTGCCACAACTACTGAAGGCCACGTGCCTAGAGCCCGTGCTCCACAACGAGAGAAGCCACCACAATGAGAAGCCCACGCACCGCAACGAAGAGTAGCCCCCACTCGCCACCAACTAGAGAAAGATCGCGCCCAGAGGCAAAGATTGAATGCAGCCAAAAATAAATAAATTAAAAAAAAAAAAAAGATATACATCAAGTCTCTACCATGTTCCAGGCATAATACGGATATTATAAGACAAGGTTTGCCCTCATGGAACTTATCTTGAGTAAACATTCTGAATAGCCTCTGAAAGTCATTAGGACAAATTCCGCAGAGCACAATAAATCTCCACACATACTTCCTGTTTCAAAGCTCTTCTTATGAAGTGTCCCCAGTGTTACATGGAACCAATGAACAATGGTTGGCTCTAACCCCACCTAGCTTTTTCCAGCCTCAACTCTCCTTCTAGCTTCTCATGTAACTCCAGGTTAGCAGAGGACAGAAGGGAAATGATAAACTTAAAAGTGTGAAAAAAAAAAAAAAAGAAAAAAAAAAAGTGTGAAGTTTGCAGTAGTTGGTCTCTAGGGGGAAAGAAGGAAGAAGCAATGGGAGAGCATGACTTTTCGCATCTCTTTTTCTCTCCAGCTCTAACCTCGGTAGTATCATCAAGGATTTGAGTGCTCTGTCTCTGTTGATCCACAGCATTAACCTCCCCACCCATCCCACTCCCAACTTTAGTCTTATAAAGCAGTCTGTGCTCCTAAACTACTTTTTTATTGTTTCCTCCCACACATAACCCAGCCATTCTAGGCAATCATGTGGAATAAGTGAAAACTCCCCTAAAAGGGGAGACACCTTGGCCAAAGATTCTGAAAAGGGAAGACAGGGATGCAAAGTGGCAGAGAGGTCATTCAGCATTAAGAAAAAAAGCAGTAATTTAAGGTAGTCTGTGCTGGTTCCCATACTGGGAGGAGGACCTTTGTTAACAAGGCTACGGGTGACTGAGAACTGAGGAACAGCCAACATCTGACCATTGCATCCCTGAAGGTATCTTAACAGAGGCATGAAGGTTAACTCTTTGCTTCACTTACCTTTGTTGCTAACAATTAGCCCCAGAAAGCTTGGATAGGTCAGTAAATGTAATAAATGCATAAATGAATTAATCTGCATTTATGACTAACTACCATGTAGCACAATAATCATTATACATGTAAATCATCGTGATCTTCACAGAATCAGAGAATTTTAAGGGTAAACTTCATGATCATCAAATACAAATTGCCACATTTTCAAGTGAAGAAATTGCTATTACAGAGAGGCTAAAGCGGTTTGCCTGAACCTACAATTAATTATAGTTCAGCATTAACTATGTTCATATACACTCGACTCGACTGTCTTTTTTTAAATTTATAATAGCATAGGTGGCTCCTCATAAATTCAACAATTTTAGAGGCACTACTGGTAACTAACATGTTTTTGATGATCTAGACTAACTATTATTTTTCTAGTGGTATGCAGAGAATGAATTTATAAGAAAGAAAATAATATTCATTAGAAAATTCATTATTTTACCTGATGCTACATCAATAATTCATTTATCCTTTAACATGTGTTGATTTAACACACAATAAAGAGAATTCAGTAACATTAAATGGAAGGAATTCAAAGAAAAATGGTTTTTAAAAATTTATTTCAATGTTTTAATGCTAAGCTATGGGGTATTTAACTTATTTGAAAAGTGGTCAGTGAAACCAATACCTGATAGTTCTTTTTTTTTTTTTTCTTTTCTCTCTCTCTCTCTTTTTTTTTTTTAGCCACACCACACGGCTTGTGGGATCCTAGTTCCCCGACCTGGGATTGAACCCAAGGCCACGTCAGTAAAAGCACCAAGTCCTAACCACTGGACCACAAGGGAACTCCCCAGATAGTTCTTTTTAATTTGGCTTTTTATAATGGAAAACATCAAACATATACAACAGTAGTGAGATGAGTTCAATGAAACCCTACTCACTCATCATCCATTTTCAACAATTATTGACTCAAAACTAATTTTATTTCATTAAACAAATGCAAGACATCACTACATTTTCTAAATAACTGTGATATAAGATAAAAATAAACAAAAAACAACCTACCTGTTCCAATGTCTTCACTAACACCACAAAAAATACCATCATCTATATAATCAGGTAAGCCTTCTTCTTCCAGTTGCCCTTCAATTTTGCTAATTGTTTTTGCAAGAGAAAAGTCTGAGAAATCCTCTGGAATGGCAACATCGTTGGCAGTTTGTACATCAGAGTATTTCAATTTTACTCTACAAAAAAACACATATAGGCACATTATATATTGTATATATATAATATAAAAAGGAGATATGACTCCCAGATATGACTTTTATCCAAATAAAAAAGCAGATCAAAATTATTATAAATTTTAAATTTATGATGAGATCTACAATTGATACTTTCAAGGACTATATTACAAGAGACTTAGTAGACTTTCAATCTTTATGAATCACACAACCACTGAGCTAGAGGAGGCTTTATGAGGCCACTTAGACATGGCCAGTGTAAAAAATTAATAAACAGAAGCCTCAATTAAACAGTCCGCGGACCAGAAGGGGGAGCTCTCACACCCTGAGACAACAGCAGAGCCCCGCGGTGTGAAGGAAGGCTCCTCTTCACTCCTGGCAACAAGTCAGGTAATGAGAAGCCTTTGTTTACTCTAGCCCTCTCAACTTCCTTTTTCTCTCTATAAAAGAGTTCTCCTTGCCGTGCTGTGTGGGGACTTGCACGTGGCTCGCCATCGCTGCAGACCCTGAAGTGCAATATTCTGCTGATCCCGAATAAACCCATTTTTTTGCTGGAGAATTATTTGTTCTAGGTCAACACTCCCAAACAAGTGAACATCAAAACTAAGAGTACTGAACTTGGCCTCCTAGGTGAAATCCAGCCTGTGGCTTTTAATTTTACATGCTGCTGGAGTAGAACTGTACAATTTGATGATCACTCTAGTCATAATTCTGCAAACACTGAAGAATAATACCTCTTACGAAAGAATTACAGAGTGAACAGTTCTTAGCTCAAACTCTTTTTTCCACCTAAAGAAACATATTTTAAGCAGGATCAAAGTTTACCAAAAAGTTGATTTTTTTTTTCTTTAATGAAGTAAGGGGAGAAATATGAAATGAAAGCCACTTCTAAAGGCGTTGAGGAATGGGCCAGGCCTAACCCATCAAGTTTGCTTCTGAAAGCCTTACTTTTAACTTTTTACTTACTTTAAAGCCTAACTTACTTTTAACACAGAAGCAAATGCTTTAGAATTCTTTTGGAAAAAGAACATTTTATTTAAAAAGTAAACTTGAAGTCTGAAAATAAGATAACCCTTTCCAGTTATGTAGGTATGTACAGTAGTTATGTATGTACAGTACTTATGTATGTAACATATGTTCTCTTCTATCAATTTTAGTTTTTTTTCTTCCTTATCGTTTCACCCTATTTTTTTTGTCTCTTTTGTTCAAAAACAAAAACTTTACTTAGCCAATTAAAAGACACAAGGATTAACAAAGATTTTTCTAGAATTATAATGCAATTATCAGTTTGGGTAAGCAATAGACATAAATTTAACAATTTACTGTGAATTAGAAGCTGGTTGGTACCATCCACTCCAGGTGTGACCCTCCTTTTCTAGAAAGTCTACTATCCTAAAGAACCTCTTGGGTCCCCTTTTTATGCTTAAAGTACTAAAAACAGTCTTGAATTCTTAAATTCTTTCTCACCAAAACAATAACAATAGGATGTAAATTATAACTATACTATAGTTTTATTGAGAGCATGTCAAAATCATTCTGTATCTCAATATAAAATATTGCATGGTGTTCAAAAAGTATAAGTTTATTTGAGAGAACTAGGCAGAGAAAGACATCTAGGTTCTAGTTTCCGATCTAAGAAAATATCTAGCTAAAAATAACATTTAAAAAATTTGAAATGTGGCAATTTTTCTTAAGAGAACAACACAAAATGTTCATTAACTGTTGCAAGACATTTCTGATTAGAAGATGTTTTAAATTATTAAATGTGAAGAAGAAATACAGAGTACAATTTTGTATATTTTGGGTATAAAAAGATCTGGAGAAACAGAACTTATTAAGAACAATGATAGTATAAATTATAAAATTAAAAAAAAAGTAATACTGTAAAAACTGTACTATACCTTGAATTTGATTTCCTTCCTTTACTTGCAGAGTGTAATTTGTTTTGAACTTTGCTTACTGGATCAACGTTTTTGGTCTTTGGCTACATGAAAAGAATTTAAATGATTAATTAATTAGACTCTAATCACTTGCCAAGGAAGGAAATTGTGTAATACACAGAATTGCTAGATTGCTACACAGAAGAATTCCTATTTTCAGAGAATTAATCAAGTTATATTTTAAGGAATCCAAAATTGTATACCTGGAAAAGACCTAGTTATTACTAGGACCAAGAGATTTAAAGATAAGAAAATGAGTCCCAAAGATTCAAGGATATTCAACTAGTTAGCGGAATGTTAAACTGGATGTTCTGATTCACAGAATTTAATTCTCCTCACTGATTATTCTTCAGATAGGCCTCCACGTATACTATTCCTTAGGTCTAGATTCCCATGGATAGGGAATTTGTACATCCCAGTGTGCCCAGCAGCTGGAATAGTGATCTCTACACACTGTAAATATTTAAATGAATAAATAAACCTTCCCAATCACCTTCTTTGTATATGAACACTTTTCTTTTTCAGATCTTCTATCTAGTAAATTTGGGCTTTGGAGAGAAAACTTAATTTCACTTAGAATTTTTCCAATGTATCTCCAAATTGTTCAGTGAAATTATGAGACAAAAAAGGATTCAATTCATTTTACGAGCAACATTTCATAAAGACATCCCTTCTGAATATCAAGGCTAATATTCTATTTCTAGCTGTTACTGGAAGGCATGCTGTGGGCCCTGGGACCTGCTCCCTTCAAGCTAGTGGGAGGCTGGTGGGACTGGTTGCCTCTACCCCCTAGGCCAGTGCACTGTCACAGGGTAGAGGCGACCAGTGGTGGGGGAAGGGTGCCCAGCCAGAATCAGCTGGAGTGCACTGGGTGAGCATCCTGGGTTTTGTAGACAACAGGCAAGCCCGGCAAATATGAAAGCATCTTCCAGGGCAGCGCGGGAAGCAGGCAGGTTGGGGCTGAAGTGCCCACAAGGGGAGCACGGAGAAGCCCAAGGAAAGCGGGTAGGAAGGACGGAGAGGAGGCCGCTTGTGGGGTAGCACGGATACACACCCAGCTTCGTGAGCCCAAGGGGTGGGGTGATTCTGGGGTTTGGGTTTCTTTTTCAGAGGGGCCGAGGCCAGCAGAGCTGGCCTGGGGAGCTCTTTGGGGGAGGGCCTGCCTGCCCACCTCATCCTTCTTTCCAGAAATGTTGCAGGAGTGACATGTGCCAGCTGCCCACCCACAGGCAGGGGCCCTGGAGTTCTTGTGGCTCAGGAAAAGCATTTTAAAGAAAACACCCCCTACCCTACCCACAATAAACACAATAAAAGTGAGAATAATAAATACAAAAAGAGAAAAATCTAAAAAACAACCTAAATTCTACAGAATATAATCACATTCACATAAAGTTTGATTTCATACCTTAGTTTCTGAACGTAAATGAACTGTCCCTTCAGACAATAATGGACGTCTACAGATAAAAAGTAAACACCATATATTAATAATAAATGATGCTAAACCGAGACATATTAAAACTAATTGTTAATTAATTAATTGTTGTTTGGATCTCAGTGAAACTACATACCATCTGTAAGTCCTTAGGCAATCTACTGAACTTCTCTAAGCTTCAGTTTCCTCATTTTTTAAAATGAGGACAGTAATATTTATTTCAAAATAATACTTTGAGAATTAAATGAGATAAAATAGGTAAAAGGTTTACATTGTGTCTGACTGGTATAAGCTTCCAATTATTAGTATTTTATAACTTACCTTATTCTTCAAATTATAGATTTCTAATACTTACACGTAAAAAGATATTATATAATAACAGATCCACATACACTATCCAAGAAAAATGGCATTCTCCCGATTTCAAGCTATTATACAAAGCTATAGTAATCAAAACAGTATGGTATTGGCATGAAAACAGACACATAGATCAATGCAGCAGAATACAGAGCCCAGAAATAAACTCACTCATATAAGCTCAATTAATTTATGACAAAGGAGCTAAGAATATACAATGGGGAAAGGATAGTTTCTTCAATAAATGGTGCTGGGAAAAATGGATAGCCACATGTAAAAAAAAGAAAATGGACTGTTATCTTATATCATACATAAAAATAAACTCAAATGGATTAAACATTTGAATGTAAAACCTGAAACCATAAAGCTCCTAAAAGAAAAATATAGGTGGCTAGCTCCTCGACATCAGTCTTAGTGATTATTTTTTTGGATTTGACACCAAAACCAAAAGCAACAAAAGCAAAAATAAATACATGGGACTACATCAAACTAAAAAGCTTCTGCACAGCAAAGGAAAGCATCAACAATACTAAAGGTAATTTACTGAATGGGACAAAATATTTGCAAATCATGTATCTGATACAGGGTTACTATCAAAAATATATTTTAAAAATCTCATAAAAGTCAATTAAAAAAAAAAACCAACAAACAATTGGATTTAAAAATGGGCAAAAGTGAAACAGACATTTTCCCAAGAGGACAAATAGATTGCCAACAGATGCATGAGAAGAAGCTCAACATCACTAATCATCAGGGAAATGTAAATCAAAACAACAATGAGCTATCACCTCACACCTGTAAGAATGGCTATTATCAAAAGATAAGAGATAACAAATGCTAGCAAGGCTGTGGAGAAAAGGGAACCCTTGCACACTGTTGGTGGGAACATAATTTGGTACACCCTCTATGGAAAACAGTATGGAGGTTCCTCAAAAATTAAAAACAGAGGGGGGAGGAGTCAAGATGGTGGTGTGGAAAGACACAAAGTTAGTGTCTCCCCACAACTAGGGCACCTGCCGGCTGCTGGTGGGGGACTCTGACCCCCGAGGAGATGGGAGGAACCCCAGAGTGAACCAGTAGGACGTAGGGGGACCGAGGTGGGAGGAGAAGTGGAGGCCAGACAAGATCGGTGCCCCTGAGGCCAGGGAGATCACGAGAAGCAGGTGGGAGGGACTCCCCGGGAAGAGGAAGAGCGGGAGAGGAGTGGAGGGTGATCACCTGGCCCACTCAGGCCAGGGAGGCTGCTGAGCTCCCAGGCCGATCCCCTGCCCTCCAAGCCCCCTCCAGGCTGCATGGTTCCTTGTGGGCATAGGAGGAAGGCCAGGGAGATCAGGAGAGGCAGGTGGGAGGGGCCCTGCGGGAGGCACCCTGCAGGAGGAGCAGGAGAGTAGCCGATGGCGTTTGCCTCACCCACTTGGGCCCAGGACGCCTGCTGAGCTCCCAGGTCAATCTCCTGCCCTCCAAAGCCCCCATCCAGGTCACGTGGGTCTTGGGGGCATAGGAAGGAGGCCAAGGGGAGAACAGGAGAGGCAGGTGGGAGGGGCCCTCCCAGACCCCAGACTGGAGGAGCAGGAGAGGAGAGGCGGCTGTTTGGGCTGCTCAATCAAGCCCAGGAAGCCTGCTGGGCTCCCAGATGAGGTCCCCTGCCCTCTGAGACCAGGGGTGGGGGTCATGCCTGGGCCCCTTCTGTTCCTTGAATCTAAGCCCCACCCCACCCCCAAAGCCCCCAGAGCCTTTTCCAGCCCTGTGGGTCCTGAGCATTGGCCCCGCCCACTGCCCAAACCTCACCCTTGCTTAGGCCCTGCTCTCCACAGCTAAGGCCTTCCCCCCCACCTTTTTTTTTTTCTTCTTTTCCCTCCTCCTCTTTTTACTATTGTGGTACTGATGTACCTTCTGGTTGTTGATTCATTTACTTATATTTTTTTATATTCTTCCTAACATATCTGTTAGTTTCCTAGTCTGATTTTATTTTTTATTTTGTTATTGTTCTTTTTTTTCATTTCTGCCCCAGGTGGCTTGCGGGATCTCGGTTCATGAGCCTGGGGTCAGGCCGAAGCTCCTGCAGAGGGAGCTCTGAGTCCAAACCACTGCACACTAACAGAGAACCTCAGACCCCAGGGAACACTGATCCGAGTGAGGTCTCTTGGAGTTCATCATCTCAACATCAAGACCCAGCTCTACCCAACAGCCTACAAACTCCAGAGTTGGAAGCCTCAGGCCAAACAACCAGTAAGACAGAAAAAGAATCCCACTCATAAAAAAAAAAAAAAGGGACAGCAAAAAATATCACACAGATGAAGGAGCAAGGTAAAAACCTACAAGGCCAAATAAATGAAGAGGAAATAGGCAATTTACATGAAAAAGAATTCAGAGTAATGACAGTAAAGATGATCCAGAATCTCGGAAATAGAATGGAGGCACAGCCTGAGAAAATACAAGAAATGTTTAACAAAGATCCAGAAGAACTAAAGAACAAACAAAGAGAGATGAACAACACGATAACTGAAATGAAAAATACACTAGAAGGAATCAAAAACACAATAACTGAGGCAGAAGAATGAAGAAGACAAAATGGTGGAAATAACTGCCGAGGAGCAGAATAAAGAAATAAGAATGAAAACAATGGAAGACAATCTCAGAGACCTCTGGGACGACACTAAACACACCAACATTTGAATTATAGTGGTCCCAGAAGAAGAGAAAAAGAAAGGGTCTGAGAAAATATTTGAAGAGATTATAGTTGAAAAATTCCCAAACATGGGAAAGGAAATAGTCACCCAAGTCCGGGAAGCACAGAGAGTCCCATATAGGATAAACCCTAGGAAAAACACATCAAGACACTAACAAATATTAAATTCAACAAAAAATATTAAAAGCAACAAGGGAAAAACAAAAAATAGCATAAAAAGGAATCCCCATAAGGTTATCAGCTGATTTTTCAGCGGAAACTCTGCAGGCCAGAAGGGAGTGGCAGGATATACTTAAAGTGATGAAAGAGAAAAACCTACAACCAAGATTACTCTACCCAGCAAGGATCTCACTCAGATTCGATGGAAAAGTCAAAAGCTTTTCAGACAAGCAAAAGCTAAGAGAATTCAGCAGCACCAAACCAGCTTTACAACAAATGCTAAAGAAACTTCTCTAAGAGAGAACACAAGAGAAGAAAAAGACCCACAAAAACAAACCCAAAACAATTAAGAAAATGGTAACAGGAACATACATATTGATAATAACCTTCAATGTAAATGGATTAAATGCCCCAACCAAAAGACACAGACTGGATGAATGGATGCAAAAACAAGACCCATATATATGCTGTTTACAAGAGACCTACTTCAGACCTAGGGACACATACAGACTGCAAGTGAGGGGGTGGAAAAAGATATTCCATGCAAATGGAAATCAAAAGAAAGCTGGAGTAGCAATTCCATATCAGACAAAATGGACTTTAAAATAAAGATTATTACAAGAGACAAAGAAGGACACTACATAATGATCAAGGGATCATTCCAAGAAGAAGATATAAACAATTATAAATATATATGCACCCAACTTAGGAGCACCTCAATACATAAGGCAAATGCTAACAACCATGAAAGGAGAAATCGACAGTAACATAATAACAGTAGGGGATTTTACACCCACTTATACCAATGGACAGATCATCCAAACAGAAAATAAATAAAGAAACACAAGCTTTAAATGACACAATAGACCAGATAGATCTAACTGATATTTACAGAACATTCCACTCAAAAGTGGCAGAATACACTTTGTTCTCAAGTGCACATGGAACATTATCCAGGATATATCACATCTTGGGTCACATATCAAGCCTTGAAAAATTTAAGAAAACTGAAATTGTATCAAGCATCTTTTCTGACCACAACGCTATGAGATTGGAAATCAGTTACAGGAAAAAAACTGTAAAACACACAAATACATGGAGGCTAAACAGTGCGCTACTAAATAACCAAGAGATTACTGAAGAAATCAAAGAAGAAATAAAAAATACATGGAAACAAATGACAACAAAAACATGACGACCCAAAACCTATGGGATGCAGAAAAAGCAGTTCTAAGAAGGACGTTGAGAGCAATTCAATCTCACCTCAAGAAACAAGAAAAATCTCAAATAAACAATCTAAGCCTACACTTAAAACAATTAGAGAAAGAAGAACAAAGAAAACCTAAAGTCAGTAGAAGGAAAGAAATCATAAAGATCAGAGTAGAAATAAATGAAATAGAAATAAGAAAACAATAGCAAAGATCAATAAAACTAAAAGCTGGTTCGTTGAGAAGGTAAACAAAATTGAGAAACCATTAGCCAGGCTCATCAAGAAAAAAAGGGAGAGGATGCAAATCAATAAAATTAGAAATGAAAAAGGAGAAATCACAACTGACACTGCAGAAATACAAAGGATTATAAAAGACTACTACAAACAACTATATGCCAATAAAATGGACAACCACAAAGAAACGGACAAAATCTTGGAATGGCACAATTTCCCAAGACTGAACCAGAAAGAATTAAACAGACCTATCACAAGTAATAAAATTGAAACTGTAATTAAAAATCTTCCAACAAACAAAAGTCCAGGACCAGATGGCTTCACAGGTGAAATCTATCAAACATTTAGAGAAGGGCTAACACACATCCTTCTCAAACTCTTCCAAAAAATTGCAGAGGAAGGAACATTCCCAAACTCATTCTACGAGGCCACCATCACTGTGACACCAAAACCAGACAAAGATACTACAAAAAAAGAAAATTACAGACCAATATCACTGATGAATATAGATGCAAAATTCCTCAACAAAATACTAGCAAACAGAATCCAACAACACATTAAAAGGATCATACACCATGATCAAGTGGGTTTTATCCCAGGGATGCAAGGATTCTTCAATATACGCAAATCAATCAATGTGATACACTATATTAACAAATTAAAGAATAAAAACCATATGATCATCTCAATAGATGCAGAAAAAGCTTTTGACAAATTCAACACCCATTTATGATAAAAACTCTCCAGAAAGTGTGCATAGAGGGAACCTACCTCAACATAATAAAGGCTATATATGACAAACCCACAGCAAACATCATTCTCAAGGGTGAAAAACTGAAAGCATTTCCTCTAAGATCAGGAACAAGACAAGGATGCCCACTCTCGCCACTATTATTCAACATAGTTTTGGAAGTCCTAGCCATGGCAATCAGAGAAGAAAAAGAAATAAAAGGAATACAAATTGGAAAAGAAGAAGTAAAACTGTCATTATTTTTTGATGACACGATACTATACATAGAAAATCTTAAAGATGTCACCAGAAAACTACTAGAACTAATCAATGAATCTGGTAAGGTTGCAGGATACAAAATTAATACACAGAAATCTCTGGCATTCCTATACACCAACAACAAAAAATCAGAAAGAGATATTAAGGAAACACTCCCATTTACCATTGCAACAAAAAGAATAAAATACCTAGGAATAAGCCTGCCTAAAGAGGCGAAAGACTTGTATTTAGAAAACTATAAAACACTGATGAAAGAAATCAAAGATGACACAAAGAGATGGAGAAATATACCATGTTCTTGGATTGGAAGAATCAATATTGTGAAAATGACTATACTACCCAAAGCAATCTACAGATTCAATGCAATCCCTATCAAACTACCAATGGCATTCTTCACAGAATTAGAACAAAAAATCTTACAATTTGTATGGAAACACAAAAGACCCCGAATAGCCAAAGCAATCTTGAGAAAGAAAAACAGAGTTGGAGGAATCAGGCTCCCCAACTTCAAACTATACCACAAAGCTACAGTAATCAAGACAGTATGATACTGGCAGAGAAACAGAAATACAAATCAATGGTACAGGATAGAATGCCCAGAGATAAACCCACACACATATGGGCACCTAATTTACAACAAAGGAGGCATGAACATACAATGGAGAAAAGACAGCCTCTTCAATAAGTGGTGCTGGGAAAACTGGACAGCTACATGTAAAAGAATGAAATTAGAACACTACCTAACACCATACATAAAAATAAACTCCAAACGGATTAAAGACTTAAATATAAGACTAGACAATATAAAACTTTTAGAGCAAAATATAGGAAAAACACTCTTTGACATAAACCACAACAAGATCTCTTTTGACCCACCTCCTAGAATAACAGAAATAAAAATCAACAAATGGGACTTAATTAAACTTAAAAGCTTTTGCACAGCAAAGGAAACCATAAACAAAAAGACAACCCTCAGAATGGGAGAAAATATTTGCAAATGAAACAACAAAGGATTAATCTCCAAAATATACAAACAGCTCATGGAGCTCAATATCAAAAAAACAAACAATCCAGTTAAAAAATGGGCAGAAGACCTAAATAGACATTTCATCAAGGAAGACATACAGATGGCCTAGAGGCACATGAAAGATGCTCAACATCACTAAGTATTAGAAAACATGCAAATGAAAACTACAATGAGGTATTGCCCCATGCTGGTCAGAATGGCCATTATCAAACAAGCTAGAAACAATAAATGCTGGAAAGGGTGTGGTGAAAATGGAACCTTCCTACACTGTTAGTGGGAGTGTAAATTGATACAACCACTATGGAAAACAGTATGGAGGCTCCTAAAAAAACTAAGAATGGAACTACTATATGACCCAGCAATCCCACTGCTGGGTATATACCCTGAGAAAACCATAATTCAAAAAGAGACATGCACTACAATGTTCACTGCAGCACTACTTACAATAGCCAGGACATGGAAACAACCTAAGTGTCCATCGACAGAGGGATGGGTAAAGAAGATGTGGCACAGGGGTTTCCCTGGTGGCGCAGTGGTTGAGAGTCTGCCTGCCAATGCAGGGGACGCGGGTTCGAGCCCTGGTCTGGGAGGATCCCACATGCCGCGGAGCAACTAGGCCCGTGAGCCACAACTGCTGAGCCTGCGCGTATGGAGCCTGTGCTCCACAACAAGAGAGGCCGTGATAGTGAGAGGCCTGCGCACCGTGATGAAGAGTGGCCCCCGCTTGCCGCAGCTGGAGAAGGCCCTTGCACAGAAATGAAGACCCAACACAGCCATAAATAAATAAATAATAAATAAATAAATAAATAAATAAATAAAATTTAAAAAATAAAAATAAAAATAAAAAAAAAGAAGATGTGGCACATATATACAATGGAATATTACTCAGCCATACAAAGAAACGAAATTGAGTTATTTGTAGTGAGGTGTATGGACCTAGAGTCTGTCATACAGAGTGAAGTAAGTCGGAAAGAGAAAAACAAATACCGTATGCTAATGCATATATATGGAATCCAAAAAAAAAAATGGTACTGATGAACCTAGTTACAGGGCAGAAATAAAGAGGCAGACATAGAGAATGGACCTGATGACATGGGGTAGGAGGGCAAAGCTGGGGTGAAGTGAGAGTAGCATCAACATATATACACTACCGAAAGTAAAACAGTTGGCTGGTGGGAAGCAGCAGCATAGCACAGGGAGATTAGCTCAGTGCTTTGAGATGACCTAGAGGGGTGGGATAGAGAGGACGGGAGGGAGGCTCAAGAGGGAGGGGATATGGGGACATGTGTATGCATATGGCTGATTCACTTTCTTGTGCAACAGAAACTAACACGGTACTGTGAGGCAATTATATGCCAATAAAGATCTATTAAAAAAAAAAAGGAATAAGAAAAAATATATTAAAAACAGAACAGTCATATGATCCAGCAATCCCACTTCTGGGTATTTATCTGAAGAAAATGAAAACACTAATTTTTTAATATATATGCACCTCCATGTTCATTGCAACATTATTTACAATAGGCCAGATATGGAAACAACCTAAATGTCCATCAGTGGATGAGTGAGAAAAGAACATGTGCTTTTATATATATATATATATGTTAAAGTATTATATAAAATAATATTTATATATATATGTAACTATTACTGAGCCATAAAAAAAGAATGAAATCTTGCCATTTTGACAACATGGATGGACCTCGAGGGCATTATGCTAAGTGAAATAAGTCAGAGAAAGACAAAGACAAATAAGTGATCTCACTTGTACGTGGAATCTAAAAACAGACAAATAAAAACAAGCCTGTGTTAAAGATGATACAAATAGATGGAGAGATATACCATGTTCCTGGATTGGAAGAATCAACATTGTGAAAATGACTCTACTACCCAAAGCAATCTACAGATTCAATGCAATCCCTATCAAACTACCACTGGCATTTTTCACAGAACTAGAACAAACAATTTCACAATTTGTATGGAAACACAAAAGACCCCGAATAGCCAAAGCAATCTTGAGAACGAAAAATGGAGCTGGGGGAATCAGGCTCCCTGACTTCAGACTATATTACAAAGCTTCAGTAATCAAGACAGTTTGGTACTGGCACAAAAATAGAAATATAGATCAATGGAACAGGATAGAAAGCCCAGAGATAAACCCACACACATATGGGCACCTTATTTTTGATAAAGGAGGCAAGCATATACAGTGGAGAAAAGACAGCCTCTTCAATAAGTGGTGCTGGGAAAATTGGACAGGTACATGTAAAAGTATGAAAATAGAACACTCCCTGACACCATGCACAAAAATAAACTCAAAATGGATTAAAGACCTAAGTGTAAGGCCAGACACTATCAAACTCTTAGAGGAAAACATAGGCAGAACACTCTATGACATACATCACAGCAAGATTCTTTTTGACCCAGCTCCCAGAGAAATGGAAATAAGAACACAAATAAACAAATGGGACCTAATGAAACTTAAAAGCTTTTGCACAGCAAAGGAAACCATAAACAAGACCAAAAGACAACCATTAGAATGGGAGAAAATATTTGCAAATGAAGCAACTGACAAAGGATTAATCTCCAAGATTTACAAGCAGCTCATGCAGCTCAATAACAAAAAAACGAACAACCCAATCCAAAAATGGGCAGAAGACCTAAATAGACATTTCTCCAAAGAAGATATACAGATGGCCTACAGACACATGAAAGAATGCTCAACATCATTAATCATTAGAGAAATGCAAATCAAAACTACAATGAGATATCATCTCACACCGGTCAGAATGGCCATCATCAAAAAATCTAGAAACAATAAATGCTGGAGAGGGTGTGGAGGAAAGGGAACACTCTTGCACTGTTGGTGGGAATGTAAATTGATACAGCCACTATGGAGAACAGTATGGAGGTTCCTTAAAAAACTACAAATAGAACTACCATACGACCCAGCAATCCCACTACTGGGCATATACCCTGAGAAAACCATAGGTCAAAAAGAGTCATGTACCAAAATGTTCATTGCAGCTCTATTTACAATAGCCAGGACATGGAAGCAATCTAAATGTCCATCGACAGATGAATGGATAAAGAAGATGTGGCACATATATACAATGGAATATTACTCAGCCATAAAAAGAAATGAAATGGAGGTATTTGTAATGAGGTGGATGGAGTTAGAGTCTGTCATACAGAGTGAAGTAAGTCAGAAAGAGAAAAACAAATACAGTATGCTAACACATATATACGGAATCTAAGGGGAAAAAAAAAAAAAAAAAGGCCATGAAGAACCTAGTGGCAAGACGGGAATAAAGACACAGACCTACTAGAGAATGGACTTGAGGATATGGGGAGGGGGTGGGGTGAGATGTGACAGGGTAAGAGAGTGTCATGGACATATATACACTACCAAATGTAAAATAGATAACTAGTGGGAAGCAGCCGCATAGCACAGGGAGATCAGCTCGGTGCTTTGTGACCACCTAGAGGGATGGGATGGGGAGGGTGGGAGGGAGGGAGATGCAAGAGGGAAGAGAAATGGGAACATATTGTATATGTATAACTGATTCACTTTGTTATAAAGCAGAAGCTAACACACCATTGTAAGGCAATTATACTTCAATAAAGATGTTAAAAAAAAAAAAAAAAAAACAAGCCTGTAGATACAGAGAACAGATTGATGGTTTCCAGAGGCTGGTTGGTTGGGAGCAGGCAAAATAGGTGAAAGGAGTCAAAGGGTACAAATTTCCAATTATAAAATAAGTAAATCATAGGGATGTAATGTACAGCATGGAGACTATACTTAATAATACTAATGGCATATTTGAAAGCTGCTAAAAAAGTAGATCTTAAAAGTTTTCATCACAGGGAAAAAAGATTCTGTAACTATGTATGGTAATGGATATTAACTATACTTACTGTGGTGATCATTTCACAATATATACAAATACTGAATCATTGTGTTGTACACCTAAAACCAATATAATGTATGTCAAATATACCTTAATTAAAAAAAAAAAACAACAGAAAACAATCTTAAAGCATTTACCCAGTAAAAAGAAAAAGTTTTTAAGGTGTTTGGGAATTTAAGTCTTACCTTAAACTGTAATCATCTTCCTCTTCATATGATTTAATTTGTGTTGAAATAGACTGAGATCGTACTTCTTGCTGATCTCTCTAGTTAAATAAAGCAAAGTCATATAGGAAAATAACGCACAAAACTAGGATATATTCAAGTGCCTTTCTGATCATTAATTATTTCAGAGTTGTCCACAATTTCTATAAAATCAAAGCACAGAATTCTAAAAGCTATGGCATCAAAATAAGATCTGGTACAATGTAGTTTCACCCTTTCATTCATTCTTGGTTAAAAGAGTCAATTCTAAGGCAAAATTGTAAGAATGCCAATGCCTTTATATGATCTTAGCTGACTCCTGCTTCCCAACTACATTAGAGCTTCCATCTTCTGTAACATGCAAAGGAAATAAGGTTCACAAGAAGTGGAAACATAAATCCATTTAATGGATAGAAAAACTTGTCTCAAATCAGAAAAACTTCAATGTTAAGACGACCACATAGAAATGAAAGTGCTAAAAATGAAGCACTAAGAGTGAAAGCTTTTGGAGAAGATGTATTAATATGAAAGTGAAAAAACAAAAATTCAATGTGGCAGAAGTTATGTCCATTAGAGGACTCTGATCAGAATACATAATGGATCCCTCACTCTAGTACAATGTTGAGTTTCTGAACATTATTTTCAGAAAAATTATTTTCCTGCTCTTCAGACACTGACAAAAACTAAAAGATGTAATAAAATGTTTATTTTTCAGTAAAATATTTAATTACAAATGCAACTAGTAAATCTGTAACCATTATCTAAATATTACTTGAAATGTTTGTTATATATGTTTCTCATTCCTAAACCAACAAATAATGATGGATCTGTCTAAGACATTAAAATATTGCCTATTCTTCCCTGCCTCCATCAACTCCAAAGTGGGGTGGGGGTGGGATTTAAATGAAAGAGAATTATAAATGAATTAGAATAAAAAATTTAAAAAGTTTGAAAGCAGCTGCTTTATTCCTCTAAGGAATATAACTATATCCTATCAACTAATATTGGGAATGCTGATACTTAGGGACGGATGCTTAAAGTAGGAATAACCAATTTGGTAGCCAGAATGGGGCAAATATGCTTACATTGTCTAGTGATGTAACCTCACTACATTTTTCCTGACTATAAATCGGATTATGGTCTAGCCCTAAGAATCTGTGTTACATCCAACTGCAGAGTTTAAGAAACAGGTTACTATCTGAGCATTAATGGTAGTTGTGAACCTTTATTCAGCTTCTGTCCAGAGACCATTTTATTTCTATCCTTACTGAATTACCAGTACTAATTCTATATAGCTACTTGCAAACATTAATCTTAAAATAGTGGGAAATACTATTAAATATTAATGTTCCTATTAATTAGATGATTGCAATATCTAAATGGAAAACACTTTTTCAGTGGCTTTCAGAAAACGTGTGCTGGGCTTCCCTGGTGGCGCAGTGGTTAAGAATCCGCCTGCCAATGCAGGGGACACAGGTTCGAGCCCTGGTCTGGGAAGATCGCACATGCCGCGGAGCAACTAAGCCCATGCACCACAACTACTGAGCCTAGGCTCTAGAGCCCGTGCTCCGCAACAAGAGAAGCCACTGCAATGAGAAGCCCACGCACCACAGCGAAGACCCAATGCAGCCAAAAATAAATTAAAAAAAAAAAAAGTGTGCTTATCAAAAACATATACATGCCTGTATACACATACTTATGCATATATTGATGTTCAATTTATGATAATTCATTGAGCTGAAAATTTATGCTTTGGGCACTTTTTTGTATGTATGTTACACATCAAATTAAAAAGTTAAAAAACTAGCACTTACATGGAATTACTATTAATTGTACATTCACTTACTATTACTTCCTCAGCTTGTCGAACCAGATCAGCCGTTTTTGCCTCTAATTCTGCATTTAAACGCCTAAAAGCAGAAAATAGTAATTGTGATAGACTGAAGATTGTAACACAAAAATAAAAGTAATTAAATTTCAATAACTACAATTTAGCTAATCAATAAATGCCAAAACATACATATGACATTTTTGTTACAAAGCTTATCTCCAAATCCCCATGATCCTTCTTCTTTCTGGTGGAAGTTCAAACCATGTAACTCCTAGCCTCTCCCTGGCCACTACTTCAGGTGGAATGGTTTATTTGGGAAGAATAAACTGGGTGGGTTCAACTCAGTTCCACTCTCCACATCCTTGGGATCAACTCCAATTGGGAACAGGAGTGGGGTGGGGTGTGGAGGGGGCTGATTTCATCAAGGGTGTTCAGGTGACTGGGGAGGTATATCTGGGGTTTAGTGAGCTGACCTGAGGTGGCTCATACCTCAGCTACATACTTCAATATCAGCTTCATCAGGAATACAGGTGATTACTTTGACCTACACCTACCACTCCTTTTTTTTTTTTTTTCAATCTATTTGGAATCTAGCAAAGAATAGGAATACTATTTAGTCCCATTAAGACTGTAAGAATAGCAATGCCATTGAGGGAAACCATTTTTAAAGAAAAAATTGCTCATCATCCTACCACCATCATCGAATCATTTTTAAAATTCCCTTCTAATTTTCATCTGTAAGCACACACACAATTTTGTACTGTTCTGCCATAACAATACAGATGGAATATATTTATCTCTATATAATTTTTATAATTAGTGCCTTAAATGGCTATGAAATATTCTAGAGTTGAAGTTAACATAATGTACTAAACCTAAACCATTCCCCCTGTTAGCTGAAGTCCCCTTCTCAGTTTTAAAGGTTAACATTATAATAAACATCTTCAAAAGCATGTAACTTTTAAATTCTATTCATAGGTCACATTTCTAGACTATCTAGGCTCTTCTGAAGTTATATGAAGAAAATATGCAGAGCAATTTTTAAAATGAGATACCTTGTTTTTTTAGATATGTGATTCAGAAGTACCACAAACCAGTGATGACTCCCACTCCCAGGAAGAAAAAAAGCAGCATCGTATCTCTTCTTAAAAAAGTCTGATGTTTTAAGAAATATTTTTATATCTTAGGATGAGTTCATCAAAATAAAAATATCTAATAAAAACTTAAAGTTGTATTTAAGATGCCTTTACCTGATTTTTCAAATTTCCTTAACAAGAACCATTAGAGGTTTCTGGTCAATAGAGCAGGCTGAGATAAATCAAAAGGCTATTCTTCTGCTCCCAAACCCATAGAAATCCTGGATAAAATATAATGAAGGAAATATTGCTAAACTTAAACTCAGGAAAGGAAAATACCCTGGCACTAAAAATAAAGCACCAACTCAAAATGAGAGCAGTAAACAGGAACAGAAGCCAGAACAGCTTAACAGCTAGAAACTGATGCACATGAGAGAGTCATGAAGGGCTACACCTGTGAACCACAGACCACAAAAACACTACCCATAACCTTAGGTGAATGGAAATGAAACTAGAGCCATGTGTGGAAAAGATTCCCTTGTGAGTAATCAGAGCACATACGAGTGTAGTCCAAGTTCATCTTACCCAGATGGTACAGGGACACTATGCCAAAACTTTAATATAGAAAGCTGGCTTAGAACCAGTGAAATCTCTGATAAGCTAATAAAGTTAAATGCAAAACCACCCTTAGGGATTTACTCATCTAGAACACATGCAACTCTCTCAGAAAGCAAACCCTACTAAAGATGTCTTCACAAAGGTAACAAATTGCATTAAGAAACAAGTGCCCAGGAGGGACAATCAACAGATTGTTATGTCTTTCCTTCTACTAACTTTGGGTTTTGTTTGTTCTTCTATTTCTAATTCCTTTAGGTGTAAGGTTAGGTTGTTTATTTGAGATTTTTCTTGTTTCCTGAGGCAGGCTTGTATCGCTATAAACTTCCGTCTCAGAACTGCTTTTGCTGCATCCCATACAATTTGGATTGCTGTGTTTTCATTTTCATTTGTCTCCAGGTATTTTCTGATTTCCTCCTTGATTTCTGCAGTGATCCATTGGTTTAGTAGCATATTTTTTAGCCTCCACATGTTTGTGTTTTTTGCAGTTTTTTTCTTGTAGGTGATTTCTAATCTCATAGTACTGTAGGTGGAAAAGATGCTTGATATGATTTCAATTTTCTTAAATTTACTGAGACTTGTTAGCTAGCATGTGATCTTGAAAAGAATGTGTATTCTGTTGCCTTTGAATAGAATACTATGTATTCTGTTTGGTCTAACGTGTCATTTAAGGCCAGTGTTTCCTCATTGATTTTTCTGTCTGAATGATCTGTCCATTGATGTAAGTGGGGTGTTAAAGTTCCCTACTATTATTGTGTTACTGTACGTCATGTCTGTTGTCATTTGCACTATGTATTTAGATACTCCTATGTTGGGTGCATATATATTTACAATTGTTATATATTCTTCTTGGATTGATCCATAATCATTATACTACAAAGCTACAGTAGCCAAAACAGTATGGTACTGGAACAAAACCAGACACAGAGATCAATGGAACAGAATAGTGAACCCAGAAACAAACCCACACTTATATGGGCAATCTATGACAAAGGAAGCAAAAATATACAATGAGGAAAAGACAGTCTTTCAATAAGTGGTGCTGGGAAGACTGGACTGTTACATGTAAAAGAATGAAATTAGAACATTTTTTCATACCGTATTCAAAAATAAACTCAAAATGGATTAAAGACTTAAATGTAAGACCATAAACCATAAAACTCCAGAAGAAAACAGAGGCAGAACACTCTGACATAAACCACAGCAGTAATTTTTGGATCTGTCTCCTAAGGCAGAGGAAACTAACTAACTAAATAAATAATAGGACCTAATTAAATTTATAAGGAAAGGAAAGGAAAAGAAAGCATTGACAAAATTAAAAGACAATCTACTGAATGGGAGAAAATATTTGCAAATGATATGACCAACAAGGGTTTAATGCCCAAACTATATAAATAGCTCAAACTACTCAATATCAAAAAAACAAATAACCTGGTTAAAAAATGGGCAGAAGACCTGAATAGACATTTTCCCGCAGAAGAACACAGATGGCCAACTGGCACATGAAATGCTCAACACTGTTAATCATCAGAGAAATGCAAAGCAAAACTACAATAAGGTATCACCTCACACCTGTCAGAATGGCTATCATCAAAAAGACCACAAATAACAAATGTTGGCAAGGATGTGGAGAAAAGGGAACCCTTGTGCACTGTTGGTGGGAACGTAAATTGGTGCAGCCACTGTGGAAAACAGTATGGCAGTTTCTCAAAAACTTAAAGATATAACTACCATATGACCCAGTAATTCCACTCCTGGATATATATCCAAAGAAAATGAAAACATTACTCTGAAGAGATATATGCACCCCAATGTTCATAGCAGCATTATTGACAATAGCCAAGATATGGAAGCAACCTCCATGTTCATCAACAGATGAATGGATAAAGAAGATGTGAGATTATATATATATATATATATATATATATATATATATATATATATCTGCATACATATCATGGAATACTATTCAGTTATAAAAAAGAATGAAATTTTGCCATTTGCAACAACATGAATGGACCTGGAGGGTATTACGCTTAGTGAAATAAGTCAGAGAAAGACAAATACTGTGTGTTATCACTTATGTGTGGAATCTGAAAAATGAAGCAAATAATGAATATAACAAAACAGAAACAGACCCATATATGTAGAGAACAAACAAGTGGTTACCAATGGAGAGAGGGAAGGGGGGAGGAGCACAATAGGGGTAAAGGATTAAGAGATACAAATTACTATGTATAAAATAAATAAGATACAAGGATATATTGTACAGCACAGGAAATATAGCCATTATTTTATAATAACTTTAAATGGAGTATAATCTATAAAAGTTTTGAATCACTATGCTGTATACCTGAAAATAGTATAATGTTGTAAATCAAGTATACTGCAACAAAACAAAAAGAAAAATGATAAATATTTGAAACCTGAAGAATATAGCGAGAAACATAAAACAAAAGACAATACCTTTTTAAAAAAGAGATAATGCTGAGAATGTTCCAGAAATGACTAAATATAGGGACCTCAAGCAGAATTAAGAAAACAAATCCACACCTGTACACATCATAATGAAACTGCAGAACTTCAAAGACAAGGAGAATGTTCTTTAAATTACAAAGCAAATATTTAAAAAGAAGAGAGAAAAATAGTCTACCAGCATGACTATCTTAAAAGCTGGCAGTAGATGCCTTATCAATATCTCTAGATTTCAATGGACAATGAAATGGTATCTTTAATGGACCATCGGGAGGTGGGGGGGCAGGGACTAGCCATTTCGAGTTCTATATTCAGCTAAACAATCTTTGAAGAATAAGTGCAAAGTAACAAAATTTTCGGGTAAGACCGGAGAATTTAAGACTCCAATTTTCATACAGAGAAGTAATGAATGGTCTATGCTTCAGAAAAGAGGAAACTGAACCCAGAAAAAAAATGCAAAGAAATGAGAAAACATGATGATAAATCTAAATTAGTACAGAATATGAAAATAACAGGTAAGGGTATTCAAAGCAAAGGGGAAATAAGTATTATATAACTTGACAAATGACGGAAACCAAGTTAAAGCATTCTAAGGTCTTTCCAAACCAGTAAAGGAAAAATAAAGACATAATGAAAACTCATTCAACCAACAAAAGACAGAAAAAAAAACCAAAGAAAAGGCATAAATAGAAAACAAAAATAAGACGGCCCAAACAACTTCAAATTAATAAACAAAATAATGTAAATAAATTCACTCATTAGAAGGCAGAAATTACCAGACAATATAAAAGAAATGCTCTTCATAAAGCTAAATGACATAAAAAGTTTGAGAATAAAGGAATGAAAAAGATATAACAGACACTACATAATAACAAAAGGAATTATTCATCAAGAGGATTTAAATAAATCAAACAATATAGCCCCCACACAAAATTGGACACAATTATAAGGAGAAATTTTTAAATCATAATTATAGCTGATTTCAGTACATCTCTAACAGAAACCAATACAGCTACTAGAAAAAAAAAAAATGGTGATGATACTGATGTTATGGACGGCAACATTAATTAGCTTGATCTAAGATATGAGTCAACAAATAGTGAATACACTTTCTATCAAAGAACACACAGAATATTTACAAAAATTCAACATGTACCTGGTCACAACTAAGTTTCAAACATTTTTGAAAATCAATATTATATACATTCTCTGACCACAGTACAATTAAAAATAAATTATAAAATAACAAAAATAAAACAAACAAGCAAACAAACAGATGCTTGGGAACTACAAAAACACACTCCTAAAATCATCACTATGAAAAATCATAAAATATTTAAAACTAAATAACCACAAAAGAAATATATATATCAAAACAGATACTGAAAAACCGATACGCTGTGGTTGGAGAGAAATATACAGAAATTAAATGTATGTATTAAAAAATACGAAAAACTAAACTAAAAAAAGAAACTAAAAAAAGAAGAAATAAATCCACCATTAGAAGAGAGAGAAATAATAGAGATAAGACTAATCAAAAAAAAATTTAAATCACATAGATTAGCAATAAAACCAAAAGCTAATTCTGTGAAAAGACCAATAAAACATATACACCTCCCAGCAAGACTGACAGAAAAGTCCCCAAAAGAAGGTGTGTATAAGGTTACAGATACAGTCAAGACTTAAAACATAAGAGCATAATTAGAATAAATGTATGTTAATACATTTTAAAACATACATGAAGTGGACACTTTTCCAGAAAACTAGCAAATAACCAAAATTTATTCTGGATGCAAAAATTATTAAAGAAACTGCATTCACAGGCAAAAAAACACACCCACACTAGACTCAGTTTCACAATTTTAATCAAAGGGCAGATGATCTCTGATTACAAGAAGCTTCCAAGAACAGACTAAAACGAAAAAGGAAAACTATTCAGCTTATTTTATGTGGCTAGGATAATAATCACATCAAAATCAGAAAGGCAAAGAACTAGAAAAAAGTGCAAGACCAATTTCATTTCTGTTTATAGATGAAAAAGAACCTCCATAAAATTAAAGCAATCTAATCCAGGGGACTTTAAAAGAAAACAAGAAATCTGCCTTTGTAGTTCAGTATGTTAAAACATTAAACGAGGGGGTGAAAAAAATTTCATCGCCTAAATAAATTTGGGGGGGAAAAAGCTTTGTTAAAATTTAACATTCATTCAAAATACAAATTAAGGGTATAATACTGCATATCAGCTATCCTTAATTAAAAAATAAAGAATTAAGGGAAACAGCGTCCTTAAGCCTGATTAAAAAAATACCAAAATGCTACAGCAAACCTCAAATGTAGTGATAAATTATTAAAAGTGGGCTCCTGAAAATCATAACTAAGATAAAAATGCTTACCATTACTTTTTCTATTTCATATTGCACTGGAAGTTCTAACCAGATCAAGAAAAAGGATGCAGAAGAAATTGTAAAGGGACAAAACTATCACAATTTGCATATGATATAACTGTCTTTATAAAAAACTCAACGGACTCTGCAGAATAAGACAGTTCAGCAGAGCTGACAATCTATATCAATATAGGTCTAGGATCAACATACAAAAATCAGTAATGTTTCTATACATATAACCAATTAGAAAATGTAGTAGAAAAAGAGCCATTCATTATAGCAAGAAAAAACTATAAGGTATCTTGAAAAAATTGTACATGCAAGACTCTTATGTAGTAATATGATAAAATATTATTAATGGATACCCAAAACACCCACATGTAAATAGAGATATATCACATTCGTGGAAGGGCAGATTCAACAGCATAAAGATGTCAGTTCTCTGCAAATTAATCTATAAATCCAATGTAATTGGCATTTATGGGCAAGAAGTTTGGGGGAAGGCTTGCCCTTCCAGTTATCAAGATCAATTAAACCAGATGTCACGTAATCTTATTGTTTAGCTCTCTGGTTTTATGATATACGCACAAGGCATGGAATATCAATTGACTTGAGTGATCAGCATATTCCTTGGTTTACTGTCTCATATAGTGATTATTTCCTCCAACTATTTGACAGGAGCTGATTGTAAAAGATTCTGAATTGGGATCCCTGGAAAGTGCTGTGTTCATTTGATTAAAACAACATCCCCATATGCTTACCACCAAGACAACATGTGGCAAAATACTCTGTTATGAACTCATATTCTTGCCTATAAGGATGGCCAGACATTTCACCCTTACGCATAGTGCTGATCACAAATTTAAAGCAGTGCCTGGGAGCTACTCTGTTCAAACACCTCAGATTTGCACACCTCAGAGTGCATATAACAGAACAAGTAACAACTGGGAGTCTTTACCACAAAACTTTTGCTAAAATAGAATAGTCCTTATAGATGCCTGACTTTGATCAGGACCATATCCTTAATGAAGGGCCAGATGCAAATAGATCCTTAAATAACCAAATGAATTAACCTAATCAGTGCATGTATTTAGCGCTATCTGGTGCATGGTAAAAAAAACAAATGTTTTGGGTTGAAAACAGCTGATTCAGAGCTGTATATGAACAACAGAACCATTGATTAAGTACACTCATACTTGAATAATAGGCCCATTTCATCAAGCAGTGGAAGATCACTGTTTCTACATGCAAGTTGACACGTGTCTAGTTTATCTAAAGAAAGTACACTTCAGTTTTAACTCTAAACATGCTTTAATTTTAAGTACAGATCATTTGGTAACTCTATGTTAAACCATTTGAGGAACTGCCAGAATGTTTCCCAAGTTTTAAATTAAATTACGTTAAATTAAAAAGGTGAATTTTTAAAATATAATTTTTTTGGTAAGGGTATATACGAGGGCAAATAAAGGACATGGTCTCTGACCTTGTGGAACTAACAGTCCAGTGGAGGAAACAGACAAAAAGTAAACTAACAAATGAATTTACTGTAACAAGTTACGCTAATTACAACGAAAATTTAATTACACAATTAAAAAAGAGTAATGGGGAGCCTACTTATCATAGTCAAGAAAGGCCATTCTGGTTGGCAAAAAGGAGAGAGGTCAAGATCACACAAGAGGTAGGAGCCAGGTGTGACAGAGCTTTTGAAGTGCAAATGGAAACCACTGCAAAGTTTTAGACAAAGGAGTGACAAGATAAAATTAAAAGATTACTCTGACCGCTTCATGAAAACCGGGGGATGAAGAGTGGAGTGGTCCAAGAATGAAAGCACGTGTTGTCAGGATAGCTGTAATTACACTGACAGCAGATAAGGAAGGAAAATCCTCCCAACACCACCAAATGCGGATGAGAACGGTAATTCCAAATGCCCTGAGAAACATGCTTTCAGTTTAGAAACCAAACCTAAAAGAAATTTACATACGTAAACTCTAGGAACTTGAAATTAAGTGGAATTCCTTTAACTAGAAACTGAACTATTCGTGGCAATTCCTGCTATCCAAACTACTTCTAGCGGTATCGTCTCGCTGACAAACAGGTTTACTCACTTGGGTTAAATTTTCGACCACTTTCAACAGCTACGAGGTCGCAGCTCAAGTTAAAAAGATAAAGAAGGGCAAGCGAACGGGATGATAAACTGCTGGACAGTGAATGGTCCCAAAGATCCAGTCAGTCACCAGGAAAAGTATTTGTAAGCAGCCTCATTTAAGTGAAAGAAAGAAGGAAAAGCTGAACCGCCAAATTTCTTACTTATATTCTTCCTCCTGGGCGAGGAGGTCCCGACGAGGTGTGGAAGGTTGCTGAACGCGTGGTGGAAGCGGAGTCCCTGAAACGCCCCGTCTCTGTAAAAGAGACACTTTCAGACCCAAAGTTAAATGAATTCCAGTGTCCGCAGGACCGCCCGAAACCTAGCTGCTACCCAGCAGTGTAGAGTTGAACTAACCTTAAAACTTCGCCCCGCCATTTTTCGCGGCCGCGACGCCGTTACTGAGGCAACGACGCATCTTCCCGCGAGAGTTACGACAACACGGGCGGCCTCCAGCCCGGGGGGCGATTCTGTCCACGCCCATACTGTTGGAAGAAAATAGCGCGAGGCTGCGGCGGGGCTGAGAACTGGGGAGTGGGCACTGCGGCTTTTCCGCCCTTCGCCGGTAAGCGCTAACGTCTGTCCTGCTGCAAGAACAGAAGAAGCCGAAGTAGTGCGTTGATTTATAAATTCTTAAGTTGGCGATGGAGGGGTTTCAACCAAGGAAGACAGGTCCATTTCTAATACTCAGTAGGAAGCAAGCTAGTAAAGCTCCTCCTCTGTTGTGGTTTTTCCAAACAAGTGGCCAATTTGACCTACAGCTGTTTTGTTTAAAATGAACTATTTAGTGGGATTCCAAGTTTTGACTTCTCACATTTATTTATAGCATGGTTAAAAGCTCAGGCTCTCAAGGCAGTCGTCTAAATTCATGTCCTGGGTCTGCCACTTACTAGCTTGGGCAAATCATTATCTTCGCTACTTCATCCGTGAAGTGGGGGTAAGAATAGTGCCCATCTCACAGAGTTACTATGAGGGGTAAGTGCATTTGTGCTTAGGATTGTGTCTGAACACAGTAAGCAGTCAAAAATTCCAGTTTTTTTGGAATTAACTTGGGAATCCAGAAATAAACTTCACATTTAAGGTCAACTGATCTTCAACGAAGGTAACAAGACCATTCAATGGGGGAAAGAATAGTCTTTTCAACAAGTGGTACTGGGATAAGTGGATGTCCACATGTAAAAGAATGGAGTTGGACCCTTATCTCACACCATGTACAAAAATCAACTCAGAATGGATCAAAGGCCTAACCTCAAAAGCTAAAACCATAAAGCTCTTTAAAGAAAACATAGGTATAAATATTCATGAATTAGTGATGATTTCTTAGAAATGATGCCAGAAACACAAGCAAAGAAAGAAAAATCAATAAACTAGACATCATCAAAATTAAAAACATTTCATTTTAAAGGATACCATAAATAAAGTGAAAAGACAAACCACAGAAAGGGACGTAAATTTTGCACATCTTTTATTTAATAAGAGACCTGTCTAGAATATATAAAAGAGCTATTTTTAAAATGGGCAAGTATCCTGAATAGGCATTCCTCCAAAGAAGATATACATATAGCCAAAAAGGAGATGAAAAGGTGTTCAAAATCATTAGTCTTCAGGGAAGTGCAAATCAAACCATAATGAGATACCGCTTCACACCAGCTAAGATAACTATAATAAAAAAAGATGGACAATAACAAGGGTTGGAGAAAACGTGGAGAAATTCAAACCTTCAAACACTGTTGGTAGGAATACAAAATTGTGCAGCCATGGTGGAAAACAGTCTGGCAGTTTCTCAAAAGTTCACACATAAAGTTACCACATGATCCAGCAACCCACTCCTAGCTATATACCCAAGAGAAATGAAAACATATACCCTCACAAAAAGTTGTACACAAATGTTTATTGCAGAAAAGACAAAAAGTGGAAATGACTCAAATGATAATAAACTGATTAACAGGTAAATAAAAAGTAGTATATTCGTACAATGGAATATTATTCAGCACCAGAAAGGAATGAAGTACTGATGCATACCACAATATGGATGAACCTTGAAAATATGCTATATGAAAGAAGCAATTCACAAAAAAACCACATATCATATGATTCCATTCAAATAGGACCACATATTATATGAAATGTCCAGAATAGGCAAATCTATAGAGACAGAAAGTAGTTCAGTGGTTGCCTAGCCCTGGCAGATGATGGAGGGTTGACTAAAGGGTTGCAAGATTTTTTTGGTGGGGGAGGGGTAATAAAAATGTTCTAAAATTGATTGTGCTGATGGTTGCACAACTCTGTGACTATACTAGTACACTTTATATGGGTGAATGGTGGGTATGTGAAATACATCACTCAAACTGTGAAAACATTAAAAATAAATTATTAAAATTAAAAAGTCAAAAGATGGGAAAAGTTATGCCATACTAGCACTAAGCAAAAGAAAGCTGGAGTAGCTACATTAATTTCAAACAAAGTGATTTCAGAACCAGAAAAACTGTCAGGGATAAAGAGGAGCACTACATAATGATAAAGAGGTCAACTCTCCAAGGAGATATAACGATCCTTAATGTGTATGAACCAAAAAGTTGAGTGTCAGAATGCGTGAGGCAAAAACTAATAGGAGTACAAAGAGATACAGAAAAATGCACAAATACATTGGGAAACATCAACAACCCATTTTCAGTCATTGATAGTTCAGGCAGGCAGAAAATCAGTAAGGATATAATTGCCCTAAACAGCATTATCAATCTTATCTAATTGACATTTAGAGAATACTCCATCCAACAACAGCAGAATACACATCCTTCTCAAGGTCACACAGAACATTTACCAAGAGAGACTACATCCGGGCCACGAAATGCACATTAATAAATTTAAAAGTATAGAAATCATATTCGTTCCCTAGAATTGCTGTAAGAAATTACCACAGACTGGGTGGCTTAAAACAAAAGAAATTTATTGTTTCACAGTCTGGAGACAGGAAGTCCAAAATCAGGGTGTTGGCAGGGCCATGCCCCCTTTGAAACCTGTAGGGGAGAATCCTTCCTTGCATCTTCCTAGCTTCTGGTGGTGGCTGTCACTCCTTGGCATTCCTTGGCTTGTAGCTGCATCGTTCCACTCTCTGCCTCTGTAATCACATAGCATTCTCCCTGTGTGTGTCTGTCTTCACGTCGCATTTCTTCCAGTCATACTGGATTAGGACCCACCCTAATGACTTCATGCTAACTTGATTACATCTGTAAAGACCCAATTTCCAAATAAGGTCATATTCACAGGTTAAGGGGAGGGGTGTGTATGTGATGGGTTAGGACTTCAGCATGTCTTTTGGGGGACCACAATTCAACCTGTAACAGAAATTATATAAACTATCTTTTCTGAGGCCATGATGGAATTAATCTAGAAATAAATAACAGAAAAATAGCTGTAAAATCCCAAAATATTTGGAGATTAAATACACACTTTAAAATAATACATGGGTCAAAGAAGTCTAAAGAGAAATTTAAAAGTATTTTTGAGCTCAATGAAAATGAAAATACAGTTTATCAAAACCTGTAGGATACAATGAAAGCAGCACTTAGAATTTTAGCATTAAATGTATATATTAGAAAAGAAGGTAAATCTAAAACCAACAATCTAAGGTTCCACCTTGGGCAATGAGAGAAAGAAGAGCAATTTAAGCTTAAGGAGAGCAAAAGAAAAGAAATAATAAAAATTAGAACAGATATCAATGGAATTGAAAACAGGAAAACAACAGAGAAAATCACAGAAACCAAAATCTGGTTCTTTGAAAGGATCAATAAAATCAATAAATCTCTAGCCATACTAACCAAGGAAAAAAGCAAAGGCACAAAATTAGCTGTTGTGTTCTTTTATGTGATGGTCAGTCAGGTCAGTCAGGTGCAACCACAAGAGAAGGTATAGAAGAGGCTCATGAAAACAAAGTTCATTATACTCATAGGTCCTAGAATTGGGAGGCACAGCATGCCATGCAGAGATATATGGAAAAGCCTCAGAGTAGTTAGGAGGCAGAAAACATGAGTGAAGGGAAAACCTAGACTACCCTATAGAAAAAGCAAGGCAGAGTGAACAGTTTAGGATTGGCTAGTTTGAATCATTTCAGCAGACTTTAAGCTGTAGGGTCTGTTCCTAGTTGCCTGGTATCTGGCCCTGGGATGATTAAAACAGAGGAATATTGCCTCCTGAGGTGTACAGGCCAGATAGAGGAGGTATGACTCTGCATTGGTCAGTTGGTGTATTTAAGGTACACTCCTGTCTGAGCCCTTTGCTATCTCCAAGAATTGGCTACGCCAAGGAATCTCTCCCCAGCCAGAAAGCCTTTTTAAGATGTAAAAACATAATAATATACAGAAAAAATGTTTAAATAAACAATACAATACCATTATCAGAAATGGAATAGGGATCATCTTTAATTATCCCATGAACACTAAAAGAAAAATAAAGGAATACTATCAGCAACTGTATACCCAGAAATTTGATAAATTAGATGAAATGAACCAATTCCTTGAAAGATGCAAACTATCAAAATTCACTCAAGGAGAAATAGATAATCTGAGTATCAAGGACTGAATCAATAACTTTCCAAGAAAGAAAGCACCAGGCCCAGATGGTTTCACTGATGAATTCAACCAACATTCAAGGATGAAGTGATACCAATTCTCCACAATCTCTTCTAAAAAATGGAAATAAAGGGAACACTTCCTAACTTATTCTATGAGTCCAGCATTACCCTAATACCAAAAGCAGTTAAGGACATTATAAGAAGAAAAACTATGGACTGATATCTCTCATGAACATAGATGTAAAAGTCTTTAACACATATTAGCAGATTGAATCCAACAATGTACAAAAAGAATTATACAACACAACCAAGTGGGATTTATTCTAGGTGAATAAGGACAGTTCAACATCCTAAAGCCACTCAGTATAATTTAGTACATAAAGAGGATAAAGAAGAAAAATCATACAAGCATACAAATTGATGCAGCAAAAGCTTTTGAGACAATCCAACAACATTCCTGGTAAAAATTCTCAGCAAACTAGCAATAGAGAGGAACTTCCTCAACTTGATAAAGAGCATCTACAAAATACCTACATCCAGCATCATAGTTAATAGTGAGAAACTGAATGCTTTCCTCCAAAGATCAGGAACAAGACAAGGATATCCTCTCTCACCATTCTTATTTACTCTCACACCTAAAGTCCTAGCTAATAATAAGGCAAGAAAAGGAAATAAAAGGTATACAGATTGGAAATGAAGAAATAAAATACCTTTGTTTGCAGATGACATGAGTGTCTATGGAGAAATCCCAAGGAATCAACAAAAATCTCCTGGAACTTATAAGCAAGATTGATAAAACAAAATGTAGTATATACATACAATGAAATTTGGATACACATTATACGATGGATGAACCTTGAAAACATGCTAAGTGAAATAAGCCAGACACAAAAGAACAAATATTGTATGATTCTACTTATATGCGGTATCTAGAATAGACAAATTCAGAGACAGAAAATAGAATAGAGGTTACCAGGAGATGGGGAGAGAGGGGACTGACGTGTTATTTTTTTAAGGGGTACAGAGTTTCTGTTTGGGATGATCAAAAAGTTCTGGAAATGGACGATTGTGATCACTGAACGATGTTATGAATATATTTAATGCCACCAGATTGTAAACTTAAAAATAGTTACAATGGTAAATTTTATGTTATGTATATTTTTCTACAGTAAAAAAATTCCGATAGAGGGGCAGCCTACAAAATACCTGATCAATACTCCTGAAAACTATCAAGGTCAGGCAAAGCAAGGAAAGTTTGAGAAACTGTCACAACCAAGAGGAGCCTAAGGAAACATGACAAGTTAATGTAAAGTGGTATCCTGGATCGAATCCAGGAGCGGAAAAAGACATTAGGTTTAAAGACCAAAGAAATCTGAATAAACTATGGACTTAGTTAATGACAGTGTATCAATAATGGTTCATTAATTCTAACAAATGTACTATACTAATGTAAGATGTTAATAATAAGGGAAATTGGGTGCAGGATATATAGGAACTCTGTACCCTATTCTCAATTTTTCTGTAAATCTAATTCTGTTCTAAAAATTAAGTCTATTTTTTTAAAAAATATGCTGAAAGAGACTTCTTCTCCAAAAGAATTGTAAGCTAAATCATCTGGGGCATCCTTGTACTGCAAAACAACCAGATTCTATTAAAACAAACAAACCATCAAATGGACAAATATATATGCATTGCTGAAAACTTGAAGGAAGCAGAGAACATTTCTATGTATCCTGCTGACATCACCCCCTCCAGCTCTTTGCTCCCTCAAATAAACAAAACTGATTCTGTGAATACGCAATTAAAAATAAAGGGACTAATCTGAGAAAATGCCCATAAAAGAACTGTGCTCAGTCTGTGTTTAAGTCAACAGCAATATGAGGGAGCTGAACTTGAGACCCTTGCTCTAGGCTACTAAACTAAATGAAAAAGGCTAAAGTAGTTCCAGACTGGTAGTGCCCCCAGGCTCCCAGCAGAATCAAACACAAATCCTCTTCAGAGAAAAACATCTCTAACTAAGCCCACCAGATTCTGGGATTAAGATCAAGAAAATGTGAGTTCACCATCAAAAATCACCAAGCATAAAGGAAACAAATCACCATTAGTGAAAAATGGGAAGAAATAATAAATATTTAGAACTCCCAAGAGAGAGATTAAAATTGTATCAGCTGTGAAATGTAGACTATCCATTTATAAAATATCTAAAGAAATAAGGGATAGACTCATAATGATGAGCAAGCAATAAGAGACTATCAGGAATGACCAAGCAAATGTGACAAAAACTCAAATTAAGCTTTCAGACATCAAATACACATTTGTTGAAATGAAAACACTCAGTGGATGGGTTGAATGGCAGATTAGACACAGATGATTTGTAAAGCATAAAACATCTAAGAAAATTATCCAGAATGAACAGAGAATGATAAGGACATGGGAAATACAAAAGAAATGTTAAACAATTGCAGAAGTTAGACTGAGAAGGTCTGACATATAAATAAGCAGATTCCAAGAACAGATTTTTAGAATTGAGAAGCAATATTACAAAAGTTAATTACTTAGAATCTTCTAGGATTTAGGAAAGACATGAATGCACAGATTCAAGAAGCACAGAGTGTCACAAAGAGGATAAATTTAAAAATCTATTCTTATGCCTGTCATAAAATCCAAAACACCAAAGAAAAAGAAAAGATCTTTAAAGCAGCTAAAAAGAAAAAAGACAGACAACCTAGAAAGAAGCAATTAGACTGAAAGCAGATGTTTTAATAGCAGTACTGGAAGCTAGAAGACATTAAAATAATAAGTGAAATCCTAGGATAATAAGCCCCATTATAAATGAGAATTTGGGTCAAATATGATTGGTGATTAATCACCAATTAATCATTAATGATTGGCTGCCTTTTGCCTAGCCCCAAATTGGTTAGGATAAACTTTTATCTTCTGGGATAGGAATGTGGATGGGGTACAGGATATGGAGGAAAGGGTAAGGCTGGGTGAGAAAAAAGTAAGCACACTATCCCAGGAAACAGGGAGGCAGGGGCCCTTTATTGCCGTTATTCTTCTAGCTAAATCTCCTTTGATTAGACTGACTAAACGGGCTCCAGCTAAACAGGAGGTTACTATTAATGCTGCCACTGACCTGGAAGTTCCAGCCAGTGAGACAGGATCCAGAACTGGCACCACTGATGTTTATTTTGAAGCAGACAGCCACCACCAAGTGGTGCTAAACCACAACCAGGATGAGCAAAGATTTTAATTATAGAGCCAGACCACTAGAACTTCTAGCCGATCAGCTAGACAGACTCAGATGACTCATTTCTTTAATTTTCACAATAAGCCCACCCTTCTTTTTACACAATTGAAATGTTTCATCTTCATGAATCTTATTATGAGGGGGTTTTATTATACCCTCAAAGTGATCAAAGAAAATAACTTCAGTCTAGATCTGTGTACTCAGTCTCTAATATTATATTGCAAGAGAGAGGGAGAAATAAAGATATCTTCAGATAAATAAAACCTAAGAGAGGTACCACCCACATACTCATACTAAAGGAACTTCAAAATGATGTAATTCAGGAAGAAAGAAAATAATACCAGAGGAACATTTTGAGATGCCAGAAGAATGGTAATCAAATAAAATGGTAAATGTGCATGTAGGTCTAAATAAATAATTTCTCTAAAATTCCTATCAATTATAATGCCTACCATGTGGTGTTTTTTAAAGAAAAAAGTAAGACTAAAACATTGTATTCTCATCAAACTGGAAGTAGAAGGAAACCTCTTCACCCTGATAAAAAGCATCTCAAAAACAACTATATCTAACCTCATATTTAATGATAAAAAACCAAATGCTGTTCCCTAATATGAGGAACAAAACAGGAATTTCTACTCTCACTATTCCTATTCATAATCATACTGGACATTACGAATGATGGTTCTATCCTGTGCAATAAGGTAAGTTAATCAATCAAGCTATCTTGGAAAAGAGGAAGTAAAACTGTTTCTATTCACAGATGACATGATTGTCTATTTCGAAAATTCTGAAAAATCTACCCCCGAAAATCTATGGAGCTACTTACTAAGTTTGGCAAAGTTGTAAGATACAAGGTCAATATACAAAAACTAATTGTAATTCTATATACTAGCAATGAACAATTGGAAATTAAATTTTAAAATGCAGCACTATTTACAATAGGACCAAAAGAACATGAACCGCTTAGGTAAAAATCTACCAAAATATGTGCAAAATCTATATGCTGAAAACTGCAAAGCATTGATGAAAGATTTCAAAGAAGAGCAAATAAATGGAAAGATATTCCATGTTCCTGGTTTAGGAGACTCAATATTGTGAAGATGTCAGCTCCCTCCATTCAACATCCCAGCAAGATTTTTGTGGAAATCAACAAGCTGATTCTAAAATATATGTGGAATGACAAAGGAACTAGGCTAGATAAAACAATTTTGAGAAAGAAGAGCGATGTGGGAGGACTCACAATACCTAATTTTAAAAGTATAGTAATGAAGACAGTGTAGTACTGACAAAAAATGTAGACACGTGGATCAATGGAAGAGAAGAGGGTCTAGAAGTAGACCCACACATTTTAATAAAGGTGCAAAGGCATTCAATGGAGCCAGAGAATAGGCTTTTAAACAAATATTGCTAGAACAATTATAAATCCATATGAGAAAAAGTTAACCTTGATCCACACTTCACACCATATAAAAAACAATTTGGCAGTGTTTTATAACGTTAGATAGATGGTTACCATACAACACAGCAATTTAGTTTGTAATTACCCAAGACAAATGAAAACATATATCAAAGACAAAAGGCTGTATACTATACGATTCCACTAATACTAAATTCTGGAAAAGGCAAACCATAGTCACTGAAAGCAGATCGATGGCCACCTGGAACTGGAGCGGGGAGGAAGGCCTTGACTGGAAAGGGCCACGAGGAATTTTTAGTTGTTGGGAATGTTCTGTACCTTGATTGTGGTGGTGGATACCTGACTGCATATAAGTGTCGAAGCTCATTAAGCTATACAATTAAAATGGGTGAACTTTACTGTGTGTAAGTTATTCCTCAATAAAGCTGGAGAAAAACAGATTGGTTGGGCTTCCCTGGTGGTGCAGCGGTTGAGAATCTGCCTGCTAATGCAGGGGACATGGGTTCGAGCCCTGGTCTGGGAAGATCCCACATGCCACGGAGCAACTAGGTCCGTGTGCCACAACTACTGAGCCTGCGCGTCTGGAGCCTGTGCTCCGCAGCAAGAGAGGCCGCGATAGTGAGAGGCCCGCGCACCGCGATGAAGAGTGGCCCCCACTTGCAGCAACTAAAGAAAGCCCTCGCACAGAAACGAAGACCCAACACAGCCATAAATAATAAGTAAATAAAGGGAAAAAGATGGTTTAATTTAAAAAAAAAAAAAGCTCTGCCTATAGACTTAAAAAAAAAAAAAAAGATTGGTTAAGACATTCCTAAAAATTCCTATACTCAGTCTGACTTGCTTGAATCGCTTTTCAACTGACTCAAGGATATCCATCCTTCTCCATATAATACTTTCTTCTGTATTATCAAGTTTAGTTGTGCAACTTTTTATTGAGTGCGCTACTATTTTCTCCAGATTTTCTTCCATGCTTCTGACTCCATTTTGCAAGTTTTGGAGTGAATATTCAAGCAGTGACGATCACATTGTTTCTGCCACTTATCTGACTGTAACTGTAAGATGCCTTCTGACTTCAGATATATTAAAATGTGAAGAAAAAAAAGGACATGTTAGAACTGAAATGTGGTAGAAGCAAATAATGTTTAAATCCTGGTGAAATTAACCTTTTATTATTATGTAATAATCTGTCTCTCTCCAATAATGCTTTTTAGCTGGTCAATTTTATATGCTATAAAAATAACTAACTTGGCATTCTTTTCATTGGTCATTTTCCTGGTCTATCTTTTCCCCATCTTTTTACTTTTGGACATAAGTCCTGCTTTGCCAATTCAAGGACTCTAAAAAGCCAATGCTGGTGTTCAGCAGAGTTTACAATGCCCAGTGGGAGAGAGGTGGATATCTCACAGAGCTGTAGCAGTACCTTTAAGGTAAGATTTGTTTGTAACTACAAGACAGACACCTCTAGGGACTCCTAGTAATAACTGAAGGACACTGCAAAAGTGGGTAATGTCCTCCTTAAGCAGGTGGAGCAAAAGCCAGCCACATCTGACGACTAATGTAAGAATGATTCCTACTCCTGACCCCAAGTGACCTAACTCAGGATACAAATGTGCAAAGTATATAAACATATTTAAAAGTGAGGAGAGATTCCACTAAAATGTCAGCCTTTGTTATCACATATGATTTTTTAAAATCTGTATGTTCTAATATACTAAAAAGAGCACATATTACTTTTGTAATATTTATAATGCTAAAAATAAAATGAAACAAATATGAAGTTACCCATCTAAAATACAATGTAAAGACTGAGCAATAAGCAGACTGGGAAAAGTTCTCTGGATTTGGCAAGAAAGAAGCCACTGGCCTCAGGAAGGATATTTATAGTAAAGTAGAAGAATTAGAAGCCATGTTATAAGGGAATGAGTGTAAGGCAATTACTATCAACAATATGTTTGAGGAATTTGGTGCCAAAAGATGGTTGCATAATTCTTTTGAATCCGTCCATATTCCAAAGTCTGAAGCTTAGGCCTGACCAACTGAATTCCCTCTTGCCAATTTCTTTACATATGGCACTTTAAATTTTTACCACATCATCTCTTTTTGCTAGATTTTTTCCAGTTTTTGTTACATTTTATTTTAAATAAGTCATTTAAAACTCACAATTTTAATCATGGTCAAAAATTTCTTTTACTAATATTAATGTAATTTTAAAAGAAGCTAATATTCACAATTCAGAAAGCTGTAGGTTATAATATTCAAAAGTGCTCTTTATTAATTTAGAGTGCTAATATGGTTTTGTTTTTTTTTCCCCAGTATTTTTATAGAGATATCAGAAATTCAGTAGTAATTGTTATTTTCGTTTTTATACTTAGAAACATCCAAAGCTGAACATTTCGTCGTGGCATCATTGGGAAGTGACTATTCATTTTTCAACATAGCTGTCCTGAAGGGAAATAGCAGAACCAAAAACAACAGCATATACATTAATTTAATTAAATTTAATTAAAACAAGCTTATAAAATCTGAGTATTTCTCAACAAATGCAAACAATATAATAAATCAAATATACTATACACCAAAATGCATAAAGTAGTTATAAACGGAAAACAAGTCCAGTCCAGTCAGGGCAATATGAAAAGGACTATGGAACTCACTTAATTTATCTCTTCCTGGTCATAAGTTTAGTAGAAAAACTTTAAATGTGTTTTCCAGCTTCAGTTATCAAAGAACTTTGTGACAAAATTCATACAGGGAAAGTTCTCACTTTCTCTTCACCCACAGAAAAAGGTGCTGTTATTAATATATGCATTAGCTTTTCAATATTTTATGATAAGTGTAGATGCCTAGGTAAATCCTGTTTATTCAAATTACCTGCTTTCAAATTATTATGAGAAAAAATATTTCTTATAATATTAATTCAATACATGCACCCTGATCTTCACAGCAGCATTATTTACAATAGCCAAGATATGGAAGCAACCATAAGTGCCCATTGTCAGATGAATGGAATATTATTCAGCCATGAAAAAGAATTAAATTCTGCCATTAGCAACTACATGGATGGACCTAGAGAGTATTATGCTTAGTGAAATAAGTCAAAGACAAATATTGTATGTTATCACTTACATATGGAATTTAAAAATAAAACGAATGTATATAACAAAACAGAAACAGACTCACAGATATAGAGAACAAACTGGTAGTTACCAATGGGGAGAGGGAAGAGGGAGGGGTGAGAGAGGGGTATGGGATTAAGAGACACAAAATACTATGTATAAAATAAATAAGCAACAAGGAGATACTGTACAGCACAGAGAAATATAGCCGTTATTTTGTAATTACTTTAAATGGAGTATAATCTATGAAAATACTGAATCACTCTACAGGTTGTACACCTAAAACTAATATAATATTGTAAGTCAACTATTCTTCAATAAAAAAAAGTCAACCTCTTATAAGAGTCACACTGAATGAATAAAATGAATAGTCAAGAAAAATTTCTTTCCATCTCACCACTGTCCCTAACTAAGCATGTTTATATAATCTATTTGGGGAGGGAGAGATGATTTCTGGATGTTCTTCTTCCCCAGCAGATTGACAACTGGCAGCAAACAAGACACATTCACACACCCTATTCTTTGTTATGTATTTTTCAGCAGCTGTTCCCTACTTTCAAACATTGTGTACTTAATGTCAGATGAGGTCAGAAAAGAGTGTGTGAAATCCGTAGCCCTTCTTGAGCAAAAGCTGAGCCTTAGCTTTAATTATTCAAAATTTTCTCTATGCCAATGTTTATGTGTAATAATTATTAGACCTGGTTGAAAAGCTGTACCATATTTTGATCTGTCATCCCCCAAATGACAGAGATCTCCTCAAGTCCTGCCCTGATAATACCAATCTTCTGGTGTCTTTCAGATAATACTTGTTACCTACAAAATGACTAAAAGACTCAGCTATCAGTCAAGTCATGGAGGGCACGTATCATCTCTCACAATACCTCTCTTGAATAAGGAAGTACTCTTTGATAAACTTTTGAAACAGTGCTTTTGATTTCCTCTACTTTAAATGGAACTTGCCCATTCAAAACTAGTCTTTCATAATTCAATTCTGCAAATATTTGGAAAAAATTAGGAATGTTTGTAATTCTATGTAGTCACCACATGTATTTTGAAATAATGTTTTGGGGTGATGAGAATGTATAAAACAGAGCATTTAGCTATGGAAACATTGTGAAAACAAGCAAGAGTTCGAAGGATGTTGTGAATTCTGGACCTTTATCCAACAACATTCATCACTTTGAATGTGACACGAATAAACATTTGCAGTTGATTCAATAATATGGAGCTAGAAACTAGAAACAGAAAAGGTTTATTGGGGGGCAGGTAGCTAATGAGAATTCAGCTCAAAATGTGCATGACGCAAACACAGCTTGGTAATTGTAAGTATCTAAGATATCTTTAACATTAACTAGAATGGAATCCCAACCTACTTAAAGTATTTTTAAAGTTTCAGATGAAATTATACTATAGAGTCATCACATTTTTGAGGAGTACAGTATTTGGCATAGGCCCTTCATTTTCAATAATTAGGAAATCAACTTCTAGAGAGATTTAAAAATTCATTCAAGGTTACATGGTTCATTAACAGTAACTTTGGGGTTAAAAGCCAGGTTTTTATGACCCCCAACCCCATTGTTTTTGACAAAATTTTAAATTAGAGTAATACTTTAATTTTATAACCAGTATAATAATTTATTTTTCTCTAAAGTGTTTCAAAATCAGAATTTAACCCTTAGACATGTTAAAAGTACAAAGTTTAAGAAAACAATCCTGTCCCGACATTGTGTCTACAGCCAACTATAAAATGTATAAAAATAAAATACATGCTATTTCAGAGGTACAAATTGGGCTGGATAGGAAAATCCATTACATATAAAGCTATATGTTAGCAGTTCATAAATGTTTAAATGATGTTGGAGGAAATGAGGCTGAAAAAATGTAAAAGTCAAGACAACAATATGATAGAATTTGTGATTCAGAAAGGGCTAAAACATGTAATAGATGTTATAGGAATTCAAGAAGGGAAAGCTCCTAAATGTCTTGAGAAATAAGGAAAAACTTCATGGGGAAGGAAAAAATACATTTGAAGGATTTGACCTGGGCCTTAAAGAATATGTAACATTTGGCAAACATTGGGAAACAAAAGAATCATTTGTATTTGGAGGGAAGGGAAGAGGAGACTGGGATGTCCCATACAGTGGTCAACAGTGGGTAGCAGGGAGTAATAAGGAGTGAAGGACAGTGAGAAAACGTCGAAGGCTCCTTGAACTTTGGAGAAGTACTATTTTTTTTTTTAATTTTTAAGGAAAATTCATCCAACAGCAGTAAATAAAATGAATAGGAAGAGGACCTCTGTGTGCAGAGGTCCCAGCTAACAAACTATTTTGGTAATTAGACATTTAAAGCATTTGAAAGAAACAAAATTATACTTTGAAAGACAATATAGTATTGTGCAAAGAACACCCACTTTAGACTCCGATCTGGGTTTGATTCCTGGTTCCACCACCTAATAGCTGTGCAAACTTGGGTAAGTAACTTACTTACCTTGAGCCTCAATTTCTACTTGTCAAATGGAGAAACCCATATTGTAGAGCTGTCATGACAATCAATAGGTGGTAAATATGATTATTTTTAACTCCTCTAATTCATAGTTTTTGCACATTTAGAGTAGGCTTCACTGTAGTTAGGCCCTGCCTTTGGCAGGCCTCATAACCAGAGTTGTTTGCCAGCAGAATGGAAAGTCTTGTAGGGTAGTGTATTCTTCATCACTAATAAGCATTCACTCAGAGGCTGAATGAGACCACACATCATGGATACTGTAGAAAAAGATTCTGGCATTGGTTGAGACAGTTGTTATGAACTGAATGTTTGTGTCCTCCCAAAATTCATGTTAAAACCCCACTCCCTAATGTGATGGTATAAGGAGGTGGAGCCTTTGGTAGGTAATTAGGATTACATGAGGTCATGAGAGTGGAGCCCTCTTGAACAGGATTAGTGCCCTTGTAAGAGTCACCAGAGAGCTCGCCTTCTCTCTCTGCTCTCTGCCATGTAAGAATACAATAAGTCAGCAGCCTGCAACCTAGAAGAGGGCTTCTCAAGAACCCAACCATGCTAGCACCCTCATCTCAGAATTCCAGCCTCCAGAACTGTGAGAAATAAATTTCTGTTGTTTATACACAATCTCATTCTATGGTATTTCTCGTATACCATATGCCTGAACAGATAAGACAACATTGAAGGAGATGATTTCTCCAGTGCTAAAATTCTGTTGTTGAAGACTAAAATAATCTTTATAGATGTTACTTCCTAGTAGGGACTTATAGATCAATCAATCATTTAGCACGTAGCCCATCGAGGAGGTGTTATCTAAACCCTTGTTACTCAAAGTGCAATCCATGGCGATGGATTAACAGCACCAGTATTACTTGGAAACGTATAAAATGCAGAATCACAGGCCACACCCCACAGCTACTGAATTAGAATCTGCATTTTAACAAGATCCCCAGGAGATTGGTATGCATGTTAAAATTTTGAGAAGTACTGATCTGGGCTTTTTAGGATTGTAAGGAACAGTCTCATGTTATTTCAGTTAATGAGTCTCTATTGTGGATATACAGGAGGAGGTCATTGGAGGAAAAGGAAATAGTCTCAAAAGCCATATAGCCAGGCCATGGAGAACTGGGGTGTCATTAAGGAAACAACAGCACTTTAGCAATCTGCTTACTTCCTCATACAGACAACAGTAGACTTTCATTGCTCCCCATTCTAGTGCTCCACGACTCAGTCACTGTTTTTATTGCTACTGCTCCGGGCAAGAACAATGAAATAACCCTTCCAAAGCAAGTGTCTCATTCAAACTCTCTAAGAGAAGTCTTTTTTGGTATTGGCCAGTTATGGGGCACCTGGGCACCACTCTTGGCCAAAGCTCTCATAATAGGCTCACTCATCTGCTTGCCAGGTCCTTTGCTACCTTTGGGTCTAATCAACTGTGGTTATGGTGCTGAGATCCTATAAACCTGAGCATGGCCACCTGTGCTTAAGGGCTGCTTCTGGTCTATTTGTTCAGAAAGGGGCTGTGAGCAGGTCAGGCACCCAAACATTAGGCCCTATATTACAAGGATCCAAATGTTTATCAGTTTTGCATAAGAATATGAAAGAACTTACCTTAGGTAGTTTAGATAATGAGCTGAATTGGAGAGAAGATGGAGAGGGAAAAATAATGATTCAAAGATATTTAGAAATGTAGTTTTCAAGCACTCTCACCTAGTGTGAAATTATGTTACAGAGCTTAGTCTTTCTTAACTGACTATCTTATTGCAGAGTTTGGGTGGAATAACTAAAATTTTGTGCATGAAAAGCTTATTTTTAAATTTCAAAGTAATATATTTCTGATGTGATGGCAAACATGTTTCCTGCTATTCAGTAACCTGATATAAAAGCATCATATTACAGTAAGAATACTGAAAACAACAGAGATAATAAACAAGAAGTGCCATCAGCCACTGCATTGTCAAGAGAAGTAAATAATTTAAATAGGTTTATACTAATGGAAGACACATGGCAGAGCTTGAAATAGAAATGCAGCAATTAACATCTCCGCCTGCACCTCTCACCTAACACCTCATCACTCAACACTTTCCAACCTACTCCTGTCTGGGAGTCCTTTTAAACCTGCACAAGCTAACTTCCCAGAATGAAGTTAATTCCCCAAAGTATCGAAGTTGCTTCTTTTTCAATCTTGTTCACCTTATAATAGCTTTAAGCTCACTTACAGGGATGGATACCTTCACACCAAGAGCTTCATTATGTACTTATCATGCATCCTCTCCCACTCATCTCAAGTACTAAGGAGAATGACAACAGTGTCTAAAGTGCCTCCTTAACAAAGTTAGGTTCTAGGATTTAGAGAAATCAAGAGGAAGCATATTGTATACCTCAACTTGGTATTTTAGTTGAAATAACATTTTGAATGATTAAAGAAAAACACAGTGCCAGATAAAATAGCAGTTCTCTCTTTCACACATAACTCAATCTTTGTGACTACATTTAAAATGATTTTATGAACTCAGAAATTTTTTGAGCTCAATATTTTGGCAACTGCTAAGTCTGACTGCTTAAGACATTTGCTGAATCTAGAGTTAATAACCTCTAGCTAGGCCTGATATTTTGCCTAGCTAAAAACCTAGATATCAGTCAAGGATTATTCTGCTGTCCTTTCATTTTTCTCCATTCAAAACAATATTACACAACATGCAAATACCACCACACTGGCTGCAGTCCAACCCTTGTGCAGTTTTAGTCCTCTGCTTGTAACATAATTTTTTTATGTTCAAGTGAAACTACACACTCTGACATTTTGGGGGCAAATCCAGAGGATTTTGCCTACAACAGATATGTTCTTCAGAGGAGGTTGGAGTTCTAACCTTCTTATAATTGCCGTTTGGGCTGAAATGTTCAATAACGACGGTATCCTATCAAAACTCCATTATCTCATTTGAGACAGTTTATTAGGCAGGTCTTTCTTTGTCCTTTACTGGAGACAATAAACAGAAACCTGGCATAAATTTCAAACAAAGTTACTTTGGATCCATGATTGCTCTAATGTGAAAATTATCTTTCATAGAAAGGTGCACAAAATCTGGGCAAGACCTACAAAACATGGTTAATAGCCACAAATTATTTTCATCTTTTTCTCAAGAGACAGGGAAAACATTGTATCCTAAGTGTCCGGGGTTTGATAGCCTATGAAGGGAAAATTGACAAGGGTCTCCTGAAACAGTGACCTTCAATCAAGCTATGGAAATGTTTTACAGTTGCCCTTCTTCCAGCTTACCAACTCCACCGCCACACATGCTACAGACTCTTTAAACACTCATTATATGGCATATTCTTGCCTGGTCTTGGCCACAGAAAGCTATCAGTTAAGTGACTATCTTCTAAACTGTTACCCCTCCCACAAATATCTTCACTTTAGTTAGGGACATTTTAAGGACCAATGCAAGCTCAAGGCCTAATGAAATGAATCAAAAAATCATGACATTTTTGGGACCACAACTGATATGTCCCCTAGTAAAAATAAACTAATCATTGAAGATCATCAGACTAAAGGTCAGACTCACCCAATGCCAGACTAAGTGAGTAGAATCTGGAATTAGTTGCTCTGAATGGAATGAGAACCTTCAGACATCTGTAGGTCCACTATGTAGCTACCTTCTTCTCTGGCCCCCATCATCAGTGCCTACTCAACAGGACATAGGTTCTACCTCAGTTCCTAGTTTGAATTGTCATTCCCACTGCTGGGTCTAAAACCCTTTCTAGGACTCCAAGCTACTTGACTATCTCCATAACCATCCTACCCTACTAGGCCAAGATTTAGATTGAACCCTGTGATTTGACCATCTGGACACTACACCCTTACACACTTACCAACAGGAAAAGAATCATAAAAATCATAATAAAAAATCATAAAATTTAAAAATATGTATAATTTTATGATATATATATATCATATCTCATGGCTTATCAATACAGAATGTTCAACAGAACATTTAGCCTATGTACCAGATCTTGTACTAGACACTAGGGATCTAAAGATAAATAAATAAACTAGGGTCCCTGAGCTCAAATTGTTATAGTCAGTTGGAAAAAATACGTACACATAACTAATTTCACTAAAATATCACAAGTGCTATAAGCAGTTTGATATGGGGTCCTATGAAAGCCCAGAGGAACACCTAACCAGCTCTTAGGTAGCTAACTAACTTTCAACCTGAAGGAAGTGGGTGAAAGGGAAGGTTTCTCTGAGGAGATAATGTCTTAATTAATTCTTAACAAATGAATAGATGTTCTTTTGGTAAAAAAGAGAAAGGAAAGGAGCTAAAATTCTTGTATGGCCGAGTAATCTGTTGGACCAACACATTTGTAGTTTATAACAACTATAAACTCTAAACACAGTACAAAATAATCACCTGTAGGCACCGAAGGGTGACAAAAGCAGGCAATTTATGGAAGAAAAATTATACTTGGGTGAAGAGAATGGCATGGAGTTCATTTACCATTTTTATAGCTTTTAACCTGAGGGCGAGCTACAGTTGGAACAACATAGGGTGGCTAAAACTCTGATAGAAAACTCACAGTAATTCTGGCCTGAATAACCAGAGGACAGAGTTTGGAGCAACTGGAAAACAGGACCAGAGAGGAAGAGCCCAGAATTCTGTGTATAAATTCTACCCAACTCTCTAGCTGACCAATGAATTATTTATGCATGGGCAGTCTTCAAGCAACTCAGCTAACGATGGATATGAGATTTGCGGTATTTCCCAAAAGACAAAATTTTCAGATTGAGTCTGACAATTTCCTGTTAAAATAACTCTTTGGAGGAATACAGTAGAGTCCAGAGTCTCCATAACATTAGTATTCACATTGTCCAAGGTATAACCCAAAGTTACTTGACATATGCAGTAATAGGAAAATGTGACTCATTATCAAAATGAAAAGCCATCAATGGGGCTTCCCTGGTGGCGCAGTGGTTGAGAATCTGCCTGCCAATGCAGGGGACACGGGTTCGAGCCCTGGTCTGGGAAGATCCCACATGCCGCGGAGCAACTGGGCCCGTGAGCCACAATTACTGAGCCTGAGCGTCTGGAACCTGTGCTCCGCAACAAGAGAGGCCGCGATGGTGAGAGGCCCGCGCACCGCGATGAAGAGTGGTCCCCACTTGCCGCAACTAGAGAAAGCCCTCGCACAGAAACGAAGACTCAACACAGTCATAAATAAATAAATAAATAAATAAATAAAAGAACGTGAATTTCTTTAAAAAAAAAAAAAGCCATCAATGAAGGTTTTGTGATGATCCAAATGTTGGAATTAGCAAACAAGGAGTTTAAAGCAGCTATTCTAACTATCAACAGTAAAATTCTGAAAAATTCATTAGATGGGCTGAACAGCAGAATGGAGATGACAAAGGAACTTCAGAGAGCTTGAAGACAAATCATTAGAAATGATTCCATCTGAACAATAAAGAGAAAAAGGTTGAAAATATGAACAGAGACTCAGGGACCTATGGGAAAATATCAGTAGTTCTAATACATGTGATATATGAGTTACTGAGGTCACAGAGAGGAGATTTAGAATGGGACAAAAGAAATATTTTTAAAAATAATGGCTAAAAACTCTCCAAATTTGGTGAAAAAAATAAATTTACAGCTTCAAGAAGCTCAGTGACCACAACACATTATAAATATGAAGAAAATCATGCCTACACATCGTCATCAAATCTTTGAGAACAGAAGATAATGAAAAAAACCTGAAAGCAGTAAAAGAAAATTGACACATAAAGAGCAACAATAATTTGAATTACTACTTACTTCTCTTCAGAAATAATGGAGGAGAATGGACAATGGGACATCTTTAAAGTGCTAAAAGGAAAAACCTTTAACCCAGAATTCTTTATCCAGCAAAAATATATGTCAATAATGAAAGAAAAATTAAGATATTTTCAAATAAAAGAAAAATATGCAAACTTGTCACCAGGAGACCTGTGCAAATTTATCATCAGGAGACCTGAACTATAAAAAATATTATAGAAGTTTTTCAGGCAGAAATGAAATAATACCAGATGGATCTTCAAGAAAGAATAAAAAGCATCAGAAATGGCAAATATTGGAGTAAATATAAAATAGTAATTTTCTCTCTTAATGTCTTTTTAAAAGAAGGTAAAGTGCATTTCAAGCAAAGGAGACAGCATAAGCAAAGGCCTGAAGATGGGAAATAACATGGTGTGATAAGGAAGTACATGTAATGTTATGTGTAATAAGAAGACTGACAGGCATGCCCGCCATGCTGAGGAGCCTGGTCTTAATCTTTAGGTGAAGGTTCTCCAGCCAGAAGATGAAATTGTGAGGTCTGTATGTATGTAGATCACTCAGGCTACTCAGTGTAGGATAAATTTGGAAGGACAGGAAACTCAAGCTATTGCAGTGATCAAAGAGAGATATTAAAGAAAGCACATCAAGAGAACATGATCTGGAGAAGTAATAGTATAGAAGTTTGAGAGAACAGTGTTAAAAATTTTTTGGAGGCAAATCTGTATGAATTAGAGGTTGTGAGCGAAGTAGAAAAAATATCACTTGGATCATTAAAAAGTTTTGGGGGAGTTTTCCCTCAATATAGACCAATTTACTGCCTAAATTTCTGGTAACATTGTATTGGGCACTAATTCCTGCTACCTGTCTCATTCATAGCCCCTACTTATTGCTCAAACCTCCTACTTAGTACCAGGTGACTGTGCCCCATCATCCCCTTGGCAACAGCTATTTTGACTAGGCTGCATGGTAGGGAGAGGAACTGAACAGTCAATGCATAAACCTAGCAAGATCCTATGATGTATCCAGTACCAAAAAATGGACTGAGCCAATCAGATTTTCTCTCTCATGAATTTGAACCAAGAAATCCCAAAAGAATAGGTCATTTAACAGTGGAAGCCAAGGCTAAAACTTCATGTCAAAGAGACAGGCTAGATGCCTTATGAAATTCTAAGAACTGAATAAGAAATATGGAAAGAAGCAGGCACCCCACAAGAGAGTGACACTATAGTTCCAGAGAGAGGGAAAAAGAATAAGCTGATATGCTAGAACTTCCTTGGTTTCTGTGCCTGGCATATAATAAAGACTAAATAAACTTTTTGTTGTTGTATGGAGGAATAAATAAATGAACACACAAATTAAATGAATGAAGATGACTTTCTAGTGCCAGTTTTTATAAAGCAAAATTTTGTACAGCCTTGTCTTCTACTTCCTCAGAAATTCCTATCCTCCTTATTGTTCCATTTCTATTCCTACACTACACTCATCTCCACTGCATCACATTTCATGAAGTTCCTTGAACATCTGTATTCTTTTCAAACTAAAAAGCTGAGCTAAATGACTGCCAACTTTGTTGCAATTTTTTCAGTATCTCTGTTTTCCAAAAGGTCAGAAATTCTCAGTATGTACCCATACCAGTGGTGGATAAATTTTTGGACTCAAAATCAAACAGCCTTTACAAGTATTAACAGATGTATAGCCTGAATACCTTCTGCAATTTTGAATCACTCAAAATTTGGAGGCTGCACCCCTTCTAGAATCACTCTTGTCCTGAAACCATCTGTGCCCTCTGCACGTATCAAGTCTGTGAAGGCATCTTTGGGTAGCTCTCCAGGCTGCTGCTGTTTTATACTTTTCCTAGACCAGGTGTTTTGTTTGAATCAGAGCCTAAGTGGAGTGAGGAATGATGATAGTACCTGATCATCACTACAGCAAGACTTCCTGTACTCCAGCTCTGAAACTTTGCCACATTTATTTTAGAATAACACAGCAAAGTATCTGAGCTAGTGGCAGAGACCTCAAGCACAGAGACTCCAAACTACAGTAGAAAAGTATTTTGTACCTCCACAAATTCTAAAAAGTATTTGGGGCTTCCCTGGTGGGGCAGTGGTTAAGAATCTGCCTGCCAATGCAGGGGACACGGGTTCGAGTCCTGGTGCAGGAAGATCCCACATGCCGCGGAGTAACTAAGCCTGTGCACCACAACTACTGAGCCTGCGCTCTAGAGCCCGTGAGCCACAACTACTGAGCCCGTGTGCCACAACTACTGAAGCCCACGCTCCTAGAGCCTGTGCTCCGCAACAAGAGAGGCCACTGCAATGAGAAGCCCGCGCGCCGCAACTGGAGAAAAGCCCTCACGCAGTGATGAAGACCCAACGCAGCCAAAAATAAATAAACAAACAAACAAACAAAAAAAAGTATCTGTATCCCCTTTTGCACCACTGAGTTGAATAGAGGAATAAAGAAAAGGTTTTTCTTTAAAAAAAACTTTAAAAAACTCTTAAAAAGCAAGGAGATGTTTTCTCACTTCTGCTCCTTAGAATTGCATACTGCTACACATTCTGCGTGAAGGAGGAAATTAGACAGATGACGAAGGAAACAGAGGTGATTAGCCTGTCACTGGAAAGGAATATTAAAGGATGGGAAAACAGAACACATTTGTCAGTTCCTTACATAACCAGGTGAAATAATTACATTTAATTGTTTCTGAATTATTTAACTATGACATACCCCCAAATCCTTAAGAAAGCCACATTTGTCCCTGAGGAGAGTATTTCAGTCCAATGTAAACTCTTGTTTATTTTTCTTGTACAGAGGCTTTTTAAAAAGTAATTTACTATCTCTTTAGGAACTCATTGCACTGGACCAGTGTTTAGGTGTGTTTATTTCTGCCACCCCTAACCGCAACACCAACTTTTCTCCAGCACACAGAGCTTCTCTTTTCTTTCTCTTTAATAAAATACTGAATGTTCTGAACCATAATATTTGTCCCTACTTCCTTCCTTGACCACAGATGGGTAGATGGAAGATTGCTGTTTCAAGTAAAACAGACAACCACAGAAAAGAAAATTATTCTTAACATTTTTATTTTTTAAAACCACCTACCATGAAATTCATTTTCTAAAATGAGCAGAGGTGGTCATGTGGCTCATTTGTTTACTAGGTATGTGACAATTACACTTAACCTCTCTGAGCCTTAGTTTTCTAAACTGAAAAATGAGGATAACAATACTTCCTATTTCATAAGGTTACTGTAAAATGTGACAGCAATAATATGAAGTGTTAGAAGAGTTCCTTGCATATTATTAGCTATTATTTTTATAGGGCCACAAGAGTAGTGACCACCAATAATAGCACCAAGAAAAGGGGAAGGAGTGGTATTTTAGTACTGAGTTGAAAGTTCATGTTTAAACTTTTAAAATTCTAGACTCTGGGCTTCATCACAGGGGTCGGCATGAAATTAAATCTATGTCAGTGTAATAGAAAACCTCACTTGCCAAAAAAAAAATAGTTGATAAAAAAAGTTGGGTATCGGCATATATGATAAATTGAGAAGATCAATATGAACTCATAACTTTTTTTAAAAAGAACTATCTTTTCCACCTCTGCCTCTAAAATTATCAGCATTTTTGCCTACCAGTAACTCTCCTGTGTACCTAGAATTAACATTAAAGATTTCCTATTAAAGTGAACATTTTTATAATTATGATTATCTTTTTATATACTTTATATTAATTTTTCTTTTGCATATTCTCACTTCCTTTCACAGACTCACATTTTACATCAATTCTTAAAATAATAATTATTATTATTGTTACTTTGCTGCTCAAATATTATTATTGTTATTTTGCTGCTTGAGCAATGGGAACATTTAAGGGACTAAAGACTTTTGGTTTTTGTATTACTCCCCAATAAAATTAACCAGGAAATCTTGGAAGAAAGTAAACAGCATGAGGCCACTTTTAAAAAAATTTTTCCAAATTTCTACTTATTGCTCAAAGTACAAAAGAAGCATTCCAGGTGCATAGGTTAGTGGCTGGGGTGTTAGTAAATGACTGACCTAAAAGTCTAAAAGCCTGGCCCTCTTGCCTCAAGTTGGGAAAACTGTCAGTGTGATTTATATTCCAGAGGACCCAGCCCCATTCTTAAGTCAGACTTAACCTGCGACCGCATCATTGCATGCTCTTTCCCTTTCCCTATCCTGCTTCCTTCTCTCTTTTTTTTAAACTCGTATTTATTATAGAAAAATCCAACAGATTTTATTACATTTGAAAACTTTGCCATGAACTTCTATGTTATTGTATCCATAGAAATCTAATCTATTTAATGTCCTAAAGGCTAAATTTGTAAAACTGAGCTATATTTCTTCTATTTTTTTATTCCATTAAAGAGTCAAAATTAAATAGTCTACTCTTTTTTGATGTTAGAAGAAACTGTTCTTTGTTAACATATGATTTAAAATACACATTTATAAACAGTGATTGTGTTGAAATTCAAATCTTTAGATTGTTTTGTACTCATGATAGTTGTTCAAAACGTTTCCACAGGACTTACATGCTATTTTAGTACTGATCGCAGGTTGGTTTTCAGAATGGGTTCAGGTTTCCTCCAAGCTAACCTAAAAGTCACAGAATTCTGGTAGCCCCTTGCTTAAACATGCATCATTTATAATGATTTTCCACATGATTATCCCAAATAGCCACGGAAGAGCACAATTTTAGGTGTAAGTGTTCTTTAGGAAATGCTGAAATCTCTGCCCCGACTCAGTAAAAATGCTTCATCATTTGTATTGTTAAGCACATAGCAGAGCAGAGACTCACAATTGGAAATACCACAGGAACCAGTGCCTGGGTAGGAAAAACAGAACAGTAATTGACAAATTGCTGGAGGCTCAGTACAGACAACTCTGAGAGTTAAAAACTCCAAAGAAATTCAGTCATGGAGGGTACCCACATACTGTGAGATTTACCTCTAGGAGTCTGACCAGATTCCCACAGTATATACTGGAGGGAAATCCCCTTGGTCTTCCTTCACGGGGAGAGGAAAAGGAACCACTTTAAATACACCAGAGCACTGCCCTTCTATCTCTTTTAAGTTTCTTCCGGAAGTACACTCCCTCAATAAATCACCTGCATCTGAATCCTTGTCTCAGCTTCTGCTCCTAGAGAACCTCAGAATGTGTTAGGAATGGGCTACGAAGCGGACTCTAAGGATGGTATTCACGAGCTGAATCACCTGCTGGCCAGCTGCCAATGAGGACCTCACCCCTGTGGGTAGGTAGAGTATTGGTAGTCCTGGTATCCTGAAGCAGTAAAATCATTAAGGCTTCCCAATTGTGGCTAACTGGGATACGATCTGGATGAAGATGCACCGGCTTGTTCAATATCTCTGGCATTTGAGAGGTACGGGAGAAGTAGTAGTTACAAGGATTGTGGAATTGCCTAGTTGTTGCTGAACACCATCAATGTTTTGAAGTGAAAAAAGAAAATGATAGGCTAAAGATGACCACTCATCAATTCAAAGCAAAGTGTGAATACTAAAGATCCTATTAGGTAGCACTTAAAGAAGTCATCATTGGTTGAGGACCTCATCTTAAGAGTAGCAGAATTTTAGAAAATATTGCATTTTCAACCCTAGAAAGTTTCCTATGCCAAAATCAGGGCCCTGATATGGAAAGAATGAGACCCTGAGACTTGAGTTAAGGATTCTGGGTAGATCCAGCTGAGAACTTTGAACCCCTGGTATATCTGAACCCTCTGAGCCTACAGATATGCCCCATTCATTCTTGTTAGAAGATGAGCACTGCTCTGCTTGAAGAATATGCAGATGTTTCAAATAGACAGGCGACTTACAAAACAATGCTTACCCTTCTTGGGATCTGCCACCAACTTATGTCCAGATCAACAACTGGAGTAAAATCTCAACATAATTAGGGAGTGTCGGGTTTGCTAAGGCTGAAGAGAAATGAGCAACAGATGAGCTGTAGCATCTCAATAACATACAGTGACCAAAAACCGGGACCATATCCATGGAAGTAGATGCTGAGGATGCTGAATCACAGGGAACAGAATACAAAGCAGACTGAAGAAGAGTCTGTTGATATAGAGGCACTCTCCTATAACATTGGAATTAACACCCTGGCAAGAATCTTGACATCCAGTTCTAGTAAGTTTCTCGGATGGTTCTCTAGAAGCTTTGAAAAAGCAACAGCCTATGTTAAATGAAGTGGAAAATTCAACAGCTAATTATATTGCCTGGTATGGCCCTGAAGACATGCTATTTACCAAAGCAATACAAAATGCAATGGTGAAGACGGGCTGCAGCAGCAGGGAGATGCTCAGTAGTGCCTGTTCTCTGTAAGAAGAGGCTGACAGTAAGAAATTTTGTAACACAACTAGGCTCCCTAATAGTGATGGTATAATCCTGGAATAGCAGAGGCCAGGTGGCAGCACCTAACTGTCAGAATCAAGGTGGGTGTAATTATTCTCTTGGGTAGCAAGGCAACTAGGGAAGCCCAACCCACAGTAATTTATAGAACATGATGTATCCAGGAGCTAGATAGGGATCCAACAAAGTATTACTCACTATAAACAATCAATCAGGGACATATATTACTGGATCAGCAAAATATTGGGGTCAGCTGCCCCAGTAGGAAGAAATAATCCCTTATCTAGTTTCCAGATCTAAGACAGTTCTCAGACTCAGAACCCATCAATTAGGGAGGCCAGATCCCTTGAAGAAGGACACTGCAATACAACAGCAAATGTGTACCACAGTGATTCCCCAGTCCTCCCCCACAAAGACTTTTCTCAGGTAACTGAGGAAAGGGAATACATACAAGTTTTTGAGGGATGTTGGATGTAAGGTCTGAATGAACAGAGTTGAATACCCCATGGCCCAAAATGTTATCACAACACCTCTGTTAGAATAAGGAATAGAGTTCTGTTAGAGTAAGGAAATCAGATAAAAAATGGAATCTTGGGCTTCCCTGGTGGCGCAGTGGTTGAGAATCTGCCTGCCAATGCAGGGGACACGGGTTCGAGCCCTGGTCTGGGAAGATCCCACATGCCACGGAGCAACTAAGCCCGTGTGCCACAACTACTGAGCTTGCGCGTCTGGAGCCTGTGCTCCGCAACGAGAGGCTGCGATAGTGAGAGGCCCGCGCACCGCGATGAAGAGTGGCCCCCGCTTGCCGCAACTAGAGAAAGCCCTGGCACAGAAACGAAGACCCAACACAGCCAAAAAATAAATAAATAAATAAAGTGAAATTCTTAAAAAAAAAAAAAAAAAAAAGGAATCTTGGCCCAAGTCCATCTCATCGTGCCTCCATTGGTTCCAAGAATAAAAATAAATATAAAATGATCTAATGGTCATTTCCCTGGTATCTAAACACAGAATTGGAGTGGACATTCTCAGCAATTGGCAGAACCCTCACATTGGTTTCCTGACCTATGAAAGAAAAACCATTATAATAGAAAAGGCCAAGCGGAAACCCCTGATATTGCCCTCCCCATCCTTGGAAGACTGTAAAATCAAAAACAATACCGCTCTAGTGGGAATGGCAGAGATTAGTACCATCCTCAAAGACTTAAATGATGAAGGCTTGAAGGTACCCATTTTCTTTTCTGGTTTTGTTTTTTGTTTTTTTTTGTTTTAAACATCTTTATTAGAGTATAATTGCTTTACAATGGTGTGTCAGTTTCTGCTTTATAACAAAGTGAATCAGTTATACATATACATATGTCCCCATATCTCTTCCCTCTTGCATCTCCCTCCTTCCCACCCTCCCTATCCCACCCCTCTAGGTGATCACAAAGCACCGAGCTGATCTCCCTGTGCTATGCGGCTGCTTCCCACTAGCTATCTATTTTACGTTTGGTAGTGTATATATGTCCATGCCACTCTCTCACTTTGTCCCAGATTACCCTTCCCCCTCCCCGTATCCTCAAGTCCATTCTCTAGTAGGTCTGCATTTTTATTCCCGTCTTGCCCCTAGGTTCTTCTGACCATTTTCTTTTTTTTTTAGATTCCATATTTATGTGTTAGCATATGGTATTTGTTTTTCTCTTTCTGACTTACTTCACTCTGTATGACGGTCTCTAGGTCCATCCACCTCACTACAAATAATTCAGTTTCGTTCCTTTTTATGGCTGAGTAATATTCCATTGTGTATATATGCCACATCTTCTTTACCCATTCATCTGCTGATGGACACTTAGGTTGCTTCCATGTCCTGGCTATTGTAAATAGAGCTGCAATGAACATTTTGGTACATGACTCTTTTTGAATTATGGTTTTCTCAGGGCATATGCCCAGCAGTGGGATTGCTGGGTCATATGGTAGTTCTATTTTTAGTTTTTTAAGGAACCTCCATACTGTTCTCCACAGTGGCTATATCAATTTACATTCTCACTAACAGTACAAGAGGGTTCCCTTTTCTCCACACCCTCTCCAGCATTTATTGTTTCTAGATTTTTTGATGATGACCATTCTGATGGGTGTGATGATATCTCATTGTAGTTTTGATTTGCATTTCTCTAATGATTAATGATGTTGAGCATTCTTTCATGTGTTTGTTGGCAATCTGTATATCTTCTTTGGAGAAATGTCTATTTAGGTCTTCTGCCCATTTTTGGATTGGGTTGTTTGTTTTTTTGATATTGAGCTGCATGAGTTGCTTGTATGTTTTGGAGATTAATCCTTTGTCAGTTGCTTCATTTGCAAATACTTTCTTCCATTCTGAGGGTTGTCTTTTCGTCTTGTTTATGGTTTCCTTTGCTGTGCAAAAGCTTTTAAGTTTCATTAGGTCCCATTTGTTTATTTGTGTTTTTATTTCCATTTCTCTAGGAGGTGGGTCAAAAAGGATCTTGCTGTAATTTATGTCATAGAGTGTTCTGCCTATGTTTTCCTCTAAGAGTTTGATAGTGTCTGGCCTTACATTTAGGTCTTTAATCCATTTTGAGTTTATTTTTGTGTATGGTGTTAGGGAGTGTTCTAATTTCATTCTTTTACATGTAGCTGTCCAGTTTTCCCAGCACCACTTATTGAAGAGGCTGTCTTTTCTCCACTGTATATTCTTGCCTCCTTTATCAAAGATAAGGTGACCATATGTGCGTGGGTTTAACTCTGGGCTTTCTATCCTGTTGCATTTATCTATATTTCTGTTTTTGTGCCAGTACCATACTGTCTTGATTACTGTAGCTTTGTAGTATAGTCTGAAGTCAGGGGGCCTGATTCCTCCAGCTCCGTTTTTCTTTCACAAGATTGCTTTGGCTATACGGGGTCTTTTGTGTTTCCATACAAATTGTGAAATTTTTTGTTCTAGTTCTGTGAAAAATGCCAGTGGGTAGTGTTGTATGAAAGTAGAGAAGGTTAGCACTCCCCTTGAAGGTACCCTTTATATTCATCTGTAACTGCCCTGTCTGGCCTCTAAAATACAAGGAGGATAATATCTTGAATTTAACTAAATAGCAATCCTAATTGTAGCTACTGTAATGGATGTCATATCATTGTTATAGCAGATTAGCACGGCCCTTAATAAGTGGTATGTGGCTATTAATCTGACAAATGTGTTGTTTTCAATACCTAGAAGCAGAAGGAGATTAAGCACTTTGCTTTTACATGGAATGGACAATAGTATACATTAATGGTCTTGCTCCAGGGTTAACTCCCCTATACTCCATTAAAACATAGTGGAAAATACCTGGACCATCTGGATTTCCCATGGAACACGACACTGTTCTATGACATTAGAGATTTCATGTTAGTTGAACTTACTGCATAAGAAACTGGCAAGTACTCTGTATACCTTGGTAAGACACATGCACTCCAGAGTATAGGAGACAAACCCTAAGAAAATTCAGGCCTACCCATGTGAGTGAAGTTTTTAGGGTCTGGGGCTTGCTGAGACATCCCCTCCAAATTAATATTGAGATCTATTTCAGGTATGGGTTTAATTTTCCTGCCCAAAGTGCCTCAGACAACACCACTATACAAAGGATCACTGTCTCAGATGAAGTGAGCATTTTTACAAAAGAGATGTGGTGATGGACCCAGAACCATGAGAGTCACTGGTCCTATCACATACTGTATCCCTCCAAACCTGCAGGCCTGATAGAGAAGTAGAACAGACTTATGAAAGCACAGCATCACATATGCATGGGCATGATTCTTCAGGATAGGGTTCACACAAATCAATAGCCATTGTATGGGGATATTTTCCAAACCTGGGAACCCAGGTTGTGGAAGTAGGAGTAGCTGTCTCTACTAGCGCCCCAAGTGATTTCTGTCACTGCAACTTCATGCTCTGCAGGCCTAGAGGTTCTAGTTTGCATAGGGGAAATGCTTCCAAATAGGAACACAGTCATAACAGTCTCATTAAATTTTACTATGAGGCTACTGCCTGCTCATTTTGGATTCCTTGTGCCAAGAGGCTGGCTGTCAAGGAAAAGAGTCCCTGTACTGGCGGGGTAATTGACTTGGATGAGGTAGAATTCCGTTACACGATGCGGGGGAAGGAAGACTATTCTGCACTTAGCTGGTCCACTGGAATGCCCCTTGATAACTTCCCTAGGCAATTTTGATAGCAAATGGACAAAGCCTAAGCATCCACAGCCTACGACAGACATGGTAACTCAGGACTTAGATCCCTCAAGGAAGAGAGTCTGGATAGCCCCACCAGACAAGCCACCTAGCCCAGCAGAAGGGCTAGTTGAATGTTAAGGGGATATAGGATCTGTGGAAAAGGAGAGACATGATGAGTTTCAAGGTCAAATGCAATGTCAGGATTTGGAATTTTTCCTACTAACCCTGTTGTAAATTTCTCCAGGAAAAAAAAAGAGTAACCAGAATCCAGGATAAGCTGTCTCTAGATGAAGTGAAGTTATGTTTCTCAGAATGTTTCTGAGACTACACTCCTTTAAACCTCCCACATGCACATCTCCATCTCAGTCTGTTTCTCAGAAAACCTAACTTAAGACAATATCATACCCACTGAACAAGTTGAGATCATGAGGATATGATGCATAATTTCGCACTGCTATAAACTAACAGACAACAAGGGTTCTGAGGAGAAAAGAAAGTACTCCAACTATACAACCACACATGGGAAGCCGTGATGGCTCTGAACTGGTGGTACTCAGGTCAAATCCAAATTAATCTTCATAAATATAAAGAAATGGATCCTAAGTTGTGGTAGTGGTGTTAAGTGAAACACATGAAGTTGAATCTCTGTAATCTAAATGGCTGTATCTTGTGATATAATCACAAGACATAATACAGTATTTTGAATTCAAACTTATCTGAATTAAGTAATATTCCTAAACTGCAAAGCAAGTATGAATCACTGACATTTGAATACACAGTGTTCTTTCTCACACTGTTTATATCTTTTAAGCACATTATCATAATAAACATATAGTTGAGTGGCAACTGAACCAAGTATAAATTCAATGTTCAAATGAGACTGAAATAAAGCATCTCCCTGAAGAACAGCAAAAACCTGGAACCAAACTAAGTGTCCAACTAGAGAATTAGTTTAATAAGTCACGGTATAGTATATCATAATTAGTGATGATATGAGTAGATTTATATTTATTGACATAGAAAGATGTGATGTATGATATTAGTAAGTGTCAAAGCAGGCTGCAAGTTAATATTGTAGAATACCTTATTATTTTTTTTGTCTGCGTTGGGTCTTAGTTGCTGTTTGTGGGCTTTCTCTAGTTGAGGCGAGTGGGGACTACTCTTTGTTATGGTGTGCAGGCTTCTCGTTGCGGTGGCTTCTCTTGTTGCAGAGCACAGGCTCTAGGTGCACAGGCTTCAGTAGTTGCAGCACACGGGCTCAGTAGTTGCGGCACGTGGGCCCTAGAGCATGCAGGCTTCAGTAGTTGTGGTGCATGGACTCAGTAGTTGGGGTCGTGGGCTCTAGGACATGCGGGCTTCAGTAGTTGTGGCTGGAGGCTCTAGAGTGCAGGCTCAATAGTTGTGGCACACGGGTTTAAGTTGCTCTGCGGCATGTGGGATCTTCCCAGACCAGGGATCTTTCCCATGTCCCCTGCACTGGCAGGTGTATTCTTAACCACTGCACCACCACGAAAGTCCAGAATGACCTTATTTATGATAACTTATAGTCATATAAATATATATATATATATATATATATATATATATATATAGAAAAATTCTGAATAGAATTACATCAAAATTTTATTCATTAATAATTATAGTTATAATTATTTTGATTATTACCCAGATGCTGCCAGTGTCCCATGTAGTACTGCAGCCAACTTCTAATGGCTTCCTCTGTGTCTGACAGCTTTTTATTCCAGAACTGTGGAAGACAGCTTGTCTGGCAGTGGGCTGAAAATGCTGAGGTAGTAGCTCACCCTTGAGGTGACCTCATTCTGAGGCATTTTTTTTACAGCATTTCTCAGTATTTCTCCATGAGATTTCTCTTTAGTAGCCCACTGTGATATCTGGCTTAATAACACACCCTCACTGGTTGGATTCTCTTCGTTATATTACTCCTCCTTTCCCATAAGTATTCTGCATTTCTGAAATAATCTGCTTGCACTCAAATCCTTGTTTCATCTGTTTCTGGGCATACTCATAGTAAGATATCTATCTGTAATTTTCAAATACTTCTACTAAAGCTCAGATGATTTATGTAAAAAGTTAATAAAAGTTTAAAAAACATTTTATATATGATGTTTTATAAGTCAGATGTAAAAAAATAAACAGAAGAAAAGTTAAAGAGTTCTTTCTGTGTTCTTCAATAAAGATATTTGTCTATAAGTGTTCATTTTAAAGCTGTGATGGGGGCATGAAAACTACTTTCAAATATTTAAAGGGCTAATAAGTAAAAGAAAAACTGATGTATTCATCATGATACTAAAGAAACCATAGAAAAAGAGGCTAGCGGAAGTCACAAGGAGAAGAATTTCTACTTAAATAAGAACTGTCTGGCAGTTAAAGCTGCTTCAAACTGGAATAAACTGTCTCTGGGAAAAGAGCATTTTTGTCAGTGACAAGTGCCAGACTGTGAGCAGAACCTGGCTGACTCTTGACAAGGACAGTTGGCTGGAAGGATCCTTAACATCCCTCTCAACTTGGAGAGTCTCTAATTCTGAGCCTAATTAATCAAACTATGTGGATATCTGGGAATCATTTATGCTTTCTTACTAATGATACTAGGAGTACTGGATTATTTGGGACCATATGTTCATTCCTAGACCTTCAAATGTGAGATAAGGGATCACTGTAGCACCTTGTACAAATGGTAAATACACATTCACAAAACATAGAAGTGGAAAAAGATTTAGGAGTCTGGATAAATCACAAAATGTGGATCCAAAAATGTTAATTTAAAAATTGACATTATTGACACTGACTTTAGTCAGACCATGAAATAGGTCTTGTTTCATACAATTTTCCAGCATTTGAAATATGTAAGCCAGAGACCACCAAGAAGTGGTCAGTTTGAATAAACAGGAAAATTAATTGTGCACCCTTAAAACAAAAGGAAACACACTTTTCCCATGGCCTGCATTATGAGAGAGTGAAGAAATGGAAATAAAGATTCAATGTGTAGAGACTGGTTCAACATGGTGGAGTACAAGGGCATGCGCTCACTCCCTCTTGCAAGGGCACCAGAATCACAACTAACTGTTGAACAATCATTGGCAGGAAGGCACTGGAACTCATCAAAAAAGATACCACACATCAAAAGGCAAAGGAGAAGCCACAGTGAGACAGTAGGAAGGGTGCAATCACAATAAAATCAAACCCCATAACCGCTGGGTGGGTGATTCACAAACTGGAGAACAATTATACCACAGAAGTCCACCCACTGGAGTGCAGGTTCTGAGCCCCACGTTGTCAGGCTTCCCAACCTGGGGGTCCGGCAATGGGAGGAGGAATCCCCAGAGAATCAGACTTTGAAGACTAGCGGGATTTGATTGCAGAACTTTGACAGGACTGGGGGAAACAAAGACTCCACTCTTCGAGGGCACACACAAATTGTGTGTGCATCAGGACCCAGGGGAAAGGAGCAGTGACCCCATAGGAGACTGAATCAGACCTACCTGCTAGTGTTGAAGGGTCTCCTGCAGAGGTGGGGGGTGGCTGTGGCTCACCACGGGGGATGGCTGTGGCTCACCATGGGGACAAGGACACTGGCAGCAGAAGTTCTAGGAAGAACTCTTTGGCTTGAGCCTTCCCAGAGTCCGCCATTAGCCCCACCAAAGAGCCCGGGTAGGCTCCAGTGCTGGGTCACCTCAGGCCACACAACCAACAGGGAGGGAACTCAGCCCCACCCATCAGCAGAGAAGTGGATTAAAGTTTTACTAAGCTCTGCCCACCAGAGCAACACCCAGCTCTACCCACCACCAGTCCCTCCCAAGAGGAAGCTTGCACAAGCCTCTTAGATAGCCTCATCCATCAGAGGGCAGACAGCAGAAGCAAGAAGAGCTACAATCCTGCAGCCTGGGGAACGAAAACCACATTCACAGAAAGATAGACAAAGTGAAAAGGCAGAGGACTACATACCAGATGAAGGAACAAGATAAAACCCCAGAAAAACAATGAAATGAAGTGGAGATAGGCAACCTTCCAGAAAAAAAATTCAGAATAATGATAGTGAAGATGATCCAGGACCTTGGAAAAAGAATGGAGGCAATGATCAAGAAGATGCAAGAAATGTTTAACAAAGACCTAGAAGAATTAAAGAACAAAAAAACAGAGATGAACAATACAATAACTGAAATGAAAAATACACTAGAAGGAATCAATAGCAGAATAACTGAGGCAGAAGAACGGATAAGTGACCTGGAAGACAGAATGGTGGAAATCACTGCTGCAGAACAGAATAAAGAAAAAAGAATGAAAAGAAATGAAGACAGCCTAAGAGACCTCTGGGACAACATTAAATGCACAGACATTCGCATTATAGGGGTCCCAGAAGGAGAAGACAGAGTGAAAGGACCCGAGAAAATATCTGAAGAGACAATAGCTGAAAACTTCTCTAATGTGGGAAATGAAACAGTCAGCCAAGTCCAGGAAGCACAGATAGTCCCAGGCAGGAAAAACCCAAGGACGAACATGCTGAGACACATAGTAATCAAATTGACAAAAATTAAAGACAAAGAAAAAATATTAAAAGCAACAAGGGAAAAACAACAAATAACATACAAGGAAACTCCCATAAGGTTATCACCTGATTTCTCAGCAGAAACTCTACAAGCCAGAAGGGAGTGGCATGACATATTTAAAGTGATGAAAGGGAAGAACCTACAACCAAGATTACTCTACCCAGAAAGGATCTCATTCAGATTCAATGGAGAAATCAAAAGCTTTACAGATAAGCAAAAGCTAAGAGAATTCAGCGCCACCAAACCAGCTCCACAACAAGTGCTAAAGGAACTTCTCTAAGTGGGAAACACAAGAGAAGATAAGAACCTACAAAAACAAACACAAAACAATTAAGAAAATGGTAATACAAACATACATATCAATAATTACCTTAAACGTGAAAGGATTAAATGCTCCAACCAAAAGACACAGGCTAGCTGAATGGATACAAAAACAAGACTGGTATATATGCTGTCTACAATAGACCCACTTCAGACCTAGGGACACACACAGATTGAAAGTGAGGGGATGGAAAAAGATATTCCATGCAAATGGAAATCAAAAGAAATCTGTAGTAGCAATACTCATATCAGATAAAATAGACTTTAAAATAAAGAATGTTACAAGAGACAAGGAAGGACACTACATAATGATCAAGGGATCAATCCAAGAAGAAGATCTAACAATTATAAATATATATGCACCCAACATAGGAGCACCTCAATACATAAGGCAACTGCTAACAGCTATAAAAGAGGAAATCGACAGTAACATAATTATAGTGGGGGACTTTAACACCTCACTTACACCAATGGACAGATTATCCAGACAGAAAATTAATAAGGAAACACAAGCTTTAAATGACACAATAAACCAGATAGATTTAATTGATATTTATAGGTCATTCCATCCGAAAACAGCAGATTACACTTTCTTCTCAAGTGCGCATGGAACATTCTCCAGGATAGATCATAACTTGGATCACAAATCAAGCCTTGGTAAATTTAAGAAAACTGAAATCATATGAAGCATCTTTTCTGATCACAACACTATGAGATTAGAAATAAACTGCAAGAAAAAAACTATAGAAAACACAAACACATGGAAGCTAAACAATATGCTACTAAGCAACCAATGGATCACTGAAGAAATTAAAGAGGAAATAAAAAAATACCTACAGATGAATGAAAATGATCCAAAACATGTGGGATGCAGCAAAAGCAATTTTAAGAGGGAAGTTTACAGCAGTACAATCGTACCTCAGGAAACAAGAAAAATCTCACATAAACAACCTAAACTTACACCTAAAGTAACTAGAGAAAGAAGAACAAACAAAACCTAAAGTTAGTAGAAGGAAAGAAATCATAAAGATCAGCACAGAAATAAATGAAATAGAGAGAAAGAAAACAATAGCAAAGATCAAGGAAACTAAAAGTTGGTTCTTTGAAAAGATAAACAAAATTGATAAACCATTAGCCAGACTCATAAAGAAAAAAAGGGAGAGGACTCAAATCAATAAAGTTAGAAATGAAAAAGAAGAAGCTACAACTGACACCACAGAAATACAAAGGATCATAAGAGAATACTACAAGCAACTATATGTCAATAAAATGGACAACCTGGAAGAAATGGACAAATTCTCAGAAAGGTACAGTCTCCAAATACTGAACCAGGAAGAAATAGAAAATATAAACAGGCCAATCACAAGCACTGAAATTGAAAACTGTGATTAAAAAACTCCTGACAAACAAAGGTCCAGGACCTGAAGGCTTCACAGGAGAATTCTATCAAACATTAGGGAAGAGGTAACACCTATCCTTCTGAAACTGTTCCCAAAAACTGCAGAGGAAGGAAAACTCCCAAGTTCATTCTATGAGGCCACCATCACACTGATACCAAAACTAGACAAAGATACCACAAAAAAAGAAAATTACACACCAATATCATTGATGAATATAGATGCAAAAATCTTCAGCAAAATACTAGCAATCCAAATCCAACAATGCATTAAAAGGATCATACACCATGATCAATAGGGATTTCTCCCAGGGATGTCAGGATTTTTCAATATCCACAAATCAATCAGTGTGATACACCACATTAACAAATTGAAGAATAAAAACCATATGATCATCTGGTGGTGGGATGAATTGGGAGATTGGGATTGACTTATATACACTAATATGTATAAAATAGACAACTAATAAGAACCTGCTGTATAAAAAAATAAATAAAATAAAATTCAAAAATTCAAAAAAAACCCCACCATATGATCACTCAATAGACGCAAAAAAAGCTTCTGACAAAATTCAATGACCATTTATGATAAAAACTCTCCAGAAAGTAGGCATAGAGGAAACATACCTCAACATAATAAAGGCCATATATGACAAACCTACAGCTAACATCATACTCAATGGTGAAAAGCTGAATGCATTTCCTCTAAGATCAGGAACAAAACAGGGATGTCCACTTCTGCCACTTTTATTCAACATAGTTTTGGAAGTCCTAGCTATAGCAATCATAGATGAAAAAGAAATAAAAGGAATCCACATTGGAAAAGAGGAAGTTAAACTGTCACTGTTTGCAGATGACATGATCCTATACATGGAAAATCCTAAAGATGCCTCCAGAAAACTATTAGAGCTCATCAATGAATTTGGTAAAGTTGCAGGTTACAAAATTAATACACAGAAATCTGCTGCATTTCCATACCCTATCAACAAAAGATCAGAAAGAAATTCAAGAAGCAACCCCATTTACCACTGCATCAGAAAGAATAAAATACCTAGGAATAAACCTATCTAAAGAGACAAGAGACCGGCACTCCAAAAAGTATAAGATGCTGGTGAAAGAAATCAAAGAAGACACTAACAGATGGAAAGATATACCATGTTAATGGATTGGAAGAATCAATATTGTCAAAATTACTACACTACCCAAGGCAATCTACAGATTCAATGCAATCCCTATCAAAATACCAATGGCATTTTTCACAGAAGTAGAACAAAAAAGTCTTAAAATTTGTATGGAGACACAAAAGACCCCGAATAGCCAAAGCAGTCTTGAGAAAGAAAAACAGAGCTGGAGGAGTCAGGCTCCCTGACTTCAGACTATACTACAAAGCTGTAGTCATCAAAACAGTATGGTAATGGCACAAAAACAGAAATATAGATCAATGGAACAGGATAGAAAGCCGAGAAATAAACCCATGCACCTATGGCCAATTAATCTATGACAAAGGAGGCAAGACTACACAATGGTGGAAAGACAGTCTCTTCAACAGATGTTGCTGGGAAAACTGGACAGCTACAAGTAAAAAAATGAAATTAGATCATTCTTTAACACCATACATAAAAATAAGCTCAAAATGGATTAAAGACCTAAATGTGAGACTGGACACTATAAAACTCCTAGAGTAAAACATAGGCAGAACACTCTCTGACATAAATCACAGCAATATCTTTTTCGATCTGTCTCCCAGAATAATGGAAATAAAAATAAAAATAAACAAATGGGACCTAATTAAACTCAAAATCTTTTGCACAGCAAAGGAAACCATAAACAAAACTAAAAGAAAACCCACAGACTGGTAGAAACTATTTGCAAATGATGTGACCAACAAGGGATTGGTCTCCAAAATTTACAAACAGCTCATGAGGCTTAATATCATCAAAACAAACAACCCAATCAAAAAATGGGCAGAAGACCTAAATACACATTTCTCCAAAGAAAACATACAGATGGCCAAGAAGCACATTAAAAGATGTTCAACCTCACCAATTATTAGAGAAATGCAAATCAAAACTACAGTGAGATATCACCTCACACCAGTCAAAATGGCTATCATCAAAAAATCCACAAACAATAAATGCTGGAGAGGGTGTGGAGAAAAGGGAACTCTCCTACACTGTTGGTGGGAATGTAGACCAGTACAGCTACTATGGAGAACAGTATGGAAGTTCCTTAAAAAACTAAAAATAGAGCTACCATATGACCCTGCAATCCCATTCCTGGGCATATATTTGGAGAAAAACATGGCCCTAAAGGATACATGCACCTCAATGTTCATTGCAGCACTGTTTACAATAGCCAAGACATGGAAGCAACCTAAATGTCCATCAACAGAGGAACTGATAAAGAAGATGTGGTATATATATACAATGGAATATTACTCAGCCATTAAAAAGAATGAAATAATGCCATTTGCAGCAACATGGATGGACCTAGAGATTGTCATACTGAGTGAAGTAAGTCAGACAGAGAAAGAGAAATATTGTATGATATCCCTTATATGAGGAATCTAAAAAAGAAATGATACAAATGAACCTATTTACAAAACAGAAACAGACTCACAGACTTAAAGAATGAACTTATGGTTGCCACAGGGGAAGGAAGGGAGGAAGGGATAGTCAGGGAGTTGGGGATTGACATGTACATGCTATATTTAAAATGGATAACCAACAAGGACCTACTGTACAGCACAGGGAACTCTGCTCAATGTTATGTGGCAGCCTAGATGGGAGGGGAGTTTGGGGGAGGATGGATACATGCATATGTACAGCTGAGTCCCTTTGCTGTACACCTGAACTATCACAACATTGTTAATCGGCTATACTCCAATGTAAATAAAAAGTTTTAAAAAAAAAGCATGAGTAAATGGTGAAAAGCTGCTGATATTGTGAAAAGACTTAGCGATTCGAAGAGAGGGACTGAAGGACCAATCTGAACATTCAGCACAAATAACACCCAGCAAAAGAAATATTTTCAGGAAGTAGGGAGGGACTTTAAAAAATCCTTTTACTTGTATCTTTAGTGAGAGTTGAGATGCTGTTATGTTGATTTAAAAAGATCATCTGAAAATAATAAAGAGTTCTTAAAAAGAAAAAAATAAATTACAGATATGTAACAACATGATGTGAGGAATTCCAGGAAGGATTACTCTCCTAAAAAAACCTGAAGTTGTACCATTCATAATTAATTTTGTTAGACAGTACCTTCTGACATTCTTTCTTTTCCCCTCCTTCTCCCATCCTCTCTTTACCATTCCTCTTACTGTCCTCTTACCTACCTTGATACCCTCCTCTCTTTACCATGTACTATTCTCTTGTAATATGATTATGTAGTGGATTAAGATATTAACATTTAGTGAGAATTGTGGTAATATTATTTTGGCCCCTTTGTTCATCCCCCAGACATGTCTAGCAAAGCCTTGACTCGAGATTAATTAAACCATCTGCCTTCTTCATTATACACCTGGGCTTCTGAACACTGCTAGAGAAAATTATACAGTCAGGTGCCTTGGATCCACAAAATATTCTTAGTTAGCAATTCCACTTATCATCTCATCAAAAAGAATAAAATATATAGTAATAAACCTACCTAAGGAGGCAAAAGACCTGTACTCAACTATAAGACGCTGATGAAAGAAATTAAAGATGACACAAACAGATGGAAAAATAAACCATGTTGTTGGATTGGAAGAATCAATATTGTTAAAATGACCATACTACCCAATGCAATCTACAAATTCAATGCAATCCCTATCAAATTACCAATGGCATTTTTCACAGAACTGGAACAAAAATTTTTTAAATTTGTTTGGAAACACAAAAGACCCCAAATAGCCAGAACAATCTTGAGAAAGAAGAACAGAGCTGGAGGAATCATGCTCTCTGACTTCAGACTACACTACAAAGTTACAGTCATCAAAACAGTGTTATACTGGCACAAAAACAGACACATAGATCAATGGAACAGGATAGAGATCCCAGAAATAAACCCTCGCACTTATGGTCAATTAATCTGTGACAAAGGAGGCAAGAATATACAATGGAGAAAAGACAGTCTCTTCAATAAGTGGTGCTGGGAAAACTGGACAGCTACATGTAAAAGAATGAAATTAGAATATTCTCTAACCCCATATACAAAAATAAGCTCAAAATCAATTAAAGACCTAAGTGTAAGACTGGATACTATAAAACTCTTAGAGAAAAACATAGGCAGAACACTCTTTGACATAAATCGCAGCAATACTTTTTTGGGATCTGTCTCCTAGGGTAATGAAAACAAAAGCAAAAATAAACAAATGGGAACTAATTAAACTTATAAGTTTTTGCACAGCAAAGTAATTTCCAAAATATACAAACAGCTTATACAGCTTAATATCAAAAAAACAAGCAACCCAATCAAAAAATGATCAGAACACCTAATGGACATTTCTCCAAAGAAGACATATAGACGGCCAGCAGGCACATGAAAAGATGCTCATAATCACTAATTATTAGAGAAATGCAAATCAGAACTACAATGAGGTATCACCTCACACCAGTCAGAATGGCCATCATCAAAAAGTCTACAAATAATAAATGCTGGAGAGGGGGTGGAGAGAAGGGAACCCTTCTACACTGTTGGTGGGAATGTAAACTGGTGAAGCCACTATGGAGAACAGTATGGAGGTTCCTTAAAAAACTAAAAATAAAGTTACCATATGATCCAGCAATCCCACTCCCGGGCATATATTCGGAAAATATGAAAACTCTAATTCATGCACTCTAATTCATGTAAAATGTTACATGCACCTCAATGTTCATAGCAGCACTATTTACAATAGCCAAGACGTAGAAGCAACCTAAATGTCCATCAACAGCTGAATGGATAAAGAAGATGTGGTGTATATATCCATACAATGGAATATTACTCAGCCATAAAAAAGAATGAAATAATGCCATCTGCAGCAACATGGATGGACCTAGAGATGATCATATTAAGTGAAGTAAGTCAGACAGAGAAAGACAAATATCATATGATATCACTTATATGTGGAATCTAAAAAAATGATACAAAGAAATTTATTTACAAAGCAGAAATAGACTCACAAACATAGAAAACAAATTTATGGTTACCCAAGGGAAAAGGGAAGTGGGGGGGAATAAATAAGGGATTTGGGATTAACAGTGAAACACTACTATATGTAAAACAGATAAACAACAAGGACCTACTGTATAGCACAGGGAACTATATTCATTATCTTGTAATAATCTATAATGGAAAAGAAAGTGAAAAAGAATATATATATAAACATGTATATATATATATATAACTGAATAACTTTGCTATACACCTGAAACCTTGTAAATCAACTATACTTCAATAAAACATTAAAAAAAATTCTTAGTCTCCAACTGTAACTAGCATTCAAGTTACCTAGAAGCATTACTACATGTACTACAACGTCTATTTAAGGCCCAAGAGAATAAGGAATCCTAAAACAATATTAAGAATATTATTGCAATGATGAACCAGAGATGGGGTTCTGGCCAGGAAACAGAACAAAGTTTTCCCTCTCATTCCCTCCTTCCATACTAAACTCCTTCCACCCTGCCACCACTTCTGTACAGTTGCAATGTCTTTCTTGATTCCATACTTGCCCCCAAATATTCATTCTCCATATAGCAATCATGGTGAGCTTTTAAAAATGCAAATCAGATCAGGTAATTCCCTTGCTTACTCTCAGTGGCTTCCTGCCATACTTAAACTGAAACTCATTCTTATGAAGGCCTATCAGACTTCACATGATCTGCCTGCTCCCCTAACTTTTGCCTACTCCTCTCTCTCCACACTGGCATTCTTGCTGATCCTCAAAACTAAAGCATGTGTCCACCTCTTTTGCACTTGTTGTTCCCTCTGACTAGAACACTCTTCCTTAGAGTTTGACATGGTTCACTCTCTCATTTAATTCAGGACTCTGTTCATATATTACCTTCCTCTACCTCCACACCTATCCTCTTTCTTATACCATTAGCACAAGTGTTGAGATATATCAGTACTCAAGGTTCTACTTACTACTGTATAAGGGAATTTTGATGGAGCAAGTTACATACTCCCATACACTATTTCTACTGTGTCAATGGCCTATAATATGCCTACACATGGAAAGGCAGATATATCTTTGTATCCTTCATAAAGATAAAAACTTGTTAAAGCAACAGTCTAGAGAAGGCTTGGTGGCCATGATGGTGGAGTGGGAAGACCCTGAGCTCACCTACTCCCACGGACATACCCAAATTACAACTATTTACAGAGAAACCATCTATGAGACATTCTGTGGAGCCCAGCAGCATACTCGCCTCTGGTCACCAGAGCTATATGCTCTAGGGATGCCCTCTACCCAGGCTGTGGCAGGGCTGAGTACTGTGGGTGCACTGGTAGGAGGGACTGGTCCCCAGCCTGATTGGCTGTCATGTCCTGCCTCATGTGGTGGTTGCCAGCCCATGTGTGGGAAGGGCTAGGTCCCTGCACAGATGGCCGTGTGGCCTGGGAGTTCTTGGAACTGCTGTTGGCCCACTGGTGGGCGGGTCAGTTCCTGGTGCTAATGCACTAGAAGAAAGATTCCAGTATGGCGCTTGCCAGCACCAGTGACCTCATGATAGAAGGAGCTCCCCAAAATGGCTGCTGCCAGTGCCTATATTCCCAGTGGGAGTCCTAGTTGCCTCTTGCCTCACCAGGAGGCCCTTCAAGATCAGCAGGTGGGTCTGACTAGGCTCCTTTCAAATTACTGCCTCTATGAACACAGTGAGAATCTTAACAAAGAATTAGAAAACATAAAGAAGAACCAAACAGAGCTTAAGAATATAATAACTAAAAGTTAAAAATACACTAGAGGGAATTCCCTGGCAGTCCTGTGGTTAGGACTCTGTGCTTCCACTGCAGGGGGCACAGGTTTGATCCCTGGTTGGGGAACTAAGATCCATGATGTGGCAAAAACAAACAAACAAACAACAACAAAAAAACCCACCAGACGGAATCAACAGTAGAATCATGATACAGAGGAACAGATCAGCAAACTGGAAGACAGAGTACTGGAAATCACCCAAACTGAATAGAAAACAATAAAAAAGAATTTAAAAAATGAGGGTCATTTAAGAAACCTCTGGGACAACATCAAGCATACTAACATTTGAATTATAGGGGTCCCAGAAGGAGAAGAGAGAAAAAAGAGGCAAGGACTTATTTGAAGAATAATGGCTGAAAAATTCCCTAACCTGACACAGGAAACACACATCCAGGCCCAAGAATCACAAAGAGTCCCAAACAAGATGAACTTAAAGAGGACTACAACAAGATACATTATAATTAAAATATCAAAAAGATAAAGAGGGACTTCCCTGGTAGAGCAGTGGTTGGTTAAGAATTCACCTGCCAATGCAGGGGACGCAGGTTCAAGCCCTGGTCCGGGAAGATCCCACATGCCGTGGAGCAACTAAGCCCATGTGCCACAACTACTGAGTCTGTGATCTAGAGCCTGTGAGCCACAACTACTGAGCCTGTGTGCCACAACTACTGAAGCCTGTGAACCTGTGCTTCTCAATAAGAGAAGCCACTGCAATGAGAAGCCCGCACACCGCATCGAAGAGTAGCCCCCACTCACCTCAACTAGAAAAGCCCGCATGCAGCAACAAAGACCCAATGCAGCCAAAAATTAAAAATAAATAAATAAATTTATATTAAAAAAAAGATAAAGAGAAACTATTAAAAGCAGCAAGAGAAAAGCAACAAGTTACATAACTATAAGCTGACTTTTCAAAAGAAACTTTGCAGGCTAAAAGGGAGTGGTACAATATATTCAAAGTGATGAAAGGAAAAAATCTATAACCAAGAATACTCTACATGGCATGGCTATCATTCAGATTTGAAAGAGAGATAAAGAGTTTTACCGACAAGCAAAACTTAAAAGAGTTCAGCACCACTAAACTGGCTTTCCAAGGAAAGTTAAAGGGACTTCTCTAAGTGGAAAAGAAAAGATCACAACTAGAAATATGAAAATTACAAAAGGAAAAATCTCATTGGTAAAGGCCAACATACAGTAAAGGTAGTAGAGCAACCACTTAGAAAGGTAGTAGGAAGGTTAAAAGACAAAATTAATCAAATCATTATTGCTAAAATGACCATACTACCCAATGCAATCTACAAATTCAATGGAATCCCTATCAAAGTAACAAAGGCATTTTACACAGAACTAGAACAAATAATTTTAAAATTTGTAGGGAAACACAAAAGACCCCAAATACTCAGAACAATTTTGAGAAAGAAGAACAGAGCTGGAGGAATCATGCTCCTTGATTTCAGACTATGCTACAAAGCTACAGAAATAAAAACAGTATGGTACTGACACAAAAACAGACACATAGATCAATGGAACAGGATAGAGAGCCCACAAATAAACCCTCGCACTTATCGTCAATTAATCTGTGACAAAGGAGGCAAGGATATACAATGGAGAAAAGACAGTCTCTTCAATAAGTGGTGCTGGGAAAACTGGACTACATGTAAAACAATGAAATTAGAACATTCTCTAATACCATATACAAAAATAAACTCAAAATGGATTAAAGACCTAAGTGTAAGACTGGATACTATAAAACTCTTAGAGGAAAACATAGGCAGAACACTCTTTGACATAAATCACAGAAATATTTTTTTGAATCCATCTCCTAAAGTAAATAAAAGCAAAAATAAATAAATGGGACCTCATTAAACTTAAAAGTTTTTGCACAGCAAAGGAAACCATCAACAAAACAAAAAGACAACCTACTGAATGGGAGAAGATATTTGCAAATGATATGACTCATAAGGGGTTAATATCCAACATATATAAACAGCTCATACAACTCAACATCAAAAGAAAAACTCGATTAAAAAATAGCAAGGAATTAATTTCTAAAATATACAAACAGCTCATACAGTTCAATATCAAAAAAACAAAAAACCCAGTCAAAAAATGGGCAGAACTAAATAGACATTTCTCCAAAGAAGACATACAGATAGACTACAGACACATAAAAAGATGTTTAACATCGCTAATTATCAGAGAAATGTAAATCAAAACTACAATGAGGTATCATCTCACACCAGTCAGAATGGCCATGATAAAAAGTCCACAAATAGTAAATGCTAGGGAGGGTGTGGAGAAACAGGTACCCTCCTACACTGTTGGTGGGAATGTAAATTGATGCAGCTGCTATGGAAAACAGTATGGAGGTTCCTCAAAAAACTAAAAATAGAGTTGCCATATGATCCAGCAATCCCACTCCTGGGCATATATCCAGATAAAACTGTAATTCAAAAAGATACATGTACCCCTGTGTTCATAGCAGCATTATTCACAATAGCCAAGACATGGAAACAACCTAAATGTCCACTGACAGGTGAATGCATAAAGCAGTTGCTTCTTTACTTGAGCATTCTGTGCTCTGCCTTTGACTCTGGTTTGCCACCTTTGTGTTTTGAGTGTGCCCTGGGACAGGAGGGTTTAAGTGCTAATGTCCAACTTCCAGCCTGGTTACTGCAGCCCTGGTGTATTCTTATTTGACCATTTCACACACACTAATCATTCACACCCACTGGGAACTCTGACCCATGAATTATATAGTGGGATTGGGTTTCCAAGAAGTAGGAAAAATAAGAAAGCACACAGGTTAGTTCCTGAGCCTGGTGCAGCTGCAGCATTAACACCAGGGGTTACCATATCTGGCAGGCTATATTGCAAAGTAGCTTCAACAACCACTGATGAGTCACAAACCTACTTAGGCTTTGTCCCATGCATATTAGAGGGGCTACACTGGGTTCTAGCTCTGAATTCACCTTGGAGGCCTCTTCATTTCCAAGTTCTAACCACTACTTCTCACAAGACCCCTGAGAGAGGTATATGCCCAAGCAACAAGGGCAAAGGGAAAGCAAGCAGTACTTTAGTTTTAGGTTGGGACCATATGGCCTAGTTTGTCAGGACAGTGCTGGATGTGTGGGTATAATTATTGATAACACCTGTTTTACTCCCAAAGTGTACCAGTTTTGATTATAAATTATACGGCTACCCTAATTATATACAGCATACATACACAACATAAAACTTTCCCCTTCCCCCTATCCTCTAAGCTCTGGAGGGAATATGGAACCATAAGAAATTAGACAGACAAGAAGAGGCATATAGAGTCAAAGAAAGGAACCAAAGTCATTCCTAGCATTAAAGTAAAATTGGCAGCCAGAATTTTGTTACACCTCTTAGAGTGAAAACAATGCACCCATAAAGGGAGTTCTCAGGGCGGAATTTTAAGGCCCCTGAACCTAGAGAATGACATCCCAAAAAAGAAGTATCCCAAAAGAAGTATGGTGAAGCAGGAAGGAGATGCAGGAAAGTCATTCAGATTGGACCAGAACAGAGACAATCCCTTAGCCAAAATGGCTGAAAGAAGAACTAAAAGATGATACCAGAACTCACGATACAGCAGAGGGCCTTATCTTGGGCTCCGTGGATGGACCTTGGGGTCTATGGAAATTCTGTGAATTATAACTAAAACTTCTTGTGTATAAAAATTTTTCTGGAAGATATATCCATAAATTTCCTCAAGATCTCAAAAAGTTCCCTCAAAGTTAAGAACAATTGTTTTATGATGTTTTCAGTTCTGATATATATTAAAAGATATATCAATATTAAAAGACAGTTTTTTCATTCAGGTGTGTGAGTTTAGTCATTCTCAACACATCTACTACTAGTCTTACAAAATCCTGAGTTAAATAAGTCTTCACTGGGCTAGGTGGGTCCTATCTAAGTTTTACAATAACAATTCCAATACCCAGCATGGAGAAAACCAGATAAACAGCATTGTTAACAAAATACTCTGTTAACACAGCTTATTTCTGTCTAGGTGAGTTGCACATTACAGAAGCCCTTGGTAATTCTGTAATTCTTAGGATAACACAGAGACAGTTTTTCAGCTTCACCACCAGGTTAAGTATTAATAAAATATCATTTGAGATAAAAATAAGAGAGATACCTTATATGTAAGAAACTAGACTGGTTCTGCAATGCCGTTTGAGGACACTTTGTTTCCTTTTGACGTTTGGTTTAGTTTATTCCTTCTGAGTATGTGAGCTAGGGTGTGATTGATTTACATGGCTCTTACTTGTAATAAAATACTGAGTTGTAGTCAACTCTACCTCTGCGACAGTAAACCCCATACTTGTTCCTACCATTAAGTATCTGGATGCCCTTGTGGAACTCATTGAACTTCTCTGGGCCTGAGGTTCCTTATCTCCAGACATGAACGAGAGCACTGGATTTCATTAGATGTTATCAAAGTTTCCTTCCAACTGTCTGGTTTTATGGCACTGTATTTCTAGGAAGGGATCTGTGTTTGTCATTCTTAAGTTTGTGCAACAAACTCCTGAGGAGGAGAAGCACGTTCTGCTCATTCAGCATAATATCTAAGACAAAAAGTAAATAAGAGATAAAACATCAATTGAGCACTTTAGATAGCTTGTGAGGGAGCCTCTCAGGGAAGCTTTCTTTCTCCCAATTCTTCTTCTTCCTTCTGGGGAAGACTGATCAGCTACATTCCAGGAGTCTGTTTGGACCACCTGCCATAGTGGATGGGACCCTCATGCAGCAAAAGTGACATACACACACGTGCAGCATGAATTCTCTCTTCCTTCTCATACCCACAAGGCTTGTTCTAGCTGGCTCTTTTGTATCATCTTTCCCATCACATAAAACAAATGCAAAACTAAGCCAAGTTCCACTTCTCAGTGGGAAGGGTCCTGGCCTTCTTGCCTTCTTCCCTCTCTTGGGCACAGAAGTTCTTACAGTAGTCCTGTCCTTCTGGCCTCCTTTACAGAACATAAGAAGTTCCTGGTATTCAGAGGTAGGATACATGCCTCTATGAAACTACCAGAACATGGCACGTGGTGGAGAGAGGAGTGTATGAGGCTGCAGGCCCAAGTAGGCTCATATAATATTTGGTAACCCTACCATAGTTATACACACCATATTATATATAACATTCCCCTGAGGTGAAAGAATTTCTTCCTGATTACAGCCTAACTGAAAATGGGTCCCTCTATTGGGCAAAATTATGAGGCTTTTAGATTATCCCCAGCTCTAGCACAGCAATAGTCATTTATAAGCATTCCTATTTAATAACATATGAGCTGTTTTCATTTTGACAATTGTGATGGCTCTGAAGAATGACTACCCCCTCTTTACTTCATGGCTCTTGTAGTATCTTAGATGATACTGCTGGAAATTCAAAATCCAATATATTTTACTCCAGAAATACAAAATCTCCTGCATTTTACTCCAGAGAAAGTAACTTTTAGTATGTGTCATGCCGTGCAACATCCAGATCCAAATAAAATCATTGTTCTTCCTTCACAGCTATGACCTTTGTCTTCTTGAGTTAGTATGTAGTTGAATTCTTCTTTATAATGACTTAGGCTGGACTGAAGCAGTCTTCTGTTCTTATGCAACACAGTGATTACTTAAATACTTGGATATGTTTCTTGCTATCTGAATTCTTATTGCTAAGAACCCAGAGCATTAAATCTGCTTTTCTCTTGCTTCTATAAAAGCTCTTAGAGGCCCATACCAATCAAGGCTCAAACTATATTAAAAACCGCTACAGCTTTATGCATGTTGGCTTGGGAATCTCTCCATCTACTCTGAAGGTCTTTTTTTTTTTTTAATGATTTTTTTTTGATGTGGACCATTTTTAAAGTCTTTATTGAATTTGTTACAATATTGCTTCTGTTTTGGATTTTTGGCCATGAGCCACGAGGCGTGTGGGATCTCAGCTCCCCAACCAGGGATGGAAGCTGCACCCCCTGCATTGCAAGGCGAAGTCTTAACCACTGGACCGCCAGGGAAGTCCCTACCCTGAAGGTCTTTGCCCAACATCAGCTTCCTTTGGCCTTCACCTCATTCAATTTCAGCCCTTACTAGCTTTCGTTATCTAGCTCCATTTTGACATGTGACCAGTTTCCAGCCATTTAACTTATCTCTTTTAAAACCTGGATTGGATCATTGTCTTCAGGTAAAAGCTAAACGGAGAGGAAGCCCATTGATGTGCTCCATATAGGTCAGTTTTCTGGAGGAAAAAACAGGGTAGAGAAGGGTAGAGAGGAGGGAGAAATGGAAGAAAGCCAACACAATGGCAAACTGAATGTCAGGCAGTTTGCTCTTCTCTGAGTTTGTCCTTCACTCTGACCCTGAAGCATTGTTCTTTCACCAAGCAAATAGATCTTCAGCAAGCTCATCCTGTGAGTCCTCCAGCCACATTCAGAAAGGCTGAAGTCTTAGGGTGAACACAGCTCAGGATGACAAGATGGGACCTCACCTCACAAAACAGTGGTACCCAAAGGTATCTTTCTCTGAGAAAGAATTCTTACGTCTTCTTGTAAATGAATTCTCTCTTCCTTTTACTCTTTCAATGTGAATAAAATAATCAATACATATCCATGTGCCAACAAACTGCCATGGTAGTTCCCAGACTTCAGTCTTACGGCTTTTTTTGGATGGTACGTATTTTTAATGTGGTCCTTCTTTAGTCTATTTTAGGACTATTTATAGCCATTGTGTTAAGTGTTAAGGGTTGTTATGGACTGAATATTTGCATGCTCCCCAAATTCCTATATTGAAGCCCTACCCCAAGTGTAACTGTATTTGGAGATAGGGCCTATATAGAGATAATTAAGGTTAAATGATGTCATAAGAGTGGGGCCCTGATCTGATAGGATTAGTGTCCTTATATGAAGAAACACCAGAGAGCTCACTTCTTCTCTCTCTGTACACAGAAGAAAGGCTATGTGAGGATATAGTGAGAATATCATCATAGTGAGAAGACAAGCTAGGAAGAGAGCGCCTACCAGAAAATGAATCAGCTGGAACCTTGACCTTGGAAGCCCAGGTTCATTGCAGCATTATTCAAATTATCCAAGACATGGAAAAAAACGTAGGTGTTTGTCAAAGGATGAATGGGTAAAGAAAATGTGAAATATAAATACATACATACATGCACAAACACACACATACACACATATACATATACAATGGAATACTTTCTTTCATAAAAAAGAAGTCCTACCATTTACAACAACATGTATGAACCTAGAGGACATTATGCTAAACGAAATAAGCCAGGCAGAAAAATACAAATACTGTATGATCTCAATTATCTGTGGACTCTAAAAAAATTGAACTCATACAACCAGAGAGTCAAACAGTGGTTGCTAAAAGCTGGAGGGTGGAAGAAATGGGGAGATGTCAGTCACATGGTATAACTTTCAGTTATAAGATGAATAAGTTCTGGGGATCCAATGTACATGACAGTGACTGTAGTTAATGATACTGTATTGTATAATTGAAATCTGCTAAGAGAGTAGATCTTAAGTGTTCTCATCACACACACACACAGTAACTATGAGAAAAAAAGAGCAGAATATACATTCTTCTCAAGAGCACATGGAACATTCTCAAGGAAAGATCACATGTTAGGCCATAAAACAAGCCTCAATAAATTTAAAAGGACTGAAATCATACAACATATGTTCTCCAACAACAATGGAATAAAATTAGAAATCAATAACAAGGAAATTTGGAAAATTCTCAGATATGAGGAAATTGAACAATGCACTCATAAATAATCAGTTGGTCAAAGAATAAATCACAAGAGAAATTAGGAAATACATTGAAATGAATGAAAATGGAAACACACACACAAAAAACTTATGGAACAGCTAAATATATGCTTAGAGTGAAATTTATAGCTATAAGCACCAGTATTAAAAAAGAAGATCTCAAATCGGTCGCCTAAAGTTTTGCCTTAATAAACTAGAAAAAGAAGCATAAACTAAATCCAAAGGAAGCAGAAAGAAGAAAATAATAAAGACTAGAGTGCAATAAATGAAGGAAAATAAAAAAATAGAGAAAATCAACAAAATTAGAAGTTAGTTCTTTGAAAAGATCAACAAAATTTACAATCCTTTAGCTAGACTGATAAAGAAAAAGAGAGAAAACTAAAAGTATTAATAATACAAATGAAAAGGAACTATTTACTACGTTACAAAAGTTAAAAGGAGGAGGGAGGGAATCCAGATGGCAGAACAGGAGGATGTAGAATTCGTCGCTACTCACGGGTACATTGCAAATTCATCTACAGATGGAACAATTCTCACAGATCACCTGCTGAACATTAGCGGAAAACTTTGGACACCTAAAAAAAAGAAAGAAAAGAAAAAAAAGAAAAGAGGAATCAAAAAAGGGACCAGCAACCATGGTGGGAAGCTGAAGGTGAGCGGAGGTCCCCACACTCAGAAAAACTCCCTCACGGTGGGAGAATCAGCTGTGATAGAAAAGCACGTTTTGGGGATCAAAGGAGAATGCAGCAGACGGTCTGTGGAAGGCAGGACAAAGTAAGAACTGCATGCAGGGTCTACACCACTGCTCTGCACATTCCTGAATCACGAGTCGCCTGTTGCAAAAGGGGGCTGGGTGCTGGAAAGTGGGGTTTGCAGTGCGGACCCAGGGAAGGGACAGCTGTTGGCTGTGAAAAGACAGCCTGAAGGGACAGGAGTAAGAAACTCCACAACTGGGTAAGTCTGCAGAAAAAGCCTGAGATACTATAAAAGCAAGGGGTCATTGTCAAGTGATGTGCAAGGGGCAGAGCCGCCATTATAAGACCTTTTCCCAACCCCCAACTGCCAGCTTCTTCACCCTCTGCGGGCGCGGGGAGGAGCTCCCATCTGAGCGGGCCCACTCCCCCCACCGGGCCAGGGTCTCCTCTGCCTGCGTGGGTTCTGGGGGCCTGAGCACTGCCCATCCCAAAGCCTCCTTGGGAATCAGGCCTGGGCGCCCCTGCCTGGGACGAGAGTCTGCAGATGCTGGAGGGGGCTGAGTGCTAAAGCGTGGGGCTGGGAGAACGAATCCAGGGAGAGGAATGCTGTGGGCTGCGCAGATACAGCAGAGGGGATGGGAGTGAGGGGAGGCGTGGCCAGGAATGCCCCTAGAGGAAGAGTAGGCTGCCTGGAAAGCGAGGCACCATTGTTGAGAGGCACGAGGTGGGGGGGCTGCCCCTGCTCCCATTTGCCAGCACCACAGTCTATTCCAACTGTTTGCTGGACCCGTTGCTGCAGGCAACTTGCAGACACCTCAGTTGTGGCCCCAGTACCCAGGCCCCAACATGAGTGAGAAAGGGTGCCCCAAGCAGCTGCTGCTTTTGCTCTCTCCTGCCTGGGCAAGGAACAGACCCCTGAGGGCGGTGCACACAGAGAGGTGGGGTCAAAACCAAAACTGAGCTTCAGGGGCGGTGCGACTAAGGAAGAGAAATGGAAATCTTTCCGTGCACCCGCACAAGCTGTGGATTAAACCCCTGATGTTGGCTGCGAAAATCCTGCATCTGTGGAATACCTGAACAGACAATGAGTGTTTTAACATTTGAGACCAGTCTAGCCTTCGAAGCACTGGACTCTGGGGACAAGTACACTCAGGAATCGGGCCAGGTCAGAGTCTGTGCTGGCTCCACAGTTCCCACAGCAGGTCCAGAGACCTACCTAGAGGTATTGGAGGGCCTCCTGAGGAGGCGGGGATTGGCTCTGGGTCACTGTGGGAGCAAGGACACTGACAGAGGAGGCCCCAGGAGAATATTCTTAGTACTAATATTATTTTTTTGTTTTGTTTTGCTCAGCTGTTGGTGTAGTTGCTTTTATTATATTTTATCTTTAATTTTGATTTTTATTCTTATATTCTTAATCTTTTTTCAAAACATATCATTTTAAATTTTTCTATTTTTACTTTACTTTTGTTGCTTTGTGGTTTTTTCCTTGCTTTTGTTCTTTGTTATCTGTTTTTTATTTCTTTTTTTTCATTTTTTTTCAGTTATTTCTGAGATATACATTTTAAAGTAATAACTAGAATTATGACTTATAACATTATACCAGAACATATAAGATTTTTAGAAATTTCATGTAATGCCTGAAACATTTATATTAACATATTTCCATACAAATAACCCAAAGAAAGTTTAGTATTGGTTGTTTTTTTGTTTGTTTGTTTGTTTATACTGCAGGTTCTTATTAGTCATCAATTTTATACACATCAGTGTATACATGTCAATCCCAATTGCCCAATTCAGCACACCACCATCCCCACCCCACCGCGGTTTTCCCCCCTTGGTGTCCATACATTTGTTCTCTTCATCTGTGTCTCAACTTCTGCCCTGCAAACTGGTTCATCTGTACCATTTTTCTACATTCCACATACATGCGATTATATATGATATTAGTTTTCCTCTTTCTGACTTACTTCACTCTGTATGACAGTCTCTAGATCCACCCACGTCTCTACAAATGACCCAATTTCGTTCCATTTTATGGCTGAGTAATATTCCATTGTATATATGTACCACATATTCTTTATCCATTCGCCTGTTGATGGGCATTTAGCTTGCTTCCATGACTTGACTATTGCAATAGTGCTGCAATGAACATTGGGGTGCATGTGTCTTTTTGAATTATGGTTTTCTCTCGGTATACGCCCGGTAGTGGGATTGCTGGGTCATATGGTAAGTGTATTTTTAGTTTTTTAAGGAACCTCCATACTGTTCTCCATAGTGGCTGTATCAATTTGCATTCCCACCAATAGTGCAAGAGGGTCCCCTTTTCTCCACACCCTCCCCAGCATTTGTTGTTTGTAGATTTTCTGATGATGCCCATTCTAACTGGTGTGAGGTGATACCTCATTGTAGTTTTGATTTGCATTTCTCTAATAATTAGTGACGTTGAGTAGCTGTTCATTTGCTTCTTGGCCAGCTGTATGTCTTCTTTGGAGAAATGTCTATTGATGTCTTCTGCCCATATTTTGATTGAATTGTTTGTTTTTTTAATATTGAGATGTAGGAGCTGTTTATATACTTTGGAGATTAATCCTTTGTTGATTCGTTTGCAAATATTTTCTCCCATTCTGAGGGTTGTGTTTTTGTCTTGTTTCCAGTTTCCTTTCCTTTGCAAAACCTTTAAGTTTCATTAGGTCCCATTTGTTTATTTTTGTTTTTATTTCCATTACCCTAGGAAGTGGATCAAAAAAGATCTTCCTGTGATTTATGTCAAAAAGTGTTCTTCCTATGTTTTCCTCTAAGACTTCTAGAGTGTCCAGTCCTACATTAAGGTCTCTAATCCATTTCAAGTTTATTTTTGTGTATGGTGTTAGGGAGAGTTCTAATTTCATTCTTTTACATGTAGCTGTCCAGTTTTCCCAGCACCACTTATTGAAGAGACTGACTTTTTTCCATTGTATATCCTGTCTGCTTTGTCATAGATTAGTTGACCGTAGGTGTGTGGGTTTATCTCTGGGCTTTCTATCTTGTTCCATCGATCTATATTTCTGTTTTTGTGCCAGTACCATAATGTCTTGATGACTGTAGCTTTGTAGTATAGTCTGAAGTCAGGAAGTCTGATTCCTCCAGCTCGGTTTTTTTCCCTCAGGATTGCTTTGGCTATTCGGGGTCTTTTGTGTCTCCATACAAATTTTAAGATTTTTTTGTTCTAGTTCTGTAAAAAATGTCATTGGTAATTTGATAGAGATTGCATTGAATCTGTAGATAGCTTTAGATAGTATAGTCATTTTCACAATATTGATTCTTCCAATCCAAAAACATGGGATATCTCTCCATCTGTTTGTATCATCTTTAATTTTTTTCAGCAATGTCTTATAGTTTTCTGCATACAGGTATTTTGTCTCCGTAGGTAGGTATATTCCTAGGTATTTTATTCTTTTTATTGCAGTGGTAAATGGGAGTGTTTCCTTAATTTCTCTTTCAGATTTTTCACCATTAATGTATAGGAATGCAAGAGATTTCTGTGCATTAATTTTGTATCCTGCAACTTTACCAAATTCATTGATTAGCTCTAGTAGTTTTCTGGTGGCATCTTTAGGATTCTCTATGTATAGTATCATGTCACCTGCAAACAGTGACAGTTTTACTTCTTCTTTTCCAATTTGTATTCCTTTTATTTCTTTTTCTTCTCTGATTGCTGTGGCTAGGACTTCCAAAACTATGTTGAATAATAGTGGCGAGAGTGGACATCCTTGTCTTGTTCCTGATCTTAGAGGAAATGCTTTCAGTTTTTCACCGTTGAGAATGATGTTTGCTGTGGGTTTGTCGTATATGGCCTTTATTATGTTGAGGTAGCTTTCCTGTATGCCCAATTTCTGGAGAGTTTTGTCATAAATGGGTGTTCAATTTTGTCAGAAGCTTTTTCTGCATCTATTGAGATGATCATATGGTTTTTATTCATCTATTTGTTAATATGGTTTATCACATTGATTGATTTGTATATATTGAAGAATCGTTGCATTCGTGGGTTAAATCCCACTTGATCATGGTGTGTGACCCTTTTAATGTGTTGTTGGATTCTGTTTGCTAGTATTTTGTTCAGGATTTTTGTATCTATATTCATCAGTGATATTGGTCTGTTATTTTCTTTTTTTGTAGTATTCTTGTCTGGTTTTGGTATCAGGGTGATGGGGGCCTCGTAGAATGAGTTTGGGAGTGTTCCTTCCTCTGCAATTTTTTGGAAGAGTTTGAGAAGGATGGGTGTTAGCTCTTCTCTAAATGTTTGATAGAATTCACTTGTGAAGCCATCTGGTCCTGGACTTTTGTTTGTTGGAAGATTTTTTAATTACAGTTTCAATTTCATTACTTGTGATTGGTCTCTTCATATGTTCTATTTCTTCCTGGGTCAGTCTTGGAAGGTTATACCTCCCTAAGAATTTGTCCATTTCTTCCAGGTTGTCCATTTTATTGGCATAGAGTTGCCTGTAGTAGTCTCTTAGGATGCTTTGTATTTCTGCCGTGTCTGTTGTAACTTCTCCTTTTTCATTTCTAAATTTATCGATTTGAGTCTTCTCCCTCTTTTTCTTGATGAGTCTGGCCAATGGTTTATCAAATTTGTTTATCTTCTCAAAGAAGCAGCTTTTAGTTTTATTGATCTTTGCTATTGTTTTCTTTGTTTCTATTTCATTTATTTCTACTCCGATCTTTATGATTTCTTTCCTTCTACTAAATTTGGGTTTTGTTTGTTCTTCTTTCTCTAGTTCCTTTAGGTGTAAGGTTTGATTGTTTATTTGAGATTTTTCTTATTTCTTGAGGTAGGCTTGTATTCCTATAAAATTCACTCTTACAACTGCTTTTCCTACATCCCATAAGTTTTGGATCTTCGTGTTTTCATTGTCAGTTCTCTCTGGGTATTTTTTGATTTCCTCTTTGGTTTCTTCAGTGATCTCTTGGTTACTTAGTAATGTATTGTTTAGCCTCCATGTGGTTGTGTTTTTTATGTTTTTTTCCCTGTAATTGATTTCTAATCTCATAGTGTTGTGGTCAGAAAAGATGCTTATATGATTTCAATTTTCTTAAATTTACTGAGGCTAGATTTCTTACCCAAGATGTGATCTATCCTGGAGAATGTTCCATGCGCACTTGAGAAGAAAGTGTAATCTGCTGTTTTTGGTAGGAATGTCCTATAAATGTCAATTAAACCTATGTGGTCTATTGTGTCATTTAAAGCTTGTGTTTCCTTTTTAATTTTCTGTTTGGATGATCTGTCCATTGGTGTAAGTGAGGTGTTAAAGTCCCCCACTATTATTGTGTTACTGTCAATTTCCTCTTTTTTAGCTGTTAGCAGTTGCCTTATGTATTGAGGTGCTCCTATGTTGGGTGTCATATATATTTATAATTTTTCTTTCTTCTCCTTGGATTGATCCCTTGATCATTTTGTAGTGTCCTTCCTTGTCTCTTGTAACATTCTTTATTTTAAAGTCTAGTTTGTCTGATATGAGTATTGTTACTACAGATATCTTTTGATTTCCATTTGCATGGAATATCTTTTTCCATCCCCTCACTTTCAGCTTGTATGTGTCCCTAGGTCTGAAGTGGGTCTTTTGTAGACAGCATATATATGGATCTTGTTTTTGTATCCATTCAGCGAGCCTGTGTCTTTTGTTTGGAGCATTTAATCCTTTCACGTTTAAGGTAATTATTGATATGTATGTTCCTATTATCATTTTCTTAGTTGTTTTGCGTTTGTTTTTGTAGGTTCCTTTCTTCTCTTGTGTTTCCCACTTAGAGAAGTTCCTTTAGCACTTGTTGTAGAGCTGGTTTGGTGGTGCTGAATTCTCTTAGCTTTTGCTTGTCTGTAAAGCTTTTGATTTCTCCATTGAATCTGAATGAGATCCTTTCTGGGTAGAGTAATCTTGGTTGTAGGTTCTTCCCTTTCATCACTTTAAATATGTCATGCCACTCCCTTCTGGCTTGTAGAGTTTCTGCTGAGAAATCAGCTGTTAATCTTATGGGAGTTCCCTTGTTTGTTATTTGTCGTTTTTCCCTTGCTGATTCCAATAATTTTTCATTCTCTTTAATTTTTGCCAATTTGATTACTATGTGTCTCGGCGTGTTTCTCCTTGGGTTTATCCTGTATGGGACTCTCTGCACTTCTTGGACTTGGGCGGCTATTTCATTTCCCATGTTAGGGAAGTTTTCGACTATAATCTCTTCAAATATTTTCTCAGGTCCTTTCTCTCTCTCTTCTCCTCCTGGGACCCCTACAATGCAAAGGTTGGTGCATTTAATGTTGTCCCAGAGGTCTCTGAGGCAGTCTTCATTTCTTTTCATTCTTTTTTCTTTATTCTGTTCTGCAGCAGTGAATTCCACCATTCTGTCTTCCAGGTTAGTTATCCGTTTTTCTGCCTCAGTTATTCTGCTATTGATTCCTTCTAGTGTATTTTTCACTTCAGTTATTGTATTGTTCATCTCTGTTTGTTTGTTCTTTACTTCTTCTAGGTCTTTGTTAAACATTTCTTGCATCTTCTCGATCTTTGCCTCCATTCTTTTTCCGAGGTCCTGGATCATCTTCACTGTCATTATTCTGAATTCTTTTTCTGGAAGGTTGCCTATCTCCACTTCATTTTGTTGTTTTTCTGGGGTTTTATCTTGTTCCTTCATCTGGTATATAGCCCTCTGCCTGTTCATCTTGTCTATCTTTCTGTGAATGTGGTTTTTGTTCCACAGGCTGCAGGATTGTAGTTCTTCTTGCTTCTGCTGTCTGCCCTCTGGTGGTTGAGGCTATCTTAGAGGTCTGTGCAAGTTTCCTGATAGGAGGGACTGGTGGTTGGTAGACCTGGCTGTTCTTCTGGTGGGCAGAGCTCTGTAAAAGTTTAATCCACTTTTCTGCTGATGGGTGGGGCTGGGTTCCCTCCCTGTTGGTTGTTTGGCCTGAGGTGACCCAGCACTGGAGCCTACCCGGGCTCTTTGGTGGGGCTATTGGTGGACTCTGGGAGGGCTCACACCAAGGAGTATATCCCCGAACTTCTGCTGCCAGTGTCCCTGTCCTCATCGTGAGACACAGCCAGCCCCCGCCTCTGCAGGAGACCCTCCAACACTAGCAGGTAGGTCTGGTTCAGTCTCCTATGGGGTCACTGCTCCCTCCCCTGGGCCCCAATGTGCACACTACTTAGTGTGTGCCCTCCAAGAGTGGAGTCACTGTTTCCCCGAGTCCCCTCCAAGTCCTCCACTCAAATCCCGCTAGCCTTTAAAGTCTGATTCTCTGGGGATTCCTCCTCCTGTTCCTGGACCCTCAGGTTGGTAAGCCTGATGTGGGGCTCAGAACCTTCACTCTGGTGGGTGGACTTCTGTCACCCACCCAGCAGTTATGGTATTTGATTTTATTGTGATTGCACCCCTCCTACCATCTCACTGTGGCTTCTCCTTTGTCTCTGGATGTGGGGTATCTTTTTTGGTGAATTCCAGTGTCTTCCTGTCCGTGATTGTTCAGCAGTTAGTTGTGATTCCGGTGCTCTCGCAAGAGGGAGTCTTTTTCATGTTTTTTTGTGTATATTTTGTTTTCTTCGTTTTTTTTGTTGTCTGTTTGCTTCCTGTTTTTATTTTTCAGTCTTTGTTTTTGTTAGTTTAGTTCTCCTTGACTGTTCTAATTTTAGAATTCTTTCGTTTTTCTGTTCCCTCGTTTTTTTAAAATTCTTTTTTCTCTTTTTTCTGAGAGTGTGTGTGTGTGCGTCTGTGTGTGTGTGTGTGTGTTGTGCTGTTGTTGCTGTTGTTTGTTTGATGTTGTTTTGCTATTTGTCTTGGGTTTTGTTCATCTGTTTGCTTTCTTTAATTTTTACTTTTTTTCTTTCCATTTTTTTTCCTCTCTTTTCTCTCATGTTGCACTGTGCAGCTTGTGGACTCTTGGTTCCCCGGCCAAGGGTCGGGCCTGGGCCTCTGGGGTGGGAGCACAGAGTCCAGGACACTAGACTGCCAGAGAATTCCTTGATCCACGGAATAGTAATCAGCGTGTGTGCTCCCAGATGTATCCACATCAACACCAAGACCAAGTCCCACACAACAGCCTGCAGGCTCCAGTACTAGACACCTCACTTCAAATGACCAGCAAGACAGGAGCACAGCCACACCCATCAGTAGACAGGCTGCCTAAAGTCGTACTAAGCTCACAAACACCCAAAAACACACCACCTGAAGAGGCCCTGGTCTTCAGAGGGAAAAGACTCAACTCCACCCACCAGACTGCAGGCACCAGGCCCTCCCACCAAGATTCCTACACAAGCCCCTGGACCAACCTCACTCACCAGGGGGCAGACAAGAGAAGCAAGAGGAACTACAACCGTGCAGCCTGCGGAAAGAAGACCATAAACATAGTAGGTTAGACAAAATGAGATGACAGAGAAATATGTTACATAGGAAGGAGCAAGGTAAAATCCCAAAAGACCAAATAAATGAAGAGGAAATAGGCAATCTACATGAAAAAGAATTCAGAGTAATCATAGTAAAGATGATCCAAGATCACAAAAATAGAATGGAGACATGGGTCGAGAAGATTTACAAGGACCTCGAAGAACTAAAGAACCAAAAATCAGTGATGAACAATAACTGAAATGAAAAATACACTAGAAGGAATCAACAGCAGAATAACTAAGGCGGAAGAACGAATAAGTGAGCTGGAAGATAGAATGGTGGAAATAACTGCCAAAGAACAGAAGAAAGAAAAAAGAATGAAAAGAATTGAGGACAGTCTCAGAGACCTCTGGGACAATATTAAATGCACCACCATTCAAATTATAGTGGTCCCAGAAGAAGAAGAGAAAGGGAAAGGGCCTAAGAAAATATTTGAAGAGATTATAGTGGAAAACTTCCCTAACATGGGAAATGAAATAGGCACCCAAGTCCAGGAATTGCACAGAGCCCCAGGCAGGATAAACCCAAGGAGAAATATGCCAAGACACACATGAATCAAACTAACAAAAATTAAATAAAAGCAAAAATATTAAAAGCAGCAAGGGAAAAGCACCAAATAACCTACAATGGAATTCCCATTAGGTTATCAGCTGATTTTTCAGCAGAAACTCTGCATGCCAGAAGGGAGTGGCAGGACATATTTAAAGTGATGAAACGCAAAAACCTACAACCAAGACTACTCTACCCAGCGAGGATTTCATTCAGATTTGATGGAGAAATCAAAAGCTTTACAGACGAGCAAAAGCTAAGAGAATTCAGCACCACCAAACCAGCTTTACAACAAATGCTAAAGGAACTTCTCTAGGCGGGAAACACAAGAAAAGAAAGAAGACCTACAAGAACAAACCCAAAACAATTAAGAAAATGGTAATAGGGACATACATATCGATAATTACCTTAAATGTGAATAGATTAAATGCTCCAACCAAAAGATAAAGACTGGCTGAATGGATACAAAAACAAGACCAGTATATATGCTGTCTACAACAGACCCACTTCAGACCTAGGGACACATACAGTCTGACAGTGAGGGGATGGAAAAAGATATTCCATGCAAGTGGGAATTAAAAGTAAGCTGGAGTAGCAATACTCATAACAGACAAAATAGACTTTAAATATTATTACAAGAAAAAAGGAAGGACACTGCATAATGATCAAGGGATCAATCCAAGAAGAAGATATAACAATTGTAAATATCTGTGCAGCCAAAATAGGAGCACCTCAATACATAAGGGAAATGCTAACAGCTATAAAAGGGGAAATCGACAGTAACACAATAATACTGGGAGATTTTAACACCCACTTACACCAATGGACACAACATCTAGATAAAATAAATAAGGAAACACAAACTTTAAATGACACAATAGACCATATAGACTTAATTGATATTTATAAAATAGTCTACCTGAAAGTGGCAAAATACGATTTCTTTTCAAGTGCACATGGAACATTTTCCAGGATAGATCACATCTTGTGTCACAAATTAAGCCTTGGTAAATTTAAGAAAACTGAAATCGTATCAAGTATCTTTTCCAACCACAGCGCCGTGAGACTAGATATCAAATACTGGAAAAAATCTGTAAAAAATAGCAATACATAGAGGTTAAACAATACACTACTAAATAACCAAGAGGTCACTGAAGAAATCAAAGAGGAAATAAAAAAATACCTAGAAACAAATGACAATGAAAACACAACAACCCAAAAACTATGGGATGCAGCAAAAGCAGTTCTAAGAGGGAAGTTTATAGCAACACAGTCCTACCACAAGAAGCAAGAAACATCTCAAATAAACAACCTAACATTACACCTAAAGCAATTAGAAAAAGAAGAACAAAAAAACCCCAAAGATAGCAGAAGGAAAGAAATCATAAAGATCACATCAGAAATAAATGAAAAAGAAATGAAGGAAACAATTGCAAAGATCAATAAAACTAAAAGCTGGTTCTTTGAGAAGATAAAAAAAATTGATAACCCATTAGCCAGACTCATCAAGAAAAAAAGGGAGAAGACTCAAATCAACAAAATTATAAATGAAAAAGGAGAAGTAACAACTGACACCGCAGAAATACAAAGGATCATGAGAGATTACTACAAGCAACTCTACGCCAATAAAATGGACAACCTGGAAGAAATGGACAAATTCTTAGAAAAGTGCACCCTTCTGAGACTGACCCAGGAAGAAATAGAAAATATAAACAGACCAATCACAAGCACTGAAATTGAGAATGTGATCAAAAATCTTCCAACAAACAAAAGCCCAGGACCAACTGGCTTCACAGGGGAATTCTGTAAAACATTTAGAGAAGAGCTAACACCTATCCTTCTCAAACTCTTCCAAAATATAGCAGAGGGCGGTACACTTCCCAACTCATTCTACGAGGCCACCATCACCCTGATACCAGAACCAGACAAAGATGTCACAAAGAAAGAAAACTACAGGCCAATAGCACTGATGAACATAGATGCGAAAATCCTGAACAAAATACTAGCAAACAGAATCCAACAGCATATTAAAAGGATCATACACCATGATCAAGGGGGGTTTATGCAGGAATGCAAGGATTCTTCAATATATGCAAATCAATCAATATGATACACCATATTAACAAATTGAAGGAGAAAAACCATATGATCATCTCAATAGATGCAGAAAAAGCTTTCAACAAAATTCAACACCCATTTATGATAAAAACTCTCCAGAAAGTAGGCATAGAGGGAACGTACCTCAACATAGTAAAGGCCATATATGATAAACCCACCACCAACATTGTTCTCAATGGTGAAAAACTGAAACCATTTCCTCTAAGATCAGTAACACGACAAGGTTGTCCACTCTCACCACCATTATTCAACATAGGTTTGGAAGTTTTAACCACAGCAATCAGAGAAGAAAAAGAAATAAAAGGATTCCAAATCGGAAAAGAAGAAGTAAAGCTGTCACTGCTTGCAGATGACATGATACTATACATAGAGAATCCTAAGGATGCTACCAGAAAACTACTAGAGCTAATCAATGAATCTGGTAAAGTACCAGAATACAAAATTAATGCACAGAAATGTCTTGCATCCCTACACACTAATGATGAAAAATCTGAAAGAGAAATTAAGGAAACACTCCCGTTTACCATTGGAACAAAAAGAATAAAATACCTAGGAATAAACCTACCTAAGGAGGAAAAGAAGAAAAACTCTCACTGTTTGCAGATGACATGCTCCTATACATGGGAAATCCTAAAGATGCCCCCAGAAAACTACTAGAGCTAATCAATGAATTTAGTAAAGTTGAAGGATAGAAAATTAATACACAGAAATCTCTTGCATTCCTAAGCACTAATAACTAAAGATCAGAAAGAGAAATTAAGGAAACAATCCCATTTACCATTGCAACCAAAAGAATAAAATACATAGGAATAAACATACCTGAGGAGGCAAAAGACCTGGACACAGAAAACTATAAGATACTGATGAAAGAAATCAAAGATGACACAAACACATGGAGAAAATACCATGTTCTTGGATTGGAAGAATCAATATTGTGAAAATGACTATACTACCCAAGCAATCTACAAATTCAATGCAATCTCTATCAAATTACCAATGGCATTCTTCCCGTAATTAGAACAAATAATTTTACAGTTTGTATGGAGACACAAAAGACCCCAAATAGCCAAAGCAATCTGGAGAAAGAAAAACAGAACTGGAGGAATCAGTCTCCCTGACTTCAGACTATACTGCAAAGTTACAGTAATCAAGAGAGTATGGTATTGGCATAAAAACAGAAATATAGATCAGTGGAACAGGATAGAAAGCCCAGAGATAAATCCACCCACCTATGGTCACCTAATCTATGATAAAGGAGACAAAAATATACAATAGAGAAAAGATAGCCTCTTCAATAAATGGTGCTGGGAAAACTGGATACCTACATGTAGAAGAATGAAATTACAACACTCCCTACCACCATACACAAAAATACACTCAAAATGGATTAAAGACCTAAATGTAAGGACAGACACTATAAAACTATTAGAGGAAAACATAGGGAGAACACCCTTTGACATAAATTGCAGCAAGATCTTTTTTGACCCACCTCCCACAGTAATGGAAATAAAAACAAAAATAAACAAATGGGACCTAATGAAACTTAAAAGCTTTTGCACAGCAAAGGAAACCATAAACTAGATGAAGAAACAACCCTCAGAATGGGAGAAAATATTTGCAAACAAAGCAACTGACAAAGGATTAATCACCAAAATATATAAGCAGCTCATGCAGCTCAATATCAAAAAAACAAACAACACAATCCAAAAATGGGCAGAAGACCTAAATAGACATTTCTCAAAAGAAGACATACAGATGGCCAACAAACACATGAAAAGATGCTCAACATCACTAATTATTAGAGAAATGCAAATCAAAACTACAATGAGGTATCACCTCACATCAGTCAGAATGGCCATCATCAAAAAATCTACAAACAATAAATGCTGGAGAGGGTGTGGAGAAAAGGGAACCCTCTTACACTGTTGGTGGGAATGTATATTGATACAGCATGGAGAACAGTATGGAGGTTCCTTAAAAAACTAAAAATAGAACTACCATATGAGCCAGCAATCCCACTACTGGGCATATACTCAGAGATAACCATAATTCAAAAAGACATATGCACTCCAATGTTCATAGCAGCACTATTTACAATAGCCAGGACATGGAAGCAACCTAAATGTCCATCGACAGATGAATGGATAAAGAAAATGTGGTACATATATACAATGGAATATTACTCAGCCATAAAAAGGAATGAAATTGGGTTATTTGTAGAGACGTGGATGGACCTAGAGAGTGTCATACAGAGTGAAGTAAGTCAGAAAGAGAAAAACAAATATCGTATATTAACGCATATATGTGGAATCTAGAAAAATGGTACAGATGACCTTATTTGCCAAGCAGAAATAGAGACACAGATGTAGAGAGCTAACCTATGGATACCAAGGGGGAAAGGAGTGGGTTGGGAGGAATTGGGAGATTGGGATTGACACATATACACTATTCATAGTACGTATAAAATAGAGAACGGACAGGAACATAATATATAGCACAGGGAACTCTACTTAATGCACTGTGGTGTCCTAAATAGGAGGGTAGGGCTTCCCTGGTGGCGCAGTGGTTGAGAATCTGCCTGCCAATGCAGGGGACACGGGTTCGAGCCCTGGTCTGGGAAGATCCCACATGCCGCGGAGCAACGAGGCCCGTGAGCCACAACTACTGAGCCTGCGCGTCTGGAGCTTGTGCTCCCCAACAAGAGAGGCTGCGATCGTGAGAGGCCCCGCACTGCGATGAAGAGTGGCCCCCACTTGCCACAACTAGAGAAAGCGCTCGCACAGAAATGAAGACCCAACACAGCAATCAATCAATCAATCAATCAATCAATCAATAAAGGAATTCCTTTAAAATAAATAAATAAATAAATAAATAAATAAATAAATAAATTGGAGGGAAATCCAAAAGGGAGGGGATATATGTATATGTATGGCTGATTCATTTTGCTGTGCAGTAGAAGCTAACAGAACATTGTAAAGCAACTATATTCCTATTAAAAAAATTAAAAGGAGTATAAGGGAATGAAAAATTGTTTGCCAACAAATTCAGTAGCCTAGATTGAATATATTCTTGGAAAGACAAACTACCAAAACTGAGTCAAGAAGAAATAGAAAATCTGAACAAAATCATGATATGTAAAGATATTAAATTAGTAATTAAAAAACCCACCCAGGGTTCTACTCAGCTTTTAAATAAGACTTAACATCAATCATTTAAAAACTTTTCTGTAAAATAGAAAAGGAGGAAACTTTTCCCAATTTATTATATGAGGCCAGTATTACCCCTATATAAAAATCAGATACCACAAAAGAAGCAAACTACAGACCAATATTTCTTATGAATATAGAGGTTAAAGTTCTCAATACCAGCAAATACTAGCAAGTCAAATCCAGCAATATATTAAAAGGTTTACACACCAAGTAGGATTTATCCTAGGAATGAAAAGTTCGATTAAATTGGAAAATTAATTAATGTAATATTAATAGAAAAAAAACCCAAAAACCAAAAACATGGTCATCTCAATAGACATAGAAAAACTGTGACAAATTCCAACACCCTTTCTTAATAAAAACACCCAATAAATAAGAAATAGAAGGGAATTTCTTCAACTTGACAAAGGTCATCCATTAAAAACCCACAGCTGTCATCATACTTAACAGTGAAATAATGAATGCTTTCCTCCTAAAATCAAAAACAGGAATATGATGTCTGCTCTGGCCACTTTACTTCAACATTGTATTGGCGATTCTAGCCAGAGGAAAATTAAGAAAAAGAAGTAAAAGGCATTCAGATTGGAAAAGAAGAAACAAAAACTATCTCTATTTTCAGATGACATGATCTTGTACATAGAAAATCCTAAGGAACCCGCACAATATACCATTAGGACTAAGAGAAGAATTCAGCAAAGTTGTAGAACACAAGATCAGTATAAAAAATCAATTATATTTCTATACACTATCAAGGAACAATCTGAAACTGAAATTAAGAAAAGCATTCCATTTACAAGAGCACCAAAAAGAATAAAACACTTTGGAATAAATTCAACAAAAGAGCAATATTTACACAACAAAAACTATGAAACATTTTAAAAGAAATTAAAGACCTAAATAAATGGAGAGACATTCCACGTATATGATTGAGAAGACTTAATATTGTTAAGATGGCAGTACTCCCCAAAGTGATCTACAAATTCAACACAATCAGTATCAAAATCCTGGGTAGTTTTTTTGCAGAAATTAATAAGCTGATCCTAAAATTCATATGAAAATATAAGGAATCCTGAAAAGCCAAATCAATCTTGAAAAAGAACGAAGTTGAAGGACTCACAATTTCAATTTCAAAACTTACTACAAAGCTATGCTAATGAAGGCAATGTAGGAGTGGCAAAAGGATACAGATCAATGGAATAGAATCAAAAATCCAGAAACAAAAGAAACTTCTATTTATGGTCAATTGATTTTTGAAAAGGGCATAATATAATTCAATGTGAAAAGGATAATCTTTTCAACAATTGATGATGGGACCACTGGGTATCCATGTGCAAAAGAATAAAGTTGAACCCCTCCCTCACCCAATATACAAAAATTAATTTAAAACTGGATCATAGATCTAAATGTAGGAACTAAAACTATAAAACTATTAGAAGAAAGCAAAGAGGTAAATCTTCATGACCTTGGATTAGGCAACGGTCTCTTAGATATGATACCAAAAGCACAAGCAAGAAAAGAAAAAATAGATAAACTGGACATCATTAAAATTAAAAACTTTTGTCCCTCAAAGGACACAATTAAGAAAATGAAAAGACAACCCACAAATTGGGAAAAAACATTTGCAAATTATGTAGTATTTGATGAAGGCCTAGTATCCAGAACATATAAAGAATTCTTACAACTCAACAATAAAAAGACAACTAATTAAAGAATGGGCAAAGGATTTGAATTGATATTTCTCCAAAAGAGACAAACAAATGGTCAATAAGCACATGAAAAGATGTTCAACATCATTAGTCATCAGCAAATGCAAATCAAAACCACAATAAGATATCATTTCAGTCCCACTAGGATGGCTATAATCAAAAAGCCAGCACAGTAACAAGTATTGGCAAGGATATGAAGAAACTGGAACACTCATATACTGCTGATAAGATATAAAGTGATACAGCCAGTTTGGAAATCAGTTTGGTGATTCCTGAAAAGTTAAATATAGAGTACCATATGACCCAGTGTTTTCCTTCCTAGATTTATCCTGAAGAGAATTGAAAACTTATGTCCACAAAAAAACTTGTACACAAATGTTCACAGTAGCATTATTCATAATAGCTAAAAAGTGGAAACAACCCAACTGCCCATCAACTAATGAATCTACAAACAAAATGTAACATACCCATACGATGGAATATTATAGGCTATAAAAATAAATGAAGTGCTGATACACACTGCAACATGCATGAACACTGGAAATATTAGGCTAACTTAAGGAAGCCAGACATAAAAGGCTATACATTATTCCATTTATGTGAAGTGTCCAGAATAGGCAAAGCCATAAAGATATAAAATAGTCAAGTAGTTTTCTGGGGTTGGGGAAATGGAGACTGGGGAGTGTATGCTAATGAGTACAAGGTTTCCTTTTGGAGTGATGAAAATGTTCTAAAATTAGATAATGGTGATAACTGCAAAACTCTACAAATATACTAAAAACCCACTGAATTATACACTTTAAAAGGGTAAATTTATATCTCAATAAAACTGTTATTTTTTAAACGTCTGGCATACAGTAGGCATTTAATAAATGTTGGTTGGTTTCATTCCCATCAGCCTAAATTTAGATAACAGAGCTGAGGCTATTTCCTGCCCAGGGTTTAACAACTTTTACACCCCTTCAGCCTTGGCAGTGATCAGGTGGGATGGCCTGAGGGTTGCCAGGGAGGGAAATTGGAAACAGTTGTCCATATCTTTGGGTTGGGAAGAGGAGCTGTGATAAAGAATGGGGAATCCAAAGTTAGGGAACAGAGGCAGATTCTCTCATCAGAGGCCATTCTAGACAATAAACTTGGGAGGAGGGTGGAGAATAAAAGTTGAGACAAGAAACCACTGGCTTGTGATCTGGAGGCACCTTAATTCAATTAGCAGCTTCCTATATCCCCTTCTCTGACTTTCATTTGGCTGCTAGATTGATTTCTTTTTTTTTAAATTTTTTTATCGGAGTATAGTTGATTTACAATGTTGTGTTAGTTTCTGCCGTATAGCAAAGTAATCAGTTATACATGTACATACATCTGCTCTTTTTTAGATTCTTTTCCCATATAGGTCATTACAGAATATTGAGTTCCCTGTGCTATACAGTAGGTTCTTATTAGTTATGTATTTTATATATAGTAGTGTGTATATGTCAATCCCAGTCTCCCAATTCATCCCCCCCATATATACAATGCAATATTACTTAGCCATAAAAAAGAACAAAATAATGCCATTTGCAGCAACATGGATGGACCTAGAGATTGTCATACTGAGTGAAGTAGAAAGACAAATATCATATGATATCACTTATGTGTGGAATCTAAAAAAATGGTACAAATGAACTTATTTACAAAACAGAAATAGTCACAGATATAAAAAACAAACTTATGCTTGATTTCTTAAAGAGAAGGCAGGTATCCCACTGCTTATCCCACTGCTTATAGTCATTTTCCTGCCAGGAAACTATATCATTTTTCCTATTTTATTGAGGTATACTTGACATATATCACATTGTATTTTTTAGGTGTACAACCTAGTAATTTGATATATGTACTATTGCAAAATGATAACCCCAATAAGTTTAGTTAACATCCATCAACTCACATAGTTACATTTTTTTCTTGTGATGAGAACTAATATCTCTTAGCAACTTTCAAATATACAGTACAGTTTTATTAACTATAGTCACCATACTGTACATTACATCCCCAGAACTTATTTATTTTATATTTTAGGTAAATAATTATATTACTAAGCATGGCAATGAAGTACAACAAATCAGAGCTGAATTTCTAAAATATCGGGCCCCACACCCTGGATATGAGTGAAAAAGTGTTGAAATGTATTGTGCTGTATTAGCAACAGGTAAACCAGGACTGCCTAAATTTTCATTTGACTCAATCTTTTTTTTATTTTATTTTATTTATTTATTTATTTACGGCTGTGTTGGGTCTTCGTTTCTGTGCGAGGGCTTTCTCTAGTTGTGGCAAGTGGGGGCCACTCTTCATTGCGGTGTGCGGGTCTCTCATTATCGCGGCCTCTCTTGTTGCGGAGCACAGGTTCCAGACGCGCAGGCTCAGTAATTGTGGCTCACGGGCCTAGTTGCTCCGCGGCATGTGGGATCTTCCCAGACCAGGGCTCGAACCCGTGCCCCTGCATTGGCAGGCAGATTCTCAACCACTGCGCCACCAGGGAAGCCCTGACTCAATCTTTTATGCAGATAAAGAATACTATGTATTTATTCATTTAATCAGTAATATTAAACAAATTCTTGTGGGAATAGAACTAAAATGTATTAAGAATTGACTGGTTACTGGGCACTGCATTAAGTGCTGTCACAAACGTGATCCAGAAAAACAAAGCCTATGAGAGAGCCTTTGAATCTTAGGATGGACAAGAGTGGCCTCTGAAAAGCAGTTTCACTGGAGACGTGAACCAGAGTTGGGAGGATTAGAGTGAGTGGCAGCGAAAAAGTGAAAGCGGGAATGTGTGTGGGCTCCTTTTCCAAGTTCACCACTAAAGGAAAGGATAGATAAGACAGCTTGAGGAAGAAGCAGGGTAAAAAAAAATTATAGTAACTTATTTTTCTGATTATATAATGAGGGCCCAATGTAGATAGTTTGGAAGAAGAGAGACGTATAACAAAAAAATAAAATGGTTTATGATCTTTAAACAAATCTACATTTTCTGCATAAATTCATATCAAAGAAACCTGGACCTTAAATTTAAAAGCTAGTATACAATTTAGATTCCTAACTAATCAAAGTATATTTCTATCAAGGATAAATAAAGAAGGAAAGGTCAAAAAGTGGCTTTTCTTTTAAGGCAGACATTTAATTTGAAGGAAAGGTATGAAAGTGACTGAAGCCACTTGGTACTGCTTTGAGATTATTTTCCTTATTGATAGCAAGAAACTTGTTGACAGAAGGAGGTCTAGAAACTTAGAATAAAAACAGAGTGGTACTCCTGGGGATGCAATGTACAGCATGGTGACTACAGTTAATAATACTGTCTTGTATGTTTCAAAGTTGTAAGACAGTAGATCTTTAAAGTTCTTATCACAAGAAAAAAAATCTGTTAACTATGCGTGGTCATGGGTGTTAACTAGACTTATGGTGATCATATGTGCAATAAATACATCTATCGAATCATTATGTTGTACACCTGAAACTAATATAATGTTATATGTCAATTATATCTCAATTTAAGAAACAATAAAATAAAATAAACATATAGGAGCAAACAAAAAATTCTATTGCCATTTAATCATCGAAATTAGAAACTTCATTTACATTTTAGGCTTCTCCTCTCTATATCTGGCTCAGATTTGCTGCACCCAAAGCAGCCTGCAGTCAGAGAAGCCAGAAGTCAGGAAAGGGAATAGGATCCATTTATTTTCCTTTTCATCGCATTTCTACTGCTCCTCCCATAGTTTTATGACTCCCCAAAGCTGGAGTGCAGAGGGAGAGGAGAGGAAAGCAGGGCAGGAAAATTCTTACTTAACTGATGCTGATGCTGGCTGCTACTGGCTCCTTTTAGACTTGGCAGATGTTTAAATCTGGCTCTTTCTCTCTTAGATGATGTTTGGGTTCTTTTGCAAACCCTATCACCATCACCACCACTCTGCATATGTCCAATCCATCTCTATTCCAGCTAGTCATTTGTGATTTCTTCCATACCCTGAGGGTTCTGCGGGTCCACTTTTGGCCTCCTTCTACTGAGGCTTCCTCCTGGGCAGGAACTAAGACAACCCCAGCCTGACTCTCTGTCACATTATCCACCCAGATCTGGTCCATGGGAAACCTCACAACTCTTGTTGTGACAGACTCCAAAGGGCACTGACTTCCCAACTGCAGCCATTGACGACTTCCTCTTAAGCCCTCATTTTTTAGATTTTTCAAGCATAATTCTGACACCGGTCTTCTGAATTAAGCTCTTTCAGTGGTTTCCCTAAGTTCCTTTTTCTTGCCTTGACATGAAGGGGAAGTACCCAGACCCTCAGGCTCTTCCCACCATGCATGGTATAATCATACTTATAAATTTATATAAAATAACATGTGCATATATTAAAAGTTTTAAATAAAAAAGAAATAGGCACTTAAAGAGCCAAGCACAGTGCTAGGAAGATGGTAAGTACTGAATGAATATGTTAGCTATTATTGCTAAATATTAGTTTTCCTGAAAGGTCATCTATATGATTGTTAAAAAACAGAAAAAAAAGCGTCATTTCTTAATTGCCTAGCTAGCTACACACCAATAAATCGATTCCCATTATTAAAACAAATATAGTTAGAAATGTGAAGGACTATCTCGTGTCATATATATATATATATGTATATATATATATATATATGTATATATATATGGTATATGTTCACAACAAAAATGGAATGACATAGTTAAATGAGATTAGTACATCTGCCAAGGCAAAGGAAGTGTTATCAAATCATGGGACTTCCCTGATGGCGCAGTGGATAAGACTCCATGCTCCCAATGCAGGGCGCCCGGGTTCGATCCCTGGTCAGGGAACTAGATCCCACATGTGTGCTGCAACTAAGAGTTCGTATGCCACAACTAAGGAGCCTGCCTGCTGTAACTAAGGTAAATAAATAAATAATTTTTAAAAAAATGAACCACTATGAAAGAAAAACTAAACATACATGGCACAGCATGTTGAACACTGTTAGGCTCCTAAAAAAAAAAAAAACTAAACCGGGTGGCATGATCAATAGAGCAATTTTGGTGCCATCTAAATATTTATTTTGTAAATGAGGTGGAATATAAATGAAATAAATTATAGTAGCTATAATTGTTCCTTGCAGATCACACAATCAACATGGCAGAGGCAATTTGATGGGTCATTAAAATGGCTAAAATGATCAAATTGCCTCTGCTGTGTTCTTGTTATTTGGGGCAGCCAGACTTAACCAGAGACACTCATGCAGTCCATATCCATGCCTTCATTCATTCAAAAAATATGCACCTACTATGTGCAAAGTGTTTTCCTACAGCCTGCATTGGATATAAAGAACTATAATACAGTAATTTGCCTTAAGGCATGTACTGTCTAGTTGAAGAAGGTAAACAAAGCATGCTGTCTTTCAATTTAGAAATTTTTTGGCAAACTAAGCTAGCTAGGTAGAGTGTTAGGTACTTGTCATTAGGAGAAACATTTGCTGTTACTGTCAAATTCCATATATATTTTCAAATTCAAGGTGTCAATTTTCAAGTTTGTTGTTGGGTAGTAAAAGGTACATATGGTAAAAAATTATTCAAAAGAGTATTTGTTTTTAAATATTGTGTATATGTGCATTTCTTACATACCAGGACACAAGAAATGCCCTAATCTTCAAAGACACTAGTTTTTACTTCATTAACTTATTATTTCACTTCCTTCTCCAATTTACCTCTACGTCCATGGCATGCAGTATATCGAATTTGGTAGGGATATTCTAAGCCAACATAATACTTGGCCAGATATCATTCCCTGTTCTCTTTACAGAATTTCTGCAGTATTTTCTCTAAATGTTTCTTTTTTCCTATGACATAATCTATCTTCCGTTTTTTGTTGTTGTTTCCCAATAGGAATCTAAATTTGTAACCTAATAGGGATCTAAAAATCCTTACTTCAGCAGCTTCTAATCTGCTACTGAATTCTTCCCAGACCCATGATTTAACATCTGTGTTCAATATTCTAATCTTCCAATGAGGACTAGAGCTCAGCTTTACTTGCTTCTTTCAACCTGGGAAAGCAACTCAAAAAAAAAAAAAAAATTGAACTCATCAGCTTCCTGATTTGAGATCTTTGTAATATAGCTTCATTATTTTGACATGAATTCCCTAGACATCAGACTCACCCATATTCAAATTTAAGGGCAAAAACATCCCAAAGACAAACATAAATTTCTTTTGGATTGCTCAACCTCTACTTCTCCCGATACAGATAATTGAGTTGACAGTATATTTTACACAATGAAAAGCGTAAAAGGACCTTTGGCTAGCAATTAGCTTTTTATATAACTCTGAGATATTATAGACCAAAGAGATAGCATACAGACTTGTTAATAATTCTTTTTAATGTTACATTTAAAATAACTTTAAAATTGGGTCATAATGAGTGATTCTTGAAAAATCCCCAGTTATTTCAATTGCCTAGCTTTAAATAATGCTGAAACACAATGGCTTCATCTTGAAAATCTGACAACCAAATTGATGCTAATTAAAGCCATGTGTGCAATTTTCCTAGGACTTTAAAACAAAATGGAATTTGAAACTCAGTGACAAACTAGAATGACTGTCACAAAATTAGATAATTAGAAGATTTTAAAAGAACACATGTAATACAGTAGACAGCAGGTAGCTCTACAAAGTACTATACGGAATGTAATTTATGTGAATTTTTAAAAGGTATAATACCGGAGTGCATTTAGCAGTACTTAACACTTGTATGAGCTTGACCCTGAGGTATACTGGGGCTGAATCCAGGATGGGACAGGAAGAGGAACAGATCCACCTATAAGTTGGGTCATGGGGCTGCAAGCTAGTGTTCAAATGGCAAATTCCTCACTGATTCAGACTGGCATTGAAAGTTGGTCCATTCCAGTGGGCAAGGGTATAGAGATTAGAAAATAATGAAGTCAGAAGAGGTAGTGGTTTGGGGTTTCGGGAGCAGAAGTCTAACAAAGCCTTAGTTTATGGAGCACAGGATTCAGCACCTCAAAAGTGGGCTGTTAGGGTCCCATTCACGTGGATTTGGTTCAGTGCTCCTGTTCCAAAGGGGAACTTGAGTTCTGAACAGTTAACTGAGACAGAAATCCAGTCAAATGGCCTGGAAGAGCATAGAAGGATGAGCAGAGCCTGGGCTTTGGGCCATATGAGAAGCCAGGGCTCTTCCCAGACACACAAAACCCAGGCTTAAAGCAGTAAGATGAATCCCATATTCCAACGACTCTGGTTTGAATCTGATTTTAAACACTGCCTGTTAGGAACAAAGATAAAAGCAATGGCTGCAAGACAGTCAGGAACCTAGTTTAGCTGAATGTCAGGCTGAGGGTATTGGTGCCTTCAAAAGGGCAGGGCTAGTGAAGGCAGAGCCTATAAAAGCTCAGTCCTCAAGAAGTGATTCATGAGGTAGAAAGGATGGAAACCCAAAGGGAATGGTTTGTATTTGTATACATTCAAAAAAGGATGCTGATTAACTTGGACATCCAGTTAGGACACCAGAGTGGTGTTTCCTTAAGAATGCTTGGTGAGAAGTTTTTTAAACCCGGAATGTTATGAGAACTAATAGTAATGGCTACATTTGCTGAGCACCTCTATTGGGCCAAGCACTTTTTGTAAATTATCTATAATGCTCTCAACAACTGACAAGGTACTTAGACTTACTGGTATTTTACAGATACGAAACTAAGACTCAGAGAGGTACAGTAAAGGGTCCCCAGTCACTCTGCTAATAAGGTGCTGCACTGGGTCTGGTTCCAGTAAAGCAGTTGAGAAAGAATAGGCTTATCTTACGGAATAAAATATGTACAGTTTATTACCATTTAACTTAAGCAAAAAAAAAAAAAAAAATTTCATTTACGTGTATAGTTCAACTTACTTTAATATATGTATAGCAAAATGAAAATAAAACACAGGTTTTGCTACTGTGATGATCTAATGCTAACTGGTCCTTTCTCATTTAGATATTAGTAAAATCTTTAGATAATGCCTACGCTTCTCAATCTGTGTCTTGGTTTCTTAGTGTCCGCCTTTTTACTCTCCCAATTGGTCTACAGATGTATTACCCCAGTTACTAAACTAATCCTAAGTGAAACAGAGCTTGTGTTTTAAATCTGCTAGTATTCAAATTCCAACTTAAATTTCCTTCATATCTTTGGGTCACAGTCATGGAGCCTCCTCCCAGCTCCCAATATCAACTAACACCTGACGACAGGGAAAACTAAGGTATGAGGTGATATTATTATCGAGGATAATAAAACTTTAGAAGAAAATTACCACAGATCTTTAAAAATCATAAAGACAATGCTATGGATGCCCTACTACATCTATTCACAAAGAAGTTTCGATGTAAAGAAACATTTTAACATTAGAAACTTAATTTCAGAGATAAAAATATACAGAACAGGGGGCTTCCCTGGTGGCGCAGTGGTTGAGAGTCTGCCTGCCAATGGATGGGGCACGGGTTCGAGCCCTGGTCTGGGAGGATCCCACATGCCGCGGAGCAACTGGGCCCGCGAGCCACAACTACTGAGCCTGCGCGTCGGCAGCCTGTGCTCCGCAGCAGGAGGGGCCGCGATGGTGACTGGTCCAAATACAGAGGTCCTGGTTGTCCTCTTCATATGGAGCCATGGACAGTGTTCACTCCTTATGGCCATGTTATGTGACAATAGGCATAGCCAGCCAAGGAAGCAAACCCCAATCTTCAGTGTTTAGAGTTTTTACTGGGCCTCCATCACACACTGTCTACATGGCTGACCTTCACTCTCCAGCCCTTCTGGGAGGTTGGGCTGATATCTTTAGTCTCCAGTCCCTTCTGGAGACAAAACTGATACCTCACGGCCCAAAGCCCCCATCATAAATCACATTTTTAGACGGATAACTAGTGGGCCAAAACCCTCAGGCAATGATACTCCAATCAGGCAGGACATTCCAACGGCCTAGAGATCACCTCCCTCTAGTTGAGGGAGAGGCCAGACCACTCTTTGCGTAAGGTTAATTTTCTACTGCATACCAGGCCAACCAGAATTCTTCCCCAGGAATTCTCTTTTTGGAGATGGAGAAGAGGGGACTTTGTTAGTCGGGATCCCTAGAAGCATCGCAAGGACTCCTGTGTAAGTGATTTACTGAAGGAGTGTTCTCAGCAGAAAGTATCAGGATGTACGGGAAGCACGACAGTACAGGGGAAGATGCTAAGCAAAGAAATGGTTTCAGCTGAAGTCTAGCCATAGACCAGGGGCATGACACTGATTGCACCTCAGGCCTGACCCACCTTGAGAGGAGGCTTTGTATCTCCAAAGCAGTCAGCCATTGGCTTTGGGCCACCATGGGGGAGGGGAGGCATTATTTCCCAGGCGTTACTGGTTGAAGCAGCAACTAGTGTCCCAAGGCAATTCTCCAGAGTTGGGTGCAGCTGTGAGCCGGTATCAATAGCCACACTGGTAGCAGCTCAAGGACAGATGCACTGACCTGGAAAAGCAGGTATGGGTGGGCCACCAATAGCAATGACTGTAGTCCACACCTTGTACTGCTCACATCAGTGTGCTGTCACAGTGAGTTCACTCTACCCAGTCATGGCTTCTCCAGCATTCTGGAGCATTCATTTCCCCCAAAAGGAAGGTCAATGGGACAGACTTTAGCCCTCTGCTGCTACATTTGATCACAAGGCCAGATACTCATCATCTCGCTCCTCTGCCGCTCATTCTAGATTCTCCTCTCCACTGGCAAGGGTTTCCACTGAATTAGGTTTGCCTGGTGTAGTATCTCAGACCCTCTTTGTGAGCAGGGCGAAGGCCCTTCTCAGGCTATGATTGCTATTTTCATCTATTTACAGTTAAAATCAGGCAGGAGAATAATCGGAGATGCCACAGCAGATCACCTGAATAGCAAACTCATTTCCCTCTGCTCCTTTAGATATCAACAGTTCTACCTCTTCATAATGAGGAAGGTTATTACCCTTGCCAGTGTGGTAGTTACTTTCTTTGCCTACCAACTGCTGTAGAGGGGCAAGGATTGCAAAGTGACCAGGAAGTAGCTATAGCTTTAGGTTTAGAGGTACTCTATGTTCCTCGGTGGAAGGACTCACCCCCCCCTGAAAATTCAGAACTCGCAACCCTCAGATTCTAAACCTGAAAGGATAGGAAGACAAATTCTCCAAGTGGGTCATTGGGAGTGATGCTGAGTAGGGATACTATTATTTCTACCCCTTAGATCCTTAAGCTATGCATTCTAACTACCTGAGACATAGCTCCATATAATAATCATCACTTTAGTATGTACACAACATTCTAAAGAACGGTGCTCCTTTCTCACTCGGGAGTCATCTCCCAGCTAGCACCTCAGCAAAAGCTTCAAAAAGCCATTCCACCACATTATCAGGCTGACAGCTCCCGGGTCATGCTATATGTGGTAGGACCAGTAGATTCTATATTCAAACGCAAGTTGTCTCTTCTCCTTTGCCATAAGATGCGTCCTTTGTTCTAAGGAGATATTATATGGGATCTTATGTCAGTTAATCAAAATCTATGAGCCGACAAAGAATACAGTTAGATTAGGTTCTGTAAACGAGAAAGACACACCCATACCCAGAACGATCATAGTTAGAATGAATCTTTGCTCTTTCAAAGGTGGACATTATCTCATGTAATCAACTTGCCACCAAATGATTGCAAGAGAGACCAAATGGTCTCCTTAAGGGAGTGTAAAGGCTCCTCTCATCCCAAGCAAAAACAAGCATCGTTGGTTCTTTAGCAACATACCACACTCTATGGTCATGGCCAACGCCAATAGTATCCTTCTTCTCCTGTTCAGACTTGCAACAGCTCTGACCCAGAAGACCTTCCGCATATGTATTTAGAAAAGTGTCTCAGTTTACATTACAATTTGTATAAATAAAGAATTCTAAATTTATCTAAAGCTTCTAGGTGCATTAAAACCATTTCCTTACTTATAAACGGCTTATATTCTCTTTCCACTTTGTTAGTTCTACTTTTGAATGCTCTTTGCTAGACAAAATGGAAGGAAAATAGGAGTTATGAAGTCCTGTCTTCCTTAGTAAACATTGCTTAACCTGCTAAAACAGCTAAAGTGTGTCTTTTCAATCATTTTAATCCAATCATCTAAACATCTTTTTTTAAAATGGGAGATGGGGCACATTTCATGTCTTTAGCATATCTTATCTATTGAACTCCAGCCTTCCAGTCTTAAACATTCACAGCACATTTTGTTGCCTTTGAATTATGTGACACTCCCTTTATTTTTTTTTAGATCATTTTAAAGGCTGCGCTTATCACAAAGCTCCCTATATAGCTAATTTTATTTCTTTGTATGCTGGTTATCTCACTTTCCCAATGATATAATTAATGATTTCATAGTGATAATTTTATTAAAATCTCTTATATATTTTGAACCATTTTCTTTTATAGATATTCTAACCCTAGTATCAACCCTAGTATAACATACTAGATTATCCATAACATATGGATAATCTTGGCATGTGGCCAAAAACTCATGGATGCTGAAATCACTTGGGAGGTCAGAGTCTGTACTTAAAGTGAAATAAATGTTTGCCTTTGACAATCCCATTTTCAGTTCCAAAGCCAGAGGAACCATAGAGGACATGGTCTCTCTCATCAGAGATTCCAGTCTCACATTATCCTCGGGTCTTTGTTAGTCAGATTTAAGTCCATAGTGGTATTTCCCATTATTGTATGAGAATGTTTCCTCAGGTCTGGCATGCATCTTCACAAATCTCTTCCTTTTCATTAGATTCCACAAAAGTCCAAACTTAAGTTACTTTAAACACTCTCATGAATTCGATTTGGTGGTTTTCTTTATACTCTTCACATAAAATCATCCACCTCCCCCTGAAATCTTGTCCTCTTTAAAACTATAATATTTTCTGAAGAATAAATTCTTTGTTCCAGGCTATAAAATTCCAATGTGATCAAAATGCTCTGGAAATTCAGAGGTGGCGGAAGCTGGAAAGAGTAATGGCTTTCTAAATCAGGAATGGGTTATAACCCATCTTTGCTTGAGATGGAATGAGGACACAGTTCAAGAAAACAGGAAGAACTGGAAACACTCAAGACGTGTTTAGAAGACAAATGAACTAGTTTATCTGGGAGGTTTCGAGAATCAGATGTGAGAGTTAAATCTGGAATGGAAAAGTGGAGAATTTACATGCCAAGCTAAGAATTAGGATAATATCCTGGAGTGAGAAGGAAGTCTTCAATGGTGTTTAGGAAGTGAATTGATGGCATTAAAACTTTATTTTGGGAAGATGTGTGATGCATTAAGCAGAACTATCAGAAGGAGAATTAATGACAGTAAAGAAATTTTGAAGTTATTCAAGCATGAGGGAATAAGGCCTCATACTGATGGTAACAAAAATGGAAATAATGAATAGATGGAAGACCTATTTCAAAACACAGGGCTTGTTTGGCTGTTCCTAAAAAGGTTAACCATAGCATTACCATATGACCCAGCAACTCCACACCTAGGTATATATTCAAAAAACCTGAAAACAGGTGTTCAAACAAAAACTTGTACACATATGTTCATAGTAGCATTATTCATAGTAATCAAAACGTGGAACCAACTCAAATGTTCAAATAATGAAGGGATAAACAAAATGTGGTATACCTATACAATGGAATATTATTTGGCAAATAAAAGGGATGAAGTACTGATACATGCTATAACATGGATAAACCGTGAAGATATTATGCTAAGTAAAATAAGCCATATACAAAAGGACCAGTATTGTATGATCTCATTTATTTGAAATATTTGGAATAGGCAAATCTGTAGAGACAGAAAGCAAATTAGTGGTTACCAGGGACTGGGGTAAGGGGATGATGGAGAGTGACTATATAATGAATACAGGGTTTCTTTTCAGGATGATGAAAATGTTCTGGAACTAGATGGTGATAATGGTTGCACACCACTGCGATTCTTAATTCCACGAAATTGTACATTTTTAAATGGTTAAAATGGTCAATTTTACGTTATGTGTATTTTACCACCAAAAAAATCCCAGAAAACAAAAAACACAGGGCTTGCTAAATGATTGGAAATGTTAAGGAAAAGGGATGAGCCATGATATTATCATTTGAAGTATGGTTGACTGGGATACAGATGGCACCATTATCTGAAAGAAGGAAATTAATTAGGGGACTTATTTAGGGGAAAACTATGTGGCAGGCCCCTCCCTAAATGGCAAGAGGGGAGGTCATGGGGGGTCAACATTAGGTTTTCTTTAGCTGGCTTGTTTACTGTGAGTGGTTAAGCCTTATACCCAATAATACACAATGAAGGTGGAGCTGATGCCTGCTGATTTATGAAGGAGGAGACTTCCACCTAAATGCTTCAGATACTGCCTCACCGACTGCGAAGGACAGGACATACCACCTAGATTCCCCTTCATGGAAAGAGTTTGTAACTCCAGCTGCTGGAAGTGCTGTCAGCAGGCAGCCTTTAGCTGTCAGCGCTTATGGGGTCTGCCTCAGGCACAGATAGTGCCTAGCCCAAGGTCATGCTCTTTCCAGAGCAGCTCATAGCCATGACTTATTAACAGGGGAGTATAAAGGCCCTGCCAAATGGGCCCAATACAGGAAAACTCTGATGGGCTATTTTAGCTCCAGAGCTCCTCCCTCCCTTCCACAGCTATTGATCACAATGGCACTCCCTAATAAACAACCTGTACCCTAAACTCCAATTCAGTATGCTTCCCAGAAAGTCCAACCTGCAATAATTAGTGCCAGGAGTGGTCTAAAACACAGATAAGATAGGGATTTAGAGTTAGTTCATTCACTACCTGCTCGGTAAACAGGATGCCATCACTGACAGCAAATGAAGCACGGACAGCCTCTGGAGGCAGGGAGCTCTGCAATGGTCCAAATTTCCACTCGTGGTGAACTGGGAAGGTATACCAGTGGAAAGAAGTAACCTAGCTGGTCTGATGTATTAGACATTTGAGAAATATGGATGCATTAGTAACTACAAGGACAATGGAATTCCATAGCTAATGCTAAAGTGGATTGATGCTCTAGAAAAAGACAACAAAAGGCTGAGAGCAATTAACACACAATTGAGAGTCAAATGGAAAACCAGGCGGCCCCTTAGCAGCATACAAAGTGGCTCTCCTTTCCTAAAGCAGGAGGGCATAGAAAACTTAGGACCAGGCCCAGAACTTAATTGTTAGAGTAGGTACTTTCCAAAACAGTTCAACTTTCAAACAAGACAGGTCAAGACACTATTTGAGAAAGAACTGGGCCTTAACACTTAGAGTGGGGAAGTTTGGGTTGATACCCTTGAAAATATCAAATTCTCAGATTTCCTGAAAGCTATCAGGCTACAGAAAGAGCCCAACCCTCCCTATTCAGAGCTACCATGCGTCTCTTGCTTTAAGAAAATGCAGATTTCTCTCTCCTGCCAGACAATATGTGGTCCTCTAAGAGTCTGTAAGGTAGGCAGTTGGGGGATGATTCTGATGGGGGTCAGAGCAAAACCCAGCTGGGGACATGTTGGGCCTAATAAGGACAGAAAGGAAATGCAGGAGCCAGCCAGCATGGGCTGGAAGGAGCTTGGGAAGTATGCCTGGGACTGTATTCTGGAGTGCTTGATCAAGAGGATTAGAACAAAAGATTGTAAAAGGGGTCATTTATTAAATCCTGAGATACAGGATTTAACAACTGTAGCAAAGATCCCAAGAGGGAGTGTGAACTCACTAATTGGATAGCATATAGAAGCATGCAAAAAATGATGGTGCATAATAAAGGAAGTCAAAATGCCAGAATCCCTGTGGCAGATGGAAAAGGGGGTTGAAAGGCACAAGGAAATAAGCATCCTAGAGTAGATATACCATATCAAACAAAGAACAAACCAAAAAAAACCCTCTAGTTATGTTCAACGGGAAGACCTTAAGGATACACAACTTACCAAGACCATACGGATGTGCTGGTGAGAGAAAGACACGCATCACCTGAAAACTTCAGTGTTGGTTCTCTTTTGTATGCCTGCACTCTTGATAGGAGAGACAATTAGATAACGAGGTTTACTCATAGCAATAGGGATGATAAGGGCCCAAAAAGATAGAGGACAGGTGGTAGTACTTAATGATCAGAAGCCAGGTTGATGCAATTATTGTAATGAATGGCAAGTTCAGGCTGGGAACTGAGAGGAACTGACCCATGGAGAATTATGGAGATGGTTAGTATAATACAGTATGCCTAGCAACAAAACAGATGGACAAAACCAAATGCACTATTCAACTTGTACCATCAGAAGAAAGCAAGGATAACTAATTAGGAGGCTGAGGACAGTTGTCCCAACAAAACTTCATGATTGGGACTTCCCTGGTCCAGTGGTAGAGAATCCACCTTACAACGCAGGGGACGCAGGTTCAATCCCTGGTCAGGGAACTGAGATCCCACATGCCATGGGGCAACTAAGCCTGTGCGCCACAGCTACTGAGCTTGGGCGCCTCAATGAGAGAGCCTGCATGCCACAAAACTACAGAGCCCACGTGCTCTGGAGCCTGCACGCCGTAACTACAGAGACCATGCGCCCTGGAGCCCACGAGCCACAGCTAGAGAGAGAACCCGCAAGCAACAACTAGAGAGAAGCCCGCGTGCCACAACGAAAGATCCCACGCACCACAACAAATGATCCCGCGTGAGGCAACTAAGACCCGATGCGGCCAAAAATAAATAAATAAATAAATAAACAACTTGATGATCTTTTGCCCACTTTTCAAAATTAAACCAGTTTTTTGGACCCAGAGGATGCCAGCTCCTCAGAAGGAATAGCCCTACAACAGCAGGGCAAATGTACATGGTAAAAATCTTTTCCCATTGGGACCTATGGACATTTACTCAGGTACACATGTACTGGGAAAAGGGAACTGTCCAAATGTTTCAGAGACTGCTGAATATTGCTTTTAGACTTGGTAGTCATGTTTAAAAACAGCAGAGGTGCCAGCTGAGGATGACAAACATCTGGACTGAGACAAGCTGCAATTACAGGGCTGTAGTTCACCTCACTAACATTCCTCTTCTAAGTTTTCTCCAGTAGGAGAGGCCCATCAGAATCCTAGAGGAGCTTCCTTCCGGTCCTAATTTAAGAAGTAGATTTGAGCTGTGCAGAGGGTATATAGTGATAGACACAAAATTGTGATGCCCAGACCCCTGTTTAGAGAAGGACTTTGCTGTCCAGTCACTGGCTTTTTTGGACCCAGCTCTTAGCTCTTTCCAGGATTGCCTCAGCTGCAGAAGCATCCCTCACCCAAGGTCACAACCCTTCTCAGTGGCACACATCCAATGACTGACTGACACTAAGAATAAAGGACCCATCATTTCCACCCAAAATAAAGCAACTCTGACAATTAGCTCCAGAGCTCTCCCTGGCATTGGCAAAAATGTCATCAAGCCTGCATTATAGTTTGGCTTTTCTCTCTGCGCCTACCTGCTTCTTTTTTTCCTGCTACAGGTATTAATCCTGAGGGTATTCTGTAATAAACACCTCGCACTCTAAACTCTAACTCAGAGTCTGTGTCCTGGAGGACCCAACCTACAGTACCTACCTTCTCCAAATCAAATGGAAGAGTACAGATAGATATTTTACTGAGACAAGGGTTGAGTGGTTGGTGGTAGTAGAAAATGGGGTATTGGGTCCCTGGGTTTTAAAATTTGCTCCCTTTTCCATATGAAGCTTCACTCTCTAGACCTTCAGGTAGTAGTTAGAAGATCTACCCCACTTACTTTGAAAATGTCCCTATCTTTAACCTGCTCTATTTCCATCTGCACATTCTGCAGTGTTTGCCTCTTCATTTCCTTGGAATCTGCCACCTGTCCCTACACAACTCATCAACTCCTAAACCCTTCTTGGGACCTGTTGCATATCTACCGCATGTACAAAATCTATTTTGCATCACCCTCATGGGACTTAGGGGGGAAAGGCAACCAAAGGAAACAGAAAGCTCATGCTGTCCGTTGTGCCATGAGTAAAAAGTCTTTTGTCTCTGACCCAAGAGTCTTGTGTCTTCTGTCAGCATCCCTGAAAGTTTCAGGCTGACTTTTAGCACGCAAGTAAGGTTCGGTTTCAGATCCTTCACTGCTCTTCACACATTTTTTTAAAAAATATATATATTTATTTATTTATTTATTTTTGGCTGCATTGGGTCTTCATTGCTGGGCGCAGGCTTTCTCTAGTTGCGGTGAGCAGGGGCTACTCTCCATTGCGGTGCGCGGTCTTCTCATTATGGTGGCTTCTCTTTGTTGCGGAGCATGGGCTCTAGGCGCGGGCTTCAGTAGTTGTGGCATGCAGGCTCAGTAGTTGTGGTGTGCAGGCTTCAGTATCTATGGTTCGCGGGCTCTAGAGCGCAGGCTCAGTTGTTGTGGCACACGGACTTAGTTGTTCCACAGCATGTGGGATCTTCCCAGACCAGGGCTTGAACCCGTGTCCCCTGCATTGGCAGGTGGCTTCTTAACCACTGCACCACCAGGGAAGTCCCACTGCTCTTCATACTTTTGTCCCATGAAAAGTTGGGAAAAGAATGGGAGCAGGAAGTTTCCACTCTACCTGTGGCTGGGATTCTTCTCAATAATCATAATCAAACACCCATCAACCTTGAAGTTTAATTTTTTTAACACATCTCTCTACACAAAAGATTTCTACTTCTCCTACTGGCATAACTTTGATTTTATTTATTACGAACATAGGCCTTATGTTGAAAGAACATAACACCCTCCTTGACCTGGGCGAAACTACAAAACATTCTGACATTAAGTAAAAAGGGACACTCTGCTCATGTTGCTTTTCCCTGTTTCTCCTCTGATTATAGGAAAAAGAGTACAGAGGTAATTGTCCCAGCTGGATCTCTCTGTCTCAGTGGGAATATAAGTGGTATGGTAATAAATAGGCCAAATTTGAGGTGATAGTGGAATAGCCAACTAGAAATTTCCAGTAAGCACTTGGATGGAACTTGAGGAAAATGTCAGATTTAGAGATAAAGACATAGTAATTTGAAAGTTAGTCACAAGCTTGTATAAGATATGCAACTTATTTTCTTTTTTTACATTTCAACTTACTTTCTGATCCTGACTTACTTTCTGACTCCATTCCACTGCGATGACAGGAAAGTTGATCTCAGCCATTCTTAAGGATGCCCTTCTCCCTGGGTTGTACCATAATTTCAAGGTCTTATACAGTGCCAGGGCATGGAGGGGACTTACACAGTTCCCACTGGGAGTCCACTGTCCTGTTTCCATGGACCCTCCAATTCTAGAAGATCTCTGCTGCTTTTGTGCCAATTTAGTGCCTGGGAATCTTTTTCAGACTGCCTATGTTCCACCTGTCTAGATGCTCCAAGAGCCATTTCTCTCTAGCTGCTTTCTTTCTCTGTGCTGTCTCCCTGGTGGTATAGCTGAAAGCAGTACCCCAATGTCTAAGCTCAGTATCTCACAGATCTTTTCATTCCTGCTTCTGAGAGAATATCTGTATAGTCTGAGATAGATCTTTGTTCTTTCATGTCTCTTCTGAGACATGCCATTTATGCCTAGGAATTTTATCCCCACTTCCTTTTAACTTCCCCTTTAAGTTTTTTTAAGGGCTCACACTTTTGGGATGCAAAGTCCAAGGAGACTTGGTCGATTTCTGCTTTCCCTTCTGCTGCATGCCTTCTTCTAGGCAATGATCACAGGGCTACGTGCTTGAATGAGAAGTAAGGAGAAGGGAAATACAGAGATAAAAACCCCATAGATTCATATCTCACAGCCACACAGTTTTGATCATGAGCTAAAGGTGAAGCCATTAAAATTAATTAAATATTTTTTATCCTATTACATCAAAATCCTTTGGTCTATCTTGCACTTTAAATCACACTTCTGCCATTAAACTAGTCAGTGTTTCAAACTCCGGTGATTTCATTTTCTTCTGAACTCAAGAGAAGTAATTATCACCAGATTCATTCTTTTGGTAATGACCATGTACTATCTTGTGACTTATCTTGCTCTTTGGATATCCTGAGGTTTTGCCCATAATTGTTTTAAATTGCAAAACTATTATGTTTTCATTATAAAGAATTCGTTTGGGGATTTAATTTTGTGTGATGGCAGGTAAGTATTTGAACTAATGCTTTTACTGAAAACACCAAAAAATGCTGAATATAATACATATGTTTTAATTAAGAGCACTAAAAAACTGACAAGATCATAAGGAACTACCAGGCCAAAATCCAAGGGAAAGCCGAAATCCAGAGAGAGAAGTCACAACACCAAAGCTACTTTTGGCCTGAGGGTTTTGTTATTCCTGGAAAACTTGAATTTGGTTTGGAAAACTTGCAGGGTAGTGGGGACAGATGTCAAATCCTAAGTGGGAGGTGGGGAGTCTAGTAGAAGATTTAGTCAAATTAAACTGAGGCCATAAAACGCTATACTCTCAAGATAGAGATGAAACAAGTAAATCTGCTCTAATTCCCACTTCTGGGGGACTGCCAAGAATCTTGCTTTGGTTTGGAAGAAGAAGAAGGAGAAGGAGGAGAAGACGAAGGAGAAGAGGAAAGAGGAGAAGGGGGAGGGGGAGCGGAGGGGGGAAGGAAGAAGAGAAAAAAGAAGGGATTAAAACCTTCTCTAAGAATTTGTGACTACACAGTGTATCCTCCCATGGATGTGCAGCCTGGATTAACATCACCTGATGATCAATAAAACCTCAAGCCATGAACTTGTTTTGAGAGATGGTTCTGGACTGGAGCCTGGAAGAAGCAAACACAAATACTCTCTGGAGAAGGTACTGTGGTAGGCAGAATAATGCCTCCTCCCCCAGAACAAAAGGTGTCCATGTTCTAATCTGTGGCACCTGTGAATATGTTACCTTACTTGGTAAAAGGGACAATGCAGATGTGATTAAGTTAAGAATCTTGAGCTAGGAGCTTATCCTGGATTATCCAGGTAGGCCCAATATAATCATAAGGCTCCTTATAAGAAAGGGGCAGGAGGATCAGAGTCAGGAGTAGGAGATGTGGTGATGGAAGGAGAGTTTGAAGTGATGCAAAGAAAGAGCCAGAAGCCAAAGACTGCAGGCAGCCTCAGAAACTAAAAAAAGGCAAAGAAACAGATTCTTCCCTAGAGTCTCCGGGAAAAATGCAGCCCTGCTGACACCTTGATTTTAGACTTCAGAACTGTAAAAGAATAAAATGTGTTATTTTAAGGTATAAAATTTGTGGTTGTTACAGTAGCAATAGGAAATTTTTACAGGTGCCTTAATTATAGGTCCCAAAGAATCCTCATCAATGATTTTCAAGAACAATGAGCCATACACAGTAAAAATACCAAGCATAGAAAAATGCATTTCCAAGCTATAGATGATGTTGCAACAATTAACTTTAAACACATAGTTTGGGAACAAATCTAAGACACAGACTTGTCTATAAAATAAATTTTCACCACTAACTGAAATATCAACATAGAAAGTTTCTATCTCCACTTCAGATATAGCCAAAATTAGAGACCAGAATATTAGGTATCAACTTTTCTACAATTCCAAAGTGATGCACTATACTTCTAAGCAAGACCTGCAAAAAAGTTTGTCAAATCTGTCATTGCTTTTGGTGGTGGTAGTGTCTCTAACTTCTAATATATTCTCTGCACCACCATGTGGGTGGTGTCTATATTCCAAAAGTATTGTCCTGGTTGTGGCATCCTATTCGTAAACATTTTTATTTCTATAGCATTTTACTGAACACTGTGTGAAAGGCTTTGGGCAGATGGATGGCAGTGTGGATTAGAGAAGAAGGAGAAAAGTGTTCTATCAAATAAATTTGGAGATTTTGCCAATTATGATGCTTTCTTGGAAATTTCCCAACTATATAAGCATATAGATGACTTTTACAAATTCTAAAATCAGGAAACTGATTTTAGTATTAATTATTGTAATTGTTTGCAGATGCATTTGATGAAGAAAAATTTTTAATGAAATCTATTTATATACAAGCTTGTAACATAAATAAAAATTCTTCTCAAAAAAAAAAAAAGAAAAATGCAAAGTACAATTAATGAAAACCAGCAGAAACAGCATAATAAATAGAGGTACAAAGTATTCGGATATAAGAACTATCAGACATAAATCTTAAAACCCTCTATTCCTTCTGTGTTTGAATAAAGTTTGGAATTTTCTCTAGAGAATAGGTATAAAATAGACCACAAATGACCAATGAGAAATTGCAAGAAAGAAAAAATACATACTAACCACAATAAAAAATGTAATGGATGTGATTATCAGCCAATTCTAGCTAGTGGAAGAAAAAAATAAATGAATCAAAAAATAAGTTAGAATAAATTATCCAGGGACTCCCCTGGTGGCGCAGTGGTTAAGAATCCACCTGCCAATGCAGGGGACACAGGTTTGAGCCCTGGTCCAGGAAGATCCCACATGCCGCAGAGCAACTTAGCCTGTGTGCCACAACTACTGAGCCTGCGCTCTAGAGCCCACGAGCCACAACTACTGAGCCCGTGTGCCAGAACTACAGAAGTCCCCCTGCCTACAGCCCATGCTCTGCCAACAAGAGAAACCACCACAATAAGCACACACACTGCAACGAAGAGTAGCCCCCGCTCGCTGCAACTAGAGAAAGCCCGTGCGCAGCAAGTAAGACCCGACACAGCCAAAAATAAATAAATAAAATAAAATAAATTAAAAATAAAATTATCCAGAATGCAGCATATAAGATAAAAACACATAAAATTTTGAACGAAACATTAAAAAACATGGGGATAGAGTGACAAAGTCTAATAAACATTTATCAGAATTCCAGGAGAAAGGAAAGAGAGGGTGGACAGAGGCAATATTTTAAAAAATCATGACCATGGCTAAGAATTTTCCAGAACTGATGAATGACAGCAATCTACAGATTCAAATAGAATAAGATAAATAAAAAGAAATCACCATCTAGGTATATCATAGTGAAAATGCAGAACACCAAAGATAGAGTCTTGAAGCTAGATGTGAAAGGTCACCTTAAAGATCAGCTGTTATATTTATGACTTATTTTTCACCAGTAACAATGGAAGCCAGAAGACAGTAGAATATCTTTAAATGTTGCTAAAGGAAATAATTGCCAACCTAGGATTCCATGTACCAAGAGAAAACAGTTTTGAGACTAAAGGCAAGTTCTAAAGGCTGTACTTCAGGTAAAAGGAAAGTAATCTCAAATAGAAAATCTGAGATACAATAAGAAATAAAGAACAAAAATGGTGGACATAATAGGTAAATCTAAATGAGAAACAATAACATCTTGTGAAATTTAAAAAATTACAACATAGAATTTTAAAATTCAACAACATGCAAGTGGAGATGGGAAAATAAAGTTAATGTGTTCTAAGAAATTTGTATTGTGCTGGAGGAGAGCAAAGGTATTGATTACACTTTGATAAGTTAGGTATAAATTTTTAAACTTCTAGTGTCACTATTAAGAGAAGAGAAACTTGATGTATAAATTCCAAACTAGAAAAAAGTTTAAATAATATTAAATTTTTTAAGAAGTCAAAAAGAAGGCAAGAAAGGAGAGAGAAAGAAACAGAAAAGTGAGACAAGTAGAAATCACAGATAAAATGACAGATTTAAACCCAAATATGTCAGGAATTGCCTGACATAGACTTAATGCTCTAGAAAAAGAAAGATTCAGGCTGGATAAAATAACACAATATAACTGTATGACATTTACAAGAAACATGTCTAAAACAATAAGTTTTAAATAAAAAAATGGAAAAAGATATACCATGCAAATTCTAAACTCCTTCCTAAAAACCTAGTGTAGCTGTTGCTATGTTAATATCAAACAAATAAAATGCCGAGACAGAAAACATTACTGGAGATAAAAAAGATCATTTCATAATGAAAAAGGTATAATTGGCCAGGACGATATAAACATTTTTAATTTGTAAAATCCTAATAATATAGTCTCAAAATTTCTAAAGCAAAAATTTGCCAAACAACAGGCACACAAAAATAAGTATATAGAAGACTTGAATAAAATAAAGAAAATTGACCTAAACAAAGGATTAATGTAAAACACACACATTTTTTCCAAGCGCACATGAAACATTAAGTCTCAACAAATCTAATATGGTTAAAATTATATAGAGAATTGTTTTAATTAATAGACTTTATTTTTTTGAGTCATTTTAGGTTTACAGAAAAACTGAGTGGAAAGTAGAGACTTCCCATAAACTCCCTCAGCCTACTCCCTCACCACCCAGTTTCTGCTATTACTAACTTTTTTAAAAAAATCAACACATCCATCACCTCACAGTTGCCATTTTTTTGTGTGTCTGGAGAGAACGTGTAATATCTACCCTCTTAACAACTTTGAAGAATACAATACAGCATTTTGAACTATAGTCACCATGCTGTATATTAGATTTCCAGAACATATTCATCTTATAACTAAAAGTTTGTACCCTTTGACTAATATCTCCCCACCTCCCCCACCTCTCAGTCCCTGGTAGCCAACAATCTAACTTTCTTTTTCTAGGAGTTCAATTTTTTTAGACTGCACATATAAGTGAGGTCATACAGTATTTGTCTTTCTCTGACTTAATTCACTTAGCATAATACCCTCAAGTTTCATCCATGTTGTTGCAAATGGCACAACTTCCTACTGTTTAATTGCTGAAATATATATATATATATATATATATATATGCCACATTTTGTTTATCCATTCATCCATCAGTGGATAGTTAGGTCGTTTCCATGTCTTGGCTATTGTAAATAATGCTGCAATGAACATGGGAGTGAAGATATTTCTGAAAGAGTGATTTCATTTCCTTTGGATATACACCTAGAAGTCAGATTGCTAAAACATGCAGTAGTGCTATTTTTAACTTTTTTATGATGCTCCATACTGTTTTTCATAGTGGTTGCACCAATTTTCATCCCCACCAACAGAGCACAAGAGTTCCCTTTTCTCCACATCCTTCCCACCACTTATTATCTCTTGTCTTTTTGATAATAGCCATCCTAACAGGGGTGAAGTGATATCTCATTATGGTTTTGATTTGCATTTCCCTGATGATTAGTAATGTTGAACACCTTTTCATGTACCTACTGGTTGTTTGTATGTCTATTCAGGTCCTATGCCCATTTAAAAATCAGATTATTTGACTTTTTCTATTTATATGGGTTCCTTATATATTTTGAATATATGGTTTGAAAATATTTTCTCACATTCTGTAGGTTGCCTTTTCATTTTGTTGATTGTTCCTTTTGCTGTTTTGAAGCTTTTTAGTTTGATATAGTCCCACTCATTTATTTTTTATCTTGTTGCCTATGCTTTTAGTGTCATATCCAAAAAAACACAAAAAAATCCCACAAAAAAATTGCCAAGATCAATATCAAGGAGCTTATGTTTTCTTCTAGGAGTTTTATGGTTTCAGGTCTTACATTTAAGTCTTTAATCCATTTTGAGTTAATTTTTGTGAATGGTGTTAAGACTGGGGTCTACTCTTTCATTCTTTTGAATGTGAATATCCCATTTTCTAACACTATTTATTGAAAAGACCATCTATTCACCACTGAATATTCTTGGCTCTTTTTTCAAACATTTAGTTGACCATATATGCATGGATTTATTTCTGGGCTCTTCATTCTGTTCCATTGGTCTATATGTCTATTTTTATGGCAGAACTATACTGTTTTGATTCCTATAGCTTTGTAATATAGTTTGAAATCATGACGTGTGATGCCTCCAACTTTGTTCTTCTTTCTCAAGAATTGATTTGGTTATTCAGGGTCTTTCATGATTTCATATGAATTTTAGGATTGTTTTTTCTACTTCAGTGAAACAAAATGTCATTGGAATTTTGATAAATTGCATTGAATCTGTAGATTGCTGGGGGTAATATGGACATTTTAACAGTATTAATTCTTCCAATCCCATGAACACTAGATATCTTTCCATTTATATATGTCTTCTTCAATTTCTTTCATCAATGTCTTACAGTTTTCAGTGTACAGATTTTTTACTTCTTTGGTTAAATTTATTCCTAAGTATTTTATTGTTTTTGATGCTATTGTAAATGGGATTGTAGTCTTTATTTCTTTTTCAGATAGTTCACTGTGTATAGAAACACAACTGATTTTTGTATGTTGATTTTCTATCCTGCAACTTTACTGAATTTGTTGATTAGATATAACAGTTTTTTGGTGAAGTCTTTAAGGTTTTCTATATATAAGATCACATCGTGTGTGAACAGAGACAATTTTATTTCTTCCTTTTCTGATTTGATGCCTCTTATTTCTTTTTCTTGCCTAACTGCTGTGACTTGGCCTTCCAGTACTATGTTGATCTTAGAAGAAAAGCTTTCAAATGTTCACTGCTGAGTATGATGTTAACTGTGGGCTTGTCATATATGGCCTTGCTTATAGTGGGGTATGTTCTTTCAATACACAATTTGTTGAAAGTTCTACCATGAAAGAATGTTGAATTCTGTCAAATGCTTTTTCTGCATCAATTGAGATGATCATGTGATTTTTATCCTTCTATTAATGTGATATATAGCATTTATTGATTTACACATGTTGAAACATCCTTGCATCCCAGGGATAAATTCCACTTGATCATGTTATGTGATTCTTTTAATGTGCTGCTAAATTCAGTTTGCTAGTATTTTGTTGAGAATCTATGCATCTAAATTCATCATGGATATTGGCCTGTAATTTTCTTTTCTTGCAGTGTCCTTATTTGGCTTTGGTATCAGGGTAATGCTGGCCCTGTAAAATGAGTTTGTGAGTATTCCCTCAAATTCAATTTTTTTGGAAGAGTTTGAGAAGAATTGGCATTAATTCTTTTTAAGTGTTTGGTAAAACCTACCAATGACACCATCTGGTCCTGGGCATTTCATTTTGGAGAGGCTTTTGATTACAGATTCAGTCTTTTTACTCATTATTGGTCTGTTCAGATTTTCTCTTTCTTCATGAATCAGTCTTTGTATATTTCTAGGAATGTATACATTTCTTCTAGGTTGTCCAATTTGTTGGTGTATAATTTTCAAAGTAGTCTCTTATTACCCTGTGTATTTCTGTGGTATCAGTTGTAATATCTCCTCTTCCATTTCCGATTTTATTTACTTGAGTCCTCTCTCTTTTTTCCTTGGTCAGTCTAGCGAAAGTTTTGTCAATTCTGTTTATCATTCAAAACCAACTCTTAGTTTTGTTGATCTTTTTTTTCCTGTTGTCTATTTCATTTATTTCTATTCTAATCTTTATTATTTCCTTCCTTCGGCTACCTTTGTGTTTAGATTGGTCTTCTTTTTCTAGTTCCTTGAGGTATAATGTTAGGTTGTTTATATGAGAGCTTTCTTTTTTTCTTAATGTAGGCATTAATAGCTATAAACTTCCTTCTTAGAACTGCTTTTGCTGGATCCCATAAGTTTTGTTATGTTGTGTTTCCATTTTCGTTTCTCTCAGATATTATTTGATTTCCCTTTTGATTTCTTAGAGAATGTTCTCTTGTCACAAAAAAAGTAAGCTAGTAATTAATACCAAAAATCAGTTAGAGCAGGAAGACCAAATGGGAGTGTGGTTTAAGTCCTGTGAGAAGATCAGAACTTGAAAAAAAATCAAGCCAGTGTCAGTGAGGATGGAGGAAAAAAGGAAACATATATTTAGAAATATATGAGTAGAGAGGTGCATCTGGGGAGAAAATGGGTTTGATTTATCTGCAGGACAACAGTTGTCCAGAAGTCAGTTGGAAATATGTGTCTCGAACTCGGGGGAGATGTCAGGCCTAGAGTTGCCAGAGTCATTAATGTATGAGGTCATGATGTGAATCACCTTGGGAAAGTAAAATGTAAGAAAGATGCCAAGGACTTAACTCTGAGACCCCAAAATTTTTTCCATATTTTTATCATTCTTTTCTATTTTATATATTTTAATATAAAATGAATATAATAATTAAATACAGTTTTATTTTTAATTATTCTGAATTAAGATAAAATTTGGAAAAAGGATTATTAGAACTATGTGGGGAATATGAACAATTTTTATTTCATCATACTTTTCCACTTAAAAAGGAAAGCATTATCTTTAGAGAAAATTAGAATCAAAAAATCACTCATAGTCTCCTCACTCATTTGAGTGAGTCATTATATTCAATTTGTTTCTTACCCATCTTTTTTCTATATACTTTTAATTTAACAAAATAATAATCATTCAACAAATATAATAAATTGTTCAATAAATATATTCCTTCTTTCTAGTTGATACTGTATAACAGGCATTTTACATTCTATCCACACATACTTGGTAAAATGGAAATATAATATTCTATATAGAGGATGTCATAACAGCTATTCTTTTATTTCTGGACACCACTTTAAATACTATTTAGATGACATTTTTATGCATAAAGTTTTTTTTCATATTTAGGATTATTTCCTTAGGTTAGATTCAAGAAGTGTAATTTCTAGGACAAAAGAAATAAACACTTTTAGGGACTTCCATACATATTGCCAAAATGCTTCCTAAAAAATATTTGTACTAACTCACATTGCCATCAGCAATTGATGTAGGCAGCTCACTGATACTAGGAATTCCACTATCAATCTTAAAAAATCTGTAAAATTTATAGATGAAAAATGGAAAGTCATTTTAATTTGCATGTTTCTGATAACCAGTGAGGTTGGACACTCCCATGTTTATTGAAGATTTGTATTTTCTCCTCTGTGAATTCATTTCCTTTGTGTATCAATTGAAGTCTAAGTATTTTATCAAATTTGTATCAGTGCTATCAAATTAAGTGTGATTTTTCCTCCAGGTTTATGTTTGTCTCAATTTTAGTTGTGGCTTATCTTGGGGATAAATAGAAATTTTAAATGTTCACATAGTTAAATATTTCCCTAATTTTTTCTATTGCTTTTCAGCTATCTCCTTCCAAAAGTTTGATAAATATTCACTTCTATTTTTCTTGTTTTAAATTGTTTGTATATTAACTCAAACCATCTGGAATTTATTTTGATGTTTGTTGTGAGGTGAAAATCTACATGATTTTTTTTCCAAACTGCTAAACAATGGCTCTAGCATAATTCACTGAATAACTCCTTCTTTTTCCTTTGATTAATGATATATCCTTTATCTATATTGCTTTCACATTATATTCAAGTCTATTTCTGGGCTATCTTGTGCCACTGATTATCTCTTCTTGCCCCAGTATTTAATGGTGTTTATAATTGTGTGTTACAATATTCTTTAATTCTAGTAGGACCGAAACTTAACAGATGGTTTTCAAACATATTTTTGTTGTTTTTCTTCTAGAAATATTTTCAGTGGGGATTATTTGCTGATTGTCTGTGTTTCAAAACAGGGATATAAGAAACTTACAACACAGTCATAGAAAAAGATGCAAATAATATTGAAGAGTAGAAAGCAAACAGAAAAGCCCGCTACCTCCATGTTCCTTTCAAACTCTCAGTGCTGCTCCTTGGGGCCCACTGTTAACATTTTTTTGGTTGTATTCTTCCAGAAATTGTCCATGTATTTATTTATAAGAACATATATAATGTCCAGTCCCCCTTCCCAATTCTGACACAACTTGGTTCATACTACACATTCAGTTCTTAAACTTGTTTTTTTCCCTTCACCTGTCATAATTGTGGTACATTCCTTATCCAGAAAGGACTCTAAAATAACTTGTGACGTTCCAAAATATCCCACGGAAGTTTTGTCTGGAATCGCATCAACTCCTATACACACTAACAGGCATATTGAACTTCCTTCACTCCCTCAGCGATAAAGGGCCTCCTCTTGCCCCCGGGTCTTGCTTAGAAATTCCCTTAGATAGGAAGAGTACTCTCATCTGCCTCAGTTCCTTTCTGCCCTCCTTCATTTTGGTAACTCTTAACCACCCTTCAGGTATCAGCTTGTGATATTTCTCCCACTTTCTGATATCCAGTGCTTTAATAAAATTATATTGATTCTAATGGTTTTAGAAATTCAAATGAAATTTCTTGATGTCAAATAATATAATTTGCAAATAATGAGAGTTTACCTATTCTGCTTTATCTTTATTGCACTAACCAGAACTTCCAATGTAATATTAAGTGGCAATAGTGATGGTAGACACCCCTAATATTGTGTCTACTTTTAATAAATATGCCTTTTCTGTTTTAATTTAAAATATGTCTACTGGTGGTTTGAAATATGTACTCTCTACCATGTTAAGGAAGTGACTACCTAGTCCTATTATTTTAGAGGATATAAATGGTTTTGGTTTTATTAAATGCCCTTTTGGCATCTGTTGAGATGATTGTGATTTTTATATGACTTATTTATACAATGTATCATGGGAAAAGTTTCCTAATGTTGAATCTTGATTTCTTTCCTGGGATAAATCCCTTTGGTCTGGGAGATTAAAAATACATATTGTTGCTTTCTCTTTCTCACATTCTGTTTAGCATTTTTTGCACCTATTTGAATGAGAAGGATTAGTAACAATGATTTCAGAGCGGTAACTTAGAATGAGAGAACATCAACATTTAAAGGAGCAGGTAGTCTCTCAACTTAAACCAGAAATGCCTTTTATTAAAAATGAAAAACAACTGATAATCTGATAATCTGAAAAAAAGTATCCTGTGAATTTGATTAGCATGAACCCATATCATCTCATCATCTGTGGATGAATCAAATTACTCAATCTGTAGTTCTTAGGGGGGAAACACTCTATTGGGGCAGAGGTATAAAGTATCATAGCCATGAAAACTGCCTGCATGCAGTCAGTCACACCAATTCTCACAAGTTCCTAGGTCAAAGACCTTATTTTCAAAGCACAAAAATATTACAAAATTACTTCATTATATAGATACCACAGTTTTCTTTTGCTTTTCAGCTATTTTGACTACCTGAGGATTTAAACCCATATACTAACCTCTGTTGACTAATATCTTTTGGGGAATTTTCTTTTCATTTGCCTTAAAAGGGTTCTATTTTTCCCTTTCCCATTCTGTAACACAAATATCTTTAAAGGCCTATTAAGCATTTAGGAACCCTTATATTCAGAAACACCAGCACTTTTGTAATGCTGAAGGTAATATGCAAGTAACTCAGATGTCATTTAACCTGTTCAGTGCAAGTTTTCTATCACACACACAATAACTTTCTTACCAATCATTAAAAAAAAAAATCCCTGGAGTACCTCTGAACTCAAAAGAATCAAACTTAAATCAAATTAAGTCTTTCTGAAGCTATAAAGGACAACTTTGCTTTGGTTTCTGGTTTAATTCACTGACTGATACCCCAACACAAACCTTTGGTTGAAATTACTTCAGCAGATCTATGACAGGCATTAGTTATTCATGTGGCTTTGCAATAATGTTGGTTTTTCTAATTAATGTTCACTCTTAGGCATAAAATCTGCATTGAGAATTTAAATGATTCAGCCAGGGACTGACAAATGTGGAAATCATTCCCAGCTCCGATGATTCTGTTACATCTCTCTTCAGATAACTTTATTCAGAACAACAGTTCTCTGAAATTAAACATATCCTGATGGAGTTATGTTCTTTTGTATCTTTCTTGTGGACAATGTTTCTTTTTCTTATAAATCTACTAGAAAATGGTTAAAGTAGGCATGACCTTGCTTTTATTTGTAGCAGCCACAATCATACATTATTTAACTTGGCTCATGTAATTTATTCCTTATGCACAGAAATTACATCTATCATTACCACCCCACCATCTTTGCCTTTGGGTAGAATATTCAGAAGATAAAAGGGGGTTATTTATCCCTTCTGGTAAAATTATTCCTGCATAAGAACATGTGTATTTTCAAGACTTACACAATGTGAGGGTTTAACAATAAAATAAATAACATCCTTCATCTCCCTAACACCAAAGGTAATTCCCACAAAGCCAGCTAAAGTTGTTAGTAAGGATCATAGGGAGGAAATGCCTCCAAATTATCTCTCAATTCTTATAGCACATTTCTGCTTTTCTGTACACAAATTTAATATTTCTGAGACTTTTGCTTCATGTTAATATAATTACGTTAAGAAAAATGTTCTGATATTTGTAAATAAAGCAAAAGGATAAGTACATACCTTTTTCATGTGTTGACTGAAAAAAAATGCACCACCTAAAAGTTGAGAATTATGTTTTATTCAGCAGACTTACTGAGAACTTCAGCCCAGGATACAGCCTCTCAGATAGTTCTGACAGACTGTTCTGAAGAGGAAAGGGAGAAGCCAGGATATACAGGCATTTTTGCAAAAAAAAAAAAAAAAAAAAAAACCCCAAAACCCAGGTAGTCTAACATCAAAAGATTGCTGCTAATCCAAGAAAAACCAGACATCTCAAGTTAATAAGTTTAGCACTTTTCTAAGTATGGGAATATGCAAGAGTTTGGACTTAATGAAATTATTCCTTTGATATGAACCTTAACTATCTAGGGCCAGTACCCTGTTTTTCTCCATCCTGAATCCCCTCAGGGTGCACCACTGGGTAGGGGGTGGGGGTTGCTGCAGTAGCTGATGGCTTGACAGCTGCAACATCCTTTGTTTACTGATATGGCAGGAGATATTCTTTGTCCACACATGTTACTCTAAAGCACTAATGGCTCTGTCCAAAGATTATTTAATTCCTGAGTAGGGAATTTTACCTTTGCTTGACTTACTATTTACTCTTGATTAGGGGCTAGATTATATAAAATTAGATATTAATTATAGATTTTTCTCTGGAAATAAAGGTAACCCCAGTGGTTATGGCTCTCTTGCCCTGTAGGACATTAACTAGTTTGTAGCTGTTAGCAAATGCATTTCAGCTTTCCTTTCACTGGATAACTACCTATCTTGGGTTCCTCAGATTTTTTCTTGAACCAGCTTTGCCATCTTTATGATTTCCTCAATAATGGATTAAGAAACCCCTGACCCTTGCTCACTATAATATTTGTATAATAAACCAGTCTTAATTTTTTAAAGAAATTACACTTTGACAATTCTCATGTTTAACACATAGTTCACTTTTGAGGTCAAAGCTTCCTATGTTATTCTCCTCCCAAGCTCTTCTCAACACAATACGAAGGCATGTAGTTTCAAATACCATAAAACATGAGAAACTATAATCCCCTGAGGCGTATTTCTAAATGCAAGCATCAAGTAAACCGCTTAAAAAAAAAAAAAAGCCCTGTCACTGGTAAGTACATGAACAGGGGTTTTTTCCCCTTAAATTAACAAAAAATGTAAAATTCTGAATTCAATTTAATAGATTGCATCAGGCCAATGTTCCAGATGCAACAATTAGAAAAAAATGAATAAATGACAAAAATCACATTTTTAAAGACATCAGAGTGATGTGGAAGCAAAAAGGACTGGATAATATTCCAAAGGAAGAACGCTTCCTAATAAGCTATGCCGGCAAGCAGTTTTCTTCCCTGGTGTAATTGGATAATTCTGGGCTTGGATTACAGATTAGATTTGGTGCAGGTAGAAGAACTAGAATGAGTGAAAGAAAAACCAGTGGATCTTTGGGTGGTTACAGAAGGTGACATGACAGATTGGAACTTGAGGAGCCTATACAAATACTAATCAAAAGAAAGCTGGGAAGGCAATACTAATATCAGAAAATTGGACTTCAAAACAGGAATATTTCTGGGGATAAAGAGAAAAGTTACATAATGACCAACGTATCAGTTCACTAAGAATACACCAAAAAATGTTAAGTGCACATGCACCTAACAGAAGATCTTCAGAATACAAGAAGCAAAATTGGGTAGAATGAAAAAATAAAGACAAATTCAAAATTATGATTGGTGATTTCAACATTTTTCTCTCTATAATCAACAAAATAATTAGACCAAAAATCAATAAGGAATTAGAAAACCTGAACAACATGTCAACCAACTTGACCTAATTAGTATTCATAAAACACTCTACCCACCACAGCATATGTCATCCTTTTCAAGAAAATATGAAACATTCACCAAGATAGATGATATTCTGGGCCATAAAACAAACAACACATTTAAAAGAATTAAAGCCATACAAAGTATATTTTCATAACAGAATTAAAGTAAAAAGAAAGATTTCTGAAAAAATCTTCTATTTGGAAAATTTTAAAATTCTTCTAAATAAAAAATGGGTTGAATAAAATCTTGGAAAGGAAATTAGAAAATATTTGGGATTGAATGAAAATGAAAATACAACATATCAAAACTACTGGGATGCAGATAAAGCTGTCCTTACAGAGACATTTTTAATATTAATGCTCATACTCACAAACAGATGGAGAGATATACTATGTTCTTGGATTGGAAGAATCAATATTATCAAAATGACTGTACTACCTAAAGCATCTAGAGATTCAATGCAATCCCTATCAAATTAATATCATTTTTCCCAGAATTAGAACAAATAATCTTCAAATTTGTATGGAGACACAAAAGACCCCAAATAGCCAAAGCATTCTTGAGAAAGAAAAACGGAGCTGAAGGAGACAGGCTCCCTGACTTCAGACTATACTACAAAGCTACAGTCATCAAAACAGCATGGTACTGGCACAAAAACAGAAATATAGATCAATGGAACAGGATAGAAAGTTCAGAGATAAACCCACGCACCTATGGTCACCTAATTGATTGACAAAGGAGGCAAGAATATACAATGGAGAAAAGACAGTCTCTTCAATAAGTGGTGCTGGGACAACTAGACAGCTACATGGAAAAGAATGAAATTAGAACACTCCCTAACACCATACACAAAAGTAAACTCAAAATGGATTAAAGACCTAAATGTAAGGTCGGATACTATAAAACTCTCAGGGAAAACATAGGCAGAACACTCTCTGACATAAATCGAAGCAAGATCTTTTTTGATCCACTTCCTAGAGTAGTGAAAATAAAAACAAAAATAAACAAATGGGACCTAATGAAACTTAAAAGCTTTTGCACAGCAAAGGAAACCATAAACAAAATGAAAAGACAACCCACAGAATGGGAGAAAATATTTGCAACCAAAGTGACTGACAAGGGATTAGTCTCCAAAATATACAAGCAGCTCATGCAGCTCAATAACAAAAACAAAAAACAAAAAAACAACCCAATCAAAAAATGGGCAGAAGATCTAAATCGACATTTCTCCAAAGAAGACATACAGACGGACAAAAAGCACATGAAAAGATGTTCAACATCACTAATCATTAGAGAAATGCAAATCAAAACTACAGTGAGATATCACCTGGCTATCATAGAAAAATCTACAAACAATAAATGCTGGAGAGGGTGTGGAGAAAGGGAACCCTCCTACACTTTTGGTGGGAATGTAAATTGGTACAGCCACTATGGAGAACATTATGGAGGTTCCTTAAAAATCTAAAAATAGAGCTACCATATGATCCAGCAATCCCACTCCTGAGCATATACCCAGAGAAAACCATAATTCGAAAAGATATATGCACCCCAGTGTTCACTGCAGCACTATTTACAATAGCCAGGACATGAAAGCAACCTAAATGTCCATTGACAGAGGAATGGATAAAGAAGCCGTGGTACATACATACAATGCAATATTACTCAGCCATAAGAAAGAATGAAATAATGCCATTTGCAGCAACATGGATGGACCTAGAGATTGTCATACTGAGTGAAGTAAGTCAGACAGAGAAGGACAAATATTATATGATATTGCTTACACGTGGAATCTTAAAAAATGGTACAAATGAACTTATTTACAAAACAGAACTAGAGTCACAGATGTAAAAAACAATCTTATGGTTACTGGTGAGGGGGGAAGGGGGAGAGGGATAAACTGGGAGACTGGAATTGACATATACACACTACTATATATAAAATAGATAACTAATAAGGACCTACTATATAGCACAGGGAACTCTACTTAATAGTCTGTAATGACCTATACGGGAAAAGAATTTTTAAAAAGAGTGGATATACATATATGTATAACTGATTCACTTTGCTGTACAGCAGAAGGTAACACAACATTGTAAATCAATTATACTCCAATAAAAATTTTTTAAAAAAGAGAGACATGACTATATGTAATGTGGTATCCTGGAAGGGATCTTGAAACAAACAAACAAACAAACAAACAGACATTAGTGGAAAAACTGGTGAAATCCAAATAGTCTGTAGTTTAGCTAATAGTACTGTACCAATGTACCAGTGTTGGTTTCTTAGCTGTGAGAAATGTGCCACTCTGAGGTAAGGTGTTACAATAGGGAGACAGAGTGAGAGTTATATGGGAACTCTCTGTATTATATCTGCAAATTTTCTGTAAATCTAAAATGATTCCAAAGTTGAAGTTTATTAAAATAAAAAACTAAAAAAATGCTAATACTACTAGAAAATTAGAAAGGTCTCACATCAGTGATCTAAGCTTTTATCTTAAGAAAGTAGAAAACTTATATGAACAGACAAAGGAGCTAGTATAACAAAAACAAAACAGAAAAAAACAAAGGTGGAGGATATTTCCTATATGGTTTCGAGATGTATTACAAATAATCAAATAATCAAGATTGTGATATTGGTGAAAGAACAGACACATAGATCAATGGAACCAAGTAATCCAAAAATAGAACCATAGCTAACTGGTTTTCAACAAAATTGCAAAGGCAATTCAATAAAGAAAGGATGCCATACTTTCAACAAACAGCATGGAAAAGTTGGACATCCATTTCAAAAACAAAACTAAATCTCAGCCCATAATATAGACCATACACAAAAAGTAAGTCAAATGAGCTACAGATATATGAAAAATCTAAAGCTATAAAACAACTACAATAAAATACAGGATAAAATCTTTGTGACCTTAGGTCATGCAAATATCTCATAGACAGATTTCTTAGTCAATAATTTATGAACGATAAAAGAAAAACTTGATACATCAAAATTCAAAATTTCAGGTTTTCAAAAGACCATGGTAAGAAAATAAAAGACAAGTGACAGACTGGGACAGAAATATTTCAATAACACATATCAGTTAAAGTCTCATGTCCTGAATACATAAAGAACTCTAAAAACTTGATAAGAAGAAAACAGAAATCCTGGAGAAAAACTTGGTGAAAGATCTGAGCAGATACTTTATCAAAAAAAACATATGGAATATCAAATCATTATGTTATACACCTGAAACTAATATAATTTTATATGTCAATTATAGCTCAATAAAATAAGTATTAAATAATAAAAACAAAACAAAGCAACTTATGGATGACAAATAAGCACATAAAAAGATAATTTACATCAGTAATTTTTAGAAAAATGCAAATTAAAATCATAATGAGGTACCACTACACACCTATTAAAATGACCAAAAAACCCAACAACACCCAGGGCTGATGAAGATGTGAAATTTTTGTACATTATTGGTAGGAATTTAAAAACTGTATGACTACTTTAGAAATGAGTTTTCAGTTTCTTAGTTATCAATTAACTGTTTACTGATCATATGACACAGCAATACAAGTCCTAGGTACTTACCAAGTAAAAAGGAAAACATACATTCACACAAAAACCTGTATAAGAATGTTCCTAGCAAATCTATTCAAAATTGCCAAAAATTGGTAGCAAGTTAAATGCATTATTACTAATAGTCAAAAAGTGGGAATAACTCAAATGTTTTTCAATTGGTGAATGGGGAAAGATTGGCTGAAAAGGGACACAGGCACAGTTCTGGGACTGAAGGAAGTGCAATATACAGGCATACCTCATTTTACTGTGCTTCACTTTACTGTACTTCACAGATACTGCATTTTTTTTTACAAATTGCAGGTTGTGGCAACCCTGTACTGAGCAAGTCACTTAGTGCTGTTTCTCCAATAGCATTTGCTCATTTCATTTCTCTCTGTCACACTTTGGAAATTCTTCAAATATTTCAAACTTTTCCATTATTTGTATATCTGTTATGGTGTTTTGTAATCAGTGATCTGTAATCAGTGATCTTTGATTTACTATTGTAATTTTTGGGGGCACCATGAACTGCACCCACGTAAGACAGCAAAATTAATCAATAAATGTGTATGTTCTGCCTGCTCCACTGACCTGTGTTTCCCCTATCTTTCTCCCTCCCCTCAGGCCTCCCTGTTCCCAAAGACACAACAATCTTAAACTTAGGCCAATTAATAACCCTACAGTGTCCTATAAGTGTTCAAGTGAAAGGAAGAGTCGTATGTCTCCCACTTAAAATCAAAAGCTGTTAATTATTAAGCTAAGTGAGGAAGGCACATAGAGAGCTGAGATAGGCCCAAAGCTAGGCCTCTTACATCAAACAGTTAACCAAGTTGCAAATGCAAAGGAAAGTTCTGGAAGGAAATTAAAAGTGCTACTCCAGTGAACACATGAATGATAGGACAGCAAAACAGCTTTATTGCTGATATGGCGAAAGCTTGAGTGGTCTGCATAGAAGATTAAACCAGCTACAACATTCTCTTCAGTTGAAGCCTAATCCAGAGCAAGAACCCAACTCTCTTCAATTCTGTGAAGGCTGGGAGAGGTGAGGAAGCTTCAGAAGAAAAGTTTGAAGCTAGCAGAGGTTGGTTCATGAGGTTTCAAGAAAGAAGCCATCTCCATAACATATCGGTGCAAGGTGAAGCAGCAAGTGCTGATGTAGAAACTGCAGTAAGTTATCCAGAAGATCTAGCTAAGATCAATATTGAACATGGCTACACTAAATAACAGATTTTCAATGTAGACAAAGTAGCCTTATATTGGAAGAAGATGCCATCTAGGACCTTCATAGCTAGAGAGGAAAAGTCAATGCCTGGCTTCAAAGCTTCAAAGGACAGGCTGACTCTCATTACACGCTAACGCAGCTGGTGACTTTAAGCTGAAGCCAATGCTCATTTATCATTCTGAAAATCCTAGGGTCCTTAAGAATTATGCTAAATCTTCTCTGCCTGTGCTCTATAAATGGAAAAACAAAGCCTGGACAGCAGTACATCTGTTGACAACATGGTTTACTGAATATTTTAAGCCCACTGTTAAGACCTACTGCTCAGAAAAAAAGGTTCCTTTCAAAATATTACTGCTTGTTGTTTTCATGCCTGCTTACGCAACATCCATACTTCAGCCCATTGATCAAGGAATCATTTCAACTTTCAAGTCTTATTCTTAAAGAAATACATTTTGTAAGGCTATAGATGCCATAGATAGTGATAGTGATTCTTCTGATGGATCTGGACAAAGTAAATTGAAAACTTTCTGGAAAGGATTCACCATTCTAGATGCCATTAAGAACATTAAGCATTCATGGTAAGAGGTCAAAATATCAACATTAACAGGAGTTGAAAGAAGTTGATTCCAGTCCTCATGGATGACTTGGAGGGTTCAAGACTTCAACAGAGGAAGTAACTGCAAAAGTGGTGGAAATAGCAAGAGAACTAGCATTAGACGTGGAGCCTGAAGATATGAGTGAATTGATGCAACCTCATGATAAAACTTTAACAGACGAGGAGTGGCTTCTTATGGATGAGCAAAGTGGTTTCTTGAGATGGAATCTACTCCTGGTGAAGATGCTATGAAGATGCAGTGGCAGAGTTTGAGAGGGCTGACTCTAATTTTGAAAGAAGTCCTACTGTGGGTACAATGCTATCGAACAGCATTGCATGCTACAGAGGAATGTTTGTGAAAGCAAGAGCCTACTGATGCGGCAAACTTTGTTTCTTAGTTTAAGAAATTGCCATAGCCACCCCACCCTTCAGCAACCACCACCCTGATCAGTCAGCAGCATCAACACTGAGGCAAGACCCTCCACCAGCAAAAAGATTATGACTTTCTGAAAGCTCAGGTGATGGTTAATATTTTTTAGCAGTAAAGTATTATTTAATTAATGTATGTACATTTTTTAAAAAAGACATAATGCTATTTCACATTTAATGGACTACAGCATAGTATAAACAACTTTTATATGCACTGGGAAAGCAAATCTCTAAGCTATGCCTGCGTCTTGACTGTGATGGTAGGTACAAAACTTTATGCATTTGTCAAAACTCATAGAACTATATAGTAAAAATGGTGAATATCTCACCATTTTTATTCAGATATACGTCAGTAAAGAGGTATTTAAGAAAAACTAGTAAAGAAGTAATACAGAATAATAAAATAATTAATCCTAAAAAAATAGGAAAGAAGGAAAAAAGAAAGAACAGATGAGAGAAATTAAAAACATAAGCAAGTCAGTTATATGAGTAATTATATGAAGTGCAAATGGACTAAACCCTTCAATTAAAAGGCAAAGATTTCCAGACTGGATTTAAAAAATCAACTCAAGTGTGTGCTGTTACACTTTAAATGTAAGTACACAGATTTAAACCAAAATAATGGAAATAAATATCATACAAACTATAAAGTAAAGGAAGCTTGTGTGGTTATATTAGTAACAGATAAGGTAAACTTTAAGGCAAGAAGTGTACTAGACATAAAGGGTGGCATTTCCTAAGATGAAAGGGTCAATTCAACATGAATACACAGCGATCCTGAGTTTTTATATCCAGAATAACATAGTTTCAAACAAGGTAATCAAACAAAAAAGGAGAAATAGACATAACCCCAATCTTAGTTTAATACACCTATCTCTGGTGTGTTAGACTAAAAAAAGAAAACTAAGTTATATAGACTCTTTGAACAAAATTATTAAAAAATTTAACCTACTTGATATATATATATATATGTAGGACACTACACTAAGCAACTGGAGAATACACATTCTTTTCACGTGCTCACGAAATCTTTACCAAAATGCACTATATGGTATGCATAAAACAAGTCTGAAAAACCTTCAAAAAATTAAAATCACATAGGGTATGTTCTCAGGCTATGGTGGAATAAAACTAGAAATCAATTAATAGATAACTAGAAAATTTGATAATGTTTAGAAGTTAACCAACATTCTTCTAAATAACCCAGCAGTCAGGAAAGCACAATGAAAATTAGATATTGAAAATAAAACACACTAAAATTTATGGGATATGGCTAAAATGGTGTGTGCTGGTTATTATTTACTGCCTTTCAGTTCTAAGTTCCACCTATTAGGCTGCTTTGTGAAAATGGGTTTGGGTCCTTTAAATAGTTCCCCTTGCCAATTGGCACTTTGCCATTAGAGGGCACTGTAAATACATTGCAGGAGGAAAAAGTTTTTGCTTCCTGGTTCTGGGGTGCCTGCTGGGCAAGCTTCTCAGGATGCATTATTTTCCCCTACACTAGACTTCTGCAGTGCACAGTGGCCAGCAGCACCTAGCAGCCAGCGGCTTCCCCTGGCATATCCCTCAGGCAGTTTTGTAGCAAAGGGCCTCCAGTGAGATATCTCCCTGTGAAGAGTCTTCCCTGGCACCCCACAGGGTGGATTTCCAGCAAGTTTCAGAGGGTGGATTTCCAGCATATTTAAGCAGGATGGCACCACAGTAACTTTTCTGCCATCTAGTGAGCCACACTGTGCCTTCTAAAGAAAGGTCTGGATCTCAGGCCTCAGTGGGCCTCTTCCTTGGTGTGCTATCTCAGCTCTGGGGGGTACTAGCTTTTCCCTATATCTACTATTCCTATATTCTTCTGAATCCTCTTTAATTCTTGCTAACCAATCCCTCATTACTGCCATCCCCTGGTATTGTTAATAATTCTTTATATTAAAATCTTTCTGTTGAAATTACTGTTGTGATTTCTCTCTCCTGATTGGACCTGTTGATTCACAGTGCTTAGGAGAAAAATGACTTTCAATGCATATATTGTAAAAAAATTAAAAATCAACTTCTAAGTTACCATCTCAAAGAGTTAGAAAAAGAATAAAAAATAGAAGGAAATTAATAAAAGTGAAAACATAAATAGAAAAAACAGTAAGTTCACATAGACAAAAATCAATAGAGTCAAAAATTTGTTCTGTCATAATATCTATAAACTTGATAAACTCTTAGAAAGACCAATCAAGAAAAAGAAAGTATAAACTACTAATATCAAAATGAAAGGGAGCTATCACTGCAGATCCTACAGACATAAAAAGATAATACAGGGTTGTGATACATAGTTTTATATAAATAAATTTAACAAACTAAATAAAACTGATGATTTTCTTTAAAATCACAAGTTATCTAAATTGACACAAGAAAGCAAATTTTTAATCTGAATAGTTGTTAAATATATTAAATCCAGAGGGGTCCAGATCAAGATGGCAGAGTAGGAAGATTCTGAGCTCACCTCCTCCCATGGACACACCAAAACAACAACTACATATAGAACAACTATCTCTGAGAATAACCTGATGATCTGCAGAATGGATTTTCTACAACTAAGGATAGAAAGAAAAGGCCACATCAAGACAGGTAGAAGGGGCAGAGACAAGGTCTAGTCAGAACCCACAGCCCAAGTGCTGTGACCCACAAGTGGGAAAGATATTACAACCACAGAGGTTCCCCCGAGAAGTATTGGGTCTGAGCACCATGTGGGTCTCCACGACCCAGAAAATCTGCACCAGGAAGATGAGCCCCCGTAACATCAAGCTTTGAAAACCAGCAAGGCTCACCAGGAGAGCTGGTGGGCTGTGGGAAACCAAGACTCTGCTCCTGAAGAGCTCATGCACAGACTCACTCACTCTGATACCCAGCACAGAGGCAGCAGCTTGAAAAGCACCTGGGTCACACAAGGAGATTCACTGACTAATTTTAGGGCATATGCTGGAGAGGCAGGTATCTGGTGGAACTTTCTCTGGGGATGGAAGTGCTGATGGGCACCATCTTTTTTTTTTAGCTCTCTTTCTACCTAGCTGGCCCAGGGCTGGCAGGCACCATTTCTGTCACTCTCCATCAACCTAGCTAACGCCATGTGTCTTGCCCTGGCATTCCCCTGAGGACCCATCTACCAAGCCCGCCAGCCACTGGCCAGCCCCTCCAAAGTGGCTCCCACCTCGCCCCACTTAGTGGGTACCCTGGCTGGCACTGGGACCCCTCCAAAGCAGATCCCACTCCAGGGGGACAGCCACATCTCACTTGGCCAGCCTCAGCACTACTCCAAAGCAGCTCCCACTCTGGGGGGCAGCCCTGCACACCAGCATGACTACAGAAGTCACAGCCAGGCTGCACAGCCAGTGTACCAGGGGACAGCCCCACTCACCAGTGTGTCTGCAACGATCAGGGCCCAACCACAATAGGAGAGTGCACACAGCCCACAGAGGGAATACTCCTGGAGGCTCTGGTGACCAGGGGGATTGCACTATTGGGCCCCACAAAACATTTCTACATAGGCTGCTCTTTCAAGACCGGGAGATGTAACTGATATATATATACCTAATATAGAAACAAACACAGAAAGTCAGGCAAAATAGGAGACAAAGTAATACCTCCAAATGAAAGAATAAGACAAAGCCTCAGAAATAGAACTAAACAAAATGGAAATAAGGAATTTACCAGAGACTATAAAGTAAAAGTCATAAAAATGTTCACCAAACTCGAGAGAAGAATGGATGAACTCAATGAGACCTTCAACAAAGATAGAAAATATAAAAAAGAACCAGCAGAACTGAATAATATAAAAATGTAAATGAAAAATACACTAAAGTGAATTAATAGCATATTAGAGGATACAGATGAACAGATCAGCAATCTGGAAGACAAGGTAGTGGAAATCGCCCAATTAGACCAGCAAAAAGAAAAAAGCACTAAAACAAACAAACAAAAATAACATAGTTTAAGGGACCTCTGAGACAACGTTAGGTGTATAAATGTACAAACAAGACTACTGTACCCAAAAAGATTATTATTCAGCAGAAAAGGAGAGATAAAGAGTTTCCCAGACAAGTAAAAGCTGAAGGAGTTCATTGCCATTAAACCAGCCTTACAAGAAATGTTAAAGGGACTTCTTTAAATGGAAAAGAAAAGGCCAAAACTAGAAACAAGAAAATTATGAAAGAAAAAGTATTATTAGTAAAAGCAAACACATAGTAACGATAGTGGATCAACCACCGATAAAGCTAGTATGAAGGTTAAAAGACAAAAGTAGTAAAATCATCTATCTAAAATAATTAGGGACTTTCCTGGTGGTCCAGTGGTAAGGAATCCGCCTTCCAATGCAGGAGATGCAAGTTCCATCCCTGGTCAGGGAACTAAGATCCCACATGCCATGGGGCAACTAAGCCCACGTGCCACAACTACTGAGCTCGTGCGCCTCAACAAGAGAGCCCATGTGCCACAAACTACAGAGCCCATGCGCCCTGGAGCCTGCACGCCACAACTAGAGAGAGAAAATCCACATGCCACAACTAGAGAGAAGCCCGTGCGCCACAACTAGAGAGAAGCCTGTGCACTGAAACAAAGAGCCCAAGCGCCGTGGCGGAAGATCCCACATGCCCCAACGACGATCCCACGTGCCGCAACTGCGACTCAAAGCCGCCAAAGAAATAAAGAAAAATAAATAAATTAAAAAATAAAATAATTAGTTAAGCAATACAAAAAATAAAAAGGTGTAAAATATGACATCCAAAACATAAAACATTGGAAGGGGGGAGTAAAAACTGTAGCATTTTTAGAAGCATTCAAACTTAAGTGACCATCAAATTAAAATAGACTGAAATATACATTGGTTGTTAGGTATGAACCTCATGGTAACCGCAAACCAAAAACCTATAACAGTTACACAGAAAATAAAGAAAGGAATCCAGACATAACACTAAAGACAGTCATCAAACCATGAGGGAAGAGAGCAAAAAAAGAAGGAAGGAACAGAGAAAAACTAGAAAAACAACCAGAATACAAGTAACAAAATGGTAATAAGTACATATCTAACAATATTTACTTAAAATGTAAATAAATTCTCCAATCAAAAGACATGGGTGACTGAATGGATTAAAGAAAAAAAAAGAAGACCCATATATATGCTGCCTACAAGAGACTGACTTTAGATGTAAAGACAGACTGAAAGTGAAGGGATGGAAACAGATATTCCATGCAACTGGAAATGAGAAGAAAGTTGGGGTAGCAATACTTACATCAGACAAAATAAACTTTAAAACCCAGATGGTAACAAGAGATAAAGAAGGGTATTACATAATGACAAAGGGATTAATCCAACAAGGTGACATAACACTTGTAAATATCTATGCACCCAACATAGGAGCCCCTAAACACATAAAGCAAATATTAACAGACATAAAAGGAAAAGTTGACTGTAATGCAGTAATAGTAGGGGACCTAAACACCACACTTACATCAGTGGGCAGATCATCCAGACAGAAAATCAATAAGGAAACATTGACCTTAAATGACATATTAGACCAGATGTACTTAACATATATATGTAGAACCTTCCACCCCCAAACAGCAGACTACACATTCTTCTCAAGAGCACCTTGAACATTCTCCAGGATAGATCACATGTTAGACCACAAAACAAGTCTCAATAAATTTAGGATGACTGAAATTATATCAAGCATCTTTTCTGACCATAACACTATGAGACTAGAAATCAGTTACAAGAAGAAAACTAGGAAAAACCCACAAATACATGGATGCTAACCAATATGCTTCTAAGCAACCAATGAGTCAATGAAGAAATCAAAGAGGAAATCAAAAAATTCCTTAAGACAAATGAAAATGGAAACACAATGTTCCAAAATCAATGGGACACAGCAAAAGTAGTTCTAAGAGGGAAATTTATAGCAATACAGGCCTACCTCAGGAAACAAGAAAAATCTCAAATAAACAACCTAAATTTACACCCAAAGGAACTAGCAAAGAAGAACAAACAAACCCCAAAGTTAGTATTGTAGAAGGAAGACAATAATAATCAGAGTTGAAATAAATAAATTAGAGATTGAATACAATAGAAAAAAATCAATGAAACTAAAAGCCGATTCTTTGAAAATATAAACAAAAGTGATAAACCTTTAGCCACACTCATTCAAGGAGAGAGAGAGAGAGAGACAGAATTCAAATAAATAAAATCAGAAAAAAGAGAGAAGTACAACTTAGACCTCAGAAATAAAGATTGTAAGACGTTACTATGAACAATTATACACCAACAAATTGGACAACATAGGAGAAATGGATAAATGCCTAGAAGCATACACTCTTCTAAGAATGAGTCAGGAAGAAATATAAAATTTGAGTAGACTGTTCACTAGTAATGAATCAGTAATCAAACAACTACCAATGAAAAAAAGTCCAGGACCAGACAACTTCACAGGTGAATTCCACCAAAGATTTAAAGAAGAGTAAATACCCATCCTTCTCAAACTACTAAAAAAATTGAAGAGAAATGAATGCTTCCAAATTCATTCTATAAGGCTAGCATTACCTTGATACCCAAACCAGATAAAGATACTACAAAAAAATTACAGACCAATATCCCTGATGGACATAGATGCAAAAATCCTCAACAAAATATTAACAAACGAAATTCAACAATACACTAAAAGGATCATATACCATGATCAAATGATATTTATTCCAGAGATGCAAGGTTGATTCATTATTTGCAAATCAATCAACATGATACATCACATTAAGAAAACAAAGGATAAAAATAATATGATCATCTGAATAGATGCAGAAAAAACATTTGATGAAATTCGACATTTATTTATGACAAAAACTCTCCAGAAAGTGGGTACAGAGGGAATTTACCACAACATAATAAAGGCCATATATGACAAACCCACAGCTAACATAATATTCAAGGGTGAAAAGCTGAAAGCTCTTTCTCTAAGATCAGCAACGAGATAAGGGTGCCCATATCATCACTTTTATTCAACATAGTATTGGACGTCCTAGCCACAGCAATCTGATAAGAAAAAGAAATAAAAGGTGTCCAAATTGGAAAGCAAGAAATAAAACTGTCACTATTTGTAGATGACATGATACTATACAGAAAAAACCCCTAAAACTACCAAAAACTATTAGAACTAATGAATAAATTTAGTAAGATTGCCGGATACAAGGTTTCAATATATAGAAATCTGTTGCACTGTTATACACTAATAATAAACTACCAGAAAGAGAAATTAAGAAAACAATCCCATCTACAACGGCAACTGCATCAAAAAGAATAAAATACCTAGGAATACATTTAACCAAGGAGGTGAAAGATCTGTATTCTGAAAACAATAAGACTGGGGATGAAAGAAATTGAAGACAATACAAATAAATGGAAAGATATACTGTCCTCATGGATTGGAAGAATTAATATTATTAAAATGACCATACTACCTAAAGCAACCTACAGATTTAATGCAATCCCTATCAGAATACCAGTGGCATTTTTCATAGAATGGGAACAAATAATTCTAAATTTTGTATAAAACCACAAAAGACTTTGAATAGCAAAAACAATTTTAAGAAAGAAGAACAGGGGCTTCCCTGGTGGTGCAGTGGTTGAGAATCTGCCTGCCAATGCAGGGGACACGGGTTCGAGCCCTGGTCTGGGAGGATCCCACATGCTGCAGAGCAACTAGGCCTGTGAGCCACAATCGCTGAGCCTGTGCGTCTGGAGCCTGTGCTCTGCAACAAGAGAGGCCGCGATAGTGAGAGGCCCACGCACCGCGATGAAGAGTGGCCCCCGCCTGCCGCAACTAGAGAAAGCCCTCACACAGAAACGAAGACCCAACACAGCTATAAATAAATAAATAAATAAAAATTAAAAAAACCCCAAAACATCACAAGTTCACATAAATGGCAATATTTTTAAAAAAAAAAAAAGAAAGAAGAACAAAGCTGGAGGCATCATGCTCCCTGATTTCAAGCTATACTGCAAAGCAACTGTAATCAAAACAGTATGGTACTAGCACAAAAACAGACATAGATGAATGGAACAGAATAGAGAGCCCAGAAATAAACCCACATTTATATGGCAAATTAATTTACAACAAAGAAGCCAAGAACATAGAGTGGGGAAAGACTGATTTTAATAAATGGTGTTGGGAAAACTGGTCAGCTACATGGGAAAGAATGACACTGGATCACTTTCTTACACCATTTACAAAAATAAATTTAAAATGGATTAAAGACCTAAATGTTCGTTCTGAAACCAAAAAGTTCTTAGAAGAAAATATAGGCAGTACGCTCCTTGATACTGGTCTTAGCAATATTTTTTTTGGATCTGTCTTCTCAGGTAAGAGCTGCAAAAGCAAAAATAATCAAATGGAACTACAACAAACTAAAAAGGTTTTGCACAGAAAGGGAAACCATCAACAAAATGAGAAGGCAACCTACTAAATGGGAGATGATAGTTGCAAAAGGGGTTAATATCCAAAATGTATAAAGAACTCACACAACTCAACATCAAACAAAAACAAGTAAAAATTGGGCAGAGGACATGATAGACATTTTTCCAGGGAAGACATGCAGATGGCCAACAGACATATGAAAACATGCTCAACATCAACAATCATCAGGGAACAGCAAATCAAAACCACAAGGAGATATTACCTCACACCTGTCAGAATGGCTATTATCAAAAAGGCAACAAATAATGAGTGTTGGCAAAGATGTGGAGAAAAGGCAACCCTCATGCCCCATTGGTAGGGATGTAAATTGGTGCAGCCACTATGGAAAACAGTATGGAGGTTCCTCAAAAAACTAAAAATAGAACTATCATATGATCTAGCAATTTCACCTCTGTGTATTTATCTGAAGAAAATGAAAATATAATCCAAAAATATATATGTACCCCTATGTTCATTGCAGCATTATTTACAATAGCCAATGTGGAAGTATGGAAGCAACCTAAATGTCCATCTATAGACAAAGGAATAAAGAAGATGTGAGATACATATATATTATATAGATATATGTATTATATATATATAAGAGAATATTACTCAGCCATAGAGATATACTCTATGTTATCACTTGCATGTGGAATCTAAAATACAAAACAACCCCTCAGGGGCAAAACTGCCCCTGGATGAGAACCACTGCTTTTGACAAATTATTAAGGAGACAGTATCCCATACTCCACTCTGAATCTGAATAACCACTGGCAAGAGATGATGATTCACAGAGACCATTTCAATCTTCTCATTAGTCATTATGATGTTTTTCCTATGCAAAAATAAAACTGACAACATTTCAAAAAATAAAAAAATAAAATAAAATACAAAACAAGTGAATAAACAAAACGAAACAGAAACGGACTCATAGATTCAGAGAACAAACTGGTGGTTATCAGAGGGAAGGGGAGTAGGAGGTTAAGCAAAACAAGTAAAGGGGAATAAGAGGTAAAAACTCCTAGATATAAAATAAGTAAATCATAGGGATGTAATGTACAGCATAGGGAATACAGTCAATACTATTGTAATAACTTTGTATGGTGACAGATGGACTTAGACTTATTGTAGTGACCAGTCTGTAATGTATATAAATGCTGAATTAGTATGTTGTACAACTGAAACTAATATAATATTGTATGTCAACTATACTTCAATTAAAAAATAAAAAGGAAAAAATGGATAAGGTAAAATAACTAAATAATAAAAGAAAGAAATACATTAAATCTGTAACTAAAATCTATCCCAAAGAAAATTCGAGTCTAGATGACTTTACTGGTGATTTCTGCCAAGCATTTAAAGAAAGAAATAATACCAATCTTGTACAACCTCTTTTAAGGAATAGAGAGAGAGCACTTCTTCCTAATTCATTTTATGAGACCAGCATAACCCTGATACAAAAATATACAAGGAAATTACAAGAAAAGAAAACTGCATAAGAGTACTTCTTATTAATTGATACACACATTAGTATAAAATATTAGAAAATCAAATCCAGAGAATATATGCACTATGTCATGACCAAATTCACTTATTCTAGGAATAAAAAATGGTTTAGGGACTTCCCCAGTGGTCCAGTGGTTAAGACTCTACCTTCCAATGGAGGGCGTGGGTTTGAGCCCTAGCTGGGGAACTAAGATCACACATGCCACGGGGTGTGGCCCCAAATTTTTTTTTAATGGTTTAAATTTTGAAAGTTAATCAATATAATTCACTTCTTTAACAAAAAGTGAACGTTAATGCCATATGATTACCTCAACAGATACAAAAAGGCATCCAATTAAATTAACCACTAGTTCATGATAAAAACTCTCAGCAAACTAGGAATAGAAGAGAACCTTTTTAATATGATTAAGTTTATATATAAAAAGTCTATTGCTCACATATTTAATGGTGAAATGTTGAGTGCTTTCTCCCTGAGTTCAGAACAATTCAAATACATTCGTTTTCATCATTTCTGTTAATTATTGTTCCGTAGGTAGGTCCCAATTAGTGCAAAAGGGCACAAAACAAGAATTATGAGGTATAAATATTGAAAAGGAGCAAGTAAAAATGTAATTCCAGGTGACGTGGTTGTCAATATAGGAAACCTCAAAAAAATATGTACACTATTAGAATTAATAAATGAATTTAGGTAGGTCACTAGATACAAAGTCAATATATAAAAATCTATTGCATTTCTATATATTATACTTGCAAAAACAATTAGTCAATAAAATTTTAGATACAACACTATTAACAATAGCTTTGGAAATGGTCTAATATCTAGGAATGAATCTGATGAAACACATGCAACATTGTTAAACTGAAAAATACAAAACATTGTAGGGAAAACCATAGAACACTTAAACAAATAGATAAATATACCATGCTCATGGATTTGAAGACTGTTTTATAAAGATGTCGATTCTCCCAAAATTAATTTATTGACTCAATGCAGTCACAGACAAATTCCCAGCAAGGTTTTCTGAGGAAATTTATCAGGGAATTCTAAACTTTATATGGAAATGCAAGAGCCAAAAAATCAGGAAGAAGAAATTGTTGGAAGATTTACAATATCAGATACCAAGACTTAGCATAAACCTACAATATTTAAGATAGTGTGGTACTGGTGCAGTGATAGATAAACAAACAGTGAAATAGAAGAGAGAGTCTAGAAACAGGCCCATGCCTATACAGTAAACTGATATACAACAAAGGTGCTACTGCAATTTTGTGGTAATGAGATATTTTTTTTTCAAAAATTGATGCTGGAGCAATTAGATAATTCATATGCAACAGACTTTAACCCTATTTTATACCATTTACAAAACTTAATTCCAATTGGATTATAGGCCTAATATGAAAGGAAATCAATAATTTTCTAGAACAGGGGTTAGTAAATTTTTCCTGTAAAGTACAAGATACTCAATATTTTCAATTTTGTGGTCCACATGGTCTCTGTTGCAACTACTCAACTCTGCTGTTACAGCACAAAAGCAACCATAGACAATACATTTATGAAATGGAATCGCTGTGTTCCAATAAAAATTTATTTACAAAAACAGGTGGCAGGCCACATGGGCCATAGTCTGCTGACCCCTGTTCTAGAAGATAACATAGACGAATAATTCCATGACCTTGGGGTAGGCAGTGATTTCTTAAATAAGACCCAAAAAACCATGAACCATAAAAGATTTATAAATTCTGAAATTCTATTTATCGAAGTACACCATCAAGAGAGTGAACCAGAAATTCACAGACTAAGAGAAATTTGTGATATATATGCATATATATATATATGCATGTTTATATACACATATCATAGATATAGCATATATATCCAAAAAATATCTCATAGCCACAATATCTAAAGAATGGCAACAAATCAGTAAGAAAAAGATAAACAACACAATGAAGATAAACAGCTCAAACAAAATGAGAAAAATCTTGAGCGGGAGTTTTATAAAAGAGAATATCAGCATGGACATAAGTACATGAAAAGATGTTCCATATGATTAGTTATCAAGGAAATGAAAATAAAAATAAAACCAAAATGTAATATCAGTACAGACTTCTCAGAATGGCTAAAATGAAAAGAATTGACAATATGCAGTGGTAGCCAGAATATGGAGCAACTGGAACTGGAACTTCCATATACACTAATGAAAGTGTAAATTGTTACAACCACCTTGAATCACTCTACTAAAACCTCCTCTACGACCCAGCAGTTCCAGTACTAGGTATATAAGAGAAATGCATGAATATCACAGAAGGCATGTACAAGGCAAGTCATAGCAGTTTTCTTCCTAATAGCCCCAAACTGGAAATAACTCAAATGTCTATCAACAGAGGAATGGATAACTAAACTGTGGTGTATTCATACAGTGGGATACTATAAGCAATAGAAAAGAACTGACAACATGGATTAGTATAGTAGACATGGTATGAAACAAAAAGAGCCAGACACAAAATTAGAACAAGCTGTATGATTCTATTTCTATGAATTTCAGGGACAGATAAAATAATCTGCGGTGGTGGGTACAATGGAGGACCACGATAGAGCATTCTAGGGAGCAGAAATATTCTACGTCTTGATCTGGGTAGTGGTTACATGAGTAATACACGTGTAAAAATTCATTGGGCTATATACTTATAATTTGTGCACTTTAGTCTCAGTATGTTAAAACTCAAAAAAAAAAACTTTAAAAAAATCATAGAAATTTACAGGATATATTTTCACTGAACGATTCAAACAACACTGAAATATAGAGACTAAAACATTAGTCTTACCTCTGTTTCCTGTCCCTCATTCTTGCTGTCCTCCCTAAAAAAAACCATTAGGTGATTCTACTTCCAAATTATTTTTTATACATTTACCTGCACATATATATGTACACATATATATATGTATACGCACATGTATGTGTAACATTAAAAAATTCACATTCACACTTCACAATAATTCTGTAATTTTATTTTTAGCCTAAAAATACATCTCTCAGCTCTTTCTGTCGAATACAGATCAGTCTCATTTTAACAGCTGCACAGTATTCTATTGTATCAATGTAACATAATTAATTAATTTCCCTACTAACAGATATATAAATTACTCCTAATTTTTCACTATTTGAAACAATGCTGCAACAAACTTTCCTAAAATTTCCTAGTGCACACAAACAAGTATTTTCTTTTTTGTGCACTATGAACAATTCTTTTGGCTAAAACAGTAGAAACAAAATTTCTGAGTAAAAGAAATTGTAGAGTAAAAATTTTGGTAAATTCTGCTAAATTGCTTTCGAAGAAAGTCTTACAAATTACATTCTGACCAACAGTATATGAAAATACCTGTTTCCCAACATCTTTATAAACACTAGATATTATCAATCTCTTACAAATTTGCCAGTTGTAAGGGCAAAAAAAAAAAAAAATGCAATTCACTGTTATTTTAAAATATTTTTTATTCATTATTTACATTTCTCCTTATTGAAGTGGTTATTTAGATCCTTTGCACATGTTTTTATTAGGTTGTTTATATTTTTCTTATCAATTTTGAGGTGTTCTTTATTAAATGTAATAATATATATTTTGAAAATATTTTCTCCTGGTTTGCCACTTTTAACTTTCTTTTTCTTATCACATAGCATTAGCCAGGACTGTCAAAGCAATATTGAAAAAACTTTAGTGGGAAAGCTTCTAATACTTCATTAGGTATGATGCTTGTGTATGCAGATATCTTTCATTAAAACAGAGAAGTTTCTATTTCTGGTTTGCAAAAGTGGTTTTCTTTCTAATCAACCTAGGGGCAGGACAGGATAAAGACGCAAACGTAGAGAATGGACTTGAGGACACAGGGAGAGGGAAGGGTAAGCTGGGACGAAGTGAAAGAGTGGCATGGACATATATACACTACCAAATGTAAAACAGATAGCTAGTGGGAAGTAGCTGCATAGCACAGGCTTCTGTGCTTTGTGACCACCTAAAGGGGTGGGGTAGGGAGAGTGGGAGGGAGACGCAAGAGGAAGGGGATATGGGGATACATGTATACATATAGCTGATTCACTTTGTTATACAGCAGAAACTAACACATTGTAAAGCAATTATACTCCAATAAAGATGTTAAAAAAAATAGATGTCAAATGGTATCAAACGTCTTTTGCATCTCTTAATATTTTTTTTTATTTTGAATGTAACGATTTGCATTAATATATTTTGAATTTTGAATCAGCCTTGAATAGCTTAGATAAATCCTTCTTAGTTATGACATTTAAAAAATACATTTCTGGATTCACTTTACGAATACTAATACTTAAGATATCTGTATATGTGTTCATAAGTGAGTGTACGCTTTTCTTGCCAGTTTTGAAATTCAGGCCATGTCAGCTCCAATGTAAATGAGTTAGAAAACTTTCTATTTTTTCCATGCTTTGGATTAACTAATTAATATACCATAGGGATTATTTGTTCCTTAGTTATAGAACCATCTTTGTTTGGTGACCTTTTATGAGAGAGCTTTGACTACCTTTTCAATGCTCTCATTGTTTTTATTGTTGTTGTTTGTTGTTTTAAGGTGACTATTTCTTCATGGGTCAATTTTGGTGATTTCTATTTTCCAGAAATTATTTTAATCTAGAATTTTCTAATTTATTATCTTAAAGTTAGTATTCATCTCAGATTTTTTAGAATCTACTCTATACTTATAGTGTCCCTTTCTTATTTCAAAGGTTGATAATTTTTTTTTTTTAACCTTGATTAAACATTCTAGACTTTTGATATTTTTGATTCTTTTCAGATGATCAGTTTTAATTTTATTCAGATTAACTCTACTCCTTATTTCATGCATTTCTGGTTTTTTCTTTAATAATACTTTCCTTATATATTTTAATTTTTCTTCCTTTAGCTTCTTGAACTGTATGCACGATTTACTTCCATTCAGTCTTTTCCTATTTTCTAATGTATGCATCCAGGGCTATAAGTTTTCTCTGAGTATGTATAGATTTTGAATTGTATTGATCTCATTGTTCTTCTTGCTGTAGCAGTTAAATATACTGGCTCTGGACTATACTATCTAGGTTCAAATCCCAACTCTGTCATCTATGGACTATGTGCCCTTGGGCAGGTTATTTAACAGAGCTTTGTGTTTCAGTTCTTCATCTGTGAAATGAGATGATAATGGAATCAACTTCTCAGGATTATTGTGATAATAAAATGAGACAATCCAGGTGGATCACTTAGCATAAAGCTGGTTGTATAGTAATGTTTAATAAATTTTTGGTATTGTTATTTTTAAATAATTGATAGCTTCATTTTACATTTCTTTTCATTAAAGTTATTCTAAGTTAAAGTTATTTAAAGGTGTGGGTTTTTTATTTCCAAGTTATAAAAATTGTATTCCTTTGTACTAACTCCAAATTTTATTGCAGTGTGATCAAAGAATGTGACCTGAATGATTTCTTATCTGGGAATTTATTAACATTTTCTTTTCTTTCTTTGTTTTAGAAAGCAGTTAATGTTGCATGTGTGTTTGAAGAGATTATGCATTCACCATTTATTGTGTATAGTCCTTTACACCTATTCAGTCAAGTTTCTTTATTGTGTTATTCAAATCCTCACTACGCTTGCTTCCTTTTTTCCTACTTGATCTGTCAATTTCTGAGTTGAAGTCTTCCAAAATAGCTGTGTATTTTTCATCACTACCTGTATTTCTATCAGTTTTAACATTATACGTTATATTATAAACATGACTTTTGATGTTATATTGTTAGGTTTGTAAAGGTTCATTATTAATTGACCTTCTTATGAAATTGTATCTTTCATCAACATAAATGTTCTTTATCTTGTCAAATCCTCTTTACATCAAATTCTTCTTTTTTGGTCTAACATTAATATTACCATACTTGTTATCTATTTTTAGTTATTTGGCTTATTTATCTTTGTATGTTCTTTTATTTTCAACCTTCTTTTTAGATGTATTTCTTCTAAATACCTTCTGACTAGACATGTTGTTATTTTACAGATTTTGAGATTTTTCTGTCTTTATTTAGGAAATTGTATCCATTTGTCACATATTGTGATTACTGATAATTTGACTTTTTCCCTGCCATCTGGTTGTGTGTGTGTGTGTTTTACACACTTTTAGAACTTCCCTCTTATCTCTTCATCACACCTTGTCTCTGCCATCTTTATGTTGCATTCATCCAAAACAGGGGTGGCAGGCAGGCTAAATCTGTCCTGCTGCCTGTTTTGTAAATAAAGTTTTATTGGAACACAAACAGGCCCATTCAATTACATATTATCTATGGCTGCTTTCACACTATAGCAGCAGAGCTGAGTAGTTAAGACAGAGTCTGTATGGACCACAAAGCTGAAAATATTTACTCTCTGATCTTTTACAGAAAAAGTCTGCCAGCATCTAATCTAGATTTTAATTTTATGTTACTAATTTTTAAACACAGGCCATAATTAGACGAGTTAACTAGTTTCTTTCCTTTCCACTGTTTCTTGAATATCTTCATCTTTCTTGGATTCATTATTTATTTTATTAAAATTCATCCAAAAGTCAGTTATCCTTTCAAGGAATTTCAATTGGTGATACACGTCTGCTGAGTTTTCTTATTTTGAAAATCATGTTTTTAACCCCTAAGATCACTGTTTGCTTCCTTTCCACTAATGTAATAATGTCCTAATCTCTTTGAAGATAATTGTTTATTTGTAGCATTTATAAGTATATATTTTACTAAAAAGTAAAATAAGTATATATTTTACTTTATATTTTATAATATATTTATATTTTAATATAAATATATATTATATATATTATATATTATATAATATATATTTTATATTTATATTTTATATTTATATTAATATAATATATTTATATTTTACTTATATTTTACTTATAGTTATATTTTTCTTAAAATAAGATGAAATTTATACTTATCGTTTCATTTATCTTTCCACAGGTATTATTTCAGTATTTACTGAGTTTGGTGCCTCTACGAACTTGTGTTATTCTTATGTTGATTAATCTTTTACTTTGTAAATGAAAATTCCTTTTAGTGCTCTACCTCTGCTTAATGTGGGTTGACTCTGATGATTATAGGAGAAGGGAAGGACATACTGCTGGGCAGAGTGATTTCAGAGCGAGGGGTCTCCCTGTCCCTCCTGGAGTCCATTGCTATTATTCTATCTTTGGCTCCCAGGACCCACAGGCTCACTGCTTTAATCTGTGGACAATTCTAAGCAGGAAAAGGGAAGGAGATCAGCAGACCAGCTGCTCCAACTGCTATGTCTTCATTCATTGCTCTGGTCATTATGCTAGCACCCTCTACGCACTGAATCTGCTCTTTCTGAGATGGGAGCAGCCCTGAAATTGCTTCTACTCCTTTAGCAGTCTTAAGCTTAGGAGTATTTGAGGTTCAGGTGCCCTAATTTGTTTTTCCAAGAAAATTTTCCAAATTTTCTGATACACTGATGACATTTTTTGTCCCCAGTCCTGTTACCAATTATTCCTCTCCCCCTTCCCCTTTCCCCCATCTCTCAACCTTTTCTGTCATTTCATAAGATTTGGTAGAGGTAAGCTTCCTTCAGTCTGATGTCTTGATTTAATCTTCATACACAGGATTTAAAAACTAACTCTTTCAAAACACCATTAAATATAATTTATTTGTGGGTGGTAACATATCTTACCATTTTTAAAATTTCAAAACATTTAAAAATATACTCAGAAAGAGCATCTACGACACAGAAGGAACATTGAAGCCCTACTCCAACAGCATCTCTGAGGGGACTCGAAATGAGAAAACGATGTTCACCAACTAGAGTGAAAAGGGGTACTAGGTCTTGAGTCACTTGCCTTTAAAAATAGATTGGGTGGTCCATTCAATTAAAAAGTGTTCCTCGGGCTTCCCTGGTGGTGCAGTGGTTGAGAATCCGCCTGCCAATGCAGGGGACACGGGTTCGAGCCCTGGTCTGGGAAGATCCCACATGCCGCGGAGCAACTGGGCCCGTGAGCCACAACTACTGAGCCTGCGCGTCTGGAGCCTGTGCTCCACAACAAGAGAGGCCGCGATAGTGAGAGGCCCGCGCACCGCGATGAAGAGTGGGCCCCGCCTGCCGCAACTAGAGAAAGCCCTGGCACAGAAACGAAGACCCAACACAGCCAAAAATTAATTAATTAATTAATTAATTAATTTTTAAAAAAGAAAAAGAATTTACTTAAAAAAACAAAAAAGTGTTCCTTCATGGGGGTGGGAGACACCGGTTGCTGCAGAGCTGTAATCATTTAGCCACATTTTCTGCCCGATAACAAATGACACATTAGGCAGCAATCGGTGACATCTGTGACATTTTCAGTCAGAAAAATCTGACTCACAAGCTCATCCTGTTTTGGAATGCTACCCCCATCCTGCCATACCTCAATCCCTGCTTGCCAAGCAGCCTGTTCAGTTAGACTGTTTATGAGCTAACTTTAACAGTTTTTAATCCTGCTCTATCTAGAGCAGCTGGAAAACATAAACCCTGACGCCCCTCTCCCTCAATCACACACACACACATTATCTGGGCTCTTAAGTCCCTGGGAAGAGTAGCTGGTCTCATTGGGCTTTCTTTCGGGACCTCAGAAGGGATACATATGGATGTGATATTCCTATGAAAACTCTGAGATTCCTCAGTCGATTATTAACACCTTCCCTTCTTTCTCCATTTCCAGTGTTGGGTTTATTTGCAGGGGTTGCATCTGTACATTCTCAGAGCTCTCTGAGACAGCATTAGATGAATCTCAAAATTTTCTCTGCTTGGTGTAGGCAAAAACTTTTTCCCTTGCCATTAATGATGCCTATCTCACTATCAACTGTGCCCCAATTTCAACCTGGCAGGGTTTGAATGTCCTTCCACACTCTGATCAAAAAATCTCCTGTAGCAGCTGCCTCAGGTGCAGTGTGGCTTTGGATGACTAAGACCTGTGCTTTATCAGATTTTCAAGTGGTGGCACACGGTCCCTCGGCTGCTGGCCCTTTTGATTTTCAGGGCCCCAGTCACTGTCAAGGTCCTTGTCCTCCAACATCATCCTATGTCTTCCCTTCCCTTCTCCACCTCCTCAGGAATAACATATACAGGAAATTCACATTTATTTGGCTCTTACTAAGTATAAAACATTGTGCTAGGTATTTTCACAAATATTTTTCATCAAACATTCAGCATAACTATGTAAGGGAGTCCTATTTCCCCATTTCTACCACTTCGAAACCGAGGCTCAGAGAGTTGTGAGGGACTTGTCTGGGACTACAAAAGTGGCAAGGGGTATGGCTGGGATTTGGGTCCTGGACTCTAAGCTCCGAAGCCCAGGGGATGTCCCTGAGAGTGAGCCTCAAGCCTGGCCTGTCCAAGAGTGTGGATCTGAATTCAGATGAGAACTGGAGGCTCAAGGGAGAACGTTGCTGACTCTTCTCCTTAAAAGGAAGAGGGCTGGCCAAAGTACCTTTAAAACTGGAGAATCATAGCACCAGATGTCTAGCTGAACAGACAAAATTTGGCTGCTTGGGAAATTTTTGTATGGTCACAGAGACATGAACTTTAAGTATGAATTAACTAAGTTCTTAGTACCTGCACTATTATTACGGACAAGCTACTGAGTTTTCTTATTAGCCCATTCTGCTTTTTCCTGCATTCTGCTTTTTTTTTTTTTCTTGGCCTAAACAAAAGGAGCTCTCTCTAATTCAATAATTCAATTCAACAAACATTTATTATTTGGTTACTTTATGGTAGGGACTGTACTATATGTAGGAGATACAGAAAAGAATAAAAACATACATCCTAACCACATACAGTTCACAGTACTTGGAGCCAACAGTGGGGAGGGTAGGTACAAGAAATTGACAAGTAAACCTACAATTACCATACAATGAGATAGTGTCTGTGACATAAGGCTGTGTGAGGTCCTAAAGGACCACAGAAAAGGGACAGCTAACTCAACCTGGGTGCGGGTGAGATGAGGAATGGATAAGGTAAGACTTTCAAGAGGACGCAATTCTTGACATTTAATTGAGCCCTTCAGATGGTCAGGACCATAACCGCATGTGTAAGAATCTTTTGGAAGAGAGAGACCCACCCTAAAGTAAGGTAGCAATGGAAACCTTCTCCTGGGGATCTGAGGAAATAAACCACTTGCTAGAATTGCATTGGAACCTAAATGGACTTTTAGTTCCCTAGCTCTCTTCAAGTCTGTATGAAGTCACTTATAAGTCTGCTCCTGGGTTTCTGGTCAGTTATTCTGGATTTCCCCAAGGCCTGGCCAATAATCTGCTCTTCCTCATTTGTGCCCTCTTACTCTGGAGCTCCATCAAAAAACCTCCTCAGTTTCTATCCACCTCTGGGCCTATTGCTCCTACCATTACTAAGCAACTATCTTATCTTCTGAAAGCCTTTTCTGCTTGTCTTCTCACAGTTGCCTCTTACTTATTCCCTCGACTGGTTGCTGCTGCCTAATGGTTTCTGAGGTCTGCCTCTCTTGTGTCTCTTAGCTACTTTATTTTTTTTTTTACCGCCAACTGCCTAACTGTCTCTCTTTATCATACTCATATTCTCCAAGAAAGGAATCAATTTGTTAATTAATTACTAACCTCTTCCTTGAGCAAAGACCTTATATTTAGCCAGCTCACAGGTCACTGTCCAGCCAGGGGATTGGTTGCCCTTATGTTGGATGCTGAGCCCTGTTCCAACCACAGACCCAGGGTTACAGGTGAAAAGGATGGAGGCTTACATCAGCTGAGCCCTTTAGAAGGTAGCTACAGAAGGCAGAAACCTGAGGGCTTGGCCAACTCAGGAGAATGATGCTAATAGGTACATTAGAGGCACTATAAATAGGAAAAACAAAAAACAAAAGATTAGAAAAAAAACCCATACTAACATCAAACCACAATTCTTACTTGGTACAACTTCAGGTAATGGGGGCGGGAGGGAAGGATGAAGAAAAACAGGAAGTTCCTGGGAGTATGTATATTTATATACAAAAAAGAGCAAAGAAAATAAATATACCCAAGGAAAGGACACAAGTTGGCCTCCTTCATAGGAAAGGCTCTTTCCTGAGGTTCCTAAGAAGAAAGTCCGAAGACTTCCTCCTCTTCTCAAATACATGAGGGATGACATAGAGTGTAGTGAATGTGATTGTTAGTTTTATGTGTCAACTTGACTAGGCTAATGTACCAGTTATTCAATTAAATGCTAACCTAGGTGTTGCTGTGAAGGAATTCTGTTAGATGTGGTTAACATCTACAATCATTTGACTTTAAGTAAAGGAGGTTATCCTTGATATTCTGGGTGGGCTCCATCTAATCAAGTGAAAGGCCTTAAGAGCAAAACTAAGATTTTTCCTAAGGAAGAAGAAATGCCACCTGGTAACTGCAGTGCCTGTTCCTGCCCAAGAGTTTCTGGCCTGTCAGCCTGCTGGCCTGTCTTACAGAGTTCGGACCTATTAACCGGCACAATCAGGCAAGCCAGTTCCTTTAAATTATATAATAGAATAATTACAATAAATATTGTGATAAATATGTGATCATAATGAACATTACAAGAAATTTATAATATATTCTACTGGTTGTTCTCTGATACAACCCTGCCTTATACAGCGAGGACAGAAGCAGAGATTTGGAATTTGGTACCCAGCGCAACCTTTATCATCAGCTATTCACTCCGGTTAGGCCAGTCTCCTGTTTGTCTCTTTAGTCATGCTGATTTTCCTGCTTCTGTTCACACTGCTTTTCCCTCCTGGCTTGCTGCCGTTCTTTCTCCCACTTTCATAAACTTCTTCCCTTTCCTTACGCTCCACCTCTGTCCGAAGCCCTCCGTGAAGCCACCTCCTTTTACTTTAGCTCCATTTGCTCTTTGCCTTCTCTTAACTCCCTCAGCAGTTGTTAGCTGTGCCATTCACTGTGATGCTTAATCTTACACATCTCGCTTAACACTGCTTCATATATAGTATCCACCACTAGCTAGGTTTAAAGCTGTAAGTACAAATTTGGGCATGCAAGAAATGTCACGATTCTTTATTGTGTTTAAATCAAATTAAATTCACCTCAGACTTAAATGATCCCAGCCTTAATTCCACTGAAGTAGAAGGAAATCCAATCCCAGTTATCACTGGGCTTCCCTCCATTCCTCCCTAGAAATGCACTAGAGTCTGGAAGATTTATGTTGAGCCCAGAAAATGGGGGAAGATGGACTTTGACATCTTCATTGTTCAGGGATACATGGTCCCTAGAAGCCAAGCAACAGCTCTGCTCATAGACCAAGAGTGGCAGGGCGATCCAGCCTCCATAGGGCACCATGCATCTATCTGAGGTCTGGGGTGATCGAGGAAAGAGGGCTGGTGTCTCCACTACTGCAACCCTGAACTTTGACTCTTTTCCAGTTTGGGAAATTTTTTCTTTTGCAACAGTTCCACCTACGCACAACCCCTCCTTCCTTCTCTCTCTTTCCTCCTTTCCCTCACCAGATGCCCCTACCTCTTGAACCCCCTAGCAAAATCCCTCTAGGAGCAAGGAACCTGGAAGGCAAATTGCTGGGCACAACTCCAGGGGTAACATTGACAGTGCATCCTAAGGAGTTGTGGTCCAGGATGCTTCAATTACAATGTGAGTGGTGCCCCCTGGAATGGTCTAATATTGAGCTCCTGTCAACTTCTTTCTGCCTAGAAACACACAACTCCCTTGAAGCATGTTTGGAATGGAGAGGAGGGAAAATATAAGGAGAACATAAACCAAATTAATAGCTCAATAAATTATCCTGTCACACACTTATTTTTTTGTTTGTCCCCTGCATTTTCACTTCATGTTAAAAAATATGTGTGGGCTGATATGTCTATGTTCCAATTAGATTATGAACTTCTTGAAGATTAAACAATACTGTATTTACCACGTATTTTTTTTAATATTTATTTTTTTTAATTTATTTATTTATTTTGGCTGTGCCGGGTCTTAGCTGTGGCACACAGGATCTTTGTCGAGGCATGTGGGCTCTTTAGTTGCGGCATGCGAACTTCTTAGTTGTGGCATGCGGATTCGTAGTTGCGGCATGCATGTGGGATCTAGTTCCCCGACCAGGGATCGAACCCGGGGCCCCTGCATTGGGAGCGCAGAGTCTTACACACTGGACCACCAGGGAAGTCCCTTACCACTTACTTATTTTTAAATCTTTCTGTGGTTTCAGCATAATAATTAGTATGTAAGAGGGACTTAAATGTGTCTTGAACTGAGGAATGATGAGTTTGTGGATTACTGATTAGGCTCTACCAGTTCAGACTGCACCAGTGCTGACCTCCTCATTGTAGGACTGGCTCTAGTGTCTTTTTACTGTCACTTTTAGGGTTAGGTAAATATGCTTTTCCTTCACCGGCTTCTGTTCATAGCTGCTGCTGGCCTGAATTTCCAAGATATCAAATTTCTACTTGGGACCTTTCTGGCCCCAAGTAAAAGTAAACATTTCTTTTAAAATTCAGACAGATGATATTAACTTGAACCTTCTTTCATATAAAGAGAATGCAGGTCACAACATAAACATGTGTATTGTAGCAACAGTGGAAAATTTCTAAATGAAATCAAAGCAGTACCTGGCATTCATTTTCATAATACCTTTCACTTGAAGAGCCAAGTACATTACGAGAACTTTATCCCAATAATCCTCAGAAGTAAGTAAAGGGACCTGACAGAATGACTGGTACAGATAGGGTCACATAGCCAGGTAGTGACAGGGTTGTTAACACCTTGCTGCCTTACCCCGTATTTGAATAGTTAGGCTACTTCCCCTTAACAAACCATTGTTTTGATGACATAATAGAATATTTGTGCTCTAACAGGAGAAATCATATTTTCACATCATACTAACATTAGTAAGTATGGCATGGAGAAAATTTAACCAAATTTGCCAATATGCACTTGGTTTTGAACCTTCCAACCTCCCTCTTCTGTAATCTTGCTTCCTCTTTGTTGTCTTCCTCCTGACTGCTCTCACCTCCCTCCCTCTAATGTTAGTAAAGGACTGAAAACTCAGTTACATTACAGCACTGGAACTTAACATATCAGCTCCCCTAGTACTACATGCATTTTGACAGACAAGAGCTTAGTCCAAAGAAATTAATCATCATTTTCTGATACAGAGAAAGATTTTTTAGGAGATGGAAAGCCTTCCTTCCCTGTTCCCTGAAATAATAACATGTAGGTAATTACATATTCTACTTTCAGCTCCTAGAGGGAAAAGTTTGCAATGGAAGAAGGCAGGGAAAGTAATGATAAAGGAAAAGAGGATGAGGGAATCCTTTGTTTTTAAGAGGGAAAGGAAAAGAGGGTAGAACCTGATCTTTTCCACATCTGTAAACCACCATAATTTGTGGAAATTAAATGTACACTTTAAGCACTTAACCAATATTAACCAATGATGAGCCTAGTTGAGGCCTCATTTTGTCAGAACAATCGTAACTAATAACACAGAGTAACGTTTAGTAAAATGGGCTGTGTCTCCCTCCCCTCCTTTCCCTCCCCTATACACTCCATTAAGGATCTGAGCACAGAGCTAACACTGGGTTCTGCATTATGCACTCCTCTCATGTGCCCTTTCATGGCTTCACACCAGTGTTCATGGTGCTCCTTGACCTGAAACCATCTTCCCTCAGTGTACTGCCTGTTGAACTTCTACTCACCCGATGAGACCCCATTCAAACGATAGCCAAGAGGCCTTCTCCAAAAGCTCTTTTACCTTGAGCAGGACCAATCCCTCCCTCCACTATACTCATCATCTTGTGTAACTAATATATATTAATAGGTCTCTCTGCTCCCCAGAATGTAAACTACTTCAAGTTAGGACCAGGTCTTACCTATCTATCTATCTATTTATTTATATTTTCAATGCCTGACACTCTTATGTATGGGGTATAATAAATGTATGATAAACATATGTACTATAGTCTGGTCAGTATACAAAGTTTAGTTTCATAAAGGAGACAAAGTTTAGACATAAGAGAGCAAGATGCTATAATGTACTGGGCTAAGAAAATTAAGGTTAGGTAACTACTCAATTCAACAAATATGAACACCCAGGAGTAAGGAATTGTGTCCCGGGATCACTAAGATAAAATAAGGCTTCGAGGTGCTCACGACCCACCTTATAGATTGTCTTTCTCTGTGTATAGCACTTCCCTTGTTAGGTTTAGGTATCACCTTATGTGTTTCTCATAATAACCCCGTGAGGTAGGTCATGATTTTCATTTCTATAGAGGTGAAAACAGAGGGTTTGAATTCCCAGGTTTTCTGACTCCCAGACTGGAGTCTTTCTTCCCCACTACATCAATGTTTCTCAAAATTTTCCACGGGAGTGCACTTTCCCAGGGAGGACAGACTTATACTCCTCGGGGTTGAGAAACAGAAGCTCAAAATTTAGTGTATTCTCTTGAAAGTTCATGTTCACGATAATGTTTTCCGCTACTTCTCACCGAGTCAAACTGAAGGTCTGAGGAAATCAGCCACATTGATTCTGGGTCCCTGAGGGACCTTAGTACAGAGTTTCATAACCAGAGGGGGGCAAACACAATTTCAGAAGCACCATGGCTACACTGCCACCTTTACTCAAGGTATCTGGGTTTGGCTTGAGTCCCCACCCAAGATTTTGAATAACTTCAACAGATTTCTTTTAGGTTTCTACTGGTATAACTCTATTCACCGCCCTCTCGGATGACGGTAACAAAACACACACTCTACTCCCAGATTTTAAGTGAGAAGTGGGGGCTGACTCTTTAAAGCCTCCCTGCAAGGATGTCCATTCTGGCAATAAGATCTCTTAAGTCTGACATTATCTGCGACCCCTCTCATTGCTGGTTGAACCTAAGAGTCCCAGATGTCCATCCCCCGTGGGCCCTTGAGGGCCCACAGGCTCAACAATGCTCTCTCGTCAGCACCGCCGCTAGAGGGCAGTTCAGGGTTGCGGCTCTGCTGTGCCCTCTAGTGGCTGCTGGCATGACATGCTCTTTTATGGAACCTATAAAACACTGAAAAATTGCACTCGGGAAGTCAGCCTGTGTGACACCCGGTAGTAAATTTTAAAAGAAACGTCTTGGTTCTCAGCTTCCTTTTCTTAAGGCGTTTGGCAGTCTCAGATACATTACCCTTCTTGGACGAACCTCCTACTCCCTAGGGTCTCCCCCTCCCAGGGTGTGGCAACGTGGAGCCATCATTCTCTCTTGGCAAGGTAAAAAAATTAGAACCTGGGGGACTTTGCAACTTTCCCCAATGCCTTTTTACTCCCTCCATCTTCCCCATGGATATACAGCTTAGATATGCATTCAAGGTTTTTCAGTATAACTTCATTTTCACCAAGGCTTGTAAGCTCTGGCATTAGACTTCAGGATTCAAATCCTGGCTCCCTCATTTATTATTTGGGTCACTTTAAGAATGTTAACCTCGCTAAGCTTCTGGTTCATCTGTAAAAAAGGGAGACTAGTACTACATTATACAATTTGGGGATGACAATGTATGGAAAGTGTTAGGTCTTGCACAGTGTAAGTGCTCAGCCAACATCAGCCATTTTCATTCTTCAAGGCTCCCGTCTAGTGCACACCACGTCTATCAATTTGGTACAGAAAAAAAGCCTGTCTTTACATAGAACACAAGGGTCCATATGCAAAATGAATTCATAAACAACTAATATTTTCTAAAAATGGCTAACAGTGACCCTAGGTTATGGAAAAGGGGGCTCGTTTGTGTGGCAGAGTCAGTGCAGTGGGTTTCAGGGTGCAAAGGAATCCAAGGGGCTTAGAATCCTCATGGAGGAGCTGTCTTGCACACAGGTGTCCTTCCTCCCTCCTAGTCCTCCTGCTCCCACCACGTGCAAGAAGTCAGGGTGAATCTGGGAGTGGATTCTGTGAGTCAGGCCTGAGGGCACAGTGGTGCAAAAGCAAAAAGGTTCCAGGCCAAGGCAGGGAACCTAGAACTCCAAAGGCCAAGAAACCCAAGCCAATCAGATTCCCCACCCAGGAGGAGTCTAAAAGGTGGCAGGGACTCACTGCCCAAAGTCCAAGCACTGCAGGAAAGTGGCCAGAGAATCTGACAGGTAGAAACCTGATAGAAACTGTCAGAAAAGTTAAAGCAGAAGAGCTCATAACACCCACAGGCCCATAGAAAGGTCAGTGTGAGCTGAGCAGCTGTTCCATCTGGTGCCAGAGGCCTTGGCTGTAGTCTTCTACACCCAGGCAGTTTAGGCCTCCCTGATCAGCCCCACCTAGAAAAGCCAATTCTTCTGCTCTTAAAGGGGACTTGCATGTTTCTGGCAGGGAGTCTTACTCTTGGTGGGCAAAGCTAGCTCTTAAGGATGAGTAGCGTGGGAGGGGGCAGAGAGTACGTCCAGGGGTTCAACTGGCTCCGAAGGAAGGAGCTTGTGGCTGGAGCCTGAGCCTCCATGTTGTGAGAACTACACGCGTTTCTTTCCGAGGCAAGCAGGGGCCTTGACTGCCAGGGACCCTGACAAGCCGCGACTTGAGCTGTGCCCGAGAGCCTGGGTTGGCTGGAGAGCGGTATAGAGGAGGAGGGAGGGCAATCCAGGAAAGGGGGTGGGGTGGGGAGGGAGGTGAGAGGAAGAGCACGAGCAAAGGCACGAAGGAAGAATGAGTCTGCGGCGCACTGAGAATGGCATGGAGACTTCACTGATTGGAGCCGGGAGTTCTTGCACGGGGATGGAGGCAGCTATGATTGGATAGCTAAAGTGGGGCCAGATTTGGAGGGCTTTGAATGCCCGACCGAGGAGCACTCAACCCAGCTCCTGCCTTGCGATTTCCGTTCAAGACTGAATGACCTAAAGGGTGGTTAATTCCAACGGGTGTTCTTCTTTGGGGGCTTCTGAAAAGTCAGCTTATGCTCTTACCTGCTTCAGTTCTCTTCCTTTACCCAAGGAGAAAGTAATCCTCACTTGCCGAGGGGAGGGAGGATAATGTTGATTGATTTCACTTTACTTGCTTGGAGGATGCAAAAAAAAAAAAAAAAAATCCCATTTCCACGCCAAATGTTAAATTTGGTTTCTCCTCCTCCTCCTCACGCAAGTTCTCTTTCTCTCGCCAGCACCTCCCCCACGTTTTCCTGCTCTCCTCCACGAGCTCGGCCAGTCCCCTCCTCGGCCCCGGCGGCGCACGTTCCGGGCCCCGCTGGCCCGCGCCCGCCCTCCGCGCCCGTGCGGCCCCCTCCCGGCCCCCCGCGCCCGCGCGCGTATCCCGCACACCCTGGTCCACGCCCCCCCCGCGGCCGAGCGGTAGGTGTTTTGCCGTCTGCGCCGGGCCGCAGTGCGGCTGCGCGCACTGGGCTGCCTCCGGGGCTGGCAGGGCAGCGGTGGCCGCGGCGGCGGCGGCGGCGTGGGGAGTGGCGTGGAGCCGAGCCTGGGGCTGCAGCAGCGCGGGGCCCCCTGAGTAGAAAGCCCCGGGGGCAAGAAAGGAAGGCCAGGCCGCCAGGTCCCTGAGCAACCGTTCTCCTTGGATTTGGGGGAGCCCTGCCCCCCCCACCTCGTGTTCAGACGCCCCCTCCTCACCCCCCCCAAGCCCCGGCCGCTGACGGGAGGAGGCGGCGGCGGCGGCGGCGGCGGCGGGGGGCTGAGGGGCGCCGCCATGCCTCTCCCGCGGTGAAGCGCCCCGGCCGTAAGGAGCCGCTCGGTCTCCCCGGTGATGTCCCCCAGGCGGCAGGCGAAAGCGACTCACTCGAGCCCTGGGGTAAAGGCCTAGCTTATCCAGCTTCCTTCCTCCTCCTCGTCCTCCTCCTCGTCCTCCTCTTCCCCTCCCCCCTCCTCCTCTCCCCCTTCGTCCTCCCCTCCCCGTCTCTTCCCTCACCCTTCCCCGCGCCCCCATCTTCCCTCCCTCCCTCCCCCCCCTCCAGCAGCGATGGCAGAGGAACAACAACAGCCGCCACCACAGCAGCCTGATGCCCATCAGCAGCCTCCCCCCAGCGCCCCCAACTCGGGGGTGGCTTTGCCAGCCCTTGTGCCCGGGCTGCCAGGGACAGAGGCCAGCGCGCTGCAACACAGGATCAAGAACTCCATCTGGTAAGAAGATCCTCCATCGCTGGGGTAAAAAAGCCCAGGCACATTTCTGCTGCAAAGCGGGTGGGGGGCGGCGGGCAAGGGAGCCGAGGAGGAGGCTGATGCATTCATTGAATGGGGGTCTCCACAAAGTCGGGTGCATATTCATAGGACCTCTGGAGGTGTGGGGACTTTGCATCAGCCCCTGCGCTGCGGAGCCAAAAAATGCTTTTACCCCCTCCTCAATTTCGAGTGCAGATAAACAAGTCATTTATGTTTTTCACTTATGTGTTAGAGGAATACGGGTCGAAATTAAGTCTTGGTGCATGATGGTAGCATGAATTTGGGACTGAGGAATGCAAAATGTGTTTACTCCTTTTTGCAGTCATACTGGGAGGAAGAAGTGTATTGTGAATTTTCACCGAACAGACATTGTGCGTAAGAATATTAATATGCAGCACAAAACCTAATGTGTCTCTTCCTTTCACTTGGTTTAGCTGCTGTTTCTGGATGTTTTTGCCTTCTTTATTCTGAGCTTAAAATTCTCTTCCAGGGATCTTAATCTTTGCATTGATTGTGAAGAAAGGGTTTCTTCAGTATGAGATATTTTAAGGTGGTAGTTTACACTGCAAAGTGATTTTCTAATTTAAAAGGATGTGTTTAATTTAAAATAAATGTGTTGCCATTTCGTGTGTCTTTTTTTAGAAACCATGGATGAAATATCCTTTGCTTTTCCTATACTTTCTTGTATAAGAATTTCCAATATTTCAACATTAGATTAAACTCTGAAAGACTGGTAGCAGTCTTTTAATAATTAAATACACTGACTTAAGTCTATCTTCTGTTAGAGCCATTGCAAATATTCTTTGAACATGAACTTGCATTATTTTTGTAGGGCTCTTCATTAACTGACATGTTTTAAAAAGTGTAGTGCTATTTTAAAAATGGAAAGCATTATTTGGAGTTTAGTCTAAGAGACTGCTTTTAATAGAAGTTTAAAAATAGAATTAAATGTGGTGTTTAAAAAAGCTCTGATTTTAAAAATGAGACCTTGCATGTTCATCATTGAATATGATTACTGAAATATCAAAACTCCTTACTTTTTTTATATTGCAACTTCAAAAGTATCATAAAACAACTGGCATTGCAGTACAATATTTACACGTTTAAAAATAGTGACAATTTTTGAATACAAAATTAAAGTTGGTTATATAGTAATTTAATTATTTTCTTGGCATACATCCATATTGTCATGATGATAATATGAAGTAGGTCAGTGCAGGCTTTAATAGTTTTATACTACACAGTAGTTGGCAGCTGAGTATCTTGCTTTCAGTTTTAATTTTAAAATGAAGTTTAAATATTTTAAAGGAGAATTTTTTAGGGTTAACAATAGTCCTGCTGTGGCAATTTGAATAGGTCAGATAAATAGGATTGCCTTGTGTGTGTGCGTGTGAGAGAGAGAGAGAGAGAAGGCTTTATTCTTCGATGAATGCCCTCACCCCCTTTTAAAGCTGTAATTTAAAGGAAGAGATGCTTAATCTCCTTACCATCAAGGTTTCCAGAAACCAGGTTTTTTTTCCCCCCTATTAACTTGATGTAACTAGTGTCTCTGAAATGTGAATTGAGCACTTTGGTTTTTACATTCAGGTAAGGGACATCCAAGTTAAAGGACTAAAATCTTTTAAGAAAGACAAATTTTGAAAGTTGAATTAGTAAGTATATGTTTTAATTTATTATGAGAACAATAGGGGAAAGGAACCTTCACCTTATATTTTTCAAATATGATTAAGTTGTATAGGCAGTGGACTGAAGTGTTTGAATGATAATGATAGTGGAGTGGTGCTCTTTTTGGTAAATCATGTGATTTAATTATTCTTTAATTGATAATTTATATTTACACATCCATTACAACTTAACTGCGCCGATTTTAATGTAAGAAAAACTTCTGAAGTACAGTGTGCTTCAGTTTTTGGTACTTGCTCTGAAAAGAAAAACTGACAACAAACACCTTAATCCCCAAATGTACAATTTTATAGCTTCATTTTAAAATTGTACTGGCACACTTAGTAGCATTTAATTTTCAGCTTTAGAAATCCTATTTGCAAAACTTATTTCTTTATATTTAAAACTTTAGAATAAACAACGTCTGTGGATCATAAACAACGTTAGTGGCTCTATGTAATATATAGACTCCTAGCCACTGCTCCACAAGACTGGATTTATGTTATTCATCAAGTGACTATATAAAATACATTAGAAAGTGAAAGCTCCTTCACCACAATCTCTTCCTAAGAAATAGTGTGTGTATGCGTATAAAATTAAAATGACTTTTAATAGGTAAGATTGCAGTTCTTTAGGTATCTCATTTCACAATTTTTTGAAGCAATAATATCTTTTTACCAATTATTTTATCACTTGATAATGTTCTGAAAGATTATCAGTCTTGTAGTACATCCTATGTCAACCTGTGGTATCATTACTAATGAGAATTTAAAATTGCATTGAACAGAAATGTGGCATTTAATAATTATCAAAAGGGTTTTGCATTTAGGTTGATCATAGTTTCTAAATTATTGGACTTGCAGGTCACAAACAAGTCTGAACTTGTCCTCCTATTTTACAGATATACAGTATGTGATGTAGGCCTTTAGCTGGATAATGAATTATTTATTATCTCAGTTCATAATTAATCTATTCTGTTTATTAAACTAAAATACTGTTAGATAAAAGTATGTCCGTGGTTATTTCAAGCATTAAAAATGAGTCTTTGGAAAAAATATTAAGTATTCAGAGTTGAAATCATGTTACTTAATGATTAACATCAGAAACCAGATTTCTTAAGAATTGGAAATATAATGTATTTTTAGATAGTTCTACAAAATAAAGTTACTAACTTGATAACTTGATAGTCTTGTAGTATTTGTGTAATATATTTACGGGTATCTTCAGCTTAAGTCCAATGTAACGAGCCTGTACCTTTCTTGATCTTCCTTACTCCCACTCCATAGACAGAGGTCCAGATCACTTACACAACTCACTTGAAAGGAGATTGATTTGCAGAGGTGTGTTTTAATACTGAATATGCTATAACATAGTATTTATATTTTGTAAGTAATAGAAAATAATAGAATTCTAATATAAACTTTTCATTAAAAAAGGAAAGCTAGTAACTCATGCATTTTTTTCTAAATAAAAACTCATACTGGCAACCTAAAACAAAGCCACAATCTAACCTCACTGCAAACTTCTTTAACTTACATTGCACCCCTCTTTGGTTACCTAAAAAAAGAATACTGAAGCACGTTTTTCCTTCCTCGTATCTCCCAGTGTCTTCACAGTTTAAAAAAAAAGAATGTTTGTATTTAATTTAGACCAAAAGAATTTAAGTGCTTTTCTTTTCCTTTTTAAAGCAGTTTTTCCTGAAACCCTGATAGAATAAAATTACTGTGGAAAAATTGCATTTGAAATCGCTCTGCCTGTTTGTGATTAGTTATGTTTAAGAATAATCATACCTGCATGGTTGGGAGTGATTAGCATATTTGGAATTAGACTGTCACATAGACGACAAACATTTACCTATAAATTCAAAAGAAATCATGATGTTTCATTGTAGAAAATGTTCTAATACTGTATTTACTCAACAAACAAATACAGGGATTCTTAAAAGAATTCATTATTATCAGTTATTATTTTTATTTATATAACTATTTGCAAGTAAGACCTTAAAAACCATTTTTTAAAAACAGTTCTATATGATGTGTCATTATTCTACACACTTTATGGAAAGAGATAAATTGAGTGACAGGGAAGCTATAGGGTTCCTCTGATTCATTGTCAGATCCTGGGAGCAGTGCTGTGGCTATAGTTCCTTGTCTTTATTTAATCCTGTAAGTCACACAGAGGTCTGAATCTGGTACATTTTAGATTTAGAATTTAAACCCAAATTGAGCAATTTTGTTTTACTCCCTTATTTCTTAGTTGCAGCGAGCAAAGTATGGCGATCCATACGTTTTTCTTATTAGCGCCATATTTGTTCTGATTTCTGTCCCCTGTCATAGAACTCAGTAGTTCAGTTTTGGCCTTGGTTCTGGGACAGGCAATTTTTAGGTCTAAGAAATAGTTACTGTTTCTTCAACTTCAGTGGGGAACATTTGCTATAAAGCTCATGACTTTAGAGTTTACTTTAACCATAAGCCCAGGATTTTCATTTTGCTTTAAAATTAGAGACTGACTAGTACATCAGCTGGCTTTGAAACATTTTGATTAGTTGTTTGACATGTCACCTACCCTGAGTTCAGCCTATCTTCCATACCAAGCACACCAAAGACTTAGGGTCCTTTTAGCTTGTCTATATTGAGGCCAGCTGTGATGGTGCATCCTAGCACTAAGTGTTTCTGATTCCAGAAAGAAGGCAATTCCTTGTTCTCCTCTATGATCAGAAACTGATGAAATTGTCTTCCCTATTGCTCAGAAAGGCAAGTTAAGCAGTTGCAAACCCCTCAACTTTATGGCCTCTTTTAACTTAGGTACTGATTATGTGTGTGTATAAATCATTGACCAGTTTGCTCTCCCCATTGGGAGGTGTCTTGAATGATGTAATGTGCAGAACTGATTTGGTTTCTGTGTCACTATTAGTTTTTGGTATTATTGGGGGAAATGAACTTCACAGTGGTAGGAAAGGCAGAAGTGTCTTGTTTGTTATGAAAGATGCTTTGAATAAAAACTTACGTCAAATCACTTTTTATATTAGAAAAATGTTACACACTAAAACTGTACAAATGAAAATGAGCATTGTCGTTCACTCAAATTTGAACACTTTAAGCAAGAACAGTGTTTAAGTACTCACCTGAGCACCTGCTGTATACAAAGTACTATTCTAGAGACTGGCATTTGAGGAATGCCCATTCACATGTAATATTAACCTAAGCAAAAATGTGCAATAAAACCTCTCTTTCATTCAGTTAGAGGACCAGGGAATGCGGTGACAAGTGCCAAAGCATGGGAAAAGTAGACCCCTTCGTTTCCTTGTCTACAAAATGAAAGATTTATGCTAGATGACCCTGCAAGTTCCTTTAGCTTAAATTTCTATAGCTCTGTTACTAAATTAATATTGACAGCAATAATAAAGCAGACCATAAGTACAGTGAAAGACTAACATTTAATTAATCAGCAATCAGCAGAACATTTTCAGTGGATGGATTGTTAGGTTTTGTCGGTGTTTCCTTGGGTGCTAGCCCAGGAGAACTACCTGAAGGTGTAATTCACTTATTGTTACCTTGTGCAAGAGTTCTGTTACATGAGATTCAGTCTGCAAATATTTATTGAGCATGTATTACATTTAATGTATTCTAAGAGCTGTTGTTGATTATGCAAAAATATGTGAGACTATGTAGTACTCCCTGTTGTTGGGGAGTTTACTAGTTGCTAGTTGAGAGATTGCACTAGGGGGGTTATTTGTGTGATTGTTTTGTTTATGAAGAGGTGCTCAATACTTAAGAGCATGTCACACAGGAACTTTTCTCCCGTAGTAATAATATAATATTTTAAAGCAGTAGAGAGTGTTATATTGTAAATTTGGTTATGTAAACAAGAAAGGTGTGTATTCTTTTCAGAAAATTGAGTGTTGAGTTGAGCTTCACAGCTTTATTCATCAAGGGTAGACATTTTAATTTGTAGTTGTGACAGAGTGTTCTTTATAAGTATTATAAAGAATGAGACAGTAAGATACCCTATCTCTGACCAAACTAGACCACTTTGTCAAGTGCCTCCTTTTCTACTGTCTCTCTGCATGCATTTGGTCTTTTTAGTTGCTTTCTCTTCTGCTTCCTTGAGGTTCTAAAAGTTCAGGTTAAAGAAGAGTAACATGGACCAATAAGAGGAAGACTCTTGCTGCCCTGGGCGGGATAATAAACAAGGAACAATAAGCTCTGAAGCCTTAATGCACTTGATTGCTGACTATGAGATTAAGGTAGTTAACGCTTAACCTTAACCCACATGAATAAAAACTTTAAAACATGATTTAATTTTTCTTTCTTGAGACGTTTACTTTTTTCTGTGTCATGGACTGTATACTTCCTATTCATAAGAGGAAATAGAAAACAATGAGGTTTGGTTAATTATGCACAATACCTCTATCAGGCATCTATTACAGGAGCTCCTATATATATTACAAGAATGTGTGGGAGGTGAGGTTTTGTATCTCAGAACAAACTGAAAACATACAGGTGTATTCCTTGCTATTTGTACCCTATTTGGTTTCTTAATTTGAAGAGTGAGATGTCGGAGTGACAGGTTCCAAATCTGTTATGTTTTGGAATTTGGGGAAGCAAGAGTACATACGGTGGGAAATACCATCTCCCCCAAATAGCTTTATCTTAAAAAAAAAAAAAAAATTCCTGAACCTGTTTGTGGTGGTCTGGGTTTGGATAGGAAGGGTTCAGATAGCAAAGGATACCTTTACACTCATTTCGACACAGGATTCAAATGGACTTGAACTTGCATGCCACAAGTCTGATTAATGAGTGATGCCTACCAAGGGCATGGGAATAGGAAATGATGGTACATATGCCGTATATTTACCTCCCCTTTTCTTTCTGAAATCCGTGATTTTTAGAATTTGAGCTGCGTTATAGGTAAAGCATCAGAACTATTGGTTATCTTGGAGGATGATTCCCTAGAGCTTTGGGGTTGCCATCTGTGATTCCTAATTTTAAGATACAAACCAAGCATGTAGAGCACTTGGGTTTGTGTTTTTCATTCTTTTCTTGTGTTTTTATTTTTCTGTGGCTTTCCTGTTTTGATGATCTTTTGCTGCTAAGTAGCTTCAAGATGGGAACAGGGGATTAGTGTATTAAGTGGCTACTTCAGTTTGTATTATCCATAACCCTTTTTCTTTGCTTTCATTATCTTGTTTCTCTGCTTATGCCTGTGCTGGTCTTTTTACCTGCTACCTTAAAAACCCTTCTCTTTTTTCTGTTGATGTAAGTGTCTAACTTTAAGATCCAACTCATGTGCTACTGCTTCCATGAAACTTCTCCCAACTCCTAAGGAACAATGATCTAAGGTGTATTAATTAGTTTTTTTCAGTAATTTAGACTGGCCTTACCTGAGATGAATCCATTTTAGTGAATTTTTAACTGAATTTAAATGAAACATTCTCATTTTCCAATATGTAAGGTTTATAGGAATTCAGAGACCGAATATACCTGAAACAAAGCAATCATTGCATAATAAGTAGTTTACAGTATGACAGTAAAATATTATTTGTATATGGGAGAGCCAAGAACTTGCCATTGTTTTTGCAGTATACATGAAATTTTTAAAATGTAATTGGATAAGAGTGTCACTTCAGTGATATCTTGCTTGGAGCAAAGTTGGTGCTTCTGGGAGGTTGGGAAATGTATTTGAACAAGATGCTTCAGTTAATGTAAGTGAATCATTTCCCTAATTTGATTGCATTCATTAGATTTATTAATTGCATTTGTGTATAAGCAATCTATGATCAAAAAATTAACTGTCAAATTACTAAATGCATGATCCCTTTTTCTGCAGTAGAAGATATTAGCAAGCTTTGTTTGGGCAAATTCTGTACATACAAGTTCCAAAGAAGTGAGAAGGTCAACAACTAATCCTGCATTTATGGAATCAAGTGGTCAAAGAAAACTGAATTCAGTGCACATTTATTTTAATGTCTACTACATACAGGCATAGGAAGATTAAAAAGCAATATGATACTAGCTCTACCTTACATTCACCCTCTGTGTGTAGTTGTATGCAACATAATTGAATTTAACAAAAGTAAGATTTTGTTACATGCAGTGATGGTGTAATCAATGGTATAAACAAATACAGAATTAGATGAGAGAAAGATTCAGTGAGGACATAATAGTTTTATTGGCAAAATTCAGGATCATGGCCTTAGCAAAAAATCAAGGGATGGGCTATTGATCCAGATACATTTAACAGTTTGCTTACTGGGAGATCTTTATTCCCACTATCAGGAATTAGACTCAGAGTTGTTGATGACAGTAAGCCTTGCCAGTAATGAGACTAATTAGAGGAAAATAGCTTAGGACAAAGTTTGGTTGACTGAGGAGTGGGGTTTTCACCAATCACAATCCTGTCATCTAAATTTTAACGCACAGAGGTGGAAGCAATAATATAAAGTAATAATAGAGAAGAAAAGGATGAGGTTGGGTGGAGCTGGGGCAGGGGACCAGAACTGCTCCAATAGCAGTCTTGGCAGGGGACTGGGTACCCTGAATTGACTCAGTGAATGATGCCACTTCATGAAGAGGATTAGAATATTTAATGTGGGGGTCCCTCATGTATCTCATTCAGCCCATATCTTGGCTCCTGTATCTTGGCATCTATATCTCTGTACTTTTCTATTATTGGAGGCAGTTTGCTTTCCCCGTTGGATTCATCTGTGTCCATATATTTAGGGAATTTAACACATACCCCTTTTCTGTCAGCATCATCAAACTGTTCTTTTCCATAGGCTGCTTTTCCTGTGGCTTTATACATGCTTAGGACTTCCTTAAATCAGCAGCAAACAACCTTGGAGGTTTTTCAGTAAAACAAACAGTTGATCCCTCAAAGACCTAAAGAGCTCATTCATAGTCATAAGAAAAACGTCATTAGGTAAGTGAATGAAGAATGTGGATACTCATTTTATAGGAAGAATAGCATAAACTATTAACAAATATGCAAAAATCTTTACTCTCGTTGATAATAATTATAACAGAAAAGTACCGTTTATCTGACCACTAAGAAAAGGTTTAAGAAATATAGTAATTATTGCTAGCTAATCTTACCCCTGGTGGTTTTACTATTTTCCTTATCTCTTTCCCTCCCTCCAGTCCCTCACATCTTATCCTGTTGTATGGTATGTAAGCCCACTCATATTTTTGGTAGAATAAGTTTGAACATATATTTTAAAAGTGTTAACTGTGTCTGCACTTAGGTGGTGGAACAATGTATGGTTTTTCCCTCTGCTTTGTTATATTCTCCAATTTTTTTTAAATGAGCAAGTATTATTTTTAGTTTGGAAAAATAGCCATAAAAGTAAAATAATGCCCGTTGTCTATCCTGCTGCTCTTCCCTTTAGGCTGCTGTCTGTCCTTCAGATCTTTTCTCTCTCTTACCCATTTCAACTCTTGCAGTCTGGCTTCCTGCTCTTCTTGCCAACTCAGTGGGCTTTTCTGAGACTCTGTTTTTCATTTTGTAACTTTTCTTCTGATTATTAAGATTCCTTCGCACTTTGGAAATTCTCATTCATTCCTTTTTGAGAGTCACCTTTGTATCAGCTGCTCTGCCAGGCACTGGGGATTCCATGGGCAAGGATGTAGGATCTCTGTTTTCGGGACCTTACCTCTGATTAATGTTTTATCGGTTCTGCTGCTTTCCTCTAGATGCTCTTTAATTGTGCATATCCAAACACTTACTTCTCAGCCATCCATTCTTTTTCTCTTTTTATATCTTTGCTAAAGTCACGAAATAGATAGGCTCACCAGACAGCTCTAAACACATCTACTCATTCATTCACCAGAGTACAGGTTGCCACCACTGTCACGTTAAACTTGGCATTTTCACACTAACCCTTCTTCTGTGCCATGATGCCTTGCCACCTCAATTTGCTTTCCTTTCCAATTATTCTAATTCTTTTGGTAGTAGATACCAGTGTTCATTCTATAAGGCTAGCAGTATTGGCTTCATATTTGATTTTTCTCTCTCATCCCTTGCCCAATATTTTAACATGTTGCCAAGTTCGCCTTGTCACTTAAGTTTCTCCCTATCTTCCTATTTCTACTGCCAGGACCATAGCTAAGTGCTTTACTATCTCATTCCTGGATTATTACAGCAGCAAAATAGCTGTTCTCTGCTCCTGGCCTTTCCCCCTGTTGTATGCTGCTGCCAAAATCAGTCTCTAAAACATCCTTTTTTATGTATCTAAAGCCTACAGTAATTTCCTCTTGCCCCCCCGTACTGTGATTGAATATTTGTCAGGTTTCAGAGGCCTTTGTAACCTAGTCCTGTACAGTACATCCAGCCCTACTTCTTGCTGTTCACAAGCATTCAACTCCACTTCAGTGCAGCAGGCACTTCACTGTCTGACTTATATTTTGTGGTCCTGCTTTCACTCCTGCTTTGTATCTTTTCTAGACTCTCCACTCCCCTGTCTCCAAATCCTGCTTAATCACGTTTTAACTATTTTGAAGTCATAGCACAAGTTATTGTACTGTAAAACATTCTTTAGCTACCCTAGTCCATATTTGTTTTTTCTTGACCTCATGTTGTATATTGAGGTCTGTACAATTAAGCACTTAATCACTCTTAATTTTTTTCCTGTGCTGTTTCAATAAACAACAAGTTCTTTGAAGCTAGGGGCAACATCTTTTGCATCTTTTTATTTCTCATGTAGCAGTAGGTACTACTGAATACCATTTTTGTTTACTATATTCTTAGAGGTAATTTATTTTTTTCTACATATTAATGTTTCTGTATTTTATATATTTAATGAGGTAATTTCCTCCCCAAACAAGTTATGAAACTCATGCTGCATTTTACATAATAGAGGACTTATAGCAGTTGTTTTTTTTTAAATTATATTGGCGAAACTGAAGTAATCATGTGTTTCGAGTTTCAGTTTTACTAGTCAAATGTCTTTTACTGTATTTAGATTAAAAAATGATGTATATCCCAAGTGAGAGCCGTTGTGTCCCTCATTTTAAAAATACTGAGCAGATGACTACTACATAGTTCTGTAACCTTTCATGAATGAGTATACAGTAGTAGAGTTGACCCTTGAACAACGTGGGTTTGAACTGGGAGGGTCCTCATTTATGTGGAATTTTTTCAGTAGATACGTGCTATGGTACTACACCATCCGCGGTTGGTTGAAGCTGCAGATGCGGAACCACAGATACTTAGGGTGACTGTAAAATTATACTCAGAATTTTGACTGCACAGGAGTGGGCACCCCGTCCTCCACATTGTTCAAAGGTCAGTTGTATTTAGTTAGGGTTTTCTGGACTGATCAGCTGTGTCCCAGCTTAGTTCCCAAGTGATAAACTTGGAATTTTGAAGATTCTCTTAACATTGAGCTGGAGATAGCTTCTTTTAAGTTTGGTCCTGGTGGAAGGTTTGACCTACTTATTTTGGGAGCCAAGATCCAAGGCTAAGGTAACTTGTTGAATCATGACTGAAGCCTGAAGACAGCAAAGGAAACCTGTGAGTGAGGGCAAGTAACTGAGGGAGGTGGATTTACCTGGGAAGTAAGGAGGGAATGACTAAAATAGGAAAATAATTCTGAGGGCCTGAAGTATTTCAGATTCATAAAACAGGCTAGTCTGCTGGGCCTGTTTATCTGACATAGAGACTTTTTAATTTGTTTATTTGGCCTGCTAGATATTCTTTCAGAGAGATACAGCAACTAGTTTATCTTTAAAAGACTTTTTAAGCTTTAAAATTGTATTTATACGATGCTACTTGGTTTGTTAGAGCAGTGGTTGTCAAATGGGGGTCATACTAGCATCACCTGGGAGCTTGTTAGAGCTGTAAATTTGGGGACTCTACCTCAGATTTACTGTAACAGAAACTGGGGGTGTGACCAGCAGTCTTTGTTTTAGTAGCCTTTTAAGTGGTTCTGATAGATACTGAGGTTAGAGAACCACTGGCTTAAAGGAGATATCTTCTAATAAAATATTAAGCCTAAGTCTTCTCTGTGGCAGAGCTTTAGTATTCTCAATTCTTGAGTACCCCAGGTAGAGTTAGTAACTCCTTTATTTTAATTTTCATAGTATTTGAATATAATTCTGCTATAGCATCATTTACACTGTGCTGTAAAAGATTTCCAGTAAGTTGAAATATTTAGTTTCAGTAATTGTACATGAATACAAATTAAACAGATAGTGCATAGTCATCATTGCACTCATCCCTGGTCAACAGTTTAAAGACAGGCAGACAGGCACACAATACCGTGACCACATGTGCAAGAAAGTATGGGATGTATAACCCAGGAGTCAGCAAGGTTTTTCTTCAAAGGGCCAGATAGTAAATATTTTTGGCTTTGTAGGACATAGAGTCTCTGTTGCAACTACTTTACTCTGCCATTGTATTAGGAAATTAGCCATCAATAACATATTAGTGAGTGGAGATGGCCAAATTTGTTCCACTGCTGGCAGGATTTGGCCCTTGGGCAGTATTTTGTGGACCCCTGTATACCATTGCTACCTGGGAGAAGTATGCAAAGAATATAGATAACTGTTCTCAGTCTTCACTATCTTACATTGACAAAGAATGGATGCTAGTCACCTGCTTGATATTAATTGTCTTGTAATTCTCCCTTGGGTAAAACCAGGATTATATGCAAAGCATATTAGAATACAAATGAGAGTTATATTTCAGCAGTAGTCGTAACTCAGCTCCCAATGAGGATAATAAAGTATACTGACTTTTGATTTCTGGTCCAACACATAAAGAGCTTGAAAGTCTTCACTCTTGTCACAACAAGAATAAAAGGAGGAGAAAAGTAACCATTTTGAAATACAGCCAGAGCTCTCTGTTCTCTTTAAGGAGGCCTACCTCAGGGGAAACTGTTTTACCAGAGCCTAACCAAATGGGGCTTTACCAAAGCCTAACTGACCTGAGGGAAAGAAAATACCCAACTCCAGTCCCCTCTAGTCTTCTATGTGGGGGAAGGGAAATACCCAACTCAGGCTCACTAAAAGACCTGAGACCTAATCATAGGACAGTAGAATGCTCCTCACCCCCCACCCCCAATTTTACCACATCAGTAGGGCTTCTGTATAATAATGGGATTACAGCTAAAACAACTATAAGCCTCAGACCTTGCTTAATAAGTACCTTATTATAGGTACTCTCAAAGACAACACGGGAGACGAAAACAAGGAAGTTAGAGAAAATTTTAGTTTCAGACACCACATCAATGGCAAACAATTAACGCAGCCCAGCTCCTAGACAGATGAACATAACACCTCGCAGTAAGGAGCTATCTATCTATCTCAGTTCCTTTTACCCAACATCATGTCTGTCTTTCAGCAAAAAATTACAAGGCATGCTAAAAGGAAAAAAGCACAATCTGAAGAGGTAAACCAAGCATCAGAACCAGACTCAGATATGACACAGATTTTGGAATTATCAGACTGAATTTAAAATCACTAGATTAATATGCTAAGGGCTCTAATGGAAAAAGTGGACAACATGCAAGAACAGATGGGTAATGTAAGCAGAGAGATGGAAACTCTAAGAAAGAACCAAAAGGAAATGCTAATAATCAAAAATACTATAAGAGAAATGGAGAATGTCTTTGATGGGTCCATCAGTAGACTGGACATGACTCAGTAAAGAATCAGTATGAAGTATGAAGATATGTCAATAGAAACTTCCAAAACTAAAATACAGGGAGGAAGAAAGAATGAAAAAGATGGAACAGAATATCCAAGACTGTGAGATGATTACAGAAAATGTAACATGCATAATTGTAATACCAGAAGAAGAAAGAAAGAGAGGAACAGAAAAAATATTTGAAGTTTAATGGCAGAATTTTCCCCAATTAATGACAGACAGCATACCACAGATCTAGGAAGCTCAGAGAATACCAAGTAGGATAAATAAAAAATACGTACACCTAGGCATATTATGTTCAAACTGCAGAAGATTAAAGGCAAAGAGGAAATCTTGAAAGAACTCAGAGGGAAATAACCCCCTTACCTACAGAGGAACAAGGGTAAGAATTACAATAAGACTTCTCTTCAGAAACCAAGTAAACAAGCAAGCAACCAAGAGAGTAGAGTAAAATATTTAGCATTGAAAGAAGGAAACCACCAACCAGTGAAATTATCCTTCAGAAGTGAAGGAGAGTGCTTCCCTGGTGGCAAAGTGGTTAAGAATCTGCCAGCCAATGCAGGGGACACAGGTTCGAGCCCTGGTACGGGAAGATCCCACATTGCCACGGAGCAACTAAGCTCATGCGCCACAACTACTGAGCCTGCGCCCTAGAGCCTGTGTGTCACAACTACTGAGCCTGTGTGCCACAACTACTGAAGCCCACCACCTAGAGCCTGTGCTCCGTAACAAGAGAAGCCACCGCAATGAGATGGCCACGCACCACAACGAAGAGTAGCCCCTGCTCGCCGCCGTTAGAGAAAGCCTGTGCACAGCAACGAAGACCCAACACAGCCAAAAATAAATAAATTAAAAAATAATAATAATAAAAACATGTAAAAAAAAAAGTGAAGGAGAAATAAAGGCTTTCTCAGACCAACAAAAATTGAGAGAATTTGTTATCAGTAGACCTGCTTTGAAAGAAATGTTAAAAGAAGTTCTTCAAAGAGAAGGAAACTGATACAGACCAGACACTCAGGTCTGCATAAAGATAGAAAGAGTGAGAAGGAATAAATGAAGATCAAATAAAATCTTTTATTTTTCTTTAATTGATTTAATGGCTAACAGTTTGTTCAAAATAATGCGTTTGGTAATTATAGCTATGGATAAGTGAAATGAATGATAGTAATATTATAAGGGACTGAAAGAAGGAATTGGGAATACTCTTTTTTTTAAAAGAGATTTTTTAATTAATTAATTTATTTATTTATTTATTTATTTTTGGCTCTGTTGGGTCTTCGTTTCTGTGCGAGGGCTTTCTCTAGTTGCGGCAAGCGGGGGCCACTCTTCATCACGGTGCGTGGACCTCTCACTATCGCGGCCTCTCTTGTTGCAGAGCACAGGCTCCAGACCCACAGGCTCAGTAGTTGTGGCTCACGGGCCTAGTTGCTCTGCGGCATGTGGGATCTTCCCAGACCAGGGCTTGAACCCGTGTCCCCTGCATTAGCAGGCAGATTCTCACCCACTGCGCCACCAGGGAAGCCCTGGGAATACTCTTAAAAGGTACTTGCACTAACTGTTAAGTGGTATAGTGTTACTTGAAAGTGAACTTCCCTGGTGGCGCAGTGGTTAAGAATCCCCCTGCCAATGCAGGGGACACGGGTTCAAGCCCTGGTCCGGGAAGATCCCACATGCCTCAGAGCAACTAAGCCCGTGTGCCACAACTACTGAAGCCTGCACGCCTGGAGCCCGTGCTCCGCAACAAGAGAAGCCACCACAGTGAAGAAGCCTGCACGCTGCAACAAAGAGTAGCCCCCACTTGCAGCCACTAGAGAAAGACCCGGCGCATCAACGAAATCCCTATGCAGCCATAGATAGATAGATAGATAGATAGATAGATAGATAGATAGATAGATAGATAGATGGATGGGTAGAAAGAAAGTGAACTTAGAGCAGTCATAAAAGTATCCTAGGGTAACCAGTAAAAAGATTTAAAAAGGAAGTATAATTGACATGCTAAGACAGTAGAGAAAATAGAATCATATAAAATGCTCAAATAAAACAAAAGAAGGCAGAAGGTGGAGAAGACCAAAAAAAAAAAGGCAATGAATAGTAAATAGTTACAAATATGGTACATATTAATCCAGCTGTATCAATAATCACTTTAAATGTGAATGTTCCAAATACACCAATTAAAAGACAGAGGCTGTCAGAGTAGATTAAAAAACCAGCCCCAACTATATGTTGTCTACAAGTATTACCGTTCTTACACTTTGGTACATTTAGTAACCAATTACTTGTAACATAGCTCTGGAATATGTTGTAACTGAATTTGAGAACCTTTGCTATAAAAGTTGTAAGCAAATGGTGAGCAGTTTAAATGGTAAAGAGCTCAAGGGAGAGTGGCCATGTTTTGTGCCCAGTTTTGTCTATAAACTATTTAATATCCATTTAAAATTAATTTTACAAGTAATTATTGAGCATTTCTTATGTAGATTCTGATTTTTTTAACAGCTTTAATGAGATAATTTGCATACCATTAAATTCACCTGTTCTAAGTGTACAATTCAGGGGTTTTAGTGTATTTACAGAGTTGTGCAGTCATCACCATGATCTAATTTTAGAATGCTTTAATTTTTTTTAAGCAATTGAGAAATTAATTATATTGACTAGAAGTGGAAAGGTTATTTGTCTAATTGTAATTCTGCAGGGTCAAAGGTAGTAGGAGCATTTGAGGTAGTGTTTTTGCTTTACCTGTTGATGAGACTTAACAATAGTACATGGGTTTCTAGAAACTCAAGAGATGAAGTTGCATTTGGCTCTGCTCTTTTTCCCTGCAGTCTTTGCTTGTCTTTATCCTCTGTGGACCAGTCTTTCATTACTTTAGATATGCTAAAAAGCTTTCTTCTATTTAGGTGCTTTCTGCTAAAAAAAAATTTTCTAAGTATTGCCTTCAGCTTCATCATGACTGGTTAAATACTTGTGTGAGTCTTACTATGGCACACATTATTTTAAGACATTTCTACTTTATGTATTTGTAATTATAAAGCACAATATGTCAGCTGTTACTTTTTTCTTTAACATGTTTTTGAACCAGTGAGGTAATTGTACTGTCCTAAATTAATTTTCTCTTTAAGATGGTTAGAAATTTTCTCTGCCAAGCATAAAAATTTACAAAATAAAGTAACTTTTATTTTTAAAATCTTACATATTTAACAGTTTTAAAGTGAAAGTAATCAGAATCACAAAGAGGCAGTCCAGTGCAGTGGTATAAGTCATTATAAGATATTCTGAAATTAGTTGCCTTGGTTTGCCACTCAAGTCACATAACCTTTTGAAGTTGTTTCCTTTATCAGTAAAATGGAAACAGTAATAGTGTTTACCTGGTAAGATTGTAGTGAAGATTAAACGAGATAATTCATGTAAAACACTGAGTACAGAATCTGGCCCATGATAAGTACTCAGTAAATGTTGGCTACTATTTTTTAACCACGGTAAAATTCAGAGAACTTTTTCACTTTAACACACAATCTGTTTACACAGAGAATTCAGATTACTTCCTGATTTTAATTACTGAATTACTGTGCTGTGATAGAAGGAACCATATTTGAAGGAAGTTTTCCAGGCTGAGGGAACAGCAAATGCAAAAGTCATGAGAAGGCCTCCCCAAGGAGGCCAAGCGATGAGAGTGCATCAGAGTGTACAAGTGAAGTCGGAGATAGAGGGGCAGATTTGTTTAGGGCCTTGCAGGTCTAGTAAGCACTAAGACTTAGGCTTTCTTTCTGAGTGAGATGGGAGCCACTGGAAGGCTCTGACCAGAGGAGTGACATGATCCTACTGATGTTTTAAAATGCTCACTGGTCCACACTTTCCCAACCCTAATACCCCCTTGGTAAATTTCTGCTTATCATTCAGAGCTCAACTCATATAACTCCAAAAGAAAAGAATCTTTCCTGAATATTTAAGGTAAGTCAGGTCCATCACTCTCCTCCTAGGTTCTAGTTCTTGTTACCATGCATTACAATTGTAGTAAAATCGTTGAATAACTTCATAGTCTCCGTTAGAATATTAGCACCATAAAGACAGGGATTGTATCTCTCAAAGATATTTCCCCAGTGCAGTGAATGCATGCATGTATACAGGAGCTAACTTAATAACTATGTACCAGACTTCTTTTAGACTTCAGTTGGAGGTCTGGTGCAGTTTTCCTGCTATTCCTTCTCCCACCTTCCACTGTCTACCCCTCATATCATGTTTTAAGTTATAAGTTACTAAGTGTAGAAGTTATAAATAAAAATAGCGAACTTTAGTATTTTTACCATTAAAAATCTTAAGTTTTCTTGATAAACTATTTTCAACAGTACAAAAGTACAGCTTATTTTAAATTTCTGTTTAGAGATGGTCTTTTTGAATGTCTAAATTAGTGTTAATATAGGCAGCATTACCAAAAATAAATCATTTTATCAGAATTCAAATTGGTATGTATTATCTCAAGTTGGTGTTTTTTAGCTTGAAGTATGAAACATTTTTCTGAAACTCTCCCACATATTCCTTTTTCCCTCAGTATGGTAGATTTTTCCAGTGTATATATATGTATATTATAGTATGTTTTATTGTGAAGAAGTATTAAGTGCTCTTAATAGAAATTTGTTAAATTTCTTTATAAATTCTCACTGGGGAGGTAGGGGAGGAGAAAAAAAATGACTTTGTGGTGTCACTGCCCCACTTCTTTATTTTTAATATCTGGAAATGATGACATGTCTGATTAGTACAGCCTGAGTGTACTAATCAGTATGAGGGAAACAGTATGAGGGAAAGTCTGGCATATAGACAGCCTATGCACTTAGCTGTGATCCTTAAGACTTAATTCTGGGGGGATGTGATTTCTTTCCTGAAGGGCATTTCCAGGGAATTCAAGATTAACTAAACACATATGTTTTTATGTCTATCTCAATTCTTTAAAAAATCTCTCTGATCACTTTTTTCCCCTTGGAGAGTAATAAAGTTTTTATTCACAATTTCTTGCTTAGGGATTTTTGGAGTTTTTTTTTTGTTTGTTTGTTTTTAAACACAGAGAATTCCAAAAAAGTTTCTCCTATGTAAAATGGATCTGAAGAACCTCCAAACATAAAGAAAGCTCTTTTGTTCTTTGGCTTGTGGTTCACCACACTTAACTCCCATCCCAGTGTTGGGTGCCACTTTTATTGGGGCTGCAGTCTTGGGTTTTTTTGGTTTTTATTTATTTGTTTGTTTGTTTGTTTGTTTGTTTTTGGCTGTGTTGGGTCTTCGTTTCTGTGCGAGGGCTTTCTCTAGTTGCGGCGAGCGGGGGCCACTCTTCATCGCGGTGCGCAGGTCTCTCACTGTCGTGGCCTCTCTTGTTGCGGAGCACAGGCTCCAGACGCGCAGGCTCAGTAGTTGTGGCTCACGGGCCTAGTTGCTCTGCGGCATGTGGGATCTTCCCAGACCAGGGCTTGAACCCGTGTCCCCTGCAGTAGCAGGCAGATTCTCAACCACTGCACCACCAGGGAAGCCCCTGCAGTCTTGTTTTTATGGTCTTCCTCTCTGGAGGGTTTCACACATTATGGGCTCAGCTATTTATAGCTTTTCATTCTATATATCATATATACCATAATGATAAGGAAATCTTTGGTTATGGACTTAAATACTGGTGGGTAATTACATCAGGGTCACACTTTTGTCGTGTGAAAGAGCAGGTTTTAACACAGTGTGTAAGTATTTACAGTTTTCTCTGTATGTTACCTTCTTTTTCCATCTTTGCTTCTAGCACATTTAAGTCTGGGTTTTCTTTCTCAGTTTCTTTCATCACTGTCTGTCTTTTTTCCTCCAGTTCTGCCTCTGCGGTTGGCATGTAGCATCTGTTTGTCACTCTTCCGAGAGCTGTTCCTTGTTCTCTATCCTTCTCTAGGTGACTTCCCTCAGGCTAAGTAACAGTGGATATCTACCCTGTACTTCCTCTTAATCTTTATAGTTAATCATCAATTTCTCATTTCTTCTAGTCATTTCTTCAGGCAGACTCTCTGTGGCCCCAAAATATTTACATTGGTCTAGTACATTTACTTCTTTAAACTTCTGTTTCAAATGTGGATCATCTCATCTAAAACAAGACAAGAGATAATTTCCAGTAAATTGTGAAGTGTTTCCTCACAGTGCTCATATTAGTACAAGGTGTTTATGACAGCTAATTCAGAACCTCCTAGTTTGTCTCCCTCAATTTTTCTCCATCCCCCTTTTTTTCTATTATTTTGTTCTCTCTTATTCTTTTCCTTCCCCCCTCTTCTTTTACTTTTTTTCCTGTCTCTTACCTTTCTCTTCCCATCATAAAAGAAAAAACTTTAGGTAATTTATTAAAATTGTATGTCATTTGTTAAATTTAGAATCTGAGAAGTTGATAGCTTTATATTTTTTTTATCAGGGTATTTCAAAGCCTAATCAGGTTTTTATCCTTTTTTTCTTTTTTTGGCCACGTCTCTCTGCATGCGGGATATTAGTTCCCCCACCAGGGATGGAACCCATGCCCCCTGCAGTGGAAGCACGGAGTCTTAACCACTGGACCACCAGGGAAGTCCGTAATCAGGTTTTTAAAGAAAAGATGTGATGAGCCTTTGTTATGGAAAATATTATACAAAATCATTTAATAATGTACTGTAGAGAAGGTGTTAGTCAGCAGGCAAGTTTAACAGAAGGAAGGGCTGTGCTCGGCTGATTGCTTTCTTGCTTTAGTCTCCAGATATAAGGCTACCAAATTCCCACCAGTTGAAGACAGATAGGAATTAAGCTAAAAGGACATTTTGGGATACCTGATTCCTGAAGTGAGATGTGAAGTGTTGTGAATTCTCTAAAATTTCAGCTTATTTGGGTAGACATGCAGCTTAGTCTTGCTTTATTTAAATAATAGAATAAGTTCTCTGTAGTTGTTTAAAATCTTTTTTTTTAAGTAAGTTGGAAGTTGTATTCCAGCATTGGCAATGCAGTATGAAGAATTTAGAGGTTGCTCAGACAGTTGCTTTGCTGGATGAAGACAAAGAACTGTGAGGGACTATAAACGAAACCCAGCTAGAGAAATTCAGTTTATAGGAAATTGTTCTGGGATGTCAGTGCTGTAGTGTGTTTGCTATTTGAGTATATAGCTGCAGTTATATGTGTTTAATCTTTCTAATAATTTAAAGAGATGAATGGGCTTTGGAGTGATCATGGCAGATTAAAGAACAAAACAAAACTGTATATTTTAGACCTGTATAATTTGGCTGTTTTGGATTGCAATTATTCATCCCTTGAGTTCCAAATATAAAACTGTTACATTAAGTAATATTTAATAATATAATTTTGTTTGTTACTGTCATTTATATTTTTTTAAAATTTAGAATCATAATCAAGTTGTTATTTCAACTATAATACAAATACATGATAAAAAGGGCACCACAAATGAGCAGGAGGATTATTTAAGAAATGGTGTTAGTACAATTGCTTAAATTTAAAGCTGCAACTCATAGCAGTCATCAGTACATTACAGATGAATAAATGGTTAAATGAAAAGAAAAAAAAATGGGTCGATTAAAATAAAAGACTAGAACAAAATAGAAATCAGTTTTGGTGTAGTGAAAGATTTTTTTCTGTTAGAAGTAGTAGAAGACATCTCAGAACAAACCAAAAAAAAGAAGAAAAAAAAGATTTTACTACTTAAAATGAAAAACAAAAAACTTAGTAATTTTTTTTACCTCCTAGTCCAAATTAGAAGACAAATTGAACAGAATAAAATTTAAATGTTTATGCTCCCATTAAAAATGATTGAGGAGAATAAATGAATAAAATATTTTGATAGACTCTTAGTGGGATAAAAAAAAAAGCAATATAATTGCACAATTTCACACACATAACCAAACATACACACACATGTGCACATACACACACACCCACACACAGCCCTAATCTTAGAAGAGAGAGTGAGAGAAGAACACACCAAAATACTACCTTTCAATAATGTTGGGAGTGGTGGTGTGGGTGATTGTCAAAATAATTTATTTTATTTTATTTTTAGTATTTTTGAGCCTCTCTGAAATGCTTACTTACTTTACTTTAAAAAATATTTCTTTTAAAATTGCTTACAGGATCAAGTCTAAACACTTCCTAATTTGTTTCCAGCTTTTCTTCTCTGTCTTACTTTTTCTTACACAGTGTGTCTACCAGGGACTAGCACAATGCTTTTTATAAAATTTTACAGAAATTTTAATGTGAATACCTTCAATTTGTTTGATTTCACAGCATGGCCCACCACATCTTATTTGTATTAGATACTGATGTATCACACATTTAGGTTATATGTCTAGCCCTGGAGGATATCCTTACCTTGTACCCCTTGCCTGATAGGTGTCTTGGAGTTTGTGCTGTTCTCTTACAGATCTGTCACATAGTCTTCCATCTCTTTTCCTTGGCTTTGGCTTCCCTTTTCCCTCTACATATTCAAAGTCAGTTTTCAAGACCATAATTAGGCCACCCCAGTTTACTGTATTCTTTCCAGTGTTTCTTTTCCCCCATTTTACCTTGTACTTCCAGTATAGCACTTATCACAGTTTGCATGTACTGTATTTTGTTCTGTGTATGTCTTTCTTTCCCAGTAGATGTTGAGTCCCTGATGGGCAACAACCATATCTTATTCATCTTTGTATCTCCCACAGTGCTATGTTAGCAAATATTTATGGTCTTAAGTTGATATAAATAATAATTTGTCACAGTTTAAATCACTAGTCAGAAAGATGTTTTAGTTCTTTTTTTACTTATATGCATTTATTCTTGTTTGATATGTAATACAAATGTACTGTCTTTTTCAAAAAGATCATTTATTTTTTAACATCTTCAAAGCAAAGAATATTAATTACATAAAACTTATAAACATGTTTCTTTTGTTTTTTTTCCTATAAATAATTTTAGTTTTGGTCTAGTTTAAATCATATTGTATAGTTTATTCTTCTTTAATATTCATATTCATTCAACAAATAATAAGTATACGCTGTTAGGCAGGGATTCTTTTAGAACTCTGGGGTTGTAGTAGCAAACAAAATAGTAGAAAATATCTGCTTTCATAAAGCTTGCATTGTAGTTGAGGGAGACATAATAAACAATAAATAAATACACACACACACACTAAGTAATATGATGGTAAATTATATATACACATATACCACCATTTCTTTATTCATTTATCAGTGAACACTTAGCTTTCTTCCATACCTTGGATATTGAAATAATGCTGCAGTGAACATAAGGGTGAATATATATTTTTGAGTTAGTGTTTTTGTTTTCTTTGGATAAAGACTCAGCAGTAGAATTGGTGGATCATATGGTAGTTCTCTTTTTAATTTTTTGATGGACCTTCATACTGTTTTCCATGGTGGCTGCGCCTATTTACCTTTCACCAACAGTGCACAAGGGTTCCCTTTTCTCCACATCTTTGACAACACTTGTTATTTCTTGTCTTTTTGATAATAGCCATTCTAACAGGTGTGAGGTGATAACTTATTGTGGTTTTGATTTGCATTTCCCTGATGATAAGTGGTGTTGTGCATCTTTTCATGTGTCTGTTGGCCATCTGTATGTCTTCTTTGGGAAAATGTTTATTCAGGTCTTCTGCCCATTTTTTAATTAGGTTGTTTTTTGGTAAGGGCTGTAATCCCTAAGAAAAGGAAAACTCAAGAGGTGAGCTCACTCTGGCTTTCCAGACTGCAGCTCAGGGAAGTAGAGCCCACCCAGAGACCAGAGATTTAATGAGATGGTGGAAACAGTGATTGGAGTGCATGGCTGCTGAAACAGCTGGAATTGGAGGTACTAGAAAGGAAGGAGATACTTATAGAAGGAGCTTTAAAAATTTCAACAGTGGTTGTCAGATTCTTTGGCTGAATAGTGACCTCCACATGTGCAGGACAGGTGTTTTTTCAGAGAACAACTACTGGGACCTTTAAGTCAGCAGGAGATTCTGAAGGTCACATGGTGCTGAGAGACAGAATTTCAACCAAGCAGATTGGAAAGACCTTGCTGAGCACCTTGGATATTAGTTGAGACCCCAGAAAGTCTTATATTTTAGGGCTAAGGCTATTTTACCCATAGAGTAAGGGCTGTTCTAGACCTACTCCAACAAAGCTTAAAACTAAGCTTCAACAGAATCAGGTTGAATTGCCATACGGTTAACTTCCTGCCAGAATAAAACACACTTTGAAGGAACTTCAGACACTCAACAACATAGTACCCACAGTGTCCAGTTATATAAAAAATTATTAGACATATGAAGAAGGAAAATGCAACTCATCTGTAGAGGAAAAAAACAATAGGAACAGACCCAGAGATGACAGAGATGTGGAATTAGCAGGCAGATATTAAAAATTATCTCTGGTAAATGGGACTTCCCTGGTGGTCCAGTGGTAAAGAATCTGCCTTCCAATGCAGGGGACGTGGGTTCGATCCCTAGTCAGGAAACTAAGATCCCACATGCCACGGGGCAACTAAGCCCGTGCGCCACAACTACTGAGCTCGCGTGCCTCAACTAGAGAGCCTACATGCCACAACTACAGAGCCCACGCACCCTGCAGCCTGTGTGCCACAACTAGTGAAGAGAAAACCTGCATGCCACAACTAGAGAGAAGCCTGTGTGCCGCAACAAAAGATCCTGCATGCCTCAACAAAGATCTTGCATGCTGCAGCTAAGACCTGACACAGCCAAAAAATAAATAAATAAATAAATAAATAAATTTAAATTGATTAATTAATTTAAATAAATAAATAAAAATTATCTCTGGTAAATATTTTCAAGAGTGTAAAGGAAAAGATGGGCACGATCCATGTGCACAGGTAGGGAATCTCAACAGAAGTGGAAATCTAAGTAATTATCAAATGAGAAATCTAGAACAGAAAAATTCAGTATCTGAAATAAAAACTCACTGAATATGTTTAATAGCAAATTGTAAACTGCAGAAGAAAACTTGAGTGAACTGAAGCACAGAGAGAAAAAAGAGAGGAAAAAAAATGAACAAGCCTCAGTGATCCACGGGCCAGTATTGAGTGGTAGAACATTTGTGTAAATAGGGCCCAGAAAGAGAAGAGAGATTAGAGCAGGAAAATATTTGAAGATAGTAGTTGAAAGATTTCCAAATTTGATGAAAATTCACAGACCTGTGGTGGTCAAGAAACTCCAAGTACAGTAGACACAAGGGAAGCCATACTAACATATCAAGTCAAACTGCTGAAAACCAAACATAAAGAGAACACCTTAAAAGTAGCTAAAGGGAGGGAAAGACATTGCATTATACATAGGGGAACAATAATAGGAATGAACACTGATTTCTCATCAGAAATAATGGAGACTAAAAGACAATGGAATATATTCTTTATAAAGTGCTGAAAGAAAAAAAAAATTCAACCTGGAATTATAAATCCAGCAAAAATATCTTTTAGCATTGTAGGCAAAATAAAGACGTTTTCAGATGAGCAAAAGCTAAGAGAATTCATCACCATCAGAATTCGCTACTTGTAATACTAAAGTAAGTCCTTCAGGCTAAAGGAAACATACCAGTCAGGAACTCAGCTCTAAATGAGGGAATGAAGAGGGCCAGAATTGGTCTTTATTTAGGTAAATATAAATAACATTTTTCTTATTTCTTATTATCTATAAAAATTCTATTTAAAATTGCCTCTTTAAAACAAAAAAGTTAATATATTGTGAGATAAAGTAAAAAACATGGGACAGTAGCACAGGATAGTAGGAAGGTAGATTGAATCACATAGTTGTGAGATGATGCAATGGTGTAATATTAACTGAAGGCAGACTGTGATAGATTAAGGATATAATATAACAGATCCCTAAAGCAATCACTCAACAAAGTGGTATGGCTAAAAAGCCAACAGAGATGATAAAATGGAATGCTAAGAGATACCAGATGAAGCAAAGCCAACCATATTAATATTTACCTTAAATGTAAATGGACTAAACACTACAATTACAAAGCAGAGATTTTCAGACTGAATAGAAATGCAAGACCCAACTATATACTGTCTCCACGAGATGCACTGTAAATATAAAGATACAGACTAAGTGTAAAAGGAAGGAGAAAAGACATACTGGTAAACACTAATGAGAAAGTTGGAGCTGCTCTATTAGTATTAGAAAAAGTAGTCTTCAAGACAAAGAGCATCACCAGTGATGAGGGACATTTCATGATGATAAAAGAGCCAATTAATCAAAAAGACCTAAAAATCTAAAATACGTATTTGTGTTGTCATATAATGGAGCTTCAATATACATGACACAAGAACTGATTAAAGAAGAAATAAAAGTAAATATTATAGTTTTGCTAGTTAATAACCGAGGAATTAATATATTTTAGGTTTTTATAGTAAACTTCAGAAGGGTATTATGTTACCAACCTCTTGTTTTCCCAGTGTCGTCTTGCTCACTAAATTTTTATCTGAACTTGAGTTCCTTCACTTATTTACATTAGTTTATTCACTGTTCTAATGGACATTAACTCTCTAATTTTGCAGTTAGGTGTTTCTGTTACCTGGTATTGGTAAATAGTGAGTGTATACGTTTGTAATAAGACAGATCTACATTTGAACTCTGGTTCTTTTTCTAGATTTGTATTTCTTTGTACCTCATTTTATAAGCAATGTATATAAAATACTATGTATTGACACTTAGTATGTGATACCATTATTACCTGGGAGAGTTTTTGTTTTGTTTTAGTATTTTTTTGCTTTGTTTTGGACAGAGGTGATTAGATCTTGCTTGTTGCTCACAGCACATGCTGTTAAAGTTCAGTCTCTACTTCCTTCCCAAATAGAGAATAACTATACTTTACTTTGTCATCCCTTCTTGCCTCTAGAGGCCCAGATACTGTAGTTCCATAAACCAGGCTCACTGTGTTTTCTCCAGTTTCCCAGGTAATCAGCCTGACAGTGCATTGCCCCTGCTGTGGTTTTAGGGACACTATGTTTCTTCTGTTTGGGATTTAAGACCTAAGGGACTAATGATGTACAATAGTCAGTAGTCAGTGAATTGTTGAAGGACTCCTTAGAGCCTACTCTTTAGGGAAGATGTAGAGAAAGATTAAGTCTCAGTCATAACTGTACCAGGGAAGAAGGCAGGATCAAGGAATATTGGTTCTCTTTTTAATATGTGAATTATTGAATATGAGGATTAAGCTCTATGCTGTTATTACATGCAGTAGACCTTGGGCTAGTTCATTACTGGAGAAATAATAAAAGTGAAAGAAAAACTGACAAATTGGTTTGGTTGAGTAAAAGAATATTGATAACTATCATTTACCTGAGCTATTTAGCATTTGTGTCTGAATACTTTGCCAGAAAAAAAAATGCATATCATTAAATTTGGGTCAAATTAAAGCTATAATCAAATAAATCTTACATACTGTGCAGTTGTTACTGTGTTCTCAGACATCCTAACTGGTGCTCAGATTATATGGACATTGACTCATAACTTAAAATGTTTAGTGGAAAAGATAAAGTATTTGCTTTAGAATAGTCCTTGCATTCACTTGTACCATCAAGAGGAAGCAATCGCAAAAATCCAGAGTATGTGACATTATCAAGTCCACTGTCCTGGACCTGGACTCTTCAAAAAGTGAATGTCATAGGGGAAAAACGGAAGATAGACTGTTCTAGATAAAAGATACAAGAGCCACTTACAGTGTATGAATCTGGATTTGATCTGGTTCTGGGATAAAAGCTATACTAAGACATTCTTGAGATAATTAGGGAAAATGTGAATGTGGGCTACATGCTATCTTGTGGAATTATTATTAATTTTCTCAGGTGACATAATGGAATTGTGGTTATTTAGGAGATTGTGCTTATTCTTAGGAGATGCATGCCAGACTCTTTAGGGATCAAGTGTCTTAGTGTCTACAACTTTTAAATGGTATAGCAAAATGCATGTGTTATATATACTATATATGTGTGTATGTATTAAGAGAAAATAAATTTGGCAAATAATTGTTACTGAATCTAGGTGAAGCATATATACAGTTGTTGGTTGTACTTTTTTTAGAAATTTTCTTTGCTTTAATTGTTTTTATAATGAAAAGTTTGAGAACACCTCCACATATTTAGCAATTTAAAAAATATCTTCAAAGAAGAAATCATGATGAATATTAGAAAATTTTAAGAACTGGCTGATAATAAAAAGATTCCCTATTAGAACTTATAGATGTAGCTAACTGGTACCTAATAGAGAAATTTGTAGCTTTCCTCGCTTGTATTAGGAAAAAAGAAGGATTGAAAATTAATGAGCTAAGCTTTCAGTTTAAGATGAAAAATGAACCACAGAATTAACCCAAAGAAAATAGAAGGAAGGAAGTAATAAAGGTAAGAATAAAAATCAATTGAATAGAAAACCAAGATATAATAGGATCCAACATCAGAGTTCGTTTCTTTGCAAAATCCTGTTAAATGGTCAAGACTCAGGAATGATGAATCAAGAAAAAAGTAGATAGAAATAATATTAGGGATGAAAAATGAGATGTAACTATGGATGCAGCAGAGATCAAAATAAGGGAATTTGTAAGCAACCTTGATGTCAGTAAATTTGAAACATTAAATGCAGTGGATAAATTTTTTTAAAACTTTAAATTACTTCAATAACAGAAAAGCTGGTTGCCCTTTAACCATTAAGGAAGTTGAATCTGTTCTTCAAATATTGCCTACAAAGCAAATACCAGCTCACAATAGTTTTAGAAGTGAAATCAACCAAATATTTAAGGAACAGATCATTCCAATTTTACACAAATCTGGGAATTAGAAAAAGAGAGAATACTCTGTGGTCATTGTAAAATATGTTAAACTCTTTGGGTACTGGCTGGACCTATTGATGCAACCTTTTTTTTTTTTTTAATTTATTTATTTTGGCTGCTCCAGGTCTTAGTTGCGGCATGCGGGATCTTTCGTTGCGGTGTGCAGTCTCTTTGTTGCGGCGGGCGGGCTTTCTCTCTCTAGTTGTGGCGCACGAGCTCCAGAGCGTGTGGGCTCTGTAGTTTGCGGCACGCGGGGTCTCTAGTTGAGGCACACAGGTTCAGTAGTTGTGGCACGTGGGCTTAGTTGCCCCACAGTATGTGGGGTCTTAGTTAGTTCCCCCACCAGGGATCGAACCCATGTCCCCTGCATTGGAAGGCAGATTCTTTACCACTGGACCACCAGGGAAGTCCCCTACTGATGCAGCCTTAACAGAAAAAAAGCAGAAGAGATGGTATGAGACTTTAGAGAATAGTTCTTAAAAGGCGCTGCAGCTTCTTCCTCACTCTGTCTGTTGGATTACTCATTCTTGGAATAGCCAGCTAATTATCATGAGGACACTCAAGGCTATGGAGGAACCTCTGTTTGAGGAGGTGAGGCCTCCCACCAACAGCATGTGATTGGGCCATCTTGACAATGGATACTGCAGCCCCTGCTGACATCCTGACTGAAACCCCATGAGAAATGCTTAGACCCCACCCAGCTAAGCCACTCCCAAGTTCCTGACATACAGAAACTGTTAGAAATGTTTGTTGCTTTAAACCACTAAGTTTTTAGATAATGTATTGCACAGCAAATAACTAATATATGCTGTTACTCATTTTGTGAAGCTAGGATAATCTTGGCACCCAAATCAGATAGAATATTTAAAAATGGCCTTTAATTTTACTATACCACTCAAACATAGGAACAGAATGTCCAAAACAAAAATAAGAAAATTGAAGCCAAAAATGTTTAAAAAGGTGATACATCTCAGCCAGGTTGAGATTTACAGAGTACAAAGTTAGTGCATTAGCAAATCTATTCATATAAATGACCACTTTAACATGCAGGAAGACAAATTATTTATCTGTGATGCAGGAAAAGAATTTAATAACATTCAGTATCTGTTTATGATAAAACTCTTAACAATCTAGGAATAGAACTTTCTTGACTTGTTAAAGGGTATCTACAAAGAAACTACAAAAAACATACCTATTAGTGAAAAAGATTTAAAATACACTTTTTAAAATCAGAAACAAGATGGGGATGTTTCTTATCACTCTTATACACATTGTACATTCAGAAATAAAGAAAAAATAAAATGAGTTAAAGTTAGGAATAATTACAAGGAAAAAGCAAATTTATGGGTTAATTTGTATAGAAAACTCAATCTACATAAAAATTACTGAAATTATTAAAATAATCTGGCAAGAGTCATTTGCATTTGTATATACAACAGTAATTTTATCTAAAAATTTATATACAAGTATAAAATTTAATTTAAAAACATATTCAGTAACAAAACAAATAGGTTCTTGTAAATAAATCTAACAAGAAATGTGCAAACCTTTTAATAGATTTTAAAACCTTACTGAAAGATTTAAAATAATTTAGACCTAAATAAACGGAGAAACTTACCATGTTTACTTAAAGACTACTATGAAGATTTTTTTCATTTCTTACAAATAGTTCTACAGAGTCAATGCAATTTTAATCAAAATAGTGTTTTTCAAAAAAACACACTATCTAATTTTAAGCTTTTTGTGAAAGAGTAGTCAAGATGCTCCTAAAGAAGGACAAAGTTAAGAACTTGCAATACCAAATGCCAAGGCTAATTATAATTATGACTACAGTTATTTATGGCACAAGGGTTCCAATTTCTCCATGTCCTTACCAAGACTTGTTGTTTTGTTTTGTTTTTTTGTTTTGTTGATAGTAGTTATCCCAATGGCTGTGAGACGGTATCTCATTTTTCAACCTATGGAATTGCTCCAGCACTGTTTGTTGAAAATCTGTCTTTCCTCCATTATTGCTTTTGCACTGTTGTCAAAAGTCAATTGAGCATGTTTGAATGGGTCTATTTTTAAGGTGCTCTGTTCTATTTCATCGATCTATGTGTGTTATCACTCTGCCAATATAGTGGTAATCCCAGCTTCATAAAATGAATTGAGAAGTTTTCCCTCCTCTTCTATTTCCTGGAAAAGACTGTAGAGTTGGTCCTAGTTCTTAAATGTTTGGTAGAAATCTCTAGCATTTCTGAGCATTTGAATAAAAGTTTATTTAATTCTAAAATTTTATTAATTTTGTGTCAGCATAATGAAAGTGAAAGGATAAGTCACGAACAGAGAGAACATGGTTGCCACATAACTGAAAGATTAGTATTTGAAATATATGAAGAAGTCCTCCAGATTACTAAGAAAGAGAAACAAGTAAATAGAAGTTTGGACAAAAAATGTAATCAGGCATTCCATAAAAAGGAAACATGTTTGTTTGTTTATTTATTTATTTATTTATTTTTGGCTGTGTTGAGTCTTCATTGTGGTGCGCGGGCTTCTCATTGCGGTGGCTTCTCTTGTTGTGGAGCGCAGGCTCTAGGCGTGTGGGCTTCAGTAGTTGTGGCACACAGGCTTAGTAGTTGTGGCTCACGGACTCTAGAGCGCAGGCTCAGTAGTTGTGGCGCATGGGTTTAGTTGCTCCGTGGCATGTGGAATCTTCCCGGACCAGGGCTCAAACCCATGTCCCCTGCATTGGCAGGCGGATTTGTAACCACCATGCCACCAGGGAAGCCCTTGCTTTTATTATCTTAATTGGCACCCTTATAGGTATTTTAGATTTCATTCTAGACAGTGTAGCTGTTTCATGTGTTTCTATTTACATTAATTATTCTGGTTGCTTGTTTACTTTAACTTTGTGCTGTGACATTCAAAAAGTCCTTAAACATGCCTAATTTCAACTGCAGCAGCTTTAGAATCAGATGGGTTTTTGACCCTTACTCCTATTTGATTTCATAAAGTTTCTCTTTTGGTTTGCAGGAGCGTAAAGACCAAAATAAGATTTGGGGAGGGTAGGATTTTAATTAAATTAATCTTGTATCTCATAGACATTATGACTTGAATATAGGAAGAGGGTAGGTATTACAGCTCTCCAGACAGATCATTGCCGTTTATACTGGACCAAATCAAAAAGGTGTTCCTGATAATTTAGTCCTTAGAGTTTATGTTAGAATATTGTTAGGAACTACACCTTCAAAGCCTACCCTAACAATACAGTATATTCTGTTCTTAAAGCCCTTACCAACACTCTAACGTTGATTCTCCCTGGGGTTGTGGAAGTAGTCGTTCTTACCTGTGCTTCTAGATCATTATTTTACAGCTTGAGATACTAGTCTCAAGCTGATCCATGAGAATAAAGTATCTTTGTTAAATTAGTTGGGAAATGCTGCATACTATAGCCCTCTTTCTAACCCACTCTAAGATGGAGACAGTGCATGGTAGCATGTTAAGGTGCATGAACAGTCCTGTATCATAAGGATGGGGGAATCTAGAATATGTTTAATTTTATTTAACTCAACAGTTCCTAAATTTACTTGAGTATTGGCCACTTTTCACATGGGATACCTATTTATATTAGGAGGAACAGTCCTCATAAAATGCAACTCTAGAATAAATACCAGCAATATGTCACTAATGTATACTAACCTTACAGTTCTCAGTTCCAGATGGCTGGCTGCTAACATTTTCATACTCCTTTTTACTTGACAACTACCTTCTCCCTGTATTATGTTATAATCCCTGTATTATGTTATAATCCCTTATTGACTACAGCACATAAATGGTTTATCATCTGTGCCTGTGATTCTTGGTTTTAAGTGAAGGACAGCAGGATATTAGCTTAGTGACTTCTTTTGGTAGGGACAGATACTGGGATACTGATCCCTTTATTGTCCTAGTAAGATCTAGAAAAGGAATTATTCCACATGAATCATGAAGGCAGTCTACCCAAGAGATTGATAGTTTCATATACTTTTTAAGGAGTAAATATAATTAAAGAGTAACAGATGACCTGTTTGGTCTCTGCTTGCTTACCTCTGAAGCCATCATCAAACGTACTTATATTCTTTTAAGTATAGCTCGGGAAAACATACTATGCCATACGCCTATGCTATCCAGTACACTAGCCACTAGCTACATTTGGCTATTGAGCACTTGAAATATGGCTAAATCATATTGAGATGTGTTAAGTAGAAAATACATACTGGATGTCAAAGATTTAGAAGTATGAAAATAGGATCTAAAATATTTTAATGATTTTTATATTTAAACACTGAGGTGGTAATTTTTTTTCTCCCTTAATGTCTTTTTCTTTTTTTATTAAAAAAATTTTTTATTGGAGTATAATTGCTTTACAATGTTGTGTTAGTTTCTGCTGTACAATGAAGTGAATCAGCTATATGTATACTATATCCCCTCCCTCTCAGACCTCCCCCCCGCATCCCACCCATCTAGGTCGTCACAGAACACCGAGCTGAGCTTCCTGTGCTTTATAGCATGCTCCCACTAGCCATCTATTGTACACGTGGGAGCATATATATGTCAGTCCTAATCTCCTAATTTGTCCTACCCTCCCCTTCCCTGTCCTGTGTCCACATGTCCGTTCTCTACGTCTGTGTCTCTATTTCTGCCCTGCAACTAGGTTCATCTGTACCATTTTTCTAGATTCCACATGTGTGCGTTAATATACGATATTTGTTTTTCTCTTTCTGGCTTACTTCAGTCTGTATGACAGACTCTGGGTCCATCCACATCTCTACAAATGACCCAATTTCGTTCCTTTTTATGGTTGAGTAATATTCCATTGTGTATATGTACCACATCTTTATCTAAAATATTTTAATGATTTTTATATTGAAATACTGAAGTAATTTTTTGATGTATTACTTATAAAATATTTAATTAAAATTAATTTCATCTGTTTTTTACTACTTACTGTGACTACTGGATAATTTAAGATTACTTATGTGGCTTGTATTATATTGCTATTAGTCAATGAGACTATAGATAATTTTCCCATGAACTGACAGACCTTGAACAACTGAACCTCGTTATTTAGATTTTTATAAAGCTTTCTGGCCAAGGGAAGAATTCTGGTTTTGTTTTGAAAACTTTTGACCTAAGATCAAATGATCCTTCGTTCTGTAAGTCTCTTTGAAGTATCCCAAGAAGAGATTATTACCAGACCTTCCTTTATGAAATCATGCTTTAGGCATAGAAAGATGAAAAATCTAGATGTTTCTAACTGTATCATTAATAAATTATTTTACCTATTTCCATTGATAACTATTCTGTCTTTAAAATATATCAGTCTTAGTATCTTCCTTTCTAAAACATCTTCTGAGCATTGAATATCTTTGATCTCCTTGGATGATCTACTTTATAGATTGGAACACTGTTTTTAGGTTAGGCTCTCTGCTTTTGGTTCTTTTAGTGCTTTGGGGGAAAGAATTTTAGTATTAACTATCAAATTGGTTTTTATGGTTTTTACCTTTCTGACAAAAGTCCTTGATTCTTGAGCTTAAATGGTGGACAGTAGGACATTGAACTTGGTGGCTTCGTTTTTTTGAACGGGTATTGAAATACTGAACCCTCTACAGTCCTAATAAAATCTAGAAAAGAGTAGTAGTAAGTCATGTCTCAAGAAGGCAGTATACACGAGGGTCATTTCAAGTACAATTTTAAGAAATATTCTTGTAGCCGTTTATATGAAACATTAGCATAGTTTCTGATCTGCACATCAAGCATCATTGCCTGCATCTGCCATCTTAGAGAAAGTCTCATTTTAAGTTCAGTCCTCTATAGCCATCCTCACTTTGGTTTCCTTCTTTTAGAATCTCAGTTAAGCATCTAGTAATGACTACCACAGGTTGGTATAATGCTTTTTAGTTTAAGAAGACTTACACATATGTCACCTATTGATCACACATAAGGTACCTCCAAAGAAAATAAAGTCACTTACCTTTATCTCTGTTTTTCTCAATTTAAAGGTCTGCCTTATCTCTGATCCTGCTTTTTCATAAGGTAACATAAGAAGATATGAAGCTGCATGGCTGTGTAACTCTTTTTCTGAAACTATGCAGTAGGGGGAGAAGAATAGTTTACCCCACTGGGCTACCCACATGATTCTGTCCTCTGCATATTTTAGTTTGTTTTTGAAAGTTTAATATGTTTATTATAAAAATTCAAACAAAAACAGAAAGTGTAAAAAGTTTTTTTTTTTTTAAGTTTGAAAAGAAAACAGAGCCTCTCAAAAATCTCATCTCCCAAAGAAAACGGAGTCACCTTTATAGATGGGTCTCTATGTGCATGCACTTGTCTCATGTTTCACTTCATTATTTTTATGGGCACTGTTACCTGTTCTGTTTGGAACCTGAGGCTGCCTCTGCAGATCAGCACTAGAGGGCATTGAAGCCCAGCAAAGAGTATATGGCTTGAGAGCTAGTCAAAGCCTTCATCCAGCTCACTTACCGGCAATACCTAATGTTTTTTGGAGAAGTAAGTTCCCAAGTGATGAGACTAGGGCACAGTTTTTCTTCTTAATTAAAATATCAGTGTAAAATAGAGGCATTATTATCAGGTAGTATTTTTTACTGGATAATGGGGCAAATAAAAATCAATGTGTGACTACCCAATGTAAAATAGATAGCTGGTGGGAAGCAGCCGCATAGCACAGGGAGATTGGCTCTGTGCTTTGTGACCACCTAGAGAGGTGGGATAGAGAGGGTGGGAGGGAGGGAGACGCAAGAGGGAAGAGATGTGGGTATATATTTATATGTATAATTGATTCACTTTGTTACAAAGCAGAAACTAACACACCATTCTAAAGCAATTATACTCCAGTAAAGATGTTAAAAAAAAAGAAATCAATGTGTGACCTTGCACAAGCCATTTAATCTTTTTGATCCTTAGTTTCCTTACTATAAATGAAAAAGGATTTGACTGTTTAGTTTCATTTAACATTTATTAGCAATCTATTACTTGCTTGTTGTTGCAGTATGGCTTTTATATAAATCATCTTGTTTAATCTTCACAAAAAACTTTGGAGGTATCATTCCTCAAGAAAAAACAGTTCATCTAAGTAAGAAGAATATTGCTGGTAGTGGCAGAATTGGAGTTCCTGCTTTCAAAAACCACAGTATTGGGACTTCCCTGGTGGTCCAATGGTAAAGAATCCGCCTTACAATGCAGAGGACGTGGGTTCGATCCCTGGTCAGGGAACTAAGATCCCACATGCCGCGGGGCAACTAAGCCGGCACGTGCCACAACTGCTGAGCTCGGGCGCCTCAACTAGAGAGCCTGCATGCTGCAAACTACAGAGCCCATGCCCTCTGGAACCTGCACACCGCAACTGCAGAGCCCACGTGCCCTGGAGCCTGCATGCCACAACTAGAGAGAAACCCATGCACTTCAAAGAAGAACCCATACACCACAGCGAAAGATCCCGTGTCCCGCAACTGAGACCCAACACAGCCAAAAATAAATAAAATAAATTAAAAAAATAATAAATAAATCTTTTAAAAAAGTGATATTTTTTTCCTGCTACATGTATCATGGTATTTCTTACTACATAAATTTCTTTGACGGAGTCTTTTTAACTTTAAAAAGTATATTGTATGAGCAAATGCTTTCCTGTTATTTGCACTTTTGAATCCTGTTGACTATTGGAACTTTTATTATCAACCTGAAAATCTGCATTGAAAAAAATTGGGCAAATGCATAGATTGAGACTAAAGAGAATAGCCAATATTGTTCAGTACACTGCCTCCCCAAAGTACAGATTTTTACGATCCTTTTAGAGCAAATTTTAATGGTAAAAGTCAGCATTTGGAACAACCAGCTCATATAATGACAGATGCCTGTATGTGGAAGAACAGCAAAAAAAGGAAAAATAACTCATTAGAAACTTTCTATGAAAATGAGTCATTTTGGGCTAAACTTTATAATACAGTCATCCCTCATTATCTTTGGAGGATTGGCTCTAGAACTCCCCTCGGATACCAAAATCTGCACCACTGAGATCCCTAATATAAAATGGCATAGTACAGTTGGCCCGCAGATACTGAGGGCTGACTGTACTACCAACATAATTTTTTAGTATCTCTCAGTAGACATTGGTTATAGTGGATGAATCTGTGATTCTTAAGTATTCTATATAGTCCTCTCATAGAGTGTAAGTCCTTCAGAGTTTTAATCAACATCAGAAGGTTTCTAGGTCTCAAACTATTCTCTTAGCTTTAGGACCTACATGGTTAGTTTGCTTTTCTTTTGAAAAGGAGCTACTAAGTACTCCCACTTCCTAAATGTTATTTTGAAAAATTTTAGTTGTATACAGAAGGAGAGAAAATGCAGTGAACTCTCCTGTCCTTATTCAGCCTCAACAACTAATCTCATAGCTAATCTTATTTTTATATAACCCCATTTATAACCCTCCATTGATTATTTTGAAGGAAATCTCAAACATCATATGATTTCATCTGTTAATAAATATAGCTCTATGAATAACACACACAAAAAATAGTGATTCCTTAATATTTGCAAGCATACAGTCAGTGCTCAAATTTCCACATCTCATTTTGTTTTATTTTTTCCTTTACAGTTTGTTTGAATCAGCATTCATACACTGCTGTTGGTTGATAATCTCTTAATCTGTAGATGTTCTTTTAAATTTTTTCTTGTAGTTTTTTAATTTGTTGAAGAAGCTGGATCATCTGTCCTCTGGATTTTCCCACAGTCTGGGTTTTCCTGGTTTCATTCCCATGGTGCTATTTAGCATATTTTTCTTCCCCTCTTTTTCCTGTATAGTGGTGGTTAGATGTATATATGGTTCAGTATGTAGACATGGTTCAGTATTTCAGCAAGAATACTCCCTTTCACTCTTATGGAACATACTTCTTATACTATACTGAACTAGATACCATAATGTTACTCTAGGGAGCTGTTTTTCTGCTGAGGGCCACTGAGACAAAAGTCATTCTAGGTCTCATTCTTTTCTTTGTTTCCTATTGTCCCCCGCCCGCATTTGACTTTCAGGTTAAGAATGGTTGGGAGGAGACTATTCACCCACCTGTTGATTGTTCCTTTTGATTGTTGTATTATTTAGTTAAGGATATAGAAGCCACATGACTGTTCTGAATAGTAGTAAATACAGCTTACCTTTTAACAGCTTTTCCAATCTCTCTAGGCTTTTTCCAATATCTCTAGCTTTTCCAATCTCTCTAGGCTTCCTGTGGTACATATAGCCACCTTTCCTACAGGAAAAATTCAGCTAGAGTTATTATATCGAATTCTTGGTATATCTTTGCCCTTTATACTTAGGCTTTGATGAACATTCTGCAAAGACTTGATGTAACAATCAAGTGATGCTTACAACATCACAGTTTTCTGGATTTTTGAACCAATTCAGCACCAGCAAGGCCATATTCTCATCCTGGGAGAGAAAAAGCAGAGTCAGTATCAGTTACACATGAGTAATATCTTTGCCTCTAACTTTCAAGAGTTCTGGAAAGTCATCTTCCTGCAGACCACCCCTGAATCTGTTTTAATACCTTTTGACTTGTATGGATCTGATATTTAGTTTGCACCAAGGAGTATGATCTGAATACTTTTCCCCACACTGCCATCCCTACCTTGCCTTCCTTTCTTTCCCTTTTCTTCCCTCTATTCCTCCTTTTAATGATCACACATTTATAACTGCCTAATATGCGCCAGGAAAAGAGCTTTTAAGAAACAGATTAATAAGACATAGGCCTTGTCTTCAAGGGAAAGGGTGGACTGCTGGGACCTTTAGTTATCTATATGAAAAAAAAAAAGCTTATATCACATGCAGAATCCAGGGAAATTTAACCCCGTAAATGTGAAAAGCAAACATTAAAAAAAAAAACAAACTCTGTGGCCTCATGATAAGACTTTTTTTTTTAAAGGAAGACTTATGACACCAAAAGCACTTCTCATGAAGAAAAACATTAATAAATTTGACTATATTAAAATAAAAGCTTTCTGTAAAACAATGAATGCCATAAAAAGAAAAACAAGCTGCAGATGGGGAGAAGATATATGTAATTCTAATAATTGGCAAAGGATTAGTATCCAAACTATAAGTGGGCTCCTCTAAGTAAATAAATAAATAAATAAATAAATAAATAAATAAATAAATATATATATATATATATATATATATATAAAATAATATTGGCAAACAACCAAATAGAAAGATGTGTAAAGGATATGAGTAGGTAGTTCACAGTCAAAAGATTAGTGGTCATTAAACACGTAAAGATGTTCAACCTCACTAATAGGGGAATGCATATTAAAACAACAAAATATTTCACACGCATGAGATTGGCAAAAGCCAATCATTACCACATTTTGGAGAGGATAGAGAGAAATCATTCTCATACACAGCTGATGGAGTGTACTTTGAAGGGCAATTTAGTAATAATTAGAAAGTTGAAAATCAGCATTCCAGAATTCCCCTGCAAGGTTTGTCTTATGTATGTTTGTATATGTGTCTGAGGAAAAGTCTTGACAGTGTGTATAGTAAGATCTGTGTGCCACATGTTTGTTGCAATATTGTGTGTTACAAAAATAGAGCTGGAAATACCATAAAAGTCCTTCAGTGAAAGAAGGTATAAATAAAAAGTGGTATGTTCAAATAATGGGATACTGTATGTATTAGTTTGCTAGGGCTGTCGCAACCAAGTACCACAGAGAAGGTAGCTTAAACAACAGAAAATAATTTTCTCATAGCTCTGGAGGCTAGAAGTCCAAGATCAAGGTTTCAGCAGGGTTGATTCCTTCTGAGGGGTATGAGGGAAGGATCTTTTACAGGGCATTCTCCTTGGCTTGTAGATGGCCCTCCCCTTATGTCTCTTCACGTTATCTTCCCTCTATGTATTTCTCTGTGTTCACCTTTCCCTTTTCTATAAACACACCAGTCATATTGGATTAACGTCCCTCAAATACTGATTTATTCATTTTGACTTGATTGCCCCTATAAAGACCCTATCCCCAAATAAGGTCACATTCTGAGGTACTGAGGGTTAGGACTTCAACATATGAATTTTGGGGTGGGAGAGATACAATGCAACCCATCACACTATGTAACTTAAGTTAAAAACAGATAAACTAGAATGAATCAAAATAGGTAAACTTCTAAAGCCTATTAGGTAAAAGGAAAAAAAAGATAGAGTGATATATGCATCATAACTCCATGTCTATAAAGTAAACAAAACTGCTTTATATAGTTTATGAGTATACTCAACATCTATAGTAAAAATCTCAACATTTATGGGAATGGTAAACAGCAACTTCTGGATAGTTCTCACCACTGAGAAAGGAATGGTGAAATGCAATTGCAAAAGGACCATAGCAGCTTCAGTTTTATCTGTAAAGTTTTCTTCCTTAAGGGAACAAAGGCAAAATGTTCAGATTTGTTCAAACTGGCTGGCAGGTACATGAGTGTTATTAATATTCTTTGTAACTTTCCTATATTCCTGCAACTTGATAATTTAAAAAATAGTAAGAGAAAAGAAAATACTAACTCAGTGAATGGAATAATGTCACCAAGTTGAAAAGTTAATTTTAATAGTATAACCAGTAATTAAATCATAGGCAAAAGTTATAGAGTAGTGACAGAGTTAATTCTGGTTGAAATTAGTTTTAATGTTCAGGGCAACAAAATGAATTTTATGATAAAATTAACAAACATTTATAATACAGGCATACCTTGGAGATATTACAGATTCAATTCCAGACCACTGCAATAAAGTGAATATCAGAATAAAGTGAGTGGCATGGATTTTTTGGTTTCCTAGTGCATATAAGAGTTATGTTTACAATATACTGTAGTTCATTAAGTGTGCAATAGCATTATGTCTTAAAAAAAAAGCAATGTACATACCTTAATTTAAAAACACTTTATTGCTAAAAAAATTCTAACTATCACCTAAGCCTTCAGCGGGTCATAATCATTTTGCTGGTGAGGGTCTTGCCTTGATGTCGATGCTGCTGACTGATCAGGGTGGTGGTTGCTGAAGGTTGGGGTGGCTGTGGCAATTCTTAAAATTGCAGTAAAGCTAGCCACATCGATTGACTCTTCCTTTCAAGACTGATTTCTCTGTAGCATGCAGTGCTGTCTGATAGCATATTACCTATAGTAGAACTTCTTTAAAAATTGAAGTCAGTCCTCCCAAACGCTGCCACTGCTTTATCAACTAAGTTTATGTAATATTCTAAATCCTTTGTTGTTATTTCAACAATCTTCACAGCGTCTTTACCAGAAATAGATTCCATCTCAAGAAGCCACTTTCCTTGCTCATCCATAAGAAGCCACTCCTCATCCATTCAAGTTTTCTCATGAGATTCCAGCAATTTGGTCACATCTTCAGGCTCCACTTCTAATGCTGGTTCTCTTGCTATTTCTATCACCTCTGCATTTACTTCCTCCACTGATGTTTAGAACCCCTCAAAGTCATCCATGAAGGTTGGAATCAGCTTCTTCCAACTCGAATCATGAATGGAATCTAGAGTGGTAAATCCTTTCCAGAAGGTTTTCAATTTACTTTGCCCAGGTCCATCAGCGGAATCACTGTCTGTGGCAGCTATAGCCTTACAAAATGTATCTCTTAAAGAATAAGACATGAAAGTCAAAATAAGTCCTGATTCATGGGCTGCAAAATGGTTGTGTTAGCAGGCGTGAAAGCAACATGAATTTTGTTGTACATTTCCATCAGAGCTCTTGGATGACCAGGTACATTATCGATAAGCAGTAGTAGTTCGAAAGGTATCTTTTTCTCTTTTTTTTGAGCATAAGATGTTCAATAAACCATGTTATAAACAGACGTGCTTCCATCTAGGCTGAGTAGATTTAGCATAATTTTTAAGGGCCCTAGGATTTTCATAGTGGTAAAATGAGCATTGGCTTCAACTTAAAGTCACCAGCTGCGTTAGCCCCTAACAAGAGAGTCAGCCTGTCCTTTGAAGCTTTGAAGCCAGGCATTGACTTTTCCTCTCTAGCTATGAAAGTCCTAGATGGCATCTTCTTCCAGTATAAGGCTTTTTTGTCTACGCTGAAAATCTGTTGTTTAGTGTAGCCACCTTCATTATTGATCTTAGCTAGATCTTCTGGATAACTTGCTGCAGCTTCTACCTCAGCATTTGCTGCTTCACCTTGCACTTACATGTTATGAAGGTGGCTTCTTTCCTGGAACCTCATGAACCAACTTCTGCTAGCTTCAAACTTTTCTTCTCCTTCATTGAATTGCAGAGAGTTAGGGCCTTGCTCTGGATTAGGCTTTGGCCAAAGGGAATGTTGTGACTAGTTTGATCTTCTTTCCAGACCATTCAAACTGTCTCCATATCAGCAATAAGGCTGTTTTGCTGCCCTATCATTCATGTGTTCACCAGAGTAGCACTTTTAATTTCCTTTGCATTTGCAAGTTGGCTGACTGGTGCAAGAGGCCTAGCTTTGGGCCTGTCTCAGCTCTCTACATGCCTTCCTCACTTAGCTTAATTATGTTTAGCTTTTGATGTTAAGTGAGGGACATATGACTCTCCCTTTCACTTGGAACATGTAGAGGCCATTGTAGGGTTATTTATTGGCCTAATTTCAAAATTGCTGTGTCTTAGGGAATAGAGAGGCCTGAGGAGAGGGCAAGAGATGGGGAATTGGCTGGTCAGTGGAGCAATCAGAACTCACATAACATTTATTGATTAATTTTGCCACCTTATATGGGCTCAGTTCATGGTGCCTCCAAACAGTTACAATAGTGACATCAAAGATCACAGATCACCGTAACAGGTATAATAATAATGAAAAAGTTTGAAATATTGCAAGAATTACCAAAATATGACAGAGAGACATGAAGTGAGCTAATGCTGCTGGAAAAATGGCACCTGTAGATTTGCTTGATGCCAGGTTTCTCATCAACTTTCATTTTGTAAAAAATGCATTGTTTGTGGAGAGCAAAAAAGCAAAATGCAATAAAACAAGATATTCCCGTGTCCTTTGTAAAAAGCAAGAAGTTCACTTTTCATACCTGAAGAAGTTTGAACTTTTGAAGTGACTCATTTGTGGAGCATTGTGTTGGGCATGTTAGGAAGCATCTTATATGTGACTCAACACATAGCATGTAAATGACTTTATTCTCTACAGTCTAGAGCAGTGGCTCTTAACTAGGTATGTATGGTAGTAGGTGGGGCGTTTCTGGTTGTTATAATGTCTCTTTTTTTTTTTTTTTTTTTTTTTTTTTTTTTTTTTCCCTATTATAACACTTTATTTAATCTAAGATGCCATCAGTTCTCAGAAGTACCATTTTTTATGTGTGACTGAGAAGGAAAAAATTCTGTCAATTAAACTATGACATGCTTTCCTGAAACTTATGTATTTTTTATTTTACACATGTTGAAAGAGCTCTTTTAGACTTATTTAGATGTAAAATTTTTTTTAAATATAATTTTATGCATACACTTAAAGAAAAGTATAATAAACTATATCACTTTGGGGAGGACACATAATTTTCCAAGTCTCAATTTCAATTGGTATAGAATTCCTGAAATGTTTACTTTCAGAGACTACTCTTCTGAATCTCTTTTTTGACTCCTTCATCAATGAGCATGTTTTCATATTAATTATCATCTTCTGTCCTGCTAAGTGTGTTTTTTTTTTTTTTTTTTTTTTTTTTTTTTTTAACATCTTTATTGAAGTATAATTGCCTTACAATGGTGTGTTAGCTTCTGCTTTATAACAAAGTGAATCAGTTATACATATACAATATGTTCCCATTTCTCTTCCCTCTTGCATCTCCCTCCCTCCCACCCTCCCCATCCCATCCCTCTAGATGGTCACAAAGCACCGAGCTGATCTCCCTGTGCTATGCGGCTGCTTCCCACTAGTTATCTATTTTACATTTGGTAGTGTATATATGTCCATGACACTCTCTTACCCTGTCACATCTCACCCCACCCCCTCCCCATATCCTCAAGTCCATTCTCTAGTAGGTCTGTGTCTTTATTCCCGTCTTGCCACTAGGTTCTTCATGGCCTTTTTTTTTTTTTTTTTTTTTTTTTTTTCTCTTTTTTTTTTTTTTTTCCCCTTAGATTCCGTATATATGTGTTAGCATACTGTATTTGTTTTTCTCTTTCTGACTTACTTCACTCTGTATGACAGACTCTAACTCCATCCACCTCATTACAAATACCTCCATTTCATTTCTTTTTATGGCTGAGTAATATTCCATTGTATATATGTGCCACATCTTCTTTATCCATTCATCTGTCGATGGACATTTAGATTGCTTCCATGTCCTGGCTATTGTAAATAGAGCTGCAATGAACATTTTGGTACATGACTCTTTTTGACCTATGGTTTTCTCAGGGTATATGCCCAGTAGTGGGATTGCTGGGTCGTATGGTAGTTCTATTTGTAGTTTTTTAAGGAACCTCCATACTGTTCTCCATAGTGGCTGTATCAATTTACATTCCCACCAACAGTGCAAGAGGGTTCCCTTTCCTCCACACCCTCTCCAGCATTTATTGTTTCTAGATTTTTTGATGATGGCCATTCTGACCGGAGTGAGATGATATCTCATTGTAGTTTTGATTTGCATTTCTCTAATGATTAATGATGTTGAGCATTCTTTCATGTGTCTGTAGGCCATCTGTATATCTTCTTTGGAGAAATGTCTATTTAGGTCTTCGGCCCATTTTTGGATTGGGTTGTTCGTTTTTTTGTTATTGAGCTGCATGAGCTGCTTGTAAATCTTGGAGATTAATCCTTTGTCAGTTGCTTCATTTGCAAATATTTTCTCCCATTCTGATGGTTGTCTTTTGGTCTTGTTTATGGTTTCCTTTGCTGTGCAAAAGCTTTTAAGTTTCATTAGGTCCCATTTGTTTATTTGTGTTCTTATTTCCATTTCTCTGGGAGCTGGGTCAAAAAGAATCTTGCTGTGATGTATGTCATAGAGTGTTCTGCCTATGTTTTCCTCTAAGAGTTTGATAGTGTCTGCCCTTACACTTAGGTCTTTAATCCATTTTGAGTTTATTTTTGTGCATGGTGTCAGGGAGTGTTCTATTTTCATACTTTTACATGTACCTGTCCAATTTTCCCAGCACCACTTATTGAAGAGGCTGTCTTTTCTCCACTGTATATGCTTGCCTCCTTTATCAAAAATAAGGTGCCCATATGTGTGTGGGTTTATCTCTGGGCTTTCTATCCTGTTCCATTGATCTATATTTCTGTTTTTGTGCCAGTACCAAACTGTCTTGATTACTGAAGCTTTGTAATATAGTCTGAAGTCAGGGAGCCTGATTCCCCCAGCTCCATTTTTCGTTCTCAAGATTGCTTTGGCTATTCGGGGTCTTTTGTGTTTCCATACAAATTGTGAAATTTTTTGTTCTAGTTCTGTGAAAAATGCCAGTGGTAGTTTGATAGGGATTGCATTGAATCTGTAGATTGCTTTGGGTAGTAGAGTCATTTTCACAATGTTGATTCTTCCAATCCAGGAACATGGTATATCTCTCCATCTATTTGTATCATCTTTAATTTCTTTCATCAGTGTCTTATAATTTTCTGCATACAGGTCTTTTGTCTCCTTAGGTAGGTTTATTCCTAGATATTTTATTCTTTTTGTTGCAATGGTAAATGGGAGTGTTTTCTTAATTTCACTTTCAGATTTTTCGTCATTAGTGTATAGAAATGCAAGAGATTTCTGTGCATTAATTTTGTATCCTGCTACTTTACCAAATTCATTGATTAGCTCTAGGAGTTTTCTGGTAGCATCTTTAGGATTCTCTATGTATAGTATCATGTCATCTGCAAATAGTGACAGCTTTACTTCTTCTTTTCCGATTTGGATTCCTTTTATTTCTTTGTCTTCTCTGATTGCTGTGGCTAACACTTCCAAAACTATGTTGAATAATAGTGGTGAGAGTGGGCAACCTTGTCTTGTTCCTGATCTTAGTGGAAATGGTTTCAGTTTTTCACCATTGAGGACAATGTTGGCTGTGGGTTTGTCATATATGGCCTTTATTATGTTGAGGAAAGTTCCCTCTATGCCTACTTTCTGCAGGGCTTTTATCATAAATGGGTGTTGAATTTTGTCGAAAGCTTTCTCTGCATCTATTGAGATGATCATATGGTTTTTCTCCTTCAGTTTGTTAATATGATGTATCACATTGATTGATTTGCGTATATTGAAGAATCCTTGCATTCCTGGGATAAACCCCACTTGATCATGGTGTATGATCCTTTTAATGTGCTGTTGGATTCTGTTTGCTAGTATTTTGTTGAGGATTTTTGCATCTATGTTCATCAGTGATATTGGCCTGTAGTTTTCTTTCTTTGTGACATCTTTGTCTGGTTTTGGTATCAGGGTGATGGTGGCCTCGTAGAATGAGTTTGGGAGTGTTCCTCCCTCTGCAATATTTTGGAAGAGTTTGAGAAGGATAGGTGTTAGCTCTTCTCTAAATGTTTGATAGAATTCACCTGTGAAGCCATCTGGTCCTGGGCTTTTGTTTGTTGGAAGGTTTTTAATCACAGTTTCAATTTCAGTGCTTGTGATTGGTCTGTTCATATTTTCTATTTCTTCCTGGTTCAGTCTCGGCAGTTTGTGCCTTTCTAAGAATCTGTCCATTTCTTCCAGGTTGTCCATTTTATTGGCATAGAGTTGCTTGTAGTAATCTCTCATGATCTTTTGTATTTCTGCAGTGTCAGTGGTTACTTCTCCTTTTTCATTTCTAATTCTATTGATCTGAGTCTTCTCCCTTTTTCTCTTGATGAGTCTGGCTAATGGTTTATCAATTTTGTTTATCTTCTCAAAGAACCAGCTTTTAGTTTCATTGATTTTCGCTATTGTTTCCTTCATTTCTTTTTCATTTATTTCTGACCTGATCTTTATAATTTCTTTCCTTCTGCTGGCTTTGGGGTTTTTTTGTTCTTCTTTCTCTAATTGCTTTAGGTGCAAGGTTAGGTTGTTTATTCGAGATGTTTCCTGTTTCTTAAGGTAGGCTTGTATTGCTATAAACTTCCCTCTTAGCACTGCTTTTGCTGCGTCCCATAGGTTTTGGGTCGTCGTATCTCCATTGTCATTTGTTTCTAGGTATTTTTTGATTTCCCCTTTGATTTCTTCAGTGATCACTTCGTTATTAAGTAATGTATTGTGTAGCCTCCATGTGTTTGTATTTTTTACAGGTCTTTTCCTGTAATTGATATCTAGTCTCATAGCGTTGTGGTCGGAAAAGATACTTGATACGATTTCAATTTTCTTAAATTTACCAAGGCTTGATTTGTGACCCAAGATATGATCTATCCTGGAGAATGTTCCATGAGCACTTGAGAAAAATGTGTATTCTGTTGTTTTTGGATGGAATGTCCTATAAATATCAATTAAGTCAATCTTGTTTAATGTATCATTTAAAGCTTGTGTTTCCTTATTTATTTTCATTTTGGATGATCTGTCCATTGGTGAGAGTGGGGTGTTAAAGTCCCCAACTATGATTGTGTTGCTGTCGATTTCCCCTTTTATGGCTGTTAGTATTTGCCTTATGTATTGAGGTGCTCCTATGTTGGGTGCATAAATATTTACAATTGTTATACCTTCCTCTTGGATCGATCCCTTGATCATTATATAGTGTCCTTCTTTGTCTCTTGTAATAGTCTTTATTTTAAAGTCTATTTTGTCTGATATGAGAATTGCTACTCCAGCTTTCTTTTGATTTCCATTTGCATGGAATATCTTTTTCCATCCCCTCACTTTCAGTCTATATGTGTCTCTAGGTCTGAAGTGGGTCTCTTGTAGACAGCATATAGATGGGTCTTGTTTTTGTATCCATTCAGCCAGCCTGTGTCTTTTGGTGGGAGCATTTAATCCATTTACATTCAAGGTAATTATCGATATGTATGTTCCTATTCCCATTTTCTTAAATGTTTTGGGTTTGTTATTGTAGGTGTTTTCCTTCTCTTGTGTTTCTTGCCTAGAGAAGTTCCTTTAGCATTTGTTGTAAAGCTGGTTTGGTGGTGCTGAACTCTCTCAGCTTTTGCTTGTCTGTAAAGGTTTTAATTTCTCCATCGAATCTGAATGAGATCCTTGCTGGGTAGTGTAATCTTGGTTGCAGGTTTTTCTCCTTCATCACTTTAAGTATATCCTGCCACTCCCTTCTGGCTTGCAGAGTTTCTGCTGAAAGATCAGATGTTAACCTTATGGGGATTCCCTTGTGTGTTATTTGTTTTTTTTCCCTTGCTGCCTTTAATATGTTTTCCTTATATTTAATTTTTGACAGTTTGATTAATATGTGTCTTGGTGTGTTTCTCCTTGGGTTTATCCTGTATGGGACTCTCTGTGCTTCCAGGACTTGATTAACTATTTCCTTTCCCATATTAGGGAAGTTTTCAACTATAATCTCTTCAAATATCTTCTCAGTCCCTTTCTTTTTCTCTTCTTCTTCTGGGACCCCTATAATTCGAATGTTGGCACGTTTAATGTTGTCCCAGAGGTCTCTGAGACTGTCCTCAGTTCTTTTCATTCTTTTTTCTTTATCCTGCTCTGCAGTAGTTATTTCCACCATTTTATCTTCCAGGTCACTTATCCTTTCTTCTGCCTCAGTTATTCTGCTATTGATCCCATCTAGAGTATTTTTAATTTCATTTATTGTGGTTTTCATCATTGCTTGGTTCCTCTTTAGTTCTTCTACGTCCTTGTTAAATGTTTCTTGCATTTTGTCTATTCTATTTCCAAGATTTTGGATCATCCTTACTATCATTATTCTGAATTCTTTTTCAGGTAGACTACCTATTTCCTCTTCATTTGTTAGGTCTGGTGTGTTTTGACCCTGCTCCTTCATCTGCTGTGTGTTTTTCTGTCGTCTCATTTTGCTTATCTTACTGTGTTTGGGGTCTCCTTTTCACAGGCTGCAGGTTCGTAGTTCCTGTTGTTTTTGCTATCTGTCCCCAGTGGCTAAGGTTGGTTCAGTGGGTTGTGTAGGCTTCCTGGTGGAGGGAACTAGTGCCTGAGCTCTGGTGGATGAGGTTGGCTCTTGTCTTTCTGGTGGGCACGTCCACGTCTGGTGGTGTATTTTGGGGTGTCTGTGGCCTTATTATGATTTTAGGCAGCCTCTCTGCTAATGGATGGGGCTGTGTTCCTGTCTTGCTAGTTGTTTGGCATATGGTGTCCAGCACTGTAGCTAGTTGGTCGTTGAGTGAAGCTGGGTCTTGATGTTGAGATAGAGATCTCTGAGAGATTTTTGCCGTTTGGTATTACGTGAAGCTGGGAGGTCTCTTGTGGACCAGTGTCCTGAAGTTGGCTCTCCCACCTCAGAGGCACGGCCCTGATGCCTGGCTGGAGCACCAAGAGCCTTTCGTCCACACGGCTCAGAGTAAAAGGGAGAAAAAATAGAAAGAAAGACAGAAAGAAAGAAAGAGGCTATAATATAGTGAAGTAAAATAAAGCTATTGTAAAGCAAAGCTATACAGACAAAATCGCACCCAGAAGCATATACATATACACTCACAAATAAAGGAAAAGGGGAAAAATTAATATATCCTGCTCCCAAAGTCCACCTCCTGAATTTGGGATGATTCGTTGTCTATTCAGGTATTCACCAGCTGCAGGCCCATCAAGTTGTTTGTGGAGTTTTAATCCGCTGCTTCTAAGGTTGCTGGGAGAGATTTCCCCTTATCTTCCCTGTTCGCACAGTTCCTGGGGTTCAGCTTTGGATTTGGACCCGCCTCTGCGTGTAGGTCGCCTGAGGGCGTCTATTCCCCGCACAGACAGGACGGGGTTAAAGGAGCAGCTGCTTCGGGGGCTCTGGCTCCCTCAGGCCGCGGGGAGGGAGGTGTACAGAGGAGGCGGGGTGAGCCTGCGGCGGCCGAGGCCGGCGTGACGTTGCACCAGCCTGAGGCGGGCAGTGCGTTCTCCCGGGGAACTTGTCCCCGGATCACGGGACCCTGGCAGTGGCGGGCTGCACAGGCTCCCGGGAGGGGCGATGTGGAGAGTGACTTGTGCTCACACACAGGCTTTTTGGAGGCGGCAGCAGCAGCCCCAGCGTCTCACGCCCGTCTCTGGGGTCCGTGCTGATCGCCGCGGCTCACGCCTTTCTCTGGAGTTCGTTTAGGCGGCACTCTGAATCCCCTCTCCTTGCGCGCCGCGAAACAAAGAGGCAAGAAAAAGTCTCTTGCCTCTTCGGCAGCTGCAGACTTTTTCCCGGTCTCCCTCCCAGCCAGCTGTGGTGCGCTAACCCCTTCAGGCTGTGTTCACGCCGCCAGCCCCAGTCCTCTCCCTGCGATCCAACCGAAACCGAAACCCGAGCCTCAGCTCCCAGCCCCGCCCGCCGAGCAGCCAAGCCTCTCGGGCTGGTGAGTGCTGCTCGGCGCCGAGCCTCTGTGCGGGAGTCTCTCCGTTTTTTTCCTCTGTGCCCCTGTTGCTGTGGGGTCTGCGGTGATCGCCGCGGCTCGCGCCCTTCTCTGGAGTTCGTTTAGGCGGCGCTCTGAATCCCCTCTCCTTGCGCGCCGCGAAATAAAGAGGCAAGAAAAAGTCTCTTGCCTCTTCGGCAGCTGCAGACTTTTTCCCGGTCTCCCTCCCAGCCCGCTGTTGTGCGCTAATCCCTTCAGGCTGTGTTCACGCTGCCAGCCTCAGTCCTCTCCCTGCGATCCGACCGAAGCCGAGCCTCAGCTCCCAGCCCCGCCCGCCCCGGCGGGGGAGCAGACAAGCCTCTCGGGCTGGAGAGTGCTGCTCGGCGCCGAGCCTCTGTGCGGGAATCTCTCCGTTTTTCCCTCTGCGCCCCTGTTGCTGTGGGATCCGCGCTGGTAGCTGCGGCTCGCGCCCGTCTCTGAAGTTCGTTTAGGCAGCGCTCTGAATCCCCTCTCCTCGCGCACCAGGAAACAAAGAGGGAAGAAAAAGTCTCTTGCCTCTTCGGCAGCTGCAGACTTTTTCCCGGACTCCCTCTTGGCTAGCTGTGGTGCACTAACGCCTTCAGGCTGTGTTCACGCCGCCAACCCCAGTCCTCTCCCTGCGATCCGACCGAAGCCCGAGCCTCAGCTCCCAGCCCCGCCCGCCCCGGCGGGTGAGCAGACAAGCCTCTCGGGCTGGAGAGTGCTGCTTGGCGCCGAGCCTCTGTGCGGGAACCTCTCCGCTTTGCCCTCCACACCCCTGTGGCTGCGCTCTCCTCCGTGGCTCCGAAGCTTCCCCCCTCTGCCACCCGCAGTCTCCGCCCGCGAAGGGGCTTCCTAGTGCGTGGAAATCTTTCCTCCTTCACGGCTCCCTCCCACTAGTGCAGGTGCCGTCCCTATTCTTTTGTCTCTGTTATTTCTTTTTTCTTTTGCCCTACCCAAGTACGGGGGGAGTTTCTTGCCTTTTTGGAGGTCGGACGTTTTCTGCCAGCGTTCAGTGGGTGTTCTGTAGGAGCAGTTCCACGTGTAGATGTATTTCTACTGTATCTGTGGGAAGGAAGGTGATCTCCGCGTCTTACTCTTCCGCCATCTTCCCGAGGACCTCCTCCTATAATGTCTCTTGACACTTAGTGGGCAACATCTAGTAATGCAAAACATCCTGTAATGTATAGGACAAACTTGTACAGTAAAGAAGGATGCCAATAAATGTCAATGGCCCATTGAGAAATGTTGGTCTACAGGCTAATTTCCTTTCAAAGCAGATCACCTGAAGGTTCATAAAAGCAGATAAGAACTGTGAGACAGTAACTATTTTTAAAGCATTTTGGGTTATAAAAATAAACAGTACTTTCTTGATTAGTCACCGGTAGCATCAAAATGATTTTTTCTTAGTTTTATGATAACAATTATTTGTTTTTCACTGAGGTAAAATTTACATAACATAAAATTAACCATTTGAAGTGTACAGTTCAGGGACTTGCCTGGTGGCGCAGTGGTTAAGAATCCGCCTGCCAGTGCAGGGGACATGGGTTCGATCCCTAGTCTGGGAAGATCCCACATGCCGCAGAGCAACTAAGCCTGCGTGGTACAACTACTGAAGCCCGCGCCTAGAGCCTGTGCTCCACAACAAGAGAAGCCACCGCAGTGAGAAGCCCATGCACCACAATGAAGAGTAGCCCCCGCTCAACGCAACTAGAGAAAGCCTGCATGCAGCAACAAAGACCCAACGCAGCCAAAAATAAATTAAAAATAAATAAATAAAGTGTACATTTTACCGGTATTTAGTACATTCACAGTGTTGTGTAACCAACACCTCTGTCTCGTTCCAGAATTTTTGTCATTACCCCAAAATGAAACCCCATATGCATTAAGCAGTCACTTCCCATTCTCCTGTCCTCTCAGCCCCTGGCAACCACCAATCTGTCTTCTTAGATATTGTGAGTATTTTATATATATGAAATCATATAATATGTGACCTTCTGTGTCTGCCTTCTCTTAGCATAAAATTTTTGAGATTCGTCCATGTTTGGCACATGTCAGTACTTAATTCCTTTTTGTGGCTAAATAATCCCATTGTGCGGCTGTATTGCATTTTGTTTATTCATTCATCCATTGATGGACATTTGGGTTGTTTTCACCTTTTGGCTCTTGTGAATAGTGCATCTGTGAATATTTATATACAGGTTTTTGTTGGCATAGCTGTTTTCATTTCTTTGGGTATATACCTAGGAGTAGAATTGCTGGATTGTATGGTAATTCTGTGTTTAATTTTTGAGGAAACGCCAAACTGTTTTCCACAGCAAGTCTACCATCTTGAATTCCCACCAGTAGTGTATAATTGTTCCAATTTCTCCACATCCTCACCAACAGATCCCAGTTATATTTAAGATTACATACTAAGTAATTGAATCAAAATGTCTGGATAGTGGGATTCAGGGTAGTTTCTGTTTTCTTTTTTATATTTTTCTGGCTATACCTTTTAACCTTTATAGAATTAGCCACTATTACTATGGTTATTTTTTTAATGTAAAATTTTATTTGTTCTCATTTGAGCAAACTAAAAGTAAATGCTTCACATTCATTATCGACAAGTGTAAGGTTAAAATTCGTTTTATATGATGGACTGTGAGCTGAGTTGTAATCCACAAAAAAGATCTGAAGTCTTAATATATTTTAACAGAAGTATTTTACAAGAGAAGAATGTAAGAGTTTGATTTGTCCTGGCAAGACTAGAATGCAAAAGGTTCTTATGGTTGATGTATTACACGGTACCTCTGCTATCTCAGATTTTCTGTGGCTGAAGTCTCGTATCTAGTGTTCACAGATCTCTATTTCTGCAACACAAGAATTTTGAATCAAGAATATAGGAATTGTGAGTCTGAATTCAAACTTGGGACTCCAAATAAATTTAGAAGTAATACTGAACTTTTGGATGGAGGCCAAACTGGTGTTGGAAGAGATGAGTGGGAGTCTCTTAGAATGATATTATTTGCATTAAACAAATAGTTTAGAAACAATTTGTTTAAAGTGGGGAAACAGAGGTTCTGAAATGTTTTTAGCAAGAGAAGTCTCTAAGTGTTCTTTCACACATCCTTTTACTTACAGTGTATTTATTATATACCATGTGTGTTTGGCCCATGACTGTTAATTCAGTTATTGTAGCATATTTTAAGTCTGAAGAAAGGGAAATATTACAGGGTATTTTTGTGAAGTGTTTCTTTGAGGTAAAGTAGGCTTAGATTAAGTTGATTTGTTTTTGTTTTTGTTTTTTAAACACGTGCTTCTTAAATTTACTCTCTTTTGTGTAGTCCTACTGGGTAAGAACGTTTTCCCCAGCTTCACTCTGTAATTTGATTTAGGGAAAACAAAATATGCTTTCTCAAACTGTACCCCTCTTCCTTAAGTTTTATATGCTCTCCTTGCTGGTGTGTTTTCCCCTTTTTCTTACTCCATTGGTCTAGGATTAAGCTTTACTTTATAACATTGTGGTGATCTGACTTGATATGCGAAGGTTGAACTAAAAGATTTAGAAGATGAATGATTGGCATGTTTCATAAACTTTGTAATTACAATAGCACAGCAAAATTATGATCCTGATATTTTGTTTTTATCTAATACCAAAATACCAGGTTGATACAATTTAATTAAAATGTTTACAAAGTAACAATTTTTTAAAAAACTCAGTGAGACCAAAAGTTTAATGCATATCAAATATTATTAATTATCAACAATTCAGAAAATGTCAAAAACCTTATAAAAATATGAATGTTAAATATATATTACTTGAACATAAGCTATTTGTGGATAAAATTAACAAAATAGTTTTATTCAAAAATAAAAATGAAGAACACTTAAGTGCAGGTTCAAATGTGCATCATTGGTTCATTATCGAGCGATGATCGTATCTTTGTGCATATTTTTCCTGCTGCTGAAGAAGTTTTCTTAAACTTAACAAGTTGAAATAATGGTGAAAAAATAATTATAATCCCCAGTATATTCATAGATAATCTCATTTCTTGTTTGATAGCTTTGAGATTTTTAATTTAAATTTTATATATTTAATTTTCGCTTTTGATTGAAGTTTTAATTCTCATAGTTTAATGAGTCAAAAAGGTCTTACAGGACTAGCTAAGAACCACAGTCCCCCAGCCACTAACTCATTGCCTTGTCAGAGGGAAAAGCCAAGTGCAATAAATACCTCCTCTCTCTTTTGCTCTCTCACCTCCTTCTCGTGACTGATATCAGCCCACTGGAAACCAAAAGGGAAGGAAGCCATACAGATACAATGCATAAAGGCCAACGTCCTTTTGCAGAGGGTGGGAATTGGACCTGAAAGGGCAAACAGGAAAAATTTAGCCCAATAGTTTTAATTTCTAAGACACCACTTTTTAGTGACTTTTTTTTTTTTTATAGTAATATAGTACCCAATTTTTGGTTTTTACCTTTGTAAGGATTAAAATATTTTTCCTTCTTTCATGGTCTTCTTCCTTCCAAGTGTGGGTTTCATGCCCCCTTTATAAGGGGAATGTTCTGTCTTTCATATTAGAGATTTTCCCCAATTGTATACCCATCTGAGTGAATTTAAGAGTGGGGCACAAAAAGCTGACAGGAAGGTCTTTGCTGGTGGATGGGGCTTCTGCTTTCTCATTCAGTAGGCCTGAAAGGGGGACTTACAAATTTGCATTTCTAACTAGTCCCAGGTGTTGCTAGTCCAAGAATCACATTTTAAGAACCATTTTATTAAGGCGACTGACATCTATGAAAGGAATGGATCGGAAGGAAGCAGAGGGAAAGTTAAGCTGCATTGCGGAGAGTTCTGAAGCTAGAATGGCCCATCAGAGATGTCCAAGTTAAGACAAAGAGCTGGGCCTTTATTACCCACATGTTGATCAGCCTCTGGATGTGGGCTGTCCCTGGAAGGAGATAAGACCTTAGGGAGTGAAGTTTTCTTCAGCATAGGTATCCCCATAGGGGGCTGACAACTGAGGGCTTTCTGCTGGAAGCACTCCCAGCAGGTGTCGGGGACAGAGTCCTTCTTTCCTGAAAAGGGGAAATGGGGCAGTATATTACAGAGTCCATATATGCTCTTTCCCAGTCATTTGCCGAGCTTCTTTGGATATGTAAGTTCGTGTTTTTTGCAAAATTTGGGGAAATTCTGGTCATTATCAGATATTTTTCTGTCTCATTATCTTCTCCAGTGGTACATAATTAGACCACTTGATATTGTACTATGAATCTCTGAAGCTCTGTTTATTATTTTGAAGATCTTTTTCTTTCTCCTTTAGAATCAGTAAAATGTATTGATTTATTTACTGGTTTAGTGTCCCCTTTTCTGCTGTAGCTGATCTCCTTTAAGGTAATCCAATGAATTTTTCATTTCAGATATTGTCCTTTTTACTTCTAGAATTTCCATTTGGTTCTTTCGTTTTGGTTCCATCTCTCAGCTGAGATTCCTCCCAGGTGTACATTTATTATGACCATATTTTCCTTTAAATACTTGAATGTGTTTGTAATACCTTCTTTGAAGTCTTCATCTGCTAATTCTGATGTCTAGGTCATTCAGGATTTGGTTTCTTTGAGCTGCTTTTTTTTCTTGACTCTGGGTCTCTTTTTCCTTTGTTCTGGTAAATTTTGCTTGTGTAATGGGTATTGTGAGTGATATGTTGTAGACTTTGGATTCTGTTATTTTTCTCTGATGAGTGTTGATTTTTTTTATCCTGGTTGCCAGTTAACAGGGCTGGATTCAATCTCCAACATTATCTCTTCTGTGTTAAGTAACAACAAAAGTCTCAACTCACATCTTTACACCTTCCAGCTATTGCTTTTTGCTGGTAACCTTGGAGTCTTCCCCAAATGAAGGTCATCCAAATATTTGGGCATAGTTTATACAGAAATTTTGTGGCATTTTCCTTTCTGGGATTCATCTTTATTTTACAGTGGCTCTGGCAGCCCTAGACTTTGTCCTGTGGCTCCTCAGCTAGCAAGAAGGCAGATTTCTGCTTCCATCCTGAGTGATTGTTGCTGTGTGGGCAGATAAGTGCTGTCAGGCAACAGCCCTATAAATACAGCTCCTACCTGGTGCAGTTCCTTCTTTTAAGGATGGCTTCCCTCCAGTTGCTACCTGTTTTTGGTCTTGTTTGTTTTTATATTTTAATGTTTGTTTTTATATTTTATCCACAGTATATAATTGTTAAGGGTGGGAAGGTTACTCTGATATAAGTTAGCTTGTTATTTCAAAGCAGAACATTACAATATTGAAGCATTATTCTATTTTAGTTCAGTCAGAACATCCATTATTCAAAGAATATTTTAGGAAATTGTAAAACATCCACTAAATGGAATATTACAATACATTATGTTAAATTTTTGAAACAAAATTTGGAAACAACAAGGATGTCTGCTATCACTGCTACTCTTCACCTTTAGATGAGAGATTTTAGCCAAAGTAATTAGATAAGAAGCGGGGGGTGGGGGTGGGGGGAGGCCTAAAGATTGGAAAGGAAGAAAAATATTTTCATTAATTGTAAGTGAAATTATTATCAACAAGAGAATCTACATACTATTAGAATAGATAAGAGTTCAGGAAGGCTGCTGGATATAAGGTCAGCATAGAATACCAATAGTTTTTCTGCACATCAGCATGCACATTAGCAAAAGCCAATTAGGAAACATATTAAGAAAAAAGAGATACAGTTTACAATACCATCTACAAACTACCTAGTACTCTATAACAAAAGATATAGAGAAAATTACATGACATTTTTAAAGGACAGACAAGAATAAATTCAAATTATCAGTCAACTCCCCCAGTTCAATCTATAACATCAGTGCAGTTCAATAAAACTCTTAGGACTTTTGTTGAGTTGGAAAAACAAAAAGCTCACCTGGAAATTAGAGGTCCAAGAATTATCAAGGCTGTTCCGAAAATGGTTGAGGAGTGTCATACAAATTCAAAGTGTGGTGTTGGCTTAAGTATAGACAAGTAGATTAATAATAAAACTGAAATAAAGCTGGAAACAGAGTCAAACATATATGTAAACTTGACATAATAAAATAGAGAACAATTGGTTTGCCAAATATCAAACAAGAATAAATTCTGATTAAAATAAAGATGAAAAACAAAAAAGCTAACTTCAAAAATTTTAGAATGAAATATAGAATGTCTTTAAAACCTTAGCTAGATAGGATTTCTTATGACAAAAAACACAGGTCATAAAGGAAAAAAATTAATAAATTTTACTAAGTCAAAAATTTAAACTTTAGTAAGTTATTAAAATGTACCACTAACAAACTTAAGATAAGTATATGTGACAAACAAAAGATTAGTATCCAGAATATATTAAGAACTACTACAATTTAATAAGAAATCATCAACTCCACTTAAAAATGGGCAAAAGCCAAGAACCAACAGTTTATGGAGGAGAACCCATGTGGTCAAAAAGCAGGTGAAAAGGTATACAACAATGCTAGTAATTGGGATAATGACAAGGAGTTTTTCATACCCATTAGAATGGTAAGTTTTTTTTTTTTTTAAGGAATTCCTTTTTTTAAAATAATAATTTATTTATTTATTTTTGGCTGTGTTGGGTCTTCGTTTCTGTGCAAGGGCTTTCTCTAGTTGCGGCGAGTGGGGGCCACTCTTGATCGCGGTGCGCGGGCCTCTCACTATCGCGGCCTCTCTTGTTGCGGAGCACAAGCTCCAGACGCGCAGACTCAGTAGCTGTGGCTCACGGGCCTAGTTGCTCCGCGGCATGTGGGATCTCCCCAGACCAGGGCTCGAACCCGTGTCCCCTGCATTGGCAGGCAGATTCTCAACCACTGCGCCACCAGGGAAGCCCGTAAGTTTTTTATATATGTCAACATAATATATGTGCCATATATAAATGGCATATGTATATACATTTTTTTTTCACGGAAGTTGACAGGAAAATAGGGACTACATATACTGCTGATGGAAGTATGAATGTATACAAGTGCTTGCGAGAGGAATTCTGTAATACATAATAAAACTGAAAAGATACATCCATGAATCCTAGAAAATCAACTTTTAGACTTATAACTGAGAAATTTTTTATTGTGTATACCAGGAGACATGTACAAAGACGTTATTATTGCAGCATTGTTTGTAGAAAAACTGGAAAGTACATAATTGGCTTTCAATAGAGGAATAGATGAATAAATTTGATACATTCATTCAATGGACTACTTTGAGCAGTTGAAATAAATGGACTTCATCTAAGTGCGTCAACATGGAAAGATCTCAAAAACAAGGTTGAGTGAAAAGGACATTTGCAGAATATATACAATGTAATGGCATTTATATAAACATTTAAAAGCTTCATGGAGCAATAGTGTATGTTGCTTGTAGATCTAATACAGGTATTGAAATACCACCTGGGAAGGTTATACATCAGATTAATGATGGTTGTGTTTGGGAAGGTAGGGGAGGGTGTGAGACTGGACAGAAGAACAAAGGGGACTTAAATGCCTTCTATATCCCTCTATCATGTTTGTGTTAAGTATGAAGGGCTAGATTTAGATGTGTTCCCATTTTACTTTATAAGTTTATTCTTTAAAAGGCTTTCTTTTACATATTCTTTTCAGAGATTTACCAAGTTGTTTGTTTGTGATAGGAAGTCACAGTCATCCTCCTTAGATATCGTGTAGAGCAGTCAAGTTTCTTGTAGAAGGGGAATATATTTAGATCTATTGTTTTTAAAATAATCACATTTTCAAGTTCATATTAATTTCTCTAAAAACGCTTTCTTAAGTGGTCCCAAAGAGTTGTCTTTATATGGGGGACTAAATGTCTGTTTGTCATTCATTTATTCAACAGATTTTATTGAACATCTAACATATGCCAAATGATAATACAGCAGTGAGCAAAACAGATGAATCCTGCTGTCATGGAGTTTAAATTCTAGACAAGGAAGATAGCCAGTAAACAAATAAATTAATAAAAATATAAAATGGTGGTAAGTGCAATAATGAAATTTAAAACAGGATAAGAAGGATAGAGCGTGATGGAGAGTGTTTTACATGAGGAATTAGTCAGGGAAGAAGTGTCTGTGAAAGATAATATTGAGCAAAGTCATGAGGAAAGTGAACAGATAAGTTATATGGGAGAAGATTCTTAGATGCTGACCGAAAAAGCCAGTGCAAGGCCCTACTCCTGCCTTGAGAAGCAGCATGGAGGACAGCGTGGCAGGAGCTGAATGGATGAGGAGTAGACTAATATGAGATGAGATTAGAAAGATAGCAGAGGGCTGGATCATACAGGGCTTTGTTGGCCATGATAAGGACCTTGGAGCATAGGACTAATGTGGACGGTATCACTCTGGCCACTTGGTTGAGAATAGCCCACAAGGTTGGTGGTGGGGATGTAAAAATAGAAGCAGGGCGACCAGATAGAAAATTATTATAACAGTTTTGAAAAGAAATGATAATGGTTTAGACCAAGGTGGTGAGAAATGGTTGTTTTGGTTTTTTTTAATTTATTTTTGGCTGTGTCAGGTCTTAGTTGCCGCACGCAGGATCGGCATGTGGGCTTCTTTCTAGTTGTAGCACTCAGACCTGTCTCTAGTTGTGGCACGTGGGCTCAGTCTTTTCTCTAGTTGTGGCATGCGGGCTTCTATCTAGTTGGGGCATGCAGGCTCAGTAGTTGCAGCATGTGGGCTTAGTTGCCCCGTGACATGTGAGATCTTAGTTCCCCGACCAGGGATCGAACCCGAGTCCCCTGCATTGGAAAGCAGATTCTTAACCACTGGACCAACAGGGAAGTCCCGGTTGTATTTTTGATATATTACTTTTTAGCATCAATTCTTAATCTGTAGATTACGTTCTTATCTCAGGGAAACTGTGGGAGTTATTAAGAAGAGGGAAAAACAGCACACTTTAGCTGCTAATGAGTGAGAAGCTATACACACAATCTCCAAAGATTTTAAACTTCTAAAGATCTTCTGTGGGATGGTAAGGAGGGGATTTCAGTTCCTCTTACCTAGAGGTATCATTTACTTTTCCTTTCAGTCATTGTGAATTTTGCAGTTGAGCTTAATCCAGTCATACTTTGTTCTTTAAATAATGAAATTTGAAATTCAAGTACAGGTGTAAAATTTTGAGGTTACTGATTGAGTTAACTGAATTGTGATTTAAATACTTATTTTTTCTTACTCTATAGATTAACTGTATAGCTATATACAAAGGTAAATAACCACTTTTTTTTGCATTTATTTGGCTCTAGAACCTTTTATGGAAAATAATTTGGTTTGTAACATCTATTCAAGATAGTATATAAACTGTCTTTGAACTTTTGCATGATTTCATTGCATTTGCACTTCGATGTGTTAAAATCCAAATTATAGTTCAGTTATTTTATAGTGGCTTTTTGTGTTATTTATTTCTAAATATAGTCTTTCTCTCCCACTTATTACCATATTAGCTAATCTTTATTATCACTTATATGTCTATGGATTCCATGCGTGTGTGTTTATGTGTGTGTGTGTGTGTGTGTGTACATGAGGGAGGGGGAGAAAGAGAGGAGGGGAAGAGAATCTACTTTTTTTTTTTTTTAATTTTTTGGCCATGCCACGTGGCATGCAGGCTCTTAGTTCCGCAACCAGGGATGGAACCTGCACCCCCTGCAGTGGAAACGAGGAGTCTTAACCACTGGACTGCCAGGGAAGTCCTCGAGAGAATCTACTTTGTAATAAGTCTTTAGAAATACAGATAATTTTACACCATTATGGCTTTTAAATGCTAAACAAATCATTGTCCAGAGTGGCAGGCATACAGTAAAAATCATAATTCATTGTAAACTCTGTGTTCTATTTCTATGTGTAATAATACATCTGCACTTTTATGTATCACTAGAAACAAACTTTGTTCAAAAACATCTTTTACAAAGATAGAGCATAACAACAATAGGGTGACTGTAGCAGTGAACTCAGAAAATATTCTGATCATGCTTTAGGGTTGAATTTAGTACAATGAGTGGGAAATAGATTTTTGTTTTGCTTTGTGAAACATGCAGTTTTAGGGTATGATGCCTAATCTTAAGAAGTTTTGCTTTTTTTTTTCATAGTACAGATAACGAATTACCATGTCTGTTTGAAAATACTTTGAACATTTAATAAATTTATCAGTCTTATTAACTTAACTTTCTTTTTCTTTTAGCAAAACTATACAATCTAAAGTGGACTGCATTTTGGTAAGTAAAATAACTAATCTTAAAGTTCTTTTGTTATAAGGCTTTTCCCACTTATAAAATACAACATTTTTGAGTAAATATTTATTTTAAGTATAACTCAATTTTAGTGAATAAAACTTGACATTTAATTACAACCCTAGGGGTGAACTGGCTATGTGCTGTCTAGATACTTTCCTATATCCCATCAATAATGAAATCATAATCTGAGATAATTGCATGTTTTTGAAACTTACTGGCTTTTACTAAAGATCACTTCAGCATATAATAAAGTGAATGTTTATTTTTCTGTTCTAATAACTCTTAAAGGATTTGTTAAAGAAAAAATTCAAGATGTTTGATGGGTTAAGTTTTGTTGTGATAGTGTATTTTTTGTATTTGGGTTGCTAGACTTCAGGAATTAAAGCCACAATAATAGTTTACATTCAGGTTTGACTTACAGACTCTAAGAATTTGTTTAAATGATAGCTTTTTAAAATACTTTATGAGTTGGTTTTTGTTGCTATAATATACTTTTTATGTTTGGATTGCTGGCCTTCAGGCGTTAAAGCCACAAAAATAGTTTAAATTTAGATTGTGTTTTTAGTTCCTTAGATCTTTTCTTAAACATATGAGGGAAGAAGTATGCAGCTACTGAGACTACTGGAATAGTACTGACTTCTTTCATGGAAGTGTTTATTAATGGAATGTTCCCTAGGCTCTAGAATATTCAGTGACTCTGCACTGTTAGATTCCCCAAAATGGCACTGTAGTTAGTCCTCTTTCTATATTTGTGATATCAGAACTTTCTTATTCAGGTTCAGGTCTTCACTATAAGCTAACATTTTTTTGTTAGGGAGTAAGTGTCTGTAGTGTCTGGTGCTGAAATAGTATGTGATCTTATTAGCTTATGATATTATTATTAGTTTCTAGGTAGGTGAGTAGATAACAGTACTTCATAGGAGAACAGGTAATTTGATCAGTTCTCCTATGCCTTTCTAACCTAATAGTTAAGAAAGAGGACTTTGTGGGGATGTTTTCCCCTTTTTTTCACTTACCTTTATTATCTTTTTTTTTCCACAGTAACCCTCTGAAGTAGATAATCTTGTTACTTCCCTTTTACAAATGAAGAAACTGATGCTCTTGCATTTACTTCAAAAAATAATTATTGAGCCCATCTAGATATAAGGGATACAACATTAAAAGGACATGTTGCCTTGCCCTCAAGAAATTCAGTCTGTTAAAATAGATTTAATAGTACTCTTAAGATCTAGGGAGGTGGTGACTGGGGATGGAGGGGGGACCTTACCCCCATCCCCCAGAGCATTTTCTGAATCTCCCATCTCTGGAGTCTCATTGTTTATATCTATCACGCAGTAACTATTGCATGATTACTCTGTGCTAGAGCCTGTCTGGGTGTCAGAATACAGTGGTAAACAAGACAGATACAGTTGCTATCTAAGACCTCCTGCCCTTTTTTTTTTTTTTTTTTTCAGTATCTGAGATAATGTTGGAGGATTATTCAATTTTTTCTTTTCATTGAGAAAATTGAGACAGAAGACTAGTATTATTTATTAAATATGGCATTTATAAAATACTAAATAAGAACAAAAAGGGTTTTTTTAATCTTTCAAGAGTTCAGAAGTATTTATATTTTAGCATAAGTTTTAAAGTTATATGTATTTGATGAACAAGATAGTAAGATCTCTGTCTTCATGAATCTTACATTTTATTGAGTGAAGTAGACATTAAATGAATGGTAAAATAAATAAGCATTATAACTTCAGATAACAATAAATTCTATTACAAAATTTTTAAAGGCAAAAGGAGACAACTGATGGTGGGTAGGGTAACCTCAGATTGGGTGATTAGGAAAAGTCTCTGAGGAAATGACATTTGAGAGAAGACCTGAATAATAGGAAGCCAGTCTTGTGTGAAGATCTGCCAGTGACACATACTAGGCAGAGGGAACATAAAGTACAAAAATTCTGAAGCAGGAATGAGTCTGGGATGTTTGAAGAATACAAAGAACCCAGTATGCTGGAACTTACGAAAGGAGGAGAGGATGATAGGAGAAAAGTCTAGATAGGGCTTATTTAGCTATGGCAAATAGTATGTATTTTCTTCTAAGTGAATGGAAAGTCAATTAAAAGGTTTTAAGTAAGAAAATAGTATGATCTAGTTTTTTTGTTTGTTTTTTGTTTTTGTTGTTTTTTTTGTTTGTTTTTTAATACCTTAGCTGTTGTTGGAAAATGGGCTTGTAGGGGGATAAGAGTAGAAGCAGGAAAGCCAGTTAGGCTATTGGAAAAGTCCAAATGAGAATATAAGGCTCTTGCTCAGATGATGGCAGTGGAAGATGGGGAAAAAATAGATGAATTCAAGGCATATTTTCGATATAAAGCCAGTAGGCCTTGCTTGCTGACGTATTGAATGTGAAGGGAGAAACAAAGAGGAATTAAGGATAATTTCTTTTGGTCTAAAAGATTTCCTTTAGTATTTCTTACAAGGCAGGTTTGCTCATAATGAATTCTCTTGATCAGTATTTATCTGTGAATGTCTTTATTTTACTTTCAGTTTTGAAGGATAGTTTTCCTGGAGATAGAATTCTTAATTAACACGGTTTTTTTTTTTAAATTTCCTCTCTTTGAATATGTCATTCCACTGCCTTTGGCCTTCATTGTTTCTGATGAGAAGTCAGTCATTAATCATGGTGTTTTCTGGTACACGATGAGTTGTTTTTCTCTTATTGCTATCAAGATTCATTCATAAATTCATTCACTGTTTGTTCACTCACCCACCTACTCTTGCTTTCAACAGTGTGACTGTATATGTAGGTGTGGATCACTTTGTGTTTATCTTACTTTGGGTTTGCTGAGTTTGCATCTGTAGATTAATCTGATTTGGGAATTTTTCAGCCATTATTTCTTCAAATACTTTTTGTGCCCCTTGGATTTCCCTCTCCATAGGAAGCTACCATTACACAGCTGTTGAAATGATTGATTTTATCACTCTAGTCTCTGGGGCTTTGTTTCTTTTTTTCTGATTATTTTTCCCTGTGTTCTAGTTTCTCTATTTTTATTAAGATTCCCTATTATTTCATTCCTTGTCATCATGTTTTCCTTTTTATGTTTAAACACAGTCAGCCTCATCCATGTGGGATAGGTCATGGGAGAAGCGCCAAGCAAGAGTAAAACAGACTGTCACAGTACCTGAAGTTCAGCAGTTTTTAATGACCAAAGACTTCTCAGTTTGTTGCCTTTCATCAGTCTCCAAAGCCCTAAAATCATTCTTTTTGACAATTTTTCATCATTTTAGAGTTATTTTGAGGGGAGGATTTGCTGGCTATTCATTCCATTTGGTCTAGATAGCTCAGCTTTCTCACATAGATTTTATCATGTTTTCTTCAAGAAGTTTTATAGTTTTAGCTTTTTCTATTAGGTCTGTGAACCATTTTGATTTAAATTTCTGTTTGGTATAAGGTGAACTGCAGTGTTTATTTTTTACCATATGGATAGATATCCAGTTGTTCCAGCATCACTTATTGAAAAGTCTACCCTTCCCCAATCACCTCCTATATCAAAAACCATTATGTGTGGGTCTTTGACTAGAGTCTCTTTTTCCATCAATTGCTGTCTCTTTCTTTATGACATCACCACACTGTCTTGTTTACAGTAGCTTTGTCAAAAGTCTTGACATCAGGTAATGTGATAATTCAAATTGGTTTTGGCATTTCCATACAAATTTCAGAATAACCTTGTCAATTTCTTTCAAAAAAAAAGTCTACTGGGATTTGTTTGTGATCACAGTGAATTTATTGATAGATTTGGGGCCAGTGGACATCCTAATGACAAGTTTTCTAATCCATAAGCATAGTATATCTCCATATTAGTGGATTCTTCTATAATTTCTCTCAGCAGTGTTTTCTAGTTTTCTGTGTATAGGTTTTATATATATTTTGCTTAAATTATTCCTAGATATTTTAAGATTTTGGATGTTATCACAAATGGCATTAAAAAGTGTTTGTTATCCAATGTTTTGTTGCTAATATTTACATTGACCTTGTGAGTATGCAGACTTACTAAATTCTCATATGAGTTGTAGAGTTTTTTGGATTTTCTACCAAATCAATCATATTATCCATGAATAAAGAAAAGTTTAATTCCATTTCAGTCTAAATGTCTATTTATTCATTTTTCTCACCTTATTCACAGCTAGGACCTTCAGTTCAATGTTGAATAGAAATGGTGAGAATTAGATTTCCTTCCCTTGTTCTCAGTCTTAGGAGAAAGCCGTTTATTCATTCACCTTACAATGTGATGTTAGCGTTAGCTTTTTTATGAATGCTCTTATTCAAGTTGAACATGTTCCTTTCTGTTCCTATTTTGCTGAGAGGATTTTTATCAAAAATACATGTTGGATTTTATCGAATGATTTTTCTGAACTTACTGAAATAATCACATGGTACTTCTACATGATTCTATTAACAAGGTGAATTAACACTGATGGATTTTCCAAAATCAACCATCTTTGCATTCCCCTGGTAAACTCCATATGGTGCATATATTTCCATATGTTGTGTTATACTTTTATATATTGCTACATTGGATTTGCTATTTTTTTAAAGACTATTGTCTGTGTTAATCAGGACTTTTGATCTGCTGTTTTCTTATGATGTCTTTTTGTTTTTGCTCTCTGGGTAGTGTTGGCTCATGAAATGAGTTTGGAAGTGTTTTTCCTTTATTTTTTGAAGGGATTTATTTAAAATTAATATTATTTCTTCTTTAAATGTTTGGGGTTTTTTTGGGTTTTTCTTGGCCACACTGCACGGCTTGTGAGATCTTAGTACCCCAACCAGGGATTGAACCCAGGCCCTCACCTGGACCGCGGCAGTGAGAGCACAAAGTCCTAACCACTGGACTGCCAGGGAATTCCCTCTTCCTTAAATGTTTATGGTAGAGGTCACTAGTGAAACTATCTGTGGAAAAGGTTTTAGTTAACGAAATCAGTTTCTTTAATTATTATAAGGTTATTAAATTCTTAAATTTTTTCTTCATGCAGTTTTGGTGTTTGTGTCTTTCAAAGAATTTGTTCATGTTTCCTATGTTAGTGAAGTTGTTAGTGTAATGTTCATAATATTCCCTTATCATCCTTTACTATCTATAAGATTTGTAGCAGTTTCCTTTCATTTCTGATTATGGCCATTTGTATCTTCTTTTTTCTTGATCAATTTAGCTAGAGTTTTAATAATTTTATAAATAAAATTAGTTATATTAAATAGTTTTGTTACTTTGTAAATAAACTTTTGGCTTCATTTATTTTCTTTCTTGATTGTCAGTTTTCCATTTTGTTTCTTTCTCCTCTAATATGTGTTATTTTTTTTTTCTTCTGCTTTACTTGGCTTTAATTTACCCTTAGTTTTCTAGCCCCTCAATAAGGAAATTTTAAACTTTTTTTTCTTTTCATTGTAAGCATTTAATGCTACAGATTATCCTCTAAGCACTGGTTTAGCTACATTCCATAAATTATGTTGTGTTTTCATTATCTTTCAATTAAATTTTTTGTCTATTTTCCATTCTGATTTATTCCTGTCCCCATGGAACACTTAGATATAGGCTGATCAGTTTCCAAATAGTTGAGTGTTTATTGAATCTTGTTTATGGTATATCTTAGTGAATGTTTCATATGTACTTGAAAAGAATGTATATTCTAGTGTTATTGGATGGACTGCTCTCTCTCTCTCTCTCTCTCTCTCTATATATATATAGATATATAAACTGATATATGTATATATCAGTTGGTTATTGTTTTTCAAGACATATTTATCATTACTGATTTTTTTTTTTACTTATTTCAGTTATTGAGAGGGATGCCTAAAATCTCGTATTTGTGATTGTGAATTTTTTTTCTCTCTGATCTTGTCAGGTTTTGCTTCATGTATTGAAGCTGTTAATAGGAGCATAAATTTTTAGGATTTTTATGTATTCTTCATGAATTGATTCTTTTATTATGATGATATTTCTATTTTTAACTCTGGTATCATTTGTTGCTTTCAAGTCTGCTTTGTCTGATATCACCATAGCTCCTCCATCTTTCTTATAATTAGTGTTTGTGTCTCATATCTTTTTTCGTCCTTTTACTTCTAAGCAGTCTGGGTCTTTGTAGTTAAAGTGTTTTGTTGTTGTTGTTGTTGACATCATATGCTTGTCTCTTTCTTAACCAGTTTGACAAGTTTTGTCTTGTGATTGGTTGAATGTATGTATACCATTTTGCTATTTATCTTCTTGTAGTGTAGGTCTACTGTTGATTAATTCTCCCAGTTTTAGCTTATCTGAAAAAGGTCTTTAATTTCCCTTCATTTACAAAGGGTATTTTCACTGGGTATAGCATTCTAGATATTTTTTCTTTCAGCATTTTTGCAATGTAGGTCCGTTTTCTTTTAGCTTGCATAGACTCCATTGAGAAGTTTGTTGTCATTCTTAACTTGTTTTCCTGTGTGTAATGTGTTCTTTTTTTCTCTGGCTTCCTTTAAGATTATTTATTAGTTGTTTTCAGCAATTTTATAACCTTAGTATGGTTTTCTTTGTTTTTGTCCTGCTTGTGGTTTACTGAGCTTCCTCAAACCTGTGGGCTTATAATTTTTCATCAACTTTCAAAAATTTCCAGCCATTCAAATACTCTTCTTTGCCCCCTTCCATCCTGGGACTCAAACTATGCTTACGTTGCATTCCTCAGTAATTTTCCACAGGACACTAAGGCTATGTTTATTTTTTTCTCTTTTTGCTTCATTTTGGATAGTTTATATTTCTTTATTATTATTATCACATTCCTTAATCTTCTTAAAGTGTCTAATCTGCTATAATTCTATTCAGTGAATTACCCATTTTAGACCTTGTATTTTTTAAGTTCTAGAAATTTCACTTGGTTATTTTTTTTTATATATATCCTCCGTTTCTTTCCTTGTTATATCCTTGGGCATGTTTATAATAACTATTTTAAAGTCCTTGTTTGCTAGTTATATTATCTCTAAGTCTCTTTTTATTTACTGAGTTTTTGTTGCAATTATGGGATCACGTTTTTCTGCTTCTTTCCATATCTAGTAATTTTTAGTTTAGTATTTATTTAGAATGTCTAGATTTTGTTCTCTTTTTTTAAAATGTATTGCAGTTTTCTTTGGCTGGCAGCTAAACTACTTGCAGATTAGTTTGATCCTTTCGAGGCTGTGTTTAAGCTTTGTTGGGGCAAGTCTAGAATAGCTAGACTTTACTCTAGAGTTAGTTCAGCTTTTATACTAGAATGTTACCACTCTAGTGTCTGTACTGCATTCCTTGGGTGTTGACTGAGATCTCTCAGTGCTGTCTGATTGGAATTTGAACATGTCACAGTCAGTTACAGTTCCCTGGTAGTTCTTTTCCCAGCCTCATGGAGTTTTCCTCTACCCGTATATAGTTTAATACTCAGCAGTAGATTCCAAATCTATGTAGGGATTTGTATAGATTTTGAAGATATTTCTGTGTCTTCCTTCCTTTTGGTACTTTGCCTTCTCAGACACTGATCTCAGAAACTGAACTGCTTGGGTTCCTACTCCCTATACCACAGTTCAAAAGTTGCCTTCAGACAGAATCATCTCATTTATTTTTTTCGCTAAGAACATTCCATCCAATGACAGTAGAATATACAACTCTGTTTTCAGAAAATGGACAACAAATGTGCTCTATTTAACTTTAGCTTCTTTAGCTAAAGTTCCTAAAGTCACTTCTGTTGTCAGCAGATGATCTCACCTCCTACTTCTCTGAGGAAGTAGGAAGATGCAGTGTAGGTATCCCACAAAATTAAAACCACTTTGTATTCCCAACTCAGTAGTTCCTCACTTCTGTACCATGTCTTCCTTCCCTTCCTCCCAACAGATGAAATATCTTTCTGCCTATCTGAAGGTTGATCTCCTCTTTCTAGGCCCTGGATACCATCTCTTCCTGTCTCTGAATTCATTTATCCTCTTCCTCCTGTTCTTTTATGCTCTCATTTTCTCCTGACCTTTTCCCATTAATAGTTCAGTGCTTAATTTTTTTCCATCTAAAAAAAAATCCTTCCTGAAACCCACAACCCTTCTTTAGCTACCACCCTGTCTTCCTCCTTTCTTTTGAAAGAAGAAAGTCAAGGTTTAGTCAAAGTGTTGATTGAATTCAGTCTCCTCCTCTGAAACTTGTGTTTATCAAGGATACCATGACCTCTCATTGCTAAATATAATGGACAGTCTCAGTTCCTAACTTGACAACCCTTTTTCGGTTGACTCTGTTGACCATTCTTTTACCCTCCCTTGTTTAGTTCATTCTCATTCTTTTAATTCATTAGATGCCACACTGTCCTTGTTGTCCTGTTACACCTTAGGCTGTTCCTTCCCAGTTTCTTCAAGGGCCTCTGTTCCTCAATTAAGTCCTCTGTATTCTGTCTATATTTGCCCATGGTGATCTCATCTATTTTGATGGTTTCAATTAATCTCAGTATACTGATGATTCATAATTATACATCCCCAGTTTAAGCTCTAGACCCATACAGCCAAACTGTTATCAGTTGACCAATTTTGCTAAGATGTCACATAGGCACTTCAGACTCAGCTTTTCCAGAACCAGTCTCACTGTATCACACCCCAAATTCTGAACATATTTCTATTTGTTTCTTATTGCTGCTGTAACAAATTATCATAAATATAGTGGCTTAAAACAACACTCATTTATTATCTTTTAGTTCTGCAGGTCAGCAGCCTGACATAGGTCTCACCTAGATAAAATGAAGGTGTCAGGAGAGCTGTGTTCCTTTTGGAGGCTCTAGGGGAGAATCTGTTTCCTTGCCTTTTATAGCTTTTAGGGCTGCATCGTCAAAGCCAGCAATGGCTGCTCAAGTCTTTCTTACACTGTATCACTCTGACACATCTCTTTTTTGTAGTCAAATCTCCCTCAACTTCCCTCTTACTAGGACAGTTGTGATTACATTAGGCCTACTAGATAATCCAGGATGCTCTCCCCATCTCAAGGTCCTTAATTTAATCACATCTGGAAAGTCCCTTTTACCATGTAAGGGAACAGATTAACAGGTTTCAGGGATTCAAGGATTAGGACATGAACATCTTGGAGGGCCATTATTCTTTCTACCATATTGTCTTAGTGAATATACTCACTCATCCAACCTAAAAGCCTGGTGGTCATTCTTGTTTGCATCCTCTTTCTCACCTGCCTCACATCCAGTCAGTCACCAAGTCCTATCACTTATGTCTTCATAATTGCTCCATTTTTGTCTGTCCCTACTGCTACTACATTAATCCAGATCATTGTACTTGTTGGAAATACTGTAGCTATTTTTCTGCTTCTCGTCTCTCCACTTTTATTCCATTCTTCATAGTATCATTACAATCATCTTTATGAAATGTGAATCTGTGTATTTTGCACCCTTGCTTAAGACCTTTTGCTGGTTCCCCATTGTTCTGTCTTTAAGGCATTGAAGACCCTTCATACTCAGGCTTTACTTTTCTTATTTAATGTCATCTTTCTCTACTCCCTCCACAGGCTGTCAGCAAGCTGTAATGAACACTTGTGGAGTAAGAAAAGAGAATATATACTCTCTCAGTCTAGAACAGCAATGGCCATTAGAACATTCTGTGGTGGTAGAAATGTTCTGTATATGCACTATTCAGTATGGTAGCCAGTAGACACATGTGGCTATGTATTAAGCACTTGAAATGTGGCTAGTGTGACTGAGATACTGAACTGTTAATTTTATTAATTTAATTTTAAGTTAAATAGCCAAAAGTGGCTAGTGGCAACCTTTTTGGATAGTGCATATCTAGACAGTGGTTCTCAACTGGAGGCAGTTTTGCCCCCCAGGAAACATTTGACAATATCTGGAGACATTTTTGTTTTGCTACCAGTTGAGTGGGTAGAGGACAAGTATGCTGTTTAAACATCCTGTAAAATACAGGACATCACTTTATCAGCCCAAAATTGTCAGTAGTGTTAAAGTTGAGAAACTGTGGTCTAGACTATCCTCTTTTTTTTCCCTCTATCTAGTTATATTGTAAGATTCATCTTCACCCCCTCGGAAAACCATCTGTGATTTGTCAGGTCTGAGTCTGATACATCTTCTGTCCCCTAATGTCCTGTGCTTACCTTTATTTGTTTTATGTAGTCACCTCTATGATAGTCATAATCAGCATTTTTATTTGTTCTTGGCTTCTTGAGTGTAGGAGCATATTGGAATATGCCCAAAGGCACATGAGGATGATCAATAAATATTTGTTAAATGTATGAATGAGTATAGTCTAACGACTCAATTATTAAACATATTGCAATTTAAAATGTAAAGAAGTGTTACCGCCTTCAGTTGAGACCTTTTTAGAGACCATGTACTTGATAAAACATTGGAATTTATTTGTTGGAATTACTTCACAGTTTGCCCGTAAGAACAGAAACTGGTCTCATTCATTTAGAGGGAAAGAACTTTTTTTTTTCCTGGCATTCTCCTCTTTTCCCCTGTTCTTCTCAGCTTAGGTATTTCTCTTCCTCCTACACTAACCTGTTAAGAGAAAACCAGCCGAAACCACTCCCACTCATCCCCAGAGTACAGATGGGGAACTGAAACTTTATTGCATAGATTCAGGAAGGATTTAAGCAAGTAAAGTGGGATAAATAGTTCAGAAACTAAGAGAAACTGGCAGCATAACAGAATGGCTCAGAGCTGAGGCTATAGAATGACACAGTCCTGAATTTGAATCTTTGCCCCTATCATTATTGCCATTATTGTCTGATTTTGGATAATTTTAGCCTATTTTAGTTATATTTTTAAAGGTGATAATAATAGTACCTAAGCCACTGAGTTACTGTGACTATTAAAGGAAATAACAACTGTACTTGTTACAGGCATCCCTCAGAGATGCTGAGGGTTTAGTTCCAGACCACTGTGGTAAAGTGAATATTGCAATAAAACGAGTCACACAAATTTTTTGGTTTCCCAGTGCATATAAAAGTTATCTTTATGTATATGTATGGCTGAGTCATTTTGCTGTGCACCTGAAACTATCACAGCATTGTTAATCAGCTATACTCCAATATAAAATAAAAAGTTTTAAAAAGAAGTTATTTTTATACTATACTGTAGTCTCTTAAGTGTGTGATAGCATTATGTCTAAAAAAAAATTGCACACACCTTATTTGAAAGATACTTTATTGCTAAACAATGCTAACCCTCCTCTGAGCCTTCAGCAAGTCTTAGTAGTAATATCAAAGGTCACTGATCACAGATCACCATAACAGATATAATAATAATGATGGAAAACTTTGAAATACTGTGAGAATTACCAAAATGTGACTCAGAGACACAAAGTGAGCAAATAAGATTGGGAAAATGATGCTGATAGATTTGCTCAACGCAGGGATGCCACAAACCTTCAAATTGTAAAAAACACAATATTTGCAAAGTGTGATAAAAGGAAGCTCAATAAAAGGAAGTATGCTTGTAGTATAAATACAGTGCCTGGCACATCGTAAGCACACATGACAGCTTCAGTTGAAGGTGTTGTACGTGTAAATTGTTAATGTGGATCTAATTGACTTTATTGCCACAAATTTATGTTTCTAGAAGTCTGAATGTTAGTCAGGGATAACATTTTATGTTCATCATCACAAAACTTACCATTTAAGAATGAATGCTTACCATATGGAACCAATGAGGGGAGAGTATTGAATCCCTCAAACATAGAGTGTGGAAGACAGAGAAGTTGGGAATCACCTGGCTAAAGCTGCCTGGAAGCCAGAAGGTACATATTGTAGAACAGCTGCCAGTATCAACACTCTATGCTCCCTCCCCCTTCAGGCCTTTGTAGGTGCTGTTTCCTCTACCACCTGTGCCCTTCTCAGATTTCTTCACTTGGATAATAACTCCTAGTCCTTTTGGACTTGGCCCAAAAACCCTTTTTGGAATGCTTTTTATCTATTAGGAATGCATTCAGTTGCAGATAACAGAAAACCTCAACTATTGGTGGCTTAAAGAAATAAGAGTTTGTGTCATCTAATAAGTCCAAAGTTAGGCATCCAAGAGTGGTGCAGTAACTCAGTAATGCCTCTGGAATCCTAGGCCCTTTGTTTTTTGCTGTGTCATCTTTTATCCTGTCACGTCATTGATGGCTGCTGCACTTCCATGCCTTCTGTCCAAATGCTAAGGCAGGAAGAAGGGAGGAAGGGTCAAAGGGCTTTCTTCTAGGGAAGCTCTGTCTTTGTTTTCAGTACACTACTTCTGTTTCAAAAACCCACTTCAGGAACTTCCACCTCCAGGGTAATGTCACTTGGGTGCCTCTAGCTGCAAGGGAAACTAGGATATGGAGTATTTTGTTTTCTAGCCTCTATACCAGAAGAAGACCAAAAAGAAGGTGGTTAGCAATATACGTCTGAGTCCAGCCTGTCTGCCATAGCTTCTCATGTTAAGGTCCCCTGCTGTCATGCACCTTATAAAAAGCTTTATACCCCTATTAAAGCTCTTACCATATAGTATGCTAATCCCCAGATTAATTGGTTTTCTTCCCCAAGAATAAGCTTTTGGTAGTAAGAACTGTGTCTTACGGTCTTGGTATCCTCAGTGCTTAGCACAGTGTCTAGTACGTGGAAGACACTCAGTAAATATTTGCTGAATGATTATCCACAAACAATAATTATCAAAAAGAATGTATAATATGCACATAATATCCCCAGAGTTTCTTTATACGTGTTGTTGTTATTATTATTAACATTTATTGAGTATTTATTATCATGTGCCAGACAAGTGCTTTACATATTTTATCTTTCAGCCCTCATAATTTGCCTATGAGCTTAATCTGTTATCCTCATTTTACAAATGAAGAAACAGGCTCAGACAGGTTAAGTAACTTACTCAAGGTCATAAAACTTGCTAATTGGTAAAATTAGGCTTTTAATCCAGATAGTCTGACTCCAGAGCCCAGGCTTTTAAAAAACTGTGATATACATAACATTTTTAAAGCGTCTGAAATATTAGGTTATTATATATGAATTTTTAAGAATTCTACTTCTTCATCTTCCTATAATTAAGAAATGTTCCTGAAAGTAATTATCCACTTTGAAAATAAATCTGAAAAGAAAAAATGAAAAGCTGTCCTCATTATCTTACTGAATTTTAGTAGTCAGTAATTCTAAATTCAGTCTCTTTTTCTGCAAGCAGGTTGCTTGAATGCCATTTTAAAAACACAATATGCTCATTAAAACAAAATTGCTAAAATGATTTCAGCTATTTAAATTGATTACAATTGTGAAGACTATGGTGCTGTGAAATATGCTAGAAGTGAAAAATAGAAAATTGTATCTGTGCTATTTTTAAAGCCTAGTATTTTGCCTGCTTATCAGTAAAGACAAATCGAAAATATTTGTAGAAGCATAATTGTGAACAGAGTTTTTTGTTAATATTTTAATGCTTTTGCAATAAAACAATTGATTTTTACTTAATTTTAACAATAATCAACATGACTTAAACTAAATTTCTCATGAGTTGTAACAATTTTAGGTCTGTAATGTCATTATACATTTGTAAAGCCGATCCAATTATATTTTTCATAACCAGCTTAATAGTCAAGGCAAAAATCTTACCATTGATACTTCCAACCCCCTAGGATTAGCTAGACCTCAGCAGAATTTGAAAGCTGCTCATTCCATATTACCTAGGCCCCTTATTTTAGTTGAATGAAATTGGACTACCTGAAAGCTATAGCGAGGCCTAAAATGTGAGAGAAATAATCCTGAATGGTTGATGGAGAAAAGGCCTGGTTTGGTGAGGCTCAACCACAGAAGGATGGGAAATAATAGTTAGTTTCCCAAAATATGGTCCTTGGAAGAATAATTCCATAGGATGTTAATATGCAAAAAGGGTTCCAAAAGTCAAATATGTTTCGTGAACTCTGGATTGAAGGATGTGTTAAGAGCTGTTATTAATATGCTGCTGTGTATCATGAATCCTAACAAATATTCAATATGTACAAGACTTTTTTCCCCTCATAAAACTTCTCATGAAACTGATGTTCGAAGACACACTATTTGGGAAGTGATTGATAAAACTGATAGGGTAAGTTTCTGCACTAGGGAGAGAAATTATTTTCCATGTGCCATCCAGAACTATCAGGATATTGAGAACTTCCTGTTTATATTACTGTATATTAGGTGTGTATGCTACCAGGAAGCAATCTTTCACCAGTTCTAATGTTCAGGTCCCCTACATTGATTAGTTGTGTTGGAGTTACTAGAACTAACAAGAGTTAAAAGAGGGGGGAAAATGACCATATATTTTGGTTCCCGTTAGGAAAAGCTAATGTAAATATTAAAACAAATAACATTTCGCTTATCAGGAAATCAGTTGAAAGCAAGAAGAAAACTATTTCTGTCTCATGGACTGGGCAATTCGACAGCAATCCTAGTAAGATTATAGAGGTAAGAGTAGACAATCTTTGTTTACTTTTCTTCCCATCAGCTGGAGAGATAAAAGGCTTAAAAGGAGGAATAAGGGAGGCTAAGTACAGTTGACCCTTGAACAACACAGTTTTGAAATGCTTGGGTCCCTTATATGCAGATTTCTTTTGCTAAATATGGTACTACAGGATCTGTGGTTGGTTGAGTCCCCAAATGCAACTGTGGTATGGAGAGCCAACAGTGAAGTTATACTCGAATTTTCAACCACAAGGATGGTAGACACCCCTAACCCCCATATTGCTCAAGGGTCAACTGTATTTTAGATCCATTTAAGTCCATATTTTAAATCTCTCTGGAAGAGTATACTGCCTTACTTTTAGGGCTCTCTACTGACCAGTATTCTAAGAGAGGACTCTTATGTATTGCCAGTTACTTCTAAGTTTAATAAATGCAGTGTTGGTGAGTTAACATGGCCTAATAAAGCATGTGCTTTACAGAGCATTCTATGCTCTGCACCGAGAAGGCCAAGTAAACTCAACTGGACAGAAATTGAACATGTCTAATGAGTTCCTTGCACAGATGAGTCTAAAGGCTTCTTGACCTAAGTCTGCTATACTGGGAGAGGGCGAGTTATATTCATGCGAGTTGAACCAAGGAGGACTTTCTAGGATTACCAGTAAGAGAGAGAAGTTGAAAGTGATGTGAGGTTGCCAGAATGCCTATTCCTTCTGGAGGGCTAGAGAAACTTGAAATTTGGTGATAGATGCCGTCGTTCAGATTATTCTGTAGTGAGGCAGGTTCCCTACAGGGGAGAACTCTCAATAGAGTCCTCTTGCAAGGGAATACAGTAGAAAACTTGAAAGGGTGAGATTGTAGTGAATCAATAGTCAGTGTGTGTTAGGTTCTGAATGCTGATTAAGTAATCCTTCAGTACTCTGCTGTCGCCTCCCACCCATGCTGGACTAATGTTTGTCCTCCCTGGGGGAAATGAACAAAAATTAGCAGTCTAAGCTATGTTCTATAACAACTTTCCTTCTGTAATGGACACCAAAGTCTATTATTAGATGAATCCTAAGAACCAACTTTCTGGGCACACGTGAGTTGTCCATTATAAATGCTAAAACCTGAAAAGAGAATCACAATGGAGGTACTAAGTACCCCATCTGAAAAACCCTGTTTAGCATAGTAATAAGTTGGTTAGAAAACAGGAGGGGGAAGAGCAGGGCAAGCAATCTGTCTGTAGCAAGTCTATTCATTTATCATGGATATCTATGTGGAGGTGCAGCATTACTTACATTCTCACCAGGGTCGTATCTGGAACATTGCAGTAGAGAATATTTCCCTGGGTATAACCTTTCCAGTATCATTTCATCTTGGCTTATAGCATCTTATTCATATAGCTAACTCTGAATCGAAGTACTGTACATTCCAGAGATCCTGGATTTTAAAACATATGGTTGCTCAGATATGGACTAGATGGTAATAGCAAGCAGGCCTGGTCCAGCAACTCAAGCATCTTGGTGCTTATGGCCCTGGAAGGAATCAACCCTTAACCCTGTAGACCCGAGGAGCTAAACTGGAGACCCACAGACTAGATCCATTCCACAGAGGTGTTTCCTTTGGCCCACGGTAACATTATCTAAATTTCTAATTGGTTGCCATATTTCAAATTTGAAATTTTAAAATTGGGAGAGTTCACAGAAAAAAATCAGGTGTCTGGCCTCTCTGAAAACTTAGGACACTGATGACTCTTTATTTCTACATGATGTGTGTTCTCCAGTTTTCTTGCATTTTCCTGCCATGCATTTAACTCCTAAACATATATATTTTTCTTACCTGTAGTCTAGTTTAATCATTTGCATTACCTACCTGGCATTTGAGCTTGTGACCTCTGTGTTAGATCCTTTGGGGGCAAGATTTTCCTGAGAGCCATTCATCGCAGGATTGGAGGAGCCATAATAGTATGTATGAGGACAGATAATGAGAAGGCAGCCTCCATTTTTGTCTCAGTAATGTGGCCTCTTTACTGTCAGTTCTTGCCCTGCCTGGCCATTACAACAGTCAGTCAGTAGAAAGCAAAAGTAGGGTAGAACAAAGAATAATGGTAAAGCTCTTTGAGAATCTTTCCTATTGGTTAGCCACTGTGTGAAACGTTTTATCTTCATACTTTCCGATGAAACCTTCCCTGACCAGTCTAGTTTAAATTGTACCCACTGCCAATACTTTTTCTTTATAGCATTTATCATTATCATGTAACAGATGTTCTACTTTTAAATTTTATTGTCTGTCTCCCTGGTACTAAAATGTAAGGTCATGCATGTCTAAAGCATAGTTGGCACTCAATACTCAGTGAATGAATGAATGAATATAATCTCATTAATTTTTTAAACTTTTCAAATCTATCCCATAGTTAATGTTTTAAGTCAGAAGCCAAATCTTTTAATGTGCCGACTGCTGAAGTGGTTGGATGAGAAGTAAAAGATATGTGAAGCAGGGTGTAGGATATCTGCTTCCTGAGAACCAGACTAATGTTAGTAGAGTGGGACTTTCTAAGACAGATGACACACTCCCAGAAATAAATTCGAGTAACTTGCTCAAGGGAGAATTTTTCACAAAAGGCACACCTCCTCTCCTGCTCTCCAGAGATATATGTTATTGAGGGGGCATGTATGAGGTGTGTACAATTTGAAAAGACTTCTTTCCTCCCTTTCCTCCTTTATGGAAGAAAGCATGCTTTCTCACCTCAAATCCTTGCTATAATGAATACTAAATGATGACCAAGGTCAATTTCCTGACCCAGTATTGATTGAAACTAAAAATTTTGTTTGGACTATTTAATTAAAATACATCAGACTTGAAAAAGGCTCGTTGTTAGAATAGAAGATAGGGTTTATCATGTGATGTAGCACTGAGGTTACTTTTAGTAAAGACCTAGCTTAGAATCTGACCGTTTCCTTTCAGCCACTTGGTGGAGAGGAAATGAGTACCTTCCAAGAGAGCTACTTTTGTGTAGATTTTACCTGTCCAGGCAGGGGTTGGGGCATGGTGCTTGCTGACAGAGGGGCTAGATTTAAATAGCTGCATTTGCTTTGTTTTTTGAGTTATCACAAAAAGAAATCATCTGTATAAGGCCATGCCATCCATTCAGAGGAATTTGAACCCTTTATTCTTTTTTATTTACATCAAGTACATGAGTTATTTTATCCCTCAGTATGGGAGGACAATATAGTTATAATGTTTTTGGTTTTTTGGGTTTTCTCCTGTTAGGAATTCAAGTGGACTAAATTGCCGCTAAGGCCCAAATCATGAGTTCTGGTTACTTTTCTCTTCCATAATTGTAAAGAGTGCCTTTACCATTGTCAGCTAGCTTTCAAATTCATTTTATTGTCACAAAGAGGAATAGGATAGACCAAGATGGCAATCTCTCACCCATTTACCTGAAATAAGTCCAATTTTCATTAGTACCTTTATATTCAAAGAATGACATAATACAGTATAATGCGTTTTGATAGAAAACAAATGAATTCTTATAGTATTCTAGTTTTTCTATTTTTGCATTTTAAGTTATTTTCAGACTTACAGAAAAATAAACTAAGGGGGAAAGAAGGAAAGGTTACTAGGAGCAGAGACAGGAATTAAAGAACTAACTTTTCCTCTGTGGCCGACATCTCAGTTGAGGCTGTAGCTTTGTGATCTTGAAGAATCAATTAGAACAAATCCAGTTTTTTGGAAACATAATAGTAGTTGGGCTCCCAGGGACTATCCTTTCTTTCCATGCTATAAAAACAAAAACAAACAAACAAAAAAACTTTAAACACAGTGACTAGAAAGACCTAAACCTTATCCTTCTTGCTAGTGCCCTCAGCCTTATCCCCAACCACTAGTAGAACCCTAGGATCTTTTCAAACAGCATACAGAAACATTGATAATAACCTTTGCCTCACCTAAATGAGCCAGAGAAAGATTACATGATCATTCCGTGATGCTCACTTTTTGTAGCATTTAACTATGGGCAGAAGTATTCTCCCTAGAGATGGCTCTCATTTGAATCCTGTTTCAAAGGGACTCAAATCTATAGGTTTATGTACCCTCTGCCTATTTGAACCCTAGCAATATGCCCTTGTCTCAGCATTTCATTTGGTTTTTAGTCATCTGGGCATTTATGTAGCTGTGGTACTTGCTACCATGTTATTATTTCAGTTTGAGGGATTTAGCTTCCTTTTTTGTTAAGCCCTAAAAAAAAAATCAAAGAGTATATTTTAGGGCACATTTATAAAAAATGACCACATGGTTCTCATAGGAAGTTAGGAAACTGAAAATTGCTGAAAATTAAGAATTCTAAGCAAAACGAATTGAAAAATAGAGTCCTTATACCTTGACCTTTTTCTCTATCTTCCTTATTCAATCCTGTGGAAGGACAGCTTTCACAACTGCTGGGGCCTGAGAGAATGTAATATCAGGTATGTTCATTGTTTCCATAAATTTTTTAAAAGGCTATAGAATAAGGTTCTACTTTCCCCCTTCAAGTCCTTCTGTCAGTGATGCTGGTGAAGAAAGAGGCCTTTTAATAACTGTGCTCCAGAATCGGTGTCTCTTTTCAGGGAAGAAATAATTAGAATTTTTTTCACGTTTTGTTTTTTGTTTTGTTTCTGAAGTTTACAAAATTAAAAAAACAAATTCAAGTCTGATTATCCTGTCATTGTATATATTTTCCCTCCTTACCTGGTAACTTAACTGAAGAAACTGTCAAACTGGAGAATTTAAGTTTCTGGATTTTAAGCTAACTGTTCTAAATACAAATTTAAATTAAAACTTCTTTTAAAACCTTTTTCTGATACTAGTTTGAAAAGTAAAATTTTAAAGAATAATCATGAATGTGATACCCTGGTTGGTCATCTTCCATCAAGACTCTGTCATTGTCAACCTGACTAGTTCCTTGAGAGGTGTTTATACATCTCAACAGGAGAGTTTCTGCTTCTTTTGGGAATAAAGATAATGATCCATCAAGGATTTGCATGAAAGCTCCTCAGTTAAGTCCTTACTTGTTACCATCTTTATAACCATCAACCCTTCCCCAGTTTTGTGACCTTGTAAAAAAAAAACCAAACAAGCAAACCTGAATAACACCTGAGAATAAAGTCTCATAACAAGAAACACATCACTGCAAAAAAATTTATTTCAAACAGGGAAGACCTTTTTTAGTAATGTTTGCGAAATTGTGGGGTAAACCTGATTCAGGATGTTCCCTAAAAACCGGAGCAGATCTCTCCACTCAGACTACCTTATAACTGTATTCTATGCCAGTAAATAGTGGGAACGTTTTTCCTTACCATCTGCTTGAAGGTTTTTAAGTTCTAGTAATAAGACATTGAAAATTCTACCTGGTTCTCTGCAATTCATCTGGTATGTTTTGACAGTTTGGAGGTGGATGTCCTGAGCAGACAAGCTGAAGCACTAAAAATTAACTCAGTTTTTTGAAATATAGAATATTGTTTCAGGTATTTTTTTTAACAACAGAAAGCAAATGGAAAGTTATACATTTTTTTCCAAGTCCAACCTAGGGAAAGCTTTTATTTCTGACCTATTCTGCTTAGATTGATTCCTTTCTCTCTAGTATCACAGTTATCAGAAATATTTTCTAACTTCAGTTACATCTTGATGGCTCAGGAAGGAATAGTGTCGACATTTTTCTGCACTTACCCTGACGAAAGTCAGTGCTGGTGGAACATTGTCTTCAGTAATTTGTGGTCAAGTCTGATGCTCACATAAAATCTAGGAACCTTGCTCTTGTGGTATACCTCTTAAGTTAGTGGAGGTCACCAGGCAAAATATTTCCTAAATTTCTTAAGATACCTTGCTTTTTCAAATAAAAGATTCTATACTTGTTGATAGAATTTGAATTATAAACTCTTTTGCCAAAATCTGACTTTAAGCAAGTATATATTTCAAAATAATATTTATGTAATAATAATACCTATTATAGATACCTTTTATAAATTTCTTTTAATCCGCACAAAAATTTTATGGGCATTTTATCACTGTTTTACAGACTTGAAAATTAATGCTCATCTTGCCTAATATCACAGAGCTAATGAGTGGCAAATCTGGAACTCTTCTGATTCTGTATCCTGTACCTTAGCACTATATCCTACTGTTTTAGATAGATTAGATTTGAAAGGTCCACCAATCAAGCTCAAGTAGCAACTGCTTTATTCATCTATAATATATGATATAGGTCCTTTATCCTTATTAGCTATTAATTTATCAATACGAGACTTGCCTATTAACCTCAGATTTCTAAAAGTTCCATCAAAGCTGCTTTACTACTACACTAATCAGTTACTGGGAGATATTCTTATATGAAAAGTCTGTTTCACAAGTTCAAGAAGGATCAGTGAATCATACATTTTGCTATGTGATCCTCTCAAGGATAAGGTGTCAGATTTTTTCTAAGTTAAATTCCAACTCAGTGAAAGTTGTTTTTAAATACTGAAAGTAAAAACGGCATTATTTTTAACCTTTAATAAACAAAAATCCCATAATAGATGTGGCATGAAAATTGGAATTGGTGAATCATTCAATAAATTATACTAGGAAAATTAGCTAACCTTGTGGAAAATTTTTAATTAGGTTTCTACTTCATAAATTATAGAAAAATAAATTTTAGAGGAATTAAGTACAATACCTAAAGACCTAAATGTGAAAAACAAAACTTTAAAAAGAAAACATGGGATATCTTAATGACATTGGGATAGAGAAGGATTTCAAAATAAGACACAAAAAGCACAGATTATAAATGAAAAGATTGATATATTTGACTGCCTGGAAATTAAAAACTTCTCTGCATCTCAAGACTCCAAAAACAAAATGCAAATACAAGCTACAACTAGAGAAGATATTAGCAACACTTCTAAGCAATAGAAGATTAGTATGTGGACTACATAGTAAATATTCCCATTTTTAAATGTGTAGTTCCTTGAGCAGTGGTTCTTCAGATGTGATCCTCTGACTAGCAGTATCAACATCACTGGGAACTGTTTAGAAATCCGGGTTCTCAAGGTCCCTGCTCCAGACTACTGAGTCAGAAACTGTCATCTTTAACAAGCTCTCCAGGTGATTCTGATGCATGGTAAAATTGGATAGCCATTGAATTAGAGTAAACTCAAATGGTAAATAATATGATAGTTTCATCGTCAATTGGAAAATGTAAAATAGAACAGTGAGATACTTTTTCATACTTACAAGATTAGCTAAAATGGAAATCTTAATTTTTAACAAGGATGTGGAGAAATTGTAGCATTGCTGTTGGAAATATAAATAGGCATAACAGTTTTGGCGAGCAATTTGGGAATACCAACAAAGTTGAAGATGTGCATCTTATATGACCAAGTACTTCTACTTTTAGGTAGGTTCGTACTATAGAAAAAACTCCCACTCAAGGACACAACAGTCACAAATAAAAATTTTTATTGCAGCACTATTTGAAATAATGGGACTTCATAACAACTCTGTCATAAAGAAATGGATAAACTGGTTTCAGTTCATATAACAAACACTACTGTATAATCTAAAAAGTTGAAAGAATTCTGAAGCAAATATGGCAAAAAGTTAGCATCTTTTAAATATGGATAGTGATACATGTGTACCTACTTTGTATACTTTGGTTGAAATACTTTATCATTTTAAATTTAAAAATTAAATGGGGTATTAAAATATTAAAAGGAGTACCATCTGGCTCTGTCTTACATTTCAGGATTCTTCTTCAAATGGTGATTGAGTTTGGATAAACCAGAATCTTCGATCTAGTTGAGGGGGGAGGGTGTAACTAGATAGCGAAAAACTTTTTTTTAGCAATCAATAAATGCAAATTAATTGAGTATAAATCCCTGAGTAATTGCTGTGGCCCAAAGTAAAGGGACAAACAGGCATATTATAGGACCTTGTGTACAAAATCTATTAGAGTTGAATTTTTTAACTAGGTTTTTTGTTTTTTTTTTAAATAAAGTGGGAGAGAGCATGAAGGCTGTATATTCTAAACTGGTACTTCTTAACTTTTTTTTAGCCCCTATCTCATTTTGATAAACATAAATATCTTCTATTCTTGGTTGATGTAATTTGAAATTTCAAAATATGTTAAATACTATTCTAAAAATGAGTGAATGAAAGCTTTTGTGATTAGAGAGGAGCCCAGTTCCTCTCTCAACGTTTTTATCTGCATATCTAAAAGGGATCTTCAGTTCTCTCAGAAGTGCTAGGGGGAAAGGTCTGACTTGCTGTATTAATCAGGATGGGCAAGGGCTATGCTGCCGAAACAAAGGAAGCCTGAAATATCAGTGGCCTAACCAGAAGAACTTACTGTCATTCACACTACATGTATAGCACAAATCATTGGAGGGCCCTGTTCCACGTAGTCCCTCAGGAACCCACATTGACAGACATTGCCATGTTGTAGCCTCACCATTGAAACACAGGACTGCCAAGGTGCCACAAAGGGGGAAAAAGGGTATAGAGGTGACACATTGGTTCTTAACTATGTCAGCCGAGAAATGAAATGCATCACTTGTGCTAAGTTCATGGCCCTAAACTAACTGCAGAGGAGGCTGAGCAATGTAGGTGAGCAGATGGAATATTTGGTGAACTGTCTCTGTTCCTTATTCTCTTCACCACTTTACTTACATCTCACAGAAACAATTAGATAGCTCCATGCTCCTCGTTCCTCCTGTGAATATTCTTGATCAGCCAGAGTTTCAGAGGGGAAGGGCATAGGAGTGGTAGAATTCGAACACAAAACTCCACCTTGATCCTCCAGAAGTAACGTGATCTTGTATATTTTGCTTTACACCTTTAATTTTCTCTGGATCACATGATATCAAAGTGAATGTTGAATCTGGTTGTTTGCTATATGCTTTTCTGTCTAGGATGTGAAAGAGCAAAGCACTATCTAGGTCATTTGCAACATTAAGTCTGTAACATTGCTTTGTTTTCATACCCAAAGTTTCTGAAAAACCAGCTACATAAATGTATGCTTATGTAAATGGGATGATTGACACACAAGGTCTGCTTACTTACGTGGAAGTAAACAGGGAGATTTTTACCAAAAGTTCTCCAAAGGGGTTTCCTGGAATGTCTTTGACATCTAAATCAAACTTTAGTTCCAAGATTCCTTGGATATCTTCTTGCAAAGATTGAACTGTGTGAGAGAGAAGTCCCCATAAACTTTTGGGCAAGATTTTCAACTACAGTAGTGGGAAATCATCACCTTAGTTCATTCAACAGACTAGATAATATTTGAGGTTCCCCCTAAACTTGAAGACGTTTTCAATAATTTTGCTTTGAGAACTTAACTTCTTCAACTCAAGAAAATGAAGACTTTTAAGACTAATGAGTAGAGATATTGTTGTTTGTCATTTGAAGTTTCAGGTCAGATATTCAGATATATTTGCCAAATATGCCAAGCGCTATTAAAAATTGTGATTTTTTTATTGTAAAATACACGTAACATAAAGTTTATCATTAGTGATATTTATTATAGTATATTCACAGTGTTATGTAAACACTACCTCTACCCAGTTCTAAAACATGATTTCGTCACCCCAAAAGGAAACACATTAAGCAGTCAGTCCTCTTACTCCGCTCCTCCCAGTCCTTGGCAGCCACTAATCTTTCTCTCTGCATGGATTTGACTGTTCCGGGTATTTCATAAAAGTGAAAGCATTTGATATGTGGCTTTTTGTGCCTGGCTTCTTTCGCTTAGCATAATGTTTTCAAGATTCATCCATGTCGCAGCATGTATCAATACTTCATTTCTTTTTATGGCTGAGTTTTTAAATCGTAATTTTTAAAAAATTTATGCAGTTGGTCTTTTTCCTAATACTCTAAAAATAGAGCAGCTTTGTCCTTCATTTCATAAGTGCATCAAACATATTTCTTTTTGACAATCAATGAATCTCCACTTGGAACAGAAAACTAATTCTTTATTTTTTGGCGGCATTGGGTCTTCGTTGCTGCGCTCGGGCTTTCAGTAGTGGCAAGCGGGGGCTACTCTTCGTTGCGGTGCGCGGGCTTCTCATTGCGGTGACCTCTCTTGTTGCGGAGCACGGGCACGCGGACTCTAGAGCACAGGCTCAGTAGTTGTGGCGCACGGGCTCAGTTGCTCCGCGGCATGTGGGATCTTCCCGGACCAGGAATCGAACCCATGTCCCCCGCATTGGCAGGTGGATTCTTAACCACTGTGCCACCTGGGAAGTCCAAAACTTTTATTCTTGATGTTTAAATATTTACAAAGTATTTACAAAGTCAAATAATCTGAGGTTTAACATACTTGCCAAATGATATTCTTGCCTTGATAATCAAGCAAGGTTACGGTCTTCTACACCACTGATCATTGTTTTGGAAGCCAGTGATTAGCCGTAAATGACAAGTGTATCCAAAACCAAAAATCCTCGTGGTGAACTCAGCTTTGCTGGACTGGAATGCCATCACTATACACTTGCGTCGTTTTGTTCTCATTTGCTTCATAGAATTTTGATAATCAGTTTTAGTAAACTCTCCAAATTTTTTCTTCTGTGTGTTGAGTCCTACATAACAAATAAAAGAGTAATTGACAGTAGTAACTTTTCATTGTTTGAAAGGCAAAAAAAAGGGGGGCAGCAGTGAGTTTGATCTTTTTCAAAACTATTCCGTCTTTAAATTAAATCTCTTTGGCACTTTATCCTAATTTGGATTATCTTCTGAATTCCTTCTGGAATTTCTTCTCTGTTCTTTTCTCTAGTATATATAAAAATTGAAAACTGTAGCATCCAAGGTTTCTCCAACAGTATGAAGTTTTTTTATTCTTAGTCATCAAAAATGATGTGTTTTTCGTTTGATGTTTTTTAAGTGAGGTGTAACTGACATAACATTATATCAGTTTCAGGTGTACAACATAATGATTTGATACTTGTATATACAGGCACACCTCATTTTATTACGCTTTATTACACTTTACAGATACTGCATTTTTTATAAATTGAAGGTTTGTGGTAAGCCTGCCTGCATTGTCAGATGATGGTTAGCATTTTTTTAGCAATAAATTATTTTTAATTAAGGTATGTACCTTGTTTTATTAAACGTAATGCTATTGCTTACTTGATAGACTATAGTATAAGGTAAAGATAACTTTCATATGCACTAAGAAACCAAAAAATTTGTGTGTCTCGCTTTATTGCGGTATTTGTTTTATTGCGGTGGTCTGAAACTGAACCTATAGTACCTCCGAGGTATGCTTGTATTGCAAAATGATCACCCCAGTAAATCTAGTTAACATCCGTCACCATACATAAGTTTTCTTATGACAGGAACTTTCAAGATCTACCATTCTAGCTACTTTCAAATATGCAATACAGTATTATTAATTGTAATCACCATGCTATACATTATATCCCTATGACATTCATTTTATAACTGGAAATTTTTACCTTTTTGACCTCCTTTACCCATTTTCCCCACTCCCACTCCCACCCCCCACCTCAGGCCACCACCAGTCGTCACTGTATCCATGGGCTCAGGGTTTTTTTGTCTGTTTTGGTGTTGTTTTTAGATTCCACATATAAGGGAGATCATACGGTGTTTATCCTTTTTTGTCTCACTTATTTCACTTAGCATAGTGCCCTCCAGGTCCATCCATGTTGCCACAAATGGCAAGATTTCACTCATTTTTATGGCTGAATAATATTCCATTGAGAGAGAGAGTTTCTTTATCCAAAAAAATTATGTTTTGTGTTGTGTTTTCTCAGACTTTGCCCATAATAATACCCGTGGTTTTTTTGGTAACATAATCTATTTTCGATTTAATATGATAGGCACTGTTGGGATTAAGTGGGTGATGTTAATAATATTGAACAAGAGGTATTTTAGGGATGATATTTATTTATTTATTTATTTTATTACTTATCTCCATTACATCATTTTATTTTATTTTTTTAACATCTTTATTGGAGCATAATTGCTTTACAATGGTGTGTTAGTTTCTGCTTTATAACAAAGTGAATCAGCTATACATATACATATGTCCCCATATCTCTTCCCTCTTGAGTTTCCCTCCCTCCCACCCTCCCTATCCCGCCCCTCTAGGTGGTCACAAAGCACTGAGCTGATCTCCCTGTGCTATGCGGCTGCTTCCCCCTAGCTATCTATTTTACGTTTGGTAGTGTATATATGTCCATGCCACTCTCTGACTTCGTCCCAGCTTACCCTTCCCCCTCCCCATGTCCTCAAGTCCATTCTCTAGTAGGTCTGTGTCTTTATTCCTGTCTTGCCCCTAGGTTTTTCATGACCATTGTTTTTTAGATTCCATATATATGTGTTAGCATACGGTATTTGTTTTTCTCTTTCTGACTTACTTCACTCTGTAAGACAGACTCTAGGTCTATCCACCTCACTACAAATAACTCAATTTCGTTTCTTTTTATGGCTGAGTAACATTCCATTGTATATATGTACCACATCTTCTTTATCCATTCATCTTTCAATTGACACTTAGGTTGTTTCCATGGCATGGCTATTGTAAATAGTGCTGCAGTGAACATTGGGGTACATGACTCTTTTTGAATTATGGTTTTCTCAGGGTATATGTCCAGTAGTGGGATTGCTGGGTCATATGGTAGTTCTCTTTTTAGTTTTTTAAGGAACCTCCATACTGTTCTCCATAGTGGCTGTATCAATTTACATTCCCACCAACAGTGCAAGAGGGTTCCCTTTTCTCCACACCCTCTCCAGCATTTATTGTTTGTAGATTTTTTGATGATGACCATTCTGATGGGTGTGAGATGATATCTCATTGTAGTTTTGATTTGCATTTCTCTAATGATTAATGATGTTGAGCATTCTTTCATGTGTTTGTTGGCAATCTGTATAGCTTCTTCGGAGAAATGTCTGTTTAGGTCTTCTGCCCATTTTTGGATTGGGTTGTTTCTTTTTTTGATATTGAGCTGCATGAGCTGCTTGTAAATTTTGGAGATTAATCCTTTGTCAGTTGCTTCACTTGCAAATATTTTCTCCCATTCTGAGGGTTGTCTTTTCGTCTTGTTTATGGTTTCCTTTGCTGTGTAAAAGCTTTGAAGTTTCATTAGGTCCCATTTGTTTATTTTTGTTTTTATTTCCATTTCGACAGATTAAAGTGGGGAAAGGCTGGAGGCAGGGAAAGCAGGTAGTTAGACTTCTTTAGTAATTCAAGAATCACTGTAAGTTCCTTAAGGGCAGGGGCTATTGTTGTGTTGTTCATCTGTCTATTTCCAGTCTTTGTATAGGTTGTGATACACAGTATAAGTTCATAGTTATAAATCATTTGTGGAACATTGCAGAAAGTAAACTTAGTGAATAAATAAATGAGTAAGTGAATTCTCCTTTATTGTTTAAAGAAAGACAGCTAAAGACCTAAACTAATGTGGTGGCTGGGAAAATAAAGAGACTAGAAGAACATGGTGGAAAGAGTTAAGAAGGCTAAATGAAGGATTAGAGTGTAATACACCAAGAGGAACAAAACTAGGCAGACTCCAAAACTGAACACTGGGAAACTAGAGAAAAGAAGGTGTTAAGTAACAACTGAGAAAGAAAATGTCTGTGTATGTGTAGGGGTTTTTTGTTGTTGTCAAGGGAAGAGTTATGTAGGATATTGCTGATCAGTCTATCAGATATTAAAGCAAGAGCTAATTGGAAAATACCCCATAGACAGTGGAATGAAAAAAATGTGGATTTGAGAGTTAATTGCATGTAATTGATAGATTAAGTCATTCTATGGATAAATTCTAAGATTAAACTGTTTCGTAAATGAATTCTGGTGAGAATAAGAATAGGCTAAATTATATCATTGTAAGCTTTTTTTAAAAATTGGATCTATGTTTGAGCTATGCTTTATTGTGTAAGAATAAATTCTGCCACCAAGAATGCCAGTAATCTGTCCATATTTTCCATTGCAGTGCAGTTCAATTGTAATGAATTAGGCTACCAGAATTTTATTATGATATTTTTATTGCAGTAGGATTTGTGGCACATTTAAAGCTATCCTGTGGCAAACTCAGCTGGGAAAGAAAACTATACAGTCCTCTGCATAGCAGAAATTTTCTTAAAGGGTACATTTATAGACAAAATGACAAAGTTGCACAACAGTAGTGATAGACAGTCTTACAAGTAGGTTCTCCAGATAGCATCCACTGTTGCAAATCAGAGAACAATTACATCTGCATAGCATGGAACAGATTGTTGGTTGTACTTTGGAACAATTGGCCCTCCGTATCCACAGGTTCTGCATTCGCGGATTAGACCAACCCTGGATCAGATTTGATTCTTCCATTATGGAGGAACTGTGCATAAGGAGGACTGACTGCATAACACCATTTTATATAAAGAACTTGTGCATCTGTGGATTTTGGTATCCGTGGAGGGGAGAAGGGGGTTCCTGGAACCAATTATCCACGGATATTGAGGGATAACTATATTTTTTAACCTCAATTCCACCCCCAGTGACAGTAGCATCATCAGTCACATGTTCTAGATTTTTGAGAAATAGAAAAGAAGCCTAGAAATCATCTCATTCATTTTACATTTCTAAGGAAAATCCGCCAGAGCATGGAAGCCTCATAGCCAGTTAAATAGTTAGGCTAAGACCAACTAATAAATAGTCTCTTGACTCCCAATCTAGTACTTTTCCTGTAATATTGCACAATCCTCCTTCTTTAAATGTGATTTAAAATGAGAAGTTTTCGTCTAAGCATTGATTTATGATTTTATTTATACCTAGAATGTAAGAATTAATAGGAAAGTACCATTTCCTCTTACTAGTCAACTTTTTATATGCAATAAATTTATCACACAACTTGACTATATTATTTTACTGATAAGAAAAAAAGCCTAGATTCTGTTTTCTTTGGCAGGTGATTCATTCCACCTGGTTTAAATTTAGATAGTATTTTTAGGGAGGTGTTAGTAAATTTTGTTGAGGGAGAAACAAGAATTTTTTAAATGATCTTTCTTTTTAATCCTTTTTAACCAGCAAGAAGTTGAGAAGTTTACAGACCTAGAGAAACTCTACCTCTACCTTCAGCTGCCTTCTGGTCTCAGCAATGGAGAGAAAAGGTAATATCACTTCTTGTCTTTGCCTCAATTACAGTGTTTAGGTGTGTGTTGTGGTTGTTATTGTTTTGCACTATTCCTAAAATCATCAGGAAACAGACTGTCAAAACAGTAGATCTTTTTAGTCTTTGATCATATTTGGTTAAGTGTTTACCCATAGTTTTTGCTAATTCATTTGTGTACCTGGGTGAATGCTGTGAAATGCAATTGGGTTATGTTTTATAAATAGATTAGTGTATTTATACAGTGTGCCAGATTTTGAAAATTGAACAGAAAACCAAAGAATAAACAGGTAAGTATTGTGAGCAATAAAGTGCAAGAGTTTTTTTAGGTACTGTCAGGTAAGCAGATCACAGAGCATAAAAAAGAAAAAAAATGAATTGCCTGTATGGCACATGAATTTATGATAAATGTGTGATGTTTTAAGTGCTTGTGGGGTATTACTCTGTTTTCATTAGTACAAATATTTAATAGCCTCATTTAGAAAATATAGAGAAAAGTTGTTGGTTCATGCATTCTGTTCTTAAAGGAGTTTCTCTACCCTTTTAAGTATTTCTCAGAGTTCATTTCATTCATATAAGTTATGCTTAACATTACTTTAAAAGTATATGTATGAAAAGAAATGGAAAGAAAAATCTGTTGCTTTTACTTTTTTCCCCTTGGACCATATTTTGTAACAATTTTAATAATTTTCTGTCCTAGAAATTGCTCAGTAATTTCTTTGAAAATACATAAATTATTGTTTTCATAGCTGAGATGAATGTGAGTCAAGTGAGGAGCTTCCCTCATGTTATAAGAGACACTGCCAGATAATAAAAATTTATGATGTTTAGTGGAGGTGTCCTGGAGAGGAGGACTGGTTACAGAAAGGACCATAGAGGGAGACTTGTCCTTTTAGGATCTCTCCAGGGTGAATTCCATTCTGGAGCATAGAGGCTTTAGTAAGATTCAGGGTAGTTACTTGAGATCGCTAAGCAAATAGAAAATAAACAATTTTTTCCATAACTTTCACTTTATAGTTTGATGATTTGGTAAGTTTAGGCAAATGAACAGGCAAGTAAGTAAACAAATATCCCCTTAGAGGTAATTTTGGCCAAAACAAATACCTTATGTTTTCAATGCTCCATCATCTCTGCCAGTTTGGAGACCGTGGCGGGGATGGAGCAGGGCAATAACTTAAGTCAGACACTAGCTATAGAAAATGGCTCACAACCACAGGTGGACAATTTGTATTTGGATAACTGGGCATATACTTTATGTCCTGAGTTTGGTTTGGTCATTTATAGTGAGTTTACACACAGTCCTTTAGTGGAACATTTAGGCCTGGTTCAAAAATTATCAATGAATTCCTGTCTAGTTCAGCTAAAACATGTTTTTGTTTTATGATTAGTGATCAGAATGCCATGTCATCTAGTCGGGCACAGCAAATGCATGCCTTTTCCTGGATTCGGAATACCCTAGAGGAGCATCCTGAGACTTCACTGCCCAAACAGGAAGTCTATGATGAGTACAAGTAAGTATTATGTGTATATGTCAGGCATGCAGTGTATTAAAGAGATTAAGTACTATACTTGGCTACAATGATTTGTTTTATCATTGGCGAATATCATACTGGTATATGAGAGTTTAACTTAGAAATCTCTAAGATTCCATCCATCTCTAAGCTCCTCTGGTAGCATGTGTAATAAAGAACAGGATTACTGAATAAAAGGATTTCTTTAGAGTTCTTCTGGATCACAGGAGGGATGTCTGAGGGCAGAGGGACAATGGAGTAGGGTTGGTGAATAAAAGGATTCCGGTAAAGTTCTTAAGGATGACAAGAAGGGTGTGTCTGGGGTTCTTAGAGGGACAGTGGATGGCAGTAAATAAATCAATGCATATGGAAAAACTAAAACATGTTTTTTATTTAGATTTCTTAAAAGTCTTTTTCATGAATCCAAAACTTTTCTAATCATTTTCTGTGCCAACCAGAGAAAAAGCTAAGTATCTGGAATGTTGTGAATTACTTACTCAGACGAAGGAGTTCAGTAGCTTGCAAATAGAAGACACTCAAACAGTTTTGATTGTACAGATAACTTATTTAAACACAGAAAACACAAGTATAGAGGCTAATGGGCCTTTCTGTATAAATGTCATAGATGCTAAATCTAGTCTTGTTTAACGTTTTATAATTGATTTGGAAGCGGGAATTTGTTCTAGCAGAGTAAGTGAAACCAAAATTTTCTGGGTATTGAAATATCAAAGCAGGGAGCACGTATGTGTTGTACTTACACACTGTGGAAGAAAAGTGTCAAATAAGTGCTGCTGTTAGCCAGTGTAAGATGATGCAAAAGAACTACACTTACTGAGAAGATTATTGGTATCTAGAAAGGAAACTTTCTATGCTCATTCAAAATTCTGATTCCCTCACCTTAAGAAATGCAATAGAGCTGGAGAAAGTCTAGAGAAAAATGTCTGAAATAATCAAGGGAACAAGGTTAAACTGAACAGCTTTAGATTTTTCCTCTTTAGAAAAATTGAAGCTAAGAGTACATGTGATCCAAGTCTATAAAGTTCATTTTCTCAGTCTACAACAGTCTACTGAATACCTGCTCTGTGCCGTGTCAAACCCTGTAAGAAGTTCTGAGGATACAACAAATAAAACACAGCTTCTGCCCTCATCAAGAATATGAAAAAGCAAAAAACAAACAAACAAAAAAAATATATATATATAAAATATATATAGTGAGCATGAATTCTTAACTAAATTCAAGTTAATTCTAATTAAGATAGAGATAACCTTGTGAAACTACAAAGAAGTAAATTTAAATTCGTTAAAAGTTTATTAATATCAAACAAACGTGATATGTTTAAGAAACCCTGTATCGAGTATCAAGAGAAAAGGTTCTGTTGTTAAACTTGTGTGACCTGGACAGGTGTTTTAACCACTCTTTTTTCAGTTGCATCATCTATAAAATGAGGTGATTGAAGAGGTATGAGGTTTCTTTTAGCTCTAAAATTCTAAAAGTTGTCTGAGGTAGGAAATGAGGAAAACAAATTATCCAAAATGTCTCATGTTTCCCAAAAGGCAAATCGGACAAATTAATGCATGACATTTCCATAATGAATTAATAAGGAAACCGAGGATATTTATATATTTTTGAAGTGATATCCTTCCCCTGCACAGCCCTTTGCATCACCATTAGAGACAGCACCCTACATTTCTGGAAGTATGACTCTGAACCATTAAAGCAGTCCTTACGTTCCTAAAAGTTTCCTGCCTTGGGCAAAGCACAGTTATATTTTTCTATAATATTTTTCTGTGAAATCATTTTCTAAGGTTCTCACAAATTCTTGCAATTTTTTTCACTAAGAAAAGTTAAAGGTTTTTCCTAAACAAAAGAGAACCAAAACATAACATTGTTTTGGGACAAGGAATGGTAGCTCCCATTTTGAGCAGTTTATTCGCAATTCAGTAGAGAGCAACTGAGATAAAAGGAAGTAACTTAGACTAGAGTTTTAAAAGGAAGTAGTAGGTAAGGGAAATTCTTTATAATGATGTAAATAGGAAAGAAATACCAGTTCTGTTCATGGAATTTGAAAGTATTATGCTAATGATTGTCTCTTTATAAAAATCAGTATATTACTATACAATAGTACTGTAACTGAGTCTGAGTATTTTAGTTAAAAACACATTTCACTAAGAATATACGTTATGCACTGTTGTATTCTACACAGTGTTTCCACATAGTAGGCACTAATTTAATATTAAGAGTGACTAGAGACCAGTCTCTCCCATCAGGAAACTTGCACAAGCCTCTTAGATAGCCTCATCCACCAGAGGGCAGACAGCAGAAGCAAGAAGAACTGCAATCCTGCAGCCTGTGGAACAAAAACCACATTCACAGAAAGATAGACAAGATGAAAAGGCAGAGGGCTATGTAGCAGATAGAGGAACAAGATAAAACCCCAGAAAAACAACTAAATGAAGTGGAGATAGGAAAACTTCCAGAAAAAGAATTCAGAATAATGATAGTGAAGATGATCCAGGACCTCGGAAAAAGAATGGAGGCAAAACAAAGATTGAGAAGATGCAAGAAATGTTTAACAAAGACCTAGAAGAATTAAAGAACAAACACCTAGAAGAATTAAAGAACACAAAAACAGAGATGAACAATACAATAACTGAAATGAAAACTACACTAGAAGGAATCAATAGCAGAATAACTGAGGCAGAAGAACGGATAAGTGACCTGGAAGACACACTGGTGGAGTTCACTACTGTGGAACAGAATAAAGAAAAAAGAATGAAAAGAAATGAAGACAGCCTAAGAGACCTCTCGGACAACATTAAACGCAACAACATTCGCATTATAGGGGTCCCAGAAGGAGAGGAGAGAGAGAAAGGACCCAAGAAAATATTTGAAGAGATTATAGTCGAAAACTTCCCTAACATGGGAAAGGAAATAGCCACCCAAGTCCAGGAAGCGCAGAGAGTCCCATACAGGATAAGCCCAAGGAAAAACACGCCGAGACACATATAATCAAATTGGCAAAAATTAAAGACAAAGAAAAATTATTGAAAGCAGCAAGGGAAAAACGACAAATAACATACAAGGGAACTCCCATAAGGTTAACAGCTGATTTCTCAGCAGAAACTCTGCAAGCCAGAAGGGAGTGGCATGACATATTTAAAGTGATGAAAGGGAAGAACCTACAACCAAGATTACCCGGCAAGGATCTCATTCAGATTCGATGGAGAAATCAAAAGCTTTACAGACAAACAAAAGCTAAGAGAATTCAGCACCACCAAACCAGCTCTGCAACAAATGCTAAAGGAACTTCTCTAAGTGGGAAACACAAGAGAAGAAAAGGACCTACAAAAACAAACCCAGAACAATTAAGAAAATGGTCATAGGAACATACATATTGATAATTACCTTAAATGTGAATGGATTACATGCTCCAACCAAAAGACACAGGCTCGCTGAATGTATATAAAAACAAGACCCATCTATATGCTGTCTACAAGAGACGCACTTCAGACCTAGGGACACATACAGACTGAAAGTGAGGGGATGGAAAAAGATAATCCATGCAAATGGAAATCAAAAGAAAGCTGGAGTAGCAATACTCATATCAGATAAAATAGACTTTAAAATAAAGAATGTTACGAGAGACAAGGAAGGACACTACATAATGATCAAGGGATCAATCCAAGAAGAAGATATAACAATTATAAATATATATGCACCCAACATAGGAGCACCTCAATACATAAGGCGACTGCTAACAGCTATAAAAGAGGAAATCGACAGTAACACAATAGTCATAGGGGACTTCAACACCTCACTTACACCAATGGACAGATCGTCCAAACAGAAAATTAATAAGGAAACACAAGCTTTAAATGACACAATAGACCAGATAGATTTAATTGATATTTATAGGACATTCCATCCAAAAACAGCAGATTACACTTTCTTCTGAAGTGCACATGGAACATTCTCCAGGATAGATTGCATCTTGGGTCACAAATCAAGCCTCAGTAAATTTAAGAAAATTAAAATCATATCAAGCATCTTTTCTGACCACAACACTATGAGATTAGAAATCAGTTACAGGGAAAAAAACATAAAAAACACAAACATGTGGAGGCTAAACAGTACGTTACTAAATAACCAAAATATCACTGAAGAAATCAAAGAGGAAATCAAAAAATACCTGGAGACAAATGACAACGAAAACATGACGATCCAAAACTTATGCAATGCAGCAAAAGCAGTTCTAAGAGGGAAGTTTATAGCAAAACAAGCCTACCTCAAGAAACAAGAAAAACCTCAAACAATCTAATCTTGCACCTAAAGGAACTAGAGGAAGAAGAACAAACAAAACCCAAACTTAGTAGAAGGAAAGAAATCATAAAGATCAGAGCAGAAATAAATGAAATAGAAACAAAGAAAACAATAGCAAAGATCAATAAAACTAAAAGCTGGTTCTTGAGGAGATAAACAAAATTGATAAACCATTAGCCAGACTCATGAAGAATAAGAGGGAGTGGACTCAAATCAATAAAATTAGAAATGAAAAAGGAGAAGTTAACAACACACACCGCACTAATACAAAGCATCCTAAAAGACTACTACAAGTAACTCTATGCCAATAAAATAGACAACCTGTAAGAAATGGACAAATTCTTAGGAAGATATAACCTTCCAAGACTGAACTAGGAATAAATAGACAATATGAAGAGACCAATCAGAAGTAATGAAATTGAAACTGTGTTTAAAAATCTTCCAACAAACACAAAAGTCCAGGACAAGATGGCTTCACAAGTGAATTCTGTCAAACATTTAGAGAAGAGCTAACACCCATCCTTCTCAAACTCTTCCAAAAAATTGCAGAGGAAGGAACACTCCCAAACTCATTCTATAGGCCACCATCACCGTGATACCAATACCAGACAAAGATACTACAAAAAAAGAAAATTACAGACCAGTATCACTGACTGATGAATATAGATGCAAAAATCCTCAACAAAATGCTAGCAAACAGAATCCAACAACACATTAAAAGGATCATACACTATGATCAAGTGGGATTTTTCCCAGGGATGCAAGGATTCTTCAATATACGCAAATCAATCGATGTGTGATACACCATATTAACAAACTGAGAGTAAAAACCGTATGATCATCTCAATAGATGCAGAAAAGGCTTTTGACAAAACTGAACACCCATTTATGATAAAAACTCTCCAGAAAGTGGGCATAGAGAGAACCTACCTCAACATAATAAAGGCCATATACAACAAACCCACAACAAACATCATTCTCAATGGTGAAAAACTGAAAGCATTTCCTCGAAGTTCAGGAACAAGACAAGGATGTCCACTCTCACCACTATTATTCAACATAGTTTTGGAAGTCCTAGCCATGGCAATCAGAGAAGAAAAAGAAATAAAAGGAATACAAATTGGAAAAGGAGAAGTAAAACTGTCACTGTTTGCACATGACACGATACTATACATAGATAATCCTAAAGATGCCACCAGAAAACTACTAGAGCTAATCAATGAATTTAGTAAAGTTGCAGGATACAAAATTAATGCACAGAAATCTCTTGCATTCCTATACACTAATGATGAAAAATCTGAAAGAGAAGTTAAGGAAACACTCCCATTTACCACTGCAACAATAAGAATTAAGTATCTAGGAATAAACCTTCCTAGGGAGACAAAAGCCCTGTATGCAGAAAACTATAAAACACTGTTGAAAGAAGTTAAAGATGATACCACAGATGGAGAGATATACCATGTTCTTGGATTGGAAGAATCAATATTGTGAAAATGACTATACTACCCAAAGCAATCTACAGATTCAGTGCAATCCCTATCAAATTACCAATGGCATTTTTTACAGAACTAGAACAAAAAATCTTAAAATTTGTATGGAGACACAGAAGACCCCGAATAGCCAAAGCAGTCTTGAGGGAAAAAAAACAGAGCTGGAGGAATCAGACTCCTTGACTTCAGACTATACTACAAAGGTACAGTAATCAAGACAGTATGGTATTGGCCCAAAAACAGAAATATCGATCTATGGAACAGGATAGAAAGCCCAGAGATAAACCCACACACCTGTGGTCTACTAATCTACGACAAAGGAGGCAAGGATATACAATGGAGAAAAGACAGTCTTTTCCATAAGTGGTGCTGGGAAAACTGGACAGCTACATGTAAAAGAATGAAATTAGAACACTCCCTAACACCATACACAAAAATAAACTCAAAATGGATTAGAGACCTAAATGTAAGACTGGACACTATAAAACTCTTGGAGGAAAACATAGGAAGAACACTCTCTGAAATAAATCACAGCAAGATCTTTTTTTGATCCACCTCCTAGAGTAATGGAAATAAAAACAAAAATAAACAAATGGGACCTAATGAAACTTAAAAGCTTTTGCACAGCAAAGGAAACCATAAACAAGACAAAAAGACAACCCTCAGAATGGGAGAAAATATTTGCAAACAAATCAATTGACAAAGGATTAATCTCCAAAATATATAAACAGCTCATGCAGCTCAATATTAAAGAAACAAACAACCCAATCCAAAAATGGGAAGAAGACCTAAATAGACATTTCTCCAAAGAAGACATACAGATGGCCAAGAAACACATGAAAAGCTGCTCAGCATCACTAATTATTAGAGAAATGCAAATCAAAACTACAGTAAGGTATCACCTCACACCAGTTAGAATGGGCATCATCAGAAAATCTACAAACAACAAATGCTGGAGAGGGTGTGGAGAAAAGGGAACCCTTTTGCACTATTGGTGGAAATGTAAATTGATGTACCCACTATGGAGAACAGTATGGAGTTTCCTTAAAAAACTAAAAACAGAATAACCATATGACCCAGCAATCCCACTATTGGGCATGTATGCAGAGAGAACCATAATTCAAAAAGACACATGCACCCCAATGTTCATTGCAGCACTATTTCCAATAGCCAGGTCATGGAAGCAACCTAAATGCCCATATACAGACGAATGGATAAAGAAGTTGTGGTACATATATACAATGGAATATTACTCATCCATAAAAAGGAACGAAATTGGGTCGTTTGTAGAGACGTGGATGGATCTAGAGACTGTCATACAGAGTGAAGTAAGTCAGAAAGAGAAAAATAAATATCGTACATTAACGCATGTATGTGGAACCTAGAAAAATGGTACAGATGAACCGGTTTGCAGGGCAGAAATAGAGAAACATATGTAGAGAACAAACGTATGGACACCAAGGGGGTAAAGTGGCGGACTGGGGGGGTGGTGTGATGAATTTGGAGATTGCGATTGACTGATATGTATAAAATGGATAAATAATAAGAACCTGCTGTATAAAAAAATAAATAAAATTCTAAAATTCAAAAAAAAAAAGAGTGACTAGAATGGAATCTGATCTTGACATTCATAATAAAATTTCAGTGTTACAAGACTTCATAAGTCTTCTAGTACACTACTATCCCCATTGTATAGGCAAAACATTAAAACTCAAAAGTTAGGTGACTCTTCCAGTGTTCCAAAATTTGTCAGGGATGAATATAAGGCTAGAACTCAGATTCCATGAGTAGTTCATAATAGGTGAGAAGGCAAACCTGTTAAATTTGAGTGATATGAAGCAGAGTGAGTAGAATAGGTTAGGAAAGTAGTTAGAAATAAAGTTGGCTAGGACTTCCACTTATTGTGAATAAATAAGCTGCACAAAATATTAATCTGTTAATATACAGTTAGTATACATGCATACAGATAACGTGAGTGTTGTAAGAGACACAGCACAGTAACATCTATTAGCAGCATGCCATGTTCTAAGAAGAAAGTATGTTTGTGTTTCCACAGAATTACAGCATGTGGGAGCTCCAAGCTATTCTCTCATTTCATTGTACATTGCCTAAAACCATAATTTGCTATGTGGGTTTTAATAACTTGATGAAAACTGTAGAAAGGCTAGAGACAGGCAAAAAGTAGATCAAAGTATTAGGAAATAGATACTTAAAAGTTTTTAAATTATGTTGTCTAGAGAGAGCAAAATGGAATATAGCTATATATTTTTAAAGGACAAGAAGTTTAAATCACAGGAGGAGAGATTTCAATTAGACACAAAATAACACTTCCTGCCAGAAGAGATTTTTAGAGAAATTTTGTCCTTTTCTAAAGGCCTTTTGGACTAGTCATTTTCCAGTTTGGAGTGCCTTAATGAGGTTTCCTGAGTAAAAACTTAACATAGAGTGACAAATCTTAAATTGATTCTGTTCCAAATATTCATTGAAAAATATTATTAATATGAAATGTACATTTATTTTAAGCTATTCCTATTCATTGCAGTGATGTTTAGATATATTTGTGTGAAAATCAATCCCTTTCATAGTCATTAAAATCAAAATCCCTTTGAGAGAAAAAATGAAGATGTAATCTAAAACAGTATGGTTTCTTTTAACTGTATTTTTATGCTAAATTATTAATAGAACCAAAGTTTTAAGGGACTTTCCACATGCAAAGACAGTTGATTTACAAACTATTGTGAACTTTTATATTTGTTGAAACTTCTGAAGTCTGATAATCACAATGTGTTTATGAAAGTGATGATTAATGTGTTAATTTTTCTGATTATGAAAGTAGTATGTATTCATCATGAACGTTTTGGCAGGTAGTCATAAATGTATAAAAAGAAAACTAGCACCAGTAATCTTACTACCTACAAATAACCATTTTGGCTTATTAATTCTTTTTATTTTTTCTAACGCCTTCTTTTCATGTATATGTTCTTGTTATTGTTTAATCAAATTTTGACCCCACTGGTTACACAATTCTTGAATGGGGGAACAGTTGCAAATAATACTGCAGTGAACATTCTTGACTATATAATTTAGTGTAGATTATTACAATTGGAATTGCTGCTTATGAACCATTATATATTAAGGATATTAACTATTGAAATATAAATTTTTTTCAAGATTGCTGTTTATTATTTAATTTTTTAATAAGTAGTCTGATCTGTCTACTTTCTTTGCAGCTTGTAACATTGCTATTATGCTTAGAAAGAAATTCTTCCCAATGCCACTAGCAGCTGAATACTCATGTGTATTTTCCCTAGATATTACTTACTTCATTTTTCACATACTACGCATTAGTCCTTCTAGACCAAATATATACATTTATTTTGATAAATCACATAAGATAAGGAACTAATTTTAATTTTTTCTAAATGGTTAATTTCCCAGTCTTATTTATTGATAATTTTTTTCTCAATACTAATCTATAATGTAATTTTTATCTTACTAAAGCCTTTTGGACTCAATTTTCTTCCTTTGTATTTTTCTGTTCTGATTCCAGTACCATACCATTTTTAAGTATTTTAGCCATTAAATGTTTAAAAAGCTAGTGGGACCCGCCTTCCTTCATTATTCCTCTTTTTCAAAAATTTCCATGGTTTTATTTTCATATCAATTAATATTTCTCGTGAAGATTGGAATCACTTTTCTAACTTTTTTTTAAAAGGGAAACCTCAAAGGAGTTTTGATTGAAAATGCATTAAATACGAAAATTTATTTTAGAAAAATTAACTTCAGAGCTAGAAGTATGTTTCTTAACATCTTTCTCGTGTCGTTCAGTAAAGTTTTAGTTATTTTTCCTTCAATTGACTCCACTTATTTTTCTTGTTAAGTTTATTCCTTACAAATTTTCATTATGTTATTTATATTATGAAAAATATATTTTATTATTTCATTATTGGTTTGGTTTGTAAGATATCTGTAGACTTCTATTTATGTTGCACATTTTATATTTAGTGAACTTTGTTTAATCCTAATTTTTCAGCTATTACTTTGGACTCTTCTGGGTAGCGTTTAGCCTGTATATCTTCCTCATCCTCTTTATTTAATTACATTTAATTGATTTTCCTTCTGACTTTGAATAATAGCAATAATAGGCATCATTTCGTCTTACAGTTCTTTGATGTTAAGGGTGTATCATTTATAATTGACCAAGACTTTATTGGCTGTTTTATGAGAAATTGATATTGAAATTCATCTAATGCTTTTTGGGCATCTGTTAAGATTATTCAGTGCTTCTTCTGTTACCTATTGATATGATATATAACGATACTACCTAATATAAACCCTTCTTTTATTCCTAGAATGAATGTCTTCTTCATGTCAAGATCTGTAATCTTTTAGCATACTGTTGGTTTCTATTTTCAAGTATATTTTTTAGGATCTTTGCATCTATATTCGTAAGTGAATATGGTCTGTAATTTTCTTTTTTTGTGCTGTCTTTGTCAAGTTTTGATATCTGGGTTAGACCAGCTTCGTAAATGAATTGGAACTCTTTCCCTAATTTCCTGTGCTCTGGAACAGTTTATATAGTTAGGGAATTATTTGTTCTTGAAAATTTTAAAGAACTCAACTATAATACCATCTAGGCCTGGAGCCTTTGTTGGAGGTAATTCTTTGACAATTTTTGGGGGTTTTTTTTCTGGTTAGCTTTTTACTTCGTTAGTCAGTTTTGGTAACTGGTTTTTCCTGGAATTCATTCAGATTTTCAAATATATTGGCATAACATTATATATACTATTCTCTCACAAATTGAATATTTTCTTTATCTGTTATATTCTTTTTTATATTTCTAGTTTTAGTCATTTGAATTTTCCTCTTTTTTTTCAAAGTATATTTAGCTGTAGTTTATTTTTATTGGTTTTCTTTAAAAAAAACTAAGATTGATAAGTCAGTTTTATTTATTTTTTGCCTGATGTCTCATTTTTAGGTGTCTATTTTTGTTATCCTGATTTTCTCAGGTTTTTTTCCTTATTAAATGGAATGCTTACTTTGTTTTCATTCTTTTCATATTTAAGATAAAAAAGACGGCGCCATTACAATGGAGAAGCATATGAGGATGATGAACATCATCCTCGGGGGGGGGGGGGTGTTCCTTGTCAGACCTCCTAATAGGGCCAGTGAATAACACTCACCATTGGCATTTTATTTGCAGTAGTGATTGAGTGAAGGACTGTAATCATAATATGCTCACTACTTGCTACTGTTTGTTTTAATATTCAACTATAGTAGTGTTTTAAAAGTTAAATGAAGAATAAACTTGAATATAAAAGCTCAAAAAAAAAAATCTCCGAATTGGATCTTTATTTTTAATTCCAGTTTCATTCCTCCGCTATACACGGCCTGGTAGTCAACATTCTACACGACTCTCTTTCCATTCAGGAGAGCCATCTTTATATCTATGAATTTGCCTCTTATAGTTGTATTCCTTAGGTATGAATATGATTACCTTTATTTTCTAATATACCTTTATTTTCTAATAGTGTGCAATTATAGCTTTCATTTCTTCTTTGACCCAAAATAGTTAAGAGTGTTTTTTTTAACTTTTCACGTGCTTGAGGGAGTTGAGGTTTTTTTCCATTTTGTTTTGCACTTTATTACTTCCTAGTTTTATTATATTATAGTCAAAGAATGTGGCTCATTCAATTTTTGATTTTTTTATAATCATTGAGGTTTACTTTCAGGCTAACACTATCAATTTTTATAAATATGTCTGGACATTCTCTTTATTTGCACTGTATATTGATAAGCACTGAATCCAGTTACTGTAATTTTCAGATCCTTTGAATTCTGCAAAAAGTCCTTACTCTTTTGTCTGTTTAATTAGTTTAGCATGAATACTGTGTTAATCTCTTACAAAAGTGATATTTCTCACAGTTCCTTATGGTATTTTTAATGGGTTTTGCTGCACAGGTCTTGGGGCTGTTAGACAAAAAACATTCATGATTGTATATCTTTATGATAGTTAAAGCCTATTGTCAACAAAAAAAAATGATCCTCTGTCATATTAAATGTATTTTGTCTTAAATTCTCCTTTGATTTCAATATTTGTAACCCATTCTGGATATCTGTCTAATATAAGTGTATAGTTTTCCATCCTTTTATTTTTACCATCTATGTCATTTTGTTTTAGGCAGTTTACATTATTATGTTTCTAAAGTTTTTAATCTAAAATCATGTCTGGTCTTAAAATCTGACCGATAGAAGAAGCTGGTGGAATGAACCAGTCTCAGAACTCTGGTGTTTGCAAACACTTAGCAACAGAGACAGCAGCAGCCACAGTTCCTGCTGCTTTTTCCTGCTGCATGCTAGAGAAACACAAGCATTAATCCTAAGTGGATTTCTTACTAAATAATATGTAGCCTGTTTTAGCATTCCTGAAAATCTGTTTGCTTTCATTCTCGGTAGAATCACAAATGTTCAGATTTATAAACTTGACAACTTTGGCTTCAGTGTTTCCTGGGACACAAATGTTCTCTCCAAATCCTTTTTTTTTTTTTTTAATCTATGTAATATTTTAAGGAATATGATTATTTTGCTTTTTATTTTTTTTAATTAAAAAAAATTTGTTATATTTTTATTTTTGGCTGTGTTGGGTCTTTGTTGCTGCATGCGGCCTTTCTCTAGTTGCGGCGAGCGGGGGATACTCTGTGTTGCAGTGCACGGGCTTCTCGTTGCGGTGGCTTCTCTTGTTGTGGAGCACGGGCTCTAGGTAGCACGGGCACGGACTTCAGTATTTGTGGCACGCGGGCTCAGTTGCTGTGGCTCGCGGGCTCTAGAGCACAAGCTCAGTAGTTGTGGTGCACGGACTTAGTTGCTTCGCGGCAAGTGGGATCTTCCCGGACCAGGGCTCGAATCCATGTCCCTTGCATTGGCAGGCGGATTCTTAACCACTGCGCCACCAGGGAATTCCCTGTTTTGCTTTTTAGTTTGTGCATGGTCATTGATTTTGTATGTGTGATACTTTAGTGCTTACCCATCTAAGTTTGTAACTTCTGTTGTATTAATCAATGTAAGTTAAATTCTTAGGACAACCTTGAAGGTTGAAATAGATTCTAGTAACATATTTGTGGGGTTTTTTAAAATTTATTTATTTATTTATTTTTGGCTGTGTTGGGTCTTAATTTCTGTGCGAGGGCTTTCTCTAGTTGCGGCAAGCGGGGGCCACTCTTCATTGCAGTGCGCGGGCCTCTCACTATCACGGCCTCTCTTGTTGCGGAGCACAGGCTCCAGACGCGCCGGCTCAGTAGTTGTGGCTCACGGGCCTAGTTGCTCCGCAGCATGTGGGATCTTCCCAGACCAGGGCTCGAACCCGTGTCCCCTGCATTGGCAGGCAGATTCTCAACCACTGCGCCACCAGGGAAGCCCAACATATTTGTTTTAAGAGCTTTAAAATAGTGAACATTTCATGAGTTAAATGACATATAAATGTTTTACAGCAACCTATAATCTAGGTCAGACCTAAACATGTGTAGAATTTATAAATTTCTTAAATACATATTGTTTAATGTTACATCACCTGTATGAAATAAATGGAAGCAGATATTATTCCTGCTTTATGGATGATGTTCTTATGATTCAGAAGTGAATTGTTCTGGAAAAATCTGAAACCAGGTTTTCTGACTTCAAAGCTGGGCTTTTTTTACATTAATCCCTATTGCCTCTAGAAACTTGTCCCAAATGCTATCCTTTTTCTTTTTTTATAAATTTATTTATTTATTTATTTAATTTATTTGGCTGCGTTGGGTCTTCATTGCTGCGTGCGGGCTTTCTCTAGTTGTGGCACATGGGGGCTACTCTTTGTTGTGGTGTGTGGGCTTCTCATTGCAGTGGCTTCTCTTGTTGCAGAGCACAGGCTCTAGGTGCGCGAGCTTCAGTAGTTGTGGCTCGCGGGCTCTAGAGCGCAGTCTCAGTAGTTGTGGTGCATGGGCTTAGTTGCTCCATGGCATGTGGGATCTTCCTGGACCAGGGCTCGAACCTGTGTCCCCTGCATTGGCAGGCAGATTCTTAACCACTGCGCCACCACGGAAGTCCCTGCTATTATTTTTAAAATTTAAAATTTTGGAGTAGCATTTGCCAAGCCTTAATTGTATTTTAAATATATATAACTAATTGGAAATAGTAAACTAAAACTTAAAAGTGATCAATTTTGGTGTTACTAACTTTTCGTTCATATTTGATAGTTAAATATGTATACTAAATATGCTTAAGATGTAAATTGGTTTAAGATTTTTACCATTTAAATTTACATTAATATTTGTAGTCTGAATTGTTACCCTAAATACATTGTCTAGCCTTTAAGTTATTACTTTTCAGGTAAGTTTTTTTTCACACTTCCTTGGTGTGGCCTGTTCACAGAGGTCCTTATCCTAGTTTTCTCTTTTCCCTGTGTTTCCTTTGACCTGATTCTCAAGGAGCTAGTTGATAATCTGTCTTTCCCTCACCTTCTCTATGTTTCTGAACACTGGTACTTTCACAGAGCGCTCATTTACGCTCACCTTTCCCTCCTCAACTCTTTACAATAATCATAGGAAGAGCAGTAACAGCGCAGTGGAGAATAAAGCTGGAATTGTAAATATTATATCAGGAAAGGAACTAGTTCTGTTATTTGACCCATTTGTAGAGAAGACTGACTGACTTGTCCAAAATTACACCAACTGTAGTAAACATATGTTATAGTCATAACTGGAACTACAAACCAAGTCTCCTAATTTAAAATCAGTCCTTTCCAATACCCCCACCCATGTAAACTGCATGTTCATGAGCCCAGCTGTTCCATATCTTGAATCTTTCAGTTATCAATCCATCACTGCTCTTACTACCTTAACTTTTTTGTCTGCCAGCAACATGATATGTTGCAATTGATAGGCACTGAGTACTTTTCTTTTAGCTAATGCTATTAAGACTTCAACATTACTACTCCTGAGGACAAATTAAAATAAATTATTAAAAATAAATTAATTTGAGTGCATTAATTCACTGAGCATTATATGCACACAATCCCTGCTCTCAAATAGGAGAAACAGACCAGTAAGTAAACGGGTGCAAAGAAAGAGTTACTATAGTTCAACTTGGTGAATTGAAGGCAGACATCACAGAAGAGGTGACTTCTATAAAAACTGAGTTTACCAAGCAGACTAGGGATTGAGAAGGGTGTTCTAGGTGGAAGGTGCAATACGTAATGCATGGAAGCTTATAATCAGAGTTCAGGAGAAGATGTCAGAGAGCAGGCAAAGTTAGACTACTTCCATGGCCAGGTCATGCAGGGTCACTGAAAACCTAATTAAAACAAACATCGGCAGAAAGTGAGAAACTGTAAGGTTAAGGAGAGAATTGGTATTTAGGAGTTAGGAACAGGAGGAACAAGAGCCCTCCAGAAATGAAGAGGAATTTAAAAGAGAAGCAAGAAAGCATGTTGTGTTATAATGTGAGAAAAGAGATTATTTTGAGAAGGGAATTTGCTCCAGTCTCCTGTGCGTCAGGCAGCTCAAGTAAGAGGAAGACAAGAAAGAAAGTCAGTTAATAGCCTATTGGAATCTGTTGCCAGAGCAGTTTCCATATCGTATTAGGGAATGAAGCCTGATTTCAATGTCATGAGAGGTAAATAGGTGGGAAGTAAAGAACTTGAGTAGAGACTCATTTTTAAAGGGTTAGAGAAAGAAAAAGTAGTTAGAAGTAGAGACGTGAGGTAGTGAGAACAGATTTTTTTTTTTTTTTAGTCTCATCCATTAGGGATCAAGTTAATTTGCATATAGCAACATGCAATGAGCAGTAGCTGCAACAAGAAGAAGGAATTCAATTTTCCTTTTTCCAGCTCTGTAATGTTAGCAGGGATCCAGGCTTCTAAGTCCCCACTCCACCACCCATAAGCCTTAGTCTGGTTTTACTTGTTGCGTCCAAAACGAGCTACTATGGCTGATGGGAAAACTAAGCGACTTAGAATTCAGATGCATTATGGAAGGGAGGAAAAGGTTGAAAAATCACTGATTTATGTTACTTATTTAAAACTAATCATCCTGTCTTCTTGGTTTTCTAAATTACCATTTAAATAGAGTGTTTTTTTCCTCTTCCCAAATAGATACTTTAAAAAAAAAAAACCTTGCACTAAGCCTTGCTTATAATAAAACCACATTTCATTTATTTTTATTTGTGGTAAAATACACACGTAAAATTTACCATCATAACCATTTTTAAGTTCATAGTTTGATGGTACTGAGTACATTCACATTGTTGTGCTACCACACCACCATACATCCAAGGAACTCTTTTCTTCTTGCAAAACTGCAACTCTGTACCTATCAAACAATAACCCCCCGTTCCCTCCTCCCTCCTCCCTGAGCACCTGGCAACCACCATTCTACTTTTCTGTCTCTATGAATTTGACTATTCTAAGTATTACCTCATATAAGCCAAATCATATGGTATTCTCCTTTTGTGAATAGCTTATTTCACTCAGCATAATGTCCTCAAGGTTCATCCATGTAGTAGCATGTATCAGAATATTCCATTATATGTATTCACAGTTTTGTTTATCCATTCTTCTGTTGATGGGTACTTAGCTTGCTTCTACCTTTTGGCTGTGATGAATAATGCTTCTATGAACATGGCTGTACAGATACCTCTTCAGGACCTACTTTCAATTATTTGGGGTATATGCCCAAAAGCAGAATTGCTTAATCATATGGTCATTCTATTTTAATTTTATGAGGAACTATCATAATGTTTTTCATAATGACTATACCATTTTACAACCTCACCAGCAATGTACAAGGTTCTCCATATCCTTGTCAATGCTTATTATTTTCTGGGGGTTTTGATAGTGGCCATTTTAGTGGGTGTGAGGTGGTATCTCATCGTGGTTTTTTTTTTTTTAACTTCTTATTTTATATCGGAGTATAGCTGATTAACAGTGTTGTGATAGTTTCAGGTGCACAGCAAAGCATCTCAGCCAAACACATACATGTTACCATTCTCCCCCAAACTCGCCTCCCATCCAGGCTGCCACATAACATTGAGCAGAGATCCCTGTGCTATACAGTAGGTCCTTGTTAGTTATCTATTTTAAATAAAGCAGTGTGTACATGTTGATCCCAAACTCCCTAACTATCCCTTCCTCCCACCCTTCCCCCCTGGTAACCATTAGTTCATTCTCTAAGTCTGTGAGTCTGTTTCTGTTTTGTAAATAAGTTCATTCATATTGTTTCTTTTTAGATTCTGCATATAAGGGATATCATATGATATTTCTCTTTCTCTGACTTACTTCACTCAGTATGACAATCTCTGGGTCCATCCATGTTGTTACAAATGGCATTATTTCATTCTGTTTAATGGCTGAGTAATATTTCATTGTATATATATACCACATCTTCTTTATCCATTCCTCTGTCAATGGACATTTAGTTTGCTTTCATGTCTTGGCTATTGTAAACAGTGCTGCAGTGTACACTGGGGTGCATGTATCCTTTCGGACCATGTTTTTCTCTGGATATATGCCCAGGAGTAGGATTCCAAGGTCATATGGTAGCTCTATTTTTAGTTTTTTAAGGAACCTCCATACTGTTATCCATAGTGGCTGTACCAATTTACATTCCCACCAACAGTGTAGGATGGATCCCTTCTCTCCACACCCTCTCCAGCATTTATTGTTTCTGGATTTTTTGATGATAGCCATTTTGACTCGTGTGAGGTGATATCTCATTGTGGTTTTGGTTTGCATTTCTCAAATAATTAGCGGCATTGAACATCTTTTCATGTGCCTCTTGGCCATCTGTATGTCTTCTTTGGAGAAATGCCTATTTAGATCTTTTGCCCATTTTTCCATTGGGTTGTTTGTTTTGCTGATATTAAGCCACATGAGCTGTGTGTAAATTTTGGAGACTAATCCCTTGTCGGTCACATCATTTGCAAATATTTTATCCCAATCTGTGGCTTGTCTTTTTGTTTTGTTTATGGCTTCCTTTGCTATGCAAAAGCTTTTGAGTTTAATTAGGTCCCATTTGTTTATTTTTGGTTTTATTTCCATTATCCTGGGAGATGGATCAAAAAAGGTATCACTGCAATTTATGTCAGAGTGTTCTGCCTATGTTTTCCTCTAGGAGTTTTATAGTGTCCAGTCTCACATTTAGATCTTTAATCCATTTTGAGCTTATTTTTGTGTATGGTATTAAAGAATGATCTAATTTTATTTTTTTATATGTAGCTGTCCAGTTTTCCCAGTGCCATTTGTTGAAGAGACTGTCTTGCCCCCACTGTGTAGTCTTTCCTCCTTTGTTGTAGATTAATTGACCATAGGTGCATAGGTTTATTTCTGGGCTTTCTATCATGTTCCATTGATCTGTATTTCTGTTTTTGTGCCAGTACCATACTGCCTTGATGACTGTAGCTTTGTAGTATAGTCTGAAGTCAGGGAGCCTGATTCCTCAGGCTCCGTTTTTCTTTCTCAAGATTGCTTTGGCTATTTGGGATCTTGTGTCTCCAGACAAATTTTAGGATTTTTTTTGTTCTAGTTCTGTGAAAAATGCCATTGGTAATTTGATAGGGATTGCATTGAATCTGTAGATTGCCTTTGGTAGTATAGTCATTTTGACAATATTGATTCTTCCAGTCCGTCAACATGGTATATCTTTCCATCTGTTGGTGTTGTCTTCGATTTCATTCATCATCATCTTATAGTTTTCGGAGTACAGGTCTTTTACCTCCGTAAGTAGGTTTATTCCTAGGTATTTTGTTCTTTTTAATGCCATGGTAAATGGGATTGTTTCTTGAATTTCTCTTTCTGATCTTTCATTGTTAGTGTATAGAAATGCAGCATATTTCCCTGTATTAGTTTTGATATCTGCAATTTTTATCATAAATGGGTGCTGAATTTTGTCAAAAGCTTCTTCTGCATATATTGAGATGATCATATGGTTTTTATTCTTCAATTTGTTGATACAGTGTATCACACTGAATGATTAGTGGATATTGAAAAATACTTTCATCCCTGGGAGAAATCCCACTTGATCATGGTGTATGATCCTTTTAATGTATTGTTGGATTCAGATTGGTAGTATTTTGCTGAGGATTTTTGCATCTATGTTCATCAGTGATATTGGCCTGTAATTTTCTTTTTTTGTGGCATCTTTGTCTGCTTTTGGTGTCAGGGTGATGGTGACCTCATAGAATGAGTTTGGGAGTGTTCCTCCCTCTGCAATTTTTTGGAAGAGTTTCAGAAGGATAGGTGTTAGCTCTTCTCTGAATGTTTGATAGAATTCGCCTGTGAAGCCATCTGGTCCTGGACTTTTGTTTGTTGGAAGATTTTTAATCACAGTTTCAATTTCAGTGCTTGTGATTGGTCTGTTTATATTTTCTATTTCTTCCTGGTTCAGTCTCGGAAGGTTGAGCATTTCTAAGACTTTGTCCATTTCTTCCAGGTTGTCCATTTTATTGGCAAAGAGTTGCTTGTAGTAATCTCTCATGATCCTTTGTATTTCTGTGGTATCAGCTGTAACTTCTCCTTTTTCATTTCTAATTTTATTGATTTGAGTCTTCTCCCTTTTTTCCCTGATGAGTCTGGCTAAAGGTTTATCAATTTTATTTTTCTTTTTCAAAGAACCAGCTTTTAGTTTCATTGATCTTTGCTATTGTTTTCTTTGTCTCTGTTTCATTTATTTCTGCTCTGATCTTTATAATTTCTTTCCTTGTGCTAACTTTAGGTTTTGTCTGTTCTTTCTCTAGTTGCTTTAGGTATAAGGTTAGGTTGTTTATTTGAGATTTTTCTTGTTTCCTGTTGTAAGACTGTATTGCTATAAACTTCTCTCTTAGAACTGCTTTTGCTGCATCCCATAGGTTTTGGATCATTGTGCTTTCGTTTTCACTTGTCTCTAGGTAGTTTTTGATTTCCTCTTTGATTTCTTCAGTGGTGCATTGGTTGTTTCGTAGCATTACTGTTTAACCTCCACGTGTTTGTGTTTTTTATAATTTTTTTCTTGTAGTTTATTTCTAAACTCATAGCACTGTGATCAGAAAAGATGCATGATATGATTTCAATTTTCTTAAATTTACCAAAGCTCGCCTTGTGGCCCAGCATGTGGTCAATCCTGGAGAATGTTCCACGTGCACTTGAGAATAATGTGTATTCTGCTGCTTTTGGATGGAATGCTCTATAAATATCAATTAAGTTCATCTGGTCTAATGTGTTATTTAAGGCCTGTGTTTCCTTATTGATTTTCTGTCTGGATGATCTGTCCATTGATGCAAATGGGATGTTAAAGTCCCTTACTATTGTTGTGTTACTGTCGATTTCTCCCTTTATGGTTGTTAGTATTTGCCTTATGTATTAAGGTGCTCCTGTGTTGGGTGCATATACATTTACAACTGTTATATCATCTTCTTGGATTGATCCCTTGGTCATTATATAGTGTCCTTCTTTGTCTCTTATAACAGTCTTTATTTTAAAGTCTATTTTGTGTGATATGAGTATTGCTACTCCAGCTTTCTTTTGATTTCCATTTGCATGGGATACCTTCTTCCATTTTTTCATTATGGTTTTGATTTACATTTCCTGAATGATTAGCGGTATTGAGCATGTTTTCATATGTTTATTGGCCTTTTGTATATCTTCTTTGGAGAAATGTATTCAAGTTCTTTTGCCCATTTATGCATTGGGTTGTTTGTTTTTATGTTGTTGAGTTGTAGGAGTTCCTTATATATCCTGAATATTAACCTCTTATGAGATATTTACATTAATTTGTTTTTAATTCTGCAAATAATATACAATATGTGTTCATTATAACAAATTAACAGTCAGAAAATATAACATCAAATTAAAATCTTTGTTTATTCCCCCTTTCATCCCACTCTCCTCTTGAGATTTAAATATTCCTAACAGCTTTAGCTTTCTGTTCTTTTTTTCTGTACATATGAGTCCTGTCAGTTATTCATACAGTTTTTTATTTAAAATGAAACTATACTGTAAATGTTGTTCTTACTTTTATCACTAAGCAATATATCTTAGGTAGCTCTCCTTGTCTATATATGTAGAGGTATTACATTCTTTTTTTTTTACTGCTGCACAGTATTTCATAATATAAATGTTCCATTGTGTGTGTGTGTGTGTGTGTGTGTGTTTATACCCTCTGTTGATGGACATTTAGGTAGTTCCTCATTTTTTCTACTATTAAAAAAATGCTCCACAGCCTTGAATTAAGTATCTTTGCACTTGTATGAAAGTAACACTGAAGTATAAACTGTGATTGACTCTTGAACATTGCAGGTGTTAGGAGTACTGACCCCAAGCAGCCAAAAATCCACTATAAATTTACACTTGGTCCTTCATATCCTTGGTTCTACATCTGTGAATTCAACCATCCAAGGATAGTATAGTACTGTAGTAGTATTTATTTTAAAAATTCTGCATGTAAGTGGACCCCTGCAGTTCAGCTTCAGGTTGTTCAAAGATTAGTGGTTCTTGGAATTGTTAGATCAAAAGCTACAGTTTATCCATTCTAATTTAATTTTTGAATGATTACATTCACATGATGATAAATCATAAAGCATAAAAAGTATACAAGGAAGAAATTCCATCTCATCTTTGTCTTTCAGCCACCCATTTTCTAAACCTATAGACAGCAACTCATATTACAATAAGTCACCTATATACGAACCTTCAAATTGCAAACTATCAAAGATGCAAACGTGCGTTTGCATGTCCAGTCACGTAAGTTAGTTCACGTGTCTGGCATATATTGTCATGTGCATGCATCCTCCACAAGTAGTAGTGCTTTTATGTACTTTACAGTACTGGATAGAGTACAGTAAGTAGTACAGTATCTTTATTTCAAGCCCAGGATGTTCAGAAGCAGGCATAAAAGCAACAGTGGTGTAGCTGGTACTTTTCAAGGTACTGTACTGTAAGATTAAAAATGTTTTCTTTATTTTTTGTGTTTGTTTTTTATGTATTATTTGTGTGAAAAGTATTATAAGCCTATTACAGTACAGTACTATACAGCCGATTGTGTTAGTTGGGTACCTAGGCTAACTTCGTTGGGCTCACAAAGAAATTAAACTTACGAATGCATTCTCGGAACGGAACTCGTTCCTATGTAGGGGACTTACTGTAGTTTCTTTTCTGTCATTCCAGCAATATTTTGTAATACTGTACAGGTAAGCAGTATTACATATTTTTGTTTCCTCTTTCTTTACGTGCTATCTACATGGTTTTTTGCTTTGCATTTGTTCACCCAGCAACATATCCTGAGATCTTTCCATAACAGAACATTAATTATTAATCGTTTTACTCTACTGGCATACCTCATTTTATTGTGCTTTGCTATATTGTGCTTCATAGATACTACAGTTTTTACAAATGAAAGTTTGTGGCAACCCTGCCTTAAGCAAGTCTGTTGACACCATTCTTCCAGCAGCATTTGCTTACTTCATGTCTCTGTGTCACATTTTGGTTAATTCTCACAGAATTTCAAGCTTTTTCATCATTATTATTCTTGTTATGATGATCAGTGATCTGTGATGTTACTACTGTGCCTCACTGAAGGCTCAGGTGACAGCATTTATTAGCAGTAGTGTTTTTTAATTAAGGTATGTACGTTGTTTTTTAGATGTAATGCTATTGGACACTTAATAGACTATAGTATAGTGTAAACATAGTTTTGTTATGCACTGGGAAACCAAAAACTTCGTGTGACCTGCTTTATATCGTGTGATATTCGCTTTATTGCGGTGGTCTGGAACCCAACCAGAAATATCTCTGAGGTATGCCTGTATAATTATTATAACTAAATAATTATAATTAAATAATCATAATTAATCTTAATTATGAATGGCCTCATCTCATTCTATCATATGAATCATTATGTATATTTAGACTTCAACTGATGGACATCTAGATTGTTTCTAGCCTTTTGGTAATACTGACAGTGCTGCCGTCAATGAACACACACGTATATCAGTAAAACAAATTCCAATACATGAAATTACTAAGGATTTGTGTTTTTGTAATTTGGATAGAAGTCATCTAACACATAGAGATGCACATTTTTTTGGGTCTTCATTTCCTGCATTATCTCTGCTTCTGAATTTTTATTGTTAGTTTATTATTTTTTTTTAAATCTTCTTTCATGTTGGAGATTTTCTTAAAGACGTCCAGTGCTCTTTGTTATCTTCATATTTTGAAAGGCAAGCCAGAGCTCGTCTGCTGTTGGGCTTTACTTTTAGGTGACCAAGCTTTATTTTGAGAGATTTCCAAATGTCTATGTGGTCTCCAGGTGTCTCTCTGTTCTTCAGAAGGATTCTTCCAAACTTCTGCTTAGGAAGCACCACTGGCTACTGGTAATCGTTCTGGACCTTGGGCAGGGAAGGGAGAAATGGACTATTCTGTTAGCAGACTTTTAACAAATCTGCACTGCATTCCCCTTTCCCCTCCCCACTACCACCCAGACTGGCTTGAGATTTCTACCTCACCTTTTGCTTTCTCTTGACTATCACTCACTCCTTTTAAATATCTCTGAAGGGTTAAGTTATTCTGACCCCTGTTACTCTGTGCCTTGGGGGGGTGGGAGGATTTATTCCTTATATTAACTTTTTTTTAAGCATGTGATCTGTCCATTACATTTAACCAGAATTTTTCTTCCCTTACTTTGGCATATGACAATGTAATGCAGCATATGATTATGTAACTATCTCAAGTTTTCTGGTCTTCCAGATTAATCTTAAATCCCCATAGGAACCTAGCACCTAGGAAACACTTTAACAGTGTAAATAACTATCCTGACAGCCTAAGGCAGAGTAACTTTTAGATCTCTAAGCAGTTTCTTTCAGTAGAAGTGGACCATACATTAACTTCTTCATGTCTCATTCACTCTGCAACTCACCATATTCTGTCTTCATTAAAATTTTTTGGGCAGAAGTTATTACATTTTCTAATAATCCAAGTCTGTGAATTTGATGAGATAATATAGAAAAATATTTTAAATGTATGCTTAAAAATATTAACTTTATTAATTGTATTGTTTGTGTGCATTACATTCTCTCCCGCAACTCTCTGGAAGAAACTAATCAGTCAACATGAAATCCCTGCATGTCTCTGGGAGCATATACCCTATTAACTTTATCTCCTACACACACACCCCGGCTCCACCCCACCACCCGTCCATTCTCCCTTCCTCCATGGCACCCTACCAACTATAAGTAGCAGTACTATTGAATTTCTAAAAACTTTAAAATTGAGTAGGGTGTGTAGGTTAAAAAATTGTTTACTGAAAGTAAATGAGTTTATAACAAGTCTTTTCTTTCCCAGCTCTTAGCACCTCTTCCCTGAATGTACTGTTTCATCTAGTAGCCAGACTAGACATGACCAGCATATACCTAAAATGCACCTGTCCTCTCTTTCTGAGAGTTCATAGATATCCTGGAAAGGAGAGAGGAATTATATATAAAATTGTCACTCCAGAGTAGTTTGGCTAAAAATTGCAGTCACCTGGGGTGCTTTCAAAACAAGTCTGTTTCTCACCCCTGTCTCCCCAGATAGTCCGGTTTAATTCGTATGAGGTACAGCTGGGCATTAGGAATTTTAAATGCTTACCAGGTGTTCTTACTTTGAGGCCAAAGTTGACATGTACTGCTTTAGAGTACTGGTTCTCAACTGAATGTCGTTTTGCCCGCCAGGAGACATTTTTGGTTGTCACAACTGGGGTGTATTACAGGACACCTATTAATTCAGGTGAAGGCTAGGTGTGCTACATAGGGGCTACTTAACCATTTTTATTTTACTGTTAGATTTGCCTTTGTGTTTAGGTTATATTATGTTTAAATTGAAGAGTAAAGGGTACTCTGATTTTTCAAAAGCCTTTAACAAGGTAACGTGCCTGGATATTTTTGTTTTTGTTTTTTACTGGATCACTTGGCTGAAGGATAGGGAAGTAAAAATGAGGGTAAACAAATAACATCTTTAAAGGAGAAGTACAAACAGCAGGGTAGTCCTCCGTGGGCCATGTAAGAAGAAAGGCAGTTTACGCTGAGCTCTATCAGGTCAAGAATGCCAACAGTATATTAACTGTAGGAACAGTCCTAAGGCATATAAGTTGGCAGAAAAATCCACATAAGCATATTTAATCAGGAAACTTCACTGTGGGCAGAAGTAAGTGTATTTAAGAAAATAACCTGTATTACAGGAAGAGGATTTTCAGCTACCTTTTATAAATGGCTCAGGAAGATCTTCATAAATGATATCCTGGAAAGAGTAGCCTAATGTTGTGCCATGGCCAGAAAGATCAATCATAGTGGGTACCATCAGAAAGACAACAGAATTAGAAAACAAACATTTCACCCTTTCACAAAACCATGATGCTGCCAGGTAACGCAGCCTGAAATTTGCCAAGTAGACACTATACGTCCTACATGAATTCATAGTTTGGGGAATATCCTTACTCTTTTAGATCTCTTAAGCTTCTATTCAGTACTGTCATCATCTATCCTGAAGAACTGCTTTGTGTTCAGGGCAATTTCTCCTCCAGCTTCTATTATCAAAATTTTCAAATGTAACAGAAATGTTGAAAGAATAATGTAAGAATATGCACATATTCTCCACCTAGATTCAACAGTTTTTTTCCTGTACCATATGAAAGTAAGTTTTGGATATGATACTTTTAAGAGTAAGAACAATCCCTTTTATAACCATAATACCTTTATCACATCTGGGAAAATTAACAATCCTCTAATCCATCTATTACCAGGTTTGGAGCTATTTTAAATATAGAAGAACATTTTTATCATATTTGGAGTCTGTGTTAAGTTTTAATGACTTGAGAACAGTGGAGCCTTACTTATGCGGATGTGATTGGCTGGCTTATATCTCAGCAAAGGAGTCACTTCCACTCCCCAGTGTTTTATTTATTTATTTATTTTTACTCCCCAGTCTTAAAGCATATGATTCAGATTCACACAGTAGTAACGTCTCATTTTACTGCATATTATAGACTAAGACAGTTATTCACAGGTAGACAAAACTATACATTTTTGTTTTATTTATGAGCTTTTATATTTTGAGATATGTCACATAAAATTCACTTTTAAATTGCACAATTCTGTGGGTGTTATTATATTTACAAGGTTGTGCATCAGTCACGTCTAATGCTAGAATATTTTTGTTACTTCCCCAAAACCCCATTATCCATTGGTGGTAACTACCCATTTTTCCTTCCTCCCAGACCCTAGCAACAAATAATCTTTCTGTATGAATTTGCCTATTCTGGACATTTCATATAAATGGGTTCATATATTTTGTGGCCTTTCCTGTCTGGCTTCTTTCAGTTGACATAGTTTTCAAGGTGTATCTATGTTGTATCATATATCAGTACTTCATTCTCTTTTATGGCCAAATAATATTCCATTGTATGAATATACCACATTTTGTTTATCCATCCATCAGTTAATGAACATTTGAGCTGTTTACACTTTTTGGTATTATAAATAAGGCTGCTGTGAACATTTGTCTATAAGTCTTTATATGGCATGTGTTTTCTTTTCTCTTGGGCGTATATCTAGAAGTGGAATTTCTGGATCATATTGTAACTCTATGTTTAACTTTTTGAAGAATTACCAAACTGTATTCCAGAATGGCTGCACCATTTACATTCGTATCAACCATGTATGAGGGTTGCATTTCTCTACATCCTCACCAACACTGTCTGCCTTTTATATTATAGCCATTCTAGTACATATGAAGTAGTAGTTCATGGTTTTGATTTGCATTTCCCTGATGACTGATGATATTGAACATCTTTTCATGTGCTTATTGGCTATTTGTATATTTCCTTTGGAGAAATATTCTTTTCCCATTTTTGTTGTTTGTCTTTTTATTATTTAGTTATAAGTGCTCTATATTTATTCAGGATAATAGATCCTTATTAGGTATATTATGATTTGCAGGTATTTCTCCCACTCTTTGGGCTTTCCTCATTGTTTTGATAGTGTCATCTGATGAACAAAAACTTAATTTTGATGAAATCCAATTTATTTTTTCTTTGGTTGCTTGTGCTTTTAGGTATCATATCTAAGAAACTGTTGCCTAACTGTTGCAGATTTACACTATGTTTATAATTATAAGAGTTTTATAATTTTAGCTCAGGCATTTGGGTCTTTGCATTTTGAGTTACTATTTGTACATGGTGGGAAGTAGGTACCCAAATTCATTCTTTTGTACATGGATATCCAATATCCGATTGTCACAGCATCATTTGTTGAAAAGACTACTTCTTCCCCATTGAATGGTCTTGGCACCCTTGTGGAAAATCAATTGACCATACGTATAAGGGCTTACTTCTGGACTCTGAATTCTGTTCCATTGCTTTATGTATCTTTCTTTGTGCTAGCATTATGATGTATTGATTACTTTAGCTTTGTAGTAATTTTTGAAATTGGGAAGATTATTTTGACTCTTCTGGATCCCTTGAATTTCCATATGGATTTTAGCATCAGCTTGTCAGTTTCTGTAAGGAAGACAGTTGGAATTTTCATAAAGATTGCATTGAATCTGTGCATCAATTTGGGAGTATTGTCATCTTAACAGTATTACTTATTTCAACCCATGAACATAGAATATATTTCCATTTTCTTAGGTCTTGAATTTTTTAAGAAATGTTTTGTAGTTTTCATATATATCTTATACTTCTGTTAAGTTTATTCCTGGCTTTCTTTTTTTAATGATGTTGTAAATGGAGTTAATTTTTAATTTCATTTTTGATTGTTGCTAGTTTATAGAAGTAAGACTAATTTTTATATTTTGGTCTTGTATCCTGCAGTCTTGCTGAACTAGTTTATTAGCTCTGATAATAGTTTTTTTTTTTTTAGTACATTCCATAGGATTTTCTGCATATAATATGTCATCTGAAAATAGAGATACTTTTACCTCTTCCTTTCTAATCTGGCTTTTATTCCACTTTCTTGTCTAATTGCTCTGCTAGAATCACCAGTACAGTGCTGAATAGAAATGATGAGCCCAGTCTGAAGGGGGAAGTCTTTAGCATTTCATCATTAACTATGGTAGCTATGGGTTTTCCATAGATTATCTTTTTACATGTGAGGAACTTACATTCTATTACCAGATTGTTGGATGTTAAAATTTGTCAAATGCTTTTTATGCATCTATTCAGATAATCGTGTCAGATTTTTTTCTTATGCAATTAATACAGTGTATTATGTTATTGATTGATTTTTGTATGTTGAATCTGTCTTGTATTCCTGGGATAAATCACACTTAGTCACGATGTATTATTCTTTATATATGCTGACAGACTCAGTTTGCTAATATTTTGTTAAGGGTTTTTACAGCTATAATCATAAGGGGTATTGGTCTGTATTTTTCTTTCTTTGATATCTTTGTCTAGCTTTGGAATCAGGTAAGATTGGTCTTACAGAATGAGTTTGGAAGTATTCCTCTTCTGTTTTTATGCAGGACTTTATGAAGGATTGGTGTTAATCTTTAACTATTTGGTAAAATTCACCAGTGACGCCATCTAGTCTTGGGCTTTTCTTTGTGGGTACTTTTAAAATTCAATTAAATTCATTTAAATTAAATTTAATTCAGTCTCTTTTCAGATTGTCTTACTCTTTTTTGAGTCCACTTTGGTAGTTTGTGTCTTTCTAGGAATTTGTCTATTCATGTAGGTTATTCAGTTTGTTGGCATACAGTTTTTCATGGTATTCTCGAACAGTCCCTTTTATTTCTGTAAGGTTGGTCATAATATCCCTGTTTTATTCCTGATTTTAGTTGCGCCTTCTCTCGTTTTTTATTTTGGTCTGTTTAGCTAAAGATTTATCAGCTTTGTTGATCTTTTTCAAAGAATCAACTATTGGCTTCATTAAATTTTTTCTATTGTTTTTCTATTTCCTGTTTCATTTATTTCCACTCTAATCCATATTATTCCTCTCTTCTGCCTGCTTTGGATTTGGTTTCCTCTTACTTTTCTAGTTTCTTAACATGGAAGATTATTCATTTGAGACCTTTCTTCTTTTTTAATGTAGGCATATGCACCTATAAATTTTCCTCTAAACACTGCTTTCACTACATCCCATAAGTATTGGAATGTTGTGCCTTCATTTTTATTCTTCTCAATGTATTTTCTAATTTCTCTTTTGATTTCTTCTTTGACGCATTTGTAATTTCCACATATTTATGAATTTCCAATTTCCTTCAGTTATTGATTTCTAATTCCATTCCATTATAGTTGAAGAAAATACTTTGTATGATTTCATTCCTTTTAAATGTATTGAGACTTGTTTTATAGCCTAACATATGACCTAACTTGGAGAATATTCCATGTACACTTGAGAAGAATGTATATTCTGTTGTTGGGTGGTGGAGTGTTCTATAGATGTCTACTGTTTCTATTTGGTTTATACTGTTGTTTGTTGTATATTTCCTTATATATCTTCTGCTTAGTTCTATCTATTACTGAAAGTGGAGTATTAAAATCTCCAATTATTATTGTTAAATTTTCTGTTTCTCTCTTCATTTCTGTCCATTTTTGTTTTATGTATTTTGAGCTCTGTTGTTCAGTACATAACAGGTTATGATTGTTATATCTTCTTGATGTTGACCCATTTATCATGAAATGATAACTTTCTTTGTCTCTAGTAACAATTTTTGTCAAAGTCTTTTTCTCTGATATTAAAATTGGCATTTCAGTTCTCTTTTGGTTACTTTTGGCATGCTGCATCTTTTTCTGTTTTTTTACTTTCAACCTATATGTGTCTTTGAATGTAAAATATATATGTAGTATGTAAATGACGTGTAGTTTGATCATATATTATTCTAAATCCGTTCTGCCTGTCCCTGCCTCTTCATTGGGACGTTTAATCCATTTACATTTAATGTAACTACTGATAATATTTACATTTGCCATTTTTGTATTTGTTTTCTATATGTTTTATGTCTGTTCCTAAATTCTGTCATTACTGACTTGTTTTGTGATAAATGGGCATTTTCTAATAAACCATTTTAAACCCCTTCATGTTTCTTTTACTATAGTTGTATATTTTAAATTATTTTCTTCTGTGGCTGTCCTGGAGATTACAGTTAACACTTATTCGTATTAAAACCACCTTTATTTCAAAAATATATAAAAACTTTTGCTCCTATATATCTCTGTTATCTTCCCCACCCCCATTCATCTTATACATTGTGTACCCATTCAACACAGATTTATATTTGGTGCTTTATGTAGTTACCTTTTAGATCAGATAGAATAAAGGAGTTACAAACAAAAAATACATTTAGACTGTATTTTATATTTACCTATGTAGTTACCTTTAACGGTGTTCTTTATTTCTTAATGTGCATTTGAATTACTGTTTACTGTCCTTTCATTTAAGCCTAAATGACTCCCTATAGGACCAGTCTGCTACTGCTGAATTCTCTCATATTTTTGTCTGTCCATTGAAGTCTCTACTCAGTTCACTTAATAGTCAGCTGTTGATTGGACAGAGGTTTCCTTAAACATCTTAAACCAATAAATCAGTCTTTGCCAGAGGGCACTGTGTGCATGTTGGGGTACACCATAAACACTCAAGCAATTGACAGCTCTTCCTTAGCCTTCACTTCCTGCTTTTTTGGAGCCTCAAGTTTAGCAAAAGGCTAGAGCTTAGGGACTTCTTGGGTCTTGAATTGCACATAACTCTTTGCATGTGCATGGCTTTCTAGATTCCCAGGAGTATGTTGGAGCTTTTCAAAGCTTCTTTGGACATCTTACTTCCCAGCTTTGCCTTTTAAGCTTTTTGGTTAGTCTATTGTTTGCCCTAATTGATAGCCACTGTCTCAGGCTGTCACGAAGTTAAGATACTTGCCTATAATTTTTTTTAACAACTTCTTTTCCCCATCCTTCCACCCCGACAAAGGAGAAAGCTTTTCACAGTGGGCAAGTTCCAACACAGGTCAAATACAACCAGTAGGTGGGGTCTACCTAGGATCCACCACACAAGACAAATAATGAGTCTTTGGGATGAGGCTTTGAGAGAGCTCTAGCTGTGTTATATTTCTTCTGGTGGCCACCAGAACTAGGAATACGGGCTGTTACTTTTCAAGGCTACTGCTGAAGAATGGGGTATTTTATGGAGAAGTGAATCATAGTGGTCCTTACTATGCAATTTTCATTGATGTTTCACCAAAACTATAAAATTGAAATTCATGAATGTTAAAGGACCAGAAATGGTATATGCAGTTCTGAGTGCCACACTTCATTGAAGTTAACTGAAATGATACAGCAAATGGAATAGCTGTTTCAAACATAAGAAATAAAATTGTTCAGCCTAGAAGATGAAGACCTCTATACTTTCTTTAAAAGTCTACAGTCATAAACTATGAAAAAGACTCATTCTAAATTATATTTAATATTAACCATTGCTACAGAATAAAGTTCAACACCTTTATTTTTCAGAGGAAGGCAGAATTATATGGTAGAGAAAGATTAGACTTTGGAACTAGCCACATCGAAGTTTGAGACTAAAGTGTACTGGGGTTTGTAGCCATAGGCAGGTCCTTAATGTCAGTTGCTTTCTATCCCTTTGTGAAATGTAAAGATACTATACTGTTTTTATTAAGGTTTAATTAAAACCATGTATATATAATGTTTGTCAGAATGCCTAGAACATAGTAAGCCCTCAATATGTGGCAGCAGTTGTTACTCAAACTCTTCCACAATCCAACATTTTGGCCTACCTGGTGTAATCCTTATTTTGTATAAACTTCTTCCCCCTCCTTTTTTCCCACCATTCATCCTACACCTTAGCTATTTTGAACTTACTGAGATTTCAGAAACACACCCTCCTCTTCTCAGTTTTTGTTCACACTCCTCTACACGAATCACCCCCTCCCCCACTAACACCCATATGATTAAATCTGCTTGTTTTTTAAGGCCCAATTTAAATCCACTTTCTCCATATACCATTTTATCCTCAATGACCTAAGTTAAAATTACTCTCGACTCTTTGATCACATGACATCTTTTTTGTGTCTCTCTTACCATTTATTTACAGCGTTTCATGTAACTTTCATTGAGGTGTAACATACACATAGAAAAGTACACACCTTGTAAGTGTACAACTTGATAAATCTTCACGCAGTGAGTATGCATGTATTACTAGCTTCCAGATCAAGAAACTGAGCATCGCCATTATCCCAGAGGCCCCTTGTGTCCTCTTCCAGTCACTACCCTTCCCACCACCTCCACCCCACCCTTGCCAAGAGCAACTGCTCTCCTGGCTTCTAAACACCGTGGATTAGCTTTGCTTGTTTTAGAACATTATATGAATGAAATTAAACAATGATCAACATTTTGTAAGATTCAAGCATTTTGCTTTCTGTAGTTTTGGTTCATTCGTTCCAATTGCTGTTTAGTATTACCACAATTTCTTTTTCCATTCTACTGTGTATGGACATTAGGGTTTTTTCCCATTTGGGTTTTAATTTGCATTTCCTTGATGACTAAATAAAGTTGACTGATTTTTTAATATTTTTTTTGGCCAATCGGATATGCTTTTTCATGAAGGACCTATTTAAGTCTTTGTTTTTCTCTCCTGTATAATCATTAAAGGCAGGTAAATATATCACACTCATCATTAACTGCTGACAGTTTCTAGAAGAATGCCATACTGTATACATCATAGCTTTATATATTTATTGATTTGAGACTTTATGCAGCAGATTAAATTGGGAACTGATCGATGTTTTTTTTTTGTTTTTTTGTTTGTTTGTTTGTTTTTTAATTTATTTATTTATCGCTGTGTTGGGTCTTCATTTCTGTGCGAGGGCTTTCTCTAGTTGTGGCAAGTGGAGGCCACTCTTCATCGCGGTGCACGGGCCTCTCATTGTCGCGGCCTCTCTTGTTGCGGAGCACAGGCTCCAGACGCGCAGGCTCAGTAATTGTGGTTCACGGGCCTAGTTGCTCCGCGGCATGTGGGATCTTCCCAGACCAGGGCTCGAACCCGTGTCTCCTGCATTAGCAGGCAGATTCTCAACCACTGCGCCACCAGGGAAGCCCCCTGATCGATGTTCTTCAGAAGGAAGATGTTGCACTGCCACCAGTTAACAAATATGTATTGAATACCCATTGTATAAAACTCTGCTTGGCTCATTGGTGATAGAAGAACCATTCACTAATGATCTTGCAAGTCATCTTTACTTCTCTATTCTTTAGTTTCTTCATCTATAACATGGTGTGAATACACAAGATGATGTTGGAGTTTGTTGGGGGGTTTTTAAATGTAGACAACCTTGTTCCTATCTGAATTTATCATTTTACTAAAATTATTTCAGAAATGTTTGAAACTATTGAAGAAAAATTGTAGTATAATTGGATTTGAGTGGAAACTCAAAGAACAGAAATGGTTGATCAGGAATTAATTGACTCAAGGCCCACTGCTTCAGTATTTTTGTTCATTCTTAATCTGTATGCAGAAACTACATTCATATAATCTGAACATTTTATGTGAGGTTAATTTAAAACAAAGAAAAACTGAGACAATCTAGAAGTGAAAGTAAGCATACCAGTATAGTTTGCACTATATACAGAGAGGTATTTTTTTTAATTAAAAAAAATATACAATCCAAATTGAGCAAAAGGATAATTGTTTTAAATGGCTCTTTTATAAGCAATAGTGAGAAATCAAGTCTTTTTTAAGAAATAATAAAACCAGAAATATTTACTTTTTATTATTAAAAAGTTGACACAAATTTATTTTTAAAACATTGAGGATTTATCAGTGACTACCCCTGAGGTTTATATTCTTTCACTAGTAATTTTAAAACTTTACAATAAGATCCTTGACATACCAATCATGATTCATCATGACTGAGTCTTTTTCATGGGATTGTTACCTAAAATCATTTCAGTTAATAATCCCATGAAAAAGGAAAGGCAAGTTGGAAGGAAAGACCTGATTACTAAGGTCATACATGATCATCATGATCATTTGTTTATATATACATGGTAGTTTAATTCTTTATTTTTATTTTTTTAATAGATCTTTATTGGAGTATAATTGCTTCAGAATACTGTGTTGGTTTCTGTTGCACAACAGAGCAAATCAGCCATATGCATACACATGTCCCCATATCCCCTCCCTCTTGAGTCTCCTTCCCATCCTCCCTATCCCACCCCTCTAGGTCATCGCAAAGCACCGAGCCTATCTCCCTGTGCTATTCTGCTGCTTTCCACCAGCCAACTGTTTTACATTCGGTAGTGTATATATGTCGATGCTACTCTCACTTCATCCCAGCTTCCCCCTCCCACCCCATGTCCTCAAGTCCATTCTCTATGTCTACCTCTTTATTCCTGCCCTGCAACTAGGTTCATCAGTACCTTTTTTTTTTTTTAGATTCCATATATATGCATTAGCATACGGTATTTGATATTTGTTTTTCTCTTTCTGACTTACTTAACTCTGTATAACAGACTCTAGGTCCATCCACCTCACTACAAATACCTCAATTTCGTTTCTTTTTATGGCTGAGTAATATTCCATTGTATATATGTGCCACATCTTCTTTATCCATTCATCTGTCAATGGACATTTAGGTTGGTTCCATGTCCTGGTTATTGTAAATAGTGCTGCAGTGAACATTGTGGTACATGTCTCTTTTTGAATTATAGTTTTCTCAGGGTATATGCCCAGTACTGGGATTGCTGGGTCATATGGTAGTTCTATTTTTAGATTTTTAAGGAACTGCTATACTGTTTTCCATAGTGGTTGTATCAATTTACATTCCCACCAAAAGTGGAGGAAGGTTCACTTTTCACCACACCCTTTCCAGCATTTATTGTTTCAAGATTTTTTGATGATGGCCATTCTGACCAGCATGAGGTGTTACCTCATTGTAGTTTTGATTTGCATTTCTCTAATAATTAGTGATGTTGAGCATCTTTTCATGTGCCTCTTGGACATCTGTATGTCATCCTTGGTGAAATGTCTGTTTAGGTCTTCCACCCAGTTTTTAACTGGATTGTTTGTTTTTTTGATATTGAGCTCCATGAGGTGTTTGTATATTTTGGAGATTAATCCTTTGTCTGTTGTTTCATTTGCAAATATTTTCTCCCATTCTGAGGGTTGTCTTTTTGTCTTGTTTATAGTTTCTTTTGCTGTGCAAAAGCTTTTAAGTTTAATTAAGTCCCATTTGTTTATTTTTGTTTTTATTTCTGTTACTCTAGGAGTTGGGTCAAAAAAGATCTTGCTGTGGTTTATGTCAAAGAGTGTTTTTCCTATGCTTCCCTCAAAGAGTTTTATAGTGTCTGGTCTTACATTTAAGTCTTTAATCCATTTGGAGTTTATTTTTGGTGTATGGTGTTAGGGAGTGTTCTAATTTCATTCTTTTACACGTAGCTGTCCAGTTTTCCCAGCAGCACTTATTGAAGAGGCTGTCTTTTCTCCATTGTATGTTCTTGCCTCCTTTGTCGTAAATTAGTTGCCCATATGTCCGTGGGTTTATCTCTGGGCATTCTATCCTGTACTGTTGATCTATATTTCTGTTTTTGTGCCAGTACCATACTGTCTTGATTACTGTAGCTTTGTGGTATCGTTCGAAGTCAGGGAGCCTGATTCCTCCAACTCCGTTTTTCATTCTCAAGATTGCTTTGGCTATTCGGGGTCTTTTGTGTTTCCATACGAATTGTAAAATTTTTTGTTCTGATTCTGTGAAGAATGACATTGGTAGCTTGATAGGGATTGCATTGAATCTGTAGGTTGCTTTGGGTAGTGTAGTCATTTTCACAGTGTTGATTCTTCCAATCCAAGAACATGGTATATTTCTCCATCTGTTTATGTCATGTTGGATTTCTTTCATCAGTGTTTTATAGTTTTCTGAGGACAAGTCTTTCACCTCTTTAGGCAGGTTTATTCCTAGGTATTTTATTCTTTTTGTTGCAATGGTAAATGGGAGTTTTCCTTAATTTCTCTTTCTGCTTTTTCGTTGTTGGTGTATAGGAATGCCAGAGATTTCTGTGCATTAATTTTGTATCCTGCAACCTTACCAAATTCATTCATTAGTTCTAGTAGATTTCTGGTGGCATCTTTAGGATTTTCCATGTATAGTATCATGTGATCAGCAAACAGTGACAGTTTTACTTCTTATTTTCCAACTTGTATTCCTTTTATTTCTTTTTCTTCTCTGATTGCTGTGGCTAAGACTTCCAAAACTATGTTGAATAATAGTGGCAAGAGTGGACGTCCTTGTCTTGTTCCTGATCTTAGTGGAAATGCTTTCAGTTTTTCACCATTGAGTATGATGCTTGCTGTGGGTTTGTCATATATGGCTTTTATTATGTGGAGGTAGGTTCCATCTATGCCTATTTTCTGGAGAGTTTTTATCATAAATGGGTGTTGAATTGTGTCAAAAGCTTTTTCTGCATCTATTGAGATGATCATATGGGTTTTTTTCCTAATTTGTTAATGTGGTGTATCACATTGATTTGCGTATATTGAAGAATCCTTGCATCCCTGGAGTAAGTCTCACTTGATCGTGGTGTATGATCCTTTTAATGTGCTGTTGGATTCTGTTTGCTAGTATTTTGTTCAGAATTTTTGCATCTATGTTCATCAGTGATATTGGTCTGTAATTTTCTTTTTTTGTGATATCTTTTTCTGGTTCTGGTATCAGGGTGATGGCTTCGTAGAATGAATTTGGGAGTGTTTCTCCCACTGCAATTTTTTGGAAGAGTTTGAGAAGGATTTGTGTTAGCTCTTCTCTAAATGTTTGATAGAATTTGCCTGTGAAGCCATCAGGTCCTGGACTTTTGTTTGTTGGAAGATTTTTAATTACATTTTCAATTTCATTACTTGTGATATGTCTGTTTATATTTTCTAATTCTTCCTGGTTCAATCTGGAAAATTGTACCTTTCCAAGAACTTGTCCATTTCTTCATGGTTGTCCATTTTATTGGCATATAGTTGTTTGTAGTAGTGTCTTATAATCCTTTGTATTTCTGCAGTGTCAGTTGTGATTTCTCCTTTTTCATTTCTAATTTTATTGATTTGCATCCTCTCCCTTTTTTTCTTGATGAGTTTGGCTAAGGGTTTATCAATTTTATCTTCTCAAAGAACCAGCTTTTAGTTTTATTGATCTTTGCTATTGTTTTCTTCGTTTCTATTGAATTTATTTCTGCTCTATATGATTTCTTTCCTTCTACTGATTTTGGGTTTTCTTTGTTCTTCTTTCTCTAGTTGTTTTAAGTGTAGGCTTAGATTGTTTATTTGTTTCTTGAGGTGAGATTGAATTGCTATAAGCTTCCCTATTAGAACTGCTTTTGCTGTGTCCCATAGGTTTTGGGTTGTCATGTTTTCATTGTCATTTGTTTCTATGTATTTTTTTATTTCTTCTTTGATTTCTTCAGTGATCTCTTGGTTATTTAGTAGCACACTGTTTACCCTCCATGTATTTGTGTGTTTTACAGTTTTTTTCCTGTAATTGATTTCCAGTCTCATAGCTTTGTGGTCAGAAAAGATGCTTGATATGATTTCAACTTTCTTTCATTTTCCGAGGCTTGATTTGTCACCCAAGATGTGATCTCTCCTGGAGAATGTTCCAGGTGCACTTGAGAAGAAAGTGTAATCTGCTGTTTTTGGATGGACTGTCCTATAAATATCAATTAAATCTATCTGGTCTGTTGTGTCATTTAAAGCTCCTGTTTCCTTATTAATTTTCTGTTTGGATGATCTGTCCATTGGTGTAAGTGAGGAGTTAAAGTCCTCCACTATTATTGTGTTACTGTCGATTTCCTCTTTTATAGCTGTTAGCAGTTGCCTTATGTATTGAGGTGCTCCTATGTTGGGTGCATATATATTTATAGTTGTTATATCTTCTTGGATTGATCCCTTGATCATTATGTAGTGTCCTTCCTTGTCTCTTATAACATTCTTTATTTTAAAGTCTATTTTATCTGATATGAGTATTGCTACTCCAGCTTTCTTTTGATTTCCATTTGCATGGAATATCTTTCTCTATCCCCTCACTTTCAGTCTGTATGTGTCCCTAGGTCTGAAGTGGGTCTCTTGTAGACAACATATATATGGGTCTTTTTTTTGTATCCATTCAGCCAGTCTGTGTCTTTTGGTTGGGGCATTTAATCCATTTACATTCAAGGTTGTTATTGATATGTGTGTTCCTCTTACCATTTTCTTAATTGTTTTGGGTTTGTTTTTGTGGGTCTCTTTCTTCTCTTGTGTTTCCTGCCTAGAGAAGTTTCTTTAGCATTTGTTTTAAAGCTGGTTTGGTGGTGCTCATTTCTCTTAGCTTTTGCTTGTCTGAAAAGCTTTTGACTTCTTCATAGAATCTGAATGAGATCCTTCCTGGGTAGAGTAATCTTGGTTGTAGGTTTTTCTCTTTCATCCCTTTAAGTATATCCTGCCACTCCCTTCTGGCCTGCAGAGTTTCCGCTGAAAAATCAGCTGATAACCTTACGGGGATTCCTTTGTGTGTTACTTTTTGTTTTTCCCTTGCTGGTTTTAATAGTTTTTCTTTGAATTTAATCTTTGTTAGTTTGAGTAATATGTATCTTGGTGTGTTTTTCCTAGGGTTTATCCTGTATGGGACTCTCTGTGCTTCCTGGACTTGGGTGACTATTTCCTTTCCCATGTTAGGGAAGTTTTTAGCTATAATCTCTTCAAATATTTTCTCACACCCTTTCTTTTTCTCTTCTTTTTCTTGGACCCCTATAATTCAAATGTTCGTGCATTTTAGTGTTGTCCCAGAGGTCTCTAAGATTGTCTTCCATTCTTTTCATTCTTTTTTCTTTAATCTTCTCCTCGGCAGTTATTTCCACCATTTTGTCTTCCTGCTCCCATATTCGTTCTTCTGCCTCACTTATTCTGTTATTGATTCCTTTATTGTGTTTTTCATTTCAGTTATTGTATTGTTCATCTCTGTTTGCTTGTTCTTTAGATCTTCTAGATCTTTGTTAAACATTTCTTGTTGTGCCTCTGTTCTCTTTCCAAGATTCTGGATCATCTTTACTGTCATTACTCTGAATTCCTTTTCAGGTAGATTGCCTAGTTCCTTTTCATTTATTCTTCTTGTAGGTTTTTACCTTGCTCCTTCAACTGTGACATATTTTTTTGCCGTCTCTTTTTCTTTTTTCTTTCTTTTTTTTTTTTTTTTGATGGGTGGGATTGTGTTCCTGTCTTACTGGTTGTTTGGCCTGAGGCTTCCAACACTGGGGGTTGTCGGCTATTGGGTAGAGCTGGGTCTTGGTGCTGAGATGAGGAACTTTGTGAGACCTCATTCCAATGAATATTCCCTGGGGTCTGAGGTTCTCTGTTAGTCCAGTGGTTCGGACTCGGAGCTCCCACCGCAGGAGCATCGGCCCGACCCCTGGCTCGTGAACCAAGATCCCGCAAGCCACGTGGGATGGCAAACAAAACAAAACAAAACAAAATAACAATTACAAAGTAAAAAATAAAATTAGACTAGGAAACTAACAGATACGTTAGAAAGAACTTAAAAATATAGATGAATAAACAACCGGAAGGTACATCAGTACCACAATAGTAAAAAAGGGGAGGGGGGAAAAGACAAAAAAGTGGGGGGGGAGGCCTTGGCTGTGGAGGGGGTGCTGAAGCAAGGGTGAGGTTTAGGGTGGTAGGCAGGGCCTATGCTTAGGACCCACAGGGCTGGAAAAGGCCCTGGGGTCTGTGGGGGTTGGAGCTTAGTTAAACTCAAGGAACAGAAGGGGCCCAGGCATGACCCCACCCCTGGTCTCAGAGGGCAGAGGACCTCACCTGGGATCCCAGCAGGCTTCCTGGGCTTGAGTGGGCAGTGTAAACACCCTCCTCTCCTCTCCTGCTCCTCCGGTCTGGGAGGGCCTCTCCCGCCTGTCTTTCCTGATCTCCCCGGCCTCTCTCCTATGCCCAGAGAACCAGTGTGACAGCGGGGAGAGGGGGGCCTCAGATGACAGGGGACCAGCCTGGAAGCTCAGCAGGCTCCCAGGCCTGCGTGGGTGGGGCAGTCGCCCTCCACTTCTCTCCCGTTCCTCCTGGAGGGCCCCTCCTGCCTGCCTCTTCTGATTTCCCCAGCCTCCCTCCTATGCCCCCAGGACCCATGCCACCTGGATGGGGCTTTGGAGGTGGGTACCAGCTTGGGAGCTCAACAGGCTCCCCGGCCCAAGTGGGCCAGGCAGTCACCCTCCGTTTCTCTCCCGCTCTTCACGCAGAGTCCCTCCTGCCTGCCTCTCTTGATCTCCCTGGTCTCAAGGGTGCCGATCCTGTCTGGCCTCCACTGCTCCTCCTCCCTCAGTCCCTCCACGTCCTACTGGTTCACTTGAGGGTTCCTCCCGTCTCCTTGGGCGTCAGTGTTCCCCACCAGCAGCCGGCAGGTGTCCTAGTTGTGGGGAGATGCTCTAATTCTTCTTTAAATTAACTTTGTTGACTTCAAAGTAATCTTTTAAGTATATTGTTTATTATGTAGTTACCACGAAAATAAGATTTACCACGTGAATTTCAAAGGTGATGTTTGATCTTAGTCTAAGCTCGGCTTAATAGTACTATTAAGAGCTCTTAATTTCTCTCCAGGGCCTAGACTAGAAGACACCATAACTAACTAACAGACTTATGCAGTGCTTTTCCAGCTGTGCTATTCCCTGGGACACCAAACCTTCATGTACTTTACACTGTGTACTTCTGCAGTGTTCTTTGAGTGTTCCTGCCAAATGCCAGACTCTGGTGGACTTTAGCCATGCCTCAGACTCAGCTGTATATTATTGTTCTGTCCAGAACCTGGAACAATAAGAAAAATCAAATCTGTTTATGATCAAGGTCAGGCCCCTTCAAAGAGTTTTCTCTCCAGAGACTGGATCTAATTGTACCTTAAAATTATTGGAGGATTTCAACAACTGTTATGCTTTCAAAGGCTCAGGCTAATTAGATGTTTGACCATATTACTTTTACCTCGTTTATGTATTACCTAGCGAATGTATTATTTGCTTAATACTTGTAAGGGAATATAATTCTACCATGTCTTTGGGACCTTTCTAAATTCCATCTTTTATTGTCATCTGTAATACATGAATGTTAATAATACTATAGGTCTTGGTAATAAAAAGGCTCTTAATAGAAATTAATAAATTCTTCTCTTTAGAAATATTAGAAAAAATTTCAGTGATATAATTTTGGTTGCTCTCCAAGCCATTCAGTTTGCTTACACTCACTGATTAGTAACAAAAGCTTCTCACATATAAAATGAGTGGATTAGGCTAGATGAGCAAATTCTTTCCAGATTCACCTCTCTATGCAAGTGTCTCATTTATAAAATGTGTATAATAAAAAATACCTGGGGAGAACAGTTCAAGATGGTGATGCAGGAAGCTCTTGAACTCATCTCCTCCCATGGACACACTGAGCTACATATGGAAAATTTTCTCTTTAAAAAAACCTAAAGGCTGGCTGAGTGACAACTACACATCAGGCAAACAGGAAGAAAGCCACATGAAGCAGGTAGGGGAGGCTCAGACCCCAGGAGGCTCAGACACAATCTTGCCATAAACCCCACCAGTGACACAGCAACCTCCAATCAAGAGGGAACTCAAAACCCGGAGCTTCTCATGAGGAGCAAAGTGTTCACACTCCACATTACACACCCCAAGTTTTAAGACGTGCACCTGAGAGACGAACCCTCAAAACATCTAATTTTGAAAAACAGTGGGGCTCACAGCCTGAGAACCACAAGACTACAAGGTTCTGAGACATGGCTACTGGAGGGCCCACACACTCAGACTTACCCGCCCCAGGGCCCAGCTCAGAGGCAGCCTGTCTTGCCCAGACATAAGGGAAGGAGGATCACCTACTTATATTAAAGCATCAGCCTGAGGGGCAGGCATCCAATTGAAGACACATCTAGGAGACAGCTGGAACACTGTCTAGGGACAGAGACTTGCAGGTGCTATCTTTGCAGTCTCTCTTTGCTGTGCTCCAGAATACCAGTATCTCCCAGAAGGGAGCTACTACATGTATCTGGTGCCCTGATTTTTGCAGTTTCCGCCCAGGAGACACCTCTTAATTGCCTTGCTTTGGAGGCCAGGGGAGCTTGTGTTCCCGGTCCAATGGAACTGTAACAAACAGTCACCCAGAAAGGAGCTTATACCCTTGTCTGGCACCCTGATTTTTGTGGCTGCTGCCAGAGGATACCTCTACATAACATGGCACCGGTGCCAGTGGGGCTTACAGTCAAGGGTCCCACAGGACTGTAATCAACAGAGAAAGAGTTCTTCAACAGCTACCACCTCCAGGCACAGCAGCAGTCACAGACCCAAGAGCTCGGTTTTTCTGTGGAGACCTGTTACCCAGCTGTCACGGCTGCAGCCTGAGGGGCAGGCTTCTAAACGTGTATCTAGCGACTGATTGTAATCCTTTTCGGAGACCTCAGAGGGCTGGTGCTATCTTTGTGCTCTCCCTCTGCCACACTCCTGAATGCCAGTGTGCCCCCAGGGGGAGCTTTCCACTCATCTGGCAGCCTGGTTTTTGTAGCCACTGCCCAGGGGATGCCCCTAAATCAACTGGCTCTGGTAGCCAGGGGGGGCTTGCATTCCTGGGTCATTCCAAAGGAATGTGGCAGTCGGAAAGACAGTTCTTGGCCAGGTACCACCTCCCAGGCACTGCACAGACAGCAGACTGGGACACCCCCTCCCATCCCCAGTTTTTCTGTGAAGGAGGCCTCTTTGCTTTCCTCGAACTATGGCCTAAGGGGTAGGCTTCAGGTTTGGCATATGTCTAGTGGCCTACGGAGCTACTCTCAAGGAACAGATGTAGTCTTGCCTCTTTCCCTCTGCCTTGCTCCAGCTCACCAGTATCTCTGCCTTGTTCCAGCTCACCAGTATCTCCAGCTCACCAGTATCTCACACACTTGTCAGGAGCCCTGATTTTTGCAACTGCCCAAGTGACACCTCCAGATTGCTTGGCGCTGGTGGCAAGCAGGGTTTATGCTTGTGGTCACACTGGACTATATATACTTGCATACTTTTAAAAGCTGCCTGAGGGTCTGACTTCCAGTCAGCCTGATTTTAGGTGCTGGGATCCTCTCTTCTGGGACCTTGATAGGTCTTGTTACATACCTAACTACTGGGAGCTATTAAAGATAATAAGCTGCTTGGACAAGCAAAAAGTTTAAGGGACAACCAAGACCTAGGACAGAGTTGAACAACAAGTTTCATCTCCTACATCCTTCAAGACTGGGAGGGGTGGTAGTTTCGTCTACTACATAGAAACCAACACAGAGTTAAGCAAAATGAAGAAACAAAGGAACATGTTCCAGGGACTTCCCTGGTGGCACAGTGGTTAAGAATCCGCCTGCCAATGCAGGCGACATGGGTTTGAGCCCTGGTCCATGAAGATCCCATATGCTGCTTAGCAACTAAGCCCGTGTGCCACAACTATTGAGCCTGCGCTCTAGAGCCCGCAAGCCACAACTACTGAGCCTGAGAGCCACAACTACTGAAGCCCGTGCGCTTAGAGCCCATGCTCCACAACAAGAGAAGCCACCACAATGAGAAACCCGTGCACCACAACAAAGAGTAGCCCCCGCTTGCCGCAACTAGAGAAAGCCCACGCACAGCAACGAAGACCCAATGCAGCCAAAAATTAATTAATTAATTTAAAATATATATATATATATATATATATATATATGTTCCAAATGAAAGAACAAGGTAAAACCTCAGCAAAAGTTCTTAATAAAATGGAGATAAGACACATTATAATTAAAATGTCAGAAGTTAAAGACACAGAGAGAATCTTAAAAGCAGCAAGAAAAAACAACTAGTTATGTACAAGCAGACCCTCATAAGATTACCTGCAGATTGGTCAGCAGAAACTTTACAAGCCAGTGGGATTGACACAATATATTCAAAATGCTAAAAGGAAAAAAATCTCCATCTGTGATCAAGAATACTCTATCCAGCAAAGTTATCATTCAGAATTGAAGGAGAGATAAAGAGCGTTTAAAACAAACAAAATCTAAAAGAGTTTATCACCCGTGAACCAGCCTTACAAGAAATGTTAAAGGGACTTCTATAAGCTCTAAAGAAAGGGTACTAACTAGTAACAAGAAAACATATGAAAGAATAAGTGTCACTGAGAAAGTAAATATATAGTAAATGTAATGGGTTAGTTATAAAGCTAGTATGAAGATAAAAAAACAAGAGTAGTAAAACTATGATTATAATAACTAATGGATACAGAAGATTAAAAGATGTAAAATGTGACATAAAACATTGGAGGGCAGAGTAAAAACGTTGAACTTCAGAATGTAATCAAATTTAAGGTGTTAACCACCTAAAATAGACTGTTATAAGTTTTTATATGTAAGCCTTATGATAACCATAAAGCAAAAACCTATAGTAAATACAAAAAAGATAGAAAGCAGTACAAGCATATCACTAAAGAAAGTCATCAAACTACAAAGAAAGAAAGCAAGAGAAGAATAAAGGAACAGAGAGGAACCACAAAAACATCCAGAAAACAAATAAGTTGGCAATAAGTACATACCTGTCAATAATTACTTTAAATGTAAGTTTACTAACTCTTTCAATCAAAAGACAGAGTGGCTGAATAGATTAAAAAACAAAACCCATCTATATGCTACCTACAGGAGACTTGCTTTAGATATAAGGACACACAGAGACTTGAAAGTGAAGGGATAGAAAAAGATATTACATGAAAACAGAAACCAAAAAAAGCTGGGATAGCTATACTTTTATCAAAATTGACTTTCAGACAAAGGCTATATAATAAGAGACAAAGAAGACATTACATTATATTGGTCCAACCCAACAAGAAGATAAAACATTTATAAAATATTTTTTTATCCAACTTAGGAGGACCTAAATATGTAAAGCATACATTAACAAACTTGAAGTGAGAAACAGACACCAGTACAACAATAGTAGTGGACTCTAATGCCCCCTTTACCTCAGTGGATAGATCATCCAGACAGAAAATCAATAAGAAAATATCATCCTTAAAAGACAGAGTAGACCAGGTATACTTAAAAGATATATAAAAGACATTCCATCCAAAAACAAGAGAATACATTCTTTTCAAGTACAGATGGAACATTCTCCAGGATAGATCATATGTTAAGCCACAAGACAAAGTTAATAAATGTAAGAGAATTGACATCATGTCAAGCATCTCTTCCAACCACAGTGGTATGAATCTAGAAATCAATTACATGAAGAAAAGTGTAAAATTCACAAATATGTGGAACTTAAACAACATACTACTTGAACAACCAATTAGTCAAAGAAGAAATCGAAAGAGAAATAAAAAAATACTTTGAGACTAATGAAAATGGGAATATAACAAAGTTTATGGAATACGGTAAAAGCAGTTCTAAGAGGAAAGTTAACAACAATAAATGCCTACCTTAAGAAACAAGAAAAGTCTCAAATAAACAACCTTACTTTTCACCTCACTAGATAAAGAAGAATAAAGCCTGAAGTTAGTAGAAGGAAAGAAATAACAAAGAGTAGAGCAGAAATAAATGAAAGAGACAATAGAAAATATCAATGAAAATAAGAGCTGGTTCTCTGAAAAGATAAACAATACTGAAAAACCGTAAGCTAGACTCACCAAGAAAAAAAGAGAGGACTCAAATAAATAACATCAGAAATGAAGAGGAGATAGTACAACTGGTAGCACAGAATACAAAGGATCGTAAGAGACTACTTTGAACAGTTATATGCCAACAAATTGAACAACCTAGAAGAAATGGATAAACTCCAAGAAACATACAACCTACCAAGTCTGAATCATGAAGAAATAGAAAATCTGAACCAACTGATTACTAGTAAGGAGACAGAATCAGTCATCAAAAACCTCCCAACAAACAAAAGTCCAGGAACAGGCAGGTTCACTGGTGAATTCTACCAAACATTCAAAGAAGAATTACTACCTATCCTTCTCAAACTCTTCCAAAAAATAAAAGGGGTGGAAACTCTTCCAAACTCATTTTGTGAGGCCAGCATTACCCTGATCCCAAAACCGGACAAGGATGCCACAAAAAAAGAAAATTACAGGCCAATATTCCTGATGAATATAGATGTAAAAAATATTAGCAAACTGAATTCAACAATACACTGAAAGGATCATACACCATGATCAAGTGGGATTTATTCTAGAGATGCAAGGCTGGCTCAACATTCACAAATCAGTCAATGTGATTCAGCACATTAACAAAGTGAAGGATAAAAATCATATTTCCATAGCTACAGGAAAAGTATTTGACAAAAATCAACATTCATTTATGATAAAAACTCAACAAAGTGGCTATGAAGGGAATGTACCCCAACATAACAGAAGCCGTATATTGTACAACAAACCCACAGTCAACATCATACTCAAAAGCTGAAAGCTTTTCCTCTAAGATTAGGAACAAGACAGGGATGCCCACTTTTGCCACTTTTATTCAGCATAGTATTGGGAGTCTTAGCCAGAGTAGTTAGGCAAGAACAAGAAATAAAAGGCATCCATATTGGAAAGGAGGGAGTAAAACTGTCACCATTTGCAGATGACATGACGTTATATATAGAAAACCCTAAAGACTCCAACAAAAAAACTATTAGAATGAATAAATTGAGTAACGTTGCAGGATACAAAATCAATACACGAAAATCTTTTGCATTTCTACACACTAATAACAGACTATCAGAAAGCAAAATTAAGAAAACAATCCCATTTCCAACTGCATTAAAAAGGATAAAATACCTAGGATTACATTTAACCAAAGATGTTCAAGACCTGCATACTGAAAACTACAAGACATCAAGGAAAGTAGTTGAAGAAGACACAAATAAGTGGAGAGAGATTTTGTGCTCATGGATTGGGAGAAATAATAGTGCTAAAATGTTCATACTACCCAAAGTAGTCTACAGATTCAATACAATCCCTGTCAAAATTCCAATAGCATTTTTCACAGAAATAGAACAAAGAATTCTAAAATTTGTATGAAACCACAAAAGACCTCAAGTGGCCAAAGCAATCTTGAGCAAGACAAACAAACATGTAAGCATCACACTCCCTGATTTCAAGCTCTATTTCATATCTATAGTAATTAAAACAGCATGGTATTGGCATAAAGACAAACATGTAGTTGAATGGAGCAGAATAGAGAGCCCAGAAATAAACCCACACATATGTGATCAATTAATTTACAACAGAGGAGCCAAAATTAGTGGGGTAAGGACAGTCTCTCCAATAAATGGAGTTGAGAAAACTGGAGAGCCACATGCAAAAGAATGAAACTGGAACACTATCTTATACTGTACACAAAAATCAACTCAAAATGGATTAAAGACTTGAACATAAGATCTGAAATCATAAAACTCCTAGAAGAAAACATAGGTAGCAAGTTCCTTGACATAGGTCTTGGCAATGATTTTTTTAATCTGACACCAAAAATAAAATTTTTAAAAAGTATAGATAAACAAGTGGAACTATATCCAACCAAACAACTTCCACACAACAAAGAAAACCATCAACCAAATAAAAAGGTAACCTACTGAATGGGAGAAAATATTTGCAAGTCATATATCTGTTAAGGTGTTAATATTCAAAGTGTATAAAAAACTCATACAACTCAATAATGAAAAAAAAAAGTAATTCGATTTTAAAATGGGATAGAACATCTCAATAGACATTTTCCGAAGAAGACATAAAGATGGACAACAGGTACATGAAAAGATGCTCAATATCACAAATCATCAGGGAAATGAAAATCAAAACCACAATGAGATATCGCCTCACACCTGTCAGAATGGCTGTTATCAAAAAGATAACAAATAACAAGTGTTGGTGAGGATGTGGAGAAAATTGAACCCTCGTGCACTGTTGGTAGGAATGTAAATTGGTGCAGCCACTATGAAAAACAGTATGGAGGTTCCTCAAAAATTAAAAATAGAACTACCATATGATCCAGCAGTTCCACTTCTAGGTATATATCTGACAAATGAAACACTAACTCAAAAAGATAAGCACCTTCATGTTCACTGCAGCACTGTTTACAATAGCCAAGACGTGGAAACAACCTAAGTGTCCATTGATGAATGAATGGATAAAGAAATTGTGTGTATATACAGTGGAATATTATTCAGCTGTAAAAAAGAATGAAATCTTTCCATTTACAGCAACATGGATGGACCTCATGGGCATTATGTTAAGTGAAATAAGTCAGAGAAAGACAAATACAATGTGATCTCTCTTACATGTTGAAACTAAAAATTCCTTAAAAAAAAAAAAGCTAACAGATATAGATAATGTATTGTTGGTTGTCAAAGGATGATGGTGGAGGGTGGGAAAGATGAGTGAACTGGGTCAAGAGGTTAAAAATAAAAAATCTTGAAATCATACATTAAGTCAGAAGTATATGCCTTGAATTGTAGGAGTCCATAGCCAAATTAGAATTTTTGGTACACAAATTGAAAGCATGTTCTTATAAATAAAAGCAGTTGGACTTTATGACATTTTATATACATGCTGTTTTCTTTATTTTTTACATAATGATGTAAGGATTATCTTTTGCATCAGTCTTTTTATAGGTAATAATGTGTCATTGCAATAAGACAGCTTAATTGCATTCTAGGAGCTACTGTCACCATCCTCATTAACTGGCATTTAGGCAGTATAGGTAACACATATACTTTATGTATACTAAAATATGTGTGAATATTTTCATATAAATAATGTTGAGGCCATTTTTTTAACATCTGTAAGAAAATAGGGGCTTATTTATAATGGGTTTTGAAATTTAATGTCTCAAAAGAACTATAAAAATAGCTTCGCAGGGAAAAAAAAAAAAAACCTGCCTCAAGGTGGTTTGGGGGGATTAAATGATGTAACACATACAAAGCAATCCAAAAATGTCCAGGTATTGTTATGTATCCTATGACTATATTTTGCCACAAGTCTTTTATGATTTTTATTTATATTTTTGTACCTTTAAACAATGTTTACCTTTAACTTAATCATTTATTTGTAAATGGTATGAATAAACATTGAAGACTGACTTGCTTCTGAGGATTTTGAGTGACATGTTGATGGCCATATTAAATATTAAGCTTAATTTCAAAGTCTGTAAAGCATACTTTTAAAAAAAGAGTAAGACCAAAAGAAAAATCTCATTTTAAGAATGGCATTAGAGTGTTAGTTATCCTGTGAACAGAACATTCTCTGTACCTTCCCCTTTTGTGAGTCTTGCATAAATATAATGCGACGCTGAGTTAGGTGTTAATTGACACTGTATCTTGCTTGATCAACCTGCAGTTTAGTTATGAAGCAGGAAAACAAGATGTAAACTATCCAAGATCTCCACATGGCCTGGAATGACCTATGGCATGTTATATAGCCCTGGTTTCAAAATTATGAATAGATAGCCTATAAATATTTAATTATACTAAACAGAGTCACTGAATGTCTAGAACTTTTCAATGGGAAAGAGGCTGTAATAATGAAGTTATTTTTCTTTGAAAATTAGAACCACTGAAAATTAGATGGGCCACGTCACAATATAGAGCCCTTCCTATCAGGAGAAGTGTTCAGAGGTAACCCATCATTCAGTAGGATAGCCATTTCTACACCTGACAGGAAGTTGAACTATACAACCTTCTGAACTCATTTCCAGTTCATTAATTTCACAAAATTAAAGAAATTGATGACCTGTCTGGGTATTGTTATTGTTACTCTCAAATTGAGGCGCTCTTTATTTTCTCTTTGACATGTAAGGTGTCAAAGTATAGAGTTTTGAACCATAAGCAGTTTTATTCTTAACATTGCCTACTATTTGATTCAGGAGGTATAATTTGAGTTGTTTATTATACGTCTCCAAAGTATTGGGTTGGCCAAAAAGTGCCTTCGGTTTTAAGTAAAAATAAAAGACATTTTTCATTTTCACCAAGAACTTTATGGAACAACGTATTCACCATTTTTTTCCACTACCTTTTGCCATTTTTCAGGCAACTTCATAATTCCATCTTCCCAAAACTTTCTATCTTTTTGAGCAGAGAACTGTTCCAGGTGCCTTTTACAGTCTTCCAGGGAATTGAAATTTTTTCTGTTAAGAGGATTTTGTAAAGACCGAAATAAATGGAAATCCAAAGGTGCAATGTCTGGTGAATATGGTGGACGAATCAGAACTTCCCAGCCAAGCTGTAATAGTTTTTACCTGCTCATCAAAGCAACATGTGGTCTTGCATTATCCTGATGGAAGATTCTGTGTTTTCTGTTGACTAGTTCTGGACGCTTTTAGTGGAGTGCTGCTTTCAGTTGGTCTAATTGGGAGCTTGTTTGACTTAATCTTTGGTTTTCAGGAAGGAGCTCATAATAGAGGACTCCCTTCCAATCCCACCACATACACAACATCACCTTCTCTGGATGAAGACCGGCCTTTGGTGTGGTTGGTGGTGGTTCATTTCTCTTGCCCCGTGATCTCTTCTGTTTCACATTATTGTACAGTATCCACTTTTCATCGCCCGTCACAGTTTGTTTTAAAAACAGAACGTTTTCGTTATGTTTTAGTAGAGAATCGCACGTGGAAATATGGTCAAGAAGGTTTTTCTCACTTAACTTACGTGGAACCCAAACATCAAAGTGATGAACATAACCAAGCTGGTGCAAATGATTTTCAACGCTTGATTTGGATATTTTGAGTATGTTGGCTATCTTCTGTGTGGTATAATGTTGACTGTTCTCAATTAATATCTCAATTTGATCGCTATCAACTTCAACCGGTCTACCCAACCGTGGAACATCGTCCAACGAGAAGTCTCCAGCACAGAACTTCGCAAACCACTTTTGACACGTTCAATCAGTCACAGCACCTTCTCCATATGCTGCAGAAATCTTTTTTTGCGTTTCGGTTGCGTTTTTACCTTTCTTGAAATGTTGCTTTTTTTCTTCCATCTTCAATATTAAAATGGCTACACAAAAATTCACCAGTTTTGATAAGTCTCTTTTTAAATGCACGCTGATATGACAGCTGTCTCATACAATCTAACGAAACTGTTTCGAATGAAGTTAAAGACAATAAGTGCTACTAGAGCCATCTTACAGAAAAAACCAAACGAACCTTTTGGCCAACCGATACTTTATATATTTATCCACTAAAGAGTATTTTAAAGGTAAGTTCATTGTTATTCTTCCAAATAGTGAATTCCCTGCTTTTAGTGGAATAAATAAGAATCAAAAACCAGATGAAACTAGATGGTCACATTCTGAAATCACACTCAGGATTAGTTCAACTTGACAAGCAAATTTTGCATTGGTCATCCTGATACTTAATTTTGCCAACCTTCCACCTACCCCTTCTGCCAAAATAAAGAACTTTGGTATACTAATATAATGAAAAAAATATCAAAACCTAAATCACAAAAGGAGAATAGAATGGATATTATATCTCTTATTAGACTCATTGCTTTGATTCTCTTTATTTGGTTTCAGTTTTTTTAGGCCCATCTGCCAGTGCTGTCATAGGAGCCAGTGGGCCCTGTTTTCTTTCTTGTTTTGTTTGTTTTATGTGTTTCTGTAAGGTTTCTTGTCATTTTAAATATGGCATACTTATTAAGTCATATTTAAAGTCATTTTAAGTTGTATGTCATATTAAGGTTTAATGTGACACGTGGGCTTAATATGACTCTTCAGTCTTGTTCCTAGTGCTAAGAATACAGTGATGAACCAGATAGATATGGTCACTGACCTGGTTGAACTTAGAGTCTAATGGAGGATACATAACAAATAGTCTGTTACATAATTTTAAGTCAGGAGAAGAAAAGAAACAAAGTACACAGACAAGGAATATGGTGAGGGTATGGCAGGAGAGCACTGCTTTAGATGGGGTAGTCAGTAGAGACCCTTTCAAAGTCATAACAAGCAGGGGCTTGAAGGGTAAGAAAATATTCCAGGTAGAGGAAACAAGTATCAAGTCCCTAAGGTGTGAAAGAGATCATTCACATTTTCTTTCTGCGCTGGTTTAAACCATAAAGGTGACCAATTTAAGTTGCTACTGAAATGGTTATGATTTGATGCAATTCATTTAAATTGTCAGCCCCCCAAAATAGCCACTCCTTTGCTTTGTGCTTTAAACCTTGGCCCCTGAGCCACTTGGAGTTAGTCTCAGCTTACATATGATGTATCTAATATTCCTTAGAGAGGGAGTTCTCGACACGTTAGCTCCTTTCCCTTCTCCCTACTCTGCAGCATTGTTGAGAATGCATTTGCTAGGCAACTCTTCTCCTTCCCCTCAGCCCCACCCCCAACAGAAGTGTGTGGTGTATTTGGTGCTGGGATAGGGAGGGCACAATCAAGAAAAACACCAGTCTTCAGACCTACCCTGTTCTCTCTATTAAGGCTTCCAGCGTTCCCAACCTTCTCCTGAGTCTCTACCAGTTTGACTTCTGGAATTCAGGTCACTTCAAGAATGTTGCCAGGATATTCATTCATCTACAAGAACTCAAGTCCCAGTTACCATTATAGGCTGCCCATTCCAGTGGTTTTCCTTCTTCATCCTAAACCTCTCTCCTTGGCTCGCTACTGCATGACTTCTTCATCGAGAAGCTGCTCTAGTTGATGCTGAAATGGGGGGTGAGCTGGGGAGATTTGATTGAGTTATTTTGGAATTCCTCTGACTTGCTCTTTGGTAGCGGTTCTCCCAAAGGCCAACAGTTATGAGGGAGGCCTTGGTAGCCAGAATAGGACGTGGCATTTTCCTTCTGCTGAACTGGTAGAGAAGGAATTGGCCTTTTACCCATGACTGGCAGCTGTAGAGAGAAACAACACCTGATCTAGTAGTAGATAAGACTTGGCTTGTTTCCCTGGTCCCCCTTGAAGTTACTGCCTTACAAGGTACTTTCTCCTGGCAATAATGGGGGGCGGGGGTGGTGGTGAGAACACTGTGCCTTCATTTTTTTCCCTTATTGGTAAAATGAGAGTGTTGGTATAGATGATCCCTAAGGTCCCTTTTAGTTCTAATACATCGTGTTTCTATTCCAAACCATGTAGTAGTTTTGTCTCTAATGTCTGACACACATAATGTTTACATTGGAAATTATTCCAGTATGTGAGCTTGATATATATGTGGAAACGTATAGCCCTAGTGGTTGAGCCTGGATATTCTCATTTCAGAATGCATGGTTGGATTGTAGCTGGAAAACTTTGCACTGCCAATGTCTTACTGCAAGTTTTTGCTAGTAAAAGCAGTAGTACTGTGTACCCTGAGGATGAAACAAGCTAAGTAAGCCTGAGTTAGTCTTTAAAGAAGGATGAACATGTATCAGTGAAAATTGTGGTGAATGACTTGAAGATGTGTTTTTTCACTTTGTCATAGGGGTCAAGTTGGACTGAAATAACGCTGTGCTAATGTGATGCTGAGTTCTGTTGCTCTCTCTGAATTGATCCCTCCTTCTTTTGCAGGAGCTATTGTGACAATCTTGGTTACCATCCATTAAGTGCTGCTGACTTTGGAAAGATCATGAAAAATGTCTTTCCAAACATGAAGGCACGTCGTCTGGGCACGAGAGGCAAATCTAAATATCCTTTACCAGAATGGTTTTTAGTAATCTCTTTAAGTTCTCACTTATTACAGAACATCTGCTGCTGTAGTTCAACTAGCAGCTATACTTAGAAATAAACTTAAATCAACAAATATAAATGACTCAGAAGTACTTAGAATAATTGTAAATTGTATTTTCCCAGCTGTTTATCACACTGCAAGAGAAATAACAAATAGTGGTTATTAGGATTGTGATAGATTTCACCTTACTCTGCCACTATAATGTGTTCTTAATGGTCTGATCTTCTTTTCCTTAACAATAAGAATTACTAAGGCACGCCACAGTACAGCAGTTGTAAATTATATCAGTGAAAGTGGAGAAAGATGTTAGTTTATCATCTTTCCTTCCTCTAATTTAGAAACATAGGGATCTTCTTGGCAATATATACAACATTCAAAAAATTTTTCTGTGGAACTTGTGCTGGAGAATTAGTGTTTTCTTTGTATTTTCATCCAACCCTTTAAAGGCTGTATTAAAATTAAAGCCAGGGCATAGAAAAGGCCCCTCTCATGATAGAGAAATACTTAGGAGCAAACAGAAGTAAGGAAATTAAAATTAAGAGTTTACTAAAGTTCTTCCTACCCTTGGAAGAAGATTGTAACATGGAGGGTCTCTGTATCATATTAGAAATACATCATTTCTCTCTGCTTAGCTTTTAGCCTTTTTCAAAGCATAAAAATTCTGCTGTAGGGGACATGAAAAGGGGAAGGGGAGAGGCTGCTTTTCTAAAATGGCTCCAGGTGTTCTTTAACCAGTTGTTGCACAACTGAGTCTTGTTTCCTGAGTACAAACAAAAATGTCTTCGTGTGTCTTTGGCATGTTACAGGTGATAATCCTGTACGTTTCAGTGGAAAAAGAGAAGTGAAAAGGTTAAAGCCCTTGTGACACTCTTAAGAGTTGTTTTTGTCCCAGTGCCCTGGGCTAAAGTTTCCCTTCTCTCTGCCAGGTTTCCATCTGGATATTCCTTTCCTTCTGACCTGTTTGTTACTGGTGGCTGGCACAGCTTATTAGGAACATTTATTCATAAAATTTATAACAGATGAAAATCATTTTGTTCCATTTAAGCCAGTAACATTCTACAAGGACTGTTTCAGTTTCAAAAGAGTAAAGGTGCCCTGAGTTTCTAATATTAAGTTTTCTTTTACTGAAGAACTCAGAAAGTAGATGGTATCTCAGGCTGATTTTATTCTCATTTCATACATAGTTACTTTTCAAGTGCTAACTATATAAACAGTTCATTTAATTTCGAGTACTTTAGACCTTAACCATTTATTACGTATTGCTACAGTGGACTAAGAAAAAAAGCTTTTGTTCATATGCCAACACTGCCCAATCTTGATTTTCACAAAACTGGGGATGGGGTAAGAATTTCTGCCTTTTCTTTTTGATAAGTAGAATTGTACCTTACTATCAACATTGAAACGATTCTGCATGGTATCATTTGGATAAAACCAGGGACCAGGAACTGTCTTTTACTAAATAAATGAGCCAAAAAGTTCAACAGTGGCTGGTAACTGTTAACATATATGACTTATATCACCATGGTTCGTGAAATTAAGGAGAAAAAAGATGAATCTAAAGTTCCTAATTTGTAGATATATCCATGGTCTATATTGTCAAGAGGAAAATTTAGGTTATAGAATAACATGTAGAACAAATGTTTTCAGAAGAGAAAATACGGCTTATGGCATAGTTTGTTTTCTTGATGTTAGAAAAGGCTTTTTAAAAAATTCAAAAGATCTGTTAGTCTTCATATATGTTTAACAATATATGTTTAAATGTTATATTCACAACGCTGCTGGTAGCTGTGCACCAGTGTGTATAGGCATAGGCCTCGTATCTGCAGGTCTCTACTTTTATGCCTGCCAGTACCGGTCACTTAGTACTACTCTGACTCAATAGTTTTATATTGTATCTTCTGATTAAGAACATGTATCTTAAGTGTGCTTCAATTTAATTTCTCTGAACTTTCTTTTAAAAGTCTTTTCCTTTTTCCTTTGTTTAGTTGGAAGGAGCTGAACCTTCTGGGCAGCTTCAAAATATTGATGAGGAAGTTATCACTTCTGCTTGCCGTCTTGTGTGTGAGTGGGCCCAGAAAGTGTTAAGCCAGCCATTTGACACAGTCTTGGAATTAGCCCGCTTCCTTGTGAAAAGTCACTATATAGGCACCAAGTCGATGGCAGCTCTAACTGTAATGGCCGCAGCACCACCAGGTACAAAATTATTAAGAAGCTAAAACTGACAGGGTGTTAACTGTATTTAGAGTTGGTAGTAAAAAGAAGAGCTTAGCCAAAAGACCTCCTTTGTCTCTTTAGTATTTGTATGTGTTCACTCTTATTTCCCTTAATACTCAATTCAGATGGGCTTGTTGAGCTAACAAAAATAATAATAGTTCTTTCATGATAAACTTTTAAGTTATAGCTTTGTATGTTGCTCTGCTTAAGTATGAAACTTTTATGATTTCCTAGTTGGTATTTCATTAATTTTTCCATTGCTGTTTTAAAGTTTAAAGAATATGTGTATGTGTACTTTTAAGTATATATAAGTATTTCTAAATTAATAAATTAAATATTACAAGTAAAAAGTACGATTAAGTTTTTTAATTACTTGCTAAGACTCCTATCCCCAAAACTAATACTTATAAATGAAATGATCTTTGGACAATGTGAAAGGTACCTTAGTCTCACAAAAAATAAACCATGTGAAGCATTCCTATGAAATAGCAAGAGTGATTTTTTTTTTAATATGCATTCAGATGAGTATTTTTATTCAGATAGGAACTTAAGAATTAACAGTATTAGGACTGACAGTATCGTTGGAATAATAACTCCCTCCTAAATTAATAGCTGTGTAAAGTATCTATTTTAATGAAATTTTTAAAATGTCTTATTTCAGTCATAATTTATAAACCTAAAAAAGAGTGAATACATTTTGTTATTACTCTAGGAAATTATAACTTCTATAAAAAATGTATTAATATGAAACAGTAGATTTGTCACAGCCAGAACTATAATTATAATTATACTCTTAAATAACTTTACTTTTCTATCTTAACTTCATTATTTTAATAAGGAATCCTTTTTCTCTGTTTAAATTTATCAGAAGCTTTAAGCATTTGCAGTATGTGTGTGAGAGAGATTGTTCTGTTCTCTCATTTTATTGTCAATTGAGGACCATAAATGTCAGGAAAATAGCCTTTTACAAGAGCCTCATCATAATTTTTCCTGTCTCGATATAAAATGGATGGCTCAAGTCTGTACACTTATAGTTACACAGGGGCAGGAGAGTGCTTAGGCTGCCTCATCTAGCTAGATAGCTCACATCTGTTACCGCATTTATTCCCCCAGCGGTCCTGTAAGATAGGGGATATTTATTCCCATTTTACAGATCAGGAAACAGATTCAGGGAGGTTAAGTAATTTGTCCATAGTCAGATAAGCAGTGGAATTAGCCAGAATTTGAATCCTGATTTGTCTGTCTCCAAAACCCAGGTTACTCCTTTACACCAGACTGTCTTCCTAGCTTCTGGCAAAATGAGGTTCTAAAAGATATGGGCCCTTCAACTTGCTGTGTTCTCTTTCTCCTACCCCTACTGACACCCAGGAGAGTACTTTCACATGTTGCGGACTTAGGAGGTATCATGGGGTAAAGAAACAGAGACATCTCTGTCTTCTTATTTCCCACGTTATTCACATAGTCTCACTGAAAGAAATGTTGAATGAATGGATTTTTAAGGCATAAGTGTGAAGAAAGGTATATTTTTTAAACCAAAATACTAAAAATCACATATATAAGTAGGCGCTTTCACTTTTTGAAAGTAGCTTGGGAGGCTGACTTTTTTTTAACAATCTTCTGAAATTTCATTCTCAGCCATTGCCACTTTGTTTTGTTTTTTTTTTTATTTATTTTTGGCTGCAGTGGGTCTTCGCTGCTGCATGCGGGCTTTCTCTAGTTGCAGCAAGCGGGGGCTGCTCTTCGTTGTGGTGCGCAGGCTTCTCATTGCGGTGGCTTCTCTTGTTGTGGACCGTGGGCTGTAGGTGCACGGGCTTCAGTTGTTGTGGCACGTGGGCTCACCAGTTGCCGCTTGCGGGCTCTAGAGCTCAGGCTCAGTAGTTGTGGCACACGGCTTAGCTGCTCCGCAGCATGTGAGAGCTTCCCGGACCAGGGCTCGAACCCATGTCCCCTGCATTGGCAGGGAGATTCTTAACCACTGCACCACCAGGGAAGCCCCATTGCCACTTTAAAAAATATCCTTTGGTAGTGATGAATCTTTATCCTTTGAAGGTACATTTGGTTTTTTGTAAGTATCGTCTCCATGTTAAGAACAGGTTGTATTACAGATGTCCTTTGTAAGCAGCTGCTTGGAACTCATGCCTGTCCAGAAACCCTGGCAGGAGGCATGAGACAGCGAGCTTGAGCGGTTGGCACAGGCTCTCGGGTGCAGGTGCTGAGCAGCCAGAGCCGAGGCTGCGGATCGGATGGGAGCAGTGCAATTCGAGTTGGATTTGAGGGGAAAGAATAGTACTTAGGTGATAAAAGGGGGGTCAGAACATGCGGGATTGTTGAGCAGTGAGTGTGTGGGTTAGAGTTTACAGTCGCTTTCTCTCCTTCCCCGTCTCCCACTCCCGAAGCTGTTGCTGTTAACCAGATGAAAAGCAGAAACGACTGGGGAAGGGAAGGTCAGGATGTGCCAGCAGTGCAGGGGTGCCCTCCCTTTGCCTCTCTCCACTGTTTCTGCTGACCCCTGCTCACTTTCTAATGATCTTAATGCCACTCCCTAAATGTGAAATGAGCTTTTGAAAAATTAGTTGTATTACATAATCAAGTTTTCTTAAAATTTATCCCTTGCTTATTTTATCGTTCCTTTTTCTCAGTGTTGATCTTACTACTACTTTAAGAAGCTTTCTCAGTGACCCTTTTTTTAGAATATCTTAACCTCAGTCTTATTAAGAAACTCTGCTTAATTTCTCCTAGGTCATACTGGAATAATTAATTAATTAATTAATTAATTAATTAATTAAAGCACTTAAAATTGTAGTACCTATTTTCATGAAGTTCTTGTAGAATTAAAGACTTGTTTTCCCCATACAATTTTTTTCTAAGATATGGATGGTTTCAGCAAATATTTATTGAGTGCCCCTTGTGGACTGAATATTAAAATCGTGAAAATGCGTGAATTTCTTAATTAGAGAAGGGGGAAGGGAGATTTTTCTGACATCTACTGATAAAATGTAAAACATGCTCTCTTGGCATTTATCTTAGCTTTTGTACATTAGTGATATAGCTACTACTCTTTTCAAAATCTTCATCTATTATTGCAGATATAACTACAGCTGTCACCCAAGTTGAACCATATTCTAAGGTGTCAATTAAAACCATATTGACAAATGTTTATAAACTGGAAGTGTAATATTTATGCTTTATAAAGAAATTGTGAGTTAAAATTTGCTGGGTTTGGTTGCTTTGTCCAGTAAATGGCTACATAGTCTTAGAAATTGAGTTGTAACTGCTTTCTATAAATAAGAGTATTTTAGCTTTACTTTCTGTTTATTTTCAGGAATTAAAGGAATTACCCAGCCTTCTGCTTTTATACCTACAGCTGAAAGTAATTCCTTTCAGCCCCAAGTGAAGACTCTGCCATCTCCTATTGACGCTAAACAGCAATTGCAACGGAAAATCCAGAAGAAGCAACAAGAACAGAAACTACAATCCCCTTTGCCAGGAGAATCCTCAACAAAAAAATCAGAAGGCGCTACAACCAATGGAGTGACTAGTCTTTCTAATGGAAATCCTGCAATCCTTTCTCCTCAGCCTATCGGTATCGTTGTGGCAGCTGTCCCTAGTCCCATTCCGGTAATATCATTAAATAGCATTTGGCCTTACTGGGATTGTGGGAAGTCAGTTGTTTAGTTAAAAGTGGCACAGAAGAAGGAGGCAAGTATAGGTGTAGATTCAGTTATAAACTGATTTTGTGACCACACACAGATTTCACTTCAGTCAGTTGTCTTTTATTCAGGATATACGTTGTTGATTACAACGTGAGCTATAAAAGGAACAGAAGTGAAATTACAAGACATTTAAGTTTGCACATAACCAGTCAGAGCTTTATGTAAGAGATGAGTCATTTTCAGAGTTGTTTCATCTCTATCTAAGCGAAGGTGACACAATTGCAAACTTTTTTTGGTTTATATTTTTTTCCTGTTTAACATTCAGATGGAGCAAAATTGTAATATCTGTTGGTAATACATTAACATAGACTTGTCTCAATGGCTTGCTGGACATGGAACCTCAGGCAAGTCTCTAAGCTACTCTGAGTCTCTTTCCTTATCAACAAATAGAGGTTATGGTCTACTCCTTGCCTCTCTCACACAGCTGAGTTTATGATGAAGAGGCTTTTAAAATGAGAGTGCATGGGCTTCCCTAGCGGTGCCACGGTTAAGAATCCGCCTGCCAGTGCAGGGGACACGGGTTCAAGCCCTGGTCCGGGAAGATCCCACATGCCACGGAGCAACTAAGCCCGTGCACCACAACTACTGAGCCTGCGCTCTAGAGCCCGTGAGCCACAACTGTTGAGCCCGCATGCCACAACTACTGAAGCCCGTGCTCCTTGAGCCCATGCTGCACAAGAGAAGCCACCGCAATGAGAAGCCCGTGCACCACAACGAAGAGTAGCCCCCGCTTGCCGCAACTAGAGAAAAGCCCACAGGCAGCAACAAAGAGCCAAAGCAGCCAAAAATAAATAAATTAATAAATAAATAATTTTTTTAATGTTTAAAAATAAATAAAAATAAAATGAGAGTGCATCATGCTAAAGCAAGATGGTATTTTATGTTGTTATTTATGATGTTATTAGGGAAATATAGTATCTTGTGGTTTTTCTGTTCTTATCATTATCCTTATCATCGTCATCCTCATGTTATTGAAACATGGAATACCTGGGAACCATACTCTTGCACTATTCATTGTAGAGCAAACTGGGGGAGGCAGTAGTTTTATCTGAGACCCTATCCACAGTGGTTTATTAGTAATGCCCACGGTAGATCCATTTATAAGACAGTCTCCCCTGTGAGTGAGTCATCTTGCCACAGACTCCAGTTAGATACCTTTACAGTTGCATGTTTCTTCAAGATTTTATTTCTGCTCCCTATAACCTCCTTAAAATTCATTGTTTTAGCAAGTATTCATCACAAATGTGAAGTTTTTCATTGAAGTCTTCATACTCTTCTTACATATCATTGTATTTGGTAACTATATTACACTGTGTTGCATTTATTATAGTATTTACTTCTCGGGTTATATCGAATCTGGTCTAAAAACTCTTGTCTAACATACGAACTGTCCTTTTTTTTTTCTTTTTAGCATTACATGTATTAAATGCCTTAATACTAATGAATATATGAATTGCTATTTCTATTCTAGACTTGTTACATCTGATATTTTTGTTTTCCGCCTTTTTAACAGGTCCAGCGGACCAGGCAACTGGTAACTTCACCAAGTCCAATGAGTTCTTCTGACGGTAAAGTTCTTCCCCTCAATGTACAGGTGGTCACTCAGCACATGCAGTCTGTGAAGCAGGCACCAAAGACTCCTCAGCACGTCCCAGCCAGTCCTGGGGGGGATCGCTCTGCTCGGCACCGCTACCCTCAGATCTTACCCAAACCAGCCAACACCAGTGCCCTCACCATCCGCTCTCCAACTACTGTCCTCTTTACTAGTAGTCCCATCAAAACCGCTGTTGTACCCACGTCACACGTGAGTTCTCTAAATGTGGTGAAAATGACAGCAATATCCCTCACACCCAGCAACAGTAGTGCCCCTCTGAAACATTCTGCCTCAGTAAACAGTGCTGCAGGAACAACGGAAGAATCAAGGACCATTCCACAGATCAAGAATGGTTCTGTTGTTTCACTTCAGTCTCCTGGATCCAGGGCCAGCAGCACCGGGGGACCATCTGCTGTGGAAGTCAAAATGGAACCTGAGATGTCATCAGATGAGCATCCTGTACAGTGCCAAGAGAACTCTGATGGGGCTGACGTGCCCAAAACAACACCTAGTGCCCTCTCAGGGCAGAAAAGTAATACAGAGGGAGTAGTGCAAAAACCTTCAAATGAAGGTGTTATTGAAATAAAAGCAACTAAGGTCTGTGACCAGAGGACCAAATGTAAAAATCGCTGTAATGAAATTCTGCCAGGCACTTCAACAGGCAATAATCAAAGCACTATCACTCTCTCAGTTGCCACTCAGAACTTAACTTTCACCAGCACCAGCTCACCATCTAATGGTGACTCAATAAATAAAGACCCTAAATTATGCACTAAAAGTCCAAGAAAGCGGCTGTCTTCTGCATTGCAAGAGTCCCAGGTGCCTCCTGTAAAGAAACCAATCGTGGAACAGCTTTCTGCAGTTATCTCGGAAGGTCAGAAACCAGGCAGTGTTAAGAAGGACCAAAAGGTTCTGCATTCAGGGAAAACGGAAAGTTCAGCAGCAGGTTCTCAGATTCCTAGCAAGGTATCAACAAATGTTAACTCGCACGTAGTGGCAAGTCAACCCTTGAAGTCCTCTGCTCTTGTTACCAGTGATTTAGCTTCAGAACAGCAAACCACACCATCATCATCTCCAGATATAAAAGTAAAGCTTGAAGGCAGTGTCTTTCTCTTGGACAGTGATTCAAAATCGCATGGCAGCTTTAACCCAAATGAATGGCAACAGGTCACTAAGGATTCTGAGTTTATATCTACCGGCTGTGAACAACAGCAAGATATCAGTGTTATGACAGTTCCTGAGCACTCTGATATCAATGACTTAGAGAAGTCTGTCTGGGAATTAGAAGGAATGCCACAGGACACGTATTCCCAGCAACTACACAGCCAGATACAAGAATCTTCTTTGAGTCAACTGCAAGCACAGTCTTCAGATCAGTTACCTCTACAGTCCGAACTGAAGGAGTTCGAGCCTTCTGTTTCCCAAGCAAATGAAAGCTACTTTCCTTTCGATGAGGAGCTGACACAGGACAGTATTGTAGAGGAGCTGGTGCTCATGGAGCAACAGATGTCAATGAACAATTCTCATGCTTACGGTAACTGTTTGGGAATGACCCTTCAGAGTCAGTCCGTGACTCCAGGCGCACCAGCGTCATCTCACGCCCCCAGCACCCACTTCTATCACCCCATCCGTAGCAATGGCACCCCGATCCCCACCCCCACCCCGACCCCTACCCCGACCCCCACCCCCACCCCCACCCCCACCCCCACATCTGAAGTGGTTGCCGGGTCTCAGAGCCTGTCACGGGAGAGCCCTTGCTCCAGGTTGGCCCAGACCACGCCCGTGGATAGTGCTTTAGGAAGTAGCCGACATACACCCATCGGTACTCCCCATTCTAACTGCAGCAGCAGTGTCCCTCCCAGCCCCGTGGAATGCAGGAATCCATTTGCATTTACCCCAATAAGCTCCAGTATGGCATATCATGACGCCAGCATTGTCTCAAGTAGTCCTGTGAAACCGATGCAGAGACCCATGGCCACACACCCCGACAAAACCAAGCTTGAATGGATGAATAATGGGTACAGTGGGGTTGGTAATTCATCCGTTTCTGGCCATGGCATTCTCCCAAGCTATCAGGAACTAGTGGAAGACCGTTTCAGGAAACCTCATGCTTTTGCTGTGCCTGGACAGTCTTACCAGTCTCAATCCAGACATCATGACACTCATTTTGGTCGTCTGACTCCTGTCTCTCCTGTGCAGCATCAAGGTGCCACTGTAAGTAACACCAACAAACAGGAGGGCTTTGCGGTCCCTGCCCCTCTTGATAATAAAGGAACTAACTCTTCGGCCAGCAGCAACTTCCGGTGCCGAAGCGTGAGCCCTGCTGTTCATCGCCAACGTAATCTTAGTGGAAGCACCCTCTACCCAGTATCTAATATCCCCCGATCTAATGTGACCCCCTTTGGAAGTCCAGTAACCCCTGAAGTTCATGTTTTCACAAACGTTCACACGGATGCATGTGCCAACAACATAGCTCAAAGAAGTCAGTCGGTTCCATTGACAGTCATGATGCAAACAGCCTTCCCAAATGCTCTTCAGAAGCAAACAAACAGTAAAAAAATAACCAATGTTTTGTTGAGTAAACTTGATTCTGACAATGATGATGCAGTGAGAGGTTTGGGCATGAACAATCTGCCCTCCAATTATACAGCCCGGATGAATCTCACTCAGATTTTGGAAACTTCCACTGTCTTTCCTAGTGCCAATCCGCAGAATATGATCGATTCCAGCACTTCTATTTATGAATTCCAAGCACCATCTTACCTCACCAAAAGTAATAGCACCGATCAGATCAGTTTTTCTCCTGGCGATAATCAAGCACAATCAGAAATTGGAGAGCAACAATTAGATTTCAGTAGCACTGTTAAAGACCTGTTGAGTGGAGACAGCTTGCAAACCAACCAGCAGCTGGTAGGTCAGGTAGCGTCTGATCTCACTAATCCTGCGTCTGATTTTTCTAGCGACATCAGGTTGTCTTCTGAGCTCTCAGGCAGCATCAATGATTTGAACGCTTTAGATCCAAATCTACTGTTTGATCCAGGTCGTCAGCAGGGACAAGATGATGAAGCTACACTGGAAGAATTAAAGAATGACCCATTATTTCAACAAATTTGCAGTGAATCCATGAGCTCTATGACTTCATCAGGTTTTGAATGGATAGAAAGCAAGGACCACCCTACTGTTGAAATGTTGGGTTAAATTGTATTTTATAATATGTAGCACACTGTATCGAAAGACATATGTATTGTATTTGTCTTAATGGAAGTGCCTCCCGCAGCAGAAACACTTACTATTAATTGTGACATTTTAAGAGTTTGCTGCAGAAGCGGTTTCTTCTTCAGTAGGAAATGGTTAGACTCGCCTCAGCTCTTAACAAGTTTCTGAAGAGAGTAGGCTGTAGAAAAACAAATATTAGGTTTTCAATTTTATAATGTTCCCCATTTAATCACATTGTTTGCTAGTAAACAAAAGAATAACCAGCTTTTACGAGAGCAGTCTAGATCTTTATTTTGTATAAGTTTATTTTAATTCATTGGTTGATCTGCACAGATTTTAGAGGAAACCATTGATTTTAGGTATAGGATATTTTTTGTTGTTGGCATTATCTTTTAGATATGAAATCATAGTTAAGGTGAACTGTAGACAAGAAGGTCTTCCTTGAAACAGGGATAATATTCAGGTTATTATAAGTATTTAGGCTTGAAGCATAGAGCTACTGTAGAATGAAAAAAAAAATCTCTGTAGGACTTTCTGGGACTTCAGTACCATTTGCACCTGCAACGAAGGGCTTAAATAGGAGAAAATAATGGAAAATTAAATATTAATGTAAGGAAAGCAAAAGCTGCGCTAAAATATTTAAAAGGAAAAACTAGTAGCCATTTATATTTGTGACCTTGCATTAGTCTTCTTTTAAAATGTTGATTTTAACATGGAGCTAACACAGAGACATGCCCACACGTGCACACACACACAAACAAAACAAGTAATTCCAAACATTGTAATTTAATAGAATAAATACAAGCATGTTAGAAGAATATTTTATGTTTTATTATTTGGTAGTTGAGATAGGGGAATTTAGAAGGAAACTAAAAGCGTTTTCTTATTTTCATCACAGTATGTCTGCATGCACATATTAAAATTCTATTTAAGATTTATTTTGAAGGGTTTTAATTATAAGTCATCGATTTAGTGACTGACTCCTTCACTGCTCCTGAACATAGAAATGCAATTTGATCGTGGGAATCCCTTTGAAAAACAAATAAGCAGGAGAGCGATAACATAAAAAACTCAACAGAAAACATTTCACCACCTGAGGTCTGAAGTCACAAATCTTTATATCTCTGATAAAACAAAGGGGATATCAATAGTACTTGAAGAAGAGGAGCATTTTATAACATGCTTAATTTTTATTTATTGTGATAACCACAATTGCAAAAGAAGCACTCAGGATTTGTTTTAAAATGTTTCTCTCTGTGGCTCCCATTTTGTTTTGTGAATAATTATTTATGAATTTCATGCTGACACAAATCTTCTCACTAGTCGACAGCTCCATTTAAGTGAGCTTCAAGATCAGTTTCAAATAGACTTAAAAATTGCCGTTAAGTTTTTAAAGCTAACATTAAACCATTGCTATGCTACCTTGAGCCTAGCTAAGCTTTCCTTTACCTTAATTAGTAAGCCAATCAGAAGACTACAATCAACAAATATTTAACAAATGTGGTGAAAGGTTTAATAAGATTTCATTGTTCAATAAATTTGCAAAGTAGGGTATTAACATTTTGATAAATAAATGGTGCTAGGTTTGGCTCAGAGGTTTATATATTGATATGTCCTAGTTATTGGCATTTGTGTGTGTTTGCTGTTATCTTGATTTAATGATCTGTTAGATTTTTTTTCTTGATGCTAGTTATTTCTTCACTGTACATTGAGACACAGCACTACTGCACACCAAAGTATGCAATACCCAAAGGAAACTGTGTGATTTCTTTTAACAAATGATGGGAGCCTTTCTACATGAGATACTCTGAAAAGGAGATTTTGAGGCCATTCTAATCCCTTGTTTACATTATTAGCTTCCTACTAATACAAAAATAATGGAAATCTTTTTTGATAAAAATATAAAGACTGGAGGATTTTTAACCCCCTGTACAGTATTGCAGCAAACACTTTAAATTTGGTTGAATTCGTCCAGCAAACTTTCTGGGGTTCATATATTGCACTAAATTTGTTGAACCTGTGGTAGGCACATCTCTTAGGATAAATGCAACCAATACAGTCCACAGATTAAACTTTTTAAATGTGTTTCATTATGAAAAGACAAAATGTCATCAAAGTGACAGATAAAATTGTCTTATGTAGCAATGTGCATTAATCTCAATGAGATATTTCTATTTCTTATTCTCTTACATGAGAATATTACAGCAGGAAGAGTTAAGTTTAGTTTGCTTCACCATGTTAATACATGATCACAAAATGTGCATGAGTGTTATTGACTTATCTTGTACAGTACTAGGTATTCCTGTAACCACTTTTTTTTTTTTTCTTGGCTGTACTGAAACTGGTTCATTGTTAACCAGACAAGCATAGTTATTCACAAGTTATTTGCTTTTTTATGTTTACTAATTCTGCTTAGTTATTGTTGAATATGTTCTTTTCTCAGATTATTTTCATTGTTTTGATGTTTTAAACATTTTGCATACTGTTTATCATGATAAGACTTCATGAAGTAAATAATTTTGCATATAATTGCAATAAGCACTGACTTTTGAACTGAAAAGAAGGAAAGTGTTTTTTTGTGCAGTGCATCAGAGGTTCATATAACAGTCTTGTACTATAATGTGCTTTACTACACCATAAATGACAAAAACAAGCCCTGTTTCATGTTTTCATTTAGTGCAAAAATTCAAGATTTCCCCAGTGTTTTGTTGTCTGTTGTACCTGCTGAAACTACAGTAGTTGAATATTGCAGTAGCATTTCAGTTCTCTTTTTTTATTGAAAGTGCTCAAAAATTGTTTTTTAAATGTTTTCAAAAACAATTAAAAACATTTTATATTAAACTGACTGGATCTTAAGGTGATTTATGGGATCCGTTTTATGTAGACAGCATGCCATTTTGTAAACATACCTGAAGCATTTCTTCCTTTGATCTCATGAAAGTTGAGAAAATGGGAAAAAATCAGCGTCAGGAGGAACAGTGCTGCTAATCTATGCTCTGCTATTAATCCAGAAGGCTACACAGATCTTATTTCGTTCACCAGAACTCTGCCACTCACCAGAACTCTGCCACTCATAGAGCTTTATGTTGTCCAAAAAAAAAAAAAAAAAAGGTCTTTCCTTTTGTTCACTGACATATACCGTTTGCTTTAAAATGTTAGTCTGTGTAGTACCTAGATATGGGTATTTGGGGAACTTTGAATAGAAAAATAACAGAAAACTTTAAAACACAGCTATGTCCAAAAGCATTATAGGCATTTTGGTGAAGAACAGGCAAACAGAACAGGAACCAATGGATATAATGAACCAAGAAGAAATTCTGGAGGAAAAGGTATTATGTAGTACCTGAGGTGCTTTTGGCTGCAGGTAAGAGAAAACCTAACACTGACTTCAGCCATAAGGACATTTATTTTTAGCTTAATAAGAATTTTGGTGATAAAGAGGTGCTCAGGTTCATTCAGTGACTCAGTGTTTTTTTCTGTGTTCCATCAGCTTCAGCGTTGCTGTTCTGTGTCTATTGCCTCATGGTCACAAGATGACTACCACAGCTCCAAATATGGTATCTTCATACATCCCAAACAAGGTGGTAAGGGCAGCTCTCAGCCTTTTATCAGAGAGAAAAATATCTTTCCCATACTCTCCCATTACTCCCTCCCACTCCACCCCCCTACTTAATCTTGTTAGAAAAAAGAAGGTCAAGGCCCACCATAAAACTAACTAGTTTAGATTCTTGATTCATCTTTTATAGCTAGGGGAGAGGCCCATTTCCAGGAGCATGTGATCATCCACCAAAAATGAGTTCCATAACCTAGAGAAGATACCAGGGACTTAAGATATTATGCCCACCTTTGAGAGAGGCCATAGTCTTGTGAAGAACTGATTGCATGTTCTTTGATAAGTGCCAATTAGAAGTATATATGGCGTGCTTTCTAGAAGAAAAAAGGTGAGAGTTCACACTCTGAGGATCCATGAACTGGGCAAAAGAAGGTCCTTAGTAAGGGCTACATTTAGAAGTAGCCTGTTAACTAGTGTAAACTGTTAACTTGTGTCTTGGCTTCCCTCTCTGAGTTGAAAATCAGAAGTGTAAATTGCCTCAGTACCTATTAACGTCATAGAAGACCGAAATTTTGATTCTGTTGAGTCTGTAGAGATTTATTTTGATATATATTGCTATAAATGAATTTTTAAATAATTAGAATTACAAATTTGTGAATGGGATCATTTATCAATAGCATATGATCTGGAATTTTTAAAAAATATGTATATGACCAGTCCTGGAGCTATAAGTGTAGAAGGGGAAAAACAAAAAGGCAACAATTTTCAAGATAGGTTTTATTTCTAAGAAGTACTTAATTTTAGAGAGAAGGGAAAATAATTTTATAAATGAAATGTATCATGAGCATGGTATTACTACCATATATAGACTATTTCCTTGCACTAAACCCTGTATTAAATACTTCACATATATTCTGATTTTCTCATTGTAACAATTATGAAAGAATATCATTTTTCAAGTGAGAAAGTTTTAGCTCAGATATTAACTGGTAGGAGTAACAGCTAATAATAGGAAGAGCTGGAATTAACTTGGTTCCAAAGCCAAGTTCTCAACTATTATGCTATACTTAAAGATACTTGTTCAAATTACCTACGGTAGTAGTTGGATTTGGTGGCTTCTTTGAAATTTTCATTCTGGCTTAAAATTTAAAATTAAATTTGATTTTTGTGGGAATTTTGTTTCTGTTTAACCTCTGATCCTTATATTTCTTATACTTCCTTTGCATTTTTGTTGCTTTTGGATTTTGCCTGTATTTTGTAACTTTCCTCTAAATTATTTGCATTCCTTTCCCCTTCTCTCCCCCCGTGGAAATACATGCCCTATTGTATTGGAAATCAAGGGAGAAGTAAGATTTAAATAGAAAATTTTGTTTTACGCACAGCTTTTCAAGCACGTCTTACAGGTATACCCAACCATATCTATTTTAAAACCACTTCTTAAATTTCATCAGGAAATAAAAACTAGGCAAAAAATGTTTTGTTGAACAAATGATAAAGTGCCTAAAATATGTCAGTGTCTGTGCCAGGAGTTAGAGAAGACATCTGCCATTTTTTAATTTTACAATATGATGAGGAAGATGCACAATGAACAGGATTGCAGGATGCAGTGATGTCACTGTAGCAGAGACTGCTGTTTGCCACTAACACATTCTCCTAGCCATCTGCACAAAAGACATTTACCAGCTTCCCTTGTAGCTAAGTGGAGCCGCTTACCAAGTACTCAGCCAAAAAGAATCAAAAGGTTTGCGTGTTTCTTCGAAGTGTTCCTGCACTCCTTCCTCTCAGCTGGCTAGAATGTAGATATGATGACTAGAACTCCAGTAGCTCCCTTGGACTTTGCGGTAAGGCCACAGAGGATGATGGAGTAACAAGATAGAAAGAGCCCGAAGCCCTGATGACTGTGAGGGAAGCTGCCCTACTAGTCCTGACTGTTGCCTCTGGATGTGTTTTATGTGAGGGAGAAGTTTCTTTCTGGTTTAAGTCCTTCTGAGTTTTCTGTTACTCAATGCAAATGCAAATTCTAACCAATGTAGCCACCAGAAGGTTTTAAGCAGGAGTGGGGATGTTAGATTAGCATGGGGATCACTAAACCATCATGGGTTCCCCTGCAGAATGACAAACTTGCATCTCCTTTTCACTGAAATTGGTAAATCAGGAGAGACTCTTGGAAAGAATACCCTGATTTTAGCACAGACTTGAGTAGTGTTTCATGACTGTCCAATATAAAGAATAAATTTAGGTGGATTCTAAGCTACTTAAACAACAAAAGAAAATTGATTGAATTGAAAGGAAATAACGGCTTTCTGGTCATTGGTGTCAGACCTAGGTTTAAATCTCAGCTCTGCCAATTATAACCATAACCCTACCAAGTTGTATGAGTACTAGTAATGATATCCATCTGGAGAGCATTTTCTAGTGGTGTGCCACATGGTTCTGGCCTGTTCGTTATTTTTGCCAACATCTTGAATGAAGACAAAAGTTTTACTGTGGCAAGTACTGTGGAACAGCTTGCTCAGTTTCTGTTCCAGCCTCTTCCTCTTATGCAGACCCTGGGAAGCCCAAAAACTACATTTTCTAGACCTCCTCACAGCTTGGGTTCTGGATATGAATTGCATGCCATCTATTCGATGCATTCTTGCAAGATTTGGAGGATGAAAATGAAACAGAAGCTATCCTCCTACCCATTTTTGGTGATTTTCTTGAAAGCAAGCTCATAGCAGCAGCAATGTTCTAGAGTCCATTCTTGAGATTCTTCGGTATCTAGGGTCCACGTCCCAGTGCCAAGTCACCAGTTCCGTGAATATCAAGATACAGTCGAGTGGTGGCAGTGACGGTAATGGCAGCAGTATCAGCAACTTCCTGGTCTGGCTTCCTGATCTGTGGAGTGGTCTCAGGTATGAACTTGTCCCCCAAATGACCAACTCTACCGTGTTGTTCTGGTTGTCATTTCTGGAGGCACAGTCTAAAGCTTGTTCTTCCATGTATGTAGAAGTATCAAATTCCCTGCATTAAGTATTTTTTTGCTTAAAATACCTAGAATAAACATTTCCTAGACGTAACTCTGACTCGTACGCCTACAAGGTAGGAGTCATGAACATCGGAGATCCAGACCTGGTTCTGTCATTCTTTCCCCCTCTTTGCACTTTATGAAGAATAATGACCTCTGTTCTGGTTACGTCCCAGAATCTTTTGTGAAGTTCAGTGAGATATGACAATATTTTGTAAACCCTAAATATAAACTATTATGATTGTTATAAATGCCTACATTAAAGAACAGACATTCACCTAGGAGTGGGAAAAATTCTTGTCCTTTTTAGCACTAAAATGCACTGTTTTACTTGAACACACATATATCACATCTGTCAGGAGGTAAAGTAAGAATTATATTCAGACAAAGGGCTGAACTTTGAATTAGGTTATGTGTCCGCAAGAAATCACCGTTAATAACATTTAATTTAAACCAAGTTATTGTCACCTGAGCATGTTTGTTTAACTGACACCTTCATAGATTATTTAAATCATGATACCTTGTATTTAGATGTCACATGTTTGAAGGACACAGAGTTTAAATTTCCTACGCAAATTCACCCCTAGTCAATATAATCTCTCTACTTAGTCTTTCATAATTTTACCACACCCTCACAACAGTTCTGAAATGGCTGTCTCAAAAATTACTGGTGATTTCATAATTGGTAAATCCTGCGACACTGTTCCTTTGGTTTCTATGGCTTTATATTCTGGTTCACTTCCTACCTCAGACCCGTCATTGCCCAACTCTCTCATAGATTGGCTTCCTCTGCCTATTATTTAGATATAGAAATCCTTCGACATTCTATCATTGTCTTTTCTCATTCTGCTTTCTCTCCCTAGTCATTTCAAACACTCCTACACCTCCTCCAGATGGCTTCCAGCCTCTCCCTGACTTCCAGTCTTAAAATCTAAGCACCCAGAATTGAAATTCACTCTCTTTTCCCCAACCCTCTCCTCTTCCTATTATTTGTTAACATTACCATCATTGCAGTCACGCAGTTGAAAGCTCATGTGCCCTTTCCTTCATCCTCTCCTCAACATCAAATTAGTTTCCAAGTTCTATACCTTTGATGTCCCTATCTCCTTGTTCTTCCTTTCCCTCTTGATCCTGCCCTGGTACATGGATTCATTTCTCACTTGAAATATTGATACTTAATTATCTCTCACTTTTCTAATAATTTCTGTACTATGTCACCTTTGAAATCCTTAACTCAAAAGGCTTTGATATTCAGAAATCAATATTCATCATATATATAAACAATAACCAGCTAGAAGATATAATGCAAGAGAAGACCCTTTTTATGCTAGCAAGAAAAAAGATAAAATATCCAGCCATGAACCTAATGGGAAACGTGCAAAAGTTATATAAGGAAAATTTTAAAAACACTTTTACTGAAAGACAAGGTAGACTAGAGCAAATGGAATGAGAAAACCATGTTCTTAGATGGGAAGATCCAACATCACTAAGATAATTGATAAATTTAACATGATCCCAACAAAAATGTCAATCTTTTTTTCTAGAGCTAGACAAGTTGAATGTATTCTTAGAATATAAATAATTATAGCTCCCCCCGAAAAAAAAATCTTTAAAAAAAAAAGCGATGTCTGAGGGGTTGACCCTACTAGGTATTAAACATAGAGTCATATTCCTAAATCCCTATAAGTAAAGTCAAACAACAAATGACAAAGTAGGAAGAGATATTTATAACACATACCACATACAAAGGAGTAATGGCCCCAATATGGAAAGAACTCCTAAAAACGGGGGAAGAAGGAACACCAACAACCCCATAGAAAAGTGGACAAAAGATATGAACAGACAGCTCACAGAGAGAAGAAATGATCCTTAAACATTAAAAAAAAAAATTCTCAACCTGATTCATACTAAGAGAAATACAAATTAAAACTATGCCAAGTTACCCCTCCTTACCTATCAGGTTAGCAAAAAAAAAAAAAAAAAATCTATGCTTGATGCCATCCTCTTTTAGAAACATTGGGGGCGGGGGCACAGGCATTTAATATTGTTTCCTTGCACATTTCCTAAAGAATCTACTAGAGAACAGACTTCAAATGTCCAAATGACTAGAGAGATGTCAACCTAAGGACCGGTGGTGAGCATTAAATACCTATTTACTTGTAAAACAAAGACGACATGAGGGTTAGAGAGGAAAGAGCATAGTATGTATTGGCTATATGCTCTGAAAATGTATATAAAATCAAACTATAGAAAATGGAGAGAGTATATGCAAACAATTTTTAAACTGTTTCAGTAATATTGGTGATGGTAGAATAGGTGATTTTGCTGAGACTGTAGTGGATATAATGCAAGACCATGCAAACTGTAATTGTGTGATCTTCTAATTCTATCATTCTCTGGTCTCTGAGAACCTGGATTCTCAGAAGAAACGTGATACTGATGTGAAACAGAAGATGTTAAGTAAAAACAATACAGTCCTGACTTTGCATTGGAAGTATCAGTGTGAACTCATGGAATATCTTGCCATACAATAGAAAAGAAACTTATCAAATACTACTTAGGTCATGTCAAAAGGACATAAGACCCAAGTTGAAGAAGCTGCCACTGGCCAGAGATGGAACAATTAAACTCCATAGGGATAATAACTTCAGGAGATTGACACACTTAAAATGTTTTAATCCATAAGTTTTAATGATCCTAAAAAAATTAATTGGTCACCTTTTGAGAGTGATAGGCAACCAACTTATTATTTTCAAAACTGGGTAAAGGGAAAGAATCAAATATTTATCCTGCCTTTCCTATGTGAGCTATACTACTGGATAATCAAATAATAGATGAGGGGGAGCTACTGTATATAGAAATGTTCTAGCTAATAAGTAAGGGAGTGATAAAATTGGAATATCATCATTTTGCAATCCCTAATGAATTGAATGGATCTAGACAATAGGCATTGACAGCTACTAATATCACAAAGAGAGAAATAAAAAGACATCATGTGCCCCAGTATAGAAGAGTACAGTTCACAATTAAGTAGCCTTGCCTCCAAAAATTAAACTGAAATCTAATCAAGTCTCTGTACCCAATTACCAATTTACAGGAAGTACACAGATCATGAAACACTGCATCATGGCGATACAATCAGTAAAATCCAGAGTCTGGGAAACTCTACAGGCCAAATAGTTGAGTTTCTTTAACAAATAACTTTCAAGGAAAAAAAAGAAAAAGCAATGGAAAGAGAACCTGTAGATTAAAAGAGACTTCTTAAAAAGTTATATTAAAGTTCATAGTAAATAAAAAATAGAAGAAAGTTAACTATAGTGTTTAGAGTTGCACACTTGGGTGATATAAAGAGAAGCAAGGAAATGATTATCATAAAAATGAGAATAAGTGGAAATACGGATGGCTTCTGGGGTAGCTGCCAAAGTTCTGTTTCCTCACCTAGGTGGTGGTTACAAAGGTGTTTGCTTACAATAATTTATTAAGGTATTCTTTATTTTATGTGGCTTTCTGTATCTTTTATGTTTTACATTTTTAAACGTTATTTTTTTAAGCAGTATGTTGAAAATTGACCAATTATAAGGAAATTTGCCTTTCCTATATCAACTGTATTTAGGATAACCAAATTGCCAACTTGTCACAGGGAAAATTTTTCTTTAGTAAAAAATTCCAAATAATAAGTGTGGAAGGAGTGACAAAATTAGAAAATCACCACTTTGCACCCCCTACCCCTAATGAAATAGGAGCTTCAGGCAAATTTCATTAACGGATGAAACCAATAGGTAGTAGATGAATAGGAAATTTTATAATGGAAGAATCAGGCTGTCACCACCTGAACCCACTTACCAGTCTTTGCATTACTATTAATAAATGTGGACAAGCAAGATATTAGGATATTTCTATTCATAAATACAGGAGATAAGGGAACAAGTTAAATAAATAACACCCCCAGGAAAGCAACCAGACCAATACAGAATCAGGAGCATTCTAAGGGATGACTTGCATGGGTATCTCAACAAGACAACAGCATAAAGAAAAAAGGTGGGGTGAGGAGGGCTGCTGTGGATTAAAATAAACTGAAGAGCTATAAAAACCACATTCCATGTGTGGACCTTGTTTAGAACATGATTTAAACAAGCCAGCTAACCAAAGACATTTTTTAGATAATCAGGGAGATTTTACTTTATTTTGTTTTTTAATTTTTATTTTATATTGGAGTATAGTTGATTAATAATGTTGTGTTAGTTTCAGGTGTACAGCAGAGTGATTCAGTTATACATGTATCCATTCTCTTTCAAATTCTTTTCCCATTTAGGTTATTACAGAATATTGAGCAGAGTTCCCTGTGCTATACAGTAGGTCCTTGTTGGTTATCTATTTTAAATATAGCAGTGGAAATTTTAATATGGACTGGGGATTAGTCAATCCCAAAGAATCATTAGGTGTGATGATGGCATTTTGTTTGTAAGAAAATGTCCATACTTTTTAGAGACGCATGCTAAAATACATAGAATTGAAAACACAGGATGTCCAGGATTTACTCTGAAATACTTTGGCAAAAGACAGAGCGGAGGATAGAGGAAGAATGATAAAATCTTGACACAGGCATACCTCAGAAATATTGCAGGTTTGGTTTCAGACCACTGCAATCAAGTGAATATTGCAATAAAGCGAGTCACATGAATTTTTTGGTCTTCCAGTGCATACAAAAGTTTACACTATACTGTAGTCTGTTAAGTGTGCAATAGCATTATTTCTAAAGAAAAAAACAATGTACATACCTTAATTTAGAAATAATGCTGTTGGGAAAATGGCACTGATAGACTTGCTCAACTCAGGCTTGCTACAAACCTCCAATTAGTAAAAAACACATTATCTGCAAAGTTCAATAAACCAAAGCACAATACAATGAGGTATGCCTATAATTGTTTAGTCTGGGTATGGGGCTTATAGAGATTCACTGTTTTGTTTTACTTCTGTACATGTTTGAACATTTTTTCATTTACAAAGGTTTACATGATTCTCCCTTCTATTAAATAAGAGATTTGAAATATGGAACTCAAAATCCAAGCTTTTTAGAAGGTATTCATGGCATTGCACTACCAGCTCCTTCACGTCACATGAGCTGAAAAGAAGGCAGGCATAGATTCCCAAGGGAAAATCATGGTGCTGTTTCTAGAAGAAGGAGAATCAAAGCCAGGCAAAAATCATAAGAGTTGCCCACCATTGTTCCCACACAACTTTTTGAGCTTCATCTTACAAAATGCATGTAGCCAAACAGGACCACGTGCTGTGTCCTGAGTAGAGTGCATTCCTATGCCTCTTAGTCTTGCTCAGGCTGTCCTCTGTACTTTTTTTTTTATTTAACTGAGGTCATACTTTCCTTCAAAATCCACCACAACTGCCATCTTAGGGGTAGCCTTTGCCTTACAAGCCCATAAAATAAGAAGACTCCTGTGGCACTGGATTCGGCCTCTGTGATAGTATTCTGCCTTGTATGGGCAAACATGTGTATCCATAGCCCCCACTAAATTGGAGGCTCCCTGAAGGCTCCTTTCATTGTATACCTCAAAGAATGAAGCCCAATGAGCTGTCTATAGCAAGGGCACAATCCTTGTTTGCCTAATTGAATTAACACCAGTGATTTTCAGATTGAGTTTCTCAACAAGGCACAAAGTATTAATAAGCTAAGAACTTGTCATCTTTCATAATAGCAAATAAATGGAACATTTATTATCCAATATCTCTTGCCTGTTTAAAGACATTGGATATCGTTTTAGTTGAAGTACTAGATATTAGGTCCAAATTGTCTCTAGTCAAGATGCCTGCTTTGAGGTCTGTAGGGGTAGACTGAGAAGTGTTTGCATTTTGAAATATGTTAATTTTTTGCCAACCACAGCAGATGGTCACCCTTACTGCTTGTAACAGACATTTAACTGATTTGACAATAGCCTTATGGTCTTTCTGGTAGGACTCCAAATATTTGCATTAAACGGATCTTTGATTAAACTACTGTTTTATCATGTGAGTCTGTAAATGGTAACATCCTCAAATCTAACTGAATTCCAATAAGAATATAACATTTTTATATTTTTATTTTTGTGATTGGAGTCTACTATTGTCTATGTGAAATTATGCTATGCAAATGTATATATTTTTTAATTTAATAAGCCCTTTTTGAAAGGACGTCTTGACATAGGCTTGTGTTTGCATTTGTAAACCAGAACTGCTTCTCTCTCTTGTCTAGGTGATGTGGTCCTACATATGGAAGGTGGGCTTCACCTATGGGAAAGAAGCAGGAGACACATTCATTGAGCACTGTGGCAGGTACCTTCATTTAACTTATTCCAAAGAGCCAAGGTCAATGTGGGCCTTTGAACATAATCACAAAATGAGGAACTAGTTCCTCCCACTTGTCCATGATCTGCTGCCCACCTACAGGAACTACACACCAAATATTCCTGGATCTTTAGATCCTGATATCTCAGAGAAGTTAAGACCACTCCCTCCTTGTTCAAATGGGAAAACAGGTTTTGGAAAGGTGAGAAAAGTGATGACTCAAGACTCAGGCCACCTGGCCCCTGGCCTCCAGTATAAATTCAGGGCCTCCCTGAGAACGTGAAGCTGCCTGAAGTTAACCCACACTTGCAGTTCACTCTTACTTGCAGCTGAGAGCACCCTAAACTGTTATGCTTCTCTTACCCCAGGTCTCTTCCCTCCACACACCTCTATTTCTGTGTTTTGGCCTTTCTCCAACCATTTTTATAATCAGACAGCATTAAATGTAGGGGGGTGTGTGAATTGTGAGTGAGAACAAATCCCCTAGCAAAGAGACTTCCATTAAAACAAATTCATACTTGTTTCCTTATCTCTATTCCAGAGGCAGAGATGCCCAGTAGAATGGTCTTCCTGAATGGATTTGCCTGGTTATAATAAATCTGGGGGTCTCTAGGAGTGGGAGAGCCCACTGCTCTGCCTGGAAACCAGTCACCTGGTCTTCTGCCCCAATAACCACATCATCGATTCCATTGCTCACTCATGAATAAGCTTTGTGCTGAATGATTTTGGCCCCCTGGCCCTGATCCCTTAAATGAATGCCCAGGATATGACAGCCCCCAAACACATTAGTCTTCTTCTAGTTCTGGATGGAAAATATTATATAATGCTTAAGGCTGGGCTTGTTCCTAAGCCCTTGAAATCTTCAGGCTCCTTGATACCAGGGACAAAACCATATTTCTTCTATATTTCCCCAAATTATGACTTGTAAGGAAGATATATAATAATTAAAAGTCCTTATTAATTGAATTCTGCCAACAGACTAGCAACTCCCCAGACTGATAACAAAGCCAGGCAGAGCAGCTGTCAGCTTGAGGATGGCATCTGTGGAGGCAAACTCCTGCTCTCCCTGGCTTCTTCTTGATCCAGGCAGAGAACATAAAAATTTGTTGCATCAGATACCTGATTGAGGCCCAGATCAAGGCAAAATGCCAGTGCTTACGTGAGCTCTGCACTTCCCATCTCCTACCTTGGGCTATAATTAGCAGACAGGGAAATCAGCAGGAGGTATGAGAGCATGTCTTCAAAACTGAATGGAAATCAATGGGGAAATGACTTGCTTTACCGAAATCTGTTCCACATGCAAAGTTCCAGGAATATTTTAAAATAAGGTCTATTACAGGTTAAATGCAACATCTAAATAACCTTCAGATTATCTAGCCAATGACATTTCTAGATGATCTTTAAAATGCCTCCCATCGTATCTCTTTCTAAAAGATGTAGGAGAAGTAGGAGTATTAATAAATTAGTTCATACTTATGAATATTTCTCACAGTCTTTCCAATGCTCTTCAGTCCCTTAATAATCTACATGTAATTTTAAAACTTTTTATTACGGAAACTTCAAACAAATATGTAAGTTAAGAGAACAGTATAATGAACCTTCATGTACCCTTAACCCAACTTAAATAAGTATCAATTCACAGTCAGTCTCATTTTCTCTGTACTCCAATCCATTTTCCCCGTGTTCTCCAGATTATCTTGAAACAAATCTCAAGTATATCACTTATTTTAAATATTTCAGCAAGCTATAACCATTGTTCAGTCCAGTTCTCAAAAAGACTTCTTCTGGATCACTCCTGATTTTTAGTAGTCAATAGTTGTTTAAAACTTTGATACAGTTTCTATAAAAATAAACATATTTACTTATAAATTTCTTTACACTGATTTAGTTAGTTCATCCATTTGTCCATCCATTTGTTCATTCATCACACGTCAGAAACATTTATTGGGAATTCCCTGGCGGTCCAGGGGTTAGACTCCATGGTTCCACTGCAGGGGACACGGGTTCAATCCCAGGTCAGGGAGCTAAGATCCTGCATGCCGTACAGCCAGGAAAAAAAAAAAAGAAAAAGTTTATTAAGTACTTAGTATGTACTGGACCTACTTGGAATTCTGGGAATACAGCTATGAACAAAGTAGACAAGAACCCCTGATATTATATTTTGGTAGGGAGAGGAAAATAGTAAACAAATTAGAAAATTCATAAACAAGTTTACTTGATCGTGTGCTTTGCTTTGGCCAGTGGGACATTAGCAAGCATGGTAAAAGGAGACTGGATAAGCACTTGCACACTAGAGCTTGTCCTCTTGGAACGCTCTCTCTGGAAGCTAGCCACCATGCTGAAAAGTGACTTGAGCTAGACTAGTGAGTGATGAGGGGCCACATGGAGACACCCTCTGGAGGATGAGTTCACCTTGGACAGTGCAGCACCACCGAGCTCCTAAAAGAATGTGGTCACATTACTGCAGTCAACCCTCAAAATCATGAGAAACCGTAAATCACTGTTTTTAGTCATTATTTTGGGGGGTGGTTAATTACATGGCAATAGAAAATTGAAACAGAAAGTAGTACCTGGAAGTGGGGTGCTGCTGTAACGGAAACCTAAAGCAGGTGATTTTGAGACTGAGCCACGGAGAAAGACTGGAAGGGTGGCAAAGGCAGTGAGGAAATTGAACGCTGGAAAGATGGTCATCTGTGTTGTAAAGCTGGGGAACAACTGGTAAAGCTGATGACTGTGGTAACATGAAAGATAGAAAATGTACTTAATGAACTTGTGGATCTGTCCAAAGGAAACTTCCAAGTAGAATGCCAAAGGGGCTAATCTGCTTCTTTTAGCTGCCTGTCATAAAATATGGGAAGGAAGGATGAACAAGAATTTCAGTTTTCAAGCAGAAAAAGTAATAAATGGCCTCAGGATGCTGCCAGCAAAATGTGATCTTAGTCAAGATCAAGTTGAGGGTGTGGCTATAAGACCTATTTTAAGACTTCAGAGCCCAAAGTGCAGAGGGCCCGTTCCCAAGAGATGTGTGGATCGGAGTGTGACTCTTGTCTAATGGAGTAGATTATAATTTACCATACAGAACATCCACATTTTAAAAGGAACTGTACACATTACAGTAAAGGAACAAAGACAGTTGAAAATGAAAAGAGACCTCTGGGCTCCCACCTTTCCAAGAGCAAGAAGCAGACTGAGAAAATCAGCCTCAAAGATGAACCATTTCTCATGGAAAAGGAAGAAGGTCTCAGAGGACAGAGCCAACAGCCAAGAACAATGGATTGAGGAAAAAGTGAACATATTAGAAAATTCATAAACAAGATCATTTCAAATGGCAAGGAAAAAAAAAAAAAAAGAACAAGGTAATGTGATGGTAATTTGGCGGGGTGTGGTGGAGGAGGGAACAGAAGCAGGCCCCAGTCAAGCAATAGTCCCTCCCTCCAGACCCAGGGAAACTGGCAACATGTGTACAGCTGGCTTTTAGAACTGCTAAGGACCCGTGCCTGCTATGTGCCTTTAAATGTCCTCCCCCTGAGAACGGGAGCATCTGCTGCTATCTTATCCCTCTCTCACCACTGCGTGTGGGGTTGGGGGAGGGGGGTTGGTGATGGTGGCAGATAACTTGAATTTTTAGTTCACAGGTTTCCAGACTGAGAAAAGCCACACCCAAGCAACCTCATCCACGTCCAGACCTGATCCAAATGATGAAATTCTGAGCACTGAGCAGCTGCCATACTGGGTGAGACTTCGGGAGGTACTGGAAGAGATGAATGTGTTTTGCATAAGGGAGAAATGCCAATAATTTATGGCCGGAAGGTGGATTGCGATAGATTATAAAGATGACCGCAAAGGGCTTCCCTGGTGGTGCAGTGGTTAAGAATCTGCCTGCCAATGCAGGGGACAAGAAGATCCCACATGCTGCGGAGCAACTAAGCCTGTGAGCCACAACTACTGAGCCTGCGCTCTAGAGCCCACGAGCCACAACTACTGAGCCCACGTGCCACAACTACTGAAGCCCACGCACCTAGATCCCATGCTCCACAACAAAAGAAGCCACCACGATGAGAAGCCCACGCACCGCAATGAAGAGTAGCCCCTGCTCGCCACAACTAGAGAAAGCCCGTGCACAGCAACGAAGACCCAACGCAGCCAAAAATAAATAAAATAAAATAAATAAATAAAAAAAAAAGATGGCCACAAAATCTTTTGTGTCCTCACATAGAGACCAGAAGTCTATTTCTCCTCCCCTCGAGTCTGGGCTGGCTTCATGACCTGTTTTGACAAATAGAAGCAGCAGAAGTGATACTGTGCCAGGTCTTAAAAAGACTGTGCAGCTTCCACGTTTGCCCTCTTGGAGCCCCAAGCCACATGGAAAGAGGTTCAGCCACCCAGATGGAGAGCTGAAAGGTGCCTGGCTAAAAGAAAACTGTTTCTCTGCTCGTAGCACTTCTGACACCAAGTGTGTAGATTTTCCACACCAAGCGATTCTCCAATTCTCTGTGCACACCAAGTGGTGTCCCACAATTTAATTCAATTCTGACACTATTAATCTAGAGTTAGCACACACGTTAAGGGATCAGTCCCACAAGACTGCCCCCACCTTCAGATGCAAATAGTGGGTCCCCAGTTTACCCACACTTCTGTCCAACTTGGTTACGAATCAGGAGTTCCCACAACCCTCTCCTCTGGTGTGATAATTTGCTATGATGTCTCAGAACTCAGGGAAACACTCTGCTTACTATTATTGGCTTATTATAAAGGATACTGTAAAGGGTACAGAAGAACAGCCAAAGGAAGAGGTACATGGGGTGGGGTCTGGAAGAATCCTGAGCACAGGAGCTTCTGTCCCGTGAATTTGGGGCATGCATCCCCCGGCACATAGACGTGTTCACCAAACTAGAAGCTCTCTGAACAATCTATAGTTTAGTCATTTTATGAAGGTCCCATTTGTAGGTATGATTGATTAAATCACTGGCCATTGATGATTAACTCAGTCTCCCTGGAGGCTGGGGGTGGGACTGAAAGTTCTAATCCTCTAGTCACATGGTTGGTTCCTCTGGTCACCAGCCTGTGTCCTGGGGCTTTTGGCCACCATTCATCTTATTAACATAAACTCAAGCATGGTTGAAAGGGGTTTATTATGATTACCAAAGACCCTTCTCTCACCACATAACTCAGGAAATCACAAAAATTTTAAGAGCTCTGTGACAGGAACTGGGACGAAGACCAAATATAGATGTCTTATTTTATCACAGTGTCACACTGGCCAAGCCCTTGATGTTCCAGCTGTCACAGTGAGACACCAGACTTGTGGGAAAACCTGTCTTGAATTCCCAGCCGCAGGCAAAGAGCTGTCCTGCTAAGTCCAGCGAACCCAAATTGCACAACTGTGAGTAAATGCACAGGGGTTGTTTTAAACCACTAAGTTTTGGGATAGCTAGTTACAAAGCAATAGATGAATGCAACAGAAATATAGTGATGGACTAATTATAGCTCACGTTCTTTGGGGTTCACCCTTCCAAAGGTGGAGGTTTCGCCTGGGCTCACTCATAGGGCTGCATTCAGCTGGAGGGTTAGCTGGGCTGGAAGGTCGAAGACAGCCTCACTCACAGGGCTGGCCATTGGTTCTTCTCCATATGTCCTCTCATCTTTAGTAGACTAGACCAGTTTCCTTACATGGTGGTCTTAGGGCAGCGTTCCCAGAAGGAAAAACCAGGAACTGCAAGGCTCCCTGAAGGTGAGTCTCTACGGACTTATACAGTGTCACTTCCACCACATTCTATTGGTCAAAGCAAGTCAAACAGTCAGCCCAGATTCATTCAAGAGACGGGAGAGAACCAAGTAGTTTCTTTTCTCATCTTATTGATGAGAAGAGCCGCAAAGTATTGTGGCCAAGTTTTTCAATTTTTATCACAAAATTTTAGTGAAATGCCAGATATTTGTGCTTAGGAACAGAACTAGAATGACTGTACACAAAATAACATATATGACATTTAAAAATTAATCTAAGAAAGCATTATATCATCATTTTTACTTTAGCCCTAATGTCAAAAACCACCTTAACTTTCTTTTTTTCTTTATTTTTAGAAAGCCAATTTTAAAAGATACCAAATACTAAATACTAAAATAGGGTCTCCGAACTGTTTTATGAGTTACCAAACATCTCCTCAGGTCTTGAGATCATCCTGCATGGACCCCATCGCTGGTGAGGGCTTTTCTCCCGCTGAAATCCTTTTAAGCCTGGGGAAAAGAGAGTAAGGAGAAAGTGGAATGAGAAAGCAGCAATCAGCTGGAAATTCTGTCAGGTAAGACCTCTAGATCATTGGGTAGGTCCTGATCTATCAGAAATCGTGCTCTAAAACTTCTATAAAAACCTACATTTCAAAGTGTTAAGCTTAACTTTTCTGGACTTGTCCTTGAGTGATTAATAGTTAGAAACGTACTGAGAACCAGCTCTTGTAGAGCATCCTTTCGTTCACAAATTCCACAAATATGGGTTTGCTAAACTAGAAGAATTAGAGAATATCTGCATTTAGTCCAAGATATTTATGTCATGGGTCATAAAGCAATGGTGACACTTATCTAAGCCTGATAAAGGAAACTTACCCATTTGCAGGAATCTTTATGATTGTTTGTAGCATCTTTTATAATCTAGAGAAATTTCTTGCACAAAGTGTTTTGATCAAAAACGCTATAAGAAGGCTTCCCTGGTGGCGCAGTGGTTAAGAATCTGCCTGCCAGCTCAATATCAAAAACACAAACAATGCAATCCAAAAATGGGCAGAAGACCTAAATAGACATTTCTCCAAAGAAGATATACAGATTGCCAACAAACACATGAAAGGATGCTCAACATCACTAATCATTAGAGAAATGCAAATCAAAACTGCAATGAGGTATCACCTCACACCAGTCAGAATGGCCATCATCAAAAAATCTACAAACAATAAATGCTGGAGAGGGTGTGGAGAAAAGGGAACCCCGGTGCACTGTTGGTGGGAATGTAAATTAACATAGCCACTATGGAGAACAGTATGGAGGTTCCTTAAAAAACTAAAAATAGAACTACCATATGACCAAGCAATCCCACTACTGGGCATATACCCTGAGAAAACCATAATTCAAAAAGAGTCATGTACCACAATATTCATTGCAGCTCTATTTACAATAGCCAGGACGTGGAAGCAACCTAAGTGTCCATCAACACATGAATGGATAAAGAAGATGTGGCACATATATACAATGGAATATTACTCAGCCATAAAAAGAAACAAAATTGAGTTATTTGTAGTGAAGTGGATGGACCTAGAGTCTGTCATACAGAGTGAAGTAAGTCAGAAAGAGAAAAACAAATACCATATGCTAACACATATATATGGAATTCAAAAAAAAATGGTTCTGAAGAACCTAGGGGCAGGACAGGAATAAAGACGCATAAGTAGAGAATGGACTTGAGGACATCGGGAGGGGGATGGGTGAGCTGGGACGAAGTGAGAGAGTGGCATGGACATATATACACTACCAAATGTAAAATAGATAGCTAGTGGGAAGCAGCCACATAGCACAGGGAGATCAGCTCCGTGCTTTGTGACCACCTAGAGGGGTGGGATAGGGAGGGTGGGAGGGATACGCGAGAGGGAGGAGATATGGGGATATATGTATATGTATAGCTGATTCACTTTGTTATAAAGCAGAAACTAACACACCACTGTAAAGCAATTATACTCCAATAAAGATGTTAAAAAAAAAAAAGAATCCACCTGCCAATGCAGGAGACACAGGTTCGAGCCCTGGTCCGGGATGATCCCACATGCTGTGGAGCAACTAAGCCCGTGTGCCACAACTACTGAGCCTGAGTGCCACAACTACTGAAGCCCGCGTGCCTAGAGCCTGTGATCCGTAACAAGAGAAGCCACTGCAGTGAGACGCCCGTGCACCGCAACGAAGAGTAGCCCCTGCTCACTGCAACTAGAGAAAACCACGCACAGCAGCAAAGAAACAAAGCAGCCAAAATAAATAAATAAAATATATAAATTTATTTTTTAAAAATGCTATAAGAGAGCTCAGTGTCTGCCTAAGAAGTAACACAGTGCATTCCTCAATAGAGATTAAAGTTGAAGCAATCCGTAGTATCAATGAGGCAATCTTTTCTTTTTATTGGGGGGAGGTTATGATAACTGTGTTAGATAAAGCAAAAGTTGCATGCAATTTTTCAGTTCTACCACTAGATGTATCCATCTTCTTACCAACTTACTCATCTTCTTACCAACACAAGACAGAAATCTCCGGTGCATAATTTGTGCAAAGCTTAATGTTAGGCACTCCAGATTATCAAAAATAAGATGCAGTTGATGTTCTAAACATCCTAGTAGTCTGGTGGGGATAAGACAAGAACTCAAGAATCTGTATTTCAAAGCAGAGTATAAATGTCAAAATACAAATGAGAAGTTCTATGGAAACTCGAAAGAAAGAATAACTCCAAAACATTAGCAGAAGATTTTTGGATGAGGTAGCATTTGAATTTTGAAGTTCCAGTAGCATTTCAACTGACTGAGGTGGAGAGTGTTGGATAAACAAACACAGAGGTGGGAAAGCATGATAATGTGTTCTTGGAGCACCAAGAGATAAGACTTGAGATGTAGTGTAGGGCTATATTGTTTTAAATGCCGAGTTGAAGAGATTATAATTAATTCAATCAGTGATGGAGGTGCCCCCCCTGCCCCCGCCCCCCCCACCCCGGTTCTTTGAGACACCAGTCTATAAACCAGGCTCTGCTCCTCCACATTCCTTCCTTTGGGCGGAGTCAGGACTCCCTTTCTCCCACACCTACAGCCCTCCTACCTACTAGAATATCTGACAGATGTGTTGGGGGTAGTGAAAGTGAGAGACAAAAAATAAACCCAAATTCATTTTTCCCAGTTTTTCTCTTTTTATTAAGCATGCTCATGTTATTATTATTTTGACTATTTTCGAAAATTTGGCTTACCACTAAAGAATGTATATTTCATATGATGAGAATATTCAAAAGAATAGACCACATTATGGAGGTAACTAAAATATCCACAAACGTTACTGAGTTGAGGAAGATTATTTGAACACATAGTGTATATTGCTCCAAAGAATAATGTCCAATTAGGGCAGAGATTGCAAACTGGTGACTTGGGGTCCTATCTAGCTCAAAATATGTTCTGTTAGGGCACTTCCCTGGTGGTCCAGCAGCTAAGACTCCGTGCTCCCAATGCAGGGGGCCCGGGTTTGATCCCTGGTCAGGGAAATAGATCCCACATGCCACAGCTAAAGATCCAGCATGCCACAATGAAGATCCCGCACTTCACAATGAAGATCCTGTGTGCTGCAACTAAGACTTGGCACAGCCAAATAAATAAATATTAAAAAAAAAAAATATATATATATATATATATGTGTTTTGTTAAATTTGCACAACATTAAAATTTTTTTTGAGTTAGTTGATATTACTTTACAAATCATGAGGCTTTCACATGCAATCTAGATTTCTGGCTTCTCTTCAAATATTGTAAAATTTCATAACAAGGCATCCCCTTTCCCATTCAGCATAGTCAGCTGGAGCTGTGCAGAGACCACCCCCCGCGTTCAGTAACACACCTCCTCTCTAGTTTCCATGTGTCCTGCTCCCTTCTGTAATACACAGGATCTGCTTTCCCATTTATATTACTTGTCTGTCCCATAGACATTTGATTTGTGTGATCTCTATGTCTGCCCATTTGGATCTGCAGATTTTAGTATCTTTGTTGGACTGGTCATCACCAATCATTACACACTGATGTTCTCAAACTCTTTCCTGCATCCACATTTTGGTCAGTGTGTAAAATTGATTTTGTTGCAACTGAGCATATATGCCATCAATTCATTAAGCTAAGTGGGTTGTGTGACTTGCTTTTGAATCGGGTATAATCTTCTACAAGAAAGAGGTAAGAGACAAAGTGTAGAATCCAGAAAGATCACATGATTAATGGAACACCGGAGAACTTTGCCCCATGAGTATATAAGGGCAGCAAAAAAATGTCTGTTCAAATAACAATACAATGAATTCAATAACTATGGGTGCTCTGGTGGTGAGATATTTCGAAATATATTAATGTGTTTTTTTACTTCTGTACTTCTTTGGCTACGCCTTCCCCCCTAATTTAGTCTTCATCGCCTTAAGAAGGATTAGGATATTTTTTAGCAGGAATGCAAAGTCATTGTTTAATCTTGAAGCCCATTTCAGAAGCAAGAGTCTTGAAAGCCAGGTGTACAGTCAGGGTCTAAACAGGAAAACAGAAATTCCTTTAAGAACTTACAGTATAGGAAAATTGACTTGGGTAACTGGGTTTACAGGAGATGGAGTAGGTGAGAAGCCAGAGACTGGATGGTGAAGTCACCCAGAGATGAGCATCGTCAGCAAGACTGGAGGGACGAAGGGAGGAGACTCGCTACAGGAAACTGGATCCACAGTGGAATGAGGCAGCTCCTGCCAGAGGTACCGCAGAGGCAGAGAGAAATACTTAGAATTCTCCCTTCCCATCCCCGGCCCCATCTCCTGCTAGTGTCATCCAGTGGCTGAACCCAGCCAGAGTCAGTACCACGGGGACCTGCAGGCATCCGGAGCCCCCCGGAGAGATGGACAGGGGCAGGACCAGAGAGCACGAGAGGGCAAGCAGGCTCAGTGTCCGCACACCAATTACAAAGGCCAGCCACTGGGGATAGAACAGGGTTTGGCTCTGTTTTGTTTTGTTTTCATCTTCCTAAACGTTCTCCTTAAATCTCTAGACCCAAAGCCTGGAGGGCTAAGTTTAGAGTCTATAACATAAACCACAGGGTGTAGAACATGAGGTCATGGCAATTTCCTGTCACACAAAAAGGCAATAAAAACCCTTCCTGGCTTGGGAGAAGGAGCTTGGAAGAAATGCTGAGGAACACAGGATTCTCAAGCTCCGTGAACGGGGACAGGCGGGGAAAAGGAGCCTCAGCTTGAAATTCCTAGAGCAGGGGGTGCTCATGCACTATTTTCTTTTTTTTTTTTTTTATTCCTTTATTTTTATTTTTTTTTAATTTATTTATTTACTTTTGGCTGTGTTGGGTGTTCGTTTCTGTGCGAGGGCTTTCTCCAGTTGCGGCAAGCGGGGGCCACTCTTCATCGCGGTGCGCGGGCCTCTCACTGTCGCGGCCTCTCTTGTTGCGGAGCACAGGCTCCAGATGCGCAGGCTCAGTAGTTGTGGCTCACGGGCCCAGTTGCTCCGCAGCATGTGGGATCTTCCCAGACCAGGGCTCGAACCCGTGTTCCCTGCAGTAGCAGGCAGATTCTCAACCACTGCACCACCAGGGAAGCCCCTGCACTATTTTCTGTTTGGAAATTTGGAAGGACACCACCTTAAAGAATATCCCACACCAACAATAGAGTAGCAATGGCGGGGTGGAGTGTTTAGGCAGAGAAACGGCCTGTGATTGTGGTTTTCCATGGGTTTTCTGGGGTTATGTGTGTCCTGGACAAGATCCAGAGGCCACGTGCCTCCATGCAGGCTGCACAACAGCTGAGAGGGTGTTACTGGGGCAGGACTGGATTCCAGCTGGGGAGAGCATACCCCTCGAGCAGGGAGGCCAAGGCAAGCGCCATAGGCTTCCAAGCAGGTGATGGCTAGTGGTGCGCACAGCAGAGAATGAGACACCTTAGCTGAGCAAGGTGTCGTCTTAGGCCAGCAAGGGGCAGAGGTCGGCAGATCAGCAGGTGAGCCAGACACTCCTCTGCACAGCCCAGTGCTGGACTCAGGCCACCTGCCACCTGTACTCAAGAGCACAGCCCTGGGGCAAAGGTTTGGGAGGGTCAGAAAAGCCTAATCATGGACTTCGACTTTGAAATAACTGAATTTGAATTTTGAATTGGTTATGTAGGGAGAAAAAGAATAATTTTCCTTCTACCCTTGTAAATTCTCAGCTGGGGCCCCTATAACAGAAGACAGATTAACAAGAGAAAACAAGCAGAAGTTTATTAACATGTGTATCACACATGTAACACATGGGAGAACCCAGAGATGAGTACCTCATAGGTTTGGTTAGAACTTTAGTTTATATAATATCTTAGCAAAGGAACAATAAATTTTAGAGAAGTGACAAGAAAAAGAAAAAGGACCTAGAGTCTCCAATGGGCAGCAAATTATGGCATGGCAAGTATATGGGAAACTAATGAGAGACAAAGGCTAGGTTGTAAACTTTGCATGTAAACTCCTCTGGTGTCATCTCCAGGCTGACAGGGTCTAAAGTCTCCAGTGATTCACTTTTGTCCTTCCTCGTAGAGAGGGGTGGGACACCTTTTAAATTTATGTCCTACTTTTAGGCAAATAGGGGGAAGGCAGGGAACTTTTCTTTTTTCTTTCTTTTTTTAAAAGGAAACTATTTCATAAACAAATAGCATTTTAAAAAATTCTGTTGAGGTGTAATTGACATATTAGTTTCACGTGTACAGTGCAATGATTCGGTATTTGTATATATTGCGAAATGATCATCACAATAAATCCGCTTAACATCCATCACCATGCACAGTTATATTTAGAATTCTTTTCTTGTGCTCAGAACTTTCAAGACCCATTCTTCTAGCTGCTTTCAAATATGCAATACAATATTCTTAACTATAGTCACACTGCAGTGCATTATATCCCCATGACTTTCCTTATATCTGATTCTTCTCATTTGCCTTTAGCTCAAAATTATCCTTATGCCTAAGTGGCATGTTTGGGGGTGGCATATTCTGTCACCCTTCAGTTATTTTTCCAAAAGAGATGAGATTTTAAACTGGAGCTGTCTGAGTTGCCTTAAAGGAACAGGATGAAATGTTTTCCCACCATTTGTAGAAATGAGGGGCTGTTTCAATTTTTAATGACAAATAAAGAAGCTTACATTTCTTTGTTTCTGAATCATTACGACCATAAACTTCAAACCTATTGCATATGAAGGGTTTCAGGCAATTTTTTCTGCTCTGAGTTTAAACGCACAGACTACACACACACACACACACACACACACACACACACACACACACACACGCATGCACTACTTTGCAGCCCTTCAATGGCCTTCTTTATTCTAGCTGAATCGGCCTTTCCCCAAAGCAGTGAATGCCATTCTAATGAATGGAGAATCACTGGGCAACAAGTATCATTTTTGGAAAGAAAACAAACCTTGATATAAAATTTCCAAATAGCTTTCAAAATTCCAAATTCATTTCTTCTAGCGAATTAACCATGGTCCTCACAAAGACATTTACTCTCATCTAGATGTCCCCACTTCCAGGAGGTTTCTGTATAGAATCTGTTTTCTCTCTTCAAAAGCCCTCTAGGTTTACCTGGGTGGCCTTGGTGTTAAGTAAAATCCTCACATGCCTTCATCAGTGGCTTTCCTTCATTCCCCCACTGACCCCACCTCATAGGAAGCTTCAGCCATTATGTACACAGAGTCTCCCTCGATGGGGGATAAGCTTCAGACAGGCTTTGGACAAGGTCCCAAGTACAGGGGTGCAGGATGTGCATTGCCCGGGGGCATCGTTTTTATCCTCGGCTGGATGTCTGACTCCCCCCACAGGGTTATACATGGTGGTCCTCACTCCACAACAAAGTAAGCGGCTATCTTTTCTTAAGAGCAACAGACAGTGCGGGCCAGACCCTCAACCCAAGTCCCTCTTCTCCTTGCTGGCGGCTGTGTCTTCCTTGGCTTGTGGCAGAGAAAGGGCTGTGGGCATCTCCTGAGCCAAGGTTCTGCCCCAATCAGTACGGCCCTGCCCTTGTCTCTTTTCTGCCTCCCCAGCACCTCCCAGGTCTGCTCAGTTTCTATATCAGTAGCGTTGGGTTCTCTTTCAAGCCTAGCTTTAAAAATCTTGTCTCTTTCTCCAAAGCCTAGTCTTTCCAGATATTCCCCTAGGCCTGGTATTAGGGCCTGAGTTGCTGTAAGATTTTGTTTGGTGCTTCATGTCTTTATCTCTCTGGAAAGAGGCTCAGTTCTTTGAATCATTCGGAGTCCAAGAAAGAAGCTTTAAATATAGCATCCCACGTTCTTTGCTTTCTTCTGCCAGCTATCCTGTGTCTACCTCTGCTTAGCACTCCTGGCCTATCAACTGGGCCCAAGGAACTCAGGGATCTGGTCCAGGTCATGGGGAACCAGAGACTCAAACACATTATGGTACCATTTCTACTCTACTGAGGCCACCCATAGTGGGGTGGGGCACTCTGCAGGGGTGTCCTCCAAGGGTCCCTTGTGAAAAGTGGGGCACAGGCTCCTGCTTTGATGACTGAACCAAGCTCCACCAACCTACCCCCCACTGCAGGTCTGACTGCTCCCCAGGGGGCTGGGTTCTAGTAGCCCCATTCAGTCACGTTAGCTTTTTTGCTCTCCTCTCCCTCTTTCTCTGATTCCTCTCTTCCAGTCCTGGAAAAGCTTCTGTTATTGTCCTGCCCTGGAGGTGGGGAAATGCCCAGGAGTCAGAGTATATTGCTCCCTACTTTATGGTTACTTTTTATAAAACCTAAACTCTGGTCCTCTAATCAAGTTCAAAATTTGGAACCAACCTCTCTGTGAATTCAAAACAAAACCATTTCTCTGTCAAAGGCTTGGCTCACACAAATCCAAAATGCTGTGCTTTCAGACTCTTTTGCCAGGTGTGAATTTAAAAATTCATTCAGTCCTTCAATTAAATTATTTGAATTATTTCTTTGTAGGCAGCATCTGCCTTCATCAAACAGTGAATGTCATTATCCAACCAGTGAAAAACTACAGAATAATTTTAGGAGACGAAAAGGTCCAAGGTTAATATCTCTAAATTCTATCTCAGTACAAATTTACGGACATGCTGAGACATTGTTATACTTTGGAATTATTGCTGATTGTATGGTTTTGTTTTGACCCTTTGTATTTCTTCAAGAATGCCATCATGGCTTTAAAAATATTTGATGAACCACTTCTTTATTGACATGTCTTGCAAGGCACTATGGAAAGATGGATGTTAAACGGAGTCAAGGTTTAAAGGCTTATCAAAATTTCTGGACTTAGAGGGACTTCCCTGATGGTCCAGTGGTTAAGAATCTGCCTTCCAATGCAGGGGACGTGGGTTCGATCCCTAGCTGGAGAACTAAGATCCCACATGCCGCAGGGCAACTAAGCCCGCGCACCACAACTACTGAGCCTGCATGCTGCAACTAGAGAGAAGCCCACATGCCCCAACGAAGAGCCCGCATGACGCAACAAAAGATCCCTCATGCCGCAACTAAGACCTGATGCAGCCAAATAAATAAATAAATATTTTTTTAAAATTCTGGACTTAGAGATTTCCTTATGACATTTGGTTATTTCTTCTGATATATTTAACATCTCTTTATAGTCTAATACTCAGTAGAGAGAATCTCTGCGTAAATGGGGAGATCATTTTTATAGGGAAAGACATGAGTTCATTAATCACTGAATTAAAACTTGTTTCGGTAAATTTATGAGGTAATAGAATAAATTTAAGACTTTATTTAGTAGCCTGTTTTTTCAGATCTCCACTTTGGTCATAATATTTACTTACTCCTTGAGAAGAAGATTCTAGAAAAACTGTCAGTTTTTCTTCAAAGGGGTCTTTAAATAATCCACATAACCCTTTGTACTAAATAACCAGATAATTAAGCCCTGACCTATGTCTCCTGACCCTGTAGACTTTCTCCCTTTAGTATCTGCGGCTGGTCTTGATTTCTGCCTGGGGCACAACGTAATATTGATGAAGAGATAATGTGTTCTTAAAATGTCTTTTCACCCTGTACAATTAATGAGAAAATTATGTATTTATCAAAGGCTTGCCAATATTTTTTTGCTCAGTATTCCAAAGCTTTCAAGCTATTGCCTCAAACTATAGCTCAACAACATTCTTAAATAATGAAGCATTTGAATTTCTAGGAAGGTAATAGCCATTTACTGCAAAGATATCCAGGCTAATTTAGAAAGAAAGAGTAACGCATCTACTGAAAGACAGTTTTCTACTTCCCTTCTCCAGGTTCTAATGTCTTCATGGAATTACCTTACTAGGGAAATCTCTTTGTCTTTCATTAAAGATTTAGCTCCTGCATGAGAAGTATTCTTTTTTTAAAATTGAGGTATAGGGACTTCCCTGGTGGGCCAGTGGTTAAGACTCCATGCTCTCAATGCAGGCGGCATGGGTTCAATCACTGGTAAGGGAAAAAAGATCCCTCATGTTGCACGGTGCAGCCAAAATATAAAATAAAATATTAATAATAATAATAAATAAATTGAAGTATAGTTGATTTACAATATTGTGTTAGCTTCAGGTGTACAGCAAAGTGATTCAGTTATACATACATATATTTTCTTCAGATACTTTCCATTATAATTTATTACAAGATATTGAGTATAGTTCCCTGTGCTATATAGTAAACCCTTGTTGTTTATTTTATATATAGTGGTGTGTATCTATTAATCCCATACTCCTAATTTATCCCCCTCTTCCCCTTTGGTAACCATAAATTTGTTTTCAAATGTCGTATATTAATGCATATATGTGGAATCTAGAAAAATGGTACAGATGTACCAGTTTGCAAGGCAGAAATAGAGACGCAGATGTAGAGAACAAACGTATGGACACCAAGGGGGGAAAGCGGGGTGGTGGGGGGCGATGAATTGGGAGGCTGGGATTGACATATATACACTAATATGTATAAAATAGATAACTAATAAGAATCTGCTGTATAGCACAGGGAACTCTACTTCACTTAGCTGTACAGTAGAAACTAACACAACATTGTAAAACAACTATACCCCCCCCAAAAAAAAAAGACAAACTGTAAGTTTGTTTTTTTGTTGTTGTTTTTTTTTGTTTTGTTTTTAGAAATCTTTTCAAATTAGTGGGGGGTTTTTTGGTTTGTTTTTAAATTTATTTATTTATTTATTTATTTTTTATTTTTTTGGCTGTGTTGGGTCTTCGTTTCTGTGCGAGGGCATTCTCTAGTTGGGGCGAGCGGGGGCCCCTCTTCATTGCGGTGTGCGGGCCTCTCACTATCGTGGCCTCTCTTGTTGCGGAGCACAGGCTCCAGACGCGCAGGCTCAGCAATTGTGGCTCACAGGCCTAGTTGCTCCGCGGCATGTGGGATCTTCCCAGACCAGGGCTTGAACCCGTGTCCCCTGCATCGGCAGGCAGATTCCCAACCACTGCGCCACCAGGGAAGCCCCTTTAAGTTTTTTTTTGAAGTTTGTGACATGGTTTCTGTTTTGTAAATAAGTTCATTTGTATCATTTTTTAAAAATTCCACATAAAAGTGATATCATATAATATTTGTCTTTCTCTGTCTGACTTATTTTCACTCAGTATGATAATCTCTAAGTCCATCCATGTTGCTGCAAATGGTAATATGCCATTCTTTTTTATGACTAATATTCATATATATATATGTATGTGTGTATATATATATATATATATATATATATATATATCACATCTTCTTTATCCATTCATCTGCTGATGGACATTTAGGTTGCTTCTATGTCTTGGCTATTGCAAATAGTGCTGCTATGTACATTGGGGTGTATATATCTACGCTCAGGAGTGGGTTTGCTGGATCATATGGTAGTTCTGTTTTTACATTTTAAAGGAATTTCCATACTGTTTTCCATAGTGGCTGCACCAGTTTACATTCCCACCAACAGTGTAGGAGGGTTGCTGTATGGGAAGTATTCTTAAAGAGAGCAATCTAGTTCCTTCTGGAAAGCAACAGGGGTATTCTACCTGTAACATGTTTAATTAAATTAAGGTGTGCGCTCTTTATTTTTTTACCTTAAATTATTAATTTATTTGACCAATTCTCTACTATAGATATTTCTTTTTCTGTAACAAGTAATGCCGCATTGAAATTCATTTACATATATAGTTGTGTATTTGGGAGAGTATTTCTGTAGACTTATTGCTAGAGAAGAATTTCTATGTTGAGTAGTAAGTAGATTTTTTAATTTGATAGATGCTGTGAAATTTTCTCCACAAAGCTCTGTGCCATTAGCAGTCCAAACACAAGTATGTGAGTGGTATTCCATTAAGGTGTGCACTTCTTAAATTATTCATTGATAAGAAATAATACAATGTACTATTAACTGTATATTATATCACTTTCACCAAAGCAATATTAGTCCATAGTTTTAAAATATCATATAACTGTTAAAGGCATGTACCAAAACACAGCAATCTCCTGCCCTTTTCATCTTATTGTTCTCTGCCTTAAATGTAACTACTTAGGTATATATATAATTTTTTTACATATGCATCTATATATATTTTTTTCACATATATAATTCAAGTACTATGAATGAACAGTCTTGTTGGTTGGTGGTCTTTATTTTAGAGCAAACAGGTGGCCAGCTGCCTTTTTCATCATGTAACCCTAAAGGTCATTCTCTATAGACATTTTTTCCTGAGGCTGTCCATCTTGCCATCTCCTGCCTGTGTTTATAAAACTGGTTACTGTTAGTCTGAAATTCAGTAGGGAAGGAAAATAGCTTTACTTTTCAGTATGCTGACTATCACTTACTTGTTTTAAATCTGTCATTTCATCCTCATTCTCCTCTATTCCTGGCATCCTCAAGTCCAGAGCCTCTGGTCTAATTTCTCCAAAGCATCCCTTCTGCTGAAAGTGTTGGGGAGGGGGAGGAGGGCCCTACTACTTAGAGTGTGAATGGCAACCTGGCAACCTGACTGTTGATTATACAGACTTTCAAACAATCCCCTGCTTTCGGTCCTCACACACACACATACACACACACTCACATGCCTCACTCTCTGACTTCTGAGGTACTTGGCACTTCTAATCCCTGAGCATTTCCAGGGTTCTGAGGGGGTAAATCAACTTCTTCCCATCAGTATCCCCTCTATAGGTACTCCTCCATCTTAAAATTGAAAATGTACTGATTATATTTAATATGTCACGGGGTGGGGAGAGATAGGAATTAGCCTTCAAATAAACCATAATCAGGACTTCCCTGGTGGTGCAGTGGTTAAGAATCCACCTGCCAATGCAGGGGACATGGGTTCGAGCCCTGGTCCAGGAAGATCCCACATGCTGCGGAGCAACTAAGCCCGTGCGCCACAGCTACTGAGCCTGCGCTCTAGAGCCCGTGAGCCACAACTACTGAGCCCTCGTGCCACAACTACTGAAGCCTGTGCACCTAGAGCCCGTGCTCTGCAACAAGAGAAGCCACCACAAGGAGAAGCCCATGCGCTGCAGTGAAGAGTAGCCCCTGCTCGCCACAGCTAGAGAAAAGCCCGCGCACAGCAACGAAGACCCAACGCAGCCAAAAATTAAAAAAAAAAAAACAACAATCAAAGCATTAGTTGGTTCGTTTTTTTGTCTATATGTGGTTATAAATCATACTTGTCATTTAATTAGAATTTATATTCCAATAGAAAAGTGCTGTTTATCCTCCATTAGTTAGGTATGACGTGTCCTTTTTTAAATAGAAGTCAGTCTTTATAGGTAAGAAAAGCACCTTGAAGTAGCACTTGCCAGATGCCCTAACAGAACAGTGACCCTGTGCTATTGATGAGGTCCAAGAACCTTTAATTAAACCTCTGAAACATTCTAGTAACTCCAGGAACACATGAGAGGTAGAGTTGAACTCTGTCTCAAGAGTGAACTGAAGTAGTGAAAGAGCCTCAGGCTGGGATGAACTCTGAATATCTAATTCCATCCCTGGCTCGGAGGTATTAGAGACACCTGTCCTGGACACCTGGGATCCAGGTAGTAAGTTTGGGCACTCGATCTATACTCACTCTGTGCTCCTTGCCTTCCTAGCAAAGTACCAGAGGGCATAGGTAGTTTGGATTGGTGTGGCTGCCAGGTGGAAAATATCCAGGGCTGAATGGAAGCCATCATCGATATGGCCTCCAGGATTATAACACATTTATAGTTTCCTCCATTCCTATACAATGATAAGAAGTGGAGGATGTATGGATTTTGAATTGTGTGACACCCGAGGATAATCATCAAACCAACATATTCCTTGCCTGTTTTTCTCTTCTGATCTCTTATTTATATAAATATTGTTATTAAATCCAGAACAAAATAATGAGCTATAAAAGATTTTGACTTGATCATTTGATTTTATCTAAAAATAATCTTAAAACCCCCAATAGATAAGTAAATCCCATTCTTTAAATCCTAAAAATGTAGGTGGAGATCTTAGGTGGTGACCCTTTTCTAGTAAAACACTAAAGACAATCAAAATACTAAGAGCAATCTGAAACAATTGTAGAAAAATAAGATTCTAATATAGTTAAAGGAAAGCTTCAGTTTCAAGGTTAAAAATGGATGACCAGAGCTCTGAGTTTACCAAGGTGGCAATGTCCTCTTTGTCACAGCCCACAGTGGGCATGGTCTTTCCGAGAGTGGGGCTTCCTGGAAGACTTAGGCACAACCTGAGCTCTGAAGGCAAAGACCCTCATATATGGGTCTCAAAGGGAAGAGTCTTACATTTTCGCCCGTGTGACCTAAAGAAACTACATAGGATTTTTGCATCTCGGTTGCCTTGTCTGTAAAATGGGATGATTACCTTGTAGGAGTGTTGTGAAGGTTAAAAGAATTAAACATTTAGAGGAGTGTCTGGCACTCCTCTAATTGTTAGCAATGATCACCTCACACATAAGAAAGGACAGAAACAGAAAAATGCATTTAAAAGTAGGAGGAGGGGCAGAATTAGCTAAAGGCCAAAGAGCCCAGGGTCCCTGCCTCTGGTTCTAAATTGTATTTCAATTCAGGAAATTCCAGGATTGCATCAGCCCAATAAGATAAGCAGCCTGTCATCTTACACTGTTTGCCAGGACGTGATGCTCTTTTTATATTAGGTTGCTGTTCTAATATGAGTCACATATGTGAGCTACAGCTACTTCTGCAGATGGAATAGTGTTTCATCAAGGTACAGGAAATGCCCTTTCTCCTTTTTTCTCACCTTTAACCTGAAAATCATGTGGTATTTATTTCCTACGTATTAACTCTACAATTAACTCCAAATTACCCATGCTAGGAAAGGGAAAGAACAACACAGAGTGTTATGAAGAGTGCTTCAAAAATCCCTTATAATTTATGACTTTCGTGTTTAGAATATTACATTTGAGAGTTGGTGTCTAAATGTTGTCGAAACAAAACATCAAGCAAAACAACTCTTTCTGGAAGACTGATCTCAGAGAAGTCAGAAAATTTATCCCATTCTCCATCCAATAATCTGGTACAAAACCATGCTGTTTTCCTCTTCTGAGCTAGGATGCACCATAGCATCTGAATGGAGAAAACCAACAGCCTAACTTGTGTGGTTGTTCACTGTTTGGTTCACACCCTTCCTGTAGATAAGGAAGATGTTTAATCATTCCTTACAGTTGAACTTAATTGTGAATAGAGCTTCGGTCTCCTTATCATTCTGGAAGATTGTATATGATAGAAGGAAGTAACAAAAAAAATAATGAATTTATCTATGAGTTTAAATTGTTTTTTAAATGCACAAGTAGTATGGTTATGTACTATGAAGAAATCAGGTCTTTGACAATCTAGCCCTGTGCAAACTCGTTGATTAGATGCATTTTCCCTCAAACCCCTGACAAAAAGAAGGAAAGAATTATAGACTTGAAATCAATGATTATAGACTTGAAATCAATGTTTGTATCCTGCAACTTTACCAAATTCATTGACGAGCTCTAATGGTTTTCTAGTGACATCTTTAGGATTTTCTAGGTATAGTATCACGTCATCTGAAAACAGTGACAGTTTTACTTCTTACTTTCCCATTTGGATTTCTTTTATTTCTTTTTGTTCTCTGATTGCCATGGCTAGGACTTCCAAAACCATGTTGAATAAAAGTGGCGAGAGTGGATATGCTTGTCTTCTACCTAATCTTAGAGGAAATGCTTTCAGCTTTTCACTGTTGAGTAGGATGTTCGCTGTGGGTTTGTCATATATGGCCTACATTATGTTGAGGTGTGTTCCCTCTGTGCCCACTTGCTGGACAGTTTTTATCATAAATTGATGTTGAACTTTATCAAAAGCTTTTTCTGCATCTATTGAGATGATCATATGGCTTTTATTCTTCTATTTATTAATGTGGTGTGTCACATTGATTGATTTGTGGATATTGAAAACTCCTGGTATCCCTGGGATAAATCCTACTTGATCATAGTGTATGATCCTATGATCCTTTTAATGTATTGTTGGATTTGGTTTGCTAATATCTTGTTGAGGATTTTTGCATCTATGTTCATCAGTGATATTGGCCTGTAATTTTCTTTTTTTGTGATATCTTTGTCTGGTTTTGGTATCAGGGTGATGGTGGCCTCATAGAATGGGTTTGGAAGTGTTCCTTCCTCTGCAATTTTTTTGGAATAGTTTAAGAAGGATAGATGTTATCTCTTTAAATGTTTGATAGAACTCACCTGTGAAGCCATCTGATCCTGGACTTTTGTTTGTTGGGAATTTTTAAATTATTGATTCAATGTCATTACTGGTGATTGGCCTGTTCATATTTTCTGTTTCTTCCTGGTTCAGTCTTGGAAAATTATACTTTTCTAAGAATTTGTCCATTTCTTCCAGGTTGTCCATTTTATTGGTATATAGTTGTTCATAGTAGTCTCTTATGATCCTTTGTGCTTCTGTGGTATTGGTTGTAACTTCTTTTTTCATTTCTGATTTTATTAATTTGGTCCTTCTGCCTTTTTTTCTTGATGAGTCTAGCTAAAGGTTTATCCATTTTGTTTATCTTTTCAAAGAACCAGCTTTTAGTTTCATTGATCCTTTCTATTGTTTTTTTAGTTGTAATTTTTTTAATGAACTCTACTGTGTGGTAAAACTATGAGTCATGATTTTCAGTAAATTCTACTACCAGTTCATATATAAGTTCTAGAATGTGAGCTATAACAAAGTTTAACTCTCCAGCCTCAAGTGTGCAAACACTTTTTAGTATGCACTTAGAAATGCTTGCCTGAACATGTGATTTCTAAAATAGAAGGTGATATATCCTTTATAAATTTAAATATTCCACTTTATTATCTCTTTCTCTAGAACATCAATTCACGAGGACAGTTTCATAATTAGTTAGTTAGCCAAGCCCCTCTTTTTGACTTGACCTTACATGACTATATTTTCTCTAAATACTTACTTGCTGTTGTCAGCTATGGAAAGTTGGGTTTAGGGTCGAATTTCCTCCTCACATTCAGAAACTATCCCAGGACCAGTTTTTCATTTTTCCTCTGCATTGTCACTAATATTTGACAAGGGAGCCAAGAAGACTTAATGGGGAAAGGACAGTCTTCTCCATAAATGGTGTTGGGAAAACTGGTTAACCATGTGAAGAAGAATGAAACTGGACCCCTATCTTATACTATTTTTAAAAAAGTAACTCGAAATGAATTGAACATTTATGTAAGACCCAAAACTATAAAACTCCTAGAAGAAAACATAGGGGAAAAATCTCCTTGACATTGGCTTTGGGAAAGACTTTTGGACATGACACCAGAAGCACAAACAATGAAAGCAAAAATAAAGTGGAAGTACATCAAACTAAAAAGCTTCTGCACAACAAAAGAAATAATCAGCATTAAAAGGCAACCTATGGAATGAGAGAAAATATTTGCAAACCATCTATCTGAAGAGGAGTTAATATCCAAAATATATAAGGAACTCATACAACTCAATAGCAAAAAAACAAACAATTCCATTTTTAAATGGCAAAGTATTTAAAGACACTTTTCCAAAAAGAGAGACACAAATGACCAACACATACATGAAAATATGCACTACTTCACTATCAGCAAAATGTCAATCAAAAATATATAAAGAACTCTTAAATTCCTAAATGTAGATTATGGTATATTTAAAATGTTAGTATATGTTACCAGATTCTTTTCCAGAAAGACATACCAAAGTACTATCCCATTAATTTTGCCTATCCTGGGAATTACTGTTATTTTTAATCTTTGTCAGTTCAATTGATTGAAAACAATACTGTTTTGTTGCTTTAATTTAAATTTCTCTGACTATTTCTAAGGTTGAGAAACTTGTTTATGAGCTGGTCTTCTGTCTCCAAAATTAACTCTAAACAGAGTTAATAAAGTACCCACTAAAGTGAAAGTTCTAGTTGAATTATTTATTTAGCAGGTAGAAGTCAGAGAGAACAGTGTTCCAAAGAATCATGTAAAAAAAAAAAAAAAAAAAAAAAAAGAATCATGTAATTGTAGAGTTGAAAGGAACCTTAGAGATCTTCTAGCTTAATTGTGAGTAATCCTATGGTATGATTTGTTCCCTGTCCAAAAAGCAGTGACCTGAATGCTACTAAAACTAGAGAACTCAGATTAAACACTAGTGAGTTAAGGAAGAGAAGCAGCAAATGGGAAGAAAGTCTAAACTGAGTAGGAATGAGCGTGACAACAAAGTTGAGGGAAGATCAAAGAGAACAGAGGAAAAGGTTAGTACCACCCTATAGGTGACTATTGGTAAGTCCTGCCAAGAAGGGAATTGGTGGGTACAGTGGCAAGGGCACTGGGTCCCAGGGGCCGTCAGATGGGAGACTGGCGTCTCTAGATCAGGGCAAGTAGACCCTGCTGCCAGCAACAAATGTGCTGGAAGCTGAATCCAGACAGACAGACACATGTTGGTGTCCTAAAGATAAGTCAAGAAAGCACATACCCTAACAGAGACAGAACTCGTGTTCTCAGATGGGGGAGGTACAAAACAGCAGCCCACAGTAATTCTACAAAGTGGAATTCAACCAATACTGCTATGTTTGGAAGGACAATTTTTGGTGGTTGTATATTTGAGGCCAGAGATGGGGGTTCACCTCCTAGATCCTTGGATGGTCAGAGTTGCTTCCCAAGGAAGCCTGGCAGATAACCTGACTTGTTTTTTAAAGATTCTTTATAATATCTGTGTGGTGAAAGTTCTAGACTTTGGTGGGTATTTAAAGCTGCTTGTTTCAGCTTCATATGCTAGACAGGGATTCTTTTCTCTTGAACTTTAATAATAGTATATGTACTCCTGTACCAACTTTGAGTTGATTATATGCTGAGCCTAACATTCTTCTTGCTCTTTGATCACTGACAGAGAAGTGGGTGCTTCTGCAAGGAAAAGATTGTTGTGCTAGGGTGTGAGGACAGAGCTATAAACCATAGTTCTTCAGTTAGATGGTAACGGCCCAGAGGGCTTACTTCTTCTAGACTTATTGGTCCCACCCAATCACAGTGAAACCAGCAGAGTGGGGTTACCCCCCAATAGCCAAGTGGGGCTAACCCCCAATAACCAGGTGGTTCTGAGAGGGCTGGAAAGTTGACCTCTGACAGGTGGGCAGACCCTATGACCCTCCCCTAGAGCCCTGCTGTAAGCTTCGACTGGCAAGGCAGGATCCAGAGATAAGGGTACCTCTAGGGAACACAGTGCAGCTTGGGGCTTGACAAAATGCCTGGCACTTTTGCTCCATCCTAGGAGTGACCCTGAAGACTATTGATGTTTCTGGGAGTTGTCAATGCCCTCCAGTCAAAGAGCACCCGGAACACCCCTGCAGTTTAACAGTTGGGTTTATTGCTCCTAGAAGGGGGGAGACAGCATCCCATGGCATGCGTCTCAGTAACCATGGGGGTTTGAAAAGACTTACTATAGGATCTGGGCTCTAGTTAGTTCATTTTAAGGCGAGCTTAAGGAGGCAAGAGTTTGCTTTGGGCTGGAGGCTGTCAGGAAGCAGGGGCAATTCTGTGACTGGGCATCTTAATGAACCTTATCTAGAAGGAGGGAGGACTAGAGTAAAGCTAAAGCCGTAATTGGTAAAGAAGCAGCAGTCACTCCTGTTAGCCAGGCTAGGGCATATTTGGGTGGTCATTTTTGTGGTTTGGACGGTGTTTTTGTCTGCATTCAGACATGATTACAGAGTGGACTTGTTTCTGTCTTGATCCGTCCTGGTCTCAGGGGCCTTGTCTGATGTTTGTTCTGTGAAATTATGTTTGACAGGAGAACACCAAGGCCAGCTATGAGTGCCCAGCATCAGGGGCTTCTCATACCCTTCTCCCAGTCAATCTGCAGTGAGGAGTGGAGTTCTTAAAGATCACCTGGGGAGGTAGAAGAATGGGACTGTGGCTGGAAGGAGTGCCAGAGGGCTGTGCAGGGGGAGGAATGGCAGAAAGTCACGGACAGGCTGCAGCCTGCATCCAGGAGCCAGAGGATGTGCTGGGTGGGCACACAGAAAGCACACTTCCATGAGCGAGCTTGAGCCAGTAATGGAGAGCTCAGATGAAGCGGGTAGGCTCTGGTATGGAAGATTCTGAGAGAACCAGGAGGAGCTAGGGAAGGAATGAATTCTCAGGCAGGTATACTAAGGATCAGGCTTCTTAGGATAGCTGAATTGGAGCAATCAGTTCAATAAAAGTGTATCATTGATTTGAACATGGAGACTTGAGCCTTCCTGCTCTTTTATATCCTGGAAAGTGCGGACTGCAAACCATGGAATGCTTTAAAAGATGTACTTTTATTACTTGATTGGTTTCAAAAACTTAATCTCCATTAGCCAGCACATTAATTGTGAACGAGGTTTATCACTCAGACCAGAAAATAAAACTAATTGGTAATATCTTGGGTAGGGCATAAGATTGCCAGATTTAGGAAAATATTAGAAATACACACACACACACACACACACACACACACATATTTGTAGATAGATAGATAGATAAGTATAGGTATAGACATAGAAATAGATCTCCAGTTAAAATTTGTATTTCAGATAAACAACGAACATGTAATACTTAGGAATACTGAGGAGCTTCAAGATGGCGGAAGAGTAAGATGCGGAGATTACCTTCCTCTCCACAAATACATCAGAAATACATCTACATGTGGAACTGCTCCTACAGAACACCTACTGAACGCTGGCAGAAGACCTCAGACCTCCCAAAAGGCAAGAAACTCCCCACGTACCTGGGTAGGGCAAAAGAAAAAAGGAAAAACAGAGACAAAAGAATAGGGACGGGACCTGCACCTCAGGGAGGGAGCTGTGAAGGAGGAAAGGTTTCCACACACTAGGAAGGCCCTTGGCGGGCGGAGACTGCAGGGGGCAGAGGGGGGAAACCTCGGAGCCACGGAGGAGAGCGCAGCCACAGGGGTGCGGAGGGCAAAGTGGAGAGATTCCCGCACAGAGGCTCAGCGCTGAGCAGCACTCACCAGCCCGAGAGGCTTGTCTGCTCACCCGCCGGGGCGGGCGGGGCTGGGAGCTGAGGCTCGGGCTTCAGTTGGACTCCAGGGAGAGGACTGGGGTTGGCGGTGTGAACACAGCCTGAAGGGAGCTAGTGCGCCACGGCTAGCCGGGAGGGAGTCCGGGAAAAGGTCTGGACCTGCCGAAGAGACAAGAAACTTTTTCTTGCCTCTTTGTTTCCTGGTACGCGAGGAGGGGGGATTAAGAGCGCCACTTAAAGGAGCTCCAGAGACTAGCGTGAGCCGCGGCTATCAGCGCGGACCCTAGAGACGGGCATGAGATGCTAAGGTTGCTGCTGCCGCCACCAAGAAGCCTGTGTGCGAGCACAGGTCACTCTCCACACCTCCCCTCCCGGGAGCCTGCACAGCCACCACTGCCAGGATCTCGTGATCCAGGGACAACTTCCCCGGGAGAACACACAGCGGGCGCGCCTCAGGCTGGTGCAACGTCACGCCGGCGTCTGCCGCCGCAGGCCCCCCCCAAACTCCATACCCCTCCCTCCCTCTGGCCTGAGTGAGCCAGAGCCCCCAAATCAGCTGCTCCTTTGACCCCATCCGGTCTGAGCGAAGAACAGACGCCCTCAGGCGACCTATATGCAGAGGCGGGGCCAAATCCAAAGCTGAACCCCCAGAGCTGTACAAACAAAGAAGAGAAAGGGAAATCTCTCCCAGCAGCCTCAGAAGCAGCGGATTAAATCTCCACAATCAACTTGATATACCTGCATCTGTGGAATACCTGAATAGACAACGAATCACCCCAAATTGAGGAGACAGACTTTGGGAGCAACGATATATATATATTTTTCCCTTTTTCTCTTTGTGTGTGTATGTGTATGCTTCTGTGTGTGATTTTGTCTGTATAGCTTTGCTTATACCATTTGTCCTAGGGTTCTGTCTGTCTGTTTTTTTTTTTTAATTACTTAAAAAATTTTTTTTCTTCATAATTATTTTTTATTTTAATAAATTTATTTAATTTTATTTTATTTTATCTTCTTTCTTTCTTTCTATTTTTTTCTCCCTTTTATTCTGAGCTGTGTGGATGAAAGGCTCTTGGTGCTCCAGCTAGGCGTCAGGGCTGTGCCTCTGAGGTGGTAGAGCCAAGTTCAGGACACTGGGCCACAAGAGACCTCCCAGCTCCATGTAATATCAAATGGCAAAAATATCCCAGAGATCTCCATCTCAACGCCAAAACCCAGCTCCACTCAACAACCAGCAAGCTACAGTGCAGGACACCCTATGTCAAACAACTAGCAAGACAGGAACACAACCCCATCCATTAGCAGAGAGGCTGAATAAAATCATAATAAGGCCACAGACACCCCAAAACACACCACCAGATGTGGACCTGCCCACCAGAAAGACAAGATCCAGCCTCATTCAGCAGAACACAGGCACTAGTCCCCTCCACCAGGAAGCCTACACAACCCACTGAACCAACCTTAGCCACGGGACAGACACCAAAAACAGTGGAAACTACGAACCTGCAGCCTGCGAAAAGGAGATCCCAAACACAGTAAGTTAAGCAAAATGAGAAGACAGAGAAACAAACAGCAGATGAAGGAGCAAAGCAAAAACCAACCAGACCTAGCAAATGAAGAGGAAATAGGCAGTCTACCTGAAAAACAATTCAGAATAATGATAATAAAGATGATCCAAAATCTTGGAAATAGAATGGAGAAAACACAAGAAACGTTTAACAAAGACCTAGAAGAACTAAAGAGCGAACAAACAGCAATGAACAACACAATAAGTGAAATTTAAAATTCTCTAGAAGGAATCAATAGCAGAATAACTGAGGCAAAAGAACGGATAAGTGACCTGGAACATAAAATAGTGGAAATAACTACTGCAGAGCAGAATAAAGAAAAAAGAATGCAAAGAATTGAGGACAGTCTCAGAGATCTCTGGGACAACATTAAACGCACCAACATTCGAATTATAAGGGTCCCAGAAGAAGAAGAGAAAAGAAAGGGACTGAGAAAATATTTGAAGAGATTATAGTTGAGAACTTCCCTAATATGGGAAAGGAAATAGTTAATCAAGTCCAGGAAGCACAGAGAGTCCCATACAGGATAAATCCAAGGAGAAACACACCAAGACACATATTAATCAAACTATCAAAAACACAATGACCCAAAACCTATGGGATGCAGCAAAAGCAGTTTTAAGAGGGAAGTTTATAGCAATAAAGTCCTACCTTAAGAAATAAGAAACATCTCAAATAAACAACCTAACCTTACACCTAAAGCAATTAGAGAAAGAAGAACCAAAAAACCCCAAAGTTAGCAAAAAGAAAGAAATCTTAAACATCAGATCAGAAATAAACGAAAAAGAGATGAAGGAAACGATAGCAAAGATCAATAAAACTAAAAGCTGGTTCTTTGAGAAGATAAACAAAATTGATAAACCATTAGCCAGACTTATCAAGAAAAAAAGGGAAAAGACTCAAATCAATAGAATTAGAAATGAAAAAGGAGAAGTAACAACTGACACTGCAAAAATACAAAGGATCATGAGAGATTACTACAAGCAACTCTATGCCAATAAAATGGACAACCTGGAAGAAATGGACAAATTCTTAGAAATGCACAACCTTCTGAGACGGAACCAGAAAGAAATAGAAAATATGAACAGACCAGTCACAAGCACTGAAATTGAAACTGGGATTAAAAATCTTCCAACAAACAAAAGCCCAGCACCAGATGGCTTCACAGGCGAATTCTATGAAACATTTAGAGAAGAGCTAACACCCATCCTTCTCAAACTCTTCCAAAATATAGCAGAGGGAGGAACACTCCCAAACTCATTCTATGAGGCCACCATCACCCTGATACCAAAACCAGACAAAGATGTCACAAAGAAAGAAAACTACAGGCCAATATCACTGATAACATAGATGCAAAAATCCTCAACAAAATACTGGCAAACAGAATCCAACAGCACATTAAAAGGATCATACACCATGATCAAGTGGGGTTTATCCCAGGAATGCAAGGATTCTTCAATTTATGCAAATCAATCAACGTGATACACCATATTAACAAATTTAAGTAGAAAAACAATATGATCATCTCAATAGATGCAGAGAAAGCTTTTGACAAAATTCAACACCCATTTATGATAAAAACCCTGCAGAAAGTAGGCATAGAGGGAACTTTACTCAACATAATAAAGGCCATATATGACAAACCCACAGCCAACATCGTCCTCAAAGGTGGAAAAACCGAAACCATTTCCACTAAGATCAGGAACAAGACAAGGTTGCCCACTCTCACCACTGTTATTCAACATAGTTTTGGAATTTTTAGCCACAGCAATCAGAGAAGAAAAAGAAATAAAAGGAATCCAAATTGGAAAAGAAGAAGTAAAGCTGTCACTGTTTGCAGATGACATGATACTTTACATAGAGAATCCTAAAGATGCTACCAGAAAACTACTAGAGCTAATCAATGAATTTGGTAAGGTAGCAGGATACAAAATTAATGCACAGAAATCTCTTGCATTCCTATACACTAATGATGAAAAATCTGAAAGTGAAATTAAGAAAACACTCCCATTTACCATTGCAACAAAAAGAATAAAATACTTAGGAATAAACCTACCTAAGGAGACAAAAGACCTGTATGCAGAAAACTATAAGACACTGATGAAAGAAATTAAAGATGACACAAACAGATGGAGAGATATACCATGTTCTTGGATCAGAAGAATCAACATTGTGAAAATGACTATACTACCCAAAGCAATGTACAGATTCAATGCAATCCCTATCAAACTCCCACTGGCATTTTTCACAGAACTAGAACAAAAAATTTCACAATTTGTATGGAAACACAAAAGACCCTGAATAGCCAAAGCAATCCTGAGAAAGAAAAACGGAGCTGGAGGAATCAAGCTCCCTGACTTCAGACTATACTACAAAGCTACAGTAATCAAGACAGTATGGTACTGGCACAAAAACAGAAATATAGATCAGTGGAACAGGATAGAAAGCCCAGAGATAAACCCACGCACATATGGTCACCTTATCTTTGATAAAGGAGGCAAGAATATACAGTGGAGAAAAGACTGCCTCTTCAATAAGTGGTGCTGGGAAAAATAGACAGCTATATGTAAAAGAAGGAAATTAGAACACTCCCTAACACCATACACAAAAATAAACTCAAAATGGATTAGAGACCTAAATGTAAGGCCAGACACTATAAAACTCTTAGAGGAAAACATAGGCAGAACACTCTGTGACATAAATCACAGCAAGATCCTTTTTGACCCACCTCCTAGAGAAATGGAAATAAAAACGAAAATAAACAAATGGGACCTAATGAAACTTAAAAGCTTTTTCACAGCAAAGTAAACCATAAACAAGACAAAAAGACAATCTTCAGAATGGGAGAAAATGTTTGCAAATGAAGCAATTGACAAAGGATTAATCTCCAGAACATACAAGCAACACATGTAGCTCAATGTCAATAAAACAAACAACCCAATCCAAAAATGGGCAGAAGACCTAAATAGACATTTCTCCAAAGAAGATATACAGATTGCCATCAAACACATGAAAGAATGCTCAACATCATTAATCATTAGAGAAATGCAAATCAAAACTACAATGAGATATCATCTCACACCGGTCAGAATGGCCGTCATCAAAAAATCTACAAACAATAAATGCTGGGGAGGGTGTGGAGAAAAGGGAACCCTCTTGCACTATTGGTGGGAATGTAAATTGATATAGCTACTATTGAGAACAGTATGGAGGTTCTTTAAAAAACTAAAAATAGAATTACCATACGACCCAGCAATCCCACTACTGGGCATATACCCTGAGAAAACCATAATTCAAAAAGAGTCATGTACCAAAATGTTCATTGCAGCTCTATTTACAATAGCCAGGACATGGAAGCAGCCTAAGTGTCCATCGACAGATGAATGGCTAAAGAAGATGTGGCACATGTACACAATGGAATATTACTCAGCCGTAAAAAGGAATGAAACTGAGTTATTTGTAGTGAGGTGGATGGACCTAGAGACTGTCCTACAGAGTGAAGTAAGTCAGAATGAGAAAAATACCATATGCTAACACATATATATGGAATCTAGAAAAAAAAATGGTCAGAAGAACCTAGGGGCAAGACGGGAATAAAGATGCAGACCTACTAGAGAAAGGACTTGAGGATACGGGGAGGGGGAAGGGTAAGCTGGGACAAAGTGAGAGAGTGGCATGGACATATATACACTATCAAATGTAAAATAGATAGCTAGTCGGAAACAGCCGCATAGCAGAGGGAGATCAGCTCGGTGCTTTGTGACCACCTAGAGGGGTGGGATAGGGAGGGTGGGAGGGAGGGAGACACAAGAGGGAAGAGATATAGGGACATATGTATATGTATAACTGATTCACTTTGTTATAAAGCAGAAACTAACACACCATTGTAAAGCAATTATACTCTAATAAAGATGTTTAAAAAAAAGGAATACTTATACTAGAATAAAGTATTAGTTGTTTATCTGAAATGCAAATTTAACTGTCCTGTGTTTTATCTGGCATCCTAACCTAGGGAGGTTTGAACTACAAAACAGTTTAGCTTAGAAATGAGTTGGTGTCGGCCCAAATGGAACTAGTTGTGCAGGGCGCTGACGCCTGACTGAGGGGAGGATTGCCATGTGCCAATAACTGTCTTGACAGAATGGTGTTACCTTAGGACATGGGAATTTTGGATTCAGTAAAGCTAATTAGCCTCATTATTCAGACTTTTTTTTTATTAATTAATTGATTTTATTTTATTTTTGGCTGTGTTGGGTCTTTGTTTCTGTGCAAGGGCTTTCTCTACTTGCGGCAAGTGGGGGCCACTCTTCATCGCGATGCACGGGCCTCTCACTATCGTGGCCTTTCTTGTTGCGGAGCACAGGCTCCAGACGCACAGGCTCAGTAGTTGTGGCTCACGGGTCCAGTTGCTCCGCGGCATGTGGGATCTTCCCAGACTAGGGCTCGAACCCGTGTCCCCTGCATTGGCAGGCAGATTCTCAGCCACTGCACCACCAGGGAAGCCCTATTCAGACTTTTTTGATGTTTTACAACTTTCCATCAGTATATTATTCTGATTTTTTTTCCTTAATTTGTTATCACACTTCTTTTTGAACAATCCAGTGTATGTTAGCCATGCTAAGGTGCTAAGATATTTATAAAATTAGCCTAGCAAAGTCCCAACTAGATCTAATAAAAAAGCATTACAATAAAGGTAGGTTTGAATAGAACAAGCAATATGTCACATTCTGGGGTGTAAATAATTAATATATTGAAGAACACAATATCCTTCCTAATTTAGTCATAGATTTAATGCAGTACAATTAAAATATCGATGGAAACCTCTATAGAAAATGGGAAACTATTTACAGAAAAACAAATAGTAAGAATTCCAGAAACTATTTTTAGTGGAAAAGCAGTATCTTTTTGAATATAAAACACATACATATTTAAAAAATTTTTATAAACAGAAATAAAAGTTAATGATACAGATAATGTAAAAATATAACCAAACAATTCAAAGTTTTACATGAGTGGCTGGATTTGACTTTCTTCCTTTTTTTTCTTCTTTATATCCCCATTCCCATTTCACACTCACACACCCAAATGGAAAGAAATCCTTGGTAAGACTTTGCACTAAAAATTGGCCACAAGAAGTAGTCACCATCTGCAAAGGAAAGCTTTGTCTCATAGATCAGGGGTCCCCAACCCCCGGGGCTGTGGATCAGTATTGGTCCACGGCCTGTTAGGAACCGGGCCGCACGGCAGGAGGTGAGCAGTGGGCGAGCAGGTGAAGCTTCATATGCCTGCCGCTCCCCATCCCTCCCCATAGCTGCATTACCGCCTGAACCATATGCCCCCCCCAAAGCCCTGTCCATGGAAAAACTGTCTTCCACAAAACAGGTCTCTGCTGCCAAAAAGGTTGGGGACTGCTGTCATAGATGCTTCACTCCCCAGGACCTGAAGGAGTGAAACCTCCTCCCAAGATGCAAAGGCCTTGAGCAGACACCGCTGCGCCGGGGAACACGCAGGACTTCAGGGATCCGACTCCAGCCCTCAAGGACAGTGCCAGGAAGGAGAAAAATATCAGGACCCTGTGTGCAGGAGAAGGAGGCCCAAGGGAGAAGAAGGAAAGTCCTAGATGTCCGTCTGAGGGAGACCCTGGACTGAAAGGTAACTCAATATGAAAAGCAAAGAAAAGTTTTGCCCTACAGACTTGTGCCTCACACACAAGGTAGCATACAACACCTACTGTTAACACGATAAAAGCAAATCACAGAAGTGTGTATGAGGTGTACGACCTTGTGTGTAAGAAAAGAAGGTAGAGAATATATGTTCATTTTTACTTGTATCTGCACTGAAAGGATACGTAAGAAACTAATAAAAGTGATTACCTGTAGAGGACAGGGCAGATGAGGTGGATAGGGAAAGAGCAGGAGAAAGACTTCAACACACACTTCTTTAACATTTTATTATGGCAAAATTTCAAATATATATATAAAGACTAGTATAATAAACCTACAGGGACTCATTATGCAGCTTCAACAATTATTAATATTTTATCAGTCTTATTTCACTATTTCCTACATATTTTGAAATTTTTAATGGAATTTTGATTATTTTAATTTTTGTTCCATAGTGTATATACCATTTGAAATAAATTCATAACTTTAAAAAGAGATTGGAAAAAAGATGAGATGAGACAAGTTTAGACAATTCCTTTTTAGTTTACTGTAAAGGGAAAGTGAGAATTCAGGATTCTAAATTGCGATCAGGAGTGTTTTCTTGTCGTGCTTTTTTTTTTTTTTTTTTAAATTTTATTTATTTATTTATTTTTGGCTGCTTTGGGTCTTCATTGCTGTGCACTGGCTTTCTCTAGCTGCAGTGAGCGGGGGCTACTCTTCACTGTGGCACGCAGGCTTCTCATTGCCATGGCTTCTCTTGTTGCAGAGCACGGGCTCTAGGCACGCAGGCTTCAGTAGTTGTGGCACGCAGGCTCAGTAGTTGTGGCACATGCGCTTAGTTGCTCCATGGCATGTGGGATCTTCCCGGACCAGGGCTTGAACCCATGTCCCCTGCACCAGCAGGCAGATTCTTAACTACTGTGCCAGCAGGGAAGTCCCTGTTGTGTTTTTTTAAAAATAGGAGATATAAAAGGCATTTTGTATGCTGATAGGGAAAAATCCAGTAGAGAGGGAAATCGAATAATGCAGGAGAGAAAGGTGAGATTTGCTAAAACAGTATTCCAGAGAAGGTGAGAAGAGATGGCATCTGAAACATTGATGGGGGGGGGGATTTCCCTAGCTAAGAAAACATTTACAAAAGACATACCTGATAAAAAACTGTTATCCAAACTTTAAAGAACTCTTAAAACTCAACAACATAAAAACAAATAACCCAACTAAAAAATGGACCAAAGACCTTAACAGACACCTCACCAAAGAAGATATACAGATAGCATATAAGCATATGAAAAGATACTCCATATCTTATATCATCAGGGAAATGCAAGTTAAAATGAGATACCACTACATATGCATATATATTCTACACACATTAGAGTGGCCAAAGTCCAGAACACTGACACAGCTAATGCCGAAGAGGATGAGGACCAATAGGAACTCTCATTCATTGTTGGTGGGAATGCAAAATACTATAGTACAATCACTTTGGAAGACAGTTGGCTGTTTCTTACAAAACTAAACATACTCTTACCATTAGATCCAGCAATTGTGCTCCTTGATATCTACCCAAAGGAGTTAAAAATGAAAAACCTGCATAAGGATGTTTATGGCAGCTTTATTCACAATTGGCAGAACTTGGAAGCAACCAAGATGTCCTTCAGTAAATGAATGGATAAATCAACTAAGGTACATAGAGACAGTGGAATATTATTTGGTGCTAAAAAGAAATGAATTATCAAGTCAAGAAAAGTCATGGAGGAAACTTAAATGAGTATTACTAAGTGAATGAAACCAATGTGAAAAGACTACACACTGTATGAGTCCAAGTTTTGGAATCCTGGAAAAGACAAAACTATGGAAACAGTAAAAAGATCAGTGGTTGCTAAGGGGAGGGAGGGATGAATAGGCAAGGCATAGAGGATTTTTAGGGCAGTAAAACTACTCTGTGTGATACTATAATGGTGGCTATACATCACTATACATTTGTCCAAAGTCACTGAATGTACAACACCAAGAGTGAACCCTAATATTAACCCTGAACTTTGCCTGATAATGATGCATCAGTGTACATTTGTCAGTTGTAACAAATGCATCACTCTCATGGGGAATGTTGATAATGCATGCCTCAGGGCAGGGAATATATGAGAATCTCTACCTTCTGTTCAATTTTGCTGTGAACCTAAAACTGCTCTAAAAAATAAAGCCTATTAAAAATAAATAGAGAAAGAAGGAATTTGATATAAATCCATGGGCTAAATCTAGCCTCTTTAGGTCCAGGGATGATCATAGTAACAAAAACAAAAATAATATTTTAACAATAATAATAATGAGAACAAGTAACGTTTATTCAGAACTTACTATATGCCAGATTCTAGTCAAAACATTCTTCAGGTAGTAACTCATTTTTAAGGGTAGTAACTAACAGCTTGTTACAAAGAGAAACATGAAGAGTAAACCAAGAAAATATTCACATTTTTAGTAAGTAAATAATGCAAATTAAAATAACTTTATTTCTTTACACTTAATAATGTAGCAAAACTAAATATAATACTAAAACTCTGTTTTGAAGGTGATATGGGGAAATAGGCACTGATAAAAGTAAATGGGGCAGTCTTTCTGGCACTGTGTCGCAAGAGCGGGGCAGTCTTTCCGGCATTGTGTCACAAGAGCAGGGCATATGTAAAAAATAAAATAAAATAAAATAAAATAAAATATTTAAGTAAGTAATGCTTTAAAAATCATGACATTAAGGACTTCCCTGGCGGTCCAGTGGTTAAGACCCTGTGCTCCCACTGCAGGGGGCATGGGTTTGATCTCTGGTCCCCTGGTCAGGGAACTAAGATGCCACACGGTGGGGGAAAAAAAAAAAAAAAAAAAATCATGACATTAGATACTCACTTGTATCCCACAAAAATCAAGATTCTGATGCTGCTAAGCTGTTTAGTATTTTAAAAAATATTTACGGGTTGAATGTAATTCTTATCAACATTAATAAACTAAGAAAACAAGATATATTGGTTTCATATTTTAGTACAGATGCGGATGTAATAAAGAATATTTTGAATGCTGGCAAAGGTTAGAGAGAATATTACTGATGAAGTCAGTGAGGGGTAAGAAGTAGTGATGGAGGAAAAATAATTTGAGACAATCAAATCAGCTTTTGTTAATTCTTATCGATGGGACAAAGACCACGAGTAAAAGAAGTTAGCAATACATAGTACATTTTTTTAGGAGTAACAAGGGAGCCCTTGACCAGGTTTAATTTAACTATTCTATTTAAATTTCCCCACTAGTGATGTATTGATACTTTCATTTATTTTATGTTGCAATGTAATTACTTTAAGGTGACATAACACTGTAAATCTCATTGGTTATTGTGACCTAGTTAATACAATTCTTTCATGACTGTAGGTATTGATAGACAATAGGTATTAATAGGAAAGAGTATAACGGCATTAAAACCAGAATGTACAGGTTCAGATAAAACTCTGCCCAGGTGGAGAAATTGTGCAAAAATGCAGAAAGGAGCAGAGGAGCCAAGGATTGTGTCTGCTTCATAATTTTTTTCGGACATACTATGGACATGAGTCACATTGACAGTCTACAAAGTGGAGCCTAAATTACTAGCAACCAGAACATGTGGTCTGATCAGGGTCTCTGTATCATACTGGGGGAGAGTAGAGATACTGTTATTTTCCTCTTCTAAGTCTATAGTACATGTTGACATTTTGAGGGTAACTACTGAAAGAATGAAAATAGGAGATATAACTTCCTAAATAGTTGAAGGGAGAAAGAGGAACAAAGAAAGTACAATCAATCCAATAAATTGTAAGCCAGTCACATTAAGAAACATAGCTCCTCAAATCCTAAATAAAATGTTAGTAAACTGAATCCAACAATGAGGGGAGACAGAAGCAGATCTTGAGGCAAACAATGAATAAAATAATGGTCCACTCATCTATTTAATATTTACTGAGTGACTCGTCCACTGCAGGTGTAACAGGGAACAAAACAGGCAAACATCTCTACTGTCATGAAGCTGACATTCTAATGGAGGAGAAACACAATAAATAAGCAAATATGCAGTATATCAGATGGAGAAAAGTGTGGAGAAATATAAAGCTGCTGTGGGGAGGGGGTAAAGTAATACAGGAGCATGATTGCAGCTGTCCATAGGGTTATCCGAAACATCTCACTCAGAAGGTGACATTTGGGCATGGACCTAAGAGTTGATGGATATATGTAGACATATGTATAATATATAGGTAAGCCTATATGTGTAATCTATGTGTAGACATGTATATATGTAGCCATCTAATAGTATACATGTAGACAAATATATATATTTGTACTCATTTGTGAGAGAGAATTGCCCAGGCAGAGGCAGTTGAATCAGCAAATGCAAAGGCCCTAAGGTAGCAGTGTACCTGGTGTGCTCAAGAAAGAGCAAGAAGGCCAGTGGGGTGATTCAGAGTGAACAAGAACAGGGGAGAGCAGCAGGAGATGTGGGCCATTAAAAGGATTATAGTATTCACTCTGAGGAAATGGGAAGTCTTACATTTTTAAAGGATCATTACAACTGCAATTTGAGAATCACCTATAGAGAGGCAAGTGTGGAGGCAAAGGGACCAGGAGTGGATCAATGATTCAATCTCGGCAACAGATAGTGATGTCTTTATTTTGGATGGCAGAGATAGTAAGAAGTGGTCAGATTCAGGGTATATTTTGAAGAAGGGGCCAGTTGAGTCTACTAATAGATTTAATAGACTGGATATGCGTTATGAAAGAGAGTGGTTAGGGATGACTATACAAGTTACTCTAGATCAAGTAGAATTTCTCTTAGAAATGCAAATAAATGATCTACTAAATTAGTAGATCCAAAGAGAAAAACAGTATGATTCTCTTACAAATGCAGGAAAAAATTTTCTTTTCTGCAAATTGAATCCAATTGATATTCCGTGGTCAACAGCAATCTGAACAGTCTATGATTTGGTTGATAGGAAATAAGCAAATGGCGAGGAAACATCTCAAGGGTATTTAAAAAAATATTTTAGTCCAATTATTACATTTTAAAATGGTAAGTTAGGTACATTAAAAAAAATCCTCATTAGGAAAACTCAGAACAGGAAACTTGTTTCCCTTTTTAAAACAGCTATAAAAAACGTACAGAAAAAAAAAAAGTTCCTCAAACACCACATTTCATGGTGAAATATTAGAAATAAAATTTTCTAAAGTCAGTAAGAAGACTGATGTCCACCATCACTGCTCCTTTTCAAAAATTATCTTGATGTGCCTCAGTTTCCTCGTATGTTAAATGGAATGATAGTAAGACCTACATCAGGGGTTAGTAATGGGAGTGTTTAGAACAGTGCTGTCTCATGTGAAGCATGTGCACACTGGTCAAGTGGTGTGCCAAGGAAATATATCTACTATGATTTTTTATTATACTTTAAAAACTTTTTTTTTTAATTTATTTATTTATTTTTGGCTCTGTTGGGTCTTCGTTTCTGTGTGAGGGCTTTCTCCAGTTGCGGTGAGCGGGGGCCACTCTTCATCGCGGTGCGCGGGCCTCTCACTGTCGCGGCCTCTCTTCTTGCGGAGCACAGGCTCCAGACGCGCAGGCTCAGTAGTTGTGGCTCACAGGCTTAGTTGCTCCGCGGCATGTGGGATCTTCTCAGACCAGGGCTCGAACCCGTGTCCCCTGCATTGGCAGGCAGATTCTCAACCGCTGCGCCACCAGGGAAGCCCTAAAAACTTTTTTTAAAATTTAAGTATAGTTAATTTACAATATGTTAGTTTCAGGTGTATGGCAAAGTGACTCAGTTATACATATATTTTTTTTTTCAGATTCCTTTCCGTTATGGATTATTACAAGGTATTGAGTAGAGTTCCCTGTGCTATACAGTAGGTCCTTGTTGTTTACGTATTTTATACATAGTAGTGTGTAGCTGTTAGTCCCAAACTCCTAATTTATCTCCCCACCCCCTGCTATCCCCTTTGGTAACCAGAAGTTTGTTTTCTATGTCTGTGAGTCTATTTCTGTTTTGTAAATAAGTTCATTTATATAATTTTTTTAGATTCTACATATAAGTGATATCATATGATATTTGTCTTTGTCTGACTTACTTCACTTCATATGATAATCTCTAGGTCCATCCAGGTTGCTGAAAATGGCATTCATTCATTCTTTTTTATGGCTGAGTAATATTCCATTGTGTATATATACCACATCTTCTTTAATTATAAATATATTAAAATAGTTATTATTTAAAAAAAAAATGTTCAGGGAATTCCCTGGCGGTGGTGAGGACTCCATGCTTTCACTGCTGTGGGCCTGGGTTCAATCCCTGTTCAGGGAACTAAGATCCCATAAGCCATGCAGCACGGCCAAAAAAAAAAAGTTCATTTTTCATTTCAGGGAATTCTAAAAGTATGTCAACTATAACTGACATTTAAAATTTTTTCCACCGTGCTTGTTCTCTTTCTTCTGATCCCAGGGCCCCCTTCCCAGTGAGAAGTCTTGTCTACGTGGGTCGGGTGGGGCTGACGTGCTCCCTCCCGCCAGAGAGGGTAGAGCAGGGTGCAAGAAGGACCAGTCTTCCCATAGATCCGTACAGAGAGCTTGAGAGACAAAGGGTTTCTTTTTCTTCTGGGTTTGTGGGTAAACTAAGAATTACATAGACTTGGGGCTACTAGCGGCTGTTGTGCTAACGGGTGGAGAGAGGTTTTCAAGAAGGAAGCCGAGAAAAGGCAGAAGATGGAGGCAGAAAGAGCCCTGGAACTCTGAGATCCAGTCACACCTGACATCAGATTCACCTTCTAGGACACCCCAGGTATATGAAGCAATATACAGTTGATCCTCATTATTCATAGATTCTGTATTTGCAAAGTTGCCTACTGGCTAAAATTTATGCTTAACCCCAACATCAATACCTGTGGACTTTTGTGGTCATTCCATCATTTATGGACATGCACGTGTGCAGAATGGTGAAAATTTCGAGTTGCCTGATGTGCACGTTGCCAGCTGAGGTCAAACAAGGCCACACTCTGCCTTCTTATTTCAGCTCTCAGACTGTAAACGTGTCCTTTTCACATTTATCTAATTTTTGCACTTATTATTGGTAATCTTGCTGCTTAAAATGTCCCACGAGGGGAGTGCTGAAGTGTTCTCTGATGTCCCTGAGCACAGGAAGGCGTGAGGTGCCTTACAGAGAAAACACGTGTGTTACATCAGCTTAGTTCAGGTGTGAGTTATAGTACTCTTGGCTGTGAGTTCTACGTTAATGAGTCAACTATATATTAAATAAGGTGTCTTTAAACAGAAACACCCATAAAACACTGTTATGTATTGGTTGGTTACTGACAATGTTGTGACCAGGTTCCCTGGAACCTAAGCCTGTATCCCCTAGCAACAGTTGTTCAGTATTCACTAATTCGGTATTTGTGGCAACTTTGTAGAACATACCTACCAGGAATAATGAGAATCAACTGTCTTCTCTTTTTTGCTTAAGTTAGAGTTGGAAGAAGCAGCATGTGAGCTAGTATGGGGCTGAGGGAAGGCTTTACTAAAGGGGTGACCTTTCAGTGGAAAGCACACCGATGAGTATTTCACTAGGAAAGGGAGTGGAAGAAGAGCGTTCCAGGCTAAAGGAATAGCTTGAGCAGAGACCTTAGAGGGAAAAGGAACAAAGCATGTTGAAGATCTGAAAGAAGGCCAGTGAGGATAGATTACAAAGAGCAAGGGGAAAAATAGTGCAAGAGTCTGAGGGAGGTAGAAAATAGATATAGTGGATATTCTAGATGATTACCGAGTTGCCAAGCCTCCTTTCTCATTAATCTCCAGTTTTGTTTGGGTACTGGTCCTTATCAGATATAGCCTTTCTGACTCAGGGAAAGCTAACTCTGTCCTTGGCTCACCAAGTGAGGACTGATTAAGGTAAGCTACTCATGGTAATCCTGCCCCTGGCCAGCAAATGGTTTACAAATGGGAATGTGCCCTGATGTTGGCTAATTAAATATGAGTTACTTAAAGCTTTTAGGAAAGTACTTCCTTTTATTTGAGTGGTAGTGATGGAAAGTCAATCTCATTCTTCCATATTGAATATTGCCCATTTCCTGCTGGCAGCCATTTTGTGACCTTGAGGGATATCAGCCTGAGAACAAAACCTACACGTGAAGGAGAATGGAGCTGACAGAACTGCAAGAAAATAGGACAAGAGCCTTGATCACATTGTACCTGAAGCCTGTACTGTCTAGACTTCTGGTTATGTGAGCCAGCATCATTGTTTAGTCTTGGAATTTTTTTTCTGTTATTTAGAGTAGCAAGCCTCTTAACTGACCAATAGATGTCCAGGTATAATCCCCTAAACAATAAGTCCCCTCAACTGGACAGAGGACTGAGAGCTGGTGAGCAAATCATAATCAGGCAATCTAGTTTGGTCTTACATGATGAGTTTATTTCCCTTTTGTTACTTCTTAGCTTTAGTGAAGTCTTGTGTAAGCCATGTGTTAGTTGGAGTTTCCTTCCCGTGAGACTATGCAGAGAGTATCTTGATCCCACTATTCCAAGTTCTGTGGAAATACAAAGCATTCTTCTAGATTTCTTTGAATTCTAGATGTACTCATGTTCATATGCCCACTGCTGGCAATGGTTCTCTTCATGGGTCATCTCATTCTCTAGTATATGTTGAGCAGTATGCTGTCTGCTAAATATTATACCAACTTTTATCTGAAACATAACTCTTGTGTTTGAAATACACACAAGAAACATTTATGTGTTGAGTAACCTTGATTGAATATTTTGGGGAGATAGATATGGGGCTTGCATTGTAAAAATGCAAATAATTTTGAAGCAAGTTAAACACTCTCAAGGGGTGTGTAGCCCAAGGTATGTTTTTTTCTGCCCATTTCTCCCCAAGTTCGTGTCATCCTCTTCCTTTCTTTCCTGAACTCCTCTACCCTCAATGAGTATACCAGGAACTCCAATTTCTTCTGTCTCTAAAATGCAGAACAATTCAAATCTTCAATCTCAAATTTAGCTCTAGCCTTGTTTTGCGTATCCAAATCTATCAAGGTATTCAACAAAACAGAAGGGGCTTTCTTATAACAGGATCCACCCTCTTTAGAAGAGAATTGTTCTTGTAAGTTAGCCATTTTAAACTTTCCAGCCATCTTGGTTGCACTAGGGAATATTAAGGATCAGTTAATCATGTTTAGGTCAGTGTGCTCAAGAGTAATAATTGGCAGGAGACACCAGGTCTAACTGATCTTACCCATGTGGCTATTATTCTTTTAATTCTGATGTTAGATCTGGATTTTATTGCTGTTAAGTTATATGGCATTCCCTTCCAGTACAGATGTCACTTATATAACGTTGCTGCTTGTAGCCAAGCATTCCAATGTACTCAACTAGGCTTCTATCATTTATAAGAAATTTTTTTGCCACTTTACCTATAAGGCATTTGTCTTTTTTTTTTTAATTAATTTATTTATTATTTATTTATTTTTGGCTGTGTTGGGTCTTCATTTCTGTGCGAGGGCTTTCTCTAGTTGCAGCAAGCGGGGGCCACTCTTCATCGCGGTGCGTGGGCCTCTCACTATCGCGGCCTCTCTTGTTGAGGAGCACAGGCTCCAGACGCGCAGGCTCAGTAGTTGTGGCTCACGGGCCCAGTTGCTCCGCGGCATGTGGGATCTTCCCAGACCAGGGCTCGAACCCGCGTCCCCTGCATTGGCAGGCAGATTCTCAACCACTGCGCCACCAGGGAAGCCTGGCATTTGTCTTTTTAAAAAAATAAAATAACTATTTACCTCAAGAATAATACGAACATTTTTCCTGGCAACTCAAGTTGGGTCTCAGTAAGAAACCAACTCTTACTATGTTAGGGGAAAAATGGAAAGGAATTTATTGTAAGGATCCAGAGAATCAAAACAATAATTTAACAACCAGTTCCGGGGAAGGAGAGAAACTAGAATAGCTCTGGAGCTCTGGGGACCTCAGAGGTGGAAACTCACGGTCAGTCCTATAGAGGTCCCAGCTTTGGGATAACTTGGCTCAACCTGCCTTCCATCTCTGTGTGTCTCTGCTAGAAATTTTATTTTGTAAACCTTTTAAATTAAAGTATAACATATATTAAGTACACAGATCTTAAGTGTATAGCTCAATAAATTTTTACCAAGTGAACACACTCATGTAACTGATACGGGAGAAGGAAATATCACGTCCCAGGATGCAAGTGAGCCCCTGGGACGGGCCACCAAGTGAGGGTCCTTGGCTTCACGCAGGAAAGAATTCAAAAGCAAGCCATAGTAAGAGGTTTCATGGTGAAAGCAGGTTTATTTAGAGGGATACACATTCCACAGGCAGAATGTGGACCGGCTCAGAAAGTGAGAGCAGCCCCCAGGGTATGGGGTGGTTAGTTTTTATGGGCTAGGTAATTTCATATGCTAACAAGTGGGAGGAATATTCTAACTACTTTGGGGAAGGGGTGGGGATTTCCAGGAACTGGGCCATGGCCCACTTTTTGCCCTTTTATGGTGGGCCTCAGAACTGTCAGGGCGCCATTCATGGGCGCGTCACTTAGCTAATGTGTTTCAATGAGCGTATAATGAGATTCAAGGGCTATTGGAAATCAAATCTTCCAACATCTTGGGCCTAGTTGGTTCTAACCAGTTTTTGTCATATCCTGTTTTTCTCAACGGCTGTGTCATTCTTTTATCGGTTGTGTTCTGCCCCCTTCCTTCCTGTCTCATAACTAGTATGCAGACCAGGATATAGGCCATTATCAGTGCCCTAGAAATCTCCCTCATGCCCTCTCCCAGTCATTACCCCTCAAAGGTATCCACTATTCTGACTTCTCTGTCACATAAATTTGTTTTGCCTATTTTTGAACTTTATTTAAATGGAATCATACAGTATGCTTTAATGTCTGGCTTCTTTTGCTCAAGATAATGCCTGTGAAATATATCCTTATTGTTGCATATAACAGTTGCTTGTTCTGATTGCTATATAGTATTTCACTCTACAAATACTATATTCTTGATGGACATGTGGGTCGTTTCCAATTTGGTAATATTGTAAACAAAGCTACAAATGAATATTCTTCCACATGTCTTTTGGTTCACATATGTTTTCACTCTCTAAGGGTGTAACTGCTGGGTGGTAAAGTAAGCGTATATTCAGATTTAGTAAATATAGCCAAATAGCTTTCCAAAGAGGCCGTGCCAGTTTATATTCCCACCTGCATATGATAAGAGTTCCACTTGCTCCACATTCTTATCAATACTTGGTAGTGTCACTTAAAATTTTTTATCCTTTCTGGAGAGTAAGTAGTGTTATCTCATTGTGTACATTTCCTTGATGACTTTAGATGTTGAACACCTTCTTTTCATATGCTCATTGAATAATTAGATATCCTCCTTTGTGAAGTGCTTGTTTAAGTATTTTATTGGGTTGTCTGTCTTTTTTCTTATTGAGTCCTTTATTAGATTCCACACTTAAAACTTAAATTCCCGGAAGAGAGTTAGAGTGGCCTAGCTTGGACCACATTCTCATCCCTGTGGTAAGGGCTGTGCTGGCTTATGATGGACATTCTTTCAGAATTATATAAAGTGGGAGTAATGGAAGTTTTCCAAAGGGAGATCCATTGGGCAGCCAAAAGCAAATGTTATAACATTAGTTTTCATTTAAATGCTCATTTCTTACTTACAGTGACAGTGTCCTGGAGCCATCATGAATCAGAATTTGGTTTCTCATTTGAATAGAAATTTTAAACTATTCTAAAGAGTCCTCTGGAAAATTATTTCCTTGCAATATTATCATCAAATAAGAATCAGGAGTAATTTTGGTTAAGTGCCTTATCTTTTCCTCCTTACACCAAATCTTATCTAATATTTTTATATTAAATATAAATTCATATTTGTATTAAACCTTATATTAATGTAGCACTGTATAGTTAATATTTTCCATTCATTCTCTCATTTAATCATGTTTTAACTAATTATAATACAAAAATAGATTTAAAATTATTCTTCAAAAAAATTAATATTGAATACATTCTCAATAAGGCTAAAGTTCCTTTTGACCAAATCCCCAAATCCCAATACCCTCCCCCTGTGCCAGAAGTTACCACTGTTATAAGTTTGATGCATACAGTTCTACTTAGATAGTAAATAGTATACATTTTTCCTTAACTTGTTTTTTTTTTTTTCTACTACGTCTTTTAATCTATGGTGTTGCATACCCATCTAATTTATACATTTATATTTATGGGAATATAGTGTCAATATACCACAATTTATTTAACCTCTTTCCCTATTGACATTAATTTGGTTGTTTAGATTTCACATTGTTTCCTATGAATTTTTCACATAATAGGAAAATATTTCTATACATAAAACTGATCCAAAAAGCTCAATGTGGCAAAAGAACATTATTTCTGAAGTCAGTATTTTTCTATTTATTCTGCAATAAACACTTTTTTTGTCCTTCAACATCAGCTAGCACATACAATGAGGGACATGCCCTCTTGTTCTAAAATTCTGTGATTCTATATGTATTTCTAATAAGAGATGCCAAGTTGCTTTTTGTATTTTCACTGTACACTAGACAGGTAGTATAGTGTTTTAACCTCAAAATTATCTCCTTAGAAGAAGTGAGTTTAATTTTGGCCTCATAAATGAGTCAAGAGAAGGAGGAAGAATTCAGATGCAACAGATTTACTTAATAAATTGCTTGCAACTTATTTATCTTCACTTGAGTCTCTTCAGTTGAAAGCTAAACAAGTTTGTGCAGGTAGATAAGACCTTCAGCTTAATTTATAAGTGGTTTCTTGCAAACCCCTCAAGCCATTCATTTTCTCTCTCACCATCTCTTAACAAATCTGGAATGTTAACCTATATTTGGTAAGAAAACTCGAAGAGAGTTTTCTCAATGGTTTAGACATTTGAGGCCATGTGTAACTTAGAAATGACTTCTTTGCGTTAGAAATGTGGCATGTAAAGAAAGAGGACAAAATTACACACACTTGCACACGCACCACATTACCTACAGGATAATTTTCACTTTTTAAATAAAATATTGAGCTTCTAATTGCTTTCCAACTTGTCTTCTTGGGTTTATATGGAGGTAATGTTATTTTTAGTCACAGATTTGAGTCATTTCAAATTACAGTGTAGAAATCCTCATTTATAATACTTTTACTCTATATGGTATAATAAAGTAGAAGCAATTTCTTAAATGTTTAACTCAAATTCACTTTAATGGATAGCTTCTCTAATTCAGACTTAAGAATAGTTAGGGTAAAAGAATCCACAGATACAATGTCTTTTATTCTTCCAGGGAACAATATAAAACATTTTGCAGTTCAAATTGTTACCTTTCTTTTTGATAATTCATGCAAATATCATCTATAATCCTAAATGCTACTCATTTTAAGTAAAAGCTTAACAAGTCGTTATAGAAAGACCATATTTTTGTAGTAATTATTAATATTTTTTCCTAACCTCCACTTTTCAATTTTATCACTCAAAAATGGTTAATAACTAAAACTGAATGTTCTTTGTAAGTTTATTTTATATTTGGGAGTGAAAACAAGCAATAACATTTGCTCACACGTTTTGAGCTACAGAGTATTGATGGTTTAGACATGGCTTATTTATTTGTAGAGCTGAGTCATATGCAATAAGAAAACAACATAAAATCCATAAGTATAAAAATTTTATGAGGTAACAATATGAGTGTTACATATGCACTTTCCTCTACTGCTGGGAAATATCTTTCATTCATTTAACACATAACTGTTGACTGGCTACTATATGTCCAATGGTAAGATAATACACATGATTCCTGTATTCAAGGAATTCCCACATTAATTCAGGGAGCACTGCAAGGCAATTTATAAGACAATGCATTAGGTCCTGTAAAAGAGGTATGAATAAGTTTTTAAAAGAATGAAAGCTGACTAAAGTTTTTTTCTAAAAAAAAGGTAAGAATCGAGGTCTGTGATTACACTGAAAACAGTGCAACTAAGTTTGCCTGGGGGAATTGTGACATGTGAGCTGGATCTTAAAAAATGAGTAACTGGGACTTCCCTCATAGTGCAGTGGTTAAGAATCCGCCTGCCAATGCAGGGAACATGGGTTCGATCCCTGGGCCGGGAAGATCCCACATGCCGCGGAGCAACTAAGCCCGTGTGCCACAACTACTGAGCCTGCGCTCTAGAGCCCGTGCTCTGCAACAAGAGAAGCCACCGCAAGGAGAAGCCCGTGCACCGCAAGGAAGAGTAGCCCCTGCTCGCTGCAACTAGAGAAAGCCCGCGCACAGCAACAAAGACCCAACGCAGCCAAAAAATAATTAATTAATTAATTTTTAAAAAAACAAACAAAAGAAATGAGTAACTGCTTTCCAGTCAAAGAAAAGTGAGGCAGAAGGGCACTGCAGGAAGAAAGACAGCGTGGGCAATGTTATAGAATGGTGAAAGTCAGAAATCTTCCATTTAAAGAGATGTTTCTCCTGTAGCTCTAAGGCAGGTTGTGATGAAAACAAGTCCAAGCTTTAATGGCAAGGGTGGCAACACTACACAGGAAACTGAATACACAGACTCAACAGGTTGGTCATGCCAAAATCAGGGCTCTGATGGAGAAAATACTGGACTCAGTTCTGTAAACCTTAGAAGCGGACATTTGGTTGGAAGAGCCTGAGAAACTTGAAACCCCATTATACTAAACTGAATAATGGCCACCCGAACATAGCAAGTCTTAATCCTTGGAACTTGTAATTACATTACCTTATTTGGAAAAGGGGTCTTTGGAGATGTAAGTTAAGGATCTTGAGATAAGGAGATTACTCTGGATTATCCAGGTGAGCCCTAAATGCCATCACAAGTGTTCTTATGAGAGAGAGGCAGAGGGACATAACACAGATACACAGAGGAGGCAACGTAAAGACAGAGCAGAGAGCTGTAGCTACGAACCAAGGAATGCTGACAGCTGCCAGAAGCTGGAAGAGGCAAGGAACCGATTCTCCTCTGGAACCTCCAGTGGGAGTGCAACCCTGCCAACACCTAGGTTTTGGACTTCCGGTCTCCAGAACTGTGAGAGAAGAATTTTATGTTGTTTAACTCAGCCAGTTTGTGGCAATTTGCTATGGCATTCCCTAGGCAACTAATACACCCAGATTTCCCTGACCTCTCTGGACTGGCAGAAGCCCTTCCCTTGCCCTTGCTAGTGGCGAGCAGCCTCCTGCACCTAGAGGCCCTGCAAAGATGTTACACCAGGCAGGTGCCTCTCAAGATGATGCTTGTCTTCTTCAAGATCTTGGCCCATGAATTCCTCCAGAAACATAATGGATGCATTTTTGGGTCAGGTCACAGCACAGCCTTAAAATAAAGAAATATCATCCCTGCTCTGGGAGGGAATACTATACACATTACCATAGCTGAAAGAAACCAAGAGAGCATAAGCAGGAATAGATCTTGAAGGTGCTGACTACAAAGGGCAGACTATAAAGGCTAGGTGAGGAGAATTTATTAAAATGGGCTCATTCTCCTCTTACTCAGAATTTAGAGTCCTGACAAGAATACCTGGATCTAGTCTTAATATGCTGCTGGGATTATTCCTTGAGACTTGAGCGTGACTGTGGCATACAGTAAATGAAGAAGAGGGGTCCAAACAGCCTTCGCAGAATCACTGAGGTAAAAATCAGAAAGCTCGGGGAGGGAGGAATATTAGAATTGGTTTGTAATCAATAAACTCATCAGAGAACTCACCACCCAACTGTATTCCCTAAGAGGACACAGAGGGCACCTCACTAAGGCAATAAGGAATGCACTGGCGAGGGGGCTCCTAATGGCTTTGGGTTCATTGGCTAACCTCTGTAGGGCAGGGATGGCAATAGTAGATATTATCATGAAACTATATTTGTAAGAGTAGGGTTCTGGAAGCGCAGAAGCCTGTGAACATTACTATAACGGGCAGTAAGGTAGCAGACTTTTGGTGTTGTTCTCTAAGAACTAGACCCTCAGATCTGTGACCCAAAGGGTGGAAATGGGCTAGACTCTCTCACAATCATCTCAGTGACTCATTTGTGGAATCTGTGCTCCCTGCTCCTGCAATTTAGGCTCTGTGGGATTAGAAGTCCTAGTTCTTGAAATGGTGTGTGGGGATGCTTCCTTTAGGAGACAGTAACGGTTCCACTATACCTGAAACTATGACTATCACTTGGTCATTTTGAGCTTTTCATAATAGTAGGCCCATAGACGAATGAGGGAGTTATCATATGCAGGGGTGGGGGGTCAACTCTGATTCTCATGAAGAGCTAGTTTTGGGCTATACAAGAAAGAGTATGTGTGGAACTCAGGGGATTCACTGCGGCATATCCCAATACTGGCATGTCCAATGATAACTGTAAATAGTCTATTGCAACGATGTCCTGATACGGTTAATACAACTGACGGTTCATAGCCCTTGGGGATAAAAATCTGAGTCACCACCAGGCAAGAACACAGACTTGCTGAAGTGCCAGCCAAGGGTGGGGGAAATCTAGACTGGGTATTTTAGGAGAGAGATGATGAATATTAATTACTACTCTGAGCCCTGTTACTGCAGTAGGCGCTGCAACTAATCCTTGTGTCGGATTTCTTTTGCACTCTGCTGCATATTTCCTCATATCCTCTCATCTAGCCTTTACTTCAGTCCTGCTGCAGCAACCAGCTGTGTGGAGACGTCTTCGGGCAATGACTTCCTTTGGTTGCTTAGCAGGCTTCTCCCCTTCTGCACCCAGGCTTCACTGTCACTCCTGTTTAAGATGCCAGCTGGAGCCTACTCAGCCATGCTGCACGGAAGCAAATCCGGAAAAGTAGGAGAGGTAACACCCCTCAAGACAACCCCTGTCCAGTGGGGAATGGAAACCAGTGGATAAATACTCCTTTCTTGGGAAGATAATTCTGAGGTATGGGAATTCCCTGGCGGTCCAGTGGTTAGGACTCCATGCTTCCACTGCAGGGGGCCCAGGTTCAATCCCTGGTCAGGGAACTAAGATCCCATAGGTTGTGTGGCACGGCCAAAAAAAAAAAGAAAAAAGAAAATTCTGAGTTATATTCTGCATGGCTCTTCAGGGGACTTTAGTGAGACTGAGCCCCACATCAACTCAGTAATAGTGATCAAACTCAATAACTCAAAAACCATTACATTGGTTTTACCCCCTTCCCTGTTTTACTCTTCTCCTACCCTCACTCATGTTCCCTAGGATGAGTAGTATGCTGGTCAATGTTTTTTCCTGGCTCTCTAGGAAAAAAAAATTACCCTGGTTTGTACCATTTGCCAATTCCTGCAGTTGGATAGAGGTATGCATAGTTGGTCCAGTTTGTCCTTGGGAGCCAGTAGGAGCTGAGTCTGAGCAAACCACTGCTTGGGAGCATGACCCAAAATAAACTACCTGCATACAAATCTTTGTCTCAGAAGTCACAGGTGGCTCAGGAAGGACGAAGAGTTACCTATCTGTCTGAGCCAATAAGCAGAGAGCGGTTGGTACACCGACATTAGCCATGGATACCAATAAGACAAAATATTATAATGAGATTGGAGGGAGAAGAATTTCTGTTATATAACAAATTGATGGTGGGAAAAGGGGTAGGGGGTAAGAATTTGAGGATACTCAGAAGTTTCTACTGGATAGACAGTAATGCCATTTCCAGACACAGCGAATATAGGACAATGGTGAGTTCATCTTTGGATCTATTAAATTTAAGGGTTTTTAAAGATATTCAGGCAGAGTTAGCTACTGGGAAATACATGTGTGAAGCTTAGGAAAGAACTAAGGGTATAGAAGCTGTGCACAATATTATTGTGAAATGTTATTGTTGATAATTACTCATTATTCCTGGAATATCCCGCCTCCCTCTCTCTCCTCCAACCCAGGCAGCAGTGAGCAGTGTTTTCCATATTTACTGCCCTCAGGGGAGGGCTGTTACTACAGAAATGAAAAGAGAAAGATGAGTCCATGTTCAGTTTATAAGTTTCAAAATAGAGCTTTGAATCTCCTAGTAGAAAAAATAGGTTGAGAAAAAAAGGTTTTCTGAGTTTCAAAAGCCTGGATTTTGAGTGCCAAGAGCCAAAGTTGATGCCATTAGCATCAGATTTCGGTGGAATGAATGATGATAAAAGAGCCAGTTTTCCTACCCTTAAGAGAGAGTTGGAGGTGAAAACAAGATATAGTTGAGTGTCTCTGAGAAAGGACCCTTCTCCCAGCCTACGTCCTCACTGCTGAGCTATCAGTAGGAGACAGTGATATAATTCCCTAATAATGGTGGAGATCTGAGAGGAAGTGTGTGCCCACTTCCTGTCAGGATCCCTGTGAGATGGTAAGCCCCAGGTAGTTATCCTTGGCTAGCATACCTAGCAGCAAGTAATAGCTATAGTAGAAATGATGATAGTGTGTGATCTGACAGTGTGCTGGAGTCCAGCTGCTAAGATTTCAGTCTCCAAAGTAGTAGGGGATAGCATGCAGAAGTTTCCACAATCCTAAAAGAGGGTGGAAAATGGTTGAGAGAGGGCCAGTGAACCAGGAGAGCCCTTAGAGATGGGACAACAGCCAGAGAATGATAGGTGACCTGACAACAGCTAGAATTACAATACAGAGGGACGACAGGAAAAAAACCAGTCACCCTCCTCCACGGCCATGACCACACGTAAGCTCCTCGTACTTAGATTCTACTCGTGAGAGAATGGGGAGAAAAGAAAAATAATTATTTGATTGAGTTAAAACCTGAAAAGACTGGGGAAATCTGGAATGACTACATCTTTACACCTAAAATTTACCATAACTAATAATTGTAACTTAACCAAAATTTACCACACTAGAAGATTAAAAGAAAAAAGACCATCTCAAAAGATACAGAAGACATTGTTAAGTAAAATTCAGTGTCCATTTATGACCAATAATCTTAGTGAACTAGGAATAGGAGTGAGCTTCTTAACCAAATAAAGGCTAGAAAAAAAAAGACAAACCCCAGATGAAAACAAAATCCAAAACCCTACAGCAAATATCATTCTCTTTAAAACCAGGAATAAGACAATTATGCCTGTTATCACCATGTCTATTTGTTAGACAGGACACTAAGATAAGAAAAAGAAATGCAAGTTGAAAGGAATGGAAAGGAACAAGCGAAATTGTCATTCAAAGATGTTAATGAATGTCTGTGTGAAAGTGAAAATAATTATTTTAGACATAATGAAGTTGAGGAAGTTTGTTGAATACTAAGGTAAATGTACAAAACTGTTGTATTTTTGTACACCAGCAATAAACTATTAGGGTATGTAATAAAAAAAGACATTAAATTTACAGTAGCAAGGAAAAATGCAAAGTATGTTGGGATAGATGTAGCAAAATATATGCAAGACCATAGTGGAGAAAATTGTAAAACTCTTTGAAAGACACTAAGATTTATTTATTTTTAAACTTTACTTTTTAGAACAGTTCAGATTTACAGAAAAATTGTGAAGATAGTACAGAGAGTGCCTATCCACCCCACCCTCAGTTTCTCCTGTTACTGCCATCTTATGTTAGTATGGTACGTTTGTTGTAATTAATAAAAATACCTTGATGCATTATTATGAGATAATAGAAAATATATGTCTGCCCCCAGTTCCCAGCACAGAGCTCCTAAAACCCTTGGCATTTCCTAAGTGATAAGAGCACTAGGAACATTTCTTGTTCTACTATTGATCTTTGATCTCTGTTCCTGACACAGAGCTTCTGAAAGCCTTGTAATTCTCTGGGTGGTAATTTCGTGGGTGATAGGACTGTCTTTTGTTCTAATGAGACAACTCTGCATGGGTTCCTGGATGAGGGCTGGGAGAAGGGAGAATGGCTGAAAATGGAGTTAATGATAGATAATGCCTGTGTGATGAAGCCTCCATAAAATCCCAAAAGCATGGGGTTTGAGGAGCTTCTAGGTTGGTGAATGCATCCACACTGTGAGGGTGAGGCACCCCAACTCCATGGGGACAGAAGCTCTTGTGCTTGGGACCCTTCCAGAGCTCTCTTCATCTGGCTGTTCATCTGTATCCTTTATCATATCCTTTAATAAACTGGTTAACATAATGTTTCCCTGAGTTCTGTAAGCTGCTCTAACAAATTAATCAAACCCAAGGAGGGGGTCATTAGAATCTCATCTATTGCCTGTCCGTCAGAAGTACAGGAGATAACCTGGGCTTGTGACTGGTGTCTGAGGTAAGGGGAGGAGGGTAGTCTTTTAGGACTGAAACTTAACCTGTGGAATCTGATGGTATCTCTGGCTAGATTGTATCAGAATGAAGCTGAATTGTAGGACACCCAGTTGGTGTTCAGGAGTTGCTTGTTGGTATGGGGAAAAACCTCTACACATTTGGTGATCAGAAGTGTCAGAAGTGACATGTTCTCTGTAAAGGTAAAGGAGATACACAGGGGAGAAACACAATGGGGAGAACTGGATTTTTCCTTACATAGAAAGGAAGAAACAGGATCTTCCCTTTACAATAATTATGAACTAAAATTCATACTTTATTTAGATTTCCTTAGTTTTTACCTAATGTCCTTTTTCTGTTCCAGGGTCCTATTCTGGATACCACATTACACTATTACATTTAGTCATCATGTCTCTTTAGGTTCCTCACAGCTGTGACTTTCCTTGTTTTTGATGGACCTTGACAGTTTTGAGGAGTACTCATCAGATATTTTGTAGATTGTCTATTGGGATTTGTCTGATGTTTTTCTCATGATTAGACTGGGGTTATAGTTTTTGGCCTCACAGAGGTAAAGTGCTACTTTCATCCCATCATATCAAGGGTACGTATTATCATCACTTATCACTATGGATGTTGACCTTGAACACCTGGCTGAGGCAGTGCTTGTCAGGTTTCTCCAATATAAAGTTCCTCTTGGGGCTTCATTGGTGGCACAGTGGTTAAGAATCCGCCTGCCAATGCAGGGGACGCGGGTTTGAGCCCTGGTCCAGGAAGATCCCACATGCTGCAGAGCAACTAAGCCCGTGTGCCACAACTACTGGGCCTGCGCTCTAGAGCCTGTGAGCCACAACAACTGAGGCCGCGTGCCACAACTGAAGCCCGCGTGCCTAGAGCCCGTGCTCCACAACAGGAGAAGCCACCGTAATGAGGAGCCTGTGCGCCACAACAAAGAGTAACCTCCGCTCATCACAACTAGAGAAAACCCCGCGCACAGCAGCAAAGACCCAACACAGCCAAAAATAAATAAAATAAATGTAAAAATAAAAATAAAATAAATAAAGTTCCTCTTTTTCCTCCCTTTCCATACTGTAACCTTTGGGATAAAATTACTATGCTCATCCCACACTGTAGCAGCGGTAGGTCATGCTCCCCTTCCTTGAGGGTGGAGTATCTACATAAATTATTTTGAATTTCACACAAAGATTTGTCTCTACTCCCCCATTTATTTACTAAATGATTTATTTATATCATTACAGACATGTATATTTATTTTATACTTTGGGTTATAATCCAATATTTATTAATTTTGTTGCTCAAACTGTTCCAGCTGTGGTAATTGTGGGTTTGATTTTTTTGAGCACTTCTTTACTTTCTGGCACTAAAAGATGCTCCAGGTTCATCTTGTATATTCCCTGCCCCAGTCCTAGAATCAGCCATTTCTCCAAGGTACCCAGGTTCCTTTTAATGGAGATATTTGTTTATTTTTAACCAGAACAATGTCATTTCTTTTTAAAAAAATTTTTGAAGCAATCTATTTATTTATTATTTTTGGCTGTGCCAGGTCTTAGTTGCAGCACGTGGGATCTTTGTTGTGGCACGTGGGATCTTTAGTTGCAGCATGTGTCCTCTTAGTCGCGGCATGCAGGCTCTAGTTCCCTGACCAGGGATCGAACCTGGGCCCCCTGCATTGGGAGCATGGAGTCTTAACCACTACACCACCAGGAAAGTTCAGAAAGTATAAAGACATTTTTTCTTGTACCATTTGAGAGTACTTTGCCAACTTGCTGCCCCATCACCTTCTAATACCTTAGTGTGTAGTTCTTATGAACAGGATCATTCTCATCTACATAACCTCAGTATAATCATCATAATCTGGCAGTTAACATTCATACATTACAACCATTTAATATATCCTCAGATATATTCATGTTTCAGCAAATGTCCAAATACTGTCTTTTATAGCAGTGGGGTTCAGAATCATGAGTTGCCTTATTTGTCATGTCTCTGTGATGGTTAATTTTATGTATTAACTTAGAGGGTGTTTTCGGATGAGATTAACATTTAAATTGGTAAACTTTGGGTGAAACAGATTGCTCTCCATAAGATTGGTGGGCCTCATTCAATCAGTTGAGGGCCTGAATAGAACAGAAACACTCACCTCCCCTGAGCAAGAGGAAATTCTCCAGAAAACAGTTTTTGGACTTCATATGCACCACTGGCTCTCCTGGGTCTCTAGGTTGCTGGCCCAAATTCAGATTTTGGATATGCCAACTTCCATTATCATGTGAGCCAATTCCTTACAATAAGTTTATATACACACACACACACACACACACACACACACACACACACACACACATCCTATTGGTTCTCTTTCTCTGGAGAACCCTGATTAATACGATCTCTTTAATCTCTGTGATTCTGGAATAGTTCCTCAAATTTCTCTGACATCCATGTCCTTGACATTTCTGAAGATTACAAGCCAGTTATTTTATATTATGTCCCTTAAGTTGGATTTGTGAGATGTTTACTGATGATTAGATTCAGATTGGGCAGGAATAGCACTGAAGTCATACTCTGTTCTGCTCATTGCATCCTATCAGGTTGTAAGATTTCGATTTGTTCCATTACTGATGTTCACTTTGATCATTTAATTACAGTGGTGTCTTTCAGCTTTTTCCCTTATGTACACAACATCAAACTCTGTAAAAATCTCACTTGCCAAACTTTGAATTTACCCATCTATTAGAATTTACATCAGTGTGGACTCATAGTACTGGATTTATTCATTAGATTATAATCTCATAGTACTGGATTTATTCATTCGATTATAATCTGTTGCTACCACTTTATTTCAGTGCTCAAGTTAGTCTGTATTTGGCCAGTGGGAACCTCTTCAAGTTGGCTCCTGTGTCCTTTTGACATGTCCCCATCATAACTTTCATTACTTTCTGGCATAACAAGATGTTCCATAAGAAGACTTTACAAACAAGACTGTTTATAGTAGCATTATTTGTAATAGTTAAACAAAACAACAATAGAAAATAATCCAGTAAAAAAAGAAAAAAAAATGGGAAGCATTGACTCTTATTGCTGAAGTGTAAAGTTCAAACTCCTTAACATGGCATGGAAGAGAAAGTTAAAGCAAGAAACACTGTGCTGTATTTGGGTTTCAGTGGGGAAAAACTTTTAGAATTTACTTCATTAAAAAAAAATGTATAATGGGATCAGATGTTTAACACCATAATCACAAACTGACATTTTTGTATTTGAATGTAATGCACCTTTGGGAAAAGATTAGTAATATCACTGGTGCTTCATTTATCTCAAGTGATATAAACTCTGAACCATTATTAAATTTCAGAGATGCCACTGTAATTTATCTAAACATTGTGCTGTAAACATTTGAAACAGCTAAATCATATAATAAAAGGTCTTTACAAATTCAAAACAAACCCTGGAAACACCCCAATGTCCAACAACAGAAGAATGATTAATTGTGATAGAGTCATCCAATGGAATATTACACAGCAGTGAAAATAAATTAACTACCATAAACAAATCAGTGTGAATCAATCTCACAAATAGAATGGTGAGTAAAAGAATCCAAGTCACTTTATGATTGCATTCATATAAAGAAGCAAAAATGAACAATGCATTATTGAGTAATACATACATCTGATGAAATAATTTATAAAACAAGAAAATGGTAAACATAGAATTCAGAATAGTAGTTATCTTTTGGTGAGTGGAGAAAAGGAAATGGAATAGGAAAGCATGAAAGAGGTGAAAAAAGTTGTTGGTAATGTTTTTCTTACAGTGGGTGATAAGTATATTAGTGTCCAATTCACTGTTATTCTTTATACCTTACCTGTTTTTATAATCTTTTGTATGTACTCAAAATTTAGTTTAAAATGTTTCTATAATTTTGGACATGTTAGAATTCCTGTGTCGTCTAATATAGAGCTCACTAACCACAAGTGACTATTTAAATTTAAATAATTAAAAAGTTGCAGTAGCCACATTTCAAGTGCTAAATAGCCATGTAAGCTAGTGGCTACCATATTGGCAATGTAGATATAAAAGATATTCTTCACTGAAGAAAGTTTTGTTGGACAGTACTAGACACGGTGACTATCTCTGGGAAGAGGCTCTGAGAACTCCCTTCCCACACTTGGATTTTCCCTTAAAGGTTCGATTCCTGGAATCCAAGAGTAGAGGTGACCTGTGTCTTGGGTACAGTCTTACACGGAAAGCTTTACAGAAGTGCCGACGATCCCTACGTCATTCCAGAGTGGAACAGCAGCAGTACTGTAGAAGTAAGGCAAAGGGTAGGCTGGAGATAGGCCCCATGTCTCTGCAGCCACAGAATGATGTGGAAGGGCCAGGAGCAGATAAAAGAGGTCGGAGGACCTGAAGCGGTTTTCATCTTTGAGCTAAAATTCCATGGCCTGTAGACCAGAAACAGATGAGAGTGCTGATTTCTCCAAGGATGCTGCAGGGCGAAGATGCTAGGGCAGAGACTGCTAATTCTCTTCCTATATCCATTCCTCTCTAGTAATAGAAACTCAACAAGGCTGCCCAGAAAAAAAAGTCTCTTCCTATCCTGTATTTAGATACAGCCATGTGACTCAGATCTGTCTTTTTAAACATTTTTTTAAAATTATTTATTTATTTATGGCTGTGTTGGGTCTTCGTTTCTGTGCGAGGGCTTTCTCTAGTTGTGGCAAGTGGGGACCACTATTCATCGCAGTGCGTGGGCCTCTCACTATCGCGGCCTCTCTCGTTGCGGAGCACAGGCTCCAGACGCGTAGGCTCAGTAATTGTGGCTCACGGGCCCAGCTGCTCCGTGGCATGTGGGATCTTCCCAGACCAGGGCTCGAACCCGTGTCCCCTGCATTGGCAGGCAGATTCTCAACCACTGCGCCACCAGGGAAGCCCCAGATCTGTTTTAAGAGTTTAAGTAGAAGGCTCTGTTAGCCCTTCTTAAAAATCGAGCATGAGACCTGAACTCCTTTCTTTATTCCTTCCTCTATCTTGTTGCCTACAACATAGATATAATGGTTGGAGCTTTAGCCTCTCTCTGGACTATGAAGATAAGGGCCACACTCACAAATGGCAAAGCAGCCAGCTGTAAAGTTCCTGGATTTCTGATGTCTTTTGTGGAGCAAAGTAGCCATATTTACCCTGGCCTGCCTACCTCTAGACTTTTATAGAAGAGAACAATATAATTATCTATTTTTTAAACCCTACTAGTTTGGGTTACTATTACTAACAGCCAAATGTCATTCTAACTAGAGACCGCAACTAGAGACCAGTGGGATCAAGGATGCATCTACGAATGCCAGCGTGGAACGATGAAGACCGTGCCGTGCCCTCCATCCCCAAGATGATGTTGCACCACGACAGCCTACTAGAACTTAGAATCAACCTTAGAGGAGAGAGGGTTGAGAAGGAACACTGAGTTGATTAAGATTAGGTTTTTTACTACTGGGCAGACAGGAAACTTGAGGTGGGGACTAAGTTCTGTTACAGAATTAAATAGTAACATTCATAGTAATATTATATAGTAATATTAAAAGTAACATTCCTTGCACTACTGAGCTCTGGGTCTGAGATAGACTCTACAAAGACTGTAGCCGAAACCATGGCAATGGCAATGGCAATGGCAATGGATGAGGTACAGGGAGTTTAGAGTGGAAGAAGAGGAAGAAAAAGTGAAACTTAAAGAACTCAAACATCTAATATCAGAAGAGAGGCAGCCAGCAGATATTATGGGAGAGAGAATTAAAAGATAACTTTCAAAAAAGACTTTTTTTTTTTTGGTATTCCTTACAGAATTAATAACCAACATTAAAGTATCTTTCATATTGTTACCCTTGATAGATCAGTTATTTAATACCAGAATTTTTTATCCCAAAGACTCATAAAATGAAAACAACTTCCACTTCTGCATTACAATTACTATTTTAGGCAGAGATAAAGAGGTTTAGGTACATAGACTACTAGGAGGTCTTGACGAGGTTTACTGATTTCTAGTTTGTTTACTGCTCCTTTATCAGTTTGAAGGCTCATGTAAAAAGAGATTTGAAGGGAGAACAGGTTCACGAACAAGAAATAGCATGGTGATGCCACTGGAGGTTGCTAGAATTGCCTAGCCTTTCACTTGGGGGCAATCTCTAGCAGGGGTGTGAGGCTGGGAACAAATTATTATGCACAATATCACATTCTTCATACACACCTCTTACATGGTCGTACACATAGTTATTCAAGTCAAATCAACATGAACTTAGTTGAAGGCAGCCTAGGTGGGCAAAAAGCCTGCATGAGTATACCATACAATTGAGCGACATGTCCAATTGAAGAGGGGTTTCTCATTCTACACAGCTTTCTTGATGGTAGTGGTGGTTATTGGACCACCAGCTAATACCACCTTCTCTATTTGAACTTCCTTATAATTCCAGGTACCAGATGCACAGGGCCTCTCCAAGCTTTTGGCTGGGAAATAATAATTACTGTAGTTCATCATATGTCAGTTAACTGCCTGCTTAATTCTTATTATGATTTTGGACTCAGACAGAAAGAATAAGAAATCATGAGTCAAATCAGTGGTATTTGGAATTATCTTCACTATTGCCTATTAGCTATATGAGCTGATGCTTTACTTTATAAACCACTGGGATTTCTGGTTGATTTTATTACCAGTTTTAGGTTGTGTGTATCCCTCTCGTCCATTCATTAAATTTTAGTAGGAGGATGGAAGCTATTTCTATATCTGTTTGAAACCATGCCCTGAAATGACATGAATGTCCTACTTAAAATAAGATATTAAAATGTGTATCAGAAAGAGATTAGGGAAAAGTATTATTTCAAAAATAAAAGAGCATACTAAATATTTTCAGATTTTACTCCTAACCTACTAAAAAACACAAGTATGTGACAGTTTATAAAACAAAGACATTAATACTATGATAGCTTTTTAAATTTAGTTAAGCCAACAATTCCTGACCTTTCTGGAATTTTACATTCATGTTTACTTAATTGCCACTTCTTTCTGCCTAATACAGATGATAAAGTTTGGATGATGTATTAATCGAATTTTCATACATAACACAAATTAAATGGATCCTGCCAAACAAAGTACAACAAAATCTTATACAACAAACCAATAATATTGGTATTTTAAATGGTTTATTCTGTATTGCTTATGGAAAATTTAAATTAGATTTTGAGATTCTAGAGTTTTGCAAATTTCTGCAACTGTAGGAAAAGGACAAGATATTAATTCTGGCTTACACAATGCATGCTTATCATTTTCCCCATTCTCTTTTTGGGTGGTTTATTTGGTAAGAGTCTTCCTGTGACTGTGGAACTATAAACCCCATCAGACATGACTATAAAATAAGCATGATTATTCCATAGCACAGGAGGTCCTAGTTTATTTTCCCCCTTCTTCGCTACCTTCCAGTGGTGCTGCAGATCAAGGCTTACTTAGCTAAGCAGATTTAGAGGGTTAAGCCTGGAGGCTGGACGTTATTGGTAGGCTTTAAAGATGGACAGACCATATGACAGGAAACATTGATTGGTACAATGTTTACAAATCACAAGGAGAGAATTTCAGATCCTGAGTCCAAGACTGATGCGATCCCTACAGGCCTCCCCGTTTGCTACCATGCTGAGGCTGGGCTTTGCCTGGGCGTCTCAAGGTCCAGCTTCTATTGGAATCGGCAGCCTTAACCGACAAAAGAGCGGTCTGATTTTTAGTTTGTGGAGAGGCTAACATTAAGCTCTCCTGATCCCAGGTGGCTAGTCAGAGGCCGAGTTCTGGGGCGGATCTCAGTGAGACTTGTTGCCGAGGAGAGCCGCAGCTTTGTTTCCCCGGGGAAGGGCGGACGTCCTCCGGGCGCCACTGCCGGCTCGGCGCAATGCCCTGGAGTCCGCCTGGCTCCCAGAGGCGGCCGCGTCAGCCACTATCCTCCTGGCGTGGGGACGGAAGGCGCGCCCGCGCCGCGCGCGCTCCTCCCACCCGAGCCCCAGCACGCACGTTCTCCCACCGCGCGCGGTCCCCGCGCCCAGAGCCCCACGACGCGCGCCACTGCCGAGGCGCGGCCGGCCCTCCCCGCCCTGCTTCCTCGTACCACTGCCGCCGGCCGGCCGGCCGCTGGGGGCGCTGTGCGCCCAGGGGAACACCGCCCCCTCTTCCTCCAATTCCTCCCGCCTCCTCCCTCTCCTCCTCCGCCTCCTCCCTCTCCTCCCTCTCCTCCCTCTCTTCCTCACTACAGTTCCCACTCTCTGGGTAGGGGCGAGCGCGTCCGGTTTGCCGGAACCATTCGGAAATGGCAACTTGCGCGGTGGAGGTGTTCGGGGTCCCGGAGGACGAGGTGCGAGGGCCGCGGGGCTACGGGGCGAGCTTCCTATCGCGCTGCCCGTCAGCCGGACGGGAGGAGGCGGCGGCGGCCAGAGGGACTGCTGTCAGCGCCCTCCTCCCTCTGCGCGAGCTCCGGGAGCGCGCCGGGCGCCGTGGGGACCCCTGGGGCTGCCTGGTGCGCGCAGGCGGGTGGGGTGAGGGGGTTGCTTTAGGGAGTCGCATTTTCTTCGCGAGTGTGTAGACTCTACACCCCTCTCTTCCCTGGAACCGCCGCCTTCCTTGTCATTTTCCTTCAGGAAGTGATGAGGAGGGGGGCTAGTCAGCCAGCGGCGTGAGTGCGCGGGGGCACGCGCAGCACCCCGCCTGCCCCTTCCTGCCACCCCCCGCCGAGTGTGCGTGAGCTCCGGGCGGGGGTGGGGCGGGGCGAATTTCCCTGGAGCTTAGCATCCCGGCTGTTGATTAGCCTGCTCTGGCAGAGAGGCCCATTGGGCTTAACTTTATGGACTTTGACCTGAAGACTTACAAGAGAATTGTCATTAGCTGTTTGGGTTTTTTCTTTTTCATCTGAAATCCTTTTAAACCTCCTTACAGGAGACGGGGATGGGAAAGCAGGCAGATAGAATTTTTTCCCCCTTCTATTTAGCAGCAAGTGTCAAGTGTGGAAAGTTCACGCTGTGTTTCACTGGTCTTCACTGATATTTTAAAAATTAAGCCAAAAAGTGTAAATATTTAAAAGAACTTCCCACAGCTGTTCACTCAAAATTCTGTGATTTGAGAATTGTCTCTTTTCAGCTAAATAACTTAGGCTGGTTATGCCTTACGTTTATTAAAAATAAGGCTATTTGTAAAGAGTAGTTACATTTTAAGTGAGATGTGGCTTCCCTGTGTTATTGGTGATTGTCTCAAAAATGGGAATGGGTGGGAAATGAAAGGCTGTCTAGTCTAACAGTGACAAGTTAAGTTTGGGGGAAAATTTTAAGCATTCTTGTTCATTGACTAAACTGTCACATGTACCTGTTATCAGGACTAGACCCAGTTGACTGTAAATCCTTCAGCCTAATTTAGATTGATTGCTTAGATTTTCTAATAGTGTTGTAATAGTGCCTTCTCTTAGTAACTTGGTATCTTTAAAAAACGTTTTTATAAAGTGTCTTTTACATTTCTCTTGAAAGTTCTTGGTTTATAAACAGTGGGCAACTTGTTGATGCAAGCAAGTTATCTCCCAGCGTTTTGAGAATGATTATGTGATGCAGTTAATTTCTTAGTTATTGCTACCAGAAGAGAAACAAAGTGATGGTGGACAAATGGTGGCAGCTCAGCAGTCCCTCAGGAACGACAGTCAGTATATTATGGCTGAAGATAATATTCTAGCTAATGTTCTGTAGAAGAGATCAGAGGAAAATAATGCAGTGTTGAACCTATGATCGCTTTCTTCTTATCAGTCCTATCTCCCTGCTTGCTACAATAAGTTGTTCAATGCAGATAATCTCAAACTGGCCTCCAACCCAATCAGGCTGGCCTTGAACTTTCTTTCTCTGTTGTTGTTACTACTCAGAGGTAGGCTCTGCTATTCCAGATTTCTCATCTCACCTTCTTCCAGCAGAGCCAACTGATCATAGCATCTCGCATCTTCTCTCTCTCTTTCTTTCTCTGTACAGATCTGTTTTCAGTTGTCTGCTTCTCACATCACTCTTCTGCCGAGCTGAGATAAATTGAATCATGCCAGTTGCTGGGTGGTCAGTAAGCATCTGGGACTAAGGGCCCTCTGAAATGAGGTTTTCCTGAACTGGATGAAGGATTTGTACTTCTGGGCAGTTTCACTCTGTTCACACGGTGGGGGTCCTGGTTGTCAGTCTCATGACTCAAATTTCCCTCCCTCTCCCACTGTTCACTTTTTCCACGTTGAGGAAGAGAGTGAGATAGGAAGATAAGAGACATGATGATGAAGTGTCATCTTCTACTTCTTCCATTGTAATTTGGGTTATTCATTCGACAGACGTTTTTTAGCTGTCTGTTCTGTATCATGCAGTATGCTAGGCACCAGGTACACAGAAGAAAGCGCATCTGCCTGTTTTGTGAGAAGCTCATAGTCTAGTGGGAAAGACAAAAATCATTTGTTTTCTGGTAGAGGTCGCCATCTCATCACTATCACTTGTCTTTTATTTTCTGGTCTATCACAAAAGTAAAAGTGGGCTTAGAAAAGCAACCCCCCCCTTCCTTTTTTTGGAAGAAAAACACTGAAGCTATGTCATTTTCTAAAACTCACAGACTAGTGATTATAAGTAAGATAGGTTTGATATGACAGCAAAAAGAGATGATTCTTATTTTAAATTTGAAACTGAAACAAAGAAAAATGAATAGGAATGGGATAGAAGATAGTGAGAGAAGTGTAATTTAACCAGTATATACTGAAGAGCCCCTGAATCACACTCTATGAGCATGTTGGTGTTGAAGAATGCCAAAATTTAGGTCATTATATCTCTCTCTCACTTTTGGGTGGGTTTTAGCTCTTCTTCCACATATGTGTCTTTGAGTAAGAGATGGTTCTGGCTCCATGTACAGAATTTTGCCATTAAAGAATAACAAACTAAGCAAGTAGTATACTATAATTTATACCAAGTTTGCTCTGACAGTCTCTTGGGATTAACAGTAGAGGATAACTCCCACTCAGCTGTGGTGAGGAGGAGTGTGGTAGATATGGGGCCTGCCATTCAGCATCCCTTCCCCCTTCATTTCAGTGGACTTCCCTGTTATGCAGAGGCTGGAAAGCTAAACACCATGTTTCCCAGACTCTCTTGCACTTAGCGTTCTGGAAAGAGGTTGTGAAATAGGTTTCCCAATGAGGTGCACCTACTTGAGACTGGGAAGGTGAAAATGAAGTGGGGCATAACTTCTTGTTTCCTTGGTTTTTTCTGCTGACAAGCGTAGTCACGTAGACATTGAGTTTTTCGACAAAAGTGTTTCAGTATCTGTAACTTGTTTTGTGGGTATTGATAGGAAGTTACAGAAATAGCGGTCTAGATTTGGTATGTTTTTTTTTTTAACTTTGGGTTTATTTATTTATTTATTTATGGCTGTGTTGGGTCTTCGTTTCTGTGCGAGGGCTTTCTCTAGTTGTGGCAAGCGGGGGCCACTCTTCATCGCGGTGCGCGGGCCTCTCACTGTCGCAGCCTCTCTTGTTGCAGAGCACAGGCTCCAGACGCGCAGGCTCAGTAATTGTGGCTCACGGGCCCAGCTGCTCCGCGGCATGTGGGATCTTCCCAGACCAGGGCTCGAACCCGTGTCCCCTGCATTGGCAGGCAGATTCTCAACCACTGCGCCACCAGGGAAGCCCCTGGTATGTTCTTAAAATCAACAGATCTGGCGGTGGCTCCTGATTACCTACCTTTCTGACTCGGGTACGTGTAGCAGTTTCCTGGGTAGGCCAGTTCTGAGGTGTTTTCGGGTCCTCTGAAGACACAGCCTACAGCCTGCCTCTCCAGCTCTTCTGACAATTTTGGAAGCACCTAATTCCCTGTATGAGCATCTTTCTTCTTAAAACATGTAGAGTAATTTCTGTTTCTGACAACTGAAACCTGACTGAAACAAGGAAAAGAAGGAAGGAAATAAAGAGGAAAGGGTTGAGTCTCCATCCCAGTTTGGGAGTAGAGTTCGCACATACAGAAGAATGGACGCCTCTCATGCTGACAGCTACGACAATGCATAAGAAACAGGGTAACAAAGAAGTGCATATTCTGACACTTCTAGACCCGCTAACACTGAGCAGAAGCAGACCCTGCCTGTCCTGGCATTGTCCTGAGCCTGAGAACAAAGTTCCCAGCCTATAGTCACTGCACACAACGAAGGAGAAGCACAGTGTGTGCACCAACTGCGTTAGAATCTAACCCAATCTTTCACGTGTTGTTTTTGCCATTATGGCTTTTTTGCAACTTTTTAATTCCAGCATCATTCTAAAGTATTTTTTGTGGGTTTCCATGGGAACAAAGAAGTAGATATAATATAGTTTATTTTTAATAGTTTGCTTTTTATTTTAAACCAACAGAAAAGTTGGAAGTACAGTACGAAGAACTCCAAATCCTCCTAAAGCAGATTCTCCAACTGTTGATATTTCACCACAGTTGTTCCATAACCCTTTTTTTTTTTTTTTTGGCCATTTTCATTAGTGTTTTTGGAACCATTTGAGGGCAATCTGCAGACACGATTCCCCATCACCACTAAATACTCTAGTGTGTATTTTCCTAAAACAAGAATGCTTTCCTGCATAACAGCCATCCAGCCCTCTAAGCCAGGAAGTCAACAGTGTTACAACACTACCATCCAATCCATAGATCCCATCAATCTTTGACCAGTGTTCTAGTAATTTCTCTTCTTCCTTCACGGTCCAAGATCCCATCTAGGAGTGTATGTTGCATGTACTTTGTATCAGTTCCTCAGGCTTTCTTATCCTTAACAGTTGTAAGGAGTACAGGCTGTATAACCTATTGATGTTCCTCAACCTGGATCTGTTTACTGTTTCCTCATGATCATGTCAAGGCCACACTTTTTGGGCAGGAATCACAGAGATAATACTGTGTTCTTCTCAGTGTATCATATCAGGAGTACATGATTTTGGCTTCTCATGACTGTGGATGATAACCTTGATCACTTGGTAATTTTGGTGTCTGCCAGGTTTCTTCTTGGTATTATCACTGTTTTTCCCTTTATAATTGATTGGTATTTTGTGGGGACATATTCAAAGATTATGCTAGTATCCTATCCCTCATTCATCAGATCTCCATCCACTAGTTTTACTACCTATGGATGATGACTTCCACCTGAAACAAATGCTACTATTTTTTTTTTTTAATATTTATTTATTTATTTATTTAAGAGCTCCTGGCTTATTTATTTATTTATTTATTTGGCTGTGTTGGGTCTTCGTTTCTATGCAAGGGCTTTCTCTAGTTGCGGCAAGCAGGGGCCACTCTTCATCACGGTGCGCGGGCCTTTCACTGTCGCGGCCTCTCTTGTTGCGGAGCACAGGCTCCAGACGCGCAGGCTCAGTAGTTGTGGCTCACGGGCCTAGTTGCTCCGCGGCATGTGGGATCTTCCCAGACCAGGGCTCGAACCCGTGTCCCCTGCATTGGCAGGCAGATTCTCAACCACTGCGCCACCAGGGAAGCCCCAAATGCTACTATTTTTTATTTCCATTTTTATTAATTGGCATTCTGTGTAAGAAGAGCCTTCCCTTTCTTGGCCGTTTGTTTATCCATTTATTTATTTATTTGTATCAGCATGGACTTGTAGAATCCCACCTTATTCAATGGGTTGTAATTAATTTCTATCCTTAAATATTTTATGGCTCAAATTATTTCAGTTTGGCCAGTGGAAGCCCTTGCAGGGAGGTTCCTATGTTCTTGTGACAAGTCCACATTATTCTTTGAACTCGTCATTACTTTTTGGGCAGAAGATGTTCCACGATCCTCTTGTATTTTGCCTGGCCCAGCACTGTCTGGGATCAGCCATTTCTCCTAGAAACATTGATTACATTTAATAGGAAATGGTTTTTAGAAGCCAAGATGTGTGTGCTCTCTGTGCTCAGTGCTACTGGATGCCGTTGCTCTTCAGCCATCTCAGCAAAGAGAGCTGAAATGTATGTGTGTGCCACACATATATACACATATAAGTCAACACATAAATCTATAGCTATTTCTGTATCAATCTCTATTCATACATCTAAAAATAATTAATTCATATAAGTATCTCCAATTCAAATCTAATATTGTACTTCAGGGTTCTTTCTAGTCACAAGTACCTCCTCTAAAAATGAAAATGCTGCGGTTCATTATCCTCAGTACATTTACTTATGTGCTCAGTCCATTTACTTATGTTTTTGGTGTAACTGATTTCCCAGTCCTGCAGGTATCTCCTCTGCCTGCACTTCTGCACCCCACTTTCAGCTCCCTGCATCCTTGGGTGCCAGTGGGAGTACTGCTGTGTATGTCTATGCAACACTCTCCCCCTGTGCTCCGAGTCCCATGCCAGTGGGCATGCTCCTGAAGCCTCTCTGTATGACACCTCCCTCTTTGCCTCAGTGCCCCGTGCAGGTGGGCAGGCTGACCATGCATCTCCATGAAACTCCCTGCTTCCCCCAGACTCTGCCTCAGGCCTGCCATGGACTCCTCTGCACCAGGAAGAGAAGAGGAGAAAGGACTACAATCTTTCTTAACAGCTAACTATTAGCAATTCATATGTCACATAGGAATAGAATCTCAGAGACACCTTTTAAATACATCACGTAGGGTGAGCAGGGGTATAAAAAATGGAATTTGACTAGGTTGTAATTCTGGCCCTGTCACTTACAGGTCATCTGGCATAAGTTTTAGACATCTTTCAGAGCAGGATTTTTTGTTTTTCACATCTTTATTGGAGTATAATTGCGTTAGTATCTGCTTTATAACAGTGAATCAGCTATACGTATACATATATCACCATATCCCCTCCCTCTTGCGCCTCCCTCCCACCCTCCCTATCCCACCCCTCTAGGTGGTCACAAAGCACCGAACTGATCTCCCTGTGCTATGCGGCTGCTTCCCACTAGCTAGCTATTTTACATTTGGTACTGTATATATGTCCATGCCACTCTCTCACTTGATCCCAGCTTACCCTTCCCCCTCCCCGTGTCCTCAAGTTCGTCCTCTACATCTGCATCGTTATTCCTATCCTGATCCTAGGTTCTTCAGAACCTATTTTTTTAATTCCATATATATATGTTAGCATACGGTATTTGTTTTTCTCTTTCTGACTTCACTCTGTATGATAGACTCTAGGTCCATCCACCTCACTAGAAATAACTCAATTTCGTTTCTTTTTTTATGGCTGATTTTTTTGATTGGGTTTTTTTTTGATATTGAGCTGCATGAGCTGCTTGTATATTTTGGAGATTAATCCTTTGTCAGTTGTTTCATTTGCAGATATTTTCTCCCATTCTGAGGATTGTCTTTTCATTTTGTTTATGGTTTCCTTTGCTGTGCAAAAGCTTTTAAGTTTCATTAGGTCCCATTTGTTTATTTTTGTTTTTATTTCCATTTCTCTAGGAGGTGGGTCAAAAAGGATCTTGCAGTGATTTATGTCATAGAGTGTTCTGCCTATGTTTTCCTCTAAGAGTTTTATAGTGTCTGGCCTTACATTTAGATCTTTAATCCATTTTGAGTTTATTTTTGTATACGGTGTTAGGGAGTGTTCTAATTTCATTCTTTTACATGTAGCTGTACAGTTTTCCTAGCACCACTTATTGAAGAGGCTGTCTTTTCTCCATTGTATATTCTTGCCTCCTTTATCAAAGATAAGGTGACTATATGTGTGTGGGTTTATCTCTGGGCTTTCTATCCTGTTCCATTGATCTATATTTCTGTTTTTGTGTCAGTACCATACTGTCTTGATTACTGTAGCTTTGTAGTATAGTCTGAAGTCAGGGAGCCTGATTCCTCCAGCTCCGTTTTTCTTTCTCAAGATTGCTTTGGCTATTTGGGGTCCTTTGTGTTTCCATACAGATGGTGAAATTTTTTGTTCTGGTTCTGTGAAAAATGCCATTGGCAGTTTGATAGGGATTGCACTGAATCTGTACATTGCTTTGGGCAGTATAGTCATTTTCACAATGTTGATTCTTCCAATCCAAGAACATGGTATATCTCTCCATCTGTTTGTGTCATCTTTAATTTCTTTCATCAGTGTCTTATAGTTTTCTGCATACAGGTCTTTTGTCTCCTTAGGTAGGTTTATTCCTAGGTATTTTATTCTTTTTGTTGCAGTGGTAAATGTGAGTGTTTCCTTAATTTCTCTTTCAGATTTTTCATCATTAGTGTATAGGAACGCAAGAGATTTCTGTGCATTAATTTTGTATCCTGCTAGTTTACCAAATTCATTGATTAGCTCTAGTAGTTTTCTGGTAGCATCTTTAGGATTCTCTATGTATAGTATCATGTCATCTGCAAACAGTGACAGTTTTACTTCTTCTTTTCCGATTTGGATTCCTTTTATTTCTTTTTCATCTCTGATTGCTGTGGCTAAAACTTCCAGAACTGTGTTAAATAACAGTGGTGAGAGTGGGCATCGTTGTCTTGTTCCTGGTCTTAGTGGAAATGGTTTCGGTTTTTCACCATTGAGAATGATGTTGGCTGTGGATTTGTCATATATGGCCTTTATTATATTGAGGTAAATTCACTCTATGCCTACTTTCTGGAGAGTTTTTTATCATAAATGGTGTTGAATTTTGTTGAAAGCTTTTTCTGCATCTATTGAGATGATCATATGGATTTTATCCTTCAGTTTGTTAATATGGTATATCCCATTGTTTGATTTGTGTATATTGAAGAATCCTTGCATTCCTGGGGTAAACCCCACTTGATCATGGTGTATGATCCTTTTAATGTAGAGCAGGATATTTAAGTCAGCTGATTTGCCTGTCTCCTAGCTATGTGTGTTGTTAAGAATATTCTACAGCACCTGGAGACATGTAAGATTGCTGACTCCAATTGCTAAGTCCACTGTTCTACTGAATCGATGTTACTGACCTCTTCCTTCTTGAAGCTTCTATTTAGTCTGGTTCCCATCTCAATCCTGTCAAAGTTTTAAGAGGATAAATGAATGTAAGGTTAAGAGGTCTGCAGATAAATGACAGGAGGAAGACACAGCACAGACAAATGGAAAAAGGTTTTGATAAGACTTTTATGGAATAAGTATGTCTGTAGCTCAACATAACCTCCTGGCCTGACCCAAATGTCTGGCTTCCCTCATGTGAGCCATGTTGGGGCAATGAAGAGAGTAATGTGAACAAACAATCATGTCAGTGCATATGGATGCCTTAATGAAGATATCCTCCTTCAGAGTAAAAGAGTCAATTGAAATATAATCATAGCTGCCTTTAATTGAATGCTTGCTATATGCTGGGCTCCAGGTTCTGTGTTCTCAATGCTTTGGCTGTAATTGTCATAACAGTCCTGCAAAACTAGGTAATGCTCTCCCCATTTTACAGATAGGAAATCTGAGATTGTGATTTGCTCAAGGACTTATCTCAGTAGGTAGCAGATCTGGGATCGAAACCCAGAACTCTTTTGTAACAAAGACATGGTCTTTCCTCTGTCCTACTGCAAATAGTTGCTCAAATAAAAGAATTTAACAGAAGAGATTCTTTCTCAGGAAGATGATGAATGGAACATGTGCAAAATTAACTTGTAATTGTTCCTCTGTTCTTCCAGATCTTCCATCTTTTTTTTGTTGTTGTAGCTTTTAGGTGGACCTATGAAGTACTTGAATTCTGTATTTGCTTGACAAATATTTGTTGAACTCTTACTATATGTAAGGTGTTTGAGTCAGGCTGTGAGGCTATAACGATGGACAGCAGACTTTACTGAATTTACAGCCTAGAGAGAGAGAGGGCCATTAAATATATAATCACACATCAATGTTTTATTAATGTTTTGAAGGAAAAGGAGTGTAAGATAAAAGTATATAACAGGAAAGAAAAGAATTAATCTTATATGGAGGAGGGGAGAGAGTATGAGGAAAAGCTGAGGAAGCAGACTAAGGATGGATAGGCGTTAGCCAGGCAGTGGAAGAAAAAAGCCTCCTAGGTAAATAGAACTGCATGTGTAAAAGATGAAATGGAGAGGAACGTAAAGAAGGCTAGAGTGTTGGAGAGAGAGGGATGGTATCAGGAGGTGAATCTGTAGAGGAGAGGAGAGCAGAACCCGGTCAGGCAGGGCCTGAAGGCCATTTATTAAGGATTTTGTATTGGATCCCAAGTGGAATGGAAACTCACTAAATGCCTGTGTGAGCATACACACATCATCATCATCATCATCATTATCATCATTAACATTGCTATTATTTTTTTATAATTTTTTTCTCATGTAGTTAACATTTTCTTTGCTTGTTATTTCTTCATTTCTTCCTGCCCCTCTGACTTTCCATCTGTGATAACTTTTTTTCTGCCTGAAGTACATCCTCTAGAATTTCTTTCAGTGAATGTTTCCTGCTAATGAACTTCCTTGGTTTTTGTTTTGGCTGAAAATGACACATCTTTGCCTGCAATTTGCAACCTTTCCATTTTGCTTTCAAAAATCAATAAAACTGTCTTGTGAGTGGAAGGGGAAGATTCCAGCTTTAGTGAAGAGCCCTGATCTGCTTGAGGATAATGTCTCTGTTTTGATTAAGGAAAAGATGTTTCATTTTTGTTTCTTTTTTACTCATTTGAGTACTATCCAGAATTCTGTTAATAATACTTTTGATATCATGATTCTAAAATTAAGAGTTTGGTCTCTAGTTGCAACATACGTGTTCTTCTCTTTCATTTTCAAAGATGATGTGAGATGTGATCTCTGCTTATGGATGTGATTGAAGAGAGCTGTTTGGACAATTTTCTAGCATAAATTTCTAAAATGAAGTTAAATGAGTGCAAATACGCAAATAAGCGGCATTTCTTATTTAATTTTCTGAAAGAATCTTAAATCACTGTAGCTTTACATCATTTAACCACAGCATCTGAAGTAAGTAGTTCTCATCTTTGTGGTGGGAAGTGCAAGGATAAAGTTTAAAAGTTAAATGTGTCTGTGACTGCAAGTTATCATCCCCTGGAATTGTTCTTAGTTAATGCTTGCTACATTTTTCTTCAGGAGACTTCTGGGGGATAGTTTCAGTAGAGGCTAACACGGATGATTTTTAAGTCAGGAGCTCCACAAATATGGATTAACTTTTTTAGAGGGGTATGATAATTTCTTTCCTCAATTAAGGTCATGTATAAATTATAAACACTTGTCTGCACTTAGAAAAGGTAAGATTATTTGCTGAGGACACCTTTGGTTATACTTTACCACTTGAAAAAAAATGTACTTATTAAGTCATCAGAGAAAAGATTTCTGATTTTCAGAATCAGTCCTACTATAAAGTATAGCCACTTTCCAGTCAACTGGTATAGGAGAATTCAGCTGTAGGTCCAATAGAATATTTTAATTGGCCTAATTATTCAATGACCTTACAGGAAAAAAATGGTAGTTCTGTAAATCTCTTCAGATTTTTGGAAATCAATTCCCACAGAAAACTGAAATTTCAGTTTATGTTTTCCTCTCTGATTTTCAGTTCTGTCTTTATTTCTGATACTTGAGGATTTCTCTTCTTACTTGCAAGATCAGCTGTATATTTAATTGTATTTGGTGATGGAGGAAAGTTATAAAATATCTAGCATCTCTAGTCAAGGATTTTTGTGTTGTCTGAATTTGTCATCTGAGTTTTGGAGCTGATAGAATATTTCTGTTATCATATTTATTCAATGAAACCTCCAGGAGTAAGGGTGGGTCTAAGTATTTAGAAATGGAAGAAGATTGAAATAAATACCCTATGATATGTATATTTTCCCCCACCCAGATCTCTCCTCAGAAAGGAATATGACCTACTACTTGCTGATGGAATAATTTTATTATTTTTTAAATTTTTATACAGTTTTTAAAGGTTAGTTTCCATTTAATTATTACAGAATATTGGCTATATTCCCCATGATGTACAATACATCCTTGAGCCTATCTTACACCCAATAGTCTGTGCCCCACACTCTTATATTGCCCCTCCCTGCCTCTTCCCACTGGTAACCACTAGTTTGTTCTCTATATCTGTCTGCTTCTTTTTTGTTTTATTCAGTAGTTTGTTGTATTTTTTTAGATTCCACATATAAGTGATATCAAACAGTATTTTTCTTTCTCTGTGTGACTTATTTCACTTAGCATAATGCCCTGCAAGTCCACCCATGTTGCTGAAAATGGCAACATTTCGTTCTTTTTTATGGCTGAGTAGTATTCCATTGTGTGTGTGTGTGTATACCACATTTTTTCCCCATTCATCTGGCTGATGGAATAATTTTAGAGTAAAATCAGTTAGATTGCTCTCCATTGGGCAACATTTATTTCACATTTGTTGATCTTATAAATGCTACTGTGAATACTGTTGTACTTATGGCCTTGTGTACATGAGTGAGAGTTTATCTAGGGGTTATATCTAAAAGTGCAATTCCTGGGTTATTGATTTAGAACTTTTAGTAGATATTGCCAAATATCTCTTCAAAATTATTCTTCAGTTTATACTCCCACCAACAGTGTATTAGAGTTCTCTCTTGTGCTTGCTTTGGCAGCACTTACACTAGAGGTCTCTTTTATTATTGGTGAAATTGAGGATCTTTTCATGTGTTTATTGGCCATTCTCTATGATTTCTTGTATTATGTTGTTTAAACCTCACTTAGTGGCTTTTAGGAGTTCTTTATATAATCTGGATAATCATAATTTGTCCATGGTGTATATATTTTAGATATTTCCACCCTGTGTGTCCCCTTGTCTTTTCATTTTGTTCATGGATCTTTTTCCATATGAAATATATAAACATAATTTTAGTGTCAAATCTAACAATTTTTTCCATTAAAGTTTGTATTTTTTTAATCCTTTCCTACTCCAATGTCAGAAATATTCTAAAGTATCCTATGAAATTTTTAAAGTTTTCTTTTTCACTTTTAGAATTTGATGTATCTGCAATTTGTCTTTAGATATAGTATAAGATAGTGATCAAATGCTATAATTTACCTCTTTACTCATTCTCACTTTTCCCTATGAATTTTAGAATCATTTGTTAAGATCTATGAAATAATTCAAGGAGGGGAGTTGAAATTGTATTGAATTTATAATTTACTTTGGAGAAAACAGATAATAATATTAAATATTTACTTCCATGAACACAGTGAATTTCTTCATTTATTTATATTTTTCTAATTTTCTTCAATAATTTACAAATTTTATCCGTGAAGGTTTTTGACTTTTATTAATTTTATTTCAGTGTATCTAACAGTTTTGCTTACTTGTGAATTTTTTAAATGTGCATTCTGTTTTATAGTATTTTTTTACCCACCTTTTTATTTGAAAAATTTCAAATCTATGAAACAATAAAAAGAATAGTATAATGAACACTTGATTACCCATCAGCTAAATCCATAAATTGGTAACATTTTGCTTATTCCTTTTATTTCCATACACACACACATACGCTCATGTTCAACTTTTTATTTGCTGAGACATTTAAGAGTAAGTTGCAGACTTTATCTTACTTTGTCCCTAAATACTTCAATATGTATCTCTTAAAAGTAAGACATTCTTATATAAAACCTCATAATACTATTATGATACCCAAGAAATTTAATGTTTCCTACATTAAAATATCAATACATTATAGTTTTATTTAATATATAGTTTATTGAATGGGATTTTTAAAATAATTACCTAAGTAATTATTACAAATGATTATGAACTCTGTATTTTGTGTTATCCTGTACCTAGCAACAATGATAAATCTATATCAGTTCCAATAATTTGGCTTTAGATTTTCTTGGAAGCAATGATAAATCCTTACTCATTATAACAATTTGTCTCTAGCTTTTTTGGTTTTTCTTTGTAGATAATCAAGTCATTACAAATAACAATATAGTTTTTATTTTCCTTTATATAGCTTTTAATCAAATTAATTCCTGAAAAAGATTCTTCCAGTTAATTTTAATATCCTGTTACCTTATTTTATATATATATATATATATATACACACACACACACATATACACACACACACATACACACATATATATAATGTGTCTTGAGTAAGTTATAAATATATGAAAATAAAATATAAATTTTTATATTTTAGGAAACGTCCCGAATTGTGAGGGTAAAAGTTATAGCTGGAATAGGCCTTGCCAAAAAGGATATCTTGGGAGCCAGGTAAGTGTAAGAAGTTGGGTTGTAATTTTAAAACTTTGTATTTATTAGTTTTTTTCCAAACTTTGGTTAGATGAAAAATTGAGTAATATTATTAGTAAGCTGTTGTATGAGGTAGAATAATGTTTCTAGTTGGTGGTTTACTAAATTCCTTGACATCTGAATTGCAGAGTTTGTGAACTTAGGCAAAGGTATAACTGAGAGTGGTAGTTATAAGATACATTATTGAGTTCTGTTTCTGAGAATCAGTAAAATTCTAACAGATGAATCCTTTTGCAGATAACAACCATAAACTGTGAACATATTATAAAAACCAGCAAATTAAAGGCAGTGGAGAGCGAACAGAGCAGGTAGAGAGTCTAGTGGAGAGTCCATGTTTGGAGGTGTGGAGTTGTACTGAGTGAGTCTCCAATTTTATGAATTAGTCTGAGGCCACATGGAATCAGAACATGGAAAAATTATAATATTCATAGCCTGGGAAATCAGAAGACATACTCTGAAGAAAACATGACAATGGTGGGGATTCTGGAAGGGAAAGAACTGGAGAGGAAATTCCCAAAGTATGTCCACTGACATTTTTGGCTGACCCTGAATCACACATATGATAGCAGATTCAAACAACTCATTGGAGGACAAAAGATCTGAACAGAGATCAGGGTTGCTGCCCAAGAAACAGAGCTTGTGGTTCTTGTCCAAGTAAGATAATTAATTACATGATAAAAACAAACAAATTCTCATCAAAGAGAAAGTACAGTATCCACAGTCTCCATAATTTAACATTTATAATATCTAAGATATAATCCAAAGCTATATAATTTATAAAAAGCCAGGAAAATGAAACACATTCTCAGTAGAGAAAAGAACATATGCTCACAATAAGTCAAAAGATTGAAAATCTCAGGAATGAAATAGAAACCATAAAAAATGAAAATTCTAGAACTGAAAAATATAATATTTGAAATTAAAATTCTTGGATGAAATTAACAGCAGAATGGAGATGACGAGGAAAAATTAATTGAACTTAAAGATAGATCAATAGAAATGATTTCCCAACCGGAGATGAGAGAGAAACAAAGATCTAAAATTTTTTTTAAATGAACAGAGCCTCAGGGACTTGTTAGATAATATCGAACAGTGTAACATACATGTACTTGGAGTCCTAGAAATAGAGGAGAGAGAATGAGGCAAAATGTTGTTTGAAGAAATAATGGCCAAATTTTTTCCAAATTTGATGAATGACACAAGTTTATAGTACCAAAAAACACCAAGCAGGATAAACACTGAGAAGAACATACTGAGGCACATAATAGTCGAGCTGTTGAAAACAAAATATAAAGAAAAATTCTGACAGAAGAAACTCAGAAAATGACAAATTACATACAAGGGACTTATAATTCAGTTGAGTACTAACTTCTCACCATAAACTATGGAGGCCAGAAGAAAATGGAACAATAGAATAGCTGTCAATCTAGAGTTCTCTACTATATTCAGTGAAAATATTCTTCAGGATGATGAAAAAATAACATTTTCAGATAAAAGAAAACTATGAGACTTTGTCATTGGCAGACCTGCACTATAATAAAAGCTAAAGGAAATTCTCCCAGCTAAAGAGGTAGATATCAGATGGAAACTCAGATCCACAGAAAGGAATGAAGAGCATCAGAAATGGTAAATATCTAGAAACATATGAAAGACTTTTTGCTCTTTTCATCATAATTTTTTAGAAAAAACATATGCCTGTTTATATCACAACTTACTGTTTTGTACTGTCTCATAGATGGAATACATATAACAACTATAGCATAAAGGACAGGGATGGTATGCATTATGAACCTTTTTAGTAGAGTGTACTATATTAAGTGTAAGTGGAATAAAAAGTAAGCATGTATATTGTAATACCTAGATAAATCACTAAAAAATAATGTAAAGAATTATAGATTAAAAAGCAATAGAAATTTAAAAATGAAATTCTTGAAAAAATAAAATAGTTAAACAAAAGGCCAGGAAAAGAACAAATGATCAAAAAAGAGAGAGAGAAAGGGGAAAGGGAAGAATAGAAAACTAGTAATAATTTGATACACCTAAATCTAATCATAACAATAATTACATTAAACATTAATGGACTAAGGTGAATATGAGGTAGAAGTTATTAGAATGGATTGAAAAAGAAGACCCAACTAAATGCTGTCTATAAATGATGCACTTAAAATATAAAGACACAGGTAAGTTGAAAGAGAAGGGATGCATAGCCATACAAACAAGCATGTGAAGACTGAAGTGGATATTTTAATATCTGATAAAATAGATTTCAACACAAAAATTATTTCCAGATATTTCACAACAATATAAGAATAAATTCATCAAGAAGATAAAACAATCATAAAGTTGTATGTTCCTGTCAAGAGAACTTGAAAATATATGAAGCAAAAGTTGACAGAATTAGAGGGAGAGAGAAAAAATTCCACAATCATAGTTGGAAACATTAGCTCTCTCTCAGCAGTTAATAAAACAAGATTAAAAAAAACAACAAAAACAGTAAGTTGAACAATATTATGAACTTTGATGCCAAGAACACTTCCTAACAACCACCAAATACACATTCTTTTCAAGTGCACATGGTATATTCACATTATTTATCGATTGCTGCACAACTATAATTACCTCAAACTTAGCAGCTCAGAAGAACACATATTTATGATTTCATAGTTTCTGTGGGTCACAGAGTCTGTGCATGGTTTAACAGGGTCCTCTGCTTCAAGGTCTTGAAAATCTGCAATCAGGCATTGGCCAGGACTATGGTCTCATCTGAGGCTTGTTTGGGGAAGCATACACTTCCAAGCTCATGTGGTTGTTGGCAGCATTCAATTCTTTCAGACTGAGGGCTTCAGTTTTTTGCTGGCTGTCAGCCAGAGGCCACCCTAAGTTTCTTGTCACATGGCCTTCTTCATATGACAGCTCACAGGATAGCAGCTTGCTTCTTCAAAGCTATCAGAGGAGAGAAAGTCTCCTAGCAAGATGGGTTACAATCTTTTGTAATGTAACCACATACATTTTGTCACTTTTGATGTAATTATTGGTTAGAATACACAATCCTTCCCACATTTACGAGGAGGGGAACACAAAAGGCATGAACATTAGGAGGTGGGGATAAAAGAAGCCACCCTAGAGTCTGTCTGCCATATTATGCTGGACAATAAAACAGTAAATTAAACAAGTGCAAAATTTACATTATTTTCAAGGGCATATGGTACATTCACCAATATAGACGATGTGTAAGACCATAGCACAAGTCTCAAGAATTTAGAAAAGATTGAAATCATATAGAGATGTTCTCTGATAACAGTGGAATTACGTTAGAAACCAATAACATCCAAAATATTTGGAAATAAAACAATACACTTTGTTTTGTTTATAGGTCAAAGAAGGAATCAAAAGATAAATTAGAAAACATTTTGAACTGAATGAAATTAAAATATAGCAACATCAAAATTTGTGAGATGCAGCTAAAGTATTAGAGGAAAATTTATAGTTTTAAAATGCTTAACTTAGAAAAGGAGTAAGATCTAAATGAATGACTTGAGTTCTGAGATTAAGAAATCAGAAAAAGAAGAGCAAATTAATTCCAAAGTAAGTAGAAGGAAGGAAATAATGATAAGGGCAGAAATTAGTGAAATAGAAAATGGACAGTGATAGGAAAAAATCATTGAAATGAAAAGCTCATTCCTTGAAGGGATCAATAAAAATTTTAAACTTCAAGCTAGACCGATCAAGAGCAAAAAAGAGAGAAGGCACTAATTACCATAATGGGAACAAAAGCAGAGGCATTGCTATAGACCCTATGGAAATGAAAAAGACAGAAAGGGAACACTGTGCGCAACTTCATGCCAATAAAGAATCATGCACAACTTAAATGAAGTAGACAAAATCTTTGAAAGATAGAAATTACCAAAATTGATCACAGAAGAAATAGAAAACTTCAGTAGCCCTATATTGAACCATATATAGCAATATTTGATCAGGTGGGATTTTTGCTATGAATATAAGCTTTGTTCAACATTTGAAAAAAGTCAACCACTGTAAATCATCACATTAATATAGCACAGAAGGAAAAAAATGCATGATCATTTCAATAGGTGTAGAAAGTACATTTGTCAACATTCAACACCCTTTTATGATAAAAACTCTCAACAAACTAATAATAAAATGCAGAATTAGTTTAACATATGAAAATTAATCAATGTAATATACCATATTAATAGAATAAAAGAAAAACATCATTTCAATAAAAACAAAAAAAGCATCTGACAAAATTCAATACCCAATCATGACACAAAGTCTTAGCAAACTAGGGATAGATGGGAGTTCTAGACATTATTAAGGTTTTCTGTGAGAAAGACAATAGCTAACATCATGCCCAGTGATGACAGTCTGAATGCTTAAACGTAAACTCAGGAATAAGAAGCGTTGTCTGCTCTCACATTCTGTTCAACACTGTACTGGATGTCCTAGCCAAGTAATATGACTAGGAAAAGAAATAAAAATAATGCAGACTGAAAAGGAAGAAACTTTTTATTTGTTGACTGTCTGATCATGTACATAGAAAACCCTAAGGAATCTCAGAGAAACTGCTAGAACTAAAATATAAGGCCACAAGATACAAAGCCAGTGTACCAAAATTAGTCATATTGTTATATCCTATCAGTCAATTAACAATTGGAAAATGAATTTTTTAAATCTCTGTTTACAATAATATAAAAATTAAAAACTTAGAAATAAATTTAACAAAAGATTTGCAAGCACTGTACACTGAAAACTATAAAACATTGCTGAGCGAAATTGAAGATCTAAATCGATGGATAAATATTTTCATATTCATGGATTGGAAGATTCATTATTGTTAGAGTTGTATTTCTCTCCAAATTGAATAGGTTTCGCTCAATCCCAATCAAAATCCCAGCCATGTTTTTTTTTTTGGAGAAATGGATAAGCTGATTCCAGTATTGTTATGGAAAGTCAAAGGACATAGAATAGCCAAAACAATTTTGAAAAAGAAGAACATAGGTGGAGAACTTATGCTACATAAGTTCAAGACTTTCTATACAGCTATAGGTAATCAAGACAAAGTAGCATTGGCATGAGAACAGATATATTGTTCAGTGGACTAGAATAAAGAGTGCGGAAGTACACACCCCCCCACACACACATACACATATACATGTATTTGGTCAGTTGCTTTAAGCATTAAGGTAATTCAACAGAAAGGATAGTCTTTTAAGTACATGATACTAGAACAACTGGTTATCTATATGGAACAAAATGAAGCTCTTTCCTTATCACACATAATATAGAAAATTAATAAGAGCTAAAATTAATAAATTCTAGAAGAAGACATAGGAGAAAATATTTGCTCTACTGAGTTACACAGCAATTTCTTGAATGGGACTCAAAAAATATGAACCTAAAATTTAGAAAGAAAAATGTTGAAACAGACTTCATCAGAATTAAAAACTTTTGTTGTTTGAAAGACACAGTTAAGGAAGGGAAGAGGCAAGCCACAGATTGGGAGAAAATGTTTTCAAAACATATATCTGACAAAGGCCTTTAATTCACAGTATATAAAGACCTCTTACAACTCAATAATAATATGATAAAATGGCCAATTAAAAATAGGCAAAACTCTTGAACAGACATTGTGGACTATCCAGGTGGAAGTGTCTAGCTGGGTGGTGAGATCAGGAATATATATTTATATTTATATTTATGTTTTATATTTATATTTGAGAGGATATAGTTAGTTGTTAAAACCATGGATGAGATTGTGAAGGAAATATGTAGAGAGAACAAAAGGGAGAACCAGAAGGGACTTGTGTCATGAAAGCTAAACGAGATGAGTTTCAAAGAGGAAGTGGTCAGTATTATCAAACCTACAGAGGACCAGTAAAATAAGTGCTTAGAAAGTGTCTATTGTTTTAGCAAGATTGGTGACTTTTCAAGGAATGGGTCTGAAGGAAAGAGGTGGAAACCAGATTATAGGGCTGTGAAGAGCACTGGGAGCTGAGGAAATGAAGAAAGGGAGGTCGTATGCCATCACGGTTAAGCGCAGGGCCTCTGGAGCCAGGTGCTTGAGTTTCAGTTCTTGCTTTTCCGCTTCTTAGCTGTGTGATCTGGGATGAGTTGACTTACCTCTCTGTGTAAAATAGAGATAATAATCATACCTACCTCATAGGTCGTTATAAGGTTTCCAAAATTTAATATATATAAACTGTTTAGAACAGTGCCTGACACAGAGTAATTGCTATATAAGTGTTAGTTGTTGTTATTATTATTACAGATTATTCTCTTGGAAAGTTTGAGACAGAAAGAAAAGAAATCTAGTTTGCTTTGCTGGAGGCAGGAAAGAGAGTCAAGGAGTGGGGGAGTTTAATAACATTTCTATGACTGGAAAAACCTAGGTCAAAGAAAAGCTGGAGATATAAAAGGGAGAAGTCAAAATAGATGACGTAAGGTTCCAGAGGAAGTGGGAGGAAACTGGACAAGGGCAATTGGGTGAAATACCTGCATCACTGAGGTTAGGGGTAAGATGGGCTCTGATAAATACCAGAATGTTGGGAGTATTACGATGACTTTGATTTTTGTCAATTAAAGTAAGAGGTAAGGTTGTATAAGGAAATGGGAGGAGGGAGTTTGTGGTGGAGAATGGTGGGTACTTGGGATCCCCAAGAGAAATGCGAGAAATTTGACCATGGACAAGTAAAATGTCTAAAGTCTTTTGCTTTGCAAACCTAAATATCACAAGGTTTTCCTTCTCCATGTCTCTTTGTACAAGGGGTTACATGTCATATAATTATTTTGAACTGAAGCACTTCGCCTTTATTTTGTAAAAAGAGTTTATACCCATGAGATAACTTGGAACAACCTGAGGTCTTGCAAAGCTATTCTTGAGAATCATTGAATCAACCTTCTTAACCCAAAAGAGGAAGACATGTAATAAAGATAAAACAAAATTTCAAAAATCTTAAGAGGTTGGAAATCATTAAATTGTGATTAAAAGTTTTTCTTTCTAATTCTTTGTCTATTTCACTAACATGGTATTTCAGCTTTTTAACAAAATGCAAAGATTTACCCCTGCCTAAGGAACCCTTACTTTTAAGCATAGGAAGTAATTGTAGACATTGTTAACAAGGAAAATTCTGTGATTTTTATAGTTCGAGTAACCTGAGTTTGGGAATAAGCAACAATTAACTTTTTTTTTTTAAATTTTAACAGTGATCCTTATGTGAGAGTGACGTTATATGACCCAGTGAATGGAGTTTTTACAAGTGTGCAAACGAAAACCATTAAAAAGGTTAGACTTAGCAGTATTCAAAATTTTCAAAAATATACTTTGTTTTATTTTTAAATGACAAAATATTAAAAAGTTAGTTATAATATGTTTATTGTCTTTTAGACTTTGAATCCAAAATGGAATGAAGAAATATTATTCAGAGTAAGTATGCATTTTATTTCATTATAACAACAAAGATTTTTCTCAGTAGGTTAGAATGATAAGTTCTCACTTACAGTATTCTTAAATGTATCTTATAAGAATTTGTAAAAATTTAAAAGACTTAAATCAAGGTATCCCCATTTTGACATGGCCCTGGAACCATTTATCTTATTATGAAAAACATATATAAGGTAATGAAGAGGTAAAGGATAATTGTAAACCTGGAATTATCTTATTCTAATTTAATTCTGATTTAGAGAACAGTCTTATTCAAATTTTGCAGATTTTGATTTTAAAGATGCAATATTTGTGTCTCTCCAGTCATTTGTTTATTTATTTATTTATTTTTGGCTGTGTTGGGTGTTTGTTGCTGCACACAGGCTTTCTCTAGTTGCGGTGAGCGGGGGCTACTCTTTGTTGCAGTGCACAGGCTTCTCATTGTGGTGGCTTCTCTTGTTGTGAAGCACGGGCTTTAGGCACGTGGGCTTCAGTAGTTATGGCATGCAGGCTCAGTAGTTGTGGTGCATGGGCTTAATTGCTCCACAGCATGTAGGGTCTTCCCAGACCAGGGATCGAACCCATGTCCCCTGCATTGGCAGGCGGATTCTTAACCACTGCGCCACCAGGGTGGTCCCCAGTCATTTGTTAAATACACTGATCCAGGCAAGAGATGATGAAGGCCTACCAACAAGTGGATACATTTCTTCTTATACACCCTCCATTCACATTCCTGCCTTCCTCCTCACCCCGCCTCACTATCCCATAAGAGCAAACTCCAGTCAGCACTTACTTCAGGTTCCCAGGAGGGCTCTCAAATTGACAATGACATATTATGTATATGGGAACAATGATTCATATAACTATGGATTTCTCATCAGAAACTGTGATGAAACAGTGTAATTAAGGTAGCAAAGAAAAAAGAATAGTCAACTCCAAATTCTATATCTAACAAAAATATCCTTCAGGAACGACAGTGTGATAAAGGTATTCTAAGCTGAGGAAAAATAGAGAATTATACTTGGAAAACTAAATACTCTTCTCTCAGTAATTGGTACGATAAGTAGACAAAAAATTCAGTAAAGATACAGAAGTCCTGAACAACACAATCAAATCAGTTTTATTTAATTGACATTTATAGACTTTCCACCCAACAGCAGCAGAACACATGGTCTTTAAAATTGCACATGGAATATTTACTGAGTACGCTGGGCCAAAACCCAAACCTCAACAATATTAAAAAAATTTAAATCATGCAAAGTATGGTCTCTGATTATAATGGAATTAAAGTACAAATTAGTAACACAAAAATATCTGAAAAATCCCCAAATATTTGGAAGTTAAACAACACACTTCTAAGTAATCCATGAGTCAAGTAAGAATTGTCAAGGGGAATTAGAAGATATTTTAACAGAATGAAATAAAAATACAGCATCAAATGGATAAAGATGTTATATATATACACAATGGAATACTACTCAGCCATAAAAAAGAATGAAATAATGCCATTTGCAGCAACATGGATGGACCTAGGGATTATCATACTAAGTGAAGTAAGTCAGAAAGAGAAAGACAAATACCATATGGTATCATTTATGTGTGGAATCTAAAATATGACACAAACAAACTTATTTACGAAATAGAAACAGATTCAAAGACATAGAAAACAAACTTGTGGTTACCAAAGGGGAAAGAGGATGGAAGAGGGATAAATTAGGAGTTTGGGATTAGCAGATACAAACTACTATATATAAGACAGATAAAAAACAAGGTCCTACTACATAGCACAGGGAACTATATTCAGCATCCTGTAATAAACCATAATGTAAAAGAATATGAAAAAGAAAAAAAAAATATATATATATGAATCACTTTGCTGTACACCAGAAACTAACACAACATTGTAAATCAACTGTACTTAAGTAAAAAAAAAAAAAAAAAAATCAAAATTTGTAGGATGCAGCTAAAGCAATGCTTAGAGAAAAATATATAGCATTAAATTATATTAGAAAAGGAGAAAGGTCTTGAACCATTAATCTAAGGTTCCACCTGAAGAAACTAGAAAGTAGCATCATTACAGAACCAACAGACATTAAATGGAAAATAAGGGATATTATGAACAATTCTGTGCCCATAAATTCAATAACTTAGATGAAATGGACCAATTCCTTTAAAGACATATCCCATCAAAACTTTAATAAGAAATAAATTACCTGAAAAGTTCTATATCTCTTAAAGAGATTGCATTTGAAGTTAAAAACCATCCAACAAAGAAGACTTTGAGCCCAGGTAGTTCCACTGGTTGAATTCTACCACGCATTTAAGGAATAAATAATTCCAATTCTATGCAATGTCTTACTGAAACTAGAAGAGGAAGGAACATTTCCCAGTTTATTCATGAGGCCAGCATTACTCTGATACCAAAACCAGACCAAAGACTTTATAAGAAAATTAAAACTGCAGACCATTAACCCTCATGATCATAGCCATTCTGTGGTAAGTTTATTAAATTGGGTGCCTTCCATTCTGAAAGGGCCAGTAATTTTTCCTCAAATTACCTGTGGACATGGGTTTGCCTTTCCTATCTGCAGAACCTCAGCCAGCACAATTATCTGCAGGCTTACAGAATTTGTGTTCATAGGGATGGAATCCATGCAACATTTCATCCTTCCAGGGGACCCAGTCCACAGAGAAGGAGGTGCAAGAATGGGCCCATGACCATGGGATCCATTGGTCACAGCATTTACCACACCATCCAGAAGCAGGCAGCCTCATAGAGCACTGGAAGGGCCTACTGAAGGCACAACTGAAGCACCAATATGGAGGCAATACTCTGTAAAGATGGGGTGCCAGTTTAATCATTTAAACCAAAGACCTAGTATGAGGCTGTGTTCACAATGGAAAGAATACACGGTCCAGGAACAAAGGAATAGAAGGAGGGGCCCCACTTATCATCATTTCCAAAGACCCACTGGAGGACTGTGTGCTTCCTGTCTCTAGAACTGTGGGCTCTGCTGAGTTAGAGGTCCAAGTCCCCAGAGGGAGCACACTCTTTCTAGGGGACATATCAAGGGTTCCATTGAACCACAGTCTGTACCTGCTGCCAGGGCACTTGGACTCCTTGTATCCAGGAACCAGCAGGTGATTGAGGCTATTATCTGGTTTCTGTAGGGACCAGACTGGAGAATTAAATGAGCATATTATAGGAACCACTCTTACATCCTTTAGGTCTTTAATGGTGGTACAAATCTATGACATTCCCACTAGGTTGCAGTATTTTTGTTTGTTTTTTAAACAGCTTTATTAAGATATAATTAACATAACATACAACTCACCCACTCAAAGTGTACAATTCAGTGGTTTTTAGTATATTCACAGAGTTGTTCAACCATCACCAAAATCAATTTTAGAACATTTTCATCACCCCAAAAAGAAACCCCATACCCACCATCTGTCACTCCTCATTTTCCCCCAGGGTCTGCCCCTCTTCCCAGGCAACCTCCAATCTACTTTCAGCCTCTTAAAGAGATTTGCCTATTTTGGACATTTCGTATAAATGATATCATATAATATATGATCCTTTGTATCTGGCTTCTTTCACTAAGTGTAATGTTTTCAAGGTTCAACCATGTTATAGCATGTATCAGTACTTAATTTCTTTTTATTGCCAAATAATATTCCATTATATGGTTAACCACGCTATATTCATGCATCAGTTGGACATCTGAGTTGTTTCCACTTTTTAACTATTATGAATAATGGTGCTATGAACATTTGTATGCAAGTTTTTGTGTGGACATATATTTTTATTTGGGGAGTATATATACCTAGGAGTGGGATTGCTGCATCGAATGAGAAACTGCCAAAATGTTTTCCAAAGTGGCTTTACCGTTTGACATTCCCACCAACAGAGTATGAGAGTTCTCACTTCTCCACATCCTTGACAACACTTGTTATTATCTGACTTTTTATCACAGCCCTCCTAGTGGGTGTGAAATGGTATCTTATTGTGGTTTTGATCTGCATTTCCCTGATGGTTAATGATGTTTTGCATCTTTTCATGAGCTTATTTTCCAGTTGTATATTTTCTTTAGAGAAATGTCTAGTCAGATCCTTTGCCCATTTTATAATTGGATTATTTGTCTTTTTGTTATTGAGTTGTCATAGTTCTTTACATTTCTAGATACAAGTCCCTTGTCAGATACATGATTTGCAAAAATTTTCTCTCATTCTGTGGGTTGTCTTTTGAATTTATTGATGGTATCCTTTGAAGCACAAAAATTTTAAGTTTTGATGATGTTCAGTTTCTCTTTTCTTTTGTTCCTTGTGCTTTTGTTGTCATATCTAGTCAGTATTGTTTTAGATTTACTATCTTCACCAGAGGGAGGACAGTTTCAAAGGCTTCCACTTGGCCTTCTCACTATGATAACTCCTATCCCACAAGCCACAGATTCAATGTGGTGGTGGTAGTGAGGAGATCCAACTTCCAGTATATCAATCCCTACTGTACACTTGAAAACTAGGGAAATGACTACTGGGTGGATCCACAGAACTAGTGAACTCAGTATAAGCTGAACGTTAGACAGGACTCCATTTGTTTTCTGGTCTCTGTAAATCCTTGCTTTAATATGGAAGACATAATGACGCTTTGGGTTTCTGTTTCCAGCAGTCCTCAGTATGTCTGATCATTCTTTCTCCCCAGTATACACTCACCCAAATAAGTGGCCATAGTCCTTTTGGAGGAGGAAGAGAGGAATCATTACAATATACATTTCCTACAGTGATGCAGAGTCCTTCCTCCTATGGACTAGGTTACTTCTTCAGTCAGTGGACTGTGGATCTGAAAATTGGCTCAGGTTGGGGAACTGGATGAGGGATTGTGACTTTTCTTTTTTAATTGGGACAATTGTCCTAAGCCACTCTTCTCCATTCTTCCTTCTTATAATTGTAGATGTTAAGCAGTACTTTTGTTGATCACCAGCCTATTTTGCCCCTTAGGGGCGCCATGCTCTATACCCTACAGGTCAAGTCAGCTTCAGTGCCCCTCTTACGTGGTTGGTCATTACAATAATTGTAGCCCCCTTGATTCTAGCAGTGAAATGTCACTGGCCAGCCTCTTACTGGAGAAGGGGAGGCTCATCCCCATGCATGGCTATTAAGGAGCCCAGCTCTTTGACCACCTCTCCCACCCTCAGTCCTGGCATGCAGACGAGAGCCACCACTGCACTTCTGGGTGATGCCGCTGCCCCTCTTACCAGCACGCACCTGATGACTGTGGTTCATGGTGCCCTCTGGGCCCTCGCATGGAACATAAGCATCTGGTAGGTATTTTGGCTTCATATTTTATATATATATATATTTTTTTTCTTTTAATTCCAGCATGCCAACTTCCCTTGGCCTTTTTATTCCTTCCCCTACCATATGCCAGGGCAACTCAGGCATTTCCACTTGGCTCATTATTTTTTCAGGCTTCTAGGAGCCACTCTAGCAGCAACTTTGCCTCATCCCATGGGGTCCTTGACAGGATGTTCAATCCCTTGTCCTGAGAAAGTGCCTCCATGACAATGAATTCTTGCTTATGCAGTCTTATGTTTCTGCCCCTTTGATCAATCGTAGTCCCAGAGATATTCCTCTGGCTCCTGCCAGGACATGCTGTTTAATTCTTGAAGCTTCTTCCAAATGTAATCGCTTTCATCCTGTATCAGACCCAGCTGGGATTTAACACTGATTATTATCTTGATAACCAGGGGAGAAGTGGGGGCAACTCCTGAGGAGAGAGTGTGGGGAGCAGCTTCTGCAATGTCATCCTGCATGTGGGAAGTGCCAGCTCTTATTACAGAGGGATGAGATGCTCTACTCTGCAAGCTCTGAGGGTTCAGGGACCTGCGGAACCAAAATCCTAGGAGCGTCCACCCAGATCCTCCTGTCCTGCACGTCAGGGTCCCAGGTTTTCCCAGCCAGGGCCCTGCCATTAACATAATAGACCCACAGTGACTGAGCATTTAAATGTCTCTGAGCTCTGCACCCCTGTCAACTCTGACACTGCTCCTCAGTTTTGTCCTCTTTTCCACTTCAGGAGGTGCAGGCCTCTTTATACACTACCAAAGAGACCCCCTGTCTCTCAGATTTAACCTTTTGCTTTTGTTAACTGCCCTTATTTTCTCATTGTCTCTCTGTAAGTCATCAATACTAGTAACTAGACAACTTCACTGTCCTTGTAGGTATTGTTCTCCCCTTACCTTTCAAGTGCATTATACATCAAACTGGTAAGGGTGTCTCCCTCTACCAGGACATTTCCCTAGGACACCCCTGGAGAAGTCTTTAGGAATTGGACCACCATCTTCTGCCAGTGACTATATATGTCCCACATTCTGCTAAGGATGGGGAGATCCTTGCCAGGCAAGGATCGGACTACCATCTTCTGCCAGTGACTATATGTGTCCCACATTCTGCTAAGGATAGGGAGATCCTTGCCAGCCAAGTGAGTATGGGCTGGTCCTAAAACCCCACTACTCATACCATCTGTGTTGGTTTGGGCCCTCTAAGAAACAGACATCAAGATGGAATTAGATATGCAGGAGGTTTATTGGGGAAGCACCTGTGAAGGTCAGACAAGGAAGACACACAGATGGGAAGAGCCTTCTCCTCATGATGCAGGCTTAACACCTGCTCAAGGAGAGGGGCGAAAGGATTGGGTAGGAAGAGCCTCACACTGCAGCACAGTTCTGAGAAAGTCTTGCCCAGGCTGATGGAGAGTTTCCCAGCAAAGGTTGTCTGTTAGAGAAGTCCTATGTTGGGCAAGAGTGCCCAGTCTTTGAGAGAAAGCAAAGAGAACCCAATGGGTAGATTCAAAGGTACATGGTTAGCTGTGGCTGCCAATCAGCTATGCAGGTTCTCTTGAAAGAGATCTGAAAGTGATTAAAGTGGCTCAACTCTCTTACAACTGTGACATTTAAGGATGTATATTGTAATCCTTAGAGCTGTCACTAAGAAATTAAAATGAAATATTATAGGTGAAAGTCCATTAAAGGAAATAAAATGGTGTACCAAGAAATACTTGATTAATAATTTTTTTAAAAAGGTGAAAGGGAAGAAAAGAGGAATAAAAAAATAGAAAAGAAATAGATGATAACAAACCATAAAGCAAACCATCTCAATAATTACAAAAAAGCAAGATTCAACTATATGCTGTTTACAGGAGACACATTTTGAGTATAGAGACACAGACAGGTTAAAAGTAAAAGTACAGGAAAAGGTATACCAGCACTAAGCCAACAAAACAATACCCTGATATGGCTGTATTATTATTAAATGAAGTAGACTTCAGGATGAAGAGTATTACCAGAGAGATTTCATGATCATAAAAGCATTTATTCATCAAGAAGACATACAATCCTATGAATACACCTGATAGAAGAACAAAATTTTGAAGGAAAAATTGACAGAACTAACTAGAGAAATAAATCCAGAATAAAGATTTTGTCACTCCTCTCTCAATAATTGATAAAACAACTAGACCAAAAAACAAAAATCCAGTAAGTACATAAAAGATTTGAAAAACACTATCAATCAACTTAACCTGTTTGGCATGTATAAAACACTACATCTGATACAGCATACCTCAGAGATATTGTGGATTCAGTTCCAGACCACCACAATAAAGTGAGTCACACAATTTTTTTGGTTTCCCAGTGCATATAAAAGTTATGTCTACACTATACTGTAGTCTGCTAAGTGTGTAATAGCATTATGTCTAAAAAAACTATATATACCTTAATTTAAAAATAATTTTTTATTGCTAAAAAATGCTAACCATCATCTGAGCCTTCAGGGAGTCATAATCTTTTTGCAGTAGTAGCATCAGAGATCACAGATACCATGACAATGGTATCATAATATAATAATAATGAGAAATTTTGAAATATTATGAGAATTGTTAAAGTGTGACATAGTGACACAAAGTGAGCAAGTGCTGTTGGAAAAATGGCACCAGTAAACTCACTTGACACAGGTTTTCCACAAACCTTCAATTTGTACAAAACGCAATATCTGTGAAACACAATAAAACAAAGTATGCCTGTACCTGAAGAATATACGTTCTTTTTATATGCCCATGGAACATTCACCAAGATGACCATATATTGGACCATAAAACAAGTCTGAATGTGTTTAAAAGGCTTGAGATTCTATAGAATATATTCTCTGATTACAACAACCTTTAAATAGAATTCTGGAATGTATATCTGGGATATATATTATACATGTATATATGGATATATCAATATATCTCAAAAATCCATAAATATTTGGAAATTAAACAACGTATTTTAAATAAGCCACGATCAAAAAGAAAATCATAAGGAAATTTAGAAATCATTTTAACTGATTGATAATTAAAGCATAACATATCAGAATATAGGAAGAGCTAATTCATTGCTTGGAAATGTACATCTTTATATGCTTATATACAAAAGAAAAAGAATTTAAAATCGATGATCTAAGTTTCTACCTTAACCAAAAAATAAAAAATAAAAAGTAGAGGGAAGGAAATAAGAATGGAAGTCAATAAAATAGAAAATGGATAAAAAGGAGAGAAAATAAATTAAACTAAGGGTGGTTCTTTGAAAAAATTAATAAAATTGCTATACCATAACAAGCCCTAATAAGAGAGAAGGAAAACTTAGGGCTTCCCTGGTGGCGCAGTGGTTAAGAATCCACCAGTCAATGTAGGGGACATGGGTTCAAGCCCTGGTCCGGGAAGATCCCACATGCCGCGGAGCAACTAAGTCCGTGTGCCACAACTACTGAGACTGCGCTCTAGAGCCCATGAGCCACAGCTACTGAGCCCCCGTGCCACAACTGCTGAAGCCTGCGTGCCTAGAGCCCGTGTTCCGCAGTGGGAGAGGCCGCCACAGTGAGGAGCCTGCACACTGCAACGAAGGAGTGGCCCCTGCTCACTGCAGCTGGGTGGGGGGGGGCCCGCGCGCAGCGGCGGAGACCTGACGCACCCAAAAGTAAATAAAGTAATTAATTAATTTTAAAAAGGAGGAAAAAAATGGAGAAAGAAAACTCAAATGACCAATATCAGGGATGAAAGGAATATCAAAGTGTGGGTAGAAGTAGATTATATGGTTATCCATTAGAGGAATTAAAATTGTAATTAAAATTTTAATTTAAAACTGTAGTTAAAAATCTTCCCATTATTTTTTACTATCTTGATTTTTTATTAGAAAGGATACTTGAAAGTCGGTACTACTCTTGAGTTAGAGATGTTACTACAAAAATAAGAAAGAAGGCCGTTTGTAGATGATAAACCTGGCTCAGTACTTTACAGCCTTTTATGCATTGTTTCTTTTACTATAATTTCACTGTTGCCAAATGTTTTAGCCAGTATTCCTCTATTTTGGGATCGTAGGCCGTGCATTTATTTTAATCAGAAATTTGCAAATTTATTGCAAGGGTAACTAGATAAATTTTTGTGGATCAATGCTAATTCATCACAGCTAGATATAGAAAACACATGGCGACTTAATACTTGCTGTACAAAGGACATAATTATGTGCGGTCCTCTCTTTTCTTCTTGTCATTTATATCATTATTTATACATAGCACAAAATGTTTTCCATTGAATGTATTCACATAAAAATGTCTATTGAGATAACATAGTACAGTAAAATGTTGATTATTGGGCATTCAGCCAAATGGAAATTGTGGCCAGAAGTTGAAGGGAGCCTTTATATCTTTGAGAAAATGTGAAGTTCGAAGAAAGTCTTTTGTGGAGAACTGTTACTGGTAGATCAACAAACAGGGGAGACTCCAAATTGAAGTTAATGCTCAATAGAAAATTATAGTAAAATCTACACTTATAGTTGCTCATATGAGACCAAGGGAGGCAAGTTATCAGGAGGGAAAAAAGTTTGACACATTAGGAGCAATGTACACATTATATAATCTGCGCATCAGCATAGTGTATGAGCATCTGAAAAAAAGACAGCCCCACTTCATTCCCTGTGCACCCATGGTGCTCAGTTTATATCTTTAGTATTCATACTCATCATATTATATTTACAAAATGTGTATATGTTCATGAATATATTAGTATTATGTTACAGAAGCAACATAACTTGTACACCACAGATATTTTTAGAAAGAGAAATAAAAATCAGCCATAATTTAACCTCCATAATGCCACCACTGATTGTGTGATAGTCTGGTATTTTTTCCTATGTATTTTTATCCATGTATTTATACTCCTCCACCTCCGCACACACAAGAAGAATTTGTGTGATATTTTTTCCCAGTCACTTTGCTAATGCTTATTAATGTGAGGCCACAATCCCTACCCTCAGCGAAGCTTACTGTCTGCTGTGGACCCCTATAAACTAGTTTCTCAAAAGAATTACCAATGTGCTGAGACTTGTCAAGGGAAAACACTGGGTGCTAGGGAGTGAGTATCAGGGGATATTAGAGACTTGAGGGGATTCTCTCAATGTAGGGTATTTAGGGAAGGCCCTTCTGAAGTGTATCATTTAGGATGCTTTCAGCTTCAAGTAATCCTAGCCTCTCTGGGATTCTCTTGCCTTTCTGTCCATGGTCACAAGAAGCTTGCAGCAGTTCCTAATGACATAGCCTCCCATGATGATGCCCAGAGGTAGAAAAGGGAGAATGTTTCCTCACATGTCTCTTTTAAAAAGTGAAGAACCCTTTTCCAAAAGTTTCCCGAGGAGACTTTTATTCATATCTCTTGGGCCGGAATTATGTTGTGTGTGTATTTCTAACCCAGTCATTAGTAAAGAGAGTGGAATTACCGGGAGGCTTAGAGGAATCAGAAGTCAGCTCCGGGGTGGGTGGGGTCGGGGTAGGGAGTAGCTGCCTGTATCCCTGACACACATTATCATCCATTATTTGAATAAAATCAGAATTCTGTTAGCTAGGAAGAAGGCTGGGGTGCCCCATAAATAAAGCACTAAGTAAGGTATGGTGTAGCCGTATAATGAAATCCTCATCAGCTGTTTAAAAAGAGACAGAGGTATATGTATTGATAGGATGTTAAGTTTCAAAATATATTAAATGAAGGAGCAAAGGTGCAAAACATTGTATATATGATGCACCTTTTTGTGTAAAAACAGAACAGCTTTCTCACACGCTGGTATTTGCAAAAAATACTTCTAGAAGGACCAAGAAACTGTTCACAGTATTTTCTCTGAGGGTGGGGAAAGGGTGAGAGATTTATAATTCACTATACTGAATATCTTTTTTTTTACTGTTTGGGTTTTCCCCCCATGGCTGTGTATCTATAATTCATTTTTATATTTGTTGATAAGCAATAACTGTATAGAGAAACAAATTAGAAAGACATAAAATATGTAGATAAAAATGCAAAGATAGTTTCTATTTATATAATGCTTAAAGCTTGTAAAAATACTTATCTAGTTCATTTTACTTTTTACACAGTTTTTATTTTAAAATCTACTTACCACATATGTCCGCACAAAAACTTGTACATGAATACTCATAGCATCATTATTAATTATAGTCAAAAAGTAGAAACAACCCATAGGTCCATCAACAAATGAATGGATAAACAAAATGGGGTATATACATACAGTGGGATATTATTCAGTTATAGAAAGAATGAAGTACTGATACATGCTACAACATGGGTGAACCTCGGACACATTATGCAAAGTAAAAGAAGCCAGTTACAAAAGACCACATATTGTAAGATTCCCCTCATGTTAAATGTCTGTAATAGGCAAATCTATAGAGACAGAAAATATATTAGAGGTTGTCTGAGACTGAGGAAGTTGGGAAATCAGGAGTGACTGCTCAAGGGCATGGGGCTTCTTTTTGAGGTGATGAAAATGTTCCAGAATTGCGAGGGTGGTTGCATACTCTGTGAATATACTAAAAACCATTGAATTGTGCATTTTCAGTGGGTCAGTTACATGGTATATATATTATATCTTTATAAAGCTTTTAAAAAGTATGACTGCATTGTTTTTTTTTCCTGCAACCACCAGCATAATTTCCAGAAGCATTACTTCAGGTTCTTTATGAATACCAGAGAATAAATTGACATTTGTCAATACCTTTGTCCTTCTTTGAGAATTTGGTTACTCCTCTGGAAAGTATTTTTTTCCTCTACTATTTTATGCATTTATAGACTTAGACATTTTTCAAAAAACCTATCTCAATATTTTTATTTTTGTTTCTTCTTCTTACACCTTTCCTATAAATATGACCCTGTAAACTCTATTTTTATGACCATAGCTTTACTCCTATTTTTAATAAATTTTTAAAAAATCATCTCATCAAAGAATTCACACATAGCTTTAAAATGAGATAGTATAAAGGGGCTTATAATGAAAAGCAATAGACTCTGGTGCCCCAACCTCTCCCCTCCTATTCCTGCTTCCCAGAAGGAACCCCTCTTTAACTGTTTCTGTTTGTCATGCTGGTCCTTATTCCCATTCTGCTGAATAGCTCACACATCCCTGTCCCAAACTGACTTCCAGCTGATAGATGAGTAGATCGCCAACTTATATTTGGCCAGTAGTTTGGCCCCTCATAGGAGTCTAGGTTGAAAATCATTTTTCCTCAGAAACTTGAAGACAGTGCTTTATCAACTTTGAGCATGATATCGCTATTGAAAAGGCTGCTTCTTGTTCCTTTGGGGGTGATCCTTCTCTCGCTGTGAAAAATGTGATGATTTATCTTTACCCTGGTGTTTTAAAATTTCACAGCAGTATACCTTGTGTGTACAGTGTCATTATATTGGGCCTTTGATAAGCATTTCAATTTAAAGAGTACTGTTTCCCTTCAGCTCTGAAAATTTTCGTGTGAATAATTTCTTTAATAATTTCCTTCCCTCTGTTTGTATTATCGTTTGGGGATTCCAGCTAGTTGGGTGCAGGGTTACCTAGACTGATTCTTATCTTTCTCAGTCAGAATTCCTCATGTGAACCACAGAACACAGAAAATGATTTGAGTGATAGTTTCCTCACATATTCCAAGGACGGTCTTACTGAGTACCATCCTAGATATATGAGATAAATCAATAGATAACATAGAGTAAATGTCTTAGGACAGGAGTCAGCAAACTTTTTCATAAAGGGCCAGGTAGTAAATATTTTAGGTGTCACACAGGCAGGAGACAAAAATTGAGGCTACTGTGTAGGTACTTATATAGGCATTTAAAAGGTAACCATTCTAAAATGTAAAAAAAATTATTATCTTATGGGCTGTTAAAAAAAAAAAAAAAAAAAGCAAGCAAGTGCCTGGCTGGCTTTGGTCCATAAGCTGTAACTTACTTAACCTCTGTTTTAGGGCATTAGGGCTTAATTCTTTCACTGAATCTGTTCAGAAAATCCTCTTTTTATTTTCTCTCATATTTTCCTTCAGCTTAGCTTTTTGCTCTACATTTTGGGAGATTTCTGCAAATTTATCTAAAATTGCTTATATTTGAATTCAACAGTTATTTTTAGTTGCAACACCACTCCTCGCTTCTTCTTATAGTGCCCTATTTTAGCTGTATGGATGCAAGACTTTCCCAAATTTTTCTAAGGATATACCTTACAGTTTTTAAAGGTGTTTCTTAAGTATCTCTTTCCTTTGGGGACAGTTTTTCTGTTTATACATCTGTGATCTCTGCTAATCATCTATTGCTTCTATATATGAAAAGCCTAAACATTCAACAATTACATGTTACATTTTTAGTTATTTATATTTTATATATTAAAACTGATGGTTGAAGGAGATGCAGGTGCTGCTGTTGAGAGAGCACGTGCTCGGGGAGCAGGTGCGCACAAAAATGCTGTAGGGATCCATGGGATGACAGGCTGAGCTCTAATAGCATCTGCTACAGAGCTCTAAAGCCTCATGATTAAAACGGGGGCAACAGCTCCAAAATCGATAGAGCAAGGAGGATCAGAGAGTGAGACATGAGATGCTCTGTGGCTTTGTCCAGACTGCTCTGGACGTCTGTGGGAGGCAAGCCAATCTGAACACTTCCCTGCAGCACTGCAACCTGGAGCTGAGAGAAACCCCTTGCCCTCGGCTGTGGAGTTGCGATGAGCTGTGAGACTGACAGGGTCTTGTTGCTCCAGCCGGGTGTCAGGCCTTAGCCACTGAGGTGGGAGAGCCGACTTCAGGACACTGGACCACCAGAGACCTCCTGGCCCCACATAATATCAATCAACGAGAGCTCTCCCAGAGATCTCCATCTCAACGCTAAGACCCAGCTCCACTCAACGACCAGCAAGCTCCAGTGCTGGACACCCCATGCCAAACAACGAGCAAGACAGGAACACAACCCCACCCATTACCAGAGAGGCTGCCTAAAATCATAATAAGTTCACAGACACCCCAAAACACACCACCGGATGCGGTCCTACCCACCAGAAAGAGAAGATCCAACCTCATTCACCAGAACACAGGTACTACTCCCCTCCACCAGGAAGCCTACACAACCCACTGAACCAACCTTACCCACTGGGGGCAGGCACGAAAAACAATGGGAACTACAAACCTGCATCCTGTGAAAAGGAGAACCCAAACACAGTAAGTTAAGCAAAATGAGAAGACAGAGAAATACACAGCAGATGAAGGAGCAAGGTAAAAACCCACCAGACCAAACAAATGAAGAGGAAGTAGGCAGTTTACCTGAAAAAAAATTCAGAGTAATGATAGTAAAGATGATCCAAAATCTTGGAAATAGAATGGAGAAAATACAAGAAACGTTTAACAAGGACCTAGAAGAACTAAAGAGCAAATAAACAATGATGAACAACACAATAAATGAAATTAAAAATCCTCTAGAAGGAATCAATAGCAGAATAACTGAGGCAGAAGAACGGATAAGTGACCTGGAAGATAAAATAGTGGAAATAACTGCAGCAGGGTAGAATAAAGAAAAAAGAATAAAAAGAATTGAAGACAGTCTCAGAGACCTCTGGGACAACATTAAACACACCAACATTTGAAGTATGGGATCCCAGAAGAAGAAGAGAAAAAGAAAGGGACTGAGAAAATATTTGAAGAGATTATAGTTGAAAACTTCCCAAATATGGAAAAGGAAATAGTCAATCAAGTACAGGAAGCACAGAGAGTCCCATACAGGATAAATCCAAGGAGAAACATGCCAAGACACATATTAATCAAACTATCAAAAATTAAATACAAAGAAAAATTATTAAAAGCAGCAAGGGAAAAGCAACAAATAACATACAAGGGAATTCCCCATAAGGTTAACAGCTGATCTTTCTGCAGAAATTCTACAAGCCAGAAGGGAGTGGCAGGACATATTTAAAGTAATGAAAGGGAAAAACCTACAACCAAGATTACTCTACCCAACAAGGGTCTCATTTAGATTTGATGGAGAAATTAAAACCTTTAGAGACAAGCAAAAGCTAAGAGAATTCAGCACCACCAAATCAGCTTTACAGCAAATGCTAAAGGAACTTCTCTAGGCAAGAAACACAAGAGAAGGAAAAGACCTCCAAAAACAAACCCAAAACAATTAAGAAAACAGTAATAAGAACATACATATCAATAATTACCTTAAATGTAAATGGATTAAATGCTCCAACCAAAAGACATAGACTGGCTGAATGGATACAAAAACAAGACCCATATATATGCTGTCTACAGGAGACTCACTTCAGACTTAGGGACTGAAAAGTGAGATTGAAAGTGAGGGCATGGAAAAAGATATTCCATGGAAATGGAAATCAAAAGAAAGCTGGAGTAGCAATTCTCATATCAGACAAAATAGACTTTAAAATAAAGACTATTACAAGAGACAAAGAAGGACACTACATAATGATCAAGGGTTCAATCCAAGAAGAAGATACAACAATTGTAAATATTTATGCACCCAACATAGGAGCACCTCAATACATAAGGCAAATGCTAAAAACCCTAGAAGGGGAAATTGACAGTAACACAATCATAGTACGGGACTTTAACACCCCACTTTCACCAATGGACAGATGATCCAAAATGAAAATAAATAAGGGAACACAAGCTTTAAATGATACATTAAACAAGATGGACTTAATTGATATTTGTAGGACATTCCATCCAAAAACAACAGAATACACTTTCTTCTCAAGTGCTCATGGAACATTCTCCACGATAGATCATATCTTGGGTCACAAATCAAGCCTTGGTAAATTTAAGAAAATTGAAATCGGATCAAGTTTCTTTTCCAACCACAACGCTATAAGACGAGATATCAATTACAGGAAAAAAACTGTAAAAAATACAAACACATGGGGGCTAAACAATACACTACTAAATAACCAAGAGCTCACTGAAGAAATCAGAGGAAATCAGAAAATACCTAGAAACAAATGACAGTGAAAACGCGACAACCCAAAACCTCTGGGATGCAGCAAAAGCAGTTCTAAGAGGGAAGATTATAGCAATACAATACTACCTCAAGAAACAAGAAAAAATCTCACATAAACAACCTAAACTTACACCTAAAGCAATTAGAGAAAGAAGGACCAAAAAACCCCAATGTTAGCAGAAGGAAAGAAATCATAAAGATCAGATCAGAAATAAATGAAAAAGAAACAAAGGAAATGATAGCAAAGATCTATAAAACTAAAAGTTGGTTCTTAGACAAGATAAATGAAATCGATAAACCATTAGCCAGACTCATCAAGAAAAAAAGGGAAAAGACTCAAATCAATAGAATTAGAAATGAAAGGGAGAAGTAACAACTGACACTGCAGAAATACAAAGGATCATGAGAGATTACTATGAGCAACTGTATGCCAATAAAATGAACAACCTGGAAGAAATTGACAAATTCTTAGAAAAGCACAACCTTCTGAGACTGAACCAGGAACAAATAGAAAATATACACACACCAATCAGAGGCACTGAAATTGAAACTGTGACTTAAAATCTTCCAACAAACAAAAGCCCAGGACCAGATGGATTCACAGGCGAATTCTATCAAACATTTAGAGAAGAGCTAACACCTATCCTTCTCAAACTCTTCCAAAATATAGCAGGGGAAGGAACACTCCCAAACTCATTCTATGAGACCACCATCACCCTGATACCAAAACCAGACAAAGATGTCACAAAAAAACTACAGGCCAATATCACTGATGAGCATAGATGCAAAAATCCTCAACAAAATACTAGCAAACAGAATTCAACAGCACATTAAAGGATCATGCACCATGATCAAGTGGGGTTTATCCCAGGAATGCAAGGATTCTTCAATGTATGCAAATCAATCAATGTGATACACCATATTAACAAACTGAAGGATAAAAACCATTTGATCATCTCAATAGATGCAGAAAAAGCTTTCAACAAAATTCAACACCATTTATGATTAAAAAACCCCAGTAGAAAGTAGGCATAGAGGGAACTTACCTCAACATAATAAAGGCCATATTTGACAAACCCACAGCCAACATCATTCTCAATGGTGAAAAACTGAATCCATTTCCACTAAGATCAGGAACAAGACAAGGATGCCCACTCTCACCACTATTACTCAACATAGTTTTGGAAGTTTTAGCCACAGCAATCAGAGAAGAAAAAAAATAAACGGAATCCAAATTGGAAAAGAAGTAAAGCTGTCACTGTTTGCAGATGGCATGATACTATACATAGAGAATCCTAAAGATGCCACCAGAAAACTACTAGAGCTAATCAATGAATTTGGTAAAGTAGCAGGATACAAAATTAATGCACAGAAATTTCTTGCATTCCTATACACTAATGATGAAAAATATGAAAGAGAAATTAAGGAAACACTCCCATTTACCATTGCAACAAGAAGAATAAAATAGCTAGGAATAAACCTACCTAAGGAGACAAAAGACCTGTATGCAGAAAACTATAAGACACAGATGAAAGAAATTAAAGGTGATACAAACAGATGGAGAGATATACCATGTTCTTGGATTGGAAGAATCAACATTGTGAAAATGGCTCTACTACCCAAAGCAATGTACAGATTCAGTGCAATCCCTATCAAGCTACCAATGGCATTTTTCACAGAACTAGAACAAAAAATTTCGCAATCTGTATGGAAACACAAAAGACCCCGAATAGCCAAAGCAGTCTTGAGAAAGAAAAACAGAGCTGGAGGAATCAAGCTCCCTGACTTCATACTATACTACAAAGCTACAGTAATCAAGACAGTATGGTATTGGCACAAACACAGAAAAATAGATCAGTGGAACAGGACAGAGAGCCCACAGATAAACCCACAGACATATGGTCACCTTATCTTTGATAAAGGAAGCAAGAATATACAGTGGAGAAAAGACAGTCTCTTCAGTAAGTGGTGCTGGGAAAACTGGACAGCTATGTGTAAAAGAATGAAATTAGAACACTCCCTAACAGCGTATACAAAAGTAAACTCAAAATGGATTAAAGACCTAAATGCAAGGCCAGACAGGATAAAAGTCTTAGAGGAAAACATAGGCAGAACACTCTGTGACATAAATCACAGCAAGATCCTTTTTGACCCACCTCCTAGAGAAATGGAAATGAAAACAAAAATAAACAAATGGGACCTAATGGAACTTAAAAGCTTTTTCACAACAAAGGAAACCATAAACAAGATGAAAAGACAACCTTCAGAATGGGAGAAAATATTTGCAAATGAAGCAGCTGACAAAGGATTAATCTCCAAAACATACAAGCAACTCATGCAGCTCAATATCAAAAAAACAAACAACCCAATCCAAAAATGGGCAGAAGACCTAAATAGACATTTCTCCAAAGAAGATATACAGATTGCCAACAAACACATGAAAGGATGCCCAACATCACTAATCATTAGAGAAATGCAAATCAAAACTACAATGAGGTATCACCTCACACCAGTCAGAATGGCCATCATCAAAAAATCTACAAACAATACATGCTGGAGAGGGTGTGGAGAAAAGGGAACCCTCTTGCACTGTTGGTGGGAATGTAAATCGATACAGCCACTATGGAAAACAGTATGGAGGTTCCTTAAAAAACTAAAAATAGAATTATCATATGACCCAGCAATCCCACTACTGGGCATATACCCTGAGAAAACCATAATTCAAAAAGAGTCATGTACCACAATGTTCATTGCAGCACTATTTACAATAGCCAGGACATGGAAGCAATCTAGGTGTCCATCGACAGATGAATGGATAAAGAAGATGTGGTACATATATACAATGGAACATTACTGAGCCATAAAAAGAAACAAAATTGAGTTATTTATAGTGAGGTGGATGGACCTAGAGTCTGTCAAACAGAGTGAAGTCAGAAAGAGAAAAACAAATACCGTATGCTAACACATATATATGGAATCTGAAGAAAGAAAAAAAATGGTTCTGAAGAACCTAGGGGCAGGACAGGAATAAAGATGCAGACGTAGAGAATGGACTTGAGGACATGGGGAGGGGAGGGGGAAGGGTAAGCTGGGACGAAGTGAGAGAGTGGCATGGACATATATACACTACCAAGTGTAAAATAGATAGCTAGTGGGAAGCAGCCACATAGCACAGGGAGATCAGCTCGGTGCTTTGTGACCACCTAGAGGGGTGGGATAGGGAGGGTGGGAGGGAGACACAAGAGGGAGGGGATATGGGGATATATGTATACGTATAGCTGACTCACTTTGTTATACAGCAGAAACTAACACACCATTGTAAAGCAATTATACTCCAATAAAGATGTTAAAAACAAACAAACAACTGATGGTTGCATTATTGTTGAACCTCTACCTGAAATCAGATACAAAGAGAAACTCTTTAATGTGTGTGTGTCTGTGTGTGAGTGTGTTTACCAGAGGTTTAGGTGCCATAGGAATATTCTCTCATTTGGGCCATTGACCTCTTTGCTTCAACATTCTGTTCTTTTAATAGTTTTCAGTTTCTTCAGAAGCCTGCTTTCATCCCCACTTCATCTCCCTACTAGGGAGGTATGGAAGTTGCTTGCCTGCTGGTGGCCCTTGCATGTGCATATGATCTTTGCTGTGACGCTTTAATACCTTTTACAAACTCCTTTGCTATTATGAAAATAGGATCTCAAGAGGGAGAGGATTAATATTTGTGTTCAGGCTGCCATTTTGCATTAGAATTCTCACCACATGTTTTAAATTGTATTCTTGCACTTAGTGTGTGCCTTTGATATAAACCCCCTCAAAAAACAAGTAACCAATTCTTTTATGGTGTTTTTATAATTCAGTAGAGAGCTATTACATATTATTAACTTCATAAATGGAAGAATGTAGTCAGTTTTTTAATAACTGGAAACGGAGGAGGGGGAGTGATGGGAGGTAAGACTTCAGGGCGGAGTTGACGTGTGAGCTGAGGCTTGAACAAGGGGTAGATTTTGGACGTGTCGAGCTGAGAAGGTGTTGCACATGGAGAGACCTTAGCATGTACAGAAGTACGGATCAGAAAGCGCAGTAAGCAGTGATTAGACTGTTTCTAGTGTGATTAGAGCATAGGGTGTATGTGTATTTGGGTTGGCAGGGGATAGTTACAGGACACAAGGCTGGAAAGGCAAATTGGACTCAGATCAGGAAGCACCATTCCATGCTCAGGCATTTGAATATTATTCTTTAGGCCACTGGGAACAACTTTTGAGTAGGGCAGTAAAGATGGCCTAAGCTATCTTTTAGGTAGGTCACTCCAGTTGTAACAGAAAAGGTAGATTTAAAAGGTAAGATAGTTGAGGTAGAGCATCCTGTTAGGAAGCTATTAATTATAGTCTGAACCAGGACAGCAGAGGCCTATTCAAATCACATATATCTATTTTCTTAGCAGTATTCATTGAACATCTATATTATCTGACAGGTATTTTGTTAGACATTGAGACTTTTTATTTTTTCCCTCGAAATATTTTTCATGTTCTTGTCTCCCTCCCTAGTCTCACTGGGACCATCACAGGCAAAGCTCTCATCACTTCATACCTGAGTTACTAGAGCCACAGTCTCTGTGGACTCCAGGGTCTCTCTCTAATCCAATTTATTTTGTGTATCACTGACAAAATAATATTTACATATTTACATATGTAAATATTTATTATTTACATATTTACATATTACATGTGTTAGCATACGGTATTTTTTTTTGTAGATCATTTACATATGATCTACAACATATGAGTTTTTCATTTAAAAGCTTAATTTTCTTCCATACCAATCAAGTCTTAATTCCTTTTCTGGATATCAGTGCCCTCAGTCTGGCTCTACCCTGACTAACCAAATTTTTCTTACCACTTTCTAACACAAAAATGTTCTTATCAGTTGATCTCCTTACAGCATGCTCATTCTGACCCCATGCCTTTCCTCCTGCGATCTCCTTGCTGTGAATATTATCTATATTTTCTTATTCAGATTCTTTCCATCTTTCAAGTCTTAGCTCAAGCGTCATCTCCTCCCCAAAATTTCCTCTATATCCTCCTAGAAAAGATTATTGTCTTAACACTGTTTTTTCTATCCCCGTGGCATATCTGGCCCTTAACTGAGGATTCCGTCCTCATAGTTGCACCCTGGTTACAATATGACTGTAGGGGTGCCAGCTGTCCTAACCAAGTTCCACACAGGAAAAAGAAGTACAAAGGGCAAAAGCGACATCTCTCCCAGCTGAGTCAAGCCCCATTTAAAAAGCTCTCCCAGGAACTTCCCTGGTGGTGCAGTGGTTAAGAATCCGCCTGCCAATGCAGGGGACATGGGTTTGAGCCATGGTCCGGGAAGATCCCACATGCCACAGAACAACGAAGCCTGTGCACCACAATTTCTGAGCCTGTGCTCTAGAGCCCACGAGCCACAACTACTGAGCCCATGTGCCACAACTACTGAAGCCCATGCACCTAGAGCCTGTGCTCCGCAACAAGAGAAGCCACCGCAATGAGAAGCCCATGCACCGCAACAAAGAGTAGCCCCTGCTCGCTGCAATTAGAGAAAGCCTGCACGCAGCAATAAAGACCCAATGCAGCCAAAATTAATTAATTAATTAATTAATTAATTAAAAAAGAAAAGCATAGTCAATCTTTAAATAAAGAAATAAATAAATAAAGAGCTCTTCCAGAAGTCCCACCCAGTGACTGCTGCTAGGTTGGCCTCTTTGGTCACCCCCGGGTGCAAGGGAACTTTTTTTAGAGAGTCTTATTGAGAGTCTCAGTGTTGAACAAGTCCAGAGGGCACTGTTCACATAGAAAACAATACATAAAATAGAATGGAGTGTTCCATATTTTGATCTGGGTGATGATGACACAGTAAACATGTATGAAAAGTCATCAAGCTGTATATTTAAGGTTAGTAAACTTTATACTTTACTGAATTTATGTTATATTTCAATTTAAAAAAATTAATGCCCCTCTCCCCAAGAGTTGTGCAGTGTGATGACCCCGGGTACTTGTTGCAGGTAAAATTAGGATTATGTTCTCAGAAGAACATAAGGGAGAGTGGACATTGGGTTAGATATCTCTATATCTTTGTCACACATACAGGACTTTTTTCTGAAGGCTGTCGATACTTTTGGCATGTAAACCAAAGTTTTAAAATATCTCAGTGTTTAATGTAATATATTTATCATAGAGAAAATATCAACTTAAATGTGAGAATGTTTCATACATCATCTTAACCTCTGGTATAACAAATTATTAAAGATTTTCTTTGTGTTTGATATTTAGTAGATATTAACTTGATATTGAAACATTTCAGCAAAAATGAAAGCATTGGCTTTGAAAAATAAATTACCGCATGTTAATTTTACTCATGCTATAAGATATAAACAGTAAGTGAAAACTCAGTGTATACTTTTTGACTGCTTATGTACTTTAGATAGTATAAACAAGATTGGTTTTATCAACTCAGTACTAAAAGGATTCAGAACACTAGTCTCCATAAAATCAACATCCATTTTGGGTATTTCTAACCTGATAAATTAAAAGTGAGTATATAAAATTGATAATAAGTTAAAATCTAATCTGTATTTTTAAGTGCTTGTAAATATGTAATTTTTTGAAATTTTATCTCACTTTCAGGAATTTCTTGGAGGTCTAGTGGTTAGGACTCCAGGCTCTCACTGTGGAGGGTGTGGGTTCGATCCCTGGTCGGGGAACTAAAATCCCGTAAACCATGTGGCCAAAAAAAAAAAGAAATTTTATCTTACTTTCTTTTATTCTATTTTAGAAAAAATGGAAAAATAAGCAACCAAATCCACTTTGTCATTATGGAAAAATTACTAGAAAATGGGTGACTTGTGACTGGTCTGAGCTTTGTATATATTAAGTATCTTGTGTAATTTAAAATATATTGTAAATAACAGGAATTAGGAAATGGTAACATTTTCAAGCATTTATTTCTCAGTGTTTGTGGGTTGATGTTCACTTTTTTTAAATTAAAAGTATAGTTGATTTACAATGTTATGTTAGTTTTTGGTGTACAGCAAAGTACACACACACACACACACACACACACACACACACACATATAATTTTTCAGATTCTTTTCCATTATAGGTTATTACAAGATATTGAATATAGTTCCGATGTTCACTTGTTTTTAAAGAAAGGTTGTTTTTTTCTTGCTTAGGTTCACCCTCAGCAGCACCGGCTTCTTTTTGAAGTGTTTGATGAAAATCGATTGGTGAGTTCTATTGTACGAGTATAAAATGTGAAGCAAGGGTATATTTCAGTAGAGCAACAAGGAAAAGTGGGCTGGGTATCTGTGAGGTGAGGGATGCTTTGGGGGTGGTTATGGAGACTCTGGGCAAAATGGTGGAGAGATAGAATTATTTTTTTCCCTCTTTCTTGGTGCTACTCTCTACCCTTCTGTTCTCCCAGGCACCTCTTGTGATAGTCAGTTCTCAGCAGATTCACGGTCTTCCTCAAGACCTGACGCGGCAGGAGATGCAGGAAAGGCAGCCTCTTTGTCTGGTCTTCCCTCACACTCATCCTTGTACCCTGGTCGGTAGTCCCAGGCTCAGGAGCCTTCCCCTCCTCACTCCAGTGGATTTCTTGGGGTTACCTGTATCCAGTTATGACATCCCATCCTCTCCCTTATCCCCACCATTCTACAAAGGAAAGCTATCCTCTCTACACCGATGAAGTAAAGTCCTCTGAAGGTTTGCCAGCCCTTAGAGGGACAAAAAGCAAATATAACCTGATTTTATTTTTATAAAAGGATAGTTCTGATACCTGATTTCCTAAAGACTGTCTTGAAATCCTATCCTTTTCCTAATTTGTCTCTTTGGAACTTTATTTCAAACCTTCTTTTTAGCATCTTACGTTTACATTTTAAACCTGTAAGATTTGAATATGAAGGTGTAAGAACAGTGTTATATATTCAAAGCTTATCAGTTACCAAACAGAAGCACCAAAAAAGAAATTAAACAGTTTTATTCATTTTATAGCTAACATAGAAACTGGATTTTTTAAAGAATCTATTTTTAGTGTTGGACTATATAACACTTTGTTTTTTTGGTCAAGAAGTGATAACTATACTAGTAACTGAAGATACTGCAGATGAAATCATTAGTTAGTATCATAACAGGCAAAGGTACTTTTTTGCAGCCAAGGGAGACTTCAGCACTAACTGGCAACCTAATTTTGTAAGGCTGAGTGATAGATGTTGATGATTTGCTTATCAGATTTGGTTAGTCACGGAGCTTTTCGTTTTCTGTTTGTATTTTTGCCTTTTTTTTTTTTTAACAGAATAGGGAATGTCTTCTGTTTTTTCCCTCTGTCGCTACAGATGTGTTTTCCTTCTAGATAGGACCAGGTGAAATTTAGTACTGGTGTTTTTTTAATCATGAAATAGACATACAAAAAATATATTTAATATAAATCTTTATTTTAAATAATAAGATAAATATCTGTACACTTATTACTCAACTTAAGAACTAGAATTAGAATATTACCAAAATCTTCAAAACCCCTCATACTCCTCCCCAATAGCATCTCCTTTTCTTCCCCTGCAAGTAGTAGCCACTGTCCTGAATATTGTGTTTATCTTTCTTATTTAAAAATTTTTATCATGTATGTATGTGTCCCTAAAAGCATAGTAGTTTCCTTTTTCATATTTTTGATTTTATTAGAATAGTAGCACTCTGAATACTTTCCTCTGTGACATGCTTTTTGCTTAATGTTATATTTGTAAGGTCGATCTGTAATAAGACATTTTACAGATGCATAGTTTTCCCTTCATCTGCAAATGCTGTAATACCGTAATTTATGTATTTATCCTCCTTAATAGATATTAGTGTTGTTTCCAGGTGTTTGCTATAACCAATTGATAAACATTCTTGCTATGTTTCCTGATATACGCGTATGAGTGTATCTCTAAGGTTCTTATTTTGGGGTTGAATTGCTGGGTCATGTGTTATTTTTCCTGTTGTTAGTGACACTGATATGAATTTCTTCCTGATTCTTGGGTACATAACTGGTGAACTATTTTATTTGAGTTATTTGCATATTGTCCACAAGGAGGACATGTTTATGCTTTCCACCCTGCTTATAGTTATCTGGTCTTTTTTGCTGATAATCTTAGTATGGTGTGACTCTTCATTGCCAAAACTGATATTTATCATGCTCTCATTGGTGCATTAACACTCCTTGACCATTTACCATGTATAGAGTACTCTACAGGGTGTCACGATATATCGAAAGAAAAAAAGCACTGCTTCTGATATTAACAATGGAATATTTCTAAAAGCAAAAAGAAAATAATGCACTTAACAGGATATTATAGATCCCCATACCAAGGAGTCAGAAGTCCTTGTAGTCTGGCTTGTGATTTGGTACATTAGCTTGCAACCCTAGACAGATTATTTAATCCTTCTGAAAATATTTTCTCATGTTTAAAAAATTGGAATAACAGTATTTGCCTTACCTATCTGATAAATATATTATGAAAATAAAGTGAGAGAGTAGTTATCAAAGCACTCAGAAAATTTTTCATCATTAATACAAAGTGTTATTTAACGTTCATGGAATCATGCGTTTGTGGCTCTCTGGTATCACATTTTGTGTGTTAACTACAGTATGCCATTTCGGGCATCTACTGTGTTAGATACTCTGCTATGCATTAGAAATGTAGTTTTTCTTAAGAAGCTCACTTTACTAGCAAAAGGGAACAAGAAATAATTAGAACAGGGTGGTGCTTATCATTCTAATGCTCTGATTTGTTGTTAGTCCTAGCAGGTAATTGAAGTGTACAGATCACCTGAGATGTCATAGAAACTGTAGCCATTGATGGAATAACAGGCTTGATTGTGTAGCAGTAAATTGGCCTATGCACTGTAAATGTCATTTTATCCTTCTCCTGTAGCATTCACAACTAAATTAGAAGTGCATCCTTTTCCTAGCAGATTCTCTTTGGAAATGTACAGCGAAGAGCACAGGTACACTTTTAAGGAAAAAGAATTTCTAGTCATCTGGAAGATATTTGCAATATAAGTGATATTTTTTCAGCCAGTTTTAAGAAGCTGGGGGTTAAAACTGTCATAGTTTGGTGATGGTTGTGGTGGTGGTGATGTTGATGGTGATGGGACATTTGAGAATGATGTGCCTTTAAATGAATTCTACCCACCAGTGCAAAAGTTAGTGCTTCCGTGTCACTACCCAAGAGCTATGTCTGCACGCACACAGCCTCTGAAGCTTTAGGAGATGCCTACATTCCATATTCCAGGCGGAGATGCTGTGCTTCTCAAGTTCAGTGGTTGTATTAGTCAGGGTTTTCCAGAGAAACAGAACCAATAGGACACACACACACACACACACACACACACACACACACACACAGAATGAGAGAGTGAGAGATAATGAGGTGGGGGGGATTGATTTACTTTACGGAATAGCTTTACATGATAGTGGAAGCTGGCAAGTCTGAAATCTGTGAGATGGTGCTGGCAGGTTGCAGATTCAGGTAAGAGTTAATGCATCTGAAATCTGCAGTGCTGGGCAGCAAGCTGGAAACTAAGGCAGGGTTTCTGTGGTATAGTCTTGAGGCAGAATTGCTGCTTCCAGAAACCTGTCTTTGCTCTTAAGGCCTTTAACTGATTGGATGAGAGCCACCACATTATGGAGGGCATTCTGCTTTACTCAAAATCTACAGATTTAAATGCTAATCACATCTAAAAAATAGCTTCATAGCAACATCTAGTTCAGTGTTTGACCCATCAGCTGGGCAAAATAGCTTAGCCAAGTCAACACATGCAATTACCCATCACAGTGGATATTGGCCTTCAAAGTTCTAGTCAACGATTAGTATTATTCCAGAGCCTGTCCATAGCATGTAGGTAATCACATTATTTTCTGTGTAGATAATCAATAAGCAAATATCTCAGAATGTGGGGTCCTGAGCTTCAGTCTAATCCTAGGATATTATCTGTTTCATTCTAGAATGTGAAATTCCATAGGATTTGCATAGACTCCTTCCAGGTGAGGCCTGCCACCACTCTCCAGCTCTTCTACCCTTGAGGTTAGGGTTGATGCTACTCTCTTGGCATCTGTTTGGCTGAAGGGCTTCATTCTACCCCAGGTTCTCCAGGTTGTACACATAACTGCTCTAATAGTGGTACAGATCCTATGCAGTCCCAGACCAGAGCCAGTAATGCAAACTGTTCAGCCTTCCTAGAATTTAAACTCAGACTAGAGTGCTAGGAAGTGCATTTGATTTTCTTACTTTTCCTTAGCTGAAGCCCTCTTTGCAAATGTTTCAAGCATCCTTCCTTCCTATCCAGCTGGGCTACTTTTTGATATTTCTTTAGAAGTAGTAGCTGGATCCATCCAACCTCCTCCCTGGTGTTACTTAGTGCTTGCATTGTGCCCAGTATGAGTTCAAGAGGATCAGAAGAAATGTTTAGTTGCGGTCCTCACACTCTGGAAGCTTAGAATCTAGTTAGGGGACATGAAACTGATGCTTATAGTGAAGCTTACCTAAGAGAAAACATTTATCTGGTTCATTTTATATTAACAACCAAAGGAGGAGAGGGCAGACACAGAAGCAAGAAGAACTACAATCCTGCAGCCTGTGGAACAAAAACCACATTCACAGAGAGATAGACAAGATGAAAAGGCAGAGGGCTATATACCAGATGAAGGAACAAGAGAAAACCCCAGAAAAACAACTAAATGAAGGGGAAATAGGCAACCTTCCAGAAAAAGAATTCAGAATAATGATAGTGAAGATGATCCAGGACCTCGGAAAAAGAATGGAGGCAAAGATCGAGAAGATGCAAGAAATGTTTACCAAAGACCTAGAAGAATTAAAGAACAAACAAACAGAGATGAATAATACAATAACTGAAATGAAAACTACACCAGAAGGAATCAATAGCAGAATAACTGAGGCAGAAGAACGCATAAGTGACCTGGAAGACAGAATGGTGGAATTCACTGCTGCAGAACAGAATAAAGAAAAAAGAATGAAAAGAAATGAAGACAGCCCAAGAGACCTCTGGGACAACATTAAACACAACAACATTCGCATTAGAGGGGTCCCAGAAGGAGAAGAGAGAGAGAAAGGACCCGAGAAAATATTTGAAGAGATTATAGTCGAAAACTTCCCTAACATGGGAAGGGAAATAGCCACCCAAGTCCAGGAAGTGCAGCGAGTCCCATACAGGATAAACCCAAGGAGAAATACACTGAGACACATAGTAATCAAACTGGCAAAAATTAAAGACAAAGAAAAATTATTGATGCAGCAAGGGAAAAATGACAAATAACATACAAGGGAACTCCCATAGGGTTAACAGCTGATTTCTCAGCAGAAACTCTACAAGCCAGAAGGGAGTGGCATGATATATTTAAAGTGATGAAAGGGAAGAACCTACAACCAAGTTTACTCTACCCAGAAAGGATCTCATTCAGATTCAGTGGAGAAATCAAAAGCTTTACAGACAAGCAAAAGCTAAGAAAATTCAGCACCACAAAACCAGCTCTACAAAAAATGCTAAAGGAACTACTCTAAGTGGGAAACACAAGAGAAGAAAAGGACCTAAAAAAACAAACCCAAAACAATTAAGAAAATGGTCATAGGAACATACCTATCGATAATGACCCTAAATGTGAATGGATTAAATGCTCCAACCAAAAGACACAGGCTCGCTGAATGGATACAAAAACAAGACCCATCTATATGCTGTCTACAAGAGACCCACTTCAGACCTAGGGACACATACAAATTGAGAGTGAGGGGATGGAAAAAGATATTCCATGCAAATGGAAATCAAAAGAAAGCTGGAGTAGCAATACTCATGTAAGATAACACAGACTTTAAATCAAAGAATGTTACAAGAGACAAGGAAGGACACTACATAATGATGAAGGGATCAATCCAAGAAGAAGATATAACAATTATAAATATATATGCACCCAACATAGGAGCACCTCAATACATAAGGCAACTGCTAACAGCTATAAAAGAGGAAATCAACAGTAACAAAATAATAGTGGGGGACTTTAACACCTCACTTACACCAATGGACAGGTCATCCAAACAGAAAATTAATAAAGAAACAGAAGCTTTAAATGACACAATAGACCAGATAGATATCATTGATATTTATAGGACATTCCATCCAAAAACAGCAGATTACACTTTCTTCTCAAGTGCACATGGAACATTCTCCAGGATAGATCACATCTTGGGTCACAAATCAAACCTCAGTAAATTTAAGAAAATTGAAATCATATCAAGCATCTTTTCTGGCCACAACGCTAGGAGATTAGAAATGAATTACAGGGGAAAAAACGTAAAAAACACAAACACATGGAGGCTAAACAATACATTACTAAATAACCAAGAGATCACTGAAGAAATCAAAGAGGAAATCAAAAAAAACCTAGAGACAAATGACAATGAAAACACAACAAGCCAAAACCTATGGGATGCAGCAAAAGCAGTTCTAAGAGGGAAGTTTATAACTATACAAGCCTACCTCAAGGAACAAGAAAAATCTCAAATAAACAATCTAACCTTACACCTAAAGGAACTAGAGAAAGAAGAACAAACAAAACCCAAAGTTAGCAGAAGGAAAGAAATCATAAAGATCAGAGCAGAAATAAATGAAATAGAAACAAAGAAACCAATAGCAAAGATCAATAAAACTAAAAGCTGGTTCTTTAAGAAGATAAACAAAACTGATAAACCATTAGCCAGACTCATCAAGAAAAAGAGAGAGAGGACTCAAGTCAATAATATTCGAAATGAAAAAGGAGAAGTTACAACAGACACCACAGAAATACAAAGCATCCTAAGAGACTACTACAAGCAACTCTATGCCAATAAAATGGACAACCTGGAAGAAATGGACAAATTCCTAGAAAGGTATAACCTTCCAAGACTGAATGAAGAAGAAATAGAAAATATGAACAGACCAATCACAAGTAATGAAATTGGAACTGTGATTAAAAATCTTCCAACAAACAAAAGTCCAGGACCAGATGGCTTCACAAGTGAATTCTTTCAAACATTTAGAGAAGAGCTAACACCCATCCTTCTCAAACTCTTCCAAAATATTGTGGAGGAAGGAACACTCCCAAACTCATTCTATGAGGTCACCATCACCCTGATACCAAAACCAGACAAAGATACTACAAAAAAAGAAAATTACACACCAATATCACTGATGAATATAGATGCAAAAATGCTCAACAAAATACTAGCAAACAGAATCCAACAACACATTAAAAGGATCATACACCATGATCAAGTGGAATTTATCCCAGGGATGCAAGATTTCTTCAATATATGCAAATCAATCAATGTGATACACCATATTAAGAAATTGAAGAATAAAAACCATATGATCATCTCAATAGATGCAGAAAAAGCTTCTGACAAAATTCAACACCGATTTATGATAAAAACTCTCCAGAAAGTGGGCATAGAGGGAACCTACCTCAACATAATAAAGGCCATATATGACAAACCCACAGCAAACATCATTCTCAATGGTGAAAACCTGAAAGCATTTCCTCTAAGATCAGGAACAAGACAAGGATGTCCACTCTCTCTGCTATTATTCAACATAGTTTTGGAAGTCCTAGCCACGGCAATCAGAGAAGAAAAAGAAATAAAAGGAATACAAATTGGGAAAGAAGAAGTAAAACTGTCACTGTTTGCAGATGACACGATACTATACATAGAGAATCCTAAGGATGCCACCAGAAAACTACTAGAGCTAATCAGTGAATTTGGTAAAGTAGCAGGATACAAAATTAATGCACAGAAATCTCTTGCATTCCGATACACTAATGATGAAAAATCTGAAAGAGAAATTAAGGAAACACTCCCATTTACCACTGCAACAAAAGAATGAAATAACTAGGAATAAACCTTCCTAGGGAGACCAAAGACCTGTATGCAGAAAAGTATAAGACACTGATGAAAGAAATTAAAGATGATACAAACAGATGGAGAGATATACCATGTCCTTGGATTGGAAGAATCAATATTGTGAAAATGACTATACTACCCAAAGCAATCTACGGATTCAATGCAATCCCTATCAAATTACCAATAGCATTTTTTATGGAACTAGAACAAAAAATCTTAAAATTTGTATGGAGACACAAAAGACCACGAATAGCCAAAGCAGTCTTGAGGGAAAAAAACGGAGCTGGAGGAATCAGACTCCCTGACTTCAGACTTTACTACAAAGCTACAGTAATCAAGACATTATGGTACTGGCACAAAACCAGAAATAGAGATCAATGGAACAAGATAGAAAGCCCAGGGGTAAACCCATGCACCTATGGTCAACTAATCTATGACAGAGGAGGCAAGGATATACAATGGAGAAAAGACAGTCTCTTCAACAAGTGGTGCTGGGAAAACTGGACAGCTACATGTAAAAGAATGAAATTAGAACACTCCCTAACACCATACACAAAAATAAACTCAAAATGGATTAGAGACCTAAATGTAAGACTGGACACTATAAAACTCTTAGAGGAAAACATAGGAAGAACACTCTTTGACATAAATCACAGCAAGATCTTTTTTTGATCCACCTCCTAGAGTAATGGAAATAAAAACAAAAATAAACAAATGGGACCTAATGAAACTTAAAAGCTTTTGCACAGCAAAGGAAACCGTAAACAAGACGAAAAGACAACTCTCAGAATGGGAGAAAATATTTGCAAATGAATCAACGGACAAAGGATTAATCTCCAAAATATAGAAACAGCTTATGCAGCTCAGTATTAAAAAAACAAACAACCCAATCCAAAAATGGACAGAAGACCTAAATAGATATTTCTCCAAAGAAGACATACAGATGGCCAAGAAGCACATGAACAGCTGCTCAACATCACTAATTATTAGAGAAATGCAAATCAAAACTTCAAAGAGGTATCACCTCACACCAGTTAGAATGGGCATCATCAGAAAATCTACAAACAACAAATGCTGGAGAGGGTGTGGAGAAAAGGGAACCCTCTTGCACTGTTGGTGGGAATGTAAACTGATACAGTCACTATGGAGAACAGTATGGAGGTTCCTTAAAAAACTAAAAATAGAATTACCATATGATCCAGCAATCACATTACTGGGCATATACCCAGAGAAAACCACAATTCAAAAAGACACATGCACCCCAATATTCATTGCAGCACTATTTCCAATAGCCAGGTCATGGAAGCAACCTAAATGCCCATCAACAGACGAATGGATAAAGATGTGGTACATAGATACAATGGAATATTACTCAGCCTTAAAAAGGAACGAAATTGAGTCATTTGTTGAGACGTGGATGGATCTAGAGACTGTCATACAGAGTGAAATAAGTCAGAAAGAGAAAAACAAATATCGTATATTAACGCATGTAGGTGGAACCTAGAAAAAGGGTACAGGTGAACCAGTTTGCATGGCAGAAATTGAGACACAGATGTAGAAAACAAGTGTATGGACACCAAGGGGGGAAAGCGGTGGGGGGTGGGGGGGTGTGTGATGAATTTCGGCCATTGGGATTGACATGTATACACTGATGTGTATAAAATTGATGACTAATAAGAACCTGCTGTATAAAAAATAAATAAAATTAAATTTAAAAATTAAAAAAAAAAAAAACAACCAAAGGAGATTTGCTTATTAACTGGAAGTTTTAGGCCACAGGCATGAGCAGTTTAATCTCACTGATCAGCTTATTGGAAGTGATCCATTTTTTGAGTCATCAGATTCCTAACTTAATTCAAGAAGGAAAGCTGCTGTAGTTATTTGAAGGTATAGTGAAAAGATTAGGACTCTTGCTTCTTAAAGAAACAAGATTATAAGGGAATATGTACTGAAGTCTATAAAATCATAAAATAGATTATACAAAACCAAAATAGCATAATAATTTTATTACTAAGTTTATAATTGTACCCATTCTAAAACATAGTACTATCTCATTCTAGTCAGAAATACAATTTAGTAAATTCCATATTTCTATTTTGTCCTCTTAATTGATTAAAAACACTGTTTAGAAAATTGTGATTGAGAACAGATCTATCTTGTTTTCTTTTTTAAACAAAATGCAGGTATATGTTTTACATATTTGCTTTTACTTAGAAAAAAAACTTAGAAAAATACAACTTGGGTGTAGTACCATGTGGTGTAAACAACTGAACTATTTTACTTTTTACTTTCCTATGAATGAGCCAGTATATATTTATTACTGGAGTTCCAGCTGTAAAATTCAGGTAAGGGGTTTAAATATACCCTAGAGTATTATTTAAAAATAAATTTGTTTCTTTCAAATAGAATACCAACCTTGGTCTATGACATTTAGGGGAGAAATTAAAATATTAAACTTCTGTTACCTAGTAAACTGAAAATAAAGTAAAGGTTAAATAAATACAAAGCAGAAAAATACATATACAAAATAACAACATCTAAAAGGACAAACAGTCTACTGTTCTCTCCTGCAGGAGCTTTATCAGCAGTGGGTAAGTAATTCCACCTCTAGGGCAGTCCTAGTACTCAAAAATGTAAACAAGTATGTACTTTGTTTATATCAAGAAATATGCAGCATGGTTTATACTTCTTCACAGATATCGAACAACTAAATGAATTGTTTCAGTGCACCAGTAGGGGGCAGCAAAGAGCTCTTAGAGTTTTTCAGAACAGAATTGGCATTGAGATATGTTTATTTGATGTGTTAAATCCTTTTTAGACTTCTTTACCTACCACAACACTCTCTTAACTGAATGAATTGCAGAGACAGTGGAATAAAATATCTTGTGTGCTCAAACTATATTGGGGGATAGCTTTTCTGTCTAATCTGCATATATTTTTAATGGAATGTTTGCTTAGGCTATTTCTTGGCAGAGTTTTAATAGTCAAAATATAAATGGCATCATTTAAAGACTGTACTGCTTGGCTGGAAAAGCCTTAAAATTACAGGAGAAAATGCTTGGTGACAGCTTCTCTCAAACTTTTTTTTCCTCAGATGTATGCTCAAGTTTTGCAGTAGTATTACTAGGCTAATTTTGTATTTCGATCCTTCAACTTTCACTTTTTATAAGAACGTAGTGTTTTGGAAGCTAAAATATTTATCTATTTGATTTAATGCTAAAGTTTTAATTCACCTCAAAGTTTTGGTATTTCCAAATTTATACGTGTTTAAATTTACTCATTTTAAAAATATTAACAGTCTATATTCCTTTCTATTTTTACTAAATTGGCTAAATTGACTAGATTTCTATGTTTACTAAATTGACTGTTTGGAAATTCAATCCTTGATTTGATACTCAATTACATGGAGTTTCATTCCTACCAACTTCCTGTAATTCTATCCCTATGGGTAAAAATATTAGTGGTCAAACTCTGCTGGAGAAAGCATAGGCACCGTGATTCGCATAGTTAAATGTTCATTTAGTAGAGCTGGAGTGAAAAAATACTGTTTCAACTTGAAATGCTAGAAGATTGTTGTTCTTGTGTTACTCATTCATGCAAATTGGAGAAGGTATAATTGAAACAAGGTTGGCAGTGTTTGAGGCAGTGTGCTGCAGCTGAGCTCAGCTTAAAGGTCGCTGGAAATCAAGTGCTTTGTAAGTGAAGGCATTTTGACTACAGACGATTCAAGACATTTTGGAAACGTCAGTCTCGGGAATGGACCGTCTTTTTCTTTCTGTGATATCTGGTCTCTAAGGTTTTACTTAGGATAAAGACTACGACTTCTGAGCTCTTTTAGGCACCACAAATGATTTTTTCTTTCGATGCAGTGCAGCTGCTTCTAGCCTGTCTACCGACAGAGATCTTTGTTATGACTTTCAGCCCTTAACATGTTTGGAAATGAGAACAAATGGCACAAAGCTTACGATTGCACTTTGCAGCCAGAAGAAGCAATACTTATCCTGTGTCAGAAACCTCTGGAGATGATTTGGATAGCAGTGTTCACATGTGCTTCACGAGACCAACACGGATTTCAACGTCTAACGTGGTTCAAATGAAGCTGACTCCCAGACAGACTACACTACCTCCGTTAATAAAGGAAAACGTTAAGTCTCAGGAAGGATCATCTGTTCCTTCACCTGAAAATGTTAATAAAAAGAGCAGCTGTCTGCAGATTTCACTACAGCCAACAAGGTACAGTGGATGTCTTCAGTCTGGCAATGTCTTAGCTGATGGTGATGATGCTTCATTTACTTGTGTCTTGAAGGATGGCAGTGCTGTGGTTGATAATGAACTGAATGCTGTGGATGATGGTAACCTCTTGAGCAGTCCTGCCATTTGCAGTGGTAGCCTTAGTCACTTCTCAGCCAGTGAGAATGAGTCTTATAGCAGCAACGGTAGTGATTATGGGTCATGCACAAGTATTACCAGTGGAGGTTCATACACCAACAGTATCATCAGTGATAGCAGTGGTTATACTTTTCCACCAACTGATGATACCTTTTTTGGTGGAAATTCATCTTCTGACAGCATCTCCAATAGAAGTTTGCCAAACAGGAATACTACTCCATGTGAAATTTTTTCGAGAAGTAGAAGTACAGTTCCCTTTGTCCAGCATGACCTGGATCGTGGACTAGAGATTATGAAATTGCCAGTGAGCAGGAACTCGAAAATTCCACTAAAACGTTGTTCATCCTTAGTCATTTTTCCTAGGAGTCCTTCAAATACCCCACCAACTTCTCTAACAAGTACAGGTACTCCTCCAAGCAAAGGATCCTATCAGACCTCACACCAGTTTATTATTTCTCCTAGTGAAATTGCCCACAATGAAGATGGCAGTAGTGCTAAGGGATTTCTTTCAACAGCTGTCAATGGACTTCGGTTATCTAAAACAATCTGTACTCCCAGAGAAGTAAGAGACATACAACCTCTTCACAGCTCATTACAAAAGAAAATTGTTATTGCAAATAATAGTCCAAATCAGACTGTCTGTGAAAAGTCATCTGAAGGATATTCTTGCGTTTCAGTGCATTTCACCCAACAAAAAGCAACTGCATTAGATTGTGAAACAGCAAATGGTGATTGTAGACCAGAGATGTCAGAAATTAAGCTTAATTCTGATTCAGAGTATATTAAGCTTATGCACAGGACATCTGCATGTTTACCATCTTCCCAAAATGTAGATTATCAAATAAATATCAATGGACAGTTGGAAAGACCACATTTACAGATAAACAAAAACCATGCTTTTTTACAAAGAAGTATTTCATTGGGAGGAACTTATCCAAATGTTTCCTGTTTATCCAGCCTTAAGCACAATTGTTCTAAGGGGGGACCATCTCAATTACTCATAAAGTTTGCATCTAGAAATGAAGGTAAAGTTGATAATTTAACAAGAGACAGCAACAGAGATTTCACAAATGAACTATCTAATTCTTTACAGCATTCTTGTAAGGTAAGTCTCCTTTGGTCTTGGTAAATGTTATTTTATACTAGAATGGCTCTATGAAATATTTGGTTAAGATTTATTATAACTTGGCAGCTTTATATATTTTCTTGGTCCTTAGCTAACAAGCACCGTGTAGTCATGAACTTTATATTTGTAAATCTGAAAAAATGCCCAGTAGTTTTTCACTCTATTTGTTATTTTATCAATGTAGAAAATATGTATTAAAAAAAAACTTTCCAAAGTGATTTAAGCCATAAAACATTTCTGTAGCATAAAAACAAGCTATAAATAATAATTTATTTGATAACATTTTGCTTTCGTATGTTTTCCCCTCAAGTGGCATGGTATTTTAATGTCTAACTCCGTATTTTATTCCTACTTTCAAAAATGCTCATTTAGTATTCTCCCCTCCTTAAGCATTGTGAAAAAAAGTAAAATATAGAAAGCCACTCAAAGTATTAAACAGTAAAAAGTCTACATAAAAATGTGAAAATCTTCTTATAAATGAACATAGAGAAAATGTTTCTTTAAAATACATATATTTATTTGATCATCGATAAAAACTGTTATGCTGAATGTTTAAAGCAGAGGAAAAATAAATGTTATCTGCATTTGTATATACCCTTAACCACAGGAATTTTGTTTCCACCCTATTTTTCTTTAGCTACCAGTTAAGTGTGCCTTCTAAAATGTAACTCACTCAACAATATTGAATTCTAAATTTTGTATTTTTAAATTTGGTTTCAATTGCTAGGTATTTTCCATAATTCTCTAATTACCCAATTAATTTGTTATTTTGGTAATTTTGCTTTATTATATTAGTAATTTAACTCTAGTGAATCTTAACCAAAACAGTTTTTTAATGTAATTTGGCCTTTCCAAAGTATTTTAAGTGTTTTGAACTTAAATAGATTTTTAAAATTTCTGTATTTGGAAGATCTTGCCAGATTTCTGGAAATGAAAAAAATGTTTCTGACCAAACCAATTCTAGATGACAGTACATAATAGTTTTGGGGAAAAAAACTTATCTGTTTATCTGTGTTTGTATAACAATATCACTCAATATTAAAGATTCTTTTAACACTTCTGGGCAAATAAAATATTAAGTAATTGCTGGTTTGTTTTCTCTTTTGAAGTCTGATAAATATAATTCTTGTTATCCAATGCCCAGATGTTAATATAAGCAGCTACTTTACTGAGGATGAATAAAGATCACATTTCAAATTCTGATGTATGTTTTAGAATTATTAATTCCATTTACAAAACTTTTAAAACACCAGCTGTTAGGAGATTATAATCCATTCAGTTGTCTTGTCTTCTAAAAAAAAGCAATTCAGTGATACTATGAAGAAATACATTAATAGTTTGCTAATTGTATGACATGTACCTTGTAAATTTATTTTACATTTAATGAAATAATTAACCTGACAGGAAAAATTAACATAGAAATATTTCTAGAAATATCCTTTAAATAGTTGATTTTGTGGTAATATTATAGTTTGTTGTTGTTGATGCTTTTGAAAAAATGGTATTTTTAATGTTTTTTTTAAAAAGTGTGACTGCCTTTTGCATGGCTAAAAGATACACTTTTATTGGCTTTATTTAAAATTAGGTAAGCTAACTTAAATATTTTTTTGTGACAGCCAAATGCCTAGCTTTCTGCAGATTCTATTTTTTTTGATAGATTATTGGATTATAAAATAGTTCAGAAGTGTGTCATTTGCTGGAGAGCTTTAAATTGTTCCTCCTTTTAATGTTTATTAAACAACTGTTTATACAAGAATTGTAAACAATATAGGACCATTACATTTAACACATACTGGATCTAAATTGATCTAATTGTTTAGTGGTAAATCAAGGGCTTGTTTTAAGAGGAAAATAGTAATGTTGTTTTTTCTAAACATAGCAGTGACAACAATAATGGGGTTTTAGAAATAATCCTGTGTTTATCAATAATTATATATTAATCTAATTATAGTGGTATATTGTAACTCATTTATAAATAAACAGCTCCCAAAATATTTCCCATGACTCCAGTTAGTCTGGGTTAGTATTCTGATATGCTGAGTCTGGATTCACATTTAACAAGTTGATATTAGAGTAGCATTTAGTAATGTCAGCTATCTGTACCCAGCAGCCATGAAATTAAATCACTGCTTTGGTCAGGGACCCTGGTTTCTAAAGCACTGAGAGGTCTACAGATTCTTTTCTTCTGTGTTTAGCTACCAGTCTCTAGGAGAATAGTATCCAGTTTCTAGCTCTCTATAATCAACAGCTCATTACTGGCTAATTTTTTAAATTTAGTGAGAACTTTTACCTGTATCTGTGACTGGGGTTCTGTGTGTTGTTTACAACTTGGGATGAGGATGAGACTTTGTATTCCACATAATAATGTTGATTTCACTTATTGCCTTCAAAGAGCATAACAATAACTGGCATATATTTATTATATATATTTTTTGAGAGACAATATTACTTTTGTAAAGGCTTTATAATGACTTTTGATCTGAAAGTAGATATTTGATATTTTAACATTGTGTGTATTGTCAGCTCGATCAAGAGATAGGTTAAGGAGCTAAGATGGTTTTTATACAGTTACAGAAATTACCATTCAGATTTCTAAAATCTGTGCAATAGTTAGTTTGCTCTATTATTATTTTATTTTTCCCTATCTATTGTTTTTTTAATTTCCTGTATTGTTAGGATGCTCAGAAATTTCATTGCCCTATTATTTAAAATACCTTAGCATTTGCCTAAGCTTGTATATGTCTTCCATACTTCATGTATATGCATGCTTTTATCAGAAATTTTGACTTTACATTTTTCTTTTTATTATAAACGTTTTTGTTTATTTTCTGTTATTTAATCCTGGGTAGGTAAATTGCTTAAGCCTAGTGTAGAAGAACTTTAAAAAACTATGTTTCAATTATTTCAAAGCCTTTAAAACTAATGTCAAGAATTTATATTTCAATAATATATTTAGTTGTTCTTCCCAAAATAACTGTTTTAAATATATACTATTTTTAGTGTTCCATTATTTTCTTAGTCCTTATTTTATTAACTTTAGCAGAATATTTAGAGACATTCGGTTAAATTTATTTTGAACACTTAATCTTTCCTATAAAAATCAATATAGTTTATAAGTATTGACCCTAAAACTGTAATGCAACAATGTTAATGACCAGTTTTAGAAACCTGGTGAGAGGTGTGTGCATGTATATGTACATTTCTTAGGACTGAAGAGCTAAAATATTAATTTCAGGGTGGTTCAGGGAGGTGAATTGTTTGCTTCAGAAATACTTTGTATTTCTCTGTAGATGTGTCTTTAATTCATTCATCTGGCACATGTTTGAGTGCCTACTGTTTGCCAGTCACTGACTCAAGCTCTGGGAATAAAAGATACCGAAGCACAGTTTCTACTTGGGGCAACTCCCATTCTAGTTAGAGACACACTGGTAGATAAAAAAAAATTCAGTCTAAAGTGTGATGTACTAAAATAGAGCTGTATATGAGAATGTGAGAAAGATACAGTGTGACTCGAGCACAGGGAGTCCAGGGATGTGGGAGGAGATGATACGCTGGCAGTGGGTGGGAGTCCCATGGCATGGAGCACCTCATGCTGAAAGAAAGCAGTGTGTCTCCTGCTAACAATAATAGTTAGGCAATGGAAGTCGTTATTTGAGAGTGTGACGTGCTCACTTTTATGTCTTTAGATGATAATTTCTTATGACACCATGGATTATAAGTGAATTAAAGTTTTCTTAACTTGGATGGCCAGGTGAATAGTGACATCATGAACTAAGATAGGGAATTCAGGAGAAGGGGCCAGATTGGGAGGGCAAAGAAAAAACCATGCGTCATTAAGTTTCTGTACTGAGAAGCTGCCCTGGTAGTACTGCTGTCAAGTAGGATAGTTGGAGATACAGGCTCAGGACTCAGGAGGGAAGTGAGAGCTGGAAATGTAGCTTGGGAGTCATGAGTCTAGTCAAAGACTTAGGTAAGGATGAACTGAAAAAAGCATGAAAGTGAGATGGAAGGAGTGATAAATCAGAATTCTGGGGACTACCAACTTTGGAGAAACAGTGGAAAAGGAGATAAAAAGGAGACCAAGAAAGAGCCACCGGAGGAGCAGAGAGGCCAGGAGAGCTTGGAGGCCTGAAAGCCAAGGGAAGGGAAAGTTCAAGGTGAGCAGCATACAGTGCCATGGAATTTAGGTATCCACTGAATGTAAGAGGTCCTTGGTGACTTTAGTAAAAGTAGGCTCAGGAGCATAGTGTAAAAGCCTGGTTGAAGAAAGAATGAAACAGGTGAGGAAGCAAAAACAGCAGGCATAGCTTGTTTGCTCAATGTCATAAAAATAGTCATGAGTTAGTGTAGGCAAGGTATATATTTAATGGCTATTATATAGAAGACATGGTATTATGTGGTTATAATTGCATAAGACAAACTGTCCACAAGGATATTGCAGCCTGTTCTCTAGGAGAAAAGGTCTGTAGCTCTCTGTTCTTTCACCTTAGAAGTAAAGAATAAGTGAGCATCGGCAGTGAAAACTGAAATGGAGACTGAGCAATATGAAATGAAGGGAACAAAAAATTAGGAGTGAAAGCGTGAAACCACCTATGAGTAGTCACAACTCTTGGCGAGCAGCATTATCCTAACGTTCTCCTCCCCCTCCCTACCACCAAAAATAAGACAAAACAAAAATAGAGCTTCCAGGTAGAAAACAGTTCAGGATTTAAGGCCTATTCCTAGAAACGACTCGGAGAAGAGGCACCTGTCTTGCTGTCACCAGCTTCTTCCAGCATATGGAGCCCACCGTGTGCTACCTGTTGTGAGGCCTGGCCCTTCTAGATCCACTCTCCCTTTATGTTATGGGTGACAGGGAACAGGATGAACTAGGAGAAGCCAGGACCGGAGGCTGTGTGGGCAGAAGGGGCTTGGCAGAGTCTCTGGGTGTGGCCAGCCAACGTATTGAGGTCAGGAGGGTGGTTAGCAGGAGTGAATGAGTGCTGAGAAGGGCATCCAATGATCTTGTCAGCATATACACAAAATTCCTGAAGTCTTGCTCAAGTGTGTGGTTCGGTATTCTTTGTTGGCCAAGTGGGAGACTGGAAGACTATGGTCAGGTGAAGACCAACATTTAGAGATAGCCTGTAAACAAGAGGTGAGCCGATGTGCCCTGGTTTAGTGAGATATCTGGGGGGAGATTCTCAACATAGCAGCAGTTGTCAGAAAGCAATTTTACCTTCGCTGAGATTTCACAAAACTTTTTAAATATAACTAGAGCAGATCTGAGAACTTGGAAGGGCAAGCAGCTAGCATGTTTATATACCTTGTAGCCCAATTCATGGATGGGTCATAACAAAGAATACCTTGACCAAGAGATCCCATGATGTTTCTAGTCAGGGTTCTAGGATATCTTGGCAGGGGGGTGTGGTGGAGATCATGCCTTCTCTTGAATTAGATGTATTACATCTAAGATAAAAACCATAACACTGTGAAACATTTTGTGATTTACCTTAATAGACGAAATATTACCGAGCAAGAAGTTTACATCAAGGATATTGGTGGTACAATGGACAATGTCTTTATGTTCATTAAGTACAGAAACATTCTTAACTGAATTTTTATCTTTCGTCCCTCTTACAAAAGCTGAGTATAACATTTTATGATATAGCTAAAATAATATTATCTAGGACTACTTCCTTTTTTTAATGAAATAGCTCTTTTTATTTATTTATTTTGGCGTGTTGGGTCTTTGTTGCTGCGCGCGGGCTTTCTCTAGCTGTGGCGAGCTGGGGCTACTCTTCGTTGCGGTGCACGGGCTTCTTATTGCGGTGGCTTCTCTTGTTGTGGAGCATGGGCTCTAGGTGCGTGGGCTTCAGTAGTTGCAGCACACGGGCCCAGTAGTTGTGGCTCGCAGGCTCTAGGGCGCGTGGGCTTCAGTAGTTGTGGCGCACGGGCTTAGTTGCTCCGTGGCATGTGGGATCTTCCTGGACCAGGGATTGAATCCATGTCCCCTGCATTGGCAGGCGGATTCTTAACCACTGTGCCACCAGGGAAGTTCCTAGGACTACTTCCTTTTTTTTCTCTTTCAAATATTTGTTGGTAAGCTGCCTTCTAATGCTTTAAGGATTGCAACTGGACAATGGCTTATTAAGTTGTCATTTGGACTACTGATTTTCAAATTTTCATGTATGTGTACATCTCCTAGAGATCTTGTTAAAAGGCAGATTTTGGTTCAGTAAGTCTGGGGTGGGGCCTCAGGGTTCCGTATTTCTAACATGCTCCCAGGTCATACCAATGCTGCTAATTCCTCAAACACACTTTGAGAAGCAAGGCTTAAGACAATTTTTTTAAATGAGAAAAGTAATACAATTCATAGTTGAAGTATCCAGTGAGTCCCTCTTCCACTTTTACATAAAGAAGAACCATAGGTATGCTGTGGCCAGGGCTAAAATAATTTGCAAGGAGTTTTAAATCCAATTGGACATTTAGACTAGTTATTGATTGAGACCATGTGATGCAGAAGAGATTGTTTGGACCAACAAACATTCAAGAGCAAGATTGTCTGCCTGTCTCACAAAAGAACTTTAGTATGACTCTTGCAGAATTGTGACTATTAAATCTTCTAGGATTACATTTTAGTTTCATTTAAGAAGTTAAAAATATTGGTCTATAAGGCATGCAGTTCTACTTAAAGAAATCTCTTGAATTCATTATGGCTGTAATTCTGGTTTGTGTTGTTTTTGAAATTGTTGCCTACATTAACTTTTTCCCCTCTCAGCATGAGATTTGAAAAATATGCAATGGAAATGTATTTTTCTTAACTATTCTGGCTTACTCAAGCAATAGCTTCTATCTTCCTCTTTGTGAACACTTTAAATCTTTCCAATATACTTTCCTCTAGCAGTGCCAGTTTAGGGTACTACTGAGAATGTTTGAATCTTACATTGGCTTATGTAATGAAATGAAACACCATCTATAATTAATGCTTACTTATGAGCTATCCTTTCGATAGATCTATAAGGAGAAAGTTTAAAAATCCTTTATGTGTAACTTTGTAATGCTACTTAAAAGTATATATCCATTCTCAAGCATAAATCAGTATATGAAAATCTTAGGAACTGTTCTTCCGTTGGAGCAGTTGAAGACATTTTATTGGTAGCTGGGTTTTTGTGGTCTTCATGGCTGCTTGTGGCTTAGCCTAAATTCAGGGAGCCTAATAAGACATTAAACATTTCAGGTAAGCAATGAGAAAAAGGAAGCATAGCAAGAAAGAAGTTAAAGATAGGGAGATAGATAGGCAGGCAGGCAGGCAGGCAAATGTATTGATAAATTTTCCAGAATTGATTGAGTTCTAGAGAAGGGATTAAGCAAATGGGTAATCTTTTCTGGGCTCTAATTTACTAGAATGTAATTCCCTAAATCAGGGACTTTTTGTCTTATTCACCGCTATATCCTCAGTACCTAGAACAGTGCTTAGCTCAAAATAGACACTCAATAAAGTATTTATTAAATTAATGACTGAAGCCAAGGGAGCCCTTTGGAATGGGGTAGAGACGACTGTAGAATCTAGATGAGGGTGACCAGACAGCCTTGCACAGATAACCAAACTAGGATATTTGAGGGATGACTGTAATGATGAGTGGAAGCTTCTTGATGCTTCATCCTCTGCATGAAAGAGTGGCACTCTTAAATGAATACCTTGTCCCTGGGGTGGATGCCAATGGAATATTATGATTGTGACTCAAGGATTAGTTTCCACAGTGGAGTCTGATTCATAGCCTACATATTCCACTAACTAGTACCGTAGAACTATGTGTCTGGGTAGAGGCTCAGATCAAGTTTTCTGAAAAGATTGAATGGGCCAAAAGTTTTAAGGGTATTTAAACAAAGGCCATTTGAGTGGCTTTAAGTTTATCATTGTTTAATAAAATGACTTCATTTCAGACTTGATGTAAGAGCTGGCTTCTCAGTGTTGTTCCTGGAGTTTCAAGTAACTGTTTTAGCTAAGAATGACCTTTACCTTTTGTACCAAGACTGAAAGACTGAACCCTCTTAAGGAGTCACAGAGCTTAACGCAAACTCGAGTCATCTTCAAAGCAAATGAGTTTAACAAGTATTTATCAGAAATGGAATATGTGCCTGCTGCGAGTGGCAAATATTATTCCTGGCTTTGAAGAGTTTCTAATTTAGATGAGAAGACAGCATTATCCATTTAAAAAAAGAACCAGAGAACAGTATAAAATAGTATATAATAATGTCCGTATACCTACTTCAGGCAGGTGAATGCCTAAACTCTGAGCTATGTGATCGTCTATATAATTTTTAACGAATTTAAATTTTTATCAAGATGACACATGTGCCTGTTTTAAAAATCAGGTGTTTTTTTCTTTGAAGATTTCCTTTCTGCCTTTTTCTCTGTGTTCTCTCTTCCCAGAATTCCTGTTAGCCAAAGTTTGCACCTCCCAGACTGATCTTATAATTTACTTTTCTCTCCTGTTTCTGTTTCTTTGCCTCCTTATTCTACTTTCTGGAAGATTTCCCCCAGTTTTTTCTTCTCTTTAATTTTAAAATTGTGGTTATTTTAATTTCTCAAGTTCTATCTTGTTTTTTGATGATTCCCTATTCTTATTCTTGTTCTATAAGTGTAGTCTCTTATCTCTCTGAGAATATTTTACTTAAGGCTTTTTCTTTTAAGTTTTGTTATGGGTCCTACATTGTCTCGGGTTCCTGTGGGCCACTTTGCTGTTGTTGTTTGTTCCTCTTTGTTATTAGACATTGTCCTCCAGGTGGCTGGTGAACCTTGGCTGTCTATTCCTATTTGAGAGTGAGTCACTATGAAGTTATCTGGAGGCTCTGTAATTGTGTGGGGCTTTTCAAATGGTACACTTCATTGTAGGGAGACTTCTAACTGTCAGTATCTGGAGGTCTTTTCTCAAAGGTCAGTTTGTTTCTCCAGAGGAGAAACTTGCAACGATTGCCCAGTTATGTTTTATAGCCCTGGTTAGTGATAAACTAGAAATGGAGGTGATTTCTTTCATAGGTTCTGAAACTGAGTTAGTTCAAGGTAAACCATGCCTTAAAAGTGATATTTACTTACCAAATTCTTAAGGTACTGATTATAATTTAATTAATATAGTCAGTAAGGTACCTGATTTTCATACCTATTGTCTGAAATACAGTGTGTATATTCTAGAACTGAAGATGCTCGTAGAAAAACCAAATTTAAACATCCTTTATAAAAGAATATGTAGTTTCCTTAACACATCTCCCAACCTTTTACATTCTTGGCAATGTATTTAAATGTAAATGTGTGTGCCTGTCCTCTGAGAAAGAGGATAGACCTGTTAAAACTGTGTTTGAGTACAGGGGAGAAGGAAGAGGAGACCAAAATGACCCCCTAATGGAGAAGAACATTGTATGCTTACTGTCACACTAGAACCTGAACCCTCATCTCTGATTGTTTTAACTTGGACAGAATCCTGATATATTCTTTTTTAAACTCTTAACCCGATATCTGTAAAAGTTTAAATCAGTCAGCATATGTTATATACCACATTTCAAAAAACTCTGAGATAGTGATTATCTCCACATTAGAAATAAGAGAACAAGCTCAGAAGAGTTAAAATCATGTAGTCAGGATCGTAAGTCTAGTAAATGTCATATTACTTACGTACTTACTCAGCTCTGTTATGTACTCGAAAGCCCTTTTCTACATTTCTAACCAAGAGGAATTCATTTCGCACTACAATAGGGGGAATCTACAGGATAAATAAAGCTGCTTGGGGAAGCTTATTTTAGTAAAAATAGCATCATACAGAACAAAAAAAGAGTTGTCTAAAGGAAAGTTTCCACTTGGGCTGACTGCAATCTGATGACTAACTTTTACTCTCTGAAGAAGTCCTGATCAAGTCCTGTTTGCTTGCCATTGTTGAGTGAAAGTGAGGTTCAGGGATTATTTAAACCTATTTCTAGAGAACCAGTTTATCTCTGAAACTTTTCTTTTTCTATTCTTCTGATTTGTGACCCAACACTTATAATTACTTTCTTCTTTCTGATTAATTTTATTGATCAAATAACACGTACTGTGTGTTTCTACCTCCTGCAACTCTTTGAGGTTCACTATGTTCTTTTCCTTCAATAACTATTATAATCTACCTAAATCGTTGGAAGCTGTGTCTTTTTTTCCCTAATATTTTAAAACTTTTTATTGTGGAAAATTTCAAACACACACAAAAGTGGAAAGAATAATGCAGTGATCCCCCCGTGTGAGCCCCCAGTGAATTCCCAGTTTCAGTAATTACCAACATTTTGTCCATCAGGTCATCCGTCTTTTCCCATCCTTTTTTTTAAATTATTTTTTTTATTGGAGTATAGTTGATTTACAATGTTGTGTTAGTTTCTGCTGTACAGCAAAGTTAGTCAGTTAGACATACCCATATATCCACTCTTCTTTAGATTCTTTTCCCACATAGGTCATTAGAGTATTGAATAGAGTTTCCTGTGCTATTCAGCAAGTTCTTATTAGTTATCTATTTTATATATAGTAGTGTGTATATGTCAATCCCAATCTCCCAATTTATTCCTCCCCCCTGTAACCACAAGTTTGTTTTCTACATCTGTGACTCAATTTCTATTTTGTAGATAGGTTCCTTTGTACCATTTCTTTAGAGTCCACATATAAGTGATGTCATATGATATTTGTCTTTCTCTGTCTGACTTAACTCAGTATGACAATCTCTAGGTCCATCCATGTCACTGTAAATAGCATTATTTCGTTCTTTTTTATGGCTGAGTAATGTTCCATTGTATATATGTACCACATATTCTTTATCCATTCCTCTGTTGATGGACATTTAGGTTGCTTCCACATCCTCCCCTCCTTTTTTTCTGTAAGTTTTTTTAAGTAAATCCCATACAACATGTAATTTTACCCATAAATACTTCAGAGTGTATCTGTAATGGAGAAGGACCTTTTAAATATACAAAAGTACCATTCAATTATCACACTTAACAAAATTAACAGTAGTTCTAAACTGTTTTGACTGGATCTCTTTCTAAGTCATCTAGGTCATTTTAGTGTTGACATAACTCAAGATGGATTCTTCTCCTTTAACATGTGTCTGTCTAATTCTTCATCTATGTTATGATCTTCATTTCACTTTGGGGCTGAGCGTGCCAATTATTTAGCATAGGATTTTCTGTGTCTTTAATCAGACAATTTTTGATAATACATTTGTTACCAATGTAATTGAGGCTGTATTCTGGAACCTAAAAGTAAGGTTAGAGTTAGGACTTAGAACTGATCACCTAACTACACCTTACCTCCACCTTAATCGCCACAAATCTTCATTGAGCTGGGATACCTATCTTCCTCATTCCCCGGTAGAGTGAAAATGTGCTCTATAGTGATTTAGCTGTATTAATTCCTCCTAAAGCTTCTCTGCGTCTTAATTTCATGTTTAGGGAACATGAAGTGTACGAAACTTGGCGAAGTTATTTTGAGGACTGGAAATTTGATATCTGTTTGGCAAATAGTTGGTGCTCAGTAAAAAGTGGCTATTATTATCTGCCTTATAATATTGTTGTGAGAGTTTGTGAAGGTGTGCTGTAAACTAAAAAGTGACACAGTGCATAACATAATAATAATTGTTTTATATATGTACAATCTGAATCATATATAAATCTAAGAATCCAGGTTAACAGTTAAGTAATAGTAAATTCATGAAAAGAACATTTTAAAAAGTAATGCAGGGACTTCCCTGGTGGTCCAGTGGCTAAGACTCAGCGCTCCCAATGCAGGGGGCCCGGGTTCAATCCCGGGTCAGGGAACTAGATCCCACATGCGGCAACTAAAGATCCCACATGTGGCAACTAAGATCCCGTGTTCTGCAACTAAGACGCGGCACAGCTAAATAAATAAACAAACTTTTTTTTTTAAAGTAATGCAAAAATACAGACTAGAAATCTAGGGAAACACTTCTTCCTAAGACTCTAAATTAAAGATCATGATATATTTTTCAACTGAATATGGTTTTTCCAAAGCCGTATTAAAAATTAAAGCACAATTCTTTTCATTTATACTCAATTTCGATTATGTATATTCTTGGGGACAAAACTACATCAAGACTAAGATATTCAAAAGAAAGACAGAAATAAATAAGAATTATACAGCAAATTAACAGGAGGAGAGCATTAGAATCTGGAAAGTCCTCTAAGTGGGCCACAAGCCACTTCTTATGCAATAATTGGTAGTTCAAAAAAAGGTGACCCTATTTTTTTTTATCCCTCATTGAAATTGTTGACTCATAAGAGATAGCCTTACTCATCTTATGTCATTGATAGAGTCAGCTTCTAGCCATAAGGTGATAGATTCTTTTTTTTCTTTTTAACATCTTTATAGGAGTATAATTGCTTTAAAATGGTGTGTTAGTTTCTGCTGTATAACAAAGAAAATCAGCTATATATATACATATATCCCCATATCCCCTCCCTCTTGCGTCTCCCTCCCACCCTCCCTATCCCACCCCTCTAGGTGGTCACAAAGCACCAAACTGATCTCCCTGGGCTATGCAGCTGCTTCCCACTAGCTATCTCTTTTACATTTGGTACTGTATATATGTCAGTGCTACTGTCTCACTTCGTCCCAGCTTACCCTTCCCCCTCCCCATGTCCTCAAGTCCATTCTCTACGTCTGCATCTTTATTCCTGTCCTGCCCCTGATTCATCAGAACCATTTTTTTTTTAGATTCCATATATATGTGTTAGCATACAGTATTTGTTTTTCTCCTTCTGATTTACTTCACTGTGTCTGACAGCCTCTAAGTCCATCCACCTCCCTACAGATAACTCAATTTCATTTCTTTTTGTGGCTCAGTAATGGTCCATTGTATATATGTGCCACATCTTCTTTATCCATTCCTCTGTCGATGGACACCTAGATTGCTTCCATGTCCTGGCTATTGTAAATAGTGCTGCAATGAACATTGTGGTACATGACTATTTTTGAATTATGGTTTTCTCAGGGTATATGCCCAGTAGTGGGATTGCAGGGTGATATGGTTGTTCTATTTTTAGTTTTTTAAGGAACCTCCATACTGTTCTCCATAGTGGCTGTATCAATTTACATTCCCACCAACAGTGCAAGAGGGTTCCCTTTTCTCCACACCATCTCCAGCATTTATTGTTTGTAGATGTTTTGATGATGGCCATTCTGAACGGTGTGAGGTGACACTTCATTGCAGTTTTGATTTGCATTTCTCTAATGATTAGTGGTGTTGAGCATCCTTTCATGTGTTTGTTGGCAATCTGTATATCTTCTTTGGAGAAATGTCTATTTAGGTCTTCTGCCCATTTTTGGATTGGGTTGTTTGTTTTTCTGATATTGAGCTGCATGAGCTGCTTGTATATTTTGGAGATTAATCCTTTGTCAGTTGCTTCATTTGCAAATATTTTCTCCCATTCTGAGGGTTCTCTTTTCATCTTGTTTATGGTTTCCTTTGCTGTGAAAAAGCTTTGAAGTTTCATTAGGTCCCATTTGTTTATTTTTGTTTTTATTTCCATCTCTCTAGGAGGTGAGTCAAAAAGGATCTTGCTATGATTTATGTCATAGAGTGTTCTGCCTATGTTTTCCTCTAAGAGTTTTATAGTGTCTGGCTTTACATTTAGGTCTTTAATCCATTGTGAGTTTAATTTTGTGTATGGTGTTAGGAAGTGTTCTAATTTCATTCTTTTACATGTAGCTGTCCAGTTTACCCAACAAAACTTTTTGAAGACGCTGTCTTTTCTCCATTGTATATTCTTGCCTCCTTTATCAAAGATAAGGTGACCAAATGTGCGTGGGTTTATCTCTGGGCTTTCTGTCCTGTTCCACTGATCAGTATTTCTGTTTTTGTGCCAGTACCATAGTGTCTTGATTACTGTAGCTTTGTAGTATAGTCTGAAGTCAGGGAGCCTAATTCCTCCAGCTCCGTTTATCTTTCTTAAGATTGCTTTGGCTATTCGGGTCTTTTATGTTTCCATACAGATTGTGAAATTTTTTTGTTCTACTTCTGTGAAAAATGCCATTGGTAGTTTGATAGAGATTGCAATGAATCTGTAAATTGCTTTGGGCAGTATAGTCATTTTCACAATATTGACTCTTCCCATCCAAGAACATGGTATATCTCTCCATCTGTTTATATCATCTTTAATTTCTTTCATCATTGTCTTATAGTTTTCTGCATACAGGTCTTTTGTTTCCTTAGGTAGGTTTATTCCTAGGTATTTTATTCTTTTTGTTGCAATGGTAAATGTAAGTGTTTCCTTAATTTCTCTTTCAGATTTTTCATCATTAGTGTATAGGAATGCAAGAGATTTCTGTGCATTAATTTTGTGTCCTGCTACTTTACCAAATTCATTGAGTAGCTGTAGTAGTTTTGTGGTCTCATCTTTAGGCTTCTCTATGTATAGTATCATGTCATCTACAAACAGTGACAGCTTTACTTCTTCTTTTCCGATTTGGATTCCTTTTATTTCTTTTTCTTCTCTGATTGCTGTGGCTAAAACTTCCAAAACTATGTTGAATAGTAGTGGTGAGAGTGGGCAACCTTGTCTTGTTCCTGATTTTAGAGGATATGGTTTCAGTTTTTCACTATTGAGAATGATGTTGGCTGTGGGTTTGTCAAATATGGCCTTTATTATGTTGAGGTAAGTTCTGTCTATGCCTACTTTCTGGAGTTTTTATCATAAATCAGTGTTGAATTTTGTTGAAAGCTTTTTCTGCATCTATTGAGATTGTCATGGTTTTTATCCTTCAGTTTGTTAATATGGTGTATCACATTGATTGATTTGCATATATTGAAGAATCCTTGCATTGCTGGGATAAACCCCACTTGATCATGGTGTATGATCCTTTTAATGTGTTGTTGGATTCTGTTTGCTAGTATTTTGTTGAGGATTTTGGCATCTATGTTCATCAGTGATATTGGCCTGTAGTTTTCTTTTTTTGTGACATCTTTTTCTGGTTTGGGGATCAGGGTGATGGTGGCCTCATAGAAAGAGTTTGGGAGTGTTCCTCCCTCTGCTATATTTTGGAAGAGTTTGAGAAGGATGGGTGTTAGCTCTTCTCTAAATGTTTGATAGAATTTGCCTGGGAAGCCATCTGGTGCTGGGCTTTTGTTTGTTGGAAGATTTTAAATCACAGTTTCAATTTCAGTGCATGTGACTGGTCTGTTTATATTTTGTGTTTTTTCCTGGTTCAGTCTCAGAAGGTTGTGCTTTTCTAAGAATTTGTCCATTTCTTCCAGGTTGTCCATTTTATTGGCATATAGTTGCTTGTAGTAATCCCTTATGATCCTTTGTATTTCTGCAGTGTCAGTTGTTACTTCTCCTTTTTCATTTCTAATTCTGTTGATTTGAGTGTTCTCCCTTTTTTTCTTGATGAGTCTGGCTAGTGGTTTATCAATTTTGCTTATCGTCTCAAACAACCAACTTTTAGTTTTATTGATCTTCGCTATCATTTCCTTTATTTCTTTTTCATTTATTTCTGATCTGATGTTTATGATTTCTTTCCTTCTGCTAACTCTGGGGGTTTTTTTTTTTTTGTTCTTCTTTCTCTAATTGCTTTAGGTGTAAGTTTAGGTTGTTTATTTGAGATTTTTCTTGTTTCTTGAGGAAGTATTCTATTGCTATAAACTTCCCTCTTAGAACTGCCTTTGCTGCATCCCATAGGTTTTGGGTCATCGTGTTTTCATTGTCATTTGTTTCTAGGTATTTTTTGATTTCCTCTTTGATTTCTTCAGTGATCTCTTGGTTATTAAGTAGTGTATTGTTTAGCCCCCATGTGTTTGTATTTTTTACAGTTTTTTTCCTGTAATTGATATCTAGTCTCATAGCATTGTGGTCGGAAAAGTTACTTGATACAATTTCAATTTTCTTAAATTTACCAAGGCTTGATTTGTGACCCAAGATATGATCTATCCTGGAGAATGTTCCATGAGCTCGTGAGAAGAAAGTGTATTCTGCTGTTTTTGGATAGAATGTCCTATACCTATCAGTTAAGTCCATCTTGTTTAATGTATCATTTAAAGCTTGTGTTTCCTTAGTTATTTTTATTTTGGGTCATCTGTCCATTGGTGAAAGTGGGGTGTTAAAGTTCCCTACTATGACTGTGCTACTGTCAGTTTCCCCTTTTGTGGCTGTTAGCAATTGCCTTATGTATTGAGGTGCTCCTATGTTGGGTGCATGAATATTTACAATTGTTAATTTTTTATTTCTTCTGTATTTTGATTTTTTCTTGATTTTTTCTTTGTATTTAATTTAATGTATTTAATGTAGTGTCCTTATTTGTCTCTTGTAATAGTCTTTATTTTAAAGTCTATTCTGTCTGATATGAGGATTGCTACTCCAGCTTTCTTTTGATTTCCATTTGCATGGAATATCTTTTTCTATCCCCTCTTTTTTTCAGTCTGTATGTGTCCCTAGGTCTGAAGTGGGTCTCTTTTAGACAGCATATATACAGGTCTTGTTTTTGTATCCATTTAGCCAGTCTGTGTCTTTTGGTTGCAGGATTTAATCCATTAACATTTAAGGTAATTATCGATATGTATGTTTCTATTTCCATTTTCTTAATTGTTTTGGGTTTGTTTTTGTAGGTCTTTTCATCTTCTTGTGTTTCCTGCCTAGAAAAGTTCCTTTAGCATTTGTTGTAAGGCTGCTTTGGTGGTGCTGAATTCTTTTTTTTTTTTTTTTTTTAGTTATTTCTGAGATATATATTTTAAAGTAATAACTAGAATTATGACTTATAACATTACACCAAAACATATAAGATTTTTAGAAATTTCATGTAATGTCTGAAACATTTATATTAACATATTACCATACAAATAACCCAAAGAAAGTTTAGTATTAGTTGTTTTTTTTTGTTAGTTTGTTTGTTTTTTTATACTGCAGGTTCTTATTAGTCATCAAGTATATACACATCAGTGTATACATGTCAATCCCAATCGCCCAATTCAGCACACCACCATCCCTACCCCACCGCGGTTTTACCCCCTGGCATCCATACGTTTGTTCTCTACATCTGTGTCTCAACTTCTGCCCTGCAAACTGGTTCATCTGTACCATTTTTCTAGGTTCCACCTACATGCGTTAATATACGATATTTGTTTTTCTCTTTCTGACTTACTTCACACTGTATGACAGTCTCTAGATCCATCCACGTCTCAACAAATGACTCAATTTCATTCCTTTTTATGGCTGAGTAATATTCCATTGTATCTATGTACCACAACTTCTTTATCCATTCATCTGTCGATGGACATTTAGGTTGCTTCCATGACCTAGCTATTGTAAATAGTGCTGCAATGAACATTGGGGTGCATGTGTCTTTTTGAATTATGGTTTTCTCTGGGTATATGCCCAGTAATGGGATTGCTGGGTCATATGGTAATTCTATTTTTAGTTTTTTAAGAAACCTCCATATTGTTCTCCATAGTGGCTGTATCAATTTACATTCCCACCAACAGTGCAAGAGGGTTCCCTTTTCCCCACACCCTCTCCAGCATTTGTTGTTTGTAGATTTTCTGATGATGCCCATTCTAACTGGTGTGAGGTGATACCTCATTGTACTTCTGATTTGCATTTCTCTAATAATTAGTGATGTTGAGCAGCTTTTCATGTGCTTCTTGGCCATCTTTATGTCTTCTTTGGAGAAATGTCTATTTAGGTTTTCTAACCATTTTTGGATTGGGTTGTTTGTTTCTTTAATATTGGGCTGCATGAGCTGTTTACATATTTTGGAGAGTAATCCTTTGTCCGTTGATTCATTTGCAAATATTTTCTCCCATTCTGAGGGTTGTCTTTTCATCTTGTTTATGGTTTCCATTGCTGTGCAAAAGCTTTGAAGTTTCATTAGGTCCCATTTGTTTATTTTTGTTTTTATTTCCATTACTCTAGGAGGTGGATCAAAAAAGATCTTGCTGTGATTTATGTCAAAGAGTGTTCTTCCTATGTTTTCCTCTAAGAGTTTTATAGTGTCTGGTCTTACATTTAGATCTCGAATCCATTTTGAGTTTATTTTTGTGTATGGTGTTTGGGAGTGTTCTAATTTCATTCCTTTACATGTAGCTGTCCAGTTTTCCCAGCACCACTTATTGAAGAGACTGTCTTTTCTCCACTGTGTACCTTTGCCTCCTATGTCATAGATTAGTTGACCATAGGTGCGTGGGTTTATCTCTGGGCTTTCTATCTTGTTCCATTGATCTATGTTTCTGTTTTTGTGCCAGTGCCATATTGTCTTCATTACTGTAGCTTTGTAGTATAGTCTGAAGTCCGGGAGTCTGATTCCTCCAGCTCCGTTTTTCTCCCTCAAGATTGCTTTGGCTATTCGGGGTCTTTTGTGTCTCCATACACATTTTAAGATGATTTGTTCTAGTTCCATAAAAAATGCCATTCATAATTTGATAGGGATTGCCTTGAATTTGTAGATTGCTTTGGGTAGTATAGTCATTTTCACAGTATTGATTCTTCCAATCCAAGAACATGATGTATCTCTCCATCTGTTGGTATCATCTTTAATTTCTTTCATCAGTGTCTTATAGTTTTCTGCATACAGGTCTTTTGTCTCCCTAGGTAGGTTTATTCCTAGGTATTTTATTCTTTTTGTTGCAATGGTAAATGGGAGTGTTTCCATAATTTCTCTTTCAGATTTTTCATCATTAGTGTATAGGAATGCAAGAGATTTCTGTGCATTAATTTTGTATCCTGCAACTTTACCAAATTCATTGATTACCTCTAGTAGTTTTCTAGTGGCATTTTTAGGATTCTCTATGTATAGTATCATGTCATCTGCAAACAGTGACACTTTTACTTCTTCCTTTCCAATTTCTATTTCTTTTATTTCTTTTTCTTTTCTGATTGCTGTGGCTAGGACTTCCAAAACTATGTTGAATAATAGTGGTGAGAGTGGACATCCTTGTCTCGTTCCTGATCTTAGAGGAAATGCTTTCAGTTTTTCACCATTGAGAATGATGTTTTTGGGGGTTTGTTGTATATGGCCTTTGTTATGTTGAGGTAGGTTCCCCCTATGCCCACTTTCTGGAGAGTTTTTATCATAAATGGATGTTGTATTTTGTCAAAAGCTTTGTCTGCATCTATTGAGATGATCATATGGTTTTTATTCTTCAATTTGTTAATATGGTGTATCACATTGATTGGTTTGTGTATATTGAAGAATCCTTGCATCCCTGGGATAAATCCCACTTGATCGTGGTGTATGATCCTTTTAATGTGTTTTTGGATTCTGTTTGCTAGTATTTTGTTCAGGATTTTTGCATCTATATTCATCAGTGATATTGGTCTGTAATTTTCTTTTTTTGTTGTATCTTTGTCTGGTTTTGGTATCAGGGTGATGGTGGCCTCATAGAATGGGTTTGGGAGTGTTCCTTCCTCTTCAATTTTTTGGAAGAGTTTGAGAAGGATGGGTGTTAGCTCTTCTCTAAATGTTTGAAAGAATTCACTTGTGAAGCCATCTGGTCCTGGACTTTTTTTGTTGGAAGATTTTTAATGACAGTTTCAATTTCATTACTTGTGATTGGTCTGTTCATATTTTCTGTTTCTTCTTCATTCAGTCTTGGAAGGTTATACCTTTCTAAGAATTTGTCCATTTCTTCCAGGTTGTCCATTTTATTGGCATAGAGTTGCTTGTAGTAGTCTCTTAGGATGCTTTGTATTTCTGCGGTGTCTGTTGTAACTTCTCCTTTTTCATTTCTGATATTATTGACTTGAGTCCTCTCTTTTTCTTGATGAGTCTGGCTAATGGTTTATCAGTTTTGTTTATCTTCTTAAAGAACCAACTTTTAGTTTTATTGATCTTTGCTATTGGTTTCTTTGTTTCTATTTCATTTATTTCTGCTCTGCTCTTTATGATTTGTTTCCTTCTGCAAATTTTGGGTTTTGTTTGTTCTTCTTTCTCTAGTTCCTTTAGGTGTAAGGTTAGATTGTTTATTTGAGACGTTTCTTTTTTCTTGAGGTAGGCTTGTATAGCTATAAACTTCCCTCTTAGAACTCCTTTTGCTGCGTACTATAGGTTTTGGATCGTCATGTTTTCATTATCATTTGTCTCTATGTATTTTTTTATTTCCTCTTTAATTTCTTCAGTGATCTCTTGGTTATTTAGTAGAGCATTGTTTAGTCTCCATGTGTTTGTGTTTTTTACGTTTTTTCCCATGTAATTGATTTCTAATCTCCTAGCGTTGCAGTCAGAAAGGATGCTTGATATGATTTCAATTATCTTGAATTTACTGAGGTTTGATTTGTGACCCAAGATGTGATCTATCCTGGAGAATGTTCCGTGCGCACTTGAGAAGAAAGTGTAATCTGCTGTTTTTGGATGGAATGTCCTATAAATATCAATGAAATCTATCTGGTCTATTGTGTCATTTAAAGCTTCTGTTTCTTTATTAATTTTCTGTTTGGACGATCTGTCCATTGGTGTAAGTGAGGTGTTAAAGTCCCCCACTATTATTTTGTTACTGTTGATTTCCTCTTTTACAGCTGTTAGCAGTTGCCTTATGTATTGAGGTGCTCCTATGTTGGGTGCATATATATTTATAATTGTTATATCTTCTTCTTAGATTGATCACTTGCTCATTATGTAGTGTCCTGCCTTGTCTCTTGTAACATTCTTTATTTTAAAGTCTACTCCAGCTTTCTTTTGGTTTCCATTTGCATGGAATATCTTTTTCCATCCCCTCACTTTCAGTGTGAATGTGTCCCTAGGTCTGAAGTGGGTCTCTTGTAGACAGCATATAGATGGGTCTTGTTTTTGTATCCATTCAGCAAGCCTGTGTCTTTTGGTTGGAGCATTTAATCCATTCACATTTAAGGTCATTATCGATATGTATGTTCCTGTTACCATTTTCTTAATTGTTTTGGGTTTGTTTTTTTAGGTCCTTTTCTTCTCTTGTGTTTCCCACTTAGAGAAGGTCCTTTAGCATTTGTTGTAGAGCTGGTTTGGTGGTCGTGAATTCTCTTAGCTCTTGCTTGTCTGTAAGGCTTTTGATTTCTCCATCGAATCTGAATGAGATCCTTGCCAGGTAGAGTAATCTTGGTTGTAGTTTCTTCCCTTTCATCACTTTAAGTATATCATGCCACTCCCTTCTGGCTTGTAGAGTATCTGCTGAGAAAGCAGCTGTTAATCTTATGGGAGTTCCCTTGTTTGTTATTTGTCGTTTTTCCCTTGTTGCTTTCAATAATTTTTCTTTGTCTTTAATTTTTGCCAATTTGATTACTATTTGTCTCGGCATGTTTCTCCTTTGATTTATCCTGTATGGGACTCTCTGCACTTCCTGGACTTGGGTGGCTATTTCCTTTCCCATGCTAGGGAAGTTTTCGACTATAATCTCTTCAAATATTTTCTCAGGTCCTTTCTCTCTCTCTTCTCCTTCTGGGACCCCTATAATGCGAGTGTTGTTGCATTTAATGTTGTCCCAGAGGTCTCTTAGGCTGTCTTCATTTCTTTTCATTCTTTTTTCTTTATTCTGTTCCGCAGCAGTGAATTCCACCATTCTGTCTTCCAGGTCCCTTATCCATTCTTCTGCCTCAGTTATTCTGCTATTGATTCCGTCTAGTGTATTATTCATTTCAGTTATCGTGTTGTTCGTCTCTGTTTGTTTGTTCTTTAATTCTTCTAGATCTTTGGTAAACATTTCTTGCATCTTCTCGATCTTTGCCTCCATTCTTTTTCCGAGGTCCTGGATCATCTTCACTATCATTATTCTGAATTCTTTTTCTGGAAGGTTTCCTATCTCCACTTCATTTAGTTGTTTTTCTGGGGTTTTATCTTGTTTCTTCATCTGGTACATAGTTCTCTGCCTTTTCATCTTGTCTATCTTTCTTTGAATGTGGTTTTTGTTCCACAGGCTGCAGGATTCCCATTTATCTTTATATTAAAATAGTTGGTTGGCAGTTATCGATAAGGTAAAAGCTAAGTAATTTCACATTTATCTTGTTACTCTCTTTAGGAAATTCATTAAAACTGAATTTTATATAATTTTTTTTTATATAATTCATATAAGCAATTCAGTTTTGTCCATCTGGTGTCCGTCTTATAGCTATTCTTCCCTTTCTCTTAAAAAAAGTATGTATTTGACTCTTAGGATTACTGTTAACTTTCTGAAATTAATTTGGATATCAACCTGGATTGTCATTTTAAAATTTTATCAGACAGGTGATAAAACTGCTGAAATACATTATACTGATGGAAGCCAGTCATATCTCTTTATTCAATACATATAACCTGAGTCTTCCCAAGCTTCATCAGACAGAGGGTACCAGTGGAGACAAAATAATGTTTATAACCCAAGTTTCAATGACTTACCCATTCTCTTCTGCTCAGAAAAGTTCCCAGGCAGCTATGAAGTATTCTTCAGTATGGCTGGAGTTCCCAAGAGATGGCTCCCATGCAGTCTTAAACAAATGCTTGCTAGTCCTGTCATCATTGCTACTGTATTTTCAGGCATTGTCACTTCAGGGTACTACTGCATCCCACTGGGCTGCAGTTTCTCCTTTTCTTAGGGTGACTTCTTTCTCAGGAGCGTACTTAAAAAGCTTAACTCAACCTTTCCTTAGGTATGATGAGCCAACCTAATTTAAAAAAAAAAAAAAGAGTCCTAATTCCAAATACAGTATGGTGGGGGAATCAGTCAACTCTGGGCATACTTATGAATCCCAGAGCAAGAACTAAAAATCAGTCATAAAACCAGAAAGTACTGTTTTACTGAAAATTTTTCTAGAACTTCACTGTTCAATACAGTAACTACATATGGCTAGTGATATTCAAATTAATTTAAATGAAATCAGATTTAAAATTCTGAACCTCATTTGCACTAGACACATTTCAAGTATTCAATACCCACATGTAATCAATGACTACTGCATTAGACAGCATAGATATAGAATATTTCTCTTATTGCAGAAAATTCTGTTGGACAGGGTCCCTCTAGAACATTACATTTTGAGCAACAAGCCATTGATACCCCTATAACTTTGAGAATGCTCCAGTGTATTGAGGAAGGCGACTAAAGCTACAGTGCTTGGTAGCTGATTTGGGTAGAGTAGAACCACATCCCAGTGGCCTTATTTTTCTGCGCTGGTACCTGCCTGCTGTTTAAGCAAGAAAGATTTGGTTGTTTTTGTTTGTTTGTTTGTTTTTTATAAATTTATTTATTTATTTATTTATATTTGGCTGCACTGGGTCTTCGTTGCTGCATGTGGGCTTTCTGTAGTTGCAGCGAGCAGGGGCTACTCTTCATTGCGGCGCTCGGGCTTCTCATTGCAGTGGCTTCTCTTGTTGCGGAGCACAGGCTCTAGGTGCATGGGCTTCAGTGGTTGTAGCACACGGGCTCAGTAGTTGTGGCTCACGGGCTCTAGAGCGCAGGCTCAGTATTTGTAGCTCACGGGCTTAGTTGCTCCATGGCATGTGGGATCTTCCCAGACTAAGGCTTGAACCCATGTCCCCTGCATTGGCAGGCAGATTTTTAATCACTGTGCCACCAGGGAAGTCCCAAAAGATTTGGTTTTAAAGAATTCCATTGAGTTCTTATTTTCTTAAACAACAGTAACCCACATCCTTCCCCCGCTCCCCGTTTTCACTGGTACATTATATTCTTCAATAAACATTATATGAGCTTTCAATTCTGGGAGAAACTTTAAAAACTATTTATAGATCAGCTAAAGTTACACTTGATCAGATAATTAGGTATCAAATTATAAGAATAATCAGTTTCTACTTCTGAATTTTAAAAGAATACTTAGAAAGGATTATTCATTTCCAAAAGTGAAAATTGTTAGAGAAAACATTTCATCCTATCACTCTATAAGTAGTCTTGTACCAAGGTTTACCACCCCACCCCCCAAAAAAAGAAGAAGAAAAAGAAGAGGAAAAACCTTTTTGGGAGTCGTTTGATAATTAATTATTTTGTTTTTGTTGAGACGTATTCTTTGACCAGTCCCTTCAGGTCTTGTCCAAATGTGCTCATTTTACTGACAATAAATCTTTGAAAGTATTTGCCAGGCACTGTGCATTGTTTGTGCTTAATACTATTTGTTGTTGATTAGGGAAAATGCTATTGAAACTCCAACGAGCAGATTTTGCTTTTTCAATGTATTTTGTTGGTGCTTCCCTGGTGGCACAGTGGTTGAGAATCTGCCTGCCAATGCGGGGGACACGGGTTCGAGCCCTGGTCTGGGAAGATCCCACATGCCGCGGAGCAACTGGGCCCGTAAGCCACAGTTACTGAGCCTGCGCATCTGGAGCCTGTGCTCCGCAACAAGAGAGGCCGCGATAGTGAGAGGCCCGCGCACCGCCAAGAAGAGTGGCCCCCACTTGCCACAACTAGAGAAAGCCCTCGCACAGAAACGAAGACCCAACACAGCCATAAATAAATGAATAAATAAATTTTTAAAAAATATATATTTTGTTGTGAAATACAAAAGAATGGAAGACATCATTCCCAACTTTTGGTAGGCCAGTCTTAGCAAGGCAGTCAAATAACATATATATGTATATAATGGTTTGAACTTAAGGAGAGTTGAAATGATTGTAACTTCAAGGCTGTTTGCCCATGAATCAAGGGAGTTTGCAGGAGGATCACCTCATTGAAGTAGTCTGTAGACTGGGACTTCCCTGGTGGTCAAGTGGCTAAGACTCCATGCTCCCAGTGCAGGGGGCCGGGGTTCGATCCCTGGTCAGGGAACTAGATCCCTCATGCTGCAACTAAGAGTTCGCATGCTGCAAAGAAGATCCCACACGTGGCAACGAAGATCCCATGTGCCTCAAATAAGACCCAGAGCAGCCTAATTAATTAATTAAATAATTAAAAAGATAATAAAGCAGCTTATTAAAAAAAAAAGACCTAATCTGTAGACCGAAAACTTTGATAAATTTTGAATTGTCAACAATGTTCTCCAGACTCACTAAGTACTAGCTGGTGTTTAGTACACTGAAGAAAAATATTTAACATGAAGTTCAGTGGCTTTTAAACTTCAGATTCAGTTACCTTTAAGGATGATTAAATTGGAAACTGGAGCAGTTAACCTAACAATGAGCTAAATAATGACTTCTTAACCATGTGCAAGGCATTGTAGGCCCTGCACCATATGGCAAAACTTAGGAATTATTTTAACCTTCCTTCTAAACATTGTTTAAACATTCTTAGATTATATTTAAACTACCAAGTGGGGTAGTTTTATCTGAATCTAAGTCTACGTAAGTTGTGGATTTCACCTCTCGTGGATGTATTTCTTTAATTTGAAGGTACTAGCCATTGGAGATCATGGTTGTACTCTTGTGGGACTTGAGTAATAGAGATTCAAGCCTAACATACTGTCTGTCAGACTTTACCAGCTGTGCAGATTCCAAGTGGTGGATTCCATATGCCAAGGATGGGAGAGTAGCTTGGCCACTAGAGGGGAATAAAGGTCAGGAACAGATGGGGAAGGCTGGGGACAAGTGCAGGGAAGAGGTTGCACCACCTCTTCATAAGGAAGACAACCTCTCACAACTGGAAGAAAACACAGTTCAGTCCCTGGGGCAGAAGAGTCAGTAAATGATCCAGGAACATAAGTCATAGTCAAAGCAGTGAGAAACATGGGCAGGGAATCAATAAACCAGACTAGACCCCAGACATTACCAAGTTATCACCTTGGTAGTTAAGTTCAAGTCCAGGTTGAAGAAGGCAGTCAGATTGCTGGAAGTGGAACAGGTCATGTAACCCTTTTGATTACTTCTCCAACACTGTTCAATATACTGACCCTCTTGAACTGGGCAAGCAGGACTTGAGTCTATTTCCCGAACAAGCAAGGGAAATCTGATACTATCTTACTTTGATATTGTCACATTTCCTGTCACATTGCTGATTTGGTTTAATAATGCTAGAACTATTACTGTTTTCTTCCTGGTAAGTTCTCTGCACATCATAGAGTACTTCCTTGGGTCTAAATAGTTTTGTTTTTGTTTTTAAATTTTTACAAAGGAGGAATTAATTGACATAAAGATGATATAATTTTCTAGTAAGTCTGGCCCATTTCCATTTTTAGAACTATCTAATAATTTAGAATTTATCTCTAAGTATTAAATACCTATAAAGGCAATGCACACTGGGATATAACAAAGAATAAAAGTTTTCCTTAATCCCTCTCCTATAGACACATCCATAGAATTCTGTACTTTTCCTTTCCAATTTTTACGCATACTTTAATTATATGTGCATGTTTGTCAACCATGCAGGACTGTACACTCCATGACATCAGGAACATTCTCCGTGCTTAGTACAGAGCCTGGCTGTAGAAGCCAATCGCTAACATTTGTTGACCACAGAATGTATGGTCTAATTGGAGTAGAAGGGAGCTATAATACAGATGTTAAAAGATACAGAGTAGAATTACAGAGGAGATTAGCAATTTAGTCTTATCAAGAAGATTTTTGGAATTGACATGTACACACTGCTATATTTAAAATATATAACCAACAAGGACCTACTGTACAGCACAGAACTCTGCTCAGTATTCTGTAGTAACCCAAATGGGAAAAGAATTTGAAAAAGAATAGATACGTGTATATGTATAACTGAATCACTCCACTGTACACCCGAAACTAACACAACATTGTTAATCAACTATACTCTAATATAAAATTTAAAAAAAAAATTTTTTTTAATGGCATTGAACTGGGCCTCATCAGGAGATAGGATTTATACAAGCAGAGAGAGAAATTTTCCAGGAAGTCGAAGGGAGTTTGAGAGGGCAAAATACTGGATTTGTTCAGCACAGGCATGAAACTCTATTGAGAATCTTGTATTAACATCAGTAGATAAGGCTGCAAGGTAGATTGGAAAAACAAAATAGAGGATCTAAGGCTGGGGCCGGTCTGGAATTCCTAATTCAGATGAGTGCTTGTGGCTGACCTCAGCACGGGGATGGCGTTAGTTGAGGGAGCGCTAATCTGGAGGTCAGGAGGCTAAGGCTCCATCCAGTTTTGTTTGTGACATGAAAGATGCGGATGAGGATGAATGTGGGGGCAACTGTTCTTAATTCTGTCACATTCAAGTGATCGCAAGCTCGACCTTTTAAGGAAAGTGTCAGTGGTTTTATAATAAATGATCTTCATTTAAAAAAAAAAGTACAGGACCTAGAATCCCATGCTAAGGAGTTTATATTGTTTCCTCTGGACTGATATATATATATACACACATATATATATATATATATATATATATATATATATATACGTATATATATATATGTATATATATATACGTATATATATATATATATATATATATATATATATATATACGTATATATATATTTTTTTTTTTTTTTTGGCCTCACCTTGCAGCATGTGGAACTTCCCCCACTAGGGATTGAACCCGTGCCCCCTGCAGTGGAAGTGCAGAGTCTTAACCACTGGACCACCAGGGAAGTCCCTGGACCAATGTTTTTCAGCGTGTTCCTCACCAGTTTGTAAGATACCTCATATAAAGCCCATCCCATTGACTAATAAATTTGTATAATGCCACATGCTATATTTCTTGGGATGCCACAGTGCATACTAGTAAATTTCCTAAAATCCTATAGGAAATAAACTTTTGAACTTTGTTTAACCAAATGCTTCCCAATTATGTGACCACCTTTGAACTATTTTAGTATCCAGCAGATCCATTATTCCTCAGAACACACTTGGGAAATGATATTTATGTAATAGCAAGCCTTCAAAGATTTTGAAAGAGGATTCTCATAATTAGAAAAGATGTTTTTATTTGTACATTTTAGCAGAAAAGAAATGCAAATACATAGACCCCTGACTCCTTTTGCTTCTTTTAGAGGGATGCTGTTCTGTGTTATCTTTAAGTGCTATTTACATTGTGTGTTATCTTAAAATTATCAAATCTGTTTGGAAATAGTCAGAATAAAAACAGATAAATTTAGATGCCCTGCTCATTCATCTTCAGCTGTTATCAATCATTGTTTACTCATCCTAGTTTTCTCCAGAAATTGAACTGAATAGAGATGTGGTTCTCTAGGTGTGACTACTGGATCAGCTGCCTGAGTATCACCTGGGGGTGGTGGGGAAGGGCAGTGATCTGGCTTTAAAAAGCCCTCCAGGTGATTCTGACACACACTGAAGTTTGGAAACCACTCGAATGGACTAACTCAACCTGAAGCTTTCGAAACTCTAGGTCAGGTTGGGAGCAGAAGCATCTCAGCTGCCACGGCTTTCATTGATCCATTTTAAAGTGATAATGTTAGTTCACCTTCTCACGTTTAACTTGTTTTTAAATTAAATATCTGAGATTTACACGGCTCTTTGGTTTCTTAGCATTAGAGTCACTCTATCTTTCTCAACACTGGCAGCCATCTGTTAGTTTCTCATTTAGACTACAGGTACAGTTCTCCAGAGAACATTAGCTTCCGTCTTTTCAAAAGTTTGCCCTTTTTTCTTTCCCTGGTAGTTTGGCAGACATTCCTAGAAAGAAAAAAGTAGTATCATAATTTATTGGAGCTCAGAAGAGAGAATCTCTGTGTCTATTTTTAATCAAGAGTGAATATATTTTCTCTCTGAAAAGAAGATCCTTATCCCTTTTATCAGTTGTCTAGCTGTGGGTATTTCCTAGTTATAACTTTATATATTTAGTCCTCTTATTATTTTCCTTTGTTTAGAAATGCAAATTCAAAACAATGGGAAAAATTGATGAGCCTCTCACTTTTTTTGAGGGGGGAGGAAAATTGTAATAAATGCAAAACTTTCTTCTCTCCTTCTATAGTCCTCTAGTTTAGGGACGTACAATATAAATTGCTTATAAAAGTAGGTTGAATATATTAAGTTTTAATTTTGAAAATCATTATAAAATCCTATTCATGTTTGATATAACACAACCTGATTCCCATTACTCCTGCTTTAGATTCCTTCTCTTCTGTACCGTATTTTTTAAATGTTTTCTATTTGAAAATCCTCACAATAAATTACAAACTACACTTTAAAGGATGTAAAGATAGAGGAACATGTCAAGGTAAATCTTCAGCTTTCACAAGTCTGTGATGATTATAAAATAGAGCCCTCCAAAGAAACTGAAATTCAGAGGAGGAGAATTCAAAGTGAAACTGATTTAGACAGTGATTTCTCCTGACTCCCTTCCTACCCCCATCTATTAGGTTAAAATCCCTTTAAAAATGTGAGAGTTGCTAAAGGCTGCAGAATTCATGTACTGAAATTTTCAAGCAGTATGAAGCTATTGTGGAAGAACAAGTACAGTTTGTGTGTTATAGTTAAATCTACCAGACAGGCTGGCAAGCGGAGCAAATCACGAGTTTGGGGTGGTGAGTGTTTGCTTTAAGCAAAGACATCCAGTCTCCATAGCACTGTGATTTTATAGCATAGATCAGAGTATACTGTTTTTTTAGCTAACACCATTTTCCCCGCAACATACTAAAAAAGATTGAATCAATAAATCTTGAACTTCCAGAAAAATGTGTAAAATAAGCAGGTCACAGTATAGAGTGAGTCAGTATGTAAGTAGGAAGGTAGAAGCTCTGTAAAAAGCTAAGGAAAAAGCAGTTTTACTTAGTAAGATTTGCATGTGTTAGAAAATAGTTAAGCTGAAGTTAGAGTCCTTTTCATAATCCTTTTTAATTATAATATTTAGGATGTGGTGTAAATCCATGTAGTATGGATTTTGAGAGGAAAGATGTTCATTAAAAATAATAGTTTTTATAAAATTTTGAAAGCAGGAAATATATGATTTCTTGTTTTTAAAAAAATACTATAAATGGGCCCATTCATAAAAGTTCTGCTTATTTTTCTCAGAGATTCACATGTGTTAATATCCTCTATGTCAAAATATTTACTTTTCATGTGTTTAAATCAAGAAAACATTTATCCTCTTAACATAAATAGTAGAATGAGAGTTTAAATTCTACCTATTTATACAAAGAGGTTTTTAGATAATTTCACTTTTGGTGTCTCAGCTTAAGAGATTTTAACTCTTATCTTTTATGATCTCTGAAATATCTCTTGCTCTGTTGACTTAATTTGAATAATATAATCAATCATGGCTTGAACTTTTTATAGCTATGAATTTATTGTTTCTTTTTAACTGCCTGCCCCAGTTAATTTTTTCTTAGACTATTAGTGATCTCTACAGAAGAATCATGACATTTGCACATAGAAAATTTGAAAGCAGCTGTGTGAAGACAGTAGTTATTGAGCAAGATATTCATTTAAATGCAAACTTCTTGATCTTGAATCTTTTATCTTGATCTTATCTTTGAAAACTTACATATGGTTTTCGACTTACTCAAGACACTATTTCCTTCTGTAACATACAGTCAGTCATTGAGATCTGCTTCCATTTCAGATTAGTTCAGATTAGTTTAGTGTAGTATTTATTATTATACAAAATAAAAATTATCGGGTATATACTCAAAATGATAAATACAACTTTATTCATTGAGGCATTGCTTGTAATGGGCAAAAGATTAGAAACAACCTAAATATCTGAACTAATTAAATTTCAGCATTCCATACAATGGCATATACTATATCCCCATCAAATAGGTAAAGCATCTCTTTGTGGACCGATATTGGACAAGGTCCTAGAGATATTGACAAGAAAAAAAGCAAGATGCATAAGAGTGTATCAAAGAAAACTCTGAATGGTTTCAGACACACCAAACACAAAAAAATAACAGCTATTGTCTCTTGGGAGGACAGAGTATAGAGTTAGATAGATGGAGCCTAGGAATCTTTTATCTTTTAATTTTGTATCCTGTGTATGTGTTACTATTGTTTTAAAATTACCTTGAAAAATCATCTTGATTAGAAAAGTGCTGATAGCTAAGTCTGAAAACTGAAACTATGTTATATTTAATGTCCAGGTATAAAGTTCATTTTTACTGATTAGAATGCGTGATTGAAATGAAAAGTTGGATATTACAGCAGAAAACTTTGGCTCTGTTGTTTGGCTCTGGTTATGAGGAAGTGATTCTTCCTTTAATATTTTGCTCTATACAGTAGATTTACCCTGGGAAATTATCTGTAACTCAGATTTAGTAGAAACTTTTTTTAAAGCCAAGTATTCTTCAAAGCTATGACACTTTAACATACCTGTTTTTAAAATTCTGATTTTTCTGTAACATTGGGTTCTTTTATTTTATTTATTTTTTATAAATTTATTTATTTATTTATTTTTGGCTGCATTGGGTCTTCGTTGCTGCGCGTGGGCTTTCTTTACTTGCAGTGAGTGGGGGCTACTCTTTCTTGCGGTGCATGGGCTTCTCATTGCGGTGGCTTCTCTTGTTGAGGAGCACAGGCTCTAGGCTCCCGGGCTACAGTAGTTGTGCCACGCGGGTTCAGGAGTTGTGTCTCGTGGGCTCTAGAGCGCAGGCTCAGTAGTTGTGGTGCATGGGCTTAGTTGCTCCACAGCATGTGGGATCTTCCCGGACCAGGGATCGAACCCGTGCCCCTGTATTGGCAGGCGGATTCTTAACCACTGAGCCACCAGGGAAGTCCAACATTGGGTTCTTTTAAAGCAGAGCATTCAATCACTATGCAGCCTTATCAAAGTTAATAACAGCTTGTCCTGCTAAACTTAGAGCCATGTATAGTTCTAATTGAAGTTTGCAAAAACAACAATTTGGATTTTTCTCTTTTAATATTCTAAAAATTGATTTAAGAAACAGAAATTCATATCTTTAGAATATTGGAAAAAGTACTATATAATGACTAAACTGTGCTCTAAACGGTCGTGTTTAAAATCACCTTCTGTTCTAAATTCTTTGTCAGATTTTCAGGCATTCTTAAATTACTTATATTTTACTAAATGCAAATTTGCTTTATGAAGCTGTATGCAGTTCAAATATAGGAAATTAATTCTTACAAGGAAATGCTTGATGTTCAGAGTTTGGAATAAACGGTTGGCTAGGAAAACATTATTGAACATCACAGACTGACTTGCCTTCACAGGGATGAATTTTAAGCGATTACTTTTTTTTGGAAATGGAAAAAAGAACCTCTAATTGTCCTCTATTTACAGTAACCATATGTCCCAGACTTTCCAGGTTAGTTCCCGGTTTTGTATTCTCCATCACCTCAGACCATGCATATAGATTTTTAGGTTGGAAAATTTGTTCATTCTTCTAATATGAGAAATATAGTTCTTTGGGATCGTTTAATTTAAAGTAGACGTTAAGAAACTCATTTTAGATCACTTCTTTTAAAGAAGGAAGATGTGTAGCAAGAACTTTCTAAAATATATTTTTATATACCAGAATTACTTGAGACAAGGGAAGTTTCAGTATGTGGAATTTTTGCTCTATGTTCTTGTTCACACAGTGCAATCAATGAAAAAGGAATATGGGATAAGATGTTTCCTTTCTGCCCCACAGTGACCAGGCACTGCCTCTGTAAAGAGACTGAATCTCTAGGAAAGATTTGTAAGTTAAAAGGTTTTAAGAAATAAGGAGCACAATAAACACATGGAAAGATGCTCAGTATCATTGCCTCAGGGAAAGGCAAACAAAACCATAATGAGATATCACTTCACACCCACTAGGAGGGCTATATAAAAAAGATAGGTAATAATAAGTGTTGGCAAGGATATAGAGAAACTAAAACCCTCTTACAGTGCTGGTGGGAATATAAAATGGTGCAGCCGCTTTGGCAAGTCTGCAGTCCCTTAAAAGATTAAACAGAGTTACCATATTACCCAGAAATTCCACTCCTAAGTATATACCCAAGAGAGATGAGAACATGTGTCAGTACAAAAACTTGTACTCTGGCTTCCCTGGTGGCGCAGTGGTTGAGAATCTGCCTGTCAATGCAAGGGACACGGGTTCGAGCCCTGGTCTGGGAAGATCCCACATGCCACGGAGCAGCTGGGCCCGTGAGCCACAGTTACTGAGCCTGCGCGTCTGGAGCCTGTGCTCCGCAACAAGAGAGGTCGCGATAGTGAGAGGCCCGTGCACCGCGATGAAGAGTGGCCCCTGCTTGCCACAACTAGAGGAAGCCCTCGTACAGAAACGAAGACCCAACACAGCCATAAATAAATAAATCAAGTATAAAGTGTTTAAAAAAAAAAAACTTGTACTCGAATGTTTATAGCAGCCTTATTTATAATTGCTAAAAAAACAGGAACAACCCAAATGTCAATCAACAGATAAATGGATAGATAATATGGTATATCCATATAACATAATATTCAGCAGTAAAAACAAGGGATAAAGTACTGATACTTGCTACAACATGAATGAACCTTGAAAAGGTTTCTTATAAGTGAAAGAAGCTGGTCATAAAGGACCACATATTATATGACTTCATTTATGTGAAATGTCCAGAATAAGTAAAGCAATAGAGATATAAAGTAGATTGGTGGTTGCCTAGGGCTAAGGAAAGAGGGGGGAAATGAGGAGTGACTGCTGATAGATATGGATTTTCTTTTGGGGGTGTTGAAAATGTTCCAAAATTGATGGTACACTTTAAGTGGGTGAATTGTATAGTATGTGAATTATATCTGAGTCAAGCTGTTATTTTCAAAGTGGGGTGTGTCTTTTACTCATTGGTTGACACATTCTGTTTTCTACATTCTTTAGCAGTGGTTCTCAACCAGGGACAGTTTTGCCACCCAGGGGACATTTGGCAATGCCAGGAGATATCTTTCGTTGTTACAACTGGTGGAGGAGTACTGCTGGCATCTAATGGGTAGAGGCCCAGGATGCTGCTAAACATCCTTCAGTGCATGGACAGCCCCACAACAAAACAATTACCTGGCTTATATTGTCAATAACGCTCAAGTTAAGAAACCCTGTTCTCTACTTGTGTTGCTCTAGTGATAATGGACCACAGCCATGTTTTTGAAGCACTGAAAAATCATGAATCATCAAACAGATAGATGTTCACTGAATTCCGTTTACTGAGGGCAAGGCTATTCAGTAAGACTAAACCACTCAAAAGTGTTTTATTTCTCTATCTGGTTAAGTCTAAACCTAAGTTAATTAGATAATTCAGTTAACCGAAATATTTTATCCCTCTGTCATCTTGATTGAGATTTAACTGTATTTTGTTGTATTTTACTTTGTTATTTATCTTCTTAAAGATCAAATTTATGGAGTATAACATCTACTTGCCATGAAAACAGAAATAAACATGCCACAGCATAGCCTTGAGGATATAATTAAAGCTAACTTGTCCATTTCAAAAAAAAAATTATCATCAGCTCATGTTCTGGAATAGGACTATGGCCCTAAACTAAGCTAATTTGCTAGGCTTCAGTCTCCAGCCATGCTCCTTTTATTGTATGTACCTGTTTGACCTGTCCAAAGACTGGTCCATGGGAAAAGGGAGCAGGGGTTTCATTATAAAATCTAGCATTTCAAATATAACAGCTAACATTTATTGAAAACTTATTACTTGCTAGGTATTATGCAATGTACTTTATGTATATTATCTCATTTAATTCTCACAAAACCCTGTTAGTTGGCTATGATTATTCCTATTCTTGTGGAAGCATCCCTCTTATAACTCTCCACCCTCCTGCTCCAGTATGCACTGGTTGTTTTGTAGGTCTTACACTACTGTCATTCTGACAGTTCCCTTCCCCATAATTCTAGGGAATCCTCTTTCCTTCTCTCCTGTCTTGAATCCCCTGCATCTTCCCTTACCATGTTGTCCTCCCTCATTTTGGTGAAATATATCCTCCATTACCTTAGAAGAACACCAATGTCTTTATTCTGCCTTCATTATTGAAAAAGATATTTTGGCTGGGTCTAGAATTCTATGTAGGATACATTTTTCTCTCACAATTTTGAAAGCGTTATTCTCTTGTCTTTCAGTTTGGGGTATGATCTGTTTTGTATCTCTCAGAGCTCTTAGAATTTCTTTATCTCTGGTGCTTCGAAATGTCACAGTATTGTGCCTTTCTGTGGGTCTTTTCTTCAAGTATTTTACCTAAAACTCAGTGAGGCCTTCCACTCTCAAAATTCATTTTCTTGAGTTTAGGGAAAGTTTCTTAAAATGCTTCTTTGATAATTCCTTCCCTTGTTGTTTTTCTTTCTGGAATGCCTACTGCTTAAATGTTGACTTTTAAAATTTATCCTGTAATTTCTTTATTTTGGGAATCCTACAGTCTTTTCTTTTGTCTTTTAGTTCTACTTTCTGAGAAATTTCTTTAACTCTATTTTATAATTCTATCTTAAACTTTTAATTTCAGTTATATTTTTAATTCCCAAGAGTTCTTTCTTGCTCTTTAATTGCTTTTTTTATACCCTGCTATTCTGTTTGATAGATGTTTATCTCTTATCTCTGAGAATATTAATTACAGTTTTTCTCAAGTATTTTTCCTGCAGTCTGACTTGATTCTTATTTATCTGACTCCCTTCTTGCTGTTTGTTTTTTTGGATTAGGTCTCTGTTTCTCATGTTAAAGACTTTACTCAAATACTTAATGGTCCTTAACTGTCCATAATGTATAAGATTCAGGGTTTATTACCTGCTGATATGATGCATTGAGAAGCGCACCAACATCACTTTTATAGTATTCTTGCAAAAAAATGCATAACCTAAATTCAGCCATGAAGAAATAATACACAGGGCTTCCCTGGTGGCGCAGTGGTTGAGAATCCGCCTGCCAATGCAGAGGACACGGGTTCGAGCCCTGGTCTGGGAAGATCCCACATGCCACGGAGTAACTGGGCCCGTGAGCCACAACTACTGAGCCTGTGCGTCTGGAGCCTGTGCCCCGCAACAAGAGAGGCCACGATGGTGAGAGGCCTGCGCACCGTGATGAAGAGTGGCCCCCACTTGCCGCAGCTAGAGAAAGCCCTCGCACAGAAACGAAGACCCAACACAGCTAAAAATAAATATAAATAAATAAATAAATTAAAAAAAAAAAAAAGAAATAATACACAAAGCCTAATTGAGGGATATCCTATAACTAGCCAGTATGCTTTTAAAATGTCAATATTATGAAAGACAAAGAGACTGAGGTACTTTCCAGATTCAAAGAAACTAAGGAGACATGACAATTAAACGCAGTGTATGATCCTAAAATGAACCCTGGACCAAAATTAGTAGGACAGTTGGTGAAATTTGAGTAAGGTCCGTAGATTAGTTAAATGTTATTCCTGGTTTTTTATACAACTCAATAGCAAAAAAACAAACAATCCAGTTAAAAAATGGACAGAGGATATAAATAGACATTTTTCCAAAGAAGACATACAGATGGCCAACAGACACATGAAGTGATGTTCATTATGACTAATATGGAAAATGCAAATCCAAAGCACAATGAGCTATCATCTCACACCTGTCAGAATGGCTATTTTCAAAAAGACAGTAACAAGTGCTGGCAAGGATGTAGAGAAAAGGAGCCCTTATGCACTATTGGTAGGAATCTAAGTTGGTGCAGCCACTATGGAAAACAGTATGGAGGTTCCTCAAAAAATTAAAAATAGAACTACCATATGATCCAGCAATTCCACTTTTGGGGTATTTATCAAAAGAAAACAAAAACACTAACTTGAAACGATACATGCACTCTCATGTTCATTGCAGCATTATTTACAATAGCCAAGCTGTGGAAACAACCTAAGTGTCCCTCAATAGATGTGTATGTATATATACACACACATACAATGGAATATTAACCATAAAAACAAGAATGAAGTCTTGCCATTTGCAACAACATGGATGGACCTTGAGGGCATTATGCTAAGTGAAATAACTCAAAGAAAGACAAATAATGTATGCTGTCACTTATATGTGGAATCTAAAAACAAAACAAACAAAAACCAAGCTCATACAGAACAGATTGGTGGTTGTCAGAGAGGCAGGGGATGAGTGGGGTAAATGAGTGAAGGGGGTCAAAAGATACAAACTTACAGTTTTAAAATAAATAAGTCATGAGGACATAATTACAGCCTGGTGACTACAGCTAATAATACTGTATAACATATTTGAAAGTTGCTGAGAGAGTAAACCTTAAAAGTTCTCATCACAGGAAACAAAAATTCTGTAACCATGTAAGGTGCCCAATGTTAACTAGTTTTATTATGGTGATTATTTTGCAGTATATACAAATATTGAATCATTATGTTGTACATCTGAAACTAATGTAATGTTGTATGTCAATTATACCTCAATTAAAAAAAATTTAAGTTTGTGGGTGGATGCATGCAGGAAAAAAATCTCAGAGAAAATACTTAACAGTTAACTCTAGTGCCCTCCGGGAACTATGATTGCAGGGTCAAGGTTTTCATAAGCTTACTTTAAATTGATAAAGATTATGGGTGACAGATATTTACTGTCTGTTACGTGTATAGGTTTTTTTTTTTAACAATTAAAAAAGCTTAAGAATAAAAGAATGAATAAATAAAAGTGTTAATATTTCCTCTAAAAATATGTCACCTAGTTTTGATAATTGTGCTATGGTTATGTAAGATGTTAACATTTGGGGAAGCTGGTGATTTTATTCTTTAAATATTTTTCTCTCTTCTCTCTCTCTCTTTCTCTTTTCTCTTCCTTCCCCTCCTATCTTTCTGGAACTTCACTTACACATATATTATACTGCTTGATATTTTACCACAAGTCCTCTTTATTTTTCATATTATATAAATTATTTTGATATATCTTCAGGTTCACAGAACTTTTCTCTAGTTATTTTCAATCATATGTTAAGCGGATCCACTGATCTTTAATTCACATATTCTATTTTTCAGTTCTATATATATTTCAAAATATACATTTAATTCCCTTTTATAGTTTCCATTTCACTGCTGAGATTCCCCATCCATTCATTTATTATGACCTTATTTTCCATTTTATGTCCTTGAACATGTTTATAATAGCTACTTTCATTTTCCTGTCTGCTAATTCCAAGATCTGGCTTATCTTGTGGTCAGTTTCTATTAATAACCTTTTCTCTTGCTACTGGGTCACATTTTTCTATTTCTTTGCATATTTAGTAATTTTTAATGTATATTGGACATTATGTGTGACACATGATGGATACAATGAGTTTTGTTATCTTTCCCTAAAGAGTGTTGATTTTTGTTCTAGCAGGTTATTAACTTAGCTGAACTCTAAATGCTAGCTCCCCTTAGGTGAACATCAACTGTGAAATCTATTCTGAGTCCTTTCAGCCTTCTAGCTGTTGCCTTTCACATATGCAGTTCAGGGATCAGCTAGGAATTTGGGTAGAGTTTATATGTAGATTTGAAGGGACTCTTGTGGCGTCTTCCTTTCAGGGGTTGTCCCCCTCACTTTCCAGTTAGACTGTTGACTTCAGAGTAAGTCTTTGGACTCCTCAAATGAGTAAGATTTCAGATTTCTCTTTGAGTTCCAATCATTCCACCATATGAACTGTGTAGTACTACCAGGTGAAAAGCCATATGAACAGGAATCCTACCTAGCACAGTTCATTCTTTCAAGGATTGACTCCCTTCCAATTTCTGACTCTGTGGTGCTTTCAAATAGTTGTTTTGATATATTTTCAGAGTATATAGTTATTATCTTCAGAAGGATCAATCTAATATACTCTATTCTGCCATGACCAGAAGTTGTAGCATATTACCTTTTATTTTCCATTGATTTTTTCATTGATATTTCATAGGGTTAAACAAACAAAAAAAAACTTCGATGTATTTTTGTGAATGATGACAATAGCTCATCAAAGTTTTCCAAAAAGATCAAGCATATTACTAATGTCATTTTTTCTTCTTTCTTTTGTAGACAAGAGATGATTTCCTAGGTCAAGTGGATGTTCCTCTTTATCCATTACCGGTTAGTATAGATGTCCATGATTTTACTTTTTATGTTTATTCTTTTTATTTTAATAAATACTTACAGATACACAATATAGTAAATGTAAATATTTGATTTGTAAAGTGTATACTGCTATTATTTCTTGAGCATATTATTTTCTGAAAACTCATCTCAGTTTTCCATTTTATTTTCAAAATTCTCTTACATGAACCCCAGTAAGAAATAGAGAGCCACTGAAGTTGGTTGATATCATGAAAGCATTGTTTGAGGAAGATCAGTTTGGAAATATTCTACTGAATAACTAGACTGGGGAGAGCTTAGTCTCACAAAAAGAAACTAAGATCAATTACAACAATATGGGCATGAAAGTGAACCTGGACCAAGCATATAGCAACAGAAGAAAACAGACAGATGCAGGAAACATTTCATAACATAACATTACTGGATCAGGTTTTTAACATGGAGCTCCAGTTGAAAAAAATAAAATTAAGCAAAAAGTAAAGATAATACAAGTTGAACTTGCGAGATAAGGGTGGTATCTCAAGTAGAAAACATAGGAGGAAAGCCATTTTTTTTTTTGAGATATGATAAATTTATTTTTGGCCATATTGCATATGAGTAGTAAACAAGAAAAATGAAAGCTTAAAGTGGGCAGCTGACAGAGATATAAAAATAAGTTGTGTAGGGAAAAGGGTCTGGAAGGATTGAGAGCTATCATTGTTAAGGTAACCGCAGAATCTCTGAGAAGAATGGGCTGTCCAAACGAGAGGGATGAGAGCATTGAAGTCTAAAACATTGAACGTTCATCAGTGTGGGTCTGTCAGAGGAGAAAGAGAAGACAGACCAGGAGAAATCGGAAAAGAACGAAGTAAAGTGATGTCATGAGAATTTAAGAGTTTCAAGACTGAATGGGTAGTTAACAATGCAAAGTGCAGCAGAGAAGTAAAGGAGAATAAAAACAAAGGGCTGCTGAACTTGATAAGAAAGAGAAGTAATACTTCTTTATCAGTCTTTTCAGATGTTTATTGTCTCTCTGTAGTCTTTAGACATTACAAGCTTTTGATAATGAATTTAATCCAGTCTTATTTTCCAAGCTGCTTACTTTTTTGTTCTCCTAGAACTGTCTCTATGATCTAAACACGCCAGCCTGCTGACATTGTACATATTCCATATTTCTTTGGGGCGCAAGCATACTAACCATTCTCTACTGTTTTTCCACTTTTACCCTCCCTTTGTCTTCACGACACACCTGCTCAGCTAGTTTTATACTGAATTGTGATGCCAGGTGCAATTCCTACAGTGCAGGAAAGTGAAAGTGCTGTCAAATTACCAGCTGTTACCGTTTAATAAGCTGAAGCTACTTTTTTCTCACCTCACTTCAATTATGCCTTAGGTCATAGTTAATGAATATTCTTGAAAAGTATATATTTTTGGTGTTATAGATGTATCTTGAAAACCCACTGTTTTATTCTAGACAGAAAATCCAAGAATGGAGAGACCATATACATTTAAGGATTTTGTTCTTCACCCAAGAAGGTCAGTAAATATAAAATAATAACATATGAAATTTTTTTTTAATCTCTTTATACCTTACAGTAGCCTCTTTGGAAATTCAGTTACACCTTTGTAAATAAGCTACATATAAATATCAGTTTTTAAAAGCTTTATTGCTGTTTCTGATTAAAAAGTAATATATGCACAGTGCAAAAATTCTGAAAATACAGAAAAGTGATCATACCCCTTTGGGAAAGGCTTGTCTCCCTTATATTTATCATACTATGAGAATGAAATTTGTCATTAGTTTATATGTATTTTATATCTTACAGTATATGTAATTTTGTCATACTGTGCTTTAAAAAATCACAAACATCAATTCATGTAAAAAAAAACATCCAGGGAATTCCCTGGTGGTCCAGTGGTTGGGACTCAGCACTTTCACTGCCATGGCCCTGGTTCAGTCCCTGGTCCGTGAAGTAAGATCTTGCAAACTGCATAGCACAGCCAAAAAAAAAAATCCAACTTGATACACACAAAACCATTTTCAGGGATATATAACTACATTTAGCATACTTTCATTTAAAAAAAGATATTTCAGAAATCTCAAATATTTAGAGAAAATAACATGAGCAAAGACTATAATTTACAACCCAATAGCCTGTTCATAATTCCATTTTCCTAAACTGAATTACTTGATTTTTGTCAAAATTTTTAAGTTTAAGCTGTAAATAAAACTCCTTTTGATCTTCTGGACCACAGAATCAAGTAAAATCTGGTGAAGATGTGTATGTGACTTTACTGTCAGAAAGGGCAGAGTAAAGCAGAGGAAGGAAATCTGTGAAAACAACACTATATGTTTTGTTTTTAAAACTAGAAAATGCAATTGAAAAATATAGTATGGGAACTTAGTAAAATTTTTGATAAAAATATTTTATATTTTTAATCAAAATTTTTAAGTATTCATTGTAATATAAATTATTAAAATAAGGGGGACAGTGCTTTCTGACTGTGTTCATATTTACTGTCTATAAGAGAAACCACATATTTAATTTCTCTAGAAGTCTTGCAATATAAGTCTCTTTTCTTCCTTTAATTTTGGACTGATTGTGACATCTGTATATCAAGAATAACTAAATATTTCTTTCTTCTCTTATTTGGTTGCTCTAGTAACCTGCTTTTCAATTTGTCAAATGCTTTCCAGTATCTTTATCTTCAAAACACTTACATCTTCTGTCTGCACTGGGTATTATTGCAAGTGCAGAAAGAGCTTTATCCAACTACATTCTTAGATTTTTTTGAGCATCACTAAGCCCAAACCCACAGGCATATTATCTAGTTGGAAAAATATAATAAAACCTATCACTGTGGAGAAACTCTCCTATAAAATATTATCTGAGTAAGTTTTCTGTATCCATCTTTTATAACAAGTCAGAGTGTTCACACCTCCTTAACTATGGAGACATGAGTCACGTTAGTGGCCTGGGAAATAAGCATCAGGGGTTTTATTGACCACTCAGGGAAGGTACACTTTCCAAATCCATGAGCACTGTGTAGAGAAGAACAACTAAAAAGCTTAAGGGAGGCATTGGGGGTGGGGTGGGGTAGGGGAGTATCTCTTGAAGACAGGATAAAAGATTAGGACTTTTATGTCATATTACATAACTGAAATCTATTTAAAAAAATACCCAAAAAACCTATACAGAAAGCTAGGACAAGCAAGGATTTCTTAAGTAAACAGGATGCTAGATTTGGTGGGGGCAATAGACAGAGTTAGGTCTTCAGTTAGAAGCTTAAGAAAGACAGATTTTAAAATCCTTAAATGTTACTACACTGGGCAGCAGCCCTTAACTCAGACAACTCATTATTCACAGAGGTGATACAAGATACAATATGAAAACAGATGAGGTAAGTTAACGTATGACAGATTCAAACAGCTGTCAAAGACACTAGGTTTCAGGCAGTTATCCATCCTTGCTCTCCACTTTTCTGTCATCTTATACAACATGGCTAGATTATTATCCCTAAAGCACATCTCTGAGGGTGACTTTCCCTATTCCCAAAATTCTATGCAAAATAAAATCTAATAAAAGTTCTCTTATTTCACATGGATCTCATCAGCTGGACCATTCCCACTCCCTTTATGTATCCTGTAATTCAGCCAGTCTCAGCTACTGCCATTTCCTTAACTGCACCCCAGGTTTCCCATCTATTTCCTTGTTTTTGCTCTCTTCTCTACTCATATGCCTTTCCCTTCACTGCCACAGATCAAAATCCTCCCCAGTCTTCTAGCCCCAACTCAAATGCCAACTTCTCTTTCAAATTCTCTCTGATCTTTCACTTAAACTTCCATAGTTCCTTATTTATCTCATAACAACTATTTATTTATGGATGTTCCTTTTTCTCCACCATCTATTCCTTTTCCTAAATATCTTCTGCACTGGAACTTGTCTTTGAATCTCCTCTAGTAGCTAGTAGATGTTTAGTAAACTCTTATTAAATGAGTGCTTTTCTTCTTAGTATTAAAATTTTGTGAATTATTATTTTCTTTTCTACAGTCAGAAATCAAGAGTTAAAGGTTATCTGAGATTAAAAATGACTTACTTACCTAAAACCAGTGGCTCAGAAGAAGATAACACAGAACAGGCTGAGGAATTAGAGGTGAGATTTTATAAATATTTGGTTAAACTAAAAAGAAAATATCTAATTTCTTATTTTACTATACTCTGAAGAAAAAATAACTATTCAAATAAAGTTAATGTGTGAAATAAAAATTACTTCCCTGGACATTTGTTTATTTTACCCAAGAATTTGTTAAACATTTCTTTCCGCTAAGGATATTTCTGTAGAATGAATGGCCATTACTGATGGCATTCTTAAGGGTTAGGGAATAGAGATTGTAATGTTTATAAATGAAAGCGTTTGTTGTAATTAAGTCATTAACTGTTTCTAGTTTTTCAGAGTTTTCTAGAACGATGTCATGTTCCCCCTCCATTAAAGTAAGAACACAATTTAGTATTTGTAAGTTAAGTATGTGGAATATTTGAGAAGGCTCTACTAATTAGGAACTCTTTTATGAAATATAATTCCTGTTACTTTTCCTATCGTGCTTGGGGTGGGAGTGGGCGGGAGGGCTCATAGAAAAGGAGGAGACTAAGAGAGAGAGAGGGAGAGAATATAAGTGATCTAATAAAAAGCCACATTTATGGGGGGCCAGAAGAATTTAACCATCTTCACGGATGACAGGATAAGAGGAAGTCCAGTCAAGGATTTGGGCAGAACAACCTGCCTTTGGGGTGCATGAAGAAGAGGCAGAGAGTATGTACTTGGAATAGAATTGGACAGGGATTTGGAGCCTGGAATCTTAGTTGCAAGCTCTGCTGCTTGTGAGCTGAGTGACCATGTGAGTCTCTGACCTTCTCTGGACCTCAGGTTCTTCCTTTACAGAGTGACAGGGTTGTACCAGATGACCTCTGAGGTTTCTTCCAGCACAAAAATTCATGATCTGAAAAGGGAACAATAACATTTGCCCCTTGAGGTTCCCACTGAAGGAAGCTTATCATCAAAAGATAGCACCTTATTCTACCACATTGACTGAAAGCACCCAGTGTGCTGGCATCAGTCTGCGCTGGAGGGTTTTGTATGTGTGGCTTCCTCAACAGTCATGCCTCTTTGATCAAGGCCTGCTGAAGTCTCCAGAAGAACTGTAAGGCTGAGGGACCCTTCCCCAGTGCTGGGCTCTGCATCACACACCCAAACGTCTTGAGAAAGAAAGTTCGAGAACAAGTAGTGCTTTTGCAACAAAGCCTTCTGGGAATTTTTTATGTGCACTAATGAGACTTTACTTTGTAGGGGAATTCATAATAACAGAAAGAAAGAACTTTTTTTCTTTAAATCATAGACTGTAGTTAGCCCTTACTCTGGCAATCAAAGAACTTGGTATCCTCTCTTAAGTCTAATTCCCTTATTTGATTACCTTTTTTTTCATTTTAGTTTTTCTCTGATTTGTCATATAACAGTCTTTTTTTTTTTAATTTAGAAATTTATTGAGTAGAATTTTCTGTACCTGGCATTTTGGTGCACAGGGAAACCTGAATAATGGAATTCTGTTTGAAATGAAGGATGTCTGCTGTAAAGAAAGAAAATTCTTTATTTAGTAACTTAAAAAAATTTTAACAGCATTTCATTATTTGGTAACCTGCTCCAAGTTTTGCCCACAGACACGTATCACAGGTACCTTATTCACAGTTCAGTTTCTGTGGGTAGAGCTGCTTCGCTTCATTTTGTGGTCTCATGTCTCAATGTTTGAATTCCCTCAGAATGCACCTTATAATTTCAGTAGATGTAAGCATGTAGGAGTTTATTTATGAAAGGCCCTAGGAATTCAAACACACGAATCTGTGCTTATTTATCTTGTGTAGCTAATGACCAGAGAAGTCTTGTCTTTGACATTTAGTTTGTGACTGAATATATAAAATCCTACCATTTAAAGAAAACAATTGTAATTTTCAGAAGAGGCTCACTCTTAGGCAGTGTATGCCCTAGTACGATAAAGTGTGGCTATAATAGATAATTGTGTAATATTTGATTTTTGCACCCCTTGTAACTTTAGGTTTAGTTGTATGTATTTTACACAATTACCGTATAATATAATGTTTGTTGTACCTCTAAATGCTTTCTTTCTGGACTTTGACTCCATTAAATTCCGGGTAGTTGCATATTAGCTTTGAGGTTAGTAATAAAGTAACATACATTGATACTTAGAAAATTATTTTGTGAAGATTATTAGCTGATACATGTTTAATAGGGAGGCATTCTCTACAGAAAATGAAAACTCATTCTTTCTAAACAATGTTCAAATGTGTAACTGTACTTCCTCCTGGAACTGAAACAGGTTTTTTAAAAATAGGCCCTTACTTAGTTTTTTGCCCCTTCACAAGTTTACTTGGGTAACATAAATTCAATAAGTAGACCTTTAAGAGAGAAATCTTTAAGAAGATTTTAAAGAAATATTTTTGGTACCATTTTCCAAGCTCTGAATATTTTTATAATCCTTCACAGCAGAAGTGAGGACCCTTTTATTAATAAATTTTATTAATCTGCAGAAAAATAATCAGTGAGCATATTTTTTTAATTAGTCTTTTTTTTTCAAGAGAGTAAAATATAAAAGTTCAACTCTAACACTTTTGAAATTGAGACCAGAGAAGTAAAATGTGATTTAATATGTACAAGACAAATGTTTAGATATATAGATCCTATATCATGATCATTTAAAGGAAAGGAAAGGAGAGAGAGAAGGAAGGTAAACATAGATGGAGAGAAAAAGTAAGGGGTTAGAGGGAAGGGAGAGAGAATGGAGTCTGGGCAATAAAAAGAAAGAAAAGAAATTAACGAGATATCAGTTCCCATAGAAGAAGATATAAAGAAGAAAATAGGCTAAGAAAGAAAAGGAGTCTTACTTCCCATCCAGATTCCTTTTCCCAGAGTAATTCTGTCTGTCTTCCTCTCTCCTACCCCTCACCTTCCTTTCTGCCTCAATCTCTAACCTTCACACTGGAGCTAGCCAGAGGAGACCAACCTTGCTGCAGAAACCCCTATCCTTTTCTCCCAGAAAACATTTCTTTTCTTCCCAGCTCTTTTCCTTGACCCTTCCTCTTCAGAACCCACCTTCCAACATAGAAGAATTCTCTTCCATCTTCTAAGCCGTCAACTGGCTGGCACACAACAGTCCTCCAGTGCCAGATCCCCAATGTCTAGAACAAAAGGCTCTCTATATATTAAGGAAATGATTTTTTTACCTATTATTATGGTACCAAATATGTTCCCCAGCTTGCCTGTTTTTTTTTTTAACTTCAATTTAGTAGTTTTTGCCATGTACAAATTTGGGGGGTTGTAATCAAATCACTCAATTTCTTTTATGCCTTCCGGGTTTGATGTCATACTTAATGGCTCCTCCACTCTTAGAATATATTTTTTTAATATCCCCAGGTTTGCTCTAATACATTTCGGTTTTACTTTTTAACATTTTAAATATTGCTCAATCTGTAACATTCTGGTTATAAGGTATGAGGTAGAAACCCAGATAATTTTTTCCTTTTTTTCTAAGTAATTTGCCTATCTTCCCACAAATTTGAAATGTCTTTATCATATACTAAATTCCTATAAATTTGATTCTCTTTCTGAGTTTTCCAATTCTATTCATTATTGTGGTTTGTGGTATGTTTTATCTGATAAAGTTAATCTTCACTCTTCTTTTTTGGAACTGTACTGATTATTCTTGCTTGTTTTTATTTCTATTTGAACTTGAAAATTGCCTTGTCTTGTTATTTTCAAAAAAAATCCATAATGTAGTTCTATTGGAATCTTGGCAACTTTATAAATTAACTTGGGGAGAATTGACACCTTTGTGAGATTAAATCTTCCTAGCCAAGATCACATTATGTCTCTTCATTCATTCGGGTCTTCTTTTGTGTCCCTTTAGGAGAATTTTTAAGTTTTCATCACTAGTGTATTTATGCTTCCTAACCATATTGATGTTTAGCAGAACCTTTTACTGACTGCCTTTTCTTTTATGAGGTTTCTTGTATAAAAGCATGTCACTAACCCTCGCTATCCTTTTCAAATAATTCCTTACTCTATAACTACCCTAGCTAAGGGTTTTTGTATGTTTGCCCCTTGCTAGTCTCAGAGGAAATTTCCAATGCCTTCCTAGCATATAAATAAAACAAAACAAAACTTTCGTTCTTTGACTGTATTATGACCTGACCAAAATGCCTTTCCACGGTCCAGAGGAGAAAGAGAAAAGTCAGACCAGAGAATCATCATGTCTTTTCCATCACTCAATTATTTCTAAATCATTTGCCCTTCCCTATCATGCCTCTACATATTTGATCTTCATCCAGTGATTTTTTTTTTTCAGGTTTCAGAGAGTTGTTTATTTCCACCATAAACAAGGTGCTTTCTCTGTGGGAGAGACAATGCCCAATAAGACATGATCCCTGCTTATAAGTTAGAGAATAGAGTAAGGTTAAACTATGCTTTTCAATTTCTAAGTGCCTTCCAGTGCTGTTTGTTTATTTGAAAGTTTTCTGTGTCCTTTTTCTCCTATTAGACATGTTTTAAATTTTTTCAAAAAAAATTTTTTTCAAGCAAAATTTAAATGTTATCATTTTGCAGAAAAAAAAAAATCTTCATTATCATAAGATATTCCTATTATGGTCTTAAAAGTTGACAATGTGCTAATTCTGTCTTTGCATAGTTTCTGGAACTGGGTGTGCTAAATCTCTTTTAAAACTTCCTCTAGCATAATTTATAAGGTTAAAAAAATTAAGCACACACTTAATTGTTACCATTCTGTTTTTCAGCCTGGCTGGGTGGTTTTGGACCAACCAGATGCTGCTTGCCATTTGCAGCAGCAACAAGAACCTTCCCCTCTACCTCCAGGATGGGAAGAGAGGCAGGATATTCTTGGAAGGACCTACTATGTAAACCATGAATCCAGAAGAACACAGTGGAAAAGACCAACCCTTCAGTATGTGATGACTTTCATGTTTGTAATCTGAATACTTTTGGACCACTAGTTTTCATTTTGAAGTCATGGCTCAAATGGCTCAAATGGATTCGTAATAGTATGGGGATCCAAAAACTGCAAGAATGCTAGGATTTTTATGGCCCAGGGCTTTAAAAATGCTGTCATGGATGCTTCTTTTTTAAAATGATTTGATAGTATTACAAAGTATTTGAGTCACAAATACCACCCTTCTAATTGCTTCTTTATTTTAATAAATTGTCAGTTATTTCTGTTTTTAATTATAGCCACAAAAGAAATGTTTTTCTCTTGAGACTAATTTAGAAAATCTTGGAGATTTTTTTGTAGTTTGTTACTAAAATATAATGAGATGTTAATTTCTACAGTACAGTATTTTTAAAGTGTAAATTATTTATAAAATTGAAAGGACTCAATTAATAAGGTCTTTTGTTAAACACCCATTTGCCAATCTGGTCAATGTATACATAATTTCCAGTGTACCCAAATCAAGGACAGAATGGCCTTTGAGGTATTCTGATTTATGTTTCCTCAGTGACATTTTTCTTTTATTATCATCAGACTGAACGTTTGTAAATACACATTTATAAATTCTTCCATTATTCATGTTTATTATCAAATATCCTTCCACTTATCCTTCCTTATAACCTTATGAAGTCTTTCTTTAGTTGTCTACTTTTTGACACAGACATAAAATTTTCCTTATTTGTCCCTTAATGTTCTAATTTTTGGCTTTGGTATTTTGTATCTGATATAGTCCAAGCACTTTCGTAGATATTTTCCCTTTTCAGATCCTTCCAAAGCAAATTAATGATCCAAGTTCTTCGTGTCACAGAGGCATTGATCTCTGTAGAATGGCGTACAGATTGCAAGACTGAAAGCACGATAAATTTCTGCAATATCCTCCTGTTGTATACCTCAGTATTATGGCAAGCCTGACTTGAGCAGAATCACATTTTTTTCACTGTGGTTGGTGTTGTTTTCAGCCAGCAAAAATCAACTATTTAGGAGGAAAAAAGTGTGAGGCTTTCCCTTAGGACCACTATGTTTTCTCCAGCAACAGTGCAGTAAGAACTGGTCTTCTGACTATCCTGGGCTTATCTGGCATTAAATAAATTAACAATAATTTTGTTATTAAATATCTATACAGAATTCTAGATCTTATGGTCTGGCTATGTTAAACACAACTAGCTAGAACAGTATAACTAAGAAATGACTGGGGAGTGGGTGTTCAGTCTGATTAACCGTACCTTTCCTAGATTCAGACACGCCTTTACTACTGTCCTTTTTCAGAAGAGGTCCATTACTGTATATGATCAAAAGCAGATAGATACCATTTAATCTGTACTCTATCAATTTTTAAATTATAGTGTCCTTACACTGTCTTTCCTTCTGCCCTCTGCGTTCCTACATGGGAAGCTCTACTCTTGGCTTAAGATCAGTTCTGGAAAATGTTACTGTCTGATTCATGAAGATGTATATGTAACTCTTAAAGCTTCTGTTTTATGAACTTTCTGGAGCTACTTTAGATTTTACTCTTGTAAGAACATGGAGAAATAATAATATAATGAAATTATTTATGAAACTCTCAGGTATTCATTCATTCAGCAAATACTTTTTGAGTGCCCATACATGGGAGACATTATCCTAGGCACAGTGAGGAACGAAAATATTAGGCACATTACACATTTTCACAAAAACTTTAACTCCATAAGGTACTCTTGCAGGTACCGTTGTGCCTAGGACTTAATCTATGCATCTTGAAGCAGCCTTTGGCCCAGAACAATAAATTCTGATCTAATATAGGTTTTTTTTTTTTAATGAAAACAGAATTTTTGACTATCACTTTAACTCTCTTCAGACGTGGGTGATGGCTTTTACGTTTCTAATACAGGGACAACCTAACAGATGCTGAGAATGGTAACATTCAGCTGCAAGCCCAGCGTGCATTCACCACCAGGCGGCAGATATCTGAGGAAACAGAAAGCGTTGACAGCCGAGAGTCTTCCGAGGTAGAAATCATTTTCTTGTTCTTGTGGATAGACATATGTTACAGCAGTAGATTGAGGTATGTGTGGCTTAAGCTTATTCTGTTCATTTTAGAACTGGGAAGTTATAAGAGAAGATGAAGCCACCACGTACAGCCATCAGGCCTTCCCCTCATCTCTACCATCAAATAACTTGGATGTCCAGACTCATCTTGCAGAAGAATTGAATGCCAGACTCACTGTTTATGGAAATTCAGCCACTGGCCAGCCAGTATCCAGCTCAGTAAGATGGTCTTAGATTTTGTTGGAGCTTCAGGATTTTGTATTATATGTTATTCCATTCAGTGTCTAAAGACTGAATGTTATCTTTTTTCCTCCAGTTTTATTGAGATACAGTTGATACAACAACACATTGTATTAGTTTAAGATGTACACCATAATGATTTTATATATATGTTGCAAAATTATAACCACAATAAGTTTAGTTACTATCCAACACTTCACAGGCTTTTTTTTTTTTCTTGTGATGAGAAAAAAATTGTCTTAAGTTACACGTAATAATGTGTTAGGGACTTTGGTACTTTACAGCACGGCCATTTTCAAATATCCCCACTAATAATAGTATGAAGCAGAGTCATGGAAAATCCAAATGGTCATTGGAGTCTAAATGTCCATTACATAAATCAGTGCCCTCCAGCCAAAGGCTGCCAGGAACACACCTGTAATTGAACAAGTTGGGTTTATTACTCATTTCAGCAAGGGGAAAACACACCACGAGTGTCTCAGTAGCAGTATGTTAGGAAGGACTTAAAGGATTTGGGCTCATGTTAGTCGATTTTGAGGAGGGTTTAAGGAAGCAGGACTTTGCTCTGCATTGGATGCTGTCAGGAAACAGAGATTATTCTGTGATTGGGTATCTCAAATCTTATCTGTAGCGAGACTAAAGCTATATTTAGCAAAAAAGCAGCAGTCACTTATATCTGCCAGGATAGGGAGATAACTGGTATTTTGTGGCTTGGACAGTGTTCACATTTTGCTGTGTTTAGGCATGATTACAAAGTAGTGTTGATTTTGTCTTGATGATGCTGATGAGTGCCAGGGTGGGTCCTGGGTGTTAAGGGTTACTTTTCTCCTTCTCAGCTATACCACACATGTCACCAACACACATGTGAATAAGAGCTGATGTACTTTGACTAAACAAGAAGATAGATGACCTTCTCACTCCAGCAACTGCTTGAAAAATTGCTGTCTGTGGGGTCCAGAAGCAAGTATTCCAACATAACACTGCCCTGATGAGGTCCTTGTGGCTAGCTCTCTAATCTTATCAAGGGAGACCTTTCAGTGGAAGACAAAGAGGCATCTGAGGATGCTGTGGTCATTTCCAGTTGGAATTCCTTGCTTTTCATTCAGTTAGTAAATATGGAGGGCTGACTGCATGCAGGTTATATGCCGGTTAAAGTATCTTCAGAATACAGCCCACCTATCTGTTTAAGTATTGCCTATGGCTGCTTTCACACTAGATCGACATGGTTGAGTAGTTGTAGCAGAGACCGTTTGGCCCACAAAAAAATATTTCCTATCTGGACCTTAACAGAAAAAGTTTGCCGACTTCTGTTCTAGCACCTCCCTTAGGAAGCGTCAATGTAGACAGTTCTATGTAAACGCCTGTGTGAATATCCAAGAGCAGGTCTGCCTGCCTGCTCCCTTCCCCTCCTTTCTTCCATCCATCTATTCTATCTTCCATTCATTTCATTTTATTTTTTTGTCAGAGGAGTGGGAAAGGTCAAAGACTTAAAGGATAAGCTATGTTGATTTGCTGGTGATAAATCACGTAAGATCCTATTCCCTTTCTTCCTGTTATTATTATTTTTTTAAATTATAAAACAGGGAGATCAGATCGCTGCTTTGTGACCACCTAGAGGGGTGGGATAGGGAGGGTGGGAGGGAGACGCAAGAGGGAGGAGATATGGGGATATATGTATATGTATAGCTGATTCATTTTGTTATAAAGCAGAAACTAACACACCATTGTAAAGCAATTATACTCCAATAAAGATGGTAAAAAAAAAAAAAGTAAAAGGTGGCACCCATACAATGAAATACTATGCAGCCATTGAAAAGAATGAAGCATCTTTGAATGTATATGTTGTATGGAACAATCCCTAAGAGATATTGCTCAGTGGAAAACACCAAGGTACCGAACAGTGTATTTGGTACGTTACCATTTATAAAATTATTTAAATGACAGAGAATAAATATGTGTATCATATTTCTTGAAAACTAAACTAAACTTGGTAACATTGCTCAGCTCTGAAGAGAGGAACAGGGTAAACAGGGCATATATCTTTTGTACCTTTTGAATTTCATACCATGTGCGTATTAATTCAAAAAAAATTAATTTATTATTTTTAAAGTATTATATGGTCATGGTTAAAAATTGAAACAGTACTGAAGTCTGTAAAGTAAAAATTGAATCTTCCATTTTACCTCTAACATGTGCTCCCTCAATTGCCATTAATGGTTTGGCATATATAGTTTTAAACATTTTCTACATATTCATAAACATGTATGCACAGACATGTTTGTATATCATTTTTTTAACCTGAGATCATCTTGTACGCACTTTCTGGTAGCTTACTTTTTTTACATACTGTATCATAGATATTGGACCATTTCAGTAAATATAGATGTGCTCTTTTTAAAACCAACAACAACACAATAATCAAACATCATTCCCTTGTGCAAGTAACCCTTAAGCTATTTCTCCAGTCTCCTTTGATGGACTTTAGATTGTTTACAGTTCTTTGTTATTGTAAACAATCCTACAGAGGCTCCTCTGACTTAATTTATACATATATTATAAATTTTAATGTCATTAAGTAACAGAACTAAAATATTTCAGATGGCAACAACAGCGTGCATATAAAAGCACAAGGAAAGAAAAATTATGCGCGTTCCAGGGAACAAGTAATCTGGAATGTCCAGAGGGTGGGTTGTGAGGTTGGAGGGCTGCAGCCAGCAGGAAGAGCCAGGTCCGGAAGCTCACTAACATTGTGTTCTGTGCTGTAGATTTTATCCTAGTGACTGTAAGTCATTGAAGGGCTCGGAGTGAGAGAAGGATGTGATGAAATCTGCGCTGCAGAATGCTCTCTGGCTGCAGCACGGGGTATGGAGAGTAGATTTAAGCAAATAAGACTTGCAGCAAGCACATCTGTTAGGATGTTGCCACAGTAATAGTCAAGGTGATAAATGATGAAAACTTGAAGTTTAAAAAAAAGTGTAAGGGAAATGTGTTTGAGAGCTAGTAAAGAAATAGAATGCGTAGGATCTGGTAACTGACCTGGCTGTAAGGGACAGGAGGGGGAGAAATCGGGGGCTGACCGATGTCTGCCTAGGGCAGCTGCTGGCCTCCCCTGCTGCCCACTGGATGAGGAATACCTGCAAAGGAACAGGTTTGAGTGGGTGTGGACAGGGAAAAGCTGAATCTAGTTTTGGACACAATAAAGGGTTCTCTGTTAGACCTTCAAGAGAAAGTGTCCAGGAGACAGTCTAGGACTCGAGGGACAAGTGTGAGCTGGAAGTTGGAAGGCATCGGCGGGGGTGGGGTGGTGTAGAGCGAGGCTGAGAGTGGGTGGAGTGGGTGTTCTTTCTTCTGCCCCATCATACCCACCCTGCCACCTTATCTGCCATTCAGAGACAAAGCAGAGACCTAAAGTTATTATCGTTCTTTTTTTTTTTTTTTAATAAGAATCATTCCAGCAGAAGAGGCAGCTTACAAGCCTATACTTTTGAGGAACAGCCTACACTTCCTGTGGTGAGTTTTAGCCTCTCCTCTCAATCCTCAATAAAAATATAAGATGCAGCAACTTTTTTTTTTTGGAACGCTGAACATGAACGTTTGATCCAGCACAGCATCTGGGCTCTGGGGGATGAGGTTGAGGGAGGGGAAATGGGATAGGTAGGCCCTTTAAAGACAAAACCTGGAGAACTGTCTCTCCCATCATGAGAAAGCCAAGTCCCCATGTGCTGGTGGGTAGCGTCTGGGCTTGGCAGGTGAAGCGCTGTGTGGGCTGGAGGTGTTGCGTACAGATCGAGACTGTGGTCTCCAGCGGCCTCTGCTCTGTGCCTGGCCCGTGACATCTTGCAGCTGTTTCCGCCCCGTGCGTGAAGCTGCGTCAGGGGCCGGTCCCTCAGGCAGGTGTGCCCCAGTGTCGGCAGGCTTGGCGGCCAGGATGGACTTCATCAGCCGCTGAGGAGCGGTCTGCTGCCTCCTCCGTAGCATATCCAGCCGTGACCTGGGCTGGAGCTTAGACCTAACAACGTCATGGCCTCCATCCTCTTTCTGGCTCAACCGTCATTGCTTTGAGTTTGTCTCTTCCTCACATGGTCTCCGCTTGTTTTTTAAACCAAATGTAAGCACCCAGGCTCCTGGCCCTTTCAGCCTCCCCTCCCTCTTAGCCACCCACAGACCACCACCCCCACCCCCACCCCCGTGCCACCTTCCCTTCTGTCTGGGCTCTTTCTTCCAAATAGCCTGTGTCCCTGTCCTAATTCTCTCCCCATTCTGGGTCTTTGAGTGTTCCAGTTCCCCACTTAGACTGGCCGCCTCACTTTTTTCCCACCAACCATTTGTGATTTTTGAATGGCAGTCTGTATATTAATTTTGAAAAGCGGGGATTGTTTTTGCTTTCACGGGAGTTCCAGCAAAGGAATGCACAGGCCCAGAAGTCCTCGACCTAGGAGTGGCTCATCTATCTAAAAAGGTGGCCCTGCATCAAGAGAGGGACATGGACCCTTTGCTGAGGAAGGAAGGGGTACCCACCTGTGCAGTTGGCCCAGTCACCAGTGACCACCAGCAAGAGGGTGGATGCCACGGCAAGACTGCCCTCCCCAGCCTTCCTCTCGCGCTTACTACCCCGTGTCTGGCCACCTCCACTCGCCTGGAGCCACTTAAGGAGATCCCTGGTATTTCTCCCACCTCGCTTCATCATCTCCTCTATGCATTGAAACTGGTGAATTTCTGATTGACTGACAGGCACTCATCCAAGAAACTATTTTAAGTACACCAGATGAGCCACAGAATCCAGAGATGATTTACATTTTATGTACTGGAAAAGCTGTTTCCGTGCCTTTTTCTTCTCAATCATTGATTAGAGGTCTGTTTTGTTTGGTTGCTTGTTTACAGCTTTCTTAAGGTATAATTTACATGCCATAAAATCCACCCATTTTTAAGTACACAAATAAATGAGTTTTAGTAAATTTATGCAGTTGTGCAAATATCACTGCAGTCAAGTTTGAGATTCTCCCATCGCCACAAAAAGTTTTCTTAATCCTAATACCTACTCTCAGCCCCAGGTGAACACTCATCTGCTTTTGTTGCTAGTTTTGCCTTTTCTAGAAATTTCATATAAGTGGAATTATATAGCATGCCGTCTTATGTATCTGGTCTCTTTTCACTTCATGTGATGTTTTTGAGGTTTATCCATGTTGTGACATGTCTCAGTAGCTCATGATATTCCATCGTGCAGATACGTCTACTACATCCCATTTGTCTACTCACCAGCTGTAGGACATTTGTAAAGTTGGGCAAATTTGAATTCCATTATTTTGTAGACTCACAGCTCATCATAACTGTCAGCAATGTACATCTACCCCTGTACATCTAGGGAACGGTATATCTAGTGAACAGACTAGTGTGATAGTTTTTATATGTAAGACACATTAGGGAACCAGGCCAAACCTTGGAGAGTCTAATCTCTAAGACAAAAGGGGTACTTCCCTGGTGGTCCAGTGGTTAAGTCTCCGCATTTCCAATGCAGGGGGCGCAGATTTGACCCCTGGTCGGGGAGCTAAGATCCCACATGCCGCATGGCCAAAAAATTTTTTTTTTAAATTAAAGCTCATGGGAAAAAAAGAAAAAAAGACAAAAGGAAGACCAGACCTGGACTATTTTAAGTAAACCTGGAAAACTAGACCTCTTTTGTTCATTAGTAATAAACTACAATAATCAGCACGTCCCCAGCCCTCACAGAAAGAAAGCAGGGGTAACTTTGGACTTGGCACATATGGGTGATAATTTCTGTAGTTTGACTACCTGGGTTCAAATCTCAGCTCCACACTAGCAATGTTATCTGGTAGGAAATTGCTTCCATTTTCTAAGCTTCAATTTCATCCTTAAGTAAAATGGGCCAGTAATCTTAATTATCTCATTAAGGTTTGTGTGGAGGTTGAATGGCATGATCTGTGTTAAAGCACTTAGTGTGCGGTGGTTATTACTCTCATGATTTTTAGTGTTATCATTCTCATCATTATTATCTGTTCTACTGGAGTTTTTTTTTTAAGTGAAATGCTGTACACTTTAAAATATGATTTAAAACATGATTCATTTTAAGGAGAGCTAGCAGTGGGACTTCCCTGGCTGTCCAGTGGTTAAGGCTTCGCCTTCCAACGCAAGGGGTGCAGGTTCGATCTCTGGTCGGAGAGCTAAGATCCCACATGCCTCACAGCCAAAATACCAAAACATGAAACAGAAGCAATATTGTAACAAATTCAATAAAGACTCTAAAAATGGTCCACATCCAAAAAAAAAAAATCTTTAAAAAAATAAAAATAAAGAGAGCTAGCAGTGGAAAAGGGATGTGGTCCTTTTAAAAAGGATTCTTTCTTATTAATATTTAATTATTCTGTTATTCTTCACTTAGCTCTTGCCTACTTCATCTGGATTACCACCAGGTTGGGAAGAAAAACAAGATGAAAGAGGAAGATCATATTACGTGGATCATAATTGCAGAACTACTACCTGGATAAAGCCCACTGTACAGGTACCCTGCAATCTATCCATTAATGTGTTTTCTTACATAATTTGAACCATCATATTTCTGTGGAAGCTATTACGTCACTTTGTAGTATATGCTGGATGCTTCTAATTATTTTCTGATATTGGTGCTAATTGTCTGCCATTTCCTGCAGATCTCTAATATACATGAATCACCACTTGTTATTATGTAAAACAAGTCCAATTGGGAATAGGAGGACAAAGTAAATGATCTGGTCCACTGGGTAATTGTGTAACTTGAATGGTTAAGATCATTATTTTGCTAAAAGATAATCTTGGCGATTAGTATCTATCAAAGAACTTTGTCATGATGACACTTTGTCCTTAGCAACAGTGAGTGCCTTTTGTAATATTTCCTTGTAAGCATTTAGGAAAATATTTTGTCTTATCACCATGTCTCTTATTGAGAAATTGTTTAAAACTGAAAAGTACAGAGAATAATATAGTAAATACCCATTTTCTTAACACCCTGAATTTACCGCCATTAACAAATCATCATATGTTTCTAGACATTTTCTTTTTTTTTTTTTTTTTTTTTTTTAGAGACATTTTCTTTTTTAAAATAAAATCTTACAGGTAAAACTAAATTCCTTTTAGCCAAGCACTTGACCCCACTACCCAGAGGGAACTACCATCGTGAGCTTGTTGGGGATTCTTCCTGCCTATTTTATGTACTTAATAGAGAGCTAAACAATGCAAAATGTTATTTATGTCCATGTGTCAAGTTTGGCAAAGATGTGTTATATAATTCTAAATATTTTTTTGCTCACCATTGTTTTAAAACCCTATCATGTTGTTTTATATATAAATCCAGTGTATTTCTTTTAACTACTGCCTTATATTTCATCACATGAATGTATTACATTTCAGGTATGCATTTCTGTAGTATATGTTTGTCATTCATTTTGTCTTCCCAGCATTTGAACCCACTTTTTGTGTATAGGAAATTCCCACTCTATATGAGTCTTCTGGGTGAGCAAAGACAACCTTCTCCACTTGGCACTGCAGCTTCCCTTGCAACTAGGGTTAACAGACTGACGGTTAACCAGCATTCTTACTGTTCAAGAATTAGCTGAGAAATTATAAATTATTTTAAAAACAAACTTTGACAAAACACTGTATTAGAAAAATGAGCCTCCAATCTTTAGGCCTATTTATAATTGTGTGTGCTGTTTGCAGGTTAAGTTACCTTTTTAACCACAGCTATTTGTGTGTTCTCTATAAACACTGCAACACGATTGAATTAACGTGCTAGGCCACAGTGGAGACCAGTCAGCTGCCGTCAAGCCAGGGTTCTTCTGCAGGCCCTCACCCACAGGCCCCCACGAGTGACGCAGCACAGCAGGTGACCCAGCCATCTGAAGTGGAGCAAGGATTCCTTCCCAAAGGCTGGGAAGTCCGGCATGCACCAAACGGGAGGCCTTTCTTCATTGACCACAACACCAAAACCACCACCTGGGTAACTTCAGTGCTCTCCAGTTTAAATTTATAACAACAATAATAGTCTCTCATGTGTAGTTCTTGATAATCTTTAATTATACATTAATATACCCTATATTACCTAGTCCTCATTTAGAGATATGTTGAATTCTTAATAGGATTATTTCTATTCAATATGTTTATGCCTATTTTTAATATTTGGGGGGACTGTCATGGAGATACATTTACTTCCTGTTTGCAGTTTTGGGGTTTTTTTGTTTTTTTGTTTGTTTGTCTTTGTGTGTGTGTGTGTTTTTTTGGTCACACTGTGCGGCTTGTGGGATCTTAGTTCCCCAACCAGGGATCGAACCCACACCCCCTACAGTGGAAGTGTGGAGTCCTAACCACTGGACCCCCAGGGAATTACCATGTTTGCAGTTTTTAGCTCACTAGCCATGAATACTGAGGAAGATATTTAGTCATAATCCTTTCCCTTTATATAAGGCTTATAGTTCCAAAGTACTTTTGAATCCATATCTCATAGTACCCAAAAAAACTTATGAGACTAGGTAGAATAGGTATTTTTATTTTAAGATAAGGCTTAAAGTTGTTGAGCAGTTGGTTCACCCCTAATTGAAAAATTACTGAAAATCAGCAGCAGATGAAGAGATTTTGATTAATAAATTTGTTTAAAACACCAATATACCTAAATAAAACTAAAATTATACGATAAATGATTTAAGAAAATAATATTAAAATTATAATATATATCAATAAATCCAAATAAATTAAATTTTGTTCTTTCTTTCAACAATTTGAATTGTCTTTAATAACCTTTCTGCGCTTACCTTCCTATCTTTCAAAAATATTAATAAATTAACACCTTAGCAGCTAGGTGCCTAGAAGCATGTTCAGGGCCTCAGAAATAACATGTGCTCCAGTTTTATGTCCCACTCTTACACCAGTTTTTATTTAGAGAAGAGCCCTAGATAGTGACACAATCCATAAAGAGTGGGCAAAATACTCCGAATGGTTTCTGTGAAAGAGGTAGTGAGTTAATACTGATCCTCCTCTGAGATCTGAGAACTGAATTTTGTAGCGTGTGAGTGATAGATTTTAGATGAGAACCTATTATTTCATAGAGTAAGCAAAAGAAATAAGAGTGATATCCATTGATATTAGAAAACATAGTAACAGATTGACTTTCATGATTTTAAAGTTTGTGTGTGTGTATTGTTTTCTTTATTTACTCTACCAAAAAAGGAAGATCCAAGACTGAAAATTCCAGCTCATGTGAGAGGAAAGACATCACTTGATTCTTCCAATGACCTGGGGCCTTTACCTGTAAGTTTATAGAACTGCTACCCATCTAACTTGGCTATCTCAAACATTTGTATTTTGGAATACAGTAGTTCTTTAACAACTATAATTAATATTATTGTTGAAGTGTTGATGTCTTCTACTAAGAATGGAATATGCAAATTAAATCAACCATATAACCAAATCTATTTCTCTGCCCATACATCGAAAACCCTTTCCTAACATAATTGAAATCTATTCTTCATTATAGCCAGGATGGGAAGAAAGAACTCACACCGATGGAAGAATCTTCTACATAAATCACAGTATGTGCAATGTGATTATTTTCATTACATTATCTTTTGCAGTATGGAATTTTGTGCGTGAGGATGGAGAACATCTTTTTTTTCTCTCTTTCTTCAGATATAAAAAGAACGCAATGGGAAGATCCTCGGTTGCAGAATGTAGCAATAACTGGACCAGTAAGTCTCTTTGTATCAGGATCCTCTGATGGGGTTGTCCCCTTACCTGTCTCTTCAAGGGCGTTTGATCAAGGACATAGCACTAAAGGTGTTGAGAGGAAAGCACATTTGCAGATCTCCCCTCTCCCCACCGCCCATACACCAGGTCTCAGTTATTTGAAAAGAGCATATAAAGTCATTATCCTTACTCTGCACGGCAGCCTTGTGAGACCAGTGAGCCAGAGAGTCAAATACTAAGGCAGTGGGCTGCCGTGCTCAGGCTGGTACTTGCCATTGTCTGAAGAAGAAGGCTGGCAATCCTCGGCAGATCAGAGGAGCCAAGAGTGTATCTGGTGAGGAAGCAGAGAGCACCCCGTCAACTCAGGGTCATGACTTGATCTTTTTAGTTGAAATCGTTGTAAATACCGGTATATAAGACGTACTCACATTTAGGTACAATTATTACCATGTATGATATTTACACTACTCTTCTGAGTCAGATTAATGATAGGAAAATCATTTTTCTCGTTTATATAGCTTCTTTTTCCAACTTTAGTTTTTCAGATTTTAACTGTTTCCTAATTCACAAAAATAAGTAAAATTGAAGATAGAGTTCTTGTAGATTACTCTTCTGACTCCATGTTTAGTCTTTTAAAGTAATGGATAAAAAAGGCAACTCCTCAGAGTTCAAGCAAAAAGTATATTTTTCAAATTGTTCCTTTAATGAAGAAATCACTTTGAAAGCCTCTTTAGAAATGGAAATTTTCATTTCTAATATTTCTCTACTTGGAAGACATTTCCTGTTTCTGGCCTGTTGCATTTCAAGAATATTGTATGATGAAAATTACAGCCATAGGAGTTGCTGAATACAGTTTTATCTTAAACAGAGAAATTAAAATTTTTTAAAATTGTATATATGGTTTTTCTTTGAATTAAATTTTTCTTTTCAAATATTCTCTTTTAATGCCTTTAACTTATATTCATCAAATACCCAGAGGGGAGTTTTTTAAATTGTTCCAGAATGAAACAACTTAAACCTTCTTTATTTTTCCAAAATTTTCAACTCAAGGCAGTGCCCTACTCCAGGGATTACAAAAGAAAGTATGAGTTCTTCCGAAGAAAGTTGAAGAAGCAGGTTAGTGATACTTATAACGAGTTCTCAGGAATGATTGTCATATAGACTGAAAGCATGGGAAATGCATTTTAAAAAGTAACAGAGAATTTATTCTATATATTAACAACTTTGAATAGTTTCTTTTAGGGAAAGGATGTGTATTTTTTGAGTACCTGTAATATATGATTAGAGACCACAGTTATTTTATGTCTTCATTTTTCAATATACCTTGTAATATAGAAAAATAGTATTAGAAGTGTGCTTTTAAAGAGCTCTAACCTGGTTTCCTCATGGGTTTGTGGGGTTTGGGTTTTGTAGAAACTAAGCAAGAGTAGCTCAGGAGATTATCCCCAGGCCTGGACTTAATTGTGTAGGAGGGCTCTCTGGATTCCTTTTCTGCTTTGACTATTGTTTTCCAGTGTTAGTCATTCGTTATTTACAGCTTCAAATATAATATATCTCTGCATAATTTGACAGTACAGCTGTGGTTGGAGCAGTCCTCTTATTGCTTGTCTCCTTCTGCTTATCAGAAATGTTCACTACTCTCTTTTCCATCACCACAAATTCATTATGTTTGGAACTAAACTCATCTGCCCATCTATTTCATTTCTGTTGGTGATGACTATTTTTTTTTAGTAATTTTTTAAAATTGAAAGATTCTTTAAATTCCATAGTGCTTTAGTTTTCAAAGGTTTCACACACACGATTTCATATAACTCCATAATAACCCTTCCCCCCACAACCTCTGTATTGCCCCTCCCCCCTTCCCTCTCCCCCTGGTAACCACTAATTTGTTCTCTATATCTGTGAAGGTGATGACCATTTTTTAATGCCTTTCTAATTTGCTCGTGCTTTTCCCCTTGCCCTGCAGTTTAGGAGTACTGCCACTAGGTGGCTCTACTGGGTTACACTTACTTGCCTTCCAAGCCTGAAGCCTGCTTTTCCAGATTCAAGATGGTGGGTCTGCTTCCACAGATATTCTCATCCTAAATTTAACAAAAAAAAAAAAAAATGAAATATGATAGTTTTTTAGTGCAAATATTTTATGCCTGAATAAAGTCCTAAAATGTCATCAATGTTTTAAACTCATTTTCAATAATAATTTTATGTTAAAATCACTCTGGAAATTTGTTTTCTACTTCTTAAAATTATTTGGGATTTTTTTTTTTTTAATTTTATTTATTTATTTATTCATTTATTTATTGGCTGTGTTGGGTCTTCGTTTCTGTGGGAGGGCTTCCTCTAGCAGCGGCAAGCGGGGGCCACTCCTCATCGTGGTGCGCGGGCCTCTCACCATCGCGGCCTCTCCTGTTGCGGAGCACAGGTTCCAGACGCGCAGGCTCAGTAGTTGTGGCTCACGGGCCTAGTTGCTCTGCGGCATGTGGGATCCTCCCAGACCAGGGCTCGAACCCGCGTCCCCTGCATTGGCAGGCAGACCGTCAACCACTGCGCCACCAGGGAAGCCCCTATTTGGGATTTTAAGTCTATTTTGAGTTACTTGTCTGGTAAATATTTTCATTCTTAATGACTATGTACTGGTGGAATAGAAGCACTAGCTTCTCCATTTGCCAGTCTGAACACTTATAAGCATGTTACAGTATTTAATGGTTGTTGAGGCAACAGGTCACAGAACACAAAAACCATAATGAAAGCAGTAATATTTATTGAGCTCTCTCTCCATACCAGGCATTTTTCTTAACAAGTTACATGTATTATCTACGTGTAATCTCTACAATAACTCTACAAGGAAGGGACTATTATTATCACATTTTAGATCTGAGGAAACTGAGGCTCAGAGAAATTAGGCAATGTGATCAAGTTCCATGGTTGTTAGTGGCAAAGCCAGAAACAAACCAAGTGGTCTAGCGCCAGAGTCTATGCTCTTAAGCCACCTGACATATCAGATTGGTGATTAAGAGAAGAAATTACCCAGAATGCAACAAAGATATATTAAAAGATTAAAATTATGAAAGAAAGCTTAAGAAGCATGAAGCTGTTCCAGAAAGAGAGACTGGAGAGCCTGAGGAAGAGGCCGAGAATCTGAATCCTCAGTGTAACAAAATGTCCCAAGCAGGATTTAAAAAATAAAATCCCTATCTGGACACATCACAGCAAAAGAGCAAGATGGAGATGAAACTATCTAAATCAGTGCTCCAAAGCTTTGAGCTGTCTTTATCCTTTTCCTCTGCCTCATCCTTAACATCTCATTAGTTAGGAATAAGGGTGGCCGATCATTACTGAGATCACTGCATGCCTGGTATCGTGTCAGCGCAAGAAATGCGTTATCCTAGTAAGTCCTGAAACAGCTCCCTGAGGGTCGATATTGTTACTGTCCCTATTTTATAGGTAAGGAAATTAAGCCTTCAAAAAGATGTGTGAGGTGAAGCCGGGACTTGAACACAGGGTCCACTGACTCTAGAACCCATGCATGGTTCACCACTCAGCTCAGATGTGGAAATTTCTCCTTCAGCCCTCTCTTCGTTGCCACTGCTCACTCACATGGTCCATTCGTCTTCTCTCACACCGTCTGTGTCAGGGGTCTTTCACTGACCAGCATGCCTCTTGTCTCTCCTTAAAAACACCCTTCACACTTGACGCCATCAGCCTCTGAGAACCCACCAGTCCGATCCTGTGGCTTCCTGCTCAGCAGCTCTTCCTGGTCAGCCTTCACGCTGTCTACACTGTGGCCTCAGACTGCTTCTGTACCTTCTTGCACTCTAATCCCTCCTCTCCCTCCCCTCCTCCTTCTGTACCGTCCAGCTGTCAAATGGCTTAGACTCTTCCTGCATGCTGTTCCTCAGTCCCTCTCTCCCTTCCCCTCTTGAAGCCCCCTTGATTGTCTCACTTGCAATTAATAGCTCAGTCTTTTTGCCCACAGAACTTTGCTTCTATTTCTATTTTAAATCTCAGAATTAGTAACATTTACATTTGTTTCTCACACACACACCAAATTATAAACTCCTTGAGAAAGCGACCACATCTTCTTATGCCATGTTTTTACTCCCTTCTCCTCCCATCTCTGGCCCCACTGCGATACCTACCTAGCATGGGCCTAGCCCAGAGCGGGCCTTCAGTAAATGCTTGCTGAGTCACCTGCACTGTTTGCCTAGTGCCTAAAATTCTAAAATTCCTTTTCTCCAATCTTACCACTTTTTAAAATTGCATAAGCAGCAGAGGAAACTGATTATGTTATGCTTATATCACTTATATAAACTGCTTGTATTATTATGTTTCTATAGGGCTTTCCACTTTTCTTAAATATATTGATAGTGAAATTGATTTTTTTTCCCCTTAGAGCTAACCCTCTTTTTGAAGTGACAAAATATTTATAGTATGTTTTCTTTTCATGGTTTCCACTTGAACGTTGCACACAAAGCACTCAAGAATAAAATATTCAGATATATTTCTATGTAATTTACAACAAGGTCTGCCTAAAAGCATAGTTATCTACATTTGTCGTATAAGCAAAGTATGTCCAAAAGATGAGTGAGGCAACGGAGCTCATTCACTAAGAACAGAGACTCAGGAGCTAAGACTTTCTTAACTTGTATCTTTAGTTTCTTCATCCATAAAATGAAGACAATAATAGTAGCTTCTTCATAGTGTTACTATGAGGAGTAAATGAGTTAACCCATTAAAATGCTGGGAACAGTACTGGCACAGTCTGTAGATGTTAGCACCTGTTAATGAGTGAAGCGGGCAGGCTCCAAGGAGGAAAAGTGGAGGGCAGGGAAGAACCCTGAGCCAACAGGCAGACAAGTAGCAGGCAGTGGCTAGACTGACTGCAGGTCACAGAATGGTCTTCTTCATTGGATCTTAAGACGGAAAGGACGGTTCATGAAGTGCCTTCACGTGAGCCTTATTACCACCATCAGTAGCTGCTTCTTCAGATGTGAAAATCAGAAGTCTATGTAATTAAGTGACTAGAGAAAATGCATGAGTTCTTTCATACTGTGGAGGAAATACAGACAATATACCTAGTCCTGTTTTCCCCGAAAAAGGATCTTGGGCACAGGGTAGAATACAATGAATTTTATAATGTTCATGAGAGAAATGTGTCGTCTTGTTGAATTGATTTAAACCATTAGTCTCTCTTCTCTGGGTTTTCAGAATGACATTCCAAACAAATTTGAAATGAAACTTCGCCGTGCAACTGTCCTTGAGGACTCTTACAGGAGAATTATGGGGGTCAAGAGAGCAGACTTCCTCAAGGCTAGACTGTGGATTGAGTTTGATGGCGAAAAGGGACTAGATTATGGAGGAGTCGCCAGAGAATGGTTCTTCCTGATTTCGAAGGAAATGTTTAACCCTTATTATGGGTTGTTTGAATATTCTGCTACGTAAGTACCTTTACAGTGACTGTATACAGAAAGAAAATCACTGTCTTGAAAGTAACAGAGTGATATGATGCAAGGAAAATGTACATCACAATGTGTCAGAAAAGGGAGACTGTAACTAATGTTGTTTCAGAAACAACTGTTTTAAATTGTGGTGAAATATACATAACATACAATTTACCATTTTTATCATTTTCAGTATATAGTTCAGTGGCATTAAGTACAATACGTTCACTGTTGTGTAACCATCACCACCATCCATCTGCTGAACTTTTTCATCATCCCAAACTGAAACTCCATACCCTTTAAACACTATCTCCCCCATTCCCTGGCATTAACCATTCTACTTTCTGTCTCTATGAATTTGACTGTTCTCAGTACCTCATATAAGTAGGATCATACAGTATTTGTCTTTTTGTAACTGACTTCATTAGCATAATGTCTTCGAGCTTTTATCCATGTAGCAGCATGTGGTAGAATTTCCTTCTTTTTGAAGGCTATATAATATCCCGTTATGTGTATATACCACATTTTGTTTATCCATTTATCTTTCAATAACATTTTGGATTGTTTCCACCTTTTGACCAAAATGACTATTTTTAAAACCATTAAATCCAATGGTCTAATATGGTTCTAACAGAGGTAAACAACTCTGAAAAGAGGGAGATGATTTACAGTTATTTGTCATATTAAAATTTTTGTGTGAAATACAGAAAAGAACATTTAAATGTGGTTATCTTTACAGGGATAATTATACCCTACAGATAAATCCCAACTCTGGATTGTGTAATGAAGATCACCTCTCTTACTTCAAGTTTATTGGCCGGGTAGCTGGGATGGCAGTTTATCATGGCAAACTGTTGGATGGTTAGTATTAAGCATAAAACTTTTTTTTAATGTAATTATCTGAGTTCTTTCACTTGGTAATCATTTTGAATATATTTGATTTTTTACAAGGCTTTTTCATCCGACCATTTTACAAGATGATGCTGCACAAGCCAATAACACTTCATGATATGGAATCAGTGGTATGTCTTTTTCACTTATAAAGTATGATATAACAGGCAACTGAATACTTTACAGGCTTACCTTTTAATAATGAAAAAAATCAATAGATGTTCCACAATACAAATGAACATTTTCCCCAACATTTTATTATGAAAATTTTCTAACATACAATGAAATTGAAAAAATTTTACAATGGCTATGTGCGTATCCACCACCCAGATTCCACAATTGGCTTTTTATCTATACTCACTTGTCCACACCCCCATCCGTCAATCCATCTTGTTTTTTGATGCATTTCAAAGAAAGTTGCATATATCAGTAAATGTCTCCCTAAATACTTCAACATGTTATACATCAATTTTATGCATCTCTTGCATCAGTATTTGAATTGTGATTATTTGTGATGAATGGCATATGTTTTCAAAATGGCAGCCCAAAAGCAAGGCCTTGAGATTAAGCTACTGCAAAGAAACAGAAACCCGATAAAAAGATTGGCTTGCAGGAGAGCACCAGAATCACAACTAACTGCTGAACAAGCATCAACAGGAAGACACTGGAACTCACCAAAAAAGATACCCCACATCCAAAGACAAAGGAGAAGCCGTAATGAGACAGTAGGAGGGGCACAATCACAATAAAATCAAATCCCATAACTGCTGGGTGGGTGACTCACAAACTAGAGAACACTTATACCACAAAAGTCCACCCACTGGAGTGAAGGTTCTGAGCCCTACGTCAGGCTTCCCAACGTGGGGGTCCGGCAACGGGAGGAGGAATTCCTAGAGAATCACACTTTGAAGGCTAGTGGGATCTGATTGCAGGACTTTGACAGGACTGGGGTAAACAGAGACTCCACTCTTGGAGGGCACACACAAAGTAGTTTGTGCATCGGGACCCAGGGGAAGGAGCAGTGACCCCATAGGAGACTGAACCAGACCTACCTGCTAGTGTTGGAGGGTCTCCTTCAGAGGTGGGGGATGGCTGTGTCTCACCGTGAGGACAAGGACACTGGCAGCAGAAGATCTGGGAAGTACTCCTTGGCATGAGCTCTCCCAGAGTCCACCATTAGCCCCACCAAAGAGCCCGGGTAGGCTCCAGTGCTGGGTCACCTCAGGCCAAACAACCAACAGGGAGGGAACCCAGCCCCACCCATCAGCAGACAAGCAGATTAAAGTTCTACTGAGCTCTGCCCACCAGAGCAACAGCCAGCTCTACCCACCACCAGTCCCTCCCATCAGGAAACTTGTACAAGCCTCTTAGATAGCCTCATCCACCAGAGGGCAGACAGCAGAAACAAGAAGAACTACAATCCTGCAGCCTGTGGAACAAAAACTACATTCACTGAAAGATAGGCAAGATGAAAAGGCAGAGGGCTATGTACCAGATAGAGGAACAAGATAAAACCCCAGGAAAACAACTAAATGAAGTGGAGATAGGCAACCTTCCAGAAAAAGAATTCAGAATAATGATAGTGAAGATGATCCAGGACCTTGGAAAAAGAATGGAGGCAAAGAACGAGAAGATGCAAGAAATGTTTAACAAAGAACTAGAAGAATTAAAGAACAAACACCAAGAAGAATTAAAGAACAAACAAAACAGAGATGAACAATACAATAACTGAAATGAAAAATACACTAGAAGGAATCAATAGCACAATAACTGAGGGAGAAAAACGGATAAGTGACCTGGAAGACAGAATGTTGCAATTCACTGCTGTGGAACAGAATAAAGAAAAAAGAATGAAAAGAAATGAAGACAGCCTAAGAGACCTCTCGGACAACATTAAACACAACAACATTTGCATTATAGGGGTCCCAGAAGGAGAAGAGAGAGAGAAAGGACCTGAGAAAATATTTGAAGAGATTATAGTCGAAAACTTCCCTAACATGGGAAAGGAAATAGCCACCCAAGTCCAGGAAGCACAGAGAGTCCCAGGCAGGATAAACCAAAGGAGAAACACGCCAAGACACATAGTAATCAAATTGTCAAAAATTAAAGACACAGAAAAACTATTGAAAGCAACAAGGGAAAAATGACAAATAACATACAAGGGAACTCCCATAAGGTTAACAGCTGATTTCTCAGCAGAAACTCTACAAGCCAGAAGGGAGTGGCATGATACACTTAAAGTGATGAAAGGAAAGAACCTACAACCAAGATGACTCTACCCGGCAAGGATCTCAGTCAGATTTGATGGAGAAATCAAAAGCTTTACAGACAAGCAAAAGCTAAGAGAATTCAGCACCACCAAATCAGCTCTACAACAAATGCTAAAGGAACTTCTCTAAGTGGGAAACACAAGAGAAGAAAAGGACCTACAAAAACAAACCCATAACAATTAAGAAAATGGTCATAGGAACATACATATCGATAATTACCTTAAACGTGAATGGATTAAATGTTCCAGCCAAAAGACACAGGCTCGCTGAATGGATACAAAAACAAGAGCCATATATATGCTGTCTACAAGAGACCCACTTCAGACCTAGGGACACATAGAGACTGAAAGTGAGGGGATGGAAAAAGATATTCCATGCAAATGGAAATCAAAAGAAAGCTGGAGTAGCAATACTCATATCAGATAAAATAGACTTTAAAACAAAGAATGTTACAAGAAACAAGGAAGGACACTACATAATGATGAAGGGATCAATCCAAGAAGAAGATATAACAATTATATATGCACCCAACACAGGAGCACCTCAATACATAAGGCAACTGCTAATAGCTATAAAAGAGGAAATCGACAGTAACACAATAATAGTGGGGGACTTTAACACCTCACTTACACCAATGGACAGATCATCCAAACAGAACATTAATAAGGAAACACAAGCTTTAAATGACACAATAGACCAGATAGATTTAATTGATATTTATAGGACATTCCATCCAAAAACAGCAGATTACACTTTCTTCTCAAGTGTGCATGGAACATTCTCCAGGATAGATCACACCTTGGATCACAAATCAAACCTCAGTAAATTCAAGAAAATTGAAATCATATCAAGCATCTTTTCTGACCACAGCACTATCAGATTAGAAATCAATTACAGGGAACAAAAACATAAAAAACACAAACACATGGAGGCTAAATGATACGTTACTAAATAACCAATAGATCACTGAAGAAATAAAAGAGGAAATCAAAAAATACCTAGAGACAAATGACAATGAAAACATGACAGTCCAAAACCTATGGGATGCAGCAAAAGCAGTGTTAAAAGGGAAGTTTATAGCTATACAGCCTACCTCAAGAAACAAGAAAAATCTCAAATAAACAATCTAACCTTACACCTAAAGGAAATAGACAAAGAAGAACAAACAAAACCCAAAATTTGCAGAAGGAAACAAATCATAAAGATCAGAGCAGAAATAAATGAAATAGAAACAAAGAAAACAGTAGCAGAGATCAATAAAACGAAAAGCTGGTTCTTTGAGAAGATAAACAAAATTGATAAACCTTTAGCCAGACTCATCAAGAAAAAGAGGGAGAGGACTCAAATCAATAAAATCAGAAATGAAAAAGGAGAGATTACAACTGATACCACAGAAATACAAAAGATCCTAAGAGACTACTACAAGCAACTCTATGCCAATAAAATGGACAACCAGGAAGAAATGGACAAATTCTTAGAAAAGTAGAACCTTCCAAGACTGAACCAGGAAGAAATAGAAAATATGAACAGACCAATCACAAGTAATAAAATTGAAACTGTGATTTAAAATCACAAAAAAAGTTCAGGCCCAGACGGCTTCACAGGTGAATTCTATCAAACATTTAGAGAAGAGCTAACACCCATCCTTCTCAAACTCTTCCAAAAAAATTGCAGAGGAAGGAACACTCCCAAACCCATTCTATGAGGCCACCATCACCCTGATACCAAAACCAGACAAAGATACTCAAAAAAAGAAAATTACAGACCAGTATCACTGATGAATATAGATGCAAAAATCCTCAACAAAATACTAGCAGACAGAATCCAACAACACATTAAAAGGATCATACACCATGATCAAGTGGAATTTATCCCAGGGATGCAAGGATTCTTCAATATACGCAAATCAATCAATGTGATACACCGTATTAACAAATTGAAGGATAAAAACCATATGATCATCTCAATAGATGCAGAAAAAGCTTTTGACAAAATTCAACACCCATTAATGATAAAAACTCTCCAGAAAGTGGGCATAGAGGGAACCTACCTCAACATAATAAAGGCCATGTATGACAAACCTACAGCAAACATCATTCTCAATGGTGAAAAACTGAAAGCATTTCCTCTAAGATCAGGAACAAGACAAGAATGTCCACTCTTGCCACTATTATTCAACATAGTTTTGGAAGTCCTAGCCATGGCAATCAGAGGAGAAAAAGAAATAAAAGGAATACAAATTGGAAAAGAAGAAGTGAAACTGTCACTGTTTGCAGATGACATGATACTATACATAGGGAATCCTAAAGATGCCACCAGAAAACTACTAGAGCTAATCAATGAATTTGGTAAAGTTGCAAGATACAAAATTAATGCACAGAAATCTCTTGCATTCCTATACACTAATGATGAAAAATCTGAAAGAGAAATTAAGGAAACACTCCCATTTACCATTGCAACAAAAAGAATAAAATACCTAGGAATAAACCTACCTAAGGAGACAAAAGAGTTGTATGCAGAAAACTATAAGACACTGTTGAAAGAAATTAAAGTTGATACAAACAGTTGGAGAGATATACCATGTTTTTGGATTGGAAGAATTAATATTGTGAAAATGACTATACTACCCAAAGCAATCTACAGATTGAATGCAATCCCTATCAATTACCAGTGGCATTTTTTACAGACTTAGAACAAAAAATCTTAAAATTTGTATGGAGACACAAAAGACCTCTAATAGCCAAAGCAGTCTTGAGGGAAAAAAACGGAGCTGGAGGAATCAGACTCCCAGACTTCAGACTATACTACAAAGCTACAGTAATCAAGAGAGTATGATACTGGCACAAAAACAGAAATATAGATCACTGGAACAGGATAGAAAGCCCAGAGATAAACCCACTCACCTATGGTCAACTAATCTATCACAAAGGAGGCAAGGATATACAATGGAGAAAAGACAGTCTTCAATAAGTGGTGCTGGGAAAACTGGACAGCTACATGTAAAAGAATGAAATTAGAACACTCCGTAACATCATACACAAAACTAAACTCAAAATGGATTCAAGACCTAAATGTAAGGCTGAACACTATAAAACTCTTAGAGGAAAACATAGGAAGAACGCTCTTTGACATAAATCACAGCAAGATCCTTTTTGATCCACCTCCTAGAGTAATGGAAATAAAAACAAAAATAAACAAATGGGACCTAATGAAACTTAAAAGCTTTTGCAAAGCAAAGGAAACTACAAACAAGACAAAAAGACAACCTTTAGAATAGGAGAAAATATTTCCAAATGAATCAACAGACAAAGGATTAATCTCCAAAATATATAAACAGCTCATGCAGCTCAATATTAAAAAAACAAACAATCCAATCAAAAAATGGGCAGAAGACCTAAAGAGACATTTCTCCAAAGAAGACATACAGATGGCCAAGAAGCACATGAGAAGTTGCTCAACATCTCTAATTATTAGAGAAATGCAAATCAAAACTACAATGAGGTATCACCTCACACCAGTTAGAATGGGCATCATCAGAAAATCTACAAACAACAAATGCTGGAGAAGGTGTGGGGAAAAGGGAACCCTCTTGCACTGTTGGTGGGAATGTAAATTGATATAGGCAGTATGGAGAACAGTATGGAGGTTCCTTAAAAAACTAAAAATAGAATTACCATATGACCCAGCAATCCCACTACTGGGCATATACCCAGAGAAAACCATAATTCAAAAAGACACATGCACCCCAATGTTCACTGCAGCACAATTTACAATAGCCAGGACATGGAAGCAACCTAAATGTCCATCGACAGATGAATGGATAAAGAAGTTGTGGTACATATATACAATGGAATATTACTCAGCCATAAAAAGGAACGAAATTGGGTCATTTGTAGAGATGTGGATGAATCAAGAGACTGTCATACAGAGTGAAGTAAGTCAGAAAGAGAAAAACAAATATTGTATATTAACGCATATATGTGGAACCTAGAAAAATGGTACAGTTGAACTGGTTTGCAGGGCAGAAATTGAGACACAGATGTAGAGAACAAACGTATGGACACCAAGGGGGGAAAGTGGGGGGTGGGTGGTGGTGTGATGAATTGGGAGATTGGGATTGACATGTATACACTGATATGTATAAAATGGATAACTAATAACAACCTGCTGTATAAAAATAAATAAATAAAATTTAAAAATTAAAAAAAGAAACAGAAATCCAAGGATTAAATCCTTGACTATAACTTTGTAACCTACACTGAATAGCATCACACAGTGTGTGAACACGTGGATTCCAAGACCTCGTCCGTATTACCAAGTCCCATTTTTGTGACACGTTATTCGTGTGAACAGTATAATTCTTCGTAAATCATAAAATTGCACAGTTATTGGCATTGGTTAACTGAAGTTTTGTATTTAATTTGAGATTTTTCTTCCACTTTGGCCAGGTATAAATAACAGCCTTCTCAGAGCTGCTTAAACGCTTCAAACACAGTCTCACCAGCCATGTGAAACAGGCGTTGAGTGCTCCTGAGTATCCATGGCAGTTAGGATTCATGTCAAAACTGACCCTTTAACTGGATAATAAAGTCTGTGCCTCCACTACTTCCAAACAGAGATAGACTTCGAAACTTTTAAGCAGGCACCACGCTATTGATATATGCACTTATACTTACTGGTCATTCAACTCTTTGTAATACTTGTGTGTGTGTGTAAAAGATGTCCAACTGACCTTTTCATCTTTTGTCCAATTATTCAGACCCTCAGCATACTTTCTCTGCAGATTCAGGTATCTTCTTTCTATATACAAATTTTAAATATGCAATCTTTCCCATTTAGGATAGTGAGTATTACAATTCACTAAGATGGATTCTTGAAAACGATCCAACAGAACTGGACCTCAGGTTTGTCATAGATGAAGAACTTTTTGGACAGGTTTGTAAATTTTGATTAATTAAAATGGTACATAAATTGTGGAACTTTAGAACTTAAGTTTAATAACTTAAGTGAAATGTTATAACTTAAGTTTAGATGTTAAATAATGCATATATTCAACATATTTCTGCACTCTATTTTTAAATTTATTTTCCAGTAATGAAAGCTGTCTCTCAGAAAGAATTTCTGCTTCTTTAACATTGGACTCATTCCATATTTATTTTAGTAAAACTAATATTTCAAGTTTTCTTAGCTTTTGAATGGATTTAATTTAAAACACCAGGTTTCTGGTATAACTATCATATGTATACTTAATTTTTTTCACTAAAATAACATATCAAGGTATCATGCTTAATTTTAGACTCATCAACATGAGTTGAAAAACGGCGGATCAGAAATAGTCGTCACCAATAAGAACAAAAAGGAATATATTTAGTAAGTATTTTGTTGTAAGTATTTTACTCTATTTAGTAAATTCTTTATTGGAAATAATTTTATACTTCTTTCTGGGAAGACTCTTTGTACCTTCTTTCTCTTACCCCAGAGTCAGAGCCTCAATGTTCTTTTTTTCTTTCTGTAACCATGTCATATTACTCACTCATGTTCAGTTTTTGCCTTGGGCTTAGCTAGTCTTTATTTTTTGTTTCTAACCAGAATACATGTACCTTAACAGTTTTTCTTGTTTCCTGTGAAAAAGATGAAATGTTTTGTTTCTTTTAGTCTTGTAATACAATGGCGATTTGTAAACCGAATCCAGAAGCAAATGGCTGCTTTTAAAGAGGTATTTATTTTGTTTCCTCTTCTATAATTTCAAAGTACAGTCCGTAAGTTTTAAATATTGGTCCTTATCATGTCAGAGAAAAAGTAGTATATGACTTTTTAAAACCATTTAAAATTAATTTTCATACTGACAAAATATTAAATGAATAGATGTTGAGTTAAAACGCAATCATTCAAGAAATCCATGTGGGCTTCCCTGGTGGTGCAGTGGTTGAGAATCCGCCTGCCAATGCAGGGGACACGGGTTCGAGCCCTGGTCTGGAAAGATCCCACATGCCGCGGAGCAACTAGGCCCGTGAGCCACAATTACTGAGCCTGCGCATCTGGAGCCTGTGCATCTGGAGCCTGTGCTCCGCAACAAGAGAGGCCGCGATGGTGAGAGGCCTGCGCACCGCGATGAAGAGTGGCCCCCGCTTGCCGCAACTAGAGAAAGCCCTCGCACAGAAACGAAGACCCAACACAGCCATAAATAAATAAATAAATAAATAAAATTTAAAAGGCGTTTAAAAAAAAAAAAAAAAAGAAATCCATGCAATAAACAGTCCTCCTTAACATGGATCCCCCTCACCTTTCCCAGTCCCACTCCCCTCACCTTAAGTAACCTTAGGTGAACAAAGGTACAAGAGTGCTAGAGGGATGGTGGAATATACTATTTGTTTCTTTTCCTAAATGGCGTCACATCATACATGTTGGTTTGTGACTCACTTTCTTCTCGTATCAAATACTTATTGGAGGTCTTTACATGTCAAGATATATAGTGACCTTTCTTTGTGTCTGCCTTTTATTCATACTCTAAATTCATAAGTTATTTAAACTTCCCAATTGATAGACATTTAGGCTGTTGTCAGGGCATTCATTTCCTAAGCTAACTAAAAGTCTTCTGTTAACTATTTATCACATACTTTTTCATTTATTCAACATTGAGCACTGACTGTATCTGGTGCTATGCGAGAGGCAAAAAGACATAGGTCCTGCTGTCAAGGAGCAGAGACTCTAAAGGGGGAAATGGACAGAGGGAAGCCTGCAGTACTAGGTGAGCAGAGAAGAGAGGTAGAAACCAGAGCAGAGAGAGGTGGAGGCAGGGGAGGGGAGGGCTCAAGGGATCGGCCAGCCACAGAGGAAGAGGAAATGCAATTCTAAGCAGAGGGGGCAGCACCTGTGAAGTGTGGCGGTAGACAGACTGGGCACACGTTAGAGAGAATACAAGCAATTGCTGTACTGGATAAGAGGATGCAAGAGGTGAAATTAAGCCTGGAGAGATGGGAAGAACCAGATGATGGGGGCCCTGTTTGTTTGGAGTTTTCTCTGAAGTCCAGTGAGGCAAGAAGGTGGCATTAAAGGCTATTAACAATAGAACACCAGGATTCAATGTATTGATACATTTTGGTCAGATCATTCTGGAAGTGGTATGTAGTGAGCTAGAGAGGGCAAGACGAGCCGCAGAGGCTAGTTGGGAAAGTGCTGCAGTAATCCCGGGGAGAAATGGTAAGGACAGTGGGAAGAAAGCTGTGTGTGCACGTGAGTGGCTCTCAGGAAAGGAGATCTATAGCTTAGGGTGATTTAAAGGATAGAGATCTGGGGATCCTCTGCATGTGTGTAGTGGAGGTGTGGACTAGACAAGATGGAAAATTCAAAAGAACAGTAAGAATGGTGAAAGTGGATGGCCACACGCGGGGATGTGGGAACACCAACATTTAAGGAACAGACAGGAGAAACGGAGACATCAAAGGAAATCAGCAAAGGCAGACAGAGACATAGGAGGAAAACCATAAACAACAGCAGAGTTTCAAGAACAAAGGTGTTGTCAACAATATCGTAGTGCAGAGAAGTCAAATAAGATAGGGAACTTAAAAGCATGTATTAGATGTAGCTGCAAAGCTGTCTTTGAGTTTCTCCAGGACACCTTCAGGGAAGCATTGATGAAGAGGTCAGATTGCAGTGGTTGAGGGATAGATGGGGGTGAGCAAGGGGATTTGGAAATGCGTAGTAACACTGTCCAGAACGTGGAGAGCAGAAAGAGGGGCTTGCTTTCTTGTTTTGTTTTTAAGGTAGATAAGGCTTGAACAAATTTAGATGCATCAAGAGTGAGCTAGTAGGGCTTCCCTGGTGGCGCAGTGGTTAAGAATCTGCCTGCCAATGCAGGAGACACGGGTTCGAGCCCTGGTCTGGGAAGATCCCACATGCCGCGGAGCAGCTGGGCCCGTGAGCCACAATTACTGAGCCTGCGCTTCTGGAGCCTGTGCTCCGCAACAAGAGAGGCCGCGATAGTGAGAGGCCCGTGCACCGCGATGAAGAGTGGCCCCCACTTGCCACAACTAGAGAAAGCCCTCGCACAGAAACGAAGACCCAACACAGCCATAAATAAATAAATTAAAAAAAAAAAAAAGAGTGAGCTAGTAAAGGTTCAGTGATGACATCCTTGAGGAAGCAGATGAAGCACAGAGAGGAAGTGGTCCCTCTCTCCACAGCAGTGGGGAGGAGGCCCTCGTGGATGTTGGTGCTGGTTGGTACATGGGGATGCAGAAGGTTGAGGGAATTCCATCCTGCAGAATTGCCTCTATTTTCTCTCTCAAGTAGAAATTATCTGCTGTAAAGAAGGGGTGACATGGAGGAGGAGGAGACTTAAAAATTGTGGGGAAGTTTTAAAATAGCCACTTTGAGGAATCAGTGAGAGAAAAGACATGTATACTTTCTTGCCAACACTGAAATGTCAGTTAAGAGCCCATGAATGTGTAGTGGAAGAAGACGAAGTATGGGATTGTCCATTGACCCCACTGACCAGGGTTTTAAATATATTCTTTCTACTAGGGATTTTTTGAACTGATACCACAGGATCTTATCAAAATTTTTGATGAAAATGAACTAGAGGTAAGAAATATTGTTCTTATCTTAAAACAGGACTTTTGTTCCAATTATTCTTCATGTCTACAGTTTGACATTTCTTATTACGTAGCTTCTGATGTGTGGCTTGGGAGATGTCGATGTGAATGACTGGAGAGAACACACAAAGTACAAAAATGGCTACAGTGTAAATCATCAAGTCATCCAGTGGTTTTGGAAGGTAATGGAAAGCTTCTATTTCCATAAATTACTTTTCAGTAGATTCAATCATATTTTACTATACTAGTGGATCACATAGAGATAAGACAAAAAATATATATAGCCCTGCCAAAATTATCTTTGATTTTGTACTGTATACGTTTACCTTCTGGATATGATTCCAACCTCCATACATATTTTTAGATAAGTAAAATGTGCAGAACGTAGTAAGTGGTAGTGACAGCTGAGATAGGCACTTGATTCCTTACTAAAGTTGGGACTCTTCAAGGGAACTTGTAATAACCTGCAGTGTATTCTCTGGGACTCCTGCATGGCTCCTTGGAATGTGATTTTCCATCTTATACAGAGATGTGTATGCTACTCAATAATACCAGTAAATAACAATTTTTTAAAAGCCATGAGTCACACCTGAGAGGAAATTTTGTCACTTTATTAGGCTATAATCCCACTCTAAAGAGTTACCATGTAGCCTTGGAAATGAAGTTTCAAGAACTTCATGAACCACCCATAAGCACAGCTTGAACTAAAAGAAACATGCAAATTTCATAAGTGATCATTAATGCTCTAACTAAATTCTGATAGCATATTTTTCAGGATAGTTTTGTTACCGGTTTTTTCCAGTGATGTTCCTAAGTGCTGCTTTTATCTTTTGCAGGCTGTTGTAATGATGGACTCAGAAAAAAGAATACGATTACTTCAGTTTGTCACTGGCACATCCCGTGTGCCTATGAATGGATTTGCTGAACTGTATGGTAAGGATTTCCGTAGATCATTAAAAGATGGAGCTTATGCCAGTTGTCTTCTTCATGGCTGACTAGTCTTCAGGCTTCTATCATTTCTACAAATATTTAGCTTAATTAAAAAAATTAAGATTTTAAAATGATTATAATTAGATACACTGAAGTAGGTCAAAATATATGTACACCTTCTAATCAGATAGCAAAGGAGAAAACTGGAAACATGAAATGACTCAAGTTACTGCCCATTCTTGAATTTTAAATTTGATTCCCACCCTGCATTCCATTACAGAAAAAGCATTGCCTGTAGTGTGATGGTTTAGGGCAGGCAGCGTGTAAAGTTCCACAGGGTGTTAATAAGCGTACAACAAAACACAGAGAGTATCATAGTAGAATACATTTGGGGGAAAGAACGGACCAAATGAAGTTAAATATTCTGTTTATTGGAATGACATTTACTTGCTTTTAAAGATACCAAGAAGAACAAATCTTTCAGAGAGAGTATAGCCAAGATTGGAGCCCTACTGTCCCCTCCTTGGTAAACCTGGTTTCCTTGTTAAGCTTCATTTATATCTGTTTGCAGAACCTGTCAAGCAGCTGCCACTTCTCCACCTAGAGTAACCATTCCCAGTAGGAAGGCTGAGACAAGAGCTTTGCTGCTCACCAATGTGCTCACTGGAAAGACAAATCCAATTAAGCAGGGCAAACACCCCTTCCATCTCTAGATCCACTGCCCTCTTTTATGCAGCCCAGGCCTACAGCCATCCACTGATATCATGAATTTTTTGGAATTTGGGGGAGATATCCCACACACAGGTCCAGAGTTATTAGTCTTAGAATATAAATTCAAATTCTTAAGGGTTTACAAAAGAAGTAGAAGTTGCTTCATAATGTTAATATTACAGTACAGTATTATCTAGCCAATAAAAAGTATGTTACATTTTTTTTAACATCTTTATTGGAGTATAATTCCTTTACAATGGTGTGTTAGTTTCTGCTGTATCACAAAGTGAATCAGCTATACGTATACCTATATCCCCATATCCCCTCCTTCTTGCATCTCCCTCCCACCCTCCCTATCCCACCCCTCTAGGTGGTCACAAAGCACCGAGCTGATCTCCCTGTGCTATGCGGCTGCTTCCCACTAGCTAGCTATTTTACATTTGGTGGTGTATATATGTCCATGCTACTCTCTCACTTCATCCCAGCTTACCCTACCCCCTCCCCAAGTCCTCAAGTCCATTCTCTACGTCTGCATCTTTATTCCTGTCCTGCCCCTAGGTTCTTCAGAACCTTTTTTTTTTTTTAGATTCCATATATATGTGTTAGCATACAGTATTTGTTTTTCTCTTTCTGACTTACTTCACTCTGTATGACAGACTCTAGGTCCATCCACCCCACTACAAATAAATCAATTTTGTTTCTTTTTATGGCTGAGTAATATTCCATTGTATATATGTGCCACATCTTCTTTATCCATTCATCCGATGATGGACACTTAGGTTGCTTCCATGTCATGGCTATTGTAAATAGTGCTGCAGTGAACATTGTGGTACATGACTCTTTTTAAATTATGGTTTTCTCAGGGCATATGCCCAGTAGTGGGATTGCTAGGTCATATGGTAATTCTATTTTTAATTTTTTAAGGAACTTCCATACGGTTCTTCAAAGTGGCTGTATCAATTTACATTCCCACCAACAGTGCAATGGGGTTCCCTTTTCTCCACACCTTCTCCAGCATTTATTGTTTGTAGATTTTTTGATGATAGCCATTCTGACTGGTGTGAGGTGATACCTCATTGTAGTTTTGATTTGCATTTCTCTAATAATTAGTGATGTTGAGCGTCCTCTCATATGTTTGTTGGCAATCTGTATATCTTCTCTGGAGAAATGTCTATTTAGGTCTTCTGCCCATTTTTGGATTGGGTTGTTTGTTTTTTTGATATTGAGCTGCATGAGCTGCTTGTATATTTTGGAGATTAATCCTTTGTCAGTTGCTTCGTTTGCAAATATTTTCTCCCATTCTGAGGGTTGTCTTTTCATCTTGTTTATGGTTTCCTTTGCTGTGCAAAAGCTTTTAAGTTTCATTAGGTCCCATTTGTTTATTTTTGTTTTTATTTCCCTTTCCCTAGGAGGTGGGTCACAAAGGATCTTGCTGTGATTTATGTCATAGAGTGTTCTACCTATGTTCTCCTCTAAGAGTTTTATAGTGTCTGGCCTTAAATTTAGGTCTTTAATCCATTTTGAGTTTATTGTTTTGTATGATGTTACAGAGTGTTCTAATTTCATTCTTTTACATGTAGCTGTCCAGTTTTCCCAGCACCACTTATTGAAGAGGCTGTCTTTTCTCCATTGTATACTCTTGCCTCCTTTATGAAAGATAAGGTGACCATATGTGTGTGGGTTTATCTTTGGGCTTTCTATCCTGTTCCATTGAGCTATATTTCTGTTTTTGTGTCAGTATCATACTGTCTTGATTACTGTAGCTTTGTAGTATAGTCTGAAGTCAGGGAGACTAATTCTTCCAGCTCCGTTTTTCTTTCTCAGGATTGCTTTGGCTATTCAGGGTCTTTTGTGTTTCCATACAGATTGTGACATTTTTTGTTCTAGTTCTGTGAAAAATGCCATTGGTAGCTTGATAGGGATTGCACTGAATCTGTACATTGCTTTGGATAGTAGAGTCATTTTCACAATGTTGACTCTTCCCATCCAAGAACATGGTATATCTCACCATCTGTTTTTATCATCTTTAATTTCTTTCATCAGTGTCTTATAGTTTTCTGCATACAGGTCTTTTGTCTCCTTAGATAGGTTTATTCCTAGGTATTTTATTCTTTTTGTTGCAATGGTAAATGGGAGTGTTTCCTTGATTTCTCTTTCAGATTTTTCATCATTAGTGTATAGGAATGCAAGAGATGTCTGTGCATTAATTTTATATCCTGCTACTTTACCAAATTCATTGTTAGCTCTAGTAGTTTTCTGGTAGCATCTTTAGTATTCTCTATGTATAGTATCATGTCATCTGCAAACAGTGACAGTTTCACTTCTTCTTTTTCAATTTGTATTCCTTTTATTTCTTTTTCTCCTCTGATTGCCATGGCTAGGACTTCCAAAACTATGTTGAATAATAGTGGCAAGAGTGGACATTCTTGTCTTGTTCCTGATCTTAGAGGAAATGGTCTCAGTTTTTCACCATTGAGAATGATGTTTGCTGTAGGTTTGTCATATATGGCCTTTATTATGTTGAGGTAGGTTCCCTCTATGCCCACTTTCTGGAGAGTTTTTATCATAAATGGGTGTTGAATTTTGTCGAAAGCTTTCTCTGCATCTATTGAGATGATCATATGGTTTTTATCCTTCAATTTGTTATTATGGTGTATCACACTGATTGATTTGCATATATTGAAAAGTCCTTGCATCCCTGGGATAAACCCCACTTGATCATGGTGTATGATCCTTTTAATGAGTTGTTGGATTCTGTTTGCTAGTATTTTGTTGAGGATTTTTGCATCTGTATTCATCAGTGATACTGGTCTGTAATTTTCTTTTTTTGAGTATCTTTGTCTGGTTTTGGTGTCAGAGAGATGGTGGCCTCATAGAATGAGTTTGGGAGTGTTCCTTCCTCTGCAATTTTTTGGAAGCGTTTGAGAAGGATGGATGTTAGCTCTTCTCTAAATGTTTGATAGAATTCACCTGTGAAGCCATCTGGTCCTGGCCTTTTGTTTGTTGGAAGATTTTTTAAATTTATTTATTTATTTATTTTAGCTGTGTTGGGTCTTCATTTCTGTGCAAGGGCTTTCTCTAGTTTCGGCAAGCGGGGGTCACTCTTCATTGCGGTGCGCGGGCCTCTCACTATCGCGGCCTCTCCTGTTGCGGAGCACAGGCTCCAGACGCGCAGGCTCAACAGTTGTGGCTCACGGGCCCAGTTGCTCCCCGGCATGTGGGATCTTCCCAGACCAGGGCTCGAACCCGTGTCCCCTGCATTGGCAGGCAGACTCTCAACCACTGTGCCACCAGGGAAGCCCTGTTGGAAGATTTTTAATCACAGTTTCAATTTCAGTGCTTGTGATTGGTCTGTTTCTATTTTCTATTTCTTCCTGGTTCAGTCTCAGAAGGTTGTGCTTTTCTAAAAATTTGTCCATTTCTTCCAGGTTGTCCATTTTATTGGCATATACTTGCTTGTAGTAATCTCTCATGATCCTTTGTATTTCTGCAGTGTCAGTTGTTACTTCTCCTCTTTCATTTTTAATTCTGTGTCTGGCTAGTGGTTTATCAATTTTGTTTATCTTCTCAAAGAACCAGCTTTTAGTTTTATTGATCTTTGCTATTGTTTCCTTCATTTCTTTTTCATTTATTTCTGATCTGGTCTTTATGATTTCTTTCCTTCTGCTAACTTTGTGAGGTTTTTTGTTCTTCTTTCTCTAATTGCTTTAGGTGTAAGTTTAGGTTGTTTATTTGAGATTTTTCTTGTTTCTTGAGGTAGGATTGTATTGCTATAAACTTCTCTCTTAGAACTGCTTTTGCTGCATCCCATAGGTTTTGGGTCGTCGTGTTTTCATTGTCATTTGTTTATAGATATTTTTTGATTTCCTCTTTGATTTCTTCAGTGATCTCTTGGTTATTTAGTAGAGTATTGATTAGTCTCCATGTATTTGTATTTTTTACCGTTTTTTTCCTGTAATTGATATCTAGTCCTATAGTGTTGTGGTCGGAAAAGATACTTGATATGATTTCAATTTTCTTAAATTTACCAAGGCTTGATTTGTGACCCAAGATATGATCTATCCTGAAGTATGTTCCATTAGTACTTGAGAAGAAAGTGTATTCTGTTGTTTTGGGGTGGAATGTCCTATAAATATCAATTAAGTCCATCTTGTTTAATGTGTCATTTAAAGTTTGTGTTTCCTTATTTATTTTCATTTTGGATCATCTGTCCATTGGTGAAAGTGGGGTGTTAAAGTTCCCTAATATTACTGCGTTACTGTCAATTTCCCCTTTTATGGTTGTTAGCATTTGCCCTATGTATTGAGGTGCTCCTATGTTGGGTGCATAAATATTTACAATTGTTGTATCATCTTCTTGGGTTGATCCCTTGATCATTATGTATTGTCCTTCTTTGTCTCTTGTAATAGTCTTTATTTTAAAGTCTATTCTATCTGATATGAGAATTGCTACTCCAGCTTTCTTTTGATTTCCATTTGCATGAAATATCTTTTTCCATCCCCTCACTGTCAGTCTGTATGTGTCCCTAGGTCTGAAGTGGGTCTCTTGTAAGCAGCATCTATACGGGTCTTGTTTTTGTATCCATTCAGCCAGTCTTTGTCTTTTGGTTGGAGCATTTAATTCATTTACATTTAAGGTAATTATTGATATGTATGTTCCTGTTACCATTTTCTTAATTGTTTTGGGTTTGTTATTGTAGGTCTTTTCCTTCTCTTGTGTTTCCTGCCTAGAGAAGTTCCTTTAGCATTTGTTGTAGAGCTGGTTTGGTAGTGCTGAATTCTCTTAGCTTTTGCTTGTCTGTAAAGGTTTTAATTTCTCCTTCGAATCTGAATGAGATCCTTGCTGGGTAGAGTAATCTTGGTTGTAGGCTTTTCCCTTTCATCACTTTAAATATGTCCTGCCACACCCTTCTGGCTTGCAGAGTGTCTGCTGAAGGATCAGCTGTTAACCTTATGGGGATTCCCCTGTATGTTATTTGTTGCTTTTCCCTTGCTGGTTTTAATATTTTTTCTTTGTGTTTAATTTTTAATAGTTTGATTAATATGTGTCTTGGTGTGTTTCTCCTTGGATTTATCCTGTATGGGACTCTCTGCACTTCCTGAACTTGACTGAGTATTTCCTTTCCCATATTAGCGAAGTTTTCAACTATAATCTCTTCAAATACTTTCTCAGTCCCTTTCTTTTTCTCTTCTTCTTCTGTGACCCCTATATTTCGAATGTTGGTGCGTTTAATGTTGTCCCAGAGGTCTCTGAGACTGTCCTCAATTCTTTTCATTCTTTTTTCTTTATTCTGCTCTGCGGTAGTTATTTCCACTATTTTATCTTCCAGGTCACTTATCCTTTCTTCTACCTCAGTTATTCTGCTATTGATTCCTTCTAGAGAATTTTTAATTTCATTTATTGTGTTGTTCATCATTGTTTGTTTGCTCTTTAGTTCTTCTAGGTCCTTGTTAAACGTTTCTTGTATTTTCTCCATTCTATTCCCAAGATTTTGGATCATCTTTACTTTTATTACTCTGAATTCTTTTTCGGGTAGATGCCTATTTCCTCCTCATTTGTTTGGTCTGGTGGGTTTTTACCTTGCTCCTTCATCTGCTGTGTATTTCTCTGTCTTCTCATTTTGCTTAACTTACTGTGTTTGGGGTTCACAGGCTGCAGGTTCATAGTTCCCATTGTTTTTGGTGTCTGACCCCAGTGGGTAAGGTTGGTTCAGTGGGTTGTGTAGGCTTCCTGGTGGAGGGGACTGGTGCCTGTGTTCTGGTGGATGAGGCTGGATCTTCTCTTTCTGGTGGGCAGGACCACATCTGGTGGTGTGTTTTGGGGTGTCTGTGAACTTATTATGATTTTAGGCAGCCTCTCTGGTAATGGGTGGGGTTGTGTTCCTGTCTTGCTAGTTGTTTGGCTTGGGGTGTCCAGCACTGGAGCTTGCTGGTTGTGGAGGGGAGCTGGGTCTTAGCGTTGAGATAGAGATCTCTGGGAGAGCTCTCACCTATTGATATTACGAGGGGCCGGGAGGTCTCTTGTGGACCAATGTCCTGAACTCGGCTCTCCCACCTCAGAGGCTCAGGCCTGACACCTGGCCAGAGCACCAAGATCCTGGGTCATCCTGGAGAAGATGGACTGAAGCCAGGAGAAAGCTAGATGATGGGAGACCTGTCAGAAGGCTTGTTTGGTGAAATCAGGCAAAGGATGGTGACATTCTGTACCCAGGCTCTACTCGCGAAGGGGAAAGGGGTGCCTCGGGAAGCCAAGTGCGAACTTCCACGCAAAAGTATGTTACATTGATATTGGTTGACTTACAGGAAGTTTTCCAGATGGATTGTTTAGGTGAGAGAATCAAGAGGAAGGGAAATATGATTCCATGCTATGGAAAACACAGTGACAAAAGTACTGAAATTTTAACTGTATGGATAATTGTGATGGGTGATGTGTGAAAAGCAATGCTTTTTGAGAAAAGAGTAATATGGAAAATTTAGGTATTTTTAGTGCTGCTTCTGACAATTATCCTCACACACACATTTTTGGATATGAGTCTAAGACATGGAGAGAAGTATGGAAGGTGTCTCATCGTGTTGACAGCATTGATGACCTGGGAGGTTGAAGGATGTTGAGAATTGGAGGAGGAAGAACTAAGCAAAAACTCCAAAGGAAAAAAAAAGTTTCTAAGAATGTGTATAATAAGAGGAAAATGTAGCATGTATAACATGATCCCATGCACATAAAATCCTATATAGATGCACATGCACAAAAAGATTCATGATAGGATGTTTACTCAGATTTAATGGTGGAATTTCAGGTGATTTTTACATCTTTCATTATATAATCTCACTCCAAAAAAAAATAAAGCAATAGAGAAAAAATAATCAGAAAAAGCTGTTTTCAGTGGGACTCAAAAACGCACATTTTCTGTGTACCTACGACAGAGGCGGTATATAGAAATGCAGGGCTAGGAAACAGCAAAAGCCCCGTCAGACACACAACCCCCACCCCCTGCCCCAGGGCAGAGTGATACTGTGGTCCCAAATGCACTGATAGAGGAGGAGTCCTCGTTTCATGGCTGGACAGTAAAGTCATCAGGCCCAGGACAACATTATTTCTTTTGAGTTTAAAGAAACTAGATGTTCTCTGTGTGTTTAAGTTCTGCATTAGCAAAAGTGAGTTGTGAAATGCCCAGAAATTCCTGTAAGACTAATTGAAACCAAAGCAACTCTTCTTCCTTGTAGGCTCAAACGGACCACAGTCATTTACAGTTGAGCAGTGGGGCACCCCTGAGAAGCTGCCAAGAGCTCATACATGGTAAGCAGTTTCTCTGACCCTAGAGAACAAGTCCTCAGAGACAGAAGGTCCTCTAACAGTCTGGGTACGGAAGGTCTAGTTCCCTCTGTGCTGTGTTGGTGGCAGATATGGAGGGGGAGGGGGGAGAGGAGAGGAGGAGGAGGACCGGGAGACAGCGACACCAACCCAGGAACAGCTGTTTCTTTACTGGGCAGGCCTGAAGACCAGGTAGCTGAACATTGGAGAGACCCATCTAAACTTTTGACCAGGGGACTTCCCTGGCGGTCCAGTGGTTAAGATTCGGTGCTTCCACTGCAGGGGGCATGGGTTCAATCCCTGGTCAGGGAACTAAGATCCCAGATGCCACACGGTACAGCCAAAAAAAAAAAAAAAAAAAGGTAAACTGTTGACCATATCTTGCTTCCATCACGTGAATGATGAGCCATCCCAAGAAGGACTAGAACACTCCGTTTTGAAGGTTCAAATGACAGGAGCCCAGACATTTGGAGATCAGGGTGGAGGTGAGAGGTCACCACCAAGAATTCATGGGGAGAGTCCACACCTAGAGTCCCATCCTAAACATTCCTTCTCCCTGAGGAGAAAAGGTCTTTTCGTGTGGTTGAAACATAGCATGCATAGCTGCACCATGAATAGTTTGCCCTGGGAACTCGCTTTGTAGTGTCTTCAATAACCAGCCCCTCTCTGTTCTTTCAGCTTTAATCGCTTGGACTTGCCACCGTATGAGTCATTTGAAGAATTATGGGATAAACTTCAGATGGCCATTGAGAACACTCAGGGTTTTGATGGCGTTGATTAGATTACAAGTAACAGTCTCTGGTGTTTTACTCTCGCTTTTTTATAAGCAAAATCTTGACTTAAAATTTTCCAGGGAACTACTAACCCTTGGCCATTGATGCTTCCCAGATATTGGAGAAAATCACGTCAAAGAATTAGAAGAAGTAGTATGACAACTTTTCCATTATTTCATTCACTTATATAAGGTGTTGCTTTTACGCAGTTGTTTTGTTCTACCTTGAGTTCACCCTCTAGGATATAAGTCCTGTGTGCCTGAAATCGTGAGTTTTGTCCTTGACATTTACCTCTTTTACAGTATTTGCCAGGCAGTTTCTTAAACTACTGAAATTATAACTGTGAAATATTTGTGATAAGTGTCATGTGTGAAAAGTTTGATGCTTTTTGAGAAGGAAACTGAAATTGGGGAAGAAAACTTTAATATTGAGTACACTACAATATACTCAGTGCTGCCTGCAGCTAGTTATTATTTTGTAGACCTGCCTATTGCACGTTACTGCCCAGATTTTTGGAAAAATCTTAGAAAGTATGTTACCTATATTTTTAGTCAACTGATTCACTTGCAAAAAGCTGTTTACTTCTTCGTTTTAAAAAGCATTTGGCTTTTGTTAATATGCGGTTTTACTAAGCAAGGTGGTTCATGAGACGTGAAGCAAATTCAAATTTGCGAAGGGTTAAAGGTATTAACGCCTCCCTCTTGCCTGTACATCCTCATGGTTCATTGGTAGAATCATCACTCTTTACTGTGTTAGTTTAGTTAAAAGAATTCCTTCTTCAAACTAAAGCTTGACAAAGCAGTATTCCTAAATAAGCCTTGAAGAACTAAGTTAAATGTATAACACTTGCCTTTACTAGTCATTCTTTACTCTTGCACAATTATGTAGTGAATATATGTTTACAGGGTTTATTATGTTTACAGATTAAGCTAATCTCTGCAGTTGCATTTTTATATTTTTAGTATTTCACCTGAGTCAAAAAAACCAAATAATTTGTTAAAAATAACCAAAGAATAGTTATAATGCATAATTTGTATTAAATTACCCTATTTCTTATGCTTTTTTAAAAACCTGTTTACTATTAAAATGTTTTGCTATAAATCCAGAACTCTTTAGGCAAAATGCTACAGATAGACTCCGACTTTAGCCAAACTGAAGTACATAAAAATCCTGTGCATGCATTCAGTGAAGGTTTACTGAATGCCTGCGAGGTGCATAGCTCTGTCTAGGCCCTGGGGTAAAGGTTGTCAGCTTCAAAGAAATCTAGCTGAGTCCCCATCCTCAAGGAACTTAGAGATGTGTAAAGGAATTTTCAAACAATCAAAAGCCGGGGTGAGCAGAATAAGGCAAAAGGGAAAGTGTTCCAGTGCACCTGCAAACATAAGTGTGCCAAGACTGTATTTATATATTTTATACCTACATTTGAATGATTATATAGAAAATGCTCTTGCAAAAAGATAAAGCTATTTCTCAACATGGTATCTTCGTGATTTAGGGGTAATTGTAAATATATGTTATTAATCTTCTTAAATACACACACACATATATATATATATATATATATATATATATATATATATATATATGCATATTCTGAGAGTTGTAAGAAGTGCATCTGGCTCTTGGTTAAAGTTTGTTGGGGTCTAACACAATGGGTACCATTCAGCACCTGGTAGGGATCTCCCATGTGACAGAGGCAAAACCACTTTCCAAACAGCACATCAGCAACTCAGCTTAGGGAGAGTAATTCACAGATCTGTGTACCCTGTGTCTTATCTTCACCTTGCTAACTAGCATTCAGGGGAGACCACCAGGTGTAGCCCTAATTTTATCACTTACCAAATGTTTAAACTGAAGCAGCATACTTCACCTCTCTGGGCTCCTGGTTCTTCACCTGTCAAAGGAAAATAATCATGCGCACTCTCATTGTCATGTAAGATTATCATAAATTCCAGAAAGATGCTTTGTAAAGTATCATACGATCAGAAGGTGCCTTGTGCTGACCATCAGATTTTGTCAAATCAGGTGTGAACACGAACTACACTCCCAAAGAAAAATCTCTTCATTTAAAAATAAAATGACTGCTGACAGACAAGGAAGTAGGAACATCTCTGATATTGAATATATACAGATATACATATGCATGTTTATCTGTACATGGATCTTACCATCAGAATTCATTTTTTCCACATGAGCAAAGTAATATTAATATGGGCCAATGCATTTTGGAATGTTCTCATTATGTAGAACTGAATGTGAAAACTATTTTTGTTAAAACAAGATTTTACCACATGACTGTTTAAATATCGCTTCTGTGAAATACAGCAGATATCAGAGCCTGAGAAAATATAAAGCTTGCTTTTCGTCCGACTCATTCACTTGGATGATTCTGTGACTCAGATAAAACAGGGTGTTAAAGAGACCAGACACTCCCACCAGCCCCCAGCCACAGACCATCATCTCCCAGGTGTGCACTGATGGTCCAAAAGGAACCTGTATCAAGCAACACAGCCCCTCATCCCAGATAGCAAAGTTTCTCAAATGCATTCTACGGCTGGAAGTAAATAGGGTCATTTATGTAAAGCAAGGACGTCAGGTTTTTTTTAGAATTATAAGCACATAGTTTTAGCCTATTATTTTCTCTGTAATCAAACAAATTTTAACAGACATAAAATTGTGCTACAAATGCATTTCATCCTAATTTAAATGGTTATTTGTTTTCATTTTTTATTTATAATGCTGAAATTATTCCAGAGAATTATCAAGTTAAACAATTCGTTTGGATTATAAGCCACTTGACATTGTTTTTTAAAATCTTCTCATATGGGAAAAAGATATCAAGATTAATGTATCAAAATTTATTGCATACTTTAAAATATAAAACTATTTTTTAAAATCTTGATGCCACAAATAAAGTTCTATTCTAGTAAAAACATAAACTGTGATTCATTTTCAAATAGAAATGTTTCCAAGCCATTATCCTTAGCCAATAGCTCCTGATCTAGTTCTCTGCAGCAACACGTGGAATTCTCAAGACAACCTTGAATTTATAGCAGGTTACCTAGCATGATTATAAACTCTTAACCACAGAGAATCTCCATTTTACAAACAGGTCCTGTTCCCAAAATCTGGTTGTTAGTAAATTATCCAGAAGACAATATAATAATAAAGTTACAAATGGACTGGATTTCAGACTTGCTGTTGTTCATTCCAGAGGCCAGCCATGGAACCTATTTATAACATTGTTTCTATGTGAAAAGGAATTCCCAGGTGTTACTTCAGAAGTAAGTATCTTTTCATCCTTCCTCTGAACTCCTGGAAGTTTCCCAGTTAGAAGGGAATCCAACACCCTCACCCCCAGTCAGCCCTAGGAAGGTGCTGTTCCAGCCCTGTTTCTGCCAAAATCCAGACTGTAGTTGTAATCTGTGGGGTCCAGACGCCTGCCTTCCCCGCTTCCACCCTTCCAGTGCTCACCAGCTCGGGCAGTAGCTAACTGGCACCGTGCCTCCCCATACAGGAAGTCCTTGCTTTGCTGTCCAGCAGGGCAGGCACATTCCTTTTTATAAAGGATATTATACTAAGTGTTAGAATCGCAGGACCTCACTCTGAATAGTGGGCTTCAGTAGATTTGTGTGTATTTTTCTCGAGCATTAAATAATATCGGTAAATTAGCGGCCTGTTTCGGTTCTGCCAGTCTCTTCTTCTGCAATCCATCCTATGCAGTCCCTCCATCCCACACCAGTGTTTCCTTTCTCATATACAAATCTGATCAGGTTACTCTGCCAAAAATGCTCTGAAAGCTCCCCAGAGCCAGAAGGAAGAAGCCCAAACCCGTTGGCATGAAATGCAGTCTGTCCCCAGCTTAATGCATGAGTTCCACCTTCCATCATACCCCACTCAGGCACCCTGCCCTCCACCCAAACCAGGCCTCCCTCCAGTCCCTAATCACTGAAAACTTCTCTGCACCTGCTTATGTCCACTTGCAAAATCACTCCTCCTCTTGGAGCAGTGGAAGGGTGCTGTGGCCTAGCATTTGGTACCTAGTAGCATGAATGGGATCGTATTGCTATGCTTTGTTTACATAATTCTCGCCTACAAACTTTGGGCAGCTTGAAAACAGGGACTTCTTTGTATACATTTTTAATATGTTCATTTTCCAACACATAAATACAATATGAGTATTGTTTGTGTATAGACCCAGTGCACATGTATCGAGCACCTACAGCGTCCCTGGCCCTGTGCAGTAATATGCAGGAAGCCCTGTGTTTAGGGGGATGATGGGAACTGTGAAAATACACATGCAGAGAAGGAGCTTGACTGAGATCCTGCAGAGCACCAGGGTCTGCAGTGAACACTTTACGTGGGTCCCATTTAATCTTCATAAAAACTCAGTGAGGCAGGTTTTATAGGCTCAAAAAGGACAAGTAATTCACCTGAGGCCACACAGCATATAAACTCAGTGGATTATGAACCACAAAAAAAAAAAAAAAAAGCTATAGAATCCAATCAGCAAATTACCAAGGTGTATTCATTTTCTATTGCTGCATAACAAATGACCACAAAGCTAGCAGCTCAAATCAACACCCATTCATCATCTCACAGTTCAGTCAGTCAGTAACTCCACATGGAATCTAAAATATGACACAAATGGACTTATCTACGAAACAGAAACAGACTCACAGACATAGAGAACAGACTTGTGGTTGCCAAGGGGTAGGTGGGGGAGGGATGGATTGGGAATTTGGGATTAGCAGATGCAAACTATTATATATAGAATGGATAAACAACAAGGTCCTACTGTATAGCACAGGGAACTATATTCAATATCCTATGATGAATCATAATGGAAAACAATGTGAAAAAGAGTGTATGTATATGTATAACTGAATCACTTTGCTGTTTAGCAGTAATTAACAGAACATTGTAAATCAACTCTACTTGAATAAAATTAATTTAAAAATTAAAAAAAAAAGAAATCCACATGGGCTCAGCTGGCTTCTCTACTTAGGGCCTCACAGGCCAAAACCAAGGTGTCAACCAACCAAACTCTTACCTGCTTCAGTGATTCTTCAGTTGTTGACAGAATCCAGTTCCTTGTGGCTAGAGTTCTGAGGTCCCCATTTTCTTGCTGGCTGTCATCTGGGGACCACTCTAAGCTTCTACACGCCACATACATTTCTCATCACTTGGCCGCTCCATCTTCAGGCCAGCAATGGTGTGTGGAATCCTTTTCATGCTTAGAACCTTCCTGATGCCTCCTTTTGCCATCCTCTTCTGCCACCAGGTGGAGAAAATTCTCACTTTCCAAGGCTCACTTGATCAGTCCCACCTCTGTCATCTCCCCTTTTGAAGTCGACTGTGCTGTAGGCATAACACAGTCATGGGAGTGAGATCTTATCACATTCATGGATTGCAGGTATTGGGACCTTGAGCTTTTGGGCCATTTGTAGAAATTCCACTTCCCACACAACCTAAAAGTAAAGGGTGGCAAAGGGTTATGGAGATGCGGCTTGAAAAAACACTTAAATGTATCTAATTTTATATTTCGTGGTTCAGGGTTCCATTCTTTGCCAATGAAAAGCCTGATAAATGAATGGTACTATCAGCCGGTGGATTCATCTTCAGCAGCTGTGAATTCATGAATCACTACTCAGGTTTGTGGTTTTCTCAGTGGCATCAAGGTTGAATTGGCCTGAAATTAGATTCAACTCATCCTTAGAAGCTCCCTTATTATAGAAACAGAACTAGATCATCGCTGCTCTTTTTATTTGTTTGAAAGATTGGTATTCCTTCCAATGAAGTTATGTTCAGGATAATGACGTGGGTGCAAATCAAAACAGAGCCGAAAGCAAAGAAAGCCATTCACAGCCCGGAGTTGCTGATCATTTGCTGGCTCTCAGTCTCCAGAGAGAAGGGGAGGGGCGGGGAGGGCCTCTGGAGGCCCTGAGCGAGCACGCAGCTCTGGAGCAGGGTGTTCTCCTTGGGAAGGTAACCAGGGATTAAAGCCATAACTGTAGGCTGTTGAGGATGCTCAATTCATTGTTCAGATCCTGATTTAAGTTCTCTTATGAAAAATAATTACTATCAAGGCAAACCCCATACCTTCCTAAGAGTTGTTTTTCTTTAACACATATATTTTATACATGAGAAACTCAAGCATATTCTCTCCAATCAGTAAGAGGTAATGAACACAGTGAGCTAAGGATAATCTGTTTAAACAAACAGGATTTTCATGGTTGCTAGACTTGAAAACACTATCCAGATCAATGACATGGTTAATATTCAGTCACTGTGCATTAGCCCAAGGATAAACTTCCAGACTTGAAGACAATGAAATAGCTCCAATGGGATGACCAAATTCTCAGTGATGAAGGGGGAGTAGCCAACTAGCTTTGCTTTTTCAGTATTGCTATGTGTTGTAATGTTGTAATGCTTGTGGATAAATGTTGATGTTGTGTGGTTTTAAGCTACAAGGAATTCAGTAATGTTTTATCCTTGTCTACATCTTCAAAAGAAGTGTGAGAAGGGAAAAAAAGAAAGCTCTGTTAACTCAGTTACTACCAGAACTCTGAATATCTGTGGTTGCCCCTATGAGTCAGTTTACATACTTTCCCCCATTGCCATCTGGGGACAATGCGGATAGGAATTTGGGGTTTATCATCAAAACATCTAATTACTCATTTAAGCATTGCCAGGGGTGGGGAAGAAGGAACACATAGCACATACTGCAAGCCTTTGGAAGGTATATTAAGACATTTAAGACTGAGCCAAGGTCTAGTCCAGCATTGTCCAACAGAAATATAATGCAGGTGACATGTAATTTTAAATTTTCTAGTAGCACATTTTAAAGAGTAAAAAGAGATAAATGAATTTAGTAGTAATAATGTTGTATTTAATGAAGTATATCTAAAATTTAACATTTCAACATGTAATTAATGTAAAATTATTAATGATGTTTTTCATTATCTGATGCTAAGTCTTCAATATGCAGTGTGTATTTTATGCTTCCAGCACATCTCAGTTCAGAGCGGCCACATTTCAAATAGCCACAGGGGGCTGGCACTACATATTGGACAGCACTGGAATCAATGGGCCTGGGTCATGCTTAGACACCACAAAAGGGAATGAAGAAGCAGCTATGAGTGGCTAACCTGGGAAGGTGCAAAATTAGCTTGCTTCCTCCAGGCAACTCCAGAGTCTTGGAAGAAATTTCTCCAAGAGAGCCCAATGTCAAAAACTAAGCAACATTGCAGAGAGCCGGTCTGTGGTGATTCCAAATTTTACTTTTAGGAGCTTAAGGTTGGCAGTCTGGTTGCAAGGGGAGCTATCTTTGCACTGTGAACACACTGTCTCCACACGGATTCTGTTTGCTAGGGATGGCTTGGGAGAGGTCTAATGCAGATTATGGGGAGATAAGCCAAATCCCCAAATCACACCTGCAACCCTCCTCCTTAGAGCTGAGGTTGCCCCAGCCAGTGATGCTGAAGGTGTCCCACGTTGAACGTCATATAATGCGGGCAGAAGCAAACATGTGGGAATCGCTGGCAACCAGCATCCAGTGTGAAGCACCGGATCTAGGACCTTGGAAGATCATCACAGAACAGGGCGAGGGGGATGGGGAAAGGGGCGATTTATCAGAAACTGCCAGAAACAGGAGGGTGGCGATAAGACTGGACAACTGGGAGGGTAAGGCCACCGCAGAGGAAGGAACTCCACGGGGTCGCAGGGGGTCACCTGGGGGAGAGCCTCTTCGACGTTGGGAGGAAGGCAGAGACTGTGGGAGACACAGCTGTTTGTTTTTTCTGCTGCAAGGAGGATAACAAAATGCGATCAGGAGAGCTAATAGACTACAGATGCAGAACTTCTGGCTGAGCGCTCAGACCTGCGAAAGGCTTTGAACTGGAACCAGCCCTCTCATTTTCAGCAGTGCGTGTGGCCCATGAAAAAGAAAGAGTGAAGTAAAACAAGAGACCCACCAGAGATAATTATGAGTTACTCCCAGCGGGTGAAATAACAGAGATTATATTGGGCTGGGGGAAAAGTAGGGGTTTGATCATGAAAGGACTTATGTTCGATGCTGAGGAATCTCATCAACAATGGGGAAGCTATTCAAGAGTTACATGCCAAAAAGTGTATGCTTTGGTATGAACTTTAGAAAGCTCGCTCTGCCTATTTAAGGGTAGCAGGTCTGGGGGCAGGTGCTAATGTGGAGAGTGTTCCAAGGACGAAGGTGAGAAATGGTAGCGCGTCAGAAGCCAGGGTTGAGATGTCATATGGAGAGAGGTGCAGCTGTTGGGCAGGGGGGAGCAAGAGGGGCGAAGACAGGAGTCTGGGCTGACACCTACCCCGACACCCAGATGGGGGCACCTGGATGGGTGCTGGTGTTGACACCGCCGCCGCCGAAACAGAAAGGACTGTGGACTTTCCACGGGGTGACATCAGAGGGGAGGCTTCTGATAGGCAGCTGTGGATCTAAAGGTGGGTGAAGATTTGGAGGTTGTCAGCAAATAGTTGTGAGCCCATGAGGGGATTGTATTACATGGGCCGCCAACTAAGAAAGCTGATCCAAATTATCAAACATCACTTCTGATAAGTTAATTTTATTATACTTTGTATTTAATAGAACAAGTGGCGATTGGGGGACGTTTATAAACAATACAATTGGTAGTGTATTTCCAGCCAAAACCAATGCTTTTAGGTTTTTCTTTGCTCTTTATTAGGTATTCCAGGACCTGTAATTAATGCCAACAGTTTTCTCCACTTGGTGCTGACCTTCCCCACCTCCGCGCACATGCGGGCACCTGAGCCTGATGCCGGTTGATGACCTGGGCTCCCAATTGTCCCCCGAGCCAGGCCCCATTTCACTTCGCCCGCTTCCACCCGAGGCCCCGCCCAGTCCTCTTCCCTGGAGCCCCGGCACCTGCGGGTATCATCGCTGATGGGAACAACCTGGGACGCCCCCGGGGAAGCGTGGGCGGGAGAGAAGCTGAAACAGGCCGGGCGGGCCTGAGGAGGGCGCCGCAGTGAGCACGGGCTCCCAGACACGCGGGAGGTGTCGGGGGAGAAGAAGGAGCGCCCGAGGAGCGGGAGGGACCCGTGAGCGGGCCGTGGGGCCACAGCGGCGACCTGCAGAGGCCATGGCAGCTCCAGGACGGAGAGCAGGTAAGACGGCGGCCCTGAAGGGAGGAAGAAAGCCCTCCCCTCTACCCTTGTGCCCCATGACGCAAGTGACCCCGAAGCCCCCCAAATGGGTACATTCAGTTCCCTCTCGGGACTGGCCTCCCCTGCGGGAAGGGTGAGATTCCAGGGCAATTGGATGTGCCTCCCCCAGCCTCCCCGCACCTATTTGCTGACGGCTGAAATTATTTTAATAGCACCTAAGACCTTTCACTTCCATACTTAAAAGATTGAATTATAGTACAAAGGACAAATGTTTCCTGAACCCAAATGTGTTCGTAGTAAAGTATAAGTGACTAAGGTAAGGCCTGTTCAGTAGTGATAGAGGTTAGGAAAAGGGACACCTCGCTTGGGGTGGAAAAGCCCTGAAACGGGAGGCTGGGGTCCGAAGAGGCCGATATTCACAGTCTGGCCGTGTCCTTCTGGGCTGTTGACCTGAAATGGATCTGAGTCCGGGAGAAGCGGCCCGGGCGGGGTCCCCCGGTGGGCAGCCGCGTCGTCAGCCGCAGCAGGGCCACGGCTTGAATTATTTCCTCTGCCTGAGATCGCGCTCGGAACTTTTGTGTAGGAGAAGCGTTTCACGAATCTCTACACCGCAGAATACTTCCCAGTATTGAGTTACTCAGAAGATGCTTACGATTCATGGGCGTGAGCCCAGAGAACAAATACGCTCACACCAGGGGGACAGACATAAATGTGGGGCTTTCTTTGATCATATTGGCTCCTAGTTAAACATAACAGATACTCCTTCTCCAGGTGTCTACAGACTCTTTTCCAGAGTGACAGTAACTTTTTCCCTCTGACTCAACCTCCTCCTCCATCTTCTCGGCGTCCCCTGCCAGCAATGAGGGGAGGGCCTCATTCCGAAGTCTGTTTGCCAGGTTATGGGAGCTTGGAAGTCTTTTCAGCTGTGGAACGCAGATTACTCACCCCTTTTCAAATGATCTAACATACACACAACCGTGGTTAGAGTAGTGACTCAGCCACTAAGTGAGTGGGTATTTTTTTTAATCCATGACAAACATGTTTGGAAGTTATCTTATTGTCCCCTCACTTCCTAATTAGGACACTGAAGCGCTCTAGGGAGTCCCTTCCTTTCAGACGGCAATTTTAATTCTCTTTAGTGTATCTTCACATTCATTGTCTCCTTCTATTCAGTGCCAGTAAAGTAGGTAGGGCACGTGTCATTATTCTCACTTGACAGATCAGAAAGATGAAACAAGACACAGCAAGGGTTTGCTTTGGTCACAGAGTAAATTAGGAGCAGACCTGGATCTGTGAAGTGAGGTCGGCCGCATTGGGTGGTCTCCTGACCCAGGCTTCGCACAACTTCAGGCCCGTGTATCCAGGACTAATGAGCTCACCTGAATCTCACTAGGCCTGAGCATCAGGTGAGCTGTGGAGGGCCTGTCAGTCATCCAGCCGGCACCCTCCTCCCTCCAGATAGGATGGGGGTGGAGAAGCCAAATGCAGGCTGTCTGTCCCTGAGTCAGGGCCTAATGGGCAGGGAGAGCTTTGCCTTTTTTTCAGAGAACCTTATCAGGTTCTTAAAGTGGGACTTGTAGTGAACAATATTCTCAAAATAACAAGTGTCAGCCATGGAAAAAATTTTCTAAATAGTAAAACATTACCACTGATTAGAAATCTAATGTATCAAGGTGCTTTGGGCTTAGAACAGGACACTTCTCTCACAGAGGGGGTTTGCTAACAATTCACTGGCTACGGTGGCAGAGCCAGGGTCTCTGTTCTGTCCCTCTCAGATCTTTGTTCTGTGTCTTGATCAATTCTTCTGTCATTCTCTGTCCTCTGTGGGTATGTTTGTGCGTGAGGGTAGAAAGGGTGGATGGATATGTGTAAATTCTCTGCAGTCTATCCAGTGCCTGATTATTCTATTACAAGGGCTTTGCTGTCCTGCTTATAAATCCTTACATACTTTCTTTCTCTCCTCCACTCTATTTGGAAAGTTTTTGTCTCAGATCATTGACTATTGGTTATATCAGCCCCCCTCCCCCTCTTCAAGAGGGAGACGCTGTTTATCTTTCCCAAGAAATTTTATGGTTTAGGTGGGAAAAATCTGGCTCCCTGCAGAGCCCGGAGAGGAAGATCCAAGAAAGAAAATAACCCTGTATTTCTGGCATTTCCTGGCTGCCCAGAGCTTCCCTCTACAGCTGACATTGATAAAATTTCATCAAGGACATTAGTCGATCAGGCTACAGGCTTTTATTATGTCACTTACTCAGAGTCATATTAGCATTTAAGATACTGGTCTTTTTTTCTGCCTAGAATGTGATATGTCTCTATTTGGCATGTTATCACATTCCTAAAAACTCAATACAACCCCTAAATTAACTGAAAAGTGACTTTAAAATATAATTTAACACTCCTGACAGACACAAAAGTATTCTTAAACAAACGGAAAGACATTTCCTGTTTTTGCATAGGATGACACAACATTATAAAGATGTCGTTTTCCCTAAATTAATTTAAAAAGCTAATGACAAGCTAATGACAATACTGACAAGTTGCATTTTAGGCAAGTTGATAATGAAGTTCACGTGAAAAAACAAATGCATAAATAGCCAGGAAAACACTTGAAAAATAACAACTACTAGAGATGACTAGCCCTACCAGATATTAAAATATACTATAAATCCTGTGTAATTAAAAGTGTAGTGGTGCCACATGAAGAGACACATTGACCAGTAAAATAGAATGCCCAGAAATAGACCAAAAAACATATGGAAAGTTAGACATTAAAGATGGCATCTCAAATCATAGGGCGAAGATGGACATTTTAATAAATGGCACTATTCACAAAAGCCAAAAAGTGGAAAAAGCCCAAACGGCCATCATGTAATGAATGGATAAACAAAATGTGGTATATTCATACAATAGAATACAACATGGATAAACCTTGAAGACATTATGCTAAGTGAAAGAAGGCAGTCACAAAAGACCATTATTCTATGATTCCATTTATATGAAATGTCTACAATAGGCAAATCCATAGGGATAGAAAGTTGGTTAGTGGATGCCTAGGGCTGGGGAGTGGGGAAGAATAAGAGTAGATACCAGATTTCTTTTGGGGGTGATAAAAATGTTCTAAACTTAGATCGTGTTGATGGTTACCGAAGTTTGTGAATATACTAAAACCAGTGAATTGCACACTTGCAAGGGGTGAATTCTATGGTGTATGAATTCTATCTCAATAAGGATGTTTTTAAAAGGGACAAATGACCAAAAATCCAATAGAAAAATGGGGGAGATATTCTTCAAACATATGAAAAAAATGTTCAAATCCACTCAGATGCAAATTAAGCAACACTGAGCTACAGTTCTCATCCATCATATTGGCGAAAATTAAAAAGTATGATGGGGGCTTCCCTGGTGGCGCAGTGGTTGAGAATCTGCCTGCTAATGCAGGCGACACGGGTTCGTGCCCTGGTCTGGGAAGATCCCACATGCCGCGGAGCAACTAGGCCCGTGACCCACAATTACTGAGCCTGCGCGTCTGGAGCCTGTGCTCCGCAACAAGAGAGGCCGCGATAGTGAGAGGCCCGCGCACCGCGATGAAGAGTGGCCCCCGCTTGCCACAACTAGAGAGAAAGCCCTCACACAGAAACGAAGACCCAACACAGCCAAAAATAAGTAAATAAAAATAAATTAAAAAAAAAAAAAAAAGTTAGTTTAAAAAAAAAAAAAAAAAGTACGATGATCCATTGGGTAAACAGGCATTCTCACACATTGCTGGTGGAAATGCAAACTGCAAAGAGAGTTAGGAAATAACCTAACAAAACTACAAAAGCAGTTTGACCTAGCAACACCACTTTTAGGAATACATCCTGCAGATACACTTCCAACAATGTGAGAATATATAAGCACAAGGTTACTCATTGCAGCATTGCTGGTCATTACAAATCTAAATGCTCATGCAAAGGAGATTGATTGAATAAGCTATGGTTCATCTAGAAAATGGAATACTAAGCACTCTATAAAATAATGAGGAAGATCGCTATAAAATTGATATGACTTCCAGGATACACTGTTAAGTGAAAAAAATAACATGCAAAAGAGCATCTTAGTATGTTATCCTACATGTGAGAAAAAAAGAGTTATAGGGAAAATATACATGTATTTGTTCTTTCATACAAAATATGAGGAGAAACCAGAAACCAAGAGATAGATTACTATTATGAGTTGAATTGTGGTCCCCCCCCCCCACCATTACCCTCCACTCCTGAAGAGGTCTATTGAAGTCCTAACCCCCAGTACCTCAGAATGTGATCTTATTTGGAAACAGGGTCATTGCAGATGTAATTAGTTAGGATGAGGTCATGCTGGAGCAGGGTGAGCCCCTTATCCAGTATGACTGGTGTCCTTCTAAGATGACCATGTGAAGAGAGAGACAAAGGGAAAACACCACGTGAAGATGAAGGCACTGATAAGGGTGATGTATCTATGAGCCAAGGAGCATCAAAGATTGCCAGCAAACCACCCGAAGCTAAGAAGCAGCAAAAAGTATTCAGAGGGAGCTCGGCCCTGCCAACATCTCCATTTTGGACTTGGAGCCTCCAGAACTGAAAAGATAACTTTCTATCGTATTAAACCACTCAGTTCATGGCACTTTGCGTGAAATACAGTTTCCTACAGAGTGTAGGTGGGAAAGGGGTTGAAAGAAGGGAAGAACTGGACTGGGGTCATTGGGATAAGGAGAGAGCACACTTCTTTGAATAGACCTTTCTTTGAAGCTCTGACTCAGAACCGTAGTAAGGTTTCACATACCACCCGAAAATAAACATTTAAAAATCAACCAGGATGTGGGCGAACCCAATGTGGCATACAGGCAGCAAAAAATGAACCTGACCGAGGTGAAAATAACATAACTACATTGAGGGGAGTGAGGGAGAAAAGAAATAACCTAAAGAACTTTGCAGAACAATATTTTGGTTGGATACTATAAGGTTAAAGACAAACTATATACAAATTTTGTACTCCAGTTCCTATACTTGTTTCTCACAGTGGTATGGGTTAGCCATTCTGAAACGACTGTAGGTATATACCAGAATTGAACAAGTAAGTAAATATATTATAAATGTTGAAAGGTACATTTCTCAAGGTGAGAAGGAAGTTACCAAAAAAGGGAGAAGGCTAGAAGAGGCTCTATGGTGGTGGGTTAAGTTTGGAGGAATTCTAATGAATCTTGGTTTATAATATATATAAAGATAGATGGATCCATCCTTCTCCAGTAAAAGGAACCAGGGCTCCTTAAAGAAAACGTTGAATCCAGCGTTGGGGCAGGGAAAATAAAAGATAAGCCTGGAACATCTTGTAGTTACAGAAAGTAAGTTCTCAAAACCTGATAAAGGGACCTCAGAAGAACCCAGAAGCCAACCTGAAGGAGCTCTCAACAGCGAGAGTGGAAAAAATTGAGAAAGAAAATGATAGTATTGCATTATAACCCATAGAATAAAATAAATATCCATGAGTCTATACTGATCAAAATAACTGAGTAAGTACAATGGTGGAGGGGGACAGCCCCTCCTCACAAAAGAATTCCAATGAATTAATGTGGGAAGACAGAAATTAAAAATCATGGTTAGGCAAACATCACAGTAATAATTGTTGCGGGCACGACTCACACTAATGGATGCTGAAATTTAAAGAGAAATGGGATGTTTGCATAGTCTTAAAGTATCTCCCTGGAGAGAGTAGTTACCACGGGGAAAATAGTAACTTTGGAGAAGCCTTGCAGACATCACCTTAACCAGGTGATCAAGGTTAACATCACCAGGGATAAGTCATGTTGATATCAGGTACCCCCAATTCGAGGCAGTGAGAAGGGCACAGTATCACTCATGATCTTCTTGCCAAATGCATAGCTTCAATCTAATACGAATGAGAAAACATCAGGCAAACCCCAGCCAAACACTCTGCAAAATAACTCTTTAAAAGAGTCAAAGTCACGAAAGACCGGGCAAGACTGAGGAACTGTCACAGATTGGCGGAGACCAAGGGTGCATGACTAATAAATGAATGATGGAATCCTGGATGCGATCCTAGGACAGAAAAGGACAAAAGTGGAAAAACTGGTGCAATTCAGATAGGGTCTGTATTTCAGTTAATAGTATCATATCAGTGTTAACTTGCTGGTTTTGATCATGTGCCATGGTTATGTAAAATGGTAACATCTAAGGGAGGCTGTATTAAAAGTACATGAGAAATATTTGTACTATTATTTACAACTTTAAGTTTAAAATTATTTTGAAATATAAAGATAATAATGTAGTTTGAATTGTTCATCCTCAGTTCTACCCCCAAAGTTTTAGTTATTTCCCATCATATGTATAAACAACGTTTCTGCTTCTATTCCTTGATGTACCAATTTTACACTTTACCTATTTCCTGCTATAACAGGTGATATAGCTCATTTATTCTATCTCCTACTGTTATAAACTCCCAGAATTGTTATATTCCAATTTTCAATTTCTCTCTTGACCCATTGCTATGGTCTGAATGTGTGTCCCCCCCAAAATTCACATGTTGAAATCCTAACCAAAGGCGATGGTATTAGTAGGTGGGGCCTTTGGGAGGTGATTAGGTCATGAGAGTAGAGACCTCATGAATGGGATTTGCTCTTATGAAAACGATCCCACAGAGCTCCCTAGCCCTTTCTACCAAGTGAGGATACAGGGAGAACTCTGAACCTGGAAGAGGGCTCTCACCAGACCAGGATGGCACCCTGATCTGAGACTTCCAGCCTCCAGAACTGTGAGAAATAAATTTCTGCTGTATATAAGCCACTCATTCTATGGTGTTTTGTTATAGCAGCCGGACAGACTAGGGCAGCCATACTTACAACTTTACATAAAAACAATACCTTTTTCTCTTCCATCTTCTAGAGACAACACTTCTTGGCTTCCTATCAACACCCCTACTTTTCCCTCCAGCTGGCTTCCTCTCTTTCTCCTAATCCAGTTCATCTAACTTTTAGTTTTGTATTTTGAAGATTCCTAATGGTTACATTCTGTTTTCAAACCATACTTTAGTCTTCCTTGAACTGCCTGTTGGTTAAGTCCAACAGCTGAAAATTAGTAAGCAACAATTATATTATTATGACCAGGTAAATAGTGTTCATTGCTGAGTCACACAGTGTATGCATTATAATTGAATTTCTTTTTGTGCAGCTTTCTATTTTTCCTGGAATTTCTCAGTAGATTTCTTTTTTGTTCCATCAGTTGTCTTTAGCATATTCCCAATTATTTCCAAGCTCTTCATAACTTAAGTATTAAGTATTATTTTCCCTGGAGACCTCTTTTTGGAGATCTCTGGCTTCCTGCTCAGGTTGGAAACAGTTGCTCAAGAAACCTCTTGAAATCCCTTGACACCTCTCCTAGACTGGCTCCAGTATTTCCTAGGTCTTATTTTTTTTTTTTTTAACATCTTTATTGGAGTATAATTGCTTTACAATTGTGTGTTAGTTTCTGCTTTATAACAAAGTGAATCAGTTATACATATACATATATCCCCATATCCCCTCCCTCTTGCATCTCCCTCCCACCCTCCCTATCCCACCCCTCTAGGTGGTCACAAAGCACCGAGCTGATCTCCCTGTGCTATGCGGTTGCTTCCCACTAGCTAGCTATTTTACGTTTGGTAGTGTATATATGTCCATGCCACTCTCTCACTTTGTCACAGCTTACCCTTCCCCCTCCCCATATCCTCAAGTCCATTCTCTAGTAGGTCTGTGTCTTTATTCCCATCTTACCACTAGGTTCTTCATGACTTTTTTTGGGTTTTTTTCCCCTTAGATTCCATATATATGTGTTAGCATACTGTATTTGTTTTTCTCTTTCTGACTTACTTCACTCTGTATGACAGACTCTAACTCCATCCACCTCACTACAAATAACTCAATTTCGTTTCTTTTTATGCCTGAGTAATATTCCATTGTATATATGTGCCACATCTTCTTTATCCGTTCATCCAATGATGGACACTTAGCTTGCTTCCATGTCCTGGCTATTGTAAATAGAGCTGCAATGAACATTGTGGTACATGACTCTTTTTGAATTATGGTTTTCTCAGGGTATATGCCCAGTAGTGGGACTGCTGGGTCGTATGGTAGTTCTATTTTTAGTTTTTTAAGGAACCTCCATACTGTTCTCCATAGTGGCTGTATCAATTTACATTCCCATCAACAGTGCAAGAAGGTTCCCTTTTCTCCACACCCTCTCCAGCATTTATTGTTTGTAGACTTTTTGATGATGGCCATTGTGACTGGTGTGAGATGATATCTCATTGTAGTTTTGATTTGCATTTCTCTAATGATTAATGATGTTGAGCATTCTTTCATGTGTTTGTTGGCAATCTGTATATCTTCTTTGGAGAAATGTCTATTTAGGTCTTCTGCCCATTTTTGGATTGGGTTGGTTGTTTTTTTGTTATTGAGCTGCATGAGCTGCTTGTAAATTTTGGAGATTAATCCTTTGTCAGTTGCTTCATTTGCAAAGCTACAGTAATCAAGACAGTATGGTACTGGCACAAAAACAGAAATATAGATCAATGGAACAGGATAGAAAGCCCAGAGATAAACCCACGCACATATGGTCACCTTATCTTTGATAAAGGAGGCAAGCATATATAGTGGAGAAAAGACAGCCTCTTCAATAAGTGGTGCTGGGAAAACTGGACAGGTACATGTAAAAGTATGAAATTAGAACACTCCCTAACACCATACACAAAAATAAACTCAAAATGGATTAAAGGCCTAAATGTAAGGCCAGACGCTATCAAACTCTTAGAGGAAAACATAGGCAGAACACTCCATGACATAAATCACAGCAAGATCCTTTTTGACCCAGCTCCTAGAGAAATGGAAATAAAAACAAAAGTAAACAAATGGGACCTAATGCAACTTAAAAGCTTTTGCACAGCAAAGGAAACCATAAACAAGACCAAAAGACAACCCTCAGAATGGGAGAAAATATTTCCTAGGTCTTATTTTTAACCTCCGTTTACTCCCTCCTTTTTGGGGAGCATACCTTAAAGTAAATTCCTAAGAAAGAGATTGCATGAAATAAATTTCTTGAGTCCTTACATGTCTGCAAATGCCTTGGCTTTACCCTCCTGTTCAAAAGGTTCAAATGGTTTTATACACCCTTTGTTGGGTATATAAAAGTTGATCATCTTTTTCCCTCAGAATTTTAAGATCTTTGTCCCACTGTCCTCTTGCATCTACTGTTGATATTGTCATCTGATTCTTGTTCTTTTGTTGATATTCTGTTTTATTCTCCCTTGAAGCACTTAGACTCTTCTTCATTCTCAGTATTGTGAACTTTCATACCATATCTAGGTATGACTCTATTTTTTAAGTTTATTGTACCAGGCACTCAGTGGACTATTTTAATTACAATGTCACTCATTTACATTGTAACATCATTCAGGTTTAGACATTTTTCTTATATTCTTCCTTTCATAATTTCCTCTCCATGTTCTTGGTTTGTTCTTTCAGAAACTTAAGACAGAGTTTGGACCTCCTTGATTGGTTGTCTTTTTCTCTCATTTTTAGTGTCTCTGTGGGATTTTTTGTTGTGGTGGTGCTGGTGGTGGGTTTTTTTTTTTCCCCATCTTATTGTCCTTGTGTCTTTGTGTGTTGTCTTTATTTTACTTTCTGGGAGAGCTCCTTGTCTTTATTTCCAAAATCTCTACTGAATATCTATTTCCGCAATCATATTTTAATCTCCAAGACCTCCTTCTTATTTTTTCCTTTTAAAATAGCATCCTGTTCTTGCTTTAAAGGCATGATATCTTCTCACATTCTTCTGAGGATACTATTTACAGATTTTTTTTCAAGTTCTCTTCTGTTCCCTGAATTACCTTTGTTTCCTCTGGAGCCAATTTTTCTATTTGTTTGGCTCTTTCATTCATGTTGTAATTTGAACCAACTGTCTGGTGATCCTTGGATTTCTGTTCCTGTTTAAGAATGAGGGGTTAAGAAATTGTGTGAACGGGAGAGGCCTGTCAACCAGCAGGTGAGTGAGCAGGAAACTAGCTGTCCCATTGGGCAGTCCCTAAATGCTAAATCCAGGCAACTCTAGAGCTGCTCAACTTCATTAGGAGAAAACTTCTAATTTTAAAGTTTTTAAATTTTTTAAAACATTTTTTTCCAAGGGAAGAGATTCCAGCTTCCAAGAGTTGTGTGTATGAGAGAGGGGAAAGATGGTAGGGCTCAACTGGTCTGCTCACCTTCCTCCTTGCATGGTTTGGTGCAGGACAAGTTTCCAACCTGGGTTCAAGCCCTGGTTCACTTCCTGGGGAACCTTGTGTGAGTGACTGCAGCATCACAGAGCCCAGGCTTCTTCCAACTGCAGCTCCCTCTAGGACATCACCCCCAATCCCAGCAAGGTCAGCTGGTAAGGGCAGTCACTGAGACATGTTCTCTGTGTGGCCGTAAGCCCCTGGAGCAGGGCAAGCTCTATAAATAGCAGTGGTGATTACGGAGTAACACTCCTTTTAAATGCCTGGACTTTCCATTCAAAACAGTTCTGGCCCTGTGTTTAGTCTGTCTGGGGGGCAGCTGTAAAGGCCACCTTGTTTCACAGCTAAGGAGAGGTTACAAGGCAATTAAAATATTTTTGTCTCTTCTCTCTTGTGATGATTATTCCCATGCGGTGGTGGCCACTAGAGTAGTTCCTGTCTCCATTGCCCACAGGGAAACTTGACAACACAGGGGCAGCACAAGCCCTGGAGCTGGGCTCAAATGAGAGCTTCAGCCTGAAGCCTCCCCTTGGTTTTCAGAGAGTTAGAAGTAAAAGTCACAAATAGTGGTGTCTCTAATCGCCATAGCCAGGCAACTGCCACTTACTTTAAAGGGGTGTTTTTCCCTTTTAGGAACAGGATTAGGTCCTTTAGGAACAGAGTAAATACTTCTTGTGCCAGAGTAATTAGATGCACTAAACCCTGGATTCTTCAGTCTGATAAATATAGTCATTGTACAAATAAATGTATGTTTGACACACATGGACATATTTAGTTAAAGACAACGTGCCACATCTCATAGCTCTGAATCATAACAAATAATGATAATTATCCTAGTCATAAAAATTATCATCATATGGAAAGAGTAGCTGTCATAATCTTAAAACTGATCCTGACATAAGCAGCCTCTTCAGTGTTCAAGACTTGTCATTAGGGACTTCCCTGGTGGCGCAGTGGTTAAGACTCCGTGCTCCCAATGCAGGGGGCCTGGGTTCAATCCTTGGTCAGGGAACTAGATCCCACATGCATGCCGCAACTAAGAGGTCACATGCCACAACTAAGGAGCCTGTGTGCCACAACTAAGGAGCCTATGTGCCACAACTAAGGAGCCGGTGAGCTGCAACTAAGACCCAGCGCAACCAAATAATTTTTTTTAAGTGCACTGTTGGAACATTAAGAAAAAATCATCATTAACCCCCTCAGAGCATCCACGCAGGGCAGGCTAGACAGGTATCATTACCACCCCACGCCCCCCCATACAGATGGACACACGGAGGCCTAGAGAAGTTCTGGCAGTAGTTAGTAGCCAACACTGTATTAGGCTCATCAGCCGTCAAACGCTCTGTGTGGTCCCTCCCCGTGGGGCTTGGTGGCCAGTGGACAACAGCCCACGTCACACACCTTCCAATGCTCTCTGCACCAAGTGATGGAGGCTGGTGTTTGGGGGCGCTTGTTCCTTCACTGGCCTGAGGAATGGATGACAAGGGGGAGGAGGAGAGAGAGGATTTGGAGTGTTAAGGATTCTCCAACTCAGCAGGAACAGATTCTGCAAAACCATTTTCTCTCTCTCTCTCTCTCTCCCTCCTCCAAAAGAGCAATTATGAAAAATATTTCCAGGAAGGAAAATATTAAAATGCAAATTAAATACAGTTGTGACTGTAAATCATTGAAGAAAAATGCCATCACTCTTTTTAGAGTCCAGTGTAGGAGCTGAGGAACATTGGTGGTGAGGCCAATGGAGCTGACATCAGATAGGATAGGACCACAGAGATAATAGGGTCCAGATCCCTCATTTTACAGATGAGAACACTGAGGTGGAAACGGTTAGTGAATTTTCCCGATAATGGGAGATGGCATAGTACAGTAGCCAGCACAGAGCCGGGTACAAAGCACGTACTTATATCAATTAGGAAAGTGTTTGGTTGAAAGCAACAGAGAACTGGCTTTACAGGTTGGTTTTTCTCACATGAGTGCAGAGGTAGGAGTTCTGGGCCTGGCTGTTCCTGGGCCTAAACAAGAAAAATAAGCCTTGCTGTTCAGCAGCTGATCTTCCCAGAGGCAGGGTGGAGTTCTAGGGATGCAGTGTGACCGGAGAAGGGAAGCCTTGTTGAGAAACCATGAAAGAAACCAAGGATATTTAACCTGAAAGGAACGGTGGAAACTTGAGAGAACAGGTCCTGTGTTGCCCAAGAGGTCAGAATTAGGACCAGTACTGCAACTGTTAGATGACAAACAGGACTGAACAACAGGAATAATTTTAATGATAAGCACTTACTGAAAATTGGCCACCTCTTAAAATAGTGAGTTTCCTGGAGACATTCAAGCTGAATAAGGAATTGGAGAGGGGTGTGTGTGTGCGTCTGTGTTGGGGGTGTTGAACGGTGAATATTGGGTGGGGGGAGAGAAGGAGAGGTTAGGAGGGAGAGAAGGAGAGTTACAGCACTGCATGGGGAGATGGTCTCCAAATTCCCTTTTGGAACAATTCATTTAGCAAGTATCTGTTGAGTGTCTATTGTGTTCCACAGAGGAACCATATTTTCCAAATAAGAAGCTGGTCTGACATTTATGAAAAAGCTAACTGAGAGAACAGGGTGTATGATGAGTGTTGCTTACTGACTGACTTCTCAGGAACCACTTGCTTCCTGGAGATTCCAGGGCTCCCAGCACCCCCTCCCTCTCCAGGGAACTGGCCTATCTCCATCCAGGCTCTCAGGACCGGTGTAAGGGCCAGATGCATAGTTCAGTAGCAGCATTTTTTCCAGATACGCTGGAGCCCGGGCTTACTCTCTGTCGCCTGTGTTGTCCACGTGTCTGAAAGGCAGCTGGGAAGTATCAGAAAGGTAGCGGGGAGCTGGGTCACTTATTCGCCATCTCGAGTCTTTCTTGCCCTCACTTTTCTTACCTGGAACATGGGAGAGAAGAGATCGTCTTCGCAGGCTTCTGACAGGGATGTCCTGGGCTTTGCATAGTGCTCAGCCCTTGTTAAGGATTCAACAGATGTGGCTCATGTCGTGCCTCAGCTCTGCCACTGATTTTGTGAGGCCCCTTTTGCAGACCTGGGTTTCCTCTCCTCTACAACGAGGGCAGGTTGGGCTGCAACAAGCCCTGTAATTCCTGCCCGCGCTGAACCTTCTGGTGTGCCCAAACAAAATGGCTGCTGCGCTCTCCCAGCCTCGGCCTGGAGGGCGTCTCTGCCAGGAGGGGGCGCCACTCACTCATGTTTCCACCACAGGTGAGTCTGACCATTTGGTAATCTCCACTCAGCTTTGAAAAGGAGCCTGAAAAGGCGCTTGCTTAGCAGCCGCCTCTACACTAACTTTTAAAATCACGGTGCTGATGGTGTGACTGGATTTTGCACTCTTCCGCTTGCTTCCAGCAACTCAAAATCATCTTCCTACGGACAGTCCTCAGTATTTACAAAAGGGGTAAAGAGAGAAACGTGGCAGGGCCAACTTCCCCACTGTGGCCCTTCCCCTTGCTCAAAATCAAAGCTGCAGATACCAAGGAGCATGTGCTGTGGAATTGCACCCACAATCAGCCATTTGCATGCTATTCAGGGGGCACAAATGGCCACTGATGCTGGCAATTGCCTCACTGCCATGTGGGCAATCACAGATACAACTTTGCAGCCTCAGACCTCTGGCAGTGGCTAAGCTGGAGAGGCCCAGAAAATGTGGTTTCCTAGTCATCTTGGGTTCCTGTGAGCAGGGTCAGCATTGTGGAGACTAAGCAGGTCAGGAAAAGAACTAAAGGCCAATAGGGCCAAAGTCTTAAGTTTACCCAAGGTCCGTCCTGGGTTTGTTAAGTGAATTGAAGATGGAAATTCCCTAACTCTCTTCCACTCTTTGACTTTTCTCAAGAGTTAAACAGAAGAGGGAGGAGAGAAGGAAAGAGAAGGGTGGAAGGGGAGGGGGAGAGAAAAAGAAAGATTAATTATCATAAATAGTTAAATATTTATTTATTCATTTATTTTGGCTGTGCTGGGTCACCATTGCAGCATGCAGGATCTTTTAGTTACAGCATGCAGACTCTTAGTTGTGGCATGCATGCAGGATTTAGTTCCCCGACCAGGGATCAAAGCCGGGCCCCTGGCATTGGGAACACAGAGTCTTACCCACTGGACCACCAGGGAAGTCCCCATAAATAGTTAATGTTCAAATAGATTATCCTCTCCATTGTAGCACTATTTACAATAGCCAGGACATGGAAGCAACCTAAATGTCCATCAACAGAGGAATGGATAAAGAAGATGTGGTACATATATACAATGGAATAGTACTCAGCCATAAAAAGGAATGAAATTGGGTCATTTGTAGAGACATGGATGGACCTAGAGACTGTCATACAGAGTGCAGTAAGTCAGAAAGAGAAAAACAAATATTGTATATTAACACATATATGTGGAATCTGAAAAAATTGGTATAGACAATCTTATTTACAAAGCAGAAGTAGAGACACAGACATAGAGAACAAATGTATGGATACCAAAGGGGGAAGGTGGGGGTGGAATGAATTGGGAGATTGAGATTGACATATACACTATTGATAATATGTATAAAATAGATAACTAATGAGAACCTACTGTATAGCACAGGGAACTCAGTGCTCTGTGGTTACCTAAATGAGAAGGAAATCCAAAAAAGAGGGGATATATGTATACGTATAGCTGATTCACTTTGCTGTACAGTATAAACTAACACAATATTGTAAAGCAACTCTACTCCAATAAAAATTTAAAAAAAAAGATTATTCTGCCTTTTCTCTCTTAAGAAGTACATAATTTTAAGCTTTAGAAAGTAGAAGATATAAACGTATTATCTGGTCTTCGCTTCGAGCTCACCCTATCTCCCATACACTTGTGATCAATAAACAAGTATTTGGTTGGCAGGCTGGAATATTAATGGGCTAAATCAAATTATCATGTGGACTGGTTTTGACCTTGTGAATGTTAAGTTGTCAAAACTTTCTTCTCTGGGGTACCAGCCTCAGCTGAACATTTAGGATGCATCCATTTCGAAGAGGAAAAAATTACTTTCAGACCCTATGAAAGATTCTCTTGTCATTCAAAAAAGACACGATGATTCCTCATTTATGGCGAAGGAAGTGGTGTAGGCAGAACAAGTGTCTCTCTGTTCTTTTTTTTTTTAATTTAATTTAATTTTTATTTTACACTGGAATATAGTTGATTTACAATGTTGTGTTAGTTTTAAGTGTACAGCAAAGTGATTCAGTTTTACATATATCCATTCTTTTTCAGATTCTTTTCCCATATAGGTTATTACAGAATATTGAATAGAGTTCCCTGTGCTATACAGTAGGTCCTTGTTGATTATCTATTTTATATACAGTAGTGTGTATATGTTAATTCCATACTCCTAATTTATCCCTCCCTCCCCCTTACTCCTTTGGTAACCATAAGTTTGTTTTCAAAGTCTATGAATCAGTTTCTGTTTTGTAAATAAGTTCATTGGATCATTTTTTTTAGCATGCACATGTAAGTGATATATGATATTTGTCTGTCTCTGACTTACTTCACTTAGTATGATAATCTCTAGGTCCATCCATGTTGCTGCAAATGGAATTATTTTATTCTTTTTTATGGCTGAGTAATATTCCATTGTATATATGTACCACATCTTCTTTATTCTTCTGTTGGACATTTAGGTTGCTTCCATGTCTTGGCTATTGTAAATAGTGCTGCAATGAACATTGGGTTGCATGTATCTTTTCAAATTATGGTTTTCTCCAGATATATGACCAGCAGTGGGATTGCTGGATCATATAGTAACTCTATTTTTAGTTTTTTAAGGAACCTCCATACTGTTCTCCATAGTGGCTGTACCAATTTACATTCCCACCAACAGTGCAAGAGGATTCCCTTTTCTCTACGCCCTCTCCAGCATTTACTGTTTGCAGACTTTTTGATGATGGCCATTCTGACCGGTGTGGGTGATACCTCATTGTAGTTTTGATTTGCATTTCTCTAATAATTAGTGATGTTGAACATCTTTTCATTGTGCTTTTTGGCCATCTGTATGTCTTCTTTGGAGAAATGTCTATTTAGATCTTCTGCCCATTTTTTGATTGGGTTGTCTGTTTTTTTGATATTGAGTTGCATGAGCTGTTTTTATATTTTGGACATTAATCCTCTTCTATTAGAGCTAAACTGATTACTTTAGGTTGCTTGAGAAATCACATCACACATTGTCAAGTCTCATGGATGGGGGTGTAGATCTTGTTAAGCAAATCATTTTTCTTCACTATTAACCAACCAAGTGTTTTGTGTGTGTCTTTCAAATTTACATTAAAAAACCCATGTCTTGAAAGACTGAAGGTCTTTCAAGGTTTGAGAGGCAGAATGGGACAGGGGATGTCATAATGATGGTTCTGCCATGTCCAGTGTCATGCAGACTTTGGCGGGGGCTTGTCTTTCACTGGACTGGGAAGACAGGGGTTGCTACATCCCAGAACATTCCCTTCTGCTCTTGCCCCCGTACCATCTGCAGAGTGGAGCAGGTGGCGTGTGGGTGAGAACATTATTCTGGTTTCATCTGTTGTTGCTTACAGAAAGAGAACTTCCCTGTCGAGGTTTTGGCTTTCTCCTGGTCTAATGAATGAGTCCTACTCTAAGATCAGCATCTCATGACACCACCAACAAACGAACTCTATTAGAGGATTTTGCAGCGGCTTTTAAATTTATTTATTTATTTATTATTTCTTTTTGACTGTGTTGGGTCTTCGTTTCTGTGCGAGGGCTTTCTCTAGTTGCGGCAAGCGGGGGCCACTCTTCATCGCGGTGCGCGGGCCTCTCACTATCGCGGCCTCTCTTGTTGCGGAGCACAGGCTCCAGACACGCAGGCTCAGTAGTTGTGGCTCACGGGCCCAGCTGCTCTGCGGCATGTGGGATCTTCCCAGACCAGGGCTCGAACCCGTGTTCCCTGCATTAGCAGGCAGATTCTCAACCACTGCGCCACCAGGGAAGCCCTGCAGCGGCTTTTAAAAATGTAATCAATAGCATGGAGGCCTTTGCAAAAGGCAGTTTCTTTCTCTTGCTTAAAGTCACACTTCTGGTGTGCAAATGCCTTATGTGACAGTGTATAAAAGGTAGAGATTTTTCTATTTTGAGAAGAATACCCAGTCAGATTTCTGGCAAACTGAATGATGCTTTAGGTCCTATTTCCTTTTTTGAGACTTTCCCAGAGTGTCGAACAAGGATAAGGGGACAAACGCTACAGGCCCTTGTGGGGGGTGGTGCTCTATTAAATTGCGTTGGAGGTGAGAAGAAAACACACTGTGAAGGAGACATTTAACACATGATATGAATTCTCTCATTTAGTCCTCACTACAGTGTAGGAAGGTTTTGCCATCCCATTTCCTAGATGAGGAAACAGGTTCAGAGAGAAAGAGTAATTTGTTCTGAGTCACGCTGCTTCTAGGTACTGAGAGGGGAGTTGCAATCTAGGTTTGTCTGATCAACCCCTGTGCCGTTTTGATACCCCGTGTAAGTTGATTGCTCTAGAAATGCAAAATGCTATTTGTCAATCATTTCTATGGCGCATATTATATGCTAAGCACTGTTTTGAGTTAGAGCCTGAACTGGGCTGGGTGGGGAGAGAGTGACTGCTGGAACCTAGAGGAGTAGGCTGGGGAAATGGGTGCCTGGAGTTTGCCAAAGGAAGCAACAGTAGCTCCAAGGATGATTCACTGTGGGGCCTGAGACAAAGAGGGAGGGAGCAGTCAGCCTTGGTATCAGGGTTGGATCTGCACCAGCACATTATTGCAGGTTGACTCAGAGCAGCCTGAAGTGGGAGAAGACGATCCCCCTCCCCTAGGCTGTACTGTTCAAAACTTTGCAAAAAGTCCAAGAAAACATTGGCCCAGAGGACTATAAAACACTGTGGTGTAGACCAGCTGAAGTGAGTTTTAGGCTCAATTGAAAGTCATCTTGGCCGCATTCCCTCAAAGCAGTGTAATTCTCTAGAGAGCCTGGCTTTTGCAGTTGGACCTGGCTTCGCATCTCTGTATCTACCTACTTGATATGTGACCTTGCACCTCAGTTTCCTCACCTCCAATAATAGCTGCCTTATAGGGTTATCGTAAGGATCCAGTGAGATCATTTACAAGATGTGCTTGACACAGTGCTGGCCTAAATTCAGCATATTATACATACCTCCTCTGGGATTTTGCTGTCTCAGCCATCCCCCTCCCCTGGCATGTCCAAACTCCATCTCCCCTCAGCCTGAGACCATATGCAGATCTCCTTCATCTTAATACCAACACAACAACAAAGCCAAACAAACTTTTTCTCCACTGCTTTGTGGTGCTACCCTCCTAGTTCTCTTTGTCGTTCCTCCGATCTTCCTCTTTTTTTTTTTTTTCTTGATTATTGAGGTGTAATTGACATATAACATTTCCCCAATCTTCTTGAAAGAGGACTCATAAGCTGCTAGTTCCAAAAAGTAGAGACATGACTGTTTTGCATATTCCTGAATCCCAGGGTCTAACCTAGTACCTGGCATGTAGCTGGCACTCAAACATTTGCTAAACGAATGACTGAATGTCTCCATTTCTTCATTCTACATTCCCACCTTGTAACCTTGCAGTCCAGCTGCTTCTCTCACCACTCTTCTAAAACTTCTCTTTCCAAAATTTCCTCTGACTTGATTACCAAAACTGGGGCTTCTCTCTTCATCCTCTTCTCTCTGAGCTCTCCCTAGTCAATGTAAGTCTTTAAAACAGATTCCACTTTGCAGCATAAAGCAAATGCAAAAGTACTCCAAAGAACACAGACAAGGCTAGGCTCTCCAGTTTCTTAGTTATCTACTTGGTTAGCAGTATCCTTTGAAGTCTTCCGAGGTCACCTCTCTTTGACGGGGGTGAGTGGCATAAGACAGTGAACATCCCGGAAGCCACCTTCCCTGATCTCAACAGCTGGAAGCAATCTCCCCCTCCTCTGACATGCAGTACTAAGCTTTATCTGTGCTTCTCTAATGGAACTCTTTCTATTTTGTTAGGGTTTATTATAAGCATATCTGTGTCACCTGCTCTGTGTACACCCTCTGAGGGCAGGAACTGGGCTTTATCTCATCCTCCCATCTTGCTCAGCCTCTAGCATCGGGTTATACAAATGGGCCAATGGAAAGAACTAATAGTGGAAAGAAGAGAAGGAGACCTTGAGAGACAACAGAGACCCTGCTCATGGAGAGTTTTATAACAAACCTTTCACTCATGATAGACTGAGTAAAGCCCTGTTATGAACTAGCCCTGGCCTGGGTACAGTGGGAAGGATAAGATAGAGAATGACCCTGAGAGCAGAGACCTAGCTTACAATCTAATTGGAACAACGAGCTATACATGTGAAATGTTAAATAGCAATTCTAAAATGCAGGGGAAAATGCAATGAACAACATGTAAGGGACAAACATGTACTGAAATAATATTAAGTAGCAACTACATGCTAGCTGTGTGTTATAGGACTAAAAGGGGGCTGGGAGGAGAATCTCTGAATTGCAGTGATGAGGGGTAGTTTCTAGAAGAGGTTGGAATTATGCTGAACTCTTTTGACGACTCCATTCAATTTTCCACAGTATGAGATAGATATGTCCTAGCATTAATTCCAGTCTATGAGCTGTGGGTCTTGGGCACTGCGCTCTTTAAAGCCCAGGTGGTTCCACTGTGGTAGAATGGTTAAGAGTGAGAGCTCTGGGTCAGCAAGACCTGTGTCTGGCTGGCTGGTGGCCCAGGAACACATGGTCTCTCTGATCTGGTAGCTGCCATCTGGAGTAAGAGGAGTTCAGTCCAGTCTCTAGTATTTTTTTAAATGTCTAAATGTCATGGTGCTGTCTTCCCACAGAAATATTTCCAAAATGTAATCAGAATAAATGCTAATTGTAATAAAGTTAGAGCCACGGCTAGGCTCAGGAGGAAGCAAGGGTGACCTTTCCGGGCTGCTCTTGGCTGATGTGAAACACTCACTGCCCGTTGAGGGTGGCATTTCACTGCTGGCTCTCTCCACTCTTCCCCGGAGTCTCTACTCCCCCTGCTCCTGCGATGGTGCTGGGTCATCAGAAAAACAAACCAGCATGGTTATACTCGTTTATAATCTGATTTGTTTGGGGTCTACTCTAGGCTTATCTGAGGCGAAGTTCTCACACATTCCGATAACTAGGTAACTTGACCTTTAATCTCACCATTTTCAAGTTAAGGGTACTTTATTCTACACTCCATCATTTGACCGGATATTGATCTGATTTTTCACAATAGGCTGTGTTCAATTATAGCCAAAGAGGGCATCCTCAGTTATATATATAAAAAAGAATTCACGCTGATTAAAATTTGGTCCTTACCTGTGATTCAGGGTACATCAGGATGTCAGTGCAAACCTGTTGAATATGCTTCATATCGAGGATGTCACCACAGGGCTTCCCCAGTGGCACAGTGGTTAAGAATCTGCCTGCCAATGCAGGGGACATGGGTTCGAGCCCTGGTCTGGGAAGATCCCACATGCTGCAGAGCAACTAAGCCCATACGCCACAACTACTGAGCCTGCGCTCTAGGGCCTGTGAGCCACAACTACTGAAGCCCACGTGCCTAGAGCCCGTGCTCCACAACAAGAGAAGCCACCGCAATGAGAAGCCTGCACACCGCAACAAAGAGTAGCCCCCGCTCACCACAACAAGGAAAGCCCACGTGCAGCAACGAAGACCCAAGGCAGCCAAAAAAAAAAAAAATTGCCCTAAAAAATATGTATATATTCAAAAAAAAAGAATATATTAGACTGAAAATTCAGGAAGTGATTTTAAAAAAAACCCTAACTTTGTCTAACCCAAGGATTCTTTAAGCATTTAAACCATAGGACCCCTTCAACCTGTTAGGTGTTCTACCAGCCTGAAGGGCGCTGGTATCCATTGAAAGCCATGGGAGAAAGTCTGGGACTAGCTTCAAACCCTGATGTGGACAGCAAGGCCTTCACCATCAGGCTCCCAATAGCCTTTCTAACCTCTTTTTCTTTCTCACCATCATCTTTCTCTACTCTCTCTCCCCAAAATACCCCATATCATAACCTCAACAGACTGGATTTCCTTAATGTTAGTGGGCTATTGCCCACATCTAGACCTAATGCTTTTCCTTCTGCCTTGAATGCCTTTTCCTGGCCCTCCACCATCAGCTACTTCTACACTTATAGTTCAGTCTCTAGCTATGGACACCTCTTCATCTCTTAAGACCTAGTTCAGATGTTTCTCTCTCCAGGAAGACTTCCTGGAGGATCCAGCCCAGCCCAGCCCCTCCCCCAGAGTGAGCCCTCCATCCTGTGCTTGTGCAGCTAATAACATTCCTCTGCTAGCACACTTGTCCAGCTGGATTGCAGCTACTGGCTTATACGCCTGTCTCCTTGGCCAGTCTAAGAGATCACACAGGGCAGGAATGGGCTTACTCATCATGATGATACCTGTGACTACAATTTTGTTAAATTGAATGAATAAATGAATATACATTCCTTAGTTCAAAAACTTCCAATGTTTTTCGAAGACTCAACAGAGCACTTAAACTTCCCTGACTGTTAAGACCCTCCATAAAATAGCCCACGTATCCATCCAGACTTCTTCCTCATTGCTGCCCAGCCTGCAGTGTCCACTCCCACCCTCACCCGAAGGGTAATACCTGACCACTCCTACAGCCATCTATTTGTTAGCACAATTTTCTGAAAGGAAAAGATGCTCCTGTATTTTTTCATATTTATCCAATCATAGGGTTGTTCATGGGGATGCCACTGAATAATAAAGGTGAATACTTTGCAGAAAGTATAAAAGGTCAGACCCTGTTAGGGAGCCCCACTGGGAAGGGGGCATCTGTGGACTGGGTCCCCTTTGTGACAAATTGCAGGATGGTCTGAGGGCCCCAGGAGAAAAGCCCTCTGTCACCCACCCCCGCCCTCTGGTTCTCCTGTGACTGCAGCCAGAGTCTGCAGATGCCTATCTGTGTAGCCCGGGGCAGCTGTCTCTCATCCCACAGCCTGCTGAAGTCCTTCAGAGGCTCTTTTGTGTCAACAAGCTCCTTTCTAGAAGTTAAGAGGGTATATTAAGCCATTCGCCTTTTAAATCTTAATGTGAATTGTCATAAACTTTGCCTTTCTCTCAATAGTAAAGTCTGAGGGGAGGGGACTTCTGAAGGGGGCTACTCAGGGTATTTTCCATTCTGACTATGACAGCCTACTAAACAGAGGTGGGAACCAGCCTTTCCAAGCAGAGGGGGTACATTTTGACCTAAAATTTCCTTGCTGGTCTAGTAGTGCATCCACTGGAGCCCCTCAGGCCTCTGAACACACCCTTTATGGAGGAGCCCCCACTGCCTGCTATAGAGTGATTGACGGTATAACCGGGGTGTGGGCTCTGCAGAGGGACTCCCAGGGTCCTAGTCTCGCCTCTGCCACTTACTAGCTGTGTGATCTCAGGCAAGTCACATACATAAACTCAGTTTCCTTATCTGGAAAATGGAGATTATAATAATTATGCTCGTTTCACAGAGTTGTGAGGTCTAGACAAGCAAATAAAAAGTGCTTAGCAGAGAGACTAGCCCTTGGTGAGCATTACACTTGTTAGCATTTTTTCCCTGTGTCCTTCACCAAGGCACCAGATGCCTAGAAGACCCTCTGTGAATGTTAGTTGAAAAGGAGGGAAGCATTTTGGAACAATGGAAGGGGCACTTTGGAGAGATGTCCTGGGTGTGATCCGTTCATTTCTCCCTTCCCTCACGCTGAACACGTAGCCACCAGGCCAGCCAGATAGACATCCCCCCAACCCCAGGGGCCCTCAGGTCTAGAGGAGACAAGTATACAGACAGATCACAAATCCAACGAAGCATAGCAAGGGATTGAGATTAAAGTAGAAAAGAGGAAGTGGGAGGGAGCAGCTTCACGTAGGTGCCTCAGAAAGGGGGTGAATTCAAGCTGACGGTTCAAGGATGGGTTCAAGTGGGATGCGGGATGTGGAAGAGCTGGTGGGAAGGAGAAGAGACACACATGTGGATCCCAGCACTGAGCTTTCATGCCTACAACTTTGGCTCCTGGGTGGGCACTCTCCTCTCCTGCCTGAGATCCGACAGACAGCTGCTCCTTTCTTAGGAGCCCAAGGAGAAGGGGTCCCAGGCCCCCAAAGCCCACTATCCTTCCAGCCCTGGGGAACTGAGTTGAGGGTACTAAATCTCCATCTTCCCCGGGGACAGCCATTCGCCCATGGCCCAGGGACCCAGCTCCAAGGAGAGAGTCAGACCCACCTTCTTCCCCTGCTCCTCCTGTTTCCTCCCTGCAGCCGCTTTCCTGCTGCAACAGGAGACGAAAGCCCTTCTTCTCTCCCTCCCTCCCTCCCTCCCTCCCTCACCTGCCTGGAGAGCTGGCGCCAGAAGGGAACCCACAGGGCCTGGAAAGGTTTTTCTGGGACAAAAGCACGAAGACACCAGGGAACGTACTTCTGACCATTAGGGGCCTCTGGCGGGGAGCCCTGTCTGCAACTCATCAAGCAGCCTTTTGTTACCTGCTGCTGGGGGATTATTGACCCAATTGGCTATTCTGAGAGGTCATGGTTTAACATTCCTACCTGGCCCCGGGGCTGTGCTTTTCTGAGTTTCATTCCTACACCCGACATGAGATTTGCATGTGTGACTCCATTAGGGGACAGTGTTTATTTCTTTGATTTATGTGGGACCTTCACGTTAAAAAGCTAAATCCAGGCTTGCAAATCATGCCAGTAGGTAACTGTCACTGTCCTGACAACAGAGCCCATTGCTTTTGCCCTGAAAAGGAAGACGAGTTTAGAGAGCAGGCCCATCCACGGCTTCTGCTGACCAAACTGCTCCCTACCTACTCCACCTCCCCCAGTTACTCACTGATGGGAATACTCACACGTCAGGTTTTTTACTGACTATCGTTAAGTGTAGAGTTGCACGACTACTTGCGTCCCTTCCAGAAGTAATCACTCTCCACTCCCAGCCCCACTACTGAATGACAGACGGCAAATAAACAAGATGCACTGGGGCTGCAGAGACATTGATCCTCTGGTGGACGCGGAGGTGGTTGCTGTGAAGACCTGGGTGCACAGCCAACGTAATATTTATTTACTTGTTTATTGGGCTGCGTCGGGTCTTAGTTGCGGCATGCGGCATCTTTCGTTGCAGCATGTGGGCTTCTCTCTAGGTGTGGTGCGTGGGCTCCAGAGGCGCGGGCTCTAGAGCGTGCAGGCTTAGTTGCTCCGCAGCAAGTTGGATCTTAGTTCCCCAACCAGGGATCCAACCCGTGTCCCCTGCATTGGAAGGTGGATTCTTAACCACTGCGCCACCAGGGAAGTCCCCACAGCCAGCTTAAAGAGGACAGGAACAGGAGTTGCCAGAGACATACTGACAGTATCCATACAAGTCCCCGGAAAGGAATTCGATCAACTGTTCTCAGGTGGCAACTGTAACATCAGAGAACCACTGCGTGTTAATAACCCTCAGTTCCCCGTTTTTCTATTTGTTCACCTATTTTTGAACCAGTTTGTCTTGGCATTGCCGCCTCCTAAAAGCCGGAGTTGAGCTAACCCCCCCTCCTCCCCAGGGATCCTGAGATGACAAGAACATGTGACCTGTGCAGAGCAGTCATATTTGGGGTTGTTTTTAAAGCAGGGGGATGGCCAGAAGGGTCCTTCCAGAGCAGGGGTGGGTAGGTAGTGTTGGGAACAAGCGTTGCAGACAGAGAAATCTGTTTATCTTCACACTCCAGAGAGGCAATCCCTCTTCCCGTGACAGCGGAGAGTACTGTAGCAAGCACATTCCAGGAGCGGAGATGTGTGGGCTCCCCGGCCAAGTGGCCTTCTCCTAATCAGCAGTGGGTCTCAACGAGATAAAATGGGGCAAGAGCAGCAGGAAGCCTGTTCCATCTTTCTCTCTAGGTCTTCAGAAGAAACTTTGATCAAAGGAGAAGTGGTATTTGTGAAGAGCCGAGAAAACTTGAAAGAAAATCACAAGGGGCATGGATATTTGTTTATATTTGTCTGGGTTTCTGGGGCAGTCTGGCCTGCAGCTATTTCAGCAGCTCTGCCCTCGCTTCATCTCTCCACCCCTCACCCCATCAATTCCCCCAGACAGAGAGCTTTTCTGAAAGGTCAAAAATTTCTTACAATTCTGTCATTTTTCCAAGTACCTGATCCATCCACAATTTTATGGGCTAAGAAGGAGCTGTGAGGGTTCAATTGGATTTTACAATTTTTATTATGTATAAGAGTAGAAACCCTCAGGAATGCTCTTATCTTTGTCTCCAAGGCCTCAGAAAGGAAGGCTTGTGGACACAGACCGGACAGAGAGAAACCAAATGCGTGTGCGCGTGTGCGTGTGTGCGTGTGCGTGTGTGTGCGCGTGTGTGTGCTGGGGGGGCATTTTTTTCGATCAAAGAGTTTCATTTGGTGTCCTTCTTCCTCTCCTCTTCCCTTCCCCTCCCCCCTTCATCTCAGATCAGTTTGAAAAGGACTCAGATCTCTTTTCCCACACACACAGGCTGACCTGATAGTGGAGGAATGAGCGGGGGAGGGGTCCGTTCTGGTGTGGAGCGGAGCCAACTCAGCACCGTCAGTCTCTGATCTAAAGACGATCCTGGTAAAAGGAGACTGTGCGTGATTGCTGGACAGCTTGGAGGTGCAAAAAGTAAAAACAAATGCCCCCAGACCAGGCAGTAGTAGTAGTATTGCTTTTACTGCTTCACCCAGGACTCCTGATAGTTGCCATGGACTGAGTGTTTATGTTCCAGGCATTGTGTTCAGTACTGTGCACGAAGTAGCTCATTTAATGCTACCGACAACACTCCGTAATAGATTCGACCCCTGACTTCCAGATGGGGAAACTGAGGTTAAGGGACAGGAACTGGCCCAAGGCTGCCTGGCTGGTAGAGCCAGTGTTCACACCCAGGTCTGTCTCACTTCAAACCTTGGTCACTCTGCAGTAAATGGTGCTGAATGGTGTTGCAGAGTATGGGCTCTAGGCGCCCGGGCTTCAGTAGTTGTGGCACACAGGCTCAGTAGTTGTGGCGCACGGACTTAGTTGCCCCTCGGCATGTGGGATCTTCCCGGACCAGGGCTCGAACCCGTGTCCCCTCTGCAAAATGTGTTGATGTGCTTCTGCCACCACCTAAAAAACTGGAATCATCTGTCACTTCTTCAGTAGAGCCTGATTCACATCTGGGACAAATATATTCCTGTAGTTTGGGGCTGACCTCGCCCTTGCAAAAGTGGCAGAAAAACCAGTGCGCGGCAACCGCGGCGGCCGCGCTGGCCCCGGCCGCCAAGACCTCCACCATTTTTGTCTTTCGCCGCGGCCCTTGGTCAGTCTGCAATAAATGGTGCTGAATGGTGATGTAGATATAAATCCAGGGCAGGGACTCCTCTGACAAGCGTTAGGCAATATGCTGTCCACTACAATGCAATGAAATGAATAACATATGTTAGTAAACATGCAAGCCTTTGTGGCAGCAGAATGACTATGGCTCTGCTGACAGATGGAGACGTTACTGTATTCCTCGTGGACTGTGGCACATCTGGAAACAGAGGCCAGCCTTGAAATCAGATGTATTCCAGACATGCACAGGTCCCCCTGCCTCCCCCCTGGAAAAACCTTTGCTGGGCCCTGCTGTGCCCTCCAGCTAGGAGCCTGTTCTCTCCTCCCTTGCCCTGCCAAACTTTCTGAATGAAAAATGGAGCCACTCAGCATCCTGCTTCCTCATCCCCAGCCCCTGCACTCCAGCTTCCTCCCACTGCTCTCCTGAAACCTTGAAGAGGTCACCAGTGAACTACTCATTTCCAAATCCTACGACATTGGCTCTGTCTTCATTCCCTTGACCTTCCCCCAGCCTCTGATGCTGTTTATCATGGTTTCTTTCTCCCTTGATTCTGTGATTCTGTCCTGGGCAAATCCACTTCTGCCTTGGTCTCTTCTGTGATGTCAAAACACCGTCTTGGTGGACCAGGCTTTCTCCCTATTCTCTTTTTTCTCCGCCCTGTGCTCTCTCGGTGACGTCTCCTAGATGTCTGTGCTTCAGCTATCATCTGTGAAAAAGACATCGGAGGGGATTCTGTAGAAAGAGAACAGGACAGAACACTGGCCACTGCTCCCACACCGTCTGGGAGGTCTTTGGGAAGCCGCATAATTACTTTCTCGTGCCTCACTTTCCTTGTCAGTAAATTAAGGATGGCCATAGGTACGGCACAGGATCATCTTATATAAACTGTAAAGCACTGTGGAGATACTAGTTATTGTGATTGTCATTATCTTTCTTTTCTCACCTTCTGCTCTAACAATAGCACTCATCAGCTTTTCCCCAGAAGTTGGAGCAGGCCTTCTCAGCTCCCAAAACTGCCATTCCCATCCCAAGGTGTATAAATATGGTGAGATATTAAAACGTACCAAGTGACATTTAACTGTGCAAACCTGCCACGAGAATTTTATGTCCTCCAGCTCGACTGAGCCCGGGCCACTTGCCAGTAGCGCTCCCACAACTTCTGAAGCTCAATGCCCACACTGACTGCTGCTAACCTTCTCTCATTTGAACTTTCCATTTTCTCTTCATCAACCCTGAGTTCACAGAGAAGATGAGAGCATCTCAGTCTTGGAGTTAGAATGGGTTTCAATTCTGACTGACTCTCATAAGCTGGATGACCACGGCAATGCATTTAGCTTCTCTGAGCCCCAGCCTGCCAATTTATAAGAAGAAAACTGTAATTGGTTGAATGGTGTCCCCCCCGCCAAAACAAATACGTAACTCAGAATGTAACCCGATAACTCAGGATATGACCTTATATGGAAATAGAGTAGTTGCAAACGTAAGTAATTAGGATGGTGTCATACTAGAGTAGGAAGGACCCCTAATCCATTATTAGTGTCCTTATAAGAAGATGGCCATGTGAAGGCAGAGGGAAAGCACCATGTGAAGGTGAAGGCAGAGACTGGTGTGATGCACCCACAAGCCAGGAACACCAAAGACTGTCAGCAAACCACCAGAAGCTAGGAGAGAGACGTGGAACAGCCTCTCCCTCAGAGCATTAGAAGGAACCAACCCTGCCAACACCTTGATTTCAGATTTCTAGCCTCCAGAATTGTGAGGCAATGAATTTCTGTTGTTTGTGATACTTTGTCACAGCAACCCTGGGAAACTAATACAGGCACAATACTCATCAGGGAAGAGATAACAGATTAAAGTGTTAGGCTGCTAGTATGGGATCAGCCCTGCCCCACCTTTCTGGGCTCCATACTGCCTGTCTTTGCAGTCAGACTCTATCTTCCCCGTGGTCCCAAAGGGAGGGCGATGTCTTTCCTCTGCCTGAACACATAATAACCACCACTCCAGCTCTAGCCCTGATCCTTTCTTTACGCCATGAAATCCCGCCAGCTGTGGATCTGCTTTCAGAAGCTGCCATGATGGCCAGAGCCATGCCCCAGCCCCAGGCATGTGCCCCTCCACGCCATCCCCCACCCCTTCTTACTTGACCCCCTCCTCCCACCTCCCAGCCTACTGACTGACTTAACTTCAATCACACCCTCACGTTTCCACCAACATGAAAAGAGAACAATCCCTGGAATTTACAGCCTCCTTCCAACTGTCACCCTATTTTCTCTTTCCATTACAACTGATTCTTCAATTATATCATCCAAATCAGCAGTGGATTTAAGATCAACTTCTTTGCTGTGTATACTTTTGCCCCCTCCAGCCTTCACCTCTCCAGCCTACAAAACACGGTAGACTGAGTTACTAAGAATGAGAGCAACATTTTTTTATTTTTAAAACAAAGACTCGTTTTCCTTCTCCAACTTTTGGAGATTGGTCAGTAATAGCTCTTCTCTTACACAACATTTGCCTACTCTAGAGGTTAATTTATTTCTTTCCCCTTTCTGCGGGGACCTCTGGCTGTGAGGTAGATGCTGCTTATGATTCCGCATAGCTCACAAAGATTCCTCCTTCTCTGTGGAGTGGCCCCGCCCCACAGGGTGGGCCCCAGAGGCCACATCCATACTATGTGACCCAGTGACCTTGGCCATAGCTGATTAATCCAGGGGTGCTAATCCCCCCTTGGGTCCCTCCCTAGAACTGGAGGTATGGAAGAGAGAGACGAGGGATCCTCGGCCTTGTTGAGGCTAAGTCATGTCAATAGCAGGAGTCCTGAGAGATTAATGTCCACTGCACAAGCACCCAGAGATGTCCTGGATCCTTTCCTTCCTTTCATCTTATTCTTTTTTTTTTTTTTCATTTTTTTATTGAAGTATAGTTGATTTACAATGCTGTGTTAATTTCTGCTGTGCAGCAAAGTGATTCAGTTATACATATATATACATTCTTTTTAAAATATTCTTCTCCATTATGGTTTATCACAGGATATTGACTATGGTTTCCTGTGATATAGAGTAGGACCTTGTTGTTTATCCATTCTATATATAATATTAGAGCTTACATCTGCTAGCCCCAAACTCCCACTCCATCCCTCCCCCAACCCCCATCCCCTTGGCAACCACAAGTTTGTTCTCTATGTCTGTGAGTCTGTTTCATATATAGGTTCATTTGTGTGGTGCATATATACAATGGAATACTACTCAGCCATAAAAAAGAACGAAATAATGTCATTTGCAACAACATGGATGCAGCTAGAGATTATCATACCAAGTGAACTAAGTCAGAAAGAGAAAGGCAAATACCATATGATATCACTTACATGTGGAATCTAAAACATGACACCAGTGAACCTATCATCCGATTCTTTCTTATTCCAAAATAGACCCCACAGAGACTTCCAGTCTCCTGTCCCACGTGTAAGGAGTCATCTTTCCCGTCCACACAAAAAAGAAGAATGCTGAACAAACCGAAAATCAATAACTCTTCTTAAATCCATCAGAGAACTGAGGTCACAGGGCAAACCCCTGCCCCCGACATTGAAGAGATAGACAGAAGGATACATAGAAACACAAGTAATTGGAGTAGAAGCCCAGGAGCATAAAATTCTGCAGGAACCACTGCCAGTTTCCTTTTACCCAGCACTGACACCGGGCTTCCAGCAAAACAGACCCTATACATTCTTGTTCTTAGTTTAACATACACAGTGTTGGCTCCTGTTGTTCAACCCCGATAAACACAGCCCAGACATTTCTACATTCTTTCACATGATCAATAGCTACCAAGTGCCCACTAGGTGAAAAGTGGGTGCCAGCCTCGGTGAGAAATGTGAAAACATGGGATTCCTCCTTTCCTGGGGCTCACGACCAGTCGGAAGCAGATTTACAAAAATAATGTTAAATACAAGTTTGGTTGAGATCTTCCGCTAAAGCAGAGGCACCAGGAAGTGCTATGGGAAATTAAGCTTGTGAATATTCAGGAAAGCTTTAGGAAAGCAAATGACAGTGAACTGGGTCGAGGGTTTCAACAGGCACAGATAGGGGTGGGGTGGTTCTCCTGTGCATGGATGGAAATGAGAATGTGGAGAGTTTGGGACCAGAACGTGAAGGATAAAGAGTTGGGAAGGGACCGAAAGGGGTGGGGGACGGCCTGGAGTTGCGGGACCAGACTGTGATGAACATAATAAATTTGACAGCTTGGTGTAAGATGCACTAGAAAGAGGAGAGACAGTTAGGGAGGTCACTGAAGCAAATCAAAGAAGTTCTTAAAACCCAGACTAGATGGAGGTAGTGGGAGGGAGGAGAGAGACACAAGCCGTGTGGCAGGTAGGATGGATGAGACTCACTAACCGGATGTATGTACATCAAGGGGACAAAAGGAGACAGAGAGATGGAGTCTACCTCCGCTGATCGTTTCTTCACCCCTTACCCTGTCTAGACCTGGCGAGCTTCTGCGCTTTGCCATCTCGGAGGGCCCCACCTCTTCTCTGAGCCACCATGGCTGGCCTGGCCTGTGTACAGGAAGATGTGGGTCCTGAGACCATCTTAGGGGGTGCATCCTTAGCAGAAGCTCACCGGCACAAGTCAGCATCAAGGGCAAAGCATCTGTCACTGTTCCACCATTTACGTGCCTTGCATTTTAATCATATCCCTGACTATTAAGTCACAGATTTTCCAAACTGTAGGTGATGTTGCAGATCACAGCATCTAATGCCCTCATTCACGTCTGAGGAGACGGGAGTGCAGAGGAATTAAGAAGCCTGCCCGAGACTAGCAGCTGTTCTTAGGGTTGGGCGAGGAACCCCAAGAGGTAACTTGACCTCTCTGGTTCTGAGCATCTTCATCTATAAATGGAAATTAAAATGGTGCTTATTTCACAGGGTTGTGGCTCGAATTAAATAAGACTGTGAGGGTAAAGTGCTGAGAACAGTATCTGGAATATACAACAAATGTTGGCTATTACTATTGTTGACTGCTCAGACATCATTATTGCTGTGTCACTTACAGCTTTGAACATATAAGCAATTCCCCCATTCAGTCAGCACCTATTTACTGAGTATCCGCCATGTGCCAAGCACTATGCTAGGTGCTGAGGATAGAGTCAGACCCTGCCCTCAGTTATTTTACAGGTCACTGGTTGCTGGTACAAAGCAGGCCAGGAGAGAGAGCTCCAGGAGAATAGTGCTGCAGACAGCAGGAAAACTTTCAAGAGAAGACATTTGATCTTCTTAAAGAATAAGTCTGCAGGCTGGGGAAGAGGAGGAAGAGAGACTCACAGGCATTCCAGCCTCAGGGATATCCTGGCAGAGGCATAGAGCTGAGAAGCAAGGGAGGCAGTGGTAAGAAAAGAGGCTGCAGAGGGAGCCTGGGGCCACAATGTGGAAGGTTCTTATAGGTAAATTGCAAGCTTCCGGTCTATCCCTTGGGGTAGTCAGCACAGTACTTAATTCAAAAAATGACTTGATTGATTTCTTTTTCTCCCTTAGACACACATGGAGAAAATGGATTCATTCTCAGCATCCGTTATCACCACTCTACATTTTTGATTCCCAAATCTGCATTTCCACTTCTCTTTGCTTTACCACGAGCCCCACATGGCCAGATGGCTTTGTAGTTGAAATATTTAAGATTCCTACACCCCACTATTTCCCATTACCCCCTTACTCTTCCCTTAATCAGGCAGCTAGACCAGAGGATATTCAGTGCCTTAATCTGTGGAGGAAAAACTTTTGACACTTAAAAGTTCAGGCCTTGGAGGGACCCTCAGAACACAGAAAACAACAACAACAACAAAAATCCTGATGCCTGCAGCAGAGCTGGCTTGGAAGACAGTGATAAAAATCATTAGCAGGAGTGGGAAGCAGCCGCATAGCACAGGGAGAGCAGCTCGGTGCTTTGTGACCACCTAGAGGGGTGGGATAGGGAGGGTGGGAGGGAGACGCAAGAGGGAGGGGATATGGGGATATATGTATATGTATAGCTGATTCACTTTGTTATACAGCAGAAACTAGCACACCACTGTAAAGCAATTATACTCCAATAAAGATGCTAATAAATAAATAAATAAATAAAGCTCAGGCAGCCATCTCTCCAAAAAAAATCATTAGCAGGTAGCTCCCTGAGAAAGGAAGCCTGTGCCCTGCCTGCCTCTTCTAGCTTGGCCTGGGGTGTGTCGGTGGGAAATGGGGAAGAAAACCGCAGATGGGTTTGGGCAGGCTGAAAGCAGAGGACACCCGTCCCCTTGTCCTTGGCAGACCCCAGAGGCAGCACAGCTCAGAGTGTATATGGCTGTGTGAGTATGTGAGCAGCTGGCACCAGGGTGGTAGAATGAGCTCCCTTGAGCCTCAGAGGCAGAGAAGAGTCAGGAACAAGAGACAACTCAGCTATGAGTTGTATAGAAGGAAGACTGAGTACAAGATGGCTGTGTATGAGCCCTCCAGGACTTATACCCAGTCCTCAAGGAAAGTGGGAGAGTCCCCCCAAATTTCTGTCACCCTGAGGGAACAGGACTCATAGAAAAGTAAATTTAGTTTTTTTCTTTTTTTTTACACACCTGGCGTTTGGGGGATATCCCCAGCACCCACCTAAAAAATTTAACTATAGTAAATTTTAAACTCACTCTGTGTAATTTATTTCAATAAATGCTTCTTGGGCAGCCACTAATTGCAAGGCACCCAAAGGAGTCCAGTGGCGGGGACAGACACCCAAATGTGCAGACTCAAAGTACAAGCAACATACTGTGAGTGCACGGAGGAAACACTCTTGCATTCTGGCTGGCGGGAGGGCAAAGCCTTGAGGAAGCGGCTGGCATTGGCCTGGGGCCTAAAGACAGGGGTAGGAAATTGATAGGGAAACAGCAGTGGTTTCCTACTGTTGAAGAGGTTGGCAGAGCTTAGAGCGCAAGGCTGGAGTAAGGGTCCACAGGGGACACATCCCCATTTAGGGATTTGGCATAATACTAAGCTTTTAACCTAAATTCTCTTCTTTATCCTTACAATAATCCTAAATATAAAAATTATTATCCCATATGGGAGTATTGTCTTCCCACTTCTACTCTAATCCTAATAGTGTCTAAATTACTAGGATTTTTTTCCAAGATGTTCTGTATCATCCAAGGTGGGGTTTTTTTTGTCATGTACCTATTGTTTTCTTAACGAAAACAATTTTATTTCTTTTTTTTAACAAAAATAATTTTAAACCAAGCCTCTGAAGTGATCTTGTCTTTAAATTTTCTTCCTGCTCTTCATCCAGCTATTATAATTTCATATTTCTTTTCCTCAATACAATTTCACACTAATATTTAATGGTTCAGGAACCAACTGACTCATTCCTACCTGTGTGCCTCTCACCATTTGCTTCCTCCTCTAGGATTTCATTCAAGCTGTTTTCTCTTCCCTCCCCTGGAATATCCACCCTGACCTTGGTCACCCTAGCCACACCTGTTCATTAAATCATACCCATTTTTCAAGACCAGGCTAACACGCTGCCTCCTACATGAAGCCTTCAGGAAGTCTTCCCATCAGAATAACTCCCTTTCTCTTTGCTATCCCCGTGAGCATTGCTTCTGTGTCTTTATGTGGTTGTATTTAAGTTCTACATGCACATATTTTTCTTCCTCTTTCACTAGATTGTGGGCCCATGTCTTATATTACTTGTGTGTCTTATGCATCCCCATTGTTCACATTACAGATTTTTACTCATATAAATATTTTTTTGAATTGAATCAGAGAGAAACAAACCCAAATTTCTCCATCAGGTGTTCCAGGCCTTCCCTTCCCATATTCTGTTCCTCCAGCGTATACACTAGATTTTTGTGAGGCCATGATCATTAACGCAATCATTTCCTCTTCTTCCCCTGGTCATTTTCTCCTAAAATGGAGGCGGAAGGAACTAGATGAGCATCTGGCAGCCAGAACTGCCCTAGGCCTGCCCGAGTCCTCAACAGGCAAACACCAGGGGGTGTGCGTGTGGGGTGAGGGGGAGGCTCTGGACTTCTAACCTTTGGAACAGCCTTCTCTGGGGGGACCCTGATGCTGGGGGCGACTGTGGTTTCAGGGAGCTGAGATCACTGCGACTGGAAGCCTGGAAAATACCCAAAAGTCAGACCTAAATTCCAGAAGATTTTCGAAAGAAAGGAAAAGAAGTGCAGAGGTAGGGAGGACTCATGGTGAGGTCTTGCTGATTTCCTTTTGAAATTGATGGAGAGAGGTTAATGAGCAGGAAATGTCCCTGTGTCAGTTAAGTTATAGTGAGCAAGTCAATGAATTTCTCTTTGAAAGATGTCTGTCCAAATGTGCTTTAAAATGTTCACAAGGGGAAAAGACAAAGTTCTTTTAATAAGAAATCGTTGTCCAAAGTACAACATAAGCAATGGATGAGTTAGATGCCAGAGAAACCAAGTACAACCATATGCTGAGCATATCTTGTGTGCAAAGTCTTAGAAGCTTATATTAAAGTCCTTAAGTAGTTTGGGGCTGAAGGCAAAAGGTTAGCACTTGGGAAAGGTGCTCAAAATGTCTTACTCCACCTTCTAGAATACAAACAATTATACATAAAGAGTAGTTTGCAAGAACAAGAGTAATCCAATGTCTTCATTCCTAGAGAGATTATGGAAAACAGAATGTGGCCTGTCTTTAATTCTTTATCAGGAACAAAAAAAGCATAGGCATTTTAAGTATCCAGACTAACAAAATAAAAGCAAGAATAACAAACAAAAAGCAAGAATATATCATGCAGGGACTTCCTTGGTGGTCCAGTGATTAAGAATTCATCTTGCAATGCAGGGAACGCAGATTTGATCCCTCGTCAGGGAATTAAGATCCCACATGCCACGGGGCAACTAAGCCCACACGCCACAACTACTGAGCCCGTGAGCCTCAACTAGAGAGCCTGCGTGCTGCAAACTACAGAGCCCACGCTGTCTGGAGCCTGTGTGCCACAACTAGAGAGCGTGGGTACCACAACTAATGAGCCCACGCCCTCTAGAGAGAAGCCCGTGCACTGCAACGAAGAGCCCACGCGCTGCAACGAAAGAGCCCACGTGCCTCAACTAAGACCCGAAGCAGCCAAAAAATAAATAAATATTAAAAAAAAAAAGAATATATCTTACAGTCCAATCTTCTCATATTGTTGATGAGAAAAAAATGAGTCCCCAAATGGTTGAATGCCTTGCTCAAGATCATCAAAGACAGATTTAAACTCATAAACTCAGAGAAGCCAAAGGGAAATAATGCCAAGATATTAAATGAGTTTTATATCAATAGCATGAGGGATGGGAGATCGCTCCTGCCCGGTCTCCATGGCTTTGGCTACCCTGCTAAACGGGAAGAGATTTGAACGCCAGCATCTGGTTGTCCATGTGCCCCTAGGCTGGGGAGGTCAGCTAGTGAGTCAGTTTCCAAATCATGCTGGTTTTTAGAAAACGGCCAAGCAGGGAGGGACCAGAAAGAACAGAGGGAGCGACAGAAAGTTGAAGCCTTTTAAAAGCTCTCCACAAAAGGCAAAGAGTTCTCCTTGACCAATTCTGACCCCAGCTGACCTCGTGACCTTGCTACCCAAGGTCAGCTTAACACTTTAGAAATGGTCCTGGCTGGCTCTGTAACCTCTGTCACTCACAACTAACAAATACGTCTTTACAGGGGTCACCTCTTGGCCAGAAACTGGCAGATTCTTTCCTTTCAATTCGCATATTACCCCCAAAGTCTCTTTGGTTTCTATCAGGAAATTCAGGCTGTCTAATTTGAAACCTTTTTCGCTAACACAGGATGCTGCAGTAATTGTCACTAACACAGAATTCTCTAGAGAGTCTACATTAATACACAGTTTGGAAAGTCGAGTACATTTCATAGCGACACTCAGAGAACAAACATAGTATGTCCCTCTGTATGTTCATGCTGCTATTCAAGATGGAGAGAGCACTGAAAACTTAAATTTTAGGGGTCCAAATAAATCTTGTCTTTGGAGGAATTGTCAACAGTCTCTCTGGTGCATAGAGATGCTTAGAGAAAAAGAATGGGGGCCTAAGTAAACAATCATCAGTTATTCTCATCACATTGTCAAATGTTGAAAGATCAAGGACAACTTGTTTAGAGCGAGGGGTCTCCATGTGCAATCAGACAGTTTAAAAGACCCCAGGTACTGTATGCAACACGGTTTCAGTTTTACTCAAGTTTCAATTTTATTCGAGGCAGGAGCGCAATCAGAAGTTATAACTAGTCCCCAGCCTTCAGGTTCCCTATATTTACTGTAAAGATATCTTATTACTCAGGGGATTTACCATTGCAAGATTCTCTCTGGCTAGTCCTCCAATTCATGTAAGGTACCTTCCAAATTCAGAAAGGGGCATGAGAAAAGGAACGTGACCATCTCTAGAAGCTGGAAAGTGCAAGAAACAAGATTCTTGCTAGAGCCTCCAGAAAGGAAGGCAACCCAGCTGACACCCTGATGTTAGCCCAGGGAGACCTGTGTCAGACTTCTGACCCACAGAGCTGTAAGATAGTAAATCTGTTGTTTTTAAGCCACTGTGTTTGTGGGAATTTGTTACAACAGCCATACAAAAGTAATACATTGACAAAAATCTAAGGATAAAAAACGTTTACTGTTATTTTCAGACACTAAATTGGGGGGGCGGGTAATTTGTTACACACCAATAGATAACCAATACAGATGTTGATGCCTCAAAGTGGGCTACTGACAAAATAAAAAACTTAAAATGTGAGAGAAATTTGGAGCCAGACAATGGGAAGAACCTTTAAGGACTTTAAGGAGAGCATTAGTGAAAAACTAAAGGGCTCTGAAGAGACTGTCTGTTGAAGCCTGGTGGCCTTTGAGAAAGCTGACACTGAGGTCTTACAGGAAAGTTAGGAAATTGTTATTAGAAACTGGAGGAAAGGTGATCCTTGTTATGCAGTGGCAGAAGTTTTAGCAATGCTGTTGCCTGTGGTAACAGGAAAGTAATAAATGTATCTAAGGAACTAAGTGCTCTAGCTAAATAGGTTTCCAGACTAAGGGTTGCAGGTGCCACTGGTTTCCCTTTGCTACTTCAGGTAAAATGTGAGAGGAGAGAGAAGGCAAAGAAAGGACTGTTCAACAGAAAGATTCCAGGAATTATTGGGTTTGAAAATGCCCAGCCTTTCCAGATGATGGCACATTGATACTAAAATTAAGAAAACGGGTTTCCAGAGGAAAATAGAATCCAAGGCATTTGCAGGAAAACATGGTATATACAAAGATGAAGTTCGCTGTAGAATCCTTTGTTAAGACCTCATAAAAATTCAGGATGGTGCCTCAGAGAACCTTTCAGTTTAAAAAAACTGGGCTCCTAAGAAACTTAAGGGTGCTGCCCCTTACCAATGGGATGAGACTTTGGGGGGCCTTGGATGGTGGTGAACATATCTTGCATGTGAGAGAGAAAGGAAACACTGGAGGCCAGGAAGTCAGGCCATGGATAGCCAGCTTGCAAGATGAACTCCCAATTATTCTTGTTTCTTTGTATTCAAGTCTTTGTGTAGTACCATCTTACAGTATGTCAGGGTTAGTCTACATGCCAAATACAATATGGCAGAAGTAATGGTGTGTGACTTTTTCAGCTGGGTCATTAAAGACATGGTCACTTTTGCCTTGTTCTCTTGGATCATTCTGTTGTTAAATCAAAAAGTAAATAAAGGGCTTCCCTGGTGGCGCAGTGGTTGAGAATCTGCCTGCCAATGCAAGGGACATGGGTTCGAGCCCTGGTCTGGGAAGATCCCACATGCCGCGGAGCAACTAGGCCCGTGAGCCACAACTACTGAGAGGCCGCGATAGTGAGAGGCCCGCGCACCACGATGAAGAGTGGCCCCCGCTTGCTGCAACTGGAGAAAGCCCTCACAGAGAAACGAAGACCCAACACAGCCAAAAATATAAATTAATTAATTAATTAATTTTAAAAAAGAGTAAATAAAACTAATAGACATGAGGCAATTGTTATTTGATAAGCAGAAGGGAAAGAGATTGGATGGCACTAGGTACTGGCTGCAAAAGGAGCAAATGAAAGAAAACAAAAATACATTTTAATTATGTAGCAATTTTTTCCCTGGTACTTAAAAATGTCCTAATAGTAGTAATAATAGTAATAATGATAGCTAACATTTTATAATAATGATAGCTAATATTTGTTGAGTGTTTATTATGTTCTAGGAATTGTACATACATTCTCTTACTAATCCTTGCAACCCTAAAAGATAAATACTACTACTATCCCTATTTTACTGACCAAGACAGCTCAGGTTCAGAAAGGTTAAGGAATGTGGCCATGTCACTCGGCAGGTAAGCATACTGCCCCTGGTAACCATTTTTCCTGTTTGCAGATACCAAAACTTTTTCTCTGACCAGACCATGATGTCTTGTTGACTTCTTACTCTCTGATAGCTTCCCAGGGTATTTGTTGGCTTTCTTTCTGAACTGGGCTATGGCAGAGACTATATGTTCATTAAAACCCATTTCATTTACTCCTGGGAAACCATCTACACTACATCTCCCCACCCACCCCCAGTTAGAAAGATTTGGTCATGGGGTTGAGTTCTGGCCAATGGAAAAATGGGCTGCAATGATGTACCATGCTTCCAAAACTGGTCCATAAATACCTTCTGCACAGTCCTCTCTCTCCTTCTCAGTCTGCTGTCCATATGTAGAATCCTCAGCAGAGGATTGTGAAGCCCTATCTGATGGTGGATCCACAGGATGAAGGGATCCTGGGTCCCTGAATGACCATGTTGATCTTCATCCACTAACCAGGAATATTTACACTGGACATAGCATAGCGTGAAATAAACGTTTATTGTGTTAAACTATGGAGTTTCACAGCAGCTATTGTTCTTTATTATACATAAAACATGGGCCTACCAAAATGGCATGCAGAAACAGAACTTGATTAATTCATATCATAAATTGCTCAGCACCTTCCTTATATGAAGCACCTTCCTGTCTGGTAACAGTTGCTACAAATATCTAACAAATTATTTGAGAGTCAAATTCTTATAACCTAAGGTGACTGTTATATGTAACATCAATATCTAGAAGAGATGCATATAAGTATACCCTACAAATCAGTGAGTAACCCTATTTGTTAGGCCAGGTGGATTTGAAGCTTCCTGGTCATTATAGACGTGGAATTGGATACCTGTGCGTTGATTCTAATAGTTCACAGGGAGGAAAGCTTGCATCAGATATTTTTCTGACTCTTTATAAGACAAGAATCCTCATATTCATTGAGAAAAAAATCTGAGCTCTTTTGGAGTATTAAATGCTTGACTGAACGTGGAGCTCAGTTGCACATTACATATGCAGATATAATATGGTTTACATTTATTGAGCATTTATTTGCTGTGTGCCAGGCACTCTGCCAAGCTGTTTATATGTATTATCTCATTTAGTCTTTGTAACAACTCTGTGATATAGGTACTAATTTTTTTTTTTTTTGAAAGTAGAGGGAAGGTTTTATTTATTTATTTATTTATTTATTTTTGGCTGTGTTGGGTCTTCATTTCGTGCGAGGGCTTTCTCTAGTTGCGGCAAGCGGGGGCCACTCTTCATCGCGGTGCGCGGGCCTCTCACTATCGCAGCCTCTCTTGTTGCGGGGCACAGGCTCCAGACGTGCAGGTTTAGGAAAAAAAAAAAAACAACTAGCCACAACTAAAAAAAAAAAAAAAAAATTTTTTTTGTTGTTGTTGTTGTTGTTTTTTATTTGTGGCTAGTTGTTTTTTTTTTTTCAGTTGTGGCCCCTGCATTGGCAGGCAGATTCTCAACCATCACGCCACCAGGGAAGCCCAGTACTAATTATTATCTACCTATCACAAGCAGGGAAACTGTAGTTCAGGGGATTAAACAACTTGCTCAATATGTGAAGGAAAAAAATTTGAAATCAAGTGGTCAGATTCAAGATTAGAGAATTCACTCTTGATAACTACAATGACTATAAAAATAAAAATGAAAATTTGGAAAGAACTTCACGTATATAGTTAGTTTCAAATCAGGTGAAGTTTAGTATTTAACATGAACAGTTTTGTTATTTTTTTGGCCAGTGTAGTCTAAGACTTGGATTTCTGTTGAACTAAAATGAACAAACACAAAAACAACCATTAGGCAAAAACAATTTAGTGAAAGAGACATGAGTTTAATAAAAGTTTGAATTTTTGTTTTGCTCTTATGAGTATTCACATAATAACTTAGAAAACCATGGATGGTAGTCTTAAACCTAAGAGTGAGGCAAGAAATATATTTCTATTCGCAGAGTGGATGGGAGACAAAAAGGTATTTATTTGGTGGTGAAATCAGAGACTGGCATCGAAAGTGGAGAATTCGTTGCTTAATCCTCTCTCATCAAGTTGGGGCCTTACAAACCCATTAAGTTAGACCTGTTTATCACCTTAGAACATAAAGTATAACATTTTGTTTTAATTTCTATGTCTTCTAAAACATTATCCTGGTTCCTCTCAAAGATTACTCATTCTTTGTCTTTTTACTCTCTTTGGATTTTCCATTTCCACATCTAATTTATTTATCTCACTTTTTACATTCTTCAACAGACAGACATTTTTCATTAACCTGTTCTTTTAATTTATCTAGAGCAAAGAGAATGCTAAACTGATCCCTGATCAAAGAAAATCAGACTTCTACCCATCATTTCTTTAAGAAATAGGAAAAAGAAAATGTCAAATGAGTTTTTATTCACTGTTTTGTGATGAAGCTTTTAAAAAATACTACAGAATAGCTGGTAAATATTGTATGAGATCAAGTTTGTGAAAACATTTGGTAAACTATAGAAATTATATAAATGGAAGGCATTATTATATGGTATTTGTTTTACTTTTTAGAAAAAAACACTTTTGAAATTTCTTTCATATTACAAAAATTTTAAGTTGAGATAAGTTAGTCAAAACTGAAAATAACTGTTCAAAACACAGTTTTCTCTCTAATTTTTTTAGTCACAATCAGAGAATCTTACAAGCTGATAAATGTCAGTAAAATTGCTTTTTTCTCTTGAGAAATTTGCAACGCAGAAAGAGCCCACTAGTTGTTGGAACGACAGATGAAAAAGAACGCACACTGAATGTAAACTGGTATAGCCACTATGGAAAACAGTATGGAGTTTCCTTAAAAAACTAAAAATAGAGTTATCATATGACCTAGAAATTCTACTCCTGAGTATATATTTGGAAAAGACAAAAACTCTAATTCAAAAAGATACATGCACCCCACTGTTCATAGCAGCACTATTTACAATAGCCAAGACATGGAAGCAACCTAAATGTCCATTGATAGGTGAATGGATAAAGAAGATGTGGTAAAGAATGAACTATTGCCATTTGCAGCAACATGATGGACCTAGAGATTATTATACTAAGTGAAATAAACCAGTGAGAGAAAGACAAATATTATATGATATCACTTATTTGTGGAATCTGAAAAAATAATACAAATGAACTTATTTATAAAACAGAAGCAGACTCACAGACATAGAAAACAAACTTGCAGTTACCAAAGGGGAAGGAGGTGATAAATTAGGAGTATGGGATTAACAGATACACACTACTACATATAAAATAAACAAAAAGGATTTACTGTGTAGCACCAGGAACTAACTATATTCAATATCTTGTAATAACCTATAATGGAAGAGAATCTGAAAAAGAATATATATGTATATATATGTAACTGAATCACTTTGTTGTACACCTGAAACTAATACAGTATTGTAAATCAACTATACTTCAATTAAAAAAAAATCCACACCAAGTCACATGATGAAATTTCAGAGCACCTTGGATAAAGAGATAATCCTAGAAACATCCAGAGGGAAAAATCAAGCCATCTTCAAAGAATTAGGAATCACAATAATTTAAAGGACTCTTCAACACAAAATAAAGCCAGAAGACAGTGACTGTCTTTAAAATTTTGAAGAATGATGATTTTCAATTGAGAATTCTGTATCTTGCCACACTGTCAATCAAGCATGAGAGTGAAACAAAAGCATTTTCAGGGATTCAAGGACTCAAATAATACCTCCCAAGCACCCTTTCTTGGAGATCTACTACAGGATATACTTTAGCAAAATAAAGGAATAAGCAAGAAAGAAGACATGGGATCCAGGAAACATAACTCCAACTCTGGAGAACTAGATAGGAAAGTCCCAGGACAAGAGCTATACAGCAGCTGATAGAGTCATGAGCCCAGACTGGAGGAGGGAGATGGAGGTTCTGTTTGGGGGATGGGGAGGGGTACACAGAACTGCTTGTTCTCATCATGACTCTTTATGTTCATGTGTTACTTTGATAACTTTTAACTTATATCCTGTCTTGGATTATCCTCTCCGCCACTTAAGCACATTCCTCCCCAGCCCAGTCCCCCCAGCACTGTTAGAGCACATATCACGGAGCCTTATCAGCATTTGTTTATATGTCTGTCTCCACAGTTATGATGTGAGTTCAATGAGGGTTGGGGCTGTGTCATTTCATCTTGATTTTCTCAGCCTCCAACAGAGTGCCTGAGTATGTGTTTGCCCAATTAAACCAAATACTGATTAAGATAGTTGCCTGTAAGAAATTCCTCAAAAAGAGCATTTTATATTGACATGATAGGATTTCAAATCAGAGAAAAAAGTCTATTTCAAACAATTAACATTCTCCTGACATTAATATTAAACTATCAACAGATGAAATGATTACGTCTACAAAATGCACTAATTCATTCATCGAATAGATATTGTGTCCACTTTATGCCAGAAAATCTTCAGCTTGCTGTAAGCCAGATAAAGTCCTCTAGTGAGAGAGAGAGGAAATAAATACAGCACGAATAAATATATGCAATAATGCTGTGCTAGGAACAGAGAATGACAGTGGGGGAGAGTGGGGTTTTCTCTTAGATGGGGTAGCCAGGGAAGTCCTCCTTTTTTCCCTGTTCTTCCTTCCTCTGCTTCCCTCCACCCAATTAGAAAATGGGGCAGCCTTAGAAAACACACAGTGAGATTTTAATCAGGACTCCCCCGAGCTGAGTCAGATTCTTCAAGTAGAGATGGAGAAAAAGAGGGCAGCTCCTCTCTCCTTCCCTCCATTTAAGGTGATAAAACAAAACAACCTTTATGGGACTCAGAAAAGGATTTCTTGCACCCTCAAAGGCTGTGAAGAGGCCACTGTGAAATCTATTAAAAAATTAACACTCCACTAGTACAAGAGCATTGAACTGAAAGCAGGTAGCCAGGGTACCACTCCACATTAGCTGCTGTCATTCAGTGGTAAATGGGATTTGACTGGTATAAATGAGAATATGATTGCTTAGCCTAAGTGAAACTTTAGGAGTCAAACTTTAAAATTAAAATCTCTTCTAATTCCTGAAACATCATAATTAAGGGGGATCAATTTTTGTCAGCGCTTGTAGTAAGTCATACCTACCACTCCCAAAATATATAATCATACATTTTCATTTTGGAAAATGAAAACATATCAGACTTTTCAGTCTTCGTTCACAGTTATGTTGTCACTAAAAATGCTACAAGAGAAAGTTGCTCTACATGATAAAGTTAATCTTTATTGGTAGACTATTTTTAAAAAAATAAATATAAGGCAACTGCTAACCTGTTAAGTCATCAGTCATAGTTATTTTAATAAGAAATTTGAACTTGCAGAATATAAATTTTCTGAAAAATGCTAGCCAAAGCAAACAAATTATAATCTATTTGTATGGTTATATATGTTCCTGCATTTATCTACCTTTTCTTCTCTAACTCTTATAGACAAGAGGTCTAGAAAACACCTTGCAGGGATTCAAAAATCTTTAAAAATCTTATACTAACTTTAAAGATTCTACGTCTATAATTACAATTATTAAAACTATTCTCCCCAGTCACCTTCACATAGCGTCTATCCCTTGCCAATGATAGCCATACAATCTGCAAACTAGAGAAATATATCTGCACATTTGTTAGCTGAAAGAATGTGTGCTTAGTGTCAAGGATCTACAGGTTTATGAGCTCCTAGATAGAGCTGGTGAACCATTTAGATACAGCCACACAGCAGACGGTAAACAGAAATTACTAAATACCACTAGTACTATTATTTATGGTAGATAGGAGAAGGAGTAACAGCGAACCAATATAGAGTGATGGGCTTGAAATTTCCCATTGATACAAAATGCATTTTCAATGTGACATTAAATACTTACCAATTGATAGAGGTCTTTGAGGGGTTGCTCAAGAAAATTATTGGTTCATAAAGTGTAACTCATTAAATGATGGGCTAGAAGCTGCCACTATATCTCTCTCTTTATGTGGGTCATCAACATTTCCCACGGCAGGGAGTAGAGAGAGCTTGGTGTTTCTCGAAGCTTGAGGCTTGAAACACTGGCCAGGTGAGTTAGGGTGGGGTGGACGCAATTCAGAAGCTTTTAATTGTGAACTACATTCCTTTCCCTACTTCCGCATCAGCCCCACCACGAACATACCAACCACGGACTAGAGACTATCAGCACCACTCCGCTCATCAGGAGACAAAGTGAAAAGCAGTTTATTCCTCCCTTGGAAAATTTGGGGACCCCCTGGTCCACTGTGTGCAAAGCACTTTGCTAGGTGCTATGTAAAGGTGTTGAGGCATGGTGCACTATTTGAGGACAGTCATAAAAGATTTATGAATGTACTAAATAAAAGCTTAGCATGGGTGTGTCTAGAAATGGAGTGCTGAAGTCCCTTTAGACCCCTGGCGTGCCTCTAATGAAGCATGAAGGTGTTGGGGCCAATATCTTAGTACACAGTGTTCCCTCCCACCAGCACCACTTTTCTCTTTTTCTCATCCACCAAACAGAGCATGAGTAAGAACACACACCTCTTTAGTGGTTTAGGAGACCTGCAGCAGGCCTGGCTGGAAGATGTGGAATTTCTAAATCCCACAGTTGTGCTGTGAATTTATTCCCCAACTTTTACTTCTTTGGTCTAAACCTTTTTTTCACCTCTTCCTTTACAGATCTCACTTCACAGATCTTCACTACACTTTCCTTCAGCATCCTCAAACTTTCCGCTTTCTGATTGTTTTTCTTTCTTCCCCTGAAGTTGTATCAAGCAGAGCTGGACATAGAACTCTTACATGAAGATAAGCTCATTGCTGAAGAGGAGGGAATGATTAACTTTCAGGTGCCAGAAGTTATACTAGGCATCCCCACTGCCATGTGTTCATGCATGTGTGTGTTTTGCTTGTTATTTCTTAGATGCATTGCAGTAAAACCCCTGAAATAAAAGTTCAGTTGACATTAAATCTTGTCTACTATAGATTTTTGAATATGATCAAAGACAAATATGAATCCAATGATAAAGCCACTCTTGGTGTGGCTAAGGAAACAAACACACACAAAGCAATAAAGCATGGATGAGACAAACCCATCTTTGAATTTTGCACTGTCACTTACTTGTTGTGAGACCCTGAGTAAGTTTTTTAATCTCTCCAAGCCAAGTTTTTTAACCTCGGTAGAATGGATTAGCTATTGCTATGGCTGCTATTATTTTGGCCTCCAAACATTTACCCTATTGGTTATTCTCTGCCTGCATTCTAGGCCTTGACTCTTAAAATGTGGAATTCAAAGATGACTATAATATGCTAGACCTAGTAGGACCAAAGTGACATATAATGAGACTAACCCTTCCTTGTCCCGGACAATATGCATCTACGGACACAACACAGGTTTGCATTAGCACGACTGCAAACACACGCATTGTTGTCTCAGTTGTGATCAATATCTGCAGGTCATTTTCTCACAAACTGCAGATAAGTCAGTTTTCCCCATGACCAACCCTGACTCCTGTCCATCAAGTGCAATTAAATTAACCAAAAAGTACGAGTTTATGTTTATCTCAGTTAAATTCCATGCTCTTTGAAAAACAAGGGAGATGTTTCTCGCCTATCACACAGTCCAGCTGTATCAGTTGTCTAAGGTTTACCGGTCCAAGTAAAGCAGGAAAAAAAGGTGGTCTCAGGTAGACTGCGGTAGGTGAGGGAGTGTGCCAGCAGGAACAAGTGAGTTGTGTTATTTCAGAGCTTAAGAAATATGGACAGAAATCTTGGCTAGTAAAAAGGACCTTGTTAGATCTGTCTGTAGTTCTAACCATCAACCTCCAGCTATTACTCCTCTCTCTCTTCTCCTTTTCACAGGACACTCAGAGCTCTAAGAACAAGGACTCTGTGTCAAGTAGACTTGCAGGAGAATCATGCTTTTGTCATGTATCTGCTCTGTGAAGCCCACTAAGGCTACTTAGCCTCTGCTCATCTGTAAAACGAGGACAGTAATATTATACCTAGCCTATCTGGTTGTGAGGATTGAGTGAGATAAAATTGCTATAGCACCTGGCACAGGGCACACAGAAAACAGTGCACCACAGGCCACTTGTCCAAAGGGCAGCTTTTGGGGAAATTATGGCCCCCTGGACAAAGTTCAAGCTCCTTAGCATGGCATGAGGCCTCTTTTGACGTGGTACTGCCTCTTTTCCCTCCACTCTCCAATGTGGCCTGTACTCCAGGTGTACTGACTGAGAGCTACAGGTCAGTATCCTGAATATACCTTGATCTTTTGTACTTCAGTGCCATATTCATACCGTTCTATCTGGAAGGCTCACCCCAACCCAGTCCAACTAGAAAACTTCCACTCACCCTCAAGATTCACTGCAGATATCAGCTCCACAGTCAAGCATGTATTAGGAGACAGTTCTTCATGGTTCTCTTGCATTTCTGCACATCTTGAAAGAGAGGCACAAGCTGCACTTTGTGCTGGACTGTCTCTTCAAGGATGTTTGTATAGCAAATAGCCATGGAAGACAGAGATAGTGTCTCCCTCTGGAGCAAAGGACAGGCATGCCTAGTACCCATTATAAAAGGTTTGGGTTCCTAAAGCTTAGGGCTCCTCTCCTGTAACACAACCCACTGTGCAGGTGACATCTGGTCCTCTCTGTGCTGTTTAGGGAACTGATGCAAAATTGCTGGTATTCTGGCTACTGTTACTGCTATGTGTAATATACTGCCCTTCATCTCTGACACAGGAGTTTTTGTGTCTTCTACCAGCATCCACGAAATGGTGGCAGGATAATCTGTTAGCTTGCAAGCAGGGTAAGATCTGAGACCGTTCATACTTCTTGGTCGCATGTTCCCTCCCTTCCCATGTCATCCCTCTGTAGGAGTGTAAATTGCTCCTTAAATTCCATTCTCAAATTATCGTGAACGTTGCAGACTTTATCACAAAATTCAGTATCTGCATCATTTTCTGATAACTGTATCTGCAGTGTCTATCACTGTCTATAACACACTGGATGCTCAGTACTTTGTTGAGTGGATGAATGTGGCTAGCTGTCAGCAGTTCCTCAAGACTCTTCCCATTGTTGGTGGGTATCCGAGGGGATGCCCAGTGCTCTCGGCCTCAGTTCTAAATGTCCTGTGTTCTCTTCTGCTCCAAACACTTGATCACCTCCTTTTTCCTGCCCTGGAATGGCGCATTCAGTTCTGGTGGCTGATGAGTTACTTCTGGCTCCCGCTTCCCGACTCTTTTCAGTTTCCTTGTAAATTGTGTACTAGTAACAAATCCTCACTTGAAGAGTCCCCCCGGATCTCTCTTCTGAATTTCCACCTTCCAGAACAACTACCAGGACTGGAAAAAAAATTCTCATTCTATCATGCAACATATTAGTTATGCATCGTGTTACATGCAAATTAAGATAAATGTGTCCACTGCATTCTTTATCCAAGCCAACAGTAACAAATGTAGAATATATATGATCTATATATTCTTAGCAAACATGGGCTTCTGCTTTGTAGTTATCATCACTGCCTTCACTATACATTTACAACCTGCTTTTTAAAAACTGTGGTTAAAAAAAAGAGAACACACAATGTAAATTTACTCTTGACAGTTTTAAGCGTGCAATACAGTATTAACTATATGCACATTATTGTACAACAGATTTCTAGAACTTTTTCACATTGTGTAACAAACTCCATAATCATGGAACCTCAACTCCCCATTTTCTCCTCCCTCTAGCCCCTGGCAACCACCATTCTATTTTCTGTTTCTATGAATTTGATTACCTTAGATACCTCATATTAGTGGAATCATGCGTTATTTATCTTTTTGCAATTGACTTAACTTCACTTAGCACAACTCCCTCCAGGTTTATCCATGTTCTGGAATATGACAGGACTTCATTCTTTTTTAGGGCTGAATAATATTTCATCATATGTGTTGTGATATATATATATATATATATATATATATTTTCTGTTATCCATTCATACGTTGATGAACATTTAGATTGCCTCCACATCTTGGCTATATGAATAATGTTGCAATGAACATGGGTGTGCAAATATCTCTTCAAGATCCTATTTTCAATTATTTTAGATGTATACCCAGAGTGGGATTGCTGGATCGTATTGTAGTTCTGTTTTAATTTTTTGAGGAACCGCCACACTGTTTTCCATAGCAGCCACACCATTTTTCAATCCCATGATGTTACCACCACTTTTAAAATAATCCATTTCAGAATGTTTCTGATGGCAAATATTAAGCTCATCAGTGAGTGATTTCTTTTTTTTGTTTTAATTAATTAATTATTTTATTTATTTTTGGCTGCATTGGGTCTTTGTTGCTGCGCGCGGGCTTTCTCTAGTTGCGGCAAGCAGGGGCTACTCTTTGTTGCGGTGTGCAGGCTTCTCATTGCGGTGGCTTCTCTTGTTGCGGAGCACGGGCTCTAGGTGCATGGGCTTCAGTAGTTGTGGTACGCGGGCTCAGTAGTTGTGGCGCACGGGCCTAGCTGCTCCACAGCATGTGGGATCTTCCTGGACCAGGGCTCGAACCCATGTCCCCTACATTGGCAGGTGGATTCTTAACCACTGCGCCCGCCACCAAGGAAGTCCTAGTGAGTGATTTCTTAAATCACATGAAGATCATAGCATGTGATCCTCATCCAGGGCCTGGCCACCTAACCAACATAGTAGGAGCTCAACTCCAGAAAAAAAAATTGAATAACTCCAGACTTTTGCTGCGTTTTCTCATTCTCTATGCTTCATAAGCATATACAAATGGTCCTATGATTCCATAGAACCAGATAATGTTTAGAAGCCAGAGGGCTGGAAGATCATTTTGTACAGCTCCATAATTTGGTGGGAGAAGTTATGTCATTTTTCCCTCCGAAAGGCTAGGAGTCTTGAATTTATCTAGAGAAAACTGATTCCTTTTTTTTTTTTTTTTTAACCTACCATCATCAGATTTCAGTTCTCTTTTAACTATATAGGCTCTACCCTTTTTGGCTTGAAAATAATTGTCCTTGTTTTAGAATATAGAATATAGAATAGCCCTAAGCAAAATAGGGCTTAGGTAGTTGTTTATATCAATGAGATTTTTTCCTTCAAGGGGATAACTTTGGGAGGTTAAACACCTAGGCATTTCTTACCTCTTTCAGGACCAGCTTAGGAACTATTTCAGTAAGTCATTATTGTTACCATCAGTGTAATCACCAAACAGATTAATCAAATTTGACTCTTAAAAACCTGAGTATTGCAAAATTAAACCCACTCTAAAAGGACACAGATTTGGCACTAGTGGGAATATTTACTCACAAAATAATAATAGCAATTATTTATAGAGCTATGCACCAGGTACTTTCCATGCATTCTATCACAGCACCCCATTGGTATTATACCTATTCCCATTAAACAGATGAGGTTTGAGAGCATAAATAACTTGTCTACATAAGACTGAAATTGGAACTCTAGTCTGTCAGACACTCAAAACTATACTCTTAGCCATTGCAGTGTTACTTACTATACGCAAGGCACTGTAGTAGAATCTGTGGGGCATTGGAGAACTAGGTAACAAGTCATTAGGTAGCTTATGCAGCCTACTACATGACATAAGACAAGTATTATACATGAAAGAAAATGTAACTGTCCAAGAAGACATGTACTGTGTTATTTAAAGAAGTATGCTATAAATTCTGAAGCCGACAGGAATAGGAGTGAAGGGAGGGAGGGATGGAGGGGGAGAGAAAGAGAGGAAGGATGGAAAGAAGGAAGGAAGGAGAAAGAAACAAAAAAGGAAAGAAAAAGAAGTTTAAATGTAAAGACATAAAGGATTATACAGTAGAAAGGGCAACAAACAAATCAGAAGGCATGGATTCTGGTTTCTAGTTACTACTTACTAATATGTGACCCAGGGTATACTGTAAATTTTATATACTATGGTATAACTACATCATCAGGGTAAGTTTATTGCTGCCCAACATGGGACAGTAAATATACCAGAAAAGTTTAATCTCATCACATTATATGTATCATATATATCATATATGTTATATTATTTTCACATTAGATGCAATGCTATGTTCTTCCCCAATACAAGTCAAGGTCCAAAGCCATCTTATGAGAATCAAAGGCTCCTGTGATTAATTGAAATGTTAAAGAAAAGGCAAAGTGGCAGTTTAAAAAAAGTTCTTCCCTTGCTTTTTAGCTTATCTCTCCCCTCCCCCAGCCTTTATTCTTCTGATTTACTCAAAAAGGAGAGCATAAAAGCATCTTATTAGCAATTCTTATCCAGGAAATATAAGCACTTAGGATCAATTGAAAGGGAACTGGGAGAAGGGGGAGTTAAGAGGGAGAAGACTGTCATACAATAAAAAAAAATCTAGTTTAGTACGCACACAGTTAAGAATATCACTTTGTGTATATCTGATTTATCAGATGTTTAAAACATCCCTGCAAATGTTTTATTACCTCTAAACATTTTCCCTTTCCATGAACCTTTATTCTGCTGCTTAGAAATACTTGAAATTCATCTAAATTATAAGTCAGCTTTTGGAAGCAATAGAGCCCAGGGTATTACATGCAGTTAAGTTGAAATTGTTAAGTAGACTGATCCCTATTATAGTAAGCTTCCGGGGGAGGTTACTCCCAGCAGATGTGCTAAAACTGTTGATTCCCCCTCCTTTTTTTTTTTTTTTTTTCCTCATAAGGAGGATTTCTGGAACATGCTAAAGGCAGCGAGTGTGTTGATGTCCTAGTGACAAAAGCTAGATTTCTGTCAGCTGCTTTCATTAAGGTGAGCTTTTAGCCTGTGCCCTCATCACGGCCATAGATTTAGTTTTGGGTTAGAAAACGCTAATCCACGTGTAAATGCTCTCCATGATCCACACATGTGTAGCAGTCTGATTACATTTTTAATGTACCTTTTAACTCCTCTTGTTATCCTTACTTAATTTTAAGAGACGTGAACAAATTCACATTTGTGTCTTTCCTAGTCAGCTTAACTTCTAACCAGGTAGTATCAACGCCTAGTCCCCCAGACCCAGCTCGGAGAATCTAGAAATCTCATCTGGACTCAACTCTCAGTACAGGGCCTTTTAAGTGCACAGTTCTCACGAATTAAAGGACTTTAGGTTGAGAAAGAGATAATAAAACGTCTCCCCAAACGGTAATTGTTCATTTCAGGGCACTCTTCAGAGATGTGTTTAAGCCAGGGCTGCATCTCACGGGGGCAGGGAGGACAGAAACCGTCTCCAAATGTCGGGGCTTATCTCCCGGAGATGCCTCCAGTGTAGCTGACAAATCTCCGAAGTGGGAAATAGTTTTCCCTCCACAGGGCCTCGGCGTGTGAGGGAAGGAGGGGGATGGGCAGGGGCCATCAGGGGAGAAGTCTCCGGCCTTTTCACGTCTCTCAACACCATCCCTCCCTCACCCCGCCTCCTCCTTCCCCGAATCCTAAACAAGCCTGGGGGTGGAGGGGAGTGGTCTGTGGGGGGGGGGGGGGAAGAGGGGCCCGGGGGCCGGCCGGGCCGGGAGGCTCGGCCTTTGTGGCTCTGTCCTCGACGGCGAGGGGGGAGGGGAGCCAGAGGGGGCGGGGAAGCGGGCCGGAGACCCTCAGCCGGGGCTTGACCCCCAGGTGCATTGTCCAGCGGGGCCCGCCCCCTCCCCCCGGGGCCGCGACCCGGCCGCCACTGGGCCCCCTCCCAGCGTCTCCCTCCGCGGCCGCGCCGACCTCGCGGTCCCCAGACCAGGGGCCAGATGTAGAAAGTAGTCCCGAGGCCGGCAGTGGCGGCGCTGTCCACTCCACCGCCCCCGCCCTCTCCAGCCGCCGCCTCACTCCGCCCCCGGGCCGGACGCTCGGGCCCCCCGCCTCCTGCGAGCGGGTGTCCGTGCGCCGGCCTCGCCGCGCCCGAGGAGACCAGCCGCCGGCCGCGCCGTGCCACGCCACGCCGGTGCCCGAGCGGGAAGCCCAGGCTGCGCGCGTCCAGCCGCCGCGCGGAGAGCGCCCGGAGGAGGGAGCCGGCAGGCGGACAGCGGCTGCGGGGCGGCCGGGGAGCATGCCCACCCAGCCCCGCTGAATGGCGCCTTCCCTGCGACCCCTCGCCCGGCCGCGGCCGCCAGGGATGCTGCTCGGCGCGCTCCTGCTCCTGCCGGTCCTCGGCCCCGTTCCAGGTGGGCGCGCTTTCTTCTGCGTCGGTGGGGCGTGAGCGAGCGCGAGTGGGCAGGGGAAGGAGGCAACCGGGTGTGTGTGTGTTGTGGGGGGGCGGCGGCGGGTCCTTTGCGGGGGCGCTGACCCCCGGTCTCTGCCCCCTCCCTGCAGCCAGTCGGGAGCTGCCGCTGGAGCGCGAGGTGCCGGCGGGCTCTGCGGGGGCGCGGGCGGCGGTGGGCGCCTCTCGCAGCGCCCGCCCCTCCCCGCTGCGCTCCCCCGGCCGCGCGCTGCGGGCCGGCGCCCGCCGTCCACTCTCGCCCCTTTCTCCTCGCGCCATTGTCCGCGCTCCGGCCGCGTACTCGCCTTCGGGGCCAGCCTGGGCTCCGCGCCGCCCGCCCTCCAGCCGGGGCCGCTGCGGCCGCACGTGGCTTTATTTATATTGTTTCCTTAGTGGCAGCCTCACGGCGCAGGGGGCGCCGCGTTTCCGCGCGGCTTCCCCTGTTTGCAGTGGGGGCTTCCCCACGTTTTAGGGCGGGGGAGAGAATAGGTGAACTCAGCGCCCAGGTCAGACCCCTAAGTGCCCCCACTTTCCCGGATCCGGATCGAACGAGGAGGAGACGGGAGGGGTGGAATTGGAAAGAGAAGAGGAGTGGAAGTTTTGTGGCCCATTTGTGCCCCGGAGGGGAGGGAGAAGGGTCCCGAAGCTGAGAAGGAAGGTATCTAAGTAGGGTTTATTTCTAACAGCTAGGGATTTTGGGGCAGGGCCTGAGATGTGTGCGAATCTGAAGATCCCTCCAAACTCCAGGTTAGCCTTGCGCAAACTTGGATGAACTAATTTTTCTCTTTTGACGTGTTGCTTTATTCTTAAAGAGTTAAAAATTGTAAAGTGGATGCGGGGGGCGCGGGGAGAAGAGGTGTTAAGAAGAATGGGTTGTTTTATTTATTTACAGGTTACAAACTCCTGACTTTCGTGGGTTTTTTGTTTTGTTTGTTTGTTTGTTTCCTGGAGGAGTTAGTTTTCTATTAGCAAGAGAAAAGGATCAAAGTCAGATGTGACTCGGAAACACAATGGGCGCCTTCCGGAGTGGTCCTCGCTGCGCGGGGCTATTAGGGTCGCTCGTGTCGCCCTGGGCATCCATTAGGAGAAGTCGGCAGCCAGGGCGTGGGAGCGTGACTAGTGTGTGAGGTTTGGAGGACCTGCCTTGATGAGAAACAGAGATCAGTCCCGGGGATTGGTACTCATGAATTCAAGACAATCAGAAGGAAGATGAAATGCCCTCCGCCCCTAAACCCCTAATACTCTACTCGGCCCCAATCAATATGCAAGACTTAAGCTGACCTTTGCGCTAAATGCAGGAGGTGACAGGGTATTAGTTGGTCATCGGATGCTTTATCCTGACGGGGACCGGGGACGATGTGTATGCCTAGCATAAAGCCTTTACTCTGCTCGATAAAAATGTGTATTGGTTGATTAAGCAATCTCCTGTCCCTGTTAGACAGTAAGGACCAATTAGTCACGCATTTTTTCCAACAGTTGGTAGTTCTAAAAAAAAAAAGAAATAGAAGTTTCCTAATCCGATCACCCACTGAGTACAAGCAGTAAGAGTTAGCAACTTTTCAAAGTCAAATGTTTGTCTTTTAAATACCTACCATACTCTGCAGAAATTAAGTAAATGGGTCTCTTTCAAGGAGTAGAGACAGAATCCTTGCTATAAAAGGGCAGATATAAAAGTGCAAACTTGTCATCTGTCACAAAAGATAAACGCACTTCCCAAAGGAGTAGGTACCAAGGGTTTCAAAAACTCTTCAAGGGACAAGGAAATAAACTTGCTTGTTCACAGAGTCGGAGTTTTGCTAATGATTTCTTGTAAAATTAGACTTTTACGACTTACCCTGTTCAAGATCTTTTTGACAAGCTCGTAAAAGTAAGCAAACAGCTTGTGCTCAAGAGTTTTCCTGATGATTTTGAAACTCTAGCAAGGCACTTGAGGACAGAATTCTTAAAAGGGGTAAAAGTTATTGAAATCTTCCCTATGCTTTTTAGTATAAGATGTTGTAAAAAAATTTCTCTGATTTGTTGAGAAGGTTAGCTGAAACTTAGATTGGCTTATTAAGGTGTAAGTTAATTAATATGGTTTGTTAAACTTTGTCTCATTACACTCTGAATATGTGTTTTACAATTGTGTGTTAAGAAATGATTTTACACTTATAATTCTGGGTATGCCTTTCCCCCCTTTTCCTTGTAGGAGTATGGTGCTTTAGCGAACTGTTTTTTATCAAAGAGCCACAGGATATAACTGTCACAAGAAAGGACCCAGTCGTTTTAGATTGCCAGGCTCATGGAGAAGTTCCTATTAAGGTCACTTGGTTGAAAAATGGAGCAAAAGTGTCTGAAAATAAGCGGATCCAGGTTCTGTCCAATGGCTCTTTATACATCAGTGAGGTGGAAGGCAAGCGAGGAGAGCAGTCTGATGAAGGATTTTATCAGTGCTTGGCCATGAACAAACATGGAGCCATTCTTAGTCAAAAAGCTCATCTTACCTTATCAAGTAAGTGCTTAAGTTCTTGATTGTTTGACGTTTTTCACTGCTACATTTTGATGATTTCTCGATTCATTAGCATGCTAACCTGAAAAATCACACAAACATTGAGAATTTTCCTGGAGATAGTAGTTGATGCTAACTAAGGCATGCAGAAAAATCTGAGGAAAAAAAATATATACATTCGAGTGAGTGATTTAGAACAAAAGTCACATTAGGTTTAGAACACCAAAACCTGTAGAGGTGGCTTTGTATAAATTTAAGTGTTTCAAACTGTGAAAAAAGTTGGATGAAAAGTTTGGCCAACACAACAAAAGTTGTTCTAAAATCTCATTTTTGTAAATTAATAATTAAATTTTGAAAATCACAAGCAACTTTTTCTGCTTTGTAGATGACCCTTAAGTGCTAAATCTTTCATATAGCCCAAGCTTCCATTTCTCTGACTGCTTTAAGATCACCCATGTTGCTTTTTAATTGAAAGAGAGGGCATTGGTCAGTAACTCTCAAGCCTTTGAAGTATTCCTAGGCTTTTCCTGCTGGGAGAGAAAGAGATTAAGGCCATTTCCATATTATGCCTAATGGACTTAAACCAGATCTGCCCACTTTTTTCCAGTTGTCATAAAGTTTGCTGTCTAATGATTTCCTTTGTATTAACAACCCAGTCAGATCAACCATTTGTCCAAGTGACCCACTGCTTGGTGGTTGCCCTGGTAACTGTTGAGTGTAAACATGGGCCTAGGATAGTTAGAGAACTCCTTGTTTTCACTGAGGCTTTCCACCTCTTCAGGTGATCAAATACCCAGCACTCAAGATTACAAAAGACAATGTAAATCTTAAGACAAAACAAAACACAGCACAACTGTATCTTAAAAATAGTTTTACAGGCATCCTAGCTACAAGCTTTTGTTAATCCTCAAAAGACAGATTTTGCACTATACCTCCAAATTGATCATTTACAAGATGAACAATAGAAGGAGGGAGCTCTTGAGATAAAGTCATAATCTTTAAGAAATAGTTTCTTCAGGGTCTCCACAGTTGAAATTCAGCTATTGGTGGGGGTTTCCTAGGTGACTTTATTGTAACAGTCCATGGCCATATTCATGCCATCCTCATTTTAGTGATATATTTTATTTGTACAATAATAATTAATAGTGGAAAATAAATTGCAAGCAAAGATATTTTTGTATTGAAAAATGTCAGAAAAGTAGAGATTTCCAATTCTAGTCCCCCTCCCCCAGAATAGTATAAACCTGAGAGAATGTCTGATAAACTTTTTTTTTTTTTGCTGTGATCATTGGCCAATAATCATCTTTTTGTGTTGTTGTTGTTGAGTAGTGGTTTTTCAGTACAGTATTGTTTTCAGGATAGTGTGCTTTTTATGCTTATGTCCTGTTCATTTAATTTTTGTCTAATGTAAAATTGTTCTATAGAGTTGTAATTTTTCTACCTTTTTGGGTTTGTGGAATATTGTGTTTTCATATCCAGGAACTGTAACTTGTATTACCTTGCCAGAGAGGAGAGGGGCAGGATGGAAAGGTGGAGGGGGCAGATGGGCTTTGAAAGATGAAGCATTTGTCATGACCACATGGTATTTCCAGGACCTCCTTAGAAGCCTGACAATTCTAAGGCACTCAGAAATACTTTGAAAACACACAGAGCTTTCAGTTTTCATAAATAAAGTCTGAACAGTATTAACATAGTAACAGTGAAACAATGTTAGTATTGGCTTTTTGAGTAGCTTTAGATTTTGTATCTTTATAAAAATTATTAATGACAAATATTTTATTAGATGTGAATCATTTTGAAGGCTTTTGTGGTGAAGTATTCATATTTTAAGTATCAAAAACTTTCCAGTTAAACTATGTAGAACATTGCTTTGCTGTTAAATATCAACTGTAGTATGTTAGTTATAGGAACCACACTTTTCATATGCACACATTTAACTTGGAGGAGGTGCTTTGCTAGGAAATTGCATTCAGTATTATAGATTTAAAATAAACGCATAGTGGGTTTAGATTTTTCTTTAGAAATGAAATTTCTTAGAGATTTGAAATTCACAAAGTTAGTTCTGATATCTGAGAAGCAATGTCCAATGACATTGTAGGCTCAGATGACTTTATCCTGTGTTCAGGGTAAGACGTTATACGTATTAAACAGGAAGAGAATAGGCATTAAGTGGACATTCTGTTTTTGTGGGTTTTTTTTAAAAGGTTAGTTCTCTCCTAGTTAGTGATAGCAGCAGGGTGCAAGTATGTTCTTTTTATTTTCTGCTCAAGGATTTTGTCAGCAAGCATATCTTTTAGTTCTGAAGTGTAATAAGTAAGACAGCACCTGGAAATCTAAAACTTTAATCTGTGCAAGTTTTAGATTTTTAACACAGGCAATCAAGTCTTGGTTTCTAAACTTAGGAACTAGAAGCTGAAAGTTGCACTCTAGGCAAGAATTCCATTATTCATGTGTAAATTAGGAATTCACAGGGTTAAAAGGTTAGAAACTGGCCAGGATGAGGTTTACCCTTGTGATAAAGAGCAGATGACCCTCATTCATTGGCCAAAGCTTTCATGTAGCTCTTCTGCAAAGTTAGTTATTGCCATGAATTGTTCTTGAGGAATGCAGAAATTCAAATGTGAACAGGCCTTTCCTTAAGTGTCACTATGGAGCCTTATCTCCCAAGCACATCAGAGCTGGCTGTGGGGACAAGGTTCCTCCCCAAAGGCCTGGAGGCTTTGCTTTCCTGTTGTTCATCCAAGCACAAAAGGATTTGTCTAACTTAGTTTTTCTAAGGCATCCCATTTTTAAAGGAAAGTATAGGGTTAAAGTAATATTTAGGTTTTTTAAAAAGTTAATCCTTTTTATTGATAGCCATTTTAGCCATTTTACATTTTCATGTAATGGAATAGAAAGGGGAGTAATGTGGGAGGCTCTTTTTCTAGTTGTATACAATAGTAAGAACAGAATATTAAACCATTTCCCATAAATTTCAGTATTTTTAACAAAATCAGATTTTCACTTTCATAGGGGCTAAGTCTTCACTACATAAATAATCTAATTTAAATATTTTAGGAGTGAGAAGTAATCTATGACATCTTGACATTTCTTGCATTCTAAATGTTGAAGTAAGATAAATTTCATAGGAAAGCATTAGTGTGGTAAAACGGTCTCATATTTCAACAAGTTTAAATTAAGATGAGACATTTGAGAGAAGTAAAGGAGGCGGGTTGTGTTCTGTGATGTGTAAAAGACTGGCCGTAAGCTAGTGATTGAACAGGAAGCTGGTTGTTTATTTCCTTTCCATAAAAGGTGGAAATTGAAGTCTTAGGATAGAGGGAAAGAGAACATAAAGCTGGCTTATATTTGTTGGGTTTTTCAGGACTGTTTGCTTGGGTGCAAAATAATTTTTTAAATGAGCATTTGTAGCTGGAAGACCATAGGAATTATTATAACTTTATGATGGGTTTTTTCCTCCAAAATTTTGAGATTAGTTTTAGCATCCATAAAATTGTTTTGGGGGGGGTGTCTATTTCTGTAATTTTATGTAGCAGTAGTCTCCTGTAAAAGGATGATGTAGGTTGTTTTCCATGAATAAAATGTTTATTACTTCAGTTTAAGTAGAGATGAAACTTGAGGTTTTTTGATGAGATTAATGAAAAACTGTTCTGTGAGTGTGGTTCCTAGCTTAAAAAGTAGTACATAAATTATAGCTCAAAGCTGATCTTGAAATGTGAAGTTCAAATATATTGAAAACATTTAGAGTCATGTTCGAAAGAAAAGAGGGTGGGTGGTATATTGAAAAGAGAAAGGTAAGAGCTATGAGACTGTTAGCCTAGATTTTGAATTTTATTAATGATCCTGGACCCAAGATGGGCAAGAGTTTGCTTCGTTGTCACTTTTTATTGAGATTTGTAGATGCTGTAAAGGACATTGTCTCTTACCTGTGTGCGTGTTCACTTCAAATTAAGCTGTTAACAGTTACTTGCCCTAACTTAAGAGTGCTAACACAAAAGTAAAAGTTGTTTGATTTTGGAAAAATAAGACAGACTGAGATATTTAGAGAGACCAATCTGCCAACATTGTAGATAACGTTCAGATGGTGCTTTCTGGGTCTAAGAAAAATCATCTATCTTTAAAGAGAAGGGGGTATGGTTCAAAAGTACATATTTAAATTAAAAATTTACTAGCTTAAAATTGCATAAGTTAAATCAGGGAAGTAAAAGCACATGTAGTTCTACAGGCTTATTTACAATGATACTTTGTTCTTAAAGTCTGTCTACCTGAAAGGTTTATCAGGTACCTGGTGATCACTGGGTAATGGAACCAGTTTTTCCCACTTTGCACTTGATTAGTGAGGATCATTTCTCATCTGCAGAAACCTGTAACGCTATCTCACTGTTTTTCAAAGTTGTTGGATTTTTTATTTTTCAATGAAGCAGCGTCCACTGAGGGGTAGAATTATAATTTGCTTTAAGATGTATAAATGTGTTTGTTTATTTTATTTTTGTCCAGCTTCTTAATGGAATTTTGAAAGGGCATTTGGTATGGCCCTCTTGTGTCAACTAGCTCTGATTATTCTAAAGAAAGACCCTAACTCTCAGCACTTGTTTGCCCAGGCATTTGTTGTCATTGCTCCTGAATTTAACAGCTGGGCCTATTGATGAGGTCCAGAGCAGTTTAAAAGAATAGCAGAAAACAAATCTCTTAAGCAGGGTGTTAGGTTGAAGGAGTATTTCAATTAATAAGTACATGCATTTGAGGTTACTTTTTTGAAAACCCTAATATTCTTGACTACAATTTTGAGAGATGATTTTTATTTCTCCTAGGCAGAGGTGCTCAGTTAGGGTTGATTACTTTCAGCTTTTAAACTGGCAATTACTATTAATATGAAAATAATAATGTTAAGTCAGGCATTTTGCTGAGGATTATAGTTGAATTTTAAAAACAACACTGATTATTGATCTGTTTTAAGAGAAATTCTAAAAGTTGTACCCCAAGTAAAGTTTTTGTTGTCAGTCAGGGCTATTTTATTTTTTAATTTATTTTAAAAAATATTAATTTATTTCTTTGGTTGTGCCAGGTCTTAGTTGCAGCACGTGGGATCTCTTAGTCGCGGCATGTGGGATCTTAGTTCCCTGACCAGGGATTGAACCCCGGCTCCCTGCCTTGGGAGCACAGAGTCTTAATCACCGGACCACCGGGGAAGTCCCAGTCAGGGCTGTTTTAGTACTTCTGAGAGTTTATAGTGTTCAGACTCTTTATTAAAACATTTTTAAAACTCTCATTTGGTAAAAATCTTGGTAAATGAGAGGAAGAAGAAGATATGGTTGTAATCATTGAAGCAGTATTGGAAGTTGTCCTAACATGGTAATCTGCACAGAGCAAGTTCACAGTCAACAGTTGACAATAATGATGTACAAAAAAGGTAAGAATGTTCCAAATTACCTTCAGTGGCTATAATTCTGAAGCCAAGTGAACTGCTTTAGGGATATGTATTGCAGAGGATAAAGGTGTCATCCTCACAAAGGTCTCTGACACTAATCTGACAAATACTTTCCTGACTTTTACATTCCTTGTTTTTTTTTCTTTTTCTTTTTTTAACCTCTGGTTCTCAGAAACTGCTTTTGATGAGCTTTAAAAGCCAAATTCTTATAGACTGAGCAGAAGGCATGAATTTAAAATGTTTGGGATTTTTTTTTTAAGTTTCTGGAGGGTCTGCCTTTTTCTTGTGTTCGCATATATATATTTTACAGCTTTAGCATTTGTAGTGGCTAGATTAATCAAGTAACTATTGGAGAATGCAATCATTGTTCAGGGTCCTGGTTTCAAACTTGTATCCTCATTGGATTTGTTGTTAGGACTGATGGAAAGAAAATTTTCTTTAAAAGTTTTGCTTTATGAAACTATAGTAAATCCCTGTTTAGAACAGTGTGACAGTTTTTTTTAAAATGATATTGCTTCATATAGACGACTTTCTCTAAATAAATCGTATTCCTTTGGAATAATCCTCCAAAATGGCCTGTTTATTGCTTTGTAGTCTTTTTAGTACTACTCAGAATGGATCTTCCACTCCACCAACATTTACCAAATAAGTAAATAAAAGAATAAATTTCTTTTTTTTTTTTTTTTGAGCTGTGGATTACATTTCTCAGGGTTTCTCAGCCTTGGGGCAATTGACATTTTGGACTAGGTAATTCTTCACTGCAGAGGCTGACTTTTGCAAGGTAGGATGTGTAGCAGCATCTCTGACCTCTACACACCAGATGCCAATAGCACCCCTTCCTAGTTGTGGTGACCGAAGAATGTGTTTTGGGAGGCAAAATCACCCCTGGTTGAGAACCACTGATGTTTCTGAGAGTAGTGCAAAACTTCTTTCCAAGTGTCACTAGGCTATTAGTATTTTAACTGTTTCTGTCTTAACTTGATATTCAACTTTTTTTGTTTTTAGCAGTGTTAAATTTATTGATTGGAGACGACTTACTATTTTTAGGTACTGTCAAGGAAGCTTGATAAAGAAATGTGTTTGGATTGTTGTTTGTCTAATTTGGAGTGATGCCTTTCCATCCCTTTTCACACATAGTACATTGAAAACTGCTACTATGAGTTTACCCTTCTGTGGGGATGGTGGTGTGCTGAATTGGGCGATTGGGATTGACATGTATACACTGATGTGTATAAAATTGATGACTGATTAAAAAAAAAAAAAGAGTTTACCCTTCTGTAGGTTCATTCATTTTGATTTCAGTATTTCAGATCTTTTTTGGGGGATATCTAGTCTAAGAGTAAATGCAAATTTCATTTAACTGTGTTTACGTAGCACCTTTCTTTTCTTGATGTGATGGACACCATAGTTGAAGAGATATGAGAAATCTCCATGTGTGGTTAATGTTAGAGAACATCTTTTGTGATGCTCTGCATGGTGAGAAGTAAAACTGTATGAGATTAACAACCCAGAGAATAACATTTGCCGTGTGGTAGGTTTTCCACTGGGTGAATGGTTAACAGAAATCTTTTCAGCTAATTCAGTGGTACCATAGACTTATTTTGGGCAGAAGCAATTTCACTTCTGCACATAATGATGTAAAGATGGTAGCATCTTGTGGGGGCATCAAGGGGCGACAGAAGGGAAAAGAATTAGACACTAAAGTATATTAACTAGTACATAGAAAGTCACAGGCAAATTGAGTGGTTATTATTGAAATATTTGTTTTAGATTACTTAGTAGTCGTGGGCAGGGACTTCACAGTTTTTATCTTTCCCAGGATATCACTCTATGTGTGTGCTTCCGTTTTGATTAAGCTGTTTATGCTAGTAAAAGTTACGATTGTTGCTACATGCGGTTAGTCACCCGTAGAGGTCACTAGCCACTGGTGGCTCAAGTGGGCAAGTTGAGATAGATGAAGGAGGAAGCAGAATATTTTAATGAGTGATTCTAGTGCTGAGCAAGTCTGGCTAAACGTTTTTGGCACCATATGTTCTATGTCAAAAACGTACTTGGAATAGAACAAATCATCAGTTAGTTCAAAATAGAAGAGAAGAATGCACATTTTCATTATATTTGAGGGAAATAGTGTTTGAGTCAAAACAGAATTTTAATATTCTTGAGTGCTTGTTTTCCTGTCCTTGTAGTCATTTCATAAAGAAATTATGAAGTTGACAATTTCCAATAGCTGGTAAATACTCTTCATGCTGCTAAATTTTTACTGAGTTGCTGGGAGGGGTGAGGTGGGGAAGCAGAAAGAATGACAAAAAGGCAGAAGAGCCAAGCATTAATGCCTTCTCCATTGTTGGTGACTTATATGACTTTAGACAAATCACTTAATCATTCTGATCCTTGTCAGATCCTTGTCTTATCTGTAAAAATAGGTGCCTGGGGGGAAAAAAGGAGGGATGGATATTGAGCAACACAGTGCGCTTAGTTTTTTAATTCTGTTATTGTAATTCTAAGTAAGTGGCCAATAAGTTATATTTTTTGTAAGGCTGAGTCCAATCACATTGCAAGAGAACCATTTAAGTCATTGAGAAAAATTTTTAAAAAGCTAGTCAGTTATTTAACTTGGTACTTTTAAGGATTCATACTCTTGCAGTGGACCTTAGGAAGATCTGCTTTTGGAGATGGGGAGGCCTTAAACCAATACTGATAATTTGAATTAGTACTCTTTTTAAGAGTCTAGAAAAATAAATTACTTTGTCTGGGATTGGACAGTTCAGAATAGTTGTGCTGCTTTGAGGGTTGACATAGTGTAGGAGAGGTATAACTTTACAAATATGTATCTGGTTCTGCTAATAATTAATAGTGTATTCTAATGTTTATTGACTCGGTGTTTAAAAAAATAGTGCTGGTTTCATCTTAAGAGAGTTTTGCTAATGTTATTAGTGTTTTAATAGAAATAGATTATACTGGCTTCCCCACTACGACCGCCAATTCCTGTTAAGAATGATAAGGTTTAATTTTTCCCCCAGCTTTCAAACTGAATTAGCTTGAGTCCCTCTGATTGGATTTAAAGTAATTTCGATTAAAGTACTGACCTCAAACTGGACACATAACAAGAAAAAAATGCTTTGATGTTGGTATTGCATTTTGGTACTTCTTTTTAAAAGGGAGTTCACAAATTTTCTTAAATAATTTTATCAGCTAAATGTGTTCACTGTTTTCTTAATAAAAAGAATTCACTTTTTGTATATTTAAGAAAGTCATACCTTCATGCTCTGACTTAGTAATACTTTTAACATAATTTTAACTGAGGGACCAACTTCAGTAAAGCAGTAAGATTACCAAAAGTTTCGCCAAAAGGATTATGAATGTTATCCCAGTGATGGAATATGATTTCTTCAAAGCCTATAAGTATCTTTACCTGGATGATTTACCACATTTTTAGAAATCTGTCATAATTAATACTTGAAAGAAAGTACACAGACAGAAGAAACCTTGTGAAATTTAAGTTTAATTTTCAGCCTACCAGTTGTCAACTTGGAAGCTCTGATATTTAGGGAAAAAATTTTACTGCTTAGCACATGGTACAATGAGAAATTATAAGTGGATCCACAGTTGGTCAGTAGAAAGGTGATCATTTTCTTACCATACTAGAATCGACTCCACCATTCTTTTTATTTTTTTAATTGAGATATAGTTAATGTACAATATTATGTAACTTACAGGTGAACAACATAGTGATTCACAAATTTTAAAAGTTATACTCCATTTATAGTTATTATAAAATATTGCTTATATTCCCTGTGTTTACAATATATCCTTGTAGCTTATTTATTTTATACTTAGTAGTTTGTACCTCTTAATCCCTTACCCCTATTTTACCACTCCCTGCTTCCCTCTCCCCACTGGTAACCACTAGTTCTCTATATCTGTAAGACTGTTTCTTTTTGTTATATTCACTAGTTTGTTGTAGTTTTTAGATTCCACAAATAAATGATGTCATATAGTATTTATCTTTCTCTGACTTATTTCACTTAGCATAATATCCTCCAAGTCCATCCATGTTGTTGCAAATGGCAAAATTTCATTCTTTTTTATGGATGAGTAGAATTGTATGTATATGTATACCACATATTCTTTATCCATTCATCTGTTGACAGACACTTAGGTTGCCTCCATATCTTGGCTATTGTAAATAATGCTGCTATGAATGTTAGGGTACATCATGTATCTTTTTGAATTAGTGTTTTGGTTTTTTTGGGGGGGGATATATATACCCAGGAGTGGAATTGCTGGGTCATATGGTTTTTAGTTTTTTGAGAAATCTCCATACTGTTTTCCGTAGTGGCTACACCAATTTACATTCCCACCAGTAGTGTACAAGGGTGCCCTTTTCTCCACATCATCACCAACATTGTTATTTTTGTTTTTTTGATGATAGCCATTCTGACAGGTGTGTGGTGATAGCTCATCGTGGTTTTAATTTGCATTTCTCTGATGATTAACAATATTGAGCATCTTTTCATGTGCCTGTTAGCCATCTGTATGTCTTCTTTGGAAAAATGTCTATTCAGGTCTTTTGCCAATTTTTTAATCAGGTTTTTTTTTTGATATTAAGTTGTACGAGCTGTTTATATATTTTGGATATTAACCCCTTATCAGTCATATCATTTGTAAATGTTTTCTCCCATTCAGTAGGTTACCTTTTCATTTTGTTGATGGTTTCCTTTGATGCTCAAAAGCTTTTAAGTTTAATTAGATCCCATTTGTTTATTTTTGCTTTTATTTCCTTTGCTTTAGGAGACAGATCCAAAAAAACACTGCTACAGTTTATGTCAGAGTGTTCTGCCTATGTTCTCCTCTAGGAGGTTTATGGTTTCCTCTCTACCATTCTTTATCAGAACAGAAGGAAAGTGATTAATCAAAGTTTTTTCCTGTTAGACAACTTTCCAAAGGGGATGACATTTTTAGAAAATAAAAGACAAAGAAAATACATTATTATTTTCCACTGATCTCCAAAATTTTAAAGACTTGTTTAGATACTGGCTATGAACATTTTGAAGAGAGAACCTTAAGATTCGTAAAACTTATCCCATAGTCAGCAGAGAGTCCTTGCTTCCTAATTTGACTTGCAGTATCATTCTGCCTTTCTCTAACATGAGTAAAGAGCACAATTCGTAGTCTTAGAAATTTCTATTTTGCAAATAATAAATATGAAGCTTGAAGGAGTTAACTGCCTTATCCAAGGGCACAGCTGCTAGATCTGAGACCAGAGCTCAGGTTTGCTAATTCTTGTCATGAATTTGAAATGCTTAAATAAAGATTTTGTCCTGTGTATTGTGTGGAAGTGTGTCTTACTATATTCAAATATCTCTTCACACCCAGAATATAGAAAAGTGAATGGTAATGGAATTGACCCTGAGGTTAAAGATACTTCTTACATTTCTTAATATTTATGTTAAAAATATTTTATCATTGTGCAACTTACCCTTTACTGTACTTATATAAGGTTTTGATGTTGTTTTTGTTGATGTAGTGAAAATCACTAATGTGTTTATATTTTTACTGGTCCTGTAACACTTCATGGAACTTCTTTTCTTGTGGATAACTTCAGTGTGGGGAGATTTTGAGCTCTTGTCTCTTTAGAGGCTCAGTGTTTGTTGATACATCTATCCAAATGGAAGTTTCATCTAAAGCAGTGATTTTCAGTGTGTCTTTGAAGAACCTCCGATGGAGTGAGACTCTTTTGTAATTAAAAGGTTGGGATTTTTTTTTCTTTTAATGAAAACTACTATTTATTTATTTATTTATTTGCTTGCTTTCTTGCTTGCCATGCCACACAGCTTGTGGGATCTTAGTTCCCTGACCAGGGATCGAACTCAGGCCCTCAGCACTGAAACGGCAGAGTTGTAACCACTGGGCCACTGGGAATTCCCCAGAAGGTTGAGTTTTAAATAAATGGTTGAGCATGTGTCATTACTATCTTATGGGAAGAGGGGGCATAGTGACAGCCTATATCTAGCTTGGAAATGGTTTTTATAACTACAGTTTTATTGAGATAGAATTCACATACCACAAAGTTCACCCTCTCAAAGTGTACAAGTCAGTAGGTTTTGTGCATCTATCACCACTGTCTAATTCTAGATTATATCCATCACCCCAGAAAGAAACCCCACACCTCCCAACTCTCCCCTCCCCTATTCCCTGGAACCACTAATCCAGTTTCTGTCTCTAGATTTGCCTTTTCTGTATATATTATAAAAATGGAATCATACAGTATGTGGACTTTTGTGTCTGGCTTCTTTCACTTAGCATAATATTTTCAAGGTTCCTCCATGTTTTAGCATGTGTCAGTACTTCATTCCTTTTTGGGGGCTGAATGAGATTCTTTTGTGTGATATACCATATTTTATTTATCTAGTCATCTTTTGATGGACACTTGGATTGTTTCCATCTTTAGGCTATTCTGAATAATTCTGCAATGAACATTGGCACATAAATATTTGTTTGAGTCCCTCTTTTCAGTTCTTTTGGGCATATACCTAGTAGTGGAATTGCTAGGTCATCTGATAATTCTACATTTAACCTTTTGAGGAGACACCAAACATTTATTCATGTGCATATTGGCCATTTGTATATTTTCTTTGGAGAAATATCTATTCAAGTTTTTTGCCCATTTAAAAAAATTGGGATGTTGATCGTTGTGTTGTTGAGTTGTAGGAGTTCTTTATATATTCCGGACAGTAAACCCTTATAAATTATATGATTTACAAATATTTTCTTCAATTCTGTATTTTTGTCATTTCACTTTCTTGGTAATATTCTTTGATGCACAAAAGTTTTTAATTTCGATGAGGTCCAGTTGATTTTTTCTATTGTTGGTTGTGCTTTTGGTGCTATATCTAAGAATCCGTTACCACATCCAGTGGTAAGTCATCCAACTTTGTTCTTCTTTTCTAAGACTGTTTTGGCTATTCATGGCTCTCTGCAATTCCATATGAATTTTAGGATTGGCTTTTCCATTTCTATTGGGTTGGCCAAAAAGTTCCTTCTGTTTTTAAATAAAAGTAAAAGACACATTTTTCATTTTCACCAAGAACTTTATTGAACAACATATTCACTGTTTTGTTCCACTACCTTCTGCCATTTTTCAGGCAACTTCATAATTCCACCTTCCCAAAACTTTTTGTTTTTTTTGAGCAAAGAACTGTTCCAGGTGCCTTTTACAGGGAATTGAAATTTTTTCCATTAACAGAATTTTGTAAAGACGAAAATAAATGGAAATCTGAAGGTGCAATGTCTGGTGAGTATGACAGATGAATCAGAACTTCCCAGCCAAGCTGTAACAATTTTTGCCTGGTCATCAAAGAAACATGCGGTCTTGCATTATCCTGATGGAAAATTATACATTTTCTGTTGACTAACTCTGGACGCTTTTTGTCAAATGCTGCTTTCAGTTGGTCTAATTGGAAGCAGTACTCATTGGAATTAATCATTTGGTTTTCTGGAAGGAGCTCATAATAAAGGACTCGCTTCCAATCCCACCGTATCCACAACATCACTTTCTTTGGATGAAGACCAGCCTTTGGTGTGGTTGGTGGTGGTTCATCTCACTTGCCCCACGATTTCTTCCGTTCCACATTATTGTACAGTATCCACTTTTCATTGCCTGTCACAATTTGTTTTAAAAACAGAATGTTTTCATTACGTTTAAGTAGAGAATCGCATACAGAAATACAGTCAAGCATGTTTTTTCGCTTCACTTATGTGGAACCCAAACATCAAAGTGATTCATATAACCAAGCTGGTGCAAATGATTTTCAGCACTTGATTTGGATATTTTGAGTATGTTTTCTATCTTTTGCCTGGTATAATGTTGATTGTTCTCAGTTAATGTCTCGATTTGATCTCTGTCAACTTCAGCTGGTCCACCCGACCAAGGAGCGTCGTCCAGCGAGAAATCTCCAGCACAAAACTTCGCAAACCACTTTTGACACGTTCAATCAGTCACAGCACCTTCTCCATACACTGCACAAATCTTTTTTTGCGTTTCAGTTGCATTTTTATCTTTCTTGAAATAATAAAGCATAATAGGCTGAAAATAGTTTTTTTCTTCCATCTTCAATATTAAAATGGCTATACAAAAATTCACCAATTTTGATGTTTTTTTTTAAATGCAAGCTGATATGACAGCTGTCACATACAACCTAACAAAATTGTTTCAAATGAAGTTAAAGACAACTAAGTGCTACTAGAGCCATCTTACGGAAAACAACCGAACAAACTTTTTGGCCAACCCAATACATAAAAGAATGTGGCGTGTTGATATGGATTGCATTAAATATGTAGATTGCTTTGGGTAGTATTGATATATTAACAATATTAAGGCTTCCAGTTCACGAACAGCATATCTTTCTGTTTATTTAGGTCTTTATTTTCTTTCAGCAATATTTCACAGTTTTCAATGTACAAATATTTCATCTTTTTGGTGAAATTTGTCAGTATTTTATTCTTTCAGATGCTATTGTAAATGGAATAGTTTATTATGGGTGTATATACACACAATGGCTTTATGTGTGTCAATCTTGTATCCTGAAATTCTTCTGAATTGATTTATTAGCTTTAGTAGCTTTCTTACAGGTTCTTTGGAGTCATATATATATATATATATATATATATATATACATATATATGTATATATAAAATCATGTCATTTGTGAATGATATAGTTTTACTTATTTTTCTCCATTGGATGCCTTTTATATCTTTTTATTATCTAATGCCCTGGCTAGAACTTCTATGTTGAATAACCTCTGTTTCCAGTTCTCAGAGCAGAAATATGGCTATTATTACTGCAAGGACTGCAGCATATGATGGGAAAATACTTATGTGTGCTACCTACAGAGTACCAACAAGGTTTACTTCAAGGAGTTTTGCAGAACTTGTCGGAAGTCTTATAACGCTTACCAAGTGGAGAATATTACCTATCAAGTAAATCAGATGTTTGCATTTTGTGTCTGAATTGGGTGGCGGTAGAGAGTTATAGTGTATTTTCTTGAGTGTATTTTCTAAAAGAGGCTAGGGTCCCAATGACCTTAGGTTTTGATTGCTTTTTATTAGGAGTTGTAGAAATAATACTCAACTAGGAAATGGGACTTCAGTGAATGTTTCCTTCTGCCCTTGCAAATCTTGGTCTTACTAACCTCTTTTGAAACTTACCTCACATGCATTAGGGAAGAATATTTGCTTTACCTGCTATTCAGAGTGTACTGTAAGAAAAAGAAGCAAACTGAAAAATAGGCTACTTTTCTACCAAAATGTGTGTGTGTGTGTGTGTGTGTGTGTATGAGAAGCTTTCTGTCTTTCACCATTGAGTGTGATGTTAGCTGTGGGTTTTTCATAAATGCCCTTTATCATGTTGAGGAAGTTCCCTTCTACTCCTAGGTTTCCGAATGTTTATTCACGAAAAGATGTTGGATTTTTTCACATGCCTTTTCTGTATCAGTTGAGATCATACAGTTTTTTTTCCTGTGTTCTGTTAATGTTATATATTACATTGATTAATTTTCTTCTATTGAACCACTTTTGTGTTAAGATAAATCCTACTTGGTCAGTACAGTCCTTTTAATATGATGTTGAATTCAATTTGCTAGTAGTTTGTTGAGATTCTGCATCTATATACATAAGGGTATTGGTCTGTAATTTTCTTTTCTTGTGATGTCTGCCTGGCTTTGGTATTAGAGTTGGCCTCATAGAATGAGTTACGAAGTATTCCTTTCTCTTCTATTTTTTGGAAGCATTTGGGAAGGATTGGTGTTCATTTTAATTTAAATGTTTGGTAGAATTCACCAATGAAGCCATCTCGTCCTGGACTTTTATTTGTTGAGAGGTTTTTTATTACTGATTCAGTCTCTTTGCTTAGTATAAGTCTGTTGTGATTTTCGATTTCTGAGTCATTTAGGTAATTTGTATGTTTTTGGAATTTATCCATTTCATCAAAGTTATCTAATTTGTTGGTGTACAATTATTTATAGTATTCTCTTATAATCTTTTTTTAAAAAATTTTTGTAAGGTCGATAATAATGCTCCTACTTTCATTTCTTATTTTAGTTATTTATGTCTTCTCTCCTTTTTTTTCTTTGTCAGTCTAACTAAAGATTTGTCAATTCTGTTCATCTTTTCAAAGAACCAATTTTTGGCTTTGTTGATATTATATGTGTGTGTGTGTGTGTGTGTGTGTGTATGTATGTGTGTGTGTGTGTGTGTGTGTGTGTATGTGTGTGTGTGTGTGTGTGTGTGTGTGTGTGTATATATATATATTTTGCTATCCTGTATTTCATTGATTTCTACTTCAACCTTTATTATTTTCCTCTTTATACTAGCTAGATTTAGTGTTTACTTCTTTTTCTATTTCTTCAAGGTATAGTTTAGGTTATTATTTTGAAAGCTTTCTTCTTTTTTAATGTACACATTTACAGGTGCATATCTCCCTCTGAGCACTGCTTCCACCAGCCATAAATTTTGGTATGTTTTATTTTCATTTGTCTCAAAATACTTCCTAACTTTTATTTTGGTGATTTCTTCCTTGACCCACTGGTTAAGAGTGTGTTGTTTAATTTCCACATATGTGTGTTTTCCAGTTTTCCTTCTGTGCTTGTACTTCTAGCTTCATTCCATTGTGATTGGAGAAAATATTTTGTATCAACTTAATACTTAAAAATGTATTGAGACTTGTTTTGCGGCCCAACGTATAGCCTATCCTGGAGAATGTTCCATGTGTACATGAGGAAAATGTATCTTCTACTCTTGTTGGGTACAGTGTCTTTATATGTCTTATTAGGTCTAGTTGGTTTATAGTGTTCTTTAAATCCTCTGTTTCCCTACAGATCTTCTGTCTGGATGTTCTGTCCATTATCGAATGTCTTGTATTGAAGCCTCTAAATGTTATTGTAGAACTATCTATTTTTCCCTTCAATTTTGTCAGTGTTTGCCTCAAATATTTTGGGATTCTGTTGCTTGGTGCACATATATTTATAATTGTTATTTTTCTTGATAAATTGACCTGTTTAGCTGTATATAATGTCCTCCCTTGTCTCTTGTAATAGTTTTTGGCTTAAAGTCTATTTTGTCTGATACTAGCATAACCCCTCAGCTCTCTTTTAGTTACCATTTGCATGGAATACCTTTTCCCATTCTTTCACTTTCAACCTGTTTGTTTCTTTGGATATAAAGTGATTCTCTTAAAGACAGCATATAGTTAATAAATCATTTTTTAATCCATTACACCAACCTCTGCCTTTTGATGGAGAGTTTAATCCACTTATATTTAATGTAATTACTGATAAAGAAGGATTTCTGCCATTTTGATTTTTTTTTTAATATGTCTTGTATGTTTTTTTGTCCCTCATTTTCTCCACTACTGTATTCTTTTGTGTTTAGTTGATTTTTTTGTGGTGAACAATTTTGACTCCCTTCTCATTTCCCTTTGTGTATGTTTTTTAGATATTTCTTTGTGGTTACCATAGGGATTATATTTAACATTCTAAATTTATAACAGTCTAGTTTGAATTGATACCATCCTAGCTTTAGTAGCATGCAAAACTCTGCTCCTATGCAGCTCAGTCTCCCCTTTTATGTTATTGTGATATGTTACATCTTTCTATGGTATGTGCCCAGTAATATAGATTTATAATTATTTCTATGCTTTTGTCTTTTAAATTATGTAGGAAATAAAAAGTGGAGGTGCAAACCAAAAATATGTTAGTTCTGACTTTAATATTTTCCTATTTAGTTACATTTACTGGAGATCTTTATTTCTTCATATGGCTTTGAGTTAATGTGTAGTATCCTTTCTTTTCAACATGAAGGATTTCCTTTAGCAGTTCTTGTAGGGCCAGTCTGGTGGTAATGAGCTTCCTTAGCTTTCATTTATCTAGAAATGTGTTAATTTCTGCCTCATTTCTGAAGGCCAGTTTTATTGGATATATAATTCTTGGTTTACAGTTTTTTCTGTCACTTTAACTATGTCATTCCACTGTCTTCTGGCCTCCATGGTCTCTGATGAGAAACTAACTGTTAATTTTATTGAGGAATGATAAGTACATGACAAGTCTCTTCTCTCTTGCTGTTTTCAAGATTTTCTATTTGCCTTTGTCTTACAACAGTTTGATTATAAGTATATTTATGTGCATATCTCTCTTAATTCATCCTCTTGGAGTTCATAGAACTTGGGTTTTCATCAAATTTGGAAAGTTTTCAGCCATTATTTCCTCAAATATTCTTTGTACCCCATTCTGTCTTTCTTCTTCTTCTGGAACTCCCACAGTGCATATGATGATCAGTTCAGTGGTGTCCCTTAGGTTCTTTCACCCATCTTTGTTTTTGCAGATCATTATGTTCTTCCCTTATGGCTTTATTTTTGTCTTTTCTTTCATGTTTTTAAACATTTTAAATCCTTATCTTGGCAGTTTTCTTCAACTTTACTGTTATCTCAAGTTCTTAAGGTGCCAGCCTCCTCGTTTTCTATGTCTGGTGATTTTCCTTAGGGCAGATTGTTTCCTTATGTGACTTGTAATCTTTTATTATGAGCTCATCTTCACTAAGGCTTAATATATCCTATATTATGGAAGTGTTTTTTTTCTGTTTGGTGCCCCACAGTTTCACTGGTCATGGACCAATTTGGGGATTAATTCTTGGCTGCTTACATTATTTATATAATTTTATAATCTACACCAGTGTGTGGTAGAGGCCAGGGGTTTATGTTTGTCACGGGAAACATTTCTTCTCATCTAGAATAAACCCTCCTTGTTGCTAATCTTACTGGTGGGTGAGTTTTTCTACTGACTCTTTCTTCAAGTGCTTCTGGGATTTCAGCCTCAGGTCTCAGTTACTTATGTTGTGATGGAACAAAACCACTTTCTCTTCCTAGAAGCCTCCAGTGCCTATAGCCACCTCTGGACCATCATGGCATCAGGCCAAAGTTTACTATTCTGTCCTTGCCCTTAAAATTTTGTTAGTGCTGGTGATGTTGTTTTGAATATGTTCTGTACAGCATTTCTATGTGGCTTTAGCAGGAGAGAGCATCTGTATTTACTCAGCCTACCATTTTGTAGGAAATGAAAAAGATGGTGTCTTGAAGAATCTCTTCCTACCTCAGAAACTACACGCCTGATCTTTGAGGACTTAGTTCCTAACTTCTTAACTTCACATCTCTGTATAATCCTAACTCTCTTCGTTTTATTTCTCATCATCCCTCCCAGCTACATTTCTGTCTTTCCTTCCTTGTTGTTTCAGCCCAGTCCTAGTTAGTGGGATTTTTCAGTGACCTTGACTTATATTCCCTTCCACTGCCAGAGCACCCAGGAAAATGCTTCGCACATTGTAGACATTAAAGCACTTACTGGTTTGTTGAGAATTGTGTGTTTAGGCTTATTTCTGACTTGGCACTGTCATTCATTGCTTCAACAAATAGTGATTGAAAGCCCACTCTGTTAGGTCCTGAGAATACCACAATTAATTAAAAAAACAGTCCCTGATCTCAGTGATAGGTGAGTGGGAGCAAGGAATTCATAAATAAATAATATTTAGAACAGTACGGTTGTGCAGTAGTAGAGTGTATTTTTGGTAGAGTTGCATGTGTAATATTATTTTTTCCAACTTTATGTTGAAAAATTTTAAATCTATAGAAAAGTGGCAGGATAGTATAATGAACACCTGAATACGTTTCACCTAGATTCTTAGCTGTTCATTAAAATTTTGCCACATTTACTTCATCCTTCTCACTCTCTCTAAAAATGTAAGTTGCAGACATCATGACATTTCACCTCTAAATACTTCCCTATGCATCTCCAAGTCTGGGGTGGGAGGTGGGAGGCACTTAGGGAGAGATACTTATGGAAGTGATGCCTAAGCTAAAATTTAAAGGAAAACTAGATTTTAGTTAGATGAGGGAGGTGATTAGTCCAGTAAGGTACAATCGTAAGAAACAACATGTTATGTGTGGAATAATAAGCTGTTTGGTGTTGCTAGAGAATACATTTCAAGGAAGTGAGGCCCAGAAATGGAGTTGGAGATGTGGGCAGGATCCACTCAAAGAAAGACTCATTATATATCAATGCCCTTTTAAGGAACCTGGAATTTAACCTGTGAATGATGAGGAGCTGCAGGGGATTGGACTGGTCAGTTTGTGTTTTAGATTGATGACACTGGAATCTGTGAGGACAGAACTCAGGTGAACAGGGATGGAGGCTGTGACAGTAGCACGGTGAGAGCTCCTAAGGGCCTGGACTGGAGCACCAGTAAGGGGGTGAAGGAAGACAGATTTAGGTTATAATTAGGATTAAAAATTGGCAGTACTCGTTAGATGTGGGGAATAAGGGAAAGGGAGAAGTTCAGGATAATGTTGATATTTCTAGTTTGGGTGACTTGGTGAATGGTGGTGTCACCAACTGAAATGGAACACAGGAGGAGGAGCTAATACAGGGAACAAGATTATGAGTTTTGCTTGGAACGTGTTCATTTTAGGCATCTGTGAGATACCTGTGTGGAGCTGTCTAGCAAGTGGTCCCACAGAGCAGTTGGGAGTCAAGAGAGGCATGGCCTAAAGATAGTGAGTTGAGCATCACCAGGACTTAGGTGGTGTTGAAGTGATGGGTAATTTTGAGCAGGATGGGTGTGTAGTGCAAGGGGCATGGGCAACCAGCAGAGACAAAAACAGTCCTCAGGAAGGTAGGTGGAAAACCAGGAGAATACAAAATCACAGAAGCCAAGGGAGAGGTTTCACAGAGTTTATGAAACAACATCAGATGCAACAAAGAGTTTCAGTAAGACAAGACTTGAAAAGTACCCTTTGTTCCAGGCTATTTATAGGTCATTAAAGTCTTAGAGCAGTTTTGGGACAGTGAAAACAAGCACAGTTTTTTGGGGACACAGAATTTTTCCTAAACCTTATCAGTGGGATAATTTCTCATTGTTTTAATATTATCCAACATTATTTTCAAATTATAAATAATACTTTTATGCTACGATTTAGAAAAATAGTATCATTTTATACTTTCCTGAAACTTTTATCAATGTCATGGTTATTATCAGAAGATTAAGTTATTTAACTAGTATAAATGGTTAGATTGCTATTGTATTTTATCTGAAATAACTATTACACATATACAGTTCTGCCTTGGGGAACATGCCCTTTAAAAATAATGATCAGTGAGGTATATGAACCCATTAATAGCAGTTCATCATTTGTTTATTAAAGTTCTCTGTGACATCCATTAAATTGATGTTCGCTCAAAATATACACTTCTAAAATTTTAGCATACCAAGTCTTTAACTTGAGAAGGAAAGCTTGAGTTTTAAACAAACTTCCCTGTTCTATATCTTTTAATATCAACTTTGCAGATAATGTTCATGTGGTATAACAAATGTAGCCATTTCTCAATAACCTGTAAATATTTGAAATATTTTAGAAAACCAACTAAGACAAGGAAAGCAATCAATCCCACAATCCCTGTACTACTATGTACCCTGTACTATGGCTTTTCTAAACAATTCAGTTATTCAATTTTCATAAGCAGCCCATCTAAGATACTGGTTTGAAAGTGTGTATATTTATAAAACCAGTTACATATGTATAATATGTGTTTGAGAAACTATTAATGAAAAGTATTTTGAGTCTTAAAAGGCCTATCATTATAAACATGGTATATCCGTAATGTTTGAGAAGGCCAAATGAAAATATTACATTAAAAACTTGAAGAAATTTTTACAAGGAGTTTTTCTTTTAAGAAAAGGATTTCATGTTAACTTTAAAATGCTGCACACTTTTCATATATGATAGTGAAAATTACAGTGATTTTTAAAAATACAAAACAGGGAAACAAAACTTTCATCTTAACGAAACAGCAGCATAGGTGTTAATAAGAGAAGGACATTTGGCTCTTCAAACATATTGTGTCCCACTACGTAATAGTTCGCTAGATTAAATGAAATTATTGATTTCTGCTTCATTACTGACATACATATATGAGCAGTTTCTTTGGCACCATAGCACTATGTCAAAGGTCACAACTTTCTTTATTTGGAAGAATAAAAGCTTTCAGATGGCAAATCCCAGAAACCTTCACTGTGGCCTTTTGCTTTTTCTCTCGCATAGAATTACTAGAGAGGCATGCTTGAAAGAAACGTCTCATAAATCAGCAGGAAAGAGCCTTTACCCTGTAGGTCTTCTTAAAATTATCGACTACTAGTAGAATTCCACTACAGGATAATATTCTGCTTTACCCTAATTTTGATAGTTTTCAGTAGGAAACAGTTTGTTGTAACATGCCTCTTTGTATCCTCTATTTTATGGGAGATATCATTTATATTTTTAGTTAAAGCATTCAGTTTGAAATGTTAGAATATTTCACCTGTGTTAAATATATACATTTTCTACTTTCCTGTAAAAGCCAGGTCTCCATGACATCAGGATGGGCCGGTAAAGAGTTGGGGATTTGGGAATTCCCTGGCGGTCCAGTGGTTAGGACTCAGTGCTTTCACTGCAGGGGGCCCAGGTTCAATCCCTGGTCGAGGAACTAAGATCCCACAAGCTGTGAGGCAGAGCCAAAAAAAAAAAAAGTTAGGGATTTGGATATTTCCATCACTTAATTGGGTCATGTAACTAAAGCCCTTGCATCAATGACTGGACTTTCCACTTTTCATCAAGATGTTTTGGTATCATGTAGCTAAAACCACAATTTTTACTGTAGCTGGCATACCACTGTGCACATGAGGATGTTACTAGACATGAATCCTATTGGAGAATAAAAAACCCTTTCCATTTCATAATGGCAGCTTGAGTTTTAGGGATTAGCAAGTTTTATAAATATACACAGGCATACCTTGGTGACATTGCAGGCTCATTTCCAGACCACTGCAACGAAGTGAATATCGCAATAAAGTGAATCACATTAATTTTTTGGTTTCCCAGTGCAAAGTTCTTCTTACACTGTACTGTAGTCTGTTAAGTGTGCAATAACATTGTGTCAAAAAAAAGTGTATATCTTAATTAAATACCTTGTTGCTAAAAAATGCTAACCATCATCTGCACCTTCAGCAAGTCATAATCTTTTTGCAATAGTAACATCAAAGATCCCTGATCACAGATCATGAGAGCAATTTTGTGACAACCTAGATGGGTGAGGTGGGAGGGAGGTCCAAGAGGGAGGGGATATAGGTATACATATAGCTGATTCACTTCATTGTACAGTAGAAACTAACACAACATTGTAAAGCAATTATACTCCAATTAAAAAAAGAAAGAAAAAAAAAGTTTGAAATGTTGTGAGAATTACCAAAATGTGACACAGAGATACAAAGTGAGCAAATGTTGTTGGAAATATGGCACCAATAGACTTGCTCAATGCAGGGTTGCCACAAACTTTCCATTTGTAAGTAGCAACATCTGCAAAGCGCAATAAAAGCGAAGCACAATAGAATGAGGTATGCCTCGTGTGTGTGTGTGTGTGTGTCTGTGTATACATACATACTATATATATTATATATAATATGTTATATGTAATCTATATTTTTGTTATATATATACTTCTGTAAAATTACTTTTTCTGTGCTGTGATAAATTTAGCAGTTATAATCCTAAGAGTTCTTTATATCTTTGTATGTTTTGTCTAAATAGATACAAAAAAAGAAAAAGAGAGAGAAAAAGGCGAAAGAATGATTTTTTTCTTCCTAGTGGTATGGTCATTTAGAAAAAAAATAAAAACTAGATTATACTGTTTTCTTCAAAAGTAGATCCTCTCAGCTCTTGACTTTAAGATGATTTCCATATTATGAAGATTTTGCAACACCCCATTGAAATGCTCTTGAAATTTCAAAACTTCTCCAGTGAATCCTTGCCTCCCATGCAACTAAGGGTTAAATACTAGTTTAGTCACATGGATTAAGGAGGTAGGAAAAGCTTACATATTTGGCAAAGGAACTGTCATTCTTCAGCCCATGGGTTGTTTATTCTGAATAAAAGCTTGGTTTTGGCTAACGACAAATAGGGCTATTACGATTGATATAAAATTTTATTTGGAGAATCAGCTAATTGTCAGTCCAAATTCATTTACACATTGGTGGCAAATAATTTTTATTTTCAAGCTGAGTGCTATATTCTAATTATATGAGAGCTTTTGGGCATATCTGAAAAAGCAAGATAGTGTGAACAAGTGTTGATCATTTTAATAGCCATGCACTTGCTGAATAATTTACCTATGCCTTCTTCTTCAACTTGTGCCAGTTGAGATAGAAATAAATTGCTCATCTAAATGTTTTATCACAAAGTTTCCCTCTTATTTTTTCTCTCACTTGGAGTTAGTGTTAATTGATATACCAAGCCAACAGCAGTTAAATTGCTTTTTGAGTTTTTCACTGCCTTTTTGGTTTAAAGATGAGCACTTGTTGACCTTAAAAACGGTATTTTTCCAGTTTGAATCCCCAGTACTCAAGAGTTTTTTGGATAATTCCAGAGGACCCTGACGTTGTGATCCCAAATCAAAGACATTTATCCCCCTTTCTAAAGAAAAAGGGATTAGGAACTTCCTGTGGCTTTTGTAAACACTAAAAGCATCCTTTAGGGCTTGGAGTTGCCCTAAGGTCACTTTTACAAATGCTTCAAATACTCGCAAGGCCCCAGGTCAGCTCTTAACTTCATGCTCTTGCTTTCAGGGATAAGGGATAAAATTCCTAATAGTCTAATAGATTTGTGTATAGAATCAATGAATCAATCAGATTAAAAACATAGTTGGGATTATCTAAAGAAAGTGTTCTTATCCCTGAAGGGGAGTGGAAAATAGCCTGAAAATTCAGGTTTATTTTCCTATGATTTTGCCACAGATGTGGTGGAAACTAATTCATTAGACAGGAAACAAATGTGAAAGCTTTGGCACTGAGGTCTTAGGATGAAAATATTTTGTTTTAACGCATAGCCTGTCATTGTAGCCTCAATTAAACAATAGATAAATTACTTAAAAGTTCATTTTTACGTAATGTAAATATATAAAGACAGCTGATATGTTATTAAATGTTTTTGGTGTTAGATAATATGAAAAATATTCTACTATTTGAATAAATAAAAAATAAATTATTAGATTAAAAATTACAATTATATTCAGTATTATCATTATAGTGTCTTGTCTGTGTATTATAAAGCTCTGCTCATAAAAAGTTAAGGAACTATCTAAATGGATTTTCCTCAATAGTCTCCATTGTGGGGCTGTCATTTGAATTCATTAAACACAGAGATTTTTTTTTTTTCCTTGGCTGCATCGCACGTCACTTGCGGGATCTTAGTTCCCCCACCAGGGATTGAACCCTGGCCACAGCAATGAAAGCCCCGAGTCCTAACCATTGGACTGCCAGGAAACTCCCTAAGCACAGAGATTTTTAAAGATTGTTTCCAGGTTTAAACTTTAGCAACATCAAAAGATGTTTATATATTTCTTTAAGGAGCTGCTGCTCAATTTTGATGCATTAAAACATGTTTTAGATAGGAAAAAAATGTATATCATTTCTTAAAGCTATTTTGTGTAGGTTTATTTTTTAAGTGTAAGTGGTTAAGAGATTTGAATAGTTGCAATCTGGACTAGATCATGACACCTGAAACAACTTAATATTTCAAAGCTTATATGATGCATAAGCAGGGGAAAGAGTCTTTATTTAGAAACTTTAAGCTTTTTTCTCTACATAAAAAAAAAATAATAATAACTTTTTGTCATCATGGGGCAGTGAACTCATGCTTTGGTGTATTCTCTCTGCTCCATATACATAGCAATGATACGTTAAATATAAGAATAGAAAACTGAAAGACATATCCTGGCTCAAAAACAAGAGAAACATCTACAGAGGCCAAAACAGAAGAGAAGTGTAGAGGGTTATGTGGCTTGAAGTTTTAGGCTTGGCCTTAGTTCTGGATACAGAATGATTTAAAAATAATTTGCAAAAAACCTAAACTATGAAGAAAAATTAATAAATTTTATTAAATTTTTTAAAATTTAAAACTTATGAATTTTGAAAAGACAGTATAAACCAGGAGTAAAATGACAAACCACAACCAAAATATGTGCAGTGAATCTAAATGACAAAGGATTTGTAACCAAAATATATGAATAACTCATATAAATCAATAAAAAAGAGACAAACATCATAGTGGAAAAAATATGAACAGGAGGCAGTTCACAGATCGCTGATAAATATGAAACTATGCTTAGCTCAGTTGAAATCAGGGAAATGAAAAAAATTTTTAAACTATAATGTTTTACATCTACTAGATTAACAAAAATCAAAACACATGGTATTTCCAAATGATAGCAAAGTAAGCTGACGGTAATCTAAATTGGTAGAACTATTTTAGAGAACAATTTGGCAATATCTGGAAAATTTGAAAATGTTGTATGCCCTTTGAATCACCAATTTCATTTCCTGGTAAATATCATAGGAAAACTCTTGCCCGGGTACCTAAGAAGACTTACATAAGAATGCTCCTTGAAGCATCCTTTGTAATAATAAAAAGTTGGAAACAACTTACTTGTCCATCAATAAGAAAATGGTTAATAAATCGTGTCATACTATATACAGTGAAATAAATCAGTTAAAATGATTAATTAGTTATATATACATCTCAATATGGATAAATGGCAAAAAAAAGTTGAGCATAGAAATGAATTACAGAATAGTGTATGATGCCTTTGTATACAGATTGAAAATATGCAGAACAGTACATACTTTGTTTATGAATACACAGATATTTAGTGATAGTGTAAAACATCCATGGGACTAATAAACACTAAATTCATGTTAGTGGTTACTTCTGGGGAGGGAAGGAAGAAGATCAGATCAGAGAAAGGTATACAAGGGGCTTCAACCAAATCTATAATGTTTTATATTCTTTAAGAAAATTCTGGAACAAATATAATAAAGTTAATATTTGATAAAGCTTGGTGGAATGTATATCAGTGCTTGTTATTTTATAAACACTTACATTACTCTTTTATATGTATGAAATATTTTGAATAAACAATCTTCAGATGAGTGGTTTTAAATACATTTCCTTGTTTTGTCAGAGATAAAGTGTCCTATTAGTGGCCGTCTGAAATTAGATTATCTTATATTGCTGTAAATATTTTGTTCGTTTAAGTTATTTGACAGCTTATCTTAAAATTTTATCTTTACTGTCTTTTTTACTATCTTCTAAGTCTTGAAGGTACCTTGAATTTGCATAAAAATGTATGATATAAAAGGATACTAATAATCTGAAATAACATCTACTCTGATATATGTTGAAAAATTAAAGCCATAACTGTGCTTGGCACCAAATTGTCTCAAGTTGATTCAGCATGGCCTTTGAGTTATCAATCAGATTGCCACATGTTTAATTCATTTTGGGAGGTAGCGCAATTATAATAACCAGACCATGAACCATTATTTTGGTTGTCTTAATGATCAAATTGGATCAACAGTTAGGGGTTGAATCAGCTGCCTTTAAGTTGGCTATTATAATATCCAAAGAAAGCAAATCCACCTGAGGTGTGTGTATTTGGTTGAAACGTATAGCAGAGCTGCATTCTGGAAAATCTTTGCTGGTACAGAAAACAACCCCCTCTCTCTGAAGACTAAAGCTATTATTTGAGACAGGGGTCTTTGTCTGTCTTTGACCAATGGTCAGTGAACTCTAACCGAGCATTTCATTTCACCATCTTGACCATAGTGTGGGTTGCCAGTGACTGATTCATTAACCCTCTAGCGTTCACATTCTTATGTCAAAGATTTATCCGTATAGGGAAAAAAGGTTCGATGTGAGGTTATTCCTTTGATTTAAAAGGCTAGGATGAGTTGTGTGATTAGAGGTTACTCTGAGGCCTGAGAATGCCTTCACTGCTCCATTTTAATTTGACCCAATTCAAGTCTTATATCCAGAATTATCTACCTTTTTCTTAACAGTTTCATCTCACTGTGATCTCTCCCTTCTCTGAACCTCCCTCTGTGTAACATTCATCTGAGAGCTGTCATCTACTTTTTACTTATCACTTATATCTGCATTCATTAAGCGGATGTTTTTTGTGTATATACACATAGATACATAGATACACACATACATATACATAGATATACACACAATTACTAAAATTATTTTTATAATATATATACACGTATATATATTAATGATTATAGGGTGAAAGATGAAACAAGGAAACCAATTATGGCAGCTTTCTAGTAGCCAGCTCAGAGATGGATGCATGAGTAACCATGAGAGCAAAAAAGAAAGTTTATCAGTTAGATTCACTACATAACAAACTACTCCTAACATGGTGGCTTAAAACTGTAAATATCTATTACTACCTACAAGTCTACCAATCAGGTGGATGGCTCTGCTGGCATGAGCCATGATTGGCTGATCTCAGCTGGGCTCACTCATGTGTTTACAATCAGCTGGCAGGTCTGCTGGGAGGAGGGGTGCTGGTTTGTTCAGGATGATCTCAACCTGTGTGGCTGCCTGTTGGAATGATGGGAGAAATTGGACCACATGTTTTTCATCACCCACCAGGCTATCCTGAGTTTGTTCACATGTCTTGGCAAGTTCCAAGAGAGTGGGGGGAATCACACAAAGCTCCTCAAGGCTCTGGCATGGAATTAGCATGCTGTTACTTCTATTCCATTCTGCTGGCCAAAGCAAGTCTCAGGGGCAGCCCAGATTCTAGAGGCGGGAAAGGAGCTCTTTCTTTACAATGGAAAGAGCATGGATTTGGAAAAGTGAAGAATTTCAGGTACTTTCACAATCAGTATACTACAGATGGAAGGTATATAAGAGAAAGTGTTGGAAGGAAGATTTGTTGATCTCTACTCTCGAAGATAACTTGAAGATTTAGGACTTTGTTTTTAGATGGTGACATCATTAAATCAGATTGGAAAGAAAGATGGGATTGGTAAGCAGAAAGAAAGTGTTGGGGGTGGGGAGAGGTAGAAAGGGGAAAGAATAGGAAAGAATATGTATGAGTGAGAAAGAGAATGCATTTAGTCCTGTCATACCAAGCTTTAGGTGTCTTTGGGACATCTCGATGGAGACATTTAGCCATATTGTTGGTAGAATTGAAGATTTTCTAAGAGAAAAGTTGAAGTCCAGAAATACATAGATTTAACAGTCATTAACACATTAGGTGCCAGAGGTTGATGGGGTTGCTAAGGAAAAGAGTAGTGTACAAAGATAAAGATAAGAGGGCTGAAGACACAGCCTTATGTTTAAGGAGTGGGTGAAAGAAGAAGAGTCATCAGCGTGTGTAAGGAAGTAGGAAAGAAAATAGTGATGTGGGTGTCAGACAAGGAGGGAATCTGAAGGTGAGGGAATTCCACTGTTGTAGATGGTGTGGAGTCCGAATCAGCTGAGGATTGAGGAGAAGCCATTTGGTTCATCACTGGTGGTCATGGTGGGGTTGAGCATTGAGTAGGAGATGTAGTGGTAGAGGAGTGAAGTAAGAAAAAGGCAAAGGGCTTGAGATGGAAGCAAGCCCAAGAGATCATCCATATGGGATAGGAAAGACATGAGTATATTTGTAAGCTGGTGGTACCTAGGGATGAGGAAGAGCTGGAAGACAGAAGTTGTAAACAAATCAATATTATGGAGGAATGGGAAGGGATGGACAGACTTAAATCCTTTGTGTAGAATATTTCATTGAATCCTCACCATGACTATGAAATAAATTTCTCACCCTTTTATAGATTAAGAAGCTAAGACAGGGGCTTCCCTGGTGGCGCAGTGGTTAAGAATCCGCCTGCCAATGCAGGGGACACGGGTTTGAGCCCTGGTCTGGGAAGATCCCACATGCCGCGGAGCAACTAAGCCCGTGCGCCACAACTACTGAGCCTGCGCTCTACAGCCTGTGCTCCGCAACTAGAGAAGCCACTGCAATGAGAAGCCCATGCACCGCAACGAAGAGTAGCCCCCACTTGCCGCAACCAGAGAAAGCCTGTACACAGCAACAAAGACCCAATGCAGCCAAAAATAAATAAATAAAATCAAAAAAAAAAAAAAAAAGAAGCTAAGACATAAAGCCATTAAGTAATTTACAAAGTCACAGCTGTTAATCAGTAGATCTAAATTCAGTTTCTTTCTGAGCTTCTGCTCTTTTTGTTTTGTTTTTGGTGTATTTATGCATATTTAAAAAAACGTATCTACTATATACCCTTTTAGAGGGAAAAGGCAAGTCTACTGAGGGCAGGTATAAGGTTTCACTTTTTCTTCTATCTCCCACTGTGTCATAGATAAAATTTGAGAGTTTACTATATTTTTGATTGACAATTTTGATTAGATTAGATAATCCATATGTTTAAATTGATCAGGAATTGAGTGAATGCATTGAAAGAGGTGTAACGTTTTAGCTTATAGGTCTTTAGAGAAGACCTTTACATCTGTTAAAATAGAATGATTTAAGGACAAATTAAGAGTATTTGAACATCCTGTGGTAAATATCCTAGATCAAGAAAGCATTAGGGCTTCCCTGGTGGCGCAGTGGTTGAGAGTCGGCCTGCCAATGCAGGAGACACGGGTTCGAGCCCTGGTCTGGGAGGATCCCACATGCCACGGAGCAAATGGGCCCGTGAGCCACAATTACTGAGCCTGCGCGTCTGGAGCCTGTGCTCCGCAACAGGAGAGGCCGTGATAGTGAGAGGCCCGCGCACCGTGATGAAGAGTGGCCCCCGCTTGCGACAGCTGGAGAAAGCCCTCGCGCAGAGACGAAGATCCAACACAGCCATTAATAAATAAATAAAGCAACCTAGTATAGTGTAATTAAAAAAAAAAAAAAAAAGAAAACATTAAATTCTAGATACTATAATGACAACCTAAATTTTCAGAAAGAGAGGGCTTTAAAGTCAGAACTCTAGATCCACATCCTCCAGAAAAAGACACAAACTGAATATGAGTAATTTTAGTGGTTTAGAGTTAGCAAACACTGTTCCATGGGGGAAAATGTCCTACGAATAACAGTTTACAAATAGACCTGTTTAATTCATGTAGTAGCTAATAAATTGTACACGTATGATGAAAAATATAGAAGTAACATTGCTATGGTAAGTGTAATTAAGTAGATTATTAACATTAAAACTAATAAGAAATAGTGTTTGACCATTGAGAATGAAGAAACTGGTGGAAATGTTTATGATTTTGAATAGGGCTTTCTGGAACTTTAAAAGGCTTTTGAGGATGCTGACTGATTTCTGTTTTTATTTTTGACATTACAGAAGTAATACATGCTTACCATAAGTATTGAAATAATAGAGAAAATTTAAGTTCTTAGTTCCTCCAGAGGTAGTTATTGTTAATGGTTATGTAGATTCTTCTCTAAGATCCCATAAGCTGCATGATATGGCCAAAAAAAAAAAAAAAATTTAGGACTTTATTCTGTGCATTTACAAACATGTATGTATGTTCACACATGCAGGGGTTTTTTTTCCTTCAGTTTTTAAAAATTTTATTGAAATATGATTAATACAAAATAAACTGTACATATTTATAGTACACAATTGAGTGAATTTGACATCTCTGTGTACTGATGACAACATCACCACAGTGAAGATAATGAATGTACTCAACACTCCCAAAAATTTCTTTGAACTTTTGTCATTCATCCCTCACCCCCATCTGCAGGCAACCACTGATCTGCTTTCTGTTACTATTAATTAGTTTGCCTCTTCTAGAATGTTATGTAAATAGAATCATGTAATATGTATCCTTCTGTTTGTCTGGATTCTGTCATTCAACATAAATATTTTGAGATTCATCCATGTTATGTGTATATCAATAGTTCGTCTTTTGTTGAGTAGTATTCCATTGTATAATATACCACTGTTTCTTTATCCATTCACTTGTTAACAGACGTTTGGGCTGTTTTCCAACAGTTTGGGGCTGTTGTACATAAAGCTGCTATGAACATTCATGTACAAATCTTTTTGTGGACGAGTTCATTTCTCCTGGTTAGATACCTAGGAGTGAAATGGCTGGGTTGTATTTTAGGTATATGATAACTTTTTAAGAAACTGCCAATGGTTGTAATCCCATTAAATGTGCATGAATTGTTCTTTAACTTTTTTTCCCCACATAATACACAAACACTTTATTTTTGTTATTGGCCTCCTTGATACTGTTGAATCATTACCGTGTCCTTATATCCATAACTACAGCCATAAAGAAATTTGATTAAACTATCTTTAAGGTCTCTTAGAGCTTAAAAAATTTCTGTAATTCTCTTAACTACTCATTTTCCCAGATAACCAAGAATTTTAAAAAAAACTTATTTCATAGCCCCAGCAGTGATCACTTTGAAATAATCCTGGCTAGGCATATTTACTAGTATAGTCAGCTCCAGTACTTTGTCACCAAATTAAAATGTACTAGAAGCTATTGTCATAATTGTTTAGCAGTGATTGGCAGAGCCATGATTTATCCCTTTGTTTTTAAATTTTGTTCCCCTTTATTTGCACCATTCATTACTGATCTGTTCCTTCTCGTTGTCTTTTTACTTGTCTTATTTCTTGTCATGGAATATTTTCCCCTGTATTTTTTCTATTTTGTTCTTTCTCTTTCCCCTCTTTCTCACTAATTCTTTTGCCTCCGTTTTCTTTGCCGTCTTACTCCACTCCTATCAGCAAGTTCGTATTTGTGGGAAAGGAAGCTTCTAAAGGGCCTCCTGGGCAGGAATAAAGACGCAGACGTAGAGAATGGACTTGAGGACACAGTCGGGAGGGGAAGCTGGGACGAAGTGAGAGAGTGGCATAGACATATATACATATATACACTACCAAATGTAAAATAGCTAGCTAGTGGGAAGCTGCTGCATAGCACAGGGAGATCAGCTCGGTACTTTGTGACCACCTAGAGGGATGGGAAAGGGAGGGTGGGAGGGAGGCTCAAGAGGGAGGGGATATGGGGGTATATGTATACATACAGCTGATTCACTTTGTTGTATAGCAGAAACTAACACAACATTATAAAGCAATTATACTCCAATGAAGAGAAAAAAATAAAATTAAAACTAAAATTAAAAAAAATAAAGGGTTGCCTATCATGAAATAGAAGGGGTTGAAAAACACTGTCTTAGTGACCTCTGAGCACTGGTAAATGTCCAAAAATCATTCAAATTACCTGATGCCACTGATGGTCATTTCTTTAAAAGAAACTCAGTGTTTCTGTTAAGCCACGTGGAAAATTTGCATTAGGCTTATGAATAGCACTCCACACCAAGTTGGAGAATCCAGCTTTACAGTTGGTTCTGAATGTGGTTGTATTTATATCAGGGTCACGGTCCTATTGGGATATCAGTCTTGGACCAGAGGGCTGTGAGGACTGAATGTGGGTAGCAGTATCATAATTTTTCTATCTCTGTAAAAGATGCATTGCATAGTCAGACACATATAACTACATTTTTCCTGTTGTTATTAAGAAAATCAGTTTTATTGTCTTTTTCAGCAGGGTCATGTTTAAGTACAAAATCTTCTCTGTGACATTCATTGTCAGCCATCAAAGAAGAAATCGGGCTCTCTGGCTCTCTCCACTGTCAATAACAGGCATTTATTTTATTTTATTTTTTTTTAAACATCTTTATTGAAGTATAATTGCCCTACAATGGTGTGTTAGCTTCTGCTTTATAACAAAGTGAATCAGTTATACACATACAATATGTTCCCATTTCTCTTCCCCCCTGCATCTCCCTCCCTCCCACCCTCCCCATCCCACCCCTCCAGGCGGTCACAAAGCACCGAGCTGATCTCCCTGTGCTATGCGGCTGCTTCCCACTAGTTATCCATTTTACATTTGGTAGTGTATATATGTCCATGACCCTCTCTTACCCTGTCACATCTCACCCCACCCCCTCCCCATATCCTCAAGTCCACCCTCTAGTAGGTCTGTGTCTTTATTCCGTCTTGCCACTAGGTTCTTCATGGCCTTTTTTTTTTTTTTTTTCCCCTTAGATTCCGTATATATGTGTTAGCATACTGTATTTGTTTTTCTCTTTCTGACTTACTTCACTCTGTATGACAGACTCTAACTCCATCCACCTCATTACAAATACCTCCATTTCATTTCTTTTTATGGCTGAGTAATATTCCATTGTATATATGTGCCACATCTTCTTTATCCATTCATCTGTCGATGGACATTTAGGTTGCTTCCATGTCCTGGCTATTGTAAATAGAGCTGCAATGAACATTTTGGTACATGACTCTTTTTGACCTATGGTTTTCTCAGGGTATATGCCCAGTATTGGGATTGCTGGGTCGTATGGTAGTCTATTTTTAGTTTTTTAAGGAACCTCCATACTGTTCTCCATAGTGGCTGTATCAATTTACATTCCCACCAACAGTGCAAGAGTGTTCCCTTTCCTCCACACCCTCTCCAGCATTTATTGTTTCTAGATTTTTTGATGATGGCCATTCTGACCGGTGTGAGATGATATCTCATTGTAGTTTTGATTTGCATTTCTCTAATGATTAATGATGTTGAGCATTCTTTCATGTGTCTGTAGGCCATCTGTATATCTTCTTTGGAGAAATGTCTATTTAGGTCTTCTGCCCATTTTTGGATTGGGTTGTTCGTTTTTTTGTTATTGAGCTGCATGAGCTGCTTGTAAATCTTGGAGATTAATCCTTTGTCAGTTGCTTCATTTGCAAATATTTTCTCCCATTCTGATGGTTGTCTTTTGGTCTTGTTTATGGTTTCCTTTGCTGTGCAAAAGCTTTTAAGTTTCATTAGGTCCCATTTGTTTATTTGTGTTCTTATTTCCATTTCTCTGGGAGCTGGGTCAAAAAGAATCTTGCTGTAATGTATGTCATAGAGTGTTCTGCCTATGTTTTCCTCTAAGAGTTTGATAGTGTCTGCCCTTACACTTAGGTCTTTAATCCATTTTGAGTTTATTTTTGTGCATGGTGTCAGGGAGTATTCTAATTTCATACTTTTACATGTACCTGTCCAATTTTCCCAGCACCACTTACTGAAGAGGCTGTCTTTTCTCCACTGTATATGCTTGCCTCCTTTATCAAAGATAAGGTGACCATATGTGTGTGGGTTTATCTCTGGGCTTTCTATCCTGTTCCATTGATCTATTTTTCTGTTTTTGTGCCAGTACCAAACTGTCTTGATTACTGAAGCTTTGTAATATAGTCTGAAGTCAGGGAGCCTGATTCCCCCAGCTCCATTTTTCGTTCTCAGGATTGCTTTGGCTATTTGGGGTCTTTTGTGTTTCCATACAAATTGTGAAATTTTTTGTTCTAGTTCTGTGAAAAATGCCAGTGGTAGTTTGATAGGGATTGCATTGAATCTGTAGATTGCTTTGGGTAGTAGAGCCATTTTCACAATGTTGATTCTTCCAGTCAAGGAACATGGTATATCTCTCCACCTATTTGTATCATCTTTAATTTCTTTCATCAGTGTCTTATAATTTTCTGCATACAGGTCTTTTGTCTCCTTGGGTAGGTTTATTCCTAGATATTTTATTCTTTTTGTTGCAATGGTAAATGGGAGTGTTTTCTTAATCTCACTTTCAGATTTTTCGTCATTAGTGTACAGAAATGCAAGAGATTTCTGTGCATTAATTTTGTATCCTGCTACTTTACCAAATTCATTGATTAGCTCTAGGAGTTTTCTGGTAGCATCTTTAGGATTCTCTATGTATAGTATCATGTCATCTGCAAATAGTGACAGCTTTACTTCTTCTTTTCCGATTTGGATTCCTTTTATTTCTTTGTCTTCTCTGATTGCTGTGGCTAAAACTTCCAAAACTATGTTGAATAATAGTGGTGAGAGTGGGCAACCTTGTCTTGTTCCTGATCTTAGTGGAAATGGTTTCAGTTTTTCACCATTGAGGACAATGTTGGCTGTGGGTTTGTCATATATGGCCTTTATTATGAATAACAGGCATTTAAAAGCAGATTTTTATCCGTTAACTTTGCTTGAATGAATGTGACACTTGACAACAGATGAGATACGAGCTGCAAGTTTCTTTGACCCCATTTCTATAAACTATGCATTGTTTTGAGTTGGCTTATTGAACATATTATAGGGGATTTCTATATGATTGTGGTCCAGAATTCTGTGCTTTTATTCTTCTTAGCTTAAGGTTGCATATAATTAACAAAAAAATATTCTGAAAGAATGTATGCTTTCTTCATTTAAAAAATGGTTTGTGAACAGCAAATACAGACTGTATCTCCCCTACCCAAATAATTCAAAGGCTGCTAACAGGCCAGATAAGAGTTTGAGTTAAAGAAACTATTCAGGGAGCATGGTTGCATAAACTTGATTTAAATCACTAGTTGGATATGGTTAGATGTGGATATGGTGCTTTTGTCCTACAGAAGGTGCGTTCTTGGTGTTTGAGGTAACCTTAAATATTCCTTCTATCATTGGTAGCCTCTGTATAGGTAAGGAAGCACTTCTTAAAAAATTTCAGCTTCATTGAGGTATAATTGACCTATAAATTGTAAGATATCTAAAGTATATGTCATGGTGATTTGATATACATTATGAAAGAACTCCCTTCATCTAGTTAATTAACACCTCTATCACCTCACATATTTATCTTTTTTTTGTGTGTGTGAGAACATTAAGTTCTACCCTCTTAGCAAATTTCAGTTATACAATTTAGTGTTACTAACTAGAGCCACCGTGTTCTAAATTAGATCTTCAGACCTTATTAATTGTATAGCTGAAAGTTTGTGTTCTTTCACCAGCCTCTCCCTTATCTCCCTCACTCCCCAGCTCTTGACAAACATAGAAAAAGAGAGTAGAAAAGTGGGAAGCATTTTTATGAAACAGTCATTCTCAAACATCAGAATCCAATAGGAAGTACACCATAAAAAGACCACATTGCATTTTTGGCGACTCATAGTTAATTTCCCATATTGCTTTCAAATCCAATCGTGTGTATCTTTTGCTTAGAATATTTCATTGGCTTCTAATTGCCTTCAAAATGCAACCCAAATGCTTAGAGCCGTGCTTCTCAAATTTTAAAGTGCGTGTAAGTCACCTGAGCATCGTTAAAAAATGCTGATTGGCATTTGGTAGGTCTGAAGTGGGGCTTCATATTCTGTATTTCAAACAAATTCTAAGGCTTTTCCAAGGACCACACTTTGAGTAGCAAAGCATTAGAGCATAAATTGGCAAGGTTCTTCATTATCTGGTCCCCCCTGCTCGGCAGCTGCATCCTTTACTACTCTGTCGCTTCATATCTCCACCCTACCTCACCCTCTGACTCTTCTTCACGCCTTACGTTCCTATCGCATGGAATTTCTGTTCTCTGAATGCATTATGCTCTCTTGTTGCTCTGTGCCTTTGCCTACTCTCTACCCTTCGCTGGGACTACTCTTGATAATCCCTTGCTGCTTACTAGGTCTTCAACCCTCAACCACATGTCACCTCCTCTTCACAGCCTTCCCTGATTCTCAGTCTTGATTTGATGGCTGGGGGATGTTAGAGCATCCTGTGGGTTGTACTTTTATGGAGGGCTTTAACAGTGTAATGTTCTTAGGTTCTGAGTGTTCTTTAAAGAATGGCAAGTGGATTACTTGGAATAGACAAGATAAGTCTGTATTGGAGAATAATGTGGATAATTGTACAATTAAATTGATGTTGCTGAAAAGTAAGTAGAGGGAGAAAGAATTGCTGACAGAAGATCCTAAAAGTCCTCACTGATGATTCTGAGAGTGATGTAATAGCCAATCAACTGGAAGGTTGGGGAAATATGTTTTTGCTGTTATTTCTAGGAAGTTTTAAAGGAGAACAAATTGGAGGAAGGGAAACTGCTTGTCTTCTGTGCATGAATGTCTGTTTCCTACTGGGGAATAGACTCACAAGGCCAGATTTGTGTTACTTCTCTGAAGTGCTATGGTGGACTCCTTGTGTGGACTCCTTATGTCTCTAGGGCTGCAGGCTGGGTATAATTAAAAAAAAAAAAAAACCACACCATTTTGACTCATGTCTGCACTATTTTACTAATTCTGTGACCCTGAGCAAGTGGATTAACCTCTCAGAACATATTTCTCTACTTGTATGTAGAAGTAATATTACTTATCTGTTACGGTTTTCCTGAATATTGAGTTGATGTATATAAAATGTATAGTAGATTAATTCTCTCTTCTCTCCCTTTTAGTACTGTGTGGTCAAGCCTAATAAAAAAGTGAGCTACTGTGTCATTAAAAGACTCCATTGTGGGGACTTCTCTGGTGGTCCAGTGGGTAAGACTCTGTGCTCCCAATGCAGGGGACCGGGGTTCGATCCCTGGTCAGGGAACTAGGTCCCACATGCATGCTGCAACTAAGACCTGGTGCAGCCAAAATAAAAAATAATAATAAAAAGAAAGACTCCATTTTGTTATAGACAGGTAGCTTAGAACTCAAGGTCCATTTTATCAATTCACTTTAACAAGATCATCTGATGTGTGTGTATACTTTTTTTTCTGTTATCAGCTAAATAGGCTTTGCCTTTAACAGCTCCTAGAAGATGAAAGAGATACCCAGACATTTCATAGTGATTGATTATTCCCAGTTTATGAATTGAGTTTCATATGTAGACCATTTAATTAATCTAATAAATTATGATTATGTAAACTTTAATGAATTGTATTGTTAAACAGGCATTTACTAAATATCCACTGAATGTCAGTTTATTATGTGAAAAAGAAAGGAAAACCAGGCCTTTTATAATCTGAGAAAGCAGCATATAAAACAACAGTGGAAAAGAATATTGTAAGGTTTATCAACAAATAATTTAATATACTGCAGTTCTTGAATTGTTGTAAATGTCCTTTAGATAATCACTTGGAAAAGCAAAACTAACCCTAGTAGGAATATTTTTGCTTTAATTTTGGTGGATTTTGTGATTTTTTTTCCCCATTATAAATTGTAAACGGATGAAGTTGCTAAGTGACATGAATTTTGTTACAAAACCTTACTCTTCTTAATGCTTTTTTGATCCTTCTGTTTCTCTGACAGATTGCAAAGTGTAAAATTGCATGGAATGTTCTTCCTGCACAGTTGAGCTATTAAGCAGAACTAATTCTTTATGGAATGACAACAAGGCATAAGAAAGGCATTTCTTGGATTAGGCAATATAAGGCAATCACTTGGCAAACGCTGAAGGGGAAGTGGTATTGGAGGAGACAAAGCAACAGCACTTTTTCTCTTCCCCTTGAATTCATAGGAGCCACACAAGTTGAACGGCTTTGAAGCTGGTTAATGTGGCTTACTATGCATGTTTTTTCTGTACTGTTTCCTGCTTGTTTTTGCCAGCAGAGGGGCCAAGAATAATCACTTGATAAATGCATTAGCATGTCTCATACACTTCTGTGACCACACACTGTTGCTGGGAAGACAGATAATTTGAGAAGAGGAAAATCCCAGTTGGGGATGTCTTTCAAAGTGAGATCAGACTTTACTCCCAAACTAACAGGATTCTGTCTAGATTATGTGAGTACCATATGGAGACTGATTATTTAAAAAAATTTTTTTTAACTCAAGATTAAGTAACAGTTGGGAAATATGAAAGGCAAAGTGAATAGTGGTTTATTTTCATTTTATCAGCTCTAGAATGGAAGACAAGGAATGTTGGTAGTAATTTTATGATGGTTAAACAACTATAGAAAACTGTTTTTATTTCCTTGGATTTTTCCTATTGACAGCATGCTCCTGTTTATTTGCTTAGATGTGTGATTTTTCCTTCTTCCTAATCTCTTCCTTAAATTCCTACCAAGACAAACTCTTTCTCTTATAGCATCACATTTCCACATCTACTTATGGTGTTCTTTATTATTTGGTCCTGAGAAGCCACCCTAATTGCCTTTTATTCTCTACTTACTGCTGATCTCTTTAAGGGGAAACACCATCAATTCAGCAGAACATAAGTCAAGGTGCAGCTGAAGAGAACTGTATATTAGCTGTAGGTGAAGATGCCAGAAGTGGTTGTGACTTCAACATTGAAAATCTTCATTCAAATAACTCTTTTCACCTTTGCTTTAGGAGAGTGGAAGTGCAAATGTGGCACAGATGTGTGTGCAAAACAACACACCTTTATTTTAGCATGCAGTGGGACAGTTTAATCCTGAAGGAGGTCTCAGATGTTCAGCAGTCTTGGTCAAACAAGAATTCCAAAACCCTGTAGCTAATCTAGAAAATCTATTTCTCATGTGAGATACCTTGGATCAAACCAATTGGTTCCAGGACCAAATTCTAAACAATTTCAAGCCTGGCCTGATGGCATCTGAGTCAGGTTGAATACTATGAGATTCTCCAAGATGGGCTCAGAATGCCAGGGGGCCTAGAGCTGACAAGTGTCTGCAAGATATGCTGGGTCATCAGCCTGTGAAAAAGGACTGTGCAGGAGTTGCCGTCCTGCAGTGTGCTGCTGACATCAAGAGGCAGGGAGCTGGGCTGGGCTACTCGGAAAAGGCTGGTTGTTCAGGTGTATGCATGTATGCGTGTGTGTGTGTGTGTGTGTGTGTGTGTGTGTGTGTGTGTATTGCCTTACTGACTCCCCACTCTTCTAGCCTCTCAGCAGAGGTGTGACTGCTCTCCCACCACTTACCACTTCAGTAGGTGAAGGGATAGGAGGACTGTAGGTTCCTTACTCCTCCTGTTCCCCAGGAACATAGGTTCATTTCTAGTTATTAGGATACATATTTTTCTATATACTTTTCATGTTAGTATTCTAAAGATAATGTAAACTTAGGTTCAGCATCTTAGTCCTTCAGATTATTATTGTGTGCACATTATACTGAATGCACTCCAGATGAAGGGGGTGATGACTGAACTGAATGTGTATGTACCGTAGGACATATTTTATTCGTGTGTTTATCAGGACCTTTTGTATCTATGGTGTTATGCCAGGAATATGAAGATGAAAAGACAGATTCTGTCTTGTGGTAGAAGCAGAAAGTAGAGCTTATAAAACACTGAGACAAACAGGATACTCCAGCCTCCTGGGAGTGTGTAAGAGTTCTATAGTTTTATTTGGGAAAATCAGGTGCATCCTCACAGAAGAAGTGAAGATGGTCTGCAGGACTTGGCATTTAAAATTTATGTGTACTGTCAACTTGCTTAATTTATAATTCTTTATTAAGAGTGATGAGAAAATTAAAAGTCTGTTTATAAGGAACATAGCCTTTTTGAAATTTATTTTTTAATTTACATACAGTGAAAATTATTTGGGTCCACAGTTCTGCGAGTTTTAGCATATGCACAGTTGTGTAACCTTCACCAAGCTCAGGATACAGAATGGTTTCATTACCCCAAACCTTTTCTCATGTTGCCTATGTAGTCATACCCTTCCCTCCTCCTGACTCCTAGAAGCCACTGTATCTTGCATTTTCCAGTATGTCAAATAAATGAGATTATACATTATGTTACCTTTTGGGTCTTGCTTCTTCCACTTAGCACAGTGCCTTGAGATTTAACTACTGAATATGTTGTTGAGTGTTTCAGTAGTTCTTTCCTTTTTATTGCTGAGTAGTGTTCCATAGTATAGGTTTACTGCAGTTTATCCATTCACCAGTTGAAGTTGAAGGACATTTCGGTTGTTTATGTTTGGGGCAATTATGTGACTGCAGCTTTGATCAATTTTCTCGTACAGGTTTTTGCATGAACATAAATTTTCATTTCTATTGAGTAAATATTTAAGGTGAGAATGCAGTAAGTGTGTATATAATTTTATAAGAAATTGCCAAGTTATTTTCCAAAGTGACTGTACCAATTTGCATTCCCATCAGCAGTGTTTGAGAGTTCCAGGTACCCCACATCCTCATCAGTTTATGGCTTGTCTTTTCATTCTCTTAACAGTTTTTTTTTCAAGAGCAGAAGTTTTTTTGTTTTGATGGAAGCCAATTTACAATATTTTTCCTTGACAGATTGTGTTTTTTATGTCCTATCTAAGAACGCTTTGCCTAACCCAGGTCACAAAGATTTTTCTATGTTTTCTTCTAAAGGTTTTATAGTTTTGTGTTTCACATTTAGTTCTGTGACCCATTTTGAGTTAATTTTTACATAAGGTTTTAGGTGTAGGTCAAGGTGCTTTTAATGTTACAGGCACTGTCCTAAGCGCTTTACACCCAATACCTGATGAATTCATAAAAATTCTTTTAAGAATCCTATTTGACATAACAGAATGTGTTTATGAAGTATAAGTAGGGAATTCCCTGGCGGTCCAGTGGTTAGGACTCAGCGCTTTCACTGACGTGGGCCCAGGTTCAATCCATGGTTGGGGAACAGGCTGCACATGCAAGCTGCCTGGTGAGGCCAAAAAAAAAAAAAAGTAACTTGCTCTGGGTTATACAGTAAGGAGTGATATAGCCAAAATTACGTTAATCTTCTCAGGGAGATAAGAGGCAGAGTTTTTTTTGATGTAATTAGGGGTAGGTGGTGATGTGGTTCACTGAGTTTACTTAAGAAACCTTTATCAAGTGCCTGTTGTATACAGGCCACTGTTCTAGCAATATACAGACAAGTAAGACATGTCTCTAAACTCAATTTACAGTTTAGGTTAAAAGTGACTGGGGACTTGAATAAATTGGAAAGGTAGAGCATTTCTGAAACCAGTTCTGTTTTTTAAAATTTTTATTTATTTATTTATTATTTTTGGCTGTGTTGGGTCTTCGTTTCTGTGCAAGGGCTTTCTCTAGTTGCGGCGAGTGGGGGCCACTCTTCATCGCGGTGCGCGGGCCTCTCACTATTGCAGCCTCTCTTGTTGCAGAGCACAGGCTCCAGACGCGCAGGCTCAGTAGTTGTGGCTCATGGGTCTAGTTGCTCCGCGGCATGTGGGATCTTCCCAGACCAGGGCTTGAACCCGTGTCCTCTGCATTGGCAGGCAGATTCTCAACCGCTGCGCCACCAGGGAAGCCCCCCTGAAACCAATTCTTAATATGAGTTAAGAGAATTGTTGAACAGCACTGAGTGGCCCAGATGACAGTGGGGACTCGACGAGCTTTGTGTCATTCTTTCCAGACAAAGAAATTGAGTTTGGGGAGTGCCAAGTCTGGCATTTGCCAGGATAGGCTTGATAAAATATCAAAGAAGCAAAGAATTCTCAGATGTTATTAAAGGTATCTTTCAGTATGGATACAGTAGGAATAGACAGAAAAATAATCTAGTCTGTGGGAAATTTGCATATAGCAGCTATTTCTGAAAGTCCCTGTTCCCAACTTTGTTACAAAGTTTCCAGCCTTCATTTTGTTTATATTTATTTGGACACATTTTGATTTAAACATTTCCTTTGAAAAGCAAATGTATACCTCTTAGCACCTGGTTGTCAGAATTGCCATAGATTCAAGCAGGATACTAAATTCACTAGAAGTCAGATAATAAACCACTTATACAATAGCTGTTGCATACTCAGTATAGATTTTAAAAATAGGTCGATATGCAAGATGTAATGATCACATTACATTATTTTTATTAAACAGATGAATTGTTTTCTGTAAAATAACTTTTAAAAAGTTCAAATAGCTTCTTGCCTAGTCTTAAGGCTATAGTAAGTTGTCAACTTCTGTTTGAAACTTGTACCTTGGTTGATTTTTATCTCAGTAAGTAAAGCATCAGTTACCCTGGTTTGATTAAATGCTGGATCAGGTCTCTTGTTTACTTCCTGTTAGTTGCAGGTCAGTCTTCAAGTTTGAAGACTCAAAGTGAATTGAACCTGATGAGGTAAGAAGTTATAACTATGTTTTGATTAGTAAATCCTGGAGTAGACAAATGCATGATTTGAAAGACCAGTTTCATAGAAATAAACTTTAAGCTAATATTCATAAAACTCCATAACTAACTCTGAAATTGTGGACATTTGAGTGTTTGAGATAGAAATCTCCTCGTTTCCTTGATGAGCTATTTATAGATTTCTCCAGAGCTACTGATTGGTGACTTAGAGCCATGGAATCAGCACAGAAGTATTGGAACATGACTGCTGGCCACTTAGGACTCCCCCAGGAGGGGTGGGGTGGTAGCAACTGGTATAGTCCTTGTCCAGCTGAGGCCTCCAGATCCCCTGACTGCTGTGCAGCGTTAGGACCACCAGTGTAAACCCTGCGTTCAGGTTCTCACCGACTGAAGTTTTTTCTGTTTAGTGAAAGAATATTTTAAATGTAATTTACAAAAGAAAATTATGTTTTCTTACATTAGGGAATAGTTTGCGAACTTATTTTAAATTACTGGATGGCTTGTCATTTCAAATTGTGTATTCATAATTTTTAGTTGGTTTTAACATCAACATGTATCAAGTATTTTATTCATTGCAACTTTTAAGAAGCATGAATGGCACATTAGTTTAATATTACAGTCATACATTTCCAAGGTGGAAACATTAATATGTTGGTTTCTGATCAAATAAAAGTTGGGAGAACATTTTCTTCTTAGCATTTTTTTTCCTCTTAGCATTTGGATCCTTTTTTTTTCTGACTGTAAATCATAGAAGCAAATGATTAAGTAGACAGGTGAAGAGGAGGAAGTCACAAATAAAATAGGCACTTATATTTATTGTGTTTGCAAGGTTGTTTTTGAGGACGGTGCATGTTTCTTGAGACCTTGTTTCTTGCCTATTTTATAGAGCTCTGGCCTCTTAGCAGCACTGCTTTAATGACTTCTCGTGGGGCTCTTGGTTTATGTTAGCACTGACTGGGGAGGGAAGAGAGAGGTCAGGTTTCACAAGAAGGCTGTAGACTTGTAAAATCATACCTAACTGGCAGAAATGAAGTCCACATCAAGGAGAAATCGAGATTTGCATAAGAATACAAGATATTTTGCCTTGTAAATAAGTACGGAATGTTTTGATAATGCCGAAAACAGTTTGTCTAAAGTTTTAGGGGGGACTTAATACTCATTGTAAAGGATGTATTCATTTACTCAGCTTAACACCACACTTAAAAAAATTAAAATAGAAAAACAAATACTTCCTGAGAAACAAAGTTTAAGACTGTCATGATATATCATATTTGTGCATGCTTTTCTGAAGTTTCTAAGTTTTGATACAAATTTTTAAGTAATTTTTTTTTTATTGAAAAGTGGTTTTTATTCAGATGTTCTTTTTCTCATCACTTTTCACATTGAAGGCACTGACTGGGGAGGGAATCAGGCATCCATAGATCATGGGTGATAGCTGCTGCCCAAAGAACGATAAGCTCAAAGTACTAAAAAGGCAGATGAATATTAAGGATGAGGGATTTTTTTTTTTTTGGCCTCATTGCGCAGCATGTGGGATCTTAGTTCCCTGACCAGAAATCAAGCCTATGCCCCCTGCAGTGGAAGCACGGAGTCTTAACCACTGGACTGCCAGGGAAGTCCCAGGATGAGGGATTTTATCAGGTAGTTGAGCAATGGTAGAAAATTTATGCAGACTCTTCCTTCAATCTATGCACCGTAAGGCATATAAAATTTATTTTTAAATGTCATTAATTTTTCTTAATTATGTTGTTTTGTAGGAAAAGATTTAAGTACAAAATACATAATTCCACAGCTAGAGATCCTCTTGTAATCTAGCCCCTTATTATTTCATCATTGAAGTAGGGGATTTTATCCTCTTCAAATAATTTATTCACGTTAAAAATGGGAAAATTATTTCTGTTTTACTGCACTTTAAAAAAAATATATTTATTTATTTATTTATTTTGGCTGCGTTGGGTCTTAGCTGCGGCATGCAGGATCTCCGTTGCGTCTTGTGGGACCTTTCATCGCGGCACTTGGGCTTCTCTCTCATCGTGGCACACGGGCTCCAGAGTACTTGGGTTCTGTAGCTGCGGCATGCAGGCTCTCTAGTTGCGGCGCACGGGCTTAGTTGCCCCGCGGCATGTGGGGGTCTTAGTTCCCCGACCAGGCATTGAACTGGCGTCCCCTGCATTGGAAGGCAGATTGTTAACCACTGGACCACCAGGGAACTCCCTGTTTCTCTACACTTTATGTACCTTTATGTAAAAGCTACATAGTCTGGCTTAGTAGAAAAAAAAAATTTAAAATCTTAGAATACCTCTACCTTTGTTAGGGCTTTAAATTTTATTTTTATTGTATAGTGGTCACTAACATCCTTTGTTTGACTTTCTTTAAGTTATCGTTCTGAAAGCAAAACCAGTGTATTCATAGCAAGATATCCTGTAACTATTACTACTTCCGGTACCACTGCTAGGAGATTACTAGATGCCAAGCAGTGCCTAAGTACCTGCTTATATTATTGTGTGTGTGTGTGTAAACATGTTTATGTATATATAATTTAATGTTATTCTTAAAATATTCTTATAAAGTATTATTATTATCCCCATTTTACTGGGGAATACTGAGGCATGGAGCTGGGTAACTTCTCAGGGGCACACAGCTCATGCATGCAAAGCTGTGATTCTAACCCAGACCTTTAGATTTTAATATCTGCACTCTTAACCTCAAGGCTATGCTGCTGCCCCACCTCCGTAAATTATTCCCTGTATCATACTGGGTTTTTTCCTGATGTTCTTTAAACCAGCTAAGATTAAATTTTACCATAGTTTTAATATCCTTTACTTCAGTTTTCTAATGCCTTAATTTCTGTCATCAAGAAATGAAAATAAGTTAAGATTGGAAAAACAGTAAACACTATTTCTCCTAATCTCATTGCAACAGAGCCTCAGAAGTAGGAAATCCTTTTCTCCACTAATTTTACATGTTATACATTGTTATTTTTATAGGCCACTATTATAAAAACTCATGCATATCTTTCTTTAAATCTTAACCACAGCCTAACATGTGAACCATTAGTTTAAAAATCAGGATGGGAACTTCCCTGGTGGTCCAGTGGTAAAGAATCCACCTTCCAATGCAGGAGACATGGGTTCAATCCCTGGTCAGGGAACTAAGATCACACATGCTGTGGGGCAACTAAGCCCGCACGCCACAACTACTGAGCTCGTGCACCACAACTATTGAGCTCGTACGCCTCAACAAGGGAGCCCACACGCCACAAACTACAGAGCGCACGTGCCCTGGAGCCCTCACGCCACAACTAGAGAGAGAAAACCTGCACGCCACAACTAGAGAGAAGCCGGAGAGCTGCAACGAAGAGACCGCGTGCCACAACAAAAGATCCCACATGCCTCAACAGAAGATCTTGCGTGCCGCAGCTAAGACGCGACACAGCCAAAAAAATAAAGAAAATAAATAAATATTTTTTAAAATTTTTAAAAAGTAAAAGTAAAAATCAGGATGAATAGATATTTGAAACTGTTGACATTATTAATCCCTGTCCTCATTTTATAGTTTCCCAGTCTTCCTTAGCATGGCCAGTTTTTTTTCATTCTCATCAAACGAGGATCTGTGATGCAGATTCATCGGTCCATCCGAACTCTCTTCCTACATCCTCTGTTCAGGCACCATAGTATCCCCCAACCTTCCAGGTGTGTAGGCCGGAAACCTCAGAACCACTTGGGTCTTTCTTCCTGTTTCCCTTGAACACCTTGTGGCCACATCGTGTTGTTCAATGCACAGCATCTTTTGTATGTGCCCTGCCTTCCATTCCCGTCATCTCTGCCATCATTGAAACCCACAGCTGGTCTCTCCTTCTCTTTCTAATGGCCTCTTAACAGGTCTCCCTGCCTCTAAGCACTATCTCTCTATAGGTATTTGACTGTTTGATGATCAAATGTGCATGGGCTTAGAACTAGGAGACTAATAATAAAGGAATAGCTAATATTCCCATGAGGTAAACTAGTTTTTTAAAAATAGATTTAAAAAAAGTACTTGATTCCTCCACGGGTTCTATCCCTGGTCCAGGAAGATCCCACATGCTGCGGAGCAGCTAAGCCCGTGTGCCACAATTACTGAGCCTGCGCTCGAGAGCCCATGAGCCACAGCTACTGAGCCCGCATGCCACAGCTACTGAAGCCTGCACGCCTAGAGCCTGTGGTCTGCAACAAGAGAAGCCACCGCAATGAGAAGCCCGCGCACTGCAATGAAGAGTAGCCCCTACTCTCCACAACTAGAGAAAGCCTGTGTGCAGCAACGAAGACCCAACACAGTCAAAAATAAATAATAAATAAATAAAAGATCTAAAATACTTTCAAAAAATACTTGATTCCTAAATAAATTTTAGACTGATTCAATTTACATGCATATATCTATCTTTCCTATCTTTTTTGTGTGTGTGTGTGTGTTAACTTTTTTTTTTAATTAATTAATTTATTTATTTATTTATGGCTGTGTTGGGTCTTCGTTTCTGTGTGAGGGCTTTCTCTAGTTGTGGCAAGCAGGGGCCATTCTTCATCGCGGTGCGCGGGCCTCTCACTATCGTGGCCTCTCTTGTTGCGGAGCACAGGCTCCAGACGCGCAGGCTCAGTAATTGTGGCTCACGGGCCCAGCTGCTCCGCAGCATGTGGGATCTTCCCAGACCAGGGCTCGAACCCGTGTTCCCTGCATTGGCAGGCAGATTCTCAACCACTGTGCCACCAGGGAAGCCCTATCTTTCCTATCTTTAACAGATTCCTAGAAATGGAAATAATACTGCTTGAGATGAGAGCCATAGTTTCAAAATCCTAGTACACCAGAGTTTAAAGGTGTTATTTGTTTTAGAAATTTGGGAATTTAACACATATTCTTACCCAGCTAGAAAGCCAGTGCATATGAACCTCTATTTGAGCAGCAGAATTGCTTGGAAGTAGAACCAGTAAGTTTTACCTTCCACAGAAAGTTTGAGAATCTCAAGCTTTTACTGAGAAAATTCACATGGGATCTTTGGAGATTACCTGGATTCAGATCGCACCCTCACCTCACTGGCTGCAGAACCTTAAGGAAGTTGCTAATCTCCTTGTGTCTCAGTTTCCTGAACTGAAAACTGGGGTAATAATAGTTGTGAGGATTAAATAAACTAGAATATGTAATGTACTTAACGTGCTGCCTTGCAATAAAGTATATGTTAAGCTATAGTTATTTCTGTCATCATTGTAACCTCTGTTCTGTGCTTTCATAATATTCCATAATTTTCCTTCATAGCATTTATCACAGTTTGAAATTACTATATACTTGCATAGGTATTTAGTTAAATGCCTTTCTCCATTGCTAGACAAAGATCCCTGAGGGTAGAGCCTCTGTTAGTTTTGTTCATCATTGGATCCTTGGCATCTTGAACATACTAGGCACTGAATAAACAATTGTTGAATGAATGAATTTAGAAGAGATTACTTTAGTCTAAAATTGTTCTAAAATAAGTGTGATTAAAATCTTTTTCTGGAATAGGGAGACAGTTAATCTGGCCCATTATTTTATGAATAATTGCTTGATTCAAAGCCTGTCAGCATGGGTTAACTATACATTAAATGAATGGTTTGATTATAAAATAGTGGGATTGATGTTAATAATGACTCATGGAGATTAACTTCTTTGTGTCGTAGTTATAATGTATACCTTTAATAGCATAAATATTCACTTTTTTATATAACTATTTTACACTGACTATTTAAATACTGTTGCATGCTTACCATATAAATAGTTTGGGAGTAATTGATGCCAAACTACTTCTTTTTTTGGTGAGGGGGGTTTGTTAAAAGCCTGCTGACAAATCTCATTTGTTGAGAATGTACCCAGTGAAAAAGAGTTAAAAATATATAGTTAGTAGAAAGAAAAATATCGGTTCCTTTCGATGTAACAAAGATGTATACGTGCGTTCAGTTTTTCTAGTAATTAGGCTAAGCAGTTTAAAGATTTAGAAGGAGGGTGACTAAGACAGTGCTTCTGGACAGCATTTAAAATTGAATCACATTCTTTGTGAGACTGTGTTGTTCATGGTGGTTTTAGCAGTAATGGTTTGACTTACAAGAGCATTTGAATTGATAGATGGAAGCCACTTACGAGTCAAATGCAGCCCATATCAAACACTGTTGTATGTCTGGAGGATGTTTGTGAAAGGGGAAGAGGGAAAATGAGAGCAGGGAGACCAGACAAGAGACTGTTATAGTGATTCCATGGAGAGATGTTGGGACAGGGATACAGGAATGGGTTTAATATATGTTTAGGAGTTAACATCAGTGGGAAGTGGTGATTGATTGAAGAGAGTGCAGGGTGAGTCGCTGCACAGTGGTGTGACCGACTGAGGTAGAGATACAGGCTGGGAGGAAAGAAGATGATTTCATTTGGGACATGATGAGTTTGAAGTACGTTTTATAACTTCCAGGTGAAGAAGTCCAGTAGGCAGTAGGAGCCATGGGTATGAAGCTGTGAGCGTGGTGATCTAAGCTGGAGATGTATTCTGGGGACTCCGAAGCAACAGATGGATGTAGTTGAAAACTAAAAGTGGATGAGATCACCCAAGGAGAATGTGGAGAGAGAAAAGAACAGAGAACTCTAGGAGGGAGGGCAGGAGGAGGAGGGAGAGCCTCAGAGGGAGTGAGAGAAATAGGAGTGCACAGTGTCATAGACACTCTTTCAATAAAATAATAGGGGAAGAAGGCACATTAGATGTTTGAGGCATCGCATCAGAGAGGAAGAAGGGGAGACAGCTAGAACTGACTATTTTTTAGGGAAGTTTTGATGCCATGGGGAAGAGAGAGAGTGGGTAGCTGCTCGAGGAATTTGTGTTGTAAAGAGAGGCCTGGAGTTTTGTTCTCTTTGAGTTTTGAGTTTGGGAGAGAATCACTTCTTAAAAAATTATTTATTTATTCATCCATTCATTCATTCATTCTGCTCTGAGTCTTAATTGCGGCACGCGGGATCTTCCCTGTGGCACGTGGGCTCTTAGTTGCGACACGCATGTGGGATCTAGTTCCCCACCAGGGATGGAACCCGGGACCCCTCTGCATTGGGAGCGCAGAGTCTTACCCACTGGACCACCAGGGAAGTCCTTAATCACTTTTATAAGCTGAAGGAAGGAGTCAGGAGAAGAAGATTTTAAATATGCAGGAGAGAGAAATAAAAAACACATATATCAGGTTCCCAGAGGCGAGGGCAGAGGAAGTGGGTGGCACCCAGATGGAGGAGTTACAAAAGGGAAAAAGGAACTTATTTTTATGGTTGAGTCATGTTGGCCTCTTTCTCTTCAGTCTCAGAGGTACTGATGAAAATCCCAAGGAATATCTGGTTTGGTCTTCTCTGGGCAAAATCATTTTGCCAGCAGGTTGGTTCAGAAGAGACCAAGAAGTTAGACATGTTAAGTATAAAGGTGTTCTTGAGGATTTAAAAAAAAAATCTTTATACAGTACTTGCTTCATAACTTGCTGAAAACCAGAGAGGGATCAAGAAATAGTCTTACTTGATGGATGTATTAACTAACCTTATTGTGGTCGTCATTTCCCAATATCTACATGTATCAGACCTCAGACTTACACAGTGTTGTACACCTTAAACTTACACAATGCTGTTTATCAATTATATCTCAATAAAGCTGGAAGGAGGGGGAAAGAAACTAGATTAAAGATTGCCTAGGGCTGGGGTGGGGAGGGGGTGGGAAGATTAGGGAGTGATAACTGAAGGATATGGGATTTCTTTCTGAAGTGATGAAAATATTCTAGAATTGATTATAGGGATGGTCACAAGCTCTGTGAATATACTAAAACCCATCAAATTGTATACTTTAAATGGGTGAATTATGGAATGTAAATCACATGCAATGTGAATTATATCTCAGTAAAGTTGTTTCATACACACACACACACACACACACACCCCACCAAAAATAAATAAAATTCCTTGCTGTATTACAGGATACATCCATTTATGTTTTAGTTCTCAGAGTTTTGTGACTCCAAAGTTCTAGCCCATTTGACCTAAAGGGCAAAATTAGTTTAGTTTTTATAGTAAAAAATGCTTAGGAGTTTCATAGACTTATTTGTCTGAGAAAGAGAGGGAATTGCTCAAAGTAAAGGTAGTGGTTCAGAGGCATCATATTGTTTGATTGATTAGATGAGATTCAGAGTGAAAACAACTCTCAAGTGCCTAAGTGGTTGGAGGGAAGTTACTCAAGGCAACAGAGTGATTATATTGTTCTCAGTAATCACAACACTGATAAAAAGTTTTATAATATATAAAAAGCCCTCACTATGTTGGTTTATTTAATCTTTATAAAAATCCTTTAAGAGAGGAGGGACAGATATTTGTTTATAAAAATAATACACTAAAGTATGGGGGGTTGTTTAGAGTTATAGCAAACAAAATAATAAAAAGCATTATTTTCTTCTCATCCCAAGCCTTGGTATTTATACCTGGGAAACTCCCTACATTTCTGGTTACTTTGTTTAAAGACCTAATAGAATTGGAAAACAGTTTTTAAATTTCAGTTTAATTCAACAAGTATTGTTTTAGTGCCGAGTCTGTGCCATTCCTCGACTTAAGGGATCCTGCAAAGAATATGACCCACTACTCAGCCTCATTGAGCTCAGAGTGTAGAATGGGAGAAAGACGTGTGAATAAGTGACTATAATACTGTGGGATAAAAGTAGCAATAAAGGTCTTCATTTTACAGAAGTAGAGAAAAACGTCAGGAACAGCTTCCCAAAGGTTCAGACAAGAGAACAAGGCTTTAAATGATAATAGGATTTCATCAGCTGGACAAAGAGACCTAGGATATTTGAAAGAGAAGAAAAGCTCGTATAATGCTCAAAAGTGTGAAATATAGTATATTCAGAGAATTAGAAATAGTTCAGTGTCCGTGGAACATAATTTCAAGTGGTTGAATACAAAGTGACAGAGTTTTGCAGGGACTAAATAATTCATCAGTAACACAAATCAAATTTCTATTTTATGACCATCACTCTGGAAGGTAACTCTGTTGTCAGGACAGATCTCACCTAAGACACTCCAGCAAGACTTCCAGGTAGTAGGTGAAAAGGACCTGAATAAAAAAGAGTACTATTAGGGATAGAGAGAAGTCAGATATGAGATGTATATTGATAGATAGAGATGTCTCATATATATGTGTATCAGATAAAACATACTGAATTAGGTGCTTGATTCATTGTAATGGGGTAATGGAAGAAGAAATTGTTCAAATAGATGGGGTTGGAGGAACTACTGCTTTATGAAGAAAAGTTAAACTATATTAGATATTTCAATCTGGGGAGGTAAATGCTGGGAAAGAGTAAGATGAAAATTCCCACTTTGAAGTCTGTAAATTGAATATAGATGGGATTATCAATGACAACTAAATCTAAAGGTCAGCTCCTCACACATGGAAAAAATAAATATGGAATCAGTAAGAGCAATTAATAATTCATAAAGCAGGCATTAAACTTTTCAAAATTTAGGTCTTAATTCCCCCGAAATATGAATGTATTCGACAAAAGTTTAGTTAATTAAATGAAAGATAAGCTTACATTGTTATTTGTTTGTAAATAGATTAATATCCTAGAAAGTGATTACAGAAGCAATGAAAAAGAAAAACTGTATTGATTTTGAGAGTTTGGTGTTCTTGAATAGTGATTCTTAAACATTTTAGTCTCACTCTTTATATGCTTAAAACTTTTTGAGGGCCTCAAAGAGCTTTTATTTATATAGGTTATATCTTTTGATACTTTATTATTAGAAATTTTTAAAATATTCATTAATTAATCTTGAAATGAAAACATTGATCAATTATATATTAACATAACACATTTAATGAAAAATAACTATTTTCCAAAACATTTTAGTGAGAGGAGTGACATTGTTTTACGTTTGCCCAAATCTCTTTAATTAGCTTAATAGAAGACAGCTGGAGTCTCACACTGCATTAGGTCTGTTGCTTTATCACCCATCATGTAGCTTCTGGAAACACTATATACTCAACAGAAATGAAAGTGAAAAAGGCAAAGGATGATTATCATAAGAATGCTTTTGACCTTGTGGGTCCACTGACCACAGCAGTTTGAAAACCAGTGTTCTTAAAGAAGTAGGAATTTTTTGTTACATACATAAATAAAGTATTAATTTACCCCCACTCCACCCTTCTTGGAAGTAGATACTCCTAAGAATATTTTCACTTTTATTCACTGACTTTGTTCCATACCTCTAAAGGCCCATGATTCATTTACAGATTAATGAAGTCAAGTCCAAGGCAGAATTTGTTAGTCTTCTGTGACCTTTTACCCTTCTCAGTCTAATGAAGCATAAGGCATCTAGCCCTTATTCCTTCTATTTTTCTTCATAATTTCTCATTTTATTGGTAAATTGTAGAGACATATATATTTTTTGAACTGGAGTTTGAGAATGGGGAGTAAGACTCTCATTGGGGCCCTTTCTTTATATCCTGGAAGACTTAGTAGAGGGAAGGCAAGCTACACTATTACCTGGAGTCTGGACTCCATCAAAATGTGGAACCATGGACATGATGACCAGTTCCTAGAGGCTTGTCTAGAATACTAAAGAAGAATTATCTAGAAAATATCAACACTTAAGACTTATTTAAATCTAAAGATAGTCTCTCGAGTCTGTGTACCTTTTTATTCATCAGACATATCATTTATCTTCACTCTTTCCTCTCTCATTCTGCTCCATCAATACCAACCTCATCTGATTCCAAACATGGAGTGACATGTCTGTGTCTAATAAGAATCAAGTCTCTGTTTTCATTATACCTGTAGAATCTCTCCGTTCTCACTGCCACCACCCAGTTCTTTCACTTTGATTTAAACAGCCTGTTGGTCTTTTGATTTAAGGCTCTTTTTCTTCAATCCATCCTATCTAACAATACCTGATTAATTTTTCCCAGACACTACTGTTATCATGACACTCCTTTGCTCAAAACTTTTCAGTGATGCCTTAATTTGTACCATGGTACAAATCTGTTTTATCTCTACTCTCCTTCCACTTTTCCATGAACGCTTAATCTGATTTATTCTACAATAGTTAGTCCTGGCTGTTACTGTAGAATCTTGTGAACGCAGGCTGCACATTTCTTACTTCTGTGCTTGCCTTCACGTTACTCCTTTAACCTGGAATGTCCTTTTTTTCTCCTTCCATCTAAACCCAAAGGGTTCTTCAAAACTCAATTCACAACCAATCCCTGTAAAAGGTTTTTACCTGACTAATCTGTCTTTATTGATTTCCCTCTCCTCTGAAATACAATAGTGTTTGAGATTTGTACTACACAGCTTAGTATATCATTATATACCATTGGTAATTGCTTATTTTTGTTTCAGTTATATTAATTTTTTTCTGAAATAGATCTAAGTTTCTTGAGAATTTCATTTTGGGAAAGACCAAACTCCTTTAGCTGGACAACTGCCCAGTGGTATTTCTAAAATTATTCCTTAATTTCTCTTTGTGCTTGTTAAGTTGAGTTGGCCTTATGTCTGGGCAGGAGTTCAAGTTTGATAAATAATATCTAGCATAATGTTATTTCCAAGTATAATATGATAGTGCATGTACTTATTCTGAATTTGACAAACTTTACCTTATAGCTATTTCTGCATTTGAAGTTCAGCCCATTTCTACTGAGGTCCAAGAAGGTGGAGTTGCTAGATTTACATGCAAGATTTCATCAAACCCTCCTGCAGTCATAACATGGGAATTAAATCGGACAACTCTACCTGTAACTATGGACAGGTAAATACAGCTTTTGTCTTTGAATATGATACAGGAATGACAAGGACTTCATCATAAAACTGTATATGGGGAAAGACCACTGTGGAGCTTATTTTCGTTTATGATAACAATATCCAATTTCTTAAAGACATTTCAAACTTAGGCAAAGAATTAGATCATCAGTCTCTGGTACATGGGGCATAGTTCCTGGTTTTTTGGTTCAGATCAGAATTCAGATACTCTACCTTAGTGCTTTGTTCCTTTCCTCAAACATCTTTTCCAATCATGGGACCACCTGAGTACCTGGATGGCAGCCCAAGGATTTAGGAAACTGAATTACACTTTTACTGCAGGGGATAGTAGTGCTGGTGTAAGGGTCTCCCATATATGCAGTGGTGGTTGCCCACTTCCATCTCTGCCTTCTGCCTACCAGCCCCCTCTACATTACACACACACACACGCACACACATGCGCATACACACACCTAGTGCTCTGAAGGTGGTCAGAGTTTAGGGGTCAACTTGGCAGCAACTTCAAAAGTTTGATTCCAATCCTGATGAGTAGCAATATTCCTTAGGAGGCAAAAATCATTTGCTGAAATGGTAGAACTAAGATGGACAAAGTTACTCAAGGAAGAGCTTAAAAAAAAAACTTACATTCAGATATATCTTGGAGAATACATAGATATTAATAGGCAAAAAATCAGGTATTTGAAAAAATATCATACTAAACTCTAGACCACCAGTTAGCTAAATGTAAGCTATAATGTGAAGTGAGATTCTGTGTAAAATCACACTGATAGATTTCACAAATCACATACAGCGGGGGTCCTCAACCCCTGGGCCATGGACCGTTACCTGCCCGTGGCCTGTTAGGAACCGGGCTGCACAGCAGGAGGTGAGCAGCAGGCGAGCAGCAAAGCTTCATCTGTATTTACAGCCACTCCCCATCGCTCACATTACCGCCTGAGCTCCGCCTCCTGAGCAGCATTAGATTCCCATAGGAGCACAAACCCTGCTGTGAACTGCACATGTGAGGGATCTAGGTTGCACGTTCCTTATGAGAACCTAATACCTGATGATCTGAGGTGGAGCTGAGGCGGTGATGCTGGCACTCGGGAGCGGCTGCAAATACAGATGATCATTAGCAGAGAGGTTTGACAGAGACCATAATAAACCAGTTGCTTGCAGACTCATATCAGAACCCTATCAGTGGCAAGTGACAATTAAGTTGCGTCTTACAGACTGGACAGGACATAAGCAACACACTTCAGGTGTCACTGTCTCCCACCGTCCCCAGATGGGACCATCTAGTTGCAGGAAAACAAGCTCAGGGCTCCCACTGATTCTGCATTATGGTGTGTTGTATAATTATTTAATTATATATTACAATGTAATAATAATAATAGAAATAAAGCACACAATAAATGTAACACGCTCGAATCATCCCTGGGGGGGCTGGGGAAAAAATTGTCTTCCACAAAACCGGTCCTTGGTGCCAAAAAGGTTGAGGACTGCTGAGATACAGCATAATTACTTATGTTTTAGAGAGTTGTAGTAACCCAAATGAAAACAATTGATCAAGCTAATATTTTTAAAAGTCTTTAAAGTATTATTGCATCTGGCATTTTTAAAAGGTTGAGTATATGAATTCTTATCATAGAATATATGTTAAGATAAAATATAAAATCTACTACAGAGAGTTTAATCTTCTTTCCTCTCATGACAGGGTAACTGCACTACCAACAGGAGTATTGCAGATCTATGATGTTGACCAAAAGGATGCTGGAAATTACCGTTGTGTTGCTGCTACTGTAGCCCACAGACGTATAAGTATGGAGGCCTCGCTCACAGTGATTCCAGGTACCACACATAAGTTGATGTTTCAGTTTTTAATTGGCCCAGCTATTAATTTGCCTTCTCTGGCTATAATAGTATGCCATAAAGTAGTACTTTAATTACATTTAAATTTTATTGTAATCTATTTGGAAAATGATCATTTTTATCTATTTAAGCAACCTTCTTCTCAAACTAACTTGTTTTATATGTTAATGTCAACATCTTTAAGAAAGATTGAATTTTTGTTTTGTAAATACTTCATTTTTGTTTTTAAAATATAAAATACAGAAAAGCTCAAAGAAGAAGAATAATCATCTATTTCCACTAAAATTGTCCATTGTCAATAAAAATACATTTGTTTCCAGTTTGGGTTTTTCTGTTTGTTGTTTTAAGAAAAATTATAATTTACATTTGTAGAAATGATGCATGTTTTATTTTAGAGAGTAATGTCTATAAAAGTAAAATAATTTTTTTTACATTAAACAGTGTAAAAAGTACAAAGATATATTTTTAAAATGTCCCTAGTTCCATATCCAGAGATTATCACTGTTAACATTAAGTGAACATAATTTCATATATTTTGCCATTCATAAATATAGTTAGAAGGGAAACTAGCTTGAGAGATGAATATGAAGAAAGAAATATTTATTTTATTAAAATGGAATTATACATAGATGCTAGTTTTTTATTTTTTAATAATTAAATTTACTTGAATGTAGTGGAAGAAAACCAGACCAAAAGACATTGTTGAACTTCACATGAGTGTTTACTCTTCACAAGAGATATTACTTCCTAAAAGATCCTTTAAGACTAAAAATTTTTTCAAAGAAACATTGAGACTGAAATTAAATTTTTAATGCCATGTTTTAATTTTAGGTGGTATCTGTTAGCTTCTTGGTATGAAGCATAAAGACAAAAGCACTCTCACACTTCTTTGTTTTCCCCACTGTCACATAAATTCCTAACAAGATTAGTGAAAGCATTGAGTCAGTGTTTGAACCTCAATTAAAAGTGGATGATATGGAAACAACCTAAGTGTCCATCAACCAATGAATGGATAAATAAAATGTGTCTTATCCATTTAATTAAGTATTAATCTATTATTATTATTCAATAAAAAGAAATGAAGTACTGGTACATGCTACAGCTTAGATCAACCTTGAACATTATGCTAAGTGAAAAGCCAGTCCCAAAAGACCATATAATGTATGGTTCCTTTTTTATGAAATGTCTGGAATAGGCAAATCCAGAGACACAAAGTAGTTGTCAGGCTATGGGGAGAGGAGATTGGGGAGTGACTGCTGATGGGATGGAGTTTCTTTTTGGGGTGATGAAAATGTTTTAAAATTGATTATGGTAATAGTTGTATAACTCTGAAAGTACTAAAAACCATTGAATTATACACTTCAAATGGGTGAGTTATATCTCAATAAAGTTGTTTTAAAAAAAGAAAAAAGTGAAAAACTTCAGAATAGATATTTTAACTCATTTCATTCATTGTATCTTATTTATAATTTTTTCTTATATCCTGCCTTTTCCATCTCAAAGGTAAGGAGTCTAAATCCTTCCACACACCAACCATTATAGCAGGTCCACAGAACATAACAACGTCTCTTCATCAGACTGTTGTTTTAGAATGTGCGGCCACAGGAAATCCCAAACCAATCATTTCTTGGAGCCGTCTTGGTAAGTCTTAGGGGAAAAAAAAAAAGTCTTTTTCCTTCAACTTTGTTCATACCGGTGAAACTGATAACATGTTTATTTTATATACAACACACGTTTGGCAATTATGTGGCTTTTATCTTTCTGGTATTTCAGCGTGTAGAGGAAAAGTTTTAGCATAGAAAATTTTAGACTTTTTATGATAATGATTGTTTGGATAGTGATCTTTTGACAAATTTTAGATCACATGTTACATTGTTTTAACTGAAGTGTTCTCTTTGAAATAGATCACAAGTCCATTGATGTCTTCAATACTCGGGTACTTGGAAATGGTAATCTCATGATATCTGACATCAGGCTGCAACACGCTGGAGTATATGTTTGTCGGGCCACTACCCCGGGCACACGCAACTTTACAGTTGCCATGGCAACTTTAACTGTATTAGGTATGTTTTCTTTCCTTCTGCAATCAGGAGAATCTTACGTTTTAACATTTGCTGTTTTATCTCATAGCTTACTTGCACTTTTCTTGAATTTTGTAGCATTGATATGAAATTGTAAACCAGTGATGAATTTTAAGAGGAACTTAAAGCCCTATGTTAAAATATAACTAGAATCACTCTGAAGTTACCATCCTGTTTGCTTTTATAACATTATGGTCCTTCTTAGTTAATTTAAGCTTCCTTTTTATTTCCTTCTCACCCACCTACAAATTCATATACCCATTGACCAGTCTAAGATTTTAATCTGTTGTCTCCATGCATTCACAAGTAGCTGTATATTGGGCTTGGTTAAGTTAGGATTATGGCACACATATTTTTAGTGTGTTTATATAGATGGTGTCAATGGGGAAAGCCTGGGGAAAGTGGACATTAACTGAGCAATGCAGAGAAAAGGCATCTGGAGAGATAGATAGATGTAGAGTGTAGACAGGAAGCTCAGAATGTCAAATATTTTCAGGGATGGGACTTGCGTCACTTGCTGTACTCTTCCTTGACTCTATATCATTCCTGTTTGCACCACAAAAATATTTTCTTTTTTCTTTAAAAATAGCTCCTCCTTCATTTGTCGAATGGCCAGAAAGTTTAACGAGGCCTCGAGCTGGTACTGCTCGATTTGTATGTCAGGCAGAAGGAATCCCCTCACCCAAAATGTCATGGTTGAAAAACGGAAGGAAGATACATTCAAATGGTAGAATTAAAATGTACAACAGGTGGGCTAAGTCACTTTGCTACTATTTTAGATAAGATATAATGGCTTTAGTAATTCTTATGTGAAACGGTTATAGTTATAATATCAAATACCTAAATTATCCTGGTATCTTAAACTGAAGTAAAATCAATAAGAAATTAACTTAAGACTGTAATATCAGCATGTCAAAAATCCTTTTGTATTTTATATTGTGGATCACGGAAGTGGTAGATTATAATGAAATGAAGGTTGGAACAGTTCCCCAGACCTGGGTTCTGATCCTGGTAAGCCACCAGCTAAGTTATTAGCAAGCATGTTAACCCTTTGGAGTCTCAGTTCCTTGTTCCATAAAGTGAGGAATTTAGAAGGAAATAATTAAGTCTCTAAGAGTTCCTCCACAGTTCAAACTTAATGATTTTAAGAACTCATTTTTATTAGTATAAATATGAATCTTCTTGTATCACTCTTGTATGTTGAACAAAACTTTTGAACATTTTTGTTGACCTGAATTTTATGTAACATTGCAATGTTACAGAAATTAGATGCTACTAAAGATTAATATACTTTCTTAATAAAAGCCAAATTTTAAAAAAGAGATTAAGCTGTCACCTAAAGCAAACAGGATTTGGATATCACAAGTACTTATTTATATAGACTCAGAAAATAAGAGTAATTTTAAGCAATTCATATAGATTTTTTTAGTAGGGCTGGTCACACAGTCTTTTGTTCTTAATAACTTGTTTTTTAAAATTAAGAGTGCACTTAGTAATAGCTTAACTTTATTTTTATGTCATCCTTAGAATTTTCATTGAAATAATTGTTTTCTTTCCTCAGTAAATTGGTAATTAACCAGATTATTCCTGAAGATGATGCTATTTATCAGTGCATGGCTGAGAACAGCCAAGGATCTATTTTATCTAGAGCCAGACTGACTGTAGTAATGTCAGAAGACAGACCCAGTGCTCCGTATAACGTGCATGCTGAAACCATGTCAAGTTCAGCCATCCTTTTAGCTTGGGAGAGGCCACTTTATAATTCAGACAAAGTCATCGCTTATTCTGTGCACTATATGAAAGCAGAAGGTAAGCAATTTGAGGACTATTTATTTTTATGTGCTATTTACTGTCAGGGATTTGTTTTCAATATAAATGATGTCTCACATAATCCACAAAAGGTTTTTGAAGTTCTGTGGCATTTACCTCTTTTAATAAAGTAATTACTATATCACCTGTGTATAAATTTTTTTGTTAAATTTTGTATTGTTTTATACTTTATGTATATAAGTATAGTTTAAGATTTTCTGTTTAGAAAAAAGTACCATCTCTGCTTGCTATAAGTTACAGAGTGGTGTACTTATGAATTTCGTTTCAGCCGAGATGTAAATTCCTTACCTAGGACTTAAATATATCAATTTAAGTGTGCAGTTACATAGGAACAATGGTGTAACTGCTTAATAAAATAATAAGGTGAACTGTAGTCACTATAGCATGTTATTTTTAAAGGGGAAAGTAAACATTTTCAGATTCCCTGTAATATGATTTTATATATTTTGATTATTTTCTGAAATCTCATAGAACTCTCTAAAAATTGAGCAGGATACTCTTTATTGATATCTCATTTATTATATAAAAGTAGATATCAAATCTTTCTTAAAATTTTTATCCAGTTCCATTTCTGGAATCTTTTTTATCCTCATATTTTCTTTTGGCAAAAATTTAGAGGAAAAGGAAAAACTAGTTATAAATCCTAGAGATTTCACTATTGATTTCTCATGGAAACAATGGCAGAGGTTTACAGATTCTAGTTGTATACAAAACAGCCTACTTTTTATGTGATAGACATTCCAAACAAATTCAGATACCCAAAGAGTGGTGATATAATAAAATTGTCTGTAGAAACAGGTGGTTTGTTGTTGTTTGTTTTTTGTACTTTGAAGTAGTATTTTGAAAAGGAGTATTTTGAATTTAAATCAGGGGTCATGGTAGCAAGAAGAATGAAAGTCTGTTAACTGAGCATGTTGGAGTATGTTAATTCCCTTTTTAATGATTTAAGAAGGTAAAAGGAATGCTGGTTTTGGTGGAGGCCACTCTTGTTCGCTATTATGGTTGTTTCATTAGAGCCCTCCACATGCGGCTCAGTGGTCTATTCAAAGGCAGAACAAGGCTTTTTAATTCGAACTCAAGGACCTTGTTTGGTAGGTCAGAAATCGTACTATGCGGTTCCTAATTAACGAACCATTAGCTAGTCTGTTGTGAAATGCCTGTAATCTTGTCTAATTAAAATGCTATCAAGTTAATTCAGAAATGTGGGAAAACTTAATAGTGGAGTTTGCCTTCTGTTTTGTTTATAAATCCAGTGTGGAGAGAAGGGGCTCCATCCTTAGAGAGTTTTGATTAAGTTGACGTGCATTTGCTGTGAATTGTTCACAAAGCACAGTAGCTGCCAGTGCTCTTGTTCCACTTTACAAGTTTACTCTGTAGGAATTAAATCCCACAAAGACAAATCCTCTTCTATACCTTGCCATGCATATTTTATTAAGAATTGCTGAGAATTTTTTTCCTCTCTTGGGGGGGGAAAAAAAAACCTCATTGTGGAACAAAACATTTTGAAGCACATTCTGTGCCTCCCAGTTCTTTTGCTTTCAACGTAAGTAAAAGAACAACTTGTGTCAGTCAAATTTAATAGAATCTCTAGGGGCAGAATGAGATCTTTTGCAGGACAACTTTTGGTTTGGTTTGTTTTTATAAAGAGTAGAGCCATTACATTCCCTACTGTCTCTCCATTTCTGTTTAAAAGAAAAAGGAAACCATGAGTTTAAGCAAGTAAAATTTACACTGTTAATAAACTACAGTACTCTGTAGCGTTAAACTCTGTTGTGTTACTGCTGTACATTGTCTCTGCTGTGGGTTTTGACTAGATGTTAAATGATGTTTAGAGAAGATTAATTGTTTTCAGTTTGATTTATTCAGGAAAAATTCAAACTAGTAATTTGTAACAAGACATGGTTACTTTTAGAAAATAAAAACCTTCCTATTCACATTTTTTAAAGGGTCACAAAAGATAACAGAGAGATCCAAGGACCAGTGTTTCATAGTGGAAGAAAATGGTAATGGTCTTGTTAATTTTATTTTGAATATTCATGATTTTTAGACACTGATTCCTTAACCTAGGTTTAAACAATGAAGAGTATCAAGTAGTCATCGGAAATGACACAACTCATTATCTTATTGATGACTTGGAACCTGCCAGCAATTATAGTTTCTACATTGTGGCTTATATGCCAATGGGAGCCAGCCAGATGTCCGACCACGTGACACAGAACACTTTAGAGGATGGTAAGAAAACGTGACTCTACGTCATCTCAGCATGAACAGTAGTAATATGCTTTATCGCTTTCAATGAATACGTGTTCTAACTCAGAGAAAATATCCTGGTTTTGGTTTAAAAACAAAAACAAATGTGATAACCAGCAGGCTAATTTACCATTTCAAATCTTACTCTCAGTTTTTGGCAGTAACATGATGAAGAGCACTTTCATTTATAATTCGTAATACAAATTTTAATAACAAAATTGTCCTTGTATTTCTTCAAGTTCCTGGTTTAAATTGTAAATGAGTTGCAGGGTTTTTGGTTTGTTTTCTTTTCTTTACTGAGGAGAACAAAATGTGAGATTCTCTAGGCGGGAATAAATATAATGACAGTTACATATTGAGTGTATGTAATGACTGGAGGTTAGAGGCATTGGACTTCTGAAACTGGGAGTTCAAGAAGTTTAGTACTTGTCAGTTAAAAAAATTCTTATAGAATCAGATAGCAGTTAGTTTATTTTTAGATACATTGTACTTATTCTGCATAAGCAGGAAAGTATTGCCTGTTCAGTTTGTTACCTGGGGTTGGAAATTGAGCTGCTGTCCTTTTGAGGGCAGGCCTCCATATACTCTTATAACGGTGGGAAATTCTAGCCATTAAAATAGTCCTGGAGAACTGATTCTTCTCCTCTGACTCTTCATCTCTCTCTTCAGGGCCTCTCCATGGCCCATTTTTGTACTCTGCAGTGTGAAAGGGGGATTGTTTAACATATACTTAATTATACTGTTCTTCCTTTACAAATGTTTTTGCATCCTCAAGAAATGGTCCACCTTTAGTTTTCAAAACATTTTCATATAAATGATTCTCAAGTCTTTTTCTTTGTCCATTTGGTCCCAAATCTATTATATCTCTATACTACTACTTGTGTAAATGTTTATAAATTCAGACTTTTACTAAATGAAAAAATTGTCATTGATCTGGATGCTGAATTCCACATTTCAGTTTTCGTTTAAGAGTCTGTTCCATTTTAGAGTGAACCATGACCTCTCTGGTTACCTAATTACATTTAACAACCTCTGACATGCATATCTCAGGTGAAACACAGGCTGGTGTTTCTTGTAGTTGTTTTGGGTTTATTTGGTATATGAGATGTATTCCCCCATACCCTTCAAGAAAATGTGTCTTACCATAGCAAGCTACTGGTTAAAGCTTGCCAATTCCAGTTAAGTTGTGATCTCAAAGTTTTTCTCCTTTTAAACCTTTGCTTATTCTGCAACTTTTTTGTTTAATTAAGTTTCATTTTGTTTTCTGGATAACATAGAGACTTCTGACACTGCTTTTCAATTTTCTGCATCAGTATTCCCCCATTTCCTCAGCCTGTACTTCTCAGACTGAGATGTGTGGGTCTCCTAGTGTGCACATCAGATACAGCTAACACTTTTGGAGTGTTTACCACTGCCTGTTCTAAAAACGTTCCCTCCATTATCTCCTTTAATCCCTACATAACCCTATGATAGAAGAACCATTGTTATATAAGAGGTAGTAGGGTGTAGGGGGTAAGAAAATAGGCTCTAGATCTACTTCTTCACTTAACAAGCTGTGTGACCTTGGGTAAGTGATTTGACCTCTTTGTACCTCAGTTTCCTCAGCTATAAGGTAGAAATGATAATGGCACTTTCTTCACTGGGTTTTTGTGAGAATTCATGAGTTCATACACATAAAGGACTCAGAAATGCTTGATTGGTTTTCCCTTTCCTACCTATTATTTCATTCATTCAACAAATATTTATTGAGTACCTGCTATGTGTTATTCAGTATTTAGTAGTGAATGAAAGAGACAAAAAATTGTCCCATACCTTGTGGAGCTTACTTTCTATTGTGGGAGAAGGACAGAGGAACAATAAATAAGATAAACAGTCAATGATATGCTCTGTTAGATAGTAATAAGTGTTGAGGAGAAGCGGAAAAAAGCAGGGAAAGGGGTAAGGCTTTAGACGGAGATACCTCATGTAATAGGTGACATTTGAAGACCTGAAGGAAATGAAAATGAGGGAGCTGGCTAGGCAGATGGCTGGGGGACGTGAATTCTAGGAAAGGACATACATGGAAATTGCTAAGGGCCTGAAGCACAAGCATGGTTGGACTGGAGGGAAGAAGCAGAAAGCAGCAGGAGATGAGGCACAGAATGAATGAGGAGCCAACCATATAAGCAGGTAGGGCTTTGTATGAATCCATCATGAGGACTCTGGCTTTTACTGTGAGTGAAATGGGAGCTATTTTGAGCAGAAGAGTGACAAGATCCGACTTGCAATTTAACAGCAAATGTGTTAGAGACTAGATGGTGAAGAAGAGGGCAGAGGCAGGGAAATCTGTCAGGAGGCTATTGCAACAAAACAGGCTAAGGGAGACGGTGCAGGGACCAAGGAGGTGGCCGTGTGAGTAGTAGAGTCATAGAATTGAACGTGGAGAGTGTATGGGGGAGTCAGGGGTGACACCAAGGTGTTTGTCTTGAGCAGTTGGACAAATAATTGCCGTTACGTGAGGTAGGAAAGCCTGTAGAAGAAGCTGTTCTTTTCATCCCCATGTTGTATATGAAGAAACCTAGACACAGAGAAATTAATTTGGCCAAGATCACACACAGTAGTAATTGATATAACAGGGATTCAGTTACACAGAGACTAACTCCAGAACCCATCTTAGCTCTTAATACTAGACTGCCTTCCAGTATACTTGGCTCATTTTCCTGGACTGCCTGTTGTATTCGAATTATTTACAGGGAAAACATTGTTTTCATATTAAGCACCATATATTATAATTAGGAATACAAAATTCACACTAATTTTTTTTTTTAAATAATCTTTTTTTTTTTTTTTTTTTAGAAATTCACGTTCTTTTATTTATTTATTTATTTATTTATGACTGTGTTGGGTCTTCGTTTCTCTGCGAGGGCTTTCTCTAATTGTGGCAAGTGGGGACCACTCTTCATCGCAGTGCGCGGGCCTCTCACCATCGCGGCCTCTCTTGTTGCGGAGCACAGGCTCCAGACGCGCAGGCTCAGTAGTTGTGGCTCACGGGCCCAGTTGCTCCGTGGCATGTGGAATCTTCCCAGACCAGGGCTCGAACCCGTGTCCCCTGCATTGGCAGGCAGATTCTCAACCACTGAGCCACCAGGGAAGACCCCACACTAATTTTTAAGATACAACTCTTATTAAACACTTCAGATTATTTGTCAGGTTATAACCCTGGTGTCCTAAGCTTCTCCATTCTTGTGTAATTCTCTCTTCCTTGTTTTAAGGCATTTTGGTAGGGTTACTGAGAAGTATTCTCATATTAAGTAAGCTCATATTAATCCCAAACAACATCAGAACGGTCACAACAACAACAGTGAAAACCTTGCTTTCTTTGGTTCTCTGTATCGGATCCTCCCTCATTATTTTTTCCTTCCTTTTTCTGGTTTGTACTCTGCTTGACTGGAAACCTCAGCTAGGGCTGAAAGTATCTCTCTCTCCTTTATTATGTGATGTGTTGCTGTTAAGATACTTCAATAAAAACTGGTGTGCTAGTTGACAATTTTGATTCTAAATATTTATAAGCAACCTGTTTTCTTGTATGACTAGTTCCCCTGAGACCTCCTGAAATTAGTTTGACAAGTCGAAGTCCCACCGATATTCTCGTCTCCTGGCTACCAATCCCAGCCAAGTATCGGCGGGGCCAGGTGGTCCTCTACCGCCTGTCCTTCCGCCTGAGTACTGACAACTCCATCCAAGTTCTGGAGCTCCCGGGGACCACTCATGAGCACCTGTTAGAGGGCCTGAAACCTGATAGTGTCTACCTGGTGCGGATTACTGCTGCCACCAGAGTGGGGCTGGGAGAGTCTTCAGTATGGACCTCACACAGGACACCCAAAGCTACAAGTGTGAAAGGTAAATGTTGACTACTGAGGAAGAATAACACAGTATTTTTCTTTTTTTTTTTCTTATCTAACTTATGTTTATATTTTAAAATTTTGTCTTATGAATTAAAGTTATTCCATCGATCATGGGCTTAATTGAAAAAAATTTTAAACTTTTTATTGAGTAGTTGCTTTTTGCATGGAGCTCATTAGTGTGTAAAACTTTTGGTTACTCTTTGCTTACTTAGCAGATCCTTCAAAGACAGATGGGTCCAAATCAAATTGAATTACCAGAAGTTATATATTAATAGAGACCTAATTAATATCATTGCCATATTTTTTTTTTTAAATCATCAGTTTAATAGAAAAACTGTAATACTAGGAAGTTCCAGACCCGCCTCCTCTTTTACTAATGTGGAATGTAACATGACTGGGCTTTTTCTTGTTAATTGATTAATAATAATGCCTGTTCTATCACACGGGAATATTGGATAGTCAAAATTAGGAAACACATATTGCTTCTTTGAAAAAACTTAAAAAGCACATGTAATTTTGTTCTTATTTATATACCTTAGTTTTTTAGGTAGTATTTTATATTTTTAATTCTGTCTCAAGATTTGATATCATTGTGGAATTTTTAATATTAAGGTAAAGTAAAATTGTTGGAATTGAATTTTTATGCAACTGTTGGTTTAAAACAGAGAGAGCTATATACTATCCTGTGTTTTCATGTGCATTACGAGTTTCTTATACATCTGGTGAATTTTTCTAGCCCCTAAGTCTCCAGAGTTACATTTGGAGCCTCTGAATTGTACCACCATTTCTGTAAAGTGGCAGCAGGATGCTGAGGACACAGCAACCATTCAGGGCTACAAGCTGTACTACAAAGAAGAAGGGCAGCAGGAGAATGGACCCATTTTCTTAGCTACCAGTGACCTTCTCTATACTCTCAGTGGTTTAGGTGAGTGAACCTGTACTGTGTTTTTCCTTTTTTCCTTCCTCCCTGACCAACTGGGAAAAAAGTTATAGGATATAAGGCAGAAGTAATGACTTAATGGTAAAAAGAAAAGAATTGACCCTGCTACATCATTGTGCATATTCTACTGCTTAAGTCAGTGAATGGTCCTTGACTCACCATTGTGAGTGAATCGGTACAATGTCAGATAACCAGGTAATCTTTCTATCTTCTCCCCACCTTTGGGCATCGATTTTCTTTCTAAAGTTCACTTCTGGTGGAGTGAGAGCCTGATCAAGTCTTGTGACTGTGTGGTGGATGTAGAATAGAAATGTAAAATTAGGAATATCACACCAAATGATCAGATAATACACAATAATTTAAGTTTAACTTAGAAATTGCCTGAGAGTGCCAGGTAGGTGTATTATTTTGCATGTGTAAAAGGTATGTAAATTACGTACAAAATAATGCTCTTACATATGACCCATGTAACTGTAAATATTTACTTTATGTAGTTCTAACCCAGAAACACTAAAGAAAAAGCACTTAATTTTGTGTTTGGGTTCGTCAGAATTCTGAAAGACACGTTTATTCCCTATTCATCCTCTCTTTGCACAGTGAAAGGATTTCATGATGAAAACATGTTTAGTAGACAGTAAAGACACAACTACAGTAAATGCGTGAGTATAAACATACTCAAGGTGTAGAATGCACACTTAGCTATTTGTTGCTTGTGAGTAGATTTTTACCCTTAAGCACAAAGCAGCATCAACTAAATTCCTACTGGATTTTTATCACACCTTCTGCACATAATGGAAATTTACAGGCACTCTGGCTTTCCCTGTAACAGACTGCCCTTTGGAGTGCAGGAAGGGAAGAGGCACGGTGGTCCCACAGGGGACTGCTTCATTTTTTTTCCCTGGCCTCACGGCACAAGCTGTGAGAACAGCATTAGACCCAAATCCCTGTGCAGTAAGAAGCAGTGGTGGGAATCTGTTTTCAGACCCAGGGACGCAGAACCCCATCTTCCAGTTCTTTGCCGTAATTTTTCAGGTGCCGTTTTGCTTGTAATCTTGTTGTGTTGGATTTTAATTGAATCTGCATTAGGTTAAGTTTCACAGTTGATCCCTGTCACACAGCTTTATAAAGGACGAGGAGAAGTTACATATGTTCCAGGGTGACCTTCCTTAAGCCATTGATACTCAGATGACGTTAGCCCAACCTACTGTCAGCCATTCAGCAGCATTTATTTCTAGCCATGCCTTCTCAGGGTGCCCTCCCTTTCCACATGCATGTCATTTAATCAAGAAAATTTTAGTCAGTATCAAGTAAGAAACAGGATTTGAGACAATTTTTGATGAAAAATCATACATCAAACTCAGTACCTCCTATTTCTTCACTGATAAGGAAGTATACATACATTGAAGATAACAAAACAGTAGATTGTTAGACAAGTCTTATTGAACATATAGGTAGCTTATTCTAAACAGATGAATAACTTATTAGAAAAAAACAAAAGACTCCTGTGCTTGTGAAAAGTTTAGAGAAACATTTTATTGAAACTTAGCCAATTAAAAACAATTCCTTAAAATTTAAAATTTTTCTACAGATGGCATATATATATGAAGACGATCCATTGATTTTTGTTGAAATTTTTTGTAATTTCTGAATAATAGCTTTCCATCCTGTATACCTTTATTTCTTCCTGTGTTTTAAAAATAAGTCTCATATATTCACTGCCTGTGTTTTTATGTCACAAAATCCTTTGCATATGCCATTTGCAAAGGATTTAAAATCATTTCATAGTGCATAAAAGTAGGAAATGATTTTGTTATAGTCAGTATACCCCGTCTATTAAAATAGCCACGTGTCTCCTGACTGGAGTCAGACTGAGTGGCTGGAGTAATTGCAGTGCAGGGTTGCAGAGTACTCTCTCACAGCCGTAGGGCTTTCTTGTTAGAAGGCCCGTTCCATACCCCTGGAGTTGCCGTGTCCAGGGCTGGATAGGCTGACTGGCAGGGATGCAGTTGTGTGGATTCAAGCGCTGTGCAGCTGTTGACTAGATCACCTTCAAGATGCCTTCTAATCTTGAGAGCCCTAGGGTCTCATCTTCCTTTTCTAGAAAGTCACTCTTGGGGCCTAGCCAAGCTTACAGCAGGCGAATGGGTTTAACCCACTAAGCAGGCAAGTGTTAACAGCCCTCACTCCTCTCCGTCTTACTTTTGGCTGTTGGGAGAGCAGTATGTTCTATTAACTGGACAACTGACCATCTGTGACCATTTTTAGCGAGAGCATCTGGCGGTAGCTGCCTGTTTAACAGAGTGTGATGTGTCTAGAGGGCAGTAGGTTAAGGGAACCCTATCTGTGTCTTACATGGTGAATACTTGCTTTTACTGAGCTTTTGCACATTAAAGAGACTCTAACCAGAACTAGATTTACTAAGTGGGCTTGGAAATGAAATTTAAATGCTTTTGTTTGCTGATTCAGTGTCAATTTGAGTAGGAAGCTGATGTCTCAAAATTTCATTTTCATACTAATCCCCTTTCTGATGCCCTTTTCGTTTCCACTTTGGGTAATGAAGTTTTCAATAAAAAAGTATGTTATTGGGACACAGTCTCCTTAGTAATACCTACAGTTCTTTGTTTCTGAAAGAAAGAAATAGGTGAATGAGCTCATATATTTCATTTCATTTAACAAGCATTTTAAATTCTTTTTTAAGTAAGGCATTACAGCACTGGATTAAAAAAATGTAACAGATGTGACCACTGCTAAAAACAAGGATTAAACCAAAAGATTAAGTTGAATCACTTGTCCAGTTTTCTCCCAAATTTCTGATTAACTAAATTTAATTGTACTTAGTAATGAAAGTTATTTTAGAATATTTTACTGTAAACCCTCAAAGCTCTATTCCCTGAGATGTAGAATGTTTTGTTTTTTAAAGTGGCTAAAAAAGGTTCTTGTGTCTTTATTAGTATAATATAAATATTGGCAGAGCAGTGGAAGTATTTTTGATGTTGCTCGTTTGTTTTAGTTTAATGATTTTAATATATACAGTTTGATTTTATTGGAAGTGGTTTACTTTGGGGGAGTTGGATAAAAAGCACTAGGCTTGTGATTTAGTGTTTATGTGATTTGTTCTAAATTGTGGTTTGCGGTTTTCTTCAAGATTTTGCATCTTCGTAGTAATGATTTTCACTTAGTTTTTTTTCCTTGGCACTTTCAGTGTTTAGTTCAGTTTTAAATAGAATTTTTAAATGTTTGTTTCATTCATCACACAATAAACTGAAGCAAAATTAATAGCACACTTGTGTTCCCTGATAATAGACTGATTGAAATAATTTGTTCCTCCTTTTTCGGTCTGTTTATTTCAGAAGGCTTCAAATTCTGAAGTTAGAGTTTCTAATTGCAAGAGGACTGTTTTCATAAGCTGATTGTCAGAAACTGTTCTTAATTGTTTTGTCTGTAGAATAGAGTGAAAAGGGGGGGATTATTTAGATAGTGCTGTTGTTTAGCATTTAGGACACTGATGTTAGATAATCTTTAGCTTCTTTTTTGTCAATGAATTTGTGCTATTAAATTTCACAGCGAGCATGATTAATGAGCATTCTATTTAGCACCAATTGTGAAGATCCAAAATATTTAAAATCACACCTTCAAAACTCAGATCTTTTTTTGAGAAATCTAAAGTTATAACTCCCAGTTTCTGCTGGGAGTAGGAGTCTGAAGAAACAGTCCCTGGTTAATGATGTAATTTTTGAAGAAACAGTCCCTGGTTAATGATGTAATTTTAGAGTCCCTTAGCCAGTTTGTATAGAAGCATGGCAAAATTAAGTTAGATTTCTGGGTGTTATCTTTCACTGTAGTAGAATAGGATTTGGTTGTGTGGCTACATATCTCAAGAAAGAAAACAGAGAACTAGCACTGGTGAGACAAATTGATATAGCTGGAGGCAGTTGTAAGCTTTCCTTTAGTCGAGGCAGAACAAGATTTTGTGGCATAAAGGAGACCACTTCGAGACCACTTTGAGCAGAGAGGGATCATTGTGAACCTTACTATAATAGCGATTTTGTCTCGAAGAGAATTAGAATCACTCAGTTTACAAAATATGGAAGTCACGTTTTAAAGCAAGCCAAAGTCTTTTCAGAGACTGTCTTCCCTCACCCCTCTCACACAAGGAAGCCTTAGATAACACTCAGAAAATCTTTGGAAACATGCTACAGGTGAAAATCCTTATTATGTGGTTGGTCTGCAAATTTCACATAAGATGGAGTAAAAAATACACTATATTTTATAACAAAATCTTCCTAATTGTGAATAATTTCAAGTGTATAGTTCCATGCTGACTTAGCCTATAAATTCATTTCGGATAATCTGGTGCTTTGATACTGACTACCAGCTTAAATGTCATTGTAGATGCCAGGAGTCTTCCATGCTGAAGTAATGTATAGTCGACAACATAAATGTCATTAAGCATTCTGTCCAGATTAGCTTTGACTTCATAAAGCAGCACTGGTTTCTGTGAGATCACTTTGCATTTATTTAGCAGACCTTTTTTAGGCTTGGTGTAAAAATGCCATTAACATTATTGCTGTCATTTACCACAGGAAAGATCTTTGGGGACATAACGTCACATTTTTTGCCTCTCTTCAGTTCTTCCTGTGCTTTACCACAGGTAATTTTTACTTTTAGTAGAAAAAGTTGCTCTGAGCAGTATCTGATTGCATTCTTTCATTCTTTTCAAATAATTACAAAATAAGTTCATTTAACTGAAGTCAGCAGACTTCTTAAAGAAATGATTTTGGAAACCACCTACTATGTAGGCCATAAAATCGACTGTGAGTACAAATTATAACATAACAAAGGGAACATTTGAAAAGTACTGTATTTCACTTCCTTCACTGTTAAATATCTTTTAGGTTATTATGTTGTGTTTAATCTTTTATCAAGACAAAACATGCTGAAACTTAAACACAGACTTTAGGGAATACTGAACTATTTATTCCTAATTTATCAAGAGAGTAAAAATTTTTGAAAATTCCCTTCTCTGCAGTATCCAACAATGCCAAATATGATTGATATTCAAATCACATTTTAGAACCTTAATACTTAAAATTAAAAAAAAATACTTAAAAAACCAATACCTCAAAAGAAATGGAGCATCCACTTCTAAAAAATCCCATTACTAAAAACGTACTGCTACATTAAGACAATAAAAAAGATTTTCATTTGCCAATTTGCAACTACCTCTAGTTAAAGACAGAATGTTTGCAGGTTGATGAAACTGTAAGAACTATACAAAAGTTACAGTTAATCATCTGTTTATCTTTCCTTAAATTCTTTTTCTAGGATGAAAGGTAATCCTCCATTTTAAAATATTTTTGATGCTCTCTGGACAAAATTAGAGACCTATCTCTTCTCTCTGGAAAAAATCTTGCTCAGCTTTTAAGTCTTAACTCTTGTGGGAATCCTCTTGTGACCCCAAATTGTGTCAGTCATTCCCATGGTGCGTCATCTACAATGCTTTATTATGGGAGGCACGTGGCACTGACAGTTAAAAGAAAAACATCAGTTGACTAAGCTTCATGTCTGCTGCCTAGGTTTAACTTACAAGCTCCACAGCTTATTAACAAATTAAATCCTCGTTGTTTGCCTAATCTTTTAAATAAGGATAATAATAATAATAGCTATTTTAGAATGTTAGGAAGATTTAATGACATACACATAAGGGTTAACATTGCATTGTAAATTGCATTGTAAGTCCTCAACAAATGTTAGTTAGCTGTTGTAGTTGTTTTTACAATAACATAGTTCTCTTCCGAGTGTAGAGTCTGAAAATCTGTATTTAAAAAAAATTTTTTCCCATATAACTTATCATGATCATTAGATATGGAAACCACTACTTCTTGAGCTTTAATATGTGTTTGAATTTACCCAGGGACCTTGTTAAAATTTAGTAGGTCTGGGTGAAGCCTGAGATTTTTGCATTTCTGCTCACTTTGAGAAACAAGGGTCTAGACCAGGGCCAGGCAAATTTTTTCTGTAATGAGCCAGAGAGTAAATATTTTAGGCTTTGTGGGCTTTATGAACTGAATGTTTATGTTCCCACTAAATTCATATGGTGAAGTCCTAACCCCTAATGTGACTGTATTTGAAGATAGAGCCTTTGAGAGAGTGACAAATGTTAAATGAGGTCATAAGGGTGGGACCCTAATCCAATAGGGCTGGTGCCCTTAGAAGAAGAGGAAGAAATACCAGAGCTCTCTCTCCACCATATGAGGCAAGGAGAAGGTGACTGTCTACAAGCCAGGAAGAGAGCTCTTACCAGAAACGGACTCCTGCCAGACCTTGATCTTGGACTTCCCAGTCTCCAGAACTGTGAGAAGTTAATTTCTGTTGTTTAAGCCATCCAGTCTATGGTGTTTTGTCATGGCAGCCTAAGCAGACTAATACAGTGGGCCATATGGTCTCTTCCACTGCCACTGTAGCACAGAGCAGCATAGAAAATTCATAAATGCATGGGTGTTGGTTATGTGCCAGTAAAAAGCCTTACTGTATTTATGGAGACTAAAATTTGAGTTTCATATAATTTGGACGTGTCACAAAATATTGCTTAAAATTTTTTCTGACCACTCAAAAATATAAAAAACCATTTTTAGTTGGCAGGTAACCCAAAGACAGTAGACCATATTACCATGGTTTGCCAATTCCAGATGTAGACTTTATAGTCCTTGCTCTTTAAAGTGTGGTCCCAGGCTCAGCAGCATAATCTAGAATTTTACTTAAATGCTGAATTTCAGGCTCCCCCTGTCCCTTCCCCAGACCTACTGAATCAGAGTCTCCATTTTAATATAATTACTAGGTGACTAGTATGCACATAAAAGTGGAAACACTGGTCTAGATGACCTAGTAATATTCTTCCTAAATAGCCAATGTTAATTCTTTATAACTTAATAACTCTTAGCTCTAGTTTGTTATTCTTGTTGGAAATCTTTCAGAAATTTGTTATTGTGCCTTCTAGGTTCCCATATTTCTGACTCTCTTAATTGTCAGGCCAATTATAATTTTTAATTATTGTTACTACTAAACCTTTCTTTAGTCCATGTTTACTGCACTTCTTACTGCTTATCTTGTTTCTAGTCACACTTCCCCATACTTCTCAGCTTACACATGGAGAAAAACATGGCCTTTCATGAGTATCATCATTCAGTCAGTACATTTCTTCCCAAACATCCAAGGAGTGGATGAATCACAGGCTTTCAGGTATAATCTTCTCGTTTGGGCCCTTTGTTTCTATATTCTGTTTGCCACTGATACTCATTTACCAAACTCACTATGTGGTAGTCCCTACATTAGAACACAGCCATATTTAATGTAAGCATGATCATAGCATTTGGGGAACTTAGGAGGAAGAATGATAATTAAATAAGCAATTAAAATAAGGTGTGATGAACTCCTTGATAGTAGATGTCAGATTGCTGTTACGACACTTGGCAGGAGTCTCTGACCTATTTTAGGGCTAAAATGGGGATGGCTTTCAAGAAGAAATAACATTTATGTTGAGATCTAAAGGAAGATTAGCATTAGCCAGGCAAAGGGGCAGGGGCAGGGGCAGATACAGGTTATGTGGAGCCTGATAAAATAAAATAATATATAATAAAATAAGTTGAAATAATATAAAAATACACTGTAGTACAGTGTCTTTAATAGACCCCATGCAGGTCAAGGGCTCTGAAAGTTAAGCTTCATAGCTTCAGGGTAAATCTGCCTCTACAAAGAGGGAATGGCAGAACCCAGGAAATACTCAGGGAATGCTGAAATTTATGTGGGATGGCCAGGCGGTGAGGGAGACCATGTTCTGGAGGAACTAAGTGTTACTATGACCAGAGTGAAATTGGAGAGGCCTGCAAGAGGCCAGCACCTGGTAAGGCACGTGAGGGAATTTGGGCTTTGTCCTAAGGGCAGTGTGAAGCCATTAAATGATTTTAAGCAAGCAAGTGGCCTGATTAGATTTATGTTTAGAAATATCTTTCTGTTGCAGTGTGTAGAACATAATATAGAGAAATGAGACACAAAAGCAGCTCAGAACTGCTTCCTCCCTGAAAGAGGTTTTGTGAACTTTCTTTTTACTTTCTGGTTCAGACATGTTATAAAAGTCTATACTCCAAGTTTGCTGTAGTCCCTACTGTACATGGCAGTTTCCATCTACACAAATGGTAAATTAAAATTCCTTTAGAAAACAGCTTATTCTGTTGTTTTAAATCGCTATATACTCAACTTTTGGGGATTATAATCATTGTATAATATAATATCCACCAGGTCAGCAAATTTGGAAATTTCACTGTGCAGACCCTCTTCAAAAATCATTTACAGAGTGTTAGGTAATATTGATCCCATATCTGGAAAAAAAAACCCCTACCATTTTAACATATAAGGGAAAGGTATTTGGTCCTTTGGCTTATGCCTCCCTTTAAGCCAGTTCTATAACTGTTAGTTAAAGTGTTTTAATTTATCCTTCATTTTGGTTGAGTAAACTCTCAGGAGGCATCCAGTCATATATCTAATAACATATTCTATCCCCTGAGAAAACCTAATTACTCTTAATTTGGTCATCTCATTTTAGGTAACTGTGATAGTGCCAAATTAATTAAATTTTATGTTTTTAAATGATCAAAGAAATAAACATAGCCATGGATTCCATAAACCCATAACACAAACTGTTCTTTGAATCGACAGCATGAAGCCAGGAGCGTTTAGTAGTCACTCGAAAGGAGAATATTTTTCAACCCACTCAGCTGCTATCATTGCGCTTCACGATGGGCTCTGAGAGCTACAGCACTGTTTGTAAAGCCCTCATTAGCACTGTGTGAGTACAGTGAGTACAGTGTTTTATGGAACTCAGTAGGCCTCAGATAAAGAGACTCCTATGCTTTCCTGGGGCTGGTCTCTTGGGCCCTACTAGAAAGCTTATAACACAGAAGCTCTTTGGCCTTGCAGATCAGTTGCGCTCCATTTAGAAATTACTGATAATGGGCTGCAGTTACCGTTAAATTAGTGTAAATTAATTACCAGCAAATTAATTGCAAAATTGAAACCATCCCCACAACATGCAGTTTTGACTTCTGTGATTTCTTCTCCTAACTCCTCATGAAGACATTGCCTAGAAGATAGTGCCAATTAGAAATGCAAAATTTCTAATTTTAGGGTTGATACAATACACATTTTTCTCAGAAGTTCCTATGTATGTGTTCGCCATTATTTTTAAAATTTAAAAATTAGCGTATATTGATTGAATGCACATACTCACCAGGCCCTGGATTGGGCACAAGGAACCTGAATGTAAAATGGCATGCTTACCTCCAAAGTGTTTAAGTTCAGCCTGGAGGACCTATCAGTGTTCATAGGAAAATGTGCTGATAGACAAAATTGAGGTGTAGTCAGACTACTCTGAAAGCACAGAGGATAAATGACTAATTTTACTGTATGCTAAACAATTGCCAAGTAGAGAAATGGAGGAAAATCATTCCCATCATAGGAGCTTAAAATGTACAGAAACAAAAAGATTAAAAGAGGTAACCTCATTGGTTTGCTATGGCTAAAACATGGGTTGCTATGGGTAGGAGTTACGGAAGCTAAAACCATAGAGTTAACTAGGTCCCATGTTTTAAGGACCCTGTGTACCTTGATAAATCAGTTAGTCTTTGTCTTATCTTGTTAGTAGTGCAGAGCCATCAAGTTTTTAAGTGAGAAAATGACATGGCTTGTTCAGACAGATAACTGGTAACCATATTGTAGAGGATAGGTTTAGAGAATGCAGTGAGCGTGAGCCAGGGAGGGAGGGGGCTACTGAAGACAGGAAATCAATAAAATGGTTGTTGAAATAATCTAAAATAATAAGTATAAGCTAAGACAGTAGTTCATTGGAGAGAAGGCAGGTGTGAAGTTTTTCACTCTTAGAACTTGACTGATTACATGTGGGCCTAATGGGAGACCTTCATATATAGGGATTACACCTAAGGGGTCTATGAAAAGATGCTCAACATCATTAGCCATTACCAAAATGCAAAATAAAAATTTTTAACTACAATAAGATACCACTACATACGTATTGGAATGACTAAAATTTTTTTAAATGTCAAAACTGCCAATAACAAGTGCTGACATGGATACAGAACACCTGGAACTCTTATGCATTATTGTAGGAGTGCAAAATGGTACAGCCACTCTAGAAGACCGTTCAGTGCTGTCTTATGAAGTTAAACATGCCTGTGCCATGTGACCCAGCAATCTCATCCTACGTGTTTACTGTAGAAAAATGAGAACTGATGTTCACACAAAAACCTATACATAAAATGTATAGCTCAATTCACAGTCCCCCAGACAGGAAACCACAGTTGTCCTTCAGTGGGTGAGTGGATAAACAAACTGTGATATACCCATACCATTGAATTACTCCTCAGCAATAAAAAGCAATGAACTATATGGCTACTTGCGATAGTTTGTTGATGAATATTGGCATTATGCTGAGTGAAAGAGGCTGGTCTCAATTTTTTTTAAATATTTATTTATTTGGCTGCGCCAGGTCTTAGTTACTGCATGTGAGATCTTCGATCTTCATGGTGGTATGTGGGATCTTTAGTTGAGACGTGTGGGATCTTTTAGTTGTGTCATTTGAACTCTTAGTTGAGGCATGTGGGACCTAGTTCCCTGACCAGGGATCAAACCCAGGTCCCCTGCATTGGGAGCGTGGAGTCTTACCCACTGGACCACCAGGGAAGTCCCCATTTATGTGACATTCTTGAGAAGTCAAAACTATAGGGATGGAGAACAGATGAGTGATTGCCATGGATTGGGGTGGGAGTAGGATTTAACTACAGAGGGGCAGCACCAGCAGTTTCTTGATATGATGGAATTGTTCTGTTTCCTGATTGTGGTGGTGGTTACACAAATCTGTGCATGTGTTAAATAGAACCATACACCCCCAAAATGTCAGTTTTAAAATTTAAAATAGAAGACTGAGGGTTTTGAGATAAGATGGCCAGGCTTTGAATTCTAGCTCTCCACACACTTGATCTTGGTCAAGTTACTGCACCTCCAGGAACCTCAATTTGCACAATGTCCAGGATGTTGAGGATTAAGTGTGCTAGTACATGTAGAACCCTCAACAAGGTGCACTGGTACATAGTAAGTGCTCAGTAACTATTAGCTGTTTGTAAATATGATTAGGTGAGGAAGAAGTTGGACCAGTTCTCGAGAGCTCTGGGTGGACAATACTTTAATTGGAGTAGAGCGTTAGGAGTTAAGACCAGGTTTGGAAAAGTGGGAGATATTAAGTTCAGTTTTGACCATGTTGAGTTGGAAAGGTTGGTGTTCTGGTGGAGATGTCTCTAGCAGCTTAGTATATGGTTTCAATTTCAGAAGATCTGAAATGGTGAATCATTGGTGTGCAGTTTGGAGTTAAGCCTACACACTGATGCTGTCCTGCTGCAAGGGACCCAGCATCTTTCTGTCTTAGCTGCAAAGATTTGAGCAGAAGAAACCATTGTCAGCATAATTGTAAAATGAAAGACATTAGGTCATTTTCAGGAAAGTGGGGCACATCCAACAAATCTCATTGAAATTTCTCTTACTATGTGAAATTTTGAACATTCTCATTTTCTGAGTTGTCACTTTCAGTGCTATCTTTTTTTGTTTAATCATCTTCATAGACCTTAGGAAACTGAAATTCTTTCCATATAGATGAGGTCATATTTATATTCTTAATTTGGTGCAATTCTAAACATTTATCAGTTTCTTTTACTTGCCGCAAAAGATAGAGGAATTTTGGTTAAGAAAGAAGCAAAGGGATTAGACAAACCATTGCTGCTATATTATGGGAGCAATATAGTTGGCAAATTCCAGATTGTATCTTGCAGCAGATCACAGAAGATATTTTGCCCTCTTCAGTATATGAAAGCCTTTCTGTAGCTTTTTTTTTGTAAAAAAAAAAGTTGAATGTAATAGCAGTACTGTTAAAATTTGCATTTCTGCCTCTTAAATTCAGAGGATTGCAAAAAGCATTAAAATGACAGTGTCTCCTGAAAGAATAAATGCCTTTTACTCTTGTGCTGTATCGGAATTGTTATCAGTGGCACCCTATGGGATGTTACACTCAACAGTTTTACTTCCCACTTTAAAAAGATTGTTTTGGTGAGAGAGAAGAAAGGCAACAATAAATGCCTATGTTTTCTTAAATATGTTTCTCCATCTTTAAAAAGATATTAAGGTTCAACTTTCCATATCATAGCCAAAAACATAATTGGGAAAAGAATTTTGATAGTTTTTCCTGGACTTTTATATTCTTAGTCTTGAATAGTCATTACCTTTCAAAATGCTCTAAAACGTGAAAAGCTCTGAAAAACATTTGTCTTGTTAGTAAATGAGGTATAATTTGTGAACAAAAAAACCTACTCTTTTTTTTTTTTTTAAAGGATAAAGCAAAGTTGTTTTTTTTTTTTTTCAAGAATGAAATTGATGTATTTGCCTAAATGGTCATCACTTTTGTGGGTTTGAAGTTGTTTTACTGCTTTAGCAGCTGTGTGGCAAGTTTTCTAGGAGACAATGGTGGTGGGGAGGGAAACTGGTTGCATCTGGTTTCCCTTTGTAAAATGCCTGAAAAGTTGATATTTAGTAGTTTTCTTGAGAAAGCAGTTCATCTATAGAAGAGGGATCTTTTAGTACCTAAATTAGCTTGCTGTGTTTCATATGCATATGTTTTGTTTTCTTTTAAAAAAAGGAGAAAGAAAGAAAGAAAAGAATAAAGAAAATCATCTACTCTAAAACTACATAGCACAGATAACCCTTTGACCTTTGGAGCTGGGGTAAAGATTTACAGTACTTGTGGAGCCTCACTTCTCATGCCTGACTGAAAAGAACCCTAAATAAAGTAAGGCCCCTGTGGAGATGGGGAAAATAAGCAGGATAAGGAAGTTCCATTATTTCAAGTGGCAGTGTTTTTTTTACCAGTCTATAAAGTGAAATACCAATTGTGATGTGTTTCCACTTTTGAGTCTGAGGTCACTTAAGTTTGGGGTCTGATGTTAGAGTAGTTAAGAGTTGGGGATGCCAGAGGCAAAGTGTCCTTCACTGCTTCCTTCACTCTCAGCAAATATCCCTTCCTGCTGGCTCCCTCAAAGTAAATTTCCACTTGAAATATCTTTTCTTTAGGGAAAGCAAAACAACAGAAAACTTACCAAAAAAACCAGAAACAGGCGCTATTGAAATATGAGTGAGAATGGGAATTGCCAATTGTTTCTCTCTTTGTGTGTTAAGTAGTCAAATTTTTCTTCAGATATCAAATATAAAAAGTATATGAGAACAAAATTAGTCCCGCTGTTTGTCTCCAGGAAAAGTATTTTTTAAAATTTATTTCATTCAAGTATAGTTGACACACAATGTTGTGTTAATTTCTGCTGTACAGCAAAGTGATTCAGTTATACATATGTGTACATTCTTTTTCATATTCTTTTCCATTATGGTTTATCATAGGATATTGAATATAGTTCCCTGTGCTATAGAGTAGGACCTTGTTGTTTATCCATCCTGTATATAATAGTTTGCATCTGCTAATCCCAAACTCCCAATCCATCCCTACCCCACAGAAGAAGAATTTTTAACTTCATTGCAAATGACACCAAATTAAGATCTTTGAAGAAACTTTAATAATTTACTATCTAATGATGTTCATATCTATTAATAATTATTTAACTAATACTTTTATCCTGAGTCTTTAACCTTATGTATCTAGCTCCTAAAATATCCCAGTAGTCTCTATAGCACTTTGTATTTACATTTTGAAGTTTATTTATTCAATTTATCTTCTGTTATATTTTCTGCTTCCTTTCTACATGTGCTAATAAAACCTCATTAAAATGGTAACAAATAAAAGCCATGTTTCTTTGGTATTAGGAAGACGCTCATAGTTATTGATCAGCTCTTGATTGTTTTATAGGCCAGAACTTTTCCAGTGGTAATTTTATAAGTGAAGGAAAAATTTCAATAAGCTTTGCCTTCTTATTTAAAAATAAGAATCTGTAAGCATGGTAAAATGCTTGACATGAATTGCGAACAACAGTTTTCCTTACAGAAGGGAAAACTCTTGTTTTAGGAAATTAAATCAGTACTATCCATTAATCATACTGCATGTCAACCCTCAGACCACTCTGGAAGTTTCTGGTGAATGTAAAGAATCTTTAGATGTGTGAGGTCTTTAAAGATCTAAGTTAAAGGAGAGGAGGTTTGTTAAATACCACATTAGCACATGAAAGAAACTTCAGGGTGGATAGAAAAAAAACATTTGCTGCATAGCAGTAATTATACTTGGGGGTTTTGTTTTGTTTCTGTTTTAAGCTTGTTCTTAAAAAAACTTAGTTAATGCAAATGAAATGTTAAGCTTTGTACAAATTATACACACCATGAGGTGGAGGGGAGCTAGCTACAAGACAAGCATTACTGTAGGAAAGTATTTTTTATCTTAGCCTTTAAAAATATTTTTGTATGTTTATTTCACAGTGTACATAATAGGACAGTCACACATGTATATATGTTATAAGTATGCTTGCTAGAAAAAAAGTTACTAATGGGGGGTAAAATGAAAAAAATGTGGAGACCACTATTCTAAAATAGATGATTGGTTATTTCTAACTAACTACCACAGTTATGAAATGTTACAATCTAGAGGATGAAACAGACGTTAATCAAATCACCATATAAATTGTAATTGCAAGCTTTTGTAAGTGCTGCAATGGAAAAGCATAGGGAGTGATAAGTTATAGGGGACACCATATAGTTTGCAAGTGGGCGTTGGGTTAGGTTTCCCTGAGATACTGATGATGAATTGAGATCTAAAGGATAATAGAAGTTAACTAGGTGAAGGACCTTAATGGAACAATGAAAGACTTAAAGGAGGCATGACATAAACATAGTCATAGACTAATCGTCAAAGCAGGCTAAATACTGGTATATTTTCCTATCTAAACAACTTGATTTATCAGTTCATTTGGATAGGCTGCTGTGATAACATAATCCTGACAGTTTATTGAAATTGTACTTTTCTCTTCCATTTTGAGATGTTTGAACTCTTCAAAGACTTTGCATAACATCCCAGAACATAGGCTGTCCTGTGTAAGTGGAGGCTTCTTGAATTGGCCAAGATAGGTGACTCCATTGACACTTACCTTATCATAGAAACTAGAGCAGTTGCTTCAGCTGAAGGTAAAAATGGCATCTTAGCTTTCTCAGCATGCCAGGATGTTAACAATAACTTAGGAAACCTGTGCAGACGGTAGGCACCACATTGTGCCTGATTATCACAGCTTATACATCCTCCCTGGTAGATTTTGTAAATGTATCTAGCTAGTCATTATTTCAAATTTATATACCTCCTGCTTCCTTCTAAGAAAGATTTGGAGTAACTCAATACAGAAACACAAAATAAAGAAATAGGTGATATAAGGCCCAGTGTTAGTAAGTGTTGGGGATTAAAGAACACTCATGTTAATAGTGGGAGTGTAAATTGATACACAGCTTTTCTAGGGATAATTAGGCAACACCACCAGGAGGCAGAATAATATACACTCTTTTACCCAGCAACTCTATTAATAGAACCTGTCATAAGAAAGTATTATGAACATGCACAGTAGTGCATGTTCACTGTAGTGTATGGGGTCAGTTATAATTGTGAAAAGCTGGAGAAAACCTAAACGCTCAGCTACAGAGGTTTAATAAAGTAAACTTGGTACCTCCATACAATTTGAATAAATGTAGACATTAGAAGGAATGTTTTAGAATATTTAATAATAGGAATAGTTGTCCAAGGATACTAACTGAAAAAAGCAGGTTATGAAATATGAAATATACTGAGTATGGGTGCATATGGATAGGAAAGGGAATGAAAAAAACATAACAAACTAATGTTCACAGTGCTTATCTCTGGGTGCTGGTTTTAAGGATATTTTATTTTTATTTCTTTTGGCCCGAGTTACATAAATTTTCTGTAACAAACATGTATTTGATCATAATGAGAAAAAACAGTAAAGTATATTTTAGTTGACTATACTTAGATGAAGAAATTGGAGCAAAGACAAATCAAGATTGAAAGAGTCAGTGAAACCAGGATAACGACTTCTTTGTTGCATGCCGTAAGATACTGTACAGTTGCTAGAAATGCCTATAAATTTAGCTATGAGAGCTTCCTTGCAGCCAAAGCAAACCACAAACACCGGTAGCTGCGGGGAACAGGATATTTTAATTATTAGGAGATTTTAATATACTAACTAAATTCCCAAAATACAGTACCTCCGAAAAAACCACATGCTCACATTGTTGGAGAGTCTCTGTGAATCTGTATTGAAAACTATATTATGTTTGACAATGACTTAAGCTTTAATAAGGGAAGAAGATTCCTGTAGTTTCTAGGATCATTTAACAAGTTACAGCGTTTTGGATGACCTAGAGATACTAATGGAGGAAACAACTAAAATAATTTTTTTGAACTTTCACCTTTCTCCATCTGGATGACCAAGTATGATGATTTTTAGTATGGCTTCCCTTTCTTGAATACACTCCCACTCTTTTCATAAAATGGACTTTTGTCTCAGAAGAAAAATCATGGCAGATGGGCCTTAATTCTGACCCTACAAAACTATAGAAACTATATTTGAAACACTCTTTTTAAAAGGCCCTTTTTCCTATGCACGTATCCACTCTGAGAAATTACAGTGATTGTTTTAATCATATTAATTCTCTGTCCCATGTTAACTGAATTGCACACTTTATGGCCCTGATTTCTTGGTTTACTCTATTCCCAGGCTGTGTATATTACAAATTGGCTTTCCAGTGTGAGTCATTGAGAATTAAGGAAACAAATCTGCATTTGCATTATTTATGTACAAAGTCCCAGATATTTCTAGAAATCTTATAAGAACCCTAAAAACAAGTTGGTACTTTTCATTGTCTTGTCAGGCAAGAGTTGAATACAAACATTCATATGGATAAATATAGATAAATGTAGAGATAAAATTGGCCACTAAGAAAACACTATTCTGGAGTTAGGAAAGCTTTTGAAACTATGATAGTTCCTCTTCAACAAAAAATATAACAAATTTGCAGTTACAAAAAATGTGTATTTTAAGTTATATTTCCCTTAATAAAAAAACCCTATATTAAAGTCATAGTCTAACCTGTGTAATATTCTTGCCAAAAACATTTAGTCTGGATCTAACAATGAGGAAACAATTAGATAAATCCAGATGTGAGATAGTCTATAAAACATCTGGACTGGATTCTTTAAAGATGTCATTGTCACAAAAGATAGGAAAAGGACAGGGAGCAATTCTAGATGAAGAAGCAGTGTGTGACCCTCAATTGGATTCAGGAATTTGGGTGGGGGTGGGGAATATAAAGGACATTATTGGTGGGAAATTTCAAAATAGACTATGTATCAGATAAAATTGTGTCATTGTTAAATTTATTGGATGTAATAATGGTATTGTGGTTATATAGGTTATATATGTTTCACCTTGTTCTCAGGGGAAACATGTCCAAGTATTTCGGTGTGAAGTGTACTGATAATTCAACAAAAGAAAAAGTGGTGTGTATATGTACACTTGAACACATGCACATACAGATAAGAGAATAAGAAATAAGGAAAATATATCAAAGTGTTTAAAAAATAATTTAAAAGGTTAAAAATGCTCTGTGCTGTGTGTTTAATTAGTTCCTCCAGGTTAGGAATGGTTTTACAATGATTATGCACATGGTTAAAACGACAGCACTTCTGAAATAACAATTGATTATATAAAACAATTTTCTGGAGATGTGTGGGATATTTAAGAGTTATATCAATTGGCATACATTGTAACATAATTTTACCTACTGAGAAAAAAAATACAGAAAATCAGTTTCTTATTCATACTATCCAGTAACCCTTCCAATTAAAGCTCACTTGAGGAACTAAAAACTGAAATTATTTCCTTAAACAACTAAATATTTCTTCTGTCCTTGGAACGTTTATAAACTGGTGTTTATAATAATATATTTCTTTTTTTTGGCTGCGGCTTGCGGGATCTTGGTTCCCCAACCAGGGATTGAACCCAGGCCACAGCAGTGAAAGCGCCGAGTCCTAACCACTGGACCACCAGGGAATTCCCTTATAATAATATATTTCAGATTGAATATAAGAAACCTTAGGTCTTCTGTTAAATATTTTATTTCTCAGAAAATGTTTTTAGTTTAACTTCATATGCTCAGATTGCTTCAGATTCTCTATCATATGTGTTGAAAACTATTTAAAGATATACTGAATAACTTCCAAGCACCCCCAGACATCTTCAGTGTCTTTCAGTACCTGAAAGATTTAAGGTTTATATAGAATTTGAGTGGACTGTTTATAGCCAATTAACATGGTAATGACCTGCACCTGCTTGTATCAGACTCCCAGAATTCTCTCATCTGCTAACATTAAAATCAATTTTGAAGTGGTACATTCAGCAACGTTTAAATAAATTGCTGTAATATAGTGCTTTTTGTGAGTTCTAAAGGAGGCATAAATAAACAACGCAATCATGTTTTATCACTATGATTGATGAAGCTGATATTTTACCAGCTTGCATTTCCTACTTGAGAAGAAATTTAAGACTGGTTTCAAGCTGTCTACCTGCTTCTCTCCCATCTTGTAAGCATGCTTTTAACTGCCGAGGGCTGAGATTTGGAGGAATGGTTATCAGACCACAGATGTTTTTGCCATGAAACGGTGCACCTCCAACCAAGTCACCGTGGTTCAGGAGATGATAGATGGTATTTTCATGTTGCCTCACAGAAAGGTCAAAATGGCATGGCGAGCCCATGACAGTGAAAGGGAGAAATGTTAGTCCTGGAAGGAAATTTATTTCATGGCTTCAGGGGAAGTTTGGTTGTCATGAATAGGCTCTCTCTGTCAGTCTACAAAAATATTGTTTGTAAGGCAATGATGTATGTCAAACAGACAGTGTCTGTGTGTTGGCAGACAGAGCAGCTAGTTAAACAAATGCTAAGCCAAGTATAGTAGCGCAAGTCAAGTACTTTGTATGCTTTTAGGGTAAGAATTGCTCTTGATAGAAATATCAACATAATCAAAGGAACTTATTTCATTTTCTTACGTAACGACTTTAAGTAAACTTCCTTTGTAAATTTTACGACCTTTTAAAATGCACCCCGCCATTCTAACACTTTTTATGTGTTAAAAATTCTTATAATCAGCAATCGCTCTAGTTTATTCACTTCTAAATTATTTAGGAACATATATGTGGACCAGCCTTATTAGTACGCTTCACATAAAGCTGTTATCAATTTTGAGACAGTTAAGCCCCTGCTCTTTTGGAGTCTTCGTTCTTTTTCTCTTCCCCAACCCACAGGGGCTATCAGCCACGGGCATAATTCCATTGATGGTGTGGTAGGAGAGACTCAGTGGCATTGCTCACTCATCTTACAAAATTAGACCATGGAAGTGCCTTTCTTCCACGGGGATTCCCAAAGGGAAAGGAATGCCATAAGAAAAGAACATAAAAGATCAAAAACTGTGTTTCTTGGAGCCTCCATTATCACTTTTAGATTTGTTTTTCAGTGTTTGGATGAAAATCAGATTGATTCATGGCAACGTTCAAGTAGAAATCTTCAACCCCAAATATTTCTTATCCAGACAACCCGAAGTAATACATTTGTCAAAAATAAAAAATAGATTTTTTTAAAAGTCTTGAAAGCCTAATAGATGTATAAAATGAAATCACATGATCAAAAAAGAAATCACATGATCACAATATTCTTGAACACAGTATAATTGGGAAAGCCTTATGCTTCTGGATTTTACAAAACAATCCCAGTCTTTTGGGGAAGGTTTTTAAATTAGAGATTAACAATAGGATATACTTATTTTGGTAGGAAACTAATCTCAAATGTCACATACAAAGAACTTTCTTCCAAATTATCCTAAACTCAGTAGGAGAGGGGATGTTTTTACTGGGAGCGAGAGGTGTTATTTATCTTAGGGCCCTTCAGGGATGCAGGACAAAAGGGACTGAGTCTTTTCAGGTTTAGACAAATACTCTACCATCAGCTTCCATAGAGAGCTGTTCTACAGAACACAGAGGGAAAGCTGGGAGAGTGGGGGATTGCCCATTCCATCTGCCATTCTGTTTTACACTCAGATAAATATTCTGGATTACCACAGAATACATTTATAACATTTTGGCATGGTGATCATTAAAAAAAAATACTTTCTTTAAATTTTTAATGCAAAGTGAATTATGTTTATGATTAACAGTCCCTTGCAGAAGTTCAGTTTATGAACAAAAGGAGAATGCATTTTTAATCTAGGCTTACAGTAAAATTTACACTCTTTTAGCTAAAAAACCTCTTTTTAAATCAGCATACTAGCGCATTTATGTAAGGCATTATTTCAACCATCATGAACTTTTTCCATTCTAACATAAGTCTGATAATACAAGACAAGGAAATCCCTCTTAGAATAGACTTGGTCTCCTAATCGCAACATGGTTTAGAGAGAGGAGAAACACTAGTCTTACAGCATTTCAGTAACTTGAAGCCAAATCACATCGTTCAAATGTGATTTGTGTTTTTGTTACTGTGCTTACACATAGCATTTTAAAGTAGAGCATTTCACTCAGCTTTCCTTTCCCACCCATCCCCCTTAGCATTTTTCCTGCTCCTCTGCTGCTGGACCAGACTTGGTCTGGCCCCAGATTCTATGTCAGAGGCCGTGACCCAGGTGTCACAGTGGTCCATACTGCTGGCCTCTTCTCTGAATAATTATATGGGGTATTGTATTGGAAGGACAGGCTTGGGGGCAGTGCAGTCACCCTGGCTAGCCAGACCAAGGAGCTCTCCCGTCAAACTGCAGGGAAACAATGGGCCGAAAAGGCTCACACAAAACCTTGTAGCACAAAAGATTAAATTAAAAATGGACATTTGGCCAGACACTAGGTTTCATCCCACAGAATGTCACCTTTCTCACTTTTTCTGAGCATTTCCTTCTTTAACAATGTTTATACTTCCTATGTTGACCTTATAGCAGCACATTTTCAGATTGCTGCTTTTAGATTACCTTTGCATATATATTCTAATTTACTTGATTATTTTTAATGCTTTGAGGCTGTCTTAATTGTGACACTTTGTTGCTAATATAAGCAAAGCTTTTCTTTAGCAGTGGTTTAAGTAAGTAATTTAAAGTAGTACATAGTGGATTTTTTGTTTGGCGGTGGTGCGGCATATGGGATCTTAGTTCCCCTACCAGGGATTGAACCCGTGCCCCCTGCCGTGCAAGCGCGGAGCCCTAACCACTGGGCAACCAGAGAATCCCCACACAGTGATTTTTAAAGTAATGCTTTTTGTTCTCTTAAGATGTTTTATTAAGCTACTCTAGCATGTTCCATGTCTGTAAATTGAACAAGTGTCAGGGGACTGTCCCAAAGTAGATGTGATTACTTTACCTTCTTTTGGTCCTAGGAGGATTATTTTTCCCATCACCTGAGAAGTTTCCATAACAAGATGGGGAATAAAACTCATTAAGTCTTTATGAGATTTGAATGTTAGAAATTATGTCAGAGGTGGACTCACTGCTGTGAGGTAAAAGTTTTTTCATGGTCCTGATCTCAGGTTTTCTCTTAATTTTATCTACCCCTGAACTGTCCACTTTGGCCTGGCTCTTTTCAAGCCTTCTGGAGCCTCACCAACAAGCAGCAGCCAAAAGAAACAAAGGCTTGGTTTTCGTGACCCCAGTGTTATTATTGGTCCACAGCTAAACACTTTGTAAATAAATAATAATTTTCTATTGTGCATTTTTCAGGAAGCCAAACTTCTAGAAATGTCAGTATTATAGCAAAGAATCCATAAAGTTTGAATTGATGTCCGTCTCTTTTACCATCTGAGTTCATCTCCAATCAGAGAACACTTGGTCTTTATAGTGTTTGGGTGAAGGTATGGTGGGGGAACTTCCTACGAAGTGAGCCTTTTAGTTTTTACTAAAAGTTTTTAGTTTTTAGCCTTTTGTATCTTAAATAAAGATGTGTAAGGATGGAACAATGATCAAAATCCAAAAGGATTGGAACTCTTAAATGTTTTCTCCTTAAAGTAAATTTTATTCCTTAATGGTTAAATCTCTGATTATTCTGCTTTTGTTCTACTGTGTAACTGATTACTTTGAATGTACATTAGTATCACCCACTTATTCAGGGCCTACTTCAGAGATAACCTAAATCCGGAAACAGGCCAAAAAATAGGGTTTAAGTCATAAAGCCATGCAGTAGGAGAGGATGACATTCTTTAGAATATATTCTCTTAATTTTACACATGTTCTCACATGTTTTGCTCTCTGACTTCTTAAACATCAGTGATTATAGGGCCCCTGGCTTTATCACAGGCCCAGAAGCACAGAAGTGAAGCTGAAGGACAACAAAAACAAGTTTTAAAAAACCTAGCTACTCTGTGTTGTAGAAGATATAATAAGTGAACTTACAGCCCAACTTATTTCTATCGTACTAAAGAATCAAAAAGATTTGAAATAGATTTTGGGGTATTTTATATAGAAAAATGGTTAATTTCTAAAGGAAAGCTAGTTTACTTATGTAGAAGTATCTTTATAAAATTAAAATAATAATTCTTATTTTATAGAGTTGTAAGGATTATTTAAGGTAATGCATATAAGTACATATTAGTTTGTTGGCATATAAAAGATAATACATTTTCCCAACAATTCTTTACCATTTTATTATTACTGCAGCTGCACAACCAAAAGCAAATCTCCACGCTTTTCTGTGCCTCAATTTCCCCATTTATAAGATGTGGAAAAATAATACCTAATCTTCCTTCCTTCTCTAAGAACTAAAGATGCTAATCTGAGATAAGATGTGCCTTCTATTGCCAGTTACAGTTTCCTAATGTGCTTAATTTTGACCCTGCTAAATGTAGCTGAAGGGGAGAAGAAATCTTTATTAAAAATCTAAGTAATCAAGGTACTTCCCTGGTAGTCCAGTGGTTAAGACCCACGCTCCCAATGCAGGGGGCCCGGGTTCGATTCCTGGTCGGGGAACTAAGATCCCACATACCACAACTAAGCACGTGTGCTGCAACTAGAGAAGCCCGCGCGCCATGACGAAGACCCAGCACAGCCAAAATAAAGAAATTAATCAATTAATTTTAAAAAAAGATAATACGTTTTCCCAAGAATTCTTTACCATTTTATTATTACCACAGCAATTCATATTTATTGTAGAACAGGTAGAAATATAGGAAGCAAAGTAACTAAAAATTTGACCGTATAGAGCTAGATATCACTGTTAACATTTTGGTACATAAGATAATGCATTTTCATTCCCCTTTATAGCTCTTCCTCCGATGTCCCACCATTTCCTTGCTCCTTAACTCCATGTTTTCTGCTACCCCTAACCTCACCCCTTCCTGATGAATTTATTCTGTTAAAGGACCTAGATAACCAGATGTCATTCTTACCCTTGGTGACTTCTCTGCAGCTTTGGATATTGTCAGCCGACCTTCTTTTGGTTTCCATGGTATTTTACCTTCCCTGTTTCTCCTCATGACTCTTTAAGAACACTTCTCTTCTTGCCCCCAGGTTTCTAGTCCTTGCTGTCTTTCCTCTCCCGTGGCATCCCATCCTCCATTTAAATGACCGCTGAATGTGGTTCTCCATCCTAACTGCCGGCTCCAGCTGACACTTTTAGTCGCCCGCTGGTCAGCTCCATTTGAATGCTCCTCTGGCATCTCTGATTTGGCATGTCAATGCCTCCACCAGGCATATCCTCTTCCATCTCTGTCAGTCAAGCCAGGCTGGAACTTGGGAGCTTTCTTACTCTTTCTTCTCGTTAATCCCTTCTCTCAACCATCTCATTTAGTCACCTGTTTTCTGTGCATATGTAATAAAATCCACAATGCCTAGCCCGGCTCTCAAAGCCCTGTGAAATCTAGCCCCAGCCCAACTTTTCTTTGTGACCCTCACTCATCATGCACCCTTTCCTGAGCTCTTCCCTGTCACTCATCCCTGATCCATGTGTTCCTGTCCCCGAGCCTTTGCTTGTACTCTTCCCATGACCTCAATCTTTTCTTCCCCACGCTTACTAGAAGGCCAGATTCTGCTCGGACGCACTTCTTACATGAAGTCCTCCCCACCCCCCCAAACTACTAGTAACCATTCCCTCTTTAGAATTCCCTTAGAGTTTCAACAAATCTCTTTGTAGCAGTCACTCCTGTTTTGCATGGTGCTTTTTTGTTCCTTTGTCTTAGCTCCCCTACTACAATAGTACATAAACAAATTTGAGAGCAACCGATATATTTCAACTTCCTAATTTTAAAGACGAGGAAACTGAGTTCCAGGAGACCACCTTTGCAGCCGCACAACTACTAAATCCAAGATTAAAATCCAAATCCCCCAATTCTCAAACCAGCCCCCTCCTCTACATTTATTTATTCAGCACTAAAAAGCACCTACTCGGGACTTCCCTGGCAGTCCAGCAATTAAGACTCCACGCTTCCAATGCAGGGGACATGGGTTTGATACCCGGTCGGGGAACTAAGATTCTACATGCTGTGCGGTATGGCCAAAAAACAAAACAAAACAAAAAAACAATAAAAAATAAAGTAAAATAAAAAGCACCTACTCAGTACCAGACATTCTTCTAAGCTTTTTATATATATAAACTCATTTAATCCCCATTTTATAGAAGAGGAAACTCAATGCAAACCCAGGTAGTCTGGTTCCAGGGTCTATCCTTTCACCATTACACCATCCTGCCCTTCTACAGGAGAGGGAGGAGGGATTAGGAGTTATGAGATGCTTCTAATAATTATATTATTACTACTGATATTTCTATCTGTATATTATTTTTATTGGTAGGTTATTATTATTGATGTTATTATCATACACTGGTACTACTTTAAGCACTTTATGTGAATCAATCTATATCATCCTCCCATCACCTCAAGAGATAGATGCTTTATCATCATTGTACCCATCTTACAGGTGATCTTAACCAAGGTAAAGAAGAGAAAATAACTTCCCAAGTTACACAGTATTGACCAAGCTAGAACTGGAATCCAGGGAGTCTGGGTCTGACATCTCAGCCCTTAACCCTCGTGCTAAACCGTCTCTTAGGTTCTTAGTAGAGCTGAGTCATTGGGAAAGTTACCTTACTTCTGTTTGTCTCAGCATCCTCCTCTGTATGGGACAGGTGATGAAAACAGTACCTTACTCACAGGGTTTTTAAAGTTCATGTGAAATATTTCTGTGTATGACAGACGCTGATCCAAGGCAGCCCTTCTCCCTTTTACAGCTTTGCATTTCATGAAATCTTTAATTGGTGAAACTAAAGCAGTCGCCCCAGTTCATGCATACCTGTTTTGAATTGCTCATTCATCAGTTTCAGCTGATATCTGAATAGCTCTCGCCTTAGTAGCTAGATGAGTCGTCACTCTCCTTACAGGCACACAGATGCCATCTAGTGATAGAGAAGAGAAACGCAAGTTAGTCAGGTAAAACCCTGGAAGAAGGCATGGGTTTTTTTGTTGTTTTGTGGTGTTTGGAAACACGTTGCAGTGAAAAATGGGTATATTGTACCAAAAATTTTAGTAGGTTACTTAAGATTTTGCATAAAGATACAGTTAATTCACTGTTGTTAAATCATATGCTTTTAGAATGGAATTAAGACAGGTTCTTGATCAGTTTTAATCTGTGTGCATCTTTAAAAGACCTTGGCATTACAGGGAGTCTCATTTTATTGATCTTTGTTCTTCTTGTTCTGAGTTGTCACTGAAGGTAATTAACACGTAATTGTTAAAACTGGATATAATTAACAATAAATTAGTTTGTTGTGTCCGTCTGCTTGCTGTATCTAATGCTAGTCCTCAAACTTTTCCATATTTTGTTTTTGTGAAACCATCTACTGTTCTTCCATTAGGAAAGAGATCTATTAAGTTGCTTTCCAAAGCATTTATCATCATCAGGTTGTTTCTTTGTTAGCAGATGATAGCGTATTCGATTAATATGGAAGACGTGGGTGAAGGTGGATTTGACACTGAGAGGATTATACTCCATGTGACATGGTTGCCAAAACAGCAAGAATTCTTCGTGGCCATAAACACAAAACACAGCTCCTTCAATCATGTATACAACTCAGACACACACTTGAGAGCTTTTGCCTCATTCCCTATGAACCAGGGAATGTTAATGAGGATAGAGAGTAGTTAGAGCTCAGCTTCAGTGTCTGCTAATTGCAAATTTGCTGATATTCTGGATTCTAGACCTTGCTTGTATGAGCGAACAGCCTTCCTACTCATTTGCCTTCACCAAGACGATTCCCAAACTTAAGTGCAGCGTAGTTTTGGCGGTGCCTTTTCTGTTCTCCCAGGCAACTTTACTCACATAACAAAAACAACAGTAATGTTGTGTTTACTAATTATAGGAGCTGCTGTACAAAGTCCTTAATAGGCATGGTTTCATTTAATACTGTTAAAATCCCTATAAGGGATTACATTTGTATTTTCCATATGAAAATAAATGAGGCTTAGAAAACTAAGAAACTTACCCAAGGCTACACAGTTGGTAAACAATACATACAATGTCTTCATTTCCCAGTCTGTCCCCTTTGGTAGATTGAAATTAAAAGCAAGAGTTACAGCTTTCTAATGCTTGAGTCTTCCATACAGTGCCTGACTTTTAGTAGGTACTTGATAAATGTGTATTTGATACCTGTGGACTCTTTCTTGGCCAACCAGATTTCTGGTTCTGATTCCTTATGTGAAACAAACTCAAGTAGAAGAACTGGTAGTGAGAATGAAACAGAAGGGGAAGAAGGTGAGGCAGGTCCTAGAGCCAGTGGAGAAAGGTAAAGGGTATAGCCATAGTAATGTTTCAGGAGGGAGAGCTTCATTTTTGGCCACAGGTTGACTCCCTAATAAAGAAAGACAGGTTAATTTGGCTGAGACCTCGATCACATTAACTTAAACTGACACTCCAGAGTTACGTATCAAAAGGTTTAGTCAGATGTGTGTTAAATTAATTTGGGCTTTCTTTCCTGACCCTTCATCTTTATATATTGCTAAATCTTTAAGCAAGTTTAACCGGAAACCAAATGCTACCTATCACCCTCGAGACCATTAAGAAATTAGCCCTCACAGCAATCAGAGAAGAAAAAGAAATAAAAAGAATCCAAATTGGAAAAGAAGTAAAACTGTCACTGTTTGCAGATGACATGATACTATACATAGAGAATCCTAAAGATGCTATCAGAAAACTGCTAGAGCTAGTCAATGAATTTGGTAAAGTAGCAGGATACAAAATTAATGCACAGAAATCTCTTGCATTCCTATACACTAATGATGAAAAATCTGAAAGAGAAGTTAAGGAAACACTCCCATTTACCACTGCAACAAAAAGAAAAAAATACCTAGGAATAAATCTACCTAAGGAGACAAAAGATCTGTATGCAGAAAACTATAAGACACTGATGAAAGAAATTAAAGATGATACAAACAGATGGAGAGATATACCATGTTCTTGGATTGGAAGAATCAACATCATGAAAATGACTATACAACCCAAAGCAATCTACAGATTCATTGCAATCCCTATCAAACTACCAATGGCATTTTTCACAGAACTAGAACAAAAAATTACATGATCTGTATGGAAACACAAAAGAACCCGAATAGCCAAAGCAATCTTGAGAAAGAAAAACGGAGCTGGAGGAATCAGGCTCCCTGACTTCAGACTATACTACAAAGCTACAGTAATCAAGACAGTATGGTATTGGCACAAAAACAGAAATATAGATCAATGGAACAGGATAGAAAGCCCAAAGATAAACCCACGCACATGTGGTCACCTTATCTTTGATAAAGGAGGCAAGAATATACAATGGAGAAAAGACAGCCTCTTCAATAAATGGTGCTGGGAAAACTGTACAGCAACATGTAAAAGAATGAAATTACAACACTCCCTGACACCATGCACAAAAATAAACTTAAAATGGATTAAAGACCTAAATGTAAGGCCAGACACTATAAAACTCTTAAAGGAAAACATAGGCAGAACACTCTACGACATAAATCACAGCAAGATCCTTTTTGACCCACCTCCTAGAGAAAAGGGAATAAAAACAAAAACAAATGGGACCTAATGAAGCTTAAAAGCTTTTGTACAGCAAAGGAAACCATAAGCAAGACGAAAAGACAACTCTCAGAATGGGAGAAAATGTTTGCAAACGAAGCAACTGACAAAGGATTAATCTCCAAAATATACAAGCAGCTCACGGAGCTCAATATCAAAAAAAGAAACAACCCAATCCAAAAATGGGCAGAACACCTAAATAGACATTTCTACAAAGAAGATATACAGATTGCCAACAAACACATGAAAGGATGCTCAACATCATTAATCATTAGAGAAATGCAAATCAAAACTACAATGAGGTATCACCTCACACTGGTCAGAATGGTCATCATCAAAAAATCTACAAACAAATGCTGGAGAGGGTGTAGTGAAAAGGGAACGCTCGTGCACCGTTGGTGGGAATGTAAATTGATACAGCCACTATGGAGAACAGTATGGAAGTTCCTTAAAAAACTAAAAATAGAACTACCATATGACCCAGCAATCCCACTACTGGGCATATTCCCTGAGAAAACCATAATTCAAAAAGAGTCATGTACCACGATGTTCACTGCAGCACTATTTACAATAGCCAGGACATGGAAGCAACCTAAGTGTCCATCGACAGATGTGAATGGATAAAGAAGATGTGGCACATATATACAATGGAATATCACTTAGCCATAAAAAGAAACGAAATTGAGTTATTTGTAGTGAGGTGGATGGACCTAGAGTCTGTCCTACAGAGTGAAGTAAGTCAGAAGGAGAAAAACATACTGTATGCTAACATATATATATGGAATCTAAAAAAAAAAATGGTTCTGAAGAACCTAGGGGCAGGACAGGAATAAAGACTCAGAGGTAGAGAATGGACTTGACACGGGGAGGGGGAAGGGGAAGCTGGGACGAAGTGAGAGAGTAGCATGGACATATATACACTACCAAACGTAAAATAGATAGCTAGTGGGAAGCAGCCGCATAGCACAGGGAGATCAGCTCGGTGCTTTGTGACCACCTAGAGAGGTGGGATAGGGAGGACGGGAGGGAGATGCAAGAGGGAGGGGATATGGGGATATATCTGTATGTATAGCTGATTCACTTTGTCATACAGCAGAAACTAACACAACATTGTGAAGCAATTATACTCCAATAAAGATGTTAAAAAATAAAAATTGGCCCTGGTGAGGAGTGGTTTTTATGCTCCTTGTCTTGAGTTTTGAAGGAACTGGGACCAGCTCTCTCCCCTCTCTCTCATTCTCCTTCCCTCACGGGGTTTTGAGGAGGCTTGCACTGTCCTTTGTGGCTGCTCTTCCTGACTCTGCTGGTTTCCCCCTAAACCACATAGCCTAAGTCTGCTGAGTCTTGTGTAACCAAGCACCACATACGTGGCAGTGCTTGACTCAAGAAAGGCTGTAACAGGCCCTGGGAACCAGCTCCCTGTGGCATTTCACAGCGTTGATCCTGAGTGTCTGCTTTGTCCCTTACGCATCAGAGGGTCTTTGCAGAACTGTAGAGTTTTAAGACTTGTGCCACTTTGCTGTGGTACATTATTTGTGCATTTAACTGTACTTAACATATTGGTCCTAAACGTTATTCTTTTACTCTGTATCCTTAATTTTGTTAATTGTGCAGCTGTTCTCGGTTTCCTTTCTTAGCTGGTAACTTTTATTGCCTGGTAATGCTCATCTTAACATTATGTGAGGGCTCTGGTCCTTGGGTCCCCTCTTAAATTTACAAAAGTAGATGAAATTGAATTTCTAGCAAATTGATGAACAATAATGAGCCAGGTTTTTCTGGGGTCTCTGGATTCACAAACCAAAATAATACAGTGACGAGATTTTGAAATTGGACTCATTTTTAAAACCTAAGAGAGAAGTACATGGCAGATGCAGGTGACCCACAGCTCAGCTTGGCCCCCAACCTGGCACTTTTTTTTTTTTTTTTTTTTAGTGTGACGAAATGTTTATTATAAGTTCAAGCATGAATTGACACCAGAGAGTCCATACGAAAGGGAATCAATGTAACATATAGGACAGAGGACTTGTTCAGACTTCACAACTCACTAGACATCAGAATATATACATCTTTGATGAAGCCACAAGAATGTAATGTGTGTATAAAGGCTTTTATCCGTAGTGGCACTTTTTATTTTTTAAAATAGATTCTTTATAGAGCATGAAGAGTAGATCACATGTGAACAAAGGTGAATGGATTTTTCCCTTTCCTTTACATTATTTTTCCTACCAGTATGTCCTATAATTTTATTTTTTTTCTACTAAAATAATTTCCAATTATCCTGGTTCATGTTTTACTTTTTTTGTGTGGATAGAAAGGAATCTCGTGCACCCAGTGTACTCTATTTGCCTGCCTGATGGTTTGCCTCTTCCTGACCTCACATAAACTAGCAGGGGGAAGGAGCCCAGCATTGGAGACTGTTGCTCTGGCTACGTGGATGATTTCCAGGTGGGCGTCAGAAGAGCTGCCTCTTCTTGTGTTGGGCTTGCTGGCATCTGTGCTGAGTGGGTAATAGCCAGGTGCTGGCCATGTTGAGGAACCAGCTCTGTTCTCCCATCTTCTTAGGACATGTAAGCTGCTTCTTTCTGATCAACGACAACAACAAAAAGGTTAATTCTGGATTTAAAATTTAGTATAAGCAGCTCATTTTTTGAAAGAGGAAGAAGGGAAAAATGAATCAATTTTAGGGTTAAAAATAAATAACCATTCCAGAGAAGTATTTATGAAGTATTGACTGATTGTTTGCACAGTGGAAAAAAGATTAATCTCTCCACCTCTAATGATAACCCTCATCAAAATCAGCTTTCTACGAGAGTTTGCTGTATCTGTGTGTGGTTCCCTGAGAATGTGAGTTACTGTGGGCAAATTCTACTTCATTCTTCCTTTTCTATATCTCCTAATTCCTGGTGTAACACCTTATCATACTCAGGAGGCTTTCCTAAAAGTACTCTTCTAATTGAATAGAGACAGAATAAAGAAATATGTCTGAAGAACTTCTGCAGAGATCCAATTGAATTTCATTTATACCCATTCAGAAGGAGTATTTGAGATACGGAACTCAGGATTCAGTTGACTAATGAGTTCAGCAATAAGAGGAAAGAAAGAAGAAAACAGATTCAAATGAAGTAGCCATTGATCTGAACAGAAACCTTTTGAATCTTAGAATTTCAGTGCTGAACGTTAGAAATCATTTCAGTGATGAAATTCAAATGTGGTTATGTTTTCTGATAATTATTTTATAAATTGAAAATATTTCTATGTTAAAATTCATTATAAGGAGACATACTTGCTGTGACAAAGGCACATGTATTTGTGTAAATTTAAAGGCCCTGTACTTCGTCAGAGAAATAGCCACAAGTTCCTGGTTCCACTTTGTGTGACATTGGACGTGCTAGTTAATACCTTTTTACCACAGTTTATAAAATGGGAATAACATATATCTTACAGGGTTTTGTGATACTCAAATAAGATAATGTATCTAAAAAACATTTCCTATAGGATGGTCAAATGTTGTTAGTCTTCCCATCTTTCTATCTAGAAAATACAGAAATGTTCTAAGTTGTATAAATTTTTCTTCTTGTGTAATTTTGTCAAAACAGATAGAAATAAAATTTTTATATTTTAGGACATCCTTTTAATACATTTTAATATTAAATATTAAAATACATCAGTTTCAAAAATATTTATACAAATTCTTAAATTACATTGGAGAATTTAATAAACTTTACATCTTGTTTTTGGATATTAAATGTTTGAATTCAATCTAGAATTATTTTTATTATTCTAAGGGTTTTTTTTCACATTTGATATATCTATTAAGGATGATTGCTTTCCCTTGTGAAATTCCCTTGGATTTATTTATGTGTTTGTTTTATTATTATTTAGAGCAGTATAATACAGAAATGCATTAAAATTAGAAATAGACTTAGCGTATGATCCAGCAATCCCACTTCTGAGTATATATCAAAAGGAAATGAGATCAGTACCTCAGAGAGTTATCGTGAAAACAACCTCAATGCCTGTTAACAGGTGAATGGATAAAGAAAACGGGGCATATATATACAATGGAATGTTATTCAACTTTTAAAAAGAGGGAAATCCTGCCGTTTGCACAACATAAATGAACCTAGGGTACATTATGCCAAGTGAGATAAGCCAGAAAGACAAATACTACATGATCTCATTTATATATGGAATCTAAAATAGTTAAACTCATAGAAGCAGAAAGTAGAATGGTGGTTGCCAGGAGTGGGGGAAATGGGGAGATGGGTACAAAGTTTCAGTTATGCAAGATGAGTAAGTTCTGGAGATGTGATGTACAGCATGACTATAGTTATCAAAGCTGTATTGTATACTTGAAATTTACTAAGTGTATAGATCTTAAATGTTTTCACCACACATATACACACACACAAATGGTAACTAGTGAAGTGGTGGGTCTTTTAATTCACTTGATTGTAGTGATCATTTCACAGTGTATGCCTATATCAAACATCAAGTTATATACCTTAAAAATATACAACCTTTATTTAAGGTCAACTATACCTTAATGAAGCTGGGGGGAGAAAAAAGAATACATTATTTCTGAATAGTTTTATTTTTGCCCTAAGCAAGTATTACTTTATAGTTAAACGTTATCATAAGCACTTACATTTAAACGTATTTATATCATTAAACTTCTTGAATATCTTCTAAAGTATATTATTTAAAATTGTAACCACCTAATTCCTCAAAAACCTGAAAAAAATTTTTGTTTTAATATGTATGGGATGGACTTCAGTTTCTGTATTGTGTTAGTTAATGAACACCGGTAGAGGGAGCTCCAACTCATCTTTCTTGATAAATTTAGCTCTCAACTGAAAATGTAGGTTTGTGGAAAAGGGCACGCGGTGAAATAAACTTAAATAATACGTGGTTATAAACGTTTTCAAAGGTACTAAAGAATGACAACTGTAATTCTTCTTACCTCTTAGGGGGAAAACAATCTCAGTTTGATTTCCATGCTTTTAAGTTAACTACCCTCAGATAACCAAACAGAAAACTTCTATGTAGCATAACCACTTGTAAGGAATCCATCAGGCAGCCCGAGGCTTTTAAAATCAAGAATCTATGTCTGGTCAGTTGAGGAAGAGGAGGAAGAACAGTGGTGGTAATGTTATTGTTTGAAATAAGGTTAAATAAAATAAAATTTTATTAATTGGTAGATAGTCACAATAGCAATGTCATAATAAGGCTAACTGCTGAGTCACTGTGTAGAACAAGGAGAGAGAAAATTTTCATTTTACTTAGAGCTCTTATGCATTCAGAAGGTTTTTAAACCAAAATCTAGAAAGGCTGTAGAACCTTTGTTCCTATCTAGAGGGCTGGGCCTAATTATTACCTGTTGGTTTCTTTATAGACCCGAGAAGAAAATACCATGTGAGATTGCTGGCTTACAACAACATAGAAGATGGCTACCAGGCAGATCAAACAGTCAGTACTCCGGGATGCGTGTGTAAGTAAGAGTTACAGTAGCTTGTTTCACAATGTAAGACTCATACTCTTTTTTTCCCTTCTTCCTTCTTTAAATTTAAGTCTCATTACTACTTGGATACCTTGGTGGTTTTATTACTTTCATATCCTCCAGGATACCTAACATAGTATCTTGAACAAGTACATACTCAGTAAATATTTAAGTGAGATGTATTTAATTATAAGAACCTATTTTAGTTTTGCAAGGAAGAGACCATTAGAAATTTAACTGTGGGGACTCCCCTGGTGGTGCAGTGGTTAAGAATCCGCCTGCCAGTGCAGGGGACACGGATTCGAGCCCTGGTCTGGGAAGATCCCACATGCCATGGAGCAACTAAGCCCGTGCACCACAACTACTGAGCCTGCGCTCTAGAGCCCACGAGCCACAGCTACTCAGCCTGCGTGCCGCACCTACTGAAGCCCACGCACCTAGAGCCCATGCTCTGCAACAAGAAAAGCCACCACAATGAGAAGCCCATGCACCGCAACGAAGAGTAGCCCCTGCGCGCCACAACTAGAGAAAGCCCATGTGCAGCAATGAAGACCCAACGCAGCAAAAATAATTTAATTAATTAAATTAAATAAAAAAAAAAAAGAAATTTAACTGGGAAAATAACCCTGAATACCTAGAGATACTAAGTTTTCTTTTATCTCCTTTAACCTTGAGGCTAATTATTTCCTTCCAGTTGCTATTCAGTTTTATTGCTACTGAGAGCTGTTTGGTTTTATTGCTACTAAAGAGGATGTCAGTCTAGTTTTAAGTCTACTGCTGGCTTTCTGAATGTCTTCGGCTGGTAGCTTGACTTCTCTGTGCTTCTGTCTTACATTCTAAGTATTGATAATATTTGATTCCTTATCTAACTTACGGAAAAGTCGCTCAGGTTTGAATGATACATCTCTAGACCACTCTGAACCTCTGGTGGAAGAAAGACCTGAAGGGTGGGGTGTTATGATTTTACCGCTTTCTACATTAAATGTTACGCCGTGTGGTAAGCTAGCATTGTCTTTTTCAATAGCTGTTCGTGATCGCATGGTTCCTCCCCCGCCACCACCCCACCATCTCTATGCGAAGGCCAACACCTCATCTGCCATCTTCCTGCACTGGAGAAGACCTGCGTTCACCACTGCACAAATAATTAACTACACCATCCGCTGCAACCCTGTTGGCCTGCAGAATGCTTCTTTGGTTTTATACCTTCAAACGTATGTAGCTTCTATTAATGGTGGTTTTCTTTGCTCTCCTCCCCACTCACACTTCCTTCTTTACTATCTTGGGCCAACTTGAGCTTCAGCTGTAAGCATTTGTCTCAGAACTTACCTTACTCATGTTAGGGCGGGGGATTTTGCATCTTTACCATATTCAGTTCTGAAAACCGCATTTATTTTGAAATTTAATTTTCATAAATGATTCTTTGTTGTTGTTTCCCCAGCCTCATGCAACAAGATTAGACAAGAAACTATCAATATGATGACTTTCAAGTAGCTAAACTTAGCATATTGAAAGAAGGAAACAAGGCAATTTTCATGCTGGCATCAAAAAATAAAGCTAGTTATTCTGTTTGCTAGGTTATAGGTAGAAAGATGCCCATCATTATACTTTAAAAGAGTGATTTGACTTACAGTATTTCAGAAGAAATCCCTTTGATTTGAGACATTTCTACACTGTCAATTTCCTAGTTTCCTCTCAGAGAGGCAGTTTTTTTTGTTTTTTTCTTTTAATTTATTTATTTATTTAGTTAGTTAGTTAGTTTTGGCTGTGTTGGGTCTTCGTTTCTGTGCGAGGGCTTTCTCTAGTTGCGGCAAGCGGGGGGGGCCACTCTTCATCGCAATGCGCGGGCCTCTCACTATCGCGGCCTCTCTTGTTGTGGAGCACAGGCTCCAGACGCGCAGGCTCAGTAATTGTGGCTCACGGGCCTAGTTGCTCCGTGGCATGTGGGATCTTCCCAGACCAGGGATTGAACCTGTGTCCCCTGCATTGACAGGCAGACTCTCAACCACTGTGCCACCAGGGAAGCCCCAGAGAGGCAGTTTTTAGGCTTATTTCTATAATACCCAATGTAGCATTTTAATAATCAAATTAGATTGCTTTTTAATCTAAAAAAAATTTTTTTAAAGAAAATGAGGAGGTAATAAATAATAACAGTAACCTGTATTGATTGGAAATACTGACAGTCTTTTAGAAACAATGTGCTACCAGCATTAACTACTTTATTACTCATTATAGATCAGAAACTCACATGTTGGTTCAAGGTCTAGAACCAAACACCAAATATGAATTTGCTGTTCGACTGCATGTGGATCAACTTTCCAGTCCCTGGAGCCCCGTTGTCTACCACTCTACACTTCCAGAAGGTAAAGAAAGCAGCTCCCCTGTGGGTTTTATCTACATATTATACACACACACACACACACACACACACACGTGTACGTCACTTTGAAGAAGATACTACCCTGCTTGCCACCTACCAGTCTACGTGTATGTATTTATTTTGTTTCTTAACTTTTGAAGTTTCTTTTCCTTTATTACAGTAAAAATATTTTTCCCCTCAATGTATTGCACAAGCAAGTGGGCTTTAATTTAGGGTCTCTTTAGGGGGTGCTACATTTTCTAAGAACAGGTGTGCTGTGCAAGGCTGCACCCAAGTAATTTAAAATGGAAGAAAGTGAGTAACATATTTAATGATGTTAGGAGCCCACATTAGAATCTAATGTGAATGGTAGCTTGATGCTGTGCATAGTGCAGTATAGATGATACCTGATTGAGCACCAATTCTGTAGCTTACCAACGGCAGTTGCTAAAATATTTCATGTCTCTAAACCTGCATTTCCTTTTTTTAAAAATTAATTTTTATTGGAGTATAGTTGCTTTACAATGTTGTGTTAGTTTCTGCTGTACAGCAAAGTGAATCAGCTGTATGTATACATATATCCCCTCTTTTTTGGATTTCCTTCCCATTTAGGTCACCACAGAGCACTGAGTAGAGTTCCCTGTATATAGACAGTATATAGCTGTATATATACAGCTATATACAGTAGGTTCTCATTAGTTATCTACTTTATACATAGTATCAATAGTGTATATATGTTGGTCCCCATCTCCTAATTCATCCAACCCCCCCCACCCCTGGTATCCATACATTTGTTCTCTACATCTGTGTCTCTATTTCTGCTTTGCAAATAAGTTCATCTGTATCATTTTTTTAGATTCCGTATGTAAGCGATATTATGCGATATTTGTTTTTCTCTTTCTGACTTACTTCACTCTGTATAACAGTCTCTAGGTCCATCCACGTCTTTGCAAATGGCACAATTTCATTCCTTTTAATAGCTGAGTAATATTCCATTGTGTATATATACCACATCTTCTTTATCCATTCCTCTGTTGATGGACATTTAGGTTGCTTCCATGTCCTGGCTGTTGTAAACAATGCTGCAGTGAACATTGTGGTGCATGTATCTTTTTGAGTTATGGTTTTCTCCAGGTACATGCCCAGGAGTGGGATTGCTGGGTCATATGGTAGTTCTATATTTAGTTTTTTAAGGAACCTCCATACTGTTCTCCATAGTGGCTGTATCAATTTATATTCCCACCAACAGTGTAAGAGGGTTCCCTTTTCTCCACACCCTCTCCAGCATTTATTGTTTGTAGATTTTTTGATGATGGCCATTCTGACCAGTGTGAGGTGATACCTCATTGTAGTTTTGACTTGCACTTCTCTAATAATTAGCAATGTTGAGCATCTTTTCATGTGCCTCTTGGCCATCCATATGTCTTCTTTGGAGGAATGTGTATTTAGTTCTTCTGCCCATTTTTTGATTGGGTTGTGTGTTTTTTTTTTGTTTGTTTGTTTTTTTGATATTGAGCTGCATGAGCTGTTTGTATACTTTGGATATTAATCCCTTGTCAGTTACCTTGTTTGCAAATATCTTCTCCCATTCTGAGGGTTGTCTTTTCGTCTTGTTTATGGTTTCTTTTGCTGTGCAAAAGCTTTTAAGTTTAATTAGGTCCCATTTGTTTATTTTTGTTTTTATTTTCATTATTCTAGGAGATGGATCAAAAAAGATCTTGCTGCAATTTATGTCAAAGAGTGTTCTGCCTGTGTTTTCCTCTAAGAGTTTTATAGTGTCTGGCCTTACATTTAGGTCTTTAATCCATTTTGAGTTTATTTTTGTGTTTAGGTTGTGTTCTAATTAGGTTATTTTGTGTTAGGGAGTGTTCTAATTTCATTCTTTTATATATAGCTGTCTGGTTTTCCCAGCTCCACTTATTGAAGAGACTGTCTTTTCTCCATTTTATATTCTTGCCTCCTTTGTCATAGATTAGGTGACTGTAGGTGTGTGGGTTTATCTCTGGGCTTTCTATCCTGTTCCATTGATCTATATTTCTGTTTTTGTGCCAATACCATACTGTCTTGATTACTGTAGCTTTGTAGTATAGTCTGAAGTCAGGGAGCCTGATTCCTCCAGCTCCATTTTTCTTTCTCAAGATTGCTTTGGCTCTTTGGGGTCTTTTGTGTTTCCATACAAATTGTAAAATTTTTTGTTCTAATTCTGTGAAATATGCCATTGGTAATTTGATAGGGATTGCATTGAATCTGTAGATTGCTTTGGGTAGTATAGTCATTTTCACAATATTAATTCTTCCAATCCAAGAACATGGTATATCTCTCCATGCATTTCCTTTTCTCTAGAATGATGGTGAAGGTGTAGATGGTCTGTAAAGACCATTGCAGCTCTAATTTAATGATGCTGAGAGAAAACAAAGGATATTTATTTAAGTGAGCATTGGGCTGTTTTGCTATTGTTTTGGCAGTATTCCATATGTGAGGTAGTGCCCAAAACCAGCTCTTCACACCTTTAGCTCATATTGAACATGGGCTCCACTAAAATCCCAAGACTTCACTACCTTTCATAAACGTAAGGTATTAGTCTAAGATAGATATAAGGTAAAGGTAGATAAGATATGAGGTAAAGTCTGTTCTATAAATTCACTGATTCACAACGATTTGGCGAGTAACTGAATGTTTCAGTCTCAAGTATTTCTTGAGTGGCTTCCTAGATCAGATTAAATATACATTCTGTGCATTTTAGTAAGAAATGTAGTTTAGCTTCAGTACCTAATAGAGTGAGTAATGCACAGGTGCCCTGGTGGAACTGTAAACCTTTCTGGTTGTCCATGTGGCAAAACAATATAAAGAGCCCTAGAAATGCTGACAACCTTTGACTTAGTAGTTCCTCATCTAGGAATCTACCACCTCCTTTATATATTTTTAATGTTTTAAACATTATAAAAATGAAATGAGTTTTCAGATAAAGAAGAGAAAAATTGTATTTTGATATTATCACTAATGAGCTGTAAAAGCTGTGATTTTGAGATGTTTTTATAGTAGTTTCTAGTTTTTTAAACTCTTATCTGTGCCTCTCCAGGTATTTGAGTACTTAATGACCATTTTCTCCTAATAATACAGTATTTTCTACATGTGTGCACAGCACCAGCAGGCCCACCAGTTGGAGTGAAAGTGACATTGATAGAGGATGACACTGCCCTGGTTTCTTGGAAACCTCCTGATGGCCCAGAGACGGTTGTGACGCGCTACACTATCTTGTATGCATCCAGGAAGGCCTGGATTGCAGGAGAGTGGCAGGTCCTACACCGAGAAGGTATATATGATCATAATTTACCAAAGGGCATGAAAAGTAAGGTTATTAATGATAAGGAAACAAAGGGAAAGAGGGATCTAGAGTTTGTTTTGAATTTATGTTTATGAAGTAACAAATGATTAAGGATTTTAGTTTTGTTCAAAGGACGTTGGGAAGCCATCAACATACTTTAAGCATAAGCCTGATTTCACACTTCAGAAAAATCACTCTGAGTATTGTGAATAGAAGAGGTTTGGTAGAGGAGGGGTAGGGGGTAAGAGTAATGCAAGGAGACTAGGAAGTGATTGTTGCGGTCCAGGAAAGAGAATGATAAGCCCGGGTTAGGGTGGCAAGGAGTGAGACGGAAAGAAGAGGGTGGTTGAAAGACAGACAGTAAGGAGGTAAAATTAACAGGACTTGGTCACTAAGGGAGGGAGAGAGAAGGTAAGGAAGTAAGAATTGTTATAGATAATTACTAGATTTCCAGTGGTTGTGTGTCTTGCACTGGAGTAGCAAACACTGGAGGAAGACCTGGTTTAATGGAGAAGACTTTTGTACAGCTACTAAAATGGTCCACATGCAAATAAATTGACCCATATGAGTATTAGGGTCCACTTAAGTACAGGGAAAAGCTGATTAGGGCTTAGGAACACTGAATTTAAATTGTTTAATACCAATTTTATTTTGGCTGAGAAAAACTGTATTCTAGAATTTAACATTCTTACTTCATACTGTTATAATATGCCCTTTTTAAATTTTGGAAGCTTTCATTTGGACACATCTCATATGCCAATGTTTGGATGGACCATCACATAAATAGTATAATTTCATGATTTTGATACTTCTTTTAACTTTTTATTGAATTATAGTTGATTTTGATATTTTTTAAATTCAGACATGCATGCTAAGAACTGTTTTCCAGGCAATTAAAAGCTTAAGAAGGATTTTGAGAAGGAAATTTGTTTTCCATCTACATATTCTAAATACTTTACAGTGCCAGGCACTTCCACATACATTTTAACTTTTAAGGGGAATATTTACCCAGTTAAGAGAATACACTCTAAGGTCACTTAACGTGGATGTAATCAATATAACACTTTTGTAATTGTAAAATAAACAAATGGTAACAGAAGCTGGAGTTTTGATAGTTGCATATTCCTATTTTTCATTAAGCAGGTGCCCCACTAAGTAATGCTTTCCTAGTCACTGAACAGCCTGGAAAGTAATAATAAGTACCTGCCAGCAATACAATTTTGTGTTTTATCCATTATCTATTGCTACCTAACAAACCACTCTAAAACTCAGCCATTTTATTTTCTCACATTCTCTGAGTCAGCAATTTGGACTTGGATCAGCTGGGCAGTTCTTCTTTTGGTGTCTCCTGAGGTCACTCACGAGGCTCTAATCATCTCAGGGTTTCAACAGGGTGTGGGTAGCATAAAAACGGTGAGAGAATTCCAAAATCCGGGAGAGAGGGAAGAAGCCCCACATACAAAGCTTTGCAGACCTCTGCCTGATTCACATTTGCTAACATCCCACTGGCAAAACGAATCATGTAGGCAAGCCCAGACTTAGTGTGGGAAGGGACTGCCCACAGGTATGGAGAGATGGAAGCATAATTTATGCAGGGCTATTCATCTTACAGTCTGCCACAATATTCTTAAAATATATAATTCAGTTTTCATTAATTAATTCCAAAATGATTTATTGACACAACATTTGACCAAGTGACTAACCTGATTTAATGAGTGTTATATAAGTACTAATAAAAGCATTTTGATCTCAGGAGCACATACTTCCTTTGGCTCTTCGTTTGTACCTGCCTAAAAAGAAACAGTATTTAGTTTTGGTTCTTTTTAATGCATTCATTTGTCAGTTTCAGACAAGGCCCAGAAAACAACATTTTTGCCTCATTGATGGCCCAATAGCGAAATGAAATGTAATTAGAGGTTTTTACTTCTGTACAAGCCTTCCTAACTATATAATGAAGCATAGGGGGAAAAATTCTATTTTTGCCATTATGCTGCTTGTGTAAGTTTAAGAAACATTATCAATGAAGAGCTTTTGTCTTTTGTTAAATGTAGGGAACCTTTTTCATAGCTAATGCTAGTAATTCATAGAGAACAAAATAAACAGTATGAGTAAAAAGCAATTGAGTTTACTTTTTTCAGAGAGAAAAATATAAAGAGTTTGAGGGGGCTTCCCTGGTGGTGCAGTGGTTAGGAGTCCGCCTGCCAATGCAGGGGACGCGGGTTCGAGCCCCGGTCCGGGAGGATCCCACGTGCTGCGGAGCAGCTAAGCCCGTGCGCCACAGCTGCTGAAGCCTGCGTGCCTGGGGCCTATGCTCTGCAACAGGAGAAGCCACCTATGAGAGGCCCGCGCACTGCTGCGGGGAGTGGCCCCCACTCGCCGCAGCTGGAGAAAGCCCGCATGCAGCAACAAAGACCCATGGCAGCCAAAAAATTAATTAATTAATTAATTAATTATTTTAAAAAAGAGTTTGATTTACTCACTTATAAACAAAAAGTAAAGAACACACATGGCATTTAAAGAAAAAAAGAAAGTAGTCTATAGTATCTAATTTTGGCAACTTTTGGAAAAGATAATGGTGTAGAAAAATTGGGGGAAAAAGAAAGAATATCAGTATCTCATATATATCTATTAATCTTCTATACGTATTATGTTTATACACATTTATGTGTATAATTAATTCACATATTTATTGCCAAGTGGAACAAGATTTTTTTCATTAGTCAAAACATTTTAAAAATGTTCCTGGTGACCATATATTTGTGGCTAAAATGAGACATTGTAAAATGGGTTAGCAGAAATGCAGTATGAAATTATGCTTGTGTGTAATTTAAAGTGGGTCAGAAATTACAGCCTTTACCTTCCTGATATTGCTGAAAATCAGCACAAAGTAATCAATTACTTTAAAACCTACAAGGCAATGTAGGAAGTCATGCTCTACTACAGCAGTTTCTGGACTCTGTTCCTTACAGCATTAGTTTCCCAAGATCATAAAGGCACCCTGCTTCAAAAAAAAAAGTTCCATAACTAAAAAAGTTTGAGAAACATCATATACCGTTTCCTCCTATTAGAGATTGACATCGGAAATTAAAGTCCTTCAGTAAAGGAATCCATTTAACTTAATATTTACCAAATAACTTGGACTACTAATAGTAAGAACATATTGATTTATTAAATATTGAGGGATTACTATGTGCCAGGCTCTTTTCTAGGCATTGACAATACCACAGTGAACAACAGAATGTCCCTTTCTCATTGGCACTTACATCTCAGGTAACAAACAAATATATAAATATTCAGGTAGTGTCATGAGTGCTAAGAAGAAAGCTACAATAGGGGAAAGAATAAAGTGATGGAGGTAGTGGGGTAAGTTCTTTTGAAAGAAATGACATCTGAGCAGAGCCATATGGATATCTGGGGTAAGTGCAAAGGCCATGAGACAGAAGTGTGCTTGGCATTTTAGAGGAACAACAAGACGGCCAGGGAGGCTAGAGTGAGGGGAAGTGGGAAATGAGGTGGGGAGGTAGCCAAGGGAAGATCAGGTAGGCCAGACTTCCTGGACCACGGGTTTTTTTCTAAGAGGGATGGAAGACATTGATCTGATTTACATTTTGAAAGGATTACTTTGACAACCCCCTAACAGCCTACCTGAAAAATTGACTATAAGTAGGTAAGAGTAGAAATTGGGAAACCATTTACTTTTTAATTTTTTCTTTTTTTTAAAGTATATTTTATTTTATTATTTATTTATTTATTTTTGGCCACGCCATGGGGCATGTGGGATCTTAGTTCCCCGACCAGGGATCAAACCCATGCCCCTCACATTGAGAGCGTGGAGTCTTAACCACTGGACCGCCAGGGAAGTCCCTGGGAAACCATTTAATTCGCAGGTGTCTGTGTGAGAGCCAATGGCAGTTTGGCCAGAGATAATAACAAGGAAGGTAATAAGAAGCTATGAGAACCTAATTTGAAAGAATACTCTACTTGATTTGCCACAGATTGATGTGGGGTATAAGAAAAAAAAATAAGCAAAATTGGTGGGGGAAATCAAAAGTTTGGTTTTGAACATGTTACATTTGAGATGCCTCTTGGATGTCCAAGTAGAGAGGTTGAATAAGCGGTGGGAGGGTTAAGTTCACGGGAGGGGTATGGACTAGTGGTATAACTTAGGAGTCATCAGTATGGAGATGAAGCTAAGACTGTGGAATTGAAAAAAAATCACTTAGTGTGGACAGAAGAGAGCAAGGTATGAGACTGCATACTGGGACTTTTCTCCAACCGTAAAATCTTACGCTTTGCTTTTTTAAAATAAATTTATTTATTTTATTTTATTTATTTTTGGCTGCGTTGGGTCTTCGTTGCTGCACGCAGGCTTTCTCTAGTTGTGACGAGCGGGGGCAACTCTTGTTGCAGAGCATGGGCTCTAGGCACGCAAGCTTCAGTAGTTGTGGCACATGGGCTCAGTAGTTGTGGCCCACAGGCTCTAGAGTGCAGGCTCAGTAGTTGTGGCTCACTGGCTTAGTTGCTCCACAGCATGTGGGATATTCCCGGACCAGGGCTTGAACCCGTGTCCCCTGCATTGACGGGCGGATTCTTTTTTTTTTTTTTTTTTAAAGATTGATTGATTGATTGATTGATTGCTATGTTGGGTCTTCGTTTCTGTGCTAGGGCTTTCTCTAGTTGCAGCAAGTGGGGGCTACTCTTCATCGTGGTGCACGGGCCTCTCACTATCGTGGCCTCTCTTGTTTCAGAGCACAGGCTCCAGACATGCAGGCTCAGTAGTTGTGGCTCACGGGCCCAGTTGCTCCACAGCATGTGGGATCTTCCCAGACCAGGGCTTGAACCCGTGTCCCCTGCATTGACACGCAGATTCTCAACCACTGCGCCACCAGGGAAGCCCCGACGGGCGGATTCTTAACCACTGCCCCACCTGGGAAGCCCCCAGAGTCTAATATATTCTGAGAGGTTTTTTGTTTGTTTTTGTTTTTTGTTTTTAGCATGAAACAGTGTTTTATTGTATAGGTTAAAAGCATTTGTAAGATTTGATAAATCTTTACTGAGTAGTTTATAAGTCAGGGTGCTCCAGAGAAAGAGAACCAATAGGATTTGCATATGTGTGTGTGTATGTATGTACAGATAGGTAGGTAGGTAGGTAGGTAGGTAGGTAGGTAGATAGATAGATAGATAGATAGATAGATAGATAGATAGATAGATAGATAGATAGAGAGACAGATAGATAGATAGATAGATAGATAGATTAGATAGAGAGAGAGATTGAGATTGAAGGAACCGGGGCTGCTAAATCTGAAATTTGCAGAGCTGGTCAGCAGGCTAGAAATTCTGACAGGAGTTGATGTTGAAGTCTTGAGTCTGGAGGCAGAATTCTTTCCTTCTCAGGGGTACTCAGTCTTTTTTCTTAAGGCCTTAAACTGATTCGATGAGGCCCACCCGTATTATGGAGGGTAATTTGCTTTACTCAAAGTCTACTGGTTTAAATATTAATTTCATCTTAAAAAAGAAAACTTCACAGCCATATCTAGACTGGTGTTTGAGCTAGCAACTGGACACTATAGCCTAGCCACGTTGATATATAAAACTAACCAGCATAAGTACCCATTAGGCACTAAGCATTGCTCTGGACACTGGGGACACAGCAGTGAACTAAAGAGAGGAGGTCCCTGAGCCCCGTGAAGCTTGTGTTCTTATAAAAGTCTGAATGTCATTTCCAGGGTGAGTTGGGGGTGGGAGGGGCAGGCAGCGGAGGAGCTGGGGAGGTTGGGGTCTGGGAAGCCAGAGAAGAGACACGTGATAGCGTGAAGGTATGGGGTGATGATGTTAAGACTGGAGTGACAGCAGTGTGCCTGGAGTGGAAGGCGCTAATTGGAGGCGGAATGAATAGTAATTAGTATTTGGGGATGGGCACCAGCTCTTCATTTTACAGAGAAGAAAATTCAGGTCTGGAGAGGTGATATGACAAGTTCAAGAGCTTGTGACATATGGTGACATTCTTTTTTTTTTTTTTCTATAAATGTATTTATTTTTGGCTGCGTTGGGTCTTCGTTGTGGTGCGTGGGCTTCTCATTGCAGTGGCCTCTCTTGATGCGGAGCACAGGCTCTAGGCGCGTGGGCTTCAGTAGTTGTGGCACGCGGGCTCAGTAGTTGTGGCTCGCAGGCTCTAGAGCGCAGGCTCAGTAGTTGTGGCTCACGGGCTTAGTTGTTCCGTGGCATGTGGGATCTTCCCAGTCCAGGACTTGAACCCATGTCCCCTGCATTGGCAGGCGGATTCTTAACCACTGTGCCTATAAAAGCAGGGAAGCCCTGCTTTTATATTTTAAATGAACATTCCTTTGGTAACAAATGGCTCATATTTTAATATAAGTTCAGTTGGTATTTACTGAGAATTATCTTATGCAAAGCATTATGCTAGCCACCTTCAGCTGTTCACATGTGAAAAAAAATTTCTGTCCTCCAGAAAGGGAAGAGGGGAGATCAGAGGTGAGGAGGAAGACCTACTTTCATTGAGTGTATACACTTGTGTCAGACACTTGTCCATGGTAGTTCATTTAATCCTTATAATAATTATATGAGGTGGGAATTATTGCCCCCACGAGGAAAGTGAAGTTCAGTGACATGCCCCAAGTTGCAAATTACTTAATTGGTAACATGCCAGGACTTATCAACATTGATCCAACACCAAGCCTGTTACACTGTCCGGCGTGTGAAACTCCTAGTCTAGCTAAAAGTTCAGAAGCTGTAAAAGGCTGTAGACTGAAATAATCACACCAGCTGGAATTTAGACCGTTTGCTGAGAGAATATAGGGGCAGTCAGATCACTTTAATATTTGGGAACTGGTTTAACTGTGCTCATATGGGAACCAGAATGTTACAGTTTCCTTTTTGTTGTCTGAAGGAAGACTTTCTGTGGGAGAAAGGGGAGTGTGCATACGCACATATACACACAAAGCTCAACCATTTGTAATGTTTAAAGTAAGCGAAAGAATTTTAATTTCAGGTAGTGATTGGTTTTGCCAAACACTTTCTAAAATTAAATGTAAAGTATTCTATGGTAAAATGGAGACTCAGTTTATTTATATGTTGGTAAAGAAATTGAATTGTTCTTCCTTCTAGCTAATGGTAACATGTCACAGTACATTGTTGCTTTTTAATTCACCTGCCTAAGAGCAAGTGGCAGTGGAAAGACTTCCTGATTCTAAATAGGGGTCAGTGTGTTTATTCAACGATTGTGTATTCAAGTAGCTCACGCTCTTTCTAGGCCAGGTTGAAACCGGAGCACATGAAAGCAAACCGCCTTCAGCTCCTCGCACTGCCCCTGGGTTCGGCCCCCTCCCACCATGTGACCTGCAGAGGTAGCCTCTGAGTCATGGCCTCAGCTCTAAGATCACCCTGCCTTTCCCTTGCATAATGAAATATATTGTAGCAAGTGCACTAGAGTAGCCAGCTCTGAACTGGTGGTGACAGCTACCAGCTGTTGTAAGCTCTCTAAAACTATTTATTGTAAGGGTGCCCTGCATCAGGAAAAAATGAGAAGAAATTACCCCAGGGAAGCTAGGTTTCCCTGTGAATATCCACCCACAAATGCAGTGCAAGAACAACTTCCTGGTTGAATTTCTTTTATACCTGCTTTCATAACATTAGGACTAATTCCTGGGGTGGGATTCCCTTTGTAAGAAAAATACTTCAGTGCCGTGGCAGGACAAGAGCAGAAAGACGCCTCAAGAAATAGCAGTGCCCTATGAAGACATTAAATATTATTATAATATTATAATAAATATAAAAATATTAAAAAAAAAAAAAGAAATAGCAGTGCCCAAATAGGAGTCCTTCTTGGCAGTCATGCCATCAGAGAAGATACTTTTCAATACCAAATATATATAAATTCAAATGATTACTTTTGGAGAGAAGTAGATGCTAGCCAGGTTGCTGGTGATAATTTTGATAGTCTGGGGTCTCGGCCTTCAACACCCTGAGGTTCCTACATAACTTTGGCATCTTCTTGCCTGTTTATATTCAGGAAATCTTAGATAATGATTAGGAGGGTGAAAAATATATTCATACTTTCAAAAATAATTGTTGTTTCTAATTTAAGAAATAAGAGCAAAATCATCTATCACAATTACTGTAAGTGGTTTAAACATTTCTAAAAGAAAAAAAAAAAAAAAGATACTCATTGGAGTTCCCTGGCAGTCCACTGCTTAGGACTCAGCGCTTTCACTGCAGTGGTCATGGGTTCAGTCCCTGGTCAGGGAACTAAGATCCCGCAAGCGGTGAGGCGTGGCCAAAAAAAAAAAGAGTCTCACATTGGATTTTTTAAATCTACTTGTAATTGTTGAATCTGAGTTCATTGTGTTATTTTGTCTTTACCTATGTTTGAAATATTCCATAATAAAATGTTTTTAATGCTATTTGTATCCATACCTATGTAAAGAGTAAAAAATTGCATATATGTTTATATATATTTTTTGGTTAAAAAAAGTGTGTATTTATATATATATATGTATATACATATATGTATCCAAACAAAAATGCATGTTGATTTTACGAGCTACTCTTAAAACAAAATTACAGAGAAGGATTATAGGGGCAGTGTGCATGGCACAATGTTAAATGAAAACTCTAGGATATAAAAATGCATGTAGTAAATATGTACTCACACATGTATAGTACACACATACACATACACACATACAAATACACAAAAATGTTAACAATGGGAGATTGTCATTTTATTTATATTTATCTTTATTTTACAGATGTTTTAAAATGTGTTATTTTTATAATCAGAAAAATATTTTAAAAATAAAGGACCATGGTTGTGTGATTAAAAGAATAAATAAAAGATAGTTTACTTAATTTGTAATTGATATATTTATAGGGGCAATAACCATGGCTTTGCTAGAAAACCTTGTGGCAGGAAATATATACATTGTCAAGATATCTGCATCCAATGAGGTAGGAGAAGGACCCTTTTCAAATTCTGTGGAGCTGGCCGTACTTCCAAAGGAAACTCCTGAATCAAATCAGAGGCCCAAGCGTTTAGATTCTGCTGATGTCAAAGGTCTGTATACTGCCATAATCATTGATTTTCCTTAAGAAGAGAAAACACACATATTTTTTTCCAGCTCCCCTCTGCTTTATTTCTGCTCCTACCATGACCGTATCCCTAAACCCGTACTCGGCTCCTTGAATTCTCGCTGGCGAGGTTCTGGTGCTGTGGGGCTGCAGGGCGCTCTCTGCACTCCCAGGAGAACACACTGACCTCAGAACTAACCGCGGTGTTCAGACCGCTGTGTCCCAGTTACTTCTCCTCCCAGCTGTGCATCCACCAAGACAGACGAGCCACACCACCCCTGAGCTGATGGGAGCGGGCGTCTGGGGGTCTGTGGAAATAAATGGCAGTGATGGTTGTGGTGTTCAAGCTAAGAAGAGCATGGTTTTCATTAAGAGTTTTCCCCACCAAAAACAACAAACAAACAAAAACAAAAAACTCATCCTCTCCGGAGTGAAAGTTATTTCTCTCCAGAAAGCAATTGGAAAAAAATACCTTTAAAGAGCCATTCTCACTCCACTCGGTATCGTCCTGCTGTTGTGAAGGACGACGGGGCCCCCTGTGACCCAGGACTGGACACCTCCTTTTCCCCCTCTCTGGGGGAGGGGGCCTGGGTGGCGATGCAGGGTGTGGCAGGGAGAGCTTCAGATCGAGGAGATGCCAGCTGAATTCAGGGCGGGATTAAAGGCTCTTAGTTTCTCAGAGGATAGTCATTCGGTATTGTGTGCGCTTTGGGTATGGACACTGGGAAGGAGAGAGAGAAGCAAAGAGAAGGGCAGGGCAGTCGGATTTAAGCACAGGAAGGAGGTAGCCACAGTAGCTGCCATATCATCAGGGGAAGCAGAGAGCAAGGCTCATATCCGTTTCTCAGATACCTTGCTAGTCAGAGTGCCTAGAGACCAGCAGCATAAATGGCACCCGGGAGCTTGTCAGACATGCAGAGTTGTGCGTGGGCTCTACCCCAGACCTCGTGAATCAGCATCTGCATTTTAACATATCCCCTAGTGACTCTTATGCACATTAAAGTTTGAGAAGCACTGCTGTGTAAATGAAAATACGTAAATGGAAAACTAATCTTCAATATACAGATCTGCTTTTAAGGTAATATGACATGAAAGCTACCCTTTGGCCTATCAGTGAACATCTATGCCTTGTGCCTTTTAGCATTATAAATTATGAACTGATGTTCATGTTTGATATAATAATATAATACCTGGAACTCATTTAGAATCTTCAGTATGAGAAGATAAGCCAATTTTAAGGTCACTGATAAAAGAGTAATACGTCTTTTTTGCTTAGACACAGATACTGTCAAAAGTTTTCCTATGAGAGGAAGGCAAATGATTGAAAAGCTAATATCTGAGAATTATGATAAATGGAATCATTTATTTTTCTGATTGACTCTGAGTACATGTGTTTCCCCTTCTAGTTTATTCAGGCTATTACCATCTGGACCAAAAATCAATGACCGGCATTGCTGTAGGTGTTGGCATAGCCTTGACCTGCATCCTCATCTGTGTTCTCATCTTGATATACCGAAGTAAAGCCAGGTGTGTTTCCATTGCTGGAGATGTTGATGTGGTTAAAAAACATTTAAATTACAGTAACCACAGAAACAAATTGAAATCAAGTGCCTTTTAGAGTAACTGGGATTTTCCACTTTAAAATGAATGTATTATTACTTGGGTTCTTACAGCTACAGAGATGTGCTCACTTTGGAAGATTATTCTCTCGCCATTTGAAAAAAATTACTGTACCAACAAAATACTCTTAAATGAGGACCTAGTTTTCTCATTTCCTTGGTGTTTTGAGAAACACAAAGTATATCCTTTGGATTTTTAAAAAAACTAACCCACTTAATACGATGCATCTGCTGATTGAGGGATTCCTTACTGACTGGAATATTTTCATATTTAAGTAGCCTGAAATGTCTGAGTCACTTGAGAGCTCTACCCTCACCACCACAGGTCATATGTTTGGGATTCTCCAGACATGGATTAAAACAAATGTAATAACTAGGGATTAGTTCTCTATAAACTGTTGTCAGGCAATTTTATCAGTGCTTTTGACTTCAGCTAAATTCTCAGCATTCAGTGAACCTCTCTGTTTCTAACCTTTTATATTTTGGCTTTTGCTTTCATTTATTAAGGTTCTTTATTTTAAAAAATCAAAGTCAAATACACATCATTTTTAGGTAATCTCTATCACTAGACTGTCTCCATTATCATAGGTTTTGCAGAGTTTATTCTATATGTTTTTGGTACTTGTGCGTAGAAACACACTCAGAAAACATGTTAATGAAAGAGTTAGTTCTAAAGTTTTTTGTATATGGAACTGGCTTAATTTTACTGTCCAAGTTTCTCTTCAAGAATTTTTTAATGAAATCTTTATGTACATTGTTTTAGTGATGCCCAAATCTTGCATAAGTGCTACTGTAAATTTGTCATCGTTAATTGTTACGTTAGTGTGACAGTCTGCAGACCTGAAGGAGAACATGTAAATTTTTTAAACTAGTTTCTGTGTATATTATAAATAAGCGACAATAATAAATAATAGTACTTTATAAATATTAAGGTTTTTACTAAGTGTAAAAAGTAATTTTATATAAACAGACCTTGGGACAAAAAGAAAGAAGCCTTCTCACATCATAGAAGTTTGCAGCAGTGAGCTGGAGTTATAATATAATAGTTTCTAAAGATATTTGAGAAACAAGCGTTAAGGAACTCCATTGTTTGCAAAGTTGTGAACTTCCCAGATTTCACCAAATTTGGTACATTTGCTTCTCTCTTCTTGTGGACTTAGAAAATTTCCTTTCCTTGCAATATTTCAGGAAATCAACTGCCTCCAAGACAGCACAGAATGGAACTCAACAATTATCTCATACCAGTGCCTCCCTAGCCAGTGGAAATGAAGTAGGAAAGAACCTGGAAGGAGCTCTAGAAAATGAAGAGTCCTTAATGCCAATGATCATGCCGAACAGCTTCATCGATGCCAAGGTACTGTGAGCTGAGGGACTGTTGTGCTACGTAATCCTTCCTACCATTCATCTTCTCTTTATGCGTAAAATCTTCTTACCAGAAAATTGTGTGTTGAATGTATTGTGTCCATACTCCACATAATGAAATGTGAAACCGTTTCGCTCAGATCCTTCCTTGCATACAATATTTGGGGAGAAGATAGGGATAGATAAAAGAATAAAAGATGAAGATAAAGAAAATATGAGAAAGTAGCATAAATTCAATTAGTTCGGATTATATGGAGCTGAGATGTGTTAAGTAAGGACATCAAGGTCATCAGTCCATATTTACTATAATTTGGATTGTTCTGTGTATACTGGATGGACAATTTTTTATTAATCCATTCTCAACTTAGTTTATTTGATTTTAGAACTAAATGGAGCCTCAGAACATTCCAGGTGTGAATGAAATTTTTTTAAATACGGAGTATATAAATAGATGTCTCAAGATCCTTCCCTGTATGGCCTTAGGAAGTTGGATATAGTAAAGAGGTGTCACTGGAGGATATTACTTCATGTCCTTTCCACTATGTGTAATAATAGTACAGCGATAAGCGTTATGAACACCAACTGAAAATTATTTTTAGTCACATTGCAGCATTAGATATCGTGCATTGTTATAATAGCCCTCATAACCAATGTGCTGTAAATTAAGTATCCGCAAACTATATCCCAGCCCAGGCCAGCCTACAGCCTGTTTTTGTATGGTCATCTCTGAGCTAAGTATGTTTTTCACATTTTTAAAGGGTGGTTTGGGGGGAACAAAAAAGGAGGAAGAGGAGAAAATGCAGCAGAGGCCATGTGTGGTCTGCAAAGCCTAAGACATTTACTATCTGCCCCTTTACAGGAAAAGTTTGCCAAATCCTGCTATAAATTCTTCTTCCCCAACCTTTCCCTAAAATTTAGAATACCAAAAATATAACAAAATTTCAGGCAATTTTGATGTTAAATTTTATATAATTATATTTAGCAGATGCAATTTATGTGTATCTAGCACAGTGCTATCTATATACTATATATATTATGGGTAAATAATAGTAAATTGATTTTTGCTACTCCTGTTGTCTTTTTGTTTGCAACGTAATTTAGCTTTTATTTTCTGATACAAATGTAAGCCATTTAATTCAAATTAATCTAGAACATTAGAACCTAAAACTTTTAAATAAGCACAGAAAGTACCAAAATACACTGTCATTCTGTTATTACTAACTTGGAACTAGACATAAGAAAGGATTGAAGAGAAGTGAAGTGGGGAGGAAGACATGGGAAGAGAGAGGGAGAATCTAAAATGAAAGGAGACAGAGCAGAGTGGGGGCCTGAAGTGAAGCAGAGAAGCCAGTTTGGAGGCCAGGTCTCTGAATTCCCTTGGGTTAGCCTAAGAGCTGATCCCCCGTCTATTGCCATTTTGTTGAGCATATGTGGGCCCATTTTTCTCTTCCTAAATCCTTTTTAAATTTTTCAACCATGTGGAAATGTTGAAAAAATTTAATAAATGCACAAATAATTGTCAGTATCTTTTCATACTTTTGTATCTCTCTCTGTATATTTTTGTTTGCTCTGTCATTTGAAAATAAGTTTTGGAATCCTTACACTTTACCCCAAATACTTCAGCATATATAGCTCTCTTAGGAATAAACCTATTATATCTTTTTGATCACTAACAAATACCCTGTATTTGTTGTGTGCTGCTAGTGTAAAAGAAGAAATAATAATGTCTGTGATCATTTTTTTCTTTCAACATTTAAAAATTTTGTGTACTACTTGTAATAAACGGAAATCTATAATATGTGCATTTTCCCCTTTTATATCTCCAGGGAGGAACTGACCTGATAATTAATAGCTATGGTCCTATAATTAAAAACAACCCTAAGAAAAAATGGCTTTTTTTCCAAGATTCTAAGAAGATAAAAGCTGTGCAGGTAACTCACCCATTAAGTGGAAAAAATCTTTTGCTACTCCTGGTATATGAGATGGTAATTTTAAAAAGAGGAAAATGTAAATGAGTTTTTTTTTTAACTTCTGTGTTCTTTCTAGCCATGATTTTATTAATTTGGGGCATGACTTTATGGAAAGCCATGGGGACTGATGACCGAAATGACAATTGGAATAGTAATCAGAGCTGTGGTTTTCAGTGGGAGTTGAGGGGCAATGGAGAAAGGGATGGGGCAGGAGCCTGCATCAACATCACTGAAGAAGCCTTTTGACATTTCACTTGCCCCAGTCATTCTGATGTGTTCCCACTCCTCGGAGAACCACGGACCTAGACAGTTCCTTCATGATGATCTTTTACCCATGTACTCGATCAGTTTGCTATCTCAGCATACATAGAATATGCAAAACCAGATTCGTTATTTTTTAAGAGCACTCTGGTATCACTGATGGTGTTTTATGTATTTTTACCTAGCCTCAAAGAAGATTTACTCAAGCGGTCTGCTTTTACCAGCCAGGCACTACCGTATTAATCAGTGATGAGGACTCCCCCAGCTCCGCAGGTCATACAGCCAGCTTCCCAAGACCCTTTGGTGTTGCAACTGATACTGAGCATTCAGCGAATAGTGAAGGCAGCCACGAAACTGGGGATTCTGGAAGGTTCTCCCATGAGTCCAATGATGAAATACACCTGTCCTCAGTTATAAGTACCACACCCCTGACCCCCAGTTCCTTCACTGGCACTGATTCGAGTGGGGATCCCTCGATGAGAAAGTGTGAAGAACATGCAGTGCCATCAGATGCTGAGCAGATTTCCTCTTCAGTTCCTCAGCCACCATCTGCCGTGCTCTGCTTTGATAAAAAGGATTTTCCAATCTAGATAGCCACGTCCAGGTATTCTCACCTTTAAGTCTTTTCGAAGGACAGTGAACAGGGAGCCAAAGCCTTTTGTGAAAATCATGATATCTTATTGGGTATTTCACCTTTTATGAATGTGTTTTGTTTCTTTATCTTTAAGCTCACGTATTTTGAATGTTTCAGTGTCAGCAATGTGAAAAGACAGTCAAGATATTTGACTGGATTATGAAATATATCACTGGAGCAAAGGGAAGACTTTTGAAAGCCCCTTTGCTGACTATCTACCTCAGTTTGCCACACGGCAAACTCAGAAGACAGCTTTGTTACCTCGTTTGTTGTGATAGTTTCTCAGCTACATAACCGATGATACTTCCTAGTAGCGTTTTGTTTTCATTGCTGTATGTGTAATGTGTGTGATCAAAGGAGTCATATAGGTAGATGAGTAAGAATGTTTATCTGAAGCTCTGATTTAAGAAACAGCAGCAACAAACTATGACCTCTGTATGGTTTGGATAATTTAACACCTCCAGCTGTGAGGACTGAAACCGCAGAGAAGAGAAAAGTGGGACTGTTGACTTTACTGAATGACCAAAACAAAAAGGTATATCTCTTTTGAGAATAGAACTGTTCAGTAGCATACAGGGACTCCTATTGCGTCTAGGGCCTTTATGTTGTGGGCATTAGAGTCTTGAGTGCTTTATCTGCTGTATCCCAAACCTCAGCCTGCCTAGAAGCTGTGCCTTTTCTACCTGCTCCTTTGCCTGACAGTTGGCCAAAGGCTGCACTGTCTAGTTTGCAAAGCATCCTCAACCTTTCCAGAATTAGTTGCAAAACTCCTTGCAGAAAATAGACTTTCAAAGAGAACAGGTTAGGGTTGGTGTTTTTTTTTTTTAACTCCAGCTTGGCTTAAAGGGGTAAAGAAGTTTCATTAAATATTAATAATGAAGATAAATGCAGCAGTAGACAGTAAAATGAACTTGAGGTTATCACGGTAACAGTGCCTTCCATTATATATTATGAAGTTCTTTGCCTTATACCTTTTTAATATTCATGAAGTTGTTGAGGATAAGAGTGCAAAAAGTTGCCTTAGGAGTTTCTTGGATTTTATCAGTAACTCTTTTGATGTACAGTATTTTATCAAAGCATTTTGGTTTGTTTTTGTGCAGGTTTTGTTTAGGGATAACAGAGCTCTACCAACTTGGTTGTATTTTCTTGAATTCTTAAGAGAATTTGGTACTGTTTAATCTTCCTTCAGTGTCAGTGCTGTGAATGAGGAATGCTAGCTCCAGGAGTGAGTTAATCCTCTTGCTGGTTTGAAATCAGTGAACTGTTTACTTAGCCACATAGAATAGGCCTTCTTTCAGTAATGAGACAGTTACCTGTTAGGTGCCCAGCAGTGAGAGACAATAAAGAATTAAACACATGGTGTAGAGAAAGGACCCCCTTTTCCTTTTGAAAGTATTTCTTGAAATTATCTGGAAATGACTTTTGAGCCGCTTTTTAAAAGGAATCTTAATGGGTATCCCCCTTGAAACCTTTTGTTTATGGAAGTGGGGGGTCGTGTTAAATGGTGCTTTAAAGTCAAAAAAATGTTACTGGACGACAGTCCCACCTCTATCATCTTCTATCCCAGTGTCTGATGACACAGCATTTTTTGGTTGTTTTTTAATCTGTAGTTTTGTGCCAAATTGGATGTGTTCAGAAGTAGACCAACGTTAACTGCTAGCATGCGTTTCTGAACTAAATTCACAGTCCCCCATTTAGTTATCTAAGTATGGGCTTGATGGCAAAACAGAAAAGCAGAGCTTTAGGTGAACAATCTGAGGCCAGGAAACATGCTGCTCCTGCCTTTATAGCTCCTGTTTATACTACCTCCTTTTAAACTTATTCTAGTGTTATTTTTTTTTTTCCTGTACTCAGGGAACGTTTTGTTACTTTTGAGCTGCCTCATGGAAGCATGGGCAGATTGACAGGGTATGGCGTTTGGGGGTTCATAAGTAGAATTATGCGAGGCCAGCTTTTATCAATATCTAAAACTAAGGACTACAGTGAGTTCATTTTACGTTTTTAAACTTTCGTTAAAAGGCAGACAGAATCTAAAGTTGAAACATCATCCATCGTGTCTCGGACTCTATTAATTTGAATCATTTTAAAAGCCTAAAATGATGATCTGAAGTCCTTAAGGAAAGTATTTAGTTTGTTTTGTTTTTGATGAATAGGCCCATAGTTATTGTAGATCTTTAGGCTATAACTGTTCGCTAATTATTTACCAGTACATTTTTCACTCTTTCACCTTTTCATTTTGTTCTTATATAAGATTTTTTTCATAATAATCCTATTACCAAAGAATTTTCAGTAGAAAGTGAAAATTTGACTATGATTTCCCCCAAAATTGAATTAACTAGAAACATCTATAGGTATGACGCTTATACAAGTAGTTACTAACCCAGAATAATAGGGTTTATCTTGATTGTTGTAGTTAATTAGACTAGTAATTTTAACTACCTTATTGTTACCAGAGCATTTAAAATAAGTTCTTTACCAGCAGATAGTTCCAAAGAATTTCAAGTGTAATTTTTTTTTCTTCAGCAAGTAAATCTTCAGCTATACAGTATTAAAGTATTTTGAAATTGTTGAAACTACTTGTTGTAGAGAAAAAAAAGTCTTTTCACCAAAGATAAATATTTTGGTCTCATTGAATAAGATATTTAGTGAACACCAAAGACTTCTTTTTACTTGGCCAAAGCTAGCTTCTTTGAAGTCTTAAGTATGAAATTGTAACTAAAATGTGAAGGTTCTCTTTCATCTCTCATAGTGGTGTTACTTCATGGTATTTTCACTCTGAAGGGGCTAATATGCAAATAGTAACTATTTTCTTTTCCAAAGACTTATTTGCTGTAAGTACTAATACATGCATGTCATTTTTATGCCAAATATTACAAGATACTGCTCATCAGTATTTTCATACCAAAGATCATGCAAATATATAGATTAGCCTGTAAGTAAGTAAAGATGAGCAGATTTGAAATAAATTTATTTAGAGGCTGATAGGGAATCTAGCTTTAGTAGCAAAAGATATCAAAGGGCTAAGTTTACATAATTAAAAGCAATACAATTATATTGGTATTTATCAGTGTTTTAATTCACGTACTTTTTATCAACAAATTTTTAGAAAACCAAAGATATTTAAGGTTATGTCCACATATAGGCAGATTTAGTTGTACATTAAACTGTTGTTTCTTGTTTTTATGTCAACCAAACTTGTCTCTCCAGAACCCTGTCTGTATACAAATAGCATAATACATAGGAACTTCCCATTAAATCTGCTGATTCAGCCACAGGATGTTTTTGCCACATGATGTGATACTTTCCTATGCACCTTGAGTGTGAGTTGTCAACAGAAATATCAGCAGGCTTTTCCACTGCAGAGCATTATGGCAACCCCTGAATCAGTCTGTGCTGTCTTCCTCCTGCTTAAAACATTACGTGGTTGACTCTGAAGGCTCGAGGCAGTCCCTTAATAATAGGGATGTTCTCATCTCTGGGGAGCAATGGGATATAACAGGGAAACGAATCATATCACTGTTCTAAGTGGCTGTTCTTTGATAGATGTGCTCTTTAAAGTTGTCCATAAATTGAAATATTTTAATTGCATCAAGGGAACAAAAATCTTTTTCATGAAATCTGGAGTTTTATATTTTGATTAGCCTAAAAGTAAGGACACAGCTTTATCCACTAAGTGGCTTTAAAAAATCAGTTTTGGCACCCCAGGGAAATTAGATCCTCAGTGAAATGCTTTTTGTTTGCTTTTGCTTCAAACAAGAGCAGTGCCAACGCTGGGAACAATGACAGTGATTTGCATTGGTGTGTCTTGGCTTCATTAAGGACATATGCCAGAAACTTGCTCATGTTGACAACTCAGGGTCATTGATCAAGTCGATGAAGACACCTTTGGAAACAATTGAGTGTCACAAAAAAAGATGATTTGAAAGGTTTTTTTTTTTTAAAACGCTAGAATATCCAGATGTGGTTCCATCTCAGCAGTGGCTGTAGTGATTCACACATACATTTCGATTTCATTGAATATAAATGTTTAATACTGAATGTAAAAAAAGAAAAAAAGTGCCAATACATTGAAAGAGGCATGATTTAAGACTAAACATGTATTTTGTAGACTTTGTTCCTGACGATTTGGCACATGGGTCTCTGGTAAAATTGCTTTGGTTTAATAGTCATAATTTCTGTGGGCTGTGAGCACAGAGTACAGGGTTCTGGAGATCACCATACACAACCAGTTGTCTAATTGTGAATTTTATTGATGTTTAGAAGAACACATACCTAGAATTCTGTGTGAAGTTGATTTATGCTCAGGACATAAGATCACAGGCTAATGCAATGTGTATGTTTGCAGGCTTTAATCTTCTCAGGCGGTTTCCCTTGGTAAGCCTTTGAAGGTGTTTAAGATTAACATGACAGCCTTGCATTTTTACCAGGCAGATACTGTATTATTTTCTTATTGCTGCTGAAATGAGTTACCATGAAGCTGGCCTTGAAGCAACACAAATTTATTCTTACAATTCTGTAGGTCAGAAGTCTGACACAGGTCTCAATGGGATAAAATCAAGGTTTGTTTCCTTGTCTTTTCTGGATTTTAGAAACTGTAGACCCCACCCTCTATTCTCTCTGACCCCACTTCCATTATCATATCTCTTTTTCTGACCCCAACGGGGAAACATTCTCCAGTGTTAAGGACTCACGTGATTAGCTGGGGCCCATCTGCACGATCCAGGGTACTCTCCCCATCTGAAAATTCTTAACTGAATCACCTCTGCAAAATCCCTTTTGCCCTGTAATGGTAACATATTCAGAGTCCAGGGATTTGGGCGTGGACTTCTGTAGGTGGCCATTCTTTTACCTACAACAGATATATTATTTCTGTAGAATTCTGATCTCCATAAAATGTCTATAGCATTACAGAGATTGGAAGTGTGAAGCCATGTGCCCCTTGGTGATCTTCAAAATGTCAAAGCTATGAAAACCTCGGCTTATCGCCTACTGAAAGTTTACATTAAACTTTCTCTCTAAATCACTTGCAAAAACAGTTCGGCTTTAAACTTTTTGAATATGTGCTTTGTAAATTAACATCTCAGTTCTATGTGTTTAACAGAAAGTTTCCTAATATTTGGCTCTAACTTTATGGAATTTCATCAGATATTTTTGAAAACCGTTCATATTATAGTTGAGCTTTCTCCTTTTCTCTTAAGTGATTACGTCGGTGGGGTAGGGTTGGGGGAAAGACCTCAAACGTAGGAACTCAGAGTAGATGAGCAGGACCATGCTCAAGTTCATTCTTCATTTTCTTCTAAAAGCATTTTGCAACATTCACCCTTTCTGACTTTTAAATCGGGTCTGTTTCTTCAGCTTCACCAGCCACTGTTTGGTTTTCAGTTTGATAGCCTCTTGATTCTCCATCAGCCTTAGCAAGAACCTCCACTTGTACTTAGCAGCATGTACAACTCCTAGGAAATTTTGTCTTTGTTTTCTTTGATTTCACTTGTCCCTTTTCCTAGAAAGCTTTAGATTCCACAGCTCTAGTTTGTTCTGATTCCTGGATCATGTCAAGTCAAGCCTTCTTTCAGATTTGAAGGATAATTTATAATTATACCCTAAGTTTCAGCATTTCTTCAATGAATGAAACAAAGCTATCTCCATCATGGGGTAGAGACCATGATGCTATTCTGAGTAAGGTTAAGAGTGCTGGTCATTTTTCAGCCACTTCTGACTCTACTCCTTAGGAAGGGAGAAGGCCATTTACTGAGTGTATATGATGTGCCAAGCACATCTTCATCCCTGCACACTGCTACATTCTGCAAGGCAAGTATTATTCCATTTTAGAGATCAGGAAACAGGTTTAAAACGTCTAACTTGCCAAAGACCACAGCTAGTAAGTGGCTTAGCCAAGATACAAACCCAAGTTGGTCCAACTTCAGTGTTTATAGGATTTCTACTATGATAACATCATCTCAGCTAAGACATGATGTTTAATTACCTAGGCTCATAGTGCCTTCCACTGTGTCAACACAACCTGTCCACACAGTCATAGCCAATCAACAGAGAGAAGTCTGTCTTAGTTACGTTCATTTATTCAAGGAGGAATTTAGGAGGCTGGGCTATAACTCACTCTTTGTCATCTCGTGAACTCCCTTCTTTCCTCCTTTAAAACCTTCTATTTCTCTTAGCCGAAACTGTGTCTGAAAGCTGATGCTTGTGCCTAGAGTTGCAGTAAACAAGGTAGGTATGGTTTCTGGAGTCCTTATCTGTTCAAGCATTTCCTTATTAGACTAGGTGTTCAGAATTGAATTTTATCTTTTGTAATTTTTCTGTAGTCCCCATATCTAAATAGAAACTTATTAACTAGAAAAAGCCAGGTGTGTAAGCAGTCATCCTTTCTTGCTAGATCTGAAGAGCATATTTGTTATTTGAATTCAACCTAATTAATTTAGGAGAGAGCAAAGTAGAGAGGAGAATCATATAGTAGAACAAGTATAAGGTTAGTCTTCGGCACACCTAAATTCTAGTTTTTGACCATTTTGAGAATTGTTTGGTAGGAAAGTTCTTAACCTATTTTTGTTCCTTTTCTTAACATGAAGTAAGGATACTTTGCTGTGCAGAATGAAGCAGTAGTACTTTGAAAACTTAAAAGTGTAGATAATTATAATCCAAAAGTCATTTCTATAAGGCTGTGAAACATATCTTAACAGATTTTTTTGTTTTACAGGGCAGCCTTTCCAATTACATTTTGCCTGTGCTAAAATGAAAAATGTTTGCATTTCCTGTATACGCACCAAAAAAACTAACAGAAGAAAGTGGTGGATAAAAGATGTAGACGGGGATTTAAACACTCATCTTTAATATAGGTAAATCTATAAGATGAATAGGGGAATTTACAGTGCTTTCGAGAATACTAAACATGAAATCATCTTATCCTAATTTAAATCTTTCATTTTTTGTTATCTTGGCTTTTAAAGATCTCTCTCTTAAGGAGAGAGTCAAATATCCCCAGAGGGGTAGATGGGTAAGACAGAAGTGCATTTTTAGGATTCTTCTCTAACAGATCTACTTTTTCAAGATTATGGAGCATTTCCAAATTTCTTTAAACTATTTGGAATAAATTTTAGGGTAACACCTACTGGCACCTAATTCTAGTTTACTCAAGTCAACCTTTAAGGCTTATTGACAAGAAATATATGATTATCATCTTTTTTTTAGAGAAAGGAAATACTTTCCCTAACTTTTTCTTGAACCAGCCAATATCACTCTTAGTATAATCCATGAGATTGTGAACACCTTTCTTGATTTACTCAGGTTTATATCTTGTAAGTAGTTCATGGTATGTAGACACAGTCCTAACTTACAAACTTCATCTTTAAAAATTTATGTTACAGCAGTTTCTTTTTCTACAGAACTGTCTTTAAAAATAACGAAAATACTTAAAATTTTTACCTAAAACATTTTTCTCCCTATTACCACATTCTTTATTCTGTTTGCAAATGAAAATGATTACCGATGATTAGCAACATGAGCCTGTTACAGAAATTTGCAAAGCCTGAATACACACACATTGCCTTAGCCTATCAGTAGACTGGAGGACATATATTAAGTAAGTTTGTCTGTCCGTTGCTGTTGTTGGACAAAATTTTATGTCTGTGTATGTGCGATTTTTTTTTTCTATTTTCTTTGAAGATGTGAATTAAATGAAAGCGTGGGAGCCAGTTATATTGTTTCATATTATGGGTGTTCTGGGTCCTTCCACTCTGTATACCATTTCCTTGTAAGGGCAGCATTTGCAGACTAGCTAATGGACTCTAGAGCTGAGCTATTTTAATTTTATACTTGACTCAGGGGATCAGCTCTGTGAACTCCATTGCATGAAGAAAGCAAATGTTTACCTTGATTTTGAATGTACCTTTTTAATGTCTTCTTAAAACGTATTTTGCTTAATAATGTGGGTTTGTTTTCCTTTTCTAGCATCATAGTAAATATTGCCTAGTACCTTCCCCCTCCCCAGGATAGTTTATATACTATCCTACAGGTCATGCCAAAAATGAATAAAAGTTTAAATGCCAAAATGTTTATAGAACTGCTGTCTAAATACTGATTGATTGCACAGTTTAAATAAAAGTTTTCCTTAGTTAAAAAAAGAAAAAAAAATGTTTTCTTTTACTCTTCACTTTTCTTTTGGGTGATAGAAAATGAAAACTTTGAGTTTATAGAATGATGGCTTTCATATCCTGGGATGGGATGATTATAGAGTCTACTGCAAGCAGTAGGAATAGAGCCTGTTTAAGGCATCTAAGAATTGTTTTCATCTGGCATTTACTGAACAGCAACAAGGAAATAACAATTTTCCCATTCCAGTAGATGATTGCTCACCTCAGGAACTAAATAGCCTAAAAGCTATGGGTCATCCAGATAGACACATTTCTAATTCAGGTTAAAATTTTGGTTTTTTAATATTATAAAAAATGGTTAAGAAATATTGAAAACACTTCCACTTTAAAAATCTAGAAATAACACGTAAAGTATGACCCAAACAAGCTTTGTAAGATAGCTGAATTCTTATTTTTTAGAAACTCCCAATTTGGGAGGGGAACTGAAAAACAGAACAGGAACTTCTTGAAAAGATATTGTGCTGACTGTGGAGGACATGAAAGAAAGAATTGAAACATTAGAGAACAATAAACTATATATTTAAAAAAAAGAACAGGTACATTTAAAAACAGAAATGAATAGAATTTCCAGAAATTAACAAAAAAAGTCACTGAATTTTTGAAAATCTGTTAAATAGCATATCAAATACACTGAAAGAATATTCTAAAACTGGAAGATAGATGTGAGGAAATTATCCAGGATGCAGCACAATAGATAAACAGAAAATATAAAAGAGATAAACAGAAGATTCAGCATACATCTGACAGTCATTCTAAAATGAAGGGGAATGAAGGCTAAGCAATTTCCAAAAAGAATATGACTAAATAATTTATGAAATCCTCAGATTCAGGAAGCATAAACCTCAGTCTAAAAATATAAAAATAAGTCCAAACCACGATGTCTTAGTGAACTGCAGAACATCAAAGCCAAAGATAAGAACTTAAAGGCAGTTTGAGGGGAAAAAATGATAAATAGATTGCACTAAGAAGATTTCTCAATAAAAGAAGCAAGAAGATGGTGGGATAATATCTTCAAAACATCGCAAAGAAAAATAACTGCAGTGTGGAGTTCTGTAACCAGATAAATGATAATTTAAGTGTTAAGTAAACACAATTCTAGATACAGATATGAGTGAATTTACCACACACATACTCTTGCTAAATAAACAATAAAGGATGTACTTTAGGAAGAAGGAAATATAACACACAAGGAAGATATGAGAAGAAGCAACAATGAATGAGAAATACAAATCAAAAAGACAGTGAGATACCACTCCATATCCACTAGGATGACTGTAATCAAAAAGACAGATCATAACAAGCGTTGACAAGAATGCGGAGAAATTAGAACCCTCATAGATTGCTGGTGGGAATGTTAAATACTGTAGCCACTGTGGAAAATAGTTTAGCAGTTCCTCAAAAAGTAACATAGTGTTACCATTTGACCCAGCAATCTCATTCCTTAGATATATACCCAAGAGAAATAAAACATGTTCATATAAAAACTTGTACAGGCATATTTATAGCAGCATTATTTATAATAGCCCCAAAGTGGAAACAACCCAAATATGCACCAACTAATGATTGGATAAATGGAATGTGGTATATTAACTTAATGGAATGTTATTCAGCAATATAAAGGAATTACGTACTGATATATGCTACAACAAGGGTGAATTGTTTTTAATGCTAAGTGAATGAAAGCAGTCAAAAACCCCAACATATTGTATAACTCTATTTGTATGAAATGTTCAGAACAGGCAAATCTATAGAGACAGAAAGTAGATCAGTGGTTACATAGGACTGGAAGGTTGTAGTGAATGGGAAATGACCACTGGTGGGTATGAGATTTCTTTTGGAGAGATGAAAATGTTCTGAAATTGATTGTGATAATGGTTGGACAATTCTGTGGATATACTAAAAAAAACTATTGAATTGTACACCTTAAATGGGTATATTGTATGGTATATGAATTATATCTCAATGAAACTGTTCTTCAAAAATCCATGATGAGCAAAGAGAGAAATGTGGGTAAATCAACATTGACTATATAAAACAAAAATACTACTAACTAGTTTTATATTAAAACAAGGTAAAACTAAAATACTAGACAACAATGAGCCACAAAACTAGAAGATAAATGAGCAGAGCCAAAGTATTCTACCATTCATTTTAAAAATAACTGTATGTTAAAATTTAAGATTAAGTGCTAAAATAATAGAAATAGAATGTATCATTTCTAAGTCTGCTAATTTAGGTGGAAAAGGAAATGAAGAGTACATGATCAATTTAAGAGAAGGCAGTGAAGCAGATGGGAAAAAAGCAAAAGATAATCCTGAGAAAAAGAACAGTAATATGGTAGGAAAAATACAATTATATCTGTAGTTACAAAAAAAAAAAGTAAATAAACTACTCCTATTTTAAAGATTGGATAAAAAAAATCTTCCTATATGTTGTTGCCACTTAAAACTTAATAACCCCAGTCTCCCAAGGCAATAGAAATAAAAGCAAAAATATAAACAAATGGAACCTAATTAAACTTAAAAGCTTTTGCACAGCAAAGAAGACCATAAACAAAATGAAAAGACAACTCTATGGACTGGGAGAAAATATTTGCAAATGATACAACCTGTAAGGGCTTAATTTCCAAAATATACAAACAGCTCAGCAGTTCTCCAAAGAAGTATACAAATGGCTAACAAGCACATGAAAAGATGCTCAACATCCTTAGTCATTGGAGAAATGCAAATCAAACCACCATGAAATACCACTTCACATCTACTAGGATGGCTATAATAAAAACAACAAAATTGTAAAGGAAAATAAATATTGGCAAGGATGTGGAGAAATTGGAACCTCACACATTGCTAGTAGGAATACAAAATGGTGCAGCCATTGTGGAAAACAGTTTGGATTCCTCAAAAAGCTAAATGTAGAATTACCATATGGGCCAACATTCCACTTCTAGGTACATAGCCAAAAAAATGAAAACAAAGACTGAAACAGATACTTGTACACCAGTGTTATTTGCAGCTTTATTCACAATAACCTAAAGTTAGAAACAACCCATGTGTCCATCAATAGATGAATGGGTAAACAAAATGTAGTGTATCCATAAAATGAAATATTATTCAGCCATAAAAAAGGAATGAAGTTCTGATACACATTACAACATTGATGAACCTTGAAAGCAATACTGCTCCCCCATGAGCTAGGTTAGTAGGTAGAACTGCAAAAGAAGAAACAAAATTATCATTACATGCATATGGTGTGATTGTCTGCATAGGAAATCCAAGAAAAATCTATAGACAAACGATTGGTCCAAACAGAAGATTTAAGCAAGATTGTTGGGTATAGGATCAAAATACAAAGTACAAGAGAATTCCCATTTATCGGCAACAAATACCTACAATGTATAATTTTAAAGAAAGGTATAATTTACCAAACCAACAATAATTAAGGATTAAAAATATATCATACCAAACGTGTAAGACTTTTACAGAGAAAATTATAAAGCTCTATTGAAGGACATATTTGAAGAACTATTTAAAGAAGGAGAGAGCCCATGTTTATGGATAGGAACATTCACTATCTTGAAAATGTCAAAACCCCCAAATCTATATGTTTAAGGCAATTCAAATGAAAATCCTAATAGGATTTCTCACAGAAATTTCCATATGAAAAAGATAATTTTGGATGCCTACCTAATCTAAATGAACAAAACACAAATAAATGAACAAAACATTAAAGACCTGATTGCAAAAAGCCCAGTAGAATTAATTCTATATAGCACTTACTACTATTCTAAGCACTTTGTGTACATTAACTCATTTAATCTTCACAACAACCCCATGAAGTAGATGCTGTTATTGTACCTATTTTGCAGATGAGGGCACTGAGGCACAGACAGGTCAAGGAACTTTCCCAAGATTATACAACTAATAAATGTAGAAGCAGGATTTGAAGTCAGGCAGCCTGGATCCAGGTGTCTGAGTACTTAACCAGTATACATACTGATTCTCTTTTACATGTATTTACACATATATTCAGATCAATATAAACTAAAGAAAATTGATAATTAGGAAAATAGCCTTTTGTTCTATTAGATCCTCCCTGACTTCCTCCAATCCTTACCGTTCTCTCTCTCACCCTTCTTCACTTCCAGTTCCCTCCAGCTCAGCCTTATAAGAGCTATCTACTAATCTCTGTGTAAGGTATAAACCAATTGTAAAGCCTTTAGAGCCAGGTAATATACATTTCAATAGATAACTCTTTAAAACCAGAGCAATTTTACAATCCAAAAGCATGGTGAAGAGACATCAAAATAATAGTGGAGCAACAAGTGGTGGTGAGGTTGACATTTTGGGGAAAGAGAGCCTGACTAAAATTCATTTAAATGAATGACCATGTACTCTCAAACTGTGCATGTATACATGAGTGCACATGCGTATAATGTGTATGCATTGTTAATATAATTTTGAATTTAGAAATGAAAGCTGTGCTCCCACATTTTGCTTATTTTGTAACAAAAGCTATAATAAAAATGGGAACTCTGGGAACCAGGGTTCTCATTTTAGGAGAAGAAAGATACAAGAAGGGAAACAGTAAAGGCAAAGAAGAACCATGTGAAATTGGTTTGGAATTATAGGTGTTCGTATGTATTGATATGAATTCATGGTTTAATATATTTAGATGCACCATATGAAACTGAATTTTTCCCCAGAAAAGAGTGTAGAAGCAGTGACAGTTTAGTGGCAAAGAGCACACCAAGCACTCAGAGTTTGTTTTCTAAATACCATTTCCCACTAGAAGGAACGAGGGCTCCTTGTGGGAAATTGCTTATCCTAGGGCTGGAGCAGAGACGGTATTTCATCCTGGAACACCTTGTTGCATCAGAAAGTAAGTAATAGCTCAAGAAATTATGGGATATGTTCAAAAGATGACAGGAGTCACCCAAAGGGGCTCCTACTAGCCAAATCTGGAACAAATTGAGTATTAAAATGAATAATGAATTACTATTATAACCCTTTGAATAAATTTATTCTGATAGGAAAGAAAAAAGGAAGGAGGTGACGGAAGGAGGAAAAAAAGGAGAAAGGCAAGCTCTTTCTTACACTAGAATGCCAAGTAAGAAATGTAGCGGAATGGCAGAGTTAGAAATGACCATTTTGCAGCTATGATAGTAATAACTGATTCAGACAGGAATCACCAACTAATGCAAAAACTAGTAGATGAAAGTTTAATGAGAAAAGGGATATTTATATAGTCTCAAAGTATTTTCCCAGAGAGTACTCATTAACTTTACAGTGATGATATCTTTATAGTAGAGAAATCTATTGGACACCATTTTAACCAGGTGATCAAAGTTAACATCACCAATAATAAAACAAATTGATATCATGTGCCTCCTGGTGTGATACACTGAGTAGGACACAGACTCATCCATTATTCCTGCCAGGAGTGCAATAATCAGTCTAATCCTGAACAAAAAAAATCAGACAAGTCCAAACTGAGCATCATTACACAAAAACAACTGTCCTGTACTCTAAAAACATCAACATCATGAAAGACAAGGGAAGACTGAGGAACTATTCCAGACTCAGGAAGACCAAAAGGACATGATAGTTATATGCAATCTGGATCTTTATCAGAGGGAAAAAACTGATATAAAGGATATTATTGGGAATATTGGTGAAATTTAAATATGGACAGTAGGACTTCCCTAGTGGCGCAGTGGTTAAGAAATTGCCTGCCAATGCAAGGGACATGGGTTCGAGCCCTGGTCCGGGAACATTCCACATGCCGTGGAGCAACTAAGCCCGTGTACCACAACTACTGAGCCTGCGCTCTAGAGCCCGTGAGCCACAACTACTGAAGCCCGCATGCTTAGAGCCCGTGCTCTGCTGCAAGAGAAGCCACCGCAGTGAGAAGCCCACGCACCGCAACATAGAAGCCCACGCGCAGCAACAAAGATCTAATGCAGCCAAAAATAATAAATGAATAAATAAACTTACAATAAATAAATATGGACAGTATGTTAGATAATAGTATTTTATCAGTGATAAATTTCCTTAATTTGATCATTATTTTGTGATTATGTAAGAGACTACCTCATTCTTAGGGAATATATTCTGAAGTATGGGGTAGAGGGGCATGATGGTTCAGAAGATGATTCAGAAAATAATAATAGCAACAATAATAATGTGTGAGGGTAGAGACAGAAAAAAGAGAGAAAGAAAGCAAATAAGCAAGTGAGGCAAAATGTTACTTTATCTATCTGGGTGAAGGATATATATGAGAGTCCTTTTTATTATTCTTGTACCTCTTCTGTAATTTTGAAAATAATTTAAAATTTAAAAATTTAAGAAGTGAATGTTCTGGTATATTCATACAATGGAATATTATTCAGCTATGAAAAGGATTGAAACACTGATACATACACAGGATGATGGACCTTGAAAACATTACGGAAAGTGAAAGAAGCCAGTCACAGAAGGCCATATATTGTATGATTACATTTACATGAAATGAAATGTCCAGAGTAGGTAAATTCATAGAGACAGAGAGTAGATTAGGGGACTTCCCTGATGGTCCAGTGGTTAAGAATCCACCTTCCAGGGCTTCCCTGGTGGCGCAGTGGTTAAGAATCCGCCTGCCAATGCAAGGGACATGGGTTCGGGCCCTGGTCCAGGAAGATCCCACATGCTGCAGAGCAACTAAGCTCGTGCACCACAACTACTGAGCCTGCGCTCTAGAGCCTGCGAGCCACAACTACTGAAGCCCACGGGCCTAGAGCCCATGCTCACAACAAGAGAAGCCACCGCAATGAGAAGCCTGCACACCGCAAGGAAGACCCAACGCAGCCAAAAATAAATAAATAAATTTATAAGAAAAGAAAGAATCCGCCTTCCAATGCAGGCGACGCGGGTTCGATCCCTGGTTGGGGAACTAAGATCCCACGTGCCACGGGGCAACTAAGCCCGTGTGCCACAACTACAGAGCCAGAGCGCTCTGGAGCCCACACACCACAACTAGAGAGAAGCCTGCGCACCACAACCAAGAGTCCAAGCACCGCCACGAAAGATCCTGCGTGCCTCAACTGAGACCTGACGCAGCCAAAAATAAATAAATATTAAAAAAAAAAATTACTAGTGGCCAGGGGCTAAGAGGGGTCAGGTAGGTGGAGGGGTGCAATAGGGAGTGACTGCTAACCAGCACAAGGTTTCTTTTTGGGGTGATGAAAATGTTCAGATTTAGATAGTGGTGATGGCTGCACAACTCTGTGAATATGCTAATACTAAAAAGTGAATATACGATACACCGAGTTGCACATATTTAAGTGGTGAGTTTTATATATAAATTATGTCTTCATTCAAAAATCTGAATGTACAAAAAAATGGGGGAACTCAAAGAAATGTTACTGTGCAAAGTTGTCATTATCTTGCCTCCCCTTTTCCAATCTTTCCCTCCCAACACACATACAAACTAAAAAGGCTTAAAATTGGCACATTTTCTGTCTTTTAAAAGAGATTTCATAAAATGCCAATTGTTTTATATTTACAGTTTGTTGTTTTAACACCCAGATTTGTCATGTTTCTTAGGTAGTCCTGCCTTGCTGTGTTTCATTCACAAATAAGCACATATCTTGCTCATTCCCACATGCTCTTAAAAAATTTCTCAAGCACCCACAGTGTTGCAGTCTGCCTATGTTGGCAGTATTTATATCCTGAAAAAAAAATCTGCCTCTTTTCCCATTGCTGTAAGAAACAGAGCAAAACAAGGCAAAACTCCCACATTACTTTGCCATATTGGTTTATCAACTGTCATGTAAGAAGTATGTGACTCACTATGTCTTTAGAGTCAAAGATCAAACACAGGTGCCCCACTGGAGGCACCTCACTTAACCATGAATGTTTTAACCACGCTGCCCCAGGAAAGATTGAGGACCTTCCTTGATGATTATGTTAAACTCAAGTCTTGTGCTTATTTGCAAAGGGTATGTCAGGTTCATATGACAAACAATGATCATGATGAAGAGCTACATAGACACTTGTCCCCTTTCTTGTCTTGCAAGCCTCCTTAATATTTTAAAAGAATTACAAATGCTCTATCAATCATTTCCTTTGTTATTTTTAAATAACAATTATCCAGTAGGAATACTTCGAAATATGTCTTAGTCTGAAATAATATATTTCAGAATGTATTAGTCTAAACTTTGTATGACTGAAATTTTTTTTGGCTGTAAGAATCTTACTTAGTTGACCACCTTGAACATGAGTGTTAATATATCCTTTTTCCCCCCAGCTTTACAGTAGTTACTATATCTTAAACAATCGATAGACAAAATTATAGAATGTTAAGACTTTTACACTGAATTCTTAGCAAGTATATAATTCACTCACTCATTCCAGAAAGTGTTTATTGAGCACCTAATATGTGCCAGCAAAAATCAACACAACCCTTGCTCTCATGAATTTTAAAGTCTGGAGGTAAAGACAAAATGTAATCAGATAGTCACAGAAATTAATATGTAGTTTCAAACTGAGAGAAGTGATGAAGCAAAGAACATGGAAAAACAGAATCTGAGGTAGACTAGAGAGAGCCTTCCCTGAGGAGAGAAATACTTGAGTTGAGAATGAAAGATAAGAGTTTGAGTTAAGTAGAGTAAGAGTAGGGAGAAGAGCATTCCTGCAAGAGGAAACAGCATTTGCAAAGCCCTTGTGGCAGGCGAATGTTGGAGGAAACTTTTTTTCCCATTTTTTAAAGTCTTTATTGCATTTGTTACAATATTGCTTCTGTTTTATGTTTTGGTTTTTTGGCCACGCGGAATGTGGGATCTTAGCTCCCCGACCGGGGATCAAACCCACACCCCTTGCATTGGAAGGCGAAGTCTTAACCACTGGACCACCGGGGAAGTCCCTGGAGGAAACTTTTAAAAGGCCCGTGAGCATAAAAAGCAAGGGCAGTGGCACAGGATGAGGTTGGAGAAATCAGTGGAAATCATTGTATAAGCCTTATAGTCTGTGTTTAGGAAAAAAAAAAAAAAAATCTAGCCTTAATTATAATAGCAGTGGGAAGCCATTGAGGAGTTTTATGTAAAGTGATGACAGGATGAGATTTGTGTTTTAAACAGAGCACTCCACATTCTGGAAAATAGTTTGGCATTTCCTTCAAACTAAAAATGGACTTACCATATAACCCAGCAATTGCATTCTTGGGCATTTTTCCCAGAAAAAAATGAAGAGTTATTTTCACACAGCAACTTGTACATGAATGTTCATAATGGCTTTATTCATAATAGCCAAAAAAGTAGAAACTACCCACGTAGTACTTCAGCGGGTGAATGGTTTCACAAACTGTGGTACATCCATACCATGGAACAATACTAAGTAGTTTAAAAAGGAGCAAAATATTGACACACACCATAACTTGGATGAAATTCAAGGAAATTATATTACATGAAAAAAATCTCAAAGGGATACATACTGCATGATTTCATTTGTGTAACCTTCATGAAATAACCTAATTATAAAAATGCAGAATTGATTAGTGGCAGCCACTGATAGGTTAGGGATCAGGGGAGTGGATGGGTATGGCTGTAAAGAGATGACACCAGGGAATCTTGTGCTGAGAGTAAAGTATCTTGATTGTGGTGGTGGTTATACGAGGCTATACCTGTGATAAAATTGCATAGACTTACACACACACACATACACAAACCCATGCATGTATAACTGGTAAAATCTGAATAAGTTCTATGGATTGTACCAATGTCAATTTCTTTAAAATTTAAATTTTTGCTTTTTAATATCGTACTATAGTTGTATGTGATGTTAACATTGCCGGAGGATGAGGGAAGAACGCACAGGACTTCCCTGTACATTTCTTTGCAACTTCCTGTTAAACTATATCTCAAAATAAAAATTAAAAAACAAAGAGCACTCTAGCTACAGAGCAGGAAATGGATTGAATAGAAGTTAAGGCTGATATGGAGGAAACTACTGACTGATTATTATATTAGTCTAGGAAAAAGACAAATGATCATGGCTAGACTTGGGTGGTCTAGCCAAGTCTCTCACCTAGGAGAGACTTAGGTGGTCTCTCTACACGGCAGTAGAGAGAGAGAGAAGAATGGACACATCTGAGAAATATTTAGGAGGTAAAACTTATGGAATCTGGTGATGGATGGGATATAAGAGGCTAAGGAGAATGACCTCAAGGGTATTTTGAAGTGTAACTTTGCCCCATATTTCATAGCCTAGAAAATAGATATACATTTAGGACAAGACAGCAAAAAATTGGAAGGCATCATCTTATGACAGAGCATATTCCACAACCAAAGGTGCTGTTGCTATGAGGTCACTTGGGGAGCTTTGCTAGCCTAAAGTACACAGTATTATTGTGTCAAAACTCAGTTTATTGTCTCTCAACCCCAATTTACCCTTCATCGCCTGTTCTCCAAAAATGAAGCTGAACGCTTGAACTATTTTTCCTTTGCCAACCAGCACGATGTTATACTTTCTCAGCAGAGGGTGCTGGAGAGATATTACAGGAGGAAGGGGTTTTTCTTCCTGTTCCAGTTGCTCCTCTTTGTAGGCTCCTTTCAGCATGCATGGCTTCTCCAGCGTCTGGCTGCTGCAGCACTGGCAACTTATCCAGTGCCAGGATCCCGCAATACAGGCAGCACCGAGGGACCGGCAGCTTCCACGGGCACTCCCCTCCGTGCGCGGCTGCACGCTCTCCAGTAAGTTCAGGATCTTAGCCTGGAGAGGGAGGGGTCTCTTCTCTGGGGGCTCTATCGCAGTTTTAAGGGTAGTAGCTCCTCCTTATGTCTGCTTTTCTCATATTTTTTAGCATTCTCTTTACTCCTTGCTATCCAATCCCTCCCTACTTCAACCTCCTGCTGTAGTTAAGAATTCTTTGATTAAACTTACCCTGTTCAAATTACTGTATGACTTTTGTGTTTGGATTGAATCCTGATTCAAACAATCCCCCAAAGAGTGCTGTTTTGATTCCCTCAACACTGAGCTTTTAATAGCCCATCTATATTTGTCAACAAAGGGCTCCTGGATGTGGTTGACCAATGTATAGAGGTTGCTAAACTGACCATGGTTTCAATTATATCATGAAAGTATTCAAACCAATGTCGCAAATTTTCCAAATATCTAGAATTGGGTTTTACTTTTATTCAACTTGAAACAAATCTATGATTTTAAGTTTGAAAATAGAGTCTATAGCAATATTTTCTTTTTTTTCTGAAAAAAAGTTTGCATGTTAATCTAAACCAACTTATATTAGCATCTTTATGTTTAAAAGCTCCACTGTGCTACCTTGCACAATATAAACAGGTAAAATTTGAGATGTAAAATATTAAAAGCAAAGACTATAAAATACTTCCAAATATAAGCAAACGAGGTTGAGTAGACTCCAGGCCAAGGATGGTGATGATAGAAATGAGTGTTTCTTTCCGCAGCATGTGAAAACGTTGATCTTTTCTCCCTTTTCTTGATTGCCCTAACACTCCTGGTTTTTGTTTTTGTTTTGTTTTGTTTTTCATTCCTTCTCATTTTCCTTTACAAGCTCCTCTATTTCAGTCCACCCTTTAAAATGTCAGTGTTTCCCTGGATTCTCTTCTTGGCTCTCATTTCTCATTGGTGTTGGGTGAGTTTATCCAGACTTAGGTAATGTCTCCTTTATTTGTATCTGCAGCCTAGGCCTGTCTCCTGAGCTCCAAAGTCCTTTACATGATCCAGTTTCTAGTCTGGGGTCAGCAGATGATGGCCTATGGGCCAAATTCAATACAGTTTTTGTAAATGAAGTCTCGTTGTAACACAGCCACACCCACTTGTTCACATATGGTTCTTTCCTACTATAATGGCAGAGTTAAGTAGTTGTGACAAAGAATGCATGCTCTACCAAATCCATATTTATTATCTAGCCCTCCACAGAAAAAGTTTACTGACCCCTACTCTAGCCTAAGCTGTGCATTCTACTGTGGTCTAGGCATGACTGAGCATGTACCTTTTTTTTTTTTTTTTTGGCTGTGTTGGGTCTTTGTTGCTGCGCATGGGCTTTCTCTAGTTGCGGCGAGCGGGGGCTACTCTTTGTTGTGGTGCGCGGGCTTCTCGTTGCGGTGGCTTCTCTTGTTGCAGAGCACAGGCTCTAGGTGCACGGGCTTCAGTAGTTGTGTCAGGTGGGCTCAGTAGTTGTGGCGCACGGGCTTAGTTGCTCCACGGCATGTGGGATCTTCCCCGACCAGGGATCGAACCTGTGTCCCCTGCATTGGCAGGTGGATTCTTAACCACTGCACCACCGGGGAAGTCCGAGCATGTACTTTTAAATAGAGCGGTAGGCCCGTCAACAATAGCTTTACCTGCATCTCTCCGTATGAGAGAACCATACTCATAACTCTGGAACTCATATCCAAGACCCATGGATAAGAAGTACAACAGCAAGGTGAAGGGATATTTTTGTTAGGAATTCTGTCATACTGGGAACATAAGGAGCATAACGCACGATGCTCTTTGCTGTAGAATCACCTAGAGAGCATTTAAAGACAGATTGCTAGACCTCATTCCCAGAGATTCTGATTCAGTACAGCGGGGGAGGACCTTGGGAATCTGAAATTTTAGAATGCTTTCCAGGTAATTCTGACATGTAGCAAATAGTCAGGATTTGGAAGTCCAAATGATCTAAAAATCCATGGCCAAGTAAGATGGTCTTTTTATTCTTGATGAATCATTAAAAAGAGGCCAATTCGTTTCTCTTCATTTGTATATTATTTATGAGTCTCTAGCTTTAGGGAGTACAATAAAGAATTCAAAATCTCTTAGCAATGATTTTTCTCAACCACTTTTCTTGCACTAAGGATCATGTAATAAAACTCTACGCTTCCATATTGCCTGATATTTTCAAAGTGGTTTCACATCTTCTCTCAGTGACCCTGTGAGATAAAGTGAGGATCCAATACTTAGCATTCGCTTGAGTTTATCACACTTACCCAAACCCTGTCAATCCGTTGACCAAGGGCCACTTCCAGTCTGTTATTCATGCATTCATTCAACAACAAAAAAATTTTTTGAACACTTGCCAGTCATTGTTAGGTACAAGGAATTGTGGACTGGATAAAATTCCTGCCCACATGGAGCTTACATTCTAGTTGTGGGACGGGGAGGGGGGCGGGGGGGCTCTCCTTATACGTGCCTTCTGTAAAAAATTCCCTAACCTCTCCTAGTCTGAATCTTCAAATTAGGAATTTCCCCCCAAACTTATTAAATGAGAAAGGATAACATTTGTCTCATGGCCACACCATATCCTGTCATTTAAAGCTGATTCCTCTGCTGTGGTGCTTGTCTGTCACGTAGCCCTTAAGGCTGTAACACTGGCTTCATGTTTACATCTGTTCTGACATTATACGTGCAAGTGAATGAGTTCTATGGGTCTTGTCTCCGAAAGGAAGAGACTCCTATTTGTTGTTAGTTCTAAGCCCTCATATGATTAATGAGCGCTTCTCAGTGATTCTGGATCAAAATAATCGGTCTCACCTGATTGAAGATTAGAGTCTGCACCTACAGATTCTCTTTAGTAGGAGAACTGGAAACCCAACAAACAGGGAGAATAGTTTCGTGAAAGTAAGCCAAAGAATGTCAGAGCTAGAAGAGACCTCAGGGATGTAGCACCACTGCCTTTTCAAGATCTGAAATCTGAGACTCAGAGAGGTTACCTAAGTTGCCTCAGGTCACACAGCCTAAACGATGGATGTGGAATCAGTAACCAAATACAATCTACAATCACATGGGGGCGGGGAGATCCTTCTCCTAAAATTTAACGTCTACATCAGGTCCCGGCGCCTCATCGCTTCCACCCATCCCCCTTTCTTGTATTAATTACGCATCGCTCTTTTTTGAAGAATCGGGTCGTTAAAACTTGCAGTTGGGGCATTCCACAAACAGGTGTCCAGATCACTGACACATAGTCGGGGAATCTGGGTCTCCACCTGCCCGCCGAGAACTCTCCAGCTCCCGCGTACAAAGTTTGCTCGGCTCGTACACTCCTCTTTCAGATCCCTGGCCGCGAGGCCAAGATGCCTGCTGAGGCCTCCGAAGAAGTTCGGAGATGCAGTTTCCTCGCAGAAGCCGGGCCGGGGCGCGTCGGCCGCCGAGCTGAGCGTCCTCTGGCTCGGTGGCGGCGAGGGAGCGCCGGGCGCCTGTCGGCGCGGGGCTGGGCGGGGCGGTCCCTCAGCGCGCGCTGCCCGCCCCGGCTCCCGGGGCCGCGGGCCCGCTAGCCCCGCGGCGAGCGAGAGGCGCGCGCGGGCCGTGGGGGCTGGGCCGAGGCGGAGCGCGAGGCGGGGGCGGCGGCAGGAGGCGCCGCGCGACGAGGCAGCGGCCCCCGCCCCCCGAAGTCCGTCCCCGCGCGGGGCTGGGGAGCTCGGGGCGGGGAAGCCGCGGGGCCGCGCCACGTCCCTCGCCCGCCCCAGAGCGGGTTTTGCAGGCGGCTCTAAGCTGGGGGCTTTTGTGTCTGCGACTCGGGAGCGGCGAGAGCGCAGACCTCATCCTCAGAGGGCGCTGTGAGTGCGCCGCCAGGGCCGGGCCGCCCGCCTCCCGCCTCCCGCCTCCCGCCTCCCCTGTCAGCGGCTCCTGAGGCGGCGGCGGCGGCGGCGAAGAAGGAGTGGGAGGAGGTGGCGGCGGCGGCGGCGCACTAGTCCTCCGCACACGCCGGCCCCGGGCGGGGGGCCGCCCCCAGGCCGCTCTCCCGCCCGCTCTCCCGCCGCCGCCGCTGAGCCCGGCCGGCCCCAGCACGCTGCCCGGCCGCCCCGAGGCCTCGTCCTCCTCCCAAACTTTGCAAAGTCGGCCCGCGTCCCCACCGCCCTCGGCCGCGCCTCGCCTCGGAGGCTCGCCTCGCAGCCGCAGCGGCCCCGCGAGGAGGAGGAGGAGCCGCCGCCGCAGCATCAAAGAGACCGAATTCCCGCGGCCTGGGGGGGAGTCATGCTTTGCGGTCTGTAATGTCAGCAGAACAGGAGAAGGATCCCATTTCGCTGAAGAGAGTTCGAGGTAACCGAGAAGGGCGCCGGGTTGAGGGGAGCGGGGTGAGCGGGGCGCGCGGGGGCCGCGTGCCCGCCCGCCGGGAGGCCACGGGGCTCTGTCCGGGCCTAACTCCGCGCAGCCTGCGTCCCGCCTGCGCCCCGGGGACCGGGCTGCGGTCGGAGGCGCGCGGCCCCCGCGTCCCCTGCGCCGAGCCCTGGCCGCCCCGACTTTGTGTTAGGAGGCAGTTGAAGCGGCACTCAGCATCCCTTCATACCCCGCTCTTCGCCCACCTTACCTCGTTGGCCAGACACAGCACAATAGGCAGCCCGGAGGGTGAGAAAGAAACACCCCCTGGCAGAGGCCACGAACGATGCCCTCCACCCCCGCCTCAAAAAAAAGTAAGTTGGACCGCACTAGAGTTGACGCTCTTGCAGAAGGTGTGCCGGGCCTCCGTGTCTCTCCCAGCCCCCCTTCCCATTCTCCAAAAGGCAACAAACATACAGCTTTATTTTCCTTAGGCTTAAGAGGAGGAACTATATTCATTCAAAAGGCTTTTCTCTATTGGCTTATGGATAAGAATCATAATCGCCCCAAATCAGTTTTATACACGGTTGGCTTGCTTCTTCCTTGCACACTAGTTAGGCATTTTCCTGCTGCCTTACTATCTAAGAAATATCAGAGGGAACGATGTGCCAGACAAAAGATAACGCATGTAAGTTCACAGACACCAAGTGCCGTCTGGAAATTTGGGGAGTATCCTCCCGCTCTTATTTCCAGCTTTCAATAGGGTTCAGGCCGAAAGTCCCAAAGTTGAAGTAATACTGTTTGTTCATTAAGCAAATATTTATTGAACATCTACTGTGTGCCCGGCACTGTTTTTGGCACTGGGATACTGCGGTGAACAAAGCAAAAAGACCATCTGCACCCAGGAGGAATGCACACTCTTGGAGGGTAAACAAATGATGAGCACATAAAAGGTATAGAATGTCAAATGGTAGGTGGTATGGAGAAAATCAAAGCAGGGAGAGTGGTTAGAAAATATGTATGGGGGTGGAGAGGTAGCGATTATGTATAAGAGGGCTCACCTGGAAGATGGTGTTTGAGCAAAGACCCAAAGGAAGTGACAGAGCAGAGCCATATGGATATGTGTGGGAATAACAGTGTTGGCAAAAGGAACAGCAAGTGCAAAGGCCCTGGGTCTGGAATTTGCCTAGTATGTTCAAGCAACTGCAAAGAAGCTATTGTGAGTGAGCAAAGGGAGAGTAGTGTGAGCTGAGCTGAAGTATGGGGTGAATGTGTATTGGCCTTGTGAGCCATTTAAAAGATTTGGGCTTTTACTCTGAGGTAGGGACTGGATGGGTTTGTGCAGAAGAGTGAGTGATCTGCCTTATGTTTTGTTTTGTTTTTTTAAAATTATTTATTTATTTATTTATGGTTGGGTCTTCGTTTCTGTGCGAGGGCTTTCTCTAGTTGCGGCAAGTGGGGGCCACTCTTCATCGCGGTGCGCGGGCCTCTCACTATCGCGACCTCTCTTATTGCGGAGCACAGGCTCCAGACGCGCAGGCTCAGTAGTTGTGGCTCACGGGCCCAGTTGCTCCGCGGTATGTGGGATCTTCCCAGACCAGGGCTCGAACTCGTGTCCCCTTCATTGGCAGGCAGATTCTCAACCACTGCGCCACCAGGGAAGCTCCTTGCCTTATGTTTTTAGCTGGCTGTTCTGCAGAGAATAGACTGTAGAGAACAAGGGCTAAAGCAGGGAGGCTAGTTAGGAAGTTATTGAAATAATCCTTTCATCCAAACAGGATAAAGTGCTTTATCAATCAGTAAGTAGTAAGGTAAATTTCCAATTGACTTAAGTGATGTAGAGATCAAGGAACACAGTCATTCATCTATGTTTTTGTTCCCTGTGACTAGAGAGTAAACCTATAGAACTGGCTTGTGACACAGTGACAATGTGATATCCAAATAACATCACTTGAGTATTTAGTTAGAGATTGATTTTCTTAGCCATTTAAGCAAAAACATAATTTAGAGCAGAATATTGTTTTTACAGGCTTAATAGCACAATCTTTCATTTGGTGAAGGTTTTCTATTTCAACTTTCTTTTCTCTTTGTGGTTATGAATTGCCAAAGCCTTTAAGGAATAGACCTTTCTAAGATAGTTATTTCTTTGATATGTTTGCCATGTTATTTTGCCTACTATTATAAATTACTTTGGGGTTGAAGGAAAAGAAAGCTTTATTAAGTTTATACCTTTGAACTCAATTATCAGTCTTAATCAAATGTAATTTTAAATAAAATTGATGGGTATTTTATTGTGTGTCAAGACTACAGATCTATCTTTGTTTTATTACAACTGCTGGTTTTAAGTTTGATGCCCTAGTTGTTGGAAGTTGACTTAGGTGTCAGCTCAAGAATATTCTGAGAGTCAAGTACCAGAATAAAAGACACAGCACTTTTTAAAATAAAAAACCAATATGAAGAGGGGTTTTTATGATGTCATTTTGTACTAATTAGAACATTAATTTTTAAAACATTTTAAAATTATTTTATAATCCGTAAAAGGTACCAGATTATCTACATGAGCTCTTCCGAAGCACAATTCTGCTGAACTTCACTGCCCTGGAGCTTCTAGTTATAATTTATATCATCAGACTGCATGTAGAATGTGGTGTTTGCAGAGCATAATCTCTTGAACAGTGCTTCTCAACTGTTTCTTATCCAATGATATATATATAATCAGACTTTTTAATGGTTATGTATTTATTTCATGTGTATTATCAAAAATATAAGTTATCAAACCTTTTGCTTAGGATAAGACTAAGATATAGATAAATAGATATATCTGCATATATCTGTCTATATAGGAAAGACCTATATATTTTTTTAAATTTAAAGGAATTACTAGAAAATAATATTATAGACATAACTCAGATATGGCAAAATTATGACAATGTGAATGACTAAGGACTTTGTAGACCAAAAGCATCGTAATCCCTTAGGATGCTTATTCAAAATGTAGCTTCCTGGACCCACAGAATCAGAATTTCTGAGAGATTTCTCTGCATCTTTAACAAGCTCCCCCGGTGTTCCTTATGTACACTAAAGTTTGAGAACTGCTGCTGGTAGACCTAGATAGTGAAGGTAAGTGGACCAGAGGAAGCTGATTGGTGGTTTTCCAAACTTGTCCTGATAGTTTATTTATTTATTTTAATTTTATTTTTTTAAATATTTATTTATTTGGTTGCGCCGGGTCTTAGTTGCGGCAGGCAGGCTCCTAAGATTCCGCTCGCCAGCTCCTCAGCTGTGGCATGCGAACTCTTAGTTGCGGCATGCATGTGGGATCTAGTTCCCTGACCAGGGATTGAACCCGGCCCCCTGCATTGGGAGCCTGGAGTCTTACCACTGTGCCACCAGGGAAGTCCCTGTCCTGATATTTTAATATTAGATTCAGAATTGCTATTTAGTGCCAAAGTATCTTACTCCTATTTCCTACCAGTTGTTACCACCCCCCAAACCCTCAGCCCTGGATTGTAAGACAGATCCATGAGGATAGGTGCAATATCTTGATTATCTTTCTGTTTCTTTCCTAATTGCCTTGCTCACAGTAAGTACCAAATGAACGAATGAGTGAATACAAGAAGGAACTGATTCGTATCTTTATGCTGCTTTTGGATTGTCCATAGCCCCTCCCACCACGTTTACTTGCCCTTTTTCCTTATTTTAACCAACACTCCCATTATCCAGTATTTTTAGAACTCTTAGATGTTGATCTGATGACGCTATTCATTCGTTTATTCAACAAATATTTGTTGGGCAGTTATAGTGCCAGACAGTGGGAATACATTGATTAAGAAGACATAATACCTGTCTTCAAGAACTTTTAGTGTAGTCTGGGATACTGACAAATAAGTAATCAGTTACAAACAGCATGATAAATGCTGTGATAATCTACAGGAAATAAAGGAACATATAACCTATCTTTAAGGGAGTCAAGGAAGGCCTCCTGGAGGAGAGTTCTAAGAAGCGGTGGATGTTCCTTTGTTTTAAATGATGTAGAAAGAGCAGCAAGGAGGACGAGGGATGAGAAAAAGGTCTAGGAAGTTAGTGGTGATTTTGAGAAGGCACTTTTGGGAGAAAACTACATTTCAAAGTGGTGAAGATATGATTTAAAAGAAGCTTGGTGATAGAAGGAAAGACATAGCCAATAACTTGGAAAGAGAGTCAAGAGGAAGTTTGTATGGGTTCTCTTTATTATTTTTTCTCCCTTGAAAAATGACAGACATATTAGTAGACAAACAAAAGAACCTGATTTAGAAGGAGAGGGGAGAAACTGAAAAAGCAACAGAAAGAGGATAATTCATTAATAAAGCATTCAATACATGTTTTTTAATATCTACCATGTGCTAGGCATTCGCTGTTGTGGAAGCTGGGCATTAGACAGACAAGACTCCTATTCTCGTAAATCAGGTTTCTGCATATGAGAGAAGGAATAGCAACAAGGATGCAAATGAAGAGTTAGTCTTGGGGAAAAAAAGAGAAAATGAAGGAAGAAAAACAAATTTAGAGATGAAGAAGGAAGTTGAAGCATTCATTTCAGATGAAATGCTTGTTTTTTTTTACATAAATGCCACATTTATTGTTTCAAATGCAGTTATGTCTGATTTATTACTGATTTTGCCTGAAGAAGTTAAGAGAGCAGACTTAATGACTCATATCAAGACTATGGTGAACACTGTATAGTATCAAGATAACTCCATCTAGACTATGAACAAATGATAGTTCTTTAGTAAAAGTAGAAATTTCACTAGTCATGAGGCAAAAGTGATTAAGTAGCTATCTGCTTTTAAAAGACTGTGCACCCTCAGATGAAACGCTTTTAACCAGAGTTAGAAATGACATTGGAGAGGTAAGCATGTATTTTAGAATGGCATAGTAACACAAAAATGTCACAGAAGTGCTAAAAGTAGACTGTACTAAAAAATATAGACCATCTTGATCAGAGAAGTGTGTGGAAGATTTGGATTAAGATTGAAGAGAAAGCATAATTTACAGTCACAGAATTGACGGAAAGAGCTGACGAGAGAAAGTCTGAAGGAGAGAATTGGGGGTTTTTGTTGTTTTGTTTTGTTTTTTAATTGGCATATGTAAGGGCTAGGCAGAGTGTCAGGGAAGCGAGTTTGGTTTTCAACACATTGAATGACTATCCCCCTGGGATGTTGCAGTGTATGCAACAGATATACGTGGTTTGGACTGAGGCGGGTGGTCTGAGCCAGAAATAGAGATCTGGAAGTTATCAGTAAACATGTGAATACTAATTGATGCCTTGGGAGTAGATGAGCTCACACAAGCGAGTGAGGCGTGAGAAGAGAAAAACATTGAGAAACACAACTTTAGGAACACTAACGTTTAGGAGATAAAAGGGGAAAGAGAGGGGCTTCCCTGGTGGCTCAGTGGTTGAGAATCCGCCTGCCAATGCAGGGGACACGGGTTTGAGCCCTGGTCTGGGAGGATCCCACATGCCGCGGAGCAGCTGGGCCCGTGAGCCACAACTACTGAGCCTGAGCTCTAGAGCCTGTGCTCCGCAACAAGAGAGGCCGCGATAGTGAGAGGCCCGCGCACCGCGATGAAGAGTGGCCCCCGCTTGCCGCAACTAGAGAAAGCCCTCGCACAGAAACGAAGATCCAACACAGCCATAAATAAAAATAAAATAAAATAAAATAAAAATAAATTTAAAAAAAAAGGGGGGGGGGTGGAGAGGACCCTGAAAAACAGAATGCAAAGCAGTAGCCAGAGAGGTAGAGGAGAAAACTGTAAGAGAATGGTGTCAGATATATAACAGGAAGAGTAAATTTATGAGGGGGAGATAAATGGATTTTGTTGTTAACAAGTAGAATGAAAGGTGTCTATCTCTGAGACCTCCAGCATGCTCTTTCTCCCATATTCCCTAACTTGATGAAGATCATTCATCTAGTGACCCAAACCCATGCCCCACTGCAACTCAACACTGTCCCAGAGTCCTAGATTATCTGTCTCCTTAGTATGTTTTGAACCCATCATCTCCTCAATCTTTCCACAACCACTTCTTTAGTTCAGATTTTGCTTATCTCTTTGATTATTATAATAACCCTATCACTGGTTTCAGTGGCCTCCCGTTTTGTCTTTCTTAACCCATTTTCCACATTGTTACTTACTGCTGGTGGTAAGTAACTACCATCTATTGAGTACTTACCAAGCAGTTTGCTAAGTAATTTAAATGGATCATCTTGCTTAATCCTCTTAATAACCCTGTAAGCTAGCTGATATCATCATTCTAGGTTTACAATTGAGGAATTGATATTCAGAGAGGTTAAGTAATATGTGGTTAAGTAACATATTCAAGTTTACCCAGCTAGTAAGTGGTGAAGCTAGAACTTAAATTCTACGGCCCCAAATCTTAGCCAGTATGTTCCATTGCTATAGTGCTCCCCAAACACAATTTAGTCATGTTACTCTTTTTTGTAAAATTCTTCATTGGTTCCCCATTGCATTTAGGATAAAAATCCAACCTTCTTATATTAACCCAATCCAACCTTCTTATATTTTTATTTGGCCCAGGCCTACCACTTAGTCCTCCATCCTTCATATTCCATGAAATGCTTACCCTTGTCTCCCATGCTCCAGTTCTGAAATAGTCACATTTCCTCTCTAGATGTTGTCATGATCTCTCATGTCTTTCAGTTTTTCTTTGCACATTCTGTTCCTTCTGCTAGGCATGCCCTCTTTTTTCCCGACTTTGGTAAGATACTCATCCTCAAAGCTTCAGCTCCACTGAGACCGCCCATTATTAGAGGTATTGATATTATTGTGTAGAGTCAGCTTCACACTTGGATGCCATCCACCCACCCTTCTATGCTTTACCTTTGTGAGCAGCCTTAAACCTCATGTACCTCAGTAATGCAAAGATCATTAGTTTGGGGAGAACAACTGGCACAAGAACCACAAATATATGAAACTTTAAATCACTGATGTTGAGGGCTTTCTGAATTTAATATTTATTACATGCCCAGATTGATCTAGGTTTGGGGCATCACATAGCAGACACTTTCTGCCTTGCATTCTAAAAGGAAATAATGTCTTTTTCATGTCAATCATATAAGGCCATTTTGCCAAATGCTTAATGGAATTCATACAATACTATATTCACATATTAATTCACAATATTTCCATTCCATGGTAGAGACCAGTATTACAGAAGTGTGTGTTTCAGGTGAAGATAAAGCTGTTAGCTAAGATGTTCACATCCATAGTAAATGGTAGAGTAAACTGACATTATATCCCAGACTTCTGTGCTGTTGTGAAAAACTGATACTTGAGTGTCCACTGATTGTGCTGACACTGCTGGCTATTAGATATTTTGATAGGATGTTAAATACTATAGAAGCTGAAATGAAGTGCACTAGTGGTATAGTTTAGTCTAAAGGAAAGCAAAATGAGAACTAATAATTGAGTACCCATTGTGTGCCAGGCAATGTGTTAGGCACTGTCTTAGTCCGTTTGGGCTGCTGTAACAATACCATAGACTGGGTTGCTTGTAAACAACAAACATTTTATTTCTTACAGTTCTGGAGGCTAGAAAGTCCAAGATCAAGGTGCCAGCAGATTCGGTGTCTGATGAAGACCCACTTCGTGGTTCATAGACAACAATCTTTCTCACTCTGTCCTAACATGCGGAAGGGGCTAGGGAACTCTCCCAGGTCTGTTATATAAGGGCACTAAATCTCCCAGATCTGTTTTATAAGGGCAGAGCCCGCATGACCTAATCACCTATCAAAGGCCCCATCTCCTAATACCATCGTAATGAGGATTAGGATTTCAACATACGAATTTTGGGGGAAAACAAACCTGGTTTGAGTCATTTAATCAGCCTAGAATACATCCTTATACCACATACACATATTAAAATAAACACTTATTTGGAATAATGAGGAAGCAAGTCTCTTTAAAGGAAAATGTTGATTATAAAATATTTTAAAATAATGTAGTCACATTACTTATGAGAGAAGTCACTGTCACAAACCAAACCATTATTATGAATAAAGTGAGTTTAATAAAGGAAAATTTAAAATATATTAAAGGCACTCTGCTATCCAGTGTACAGAATAATGCCTTCACTCCCTTTTAAGGACATGGGGCCAAAATAGATTGAGTCTTTAATAGGAAGAATAAAGAAGTTGTAACTAGACCTAAAAAAAAAAAATGCATAAAAGGCCTAAAGTAAATAATCCACTCTTTACAAAATAAAAAGTACTTACAAATAAAAGAATGATTTTATACTTACAAACGGATTTCATATCAAAAAATCATTGATTTATAGCATCTTTAGATGGGGAAAAAATTGTATCATTTAGTAGGTTGGACTCTCCTCTAAGACCACAAGTAGAGAAACAACTTAAGCTTCCAGCTCTAAATAAAGGTTAAAGGGTGAAAGGAGAGGTAAAACTATTTTTGTGCTTAATTGAGATTGATTGGCATAATGAAAAGTGATAATATATAGAGAAAATTCCTTAACTTAAGATGAGAGAGGTTTCTTTTTCTATTGTTGATATCACCCTTTCCCACTTCACTTCCGCCTTGTGCATTTGGAGGGCTCTGGGAAGGTAGGAGTGAAGAGATGAGTTGAAGAAATTCAATTATTAACAGAAGGATCAGAGTACCCACTGTTACAACAAGATTTGGAAGTTCCCCTTTTCTTGGTTCTGTGCCCCACAACTCTCAACTTCTGGCTGAATGTTCATGGTTTACCTTGCAGAGTTAGCCACAGCAGATATGTAGAGCAGATAGAGAGACGCTTTGGTACCAAAAGTTATGAAGGTAACCTAAATAACTGGCTTTATGACCACTACTTTCCCCTCCCCTTGCACTTCGTTTTTAAAGAGTAATAATTACAGAAATTCTTGGTAGCTTATATTCTGATTAGCCCCGATGACCATGAATCTGATCTAACATTACTTATTAACATCATGGAGATGACAGAACCACCAGTATTACATATACCAATGGGAGGGACCTAGGTAAGGCCAAGAGTCAGAGCCATTGGAAATGTTACATAGTTAACTTTTTAGATGAACTGTAAGTGGGGCAACTGAGACCAGTGGGAACTTGAAGATTGTTTTATGGAGGGAAATATTAGACCCTTTTTTTTTTTAATTTTTATTTATTTATTTATTTTTATTTTTGGCTGTGTTGGGTCTTCGTTTCTGTGCGTGGGCTTTCTCTAGTTGTGGCAAGCGGGGGCCACTCTTCATCGTGGTGTGCGGGCCTCTCACTATCGTGGCCTCTTTTGTTACGGAGCACAGGCTCCAGACGCGCAGGCTCAGCAGTTGTGGCTCACGGGCCTAGTTGCTCCGCGGCATATGGGATCTTCCCAGACCAGGGCTCGAACCCGTGTCCCCTGCATTAGCAGGCAGACTCTCAACCACTGCGCCACCAGGGGAGCCCCGAGATATTAGACTCTTAAATAAAAAACTAATACTATAAAACTCAATTTTCAAAAAAGAATTTTAGGTGGTTTTGCTTACAGATTACTTGAAAATAATGAATTTATTTAAATGATTACAAATGTCAGAGTTTTGCCTTATAGTAAATACAGAAATTATCATTAGAGTTTTAGAAAATGAACAGAGATGGTAGATACTAATCATTAAGAGTACATTTTGTCCATCTTTAAATTACAGCATTTTAATAGTAAAATTACAATTATTCAGTAGTCTTAATAATGCTGTGAATGGTAATTTATGTATTCTGGATTAGAGACTAATTTGTTAATAACTTTTTATTTTTTAAGAATTACCTTTTTCTATTGATACTTTTGTTATAATGAAATACCCATAACAAATGTTAGGAAAGACAGGACTCTGATGTTTGGACCTTTTGTTTATTTATATAGCCACTTTATTATTTGACCTCAAGCCCATTACTAATTCTTTTCCACAGAATTTCTAGGTATTCAGATTCAAGAACAACACATTTCTCTGTTCAGTATGTTAGTATATACTGTTATGGAAAACTGCATACAAATTGTTAATATGAACTCATTAGTTCAGTGTATATAGGCTACTGAAAGTTATACATTGGTTAAGTAGTTTAGCCATTCCTGAACCATATGATTTTGAATGAATGACCTTGAGGAGTGCACTGGATCTCTCTCTTAGTTCTTTACTTACCATCTGTTCAAATGGGATTACCATGTCAAATTAAAATTAAAAGATAGGAGTCCCTTTATCATTTTTTATTAAAAAAATTTTTTTAATTGTCACAACTATATTTTAATTTAATGAATGTTTATATTTTTCACTGTTTACGGTTTTTTTTTAAAAATTGAAGTTTAGTTTATTTACAATATTATATTAGTTTCAGGTGTGCAACATAGTGATTCAGTGTTTTTTATTGATTATATTAAGATAGGAGTTCCTTTAGTTTGAACCAGAAGTTTCCATTTTTGCCTTTTGTGGGCCACTGAGGAAGACAGTATATGTATAAGATCTTAGGGAGGCAAACTACTATATTAGAAGCAGATAAACCTAGTTTTATCCAAGCAACAAAACAAAAATAAATAATTCGAACTTCATCAAAATTAAAAACTATGGGTTTTACATCTGATGATTCTAGTATCCTTAATATATACATAAAGAATTCTTAAAACTTAACAGAAAAGACAAACACTCTAAAAAATAGGCAGAGAACTTGAATAGGCATTTCTTCATAGAAGATAAAGAAATGGTCAATAAATACACGTAAAGATGCTCAACATCATTAGTAATTTTGGAAATGCAAATTAAAAGCACAAGGAGATACCACTTCATACTCACTAGAGTCACTATATTAAAAAAAACAAACTATAAATCTTGGGGAGAATGTGAAGAAATTAGAACTGTCAGACTTTAGAGGTGGGAACATAAAATGGTGCAGCCACTGTGGAAAACCGTTGAGCAGTTCCTCAAAATGTTAAACATAGAGATACCATGTGACCCAGCAATTCCACTCCTAGGTGTATACCCAAGAGAATTGAAAACATACATTCATTTAAAAACGTGTGCATAAATGCATTATTCATAGTCCCTCCAAAATAGAAACAACCCAAATGTTCACCAGCTAACGACTGGATAAACATAATGTGGAATATCGTTCAGCCATAAAAAAGAATGAAATACTAATACATAAAATTACGTGGTTGAATGTCAAAAATGTTGTGCTAAGTGAAAGAAGCCAAACTCAAAGCCACATATTATATGGCTAACAGGTATGGGGTTTCTTTTTGGGGTGATGATAATGTTCTGGAATTAAATAGTGGTGATGTTTACACAGCCTGGTGAATATGCTCAAAACCCACTGAACTGTACACCTAAAAGCAAAAGAAAACAAATACTAGTTTTAGATTTCAGAGCTGCTTTTTTACCAGGGGTATGATCTGTACCTTTACAATTCCATTTCTTTTTCTTTCTTTTTTTAAAATGGGGATGATTTTCCTCATAGGTTTGTTATGAAGAGTAAGTGAAAGAACATAGATATAGATATAAACTTCTAAGATAGTAGAACAAAGCTACCGTACAGATTCTCTTCTAAATTTCAAGTGAAATGAACCAAAACAGTTTTAAAAAACAGCAAAAATGTCAGCGATAGCAGCAAACAAGGGAAGTGGCATAGCCCGGTAACATAAATCTGCAACAGGGTGAAATCTGGATCACTGTTTTAGGCTTCTAAAACAATCCCTGCCCCTTGGAAGCTGCTGGTGATTTACAAAATTTTGAGAATTACTAATAACCCCAAGTCTGGAGAAAAGCAAATTAAATGAGTAGTCTTGTCTTCTCACTCCTTTGAGTAAGAAAAAAAAAATGAGTGAAACAGGAGAAGTTTTTGTTGTTGTTTTTAAAGGACTCTCTGGCAGAAAAGAAGCCTTCAGGGATACAAATTGAATCAGAGGACTCAAGGGAATCCTCCCATGTGAATGGGTTACTGCACCCCCTGACTAGGTAGATGTGCATTTAACACAATCTTAGAATTAAGAGCCTGGATGTTTCAAGGAAACACAACAGGTTAATCTTACTAACATAGGCAAGCATTATAAAGAGAATATTAGCATATCCAGTCACATAAATATAACATTCATATAAAAATTAGTAAGTTGTGTTTACTAACATAGGAATGTCAGGCTGGGTTCAACATTAAAATAATGTAAAGGGGACTTCCCTGGTGGCACAGCAGTTAGGAATCCACCTGCCAATGCAAGGGATACAGGTTCGAGCCCTAGTCCAGGAAGATCCCACACACTGCGGAGCAACTAGGCCCAAGTGCCACAGTTACTGAAGCCCGTGTGCTCTAGGGCCCACGGGCCACAACTACTGAGCCCATGTGCCACAACTACTGAAGCCCATGCGCCTAGAGCCGGTGCTCCACGAGAGAAGCCACCACAATGAGAAGCCCACGCACCACAACAGAGTAGCCCCCGCTCGCCGCAACTAGAGAAGACCCAACGCAACCAAAAATAAATAAATAAATAAATAAATAAATAAATTTATAAAAATAATGTAAAGGAAAAACATCATATGATTATCTCAATAGATGCAAACCATCTAAGCCAGGCAAACAATCTTAGATAAGAATAAAAGGGAGTCAAAGTTACGCACATTAAATCAGAGCTTAAAAGGTCTGGGCAAAGTTACAAGATAAAAATAAAAACACGATAATTATGTAAACATACTATAGCAAACTAGTGAACTGACACACAAAGAATAAAAAGAGAAAGAGCATGCAGAAGATGAAGAACCCATAACCTACAGGACAGAAGGAAATAACTCACATGTACTTCAAGTTGTAGAACTTAAATAAAATAAGAGCTCAAAGACAAGATAATATTAAAACACAGAAGAAGGGTAAATTGCAGACCTAAGGAAATAAATTGACTGAAACAACATATATAGAGAACAAATATATTACAAATTAGAAACAGAATAAAGATAGTTAACAATTAAGTTACATAAAAACTTCAGATAATCAAATTAAGTGCAGATGAAAAAGACTAGTCAGGTGAGCTAATAGGTATGGAGCTAAAAAATCTCCCCAGCATAATGATAATTAGTACCCCTGAAATAGAGCACTCAACAAATAGAGCGGAAAAAAGTATTCAAAGGTATGAGAAAAGAAAATTTACCTGAAATGAAGAATCTAGAGATAGAAAATACCCTGCTAAATTTAGGGAGAAAAAAAGTAGAATAAGATGTGATACTATACTATCCTCAACTTTCAAAGCAGGAAGTCACTTGACAACATCTAAAGACTGAAAAAAGAAATACCATAATTTCTCCAACTTAATGTTTTTCTTGATGTCTTTTCTTAGCCTTAGAGAATTATTTTCAAAAATTTGTCTTTTGGTGAAGAAACATTTAGCATATTCTTCAGTTTAATTTATTTCTTTTTCATTTATTAAATTCTAATAAAGTTAAAATTTAATGCTTTTTTTTTTTAAATTAATTTTTTTTATTTTTGGCTGCGTTGGGTCTTCGTTTCTGTGCGAGGGCTTTCTCTAGTTGTGGCAAGCGGGGGCCACTCTTCATTGCGGTGCGCGGGCCTCTCACTATTGCGGCCTCTCTTGTTGCGGACCACAGGCTCCAGACGCGCAGGCTCAGTAGTTGTGGCTCACGGGCCTAGTTGCTCCGCGGCATGTGGGATCTTCCCAGACCAGGGCTCGAACCCATGTCCCCTGCATTAGCAGGCAGATTCTCAACCACTGCGCCACCAGGGAAGCCCAATGCTTTTATTTAAAAAATAATAGCCCATTTTTGTAAAGGTATTACTATCACAAATTTATACACAGGAGGAAAAGTAGGTAGGTAGATAGTAAGCTAAATCTCTGGAATGATGTTAACGTAGGAGTAATACTATTTTCAGCCTGGGAGGTGTTTGAAATATGTATCAGTCAGGGTCTAGTCAGGAGACAGAAACCAGACTAGTTATTTTTAATGGAAAGAATTTGATATAAAGTATAGTTAACAGATATTAAACTGGCAAAATAGAATACTAAAGTTTTTACAGAGGTAACAACTGTGGGAAGCAGCTACCATTCTTAAGGCTGAAGGACATAGGAAAGAGGTTGGAATTATTAAAATATATAAACTCACAAGAGGGTCCCTGTGGAGTTTAAACTCAGGTTTCTGAGAAGGGGGTGCTGCTTAGGCTGGTATGAATGCCTATGGGGTTAGAGGATGGGCCCTGTGGGCCTGGGACTCAGACACCTGGTGCTGATGTCCCTGAGGAGGGCACCACCAGGCTATCTGGGATAATATGTGAGCTAAATAAAAACAGTGTTATTTTGTTCTAGATGGCTAGCCAGAACAGGGAGTACCTTTCCACTTATTAGAAGTCTTCCTCTTTGTCCCTCAATAGGGCTTTTAAAAAGTTTGTATTCATACTGATCTTGTGCATTTCTTAAATTTATTGCCAGCTATTTTAGTTTACTTTTGTTCCTGTTAATGGAAGCTTATCTTCTACTTTATCTTTTAACTGGTTATAGTTTGTAATATGAAAGCTTTTGATGTTTAGATATTAATTTAACGTCCAGAATCCTTACTAAAATTTTGTTATTGTTGTCATAGTTTTTTACCTCCACAATATTTAAACTTCTTCTAAGTAGCTCTTACAGACATCTGCTTTGCATTTTTGTTATGTGTGGAACTATCGCCAGCACACTGATTTCTCTTTATTGCCAAGTACTATTTCTTTTCCTGAACTATTATTATAAAGATATCATTACTGGTCTCCCTGCTTCTACCACATTCCCATCACCAATTTATTCCCAGTACAATTGCTAATGTAATCTTTTATAAACATAAATCGTGTTACTTGCCTGCCCAAAATCCTTAAATGAGCATCCACTGTTCTTAAAATAAAATCCAAATTCCTTACCATAAACTATAAGGCTCTATGTCTCAGTTGGCTTGTGCTGCCATGACAAAATGCCATAGACTGGGTGGCTTAAACAACAGAAATTTATTTTCTCACAGTCTGGCGCTAGGAAGTCCAAGATCAAGGTGCCAGCCAGTTTGTCAGTTCCTGGTGAGGGCTGTCTTCCTGGCTTGTAGATAGATGCCCATCTCCTTGCTTTGTCCTCATATGGCCTTTCCCACTGTTTGCATGTGGGAGGAGGGAGGCTGGAAGGGAGGAAGGGGGTGTGGAGAGAGAGAGAGAGGTCACTTTCTCTTCTTATAAGGCCACTAATCCCATTACCCTCATGACCTAATGTAACCCTAATTACCTCCAAAAGCCCCCACCTCCAAATACTATCATATTAGGGGGCAGAGCTTCAACATATGAATTGTGCGGGGACACGAGCATTCAGTTCATAACACTTTAAAATGATCTGGTCCCTGCCTGTCTCTTCAGCCTCTTCTAAAGGTGCTCTCCAGAGTTCCGTAACACATTGGCCTCTTTTAAATGTCTCAGACATGACACATTCAAGCTCCTTTCTATTTATTCTCTCTGCCTAGAGGCTTTTCGTTCTGCTCTTCATATGAGAGATTTCTTATCATGTTTTAGGTCTCAGTTTAAATATCTCTTTCTCGGAATCCACATGTATGAGCAAGTCTCCTATAATTCTCTGTCAACTCATTGGATTTATTTATTAATCTATTACAAATATGTATTATAGTTTACTACAAATGTGTATCTACATATGTGTGTACATAATTTTATTCTGTCTGCTTTTGTATATGTTCAGAATTCTCTGTAATAAAAAGTGTGTTTTTTTAATGGAAGAAAAATCCCATGTTTTTTTAAACTTCTTAGATTCACAGTCAAGCTTTTGCTTTTGCTTGATCATATTGAGAAAATCATACTCACATACATTGTTGTATTTTGACAATACTTTTCAGAATTAAGAGGCATATACCTAGGATGCCATAATTCCATTCCTAGGAATGACTTTTACATGAGTGTAAAGACATTGATACGTGGATTTTCATTGCAGAACAGCAAAGGTTTGAAAACAATCAAAATATCCATCAATAGGGAGGGGGACTAGTTTAATGAATTATGGTATAATCATACTGTGAACTACTCAGTTATTAGAGAATGGAGCAGTTCTATATGTAATGACATGGAATGATTTCCAAGTAAGAAAGCAAGGTACAGACCATCGTTCCATACTAAGCATGCCATTGTTTGTGTACTCCCCAGAGCTATACTGGAATTTATCTAGATGATCTTTGGAAAGATAGACCAGAAACTAGCAACAGTGTTTGCTTCAGGGATAGGAAACCAGATGACTGAAGGTTTGAGGATGGGATGGAGAATTACTTTTTTCACTGAAAGAATGATAAAAAAATGCTATGGGGTAGAGGTGAATGACTGCTTCTGGCTGAGATTATGGGGAAGACTTTTTTGAAGAACAAAGATAATAAGAGCTTAGTATTGCTTTTATCTAATAAAAGTAGAAAACATTAACAGGTAGCTATAATAGATATTGCTATGAGAGATACAGATTTCACTTACGAGTAGAAATATTATCTGGATTGACTGATTGATTTATTTTTAGGTGGTGATAGCGGACTGGATGGGTTAGGAGGACCAGGTGTACAACTAGGAAGCCCAGATAAGAAAAAGCGCAAGACAAATACCCAGGTAAATGGGCATTTTCTTTAATAACAGTTTTTCTTCACTGATATGATCAGGCTATGAGGTAAATTTAACTTTCGTCATGGGTTTTGTTTCCTCTCCTAATTCAGAACCTAGTAGTGAATTCTGCAGTGATTTGTTTTTTTTGGGTTTTTTTTTGCTTTGCAACTAGTGGCTATTATCGGACTGTAAGCCTAGAGTGAATATTGCAAGAAGGAAGTGTAGGCAGATAAATTAAAATGCTTATTCTTAAAGCTGATTTAAAAGGAATAGATGCCTGCAGTTTTATGAAAAGATTTAAAAATATATGGATACCAGTTTAACTTGGAGTAATGTTCAACTATTATAATAAATCAGTAGTATGTACATATCATGAAGCAATCATGGTGGAAGCATCTTTTGTCTGAAACCTTTGGTTGTAATAAGCAGTTATAAATACAGACTTTCTTGGTTTTATCCTCTATAAATTTTAAGTACTGTTTTTATTATAAAGACTGCAAGTAAGTGTGAAATGTGTACAGATTACCTTTTTCCATTTTGGCCACACTGTTAAACTTGCAGTTGTGACTAAAACTGGCAGTTTATTTTTCCAGTCTGAGGCCTAGGCCTTAGTGCTTTGGGAATACTTTAATAGCTAACTCTCTGAAGTTAAGCTAGGGAAAAAAATTTAGATCCTGTTTACTGTTATTTAATTTTATGACTATTTGGAGGTATAAAGGTATTTTTAGTTAAAATTTTAAGTGAAAGATTCTAGAGTTACAGGCAAGCATATTCAATGAAAATTATGGTAATGAAGCTTCTTTTGAAGGCTGAATACTTCTAGCATTTGTAACAATTGATTTGAGCTCAAAAAAGTACACCTTATTTCCTTTCCTCAATGAAAGAAACCTACACAGTTTTATCATTAAATATAAATATGAACATTATTTGGAATTGAAAGGTCAGGTGAAGAATTAAATTTTTGTAACACTTCAAAAGAAATTTAAAACTAGGTTCATAAATGTTAACATTTATGACTTCTTTGATCAAACACAAGTATTTCACATTCTCATTTCAGGGGCCTTCTTTTCCTCCATTGTCTGAGTATGCTCCACCACCAAATCCAAACTCTGACCATCTAGTGGCTGCTAATCCATTTGATGACAACTATAATACTATTTCCTATAAACCACTACCTTCGTCAAATCCATATCTTGGCCCTGGTTATCCTGGCTTTGGAGGCTACAGCACATTCAGAATGCCACCTCACGTTCCTCCAAGAATGTCTTCCCCATACTGTGGTCCTTACTCACTCAGGAATCAGCCACACCCATTTCCTCAGAATCCTCTGGGCATGGGTTTTAATCGACCTCATGCTTTTAATTTTGGGCCACATGATAATTCGAGTTTTGGAAACCCATCTTATAATAATGCACTAAGTCAGAATGTTAACATGCCTAATCAACATTTTAGACAAAATCCTGCTGAAAACTTCAATCAGATTCCTCCACAGAATGCTAGCCAAATATCTAACCCTGACTTGGCATCTAACTTTGTCCCTGGAAATAATTCAAATTTTAGTTCTCCATTAGAATCTAACCATTCTTTTATTCCTCCCCCAAACACTTTTGGGCAAGCAAAAGCACCACCCCCAAAACAAGACTTTAGTCAAGGAGCAACCAAAAACACTAATCAGAATTCCTCTGCTCATCCACCTCACTTAAATATGGATGACACAGTGAATCAGAGTAATATTGAATTAAAAAATGTGAATCGAAACAATGTCGTAAATCAAGAGAATAGCCGTTCGAGTAGCACTGAGGCTACAAACAACAGCCATGCAAACGGGACACAGAATAAGCCACGACAACCTAGAGGTGCCGCAGATACATGCACCACTGAGAAAAGCAATAAATCCTCTCTCCACCCAAGCCGTCATGGGCATTCTTCTTCTGACCCAGTGTATCCTTGTGGAATTTGTACAAATGAAGTGAATGATGATCAGGATGCCATCTTATGTGAAGCCTCTTGTCAGAAATGGTTTCATCGGATCTGCACTGGAATGACTGAAACAGCTTATGGCCTCCTAACAGCAGAAGCATCAGCAGTATGGGGCTGTGATACCTGTATGGCTGACAAAGATGTCCAGTTAATGCGCACTAGAGAAACTTTTGGTCCCCCTGCAGTGGGCAGTGATGCTTAATCACAGGCATTAACTACAGTGGTTTTTTCCCCCTGTGTAGTACAGAGGTTCAGTGACACAGGATTTTAATGTTTTCATTATTTTTTTAAATTGCACACACAAAAAAATTATTTACCTTTTAGTTTTTATTAATACACCACTTTGTTGCTAGTGCAAACTTTGTATTGTTTTTGTTTGCTATCTTAAATAAGAATAATGTATATGGGGGTGCATTAGAAAGTAATATACAAATAAATTTTAGTTTGTAATCATGAACATAAAAGCCTCTTGAAGCTTCAAGATAATATATAGCAAATGTAGGCAAGTTTTGACTTTTAAAAGTTAGAATCATTGAAAAATGTATCAGTTGACCCTTGAACAACACAGGTTTGAACTGCATGGGCCCACTGATTTTCAATAAACACATGCTATAGTACTACATGATCCACGGTTGATTAAATCCCAGGATGTGGAACCACAGTTTTGGGGGGCCGACTGTAAAGTTGTATTCAGATTTTGGACTGTTAGGGGGTCGGCACCCCTAGCCCCCGTGTTGTTCAAGGGTCATGTGTATTCCAGTGCTGAACTTTGGCAATATCAAATTAAATATTTAGTTCAAAAAATATTTGAGGATCCATTTAACATGTTTTCAGAAAGAATATATGTAGCTGAAACATGGAAGAAAGCATACATTTTAATGAGTGTTTTAAAAAATAATAGAGTATGACACCAGATTCGTCCCATATTAGGGTCCTTGAAATTAGTGACCGTCATATTATCAACTCAGTCTTTCCAGGATGTCTGTTTGTACAGATATGAGACAGATGTTAGCATATAGTAGATGTTCAATAAGTATTTGTTGATTAACTTGTGGATTGTACCACATGAAATTGCTAACATTAGATCAGTTGAAAATTGACTACAATTAGTAGAGTTGTCATAAAGGATGTTTTTAGTTGTGCTATTTAGAAATATAACAGTATTCTCTTCACTCTTCAATTTGATTATTGAGTTGTTTTGTTATTGTTTTCCAGAGAAATAAATAATACAGTATCCTCAGAAGAATTGTGAATACTTTTCTTAATATCATTTCAAACCAGGGACATATTGCAAATGAGATAGGTAGAAACATCAATTTGGCCTTAGAGGGCTCTGCTGGCAAAAGAGTGGTGGTTTGAAAAATCTTGTTCTGGGGATCTGAAAATTAAAAATGAGCCTCAGCGGAGTTCAAAATCCATTTTAAACAAAGATCAATTAAGAGCCAAGATGAGAGCTTACTCACAGTTCGAGGCCCTTCAGCAGACAGGAGTTTCGGCTGTGACTGGGGAAAATATAAAAATGGACCTGAGAGTATTCTCTTGAGAGATAACAAGAATGGAGACAGTTGGAGGTGCACTCATTAAGATTTGAAACAACAGAAGCCTGTTTTTGGAGCGGATCATAAACTGTGACCCAAAAAAAGGATTCTATATGACAATTGATAATAATTTATACAATGGTTGGATGTTGGTAAATCTCCCAAACTTAAACCATCGTTGTGACCAAAAAAGTTCTGAAGACTATGTGGTGACCTGCAAAAGGGATAATTTAAACCTTGGCGAAATGACAGCAGCAGCAATATTGCCAAGAAATTTAAATTATGCATGAAAATTTTGATTATAGTCCTTCGGTTAATAAACATGAACCCACACTTTTACATGACAGCACTGGTGTCACATGTCACAAGCCACTAAAGCAAAGTTAATTGAATTATTCAATTCTGTTGTTTACAGTGTAGTCACCAGAACTTTATCCAGTGAACTGGTGTAGTTTTCATCCTTTGGAGATTTTTCTAAGAAACTTCATATTCTCCAATTGAACAACAGTAATTGGAGGGTTTGAACAGTTTATACAGCCTAGCAAATGACGAATTTTATAAAAATGAAATATTTAATGTCCTATTAGAAGAAAACTATTAATGCTTGTGATGCGTATTTTGATTGAATAAAACTTATTTTTTTAAGTAGCGTTTTAATTTTGACCTACAGAAACAGCAATTTCATATGGTACAAGGCAATATAAGGTTTTCTCCATTTACCTGTGACTAGTTAGAGATGAGTACAAGATATTTTAAATATAGTTGTAATATAAATGTCTTTATAGTTTTAGGAAATGAAATGATATAAACTCTAATACTAGGTACTCCTTTGTGTGAAAACTTTACCAGTTGGAGCAGGTTAAAATGCAGTAGTTTGGGCTGAATCTTGACATTTGGTATGTTCAGTAGCATCTCGAAGATCACATTTTGCTTACATTGTAGTTTTTGTTAAAGATACATAATTTTCTAAATGTTTAAGGACCTAATTATGTTGTTTTTGAAATCCTAGTGAGTGCAGATTTTTAAGATATGATGCACTGTATGCTATATGCCTAGTTCTAGCATCAGATCATGGTTTTTTTTTTTTTTAATGACTGAATACAGTTAGGTAGGTACTGAGTAGAACCTTCCAATGTCTTCAGGAGTTAACACTTTACACGGTAGTACTCAAGTTGTGCTCATTGCTAAAACTGATTATGCAGTTTCTAAAGCCCTCTATTGCTTACACTGATTACTTGTTTTGTGAAAATGAAATAACCTCTCCCAAGTTAGTCTAAAAATACTTGATTTATAATGTGATTCTTTTATTTTCCATTTCCAAGTAGTTGTTTTTAAAAACTTAACAAACAAGTGAATTTTTATTCTTATATTTAGGTCTTAAGAGCACCTTACTTAAATACGAATCTCTTAAATTTACAGAAGAAAAACCCGTGGTTGATTCTAACAGTGAATCGCAGGCAAACTACAATCATAGCTGATGAATGTTTTCATGTATTTGAATTAATTTTCTTACTAGTTCCACATTTGTCTCTACATTACACTGTCAGAAGTTATCTAGAGGCTTTTTGGTAGGGAAAGTGATGAACTGTAAGAATGGCCAGATACTATTTTGCCTAACGTGACTCAAAGAAGGCTATGGTACAAATCGATATGGCTTTCTTAAGACAAGTGACGAGCTGCCCTAAACATTTAAAAAGTATTCAATGAGGGAAACAAATGCACAGAGGTGGCATAATCTTCCAGTAGCGTCGCACCTTTTTTGGTGTAATCCTTTTCCATCACTGAAAGGCCTCATCTCACATGCACGCATATACACAAAGACACACATACATGCAATTGAGCAGGAAAACTTGGGGTTTCTCCTACATTCTCAAGTTTTGCCAAAGTTCAACCTGGCTGTCAGCAGCTAGGCTCTCTCACCAAGGCTAGGTTACTAGAAAGTTTTGAAGTGTCAGTTCCTTTCTCAGAACTTGCTTTGTTCATTTCACTAGAGAATTCCCGATCCACTTGCTTCTAGATGCTACTGGACTCCCTAATGTAGGAACAGCTTAGCTTGCTAGAGAAAAATAAATTATTCTTCAGATAGAGTGCTTGGAATTAGATTTGTGATCCATGTTTTCCTTTCGTGTGAAATACTGTAGCATACTGCTATTATGATTCTTGTTATCCAGACTAGAAGATTATGTACATAAAACTGAAGATTTTCTTGTACTAGTGCTTATTCTTCATAGATGAACACAATATAAAGAAAACCAATTTGTGTGTGTGTGTGTGTGTGTGTGTGTTTAGACTCCCAACTCTGCCTAGTGGTAGGAAAAAAACTTCAATAATAAGTTACCCTGAAATCTGCTGACTTTAATCATCCAGATAAAATATCAGGAGTTTTCTTCTAATATTCTTTTACATTTGTTTGTCTTGAACAAACTGAGTGCTAGTACTTATTGTCCAACATACTATAGTAATTGTATGTAATAGTAAAATATATATATAAGCAATGATTTTTAAAGGGAGCTCGAGAGTTTTTGGATTTCTTTTTTGCAGTGTATAAAGGTTTCATATGCATGAACATTTGTGCTATTTAAGATTTTTTTAATTAAAAAAAAAGTTTAATTAAAAGCATCCAGATTCCCAAAGTTCATTTGTAAATAGTGGTTTAGAACTCTGTATAAGATGATTAGATCCTTAGGGAAGCTCATAAAGGCTTATTTACACCATCATGTAGTTAACAACAGTATTGTATCATACTGAGTGCTCAGTCCTCTTTAGGGAATCAATCAATGTAGGAAGGAGAAAGTAGCAGAGGTCTTTCCTTTTTCCTGATTTGGTTCAGGAAGGTTGAGTTGTTTGGTGTGTTTCCCAGTTGCCCTCTTCCCGTCCTAAACTCTCAAGTGGAATGCTGTATAAACCAACTTGCCTTTTGCCTTCCTGGATGCTCTGTACTTCAAAATTTCGTATCTTTCCTCTAATCAGAATTCTCATTTCTTTGTTGGCTGTGGTTGGCTAGATTTTAAGGGGACAGTCTTTTGCAGCAAGATTTTAACAAAGATAATGAAGTGAGATTAAATATCTCTTTTTTTAAAGACTTTATTCAGAATGAATCTTTAATATCTTTGATTTCAGACAATATGACCACATTTAGGCACCGTGGAAAGCAGTATTTTTATCAAATTGACTGATAGGTTCTTGAGAGTACTTCCCAATCTCCTTTAGATTGTGGAGACTTTTCACAATTTCTTTTCCTCTACTTCTGAACTCAGAGATTTTCTTCTCATTTCCAAATTTTAGCAACTTCCCCCTTTTCTCTATTCCATTTATCCGATAAAGCAGTATAGAAGTTATATCTGTAATTTTCCAACTCTTGGTACAGTGATGGGAGCTTAGAGGCATCCCTGGAGTAAAGGGACTGGGGATGGGATTAGTATCTCCCAAGACAAGTGGTCTAGGGCAAATAAAGGGAAGAAAGTTTTCATTGAAGACTTTTAATGAAACCCAATGGATAAGCTTCGTCTTTGTCATATTTTGTTGAAACACATTACTTGTAATTATATTAAAACTTATTCTAAATACCTGTACTTTTCTTGTTCTGTAGGTGATGTAGATGATGTTGCTTGTTAGTTAAAATATCTTTTATAAAAGAAAGTCCTGCTTCTTATCATGATGTATGTGACTTAAATGACTGTTTCATATTAAAACTATTTCTTCCTTATGTACTGCTTACATATACCTCTTTTTGGGATATTAGTTCAGTACTTTTATACAAATCTGAGTGTGTTCCACATTGGTGACATGTATTTTTGCAGTAAATTTTTGTTTTGTTCTTAGAGCATGTTTAAAGTAACACATGCACTAGTGCTGTGATCTGTGGCAAAATTACTGTAATTCAAATTGGAAAATAAAATGTTTCCAGACTTTGTCCAACATTTATTCCTATGGCAAAGGAAATTACTATGTAATACTAATTATTTCATATGCTGGTATGTTTAAGCTACTCTATGAAGTATGTGAGACATCAATATTTATGGATTAGTAGATGGCCTGATGTCTTTGAAATGGGAGAGAGGGGTAAAATTTGGTGTTGGCAATTCATAGCACTCATAATACAATAAATACTTCTTAAAAATTTGATCTTCCTCTTACAGTTATAATTTACTAAGGAATTATCTTAATTGATAGTGCATATTCGATTTTTTTAGCCCATACCATTAAAATTATATATTAGACTTTGAACTTATTCTGATGTCTTCCAACCAAAAAAGATATCATTCACTCCACCATAACCAAAATAAGTAGTCATATTAATCTTCATTTATTAATAAACTATTAAAATACCATAAAACTCCTCTAATTACAATTTATAACCACTGATACAAGACTTGAATGTTTACTTTGTATTATCTGATGAAAAGATTTGTTAATAAAAGTCATAATCAAAATTTTAAAGAAAAATGTTTAATCTTGGGAAAATTTTAAGCTTTTTAGAGGCATTTATTTCAGAATACTAGTTTAAAAGCATTCTTTTGTCATTAAACCTTAAGTACCCAAAAGAAGCGTAATAGATACTTGGAAATTTGTATATTTGAAATTACATGCTTAACAGAAAAAAAAAAAAGAATGTGAGTGCTTAAACTGCATATCTTTTAAAATATTCAAATTTTTAGACATCAATTTAACCTGAATTAACAAGGTTTTACTCTATCAGTGATGTATATTACAAGATTAATGTCTACCAATGTTATGCTAATGATCTTTCTATACAGCATCATTTTTGGCATGGTTGTTGTGGTATATTTTGTACATTTGATTGTTGGCTGTTGATAGAATTGACATAGCAATAAATCTGATTCAGTTCTTAAATTTTAAAAAATGCCAGATACGATACTGTGTCATAATCCCATTATACTTTATTTGAATGCCCAATGTTTTCATGGGTTTCTTTTTTTGTATTAAAAATTTAGTTTTACATGTTAGGGATATTTTTTCTGGTATTTTCATATACAATCTTTTAGAACTGGGTCTGTTTCTATTTGAATCATAGAAATTGAAAGAAGTATTCGTATTAAATGATTCATGAATTGCTTTGTGGAAAAATCTGAATAAAGTATGAAATGACTAGGTTACCCCCAAATTGTTTATTTTCTTTATGTGGTTAATGTACAGGTTACAGTTTTCAGGGAAATAAAATTGGCTTGGTAACTGATTGGATATAGTAGATAATGGATAGTTTAACTGTCTAAGGGCTTCCAAATATTAAACCAAATAATTCTCAATTCTGAATACTTTTTAATAATTACTATAAATAATGGTAAGCCAATTCTCATTTTTCTTTTTAAGATACTTAACTCTTATAATTTCTTCCTTCTTATCCTTTTTCTTTCTTCCTTAAACACCGTGCTAGAATTTAAAATTGGATGAGTAACTTATCTCCACATTTTAGTTTTTTATTCTGTAGGTAAGTAGTAAGACGGGTAGAGGTTCTATCAAACAGTCCATGTTATTGTTGGCCATTCTTTTCAGGGATCATGCTAAATGTCATTTGTGCATTGTATAAAGAATGTTATTTATCAGTATGTAGACCTACTATTAGTAGAAATTATGTATGGCAGGCTTTCTTGAACAATATGTATTGTAAGTTTGTTTCCTATTAGTGTTATGCTTCAGATTCTTTTAAATAAAGCTAGTTTTTAAAGAGAAAAATAACTGTTTTTTAAATGCTTGACTTTTATCAAGACAAATAGGCGTAACAGTCTTGGCTTTGGGTAGGAGATGTCCTAGGAAACATTAAGCAGCGCAGTAGCCTACAGTTTACCAGGAATTTAGTTTTATACTGAGGAGCAAACCAATATTTTTGCACAGACTTTGCTATACACAATTTGTTTTTCCTGTGAAGTTTATACATAACACTGAGTCCTGAGTTTCCTTAAGAAAATGTGAACATATCTCTATTTTGATTTTTACAAATTAGGACTCCGGTTTTGTTAATAGAAAATTAATTGGAGAGGAGTGCTACAATCTCAGAAGCTTAGTGATCCCTGAAGTAGAGACACCGCTGTAGCAATATTAAGAACAAACTTGCTTGAATGATAAAATTAGTTTTACAAAAGACATCCAAAGTTTTCTTGAAACAACCGTCAGGTGCCTTGAGTAAAAAGAGAATGCATAAAATGTGAATGTATCAGTTGATGCAACTTGGTATTAGAGGTAATAAAAGTGACAAAAATACAAGATAAAATTTGAATGCACAAAAGATTTTTTTTAATGTGTGGAAGGAAAAAAAAACAGGAAAAATGTTTATCTTACCTGTTGTAGGAAAGAGAAAAGATGTACAGAGACTTCTGATCAAATATCATTATGAATTGATGCTCTAAGGTATCCCTTTGTTTCAAACGTATAGCAATGATAAATATAAAGAGACACAATTGGGTTCAAAACCAACATAAATACATCCCAGGACAAGAAATAAAGAAAAAAGCATAAATGATGCTGAAGCAGCATCCTGCCTGACTCTGAGTCCAAAGCAGAAATTTGCAGTCAAAAATTCTAATCTGGCAGGGTAATGAGGTCTAAAGTGCTACTACATTTCAAAACTTAAGAGATGCAATAACACAATACTTAATGGGAAATGTATAGCTTTAGATAATTTTTAAGCCCAAAATATAATGCTAAATGTTGATCTCAAGAGGATAAGAGAAGAATAAAAAATCCTAAGGAAAGTAGATGGAAGGAAACAATAAAGAAAATAATAGGAAATATAATAGAAAACAAACACTAGAGAGGAATAATAGGGCCACAAATAGGCGATTTTTGTCTTTAAAAGATAAAAGATTTTATTTTATTGGATTGGCCAAAAAGTTCATTCGGGTTTTTCCATACTATGTTATGGACAAACCCAAATGAACTTTTTGGCCAACCCATATTTAAAAGATTAATAAAATTGATGAGCCTCTGGTGAAACTGATTTTTTAAAAAAATGGCTGACAGAAATAACAGGAATGAAAAAAGGGCAAAAATCATAGCACTGCTTTAAGCCTGGAGGGAGCTGGGATTCCTCTGCACTGCTGCCCCACATGTGAAAAAGGTTAAAAAGCAAGCCTAGCTCCAACTGATACCTGGGACTCCAGCTTACAGGCCTAAAGTGGCAGAAGTGCACAGTTTTGTAATTTGCTCAGTTGATAACTGGTGTACAGTATCACCAAAGAATTCGAAACTAAATTAGCATATAACACTTGGCTGAATTGGAGTCCCTAGGACGCAAGTTAGAGGCAACTTAAAACTGCTAGAAAGGAAAGGATGAACCTAGAGGAAAGAAATAAAAATAAAAGGAAAGTAAAAAAAACCAACCCACTCTAAATCAAAATTTCAAAACATATGAAGAAAACTAATGATAAAAACAGCCAACCAACATCCTTTAAAATTTCGATCCACTCAAGATGAAAATGACAGCATAGCCTGAAAAAGGCTTTAAAGAGAAGTACCATTCAGGATCCTGAAAGGTAAACTAAAGAATAAAAATTAAAATTACGAAACCCAGTATGTAGATATTCATTCATTCAACATTTACTGAGTGTTATTTATATGTCAGGCACTGTTGTAAATGCTAAGAATATAGCGGTAAATCAAACAGACAAAAATCACTACACTCATGAAGTTTTTATTCTGTAGAGACAGAAAATAAGTAAACTAAAAGTGCATTAGAGAATAAGTGCTAAGAAGAAATAAAAAAGGGAATGGGATAGGAAATGCTGAGCCTGGTAGGGTGATAGGTGCTAGATCAAATAGTAAGAGTATGTTTCATTTCATAAGAAACTGCCAAACTGTCCTTCAAGTGGCTGTACCATTTTGCATTCCCACCAGCAATGAATGAGAGTTCCTCCACATACTCACCAGCATTTGGCGTTGTCACTGTTCTGGATTTTGGCCATTCTAATATGTGTGTAGTAGTGGTATCTCATTGTTTTAGTTTGTATTTCCCTGATGACATATGATGTGGAGCATCTTTTCATATGCTTATTTATCAACTGTGTATCTTCTTTGGTGAGGTGTCTGTCAAGGTTTGGCTCATTTTTTAATCGGGTTGTTTGTTTTCTACTTGTTTCCGTTTTAAGAGTTTATGTATTTTGGATAGAAATCCTTTATCATATGTATCTTTTGCAAATATTTTCTCCCATTCTGTGTCTTGTCTTTTCATTTTCTTGATAGTGTCGCCCACAGAGCAGAAAAATTTTATTTTAATCAAGTCCAGCTTATCAATTGTTTCTTTCATGAATCATGCCTTCGGTGTTGTACCTAAAAATTTATCACCAAATTCAAGGTCATCTAGATTTTCTCCCATGTTATCTTCTAGGAGTTTTATAATTTTGCATTTTACATTTAGGTCTGTGATCCATTTTGAAATCACTTTGTGAAGGTTATAACCGCTATGCCTAGATTCACTTTTTTGTATGCGGATGTCCAGTTGTTCCATTTGTTGAAAAGACTATCCTTTCTCCATCACGTTGCTTTTGTTCCTTTGTCAAAGATCAGTTGACTATATTCCTGTGGGTATACTTCTGGGTTTTCTATTCTGTTCCACTGATGTATTTGTCTATCCTTTCACCAATACCACACTGCCTTGATTATTGTTCTTCAAACTTGATCTATAAATTTAATGCAATCCCAGTCAAACTCCTAGCAAGTTATTTTGTGGATATTGACAAATTGATTTTACAGTTTATATGGAGAGGCAAAATACCCAGAATAGTCAACACATTACTGAAGAAGAACAAAGTTAGAGGACTGACACTACCCAACCTCAAGACTTGGCACAAGGTTGGCTAAGTCTTCTTGGAGATTTCTAGGGTGGCAGTATGTCTGGCTTTATAGAATGAGTTAGGAAATACAGTCTCTGCCTCTATCTTCTGAAAGAAACTGTAGAGAATTGGTATAATTTCTTCCTTAATGTTTGGTAGAATTCACTAGCGACCCCCATCTGGGCCTGGAGCGATCTGTTCTGGAAAGTTATGGATTATAGACTCAATTTCTTTAATAGACATAGGCCTATTCAGATTGTCTATTTCTTCTTGTGTGAGTTTTGGCAGATCATGTTCTTCAGGGAATTGGCCCATTTCTTGTAGATTATCAAATTTGTAGGCATAGAGTTGTTCATAGTATTCCTTTATTATCCTTTTTATATCCATGTTGTCTGCAGTGATATCCCCTCTTTCATTTCTCATATTAGTTATCTGTGTCCTCTCCCTTTTCTTCCTTAGGTAACCTGGCTAGGGGCTTGTTGATTTTATTTTCAAAGAACCAGATTTGTTTTATTGATTTTCTCTATTGAGTTCTTATTTTTAACTTCATTGATTTATGCTCTAATTTTTAATTATTTCATTTTTTAATGCTACTTTGGATTTAATTTGCTTTTCTTTTTCTAGCTGCCTAAGGTAGAAGCTTAGTTGATTGATTTTTAAATCTTTCTCTAATATATGCATTTAATGCTGTAAATTTCTCTCTAGTCAGTTAAACTCTGATAAAACCCTAGTAGGTTAGGCTCTGGTTAAATAGTTTCTCCCGAGGTCAGATCTTGCTAAGAACAAATGCTCTGGCATATTTCAGAATGGTTCCTTTTCCCATCCCCCTGCTGGGAGCATGAGAATATTTTTGTGCAGTATTCACTGTGAGAACCTGGTAGAACTTAAGGAAGTAAAACTCACAAAAGTGTTGAGGGCTCCCTGATGACTGGGTCCCTCTGGAGTTTTTATCTCTCAGACTTGCCCACAGTGGGCCTCCAGCAATTTGTCAACTACATTCAGGTTTTCCTACCACGGCACTAGTTCCCACGGAGGTTTCTGCTCTGATGGGTTGTGATTCTCTATAGATAAAATCTTTCCCATCAGGGAGGCAGGGGTTTGCCCTGTGACCTCACTTTTCTTGTGGAGCTAAGAAGAGTTGTTGATTTTTCATTTTGTTCAGCTTTTTACTTGTTGGGACGGAGTGGTGACTTCCAAGCTCTGTACATGCCAGATCAGAAACTAGAAGCACTTAAAATTTTTTGAAAAAACTGATATGCTAAAACAAGTCTAATAGGAAAAATCATTGAGATCTATACTTTGTAAATGTCAATCTAAGATATTTGGGCCAAAAATAAAAGGAAAAGTATAAACGGATAGTTCACACTGTCTACATGAGCTCTACCTATATATTCTTGTCTAGCTGTAAATCACATTGTGTTTTTCTAAAGCGCAAATTTAAAATAGTAAAATAGCTAATGCATTTAAAACCTAGTACCTAGATTTTGCTCTTGAAAGCTATTCCCCATTAAAAAGAACTAATGGTTCTTGGAGAACGACTGATTCCCTTTCCTAGAGGAGAAAAAAAAAAGGAAAAAAATTCAAAGTGGGTCTAAATCATTTTTCTTCCAAGAATAAAGGATTTTGAAAGGCTTAAAAAAGTTCTGGGGTGGTGTTAAAAAAGTCATAAATCAACCTTTCCCAATGGCCAAATTTGACAGTTTGACCATCAAAAAATAAACAAATTTTAGTTAATTCATTTTAGGTGAAGAATAATAAATCAGATTTAATTTTTGCTTCATAATGTACATTTTCACTCCCTAAGAGCCTCACAATACATAAGGAGAAAATAAGGACCCTTCTCTATTATAGAGCTTGTTTTTAAAAATTTTACTTTAATTTTGTAATATTTGTTACATAAAAAGTAATAGATATTTGTATATGTACGTTATGAATCAAAAGATGAATAAGGCAAATCCATCACCAAAATTAGAGAGGGAAAAAAACTGGCAATTTCTTTGATGGTCTCTGATGGCATGCTTTGTTGTAATGAACAAAATCAAACAAAAAATAATTTGGGGTGTTCTCTCGATTTTCCTAGGGAACCAGCCAATAGGACCTGGACCTCCTGTCTTCCAGTGGGAGGGGCTGCATCTGACGCAGCTTGCCAGGGTACTAGTAATTTTTTTCTTCCAACTAAATCTTTCCATGTGAATCAAGGTCTCCAGATATTGGGTAGCTGGCTTTCACAGATAAGTCTTATAAATAGTTTGCACCTAAACCAAGATTGCCTGGGTCCCAATAACTTCCCTCCCGAAAATGTTCCTTTCATGTTTGCCCTATAAGAAGGGAGAACAGCAAGGGGATGGAATTCCTCTCCTGTAATGCAGAGCTACACTGCAGATCGAGCATAGTGCTCTGGCCCCAGTGTGCTTCTCCTTGGGATGATGGGAGAATGGGGAAACCTGTGTTTTTTCTTGGCTTTGTAAGTTTCTCCTTTCATTCATTAAAACCTAGCTCTTAACCTAGTGGGTCACAGACTTTGATATGTATCAGCATTACCTGGTGGGCTTGTTAAAACACAGATTGCTGGGCCTCAGTTCCAGATTATCTGGTTCAGCAGGTCTGGAGTGGGGTCTGGGAATTTGCATTTCTAGCAAGTCCCCAGATGATGCTGATATTGTTGTCAGGGGACCACACTTTGAGAAACTTTGTCTTAATTCATGCAGTGTGTCTGTGTAGAAATCAGCTTTTCTGGCTACCACAAAGGGTGTCATTTGCAAGACTTTCACCTAGGAGTTAACCATTACCCTTTCTTACACCTTAACTTTCCTTTATAGTTGTACCACATATGTACAGATAGGAATCCTTAACCAACAGATTTGGTTTTCATTATTTTCAAGTTTTATAAAAATGGCATTGTTCCTTAAGGGTCTTATAAGACTTGCTTTTTTCCACTCATCCATCCAGTGTAAAGTAAAATTAATTCATTTTTACTGTTGTATGATATTCTTTTGTATGAATATACCTATTGATAGATATTTGGCTTGTTTTTAGGTTTTTGCTAGAAGCTGCTATGAACAGTTACTTCTTTACCCAATCATAGAGTTACCCTCCCCTTAAGAAAGGACCCAATCTAGAGGAAACCCTCCCTCCCTTAGATCTTCCCTCCAGTTCTGACACCCCCTTACTGAGACACTCAATGTGCTGTGTGCTCAATGACTAAATAAACTCAACTTGTTCAACTACAGGTGCCCCTGTGGTCTTTGACTGAAGGGCATTGAAAAAATATATATCTTGCCATTCTTTATTGTGCCTTTTGGTGAGCACCAGCTCTTAATTTTAGTTCAAGTTTTCAATCTTCTTCCTTTAAGGTAAGTGCTTTTGATGTCATACTTAAGAAATCCTTTCTTACTCCAAGATCATACAAACACACATGCGTATTTGTGTATGTGTATATATAAAATATATATATATGTTTTAAGCTTGTATGTCTTTAGTTCATCTGAAATTCATTTTTGTGTGTGACACCATATGCATGTAGAGAGCCAATCCCATTTTTTCCCATATGGTGACCATTTCTCCTAGCACCCAATGTATTCAATAGTCATTCCTTTCTTTGCTTTTCCCCATTTATGTGCACAGTCACTTTTGCCATATATCAAATTTCCATCCACACTCGGGTTAGATTAAGATTTTTTGATTTTTAAATCTAATAGGAAACACAGATTAAGACTTTTAAGACTGAATTAGTTTCAAGGCTTGTGAAACACTTTTTAGGTAAGTACCTGTCTTGAAACAATGTATAAAGATTAATGGTGTTTTAAATTGGTATCAGCTGATGTAACGATTCAGCAATAAAACTGATCAAGTTTTTTTAAAAAAAGATATAATTCACTCAGAGTGTAAAAAGTTTCATAAGACTGGTAGTCAGGAGAACAATTTCACCACAGAGGTTTGTATGTGCTTAACAAAATGATTGCTAACGAATTTTTCTGAAACTCCCAAACAGAACAAAGTATCCTTTTTATTTTCTATACATACATTGTATCACTTGTGTTTTTATGTAGCGGCAGAATCTACACTTTAACATTTTATGTAACAGGAATGCATAAACTCTGTCTTTTGAAGACACAGGAGAGTTTGAAACAAAATGGTAAAAGTAGGAATTGAACACAAGGGGGAAAAAATGCCAAAAGCAACATAAAAAAGAATCTACAGGATTGTTAGGTTTCTCCGATTAGGAAGACAAGGGAAAAGAAGTCTAACATGGCCCCAGTATTCAAAGTTACAGAACCTTGAGATGATGAACAGCTGACAAAATTAGGTAAGGTAGTGAGGGGTGCTCTGTTTGGGGGGTAAAAGATGATTTTTTTTCCTCCCAATGTCTGCTGCTCCTTAGCTTTCCTCAAGGACTTATTCAGGAGCTTTTAAATTTGTATTAATGACTTCCAAAAGTAAAATGTTAAAAAATCCCCATTCCTAGGTGGCAAATAGTTTGTAGATGGTTAATTTTCATGTCCTTTTTTTTTTTTTTTAACATCAAATTCCAGTAATTTATAAACTGTGTCTCCAGAAAGCATCCCAAGGAAAGAACATTGGAATGGGAGTTATGGGGTCAGGATCTTAATCACAGTTCAGCCACTAATCCATGTGGCAATGGGGTTGGGTATGTGGATCTCAGATTCCTTAAATACTGCATGTGGGAAGACCACATGATCTTCAAGTTTCCTCTCAGCGCTAAAGTTACAAGTCTCCTTAAACAACTGTAAAACATATCCGTGTCAATTCAACTTATCCTACAGTTGAGTTGCAGCCAAGCATTCGCCAGATGAGTCATACGGTCGTTTCTCCCCAGTTCTCAAACCAAGGAGCGAACCCTACCTACATGCTTGTGACGGGCTTACGGTTGATAGGATTTTAAGGACTACAATAGTACAGGCAAGCTCCTAGGCCAGAACGTCAGTATAAGCAGGAAATTTCCAAAACAGGAACACCAAATGGTGCTAACTTCTACAGCCTCCGTCAGAACAAACAAAAGGCCAGGGCTGCAATGGCGCGTGGACATCGCACCTGCTTCTCGCGGGTCACGCTTTCCCACATCCTTTTCTGCATTTTCAAGCGTGAAGCTCTTTTCTTGCTTAAGCGGAAGTGGGTCTGCTACTTCGCAGATTCGCTTGGACTGCGGGTAAGAGATAAGACCTTAGGCAACGGTAACGCTCCCGCCAGGGGCGCCCAAGCAGCAGCGAGTGGAGTCCGCAGATCGACCGCAGTGGCGCGCCCGGGGCACGCTGGGAACGGCGGGGGGAGGAGGCCACGGCCCGGCCTGACCCGGAAGGGCTGGCCTGTGGTAACCCCGGCTTCCCTAGCAACCGAGCGGGCGCGCGTCCTCCCCAGCCTCTCCGGACGCCTCCCGGGATGCCCCTGCAGGTTAGCGACTACAGCTGGCAGCAGACGAGGACTGCGGTCTTCATTTCTGTGCCCCTCAGAGGCGTCAGCGTCAGGGACGCCGACGTGTTCTGCACGGAAAACTATCTGAAGGTAGGAAAGCGAGTCGTGCCTGCCGGGGGTGGGGGTGTTGGGGGGCCGGGGGTGTGGTCCGAAGCGGCTGCAAGGGCGCGGCTGTGGACATGCACAGGCGCGTCCTTGCAGATAAGCGTCCTAAAATTTTAGTCCTATTAAGAATAAAACAAAGCAAAACAAACAAAACAAAATACGGATCCCATACAGGTGACACCTCGTCTGTAGACAGATGTCACCAGGTCAGAGATTATTTTATCCAGGACTTCCTCATATGCCGTGCTTTTATCGTGACCTGGAATAAATTTATAGCAGGAATTTAAGAAAATGATTTTGGCCTCTATCACTTATTTCTTAACGGGTGTGTCTTTCATTTGTGTAACTAAATTGACTTCCGTTTTCCCCCTTCTGAATAGGTGAACTGCCCTCCATTTTTATTTGAGGTGTTTCTCTATGCTCCCATAGACGATGAGAGCAGCAAAGCCAAGATTGGGAATGACACTATTGTTTTCACTTTACACAAAAAAGAAGCGGCCATGTGGGAGACCCTTTCTCTGTCAGGTGGTAAGTTCTTTACTAAAAGACATTCAGCTGGTTGTGCTTTTCTTTTTTTTTTTTAAGATTGATTGATTGATTGATTGCTATGTTGGGTCTTCGTTTCTGTGCTAGGGCTTTCTCTAGTTGCGGCAAGCGGGGGCCTCTCACTATCGCGGCCTCTCTTGTCGCAGAGCACAGGCTCCAGACGCGCAGGCTCAGTAGTTGTGGCTCACGGGCCTAGTTGCTCCGCGGCATGTGGGATCTTCCCAGACCAGGGCTCGAACCCGTGTCCCCTGCATTAGCAGGCAGACTATCAACCACTGCGCCACCAGGGAAGCCCTGGTTGTGCTTTTTATACTTTATACCATTTAAAAATTTCTCTTTTGAAATTTATGTTGCTATTTTAGGAAAACGAAATAGACACATAGCATGATTTAAAAGAGTTAGTGCTTCAGCTGCCTCTTAAAATAAATCACCTAATTCCTGAGTAATCTAATTACTCAAAAATTAGAGTCCATTGATACTAGCTTTTAAAGGTTGTGGGCTCCTATCTTCAGGGGATAAGGCCTCCCAATATGGCCTTTATTTAGCACTCATTTTGTATTAGGCATTAGTTCATCTGTTAATCCTCACAACAATCTATCACTTAGGTACCCCCCCCTCTTTTTTTAAGGTGGGGCTACTGAGGCACAGAAGGGTTGAGTAATTGCCAAAGGTCACACAACTAGTAAGTGGCAGACTAGAAGTGGAGTCTTAGCAGTTTGACTCTAGAGCAGTGTTTCACCTACGGAACTTTTACAGAATACAGATGTCTGAATCTCACCCTAGACCAATCAAATCAGTTTCTGGGAGTGAGACTGAGACCTAGGTACTGGTAGTTTTTAAAATGCTTTTTGGGAATTATAATGTACAGTCCAAGTTGAGATCCCCCATTCTCTGTACTCTTAATCAGTACTCTATTCTTCTGCCAAGATCAGCTTTGTGGGTCAGTAATTGCCCTATACTGCTTTAGCTCTGTTATCTTCCTCCCTGATCTAGTTGTCATGTTTTCTTGTGTTTTCTATCTACTGCCTGAAATTTCTCTTAGGTCTTTGGTGTTAAGCCTTGAGTTGGGACTATTGAGAATGGGGAAATTGCAGCCATTCTTTATATTAATGTTTTCTTGGTATCTTTCTGTGAAATTTAATTTTTTAATACCTAGGACCAGGTGGAATTTTTCTCTAAAATGTGGTATTCAGCTCAGAAAATACTGGTTAAGTTAGGTTACCATAGCCAGTTTACTTTAGTTCTTTATTGAGTCCCAGAATAACTGAGGAGTTTTTAAAAACCAGATACCTGCTCTCCTACCCCTGCCTTCCTTTTTGATTCAAGTCTGAGATGGGGCCTGGGAATATGTCATGAAACACACCCAGGGTGTTCTGACTTCGTACCTAAGATTAAATGTAAATACTTTGATTTATTTCAGCTGTTGTTGATAATCTTAATTTTGAAGTTAGATGGGACCAGAACCATCATCTATTAGAATGGCTTCTTTTAAAATAAACAGATTGGGGGTTGAGAACTCCCCAGGTGATTATGATGCCTGGCCAGGTTTGAGAACCACTGACTTAAGTGTGTGTGTGTGTGTGTGTGTGTGTGTGTGTGTGTGTGTGTGTGTGTGTGTGTCTTGATTTCCCCAGGTAACGTTTTGTCCACCAACTTTTTAGGCTCTAAAGAAGAGTCATATCTGTAAACCTGTTACTTTCCCCTGTTTCTGACATGAAACACTTTCTTCTCTGTCAAATTCCCTTCTTAAACTGGTTGGCCACCTTATCCAGGAGTGGGAAGGGAATTTTCTAATCATAACCTTCCTCTCTGATTTAGATATCTGCTTTCATTGCACAGGTGCTTGAGTCTTCTCTTTCATGGTTATATGGTCAATGATTCCAAATTTTGACCATTTAAACTAAGGGTTGGCAAACTTTTTCTGTAAAGGACCTGAGAGTATTTTGGATTTTGTGGGCTATGTGGTCTGTGTCACAATTACTCAGCTCTGTTATTGCAGCACAAAAGCAGCCATAGACAATAGGTATTTATTGACGCTGAAATTTCAATTTATTCTAATTTGTATATGTCATAAAGTATTACTATTCTTTTGATTTTTTCAACTATTTAAAACTGTAAAAATTATTCTTAGCTTATGTGCTGAAAGAAATCAGGGAGCAGATTGGGTTTGACCGTAATTTGCCAGTTAGACTAATCAAAACAGTCTTAAAACTAACTTATATAACAAGTAATGAACATCGATTTTACTTCAGAAACCAGGTTTGAGATTCTTTTAGAAGTCAAACTCAGTTTCACATGCAATTCAGTGAAATTGTTTAACAATCTTTTTTTCACATGCAGTATTGTGGAGCTCCAGTCTATACTCCAAGCCTGCCTCCCTCATTATTCAAAACATACTTGCTCCATTTTTTTCTGAAGTTCCTTCTTGATCCATTTTTCATTTCTTTTAGATGTGGAGCATTTCACTTGGAAACTTGATTTTCTTTTAATTATTTCTGCCCCTGAAACTGGTCCAACTGTCTGCCACTCTGTTACTAAACAGGAAGTGGTTTGGGGAGAGACTTCTGAACTAATTTCAGTCCTAATTCCCAGCCAAGATCTTGGATGGGTAAAAATTCCATACTTTTTACTTATTTTTAACTGAAATTAATATTTCCTTCAACTATGAATGTAGACAACAAACAACAGTAGTGTCAATAAAAATCACAAATATGTTCATATCACAGGTACCTCTATCTTTTATATGTACTACTTTGAAATTATAGTATTTATTAGACATTTTGCTATGTATTATTTAATGCATTAATAAAGAAACACATACTTGTATATCACAAATTTATTTTTTAATATTTTGTGTTTTAATATAACTAGTTTTCTTTGTGTATTTTTTCATATATTTTAAAACACTATGAAGGTGTGTATAAAGCTTTACTAGTCATCCCTCCACTCCTGCCCTTCTTATCACTCCCCTACTTCACACTCTCCTCCCAAGTTTCCTCTCCCCTCCTGTTTTTTTTTTCTTCAAAGTCTAGATCCCTTCCTTATGCTTCTTCCCCTAAGATAATTTACCCCCTAATGGATCACAGCCTGCAGTTTCTAAAATACTGAGTGACTGAATAAAAAATAATTGTGAATGGTAAAGTCTGTATATAACATGTCATGTTACTTTGTCATTTTTACTAAGGCTGGCTCTGTACTCTTCATATGTATCACTATAAATCACCATTTATATTTTTGAAGGTGATTGATTATATCAGATGGTCTCAACCCATCTTCTCTTCTAGGAGACCCCCCAGAGATGATTTATTGTGATCAGGTTTACAAGCAAATAGTTCTAGTTTCTCAACAGAGAGAGAGAGAGGAGAATAAATGTGTTCTCTTTCCTCCCATCTTGTCCCCTCCGGCTCCCTTTCCCTCTCCCCCTCCCACTCATTCCACACTCCTCTCTCTCCCTCTTGTGACCCTCTCTTCCTCTCCCTCCCCTCTCTCCATCCTCATTCCCTCTCTTATTTCCCCTCTCCATTGTTTCTCTTCTCTCTTATTCATATCCTCACTCTCTGTCTCTCTCTCTCTCTCTGTTTGTCTATCTCTCTCAGTGCACAAAGGCATTCTTTTTTTAAATTTTATTTGTTTATTTATTTTTGGCTACATTGGGTCTTCGTTGCTGCGCGTGGGCTTTCTCTAGTTGCGGCGAGCAGGGGCTGTTCTTTGTTGTTGTGTGCAGGCTTCTTATTGCGGTGGCTTCTCTTGTTGCGGAGCACGGGCTCTAGGCGCGGGCTTCAGTAGTTGTGGCACATGGGCTCAGTAGTTGTGGCTCTTAGGCCCTAGAGCACTGGCTTAGTAGTTGTGGTGCACGGGCTTAGTTGCTCCACGGCATGTGGGATCTTCCCAGACCAGGGCTCGCACCCATGTCCCCTGCATTGGCAGGCGGATTCTTAACCACTGCGCCACCAGGAAAGTCCCAAGGCATGCATTCTTTACTAATTCATTACTATTACAGTTACTTGCTTACCTTTTAATATTAGCTTCTTGGCCAGTTTAATATTGGGAAATGTTTTCACTTCTCCATGTGAAGTTGGGTCCAAAAACATCTTATCCCAGATCAGTATGTAAGCAGTTTCTCCTAAGTAAAACAAATTCATCATGATCCTAATTTATTGATATTCCTTATGTTTTAGTTGACAAAGAGATGATGCAAAGAATAAGGGAGAAATCTATCCTACAAGCACAAGAAAGCGCAAAAGAAGCTATGGAAGCAAAAGCTGGGGCAAGGCGGGAAGATCAAAAATATACACTAAATGTCATGATGAAGGTAAGTTGCAGATTGATAGGAAAGTCCTTTAATTAAAGATATATTAATTGCACTGATAATTTGTTGCAACCACTGTACTTCCTCACCTTTTTTGTTCATACTTTGGTTACAGGCCTTGCTGTGTTATGTAGGCTATCTACTATTAATGTGTATTTCTGAAAATCTGTATGAAAGTTGAGAGTATAAGGTTGAACAATAGATTTACTTGTTTGAGGGAAAATGTTCTATTTCCTGGGGAATAAAACAGTTATAAGGTTTTATGCTGTAAGTGTTTTACTTCTTTTTTAATCTTGGAATTATTGGACATGATTATTTAAAACAAGAAAAGCATGGGTTTAACACTAAATATTGACCAATTAATATCTTTTAACTGTTGAGCCTTTCAAGTTAAATCTTTAATCAGCAATATATTTTTTGAGATATAATTCACATACCATACAGTTCACCCATTACAGGCTTACAATTCAGTGGTTTTTAGTATATTTAGAGTTGTAAAACTATCACCACAATCAATTTTAGAACATTTTCATCACCCCAAAAAGAAACCCTGCACCCATTAGCAGTCACTCCCCATTCCTGCGAACCCCTAGCCCTAGACAACCACCCATCTACTTTCTATCTCTATAGGTTTACCTATTCTGACTAATTTTTACAGATAATTTCCCATCTCAAATTCTCTTTTTTGACATTTTGAAATGATTAAGGAATCTATAATAAGCATTATCTCATCAAGAGTCCTATGGACTCATGACTGTTCTTTTGCATTTGGATCACTAGTATTGTTTTTATAATCAACAGTTCATAATTCCAAAGATTTCTCTGCTTCTTTTATCATTTTTACTTGACTTCTAAATATCACCAATTGTTAATATACTTTGTTTTTTACTTAATAATTGAACACGTGGTCATCCGTCCAAAGATTTCTGCTTTCTGTATACTTGATGAGTTCCACCTTTTCTTGATCATGTTATCACTACTATCAAACTTTGGATCTTACCATTTTCCTGAATTTTAAAAACTAAAAGCAAAATACTATAAAATTTGTGGCAACAGTTAAGTATTTACTGAACTAATAAAATAGTTAAACAATGGCACACACACTGCTGCATTGGTAAATATAACGAAGCTGAACAGTTGATTGGCAGGCAGCACTACAATGCTGTACCTTGAAGTTATTCATCTACTGACATATGAAAGCCTGACTTTGGTAGTATTTGGAAAGGTGCTTTAGGGGCATTAGTATATAAAGGATGAAGCTATAGATCACATTGAAGTGATAGAACCTATGAAAGTCTATACCCTATACTACAAACTATTCATTTTGTCTGTCTCTTTCCCTGAGCAGTGTTGAGAGTTGAGACTACATTTTCTTTCATCCTTATCATAGCAGTTGCCAAGTAAATAGTAGGTGCTCAAACAGTTGAATGAATTAATGTGAATATATTGTTCGAGTACCCTATAACCATAGTACACTTCTATTCTGGTGGATACATGTAGCTATTTTTACTCTGTCCAATATTAGACACCATTCAGAAAACAGCAAAAAAGAATTTTGATGTTCCATTAAGAGCAAATGAAGAGATATGATGACAAAAGGCAACTCCCTATTAGCTTAAACCATAAATTAGCTTAAAACTTGAATTACATATACCACAAAATAATAGGTTTTTTTTAGTAGTAACCTTTTCTTTTTAAAATTAATTAATTAATTAATTTATTTATTTATTTTTGGCTGCGTTGGGTCTTTGTTGCTGCACGCGGGCTTCTCCCTAGCTGCGGCGAGCGGGGGCTACCCTTTGTTGCAATGTGTGGGCTTCTCACTGCGGTGGCTTCTCTTGTTGCGGAGCACGGGCTCCAGGTGCATGGGCTCAGTAGTTGTGGCTTGTGGGCTCTAGAGCACAGGCTCCGTAGTTGTGGCTCACGGGCTTAGTTGCTCTGCAGCATGTGGGATCTTTCTCGACCAGGGCTCGAACCCGTGTCCCCTACATTGGCGGGTGGATTCTTAACCACTGCGCCACCAGGGAAGCCCTAGTAGTAACCTTTTAAAAATAATTAGCAGGGCTAGTGCTAAGACTCACTGTGTTAGTTTGCTATGCTGTATAGTATAAGTCTGCTTGGGCTACCGTAACAAAATACCAAAGAGTGGATGACTTAAACAACACACATTTATTTTCTCACAGGTCTAGAGCCTAGAAGTCTCAGATCAAGGTCCAGTGGGGTTGGTTTCTGGCTTGCAGATAGCTGAGAGAGAGAAAAAAATCTCTGGTGTCTCTTCTTATTAAGAAACTAATCCTATTGTATCAGGGCCCGACCCTTATGACCTCATTTAACCTTAATTACTCCTCAGCAGCCCATTTCCAAATGGGAGTTAAAGCTTCAACATATCTGGGGGGACACAAACATCTAGTCAATAACACTGTATAAAAACTATCCAAAATTTAGTAGCTTAAAACATTTATTTTCTCACGATTCTATATGTTGGTCAGGCTGTTCTTGTGGTCTGAGGTTGGCTTGGTTGTGGCTGGAAGTTCTAGGATGGCCTCACTCACATATTTAGAGCCTTGCCAGGGAAAGCTGAGCCCCTCTCCATGTGGTATTTCATTCTCCCAGAGGCTAGCGCAGGCTTCTTTACTTCATAGTTAGTGTTCCTGGTAGCAAGAATGGGAAAGCCCTAAGGCACAAGTGCTTTTAAAACCTCTGCAGTGGGAAAGCCCTAATGCACAAGCCCTTTTAAAGCCTCTGCTGTGTCACATTTGCCAGTGTCCCATTAACCAAATGTCCCATATATCCAAGCCCAGATTAAGGGTTAGAGAAATAGACTGCACCTTTTCTAGGAAAGAAAGATTAAGTCACATTGCAAAGGGGCATGCATATAGTTATGGGAGGAACTTGTGGTCATTTTACAACTTAGTTGGAATTGAAAATATTAGGATTTAAACAGTAAAGATAATTTGATTGATCTAGCAGGAAAAGTTCCGCGATAGAGCAGTAAATCCAAGCTCTGACTCCATCTCTCTGCAGCATCCTTAGCACTGCTTTTTCTTTGTGTCTGCTTCATCCTTAGGCTGATAGGGAGATGATCCACATCTTCACCTAAGCAGGGGCCAGCGGGAGACAGGCTGTCTATTCTGTTGGCTCTCTTTCAAGCCCCATAAAACAATTGCTTTAGGTATTGTAGAATGATATTTCAAATGGTAATCACTTTTACACATGTTCGAATAAATCTTTACTTCAAGTCTGTTGCTTCCAACTTGGTTTACTGCATCCACTTCTCATTATCTTTGCTGCTGATGTATCATTCATTAGCAGACATTTATTGAATACTGTGAAAGGTACTGAGACAGAGCTGAACAAATCAGTCTTCACTTTCCGTTTACTCATAGTATAGAGAGGGTGACAGACAAGAAAAAACAAAGATTACACCATAGTATGCATAAGAAGTCATGGGCAGATGAAGGGAAAACACTGGCAAAAGATTAGTATCTCAGTCTGAGAGGCTGGTCAGGAAATACGAAGCAATGTTGTTTGTGCTGAATACTGGAGAATAAGCCACAGTTACCTGGGGATAAATGGGAAAATGACGTTACAGTTAGTTTGGATAAGTGCCTGACAGAGTTTGGCACAGCGAGGAACATTTGTTGATCAGAAATAAAATCTTGATATTTAGAAAAATCTCCTGAAGGGAACTCTTTAGGAATTTTCAGCAAGAATCCCAAAATAATTGGGTTTGTGTTTTGGAAAGCTCATTCTGGGGAATGAGTTTGAGAGGTTGCAGGGTGGAGGCAGAGCTTTTGTATTCTTAAGACGAAAGGATTTTGAACATATTTATATGTTGAAGAAAGAAGCCAGTAAAGAGCGAGAGATTGATAATATAACCAAGAGAGAGGATTGATGATGAAGCAGTTGTTTTTTGTGGTGGGATGAAGGTTGGAACAGGTGAAAAAATTAAATCTTAGGTAATAGGGGATATTTTATCTTTTGACCCTAACGGGCAGAAGTAAAGAATTACTAAGCATTTGGAAAATTCTTAGAGACACAGATAGTTAAAGTAACCCTTTGTTTCCTTGGTGAAGGTAGCAAGGTCATCTACCCAGAGCGTGAATTTAGGTGGGGTAGGAGTGATTAATGAAAAGTTGGAATATTCATGGCAGACCAATCTGAAACATGCTTTTTTTCCCCCCTCTTTATTTTGGACTGCTATTGCCTACTTTTCCTGTTTTCTTCACTCTTTTGTTTTGTAGGTTGCCTTCTTCTATTTTGAATTTTTTGGTTTTATTTTGTTTTATTTTCTACTTTAGGGGACCCCATTTCCCACTAATTTTTAAACTAAACAGGTGAAATTTGAAGTGCTTTCTTCTGCTATTCTTTTCTTAAAGTTGAAACCCAGAAACTTTAACTGTAAAACAACTTTGCCCGATCATGCAGATGAGGTATGAGTTGCTTTCTAGAGTTGTCTAGATTATACTATAGGGCCTTTAAAAAGCCCTTATCAGTGAAACCACATGCCCTGTTTATTAGAAGCATGTATAACTAAGGGATAGAAAGGCCACAAGTAACTACTTGCTCATTTTTTATTCTATGCAATTGTAAATGTGATTGTTTTGTTTATTTATTTATTTATTTGGCCGCATGGCTTATGGGATCTCAGTTCCCTGGCCAGGGACTCAACCGGGGTCACAGCAGTGAAAGTCCGGAATCCTAACCACTAGGCCCCCAGGGAACTCCTGTAAATGTGATTGTTTTTTAAATTTCTCTTTCTGATAGTTCATTGTTAATTTATACAACTGCAACAGATTTCTGTATGTTAAATTTATATTCTCCAACTTTACTGAATTCATGTATTCTAATAGTTTTTTGCTGGCATCTTTAGGATTTTCAATATATAGTATCATGCCATCTGCAAACAGTAACGGTTTTACTTCTTCCTTTCCAGTGTGGGTTCATTTTATTTCTTTTTCTGGTCTGGTTGCTATGGCTAGGAATTTCCATACTATGCTGAATAAAAGTGGCAAGAGTGGGCATCCTTGTCTTGTCCTGATCTTAGAGGAAATGGTTTCAGCTTTTTACCATTGAGAATGACGTTGTCTCTAGGTTTGTCATATATGGCCTTTATTATGTTGAGGTATGTTCTCTCTACACCCACTTTGTGGACAGTTTTTTTTTTTTTTTTTTTACATCTTTATTGGAGTATAATTGCTTTACAATGTTGTGTAGTTTCTGCTGTATAACAAAGTGAATCAGCTATACGTATACATATATCCCCATATCCCCTCCCTCTTGCGTCTCCCTCCCACCCTCCCATAAAGCACTGAGCTGATCTCCCTGTGCTATACGGCTGCTTCCCACTAGCTGTCTATTTTACATTTGGTAGTGTATATGTGTAAATGCCACTCTCTCACTTCATCCTAGCTTACCCTTCCCCCTCCCCGTGTCCTCAAGTCCATTCTCTACATCTGTGTCTTTATTCCTGTCCTGACCCTAGGTTCTTCAGAACCTTTTTTTTTTTTTAGATTCCATATATATGTGTTAGCATATGGTATTTGTTTTTCTCTTTCTGACTTACTTCACTCTGTAGGACAGACTCTGGGTCCATCCACCTCACTACAAATAACTCAATTTCATTTCTTTTTGTGGCTGAGTAATATTCCATTGTATATATGTGCCACATCTTCTTTATCCATTCATCTGTCGATGGACACTTAGGTTGCTTCCATGTCCTGGCTATTGTAAATAGTGCTGCAATGAACATTGTGGTACATGACTCTTTTTGAATTATGGTTTTCTCAGGGAATATGCCCAGTAGTGGGATTGCTGGGTCATATGGTAGTTCTATTTTTAGTTTTTTAAGAAACCTTCATACTGTTATCCATAGTGGCTGTATCAATTTACATTCCCACCAACAGTGAAAGAGGGTTCCCTTTTCTCCACACCCTCTCCAGCATTTATTATTTGTAGATTTTTTGATGATGGCCATTCTGACCATTGTGAGATGATACCTCATTGTAGTTTTGATTTGCATGTCTCTAATGATTCTTGATGTTGAGCATCCTTTCATGTGTTTGTTGGCAATCTGTATATCTTCTCTGGAGAAATGTCTATTTAGGTCTTCTGCCCATTTTTGGATTGGGTTGTTTGTTTTTTTGATATTGAGCTGCATGAGCTGTTTGTATATTTTGCAGATTAATCCTTTGTCAGTTGCTTCGTTTGCAAATATTTTCTCCCATTTGAGGGTTGTCTTTTCGTCTTGTTTATGGTTTCCTTTGCTGTGCAAAAGCTTTTAAGTTTCAGTAGGTCCCAATTGTTGTTTTTTTTTAAATTTCCATTTCTCTAGGAAGTGGGTCAAAAAAGATCTTGCTGTGATTTATGTCATAGAGTGTTCTGCCTATCTTTTCCTCTAAGAGTTGTATAGTGTCTGGCCTTACGTTTAGGTCTTTAATCCATTTTGAGTTTACTTTTGTGTATGGTATTAGGGAGTGTTCCAATTTCATTTTTTTTTTTTTTTTTTTTTTTTTTGGCTGTGTTGGGTCTTCGTTTCTGTGTGAGGGCTTTCTCCAGTTGCGGCGAGTGGGGGCCACTCTTCATCGCGGTGCGCGGGCTTCTCACTATCGCGGCCTCTCTTGTTGCAGAGCAGAGGCTCCAGACGCTCAGGCTCAGTAGTTGTGGCTCACGGGCCCAGTTACTCCGCGGCATGTGGGATCTTCCCAGACCAGGGCTCGAACCCGTGTCCCCTGCATTGGCAGGCAGATTCTCAACCACTGCGCCACCAGGGAAGCCCCCAATTTCATTCTTTTACCTGTAGCTGTCCAGTTTTCCCAGCACCATTTATTGAAGAGGCTGTCTTTTCTGCATTGTATATTCTTACCTCCTTTATCAAAGATAAAGTGACCATATGTTTGTGGGTTTATCTCTGGGTTTTCTGTCCTCTTCCATTGATCTATATTTCTGTTTTTGTGCCAGTACCACACTGTCTTGATTACTGTAGCTTTGTAGTATAGTCTGAAGTCCAGGAGCCTGATTCCTCCAGCTCTGTTTTTCTTTCTCAAGATTGCTTTGGCTATTTGGGGTCTTTTGTTTTGTTTTGTTTCCATACAAATTGTGCAATTTTTTGTTCTAGTTCTGTGAAAAATGCCAGTGGTAGTTTGATAGGGATTGTATTGAATCTGTAGATTGCTTTGGGTAGTATAGTCATTTTCACAATGTTGATTCTTCCAATCCAAGGACATGGTATATCTCACCATCTGTTTGTATCATCTTTAATTTCTTTCATCCGTGTCTTTTATTTTTCTGCATACAAGTCTTTTGTCTCCTTAGGTAGGTTTATTCCTAGGTATTTTATCCTTTTTGTTGCAGTGGTAAATGGGAGTGTTTCCTTAATTTCTCTTTCAGATTTTTCGTCATTAGTGTATAGGAATACAAGAGATTTCTGTGCATTAATTTTGTATCCTGCTACTTTACCAAATTCATTGATTAGCTCTAGTAGTTTTCTGGTAGCATCTTTAGGATTCTCTATGTATAGTATCATGTCATCTGCAAACAGTGACAGTTTTACTTCTTCTTTTCCGATTTGGATTCCTTTTATTTCTTTTTCTTCTCTGATTGCCGTGGCTAAAACTTCCAAAAGTATGTTGAATAATAGTGGTGAGAGTGGGCAACCTTGTCTTGTTCCTGATCTTAGAGGAAATGATTTCAGTTTTTCACCACTGAGAACGATGTTGGCTGTGGGTTTGTCATATATGGCCTTTATTATGTTGAGGTAAGTTCCCTCTATGCCTACTTTCTGGAGGGTTTTTATCATAAATGGGTGTTGAAATTTGTTGAAAGTTTTTTTCTGCATCTATTGAGATGATCATACGGTTTTTATCCAATTTGTTACTATGGTGTATCACATTGATTGATTTGCGTATGTTGAAGAATCCTTGCATTCCTGGGATAAACGCCACTTGATCATGGTTTATGATCCTTTTCATGTGTTGTTGGGTTCTGTTTGCTAGTATTTTGTTGAGGATTTTTGCATCTATGTTCATCAGTGATGTTGGCCTGTAGTTTTCCTTTTTTGTGACATCTTTGTCTGTTTTTGGTATCAGGGTGATGGTGGCCTTGTAGAATGAGTTTGGGAGTGTTCCTCCCTCTGCTATATTTTGGAAGAGTTTGAGAAGGATAGGTGTTAGCTCTTCTCTAAATGTTTGATAGAATTCACCTGTGAAGCCATCTGGTCCTGGGCTTCTGTTTGTTGGAAGATTTTTAATCACAGTTTCAATTTCAGTGCTTGTGATTGGTCTGTTTTTATTTTCTATTTCTTCCTGGTTCAGTCTCAGAAGGTTGTGCTTTTCTAAGAATTTTCCATTTCTTCCAGGTTGTCCATTTTATTGGCATAGTGTTGCTTGTAGTAATCTCTCATGATCCTTTGTATTTCTGCAGTGTCAGTTACTTCTCCTTTTTCATTTCTAATTCTGTTGATTTGAGGCTTCTCTCTCTTTTTCTTGATGAGTCTGGCTAATGGTTTATCAGTTTTGTTTATCTTCTCAAAGAACCAGCTTTTAGTTTTATTGATCTTTGCTATTGTTTCCTTCATTTCTTTTTCATTTATTTCTGATCTGATCTTTATGATTTCTTTCCTTCTGCTAACTTTCGGGGGTTTTTTTGTTCTTCTTTCTCTGATTGCTTTAGGTGTAAGGTTAGGTTGTTTATGTGAGATTTTTCTTGTTTCTTGACATAAGATTGTACTGCTGTGAACTTTCCTCTTAGAACTAACTGCTTTTGCTGCATCCCATAGGTTTTGGGTCATCGTGTTTTCACTGTCATTTGTTTCTAGGTATTTTTTGATTTCCTCTTCGATTTCTTCAGTGATCTCTTGGTTATATAGTAGTGTATTTTTAGCCTCCATGTGTTTGTATTTTTTACAGTTGTTTTTACTGTAATTGGTATCTAATATCGTAGCATTGTGGTCAGAAAAGATACTTGATACGATTTCAATTTTCTTATATTTACCAAGGCTTGATTTGTGACCCAAGATATGTTCTATCCTGGAGAATGTTCCATGAGCACTTGAGAAGAAAGTGTATTCTGTTGTTTTTGGATGGAATGTCCTATACCTATCAGTTAAGTCCATCTTTTTTAATGTGTTATTTTAAGCTTGTGTTTCCTTATTTATTTTCATTTTGGATCAACTGTCCATTGGTGAAAGTGGGGTGTTAAAGTCCCCTACTATGATTGTGTTACTGTCAATTTCCCCTTTTATGGCTGTTATCATTTGCCTTACATATTGAGGTGCTCCTATGTTGGGTGCATAAATATTTCCAATTGTTATATCTTCTTCTTGGATTGATCCCTTGATCATTATGTAGTGTCCTTCTTTGTCTCTTGTAATAGGCTTTGTTTTAAAGTCTGTTTTGTCTGATATGAGAATTGCTACTCCAGCTTTCTTTTGATTTCCATTTGCATGGAATATCTTTTTCCATTCCCTCACTTTCAGTCTGTATGTGTCCCTAGATCTGAAGTGGGTCGCTTGTAGATAGCATATATATGGGTCTTGTTTTTGGATCCTTTCAGCCAGTCTGTGTCTTTTGGTTGGAGCATTTAATCCTTTTACATTTAAGGTAGTTACTGATATGTATGTTCCTGTTACCAGTTTCTTAATTGTTTTGGGTTTGTTATTGTAGGTATTTTCCTTCTCTTGTGTTTCCTGCCTAGAGAAGTTCCTTTAGCATTTGTTGTAGTGCTGAATTCTCTTAGCTTTTGCTTGTCTGTAAAGGTTTTAATTTCTCCGTTGATTCTGAATGAGATCCTTGCTGGGTAAAGTAATCTTGGTTGCACGTTTTTCCCTTTCATCACTTTAAATATGTCCTGTCACTCCCTTCTGGCTTGCAGAGTTTCTGCTGAAAGATCAGCTGTTAACCTTATGGGGATTCCCTTGTATGTTACTTGTTGCTTTTCCCTTGCTGCTTTTAGTATTTTTTCTTTGTATTTAATTTTTGATAGTTTGATTAATATGTCTTGGTGTGTTTCTCCTTGGATTTATCCTGTATGGGACTCTCTGTGCTTCCTGGACTTGATTATTTCCTTTCCCATATTAGGGAAGTTTTCCACCATAATCTCTTCAGATATTTTCTCAGAGCCTTTCTTTTTCTTTTCTTCTTCTGGGACCCATATAATTCGAATATTGGTGTGTTTAATATTGTCCCAGAGGTCTCTGAGAGTGTCCTCAATTCTTTTCATTCTTTTTTCTTTATTCTGCTCTGCAGCAGTTATTTCCACTATTTTATCTTCCACATCACTTATTCGTTTTTCTGCCTCAGTTATTCTGCTATTGATTCCTTCTTGAGAATTTTAAATTTCATTTATTTTGATGTTCATCATTGTTTGTTTGCTCTTTAGTTCTTCTGGGTCCTTGTTAAATGTTTCTTGTATTTTCTCCATTCTATTTCCAAGATTTTGGATCATCTTTACTTTCATTACTCTGAATTCTTTTTGAGGTAGACTGCCTGTTTCCTCTTCATTTGTTTGGTCTGGTGGGTGTTTGCCTCGCTCCTTCATCTGCTGTATGTTTTTCTGTCTTCTCATTTTTCTTAACTTACTGTGTTTGGGGTCTCCTTTTCGCAGTCTGCATGTTTGTAGTTCCTGTTATTTTTGGTGTCTGCCCCCAGTGGGTAAGGTTGGTTCAGTGGGTTGTGTAGGCTTCCTGGTGGAGGGGACTGTTGCCTGTGTTCTGGTGGATGTAGCTGGATCGTGTCTTTCTGGTGGGCAGGACCGCGTCTGGTGGTGTGTTTTGGGGTGTCTGTAAACTTATTATGATCTTAGGCAGCCTCCCTGCTAATGGGTGGGGTTGTGTTCCTGTCTTTCTAGTTGTTTGGCCTGGGGTGTCCAGCACTGGAGCTTGCTGGTCATTGAATGGAGCTTGGTCTTAGCGTTGAGACGGAGATCTCTGAGAGAGCTCTCGCTGATTGATATTACCTGAGGCTGGGAGGTTTCTGGTGGTCCATTGTCCTGAACGCGGCTCTCCCACCTCAGAGACTCAGGCCTGACACCCGGCTGGAGCACCAAGACCCTGTCAGCCACACAGCTGAGAAGAAAAGGGAGAAAATAAAAGAAATAAACAAAAAATAAATAAAGTTATTAAAATAAAAAATAAAAAAATTATTGAAATTAAAAAATTTAAAAAGTAATAAAAAAAAAGTGAGCAACCAAACCAATAAACAAATCCACCAATGATAACAAGCCCTAAAAAACTATACTAAGATAAGCATAACAATCAGAAACTAGTCAGTTGCATATAGCAAACCCCAAGTCTACAGTTGCTCCCAAAGTCCACAGCCTCAATTTTGGGATGATTTGTTGTCTTTTCAGGTATTCCACAGATGCAGTGTACATCAAGTTGATTGTGGAGATTTAATCTGCTGCTCCTGAGGCTGAACGGAGAAACTTTCCCTTCTCTTTTTTGTTCACACAACTCCTGGGGTTCAGCTTTAGATTTGGCCCCGCCTCTGCATGTAGGTCACCCTCTGGCATCTGTTCTTTGCCTAGACAGGAGGGGGTTAAAGGAGCACCTGATTAGGGGGCTCTGGCTCACTCAGACCAGGGGGAGGAAGAGGTATGGAATGCGGGGCGAGCCTGCAGTGGCAGAGGCCGGCGTGACATTGCAGCAGCCTGAGGCGCACCGTGTGTTCTCCCGTGGAAGTTGTCCCTGGATCACGGGACCCTGGCAGTGGTGGGCTGCACAGCCTCCTGGGAAGGGAAGTGTGGATAGTGACCTGTGCTTGCACACAGGATTCTTGGTGGCTGCAGCAGCAGCCTTAGTGTTTCATGCCTGTCTCTGGGGTCCGCACTGATAGCCGCAGCTCGCGCCCATCTCTGAAGCTTGTTTAGGCGGTGTTCTGAATCTCCTCTTCTCATGCACCCTGAAATAACGGTCTCTTGACTCTTAGGCAGTTCCAGACTGTTTCCCGGACTCCCTCCCGGCTAGCTGTGGCGCACTAGCCCCCTTCAGGCTGTGTTCACGCAGCCAACCCCAGTCGTCTCCCTGGGGTCTGACCTCTGAAGCCCAGGCCTCAGCTCCCACCCCCCCCACCCACCCCTGCAGGTGAGCAGACAAGCCTCTTAGGCTGGTGAGTGCTGGTCAGCACCGATCCTCTGTGTGGGAGCCTCTCTGCTTTGCCCTCTGCACCCCTGTTGCTGCACTCTCCTCCGTGGCTCTGAAGCTTCCCCCCCGCCCACACCCTGTTTTCACCAGTGAAGGGGCTTCCTAGTGGGTGGAAACTTTTCCTCCTTCACAGCTCCCTCCCAGAGGTGCAGATCCCATCCCTATTCTTTTGCCTCTGTTTTTTCTTTTTTCTTTTGCCCTACCCAGGTACGTGGGGAGTTTCTTGCCTTTTGGGAAGTCTGCGGTTTTTTGTTTTGTTTTGTTTTGTTTTCTAATTTATTTATTTATGGCTGTGTTGGGTCTTCGTTTCTGTGCGAGGGCTTTCTCTAGTTGTGGCAAGCGGGGGCCACTCTTAATTGCGGTGCGCGGCCCTCTCACTATTGCGGCCTCTCTAGTTGTGGAGCACAGGCTCCAGACACGCAGGCTCAGTAATTGTGGCTCACGGGCCCAGTTGCTCCGTGGCATGTGGGATCTTCCCAGACCAGGGCTCGAACCTGTGTTCCCTGCATTGGCAGGCAGACTCTCAACCACTGCGCCACCGGGGAAGCCCAAGTCTGAGGTCTTTTGCCAGCATTCAGTAGGTGTTCTGTAGGAGTTGTTCCACATGTAGATGTATTTTTAATGTATTTGTGGGGAGGAAGGTGATCTCCATGTCTTACTCCTCTGCCATCTTGAAGGTCCTCCCCTGTGGACAGTTTTTATCATAAATAGATGTTGAATTTTGTTGAAAGCTGTCTGTGCATCTCTTGAGATGATCTTATGATTTTTGTTATTCAATTTGTTAATGTGGTGTGTCACATTGATTGATTTGTGGATATTCTTGCATCCCTGGGATAAATCCCACTTGATCATGGTGTTTGATCCCTTTAATGTATTGTTGGATTCAGTTAGCTAATATTTTGTTGAGGATTTTTGCATTTGTGTTCATCAGTGATACTGGCCAGTAATTTTCTTTTTTTGTGGTGTCTTTGTCTGGTTTTGGTATCAGGGTGATGCTGGCCTCATATAATGACTTCAGATGCATTCCTCCCTCTTCAGTTTTTTGGAGTGGTTTGAGAAGCATAGATGTTAACTTTTCTTTAAATGTTTGGTAAAATTCACTTGTGATACTGTCTGGTCCTGTACTTTTGTTTATTGCGAGTTTTTAAAATTAATAATTTCAATATGAACCGAATTGGTCTGTTCATATTTGTATTCTTTCTTGATTCAGTCTTGGGAGATTTTACGTTTCTAAGAATTTATCCATTTCCTTTAGGTTGCCCATTTTATTGATGCATAACTGTTTGTAGTAGTCTCTTATGATACTTTGTATTTCTGTGGTGTCAGTTTTAACTTATCCGTTTTCATTTCTGAGTTTATTTATTTGGACCCTCTCTTTTCTTGATCTGTCTGGCTAAATGTTTATCAATTTTATCTTTTGAAAGATTCAGCTCTTAGTGTCATGGATCTTTTCTGTTGTTTTTTAGTCTCTTTCATTTATTTCTGCTCTGATCTTTATTTTTTCTTTCTTTCTACTTTGGATTTTATTTGTTCTTCTTTTTCTAGTTCTTCAGTTTTAAGATTAGTTTGTTTACTTGAGATTTTTCTTGTTTTGTGATGTAGGCTTGTATCGCTGTAAACTTCCCTCTTTGAACTGCTTTTGCTGCATACCATAGATTTCGGATCATTGTGTTTCTGTTTTCATTTGTCTCCAGGTATTTTTTGATTTCCCATTTGATTTCTTCAGTGACCCATTGTTTGTTCAATAGCATATTGTTTAGCCTCCATATGTTTGTGTTTCTTGCAGTTTATTTTTTATAGTTGACTTCTAGCTTCATAGTGTTGTGGTCAGAAAAGATGACTGATATGATTTCAGTCTTCTTAAATTTATTCAGACCTGTTTTGTAGCCTAGCATGTGATCTGTCCTGGAAAATGTTCCATGTGTACTTGAAATGTTTATTCTGCTGTTTTTGGCTGAAATGTTCTATGTATAAATATATATCTATTAAGTCCATCTGATCTAATGTGTTATTTAAGGCCAGTATTTCCTTATTGATTTTTTTTGTTTGTCTGAATGATCTATTGATTTAAGTGGGGTGTTGAAATATGCTACTTTTACTGTGTTAATGTCAGTTTTTCCCTTTATGTTTGTTCATATTTGCTTTTTGTATTTAGGTGCTCCTATGTTGAGTGAACATATATTTACAATGGTTATATCTTCTTGTTGGATTGATTCCTTTATCATTATGTTAAGTTCTTCTTCATCTCTTGTTACAGTCTTTGTTTTAAAGTCTATTTTGTCTGATATGAGAATTGCTACTCCAGCTTTCTTTCCATTTCTATTTGCATGAAATACCCTTTTCCATTCCCTCACTTTCAGTCTGTTTTTAGCTATGAAGTGAATCTCTTGTTGGCAGCATATAGATGGGTCTTGTTTTTGTACATATTCAGCCACTCTGTGCCCTTTGATTGGTGCATTTAGTTCATTTACATCTAAAGTTACTATTGATAGGTATGTACTTATTGCCATTTTATTAATAGTTTTGGGGTTGTTTTTGTAGTTGTTTTAAAAAATTTATTTATTTATTTTTGGCTGCGTTAGGTGTTCGTTGCTGTGCGTGGACTTTCTCTAGTTGCAGCGAGTGGCGACTACTCTTCGTTGTGGTGCGCGGACTTCTCATTTTGGTGGCTTCTCTTCTTGCGGAGCACGGGCTCTAGGTGCACGGGCTTCAGTAGTTGTGGCAGGCGGGCTCAATAATTGTGGCTCGCGGGCTCTAGAGCGCAGACTCCGTAGCTGTGGCACACGGGCTTAATTGCTCTGCAGCATGTGGGATCTTCCCGGACCAGGAGTCAAACACGTGTCCCCTGCATTGGCAGGCAGATTCTTAACCACAGTGCCTCCAGGGAAGTCCCTGTAGTTATTTTTTGTTCCTTTCTTATTCATTTGCTCTCTTCCCTTGTGATTTGATGTCTTTCTTTAGTGTTATGTTTGGATTCCTTTCCCTTTTTTGTGTTTCTATTATAGATTTTTGGTTTGTGGTTACCATGAGGTTATATATAGTAACCTGTATATGTATGTGATTGTTTTTAGCTCTCCCTCCCCCCACATTTAATGCTTTTGACATTATCTTTTACATCTTTTTGTTTTGTGTATCCTGTAACTATCTATTGTGGATATAGATGATTTTACTACTTTTGTCTTTTAACCTTTCTACCAGCTTTATAAGTGGTTGATCTACTACCTTTACTGTATATTTGCCTTTACCAGTGAGGTTTTTTTTCTTTCATAAATCTCATATTTCTAGTTCTGCTCTTCTCTCTTTTGCTTAGAGAAGTCCCTTTAACATTTCTTGTAAAGCCAGATTAGTGGTGCTGAACTCTTTGCTTTTGCTTGTGTGTAAAACTCTGTATCTCTCTTTCAAATCTGAATGATAGCCTTACCATGTATTCTTGGTTGTAGGTCTTTCCCTTTCATCACTTTAAATATATCGTGCCACTCCCTTCTGGCCTGCGAAGTTTCTACTGAAAAGTCATCTAACAGTCTTATGGGAGCTCCCTTGTATGTAACTAGTTGCTTTTCCCTTGATGCTTTTAAGATTCTCTCTTTATCTTTAATTTTTGCCAATTAATTACAGTGTGGCTTGGTGTGGACCTCGTCAGACTGATGTTATTTAGGACTCTGTGCTCCATAGACCTGGATGTCTGTTTCCTTTCCCAGGATAGGGAAATTTTCAGCCATTATCACTTCAAATAAGTACTCTGCCCCCTACTCTCTCTCTTCTCCATCTGGGACCTCTATCAGGCGATTGTTTGTATGCTTGTTGTACTAGAGGTGTTTAAGACTGTCCTCATTTTTTTAAAATTCTTTTTTCTGTTCAGCTTCGGTGATTTCTACTACTTTGTCTTCCAGTTCGATGATCCATTCCTCTGTATCATATAATCTACTGTTGATTCCTTCTAGTGTATTTTTTATTTCAGTTATTGTACGCATCAGCTCTGTTTGGTTCTTCTTTATATTTTCTGGCTCTTTGTTAAACTTCTCACTATGGTCATTCATTCTTCTCCTAAGTTCATTGAGCATCTTTATGATCATTACCTTAAATCCTTTATTGGGTAGATTGTTTGTCTTCACTTTGCATAGTTCTACTTCTGGAGTTTTATCTTGTTCTTTTGTTTGGAACATGTCCTTTGTTGCTGCATTTTGCCTAATTCTTTGTGTTTACAGTAGGTTTCCTACATACAAACGAGTTCCATTCTGAGAGCGTATTCATAAGTCCAATTTTTTCGTAAGACCAACAAAGTTAGCCTAGGTACCCAACTAACAATCGGCTATATAGTACTGTACTGTAATAGGTTTATAATACTTTTCACACAAATAATATATAAAAAACAAAAAAGAAAAATAAAGAAAACATTTTTAATCTTACCATACAGTACCTTGAAAAGTACAGTAGTACAGTACAACAGCTGGCATACAGGGGCTGGCATCGAGTGAACAGGCAAGAAGAGTTACTGACTGGAGGAGGGAGAGGAGGTGGGAGATGATGGGGCTAAAGGATCGTCAGCAATAGGAGATGGAGGGCAAGCTGCAGTTTCACTCATGCCTGACATTGATGGCAGAGGTTCTGGTTCTTTGCTGGATTCAATTCTATCTACCCTCTTGAAAAAAGGTTCCAGTGATTTCTGGGTAGTAGCTCTTTTTTTTCTCATCATGGATGACATGGTGGCACTGGATTGCATTCTGAACAGCTGCTGCAACCTTTGTGTACTGTTCTACATTCAGGTCCTGTGCCTCAAAAACTAACAGTGCCTCCTCAAATTAAGAAAATCCCCTTGCCATTTCTTGCATCGTGAATCTCTTCAGTTCTTCAGTTACTTCTTCCTCTTGTCTCTCTTCATACTTTCTCTGGGCCACTGCTTCTTTGTCACCACCACTGCTTTTATGCTTGCTTTTGGACACCCTGGGCTTGAAATAAAGATACTGTACAGTATTGTATTCTATACAGTACTGTACAGTAAAGTACACAAAAACACAACCACTGTAACGGATGCACGCACGTGACAACGTACGCCAGGCATGTGAACTAACTCACGTGATTGGACATGCGAACGCATGTTTGCATCTTTGAAAGTTCTCAACTTGAAGGTTCATATGTAGGGGACTTATTAAGTAGGTCATTTATATTTCCCGATCATGGAGAAGTGGGCTTGTGTAAAAGATGTCCTGGGACTTCCCTGGTGGTCCAGTGGTTAAGACTCTGTGCTCCCAATGCACAGGGCCTGGGTTCGATCCCTGGTCAGGTAACTAAATCCCACATGCTGCAACTGAAAATCCTGCACGCTGCAACAAATATCCTACACACGGCAATGAAGATTCCCACCTGCCGCAACTAAGACCTGATGCAGCCAAATAAATAAATTAATTAATTAATTAATATTAAAGATAAAATAAAAGACATCCTATGGGGCTCAGCAACATACTCCCCTTGTGTCACCATAGCTAGATGATCTAGGGGTGCCCCCTATGTGACTAAGTGGGCCCTTCTGTTGTGGCAGGGCCAATTACTGTGGGCATGCTGGTAGAGAGGGCTGGCCCCTGTCCCTGTTGGCTGCTAGGCCCTTCCTCATGAAGCGGCAGTCAGCTGATTATGGGCAGAGCTGGGTCTTGGCATGGTTGGATGCATGGCTTGGGCTGTCCCGGGGTTTGTGCCAGCCGGAGTGGGGCCAGGTCCCAGCAAGGCTGTCTGTGGGCAGGGCGTCCTGGAGCAGCTGGCTGCAGAGCCTAGGTGTCTTAGGATTGGTGCTGCCTGCTGGAAGGTGGGGGTGAATCCTGGGGGATCCTGGGTCTTGTGTCAGCCCACGGGTGGGGGGTACCAGATCCTAAGGTGGCTGGCTGGGAGGCTGTGGAGCCAAGGCTGGTACCCGCCCACTAGTGGAGAAAGCTAGGTCTCCTGTGCAGTTGGCTGCTTGACCTTAGGTGTCCTGGTACTGGTGCTGATAGACTGGTGGACAGGTAAGCCTCCTGCAATAATAAACTAGAGGGAGGACTCCAAAATGTTACCGGCACCAGTGTTCTCATGGTAGAACAAGCTCCCCAGAATGGCTGCTGCCCATGTCTTTATCTCCAGGAGGAGTCCAAGTTGCTTCCTGGCTCTCTGGAAGGCTTTCCAATATCAGCAAGTGGGTCTGACCTAAGCTCTTTTCACATTATTGCCTCTGCTAGGTCTTGGAGTGTGTGAAATTTTGCATACTCCCTTTAAGAGTAGAGTCTGTTTCCTACAGCTCTCCAGCTCTCCTGCGCAAAATCCCCACTGGCCTTCAAAGCATCATGTTCTGGGGGCTTGTCTTTGTGGTGCAGGACCCTTGGGCTAGGGAACCCGATGTGGATTTGGACCCTTCTCTCCTTGGGAAGAACATTTGCAACTGTGTTTATCCTCGTGTTTGTGGGTTGCCTGCTGGAGTTGTGGGTCTTGACCATAGGTCTCCACCCCTTTTACCTGTCTCATGGTTCCTTCTATATATTTTTAGTTGTAGAAAATCTTTTCTGTTAGTCTTTAGGTCCTTTCTCATCCATAATTGCTCTGTAAATAGTTGTAATTTTGGTATGTTTATTGAAGGAGGTGAACTCAGGGTCTACTTCAAACTGCTGCCATGGTAACTTTTTATTTTTAAGCTATTTTTTTTCCAGTTATTGAGGTATAATTGACAAATAAAATTGTATATTTAAAGTGTACAATGTGAAGATTTGATACATGTTTATATAGTGGAAGGAATCCCATAGTCAAGTTCATTAACACATCTATCACTTAACATAGCTACCCTTTTTTAATCTTTTTTTTAAAAATGTGAATCCTTAAGATCTACCCTCTTAACAACTTTCAATTATGTAGTACAGTTTATCAACTATAGTTACCATGCTATACATTAGATCCTCAGCACTTGTTCATCTTATAGCTGAAAGTTTGTACCCTTTTACCAATATGTTCCCATTTCCCCCACTCCCCCAGCCCCTGGCACCACCATTCAACTTTCTGTGATTCTGACTTTTTCTTTTAAGATTCCACATATATATGATTCAGGATTTCCTTCTTTTTTAAGGCTGAATAATATTCCATTGTGTGTGTGTGTGTGTTTGTGTACATATATATACACACACACATACACATAAAAAAATAAAGTGTACAATTCTTTGAGTTTTAGTTTATTCACAGGTTATACAACCATCATGACTAATTCTGGAATATTTTTGTCACCTCCAAAAGGTACCCCATACCCATTAGCAGTCACTCCCCACTCTTCCCTCCCCTTAGTCCCTTAAAATCCCTAATATACTTTCTGTCTCTATGAATTTGCCTATTCTGGACATTTCACATACAATATACGGCCTTTGGTGCCTGCTGTCTTTCACTTAGTATAATGTTCGTAGGATTTATCCATATTGTAACATATCTGAGACCTTCATTCGTTTTTATGGCTGAACAATATTCCATTGCATGCGTATACCACAATTTGTTTATCCATTCATCGGTTGGTGGAAATTTAGGTTCTTTTCATCTTTTGGCTATTGTGAATAGTGCTACTGTTAACATTCACTTACAAGTATTTGTTTGAGTACCTGTTTTCAATTCTTTTGTGAATAAACCTAGGAATGGAATTGCTGGGTCATTTGTAATTGTATGTTTAAGTTTTTGAGGAACCACCAAATAATTTTTCATGATGGGCGCACCTTTTACATTCCTTCCAGCAATATATGATGATTCCAGTTTCTTACATCCTTGTCAACACTTGTTATTTTCCATTTTGTTGATTATAGTCATCCTATTGGGTGTGAATTGGTATCTCAATGTGGTTTTGATTTGCATTTCCCTGACACTAGTGATGTTGAGCATCTTTTCATGTGTGTCTTGGCCATTTGTATATCTTATTTGGAGAAATGTCTATTCAAGTCCTTTGTCCATTTTTAAATTGGAATATTTGTCTTTTTGTTGTTGAGTTGTAAGAGTTCTTTATATATTCCAGATACTAGACCCTTATTAGGTAAATGACTTTCAAATATTTTCTCCTACTTTGTAGATTATATTTTCACTTTGATAGTGTCCATTGGTACACAAAAGTTTTAAATTTGCACAGAGTCCGATTTGTTTATTTTTTTTCTTTTGTTGCTCGTGCTTTTGGTGTCAGTCATATATATCTAAAAATCTGTTGACAAATCCAAGGTCATGAAGATTTACCCTATGTGTTCTTCTAAGAGTTTTATGGTTTTACTTCTTATATTTAGGTTGTTGATCCATTTTTAGCTAATTTTTGTATATGATGTGCAGTATGGGTCCTGTCTCATTCTTTGGCATGTGGATATTCATTTGTTCCAGCACCCTTTGTTAAAAAGCCTTATCAAAAATCAGTCAGCTCATAGATGTATGAGTTTATTTCTGGACTGTCAATTTTATTGCATTGGTCTATATGTCTGTCCTTATGTCAGTACCACACTTTCTTGATTACTGTAGCTTTGTAATGTATTTTGAAATTAGGAAGTATGAGCCTTCCAACTTTGTTTTTTTCAAGATTATTTTGGTTATTCTGGGTCCCTTGTAGTTACATTTGAATTTGAAGATTGTCTTTTCCATTTCAGTTAATATGGTAGCATATCCATGTGTTTTCTGACGATTTGAAAAAGGTCATTACATAAAATCTTATTTTTATAATTAAAAAAGTATAGAAAATGAATGGGGGTTAAGATCACTAGTATTGTTTTTCTTTTGTTTTTTTTGAATTTTTTATGTATTCCCAATAATAAACATATGTTTTCCCTAATAACAAAACATTTATTTTTGAAAAAGGAACAGTGCTTATCTTCCTATGATTATTTTTTAGACTTTTAATTTCTTTTTGTTCTAACAGGAATTACTAAAATTCTGTGTACATCTACCAAATTTCCAAACATATGAGAAATTAACTTTAGCTGTTAGCATGGTATCATGAGAAAAGGCAGTACCTTTGACGCTTTCTTATATTTACACTTTATCAAGTCTACTGACCTACTTACGTTTTGTGTAAATATATCCCAAATTCACAGCATCTGTGCAGAAATAAACTTTCAACAATCATATATATCCACTTTTTTGCTGACTATAAGCTTTTTCATCTTTTCCAGAGGTATGGTTAAAATCTTTTTTTATTTCCTATGTCCCCTTGCCTCACAGAGCTCAGAGAAAGTCTGTGGGCAGTTTCTCAGAGCTCTTACAACTTGAGTGTAGGACAGTCAGTCTTCTTTCACTACTTTCCCTAGGTCCCTGAATCTAGACCCTAATCAGCTTCTTGGGAAGTCACTGAAGGTTTATAAGTAAATAATTTTAGGGCAATATATATATTTTTAATGCTCTGTATATGGAAGTAAGTGGCCCACATTTTATGGAGTTAAGCTTGAGTACCAGTTGAGTTGTTCAAGTGGCTAGTATATGTATTATGGAAATAGTGTTATGGAAAAGAGATGGATAGTATAGGATCACACATTTATAATACTGATTAGGTTTTTGTTAGCCTTGGAAAGAACAGAGTGTGGGAGAAGAAATACTTTTGTTTCAGAGAGAAGTTGAGAGATTTAAGTTGTTGATGGTTCCTTGTTATCTCAACAGCAAGGTCTTTTGAGATGGAAGTAGCTGAGTTCAATTGGACACCTCCAAAAAGGAAATTGTTTGCAAAAGTCTGTTATCAGAGATGAATAAGATTACTATTGAACAGCAAGGATGAGGTGAAGAGTAGGGTACAAGAGTATGATATTAATTCATTTCCATTAGTCAAAATCTGGTTTAAAAAACTAACAATTTTTCTTCTGTTCCTCAGTTCTGTCAGATTTGTTCCTTGAATTTGAAGGCTAGTTTAATAGAAGCATTTTAACATATATGACAGTAAATATGTCAGTACTATGTCTCTGTGTAGTAAACCCAGGTACTGACTTAAGAAAGATTTCTTCATCAGTAAGCCAAAGCTGAATCTTTGAAAGATACCAACAAATCATGACAGGATTGTGAAATCACATAGTGTAAGACCAAAGAATTTTCTATCAAGTAATAACTTTTGTTCAAGGACAGATAGAGCTAACTGCTATAGTAAGAGTTTGCTCTTATCCTTGTCTACACATGGAGTTTCCAAGACACTTACAAATTCTTATGCTTTATATGAAAGCCCAGATTTCAATTTAGTTAGGTCATTCTGCCTTTCAGTTTACTTATGTCCAAATTTGCTGGAGAGTTTAACAAGTTCCTCTCAGTTATTCATGAGTTTGATTTTTTACTTTGTGAATTAATTAGCCATTGGCTCTCCTTATAACTCTCAATGATACCTTTGGGCCACCTTTCACCTATTTGAAAATCTGCCAAAGGGAAAAGAAAATCTCCTAGTCTGCTTGGGCTGACATAACAAGCAAAAACCACAGACTGTGTGGCTTAAGTAACAGAAATTTATTTTCTCACAGTTCTGGAAGCTGGGAAGTCCAGTATCTAGGTTCAGGCCAATTCATTTTCTGGTGAGGCCTCTCTTTCTGGCTTGCAGCTGGCTGCGTCCTTGCTGTGTCTTCACATGGTAGACAGAGAGAGAGAGAAAGTGCTCTGGTGTCACTTCTTTTAAGGACAATAATCCTGTTGTATCAGGGCCCCACCCTTATGACCTCATTTGACATTAATTACCTCCATGTAAGCCTTATCTCCAAATATTGTCACATTGAGCGTTAGGGCTTCAACATTACAAATTTTGGGGGACATGATACAGTTCGTAGGGAGAAGAGAAGGGAACTGAAATGAAAATCAATTTTGTTACATTTTAGCTTTGAACACATACCTATATTATTTTAACTGGATTATCATTTCCACAGAATATAAACAAACAACTAAATAATTAAATTTCAGAAGTTAATAGCTTTCCAAGAGAAATTTTAATACTATATTTATTAAACTTCAGACTGAATTAATACTTGAATTTTCTTAGCTTAAGGGGGCTCATTGTTAGAATGATATATAGCTCCATGTGGAAGATGTTGACTGAAAAGATAAAACATAACTCTCAATTTTTAGGCTGTGTGTTATTCAAGGACCTCACTGAGGACTGTAGCCCTGGAAACAGCCTCTCAGATAGCTCTGAGGAACTGTCCCAGAGAGGTAAAGAATGAGCCAGGATATATAGGGGTTTTTGCTGAAAAAACGAAAAAACAAAAAACATATAGTTGAACATCAAAAGATTACTGCTAGGCACAGAAACAGACATCTCAAGTTAATGATTTTAGTGCTTTTCTGTGTATGGGAAGATGCTAGAGTCTGGGCTCATTGAAATTATTCCTTTGAAATGCTTCTTAACTGTCTAGGGCCAGTATCCTGTTTTTCTCCATCCTAATTTCCCCTCAGGGTGCACCACTGGGGCATCTACAATGGCTGATGGCTTGATGGTGGACAACATTGTTTGTTTACCAGAATGGCAGGCAACGTTCTTTGTTTACAGAGATAAAACTTTTTTTTTTTTGGCCGCTCTGCTCAGCATGTGGGATCCTAGTTCCCCGCCCAGGGATCGAACATGCAACCCCTGCATTAGAAGCCCAGGGTCTTAACCACTGGACCACCAAGGAAGTCCCCACAGAGATAAAACTTTAAGCTATTCTTAGGGGGCATTTTTGCATGTTGTCTTCTTTTCCCATTAGAACCCTTAACATATTAAACAGTTATTTTAAATTCCATGCCTAATAATTCTTACATCTGTGTTGTATCTGAGTCTGGTTCTGATGATTGTTTTGTCTCTTTACAATGTGTTTTATCTTGCCTTTGGCATGCCTTGCAATTTTTTGTTGAACACTAGGCATATTGTATCAGGTAATAGAAACTAAGATTAATATGCCTTTAGTGAGTAGATTTATTTACTCTGACTGGGTTTTGGGTTATGTTTAATGTTAGCTATGTTAGCTGTACATAACAGGTACCAGAGGCTTCAAATTCCTCTAGTGTTTTTTTGTTTTTTTGGGGTTTTTTTTTTTCCCCCCTTCTCTTTTGAATTTGGGATTTTTGGCTTCTCTGTCTACTCATCCTCAGAGAGAGCCTTTGTCATAAGCTCTTTCTTCTGTAATCCACTGTCATTATCCTGGAACCCTGTTGGTGTGGTAATAAATTGTAAGGGAGTGGAAACAATCTATAATCTTGCCATTAAATCTCAGTCTTTTCATGGGCCTGTATCTTGGGCCTGTAATCTTCACAAGTGTTCCTCCAGTGATACAGCTTTTCTCCCCTGGCTCTTATTCTCTTCCCCAGCTGCAATGTTCCCCGTGTATTTTCCTGAAGCCCTGACAGATAACTGTGTTTTTTTCTCCCTTTAGGTGGGACCGGACGGCTGGGGAGGACTGGAGTAGGAGGAATTCCCTTCCCCCAATGAGAAGGGAATTCCTTTAGCTCTGACAAGGTCCTTTCTCCTGGAGAGTAGATCTTTGTTATGGAGAATACTCGGGGTATTTCTGTATTTCACAATGATTATTTTTCCCCCATTTCTGCCAGAGTTCTTATTCATGGTAACCTAGTTGGGTTTCTGATGGTAAAGCTCACAAAAATATGGGGTCACCCTCCAAGATTGTGGCTCCCGAGTTTCTCACTGTCATGCTGGGCCACACTCAGACTCCAGCATTTTGTCAAAATTACCATTTAAGTGTTCCTACCAGTTTACAGCTGTAGTTGCTTCTGCAATAGGCAAGCAGATCTTTTTGTCTTTCTGGATACACTTATCTCTGTGTTTCAGGGTAGCAGTTTGCTCTGTGACTCACTTCTCTGATGGGTCCAAGAAAACTTGGTTTTCAGTGTGTCTTTTTTTGTTATAAGGATAGGAATGACAACTGCTTAACATGTCAGAGCTGAAACTGGAGCTCCCTTGTTGACCTTTTAGCTATTTACATGTCTATGTGTATGTATGTGTGTGTATATACATATAATCTAATATAAATAAACATAATTTTTACAGTATGTATATATTTTTCAGGTTGTGAAAGTTTTTAACTGTTGCCATATGCACCTTTAACTTATCACAATCTATAATCTACTTTAGGTTAACACTGACTCAATTCCAGTAAAATATAGCAACTTTGCTTTATACAATTCCATTTTTCTCTCCGTATTTTTGGGCTGTTATTGCCATTCATGAATAGGTATATGTACATGGATATTATAAACTAAACAGTATGTGTTGGGACTTCCCTGGTGGTGCAGTGGTTAAGAATCCGCCTGCCAATGCAGGGGACACAGGTTCGATCCCTAGTCCAGGAAGAGCCCACATGCCACAGAGCAACTAAGCTCGTGCACCACAACTACTGAGCCTGCACTCTAGAGCCCATGAGCCACAACTACTGAGCCTGCGTGCTGCAACTACCAAAGCCCATGTGCCTAGAGCCCGTGCTCCGCAACAAGAGAAGCCACTGCAACGAGAAGCCTGTGCACCGCAACAAAGAGCAGCCCCCCTGCTTGCTGCAACTAGAGAAAGCCCGCGTGCAGCAACGAAGACCCAACATGGCTAAAAATAAATGAATAAATTTATTTTTTTAAAAAAAGTATTGCTTTTTAAAAAATCTCAAGTTTTTAAAGAAAGAGAAGAAAAGCAAGAAAATATTTATTCTCTTTTTAAATTTATTTTTTAATTGGATAAAACATAACATAAAATTTACCATTTTAACCATTTAGCAGGGTATAGTTCAGTGATATTAAGTACATTCACATTACTGTGCAACCATCACCACCATCCATTTCCAGAACTTTTTCATCTTCTCAGACTGAAACTCTGTATCCGTTAAATAATAACGTCCCATTCTGCATTTCCCTAAGCCCCTAGCAACCAGCATTTTACTTTCTGTTTCTATGAATTTGACTCCTCTAGGTATCTCATGTAAGTGGAATCATACTATATTTGTCCATTTGTGCCTGGCTTATTTCACTTAGCATAATGTCTTCAAGGTTCATCCACTTTTTAGTATGTATCAGAATTTTCCTTTTTAAGACTGAATAATGTTCTATTATTATGTATATACCACATTTTGTTCATCCAGTTGTATTCTTTTTTTTTTTTTTAAGATTTTTTCATGTGGATCATTTTTTTTAAAGTCTTTATTGAATTTGTTACAATATTGCTTCTGTTTTATGTTTTGGTTTTTTGGCTCCAAAGCATGTGAGATCTTAGCTCTCCGACCAGGGATTGAACCCGCACACCCTGCATTGGAAGACGAAGTCTTAACCACTGGACCGCCAGGGAAGTCCCTGTGTTGTCTTTTATACTTACCTATATATTTACCATTTCCCATATTCTTCATTCCCACTTACAGATCAGAGTTAGTGTTTAGTGCCATTTCCTTTCTGCCTGAAGATTTTCTTTGGTATATCTTGTTGGACAGGTCTGTGGGCAATAGTTTGTCTCAGTTTTTGTTTATCTTGGAATGTGCTTATTTCGTCTTCATTTATGAAGAATGGTTTTGCTGGATCTAGAACTTGTAGTTTTAGATTCTTTCTGTCAGTGCTTTGAATATGTCATTTCACTGTCTTCTGTCCTGCGTTGTTTCTAATGATGAATCAGCCTTTAATTGTATTATTGTTCCCCTGTACATGACGAGTCCCTTTTTTCTTGCTGCTTTCAAGATTTCCCTGTTTTTGTTTGGCTTTTGTATTTACTTAGCAGTTTGACTAAATTGTATCTAGGTGTATCTCTTTGTATTTATTTTACTTTGGTTTGAAATTCTCTGAGGTATGTAATGTTTTCTTCAAATTTGAGAATTCTTTAGTAATTATTTCTTGATATATTTTTGGTTGAAAGCTAGGCATTTTAATTAGTAGATTATAGTAATTCTGAGTTCTGTTTTAATTAATTGTTTATTTTTTAGTAACTTGCCTGGACTTTAACTGTGGGATCAGTCTAGACACCCTTGTGGTATACAACTGCTGATGTCTCTGCTGAGTTTTTTAATTCTTGTTTTTTGGACTGGCTTCCTTAAGGGTCTTCCCTGTGTCTGCGTAACTCACTTGTTAGCTAATGATTTGGGCAGAGGTAGTAAATACCTTCAGCCTGAAAGGCTTCCACCCCTTTGCTGATTGGTCTATGTGTGGGTTTGGAAGTACATTCACAGAGCAAGTTCTCAAGTATCCCTTGGCTTTATTTTATGCCAGGCTTCCTTAGATCTCCCCCAGAAATGCATAGCTTGCTGTTTAACCAGGGGTGTATGGTGAGCTTATTACATACCTTCTATGGCTCTCTAATTTACATGATCTTTCTCTTAATTTTCTGACTGCTCAGGCACTTACCCTAACTAGGACCTCAACCTCAGACCTCAGTTTTCCCTCTTCATTCCCACCAAGTTTACCACTTTTCTCCACTAAAGCCACAGATTTTCACTGCCCCACCCTGAAATGAGTCCACCGTTCTTGCTAACAAAGCTGCTGGGTTCTTTTTCCTAGTTTCATGTTGGTAAAAATGTCAGTCTTGTCATCCTGGCTGGAGGTGGGTGATTGGGAGTAACCTTAGGCAGAAGGTCAGAGCCTCCCACTGTTCTTACCTATAACTTTAGCAGTTCTTCTAGAATAAACACTTAACAATTTGCAGGCTGCCTTTGGTTAATTCCCACTGCCCTGAATTGGTTGTTTTTTTTTGTTTGTTTGTTTGTTTGTTTTTATTTTTTATTTTATTTTATTTTATTTTTTTTAATTTTATTTATTTATTTATTTATGGCTGTGTTGGGTCTTCGTTTCTGTGTGAGGGCTTTCTCTAGTTGCGGCAAGTGGGGGCCACTCTTCATCGCGGTGCGCAGGCCTCTCACTATCGTGGCCTCTCCCGTTGCGGAGCACAGGCTCCAGACGCGCAGGCTCAGCAATTGTGGCTCACGGGCTTAGTCGCTCCGCGGCATGTGGGATCTTCCCAGACCAGGGCTTGAACCCGTGTCCCCTGCATTGGCAGGCAGATTCTCAACCACTGTGCCACCAGGGAAGCCCGAATTGGTTGTTTTTGATAAATTTGTCTAGATCTTTATGGATGAGAATTGCCAACCTCTTCACGCCTCCATAAAACCTGCACGTTTTCTGCTGTGGATGAATTTCACAGTTACTTATCAAGCTCCCTAAGAGTTCTTTTGGTATTTTGATTAGATTTACATTGACTTATAAATTAATTTGTAGAATATCAAAATACTGAGATTTAAAATATTGAGATTTTCTTCCAGGAATGTGGCATTTATCTCCATTTATTCAGACTTACATTTTATATCCCTCAGCAAAATTATTTAGTTTACATATAGGACTGGTTCATATTTTGTGATGCTTACTTGTAGCATTTTAAAAGCTTTTCTGGCAGTTACTAATGAAATGACTTTTTCCATTGTATTTCCTAATTGTATATTGCCAGATTGTAGGAAAGTTAGTTATAAGAGTTTGTGTAAGTTGATCTTGTATGTGATTGCCTCGCTGAACTCTCCTTTTCATTCTAATAGTTTGTCAGTTTATTATTTGTGTTCTTTTAGGTAGTCTACCATATTATTTGCAAATAATGATGGTTCTATCTCTGCATAATCTATATTTGTATTTCTTATTTAAAGTTTTTTTTTATTTTAAAAATTTATTTATTAAAAAAAATCTGTTGTGTAGGTTATGCCCGCTAGGAAAATAGTAAAGCAGTAGGCATATTGGCCTTAGGGACTTTACTAGAAATATTTTTAATGCTTCACCATGAAGCATAATATTGTGTAGGTCCTTTTATTGATCTAAAAATTTTTTCTCTTAGTATCAAGGGTATTCTGAGAAGTAGTGAGATCATATTATTTTTCTCTCTCTTTTTTTTAAAATTAATTAATTAATTTGTTTATTTTTGGCTGTGTTGGGTCTTCGTTTCTGTGCGAGGGCTTTCTCTAGTTGTGGCAAGCGGGGGTCACTCTTCATCGCGGTGCGTGGGCCTCTCTTGTTGCAGAGCACAGGCTCCAGACGCGCAGGCTCAGTAGTTGTGGCTCACGGGCCTAGTTGCTCCGCAGCATGTGGGATCTTTCCAGACCAGGGCTCGAACCCGTGTCCTCTGCATTGGCAGGCAGATTCTCAACCACTGTGCCACCAGGGAAGCCGTATTTTTCTCTTTTGATTTCCTAATATCAATAGATAAGAAATACATCATTGATCAAGATGTATTATAATTTTAAAATTTTCCTTGATTCAGTTTTCTAGTATTTTATTTATTATTTTTACACGTAATAAATGAGATTGGTTTAAAAAGAACAATGCCTGATAAACCAGAGATTCATTCCAAATTAAAATAATTATAGATTTCCCTTTCTTCAGGAATTTCGTTTAGGAGCTGCTCATTATTCTCCTGTTACTTATATTTGCTGTCTGTATTAAACTAATATCCCATACTATATGGCGTCCTTTTTTGAGCAGTACAAAGCACTTAAAATCCAGTTCCTTCAGTGTGGTGATTGTTTTTCTAGCTTTCTGAATTACTACACATTCCTCCTTTAAGTGGTATATTCCCCTTATCATGTTTTTTAAAAAATAAGACCTTCAAGGATTGTTTAACATTTGTCTGTCTCTGTTTCTCTTTGCTGTATGTAGTCTGCCTTTATCATAATCATAAGGTATTACCTTCTTCATGTTTTTCTGTTCATTCTAGTTCCTTCTGTCAGCTGCTCTTTGAAGCCTTTTTTAATCCTTCCTCTTCCTCATTAATCCCTGAGGACTATTTTTGTGTTTCTAATATAGCCTATTATAAATTGCATATACATATATCTTTATATGCACACATGTGTGCGTGCGTGCACACACATATTTCCCTTAACTACATCTTGGCATAATAGAAGAACTTTCTTGTTACTTTTGGTTATAAGAACAGTCTTGTTTTTGGTAAGTAAGACTCAGTCTTATGCATTTTTAAAAACTTTTCAAAATTCACTCTGCTTAACAGAGATCATGAGGGGTGAAGGCGTTCTGACTCTTCACATACTTTTTCCTCCTTCCATGTGTTGGGGAACAGAGGAAGGAGGGGAAAAAGGCAAACATATTACTAAACTGGGGGAAGTTGTCATCTTCTTTTAGGTTGTGGCTGCCTCTAGCTAACACTGACTGTTCATCATGGCCTATTATCAGGCATTTAAATGCTGGTTCATTGCCACGTGCAGATGCTTTCTGGCCCAACCTGTTGGCGGCTCACTGCGGCTCTCTGAATTTAGGACATATAGTAATTAGCATCTTTTGTGCTTAGTTTAGGCCTTAGGTGCAATTCTGGGATTATAAGAAACTCCTGTTAGTAATCTGTGAAATTTATTTTAAAATAAATGTTTCATGGTATAATAAGAAAATAAATAGTCTCCAGAAGAGGGTATTAACTCATGCAAATATTATAGAGTACCTCTTCAGTGCACGGTTTTCATACCTATAATGTTAATTCTATATCCTAAAATAATTCAGCCTTTAGGAAACTTTTTCCCAGCATGTCATTCTAGAGCTGTGTCAGATGTCCTATTTAAAAATAAATTAATTTAAATTTACATTAATGAAACATAAATAAAATTACCAATTCAGTTCCTCAGTCACACTAGCCCCATTTTAAGCGCTTCATTAGCCATGTGTGACTAGTGGCTAATGTATTGGATAGTACAGAACATTACACCTATTAAAAAAAGTTTTGTTAGACACTGCTTCTCTGGAGGATAGAGGTGAGAAATTTTTGTTACCATAGGAAGGTTAGGTACATGGAGTCAACCATATATAATAACCAGTTACTCTGTTTCACAGGGGTTTTTTTTCTTGCCCATATGAGGGAAGTTTGTGAAAGGGAGAAAAATTGGCACACAACTGAGCAATGTATTGCTTTCAGATTCATCTGATATTTAGCTTTTCATGTGGAAATGTCAAATAACTGCTATTGCAAACATAGTTGACAGCAGGATTCAAAGTTCAAACATTTCTACCAGAGACGAACTCCCTAGTTCCTCCTTCCTATTCCCTTCTTATTATTCCCTCATTCCTCAGGTGAAGGTCGGCACAACTTCAGTCTTAAGACAAGGTAAGACTGGCATTAGTAGAAAGATGAATGTTTGCATATATGTTTTTGTGTGTGTATAAAGATTTTGGGACAAGTGACTTAACTTTCAGAGTAATAAATTCTTCCTTTTTTTTTTTTTTTTTTATTAACCAAGCCCTTAGATATCATCTAATTGAATGCCTGTCCACATTTTACATGCAAGTAAACTGAGGCTAGAGAAAGTGACTGCCCAAGAACATATCAATAGTTAATGGTAGATCTGGAACTAAGACCTTTGTTCAGTGACACCATATCATTGAGCATTCTGCTAAATCATTTACTGTTCCCATTTTAATTCTTTATTCACTGCTAACTATTGCTTCAGATTTAATGACAAGTGTTTAGAGGTAAAAATAACTAATTACTATAATGAATTTCTTATTTTTAAAATACTGCTTTTTGTATGTTTTAAAAGATTTGGTAATTTTAATTTTTTCAGATTGAAGAAGAAGAGAGGAAAAGAATAGAAGATATGAAAGAAAATGAACGGATAAAAGCAACTAAAGAATTGGAAGCCTGGAAAGAACGTCAAAGAAAAGCTGAAGAACATAAAATAATTCAGAGAAAAGAAAAATTATATCAACAAGAAAAGCAAATTGAAGAAGAGAGAAAAAAATTAAAACATAAAGGTCTTACTAGGAATTCAGTATCTAGAAATCTTGTCACAAAAGGTACAATGATTACTTAATATTTTCTGGGAAAGTGAGTCCTGTTAGTGAAGTATATATGTCAGAGTGTGTGTGTGTGTGTGTGTGTGTGTGTGTGTGTGTGAATGAATTTATCCACAGTATTAGGTCATTATTTTGCTATATGAATTACTACAATACAAAGACTGAGGTGAAAGACATTTCTTCTTCTAGGAAGTAGTGAAGTTTTCATAATAAAATGAGCAAAGATTCAATATTGTTTTTACTCATGTGCTTCCTTTAGAAATTTATGCAGGTGTTGTTAAATATGTGTTTAACTCAAGTGCAGTAAGACTTGGAGTGAATTAGCAGTACCAGGAGCATTCACTTATTTCTTTAGAGATAAGAAAATAGGAATTTCATTAAAAGACCTTTTCCTCACGTAACTCAGAAAAATGAGTACTGTTAAGCAAACTTTGTTGTAAGCAGACAAGAACTCTTCTGGCCTTTGATTCTGGTGTATTCAAAAATAGGTGAGAGGACATTTTTCTTTATTGAAAGCTATGAGTTTGTTTTTATCTGATTTTAGAATGTTAAACTTTGTTTTGGGTTTATTTATGTTTAGTAAATGGAGCATTTTGCAGTTAAATCACTTACATAATAGTGACAATTAACGTTTCTTGGGTGATTACTATATGCCAGGTAATTTTATTGATTGTATCACTCAATCCTCACAACAGCACTTTGGGGTAAGTGCTGTTATTCTTATTTTAAAGGAAGTAGGTGTTTTGAAAGGATAAACGACTACCCAGTAAGCAAACCTATGGGATTTGAACCCAGATCTGATTCTGAAACCTATGTTCTTTTCAAAGGCTATATGTCTTTACTACTTTAACAGTGAGGTTTAGCATGTTAAAAAGTCACTTAGAGTAAATATTAAGCAGTAGCTTTATTAAATTTATATATTTTTGTGGTTTAATATTGACATGCAAGTTAACTACTACACTATCTCCTTCTTTAATGCCATTTCAACAAAATATTGATACAACTGGAGTATTTGAAAGCATTTCCTTCCTAATTTCAATTACTTCTAAACAAATTGGATGTTTTAAAACACTGGTGGAACCCAAACAAACTTTTGTATATAAGAGATATCCTGAAGATGTTTTAAAAAAATTCATCCAAGGATACAAGGGAAATTAAACATGGTGGAGGAAAAAGATGTATAAATCAGCTTTTTTTGGATTTTTTACTCTAGAAGTCCTTTTTTCCTTATTTCAGTAGTATCATTATGGATGCCTGGTAGCATCCTTTAGTAGGCTTTGGTTACTTTCTTCCATCTCGTCCATGCATTTAACAAATATTCATTTACTCAGTGTCTCCTCTGTACTAGGAGTTATGGAATATACAAATATGACTTAACGTGTGGCCAGTGCCTAAGGAACATAAGATGTTGTAGATACAAATAACTTCAGTTAGCCGGGATTTGTGAGTAACTGCTTTAAAAAATTGACAAATGTCTCATTGGTCAGTAAAGTTAGACCTCTTAAAGAGGAAAACTTGGCTGCTCCTAAAAAGTCTAATGCTACTGTTTTAATGCCACCTTTAACTAAAAATGCTCATTTGATAGCATTTTTAACTATAGAAAGAATATTGTATTATTTGCCCCAGAATAGTTCTTGAGACAAGCTACTTTTATAGTATACTGAATACAAATGGTGTGGCGGGTGCTGTAGATTGCCTACTCAACAATAGAATCATGATTTGGGGGTGGGGGACAGAAGAAATGTGTCCAGCTAAAAAACTTACCTCTTGGAAGTTTGAGTATTAATTGGATATTTGAAGAAATTAAGGAATAATTACATTTTTTTTCTTTAGATGTGATAATGGTATTGTAGTTAGGTTTATGAAGTCCTCAACTTGTAGAGATGCCTACTGAAATATTTATAGGTAAATATGATGTCTGAGATTTGCTTCAAAATAATATGGTATGTGAAAGTGGATAGAGGTAAAGATGAAATGGTATTCGCCATGAGTTGATAATTGAAGTCATGTCATGAATGCATGATGGTGATTATTCTATCCTACTTTTGTACATATTTGAAATTTTTTATTATAAAGTGAAAAAATAAGGATCAAAGCACAGTGACTCATTTTTACAAAGTAATTTTAAATTAGTTAAAAAAAAAAGGGAAAACAAAATTTACTTCCCCAGACTCTCCTGTAACTAACTGTATGTAGGCAAGTGACACAGTTCTGGCTCTTGAAATGCAAGAAGAAACCTACTAAGGATTTATAGAAAAGTATTACTTTTCTGAGATAAGTGTCCCCAGTTCCTTTCTGCTTGCTCCCCCTTTCCTTTTTCTACCTAAGATGAAGATCTTTGCCAAAAAGTGCATTAGCACGTCTTGAAATCATGAAGAGGCATGCCATACATTAAGAATGATAGAACAGGGAAGAAGAAAGAGCCTGGGACATTAATGACATTGGAAAGCTGATAAATCGTGCTGGACCATCTTTCTTCAAGCTTCTTAAGTGAGAAAAAATAAACACATGTTTGGTTCAACCACTGTAGTCGTGTTTTTTTTTCACACAGCCTAGAGAATTTTTGACTGCTGGAAATGGGTAATGGAAGGGAAAGTTGATTTAGCATTTGAAAATCATTCAGTCTAATTATACTAACAGAACAAAGGACAAACGTGATTATTTCAATATTGCAAAGAGGCATTTGACAAAATCCAACACCCATTTATAATAAAAAATTGGACTAGAAGGAAACTTTCTCAATCTGATAAAAGCCTTCTACACAAAAATCTATAGCAAACATCATATTTACTGATGAATTAATGTGTACTTTGTCCCTTAGGTTGAAGAGCAAGGCAAGCATGTCTGTTTTCACTACCTCATTCAACATTATACTAGAGGTCCTAACTGCTGTATTAAGACAAGAAGAAGAAATAAAAGCCATGAAGATTAGACAGGAAGAAGTAAAACTGTCTATTTGTAGATGACATGATTGTCTATGTAGAAATCCCTAAGGAATCTACAGATAACTGCTAGAACTAATAAGTGAATTTAGCAACGTCTCAAGATATAAGATTACAAAAATCACTTATGATTTTATTTACCAACAGCAAACAATTGGAAAATTAAACTTTAATCAGTTTATAATAACACTAAGACAAAAAATATTTAGGAATAAATTTAATAAAAGAGGTGTAAGATCTCATCACTGAGGGCTTCCCTGGTGGTGCAGTGGTTGAGAATCTGCCTGCTAATGCAGGGGACGCGAGTTTGAGCCCTGGTCTGGGAAGATCCCACATGCCATGGAGCAACTGGGCCCGTGAGCCACAATTACTGAGCCTGCGCGTCTGGAGCCTGTTCGTCTGGAGCCTGTTCTCCGCAACAAGAGAGGCCGCGATAGTGTGAGGCCCGCGCACCGCGATGAGGAGTGGCCCCCGCTTGCCGCAACTAGAGAAAGCCCTCGCACAGAAACGAAGACCCAACACAGCCATAAATAAATAAATAAATAAATAACTGATTGAAGGACAAAAAAAAAAAAAAACCTCATCACTGAAAACTATAAAAATTTACTGAGAGATATTTTTAAAGGCCTAAACAAATGGAGAGATATAGCATGTTCATGAATAGGAAAGCTCAATATTGTTAAGATGTCACTTCTCCTTAAATTGATGTATAGATTTAATGCAATTCCAACAGAAATACCAGTAAGCTTTTTATAGAAATCGACAAGTTGATTCTAAAATTTATATTAGAATGCAAATGACCTAGACTAGCTAAAGAAATTTTTAAAAATAAGAACAAAGATGTTGGACTTATACTACCTTTATACTACCTGATTTGAGGACTTAACATCAAGCTACAGTAATCAACATAGGGTGGAACTGGTGAAAGGATGAACAGAAAGGTCAAAAGAACGGAGTACAGTGAGCAGAAATAGATCCTTACCTGTATGGTCCGATGCTTTTCGTCAAAAGTAGGACAGTTCAAAAAATAAAAAAATTAAAAAAAATAAAGTAGGGCAGTTCAATGGGGAAAGGAAAGTCTGGAACAATTGGGTATCTGTGGGAACAAATGAACATTGATTCTTGCCTCACCGTGTACCTAATATATACACAGAAGACAAACTACCCAATAAACAATTAGACAAAAGATTTGAATGGACTTTTCACAAAAGAAGACATATGAATGGTCAACATGCACATGAAATGATGTTCAACATCATTAGTCAGTAAGGAAATGCAAATTAAAACCACAGTGAAATATACTACACATCCACTAAGATAGCTAATATTAAACATTAAAGAGTTCATCAGTACAAAGTGTTATTGAGGATGTGCTGCAATTGGACCTTGTACAATGATGGTCAAAATATAAAATGGTACAACTACTTTGGAAGAGTGTCAACTGTCATATAACCTGTCATATAACTCAACCATTTTAGTCCTAGGTATTTACACAAGAGAAATGTGTCCACCTAAAAACTTGTATTCAAATGTTTACAGCAGCTTTATTTACAATAGTGAACAACTGGAAACAATGTCCATCAACAGGTGAAAGGATAAACATTATGAAATACATTCATAAAATGGAATATTACTCTTCAATAAAAAGGAGACAACTGGGACTTCTCTGGTGGCCCAGTGGTTAAGAATCCGCCTGCCAATGCAGGGGACATGGGTTCGATCCCTGGCTCAGGAAGATCCCACATGCTGCAGAACAACTCAGCCCGTGCACCACAACTACTGAGCCTGCGCACCTAGAGCCTGTGCTCTGCAACAAAAGAAGCCACCACAATGAGAAACCCACACACCGCAACGAAGAGTAGCCCCTGCTCGCCACAACTAGAGAAAGCCCGTGCACAGCAACGAAGACCCAATGCCATCAAAAATAAATAAATAAATTTATTTTTAAAAAAAGAGAAAACTACTGATACACATGACATGAATGAATCACAAAATTATTCTGAAAAAAGCAAGGCAGCAGTCCATAGTGCAAGAAATTCTAGAAAATACTAATTTATAATGACTGAGAGCACATCAGTGGTTGCCTGGGGCCAGGAGTGAAGGGAAAGGATGAACTTCACAGGGTTATAGGGGACTCTTAGAGGTGATAGAAATTTTCTGTGTTGATTGTGATTTCAGGAGCATGTACATCTGTCAGAACTCATATAATATACTTTAAAATGAGTATAGTTATTGTACATGAATTATTTCTCAATAAAATTGAAAAAATAATGTTTATTGATTTTAAGCAGGAAAGCATCAAAGTGTGCACAATTTCCTCAAGTTCTTACTATTCCACAGAGTTATGCTTAGGGCCAGGCATAGTGAGGCCATTCCCCCAAAAGGCTGCATTTGAGGGTCCCTGCTCTTGTGCTGTTGTCTATATTTATAAGGTATGAGGAAAGGGGAATCAATGAACATTAATTAGTTACATGACTATGGGGGCTTTCTTGTCTTGTTAGAAACAGCTTTGTTCAAAAGGGGAAGCCGGGACTTCCCTGGCAGTCCAGTGGTTAAGACTTTGCCTTCCAATGCAGGGCGTGCAGGTTCGATCCTTGGTCGGGGAGCTAAGATCCCACATGCCTTGAGGCCAAAAAATCAAAACATAAAACAGAAGCAATGTTGTAACAAACTCAGTAAAGACTTTAAAAATGTTCCACATGAAAAAAAAAAAAAATCCAAAAGGAGAAGCCTCTTGAGGTCAGTTACCGGTATCTGTTGAGCTAGTTTTGATTTGCTGAGCTATCTATTTGCTAAGCTACTAAAAGCATTGTAGTGGGAGAGATGAGGCTTTAGGGCAAGTGGATTTGTCCCTTTTCAACTTGGTAGAACTAGGTACTCCTAAAGGTAGGGGCAAATGTAGGTCTGGAAAAAATAGGATTGGTTGAAAGTGCATAGGACTTTGATTACCAGATCTCCTCCCATACTACAGCAGATAGCTGGAGGTTTACTTTCTGCACAATTGAGGACTGAGTGAGATTCTGCTCTGAAAATACAGAGATTGAGTGAAAGTCTGCATTGTAAAAATCTAAATACTGATTCAAGAGATCCCCTCCAGCTCTATCCTCTTCCGCATATGCATGCAGGAGCCCAGTGCACCTGGGATGCAGGTTGGAGAATTCCTCTACAGGGAAGCTAACTAGTATAGGATGAAAAAACCCTGGCATTTATAATGGCCCCACTAGTTCACCATGCTGAAGCTCACTAGTCAACAATCTTTAGATTCATGTACACAAAACTTCCAGTCAGAATATTTATACTTCATCTTTAATATGAGCAGACAGCCAAGAACCAAACAGAAAAATGCAACTTGGAACAACCAAGTAATGCAGAGAATAGAAGAAAACTTAAAAAGAACTATAATTAGGTGGGACTAATGGCAGACTCTGGGAGGGCTCACGCCAAGGAGTACATCCCAGAACTTATGCTGCCAGTGTCCTTGTCCCCACGGTGAGCCACAGCCACCCCCCGCCTCTGCAGGAGACCCTCCAACACTAGCAGGATGGACCCCAACCTCCAAACTTCATTCATATGTTGAACCTGAAGACAGTTCACACACCAAGAGAATCTGACAGAACGTCCTCACATGAGGGACTCCTGGTGAAATCAGTTTGTGGAAACAGTCACAGTGCATCAAGAAGCCTTTACTATTCACAGAAAGATAGACAAGATGAAAAGGCAGAGGGCTATGTATCAGCTGAAATAACAAGATAAAACCCCAGAAAAACAACTAAATGAAGTGGAGATAGGCAACCTTCCAGAAAAAGAATTCAGAATAATGATAGTGAAGATGATCCAGGACCTCGGAAAAAGAATGGAGACAAAGATCGAGAAGATGCAAGAAATGTTTAACAAAGACCTAGAAGAACTAAAGAACAAACAAACAGAGATGAACAATACAGTAACTGAAATGAAAAATACACTAGAAGGAATCAATAGCAGAATAACTGAGGCAGAAGAACAGATAAGTGACCTGGAAGACAGAATGGTGGAATTCACTGCTGCAGAACAGAATAAAGAAAAAAGAATGAAAAGAAATGAAGACAGCCTAAGAGACCTCTGGGACAACATTAAATGCAACAACATTCGCATTATAGGGGTCCCAGAAGGAGAAGAGAGAGAGAAAGGACCTGAGAAAATATTTGAAGAGATTATAGTCAAAAACTTCCCTAACATGGGAAAGGAGATAACCACCAAGTCCAGGAAGCACAGTGAGTCCCATACAGGATAAACCCAAGGAGAAACACGCCGAGACACATAGTAATCAAATTGGCAAAAATTAAAGACAAAGAAAAATTATTGAAAGCAGCAAGGGAAAAATGGCAAATAACATACAAGGGAACTCCCATAAGGTTAACAGCTGATTTCTCAGCAGAAACTCTACAAGCCAGAAGGGAGTGGCATGATATACTTAAAGTGATGAAAGGGAAGAACCTACAACCAAGATTACACGGCAAGGATCTCATTCAAATTCGATGGAGAAATCAAAAGCTTTACAGACAAGTAAAAGCTAAGAGAATTCAGCACCACCAAACCAGCTCTACAACAAATGCTAAAGGAACTTCTCTAAGTGGGAAACACAAGAGAAGAAAAGGACCTAAAAAAACAAACCCAAAACAATTAAGAAAATGGTCATAAGAACATACATATCGATAATGACCTTAAATGTGAATGGATTAAATGCTCCAACCAAAAGACACAGGCTGGCTGAATGGATACAAAAACAAGACCCATCTATATGCTGTCTACAAGAGACGCACTTCAGACCTAGGGACACATACAGACTGAAAGTGAGGGGATGGAAAAAGATATTCCATGCAAATGGAAATCAAAAGAAAGCTGGAGTAGCGATACTCATATCCGATAAAATAGACTTTAAAATAAAGAATGTTACAAGAGACAAGGAAGGACACTACATAATGATCAACAGATCAATCCAAGAAGAAGATATAACGATTTTAAATATATATGCACCCAACATAGGAGCACCTCAATACATAAGGTAACTGCTAACAGCTATTAAACAGGAAATCAACAGTAACAGAATAATAGTGTGGGACGTTAACACCTCACTTACACCAATGGACAGATCATCCAAAATGAAAATAAGGAAACAGAAGCTTTAAATGACACAATAGACAAGATAGATTTTATTGATATTTATAGGACATTCCATCCAAAAACAGCAGATTACACTTTCTTCTCAAGTGCACACGGAACATTCTCCAGGATAGATCACATCGTGGGTCACAAATCAAGCCGCAGTAAATTTAAGAAAATTGAAATCATATCCAGTGTCTTTTCTGACCACAATGCTATGAGATTAGAAATGAATTACAGGGGAAAAAAACGTAAAAAGCACAAACACATGGAGGCTAAACAATACATTACTAACTAACCAAGAGATCACTGAAGAAATCAAAGGGGAAATCAAAAAATACCTAGAGACAAATGACAATGAAAACACGATGATTCAAAACCTATGGGATGCAGCAAAAGCAGTTCTAAGAGGGAAGTTTATAGCTATACAAGCCTACCTCAAGAAACAAGAAAAATCTCAAGTAAACAATCTAACCTTACACCTAAAGGAACTAGAGAAAGAAGAACAAACAAAACCCAGAGTTAGCAGAAGGAAAGAAATCATAAAGATCAGAGCAGAAATAAATGAAATAGAACCAAAGAAAACAATAGCAAAGATCAATAAAACTAAAAGTTGGTTCTTTGAGAAGATAAACAAAATTGATAAGCCATTAGCCAGACTCATCAAGAAAAAGAGGGAGAGGACTCAAATCAATAAAATCAGAAATGAAAAAGGAGAAGTTACAACAGACACCGCAGAAATACAAAGCATCCTAAGAGACTACTACAAGCAACTCTATGCCAATAAAATGGACAACCTGGAAGAAATGGACAAATTCTTAGAAAGGTATAACCTTCCAAGACTGACCCAGGAAGAAATAGAAAATATGAACAGACCAATCACAAGTAATGAAATTGAAAATGTGATTAAAAATCTTCCAACAAACAAAAGTCCAGGACCAGACGGCTTCACAGCTGAATTCTATAAAACATTTAGAGAAGACTTCACACCCGTCCTTCTCAAACTCTTCCAAAAAATTGCAGAGGAAGGAACACTCCCAAACTCATTCTATGAGGCCATCATCCCCCTGATACCAAAACCAGACAAAGATACTACAAAAAAAGAAAATTACAGACCAATATCACTGATGAATATAGATGCAAAAATCGTCAACAAAATACTAGCAAACAGAATCCAACAACACATTAAAAGGATCATACACCATGATCAAGTGGGATTTATCCCAGGGAGACAAGGATTCTTCAATATATGCAAATCAATCAATGTGATACACCATATTAACAAATTGAAGAATAAAAACCATATGATATCTCAATAGATGCAGAGAAAGCTTTCGAAAGAATTCAACACGCATTTATGATAAAAACTCTCCAGAAAGTGGGCGTAGAGGGAAACTACCTCAACATAATAAAGGCCATATATGACAAACCCACAGCAAACATCATTCTCAATGGTGAAAACCTGAAAGCATTTCCTCTAAGATCAGGACCAAGACAAGGATGTCCACTCTCACCACTATTATTCAACATAGTTTTGGAAGTCCTAGCCATGGCAATCAGAGAAGAAAAAGAAATAAAATGCATACAAATTGGAAAAGAAAAAGTAAAACTGTCACTGTTTGCAGATGACATGATACTATACATAGAGAATCCTAAAAATGTCACCAGAAAACTACTAGAGCTAATCAATGAATTTGGTAAAGTTGCAGGATACAAAATTAATGCACAGAAATCTCTTGCATACCTATACACTAATGATGAAAAATCTGAAAGAGAAATTAAGAAAACACTCCCTTTTACCATTGCAACAACAAGAATAAAATATCTAGGAATAAACCTACCTAAGGAGGCAAAAGGCCTGTATGCAGAAAATTATAAGACACTGATGAAAGAAATTAAAGATGATACCAACAGATGGAGAGATATACCATGTTCTTGGATTGGAAGAATCAACATTGTGAAAATGACTATACTACCCAAAGCAATCTACAGATTCAATGCAATCACTATCAAATTACCAATGGCATTTTTTTATGGAACTAGAACAAAAAACATCTTAAAATTTGTATGGAAACAGAAAAGACCCCGAATAGCCAAAGCAGTCTTGAGGGAAAAAAATGGAGCTGGAGGAATCAGACTCCCTGACTTCAGACTATACTACAAAGCTACAGTAATCAAGACAATATGGTACTGGCACAAAAATAGAAACATAGATCAATGGAACAAGATAGAAAGCCCAAAGATAAACCCATGCACCTATGGTCAACTAATCTATGACAAAGGAGGCAAGGATATACAATGGAGAAAAGACAGTCTCTTCAATAAGTGGTGCTGGGAAAACTGGACAGCTACATGTAAAAGAATGAAATTAGAACACTGCCTAACACCATACACAAAAATAAACTCAAAATGGATTTGAGACCTAAATGTAAGACTGGACACTATAAAACTCTTAGGGGAAAACATAGGAAGAACACTCTTTGACATAAATCACAGCAAGATCTTTTTTGATCCACCTCCTAAAGTAATGGAAATAAAACCAAAAATAAACCAATGGGACCTAATGAAAGTTAAAAGCTTTTGCACAGCAAAGGAAACCATAAACAAGACCAAAAGACAACCCTCGTAATGGGAGAAAATATTTGCAAACTAATCAACGGACAAAGGATTAATCTCCAAAATATATAAACAGCTCATGCAGTTCAATATTAAAGAAACAAACAACGCAATCCAAAAATGGGCAGAAGAACTAAATAGACATTTCTCCAAAGAAGACATACGGATAGCCAAGAAGCACATGAAAAGCTGCTCAACCTCACTAATTATTAGAGAAATGCAAATCAAAACTGCAATGAGGTATCACCTCACACCAGTTAGAATGGGCATCATCAGAAAATCTACAAACAACAAATGCTGGAGAGGGTGTGGAGAAAAGGGAACCCTCTTGCACTGTTGGTGGGAATGTAAATTGATACAGCCAGTATGGAGAACAGTATGGAGGTTCCTTAAAAAACTAAAAATAGAATTACCATATGACCCAGCAATCCCACTACTGGGCATATACCCAGAGAAAACCATAATTCAAAAAGACACATGCACCCCAATGTTCATTGCTGCACTATTTACAATAGTCAGGTCATGGAAGCAACCTAAATGTCCATCGACAGATGAATGGATAAAGAAGAAGTGGTACATATATACAATGGAATATTACTCAGCCATAAAAGGAAATTGGGTCATTTGTTGAGACGTGGATGGATCTAGAGACTGTCATACAGTGTGAAGTAAGTCAGACAGAGAAAAATATCGTATATTAACGCATATATGTGGAACCTAGAAAAATGGTACAGATGAACCGGTTTACAGGGCAGAAGTTGAGACACAGATGTAGAGAACAAACTTATGGACACCAAGGGGGAAAGCCGTGGCGGTTGGCGATGGTGGTGTGATTAATTAGGTGATTGGAATTGACATGTATACACTGATGTGTATAAAATTGATGACTAATAAGAGCCTGCTGTATAAAAAAATAAAATAAAATTAAAAAATTAAAAAAAAAGAACTATAATTAATGTCCTCAGAAAGATGAGAACATATTTTTATCCTTGAACAAAAACAAGAGGCTGTAATAAAGAAAGTTTCCTAAAAGAATGGTTTGGAAATTTAAAATGTAATTAAAAAATTAAAAATTAAATCAAATAGCTGGAATATAGTTAATTTTTTTTCCAGAAAATAGAATGAGATGACAAAGAGATTTTATTATTTTATTTTATTTTATTTATTTATTTTTGGCTGTGGTGGGTCTTCATTGCTGCCCGCCGGCTTTCTCTAGTTGCAGTGATCAGGCGCTACTCTTTGTTGCGGTGCACAGGCTTCTCATTGCAGTGGCTTCTCTTGTTGCAGAGCATGGGCTGTAGACACATGGGCTTTGGTAGTTGCAGCATGCAGGCTCAATTGTTGTGGCTCACGGGCTCTAGAGCACAGGCTCAGTAGTTGTGGCACACGGGCTTAGTTGCTCCGTGGCATGTGGGATCTTCCTGGACCAGGGATCGAACCCGTGTGCCTTGCATTGGCGGGCGGATTCTTAACCACTGCGCTGCCAGAGAAGACCCAACAGAGAGATTTTAAAATAGAAAAGATAAAACAACTAGAGTATCCATCCAGGTTGTCCAACATTCAAATAATAGGAGTATTAGGAAGAGGGAAGGGAGAAACAGAGGAAAGGTAATAATTTTTTAAAAATTCTTTTTTTTATTGAGATATAATTGACTTATTATAAGTTTCAGGTGTACAATATAATGATTTGATATGTGTGTATATTATGAAGTGATCACCACAGTAAATCTAGCAAATCTGTCCAGCACCATACGTAGTTACAATTTTTTTTCTTATGATGAGGACTTTTAAGATTTACTGTCTTAACAACTTTCAAATATGCTATATAGTATTATTAGCAATAGTCACCAGGCTGTACATTTCATTTGCAGGGCTTATGTATTTTATGACTAGAAGTTCATTCCTTTTGACCATCATCACCCATTTTGTCCACCTCCCACCCCCCACCTTTGACAACCACCAATCTGTTCTCTGTATCTATGAGTCTGGTTTTTTGTTTTAGGTTCCACATATAAGAAATAATTTAAAAAAACATTTTTTTTAGCAGGGGGTGGTGGGAGAGAGAAATCAGGAGTTTGGGATTAACATATACACACTACTGTATGTAAAATGATAAACAAGGACCTGCTGTATAGCACAGGGAACTATATTCAATGTCTTGTAGTAATCTATAATGGAAAAGAATCTGAAAAATAAATGTATATATGTATATATATATTTGTTGTTGTTGTTGTTCCTAATAGTATTTTATTTTTCCTTGATCAACTATTGCAGCATTTTGCAGATTTTGTCTGTTCAAAAAAGCAATTTTTGGTTTTGTTGATCTTTTATTGTTTCTTTGTTTCTATTCCATTAATTCCTGTGTTTATTTTTATTTGGCTTCTTCTAGTTTCTTTGGGTTTTCTCTGTTCTTTACACAATTTGTTTGCATTAATTTTTGAATCTTTTAACACATGAATATGAAGTTATAATTTTTTCTCTTAAATACTGCATTAATACATTCACCAAGTCTTGAAATCTTGTGTTTTCATTGCCATTTAGTTGCAAATATTTTGTAACCCATCATGATTTTTTTTGTCCTTGAATTATTAGGGAGAATTTTTTTTTTAATTTCCAAATGTATAAAAGGGGAATGACAGTTGTTCTCATATTTTATATTATCTGGGTCATTGTGTTATATACAAATGTGTTTATAAATCATTTGTAGTTTGCTAGTGTATATTTTTGTTTATTGTGAGTCTTTCTTTTGATATGGGCTACTTAGGTTTATTATTATAAATAAAATATATCCTGGGACCTCCCTGGTGGCACTACCTCCCTGGTAGTTAAGAATCCACCTGCCAATGCAGGGAGCCCAGGTTTGAGCCCTGGTCTGGGAAGAATCCACATGCTGTGGAGCAACTAAGCCCACGCGCCACAACTACCGAGCCTGCGTGCCACAATTACTGAAGCCCATGCACCTAGAGCCCATGCTCCTCAACAAGAGAAGCCACTGCAGTGGGAAGCCCGCGCACTGCAATGAAGAGCAGCCCCCGCTTTCCGCAACTAGAGAAAGCCTGCACACAGCAACGAAGACCCAATGTAGCCAAAAATAAGTAAATAAATAAATTTAAAACTATAATAAAATATATCCTAACGTCTTAGAATTTCCTTCTGCCATCTTACTTTGTGATTTATATTTACCAGACTTCCTTTTTTTTTTTTTTAACTTTTTGGTTTTATTTATTTATTTATTTATTTATTTATTTTTGGCTGTGTTGGGTCTTCGTTTCTGTGCGAGGGCTTTCTCCAGTTGTGGCGAGCAGGGGCCACTCTTCATCGCGGTGTGCGGGCCTCTCACTAACGTGGCCTCTCTTGTTGCGGAGCACAGGCTCCAGATGCGCAGGCTCAGTAATTGTGGCTCACGGGCCTAGTTGCTCCACGGCATGTGGGATCTTCCCAGACCAGGGCTCGAACCCGTGTCCCCTGCATTGGCAGGCAGATTCTCAACCACTGCGCCACCAGGGAAGCCCCTAGACTTCCTTTTTTGTTCTTTTTTCTATTTTTCTGCCTTGGATTAAATAATTTTTCTTAATTACCTCCTTTCCTTTCTACTAATTTGAAAGGTATACATTCTATTTTTGTTCTCTGAATGATATTAAATTTTTTATAACTTTTGATACATAGATATAATTACAATTATTATATTTTCAATGTGCATACTAAACAAAATTTAATCTCTACCATTATTTGTAAATATTAGAAGGAAATTTAATACATGAACTTCAGTCATACCCATCCTCTATGTTACTGTCTAAAGATTTTATTCCACTTTTTTGGCAGGGAGGGAGTCAGGTGATCTCACCTTATTTTTAAACCTCTAAATTTAGTCGTTAGTGTGGCTTTACCACATATACTCATTACTCTTTCTGTTGACCCATATTTACTGCTTTCTAATTATCTTTGCTTCTTGCATCTAAGTTCTTTCTGGATCCAATTACCTTTCCTTTAAGTAAATCCTTTAGTAGTTTTTTATTTTTTTTAACATCTTTATTGGAGTATAATTGCTTTACAATGGTGTGTTAGTTTCTGCTTTATAAGAAAGTGAATCAGCTATGCATATACATATATCCCCATATGTCCTCCCTCTTGCATCTCCCTCCCACCCTCCCTATCCCACCCCTCTAGGTGGTCACTGAGCTGAGCTGATCTCTCTGTGCTATATGGCTGCTTCCCACTAGCTATCTATTTTACATTTGGTAGTATATATAAGTCCATGCCACTCTCTTACTTCGTCCCAGCTTACCCTTCCCCCTCTCCGTGTCCTCAAGTCCATTCTCTATGTCTGCGTCTTTATTCCTGTCTAGTAGTTCTTTAATAAAGATCTGAATGTTAAGTTCAGTTATTTTTATTTTGTTATTATTATTCAATGATGTTTTACATGGTTGTAGAATTCAAGATTGACAGTTATTTTCCATCAGTAATTTGAAGATATGTTTCTATTGCCTTCTGACTTCTAATATTGCTGCTGGAAGTCTGCTCTTGATTCAATATTGATCCTTTATAAGGTAATCCATCCTTTGTCTCTGGTTGCTTTAAAATTCTTCACTTTGGTATATGTTGATTTTATTACTCTAAGTGCAGTTTTATATTTATTCATCTCATAATATCAGAACTTGGAGTATAGTTTCACTCAAAGAACGTATGTCTTACCTCAGTTCTGGGAAGTTATAAGCTGTTGTTTTCAAATAGCAAATTGTTTTCAAATTGCCTTTATCTTCCTTGGCTGCGTTCTGTATAATATCCTCAGATCTGTCTTCTAGTTTGCAAATTTTCTTCAAATATGCCTAATGTGCTGTTAAACTTGTCCTAGAGGTTTTCAATTTCAGGGACAGTATTTTTCATTTTGCAAGTTCTGTTTGCTTCTTTCATACCTGTTTGTTCTTTTTTCATTCCTTAGTTTTTCATTATGGATTTTAGCCTGTCTTAGCTCTTTAAGTAAGCATGTTTTAAATTATTATAGTCTCTTTCAGATTGTTCTGTTATTTCAAATTCTTAATAGGCCAGTCTTCCTGTTTGTTGTGTCTGCTGACTGTTCTCCATACTGTAAGGAAGAAACGTACCTTGTATCCACATGTGATTTGTAGTTTTTGTTTGTGTGCTCATCTTCAGCACGGATTATTTTTATGTGTGCATATGAGGAAATTTCGTGTGTCCTGGTTTGCAGAAGTAAGAATTCCTCGGAAGGGATACCTGAAGTTTAGGTTTCTCACGAGAGATGTTTTTTCTTCTCTTATCCAGAGCCCCAGGAAGAGGCATGCTTCACTTTCCTGGGGTTGTGGACAGAGATTTTATGTGTCCATTTCACTGAGAGTGTAGCCCTTCTCAGGCTGTAATTGCCTTTTCAGCTCTCACCTCTGTACCTATATCAGCATTAAATTTCCAGCCTTTATCCTTTATATATAGTCTCTAATATATATATGTATAATATATAGTATATTCATATATATAAAATTTCAGATACAGATATGGATATCTAGATAGATATATACCATCATAGGTATACCTATCTAGATATCTATATCTATATCTGAAATCTTTCCAAGTAGCTTTTTGTCAGCTGTCAGCTTTTTTTTTTTTTTTTTAATTTTTATTTATTTATTTATTTATTTATGGCTGTGTTGGGTCTTTGTTTCTGTGCGAGGGCTCTCTCCAGTTGCGGCAAGTGGGGGCCACTCCTCATCGCGGTGCACGGGCCTCTCACTATCGTGGCGTCTCTTGCTGCCAAGCACAGGCTCCAGCCGCGCAGGCTCAGTAGTTGTGGCTCACAGGACCAGCCGCTCCGCGGCATGTGGGATCCTCCCAGACCAGGGCTCGAACCCATGTCCCCTGCACTGGCAGGCAGACTCTCAACCACTGCGCCACCAGGGAAGCCCAGCTGTCAGCTGTTGAGATTACCCTGGCTATAAGTTGCTGATAAGCCTTTTCTTTTGCATACTTTTTGAACTGAACTATGTACTTGAAACTTTTGTTTATTTGTTATATTTTTATCAAGCGTTTTATGTGTTCATAGCATTTTGTCTGCTTGTAAAATTGTGTGTTAAAGTTTGTAAAAACTTTAACCTATGCTGCTGAAAACAGAAAGCTAATTTCTTTGTATGTTTTTCTGTGTGTCTTATTTTACTGTAAGAGTTTGAAAGCTAGATATCCTATTTTTAATGTAACTCATGGTCACCGTAATGATTTCCATAAGCATTTTCAAATGTTTATTCATTTACTTTTATTTAGCAAAGTTAATAGCAAAGTAATTTTTAAATTTCTCATTATGGAAGAATAGTGCTTCTTCCCTCCATATTGTGTATCCTAGTAATCATTAGTATAAAATGTGAACTTATATACTTCATTTTTACTTTTTATTCTGTTTTCCTTCTGTTGTAGTAACATTAAAAAATCTTACAACATTTTTTTGTGTGTTTTAGAAAACCTATCCTTTTTCATTTTTACCCTCAGGTTTCCCAGTTCTGAGTTCTTAATTTTATTTGTCCATGTTCTGGAACATTTCTTTGAGTAATTTATTCAGGAAACATGGCTAGATGGTATATTTACTTAGTTCTTACATATCTAGGAATGTCTCTTGGCTTCACAAGTGAACAACCGTTTACCAGGCTATAAAATTCTTAGGACATTGTGTTAGGTAGGTTCAAGCCAACTGCTGAAATAAAGAGGTCCAAAGTTATAGATCAAATAAGATAGAAATTGAATTCTCTGTAATCTAAGACTTATTATGTAACAGCAATCAGTCTAGGCCTGATAGATGGCTTTGTTCCACAGGGCCATCTAGGCTGGTGGGGCCACATCAATCATCACATCATTTGGCTTCCACTTCTGGGTCCAAGGTGGATGCTGCAGTTGGCATTGTTTTTTAGCCAGTGGGAAGGGGAAAGAGGAAGTCCACTGCGAGTAGATTTACATGTAAGATAATGATCCATCAGTTTTATACAGCACTTGTATTCATATTCTATTGTCTCAGGTCTGGCACATAACTACACCTACTCTTAAGGGAGGCTGGATTTTGTAGATTCTACCTTGGCACAGTAGATTCTATTACTAAAAGAAAGAGGGGAGGATGGGTAGGATACTGCATTCCCAACCACAATCATCTGTGGAAATTTTTTGTTCAAATTTTTGTTAATGTTACTTTCTTTGTTTGAGTCCTTATTCTTTCTTCCTTGCTCCCTTCCTCCCTCCCTTTGAAATGTTAATTCATGCCATTTTCAATTTTTCTTTAAAGTGGAAGTTTTATTTTTTATTTTTTAAAAATTTTCTCTTTTTTTCAGACATTTTAAAAAATATATGAATTTATTTATTTTTGGCTGAGTTGGGTCTTTGTTGCTGCATGCAGGCTTTCTCTACTTGCGGCGAGTGAGGGCTACTCTTCGTTGTGGCTCACGGGCTCTAGGCGCGTGGGCTTCAGTAGTTGTGGCACCCAAGCTTAGTTGCTCTGCAGCATGTGAGATCTTCCCAGACCAGGGCTTGAACTCGTGTCCTCTGCATTGGCAAGCAGATTCTTAACCACTGCGCCATTTCCACTTCCCTAAATTGGAAGTTTTATATCTTAATTTTATGTGTTCATTTTATATCAAGGATATTAACTCTCTGTCATGTTTCTGGAAAATCTTTTTTTTAAACAATTTTGATATTTGCCTTTTAAATCTGTATATCGTGTTTTTAGTACTTTTCCTTTTTAGTACCTTTCCTTCCCTTTATTCATATAGTTTATATTCTAACACATAGATTAATTTCTCCTCTTGTATTGACTTAATAATTATTACATCTAACTACCTTTATACAAATGTATAGCCTTTCATTACAACTCTTTGCCTGTTCCCATTAGCTGTCTTTAATAGCTGAAAAACTTTTATGTCATCACCAGGGAGCTTATAGAAGATACTGATACCGGAGCTTAAGGAAAGTGATGGCTTTGCCTAGGTGCCCTCCTCTAGAGTTGATGTAGATTAAGTTGCCTAGAGTGGCTTCCTCTATAGTGAATGTAAGTTAGACACTGTGTGGTTTAACAAACAGAACCCCAGAAAAGTAGCTGAGGTCACTGATGAAAGAACAGATAATTAGCTGCCATAATTTCAATGAGGGATTTTACATTCCTTATTGTAGAAAATATGTTTGGATTATTTGTATAGGATTTTAGAAGTAGCTTTAATGTGTAATTACCTTAAAAGTCAGTTTGTTAACTAGGAAATGAGAGATAAATAACTTAGTTGCTGATATTGTTTTTGAAGGGAGAAATTCAGAAAATATATTTTTTGAGAAGTTAAAGGAAGACAGTATTCCTGCTCCTCGCTCTGTCGGCAATATTAAAATCAACTTTACCCCTCGAGTATTCCCAACTGCTCTCCGGGAATCACAGGTAGCAGAAGAAGAGGAGGTTGGTATACTTGCTGTTAGTTACAGTGACCACAATGAAAATATTTTTTATTCCATATATTGAAACTGTTACTGGGTCTGAATTTTTAAAGTAGTCATTAAGCTAAAGATATTACTTCATGAAAAAATTTAATATTTCCTTTTGACAAAAATATATTTTGCAGGATTTTCTTTTTTTTTTGGCTCCAGAATGCTGATGAGAAAACACTGATTTAATATCCAGTGTTGTTGCTTATCCCAGGAGATAAAATGTTGCATGTGCATTTATTTTATCAAATACATCATTTTCCATAATAGATTTGTAAACTTTGGGTCAGTGTATGTTGCGGTAAGAAAAGATTTGTAAATTTATTACTTTATTACAATTAATTATTAATATCAAGTATTTCTAATGTGACATTTGGCATTAATAGCTTTCATTCATTTATAAATTCCTGAGCTCTGGGATTTTGAATATTGTATATTTAGTTGTGTAAGCACTAAGAACTGCTTTTTTTTTTTTTTTTTTTTACTGTAAGGTGTGAACTGATACCTCTCTCAATTGAAAAGTTGTAGAAATAATTGAATCTCCTTAAGATATAATGACAATTTATAAATATTAACTTTTTTCTTATTATTAACAGCATATTTCTATATTTTATTATTAAAGTATCACTGTAACTATAAAATTATAATTATTTAAAAAATCATTTATATATTTTTATAATGTAAAAAATATATATATATTATAAACAAGAAAAATAAAACAATATTCACATGAACTCCCAGAAATTTGGATGAAATTTGGACTAGAAATTTTTATACATTTGATCTTGATCAGCTAGTGAAGTTTAAAAAAAAGCTTAAAGATGTATAAAAACTAGAAGTTTAAAATCACCACCATCAAATATTTTATCAGTCTGCTCAGACTGCTATAACAAAGTACATAGACTGGGTGGCTTAAAGAACAGGCAATTATTTCTCACAGTTCTGGAGGCTGGGAAGACCAAGGTCAGGATGCTGGGGTGGGGTGGGGTGGGGAAGAGCATGCCCTCTGGTCTCTCCCTCTTCTTATAAGGACACTAACCTTATGATGGAAGTCTCATACTCATAACCTCATCCAAGCTTAATTATCGCCCAAAGGCCCCATCTCCAAATACCATCACATTGGTGATTAGGGCTTCAACATATGAATTTTGGAGGACACAAACATTCAGTCCATAACAAATAGTATTTCCATCTTGTATAGGAAAATGGAAAATCTAAAAGTAACTTTTAATAAAACAAGACTTTTGTGTCCTTCATTAAACTTCATTCTCATTTCAGTGGCTACATAAACAAGCAGAGGCACGAAGAGCAATGAATACTGACATTCCTGAACTTTGTGATTTAAAAGAAGAGGAAAAGAACCCAGAATGGTTGAAGGACAAAGGAAAGTAAGTTGTTTGAACTCTGGCCATGAGACTTAAAATAAATTTATGTAGATATTAATACTTACATATTTTCTAGTTATCTTGACGTGTGTGTGTGATTTTTGGGGAGAAATAATGCAAATATGCCAATTCTGTAGGTAATGCTTCCATATTTAAAAAGTCAGATCTTATAACAATTAAATAAGGCTCTTATTTTTATTGCTTTTGTATTTATATGTCATGGAAATGAAAAATATCATGTCTTTTGGATTGCTTATCAAAATCCCTTTTTAAATCACTTAACGTTTAACATAAGTCCTTCATAATACTTCCCTTAAAATCATGGTTCTTTAAAAGTGTAGCTACTTTGATTAGTCATATCCATCTTTAAAAGATTATCAAATTATCCTATAAATTATCATTTTATATCCAGACAATCCTTTTATTTATTTATACGTGGCTCTATGTGTAACCTTTTAGACAATTAACAACAATGAATTCTGCTATATTCTGTGGTAATTTGAGTTAATATTTTGAGGCAATTGTAGACATTATTTATCTCATTTTATACACTTTTGTATTATTTTCCTATTGCTGCCATAGCAAGCTACCACAAACTTAGTGGCTTAAAACAATACAAGTTTATTATCTTATAGTTCTGGAGGTCAGAAGTCTAAAATGGGTTTTGCTGGGCTAAAATCAAGATATCAGTTGCAATCCTTCTGGAGGCTGTAAGGGAGAATCTATTTTCTTGGGTTTTCCAGCTTTGAGACTGCCCACATTCCTTGGCTTATGGCCCCCAACCAGCAGTTGCGTCACTCTGGACTTTGCTTCCAATTTCCTTGTCTGACTCTGGCTCTCCTGCCTCCCTCTTTTATAAGTGCCCTTATAACTACATTAGTCCCACTTGTATAATCCAGGATAATCTCCTACCGCAAGATCCATAACTTAATCACTTCTGCAAGGTTCTTTCTAACTAACCATTTTAGTTAATATATTCACAGGTTTTGGGGATTAGGATGTGGACATCTTTGGTGGGGAGATTTATCTGTCTAACCACAAAGTCTGTGTTTTTCTTTTCTCATCTTCTCTCTGTTCTTTCTTGGTCTTTTCTCATATCTGATAACAACACCAGAGATTGATTTGTGGAGTTGAGCTGGAGTTAACAATTTTTCTGAAGTTCAGAAGCCTGGGGCTGACAGGTTTGTTCCTCTTACTCCCAACAAAAATCCCCTCTCCTTCTCTCCCTTCTTCTCCATCTATTGAACCATTAAATAAACATCTCTTGATTGCTTGTGGTTTGTCAGACTGTAGGCTAGGCTCTGAGCTACAGAGATCAGTAGAGGAGAGAGACATATACAAATACTTATAACACTGTGTGGGAAGTACAATACATAGAAAGAACAAGGTAAAATGAGAATACAGAAGAGGGGCACCTAACCTTAAAGGAAGGAAGGTAGTTTCAGGAAGAGCTTCCTAAAGATTATAGCACATGAGCTCCTCTTAATGATAAGTAGGAGTTTCAGGAGGAAGGACAGAAAGGCATTCATTTTAAGCAGAGGAGACAGTATGAGCAAAAGCTCAGAGACAAGAATAGGGTGATATATAGGTCAGGAACTGGGTAGTTTATTGCTTGCTAAAACATAAATTTGATGCTAGGAATAATGCCAAATGAACCTAGAAAAATAGGCAGTGGCCTCGTGTTATTCTTATATTTTATTCTGTAAGGTGGGGAAAAATGTGTTTCAGAAACTATGGCAGAGGTCTTGAACCATGATGACATTGTTATAGGGTGAAGAGGAGAGCAATGTGAGAAATACTCAGGAGGTAAAATAGGGAGGACTTCTTGAGTGATTGTTGGGGAGTGAGAGAAGAGTAGTTGTGGGCGAATTTGGGTTTCTAATTTGAATGATTGATTATATGATGCCACCAACTGAATTAGAGAACTCTAGAAGAGGGCCATTTAGGAGGGAATGTAGGTAAGTTCAGTTTTGAATATGTTGAGTTTGAGCTGTCTCTTGGTGAGTCTGGCTGACAGTGTCCAGCAAGTTTGAAACTCAGGGGAGAGGCCAGCAGTGTATTATGGATTTGGAGGTTATCAGCATTTATGTAGCAGTTGATTTACAAGAGTAGGTGAGATATCTGAAAAGAGCACGAAGACCAGAGGAGTAGTGGCCTAAGGATAAAACCCTGTGACCTACCAACATTTGAAGATCTGGTAAAATAAAGGAGTACACAAAAATACTCCCAGAAGCCAATGGATTAGAAACTTTCAGAGTTTTTGTTTTGTCTTGTTCTTCTTTAAGAATAGACAAGGTTTGAATAGATGTGCAGATGAGACAGAAGAGGTGGCTGAAACGTCCTCGAGAAGAGTGGAGAAAATTGGGTCAAGGCCAAAGGTAGATGGTTTCTCCCGATTTTGTTTTTGTTTTTCCTCCTGTTAAAAGTTGCATTCATTTTTACACTTTATAATAAAGATATATCTTTTGAAAAAAATTTACACTGTACATCAAAGTCCCCCTTGGTTTGTTTTTTTTTTTAACATCTTTATTGGAGTATAATTGCTTTACAGTGGTGTGTTAGTTTCTGCTTTATAACAAAGTGAATCAGTTATACATATACATATGTTCCCATATCTCTTCCCTCTTGCATTTCCCTCCCTCCCACCCTCCCTATCCCACCCCTCTAGGTGGTCACAAAGCACCGAGCTGATCTCCCTGTGCTATGTGGCTGCTTCCCACTAGCTATCTATTTTACGTTTGGTAGTGTATACATGTCCATGCCACTCTCTCACTTTGTCACAGCTTACCCTTCCCCCTCCCCATATCCTCAAGTCCCTTCTCTAGTAGGTGTGTGTCTTTATTCCTGCCTTGCCCCTAGGTTCTTCATGACCATTTTTTTTTTCTTAGATTCCATATATATGTGTTAGCATACAGTATTTGTTTTTCTCTTTCTGACTTACTTCACTCTGTATGACAGACTCTAGGTCCATCCACCTCACTACAAATAACTCAATTTCATTTCATCTTTATGGTTGAGTAATATTCCATTATATATATGTGCCACATCTTCTTTATCCATTCATCTGTTGATGGACTGGACACTTAGGTTGCTTCCATGTCCTGGCTATTGTAAATAGAGCTGCAATGAACATTTTGGTACATGACTCTTTTTGAATTATGGTTTTCTCAGGGTATATGCCCAGTAGTGGGATTGCTTGGTCATATGGTAGTTCTACTTTTAGTTTTTTAAGGAAGCTCCATACTGTTCTCCACAGTAGCTGTATCAATTTACATTCCCACCAACAGTGCAAGAGGGTTCCCTTTTCTCCACACCCTCTCTCCAGCATTTATTGTTTGTAGATTTTTTGATGATGGCCATTGTGACCGGTGTGAGATGATATCTCATTGTAGTTTTGATTTGCATTTCTCTAATGATTAATGATGTTGAGCATTCTTTCATGTGTTTGTTGGCAATCTGTATATCTTCTTTGGAGAAATGTCTATTTAGGTCTTCTGCCCATTTTTGGATTGGGTTGTTTGTTTTCTTGATATTGAGCTGCATGAGCTGCTTGTAAATTTTGGAGATTAATCCTTTGTCAGTTGCTTCATTTGCAAATATTTTCTCCCATTCTGAGGGTTGTCTTTTCATCTTGTTTATGGTTTCCTTTGCTGTGCAAAAGCTTTTCAGTTTCATTAGGTCCCATTTGTTTATTTTCGTTTTTATTTCCCTTTCTCTAGGAGGTGGGTCAATAAGGATCTTGCTGTGATTTACATCATAGAGTGTTCTGCCTGTGTTTTCCTTTAAGAGTTTTATAGTCTCTGGCCTTACATTTAGGTCTTTAATCCATTTTGAGTTTATTTTTGTATATGGTGTTAGGGAGTGTTCTAATTTCATACTTTTACATGAAACTGTGCAGTTTTCCCAGCACCACTTATTGAAGAGGCTGTCTTTTCTCCACTGTATATTCTTACCTCCTTTATCAAAGATAAGGTGACCATACGTGCGTGGGTTTATCTCTGGGTTTTCTATCCTCTTCCATTGATCTATATTTCTGTTTTTGTGCCAGTACCATACTGTCTTGATTACTGTAGCTTTGTAGTATGGTCTGAAGTCCAGGAACCTGATTCCTCCAGCTCTGTTTTTCTTTCTCAAGATTGCTTTGGCTATTCAGGGTCTTTTGTGTTTCCATACAAATTGTGAAATTTTTTGTTCTAGTTCTGTGAAAAATGGCATTGGTAGTTTGATAGAGATTGCATTGAATCTGTAGATTGCTTTGGGTAGTAGAGTCATTTTCACAATGTTGATTCTTCCAATCCAAGAACATGGTATATCTCTCCATCTATTTATATCATCTTTAATTTCTTTCATGAGTGTCTTATAATTTTCTGCATACAGGTCTTTTGTCTCCTTAGGTAGGTTTATTCCTAGATATTTTTTTTAAATTTATTTATTTATTTATTTTTGGCTGTGTTGGGTCCTCGCCTCTGTGTGAGGGCCTTCTCCACTTCCGGCGAGCGGGGGCCACTCTTCATCACGGTGCACGGGCCTCTCACTGTCGCGGCCTCTCCCGTTGCGGAGCACAGGCTCCAGAAGCGCAGGCTCAGTAGTTGTGGCTCACGGGCCTAGCCGCTCCGCGGCATGTGGGATCTTCCCAGACCAGGGCTCGAACCCATGTCCCCTGCACCGTCAGGCAGACTCCCAACCACTGCGCCACCAGGGAAGCCCTATTCCTAGATATTTTATTCCTTTTGTTGCAGTGGTAAAAGGGAATGTTTTCTTAATTTCACTTTCAGATTTTTCATCATTAGTGTATAGGAATGCTAGAGATTTCTGTGCATTAATTTTGTATCCTGCTACTTTACCAAATTCATTGATTAGCTCTAGTAGTTTTCTGGTAGCATCTTTAGGATTCTCTATGTATAGTATCATGTCATCTGCAAACAGTGACAACTTTACTTCTTCTTTTCCGATTTGGATTCCTTTTATTTCTTTTTCTTCTCTGATTGCTGTGGCTAAAACTTCCAAAACTATGTTGAATAATAGTGGTGAGAGTGGGCAACCTTGTTTTGCTCCTGATCTTATTGGAAATGGTTTCAGTTTTTCACCATTGAGGACGATGTTGGCTGTGGGTTTGTGATATATGGCCTTTATTATGTTGAGGAAAGTTCCCTCTATGCCTACTTTCTGGAGGGTTTTTATCATAAATGGGTGTTGAATTTTGTCAAAAGCTTTCTCTGCATCTATTGAGATGATCATATGGTTTTTCTCCTTCAGTTTGTTAATATGGTGTATCACATTGGTTGATTTGTGTATATTGAAGAATCCTTGCATTCCTGGGATAAACCCCACATGATCATGGTGTATGATCCTTTTAATGTGCTGTTGGATTCTGTTTGCTAGTATTTTGTTGAGGATTTTTGCATCTATGTTCATCAGTGATATTGGCCTGTAGTTTTCTTTCTTTGTGACATCTTTGTCTGGTTTTGGTATCAGGGTGATGGTGGCCTTGAAGAATGAGTTTGGGCATGTTCCTCCCTCTGCTATATTTTGGAAGAGATTGAGAAGGATAGGTGTTAGCTCTTCTCTAAATGTTTGATAGAATTCACCTGTGAAGCCATCAGGTCCTGGCCTTTTGTTTGTTGGAGGATTTTTAATCACAGTTTCAATTTCAGTGCTTGTGATTGTTCTGTTCATATTTTCTATTTCTTCCTGGTTCAGTCTCCGAAGGTTGTGCATTTCTAAGAATTTGTCCATTTCTTCCAGGTTGTCCATTTTATTGGCATAGTGTTGCTTGTAGTAATCTCTCATGATCCTTTGTATTTCTGCAGTGTCAGTTGTTACTTCTGCTTTTTCATTTCTAATTCTATTGATTTGAGTCTTCTCCCTTTTTCTCTTGATGAGTCTGGCTAATGGTTTATCAATTTTGTTTATCTTCTCAAAGAACCAGCTTTTAGTTTTATTGATCTTTGCTATCATTTCCTTCATTTCTTTTTCATTTATTTCTGATCTGATCTTTATGATTTCTTTCCTTCTGCTAACTTTGGGGTTTTTTTGTTCTTCTTTCTCTAATTGCTTTAGGTGTAAGGTTAGGTTGTTTATTTGAGATGTTTCTTCTTTCTTAAGGTAGGATTGTGTTGCTATAAACTTCCCTCTTAGAACTGCTTTTGCTGCATCCCATAGGTTTTGGGTCGTCGTGTTTTCATTGTCATTTGTTTCTAGGTATTTTTTAATTTCCTCTTTGATTTCTTCAGTGATCTCTTGGTTATTAAGTAGTGTATTATTTAGCCTCCATGTGTTTGTATTTTTTACAGATTTTTTCCTGTAATTGATATCTAGTCTCATAACGTTGTGGTCAGAAAAGATACTTGATACAATTTCAGTTTTGTTGAATTTACCAAGGCTTGATTTGTGACCCGAGATATAATCTGTCCTGGAGAATGTTCCATGAGCACTTGAGAAGAATGTGTATTCTGTTGTTTTTGGAGGGAATGTCCTATAAATATCAATTAAGTCCATCTTGTTTAATGTATCATTTAAAGCTTGTGTTTCCTTATTTATTTTCATTTTGGATGATCTGTCCATTGGTGAAAGTGGGGTGTTAAAGTCCCCTACTTTGATTGTGTTACTGTCAATTTCCCCTTCTATGGCTGTTAGTATTTGCCTTATGTATTGAGGTGCTTCTATGTTGGGTGCATAAATATTTACAATTGTTCTATCTTCTTCTTGGATCGATCCGTTGATCATTATGTGGTGTCCTTCTTTGTCTCTTGTAATCGTCTTTATTTTAAAGTCTATTTTGTCTGATATGAGAGTTGCTACTCCAGCTTTCTTTTGATTTCCATTTGCATGGAATATCTTTTTCCATCCCCTCACTTTCAGTCTGTATGTGTCCCAGGTCTGAAGTGGGTCTCTTGTAGACAGCATATCTACGGGTCTTGTTTTTGGATCCATTCAGCCAGTCTATGTCTTTTGGTTGGAGCATTTAATCCATTTACATTTAAGGGAATTATCGATATGTATGTTCCTATTCCCATTTTCTTAAATGTTTTGGGTTTGTTATTGTAGGTCTTTTCCTTCTCTTGTGTTTCTTGCCTAGAGAAGTTCCTTTAGCATTTGTTGTAAAGCTGGTTTGGTGGTGCTGAATTCTCTTAGCTTTTGCTTGTCTGTAAAGGTTTTAATTTCTCCATCAAATCTGAATGAGATCCTTGCTGGGTAGAGTAATCTTGGTTGTAGGTTTTTCTCCTTCATCACTTTAAATATGTCCTGCTACTCCCTTCTGGCTTGCAGAGTTTCTGCTGAAAAATCGGCTGTTAACCTTATGGGGATTCCCTTGTGTGTTATTTGTTGTTTTTCCCTTGCTACTTTTAATATTTTTTCTTTGTATTTAATTTTTGATAGTTTGATTAATATGTGTCTTGGCGTGTTTCTCCTTGGATTTGTCCTGTATGGGACTCTCTGTGCTTCCTGGACTTGATTAACTATGTCCTTTCCCATATTAGGGAAATTTTCAACTATAATCTCTTCAAATATTTTCTCAGTCCCTTTCTTTTTCTCTTCTTCTTCTGGGACCCCTATAATTCGAATGTTGGTGCGTTTAATGTTGTCCCACAGGTCTCCGAGACTGTTCTCAATTCTTTTCATTCTTTTTTCTTAATTCTGCTCTGCAGTAGTTATTTCCACTATTTTATCTTCTAGGTCACTTATCCGTTCTTCTGCCTCAGTTATTCTGTTATTGATCCCTTCTAGAGAATTTTTAATTTCATTTATTGTGTTGTTCATCACTGTTTGTTTGTGCTTTAGTTCTTCTAGGTCCTTGTTAAACGTTTCTTGTATTTTCTCTCTTCTATTTCCAAGATTTTGGATCATCTTTACTATCATTATTCTGAATTGTTTTTCAGGTAGACTGCCTATTTCCTCTTCATTTGTTAGGTCTGGTGGGTGTTTGCCTCGCTCCTTCATCTGCTGTATGTTTTTCTGTCTTCTCATTTTGCTTAACTTGCTGTGTTTGGGGTCTCCTTTTCGCAGGCTGCAGGTTCGTAGTTCCCGTTGTTTTTGGTGTCTGTCCCCAGTGGCTAAGGTTGGTTCAGTGGGTTGTGTAGGCTTCCTGGTGGAGGGGACTAGTGCATGTGTTCTGGTGGATGAGGCTGGATCTTGTCTTTCTGGTGGGCAGGTCCACGTCTGGTGGTGTGTTTTGGGGTATCTGTGGCCTTATTATGATTTTAGGCAGCCTCTCTGCTAATGGATGGGGTTGTGTTCCTGTCTTGCTAGTTGGCACGGGGTGTCCAGCACTGGAGCTTGCTGGTCGTTGAGTGAAGCTGGGTCTTGGCGTTGAGATAGAGATCTCTGGGAGATTTTCGCTCTTTGATATTACATGGAGCTGGGAGGTCTCTTGTGGACCAGTGTCGTGAACTTGGCTCTCCCGCCTCAGAGGCTGAGCCCTGACACCTGGCTGGAGAACCAAGAGCCTTTCATCCACACAGCTCAGAATAAAAGGGAGAAAAAAATAGAAAGAACGAAAGAAGATAAAATAAAATAAAGTAAAATAAAGTAAAATAAATAAGGTTATTAAAATAAAAAATAAACAATAATTATTAAGAAAAAATTTTTTAAAAGTAAAAATAAAAACAAAAAACGGACAGACAGAACCCTAGGACAAATGGTAAAAGCAAAGCTATACAGACAAAATCACACACAGAAGCATACACATACACACTCACAATAAGAGAAAAAGGGAAAAAATATATATATCTTGCTCCCAAAGTCTGCCTCCTCAATTTGGGATGATTCGTTGTCTATTCAGGTATTCCACAGATGCAGGGTACATCAAGTTGATTGTGGAGCTTTAATCCGCTGCTTCTGAGGCTGCTGGGAGAAATTTCCCTTTCTCTTTTTTCGCACAGCTCCCAGGGTTCAGCTTTGGATTTGGACCCGCCTCTGCATGTAGGTCGCCTGAGGGCATCTGTTTTTCGCTGAGACAGGACGGAGTTAAAGGAGCAGTTGATTCGGGGGCTCTGGCTCACTCAGGCTGGGGGGAGGGAGGGGTACGGATGTGGGGCGAGCCTGCGGCTGCAGAGGCCAGCGTGACGTTGCACCAGCCTGAGGGGCACCGTGCGTTCTCCCGGGGAAGTTGTCCCTGGATCATGGGACCCTGGCAGTGGTGGGCTGCACAGGGTCCCGGGAGGGGAGGTGTGGATAGTGACCTGTGCTTGCACACAGGATTCTTGGTGGCTGCAGTAGCAGCCTTAGCGTCTCATGCCCGTCTCTGTGGTTTGCGCTGATAGCCACGGCTCGCGCCTGTTTCTGGAGCTTGTTTAGGTGGCGCTCTGAATCCCCTCTCTCACGCACCCCGAAACAGTGGTCTCTTGACTCTTAGGCAGTTCCAGACTTTTCCCCGGACTCCCTCCTGGCTAGCTGTGGTGCACTAGCCCCCTTAAGGCTGTGTTTATGCAGCCAACCCCAGTCCTCTCCCTGGGATCCAACCGAAGCCCGAGCCTCAGCTACCAGCCCCCGCCCGCCCCGGCGGGTGAGCAGACAAGCCTCGCGGGCTGGTGAGTGCTACTCGGCACGGATCCTCTGTGCGGGAATCTCTCCGCTTTGCCCTCCGCACCCCTGTGGCTGCGCTCTCCTATATGGCTCCGAAGCTCCCCCCTCCGCCACCCGCAGTCTCCGCCCGCGAAGGGGCTTCTTAGTGTGTGGAAACCTTTCCTCCTTCACAGCTCCGTCCCACTGGTGCAGGTCCCGTCCCTATTCTTTTGTCTCTGTTATTTCTTTTTTCTTTTGCCCTACCCAAGTACGTGGGGAGTTTCTTGCCTTTTGGGAGGCCTGAGGTCTTCTGCCAGTGTTCAGTAGGTGTTCTGTAGGAGTTGTTCCACATGTAGATGTATTTCTGATGTATTTGTGGAGAGGAAGGTGACAGCCACGTCTTACGCTTCCGCCATGTTGAAGCTCCTCCCCCCCTTGGTTTTTACCCAGTCTGCTGGCCTTCTACCTGCCCTGCCCCCCAGGTGTATCCAGTCTAAATTATTTAATTGTGTTTGCTTATCTTTAAGCTGCCATTGTCATAATCACAGTTATTATGTTCATAGCTTGTGGTAGGTTACAAGCGCTTCACATATACTATCTCATTAAATCCTCACAACTGTAATTGGCTAGGAGCCACTGCTTTTGCAATCATTTAACAAATGTTTATTGAGAGGCTAGCAGCTTTACACAAAATAGCTCTTTTAATTCCTTTAGCAATCTAGCTAGTTGGATTTTATCATCTTTATTACGATTTTATGAATGTAGAACAGGGCTAGAGAGGTTACGAAACTTGTCTCAGGTGGTAGTTTATAAGTAGAACCAGGATTGAATCCCAGGTGAATATGATTATGAAGCTTGTGTTTCAGATAGTGCTGTGCACCTCTCACAGATGAATAACATCTTCTTCCTGTCCTTTTGTTCCCATTGTTTAGCCTTCATGAAGGCAGCCCAAGTGGTGTGGCTATGAATTGCTCTTCCTTGCAGCCTGAGAGTACTGAAGTGTGCATAGCTGAATGTGCTCTCCTGTTGGATTGGTTTCTTTGGTCTAGAAAATATTGAAAGATTAAGTTGTAATAGACAGAGTTTATTTTCTGAGATGGAAGGAAAGAAAGTGAAGGCAAGTATGAAACTAGATACAGTTCTAACAATAATTGCTTGGTGGGTACTGTTGAGGGCTCTGCTAGATTAGAGAACGTGAATTCATAGAGATGCTAGTCAGTATAGCTATGTGATTTATCTTCTATAGTGTTTAGTGTTTTGGATTTAAGAATAGATCATTGATGCAAGGTTGGAGTTTTGACTGACAAGTACAGCAGAAGACTAGTAGTGCAGGGGACCAGATTGCTCATGGAAAAATAGCTCAGATATTTAACCATGAAATCTAGGCTGGGTTAGAAAGGAAGAGATGCCCTGAGGGGCCCAGTGGACTAAGAGAAAACAGAGCAGTTAAGAAATTAGAGGGCACTGTAAGGTTGAAGGTTGACTATAAAGGGAAAATTTTGCGGAATAGAAAGTTCTGGTCAGTGGCTGGGATTCCAGAGTTTGATATCGCTGAAGTAGTACAATTCAGGTGATGACAAAGCCCAAGATGTGGCCCAGGGAGTGGGTAGCAAAAGTGAAGTTGAAGGGAAGGTAATTTGAGTTAAGGAGTCCCAGGTATTTCAAGGCTAAATTGATAAATGGGTCATATACATAAGCCTTAGAATCTTCTGGAATTATGGCATAAATTGGGATGGAGACGGATGCTGGGAGCCAGGTTTCAAAGCCCTCAATAAATAAGAGAATAATGCTTGTAAAAAGCCAGTTAGATGACAGTGACTGGAAGGCTATAGGGTAAAGATGTCAGGAGTCCCAAAGGATGATGATTTTTTCATAAAGGGAGAATTACACCTTGGAACTAGCAAAAGCGAGTCTGGAAAATGCCAAGTCCTATGGTCCTAGCCCCTTCCCTGATGGTCCTCAGTAGAGACAGTGGTAGAGATAGCACTGCCCTCTGGAAAGAACCAGGCTTACTTTAAGAAGCATTGTGTGGAAAATTTGAGGATTAAGAAAGGATTGGGGTGGGAGTTGGAGTCAATTATGGCAGAACAGGAATAAGAAAGTGCAAAGGAATAGAGGAGGATGAGAGTAGGAAAGACCAGCAAATACGAACTTTCATGTGAGGACAAAGAAGAAGCATGCTTTTTGATCAGCCCAAAGGTAGCAGGTTGATGGAGATGGTTAGAAAGTCCTTTGGCATAAGATGTTTTTGGTGCTGGGACTGGCTAAACGTCTTAGACAGTGTTTGGTCTGGTTTTATTTTTGATATACTAATGCTGTGATTTCGATTTAAGAGAGGAAAGAGCAGATAAGATCATTGAGCTGAGGTTGGAATTTGACAAGTACAGCAAAAGACGTGTGTGTGTGTGTGTGTGTGTGTGTGTGTGTGTGACCGCTGGCAAAAGCAATGAATTGCCAGCAACCTAGTGCAAAAGTGTACTTGGTTGCAGTCGGGTGTGACTGGTAGATTGTAATCACTTCAGTCTCTGTTGTTTTTTGTACCATTTTGCCTCCCTGCCTCCAATTAGGTAGAATAAGAAAGAGAAGCAAAATAGGAGAAGAAAAGAGTTAAAAATGAGGAGAGATGGAAGAAAACTTATTAACTAGTGACACCCAGAGAAACAAAGTACAGTTAATCATAGAGCCAAGTACAAACAGATAAAAGGAAAGGTACTAATCATTAGAGAGAAATGTATCCTCTCTGGCAATGTAATGCAGTACAAAAGACAGAAACAGACATAATAGAACCCATTCAGAAGCAGTGTTGAATTTAAGCCAGAAGATAAAATACTTTCAAATACTTTCTTCTCCAGAGGCTTTGTTTCATGCTAGCCTTCTATATTTACACAGGCAAAAACAGTCCAACTGTCCTTTATTGTTTTTAAACCCGTGGGTAGAAGTGGACAAGCCTTCCAAAAGAGCAATAGTTTGAGAAAACTGTTTATGGGATTGTATCTACTCGAAAGAGACTCTTAGAAAAAGCCATAGAATGTTTTCATTTTTTTTACCTAGCATTCTACTGCCAAGTCTTAGTTTTAGATGCCAAATCTACGTTTCAGGAAAATTTATAAGCTTAGGTAATTTTATTTGCTCATGAGAACATTTTACCGTTGGCAATTAACATTGTACCAGATAGCTTGTTACTGAGAATATCTCATAAAACAGAGTTTCTGTGCTCTAATTTATATATTCACATGGTGTGTTGTTATTTAACAGCCTTACATGACTCAGAATCTGTAAATAATAGCTACCCTTCCAGTCAGTTATAATCATATAAGGTTAGATGAATCGTTGTTCTTGTCCCACTGATGTTAGTTTGTGCTTGAGTTTTAGCATGCGTTTTTTTGGATGCTCTCTTAACCCCAGACTGAAAGTTCCTTCTTCCCCCACATTAGGACCACTTGAATGCCATCTGCATACGTCACTCTCTACAGCAAATTGTAATGTTAGATAGGAGGAAATTAAGGATATATAATTCTACAATCTAGCGCCCTGCATCATATTACTGTTGTTACATAAAATTACCTACATTAGTTCTAGTGTCTGAATTTTCTTTTTTTTTTCTCTTGGCCTAAGTCAGATTTTATAGCCTGCCCAATACTCCAGTCCTTTTAAGACTGAGGCTCTGCTCTGCTTTTACTTATTTTCTTTCCACCCAAGTTAATTCTCTTCTGAACCCCAGCTTTGTGTGTGGGAGCCTGCTATTTGATGACTGACTAACCTAGTACCAACTTGTGCCAGTCTGAGTTTCTGTTTGCTTGCTGTTTGTGAATTTTCTGTAGCTGCATTCTATCTGCCTGTCTGGATGTCCTTTTACTTCATGTTGGACTTTTTTTTTTTTCCATTTTGGACTTTTTGATACTGATTGTTAACCACCTGTTACCATCTTCTCCCAACACAGCATACAGTTCTACTTGCCAGATTGAATTTCTTTCTAACACTTTGGTTTGGATCCATGCCCTGGCAAGAACTGTGAAGAGTTAACCTACCACAGTTTCATAGGTGCTGACAGAAGTCAGGAGACTCATGAGTCAAAGAGAAAGGACTTCACTATTCAAGGCACATCAAACAGAATGACCTTCGTGTTGGTTCACTCTGCCCCTAAAGTCCCATGGGGCCAATGCAGAGGGGGACCCAGGTGGATGCTGTACACACAGTAGGTTTTGTACCGTAGCTGAGAAGGCCAAGCTTAAGGAACACAGCTTTTTAGAGAGGATTGTAAGCAAACCTGTCCAACTTTTGCCTCACAAGGTGATAATATCTTTATTATACTGAGCAGTGAACAAATCTATTCTTTGCCCCAGAGAGAGACACTATCTCTATCTTCCAAGGCTGTGCTCTATACAAACATCTTCGAAAAGATAGTCCCAAACAGAAGCTGTCAGTGCATCTGACATATGACACGCAGGGTAAAAGACCCATGGAGAATTGTCTCCCAGTATTTACTTGTACTTGCCTACTTTCAGAACAGATCTGCCAAATCTGCCTTGTTGCTCTGCTGCATTTTTTACAACTTTATTTGTTTATGGAGATAAGACAGTTTTCTTATGCTGCTACCTTTTGCCTGACTTAAAGTTTAGAAGCCATATTCTAAGATGACTTCTTTGACATAATTATAATTTTGTTTGTTGATTGTATGTATTTTACAGCCCATAATATTCTGTTGCAGTACAGTCCCTATTATGGCCTAACTTGTCATTTTATTTTGTGTGCAGTGTCCTTTTCCTCCTTCCATCCTGAGTGCTAAATTGTACTGGTTGATGTTCCTTCACTAAGGTGCACTAATACTCAGTTTTAGAAGCTCTTGAGATACCAAGAATGTTTTCTACCCACATAAGATGCTGAAAGAAACAAGGACCTTAAAAGTCTTTTGAGGGGTAGGTGGCTGTTAGAGTCCTTATTACCCACAAAACAGAGCTGTTGTGTCTTGTATTGGAATATGTGTTACTCTCTGCCTCCATTGCTGTTTCTAAGCCCCACTGCTTTTTTTTTTCAAATAAGCAAACATTGTTATAGTTTAACTGGCAGATTTTTTCTTACTATATATAAAATGACGGTGTGACATATAATCTGTAACATCTCAGTATACAAAGAACAGTACTATCAAGGTACAAATTCTACGTCTTGCTTCCTTTAGTCATTTCTTTTTTTTTTCATTAATTTTTATTGGAGTATAGTTGCTTTACAATGTTGTGTTAGTTTCTGCTGTACAGCAAAGTGAATCAGCTATACATATACATATATCTCCTCTTTTTTGAATTTCCTTCCCATTTAGGTCACCACAGTGCATTAAGTAGAGTTCCCTGTGCTATACAGTATGTTCTCATTAGTTATCTATTTTATACCTAGTATCAATATAAGCCCCACTGCTTTTGATTTCTCTTTTGATTTCTGCCCCTTTCTTTACTTCCCTCCACATTGCTTCTTTCTTATCACTCCTGCTTCTTGTAACTTCTCCTATGCTGAACCGTTGCTCAAAATGTTTGGCCCTTTTGGCCATTGCCAATCAGAATGTTTCTTTCTGTACAAAGTCAAACCAATCAATCATCATAAAAATGACAGGAGTGTTCGCAATTGTCCACGTCTCTTTTGCTCTTTCTGTACAGTCAGTACCATAAGGACTCAATGTGTTTTGAATGAGTACTTTTGCATAATTCTTTTCACTGGCATTCCTTTATTTGGAGCCATCAGGCGAGACTTACTGGTTATTAGCTTCTCTGTTTAAATTTGGTGTTCAAAGGCTACTACCCTTAAGACAGAGGTTTAATTTTTTTTCCCTTTCCTTTTGAAATTCAGCTATTTCTGAGTTCAGAACCATTCTGAAAGCCATAAAGCAAATTATGCTTTATTGGTTGTTTGTACTGGTATTGAACTTTAAAGAATGTAATGTTCATTTGGATTTATATTTTAATATATATGTAAACATTAAAAATGTTTAATACTTCATATTTCTTGCTCTTATGCCTCCTACAGTGGCTCTTATTTTTTAAAATTTTTATTGGCGTATAGTTGATTTATAATGTTGTGTTAGTTTCAGGTGTACAGCAAAGTGAATCTGTTATACATATACATATATGCACTCTTTTTTAGATTCTTTTCCCATATAGATCATTATAGAGTGTTGAGTAGAGTTCCTTGTGTTGTACAATAGGTCCTTATTAGTTATCTGTTTTATATATAGTAGTGTGTATATGTCAATCCCAATCTCCCAGTTTATCCCTCTCCCCCCTTTTCCCTCCTGGTAACCATAAGTTTGTTTCCTACATCCTACACTGGTTCTTTTAATACTGCTCATTGTAAGTTCTTCTTCCTTTAGAATTTGGGAGAATTTTTCTGATAAAACTGTTACATTATAAAACTGTAAACTTATGTTAAAGATGAAAAATGGAACTCCAAATGAATGTATTAATATAAGGTTCATATAGATATAAACCAGTGGAATAGATAGCCCAGAAACAACCTTCATATATGAAAATCATATGGTCAAATGATTTTCAACAAGGGTGCTAAGACTATTTAATGGAGAAAGGATGTTGTTTTTCAACAAATGGTGTTGGAAAAACTGGATATCCAGTTTTCATTCCATTTTCAGTCTTTATTCCAAAGAATGAATTTGAACCCTTACCTAACACCATATACAAAAATTAACTCAAAATGGATCAAACACCTAAACATAAGAGCTAAAACTATAAAACTCTTAGGGGAAAACATAGGGTTCTTCATGACATTGGATTTGGCAATATTTCTTGGATGTGACATCAAAAGCACAGGTAACAAAAGAAAAAATGGTTATTTTGGAATGCATCAAAATTAAAAACTTTTGTGCATCAAAGATACTGTCAACAGAGTGAAAAGACAACCCATGGAATAGAGAAAATATTTGCAAATCATATATCTGAAAAGGGTTAATATCAGAGTACATATAAAGAACTTCTACAACTCAACAGCAAAAAATAAACAGCCTGATTAAAAAATGTGCAAAGGACTTAAATAGACCTTTCTTCAAAGATATGCACATGGCTAATAAGCATGTGGAAAGATGCCGAACATCACTAATCATTCAGAAAATGCAAATGAAAAGCACAATGAGATACTACTTCACACACAGAAGGATGGCTATTATTAAAAAAACAAACAAACAACAAAAAAAACCCCAGAAAATAACAAGTGTTGGTGAGGTTGTAGAAAAATTGGAACCTTTGAACACTGTTGGTGGGAATGTAAAATGGTGGTGCACAGTAGAGAAAACAGTACGGAGGCTCCTCAAAAAGTTAAAAATAGAATTACCATATGAGGGAATTCCCTGGCAGTCCAGTGGTTAGGATTCCATGCTTCCACTGCAGGGGGCACGGGTTCGAACCCTGGTTAGGGAACTAAGATCCTGCATGCTGTGCAGCATGACCAAAAAAAAAGAATTCCCATATGATCCAGCAGTTCTGTGTCTAGATATACACACAAAAGTATTGAAAGCAGGGACACAAACAGATATTTGTACACCCATGTTTATAGCAGTGTTATTCACAATAGCCAAAGGGTGAAAGCAACCCAAGGGTCTATTGATGGATAAATGAATAAACAAATGTGATATATCCATATAGTAGACTATTATTCAACCTTAGAAAGGAAGAAAATATTGTCACGTGCTACAACATGATGAACCTTGAAGACATTATGCTAAGTAAAATAAGCTAGGCACAAAAGGACAAATATTGTCCTTATATGACTCCACTTATATGAGGTACCTAGAGGAGTCAAACTCACAGAGACAGAAAAAGAAGGGTGGTTGTCAAAGGTAGGAGGGAATGGGGAGTTATTGTTCAATAGGTATAGAGTTTCATTTTGGTAAGATGAGAAAGTTCTAGATATGGATGGTGCTGATGGTTGTACAAAAGTGTGTAAAGTGTGTATGTATTTAATGCCACTAAGCTGTACACTTAAAAATGGTTAAAATGGTAGATTTTAAAATTAAAATTAAATTAATTTAAAAAGAAGGTTTGTAGTAGACACAGTAGGTTATCTAGCCAAAATGTATCATCTCCTTTTATCCTTGTTGGCAGAGTCCCTATTTTGTTTAGGTGTGTCGACCTTGCCTGTGTGACTTAGGGTGGGGACCCTATCCCAAGTTCAGCTATAAATTCTGATTGACTGCAACAAATCAGGATTACTTTCATTACACTGCTGGTGTGTGTGTATGTTTTATGTATATGTGCAGTAATGTTTATTATAATATTGTTTATAAAAGCTAAGTATTGGGAAACAAAACACCTAACTGTCTATCAGTAGGAGGAGACTGGTTTTAGAAATCCTTGCACAAATGAGAGAGTGGTCTGTAAAAATCTCTGTAAAAATAGTATATCTCTATATTTATTAACATGGACAGATGGTCATATTGTTGAATTTTTTTAAAAGTTCCCAAACAGCAGTATATAGCATTGAGGAGTGAAACGGGAGAGAGAGAGAATGGGTAGAAGGATTGAGAACAGGAGAAACTGGTGGGTTTTTTAAGGCAAAATATTTTTTAAAGGTAGATATTTTTGGTCAGTGAGATGGGAAAGGAAGTGAACTGGGAGATTTCTGGGCAAGGTTTTCTAGCTCACAAGGAGCATATATCAGAAAATACTGTCCCATTTTCTTCTAATGAATATTGTGCCTGAATGTGGCACCTTGAACTATGCATGAGGAAAACCAGCTCCAGGATGAAGTAGCTGCTGAGTCCAGTAGGGTAGAGAAATGGAAGGAACCTGAGGCCTTGATAAGATCCTCGTTCTGCTGGTCATATTGGGCATGGAGCCTTTGCCTCTGAACTTGCTTAATGTGAGGTGATCTATTTCCTTCCTTGTTTACACCAGTTTGAGTTGAGGTTTTGTTACTTGCAGTCAGAAACATCCTAGCTGAAATGAGACATTTCAGAAAGCTAAACTGTTCCCACAGAATTAGCTTTTCTTGTTTGTGGAAGTTATTTTAAACTTGAGTCAGGCTTAGGTTAGATGTCACAGTGGTGTCATTTTACCTTTTATTCATGATTCGCTGGCTCCTTTTATGGGTCTACTTTTGAAGTCATCGTGTTTATTATTCTAGAATTGTAAAGTGTACAGTACAATCGACTGGAAATGAATACAAAGTGTTGTTTATATGGCACTTTTATATTTGGCAAAGTATTTTCTATTTTCCTTATGTTTATGCATTTTTCGAAATACCAGGAATTGTACATGAAAAACAAAAAAGAAACTTTATGTTTTAAATACATCCTTTAATTATGTACGTCTCTTTATTTGAAGAGAATTTTGGAAGGTTTGAACTGAAAGAGTGTATTTATTAGGATGCTTTTGTTTTGCAAGTAACTGAGAAACCCAATTTAAACTGACTTAATGTTTAAAGGAATTTATTGGGTTATATAACTAAAAAGCTAAAGGTGTGTTACATTTCGGGTAAAGCTGGGTCCAACAGCTTAACTGCCTTTTTATCCTTTTCATAATTCAATAGTATCAACTTTATTCTAGTGCTAGCTCCTCCCACAGTATTAAAAATGGTCAGCAACAATTTGGGCTTATGTGCTTTCTTCATTTGTGTCCAGCAGGGGGAGTTTTCCCAATTTTTCGTTCTCCAACGTTGGTAATCAAATCACAGGCTTCATTCTGAATAGACCAGTTTAGGTCATAAATCCATCCCTTTGTCAATCATTGTAGCAGGGAGGATGGAAATATGCCTATTGGCTTAAGCTACTGATTGGCTACCCTTGGAGGTGGAGGTGAGGTCAGTCCCGTTCAGATTACATGCTGATGTATGGAGGATAGGTGGGCTTAGTGCCACCCAGAATGTCCATTTTACAAGGAATGGAAAGAAAGGAAGCCATCCATCCCCTGTGCCAAATATCATTAGATATTATTTCTGTGTTTCTCTTTTAGTGTTACATTGTTTTTCTTTTGTGTTTTCATCTCATTAGCAAATTGTTTGCAACAGAAAACTATTTGGCAGCTATTAATGCATACAACTTAGCCATAAGACTAAATAATAAGATTCCACTACTATATTTGAATCGGGCTGCTTGCCATCTAAAACTGAAAAACTTACACAAGGCCATAGAAGATTCTTCTAAGGTATGTATATCTATTTATTTATATATGGTGCTTTAAAATTGTTATGCTCCTATTTATTGGTTTAAATGGTGCCCTTATCTTTTGTCAGTTAAATTTGAATAAATGAGATGCAAGGATTTTAAGAATCTTGCTTATCACATCTTTTTACTGAAAAAAAAAATATATATATTTTTTTGGCCGTGCCACATGGCTTGCAGGATCTTAGTTCCCCAACTAGGGATCGAACCTGTGTCCCCTGCATTGGAAGCACAGAGTCCTAACCAATGGACCCCCAGGGAATTCCCCCCAAAAAGAATTTTTTTAATGGACAAGGAACTAGTGTTTCTTGAGACTTCAAATTAGATTAGAGATCCCCTATCAATTGCCCTGGTGTATCAATTGAAGTTCAGAAGGAAATTAGTAAATGGTTGTCAGTTTGTGCTCACCTTTTTTCTTATTAAAGTTTTGCAGACTTAATGCGAGATAGAAGAACACTTGGTGTCACTACTGCTTGCACAGTAAAAGGATATCTCCATGATCATTTTTCCATTTTCAGAGTAATTTAGTATATTCTAATTTCCATTATGAATATCATGTCATTATCTTAAACTTCTAGTTTTTTCTTTTTTTTTCCCCCCATATCAAAGTAACTTGTTTTAAGGGAAATCACATGCAAAATCTCTTATGTGTCTCCTTGAGATTGAGGATACGGAGGAAACAATCAAGTCCTCATATTTTGATCTCATTAAGCTATTGAAGATCTGACAATATTTTTATGATCCAGTTTTCCTATTAGTAGCATAATTTCAGGCACAAACAAATATTTATTGAATGAATGAATAAACTGAATCACCAAATTTAAATATAGAAGCATTATATATAGTATATATAATACTATAATTAATAGCATTAATTAAATTAATGCTATTTAATCATCCCTGCTAGTAAAGGTAAAGCTGTAGAGGTTTCAAATGATAAACTAAATCATAAGTTTGGGGGCAAGGGTATGAATCTCATATAGGAACAATTGAACAAGTCCTAAAATTGTTCAACATAAATGTATGTATTTGATAAATTCCTGTCCTAGTTAAGCCAAAAATTTAGGTGGGTGAGGGCTTGAGGCTTGTTTTAAAGTTGAGTTTTATCATGTTTTTGCTCAAGTTTAAATTAGGAAATTATATTTTTCCCTATTTTTTTTTTTCTTTTTGTAAGGCACTAGAATTATTGACACCACCTGTTGCAGACAATGCTAATGCAAGAATGAAGGCACATGTACGACGTGGAACAGCATTCTGTCAACTAGAATTGTATGTAGAAGGTAAGAAATGACAGAAATGTTTTAAGTTCGAAGTTATACTCTAAAAAAAATGTCATTGCCATTATTCAAGATGACTCCATTATTTTATACTTCTGGCATTTAATTTATTCTTTGCAATTTATCTGACAAAACAAAAGATGATTTGAAATATTTTAAAAAATCATTGTTGTAGAAGGGAATTAACACAAGATATAAACATCTTCCTAGGTCTAGGGAGATGCTGTAGTATCAGACAAGTTTTTTTGTGGAAAGATGTGTGATAAATGAGTCACTTAAGATATAATGGAAATTTTAAAATGACCTTCTTTGGTCAGACACACAGACACTACATACATACATATATACATATATACATTCATAAGCTCAGAAATAACTGATCTACCACAATGTATGATCAATTGCTTATTTTTGTGAGACCGTACTAAGGTTTGTAATTCAGTCTCGTGTATGGAAGCCATATTTATTTAATTTTTATTGTTTTAATTTAATTTAATTTTTATTGTTTTTCATTTTTAATGTAATTAAGGACTATTTGCGGTTACTCATGTTGCCCCCGAGTTTTATCTTCAGTGCTCTTCTTCCCATACTTCCCTACCCAGATTCCCGTTCAGTTTCCCTTTATTCAAGGCCTAAAGGCCTATTCCTGATGATGTCTTGCCAGGGAATTGGCTTTAGCTTATAAAGTTTTATTATTTCTGACTTGTTTGTAAGCTTGTTTCTGGCCTTTTTAGATTTTTCTAACCAAAGCATCCAAATTAGGTTTATATGCCTATCCTTTTTTTTAAGAGTCTTGTCTAGCTTCATGACGATAAAAATTATCAAGACAGGAATGAAACACTATAAGCATTCTTTAGGAATTACAGCATCCTAGACTTTTTTGAGCTAAAAGGACCCTTCATTTTAAAGATGAGAAAATGGAGACTTAGAGATGTTAAGTGATTTGCCTGAAGTGGCATGGCAAATCAATAGCACCTGGAACTCAAGTTTCCTTAGAAATTCTTCAAACTGATATTTTTGTTAAAGATTTAGATTCAGTTATATATTTTTAACAACCAGTCCACAATGCTTTCCTTTTTAACCAATTTTCCTCAAAGAAATTTTGTAGATAGGATAATTAGAAAAAAAAAAAAAGAGAGCACAAACTATAGTCTATAAATTATATAAAGTATGGATTGAGTGTACCAAAATTATTTTTTAAAATCTAGAATTTTGAAATAAGATGACATTTATTACTTTTTCATTGAAGTGATAAAAATGTCCTTTTGATATATGAGTTTTGAGTCTATTCATGCTTTAATGAATTTAAGCTGTTAGCTTATTTGTATTTCAGTTTAAAATAACTGCTTCTTACTGAATCTTGAATGAAATCATAATTATTTCTGAAATTACTGAAAAATTTCTTCAGTCTCTTAGAGACCATGTATGTGAAAATGGGAATCTGACTAAAACCTGTTGCTTGTGCTGAACCATGGATTTAATGATTCTTTTTATTTTTAAAAAATATTGTTTAGATAACACAAGTATTTATAAAATATTTTGTCCATCATCATTGCTATATAAATATAGGCCTACAGGATTATGAAGCTGTCCTTAAGATTGATCCATCCAACAAAATTGTACAAAATGATGCTGAGAAGATTCGGAATATAATTCAAGGAACAGAACTAAAATCTTAATGACTACTAGAAGCAGCTAAGTATTGTACTAGGTATTGTTCTAAGTTTTACAAAAATAACTGGAGGCATTAGGAATCTGTGCATATTATGGCTGATTATACAGAATCACTTTCTCTTTAGTTCTGTACAGGGCAGAATACTATACATCTGTAGAAAATGAAATGTTTGATTTCAATGGCTTTTGAATAAGTAAATCAAAGTAAGAATAATCTATTTTAATTTTTTGTTTCACATTACAACATAATTTAATTATATTTTTTTGTTACTGAATTCAGCTTGCCCTTATAACTAACAAAATATTTGTTGGTGTGATTACCAGGACACTTACTGATTCATTTTTAATGTGGAGAAGTTTAAAATAAAAGATTGTGTTTATAAAGTATTTTTGTTTGTATTAAATACTCTATTTAATTGTCTGAATGATTGGCCTTGGTATAATCAATACTGATGTTTTGACTTAGTTTCCAAATGCACAGAACCTTCTTTTAAAAAAATACTGCTCCGCTACCTGTTGTTTGAGGTTAGACCAGTTTACCCTAGTAAAACAACTGTTTGGGAAACCTTATCTTCAACTTTAGTTGTGGGAAGTGTTTGCCAAAGCGTCGATCATATTTTATAACACTATCTGGTGGTGATAAATTTTCTACTGAGATTTTTTCTAGTACCTTCAAGTACATCAGGAAAAAAACAAAAGAAGGCAGCAGGGACTTCCTTGGTGGCCCAGTTGTTAAGAATCTGCCTGCTAATGCAGGCGACAGGGGTTCGAGCCCTGGTCCGGGAAGATCCCACATGCCACAGAGCAACTAAGCCCGGACGCCACAACCACTGAGCCTGTGCTCTAGAGACCGAGAGCCACAACTACTGAGCCTGCGTGCTACACCTACTGAAGCCCGTGCGCCTAGAGCCCGTGCTCCGCAACAAGAGAAGCCACCGCAATGAAAAGCCCACACACCGCAACGAAGAGTAGCCCTTGCTCGCTGCAGCTAGAGGAAGCCCGTTCGCAGCAACAAAGTCCTAACACAGCCAAAAATAAATAAATAAATATATTAAAAAAAAAAAAAAAGGAAGCAAAGGTGAAAATGTTAACTTAGAGTATTATGATACTGACACTGGATTGCACCACCACTTGTGTTATATCTCTGTGATGATGCAAGCATTAAGCAAAACCAGTACAGCTTCCCTTTTGCATCCAATAGTTGTCACATTTCTCTGTGATTACATGTAGAGGATTTTTAGGAAAACAAAACAAAATTTTTAGGAGTAAGTTTTTATAGTATTTGTTCATCAGATGTCATTCAAGTGGATCATAAAACAGCCTCTTTCTTAAAAAAAAAAAGCAGTACTTTTTTGAATAGGTAAGAGTATCCTAGTTCAGCAACCTTGAAATTTTTACTTCTATAAAGCAACTCTTGATAACTTCTATAGCAGTTCTGCCCAGTTATCAGACCTTCTGGTGAGACAGGATTGCTTTTTTCTTACAATCAACCCTGGTTTGGTTTTTTTGTTTTAATTAATTAATTAATTAATTAATTACTGGCTGTGTTGGGTCTTTGTTGCTGCAGTGAGCCGGGGCTACTCTTTGTTGTGGTGCGCGAGCTTTTCATTGCGGTAGCCTCTCCTTTGCCGAGCACGGGCTGTAGGCACACGAGCTTCAGTAGTTGTGGCACTCGGGCTTAGTAGTTGTGGCTTGCAGGCTCTAGAGCACAGGCTCAGTAGTTGTGGTGCATGGGCATAGTTGCTCCGCAGCATGTGGGATCTTCCTGGACCAGGCCTCAAACGTGTGTCCCCTGCATTGGCAGGCGGACTCTCAACCACTGTGCCACCAGGGAAGTTCCCCTGGTTTGCTTTTATTTTTAAAAATAAATGTGACCAAAATAGAGGTGGTTCTTCTGTTTGTCTCATACCAGTTTGACATTCAAAATACTTTAACCAAACTAGTCTTTTCTCAGGCTCTTCCTGTTGCAGGAAAAATGGGGCACATGAGGATGGTCATGTCCCAGGTCTCGGGTGAGTCCCTGGGACAGGCCACCAAGTGAGGATCCTTGGCTTCGCGCAGGAAATAATTCAAGAGTGAGCCATAGTAAAGGGAAAGCAGGTTTGTTTAGAGATATACGCATTCCATAGTCAGAATGTGGTCCATCTCAAAAGGCAAGAGTGTTGCTGAGGTGTGGGGGGGATAGTTTTTACGGGCTGGGTAATTTCATAGGTGGGAGGATTATTCCTACTATCTTGGACAAGGGGCAGGGATTTCCAGGAATTGGGCCACTGCCCACTTTTTGGCCTTTTATGGTCAGCATCGGAGCTGTCATGGTGCCTGTGGATGTATCATTTAGCTAATGTATTGATATTACAGTGAGCGTGTAATGAGGCTCAAGGGCTACTGGAAGTTGAATCTTCTGCCATCTTGGACCTAGTTGGTTCTAACTAGTTTTTTTCTGCATCCTCAATGGCTGTGTCATTCTTTTAAAGGTTGTGCCCTGCCCCCTTCCCTCCTGTCTCATTCCTATTACTATCCCAATCAGAAAACAAAAACTGGGCCCAATAGCTACCCTAAGAGCAAAAAAATCTATTTTTGGAGGAGGTAGAAGAAGGGAGTCTTAAGTAGTTATTTATTCTTTTTGACCCTATCCTCTAAGTCTTGGTTTAAAAGCAACAGACACTCATTTGTATTCACTTGACCTTTTTTGAGCAATCTTCTGTTAAGGGACTTCTGTCTTAGACTGAAGTAGTGATAGAGTTAAAATATAGATACAGACATTCCCATTTCATTTATGATAAAAACATGCTTCCCAAATAATAGTGTTATCATTAAAGCCTATGAGTAAAAGATTATTAAAAGAAAAAATTGTCATGGTAGTCCTTTGACATGACCAAGCCAGAGAAGGAAGGATTTATTACTTGCAGCAAGTAAGGAGAACACTGGGGATCTTTCCCAAGGCAGTGTCTCCCAGAACAGCAAACTTGGGGAAGTTTTAAGCTAAGGGTCCATGCATATTCATGAAGGAGCTTGAGCAGAGAATTCTGCATGGCATTGGGCAAAGGTCAACAGAGTTCCAAGCTTTAGTTGATTGAAGTCATGAAGGTCAGAAAAGGTCAACATCATCATCCCTTAGCTTCCAGTAGATCTGGTGGTTGAGCCCTGGAGGGGGTTTAAATTCTGCAGAACAGCTCAAGAAAGTGCTTCAGGCTAATCTTTACCATTGAAACAGATCTGGAAGTCTTTATTATCCGATTTGTTATCTCTGTTGTTGTTCCTTCTCTTGCCTGATAAGAGTCCTTTGTTCTTTTGTTCCCTTAAGATCATTATTACTGAGGGCAAGCATTGTGGCCAGGCGTAGATCACAAAATGGCTTAGGCCTAAAATGGCTTCTCTTATGTCAAGAAAGCCATGCCTGAATCTCTTTCTCTGAGGACCCCCTACCGTAACTGCTTATTACGTAAATACACAGTGTACACATTAATTAAAGAAACCTTTTCTGCAAATTTGGTAATAAACAAATATCAAAGCTATATCAAAATTTTGCATGCAAAGGAAAAACTGCTAGTTAGTCCATTTTGCAATTGATGCTTTATAGAAATAGGAAATGTTAAAAAACAAAGTTCAAAGTCTGAAGACCTAATTGGCCTTATTCAGTGATTCATGATTTAAGCAGTATCATATCTAGCAACTAGAAGGGCCCCCTGAGAGGTTGTACAAAAGGGAAGGTTTTTATAGAAAGAAGGGTGGGGCACAAGGGAGCTATTAATGAAAAAAAATAATGGATTATTTTTAGGCTAAGGCATCTTTTGCTGGGAAGGGTTTTGTCAGGCAGATTGCTTCTTCTTCCTTTAGGGGGTTGGGTGGAGTTGGAGAGGGCCCAAGTGACAGATTACCTCTTGGTGCTGACCAGCAAATTCCAAATTGATTGATTAAAATTACATTTCTGGGAAAGGTCAAAACTGCTGTTAGGTTAGGTATTAAATCATGGGCTTTTAACACAAGTGCTGCCATTTTGGGCCTGTGATTTTTCTCTTTAACAGAAATAATAGGAAATAGGAATAGGAAATAATTAGATTATTGTTAGACCAGATTTTTATTTTGTTTATTATTTTAAAAAATTAATTTATTTATTTTTGGCTGCGTTGGGTCTTTGTTGCTGCATGCGGGCTTTTCTCTAGTGTGGCGAGCAGGGGCTACTCTTCGTTGCAGTGCACAGGCTTCTCATTGCGGTGGCTTCTCTTGTTCCGGAGCACGGGCTCTAGGCGCACAGACTTTAGTAGTTGTGGTGCACAGGCTCAGTAGTTGTGTTGCTCAGACTTAGTTGCTCCACGGCATGTGGAATCTTCCCGGACCAGGGCTCGAACCCATGTCCCCTGCATTGGCAGGCAGATTCTTAACCACTGCACCACCAGGGAAGTCCTAGGCTAGATTTTTTTTTTTTTTTTTTTTAAATAAACTTATTTATTTATTTATTTTTGGCTGTGTTGGGTCTTCGTTTCTGTGCGAGGGCTTTCTCTAGTTGCGGCGAGCGGGGGCCACTCCTCATTGCGGTGTGCGGGCCTCTCACTGCCGTGGCCTCTCCCGTTGCGGAGCACAGGCTCCAGACGCGCAGGCTCAGTAGTTGTGGCTCACGGGCTTAGTTGCTCCCCGGCATGTGGGATCCTCCCAGACCAGGGCTCGAACCCGTGTGCCCTGCATTGGCAGGCAGATTCTCAACCACTGCGCCACCAGGGAAGCCCCTAGACTAGATTTTTAAAAAGAGTTATTTCCTTACATGCCACTTGCCTCTTGACTGACAATCACATGAGAGTCAGCTAGGGTGGGTAAGTAACTAGTTTCACAAAATGTGTCTCTATCTCATTAAACGTGCTTAAGCATTTTGTCAGGGATGCTCATTTCCTCCTTTCTTTCCAGAAAGAGAATTACATCAAGCAAAAAAAGGTTTGTCCCAGACCAGGTTTGGGATAACTTTTCTTTTACACATTTTAGCTCTTTACTGACAGAGGTAAAAGTATTACTCCTAATAGATCAATGCTGTCTAATAGTTAAATGGAAAGTAAACACATGTATTTAAGTAAACATATCCTGTTCCACTTTCCTAGTATCACAAAAAACTAGAGCTGCACAGTAGTTACAGCAGTAAAAACAAGTATTACTAAGGAACTATTACAATAGGAGAAAAGAGCACTCAGTATAGAACTGGGTTCAGTTCCTACTACAGAATGGACAGGTGATGATTTATAGCCAAGGAGCAATAGTGGGGTCGGGGGGAAGTGGGGAAGGGGGTGGCTTGTCAGTGGATAGAAGATTACTGAGAGGAAACATCAGGGGTAGGGAGATTCTGGCTAAACTAACCTAACAGGATTCCTGCTGAAGGCAGGCCATTTTGATCAGATATCACCTGGGAGATGGTGAGAGATGAGGAATTTGGTTAGACATTGAAGGTGATCAGATGTTGATGGTGGGATTGTGGTTAAACCGATTTAACACTTCTTTTTTTTTTTTTTAAATCTTATCCTCTTCAACTAATCAACATGACCACCGGTGACACAACACTGTTATTGACACACAACACTCAAAAGTGGGGCCTCTCTTCACTCCAGGGGGACAAGTCAGGTGAGTGGGGCTTCCCTCATGGGGGCAAAGGAGTCAGGGCTGCTCACCTGTGGGGCAGGTGTCATGGAACCCACCTCTTGGTTGTAATGGTTTCGAGTTTCCCCACCATTCAGGATTCATGCCCATGCTCCCTTCTGACCTCCATATCCATAGCAGTTTCAAGTTTCAGCCTAAGCTCAGATCAGTTTCTACTCTCCCCTTTGCTTTCACCAATGACCCTGTTACCCTGTGTTGCGCTTCTCCATGAGGGCACTTCTTAAGAGTCAGGCTTGTGTGGAGTTGAACGAGAGGGTTTAACAAGAGTCTTGTTACAACTAGGCTCTGAAGGACAAGGCCCAAGTGTTACCCGAAAACTGGGTTCACCTCTTGGTGGATGTCGAGCTTTTGCAACCAAGGGAAAGAGCGAAAGAAGGACCCATTTATTATTTGCAATAAGTAGGGAGAACATGGGCGATCTTTCCCAAAGGAGTGTATCCTGGAACAGCAAAATTAGGGAAGTTTTAAGCTAAGGGTACGTGTATATTCATGAAGGGGCTTGGCTGGTGTATGCATATTTCTGAAGGAGCTTGAGCAGAGAATTCTGCATAGAATTGGGGCAAAGGTCGACAGAGTTCCAAGCTCTGATTGAAGCTATGAGGGTTAGAAAAGGTCAACATCATCATCCCTTAGCTTCCAGTAGATCTGGTGGTTGAGCCCTGGAGGGGGTTTAAATTCTGCAGAACAGCTCAAAAAAGTGCTTCAGGCTAATCTTTACCATTGAAATGAACTGAGAGTCTTTATTATCTGATTTGTTATCTTTGCTGTTCTTCCTTCTCTTGCCTGATAAGAGTCCTTTGTTCTTTTATTCCCTTAAGATCATTATTACTGAGACCTATTCAAAGGCAAGCATGGTGGCCAGGCTTAGATCACAAAATGGCTTAGGCCTAAAATGGCTTCTCTTATGTCAAGAAGCTGTATCTGGTTCTTTTTCCAGGGAGCCCCTACCCCATCTGCTTACACAAGGATGAGGCCTAGTTGAAAAAGTGGCTCAGAGGAGCCCGTTTAGAGTTTGGCCAAGGAGAGACCACTTGCCATTGGCAAGCCAGGTTCTTTTCAACAAACCTCATCTATGTGGAGAATAAAAAAGCAAAGGACTTTTGCACATACCACCTGGGGAAAAGGTTGGTATATGATCTCCCAAGAAGCCTGATAACAAGGGTGGTGTTTCATTACCTTATTGAATTGATCTGGCTCAGTCTCACTCTCAGTCTCACTCTCAAAGGGCCTCAAGAGCTGGCCCATCTGCAAGGATCAGAGTCACGTTAACCAAGCTCAGGAGACTAAGTAAAACAGATTGCCTACTTATTATTAATTCATAATCAGAAATTGACTGAGGATGTTCATTCTCACGGTAGGTTAAATGAAAATTCATTTCTCTTTATGAGCAGATTTGATATGGTAACTCAAATCATAAAGTTGCTTGGCAAACAGGGACTCAGAACCCGGATGATTAGTTTAATGAATGGAATGTTTCATGGCATCATGTATGCAGTTCTACATAACAGGCTTCCTTTTTCCTACAAAGTTTAGGATAATTCCCTTTGTTTACAAACCTTAAGACATACCTCACTGTAACTAACTCTCGTGTACTAACAATAAAACCAGGTTAATTCTTCAGGTCATGACAAGGTTACCAGCATCTTCTCTTTGAAGTGTGATTTGCCCTTCTTTTTTTTTTTCTCTGAAAGAACATTAATTGAGTAATTTATTTAGTTGATGTTGTGATTCGCCCTTCTAAAATGTTTTAAAGGCATATGACTCTAAGACCATCTCTCGCTTAAGATACTCTCTTCAAGGAGCTACTTTTGACAGTACTTAGAACATACTTCATTTTAGCCTTTTTATGACCTGAACAAACATGGTTTTTGTTTAATAAACGAACTGCTTAGTATAGTACCTAGAACATAATAAACTCAGAATAATTTTGAGCTATTATAGATAGTAAAAACCAACCAACATTATTTGGTCAAATATATTAATTAGATTATTGACGGGGTAAATTATATTTATGATAGTCTTTTAGTTTATAGCTAAAAGAGGAAAAAGACCTAAACAAATTGGTAAAATATTCCTTTGGGAAGATAAGCCTTCAGTTTCATTTGAAGCTGAGAGTTCATGCTGTATTTCAAGAAATGATCAGTCAATAAATGGAGGTAAAACTTCAAATATTCTGATAATTGTGTAAAGGAAGGAAAGTTTGCCTAAAGTATGTGAGTTTTCAAATTAATTTGCTTTAAATATCTTCCAGGAGAATTGATTGTTCAAACTGTTATCTGAAATGGAGTCTTTCTTTTTGGAAAAATTACAGAGTATGTTTATTTTTTTACACTTTAGGATAGCATATTCCAAATGTACTACTTTATTTAGTGTATCTCACAAAATAGTTAAATTAATACTTTACAGTCCATACACTAATGCTTTTTTTGGATTGTTCTTATGTATCCTAGTTCTAAATATACTATAAATTGGTGAATAATTCTGTGTTCATCCTCTCTGTGCCTTTGATTTTATACACTTCAGCTTTTTTTAGTCCATATTAAAGAAACATTACTGTGTAGTCATCTTTAGCTACATTTTCTCTATGGAACTGATTACCGTGGGCGAGAGGTTCTCCAAATGTGGTTCCATCAAAATACAAACATGCTATATTATGATCCTGTCTTTAAAAAGTAACCTTTGCCCCCACATCTGTTTCCAGCTATCACCCCATTTCTCTGTTCAGTGTACAGCAAAACTAATAAAAAGTAGTTTTTACTTCTTGCAGCCTTTTTTTTTTATACACATAAAGAACTGCTTTTATTGAAAACAATACAACATGAATCATAATATTCAGCATTAAAAATGTTTCCACTAATGAAACATTTGAAATTAACATTGCATTAGAGGGGAGGGATAAATCAGGAGCTTGGGATAAACATACACACACTACTATATAAAGATAACCAACAAGGACATACTGTACAGTGCAGAGAACTCAATATTCTGTGATAACCTATAAGAGAAAAGAATCTAAAAAAGAATGAATATATGTATATGCATAGCTGAATCACTTTGCTGTACAACTGAAACCAACACAACACTGTAAATCAACCATACACCAATAAAATTAAGATTTAAAAAAAAAACCACTGCGTTAGAAAATTACAGGAATATGGTCACCATGCCTATGAAAACTACAGTCAATTAGTCAACAAAACAGTTAAGCTTTGTTCACTGTTCTTCTCCCCCATATGTTTGTGGTTATTAAGACCATTTACATTAAAAATGGATCAAGGTTTAGTGTCGGTTCTATAGATACGATGAGTATTTATCCCAGGTTTCCTGGGACACCCCAGGTTGCAAAGGACTGTATCCTGGTTTGGGGATGGGAAGATGTGGTCCACACTGTTGGCTTTGTGTGGTGAAGGTCTCCTGATCCAGGTGTGAAGGGGTTAGAATGGATCATTTGGATAACATGAGACAGCAACAGAACAAAAGGGTACAAGAACAAGAAAGCTGTTTGAGCGAAACTGGCGGCCCTTGAAGAAGCAGGCAAAGGTGTCAGGCAAGCATGAGGCCAGGATGTGTCTGGGCGAAACAACTTGAGGATAGATCAGGCAACCGTCTTGGAAGACAAAGTTGGTTTTCTTGAGTCAGCAGCTTAGCCACCTTCCGGCATCGTCAGTGTCAAGTACTTTTTAGCCTTCAGGACCTGGCCACGGGCTTCTGAGGTGGTTTCACCACCTCGGAAGGGGTGGATTTTAGAAGGGTGGGCCTACGGGTTCATTTGTGGGAGAAACCTTCATTCCTTCTTCACGTGAATCCATGCAAGGGCTTCCTCTGTGCCCAGCAGCCTGTGAGAAACTGGGCAGGATCCAGAAATGGCCAAAACCCAGATCTTTGCCTTTGAGGAGTTTTCAGTCCAGTGTGGGGTACAGGCCTATAAGGTAGTAAATTATAATCCCACCTTATCAAGGATTCCTATCTAGATAGAACCAAGCACTGAGGGGCAGAGAGAGGAGAGAGCCACTGACCACGGGATAGCTGGGGTGACTCAGGCCGGCCGTCGTGTAGTGGGCCTCACACAGTCCTTTCTAAGTCCTTTTCCCCCTCAGTGGGTGAGTACAGGGAATAACAAGAATTGTTCCTCCCGGGGTTGTGTAAGTGCTTCTGAGAAGCCCCCTTATCCTTCCAGGCTCCTGTTGACTGTTTCCCTATTTTCTTCCCTTTAAGGACCTGTCAGAGTCCGGGCAGGAAACAGAGAGTACACTCAGCTGCGGTGTTTAAAAGGCTTTTTAGTGAAGTGACTATTTACAGAGGTTTGGGTAGCTTCCCAGAAGTAGTAAGAGACGTTGTGCCCCCAGCAGCTGCCCACAAAGGGAAGCCGCTCGCCCACCTGCCCTGCAGAGGCAGGGGAAGAGGTGGTGGTGGCGGCATCCAGGTGAAAGCCAGCATCCTGGGAGAGGGGCTGCTGGACAGGAGCTGCTTGCCCACAGGGCACCATGCCAGGCATTGAGGAATTAAGGATCAACCAGCCAGACCTGGCCCTCACCTTTACGGAGCTTATGGTCAAAGCAGACTGTCCTGCAGGCCCCAGGGCTCTGGTGATTTCTGATCTCTCTCCCTCATTCCTTATTGGCCACGCCCTCTTCTTACCCCACGTGCTCTGAGGGCCTAGGGGATACGAGCTACAGGGCCAGGTGCCATGGGTTTCAGAGATTCCAACCCGACATGCTTCCTTCCTCTAGGGAGTTCATCGGGGTGGAGAGCAAAGCAATCAAGTTTCAAACCCGCATGTCACTGGGGAATAGCTGGGTGGCCGTGGACAAGACACTTCCACCAGGGCACCCATTTCTCCATCTTTTTACATCTCAGGGCTTTGTGCACTTTCTTGGGCTCTAGTGGAAGAAGAGTGGCTGCAAAGCTGAAAAAGAGGTCTCCAGTCTCCAAGTTTCCAGGCTCCAAGGTGCACAAAGTGAACCAGGGATGCAGGCCCAGAGGAGACTCCAGCTTTCTGTTACCGATGAGACAGCTGGCTCCTCGATCCAGGAATGGACAGGCCCACAACTGAGGATTCTAAAAGTCTCCTGGATTTGTCTTTTCTTCTCCCTCCCAGAGCACCTTAGTTTGGGCGCTCCTCACATTTTGCCTGCACTCTCTTCTTCCCATGGGCTGTGGATTAGTGCTGAGCGATAACTGTGCAGAGTTGCAGGCTTTCTTAAACCTATTCCGATAGTTCTCCTCTCTACAACCTCACTGAAACACTTCTTGTTGAGGACACCAATGATTTCCGCATTGCCTAATCAAACCCTCAGGTCTCAGTTTATGTGTTAGCCTCCAAGATAATTTCACACAGCTGGATCATTCCCTGTTCTGGAAACAAGTTCCTTACATGGCTTCTAGGCATCACAGTCTTACTAATTTCTTCCTACTTCACAAGTTACTTCTTCTTGGTCTCATTTGTTTATTCCTAGTCATTCCCCTGACTTCTAAATGTTGGAGTTCCCTAGAGATTAGTGGTCCTCTGTTCTTTTTTCTACCTACACTTTGTTGTCTTATCTCATGATTTTAAATAATATCTTTGTGTGGATGTTGTTTATATTGATTATATTCAACTTCTCCCTTGAATGCCAGACTTGATATTCAGTTGCCTCAACAGCTTGACTTTCCCTTCACTTCCTTCAGGGGTGTGGTCAAATACCAACTTATCAGACACTCCCCTACCTAAAATACCTCCTTGCCCAAGCACTCCTGCCCCAACCCTAAATTATTCTCTCCCCATAACTCTTATCGCCTGGTATGTTGTATATATATAGACATATATAAATATTTACATGCTAATAACATGCAAATAAAATATTTACATAAATAAAATGTATGTACCATAAATACATAAATGTTATACATATATGGACATAAGTATTTACATGTAAATATGTATACATATTTTATATTTACATATTTACACATATGTATATTTATAAATGTTTATATGTCTGTTATACATATATGTATAACATATATGTATAACATAAACATATAAACATTTATGTTCCATAACATTTATATATAAATATGTATACATATTTATACATATGTCTTTTGGTCTGTTTTCCCCTACTAGAATTTATTAGAATCTAACCTCCATGAAGGGAAGCTCTTAGAGCCTAGAATAGTCCCTGGACTTTGATAGGCACTGAATGACTACATAATTGCATTCCAGACAATATGCTTGATTCCAAGATACTCATCCTTCCTAAGAATTTTAGCAACAACAACAAAACAAAAGGCCTAACCACCTGTCATAGTAAGGAACTTTAGGTTAACCTCTAGATTCTACATATTAAAAAGCTGACTTCACTTTCTACAAATCAAGCACCTACAGTGAAGGGGGAAAAGGGTTTGTATAGGTTATGCAGAGAAAAATCTGGTAAACTCAAATTCTGTTGCATCATTTGCCTGGAAATCTTGTGCAGTGCCTTGATTTTTGATGTTTTAGAGGAAGTGAACAAAACTAATTTTTTTTTCTTTCTTGTGCCAAATATCATATTTTGGGATATTTGAAAGAATTTCATGAGGCTGCAGAGTTTGAGCTGTTTCCTCACATCAAGCCATTTTTGTAAATAGAAGATTCAACTTTTCTGTATCCAACTTTTCTGGTCCCCTAGTGACTCACAAGATTATTTTTTCTAATTGATGTTAATATCCTGAACCTGAAACCAACAGGGAAAAATAAGAACAGTGATTTTTTTTTTTCCAGTAAAGGTACTCAGATCCAACTGAACAGGAGGTTTCAGCAGATGGCAGCTGAAATAAATCTCTCTATGTAGTGGAATTACAGAGTTTAAAGAATTGTATAGCCCATCATCTACCACTGCTTATGCTCTGTGTTAAAGATGTAGCAAAGTAATTACATTTGGGGAATTCCCTGGTGGTCCGGTGGTTAGGACTCCTCGCTTTCATGGCCTGGGTTCAATCCCTGGCCGGGGAACTAAGATCCCACAAGCTGCATGATGCGGCCAAAAAAAAAAAAAAAAAGTAATTGCACTTTTAAAAATGTGCAACATTCTCTCACATTTTCATTCTTGTATATGTAACGTTTCTTCTGCCTGGATGGACCTTTCCTTTGATTTGGCTTTACCTTCTCCAGAATGTTTCTCTTGATCTCCTTGGTCTCAATTTAAGCAGTTCTGTCTCTGTGTCTGAAAGACCTTTTACATAGTTTACATTACATAAATTATCATGTATTACTAATTTGCTACTCTCATTTCCCCCAAATATTGTTTATTGAAACAATAAAAGACACTGTTTTCTATTTCTGTGTTCCATTTGCATCGTATAGCACCTGCCGTAAGTAGGTGTTCAATAAATATTTGCTAAATGAATGAATGAATAACAAGTCCTCTCTTCCACCAGTTTAGCAGTGTGAACTAACATTCCCCAGGTTCTAAGCTATTAGTTGAAATAACAGAAAAGCAGGAAATTACTCGTCAGAATCTTCCTTAATTCAGTTTTCAAAATTAGAGTTCCTGTGTTCCTTTGTCTTGATAAATATACTCAGTAGACAGTTGAGATCCTGAAAGCCTTTTGAAGCTTTTGGACTACATGAACTAAATAAAGCTAGGTATAATAAAATGCTTTCTACCTTTTATTCTATTTTGAACACATTTTTATTTAAGAAGTCACTGTCATTCAGTTATTGGTTGAAATGCTTTATTTCTTAAAGGTATTTTTAAAAAATTAATTCAAATCTTTTTATATTTCAAATTAGGTATCCTAGCCTTAGATTTAAAACTCATTTTTCCCAAGTATATTTTCTCTCTATTTAAGAGCAATATATTTTCATAGAGTGCGTTGAAAATTAGGAAAATCAAGCGTTCTTGTTCTGTCAGGTGCTGTGTTTAGAGTGTTATTTTGATAAAATCCAGTAGCTCTGATATTGCTTGAAAATACTTGGTCCTTTGGAGTATAATAGCAGGGGAAAAACTGTGGCATGGGTAAAAATTCACCATAATTACTTGAATTGGTTTTATACATAATCATCTTAGGTTTTGATAGTGAGGTAGCTGTATGGAGTGTCTTTGGGTCCAACATACATGAAAACACAGGATTGCCAGGGTTCACACAAGGAGGCAGTTGTTCAGGTTTCATTTCTGTTTCTGAATTTGAAGCTGAAGTACTTTTCTTACCCTAAAAGATAAATGCATAAAATAATTCTCAATTATAAAGTTCTGAAAAAAACAGAATTATTTAAACTTAGCCCTAAGCCTTTCTTATCCCACTACTCACAAAAAGTGACTCGAAAAAGATCAAAGAAAAATGTAAGATCTGACACCGTAAAACTCCTAGAAGAAAACATAGGGAAAAAGCTCCTTGGAGTTGGTCTTGGTAATTTTTTGGATATGACAACAAAAGTACAAGCAATAAATGCAAAAATCAATAAGTGTGACTACGTCAAACGAAAAAGCTTCTGCGCAGCACAAGAACAGCAGAAGGAAGAGGCAGCCTTGGAATGGGAGAAAGTATTTGCAAACCATACATCAGATAAGGGGTTAATTTCCAAAATATCTTTAGAACTCATACAATTCAACAGCAAAAAACCAAACAATATAATTAAATAATGGGCAGAGGATCTGAACAGACATTCTTCCCCAAGAAGACATACAGATGGCCAACAGGTACATGAAAAGATGTTCAACATCCCTAATCATCAGAGAAATGCAAATCTAAACCACGATGAGATATCAACACCTGAAGAATGGCTATTATAAAGTTAAGAGAGAATAGGAGTTGGCGAGGATGTGGAGAAAAGGGAACCCTCATGCACTGTTGGTGGGAATGTAAATTGGTGCAGCCACTGCAGAAAACAGTATGGAGGTTCCTCAAAAAACTAAAAATACGGGACTTCCCTGGTGGCGCAGTGGTTAAGAATCCGCCTGCCAATGCAGGGGACGTGGGTTCGAGCCCTGGTCCGGGAAGATTGCACATGCCGTGGAGCAACGAAGCCCATGCGCCACAACTACTGAGCCTGAGCTCTAGAGCCCGTGAGCCACAACTACTGAGCCCATGTGCCACAATTACTGAGGCCTGAGCACCTAGAGCCTGTGCTCTGCCACAAGACAAGCCACCACAATGAGAAGCCCGCACACCACAACTAGAGAAAGCCCGCGCGCAGCAATAAAGACCCAACGCAGCCAAAAATAAATAAATAAAATAAATAAATTAAAAAACAACCAAAAAAACTAAAAATAGAACCATCATATGATCCAGCAATTCCACTTCTGGGTATATATCCGAAGGAAATGAAATCACATCTTGAGGAGATATCTGTACTCCCATGTTCACTGCAGCATTCACAATAGCTAAGACATGGAAACAACCTAAGTATTCATCAACAGATGAATGGATGAAGAAATTTTGGTATATACACACACATACACAATGAAATATTATCAGCCATAAAAAAGGAAGGGATCCTGCCATTTGCAGCAACATGGATGCACCTTGAGAGCATTATGCTAAGTGAAGTCAGACAGAGAAAGACAAATACACTATGATCTCACATATATGTGGAATCTAAAAAAAAAAAAAAAAAAATGTCAAACTCAGAGCAGGATGGTGGTTGCCAGGGGCTGGGGATGGGGGAAATAGAGAGATGTTGGTCAAAGGGTACAAACTAACAGTTATAAGAAGAGTAAGTTCAAGGGATCTAACGTACAGTGTGGTGACTACAGTTAACAATACTGTATTATATAATTGAAAGTTGCTAAAAGAGTAGATGCTCTCACCATACCCACACACAAAAATTTGTAATTATGTGAGGTGATGGACATATTAACTAATCTTATTGTTAATCATTTCACAGTATATATGTATATGAAAGCATCATGTTGTGCCTTAAACTTACACAATGTTATATGTCAATTATACCTCAATAAAGCTGGAAAAACAATAGAGAAGAAAACAAAAACTTAGCCCCATCTACTCTCCTTTTGGGAGTCCTTTTCTCTGGAGGACATTGAAGAGTGCCCATTCAATTATATATATCTGTACAGAGCAAACTTGTCAAAAGTATGTACAAGGTAGCTTTTTAAAATCCTGTACTAGAACTATGAGAATTTATAAACACGTGTAACTTATAGAGTAAGACTGCAATAGGTCATAGTTCGAAGAGGACGTACAGCTTAATTTTAGAGTGAAAAGGGAACAAGATAAACATTCAGGGATCTTAACCTTGTGGGGGATAGCCATTAAGCAAATAATTATACAACTGACTAATTATAATTGTGGTAAGTGCTATGAAGAAAAAAAATTCAGGATGTTTATGAAGACATACAGGGGGTTCTAACCTAGTGTGAGGGCCTAGGAAGGCCATTCTGGTGAAGTGTCACTGAATCTTAAGACTGGAAGGCAAGGAAGGAAAAGACAGAGGAGGGCACAAAGAAAAAGCATGGCCAAAGTGGAGTAAGTTAGAGTGAAAATGGCTGCAGATGAGAATAGAGGGGCAGGAGCCAGATCCTGAAGGGTCTGGTTGGCTGTGTGAAAAGTTTAGATCTTTATGGTAAAAGCAATGGAAAGCTGTTGAAGCGTTTTAAGGAGAAGCATGTCATGATGTAATATACTTTTTAGTAAGATTACTCTGGCTGCCGTCAGAGACTTGAATGGATGTGGAGAGGAGCTTCAGTATTCCATGTGACTGACGATGATGATTTATAGAAGAATGGTGGTATAGAGAGACTAGTAAATAAATTTGAGACACATTTTGGAAGTAGAGTTCATTGGACCTGGTGATTGATTGGATGTGGGTAGTGAGGAAGAGGGACAGATCAAGAAAGACTCCCACATTTCTGGACAAACATTTGGGTAGATGGTAGTGCCATTTACTATAATTTAATATGTAATTAACATATATAATAAATTTAATAAATATTTAAAATATACATAACTTAGCTATTTGGGGAGGGAGGGAGCAAGATATTAAAAAGAATGGGTACAAAAGTGCATATTGCTTTCTAGCAATGCATATAACATGCTTATCCTTAGTAAAGTCCATTCTATGAAAAACATCAAGCTTCAATAGTGAAGGTGAAAGAATTCAAATGGAACAGACTATATGGACCTTGTTTATCACTCATTCAACAAATACTGAGTACCCACTGTGTACCAGGCATTGTTAGATGCTGGAAAAGTAGTGATCAACAAGCTAAAGTTCCTAGAACTTACATTTTATTACATAGAAGACAAGCACATAGGAAACCAGCTCAATAATGTTGGGAAACTGGTTATTTAAAAAAAAAGTAGGTCTTCACCTTCAAATATTAGGTGTCACCAGTTCTGGGTTCTGATGTTTCCAGTGATAATAGCTGCGTGACTTTGATGAAATTATTTTGCAAGGATTCAAATTCCTTGTCTATAAATGTAAAACAAAGGAGATGGATTAGATAGTTTTTTTCTTTTTCTAATAGGATATAAGGGCTCTCCAAATGTAGCAATAGGAAAGTGATTTTTCAGTTATTTGAAAAACATGAAGTGTATATTTACTTGTGATAAAGCTCTTAAAAATGATTCTGTGGTGTCCATGTAGGCAAAAAATTTTGGTAGTTAAAAAAACCCTCCAAAAAAAAAAAAAAAAAAAAAAAAAAAAAAAAAAAAAACCCTCCAAATTTGGCAACTTCTGGAATACTTAAGATCTAAGTCTTTCCAGATCAGAAATTATATTATATCTAACCTCATAGAGATTGGCAGGGTACTGTAACTCTGACTTTTTAAGGTTGCATTAAATAGAAGGTTGTTTATATGCATTAAAATTATTTTGCTTTGAAGACTCTATAGTAGATTCTTGTGATTCATGAGGCTGAGACCCTTTAATAATTCTAAATCCTTAAAACTAGCAAGCATATAATCTCAGTTTCTCCACCTCTAAAACGGAGGAAAGAATATTGACCAAGTTGTTGTGTCAGGCTTAACTGAGCATCAAATTTGGGTCAGATTAATTCGGTTCCTCTTAGACTAACCCAGCTCACTGAATTCCTGGGTTATTCTACTTAATGTCTCTGCAAAGTTAAGTTCCCCACTGTCAGGAACCTATTTGTTTTGAAATCTTGAGTTCAAACCTGCAAATGTGAAGTATTTACTCCACTTTCTTTTATTTTGTTCAGATTTGAAGAAGTATAATAGTGTTGGAGGAGTAGCACAGGCAAGAACTTTGTGACCTAGATTCCAATCCTTTATCATCATTGCACCTTTGTTTTTATATTGTCTGTAAAATTGGTAAAAAAGGGGGAAAAAAAACACAACCTGCCATAGTTCTTGTGGTTGTGGAAATGAAAGAAAATCGGATGTAAATGATACGCTGCTATATAAATGGAACCAATTTTTACCATTTTCTTTTTTGCAGGTATACTTCAATGCATATGCATGATCTTCCAGAATTCAGTTCTGAAATTTACAGGTTAAGAAAACTTTACAGTAGTGTGCTACCATTGACTAACACTCATTATCTTGTAGGAAGCTGGCAAAGCTGGAAGTAGAACTCATCAGATCTTGTTTATTCTTTTTTGGCACTGCTTATTAATTTGTTTTAAATATCAAGAGCACAGACATTGGAGAATAGTAAGTCACCAGAATCCTATGGCATCACAACAGGTCAGCTTTTCTCAAAATGTCTAGGTTCTCTCAGCACATGGAAGGCTTCTTAGGTGGAAGGTGCTGCCCTGTGACTTGTGAGAAAAAGTACCAACCCTAATTTACTTTATGGACACCAGTCAGGTTGCCCAGGGCAACCTCAGTCCCATAGGTTGTGACTTTCAAATCACCTTCTGCAACTGGCTCTAAAATTCTGATCAACTTTGACTCAAAATGGAATACAGAAAACAGAATCTAGTCAAAATAGAAGACAAATTAGCTGAAAATTTTTGTTGGCATAATCCGTACCAATCTGTAAAAATTAGTGTCTACCGAAATCTTTTAGACCTCCAGGACAATTCACAAATGTTTATGGACTTGGAAACAAAATACCCCTTGCTTTTACTTTATGTCCTAGGCCCTCACTGCAACTTTCTTATTTGGGTTTCGACCTCTTCAAATCTGGTATTCTTAAAATGTAGAGTTCAAAACAGATACAATCAAAAACAAAACAGTCTAATATAAAGAATAATAAAAATATTACTTTAAATTCTCTTCTAGGTTATACATTGAGTCAGCAACTGTTACTGAAGGAGAAGGTTAATGAAAATTATAAATGAATCTTTTAAAATCGATTAAGTCTAAAATTAGACTGTGCAAGTGCCTTGAAAAGAATGAAAATCTACAAATAGATGGTATTAACTTCCTTACTAATTTAATTTTCAGGCTCTCCTAGAATTAGAGAAAACCAGGCCACTTTGACTTTTCCAAGTCTTTTGTTATAAACACACACACATTTTTATAAAGATAAATAACAAGCTACTGAAATAATAAAAATGCCCATTATAGAAGCTGTAATTATAAAACTAAAAAAAATTTTTTTTTTTTTTTTTGGTTTTGTGTCACAGTTGATGTTAACTACAGTAACACCAAAAGCAAAAAAACCCCTGTAAGTCTAATTTTGAGGCACCCTTTTGTTTCTCCTCAGGCCCACCATCCTCCTTGTTCGTGTTTTTCTTAATTTATCTTTTTCTGGCCACAGTTAGGTGACAGAGAATTAAACCTTAACTTTCTACTGTTTCCATCAACAGTGAGTATAAATGCAGCATGTCCTTTTTTCCACTCATATCCTTTTTTGAACAAGACACAATGTACACAGACGTCAAATTAACAAGGTACGTTTTTCTTGTTCAAAACCATCACGGCATTTTGCAATGGGGCATGAGTTGCATACCATCCCCAATCATCCTTATAACTTCATAGGCAATTCTGGCTTAATGCAATGCATGTTACATCTGTGTACCCCAGTGGTTGCCTACAACGGTGGTTGTTTCTGGAGGGTGGGGGTGGGTGGGATTGTGGGGTGCCCCAAATTTATAGTAAAGAGTGTCGACAGTCAAAAACATCCAGCCCTCTGCCCAAACCCACCCAGTCGTACTCGGTCATTCTCGATATCTTCTTTATTTTTTTCGGCAAACGCAGTCTTTTCCTGCAGCGGATGGCAAGGCCAGCGAGCGCCGACTTTTACTACACCCAATTAAAGCAGCAAAGAGAAGGCGAACCGTCGGCTGGATGGATACGTGTAAACTAATCGGCCTAATCCGGGGAGCCGTCCTCCAGGGTGGAATCCTTCGGAAAGGCTGTAGCAGGCCGTCTCCACAGTAACCGGCAGCGGCGCCTCTGCAGTGCCGGGGCCCGGATGTTGTGAGGACCACGGCCGCGGGGCCTAGCTTCCTGCAGCCTGCCGGCGGCGGGCTGCGCTCCTCTTCGGGAGTCGTAGTTCTTCCCTCCGCCGCCGCCCGGCATAAGGCGCGGGCGGGACTACGAGTCCCGGCATGCGCCGCGGCGCCTCGCCGCCCTCCGCCTCCCGGCTGCGGACGCCTGCGAGCAGGTTGTTGTTTTTACGAGAGGCGTCACTGCTCTCGGAGCTGTGACCGCCGCCACCGCGACAGCTAACGCCGTCGGGCGGAGGTGGCGCTGCTCCTTCAGGTACGGCCCTGGGCGAATTTGGACCCCAGGAGGGGAGTCCGGGCCGACTGTCGGGGTCCTGGCTCAGCCGCCTGGCGGAGGCGGTCGCGGGGTTTCCGCTGAAGGGGGGCTTGACCCTAGGCGCTCGGTATTTGCGGCCGCCTGGGTGGCCTCCTCGGAAGGCGAGTCTGCATCCCCCGTGGCGGAGCCGGTCCGGTGGTCCTGCAGCCTCGGTTCCCTGCGTTGCAGACGCAAGCGGTGTGCCGGGAGTGTGGGGGAGCCGACAGCCCAGGGGACGCACCCGCCTTCCTCCGCTGGGCTGGCTTAAGGCTCTCCTCGGTCCTGATTGATGAGAATCCATATGGTAAGATGTTATGTGCGTCACCCCGCCGGGTTTTCAGCCGGCCGGTCTTTTTTTGGTGACGTTTGAGCCCCGTGATGCCAGGAAGAGAAAGATTAAATAATGTATTTGAGATTTCTGCTTGTGAGCCTGGCTGATAATGATCAAATCTCCCTGTCTATCCTTTTTCCCCTCCACCGGTCCCCTTCCTAATCGATAAGCCCTCCGTAGCAGCAGGTCACACCGTGCCTTCTACGCGTTACTGTTTATCTTTGTTTAACGAATCAACTTTTTGCCTTTGGGAGCGCCAATTTTAACGAACTCAGCCAATTAGGTACTTTGTTGAGTGGGTGAAATTTGCACTGTCTCAGTCTGGCTTTATTAAAAAATGGAATGGAGCCTTCTTGTAGCTAGAATAGGTAATTATTTTAGTACTGGGAATTTTAGGAGATTTGCCTCCTCAAATAAGGTCACATCTACTGGACGGTACTTGAAATGTCATTATTAGCGCATCGTATCTTTCGCTTAACGTTTGAATCTTATTAGGCCCCACCTTTCTCAGGGGGGTATTTATCACACCTTGGACGCTAGTGTGAATGGTTTACTATACTTCCCTGAGCTGTGGTCATAAAGGGGAAGGGAAGGGAGAAAGTGAGGTATTATTTTAATAAATAATTTCTAATCCTTTACCCAAACCTAAGGATGGGATTCTAATTAAAGAAGCTATTAAAAATCGCTCTCAAATAATATTTGAGGGTGTGGGAAATACTAGTTTTTAAATGAAAATAGGTTAGAAAGTAGTGTAATACTAGTTTTGTTAACTAAACCATAGAACTAGAAGTGATTCGATGTCTATTAGAAATAAGACTCAAAGGAGTCTTAGTTGTCATAATTATAAAAGTGATTAGATGGTGAAACTACAAATTATTTTTTTCTTTATACTTTTTGGTATTTTCCAAATTTTCTATAGGAAAAAACCTTCATTTAAAAAAGACACAGGTGCAGCAATTCCAATGATATAGACTCTTAAAACATTAATTTTAAAAAGCAAATAACAACTACAAACAACATAGGCAGAGCCCCTGTTACTGCATCCACAGACTCTGTGAATAACAAGTTTAAATGTATATTAGTTGCTGAGAAGTGACAAGAAATGCATTGGTTGGACTGGAAAGGAAACAAAAAAATATTACAGTAATTCTTAGCATTTGTACATCTCGTCTTATTTTGATCTGTTTTCATTTTGTACAGTAAAATCAAGACAGAATTGCTTACTTTTCTTCAATTAAGGGAGTGCAATCTTGATTATTACTATAACTCAAGGTGACAAAGCATGGGCATATTAATCTGAAAAGATCTGGGATGTAGCAGGATTTTTCATTTATTATTTGTAAACATTTGCCAGTGGAAGTAAAGAAGTTAAACATTATTATAAAATAGGGGCTTTAAGCTTGTTTTCATCAAGTCATTTTAAGTATCAACACTATGTGTAATGTGCCTGATATTTTGGATTATGTTTTTGTTTCATTTTCTATTATGGATATGTTGGATATGGTTGGGAAAGTAGCATATTTAGCCCACATTTTGTTTTCTGTCATAAAGAAAGGGCCACATTGTTCTTTGATAGGAATAGTCTATGTATTTTTGCAGTTATCAGTCTTGAAAAAATGGGGTTTACCTCAATTCCAAGTGTCCATTAACTCAATAAAATAGCCATTCTGAAGCTTTGTTTTTGTTTTTATTTTTTTGCTTTTTTGTTTTTTAAGCTGTAGAAGTCATACTTTGTTTTCTTAGGTTCTTTTCTTTGGAGCATTGCTTCTCTCCCCAAATTTCAGTTTCTTTTCAATAGTTTCTATTGTTTTATTTTGTGTATTTTGTGCCCTTTGTTGGCTCAATATCTCACTAAAAATTTGGGTTCATTTACAGGGCATAAGAAACATTCATAATTACTTAACATGTCTGATTTACTAACTGGTTCCACAGTATTGTCTAGGTTGTGTAATTGTATTTTATCCAAGTTAAATATTTAAAAAATTAGGTGAGTTTGAACTGACATCTTAGAAGTAGTAGTTTCTGACATGTAAAGAATATGGACACAGTGCAAGGCCTCTTAAGCCCAGGGTATTTTAAAACAAAGTGCAGACTCATCTAACAAAGCAGAACTACTAGAGGCTGAATTGTTTTTGTGTTTGTGAGTGGTGAGGATGAGGAAGTTGCCGTATTGTAGGTGATAACTTACATTTTCAAGAATTTTCTTACTGGGAGTTGTGCAGTTTTTGTTTTGTTTTTAAATTTATTTGTAAAAATTTGTTATACAGTTTTTAAAGGTTACTTTCCATTTACAATTATTACAAAATATTGGCTCTATTTTCCATGTTGTACAGTACATCCTTGAGCCTATCTTACACCCAGTAGTTTGTACCTCCCATTCCCCTACCCTGTATCGCTCCCCCCACCGCCAATCACTAGTTTGTTCTCTATATCTGTAAGTCTGCTTCTTTTTTTGTTATATTCACTAGTTTGTTGTATTGTTTATGTTCCACATATAAGTGATATCACACCATGTTTGTCTGTCTGGCAGTTCTGCAGTTTTGACTAAATTAAAACAGTTAAAAAAAAATGAGTTGGTTTAAAAGGTCATGTTCGATGTATTGCACCAGATAGACTTGAAAATAAAAATCTCAGTTTGAGTTCTAAGGTGAAATTTATAATATGGGGAGGATTGCAACTAACTGATAGAGGATTTTTTTTCCAAGGGCTGTTTAAGGTGTGGAAACCTGCTTAAGGGCTTATAGAGTTTTCTGAAGGAAGTATTAGCAAGGAAGTATTAGTATTAGCAGGAAGTCAGAAATCTAATTTTTCTTCAGTATTTGTCCATAAAGCACTTTCCTAAAACCTTATTTCTGGTTCATGTTGCCAGCATGATGAAATGTGAAAAAAGAATTGGATTGAGAGTCAGGACGTTTAATGATGTTGACAAATAACTTAACTTATGAGCCTCTATTGTTTCCATTTGTACATTATAAATAACAGCCATTGCCATACTTCATGGGGTATTTGTGAAGATCAAATCAGGTATAAAAAGTCGTATCACTTTGTAAGTGGCAGAGTGATCTACCCATGCAAAGTAGTATTGGCCTGCGTAAGTAACATTTACATAAAGCATATTATACGTTTGAAGTGTGATAACTTAATGTGATATATACTTTTGGACTGAGAAGTTTGATGGAAAAAAGTCAAATGGGATCTTCATTTGATTTTTTTGATAGTGCTTTTTGCCTTTTACTAGGTTGAAGGGAACCTGGCCCCTTTCCTGACTGTGACTTTGTACTCTGCTGCATTAAAGATTCTGAAATTGCAGTGTGGTTTTATGGTTCGGCCTTTAATTTTGGTTTTGATTTGTTTTAGTTGCACATCTAAAGTATAAGGAAGATCATCAGTGTAACTTAACAGTAGGAAGTGGATGTTGTTTTTAAAGTTCTAAAACGGTACTTTGAGTTGATTTCATGAACAGTGAGCCTACACTGAATGTCAAATTCCAGGTCCTCCCAGAGATACATTACATGTGTAAGCATTTGTCTTTCAGGGAAAGAGAGTTTAGAGCTTAGACACTCCTTCTGGGGAAGTCAGCCCTATCTGTATTACATACAGCACCTGCCCCTTGAGATTAACTTCAAGTTGGGTTGACATATAGAACATTCAAGTAAAAAAGTCTTTTAGAAACTTACAAAACAATTCTGCGGACTTTATGAGAGCAAATATAAGTGAAAGTAAAAGACAAAGAAACATATCATGGGTTGGTAATGACTGCTTCTATACTTGATTAGTTGATAACTCAAATAACATCTTTACTAACATTTTATCTAATATTACTACTACAAAGTAACAATGGATGTGTACTTAATTGTCTATTATGTACTTTAAAAAATGGAGAACAGAATAAAAATATATAGAATCCCTTTGTTTTCCATCTCTCTGTCTTTTTTCCCAAATGAAAAGTAGAAGAGAGTTGTAAAAAAAAAATTAGGACAAATTATCCTTTTGTGGAAAGTATGTTTAAGATAAACAAAAAATATATGATGAATACATATATTTTAACAAGTAAAATCATTAAAAAAATTTTTTTTGAGAGTAGAAGAAAAAAACATCAAGCTAGATCCCAGTAGTTTTACTTATCTCTGAAAGGGGAGAGGAGCCAACAGGGGCTTGCAGTGCCCAAGTGAGGGCTGTATGGCGCCTAGTCAAGCTTCTGGATTTACTACTGGCTCTTTCAGGCTTTTACAAAATTAAGATGTAACAATCGTGGAAAGTCAGGATTCTTTTCAGAATGGGAACACCTGGTGAAAAGGCGATTTCCATACTAACAGGTATCTTAATTTCCCCCCAGCATTTTGAATTTATATGGTTTACTACTTTGTTGCAAACTTTTAATCAAAGGTGTAGCTTCTGTTAGATGGAGGCAAAAAGGGATACTTTTATCTTCAAATATGGCAGTAGTTGCTTTTGTTTCCCAATTTGAAGGATGTTACATCATAAACGAAATCTTGTGAAGAAATTGTGTATTGACTCACTTCTTGCAGAATTTGTTTTCTAAATCAAAAAGTTAATTTACTGTATGTAACAGTATTGCTGCCTCTTTCTGGTCATGGATAAAGTGAAATTACTACTATTGGAGATTTTTTTCCGGATACCTATCTTTAGCGATAGATATCAGTGTTTAAATGAAATTCCACTCCATTAAAACTAGGAAAGCCTGTTTGCTATGGAGAGGTTATCTTTGAATCCACTTAGAAGATGCATATAACCAAGAGGACAGCCATTGGACCCACGTCTTGATGCCGTAATTACTACACTGTGGACTCTTCACATCCCTGGGTTATGCTCTCTTTTCTCTAGCGTCAGTTTTCTACAGTACACTTCTGATACCTCAGATATAAATGTTTTAATATGATTCCCTTTAGTCCTTTAATTTGTTCTGAAGAGACTGGTCATCCAGAAGATTATTGGATTTGTGTCAGTCATTCATTTACTTAATATTGGGTTTGTCTTTTCATTTAAGAAAATGTATTATTTTTTTCCTGCTGATTATGAAGGTAATAAATAGCTCACTGAAATATAGCAGACATAATACGTGTAATTTTAGTTTTTTTAGATTTGAAAGATACTCTTTAAAATTTTAATTAGACTAATGCATGTAAATTAATATCAATAGGGTTTATTATACATATCATTTTCTGACTCGCTTTTTTCACAGAGTATATTATTGATATCTTTCCATGTCAGAACATGTTGATCTATTTTAAATTTTTAATGGCTGCATTAATAATAGATATTATACATTTTAATTTTAATAAACTCACTCTTGATAGACATTTCACTTTCTAATTTTGTATTATAAAAATTCAACCGTTCTTACACACATGTATATGTATTTTCATATTCATGTGAGTATTTCTACCAGATAAATTCCTAGAAATGAGGTGGATAGGAAATGAAATAGAGATAATAGGTCACAGGGTATCAGCCTGTAAAATTTTGTTATTACAAAATTACTCAAATGATAATAACTATGCATTTTTACTGTTTACAGTGCCTATTTTTCTGTATCTAACCTACTAACCTGTTTAATCTTTGTTGATCGCTTAGGCATTAAAATAATCTTGCTTCTCTTTGTGTATCTTTCATAGTAGGGTTGAGCATTTTTTTCCTTACAAACCATTTTAATATCTTCTATAAATTGCTTACTCATATTCCTTGATAAATTTTCTATTCAATTTTTTAACCTTTTTCTTACTCATTTATTGGTGTACTTTAAATGTTTTGAAAACTCTGTTATATATGTCACAGGTATTCTCAGTATATCATTCTTTTATGACTTTTGGCAAACAAGTTTATGATTTTTATACAATAAAAAGCTTTTCCTTTACAGTTTCCAGGTTTTGTGTAAAGCTTAGAAAAAAGATCATCTTTACCCCAGGATTGTAAAACTTTTCTGTTTTGTTTGAGTCTTTTTTTGTGTGTGTGTGGTTTTATTTTATATGTTTAAATCTCTGGGCTGTATTTTTACCAGGTGGTCTTAAGGTTTTATGAAGTCTTATCTTAATAATGCCAAACTTTCACAAGGCAAACGTGACAGATGACATCAATCTGAAAGTCTTTTGCAACACCACATTTATGATGTTTAGTGGAGAGTATGATTCCTGAGTGATGCAATTTGTCAAAAAACTGATTTTTTTCCCCCTTTGGGAGGTAGGAGGGGAAGGACAATGAAATTTACTGTCTTTTTAAATTCAGAAGCGTTTTATGTGAAAGTGGCTCTTATCTTTTGCATCTCTTTCATTCTCTACCTTTCACACCAACCATAGAAAGGCTCTACTGTTTTGAGCATCCAGAATGGCAGCCAGCACTTTAGTTCCATATTCAGAATTGCCTGTCAGATCATTTGTCTCTTGATGCTGTTTGGAAGCAATTTAGTTTGGCCTGGGCTTAGTGAAAATATGTTGCAGGATTTATCTGCTATAACAGTTAAAAAGCCATACAAAAACTTACTCTTTTTCAAATAAAGAGTTTACCTGACCATTCTAGCCAATAAGCCTTGGAATCAACTTCCCTAGGGTAGTCTTTTTTTTTTCCCCACAGCACAAAGGCCTAGTGGGTACTAGGCACTCCTAGGCTAGGCTTATTTATTGCCAGAGTTTGGAGACTGAAATAAGGTTGACATTGTAGATGAAAAAGAAAGTATAAGCTGAGCCTTCACTTAAGATGAGACTATTTGGAAAAAAGAAAGCAACACAGTGAAAGGTTCTTCCCCCACCACAATGAACAGGATTGAAGACCCTTTAATTCCCCAAAGAGATACAGTTCTCACCATTTACTACAGAAGTGTTTGTCACAATACTTTTTAAAATGTAGATTTGTGCCAAATTACCATAAAGCATGGTGACAGTAACAGTTTTAAATACTTACTTAGACAGAAAATCTTAGAATTTCTTAAGCTTTTCTGTTTCAACCCCTTCATTGTGGTGCTTAGTGATTTTAGTGGCCCTAGCTCCCTTTTGAAAATAGGCAGGAATAAAAAAATTCATAATTGTGGTACATTTAAAAGAGGCAAGCTTAAGGGTGGAGCTAGACCTGAAATTAGACCTGTAGCTCATAACTATTTCTGATCCTTTAATTCCTGATCTGAGTAAAAATGCTTGTATGTCCTTTTCTATAGATAAAATAGAATATTAAGCGATTAAAGATGAGAGATTATTATGTATGTATTGTATGACTTCTGACTAGTAGAGAGCAGTTAAAATTTTTGTGCTGTTATAAAGACATTGAAAATTAAATTGGAACTCCTTATCAAAAGCTTTGAACTTAACACTAACTAGTAAAGTAACTCATGGATAAAAGTAATAGAAGCTGCTATTAGGCAAGCTATGCTAAGAAGTACAGAAGTTATGCTAAGAAATAAGAAATGCTGTACATTCAGGGAAAGGAGAGATCAGTTTGTCAGAAACATGAAGGAAAACTTCATGGAGGAGACTGAGCCTTAAAGATGGAAATCAGAAGAAAGGAAAAGAGGAAAGCATTCCAGGAAGTGTGACTTGAGTAAGTGAAGACGTGGAGGTAGGGCTGTGCTCCTCTACTTGTAGCAAGTAGATTACTTTGATGAGATGAAATAGTTCTGGAGGAGAGAACTAATCGATTGCAAGCTAGGCTAGAGCCAGGTAGTGGAAGCATTTGGATGTCCCCCTAAGAAGTTTGACTTTATTGTACAGAATACTTATTCTCGAGGTCATGGGGAGACTTTAGCACGGGAAGTTAAAAAAAAAAAATTTCTAGCATTTGGAATAAGTATTGCATGTAACCTGCAATCAGTTTCATTGTTGCCTGTATGTAAATGTTCAGGGTGGTTGTGTGTGTTTAGGGAGGGACCAAGTGAAGAGTTGCAAAATGGCACTGTAAAAAGTGGTGAGTACCATTGTAATTAAAACAGCCTTGTTTTGGTGCTGGAATATAGATCATTGGAACAGAATGGAGACTACAGAAACTGATTCATAAATGTATGGGACTTTATGTGACAGATTCATAAATGTATGGGACTTTATGTGACAGAGAGTGGCATTTTAAATCATAGAAAAAATATGGAATATTTAATAATTGACATAATTTCTACCTCACACTAAAAGGGAGAAAACCCAGATTCACAGATTAAATAGCTAAATGTAAAAGCCAAAACTCTGAAAAAGTATTAGTAGAAAATATAGGAGAAAAATTTACAATCTTGAGAGTAGGAAAGACTTTCTAAAGCAAGGTGTAAAATATAGGCTATAAAAAACACCTTATTCTCCATCCTCAACATTTTGACTGCATAAAATTTAAAGACATCTATGATAGAAGATATTTTTTTAAATGGAAGCATGCTAGAAAAAAATATTTGCAGTAGGTTTAGCAGTGAACTCATTCATGACCCAGTTTATGAAGAACTTCTGAAAATCAAAAAAGGCAGCCCAGTAGGAAAGTGAACATGAGAACATTAGATAATTCATGGGAAATGAAATAAGGATAGCCAATAAACACAGGGAAAGATGCACAACCCCACTGAGTCATCTGGGAAATGCAGATTGAAATAGGAGATTTACTTTTTTGCTCATGACATGATCAGAAATTAAAGATGGTTACTTTTTTGGTGAGGTTGTGGAGAAATAGGTACCTTCGTATGTTGGTGGGAGGTCTTCCCTAACAACCTTATTTAAAATTCTGATCCCCACCCTCTACTCCCTGCATTCAGTTTTCCGCCTTTTTGCTTTATTTTTCTCCACAGTCCTTGCCACCAACTAACTTAACTACATCTTCTGCTTGTTTATTTCTGTAGGGTTGTTATTGGACAAAAAATAGAATATAAGGGACATTTAAAAAGTTTTTTTTAGTTGGGATCTTGGGTCCTCTTTCCTTTATCCAACAGTCTGGTTTAAAGCAGGCATTTTCATATCCTCTTGGGGATATGAAAGTTCCAGAACCTCTGAAAAGCATGATAGAAATAGGTTCTTGAAAGCTGTCTAGACTTACTGACTCATCTTTGATCACATTTACAGTACAGCAGCACTTTTGGGACCTTTTTTGGTCACACCCCATTGGTTGGCTTACATCAGAATTGTAGACGTGTGGGAGAATAATGCCCCCATTCTTCTCCATCGTGTCTGATTCTAGAAGATACAGTAATGGAAACCGTACCTTTTCCATAGTAAAATGTAGCTACTCAGGAATGATGAGAGGCACCATCATATCAGGTAATATTCACTCCAGTTGTACTTTATGAGGTAAAATTAATATTGTTGCTCTGTTATTAGTTTTGAAAGCTGCCACCTTAAGTGTTTTAAAATTACACCTTTGGTCTGTATCTCTCCCCTAAATTCAGTCTCCAGCTGCCTACTTGACGTTTCAACTTGGATGTGATAATAGCTGTCTCAAATTTAATATGTCCTCGACGAGTTTACCAATTTTCCTTTCATAACCTGCTGCTTTTGAAGTCTTCCAGTCTCAATGGTCATTCCATTCTTGTATTTACTTAGGACAGGGGTCATCCCTCATACCTCGTATTCAGTACGTCGGGAAGCCCAGTTGGTTATACCTTCAAAATATATGTATAATTTGCCCACTTCTTACTGTCTTTGCTACCACCCTGGTCCAAAGCACCATCATCTCCCCTGGATTACTGCAGTAGCTTTGCAAATGGTCTTCCTGCTTCTGCCTTTGCCCCCTTCGCAGTGCTGTCTCAGTAGGGCAACCAGGGTGATCTTTCTATTCCTTTCCTCAAAATTCTTCTGTGACTTTTAGTTTCACTCAGAGTAAAAAGTCTTAGGATCTGTAAGGCCCTACATCATTTCTCTCCCACTCCATTATCTCTCTGTCCTCATCTCTTCCCACTTCCCTGGTAGCCCACTCCTCTCCAACCACACAGGCCTCCTTGCTGTTTCTCATAGATATGGGCTTGGTTCCAACTTTGTACCTACTGTTCCTTTGGTCTGAAACACTCTTTACCCAGTTAACTGCACGATGATTCACTCGCTCATTCAAGTCTTTGCTCAAATATACCTTCTTAAGGAAGCTTTCACTGATCATCCTTTTTGAAATTAAGCCTCTCCAACCCAGCATTTTCTATTCTCTTTTCCCATGCTTTCTCTGTAGTAGGAAATATACCATCAAATACACAGTGTATTCTACCAGGTAATGTTGTTTATTGGATGACTCCAGTGTGAAAGATGAAGTGCATAGGAAAATTGAGATGATTTTTTTTTTTTCCTTTGGCCACGCCGTGCGGCATGTGGGATCTTAGCTCCCCAACCAGGGATCGAACCCATGCCCCCTACATGGAAGCATGGAGTCTTAACCACTGGACCTCCAGGGAAGTCCCAGAAAATTGAGATGAGTTTAATTCAGACTATTGCAATAGGAATATCTCATTAATGAACCGAGGAGTCTTACAGAGGCAAGTAAACAAGGGACTCAGGATGGGTGGAAGTGAGTCTTACCTGGGATTTTTTGAGGGCAGGTTGGTCCTTTGCAGTTAGCTATCTGTCAGAACACAAAACAGGATGGGGAAATTTCTCAACCTTCCTTGCTTTGCTGGAGCACAGGGCTCAGATGAAGTTCAACCTAGTCAATTACTGATAGAATTTAAGCTCCAGGAAGGCAAGACTCTTATTTGTTTTGAACATTGGTATATTTTCAGTATCTTGCATGTGCTAAGAACTCAATAAATATTGAATGAACAGATGGATAAAGGAGTGAATTAAAAATGGTACTAACTATAGGCCCATTTGCTGGAGCGTGTGATTATACTAGTGTAGTATAATCCTTCTACCTTAAGTAACTTCATAAATGAGATACGAACATCCATGTAATAAATTTACATCCTAATATGACTAATATGTGCTATATTCTATGTGGAAACCGTATGTTTGTAATGCTTAGTGTCAAATTCTCTTCCATAGAGTTCTATGAATAAAATCTTACATGTTGTGAAGAAATGTTCCATAGGATTTCTTAGGAAGTGAGAATCAATTTAAATGATTTGTCTCTGTTCTAGAGGCTATTATTATAGGATTTTGGAGTTTATCTTGAAGGCACTGGAGACCAATTTTAAGTGATTAAGTGATCAGATTTATGTGTTAGGATAAACAGAGTAGGGACAGCATTGGGAAGGAGTGACTGGAGGGGAATTTGAAACTGCAGGCAGAGATCTCTTAGAGAGCTGTCACTGTAATAGAAGTGGGAAATGATGAAGTTGGGATAGGAAGTGGATAAGGATTTAGACCTGATTGGATTTTTGGGTCAAGGCAAGTTTTAGTTATCCCAAATGTAGTTATACTAAATCTAGGATTTTTGACCTGATGTTTGGTGGGTTATGCTTGCAGCCAGATTATTTTTGGCTGATGCTATTCTCTGAGATGATAGAAACAGGAAGAGCAGCAGGAAGATGATCTTAGTTTTGTAGATGCTTTATTTGAAAGGCCTGAGAAACCTACTAGTGATCATCCAAAAAGCAATGGGGAAATATATGACTGGAGATTGGGGTAAAGAAGCTACCCCGAGGAATAAAACGAAGCCTGAGTCTAGAAAAGGGCTTCAAGTTTATCATCTTCGTAAAGTACCCTTAGCTTTATAACTTTGTATGATTTTTTATGCCTTTGTAACTTTCCCATAAACTCTGCTTATTTCTAAGTTACTATTAGTAAAGCCCTCAAAATGGAACAGGTTTTTGCATTTACCTTTGGTCAAAATAATGGGGAGAGGAACCTCATGGATTCCTCCAGAATTCTGAGTTCCTTGAGGAACAATTTAGAAGTGTGTCACTAACTGCATCATCACCCAGAAATGTTTACCTTTTTTCTTTATTGAGTGCTTAATATGTGTTACCAGTCAAGTAAACAAGCAGTTACAGCACAGTGTTCTATTTTAAGTAGTAGATTAGGGAATATACTAGTCTTTAGGGATGGGGTCAGGGAATGGTTCACAAAGTGATGCGTTAGCTGAGATAGAAGAGTGGGCACTGGAGTTTGGGTAGAAGTAAGGAGGTGAGGAACTGAGATCAGAATATGCAAAGCCCCTGAATTAAGAGAAAGCTAAGCTTTTTAGCGGAATTGAAAAGGTGGAGGGGAGAGGGAGGGGATGGAGGGAGAGAGGATGAGATGCTAGTGGCAAAACACTTGATATTTAAGGCCTGTGGGCATTATCCTGAAGACAGTATGAAAATCTTAACATTTTTAAGGAATGACAAAATATTACCATTTTAGGAAGATAACTGGCTATAGTGGGGAAGTTCAAATACAGAGGCAGCTTTCAGAGTCAGTGTCTAGGATGGGACTCAGAAATTTACTTTTTAAAATTTTGATTTAATTTCAGTGCACCCAACTTTTTGAAAACACCTGAATTAAGAGGGTTCTTTAGTAGGGCTGTGAATTTTGCTTATCAAACTCTTACTGTGGTGTTATGGCCAGTAGGGGAATCTTTTTTTCCTCATTTGGGCTAGATGTCAAGCTGTTCTTCCTCCAGGGCAAGTAAACAAAGAATTAAACTGGGATCTGATTAAAGTGGGCTCCTTGATTTGAGAAATTCAAATATGATAAAGTCCCAGTTTAGCAATGTATGTAACTTCTTTTTGAAATCTTGTCTTTATCTCCAGAGCAATTAGAGTTCTTGATTGGAAAACAAAAGCTGGGGACTATCTATTTAAAAGAACTGTTTAAATGGAAATTACCTAAATAAGGGTAGGAGATATATACCCATTAAATATCCCTGATCAGGTCTTGTATCCCAGGAGTTTTGGAAGGTTATGTAAGTCTGGGGGTGAGCTGGAGCAGCAGTGAGAATGTGGGCTGCTAGAGGAGGTTAGGAACGGGGGGTTTGCAAAGGGAAGAGGAGCTTTCACATGGTGAAGAATGATTGCTTTTTTTTAGGCCAATTTTCCTTTTTTTTAAAAAAAAATTATTTATTTATTTTTGACTGCTTTGGGTCTTGTTGCGGCACACAGGCCTTTTCTGGTTGCAGCGAGTGGGGGCTACTCTTCATTGCGGTGTGTGGGCTTCTCACTGTGGTGGCTTCTCTTGTTGCGGAGCACGGGCTCTAGGCTCGTGGGGCTCAGTAGTTGTGGCTCGCAGGCTCTAGAGTACAGGCTCAGTAGTCGTGGCGCACGGGCTTAGTTGCTCTGTGGCATGTGGGATCTTCCTGGACCAGGGCTCGAACCCGTGTCCGTCCCCTGCAGTGGCAGGTGGATTCTTAACCACTGTGCCACCAGGGAAGTCCTAGGCCAATTTTCTTAATTGTAAAGCCCTACCTACTTGTTCCATATAGAATGGTTTTTCCAGATACCAAGTCACTTAAACCAAAATATACTACACTTTCTCTTTTCTATTCTTTGTTATTCTTCTTGGTTATTCAGTCCTTTAAAGATCTTTCGTGTCTGTCTTCTCAAATCTCTCCTAACCCCTCCCCATCCTATTTACCCTCTCCCCCTCATCAATACTGGTTAAATTTAGGTGCTCATCTTTTTCATGGAATATTGCATTGATTCTTTGTATCCCACAGGTCTAGGGCCCTTTAGTTGTTTCCCCATTTTAATATGTGCCCTTTTAAAGATTCTGATTTTCAGATGTCTTCTTTTAATACTTCACTCATGCTAAATTAATTGCATTTCTTAGAAGTTTCATATTCTTTAGTTTTTTCTGCCTTTATTTTTGTAGTGCTTTTCCCATTATCTCTTGGGAAATCCTTCCAGTGTCGTCATATTTTTTTTTTTTCTTGGTAATAAGGAACCAGAACTTTATTTTTTTGTGACAGCTCTCAATTTTAAAATTTTGGCAACTAATTCAGTTAAAAAACATGCTGTCCAGCATGTCTAAAAACATTACAACCTCATTTATAAAGCCTGCTTTGACCATTTTCCTTTCTTCCTGCAAAGTTAACTGCTCAGTCTTTGTGCAGTCTAATATGTTAACCCACAACTTTCAAACTGTTATAAAATAATTAAAATACAAATAGTAACATCAAAGTTTTTTTTTAACTCACGGAAACTGGTTCAATGAGAAATTGGGCTTTATGTAGTCAGTTTAATAAGGAATGGTGAAATAAAATTGCTAAGATATAAAATTGGTTAATATCCTATAGGGAGGGTATTTAGGCCTAGCCTTTGGGATAGTATTCTCTACTGGACAGAAAAGGTGCATTTCACTGTAATAGTTTTTTTTTTTTTTACAAATTTACCTCTAAATTTAGAAACTGCCTGGGCCCTAATTAGTTGTAAATGGGAAATCAAACAATCAAATGACCTCAGGTGAACTTATTGTGAAATGTTCTGTCTCGAGTGACATTAAAAGTCACACCGTCGTCTTTATGTCTTATTTTAGATTTTGAATAATTTGTCTGAAAACATGCTTATTTTGTACTATCAGTGACCAGCCACCTCTCTGTATCTTCTCTTTTTAAAATATTAATTTACAAGAGTTTCCAGAATCACTAATGGACGGTCCAGATCTATATTTTTTGCCCTGTTTTCATTTGTGCAGTGGTTCCATATTAAATTGTCTGCAGTAGAGTTCTGTTAGAACACTAACCATCAACTTGGATATAATGGGTTCTCAGTATATGTGCCATAATAGAAGCATTTATAAGACCTATGTATGGAACAAAGTCAGCAAGATACCATTTACTTTAATGAGCTTAATTTTGAAGTTTAAATGGGAGTTTCAGATAGAAAGGGTAGAACAAACAAGGTGGAGTGACCAATGTGTGCTGGTTTAGGACTTGAGTCTATCTAGGTTATTGCCAATGGCCACAAGTTTCTATCCAACTTCTGGTCTTTTTCTTCCCCTATTTTAATGTAACTGAAGTGTTACCAACATGGTTATTTTCCTAAAAACCATTTGATCACATTCCTTCCCTGCTTGAAAATATTAATTGCTTCATGTTGACAACAGTAGATTTCATTTTGCTGGTCCTTGGAACTCTTCTCTTTCCCCCACTTGGTTTCTTCAGCCATGATTTTCACACCATACTGTTCATTGAAAACATAGGCTTTTACTCTGGCTGACTGTTCCCCATTTGTCATTCCCTCAACAGTTGACTTGCTCAGAGTCAGATTGTTCTCATTTACCTTTGTTTCTGCCTGGCCAAATCCTACATTTTCTTTCAGATCCAGCTTGCCTCTTCATTCCACAGTACGACCATCTAGACTGTTTTGGCTCAGGAGGATCTCCTTGTCATAAAGTTTGGTTGTATTTGTTCATATAGATATGCAAGCATATCCTGTCTGGTAAATCTGTGGGTGGGTTGTCTCAGTTTCACCTGGAAGGCAGTAAGCCACTTTTTGTACTTAGGTCACATATTGTACTTCCTATAGAATTTTTAAAAATGTGTCCCACATATCAATATGTTTTTGTATTTGTAGACCTGAAAAATGTCTGAAAATTCCAGTGACAGTGATTCATCTTGTGGTTGGACTGTCATCAATCATGAGGTATGCTACTTAATACTTTTTATAAGGCAGTTTGTAATATTACAGTGTTAACAGTGATGTAAACTGGGTTCTTTGAAGGCCATTAGTTTTTTACATTTAAGCATAAGGTTCCATTGTCTGTAGCTTTTCCCACCTACATTTCACTTCCCTGCTGAAAACTCTTCACGAGCCAGCATGTTATTGGACATTGCTTTCCTCAGCTTTGAGACATGAGGCAGGTATTTACTGAGGGCTTATTATTGGTCAGGTCCTGTGCTTTACTTATGTTCTCATAATTTTAAACAACCCTCTGTGGTACAGATTGTTTTCATTCTCATTTCATAGTTGAGAAGACCAAAGCTTATGGAGATTCAGTAATTTGGCCAAGATTATGTAACTAGAAAACATCAGAGCCTGCATTTAAACAGACCAAGGAGCATGGAGAACATGGGTTCTACCCATGTTATGTTACGTTACATTATATTATCATTTCAGAACTTGATGGAAAAAGGACTATGGCTAGAACTCTATTACAAAATGAATTTGATTATAGAAATATGATGTTACATAACTAGTACATAATAAACAGTAATTTATTTTCTCACACTGGTAATATATGTTAATTACAGAAAAATCATAAAATAGTGATGTATAGAAGCAATAAAATAAAAACTATACCTATTTAAAGTGTTAATGGATTTATCTATAATTTTCCTGTTTATTTTTAGACTCAAGCCTCACTTATTTTCCTTCATCAATAAAAATTTTAAACAGTATTTTTTACAATTCCTTTGATAATTTAATATTTAGACAATTAGTTAGTCATGACTTCTAGAAAACAACATTAACCAAAGTTTCTGCAAGAAAGTTTTAAAATTTATTAGCAGCTGTACCAGTTGAAATTAATGTGGTTTCTTTTTCTTCTTTCTTCTTTTTTTTAATAAGTGACTTTTCTATTTTTAATCTGTTTTCTCCAAAGCTTAGATTAACTCTCATAGTAACAATTTCTCCTTCAAGGATAATTAACAGTATAGAAGTAAGGCAGCTGTGGGAGTCTGCAGTATGAAGCAAGATAGCAAACTTTTCTGGCATTTAGCCAAGTGTGTCATTTGGGCGTTCTGTATTAGAGATACCTGTCACAGAGTTGATCATATTTGTACCTTTATCCTTCTTCCTTCCATATCTTGTTATCAGGTACTACTCTTTCTTGCTAATGTCTCTTACATGTATTTCCTTTTCCTTTACCATCGCTACCATTCTGATTAGGCCAGATCTGGTCTCCCCAGTGACTCACAGTTCAACCCGAACCTTGTGTCTGTTACTACTATTCTCCTGCCACTTTAGGCAATCCCAAAGTCTTATACTCAGAATTCTCTTTAGGACTCAACTCAAACCCACTGCTTTAATGACGTCTCTTAGTTTTTGCTGTTGTGAGTTATGTATATCAGGAGAACTCAGACCTTTTGATTTCATGGATTACTAAATTATAGGAAAATTGAGGGAGGGGCCTGGAGAGAGACAGAATCATTAGTGGATAACTTATTTTGCTAATTAAGATGAGAAAAAAACCCTGTTAAGATCGACTTTTATTAAAGAAAAGACAGTCTGACATCAAAGTAAGAAGGAAAACCTTGGAAGAATAAAAGAACAGTCTGAAATTTTATAAGGAAAGTTTACTCCATTAATCTAATAGGTTAATTTTAATCCTTGCCCTTAAACCTTTTTAGTCATATGTTGCAATAATAAGTAGTTATTTGCTTGTGGCTGTTTCTCTGAATAGGCTATAAATCTGAATTTTAGATTTCAATTTTTCATACCCTGTGACACTAGCAAAATGCCTTGCCTAGAGTAGTTCCATAAGTGTTGAGTAGAAGCAAATTAATAGAAATAGCTAAATTTAGAAACTTATCCTCTGGGATTCAGATTTATTGCTTGGGCTTAGTTAGAGTGTTTGACTTTTAGACTGACTTTTATTTTATTTTTTTTAAGATTTTTAAAAATTTTATTTTTTTAAGATTTATTTATTTTTGGCTGCGTTGGGTCTTTCGTTGCTGTGAGCAGGGGCTACTCTTCATTATAGTGTGCGGCTTCTCATTGTGGTGGCTTCTCTTGTTGCAGAGTACGGGCTCTAGGCACGCGGGCTTTAGTAGTTTCGGCATGCGGGCTCAGTAGTTGTGGCGCACGGGCTTAGTTGCTCTGCGGCATGTTGGATCTTTCTGGACCAGGGCTCGAACCCGTGTCCCGTGCATTGGCAGGTGGATTCTTAACCACTGTGCCACCAGGGAAGTCCCAGGACTGACTTCTTTTAGAATCTAAACCTATGGCTCCCCTGCCGTAGGTTTTATGGACTAAATTGAACAAAAGGAATAGATACTGGACTTCCCTGGTGGTGCGGTGGTTAAGAATCCGCCTTCCAATGCAGGGGACACGGGTTCGATTCCTGGTCTGGGAAGATCCCACATGCCGTGGAGCACCTAAGCCCGTGCACCACAACTACTGAAGCCTGTGCCCCTAGAACCCGTGCTCCGCCACAAGAGAAGCTGCCGCAATGAGAAGCCCATGCGCTGCAACGAAGAGTAGCCCCCGCTCGCCACAACTAGAGAAGGCCCATGCGCAGCAACGAGACCCAACGCGACCAAAAATTTAAAATAATTTAAATTAAAAAAAAAAAAAAGGAATAGATACTGTTCCCTTTGGAGTATAGCAGCATCTGGGACTTTTAAAAATGGAAGCATCTACATGTAGTCACATCTAGCTTTCGGCAGCTGATAGACAAATAACTGATTAACACTTTTTATCTAGGGGTCTGATATAGAGATGGTGAATTCTGAACATGGTGCAGCCAATGACAGCTGTGAGCTCACCCCAGAATGTTCATCTTTATCACAAGAGGAGCTACAAGTATTGCAGTTAGAGCAGGGAGGTAAGTTTAAAGAAGTCTGATTTTTCTTTTTTTTTTAATAGGATATGTGAGCAACGTTATGAATCTTGCCTTCTTTCTAGGTGGGCAGCCTTTCTGGCTAGTCTAAATCATCAAGTCACGCTGAAAGACTAGAATTTTCGTGTGGATTAGGTGGGCAGGCCTAAAGAACCCAGTGGCACCAAATTGCCCAGGGTATTTGTTTGTTTGTAGCTATAGTACATACTTGGGCTTCCATATGACTCTTTTTTTTTTTTTTTTTTTTCCACACACACACTGTATTTTATTTTTACAAGAGATAAATAGACTGACACCAAGCATTGTACATGGATGACCACAACAAAAGCAACAATGATTGCAATTACCAAACATGAAACACACTCATACTATGTCATAATATTGACATTCAGTCCAGTAATCCTCCACTGTAACAGCTCCTTTACTTTGCAGTGAAAATTGATTTGTATATTCTTTGCCTCTGAGTCCTTGTGGGATTTTTTTTTTTTTAATTTCAGACAGAAAGTCACAAAAATTATACTCATCCTCATCAGTTCACTCAGTCCCATGTAATTAATTGTTTTTTTTCATCTTGATCTTTTGTTAGCACTTTTATGAGTTCATCAGTTTTTCATCAGAGTTCTGAAAATGCTTATTCATTCAGTTCAGCAGTACAGTCAGTTACCAGAAACCTGTACTTGTCAGAGTCTTTTCCATGAATTTCTTGAAGATGAAACCCTTTTATAGGAACATATTTGCAAAATCATCAGAGTACACCCAGAACTGTCTGTAAATGACAAAAGACTTAAAAATGACCACGGTAAAAGATTTGATGAAAGTTCATAATAATGCAGTTGACAAGAAAATTAGTTATTTCTGAGATATACATTTTAAAGTAATAACTAGGATTATTACTTATAACATTATACCAGAACATATAAGATTTTTAGAAATTTCATGTAATGTCTGAAACATTTATATTAACATATTTCCATACATATTTCCATACAAATACAAATATAAGATTTTTAGAAATTTCATGTAATGTCTGAAACATTTATATTAACATATTTCCATACATATTTCCATACAAATACAAATATAAGATTTTTAGAAATTTCATGTAATGTCTGAAACATTTATATTAACATATTTCCATACAAATAACCCAATGAAAGTTTAGTATTAGTTGTTTTGTTTGTTTTTTTATACTGCAGGTTCTTATTAGGCATCAATTTTATACATATCAGTGTATACATGTCAATCCCAATCGCCCAATTCAGCACACCACCATCCCCACCTCACCGCAGTTTTCCCCCCTTGGTGTCCATATGTCCATTCTCTACATCTGTGTCTCAACTTCTGCCCTGCAAACTGGCTCATCTGTACCATTTTTCTAGGTTCCACATACATGCATTAATATATGGTATTTGTTTTTCTCTTTCTGACTTACTTCACTCTGTATGACAGTCTCTAGATCCATCCACGTCTCAACAAATGACTCAATTTCGTTCCTTTTTATGGCTGAGTAATATTCCATTGTATATATGTACCACAACTTCTTTATCCATTCGTCTGTTGATGGGCATTTAGGTTGCTTCCATGACCTGGCTATTGTAAATAGTGCTGCAATGAACATTCGGGTGCATGTGTCTTTTTGAATTACGGTTTTCTCTGGGTATATGCCCAGTAGTGGGATTGCTGGGTCATATGGTAATTCTATTTTTAGTTTTTTAAGGAACCTCCATATTGTTCTCCATAGTGGCTGTATCAATTTACATTCCCACCAACAGTGCAAGAGGGTTCCCTTTTCTCCACACCCTCTCCAGCATTTGTTGTTTGTAGATTTTCTGATGATGCCCATTCTAACAGGAGTGAGGTGATACCTCATTGTAGTTTTGATTTGCATTTCTCTAATAATTAGTGATGTTGAGCATCTTTTCATGTGCTTCGTGGCCATCTGTATGTCTTCTTTGGAGAAATGTCTATTTAGGTCTTCTGCCCATTTTTGGATCGGGTTGTTTGTTTCTTTGATATTGAGCTGAATGAGCTGTTTATATATTTTGGAGATTAATCCTTTGTCCGTTGATTCATTTGCAAATATCTTCTCCCATTCTGAGGGTTGTCTTTTCGTCTTGTTTATGGTTTCCTTTGCTGTGCAAAAGCTTTGAAGTTTCATTAGGTCCCACTTGTTTATTTTTGTTTTTATTTCCATTACTCTAGGAGGTGGATCAAAAAAGATCTTGCTGTGATTGATGTCAAAGAGTGTTCTTCCTATGTTTTCCTCTAAGAGTTTTATAGTGTCCAGTCTTATATTTAGGTCTCTAATCCATTTTGAGTTTATTTTTGTGTATGGTGTTAGGGAGTATTCTAATTTCATTCTTTTACATGTAGCTGTCCAGTTTTCCCAGCACCACTTATTGAAGAGACTGTCTTTTCTCCATTGTATATCTTTGCCTCCTTTGTCATAGATTAGTTGACCATAGGTGCGTGGGTTAATCTCTGGGCTTTCTATCTTGTTCCATTGATCTGTGTTTCTGTTTTTGTGCCAGTACCATATTGTCTTGATTACTGTACCTTTGTAGTATAGTCTGAAGTCAGGGAGTCTGATTCCTCCAGCTCCATTTTTTTGCCTCAAGACTGCTTTGGCTATTCGGGGTCTTTTGTGTCTCCATACAAATTTTAAGATGATTTGTTCTAGCTCTGTAAAAAATGCCATTGGTAATTTGATAGGGATTGCATTGAATCTGTAGATTGCTTTGGGTAGTATAGTCATTTTCACAATGTTGATTCTTCCAATCCAAGAACATGGTATATCTCTCCATCTGTTGGTATCATCTTTAATTTCTTTCATCAGTGTCTTATAGTTTTCTGCATACAGGTCTTTTGTCTCCCTAGGTAGGTTTATTCCTAGGTATTTTATTCTTTTTGTTGCAATGGTAAATGGGAGTGTTTCCATAATTTCTCTTTCAGATTTTTCATCATTAGTGTATAGGAATGCAAGAGATTTCTGTGCATTAATTTTGTATCCTGCAACTTTACCATATTCATTAATTAGCTCTAGCAGTTTTCTGGTGGCAGTTTTAGGATTCTCTATGTATAGTATCATGTCATCCGCAAACAGTGACAGTTTTACTTCCTCTTTTCCAATTTGTATTCCTTTTATTTCTTTTTCTTCTCTGATTGCCGTGGCTAGGACTTCCAGAACTATGTTGAATAATAGTGGTGAGAGTGGACATCCTTGTCTCGTTCCTGATCTTAGAGGAAATGCTTTCAGTTTTTCACCATTGAGAATGATGTTTGCTGTGGGTTTGTCATATATGGCCTTTATTATGTTGAGGTAGGTTCCCTCTATGCCCACTTTCTGGAGAGTTTTTATCAGAAATGGGTGTTGAATTTTGTCAAAAGCTTTTTCTGCATCTATTGAGATGATCATATGGTTTTTATTCTTCAATTTGTTAATACGGTGTATCACATTGATTGATTTGCGTATATTGAAGAATCCTTGCATCCCTGGGATAAATCCCACTTGATCGTGGTGTATGATCCTTTTAATGTGTTGTTGGATTCTGTTTGCTAGTATTTTGTTGAGGATTTTTGCATCTATATTCATCAGTGATATTGGTCTGTAATTTTCTTTTTTTGTAGTGTCTTTGTCTGGTTTTGGTATCAGGGTGATGGTGGCCTCATAGAATGAGTTTGGGAGTGTTCCTTCCTCTTCAATTTTTTGGAAGAGTTTGAGAAGGATGGGTGTTAGCTCTTCTCTAAATGTTTGATAGAATTCACCTGTGAAGCCATCTGGTCCTGGACTTCTGTTTGTTGGAAGATTTTTAATGACAGTTTCAATTTCATTACTTGTGATTGGTCTGTTCATATTTTCTGTTTCTTCCTGATTCAGTCTTGGAAGGTTATACCTTTCTAAGAATTTGTCCATTTCTTCCAGGTTGTCCATTTTATTGGCATAAAGTTGCTTATAGTAGTCTCTTAGGATGTTTTGTATTTCTGCAGTGTCTGTTGTAACTTCTCCTTTTTCATTTCTGATTTTACTGATTTGAGTCCTCTCCCTCTTTTTCTTGATGAGTCTGGCTAATGGCTTATCAATTTTGTTTATCTTCTCAAAGAACCAACTTTTAGTTTTATTGATCTTTGCTATTGTTTTCTTTGTTTCTATTTCATTTATTTCTGCTCTGATCTTCATGATTTCTTTCCTTCTGCTAACTTTGGGTTTTGTTTGTTCTTCTTTCTCTAGTTCCTTTAGGTGTAAGGTTAGATTGTTTACTTGAGATTTTTCTTGTTTCTTTAGGTAGGCTTGTATAGCTATAAACTTCCCTCTTAGAACCGCTTTTGCTGCATCCCATAGGTTTTGGGTCGTCGTGTTTTCATTGTCATTTGTCTCTAGGTATTTTTTTATTTCCTCTTTGATTTCTTCAGTGATCTCTTGGTTATTTAGTAACGTATTGTTTAGCCTCCATGTGTTTGTCTTTTTTACGTTTTTTTCCCTGTAATTCATTTCTAATCTCATAGCGTTGTGGTCAGAAAAGATGCTTGGTATGATTTCAATTTTCTTAAATTTACTGAGGCTTGATTTGTGACCCAAGATATGATCTATCCTGGAGAATGTTCCGTGCGCACTTGAGAAGAACGTGTAATCTGCTGTTTTTGGATGGAATGTCCTATATATATCAATTAAATCTGTCTGGTCTATTGTGTCATTTAAAGCTTGTGTTTCCTTATTTATTTTCATTTTGGATGATCTGTCCATTGTTGTAAGTGAAGTGTTAAAGTCCCCCACTATTATTGTGTTACTGTCGATTTCCTCTTTTATAGCTGTTAGCAGTTGCCTTATGTATTGAGGTGCTCCTATGTTGGGTGCATATATATTTATAATTGTTATATCTTCTTCTTGGATTGATCCCTGGATCATTATGTAGTGTCCTTCCTTGTCTCTTGTAACATTCTTTATTTTAAAGTCTATTTTATCTGATATGAGTATAGCTACTCCAGCTTTCTTTTGATTTCCATTTGCATGGAATATCTTTTTCCATCCCCTCACTTTCAGTCTGTATGTGTCCCTAGGTCTAAAGTGGGTCTCTTGCAGACAGCATATATATGGGTTTTGTTTTTGTATCCATTCAGCCAGTCTATGTCTTTTGGTTGGGGCGTTTAATCCATTCACGTTTAAGGTAATTATCGATATGTATGTTCCTATGACCATTTTCTTAATTGTTTTGGGTTTGTTTTTGTAGGTCCTTTTCTTCTCTTGTGTTTCCCACTTAGAGAAGTTCCTTTAGCATTTGCTGTAGAGCTGGTTTGGTGGTGCTGAATTCTCTTAGCTTTTGCTTGTCTGTAAAGCTTTTGATTTCTCCATCAAATCTAAATGAGGTCCTTGCCGGGTAGAGTAATCTTGGTTGTAGGTTCTTCCCTTTCATCACTTTAAGTATATCATGCCACTCCCTTCTGGCTTGCAGAGTTTCTGCTGAGAAATCAGCTGTTAACCTTATGGGAGTTCCCTTGTATGTTATTTGTCATTTTTCCCTTGCTGCTTTCAATAATTTTTCTTTGTCTTTAATTTTTGCCACTTTGATTACTATGTGTCTCGGCGTGTTTCTCCTTGGGTTTATCCTGTATGGGACTCTCTGCGCTTCCTGGACTTGGGTGGCTATTTCCTTTCCCATGTTAGGGAAGTTTTCGACTATAATCTCTTCAAATATTTTCTCTGGTCCTTTCTCTCTCTCTTCTCCTTCTGGGACCCCTATAATGCGAATGTTGTTGCGTTTAATGTTGTCCCAGAGGTCTCTTAGGCTGTCTTCATTTCTTTTCATTCTTTTTTCTTTAGTCTGTTCCGCAGCAGTGAATTCCACCATTCTGTCTTCCAGGTCACTTATCTGTTCTTCTGCCTCAGTTATTCTGCTATTGATTCCTTCTAGTGTAGTTTTCATTTCAGTTATTGTATTGTTCATCTCTGTTTGTTTGTTCTTTAATTCTTCTAGGTCTTTGTTAATCATTTCTTGCATCTTCTCAATCTTTGCCTCCATTCTTATTCCGAGGTCCTGGATCATCTTCACTATCATTATTCTGAATTCTTTCTCTGGAAGGTTGCCTATCTCCACTTCATTTAGTTGTTTTTCTGGGGTTTTTTCTTGTTCCTTCATCTGTTATATAGCCCTCTGCCTTTTCATCTTCTCTGTCTTTCTGTAACTGCGGTTTTTGGTCCACAGGCTGCAGGATTGTAGTTTTTCTTGCTTCTGTTGTCTGCCCTCTGGTGGTTGAGGCTATCTAAGAGGCTTGATGGGAGGCTCTGGTGGTGGGTAGAGCTGACTGTTGCTGTGGCGGTCAGAGCTCAGTAAAACCTTAATCCACTTGACTGTTGATGGGTGGGGCTGGGTTCCCTCCCTGTTGCTGTGGCGTCAGAGCTCAGTAAAACCTTAATCCACTTGACTGTTGATGGGTGGGGCTGGGTTCCCTCCCTGTTGGTTGTTTTGCCTGAGGCAACCCAACACTGGAGCCTACCCGTGCTCTTTGGTGGGGTTAATGGCAGACTCTGGGAGGGCTCACGCCAAGGAGAACTTCCCAGAACCTCGGCTGCCAGTGTCCTTATCCCCACGGTGAAACAGAGCCACCACTCACCTCTGCAGGAAACCCCCCAACACCAGCAGGTAGGTCTGGTTCAGTCTCCCCCAGGGTCACTGCTCCTTCCCCTGGGTCCCGATGCACACATTACTTTGTGTGTGCCCTCCAAGAGTGGGGTCTCTGTTTCCCCCAGTCCTGTCAAAGTCCTGCAATCAATTCCCACTAGGCTTCAAAGTCTGATTGTCTAGGAATTCCTCCTCCCGTAGCCGGACCCCCAGGTTGGGAAGCCTGACGTGGGGCTCAGAACCTTCACTCCAGTGGGTGGACTTCTGTGGTATAAGTGTTCGCCACTCTGTGAGTCACCCACCCAGCAGTTACGGGATTTGATTTTACTCTGATTGCGCCCCTCCTACTGTCTCACTGTGGCTTCTCCTCTGTCCTTGGACGTGGGGTATCCTCCTTGGTGAAGTCCAGGGTCTTCCTGTCAATGATTGTCCAGCAGCCAGTTTTGATTCTGGTGCTCTCGCAAGAGGGAGTGAGAGCACGTCCTTCTACTCCGCCATCTTGGTTAATCCATATGACTCTTTGATACTGCTAGTGTAAACAGTGACTAAATATTTTTAACCTTGATTAAGACTAGTGATATACAAAATTATTTATTCACACAAAGGCTCTTCTCCAGTTACTGCACTTCAGAGTACCTTTGGTTGTAGGTGGTAAATGGCATTGAACTACTGTATTGCATTGATGTTATATATTCTTCTGTGGGATTTGATGCCCATATTAATTATATAGAGGATTAAGAAACCCAAATAATTAATACATCTTCATATTTAAAAATTACTTCTTAAATTTTCTTTTAAAAATTGCATTAAAATGTAAACAGAACATTTCTCCATTAGGAGAATAAAGTACATGTGTCAAGGCCAGAAATATAAAGGATTATAACTGTTAACCTTGTTTTCAGCTTATGTGTTGATTGCTGTTCTCATTTGAACAGTGATTCTCATCTCTGATGGGTCAGAGATCTGTTTGAGAATCTGAAAGCTGTGGATGGTCTCTCCCAAGAAATGCATATATTTAGATACGTAAAAAAAAATTTACATACTTCCTCAGGCGTCCTTGGACCCAAGTCCACCTTCATTGAGGAGTCTTATCTCCAAATTAATATTCTGTTAGGAGCTATATAACACACACAAGTGATGTTTGGGTGTTTTTCCCTTTGTTATTTTGGAGGGGTTAAATTACATGAAAAATACACATTTATGATAGAAAAACAAATGATGAGCAAAAAAAATCAAAGCCATCTATAATTCTTTTTATCTGGAGGTAACATTATACCAACAATGCATATACTTTGCTATGCATAAAACCTGATGCTTATTGTATACCGTTTTAATATTTTCAACTTCTATTAACATTTTATAGCCTTTTTCATTAAAAATATGACATTATAAACTCTAATTTGTACATTGTTTTTTGAGAGTTACTTATAAAATATATCTGCATCTGCTATGGTGACATTATCTTGTTTTTCTGTGTTCTTTTGAGGCCTTGTTTTTTATAGTCTATTTTTTATTGTAAAGATTTGTAATTTGAAGCCATAGTTTTGATTCTTGTGTTACTAGGCATTGACAGTCATTAGAATAGTGGTACGTTTAAGAATTATGAATAAACTAAGAATTCAGGAAATGTCCCGTCAATTATCTGAGAATCAGTTTTCCATGTTAACAGGTTTTTACAAACACCTTGGCTTAAGTACTTTGGAATTGTAATGTAGAGATTGTTTATTTAGGGATTATGGTTTTTAGTAGATTTTTAAATGAGTTCAGTTCAGTACCTAAAATTATCCCCTGACAATTTCAAATAGTTATATTTGAAATACAGAGATCTTTTTAGTAACAATAGAGTGACTGTTATAATTACATGTGGCATTTCATTAGATCCACTTTAAAAATTAGGAATAGATTTTATCTGCCTATATTATAATATATGCAGACAAAAAAAGTCAATGAAGTGTAATTAAATTGATCTTTGCTTTATGTCAGAGAGCAGCCAGAATGGCACAGTGTTAATGGGAGGAACTACTTATCCAGCTTTGGAGGAAATGAAGTCAGCACTTGAGGTAACCTTGTGTTTTACTATGTGGATATATGATAAACAGTATTTATTAGAGAATACTAATTAAAGCTTCCATTTCTATTTGTGTGTTCTGTTCCTATTTGAATTATAAATATCTTTTGTTGAAAAATTTGGGATTCTGCAGGTTGGTCAGTTTTAAGATTAAAGTTAGCTTCCATTTAACTCCTAATTAAGTGAGCTATCTTTTAATTTAGAACAGCGATTTCTTGGTAATGTGTTAAAGACCTATTCATTTCACCTCTAATATTTTCTTTGGAAATATGTTGCTTTCTTGAATTATACTGAGAAATTAAGGGTTCATATCTAAAATGAAGGTTAGTTTTAAAATTTGAGAACAAACTTTGTCCTTTGGCATTTTACTTGACTTCCAGATAAAACTAGATAGCTGGATGATCTTTACATTGCATAGCTTTTGAAGTTGATCAGGAAAATTTAATCAGTCTTTTATGGGCTCCCTGACCACAGAGTTATGCCCAAATAAACCTGTAGAACTGGTGAGAAACAGATCCTCTCCTTTTTGTGGACATTGGGTTGGAAAGGTGGGTTTGTTTCTCAGCTTCTGCAGCCCACGAATGAATGGTAGACAGCAGTTTGATTTAATTCTGAAAGGGAGAGTTGCCAACAGGTTTGATGGTATTTTCAGACTGAAAGATAAGCCTACTATTTGTTTTTGTTTTTGTTTTTGGGCTGTGCCACACGGCTTGTGAGATCCTAGTTCCCTGACCAGGGATTGAACCTGAGCCCCTGGCAGTGAACGTGCAGAGACCTAACCACTGGACTGCCAGGGAATTCCCTAGGATGAACCTACTATTGCGTAATCCTTTCCTGTTGGGCAGGACTTATTTTAAACCCAATCACCATACTACTTAAGTACCATTATATACTTTGAACTGCCTAGAAAATATAAGGCCCATAAATAATTGTTGAATTTGTCTCTAAAATTATTATTCTTCAGGGAGAGGAAGAAAAGTTACCTGATGACAATCTCTATTTTGGAACTGTCAGTGATGATTCTGATATTGTTACACTTGAGCCACCTAAGTTAGAAGAAACTGGGAATCAAGAAGAAACAATAATTGTTAAAGAAGCAGAGAGTCCAGAAGACTTTAACATGGGCTCTTCCTCTAGCAGCCAGTATACGTTTTGTCAGCCAGAAACTGGTAAGAACTACATAACGGATACGCTGATAGGAGACTTAGGACTCTTGTGACCACATTTTATATAATGGCTTGTTTTCTGACCCTGAATTTCAAGTTTTGAATATGTTTGGGTAAAACTTGTGAAAATTTTTTGTAAAATCTACTCTTATATCTAGTGTTTTCCTAGACCTAGGGCCTAGAGCACAGTAGTCCAATAAATACCATCTGTTATCATTGAAAGAAGAGAAAAAATAGCTTCAAGGAGATTTGTTAATGTCTCAAACACTCCAAAATGCATTTGACAATTTTTAGGTCTTTAGGAGTGGGAGATTGAGCCATTATACCTAAAAAAGTAGGACAGTGTTAATAAGATTTTTGGTTACAGTGGTACAAATTTTATATTATAGAAATAGTAAAAGAAACTTTTTATTGAAGCCTTCCAGATCCATTTAATTATTAGTCAACAAACATTTATTGTGTGCCACCATGTGCCAAACAGGGTTTAAGGAACTGGCAAAACAGCAGCATCCTAAAGCCCCTGAACTTTGGATCTTTCACTTTAGATTGAGTTATGAGAATGTACCTATTGTAAGTCACATTCTTAATGCAGTGAATGCCTATTGTTCAGACAGAATCATTTGGAGGTAAAATGTGAGTTACTGAGCTAATTCCCTCTACAATTCTTTGGCTCAGTTTTAGGGACATATATGACATCTTTCAGGGTAATATAAATATTTAGACACAAAGTGACAGAAAATCTAAGAAAGAAATCTATAATTAACCCACGGTTTTTAACCCCCAATTGTAATTTAGGGTGAATTATGTGAGAGATACCTGGGACATTGTTAGTGATAATAAGAGTTTCTTAATTTGATGCAAAAACAGGAACGTGTAGTATTTATTTCAGATAATTTTCTTAGATTTTACCATTCTTTGTTTAATTTGCCAGAATCAGACAGTGGAATTTTTCTTACTCTAATTTAAGCTAATAAAATTCAAGTAGAGGTTAAACCAGAAGCTGGTTTAATTTAAAAATATTTGTGGGCCAGAATGTGTAGTCAAATTGAAGACAGGAGCATTGCAGAAGAGTCCAAGCAGACATTTAAGAAATGATGCCACACACTGTTGATTTTTTTCCCAGGAACTTCAGTACTTCAGAGCACATTAATCTAGTTTTTAATTTACTTTCTGAACTTGGACTTCTTGGGAATTTTACAGATTCAGTTAAGCAGAGTATTTTTTTAGGTGTATTTTTATCCATTGCTGTCCCTCCCAAGGGAATTAATTATTTCAATAAAGAAAATGTTAAAAAATAATCAAAAATGATTTTGGACTATGTTGAAAATAGTATATATACATCAATTATCAAGTTTTTGTTCTCTTCCCTTAGCCCGTATTTTTCTTGGTTGGTTAATTTCCTGCTACCTATTTCTTCTTTTTTTTTTTTTCCTTTCCCTTTCTTCTCCATCTTTATAGGATTTCAACTTCATTTTTTTCTTTTTATAAATTAGATTCTATGGCAATAGTCTTTTTGTTGATTTAAGAACATTTCCCACTCCCTCCATATGACCCTCTCCTCCCCTAAGGAACCAGAGTTTGTAGCTGTAGAAAAGTTTGTATTGTGTGTATATATATATATATATTTTTTTGTATATATGTTTTTTAAAAAGGCATGATTATTAGATTTTGATGGAGTACAAGTGATAATGTTAAGTGATAATTAAAACAAGTGTTTTTCAATTCTCTTTTTCCTTTTTATTCTTTATAATAAAGCTTTATACATCTTTTTTCCTGTTTATTCACAAAAGAAAGGTGGTGGGAGAAGCTGTGGAAGATTCCTGAATGCATAAGGGGATGGGATGATCAGCTGAAACACCATGTTCCTAGCCAACTCGCTTTCCAAGGTGGTGTGACTAAATCTGATCAGCTTTTCTAGAGCTGAGTGTGCCTAGTCACATTTACAATTTACTTAGTGCTTTGAAGATATCTGTTGTAATCTGTGATACTCTGAACAGGTGTTCAAAATTGATCTTGTAATAAAGCTGGCTAAGCTTATTGCATGCCTTTGCATTGCTTGCATCTTGGACTGTGTGCCAAATTATGCTTTAAAAGAAGTTTAAAAATCAAAATATTTCAGCTATCATACGTATGGGTTAAAAAAGATGGAAGCATTAGATAAGGATGCGAATTTGTTCATGTGGGTTAGGCTGGTTTGTTTACTTAGACTGTATAATGAAGGCAATAAGTTAATGTAGAATTGAAAATTTAAGAAATTTTGACAAATGGTTTGTTTTTATATTTACCCATCTTAATAATGTCAGAAAGTCTGACTTAAGTACTCCAACCATGATCATGAATGCCTTTGTATTATGTAATGCTTTGTTTAAGTCTTCCTTTCTTTCTCTTTTTCCAAGAAATGTAACCTCACAGCTGAGGCGACGACATCTTGGAAAAACTAGTGATCAAGAATAACCAGATAAACATGATGGGCATAAGGGTTATGACCAAAAGATCTCTCAGTGGCATCTATATCACTAAATATTAGGAATATTCATTCATTCAGTAGTGCCTTCTGTCTTTGTGTTTGTTGTTGTAAGTGTGAAAGTTAACTGAATTCTCTATGATGCATCTTTTAGAAGTATTGTCTAACCTAAGTCACCAGCTTTGCTGTGGCATGGATACCCTGTCTTCTGAAGAACTGTTCTGCTTTTTCGAAGCATGAATGTTTGTTGTTTTGGAGCTCTTTGTATCAAATTCATGTTCACATTTTATCCTTACTTTTAGTGCTTTTTTTTTTCTTCTTCTCTCTGGCCTATGGAAATTATTACTGAGTCATCTAATCTTCTGTGTCAGCATATAGTTTATTGATATATGGAACAATGTTAAGAAATTATACACTTGAAAAAGCTGAAGATGGTTTTTTCCAATGAATATGCTTCTAGTCCTTGAGATTTCTTGTGGAATTTTTTTTCCAATTTGTTGTTCTTTATTATTCTTTTCATAAAGGAGCAGCACAAGACTAGTCCTTAAATATCGGAGATAGCTGTTGTGTCACTTCCTCATGCTGACATATTTACTAGAGGGTAAAATTAATAACCTTCTAGTAAGAGTGGCAGTCGAAGGGAAGGGCTCATCTGACTTCTGGAAACCTGTGTTAAACTATAGTGCTTTGAACCTTGATTTTGGGCCCATAGGATGGAAACAAAACTAGGGACTAGTACACTCAAGGAAACTTTTGGCAGTTGTTGTCTTTTTTAAGTCTCAGGAACTGCTTATATACTTCCCTCTGTTCCTTAAACAGTTGAGCTTAAATTACCTCTATTTGAAATTAAATGAAGAGATAGAGGGGGTTTTTTTTTTTCCCCTTCTAGAAATAGTATTTGTTTGTGGCTCTAATAGCAGTGAAATTTAATAGGCTATGAGAATGATTGTTCTAATGGTGTAAACTATAAGGCAAGTTAAAAACAAAAAAAAAACAACCAAAACCAGACCCTCAAAGGCACAGAGTATAGTTAACGGTTTCTTATGTATTGCAGTTGAAATCTTTGGCTTTATGTTGATAAACTTGAAAACTTGAGTTTTTGTTTCTATTGTGTTGTTTTTGTTCTTGGCTGTCGTATGTAAAAAGGCATGTAGGGATGGCATTCTAAATCATATTTACTGGGAAGGCTTTTCTAAAATATTTAATATTTATCTACATTTTTCTTTTTAAAATAGTATTTTCATCTCAGCCTAGCGATGACGAATCAAGTAGTGATGAAACCAGTCATCAGCCGAGTCCGGCCTTTAGACGACGCCGTGCTAGGAAGAAGACTGTTTCTAGTTCAGAATCTGAAGAAAGGTTACTTGCTGAACAAGAAACTGAACCTTCTAAGGAGCCGTGTAAACGTCAATTCAATAGTGGTCTCAATAAATGTGTTATACTTGCTTTGGTGATTGCAATCAGCATGGGATTTGGACATTTCTATGGTAAGTATTTGAAAATTTGTTGTATATAAACTGGTGGTGAAGAGAGAGGAATTCTGGGATCTGTTTTCAGTGTCTTCCTTAAAATATATGACCTTGGAAAGCTTGTATGTGTTTGAGCCTTGGTTTGCTCATGTGGAAACTGGGGATAGTGTTGCCTCACAAAGCTGTTTGTTTGCACTGAAATGAGTCAGTATTTAAGAAATGTAAGGATTGCTCATATATATATTTATTTAAAGAAAATATTGGAAGATTAAAAATCTGAAATGCTTATGAGGCAAATCATTTTAATTTAGAATCACAGTTAAACTAGCTTTAACTGTGACTTAATAGGAGGATTATTTAAATTCCACTTGAAATAGTTACATATGAAATGTCACAATAATAGGTGCTCATTATTTCTACTTTTGGGTTTCATGAAAGCATTATATTTTGTGACCGTTGTTACTTCCATGATTCACATGACTTAAGAATTCATTTGTTTTATACTTTGCTCACTATTATCCTTGTTAGTGTTTATTTACATTGATTAATAATTTTCTTAATGCAAAGCCTTTAAAAGTATCCTGGGTGAAAAGAGGAAGGAATTCCATGTGGTGTTATTTTTCTTTCGGGAGCCTAACCGTTGAGTCTTATTTAAGGTATATATTTGTACAAAGATAAGACTGAGAACTGAACATTCATTCTTTTTGCTTTATTAGAATTTTGAAAAAGACACTTTAAACAAATGTCTTAGATCTTGTCAACTTCACAAATTTCAGTTTGCCTTGTATTAACTACTTTTAGGATTTTTGCCTACATAATCCACAGTTTAGCTTTCTGGGTAAATCAGGTTTTGCTAGTTCCTTCCAACAGTGTGTTCCTTAATGTTGAAGAATTATATGTTCCCTTTGTTGATTTGTGGAAAAGGTATATTATTCAATATAGTGTAATGTTAGAAGAAACTTAGTGAAGACAATCAATTCTTGTTTAAAGTCAGAGTCAGTAAAATGTGTTTCTTCTTGTATTTAACTTTATATTAATAAAAATAAGTATTTAGACTCCTGGTGGATGTCTGCTTGAATTTAATACTGGGATCCTGTAATTTGTATCCTCCCTTGAAGTTTGTTGTAATGAGATTTGACTTGAAATATATACTTAACTTGTTTATTATCTAGCTGGAGCAAATATATGAATATGTTTTTTTGAGCATGGTTTTTTCCCCTTGCAGGTAAACATGGAGGTAACAAAGGAGAAGGTCTTACTTTAATCTTCTTTTCTTACTAAAAAAAAAATTGGACAGTGATTTAATGTTAATCCACATTGCATTAAAACCCTACAGATTGCATGACCTTTAAATATTTTGTAGGAAGATCAATGTAGGAGTGCTTTCAAAGTTGAGAAATTATTGCCCTGTTATTTAAGAATTTTGGTTACTTGTAAAATTTACTTTATTAATTATATTTAATAAATATTTTCCTGTAGTATTTCAAATTAGCTTTTTAGAATAGGAACAGCCTTCATAATAATAGGTCCATATAGTAATATGATTGGCTCAGGGAACATAAAAAAACTTAACCTGAATGATAGCTTTTCAAGGTCACTTTTAAAGGACATCACATTTTTTTTTCTTAATTGTGGCACCGATCTCAATACTTTTAGAGCTCTTTTGAGTTGATTTTAGAGCCAGCTTGAATTTCCCAGGCACTGTGAAGTCAGTCATTGCACTCCATAATCAGTCATTTGCTTTATAACCATTTAACAAGAACTACTAAGTTAATCACTCAGAACATTCACCAACCTTGGTGATATAAATTTGGAGTGTCAGATCTATCTTGGAAGGAAGAGAGAACTAGAAGGACTGAGGATAGTAAAAGAATGTACTATAGGTATTTGGCACTGCTTCAGGTCCTGAAAGTGCTTACAAACATTTAAAAAAAAATCTTGATGAAGCACCTATCTTATTCTTTCTTTTACCTGTAGACTATCCATATTCTAAATCAACCGCGGAGTTCAGTTGATTTGGTTTCCTCATGGAGTTGCTTTAAGTATAGGCTGTACTGCTTTTCAGCAGACAGTATAACAATATAACTAGGTGCTAAGTTATGAAGCACAGACAAGAATCATAGCTCAAACTATGACACTGAGTCACCCTAGAGATGGTAGGATTTAAGTTGGGTCTGGACTTACACTAGGTGGAAGGAAAGTAGAACATTCTAGCAGTGGAGAACCTGATAATCTGGAAGTAAACTTGCTAGGTTTGGGAGTGCTGGAAAAACTGGCAGGATTATAGCAGAATAGATATTTAGAGATAATGGAAAATAGGTTGGAATATGTGGGATGCTATTAATTGTAAAACATCTTGGAATCCAGGTAGGAGAGTTTGATTTATAGAGTGAACTGAGAGCAGTAATTTTAGAGGAGAAGTGCAGGAAGATAAATAGTGTGGGAAAAATTAGAACAGTTAACTAGAAGGTTTTGTAATTCAGGTATTCAGTGATCAGGACCTTGACAGTTCTCGTGATGGTGGGGATGGAGAGAAGGTTGGTGAAATAAGGGACACTGAAGTAACAATGGAAAACAGAACTTTGAGCCTGGATGCTTGAGATATTGGTGGTTTACTTTTTAAATTCCAAGAAGTGTGTTAGCTGCTTTACTTTTGGCGTTGGGGGAGTTAGAGGGGAAGAGTTTTGCTAGATGAGAGAGTTAATAGATGGTGAGCACAGTTCGGTTTGTTTTTACCCAACTTTATTTTAGAATAAATTAGGGCAGGTGCTGAAGTTCAGTTTTTTGTTTCTGTTTTTTAAATGAAGACACCCCCAAAATTGTGCCTAGCAGGCAGCTGGATATATTGGCTGCAAGCTCTGGTGAGATTGAGACTCTTCACCTGTAGAAGAGAAGTCTTACAGCAGTGGTAGCAAAAACTGACAGTGGGTTAATGTGATTAAGGTAGGCAGGTTTGTGGATATAACCAGAAGGCCTTACACCCTGGGTTGTAACACTTCATAGTTAGGCAGTTGAAGATGTAGAGGGGAAAAAAAACCTAATTGTTTGTGAGATTGATTGATAAAGGGCACATTGATAGTCATCAAACATATGCTATGTAATGGTACTGCAAACTCAGATCTCAACACATAGTTTTAAGTTATTTTCCAGTGGCCAAAGGAATTCATTCTGTTAGCAGTTTGAAAAAAAGAAGTTTTCAACTGCCTTGGGAACTCTAGATAAATTTATTTCGATATTTCAAAAAATCTGAGATTCTTTTGAGTAATATTGAAACAAATTTGCCATGCAAATTTGTGATTTTTTTTTCTTTTTGAGAAGTGAATTCTAACAATATCATAGCTGTTAACTGGTAACAGTTGTCTGTAATTTGGCAGAAGGTTTCTCTTTACTGGTTTTCAAGATGTACTGAAGAAATAAGTTAATTTTTCAGAAATCAATTAACTATTAATTATTATATTCTTTCATTACAAAATTCTGTGATGTCTTTTACATAATGGTATGCCACTCAGTAGATGTAATATTATGGTTGCCGAATGCATTTTACCTTCTTCTTGATTTAGTGTTGTTTTTTTTCTCATGCATGAAGCATGTAGCAGCATGTGAACAGCATGTCTTGGCAAATTAACATTTTGATTTTTAGGGTGAAAATATAGAGCATCCTGGTTAATTTACGATTTCTTTATTACTGGGATAGGGATGGTGATACTCCAGTACAGACCTAACTAATGCAGAGTTCTTAAAAGATCTGGCTTTGAGAATGGTGGGTAATCATAGTTAGCCAATTATTTTTCTTGCTATTCTTTTTGGGCTTGTGCTGTATCATTTAGGCAAAATACAGTGAGAAAAAATAGGCATCTTCATTTTTCCTTAGTTACTTATAACCTGTGAATAGACTCCATGGATTGTTCCTTTCTCTGTTGAAGTGGGGAATGCAACACTTTATGTACCTCAGAGAGCCCTTAAATACAACAGTAAGACAGAAACATTACATACATTTTTTTGTTTGGTAAGGTAATATGGTCTGGCTTGTTTTAATCAAAAGGATAGTGAACTGTTTAAATATCCCTGGTGTATGCTAAATAAAGTAAAAAATATATTAACCTACTTGGCCTGATTTATAAATTAACATCCATATACCACCATTTGATGAATGACACTGTAAGATTTTACTTATTCCTTCTTTGTTTATATAATCAGAATTTTTGTAGAAGTGTGAAATGATATTTTGAAGAAAATGATCCTGCCTGGATTAAGCAGTTAAATATATGCAAAGTAAATGTTTTATTGTATGTTTAAAAATATTGGTAATCATGACATTTATGTTATATATCCCTAATAAAAATTTTTATTTTTAGGCACAATTCAGATTCAGAAGCGTCAACAGTTAGTCAGAAAGATACATGAAGATGAATTGAATGATATGAAGGATTATCTTTCCCAGTGTCAACAGGAACAAGGGTCGTTTATAGATTTTAAGGTATGTACTAGAAATAAAATTTTAAAATTGTGTTAGCCAATAATTATGCTATTCAGAGACAACTACAGTGCAGATTAGTGAATCAGTAATAATATTGGTAATTATTGATTGAGTACTTACTGTGTCCTGGGCACTGTTGTACCTCACATACAGTATTTCTCTTATTTCTCACCACATCCCAGTGAATTAAGCAAGTATTAATTTCATTTTATGGATGGGAAAGAGGCTCAAAAAAGTTAAGTAACTTTCCCAAGTCTAGCAGCCAGCAGAGCTGAATTTAATTCTGTTTATCTGACTCCAAAGATGTTATTCCTAATCACTATATTATAGTTAACATTATTTTAATTGATATTATCTATGAAACATTATTATTATTAACGTTATTTTTATAGAGCCAAGCAAAACATTTTCATTCAGTGAGAGAGAAAGAGGAGAGTTTGTAGCTTCTCTAGGAGCCACCCTTGATCAAGGGAAGTGATCAGCCAGTCCTTTCTCTCTGGTTTCATGTCAGTTATGAAGAAAGATAAAGCATGTTACACTTTCATACCTGAAATTCACCTGGCTCCAACAGGACTGTGCTGTCTATTCTGGGTTTATGAGGATTAGCAAAATACCTGGTCTCCTCTCTAGTTCTTGCCTAGGAAGGGTGTAGGGATTACAGATAAACTCAGGGTAGAAAGGTAAACTGTTCCTTTTTCCTTCCATTTCCCTAAATTTCCTTCACAGTTTATGTATATATTCTTTATAGGGTTATGATTGTATTTCTTTGGAAGACAGAATCCCACTTAACATCTGAATTACATCTTTCAGGGAGGGACTACTGAAGTTAACTGTAAATAGTGTAGTTTTCCCTGCCTTGAGCAGAGGATGTTATAAAAAAGCAGCCATTTTCTTCTTACCATCATGGTTTCTGGTTCCATAGAATGATGTTGGCTCTAAGGAGACTCGCCCTGCATAGATATTTGCTGAGTCAGTTCTTGCAGACCTCTTGTCTCCAGCTGTTAAATGTAGTTTGGATTTTAAAGATCATCATGGAAGACCTGTCCAGGATCTGCTTAGTCACTTGATTCAGGATTTTAGAGTTTACTGGATACAGAATATTGTACCCTGCAGTCATTCTGTGGTGCTCCCCGTGCTTGTGCATTTAAAGATAATGTTACATTAGTCTGTTCTACTCCATAGTTCACTTAAAAAAAAATTATTGAAGTAGAGTTGATTTACAGTATTATATTAGTATCAGGTGTACAGCATAGTAATTCATGCTAATTGATAGTAATTCATAGATTATACTCCATTAAAAGTTATTACAAGATAATGGCTGTAATTCCCTGTGCTGTAGGATATATCCTTGTTGCTTATCTATTTTGTACATAGTAGTAGTTTGTATCTCTTAATCCCATATCCCTAATGTGCCCTTTCCCCTTCCCTCTCTTCACTGGTAACCACTAGTTTGTTTTCTGTATCTGTCTGTTTCTGTCTTGCTATATACATTTGTTTGTATTATTTTTTAGATTCCACAATAAGTGATATCATACAGTATTTGTTTTTCTCTGACTTACTTCAGTAAGCATAATATTCTCCAAAGTCCATTTCTGTTGGGTAGATGAAACTTGTTTTCTCTCACTCAGGGAGAGCAGATGAAATGACTGTAAGGAAATTTTAAATTTTAATTTGTTCTTCGTAGATTAATGAGCCAGACAGTGAAACGTCCATTTCAGATATTTATTTTTCAAGTGGAAAATATCATCATTCAAAGGATTTTTTTTTCTTTTTTGTCTCTGTAAATCAGATATTTTTCTGGTCTGATTCAAAGGGAATAGTCATAATACTTGTAGTAAAATAAGCAAAGTTGAAGTATCATTTTGCTGATTTATGAAGATATTTTAACTGACTGGATAGTGCTATAACCATTAACTGACTGGATAGTGCTATAACCATTAACCTGTTTAAGCATATTGTTTAATTTCTTGCTGTTTTTTTTAAAAATAAATTTATTTATTTATTTATCTATTTTTGGTTGCATTGGGTCTTTGTTACTGCACGCGGGCTTTTCTCTAGTTGTGGCGAGCGGGGGCTACTCTTTGTTGTGGTGCGCGGGCTTCCCACTGCGGTGGCTTCTCTTGTTGTGGAGCACGGGCTCTAGGCGTGCGGGCTTCAGTAGTTGCGGCTCGCAGGCTCTAGAGTGCAGGCTCACTAGTTGTGGCGCACGGGCTTAGTTGCTCCGCAGCATGTGGGATCTTCTCTGACCAGGGCTCGAACCCGTGTCCCCTGCATTGGCAGCGGATTCTCAACCACTGCACCACCAGGGAAGCCCCTTTCTTGCTGTTTTGATGAAAGTTTGTTACTAATACATGCATTGAAAGAAAGATCATTCAAGGCTACCTAGCACTGCAGCAAAATTCTCTAAACCTGACTGGATATAATTTCTCAGCAAGAATGTTGACGTCAGAGTTACATTGCTAATCTGGTTACAGTCTCTTCAGAAAATTATTTGAAATTGGAGAAATTAGTTGTAAATGTTACCAAGATTCAATGTGTTCTCTAAAGTATGGGAGAACTTGTATGACTTATCTGAACTTAGAGATGTTAATTTGCATAGGACCAAGATCTTTCAAGTGGGACTAAGATTATGGGAATTTTTTTCCTTCAAAGAGTGCAGTAAGTATAAACAGAACTTTCTGAAGCCTGAAGTCATCTCTAGCTGTAGTTTTACTTTTTTTAAAAAGATAATCGCCCTCACCCAAGGATCAGAGAACCTTTAGTCCTTCCTACATTCTCTCTAGGAGCTTTCTCAGGAGAGATTGGAGTCCTGTAGTCAAAAGATAGAAGGCTGTCTTCTTCCAGTGTGCTATGTTTTTATCTTGATGAAGCTCTTTGCTGTGTATTTTCCTGCATATGAACCTTGTATTTTCCAGTTTTCATATATTGAAAAAACTACATAAAGGATAGTCTCTGCAGAAATAGACACTAAACATTTATGGAGTATTTGTTGTATCTTAAAGATTTAAATTCAGCCTTTAAAGCTCTTGACATTTTTCTTTCTTATCTTTCAAAAAAATTTAGTCATTGAAGGAAAACCTTGCAAGGTGTTGGACCCATACTGAAGCAGAGAAAATGTCCTTTGAAACTCAGAAAAAGAACCTTGATACAGAAAATCAGTATCTAAGAATATCTCTGGAGAAGGAAGAAAAAGCCTTATCTTCATTACAGGAAGAGTTAAGGAAACTAAGAGAACAGATTAGGATATTGGAAGATAAAGGGACAAGTGCTGAATTATTTACAGAAAATCAGAAACTTAAGCAGCATTTGGAAGAAGAAAAGCTGAAAACACAAAGCTTCCTTAATCAAAAGGAGACTCTGTTGGCAGAAGCAAAGATGCTAAGGAGGGAACTGGAAAGAGAACAACTAATAACCATGGCTTTAAGGGTGGAACTCCAGCAGCTAAGCTCTAGTCAGTCATACAGCAACCCAGACTCTCCCGGTGTAGTGACTGAAAACAAGGAAATAGAAGTGTTACGGGAAAGACTCACTGAGCTGGAGCGCAAGCTAAACTTTGAACAGCAGCGTTCTGACTTGTGGGAAAGACTGTATGTTGAAGCAAAAGATCAAAATGGAAAACAAGAAACTGATGGAAAAAAGAAAGGGAACAGAGGAAACCACAGAGCTAAAAATAAGTCAAAGGAAACATTTTTGGGTTCTGTTAAGGAAACATTTGATGCCATGAAGAATTCTACCAAGGAGTTTGTGAGGCATCATAAAGAAAAAATTAAACAGGCTAAAGAAGCTGTAAAAGAAAATCTGAAAAAATTCTCAGATTCAGTTAAATCCACTTTCAGGCATTTCAAAGACACCACCAAGAATATCTTTGATGAAAAAGGCAATAAAAGATTTGGTGCTACAAAAGAAGCAGCAGCTAAAAAACCAACAACAGTTTTTAGTGAATATTTATATCCACAGTATAAGGCACATACACAAAACCAGAATAGTAGAGGCCCTACTACGCAAAGAGAGAGAAGGAAAGAAAAGCCTCATTTTGAAGAATTTGGAAAAAATACACATTCACAGAAATGCAGTGCTGAGCATGACTGTGGTGAAAATTATAATTCTTTCAGAAAGGCTTGTTCTGGTGTTTTTGAATGTGCTCAACAGGAATCCATTAACCTTTTTAATGTTAAAATGTTGAATCCTGTAAGGATAGATGAATTTAGACAGTTAATTGAAAGGTATTTATTAGAAAAACTGGATAGTTTTCATCATTGGAAAGAACTTGATCACTTCATCAGTAAGTTTTTCCTAAATGGTGTCTTTATACATGATCAGAAGCTCTTCACTGACTTTGTTAATGATGTTAAAGATTATCTTAAAGACATGAAGGAATATCAAGTAGATAATGATGGAGTATTTGAGAAGTTGGATGGATATATGTATAGACACTTCTTTGGTCACACCTTTTCCCCTCCATATGGACCCAGGTCGGTTTACATAGCACCATGTTATTATTATAATAGTTTTTAACATTTATATTGGATAGCATTTGTATCATTTGATAAATTTCTTAGAATGTTACTACAGTTGACCTATAAACAACGTGGGGGTTAATCTGCATATGACCTGTAGTCGGACCCTCTGTATCTGCAATTCCTCTGCATCTGTGGATTCAACCAACCACAGACCATGTAGTACTGAAGTATTTACTATTGAAAGATATCCATGTGTAAGTAGACCCACGCAGTTCAAACCCACATTGTTCAAGGGTCAGCTGTATTTGTGAAAGTACTTCTTGTAAACAAAAGTACTATTTGTAAAAGTACTTTATTGCCTGAGAATTTAGGATAAATTAAATTGAAAGATAAAATTTTAAGTTAAAATCTATTACAAACTGAAAATTTCATATAATCAGTTTGCCTTGAGCAAATGGTTTAATTTCTATCTTAAGAAATAAGTTAAGGATATATAATCCTATTTTAGCCTATTTTGTTTCTTTTCATTATACTTTATGAAAAGATAATCACTTTAAGTGAAATTATTTTCCTTTAATTTTTTATTTATTTACTCACTTTGGGAAGCTAGGAGGAAAAATACAAATTTCACTTTGAAATCAGAATAACGATTCAGGTGTCCCACTTACTTTCATTTGTCCATTCCATTTACCAACTAAATTATGATATCTAATACATTTATTACAGAATTATTGTTGGTAAAGGTAGAGGCATGATCAAAGTGGCAAACTTAGCAAGCCAAAAGTTCTAATGTGTGTGCTTTATATATAACCTCTAAAAGTAATATTGTATCCATTGCATATCAGCTTTCTATTCTGTAACATGAAACTCACCTAATCTTCAAATGTTAGCTTTATTTTTTTACCTTTTAGAAAGGTAACTAACTTTGAGATAGTTTTATATATATATCTTTTTGAGTAAATGTAATGTGTCTATAAAATAATGAGACTGATTTTGGTGTCTTTACTCATTAAATACATATCTAGTGCAAAGTACTGTGAGGCTGCCCTGAGGAAACAAATGAAAAATTCTTGCTGTCAAAGAGCTCACAAGCTTTTGGAGAATTAGGTCAGTACAAGGAATGCAGTGGAGGTATGGAGGCATATGTATATGGTGGCCTCAGTCTGGAGATGTTCGGGAAGGCTTCGTAAGTGAGATGGCCTTTGAACTGAACTTTTTAACAAACTTTTGAAGGAGAAGTGAGAACTTGCCAAGCAGATAGGGTGGGTTATTCCACTCAAAGGCAACTTCATTTGCACAGATTTGGAGATATGAAGACATGCTACTTTAAGGAGGCAAGATAATGCTGGGGTGTGAACAAAAGAAAAGATTCAGAGCATGAAGAACCTTCACTTTATGAAGGACTTGCTTTATTGCATTTTGGGTCACGGGCAGTAGCCTGAAGGGTTTGTTGGAACGGGTGAAGCTAGATGCTAGAAAGTGGGCTTTGAAACAGTATAGACATGAGCTGAAGGGTATCTGAACTAGGGCAGCAGCAGGACTAGAAAGGAGGAGGCAGATCTGAACAATATACAGTAAGTAAAACTGGTGGTATTTCTTGTGAAAGGGAAGTAGAAAGTAACAATGACTTCCAGATTTCTGGGTTGGGTCACTAGTTAGATAGTGACATCAGCTACGCTAAGGAATACCAGAAGGTTTTGCATAAGGGGAATTGGAAATGAGAATTGTGTTTGGAGGGTACCTGTTGACATACAAGTAGAGAATTAGTTGGCTGTTGGTTATATGACCGTCTCTAGCCCAGACTCCATGTGTGTGTAGACAGTCTAGGCTGGACGTATTTATCAGACTCCTGGGGAACACCAACATCCAAGGGGTTGTAGAGAAGGAAGGCTGAGAATGAATGGCCAGAGAGTGGCATCATGAAAATCCAAAGATGTTCTCAAGTAAAAGGAATATTTCAGTGTTAAATGCTTAAACAAAACAAAACAAAAAAACGGAAAAGACTGGATTTCTTGGCTGGGAATTGGATGGCCATGGATGGCATTGTGGAGTGTTTCAGTGAAGTAGTGACAGAAGCCTGATTATATAGATGGAGAACTGTTCATGTAGACATTGTTTATAAGCCTTAGCTTAGAGAGAGAGACTCTGTAAGAGATGTATATGTATTCATGAATGAAGCCACTGGGGGGGATTAATTTTTATAGGAAAGGAGGAAAAATAATGGAAACACATCTCATTATTTTATTGTCACATTTCTACTTATCTATTGAGTGTTTCCCCTCTTTGCCAGCACAGTTTGTCTATTTTTTCTTTCTATAGGATAAAAGTATAAACTCACTGAATCTTTTTCGTATGGTTATAGTAGGATTATACTTCAGATTAATTTAACATCCTTTTTCAGTGTTCAGATAATAGATTAATGGATAAAAACATTAAAATTGTTTCTTGTTTAAATAAATTTAACTCTAACATGGATGAAAAATGTGTTTACTGCTTTCAGTCGACCAGATAAAAAGCAACGTATGGTAAATATTGAAAGCTCCAGGCATCGAAAACAAGAGCAGAAGCACCCTCAGCCACAACCTTATAAAAGGGAAGGTAAATGGCATAAATATGGTCGCACTAATGGAAGACACATGGCAAACCTTGAAATAGAATTGGGGCAATTACCTTTTGATCCTAAATATTGACCATCACGATTAAGTTAAATTAGAAAACTGTAACAGAAACTTGGATGCTTTCTATACTGTTTGGTGTTGAAACTAAGATGAAATTATCAAGATAACAATGTCTTTTTATCATTTCTAAGTATCAGTTTGATGATTTTATATTATTACTCAGAAGCATCAAGCAAAAGCTTACTAACTTGCATTTTCCTGTAGTTTAGCTTTGCTGAATTTTTTTTGGCACTGGAAATGTTCAACTGTAGATTTATTAAGGAAGCCAGGCATGCAACAGATTTTGTGCATGAAATGAGGCTTCCTTTCAGTGTATGAGCTTAAAGCAAGCTCAAATCATACATGACAAAGTGTAATTAACACTGATATTTGTGTTAAATTTCCAGTAGAGCTTGAAAAAAGTACATTGTGATGGAATTTCATCTCTAACATTTTATAATCTTACACTTCTTGTCTTTTTGTGGGTTCAAGAGCCCGTTGACTTGTGAAGAATTTGCTGCCTTATGAGCTTGCTGACTTGTTCTCTTGTGAAATTTCTTGCACATCTGAATATTGTGGAAGAAACAATAAAACTACACCATGAGGAAAACTAAAGGTCTTTATTTAAAATCTGGCATTGCATTATTAATACATGATTTTATATTTTGTGATATTTTTCATATATTTCCTCAGTAGTATATTTGGTAAAGTAGTTCATAGTGGTTTTTTGCTAGTTCCATGAATTTTACCCAGTATTTACTAGCATATTTAAGCAGCATCTGGATATTTCTGCTCAGCAATGTCTATTTCTCTGAGAAAGATCTAAACAAAGTCAGAATTTCATGTTCATGTTTGGTTGAGTTTCCCTTTTAACTTCCGTTCATAGACGTATATGTGACTTCCAGTTCGACTCTCCGGAAAGTGAGTGTGGAAGAATATAGCAGTTCTCTCATACTTGTTTGAAATTAGGAAAGGATTTATTTCCTAGAAGTAAATAAATGTTTAAGTAAATAAAGGCTACATTTTGCTGAGTACCGTTTCGAGAATTTAAGAATGACCTATTTGTTCTTCTGAAACCCTCTTCTTAATAAAACAATGCAATTTCTTAATAAAATAATTAACTCATGGTAAGTAACATATATTCCTTGGTAGTTACAGAACTAGGGGTGATTTGGACTAGGGAAAAGACCAGTTATAAAATATGGGTTGAAAGGGACCATAAAAAAAGTGATGTTGTCTATTTACCTGAGTGTTTGCTAAACCTGAGGTGAAATAAAAATACTGAGTTATACCTTTTTTCATGTTCCCTTACCTCCTCCAAGATGCTGAAGATGATCAAGTGAGTAGGCAGTGTTGAATCATTTTGAAACTCTCTATACAACCACTTTAAGGGATTTAGATAAAATATATCTGCTTCAACAAGATAATCACCTTTTCCAGTCAGGTCTGGGGGACACTGGAGAAATCTCATTGGAAGTGGGTGATGGACATGGCTATAAGAAGAAAGTTACCATTATAGTTACAAGAAGTAAAAAAAAATTTTTTTTCGTGAAAGTTTTCAAATTACTCTTAAGATATGCTCACATAACAAAATGTGAAACCTGAATCTAAACTAGGTTCCAGTTAAGGTGAGGAGGCACACCTTTAATGCAGTTTTCTCAGAAATGGAGAATATGATTCTCACATTGTGTACCTGTGCAGTAACCTCAAGTCCAAACTAAAGAGCACAACTCCATTTCAGGGCGGGAAGTAGGTCAGCAGCTTGTGGGACTCAATAGTCTATAACATTAGTATGCTGTTCCAGGGATGGATGGGGCCTTTGGGACCGGGTATGTTGCTTGTTAATAAGAGAGTAATATCTGGCAAAGTAGAAAACTGGTCATGAACCAGAAAGGATTCTTTTCCTCTTTCTGCTCTGAATCCTTACACAACAAGTTTTTCCTTTTTTTTTTTCTTAAATATTTATATAAGTAAGATTTAGTAATAGAGAGCCACATGGGTTCACTGATCAAAATTCAAATAAGTAATGGTTTTACTGTGGCATAGAAAGACTAGAGTGTATGTAAAAAAGATGGACTGATGAATCATAACAACTTAAGCCAGTTACTTGGGCCATGCAAAAAGCCATGTTTACAACTTTGCCTCAGGAAAATTAATATAGGGACTTCCCTGGTGGCGCAGTGGTTAAGAATCTGCCTGCCAATTTTTCACAGAACTAGAACAAAAAATTTCACAATTTGTATGGAAACACAAAAGACCCCGAATAGCCAAAGCAATCTTGAGAACGAAAAATGGAGCTGGGGGAATCAGGCTCCCTGACTTCAGACTATATTACAAAGCTTCAGTAATCAAGACAGTTTGGTACTGGCACAAAAACAGAAATATAGATCAATGGAACAGGATAGAAAGCCCAGAGATAAACCCACACACATATGGTCACCTTATCTTTGATAAAGGAGGCAAGCATATACAGTGGAGAAAAGACAGCCTCTTCAATAAGTGGTGCTGGGAAAATTGGACAGGTACATGTAAAAGTATGAAATTAGAACACTCCCTGACACCATGCACAAAAATAAACTCAAAATGGATTAAAGACCTAAGTGTAAGGCCAGGCACTATCAAACTCTTAGAGGAAAACATAGGCAGAACACTCTATGACATACATCACAGCAAGATTCTTTTTGACCCAGCTCCCAGAGAAATGGAAATAAGAACACAAATAAACAAATGGGACCTAATGAAACTGAAAAGCTTTTGCACAGCAAAGGAAACCATAAACAAGATGAAAAGACAACCTTCAGAATGGGAGAAAATATTTGCAAATGAAGCAACTGACAAAGGATTAATCTCCAAGATTTACAAGCAGCTCATGCAGCTCAATAACAAAAAAACGAACAACCCAATCCAAAAATGGGCAGAAGACCTAAATAGACATTTCTCCAAAGAAGATATACAGATGGCCTACAGACACATGAAAGAATGCTCAACATCATTAATCATTAGAGAAATGCAAATCAAAACTACAATGAGATATCATCTCACACCGGTCAGAATGGCCATCATCAAAAAATCTAGAAACAATAAATGCTGGAGAGGGTGTGGAGGAAAGGGAACACTCTTGCACTGTTGGTGGGAATGTAAATTGATACAGCCACTATGGAGAACAGTATGGAGGTTCCTTAAAAAACTACAAATAGAACTACCATACGACCCAGCAATCCCACTACTGGGCATATACCCTGAGAAAACCATAGGTCAAAAAGAGTCATGTACCAGAATGTTCATTGCAGCTCTAGTTACAATAGCCAGGACATGGAAGCAACCTAAATGTCCATCGACAGATGAATGGATAAAGAAGATGTGGCACATACATACAATGGAATATTACTCAGCCATAAAAAGAAATGAAATGGAGGTATTTGTAATGAGGTGGATGGAGTTAGAGTCTGTCATACAGAGTGAAGTAAGAAAGAGAAAAACAAATACAGTATGCTAACACATATATACGGAATCTAAGGAAAAAAAAAAAAAAGGCCATGAAGAACCTAGTGGCAAGATGGGAATAAAGACACAGACCTACTAGAGAATGGACTTGAGGCTATGGGGAGGGGGTGAGATGTGACAGGGTAAGAGAGTGTCATGGACATACATACACTACCAAATGTAAAATAGATAGCTAGTGGGAAGCAGCCGCATAGCACAGGGAGATCAGCTTGGTGCTTTGTGACCACCTAGAGGGGTGGGATGGGGAGGGTGGGAGGGAGGGAGATGCAAGAGGGAAGAGAAATGGGAACATATTGTATATGTATAACTGATTCACTTTGTTATAAAGCAGAAGCTAACACACCATTGTAAGGCAATTATACTTCAATCAAGATGTTTAAAAAAAAAAAAATCTGCCTGCCAATGCAGGGGACACGGGTTCCGATCCCTGGTCCACGAAGATCCCACACACTGCGGAGCAACTAAGCCCGTGTGCCACAACTACTGAGCCTGGGCTCTAGAGCCCGCAAGCCACAACTACTGAGCCCACGTGCCACGACTACTGAAACCCGCGCGCCTAGAGCCTGTGCTCCGCGACAAGAGCAGCCACCACAATGAGAAGCCCGCGCACCGCAACGAAGAGTAGCCCCTGCTCTCCACAACTAGAGAAAGCCTGCACGTGGCAATGAAGACCCAACACAGCCAAAAATAAATAAATAAATTTATTTAAAAAAATTAATATAAATAAATGATAGAAGTTTATTTTTATCTATGAAATGCATACAAAATAAATTTACACAAGACCTTAATACTTCATGACTGGGACTTCCCTGGTGGCTCAGTGGTTAAGAATCCACCTGCCAATGCAGGAGACACGGGTTCGATCCCTGGTCCGGGAAGATCCCCCATGCCATGGAGCAACTAAGCCCGTGCTCCACAACTACTGAGCCTGCGCTCTAGAGCCCATGCGCCACAACTACTGAGCCCACGTGCCGCAAATACTGAGCCCACGTGCTACCACTGCTGAAGCCCATGTGCCTAGAGCCCATACTCCGCAACAAGAGAAGCCACCGCACTGAGAAGCCAGCTCGTCACAACTAGAGAAAGCCCGCACGCAGCAACAAAGACCCAACAAAGCCTAAATAAATAAAGTTATTTCAAATACTTCATGACTTTTACAATTTTGAAGATGAAGGTCTTGCTTTAAGGGGAAAGCAGAAACTGAGAAAAAGCTGCCAGCCTTATATTCCAAAGTAGGTATCAGACTTTTTTTTTCTTTTTTTTTTTGTGCTCCGTTGTGCAAGTTGAAAAAATGTAAGACATGAACTAGGTGAACTATACAAAGCCTAAGATATCAACCACTACAACCATGTATGGGAGAGCATCTTGGTACCTCTAGAATTCCTGTTCTCTTCAGTGTTAACACTACTGAGAGCATGGATGGAGAGTGAATGTCCCTCTCTCAGCTCTAGTCTTTTTTATATAGTGTAGGATCCTCAAGTTAAAGGGATACTTGGGGTCTTACATCCATCTAACCTGTGGCTTTTGCTACACATTTCCAAATTGCATATTAATGATTGGCATTAATGATTCAGTTAAGTACAGTATTCCAAAAGTGTTAAATGACCTTAAAATGATATCAAGTTTGATATTAAGTTGACTGAATGTGCACATGGAAAATTAACTTCAGATTGTTTAAAGCCAGATAGGTAAAGAATTTTCTAAAGGAAAGCTGTTTGCTTTGTCCTTTTACCCTTATTGGGCAACTGGTGAAGTAATACAGCTTCCTGAAATACAAGCATAGGGTCAATGATGTCTTTTTAAACATCCTGCATAATTAAAGCAGTTTCAGTGTTATTTCCCAGACACACTTAATCCAAGCATTAGGATGGCATCTAATTGAATTCCCTAATTTTTACAGGCAAGACAGCTGATATCCAAAGAGATTAAATACACTGGTTTAAGACCAGGGCAACAGTCCAACAGTAAATCTGGACTTGAATCCAGTGTTTTGAGATTATTTCAAAATTATGTAAATAATAAGATGTATCACAAAGATTTGTACGGATCAATGATAAGTGAATTTCTTTACTAAGTACCATCAAATAAACCTATATGATATTTTATACTACCTTTAAATAGTATAAAATATCGTATAGGCTTTCGATCAGATTATTTAAATGTAAGTTGTTTTGAAAAAAGTATTAAAGTTAAAAGTTGTGTATGATTTTCATTGACACGAAGAGCAGTTTCAAATTTCTTATAATCATTTGATCGATTAATTTAAATCCAGGAATCCAAAAGGAATTTTAAAGTAGTTTTCATAATAATAGCATATTGTGAACAAATTTTATTACCTATAATAAGGAGTAGAGTGACAAGGCATCATCATAAGTACTGAAGCTGAAGATATATTTGTATTGTTGTAACAGAGTTCTTGAATAGTAGTCATGACATCAAGAGTACCTCGTTGATGAACTAAACCAGTATAGAGGGCAAAGAACATATTTGATAAAAACAGGAAACTTAGAGCTGGTTTCTTCCACAATTTCAGGTTGTTTAGGGAGTATCCTATATAAAGATAGACACATTGAATTGTAACACTGGTAATGTTTTGTTTTCTTATAGCTAAGCAAATATTAACTGCAAATATATTTGTAATCTTTCATGGAAGTGTAGTACAAGCTGTAATGCTGTCATGGGCAAACAAGAAATCAGCAATACCTCATCTTTGTAATTTCTCTGACCATTCACTGTCATTATCCATTATCATCCATGTCTTGACCTTTTTCTAGAAAAAGGAATTGAGGTATAGCGGAAAGATTATGGCTAGGGAATCTAACAGAAACAGATTTGAATTCTAGCTCTGGAATTAGTTTCCCTATCTTCCCTAACAGTACCTTTTTCAAGTATTAGAAAAAAAATGTATGTCCAGTGTCTGTCCTGGTACATAGTTGCTAAATAAATAGGACTTGTATTTATTCCATTTACCTATCACTTTAATCTCCCAAGCACTAGCAATGGATTGTGTACATTACAAGTCTCAGTAATTCTGGAGGAAGTATAACAGAATATCCTCTTAGAAAAATACACCACTAAGCTCCTGGGAGATTTTCAGTGGTCAGTTTATGAGTGGTGGCATGGATCTCTTTCTGGAAGAGAAAGATTTATGTTTTATTATTATTTTTTTCTTTCACTATAGTGTTGGACAATTTGGAGATGCTAAACAATTTTTCTTTTTTAATTTGTAAAAGTAATTCTTGTACGTGGCAAAACAAAACAAAAAAACCACTTTGCTAAGGAAATCTATATTTTCATTTTCCATAGTGAGAAGTCAGTAGATAATGCCAAAAACAGTAACCTTTAAGAGCATTATTAGCATTTTATTTAGAGAGGGAGACAAATAACAAAATAACCACCTAAAAGAGTGTAAGTGATTGCCTCTGAGTATGGTAATGGGAGGGAGGGCAGGGGAACCACTCTTCTTTAAAAATCCTTATCTGACTTTTGAAACAGTGCATGTGCAGTTTTGCTAAAAAGATTAGCATATGGAAAAACAAAGTGGCCTAATCAAAGACCAGCAAGTCTGCACTGGCCACTGTAGTAAAAACAGATTAAGCAGAAACCCAACCCAAGATCCTGCCACTTAAAGACTCACTCTTTTGGAATGGGAATGAGAATTCAGACAACTCAGTCTTTAAAACACTCTGTAAAGACACAGAGCAGAGAAGTGGAATGCTGGAAAAACCAGATTATAAAAATGGAATGAAACCAAGTTCCTAAATTAACCAAACCGAACATGTGCACAGAAATATTTGTCCTCCAGTAGTCTGGCAATGCTCACCTGGGTGAAAAGCAAACAATTATAACTCTAACTCAAGTTACTGTAAAAAAAAAAAAAAAAAAGTTTAAATCTGAATAGTGATTTGTGAACAGATTTGCTCTGCCAAATGGTCCCACTATTCTTAAAACTTGCCAAATAGCTCTTAGATGCTTATATTTTTATTTGTGCCTGCATTTATATTTGAAGTAAGACTATAAATAGGACACTAACTTTGGTTTCAGAACTTTAGATGTTTCCAGTACATAGATGTGTATGTTTGTGTCTAAATTGAAGAGACTACATCTGAGATCTGTAGGAGATAACTTATACTTGGTAAAAGAAGGCTGCTTAACTCAATGGGTTGTTTGGAGGTTTGGTTTTTTTTTTTTTTAAGTAAAAAGTTTGGTACCATTAACTTCCTAGTTTTTCTGAGCCTCCAGGCCCAGTTGATTACTCATTTCTTCCCTCCTTAGTCCAGTGATTTTTTTTTTAGTGATTAATATTTGAAGGAAGCCAACAGTCATTCTGAATTAAACTTGAAGTTAATAAAGTTTCAATTCGTAAATTTTCCAAACCAACCAATGAAAAAATTCATATTTTCCAGAGCCAAGTAATATAAGACTTTTTAGAAGCCATATGTAAAAAACTTACTGAAAAAAACCTAGTGGAAAAATGGAGAAAAGATTAAAAATTAAGTCAGAGGTGTGAATCACTTAAAAAATTGCATATGCATTAGAGTGAGTCTTGAAGGGACAGATGTGTGTAAAGCATTAAAAACTAGTTTCAATATACATTTTTCATTTGTGGAATGTAGAACTTTGTAGTTTAACCATAAACTTAAATTAGCTATTCTAAAATAGACATGTTGTATTACTTTTTAGCGAAAGATTTCTGACAGCCAGAAACACCACCACCAAAATGTGTTACGGATACTGGATCCTTATGTTTTTATCTCACTTTACAGGACACAGGAAAAAAGATATTTAGGCTGCAAAAAGGGAATGCTGCAGTAATATACTCAATTTGTAATTAAGGAGCAATTCTTATTTAGCCTAGTAGAAAATAAATAATATTTTAGAGTTTAATAAGCATTGATTGTCTTAACTGTTTCTTTATAATTGATTTTTTTCTCTATTATACAAAAATACTTACCACAGAACACCATACAAAATGGTAAAACTGGATAGATAAACCTGAATTCTTTGTGGCTCAACATGCTATAGTAAAAAAAGATATTCAAAGAAAATATTATTTTCTTATATTAAATGATGGTTTGAGAAGTTCATGTATTTAAAATGAATGTAATTAACATGATCTGTTTTTGTAATTGCTGAGACTGAATTTCATGCTTTAGGAATCAGTCTCATTCTTTTTTAGTTATTAAGGTGATGATGATGTGTTAAAAGTAATCCTAACATTTGATGTCAATGCGATATTCTAAAGTACAACTGCATTCTAAAAAAAGGATTTCTATTACCAATCCAAGTAAGTTATTTTACTCAAATTTCAAATAAAGGTGCATACATTTTCAAAATATTTCTCTGGTCCTTCAATACTTAAAATTTTGACAGTGTCTGTTTTTTAAAAGCAAATACAATTTGTTCAACCTCTTTAAAAATTGAATGTATCCATATTAAGCAAACTGTATCAGAAGTATTCAGTCTGTCTGAGTACCAGCATAATTATTACATTTTCCATCTGCTAAATAATCCCCACTAACAAATCATAAGAATTAATGCACCTCCAAAAGATAAACAGTTTACCTTTTAAATAATTTAGTTAATTTCTTGGTAACATTTAAAAAGTGAACTATTTGAATAAATAAAATCTTACCTATAAACTAGCAGTGTCCACAGCACAGTCACCAAAAATATCCTATACCTCTTTGGGGCTAGAAGGCAGCCATGAATAAAGAAGGGTAAGTGAGTACCCAGGACAGCTGGAAATCCTTGACTGAAGTACCAGTGCCATGGATGAGAACCATAAAATGATCCCACATTCTGCAGCACGTTAAATTTCAAAAAATTATATTGAACCAGAGTCCACTGGCATCATTGAAGGAAAAAGAAATAGAAATGTGTTAGTGCCAAGTATGAATCTTTGGCATTAGGGAATTTGGCGGAATCATGAAATTAAATCAGAATGAAGTCTAAACACCATACCGTAGTTTACATTAATAATTTTGAATATGACCTCATTCTTTTTTCTTTTTTAATAAAGTTATTTATTTTATTTATTTATTATTTTTGGCTGCGTTGGGTCTTCGTTGCTACTCTACGTTGCGCTGCATGGGCTTCTCACCGCAATGCCTTCTCTTGTTGCAGAACATGGGCTCTAGGCACACGGGCTTCAGTAGTTGTGGCACGCTGGCTCAGTAGTTGTGGAGCCCAGGCTTAGTTGCTCTGTGGCATATGGGATCTTCCCGGACCACAGCTCGAACCCGTGTCCCCTGCATTGGCAGGCGGATTCTTAACCACTGTGCCACCAGGGAAGCCCGAACTCATTCTTCTTTATATATTCTTTTCCATTATGATTTATCATAGGATACTGAATATAGTTCCCTGTGCTATACAATAGAACCTTGTTGTTTATCTATTATCTATATAATAGTTTGCATCTGCTAATCCCAAACTCCCAATCCTTCCCTCCCTATTGGCAACCACAAGTCTGTTCTCTATGTCTGTGAGTCTGTTTCTGTTTTGTAGATAAGCTCATTTGTGCCATACTTTAGATTCCACACATAAGTAATATCATATGGTATTTGTCTTTCTCTTCCTGACTTACTTCACTTAGTATGATAATCTCTAGTTCCATCCATGTTGCTGCAAATGGCATTATTTCATTCCTTTTTATGGCTGAGTAGTATTCCATTGTGTGTGTGTGTGTGTGTGTGTGTGCGCGCACACACACATATATACACACCACATCTTCTTTATCCATTTATCTGCAATGGGCATTTAGGTTGTTTCCATGTTTTGGCTATTGTGAATAGTACTGCTGTGAACATAAGGGTGCCTGTATCTTTTTGGATTAGAGTTTTTCCTGGATATATGCCCAGGAGTGGGACCGCTGGATCATATGGTAATTCTATTTTCAGTTTTCTGAGGAAACTCCATACTGTTTTCCACAGCGGTTGTACCAACTTACATTCCCACCAACAGTGTAGGAGGGTTCCCTTTTCTCCACACCCTCTCCAGCATGTATTGTTTGTGGACTTTCTGATGATGGCCATTCTGACTGGTGTGAGGTGATACCTCATTGAAGTTTTGATTTGCATTTCTCTAATAATTAGCGATGTTGAGCATCCTTTCATGTGCCTGTTGGCCATGGCTTCTTTAGAGAAATGTCTGTTTAGGTCTTCTGCCCATTTTTCAATTGGGTTGTGTGTTTTTTTGTTGTTGAGTTGTATGAGCTGTTTGTATATTTTGGAAATTAAGCCCTTGTCAGTCTCATTGTTTGTAAATATTTTTTCCCATTCTGTAGGTTGTCTTTTCATTTTGTTTATGGTTCCTTTGCTGTGCAGAAGCTTTTAAGTTTGATTAGGTCCCATTTGTTTATTTTTGCTTTTATTTCTGTTGCCTTGGGAGGCTGACCTAAGAAAACATTGGTATGATTTATGTCAGAGAATGCTTTGCCTATGTTCTCTTCTAGGAGTTTTATGGTGTCATGTCTTATATTTAAGTCTTTAAGCCATTTTGAGTTTATTTTTGTGCATAATGTGAGGGTATGTTCTAAACCCATTGATTTACATGCAGCTGTCCAACTTTCCCAGAACCACTTGCTGAAGAGCCTGTCTTTTTCCATTGTATATTTGTGCCTCCTTTGTCAAAGATTAATTGACTGTAGGTGTGTGGGTTTATTTTTGGGCTCTCTGTTCTGGTCCATTGATCCATATATCCGTATTTGTGCCAATACCACACTGTTTTGATTACTGTAGCTTTGTAGTATTGTCTGAAGTCTGGGAGGGTTATGCCTCCTGCTTTGTTCTTTTTCTTAAGGATTGCTTTGGCAATTTGGGGTCTTTTATGGTTCCATATAAATTTTAGGGTTACTTGTTCTAGTTCTGTGAAAAATGTCATGGGTAATTTGATAGGGATCACATTAAATCTGTAGACTGCTTTGGGTAGTATGGCCATTTTAACAATATTAATTCTTCCAATCCAAGAGCATAGGGTATCTTTCCATTTCTTTGAATCGTCTTCGGTTTCCTTTATTAATGTTTTATAGTTCTCAGTGTATAATTCTTTCATCTCTTTGGTCAGGTTTATTCCTAAGTGTTTTATTTTGGGGGGTGCGATTTTGAAAGGTTTTTTTGTGTGTGTGTGTGTGTGTTTAATTTATTTTGGCTGTTTTGGGTCTTCGTTGCTGCATGCGGGCTTTCTCTAGTTGCGGTGAGCAGTGGCTACTCTTCATTGTGGTGCGCGGGCTTCTCATTGTGGTGGCTTCTCTTGTTGCGGAGCACGGGCTCTAGGCACGCGGGCTCAGTAGTTGTGGCTCGTGGGCTCTAGAGCACAGGCTTGGTAGTTGTGGTGCATGGGCTTAGTTGCTCCACGGCATGTGGGATCTTCCCGGAGCAGGGCTTGAACCCATGTCCCCTGCATTGGCAGGCGGACTCTTAACCACTGCGCCACCAGGGAAGTCCCAGGTATTGTTTTTTGACATTCCCTTTCTGATATTTCATTGTTAGTGTAAAGAAATGCAACTGATTTCTGTATGTTAATCTTGTATCCTGCTACCTGCTGAATTCGTTTATCAGTTCTAGTAGTTTTTGTGTGGAGTTTTTAGGGTTTTCTATAGATAGTATCATGTCATCTGCATATAATGACAATTTTACCTCTTCCCTTCCAATTTGGATACCTTTTCTTTTTCTTGTCTGATTGCTCTGGGTAGGACTTCCAATACTGTGTTGAATAGAAGAGGTGAGAGTGGGCATCCTTGTCTTGTTCCAGATTTTAGCGGGAAGGCGTTCAGCTTTTCACCATTGAGTATTATATTGGCTGTGGGTTTGTCATAAATAGCTTTTATTATGTTGAGATATGTTCCCTCTATACCCACTTTGGTAAGAGTTTTTTATCATCAGTGGATGTTGAATTTTGTCAAATGCTTTTTCTGCATCTATTGGGATGATCATGTGGTTTCTGTCTTTTGTTTATGTGGTGTATCACATTGATTTGCATATGTTGAACCATCCTTTTGAACTTGGGATGAATCCCACTTGGTTGTGGTATGATCTTTTTTATGTGTTGTTGGATTTGGTTTGCTAATATTTTGTTGAGAATTTTTGCATCTATATTCATCAAAAATATCGCCCTGTAATTTTCTTTTTTGGTGGTGTCTTTGTCTGGTTTTGGTATCAGGGTGATGATGTCTTCATAGACTATCTTTGGGAGTGTTCCCTCTTCTTCAATTTTTTGGAAGAGTTTGAGAAGGATCAGTATAAGCTCTTCTTTGTATGTTTGGTAGAATTTGCCTGTGAAGCCATCTGGTCCTGGACTTTTGTTTGTAGGAAGTTTTAAAATTACAGATTGTTTCACCTCTAGTGATTGGTCTGTCCAAATTATCTATTTCTTCTTTTTTTTTAAAAATTTTTATTGGAGTATAGTTGCTTTACAATGTTGTGTTAGTTTCTGCTGTACAGCAAAGTGAATCAGCTATACATATACATATATCCTCTTTTTTGGACTTCCTTCCCATTTAGGTCACCACAGAGCACTGAGTAGAGTTCCCTGTGCTATACGGTAGGTCTGTTTCTTCTTGATTCAATTTTGGTGGGCTGAATGTTTCTAGAAATTTGTTCATTTCTTCTAGGTTGTCGAATTTTGTTGGCATGTAATTGTTCAGAGTATTCCCTTATAGTTTTTTGTATTTCTGTGGTATCGGTTGTTATGTCTCCCCTTTCATTTCTAATTCTGTTTATTTGGGTTCTCTCTCTTTTCTTCTTGGTGAGCCTGGCCAGAGGTTTGTCAATCTTGTTTACCCTTTCAAAGAACCAGCTCTTGGTTTTATTGATTTTTTTCCTATATTTTTTAATCTCTATTTTATTTATTTTCTCTCTTAATCTTTATTATTTCCTTCCTTCTGCTGACTTTAGGTTTTGTTTGTTCTTCTTTTTCTAATTCTTTAAAGTGGTATGGTTAAGTTGTTTATTTGAGATTTTTCTTGTTTTTTGAGGAAGGGCTGTATCAGGGTGAACTTCCATCTGAGAACTGCTTCTGCTGCATCCTATAGATTTTGTATAGTTGTGTTTTCATTATCATTTGTAATAACAATGAAATCATTCTTTATTAATTTTTTATGTTCTAAGTATTAATGTGTTTTTTGTTAATTTGTAAAACACTAGCTTCTTGAGATTCAAGAAAGTATGAATAGGGGCTTCCCTGGTGGCGCAGTGGTTGGGAATCTGCCTGCCAATGCGGGGGACATGGGTTCGGGCCCTGGTCTGGGGGGATCCCACGTGCCGCGGAGCGGCTGGGCCCGTGAGCCACGATTGCTGGGCCTGCGCGTCTGGAGCCTGTGCTCCGCAGCGGGAGAGGCCGCGATGACGAGAGGCCCGCGCGCCGCGATGGGGGGTGGCCCCTGCTTGCTGTGGCTGGAGGGGGCCCTCGCATGGAAGCGAGGACCCAACACAGCCATAAATAAAAATAAATAAGTAAATAACTAAACCCAAAAGTTTAAAAAAAAAAAAAAAATTAAAAAAAAAGAAAGTATGAATAAATGTTATGACAGTGTTAAGTTTTACATACAACTGGACATAAAGAATCCTTAAAAATAATTTTTATGAGTATATGTGTTTGGTACCCATATTAAAATTTTTACTGTTCTACCTTATGGCATCAGACATTACCTATTAAGATAAAGCTTTGAAAACATTGCAGTTTGAATTATAGCATAAAGTAGGTAATAACAGCAGCAGCTAACATTAAGGGCTCACTTGTGCCAATGCAGTGTTGTAAGCATTTTACATGTATTATTTCATTTAATCTTCCAACCGTAAGAGACAGGTATCACATTTATTTCCAGATAAGGAAACTGGCAAGAAAGATACACAACTTGTCCAAGGTCTTACAGCTAATAATGAGGGCACTAGGCCTCAGACAGTGGCATCTGATTCCAGAACCCATAAGTGACTTAAAAACAGGGAACTTAAAAACAACCAAAGGCATTACCAATAGTCATAAGATTAAAATGCCAAATCAGATGCTTAAAGAATATTCTGGTTAATTTGAACTCTGAATGATTGAGGTCAATTAAAATCATTTAAAAATTAACCTTTATTGTTACAAAGCTGACAAAAATGTTCAAACCTGACAAAAATGCCTGAAAATGGATTCTTGAACTTCAATTAGGAATATACAATTCTGTTATATAGAAAGCACAGCAAAGTGAACCAAAGGCATATGCTAGTAGTTTTTTTCTAATATATCCCATATCATTAAAAAAATGATTTGCTTATGCTCCCAAATATTCATGGATTAAAAAGTAAGGTTGAGTTTTTAGTGTCATAAATGATTACATTAAAATAGTTTTTTTAAAATAAAAAAAAGCATATTTTTACTTACTTGACCAAAAAAAATACGATCAATTATCAGAGAGAAACTCAAAGTGACAAATCTGAAAAACAAAATAAAAGGGTGATTAACATTCTGAACTTGCTGAAAATCCAACAGTGGCATATGGCTTTGCAAGTGCCCTGCATCAAAAGCCAGTTTAAAAATGCTTTAAAAGTTTTACAAAGTGAATATCATTTTGAAAGATCTTTCATTGAGAGAAGCTGTATTTAATTAAGCAAACTTGTTAAAAGTAACAAACTCTGTATTATCTATTGCTGCATGACAAATTACCCCCAAAATGTGGTAACCAAAAACTGTGAACACTTATTATCTCAGTTTCTGTGGGTCAAGAATCCAGGCGCAGCTTAACTGGGTGTCTCTGACTCAAGGTCTCGTAACTTTTCAGGATATTGACTGGGGCTGTAGTTTCATCTGAAGGCTCTCATGATTTTTCCCTATAGCACTTATTGTCATTTGAGAAACATGTTAATCATATGTTTCTAGCTGTCTCCACCCCCACTAGAATGTATACTTCATGAAGGAATGGACTTTATTTTGTTAAATTGCTGTGTCTCCAGCATCTGGAACGACACCTAGCACATACTAGGATTAAATAAATATTTGCTGAATGAATGCATTACTTCCAAAACAATGCTAATAAATCTGAGAAATGACAACACTGGCAACTTAGCCACCGGATGATTTTGTACTTTTTTAATAGCTACCAAAAATAACCTGTACAGAGTGAATACTAGTATATTAAAAAGATCACTGTTTTAAGAGTCAAAATGCATTCATCCCTTCAATAAATAATTATTTTGGATATTCCACTAGATACCTGGGATAATTCTGATCCTAGGAGCTCAAAATGTAGTTAAGAGGACCTGGGTTTCAATCCCATTTCCATCAGAGCAATCAACCCAGTGACACTGGCTAATTCATTTTTAATTTCACCAAGCCCTCCATTTTCTGTATCACAAAGTAAAAACACCTACATTGCTTAGATCCAAGAATTGTGAAAATCAGGTAATATGTGAACACATATATTATAAAGCCCCATACAAATATGAAGGAATCAAGTATCTCTAAAATGTATTTGAAAAATATTTAAGAAATAAAGCATAGGAAAGTTCTAATTTAGAAAAATTGCCAAGATCCTCATTTAAGCAAATTAAAATACTTTAGAATCACAAATAAAAATATAAAATGTAAAATCGGAAATACTATGTTTCCTTGGTCTGGCAATTCTCATTGACGTTAGAAGATATAACTGACTAAAAGATGTAAAATCTTGTTCATAATTTATAATTTATAGGTTATTAAAATTAATAGATGGATTGTAGCCATACTTACCCTACAGGTAAAAACTGATGTAGAATAAGATCAAGCTTTCTCTGTTCTTGCCAGAAATGTCTGAACAGCAAAGGTATCCACGGAATAACAGCTGTGGGACGAATTATAAAGGCAAGTGCTACCAGGGATGAGTACTTGACACTATAAGCAAGGAAAAGGTATTGTCAAGACAACTAGGAAATGAGTTCAGAAGTTATCTATTTATGCTGTGGTATAACATTTTTTTTAAAAAAATGAGAGCATTTTCCTTTTGGTATAAATAGCTATGTGAACTTGGGGAAGTTACTTAAACTTCTGGCTCTTAATTTTTCTCATCCATAAAGAGAGGTAATATGTAAGGTCTTTTCCAGCTTTAATATTCTAAAATTTTCAAGTAAGAAGTTATTCTGTGTCCTAATGTTTATCTTGTTTACTAAAAGGTATACCAACTTTTAACCATACAACTCTGCCAATTGCTTTCCTGGTGGAAAAATGATCAAGTCTCTCCTAAAGAGATAAAAGAGATAAAAGACAGTCCCCATTTTATAAGGGAAAAAAAAAAAAGCTCCCTTAAAGAAACATTGGGTTTATTTAGGCAATGATGGGCTTCTGGGCACATGTGGTTTTGTTTTGAATGTAAGCTGGTAATTTTGTCCAACTGAAAGATGTGTATATACACCTGATTTTTTTAAAAAAAGCTTACTTATAAAAACCTATATGATCATGGATAGAAATGTGGGTTTTTACTATTAGGACTTCTCTCAATAAAGGGTTGAAGGCGAGCACCTGATAATTTAATCATGAGGACTACAGACAGTGGCAAAATAAAACAACTTTATGGTACCATATATACCTATTAACTAATAAGTAACTATAAAGAAATGTCCAATGTTGGTGAAGATGTAAGAGCAGGGATTTCAAGTTCAAATGCTTACAGAGACCAGATAAGTAATAAAAAATGTGTGATATTGGCTGCATGGGGGCTCTGATATAGTCATGAAGGAATCCTGGCCCAAAATGTTAACAGGCCTTACGTTTTTTTTCAAGAGAAACTAGAAATCCAGATTTTAGGTAAGATCTCCCAATTTAAAAACTTTGTCAAGTAGTTAAAAAACAAAAAACAAACACTGTGTAGGTGAAATAAAACATTTGTGGCTTGGTCTGACTTGCAGACAGCCTAATTGCAAATTCTGCCATAGTGAAACTACCTACCTCACTCCAAATTTTCAGACTTGGATTTCTTACTCCTTTCTGAATATTTCTACATAAATTTCTTACTGGCATTCAAAATCAAACTGTATGAAATAAGCTCCACACCTTTCTCTCAAACCTGTTTACTATCTAGTGTTTAAGTTAATAGTATCACTCAGTTTCTCAGTCTTAAAATTTGGAGTCACCTTAAATAGAAACTTTTCATCCCACACATTCACTGTGTTTCCTCCCCATTCTCATTGCCATCATTTTACATCAAGTCCTCTCACTATTCTAGAATCTTTTCACAGTTGTGTCACTTGTTTGGAATCTTTTCATAGTCTTTTTTTTTTTTAATTTCCCAGAAATATTACTTAATATCATTCATCAGTACTTAACACTTACTTTGTAATAGGCCATGTGCTATATACTATATACTATCCATAGAGTCTCATTTAATTCTTGAGAGCTGTTGTATTATTCTCATTTGATAGAAATCAATGTTTAGATATCCTCATCTATAGGTAACTTAAGTGAATGCCTATTCTTGCAGTCGAGAGTCTAATGCAGAAATGATCTTACTCAATTTGATCCTCCCAAAAACCTTACATATAAGGGAGAGTGGATACTAGATTCCTAAATTTTCTTAACTAGATTCCCAGATTTTCTGGCTTACTCCCTTTCGGTATATCCTAAAATACTGCTACTACAAGAGAATTATTTCTAAACCAGATTATGTCATGCTTCTCGAAAGCCACCAGTGGTAACCTGCTACCTATAAAGTCCAAATTCTGGAGAAAGGCAAAGTTCCATTCTAGCCTCATCCCTCATTCTTCTCTTCTCCCACACATCCTACCACACATTAGCTCCTCTGGACAACCTGCCCAGAATACAATGAAGCCCTTTTATAGCTCTGTGCCTTTTCTCATGTTCCCTTTGCTTGGTATTTTATACCAATTTATATAAACCCAAACCAGGTCCATATGTTTTCTATTTGCCCATCCAGATCTGCTCTTTACTCTTCACCTGCTCAGTGTGCAGGGAGGCTGACCTTTATGGACTATATCAATGGGCTATCTTGCTTTTTGGCTTCTCATTAGTACTGGTTAACAGCAGGGCAGAAGAGTCAGGGTATTTTGTTCACCCTGCTCTTTCCTTGCTATGGTTAAAGGCTGGCTGTGCCCCTCTCCTGTTGGGGTCCTCTCAAAGTTACAGCTCTGGATTTCAGTAACTTTCCTCTCCTTGCTCCTTGGGGCCAAAGGGTAATTGAAACTTCCTGTTGTGACTAGCCCTTGGGTACTATGGTATCCCTTTATTAGCTTTTCCAAACATTGTTTACACCTTTGTTCCCTGGTTTGAGTATATCTCTTTCCTGCTATAATGAATACATCAACTGTGAATTTGTGGTTCTAATAGCCTTCATGAGCATTAGGGGGTCCACTGGACATTGCAATATATTGATAATTTAAGATTTTTCAAAAGCATGCTTTAGAGTTTTGTACATAATTATAACAGTACTGTTACTCACCTGTTCATAAACTTTGAACCTTCCAAAGGATAGTAGAAAAGAGCAATTATAGTGAGAACAGTTTCCATGGTGTTTGTAAGAGTTCTGGTACAGCAATACCACGTGAACCAAGAGCATAACTGGCAAAAAAACTAAGAACAATTATAAGCAAACGTATATGGAGTGGGAAATGGAAAAGCTTAGTATTCTAAGGAAAACAGCAAGCAAGTCTAAATAATGTTAAAAGTGGGCATGCCTAAACATTGTTTTTAAGAAGTTATATCAAGCACATCTATGATACCAGGTCTGTATTTGTTAAAGTTAAGAAGTTTATACTTTCAGGTACATTTTTGTGGCATTGCATTTGATTTAAATCTCACTTCACACTAATAAAAGACATAAAACACAGATTCTTTGATGGTAGAGTTCAGAGAAGATTGAAATTCATAACTAGAGTCTCACAATCAGTATTCCTCAAATTGTCTTATATTACTGACAAATATTTTGACTGATTTTTATTGACCTTGGTTGGAATGTTGTCCTATTTCTTGGTGGAAAATTTAAGACAACGTAAGAGAGAAAAAATCATGACTATCAGGAAACATCATTAAATTTTAATTTGGAAATTGACTAAATTAATAAACCACTTTTTGGTAGAACATGCAAACGGAAGCATCATTCAGTCTACAAAACAAATTCCTTAAAAGAAACTTATTAGTTGGTGCAAGGGTATTAAATGTCGTACCAGCGTCCTATCTCTTCAAATACAGACTTTAAAATATGTTCCCAATTTTTGTGAAGTTAAAGGCTCTTCCTGAGCCAGAAGATCCTAGTGCTGCTACTTTGGAGGAAGGATTTCAAAGGCATTATGCCTTTGCCATTTTAGGTTCAGCCTTCGACAGTGTGTATAAGCACAAATTAAAGAGATTGACTTAATCCTTGAATCAGTTATCAAGGACTCAATCGCTAAAGCAATCTGTGTTTTTAATGCAAATCAACACAGTGCCTGCAGAAATATGTCCTATTAATAATTAATAAATTGTTAATATTCATTAATAAATTAACAATAAATTATATTTCAGAAATGTGTTGGTAAATTGGTTACTTGGAATTTGGAACATATTTGCAAACAGAAACATAAAAAAGGTAGTAAGGTTTCTAAGTTGGCTCATATAAGCTTACTTATGGTTTAAATGGGAAAATCCATTCAAGATTTGAATGGGAGTTTGAGAATCTATCTCCCCACTGTGAAATGAGCCAAATGACAAAAGACAGTCTTCTATACCACATTCTCTCTCTTACAAAGTCCAGCTATTTCCACCATTCTAGCCAGAAGAGAAAGAGTGCATCAGTGAAAAGATATGTCTCAGGTAGCTGGAGGAATAGTGAACAAGGGTTGTAAACAGCTGAGGTGATCTGTGAGGCAGGCAGTGGTTTAGAACTATTCCTACTGAATATTAGGGAAAGTGAGGCAAGGAGTCAGTTCTGAGTCATGGTGCTTCCCCACGGCTGGGTCCTAGGGTTTAGCCTCTCATAGGGTTGGAGGGCATCAGTGGCTTCTGCCACCTAGGGCTCATTCAGAAGGAGAGAGAGAGCATGTCCACTTGCATTTTACTGTTCTTAATTATGGAAGTACCTCTATAAAGTTGTACAAATTATCTTCTGAAACTGTTTTGGGAATCAGTCATATTGACTGACCTGTTCATGTGCTTCATGCTTGTAGGAATGAAGTAACTGACATACAGTTTCTAAAGTGTTTAGGACTTACCACCCATCTTGCCACTTGCTGATTTTCTAGTTGCTTCATTAATGAGTAAAGCCTCAAGTCTGCTATAGCAGACAGAAGTGCTTGGGCAAGTCTAGGAATCCAAATCTTCATTAGTTAAAAAAAGAAAAAGACATTAAAAACATCTGTTGGTTCATACTTTAAAATCATAAGAAATCAACAAGCTGACCCAACTATCAATTGAAAGCCATTCTTAGTTTAAAAAAAGATGTATTATTCCATTCTTCTGCAAAAATAATTTATACCTTAAAAATTACATTAATTTTCATGGAAATACCGAAAGGTAGTTTTCTCATTCTCATTCTCTCTGTAATATATATATATTACAACACTACTAATTTTAAATAGCCAGCAGACCATTTCATTGTGTGAAGGTTCTATTTTAGAAGCACATGTAGTTCTTTTCAGTAGCATAACAGTAGGTAATTTTTTATGAAACATTTACCCTACTGTATGCTAAGTATCATACTAAGTACTTTATGTATATCAGCTAATTCAGTGCTTCTAACAGGTACTGTTTTATAAATGAGAAAACTGAGGCATAGAGAGGTTAAGTAATTTCCCCAAGGCTGCTGAGCTAGTTAGTGTGGAGGTCAAGATTCAAACCCAAGTCTGCCTGACTCCAAAGCTCTTAGCTACTAAGTTATATTGCTCCCCTATCCTGCAATATAGATAATAAAATAATGTTACTTTTTTTTAAAGCTTTAAGTAATCTGTAATTACAGAAACATGGTATCCAGTCAGATGGCACTAAAGAATAAATTTAAGAGAAAAAAGAAAGAGTAAATGTATTATAACTTAATTACAGTTAATGATTCTAATGTTATACATTAGCATCTTTGAGTTTTAAAATGTGTCACAGTTATTATTAACAAATAACACTTGCTGGTAGATCACAATTTTAGTTTGTTCAAAAGATGTGTTTCTAAAAATTTATATGTAAATCTGTATTTTTGTTGAATCAAGCTTCACTAATTTTACATTATAATTAGAGCTGCTTTACTTTCAGTTGTCAGTGGCTTCTAACATTTTCGCTTTACGTCCTTTATCAATAATCTATAAATAAATGTTTAAATTTTAGAGTTAAAGGTACATTGTACTTCATAATTCCACTTAAACTGTGCCCTGTAAAATACAGTAAAAGGCACTTCTGTACTCACCTTCTGTTTGCCCTGCATAAGAATCTATAAGCTTCCTCCTCACCTCCCAGGTATGATAGTACTTCATGTAAAAAGTTAATTTTGCTACAAACTTAATAGGAGCTGAGTGTTGAGGTAGCCACTAAAAGACTAAAAGGATTCTTGTGCACTGAGAGAAGTATAGTATTTATGAAGTTAATGGTCTCACTATATTCTGAGCTAGTTACCCTAGCTTTCAGTATCGTGTTCAGTTTCGAGACCCACATTTTAAGATGGACATTAATAAATTACCAGATGTTTAGAGGACATTATCTGATTATGAGGTTTAGAACTGGAGATATTTATCCTGGATAAATAAAACTTTTTTGAAGGGTTGTCATGTAGAAATCTTGAATTTAAGAGAAGGTAGATTTTAGCTCGACACAAAAATAAGTGGAGTTGTGAATTCCCAGTTATTAGCAGTCTCTCCAGACTTTTAAGATATCATTATTTTCCAGGTTATAAGGACCTGACAAGAATTAAACAGTTACACATGGCTTCTGGAAAATAAAAACTAGGGCGGTGGGGTAAAGGGGAGAAGGACCATGCCAGGGGTAAACCCTGAAGGTGAGGCCTGTGTTGGCGGCTTACCTTTCTACACTCCTGGCTCTTTCAGATCCTCCTCCCTTAAGCTCTAGGAGCCACATGCCCTCGTGCCATCTCCTGACTGTTTAAAGCCCCCACTGTGGTACTCCCACAGGTCTCCCTTCTTATCCCTCTTTCTTCTCACATATTCTAAGCCAGCGCTGTCCAGTAGAAATGCAATGTGAGCCACATACCGAATTTTAAATTTTATAGTAGTCAAATTAAAAAGTAAAAAAAAAAAAAATCTCTAACAGGTAAAATTAATCTTAGTGCTTTTGTTTAACTCATTATATCTAAAATATCATTTCAACATTTAATCTATATAAAAGTTACAGAAATAGTTCACATTCCTATTTTGTTCTAGTTCTTTGACGTCTGGTATGTATTTTACACTAATAGCACTTCTCGATTTGGACTAGCTGCATTTCAAGTCTTCAGTAGCCACAGGTGGCTAGTGGTCACCATATTGGACAGCAGAGCTTTAAGCCATCCCTAGTTCTTTTCACACACCTTATGCAGTTTAGAGAGAAGCTATCTGGAAAGAACACTAGGCTGTAAATAAGTAGACCTAGGATCTAGTTTTAGTTTTTAACATGCTGTGACTTTGGTCTATTTTCTTCATCACCTCTCTGACCCATTCTAGTTTCAAAATTGTATAATCTATAGTTAAAAATAATCAATATGAGAGTATGAATGAATGACTGATAGCATCATAATGGTTCTCTATCTGCTCAAGTTCCAGGTAGGATAGAGGTTTTTTGGGGGGTGGAAGGGTATTGGAGTGGGGTAGGATGGGGACGAGAGGAGGTTTCCTTTAAATCACAAAATGGCCAGGTGGGTCAGCTACAGGTTGAGGGCAGTGGATAGATCGTGGAGGAATAGGAAGTTTTTCTATCTTGAAGACTCCTTCATTCATAATATAACCTACTTTCTGGGATATTATATATATTTGCCCTGTTTCGAGTCTTTATGAATATCCTTCTTGATCTAGAAGCTAGTGGGTAGCCCTGAGAGAAGGAAAGAGAATTCATAGTTCCTAACTTCTACATGTGTTAATGGGAGAAACCCTGCTACTGCTCTCAATTTTCCTTCCCTGTGATATTCCCAAATGAAGCATCAATTTTACCAATATGGTCCTGTTTCTCAATAATGGGTAATCAAATATCGTTGCAAAGGGGAAGGTACAATACAGCCTAAGAAAACCAAAACAAAAACCAAAACTCCAGAACTTCAATGTCTTTCCAGGCTTCAAAAAACCCTTCAGGATTTAGACTGCCTTTGGAATTCTGGGCCAATTCCCTAACAGAAAATGGGGAAGGCCCAAGCTTCTGAGTCCAACTTGATGATAGCTTAAAGATATTGAGAATGAGGTTAGAAAAACTTTTGCACCATTAGTTCTTCTTTTGTATCCTCTCCTGGCAACTGACCCTAGAAATTCATGATCTAGGGATTACAACCCTGCTGACTATTGATGGCTAATTACTACATAGCACAATGATTGTATATATCACTATATTTTTGTCAAATTAATTTTCCTAATTTTTAATTTCAACACTAAATCCTGAGTGGGTTTACATGTATTTAGTCTAGTCTTCATAGGCTCATATAACATGATCTTCTGCTCACAAGTTAAAAAAAGCAAGATACAACACTGCTCTTAAGTGATCCTTTTATGAAGGAAATTTACTTCTAAAATACAAATAATATATAATGTAGTCATTCTGAGAATCTGTATATCTTAACAGGATTGCTCACAGCAGAACACTTTCATGCTCAGTCTTATGTTTTAGCACATATTGAACAGTTACACATCACAGTATGTCTTTGAACCCTGGGCTTCCCAGATGCGGTCTGAGTTTAGCAACAGTAGTCTTTCAAAAACAAACTTCATGATACCAATATTATCATTTAGTTAATATACATTAACCTTAAAAACGGGATGGAATAAATCTGTTAATGACTATTTTGATTACTTTTATTTAAACTTACCAGCAACTGAACACTGTCTTTCCCCAAAAGGTGCAGAATCTTGTATATGCTTGCAAAGATTAAGGGGTAAGTGTAACCCCTCAATCTTTCTGTCCATTCCCAAGTCAAATAACCATAATTAGTATTATTAAGGACTAACGTTAAATAGCACTGAAACAAAACCTCTTTTCAGTTTTATATATAAAACACTTTTATTTTTTGGCAAAGAAGCTTAAAAGCATAGTATTTTACACTGGGTATCTGAAGTAAAAATGCAGTTGGCCAACTAAACTGTTGACTTCTTCAAAGCAGGAATGTATTTTTTACTTCATCTATATCCTCCACATTACTGAACCCTTTGGGAATATATGCTAAAGGCTGAGTCAGGTACACTAACATCAAAGAGAGATAGAGAAGAAATATTAGAGTAAAATAATGGCACACTTTTATAAGTTAAAATTATTTGGAGAAAATATGGAAAATTTATTGAAAATATGTCATGGAGCTGACACAATTCCTAAGATGAATACACATTTCTAGTCCAGAAAAGAAACTACAAAGGATATTTGAAAACCATGTGATGTGCAACTTCAAGAGACTGCCAATATTCATCTGGAACAAAACTTGTCTGGACTAAAAAGCAGTTACATATTCGTAATGCTATGGTAAACAAGACCAGATAAATGTTTTCACCAAGAAAATCTGAAAAAAGAAAACAAAAAAACAACAAAAAAACGAACAAACAGGTAATTGTAGCACAAAAGTCAGGCAAATTCCACTTGGGGAACTAAAATCTGCTGCTCTGGTTGGCCCCTTGCTCAGGCTCTGTTAAAGCAGTGGTGAACTCTGGCCCCTCCACACTACTCTCAAAGCAGACCTGGGCAGAAAGTTAGACAAGGGCCAGAGCCTCACCAATCTTTCTGGCAACTTACTAATATAAAGAGGATATTAAGATACATTTTGAAAAAGATTGGGTTAACTAAGGCCTTAGGCTAATTAGGTTTTCCTATATGTATATCTAATGAAAGAAACCAGCTAACAAATTACTAACATAGGAAGCGACACTTTGTATATGTGCATATACTAGCATATGAAGTGGTCCTCTATACATTTTAAAATCGTCCTTACTGATAACTTTCTATATGCTAGGCACTGAGTTCATTCCTTTACATGCGCTATCTCATTTAGTCCTCAATGCTACGGGGAAAATATCATTAGCCCTATTTTATATATGAGGAAACTGAGGCTCAGAAGTTAAAACTGCCTTCTCCCAAGTCAAACGGTTGTAAATAACTAAACAGGATTCAAAACCGGGTCTGTATGTTGACTCCAAAGCCCTGCTCTTAATCACAAATGGACTGCCTGTAGACTGAATATATTTTTTTTAATGTGAATTTAGTTGCCAACATTTAAAAATCAGGTTTTGCATTAACATCTGTATTGCAGCATATCAAAACTCTTTAAGATCTGGCAACACAGAGCTCAGCTGGGAACAACTGGCTGGTACTGAAATATAGGGTGCTTTGACTTCTTATGTATATAATATTTAGCCTTGCCTGTCTGGCCTCCTGAGGACTTGAGTTTGCAACCTGCCTCTGATCCACTGTGAGTCTTTGCTATCATTCCGGGTTCCTGCCACTCTCCTTCCTTCTTCTCCAGGAACATATTTTAAATGTTTCTCAGACATTGAACTGGTACGTTCAACACCACATACATGCCCCTTCTGAACTTTCATCTTTCAGAAACAAATCTCCCGACTGCACTGTATCTGCTGTCAGAAAACCTTGTTGTTCTTTCCTTTCCTCCTCTTTAGTCCGTGGACTCGGGCAGAAGAAACTGTACTCAGAACTGGCCCTTGAACAACCGCGCTTGGCACATAAAAGGCGCACAATAAATAATGAATGAGGAGCCCATCTTTATAGTAAATACCCCCTCCGACAGATCAAAATCCCACTTGCTGGGATGATTTTTCTCTTGTCAACATTACATCAGGACCAAAGAAAAGGCGGAGGGGGCAGTGAAGAAAAAGCAGTGCGGCGCGGGTCAGACCTGGTCCCACTCCAGGAATCAGCCCCTCCGTAGCTACGAAACCTCGGGAACACTGGGCCAGGGTGGCGACCCCCTCTCTGAAAAGGGGATGGCCACATCATGCCTACTCACTTCACACGGCTGCGGGGAGGACGGCACAAAATAATGCAGAATACACTGCCGCGCAAGCGACAGGGATCGAGAATCCCGTCTCGAGAGCAAAGCGATTTCTTGCCCCCTGCCCACCCCCACCCCCACCCCCCAGCAGATGGAGCGCTCGCTCAGTGTCGGCGATTTCCCGCCACCGCCACTCCGCTCGTCTTCCACACCCACTCACTCACCTCCGCCGCGCCCAGTGCGCTTCTGCTGGCTGAGGTACAAGGTGGACTTTCTCGTTCGCAGCTTCATCTTCTCGTGGGAGCGGTTCTGGAGACCACGGAAAAAGAGGCTGCCGCCGCCGCCGTCTCGCTCCATCCTGCATCTGCTTCGAGGTCTGCTGGGGACAGCCAGCCGCCACCGTCCCCAGCCCTGGGTGGCTGAAGCAGCGCGCGTTGCTCTTCCGCCCACTAAGTTTGGCCTTTGCGAGCGGCCGTCTCCGGCAGGCGCGGAGGTAGCCGGGAAAGGCTAACTTGGTTACGCCCACGCCCGCGGCTGGTCCCTGTGGCGCAGTGCTGCATGTTCAGGCAACGCTTCTGCGCTTCGCCACGGACTCGTCCCTGCTTTCCAGTCTACGTTTCTTTCTCGAGGGATTGTTGCCCACCTTTGGCTTCGTGGTCTCTGCGGCTGGTGGTCCGGAAACTGCTGAAAGGAGCCGGATCTCACCTCTGCGAGGGCAGGCGGGAGGCGGCGCGGAACCAGAGCAGAACGGTTAGAGGTCTCTGAGTGGTAATGATAATAGTAATGATTATTACAAACGGAAGTGTTGGTGTAACATTGCACTGTTTGGGTGATCTCACAATTAGTATTTGTTGAACCACGTAGGCAGGGTAGGGGTAATTTAGCCTGTGGGAAATGGGGCCCCCAAACGTTAAAGGACTTGGTCAGGGTTACTTAGCGAGCTAGTGGCAGAAGGGGAACCTCCCCGTGTTTGTGTGGTTTAATTGTCTGTTTTCCAAGGAGCTGACCTGCAAACGTTTCCTTTTCTTATACCTAGCGGTCATTGAACCAAACCAAGCTTGGTGAAGTTGTCATTTATCCAGTTAGCTGTAGAGTCCAAGAGAAACAGGTCCCCCCCCGCCCCCGATTAGTTTAAATGACAATTTTAGCAATATATTAAGAGCAAGCTACTAATTATTAAGCCCCTACTGATTTTTGTGAACTTGGGAGCTGGTTTAGGAGGCTGTGAAATATTGTTGTAATAAAGAAAACGTGTAAATTCTTCGCTCTGCTTTCCTCGTTCATAAACATCTGCTTAGGGTCTCCTGCAACTATAGGACTTCTCACAGACTATAGACTGTAGCAAGGAGTATAATTTTATGAGACGTTGTAGAGCCTTAACTCCTCAATTGTTAAAGGTAAAACCAGCCAAATCCCCGTTATATTTTTGTCAAAAATGGATGGCAAATGACTTAGAGGTGATGTCAATACGTACCCACTACAGCATCAAAAGGAACTAGAAAGTCTTTTAGCTTGTTTTTTAAAATTGTTTTTAATCATACATATTGCCAAAAAAGGGCTAATAATGAAAAGTAAGAAATTTCTTTCTCCTGCTTCCAGATGGGATTGGCAATCACTTTCAACTTTTTTGGGGGGGCTCTTTCTTTCAGTAGTTTTGGTATGCCTTTAAAGGCTTAAAGGTTATGCTTCTCCCCTCTCTCACACTACTGCCATTTAAAAAATCATCCATTTCAAACCACTGAAGGCTCCCGACGGGCCCCGCGGTACCGCACCACCACTCCCGACGGGCCCGGCGGCGCCTGACTACCACTGCCAACGGACCGCGCGGCGCAGGACTAGAAAGACGCTGGTGGTGGCGGCGGCCGCAGAACGGAGCAAGGAACCCATCCTGCGCGTGCTGCGGCTGTGCGCGGTGGCCGCTTGCTCGAGCTGGCCTCGGGCTCTGGCCAGCACACGGCCCACTTCGGGCGGGCCTTCCCCCACGCCAAGTGGCAGCCGAACCACGTGGATCAGAGCTGCCTGGACAGCATCCTGGCCACCACTCAGGCCCAGGGACTATCCAACGTGAAGGCCCCGCTGTACCTGGACGTGAGGTGGGATCGGGAGCAGTGGGGCGGGATCCTGCCGCAATCTCTGGATCTGCTACTCTGCATCAACATGAGCCACATCAGCCCCCTGAGCTGCACCGAGGGGTTCTTCAGCGCAGCAGGACACCTGCTCAAAGGCAAGGCGCTCCTCATCACCTATGGGCCCTGTGCCATCAACGGGAGGATTTCTCCCCAGAGTAACGTGGACTTTGACCTGACCGTCAGATGCAGGAACCCAGAGTGGGGGCTGCGGGATACAGCCCTTCTGGAGGACCTGGGCCAGGCCAGTGGGCTGCTCCTGGAGAGGATGGTGGACATGCCAGCCAACAACAAGTGCCTAATTTTCCGGAAAGAGTAACCCCCTTCTCCGCCATGCCTGCGTCCCTGGGACAAACCCAGACCGCCAGCCCCTGCCAGACGATGGGGACTAGCCCTCCCCACACTGGGGATTCTTAGCCAGTGGCCACAGGGCTGCTGAGAGCCTGGGAATAAAGTGTTTCCTGCTGTCCAAAAAAAAAAAAAAAAAAAAAAAAACCCAAAACCACTGAAAACATTCTATAATAGGATTTAGCTTTATCTTACCCCATCCCCTAACCGTCATTTCTCATATTCCCTATGTATCTGGATCCCTATTTTAGTTACATCAATAAGCATATGTGCATATTATGACAAAAATACTGTTCATGCAGGAGCAAAGTTGTGACATGAAGACTTTATAAAGGATATTGTGCTAAGTTACTGCTTTGCTTCCCATTTTCTTTGTATACAGATCTGAAGAGATTTCCTGGAAACCACCCTTGCACTATGCGGTGTTTGTTGAAAAAATGTTTGGAAGATTGACTTTTCCACAACTGCTTTTTGCTAGCATCCTTGGAATTGCTGGAGGAATATATATTTATCAACCAATATTTGAACAGTATTCCAGAGATCAGAAGGAATTAAAAGAAAAGTTGAAATTGGTACAAGACTCAGAAGAGAAGAAAAGTTAATACTACATGGAGTCGAACTGTAATTGCTTAAAGTTCCATTGAAATTATACATTGACTATAAATAATCTAGTAAAAAGTTATCAAATGTATTTTAATTGTGAATAAATCATAGATAATGATTTTAAATTAGTTTTGAAACTAGCACTGTCAATTTTAATGTTTCCTGTATTTTTATTTGCCATTTTATGTCTTTTCACCAGGACAGATTAGTACTTTCCTTTTAAGCAAAAATAAATGTCTTAAGGAATATTTTATTTCCTAGTTGAAGCTCCTTTTTTCTGGGAATGCGGCCTATGAATTGGCAGTCTAGACTGTATAAACTAGCTGGGAATGTTGTTTACAGTTGTGTTTGTAGATGAAATTAACCAAGTTAACTTCAGGCAGGATGCCCCTCAGTTAGCCTATAATTAGCCTGCTTTAATATACTTTAGAAGTCTTTCAATCCCAGCCCTTTCTCATCCCAGGCAGAATGGAAGAGTAAATTGAGAATTGGGGTGGCTCAGATCAAATGGAGGTTTTTGAGAAGGTAGGTGCTGTCACATAGGGTGGCAAACATGCCACAGCTCTGTTTACTTAACCCACTCAGCAAATTTGCATTATAATGGTGGTCAGGGAGGAGTTAATTTATTATGAAGCTATTCACATAGTTAAAGGGTTTTTTGGAAATCGCTAAGAACTGATATTACTTTAACAATGAAAGCTTAAATGTAATCACATATGTACAAAATGCTTTAAATAACCTCATTTCTTATTATTGATTTTTTTGAAAAGTAAATTCATTGTAACTTAATCTAAACTATGTTGAGACCAGCATAGGTAATTTAAAAAAAAAAAGTGAATAAATTACAGAGTAGTACATGTTCACCTCATTAAAAAAACCCGAACAATACAGGATGAACAAAGTGAAAATTACTGTTTTTCAGTATACATTGATTTAATTAGCACCTTTAATAGTTTGAGCTTTTGAGACTGTTTTTCTTCTATGCACACTGAAAAATATATGTAAATTTAAAACACATACCAAGTATCTACTGTGTGACAGGCTTGGCTTGTCTGTCGGTAGACTGGGGTTCTGTTCTGTGTGTCTTCTCATTGTGGGCCCCAGGCTCAAGGAGTAGCCCCTGTCTGGGATATGACAGAGTTTAGGATTAAGAGAGAGAGAGACTGAAAGGAAACATGAATTGTAAATGCCTGCTCAGTTGTGGCAAATATCTCCTCAGAGTCTGCTGGTTTAGAGCATGTCACAAGGTCCTGCCCAAAGGTGAGGCCAGGAACAAAGACTCTTCCCACAGGATACACAGTCAAGTATATTCCTGCCTGTGACCATAGGCAAGAATATATAATCCTGTTATCCAAGGAATGATAATCCTATTTAACATCATGTGAAATTGAACTGCTTTTTTTTTTTTTTAATTTCCAATCTGGCAGAGATTTATGATCTATAATAGTTTTGTTTTTTTTAATTAATTAATTAATTTATTTTTGGCTGTGTTGGGTCTTCACTTCTGTGTGAGGGCTTTCTCTAGTTGCGGCAAGTGGGGGCCAGTCTTCATCGTGGTGCGCGGGCCTCTCACTGTCGCGGCCTCTGTTGTTGTGGAGCACAGGCTCCAGATGCGCAGGCTCAGTAATTGTGGCTCACAGGCCTAGTTGCTCCGTGGCATGTGGGATCTTCCCGGACCAGGGCTCGAACCCGTGTCCCCTGCATTAGCAGGCAGATTCTCAACCACTGCGCCACCAGGGAAGCCCTTGAACTGCTTTTGATCCTCCTTTTGAGAAGGATGGGTTTGTCAGTTTGGTAGTCACATACCAAGTGCCAGAGAATGAGTTGTTTTTTGTTTTTTGTTTTTTCCAGTAAAGGTACTGCAGCCATTCAAATCAAAGCCACAGTGAGATGCCGCTTCACATACACTAGGATGACTACAGTCAAAAAGGGGAAATAATGAGTGTTGACAAGGATGTGGAGAAGTTGAAACCCTCGTATATTGCTGGTGAGGATATAAAACAGTGCAGCTGCTGTGAAAGTTTGGAAGTTCCTCAAAAAGATAAACATAGTGATACCATATGACCCAGCAATTCTGCTTTTAGACATATGTCCCAGAGTAGTGAAAACATATGTCTACACAAAAATTTGTAAATGAATGCTCATAAAATCATTATTATAATAGCGAAAAAGTGAAAATAACCCAAGTGTCTCAGCCAGTGAATGGATAAACATATTGTGGTATATCCACACAATGGAATATTACTCAGCTATAACAAGGAATGAAATACTGATACCTGCTACAACATGAATAAACTTTGAAAACATGAAAGAAGCTGAGCACAAGAGGCCATATATTGTATGATTCTATATGACATGTCCAGAATAGGCAAATGTGTAGAAACAAAGTGTATTAGTAGTTCCCAGGGACTAAGGGGAAGGAGGGATAGGGAGTGACTGCTAATGGTTATAGAGTTACTTTTTAGGATGATGAAAATATTTTGGAACTAGATAGTGGTGATCAATGACAGCTTTGTGAATATATTAAAAACCACTGAATTGTACACTTTAAAGCTTTATTGTGTGGGATTATATCTCAACAAAACTGTCAGAGAAAAAAAAACCCACTGCATCCAGAATAGCAGCTGCAGTTGAGGTAGTCCATTGTTTCCTGCCATAATCCATCTAGTATGTGTGTGTGGTGTAGAATATACATAACATAAAATTTACTGTTTTTACCATTTTTAAGTATACATTTCAGTGGCATGAAATATATTCACATTGTTGTGTGACCACCATCACCATCCGTCCCTAGAACTTTTTCTGTTTAGTTTTTGCAGGGCGCAGAGAGGTGAATTGAATGGTGATATAGAGAGGAACCCCCCCCCCCCCATATACTTCATATCTTTGAAGGTGGCATTAACGTCTGCAATTTTTTGCACGAATTGCTTCTAATTTACTATTGGAGCCAGGGAAAGCAGATTTAGGGGCTTTCAGTTGGTCCTTTCTACCATAACGATGTGGTATGGACTGAGTGCTTTTCCCCATTCATATGTTGAAGCCCTGATCCCCAATGTGAGGGTATTTGGAGGTAGGGCCTTTGGGTGGTAATTAGGTCATGAGGGTGGAGCCCTTATCAATGGGATTAGTTCCCTTATAAGAAAAGATACAAGAGAGATGCTCTCTCTCTCTCTTGCCCATGTGAGGATACAGCAAGAAGGTGGCTGTCTGCAAATCAGGAAGAAGGCCTCATCATACACTGAATCTGCCAGCACCTTGATCTTGGACACCATAGCCTTCAGAACTGTGAGAAAAAAAATACCTGTTTTTTAAACCACTCATTTAATGGTGTTTATTTTAATAGCAGTCTGAGCAGACTAAGGCAGGGGCTCTTCCTTTAAGGTCAGTGTGAGGTTTCTGCCAGCTACTGAGTATATGTATGTATCCTATGGAATGTACCCTATGGAATGACAGAGTGGGTCCTGTAAAACAAATTTGGGCCAAACCTACATTTATCTTATCACCCCCACAAGCCCCCACTCTAAACTGAGGGACTGTGGTAGCATTTAGAGCCTCCTTGTACCAGTTTCAGCTCAGATCTTGCGGTCATCAAAGTCTGAATTCCTCTTTCCCCAAGGCACATTTATCCTGGTTGAAGGCCTTGGTCTCTTGGTAGGAGCAGAGGAAAGTTTATGATATAATTCTTGTGGCATTGGTATAATTCTTGTGGTATTCACCTTCCTCAGGTGAATACAGCTTCTTCAGTCATTGGCTCTAAGTCTGTGAAATGACTTAAATCTGGAAGCTGGTGAAAGACCATGATTGCCATTGTGGAGACTGACAGGCTTCTGCTCACTAGTTCTTGATTTTCTTTTAAAAATATTTGAGTCAAGAAACACCCCTTCTCTCCTCAAAACAAAAACACCCCATCTGTCTTTTCCTTCAGAACACCATGACCTATAAGCCACCATCACAGATCTCTGTGGGTCAAGACACCCTGGTTGCACCCCAGCCTGGCTTCCCATTATAGCACTTATGGCCTGCCATCTGTTCTTTGCCATTTGGGCATTCTTTTGTTTCTAACTGATACTCAGGAGTCCTGTTGCAGCAGCATCTTCTGTCAGTCTCAGCTCATAAAGGACGTCCACCATTGTGCTTTTCCGAGGTGTCAGTTGCCCTCCTCACCAGTGCCTCAGTGAAAGGAGTATCATCAGGGCCTTCCCAGGTAACATAATCAGGTGGTGGTTCTGCAGTCTCATCACAAATCCATTCTAACTCCAAGGTCAGGAGAGCAAGATAGGGAGAATAAGAGACTTAAAGGGGGAAAGCCTAGACAATGGTAGATTTTCAAGGGGGCCACTAGACTTGATCCTATGGGATTTCCTGAAGAGAATTCTAAAAGTTTTTTAGATATTATTTTGAAATAATTTCAGACTTAAAGAAAAAGTGCAAGAATAGTACAAAGAATTTTCATATACCTGTTACCCAGATTCCACAAATGTTAACATTTAACCACAGTTGCTTTAATCTCTATATATGTGTGTGTATGTCTATGCACACACACATTATTGTTTTTCTAAACCCTTTGAGAACAATAAGTTGCCCGCGTGATTCCCTTTTACCCCTAAATATTTCAGTGTGCAATTCCTAAAAACAAGGATATTCTCATTTATAATTATAGTATAACAATCAAAATCAGGAAGTTAAGATTGACAGGATATTATTATCTCATCTCAGATTTCATCCAAATTCTACCAAGTCCCATTAATGTCCTTTAGAGCAAGACAAAATTTTTTTTCTGGTCTGGGAACTAATTCAGGATTACATATGAGTTTAGTTGTCATGATTCTTTGGTTTCATTTATTCTCATTCCTTAGTCATTGCCTTTCATGATCTTGAAATTTTTAAAGAATACTGGTCTGTTTTGTAAAATTTCCCTTAATTTGGGTTTGTTTAATGCTTCCTCATGATTAGACAGATTCAGGTTTTACCTTTTTGGTAGGAATACTGCAGAAATGATCTGTCAGTATGATTCACAGATTCCTATTTTGTTCAGTGAGTTACAATCTATTACTGTCACCAGTGCTAGCCACATGATTTGTGGGGCTTAGTGCAGAATGAAGATGCACAGCCCTGGGTGAGGATGAGAAAGTCAATCTCCTCTTCTCATGGACCCACCACTCCAACCCATGGTGAATGTGCACCCGCCCAGGGATTGCAGCCTCCATGCTGGGGTGCTCTTGATTCCTGGGTGATGGTGGCAGGAGCCCCCTGCTGAGTGGCACATAGAATGTACTGTGGTGCTACCAGACTACGGCAGTGATACCTGCCTTCTTGCCCGCCCCATGGTGCCATGGGGCCTGGGCTCAACCCTGATCCCTTCTGCTCTCACACCCAGGCTCCTGGCCAGGTGGAAGGTGATGGCGGAATGTGGGCCTCCCCCAGCCAAGGTGACTTAGTCACTGCCCTGGAGTAAGGTAGTGAATGCAAAGCTGGGTAGGGCCCAGGGGACCAGGGAGTGAGGAGTGGGCAGTGGCAGGAGTCAGAGCCATGTGTTCGCAGAGGCTTCAAGCCTCCAGCATCCTCCATTGTGCCATCAGATTTCACATAAAACACAAATTCAAGGGTAAAATTATTAAGAATTTTAAGACAGTGACTGCAGAGCATTAAAATTCTGAGTGCAGGGCCCTGTGTGATGTTCTAGTTGCATACCCATGAAGACAACCCTGACAATCACTACATGTTCAAATTGTCCCAGATTTGGCTGGTTGGAGTCCTTTCAAGCTGGCTCCTGTATTCTTTTTTTTTTTTTTAATAAATGTTTATTTCAAATATGAAATGTAATGTTTAAGCATTTTCTGAAGATAATTTTGTAGTTTAACAAGTGTAAATAAGACTTCTTAAAAAAGTTTACAACTAGGTATAAAATACTCAAGAATATACTTTGACATTCACAGTGGACATTTTTGAAAGGTAAGTTTTGTTAATGTAGCTTATAAACAAAAATATATTGACAGTCCCAGTTAAAATAAGCAAGCTCTTAGCTGAGGAATAATCCTCCCCCAGATGGGTCCTGTGTCCTTTTGTTATGTCCTTGTCATTCTCTGAGTACTTCTTTACTTTCTGGCTCATCCTTTTCTTAGACCAAGCTTTGACTCTAGGAGTTTGGTTCTTTTTTAAAAATTGAAACAAAATCACATAACACATTTTAAAGCATATCATTCTGTGGCATTTAGTACATTCACAGTGTTGTGAAACTATCACTTCTGTCGAGTTCCAGGACATTTTCATCACCCCAAAAGGATGATGTGCAGTAAACAGTCATTCCCTATTCCTCTTCCCCACAGCCCTGGCAACCAGTCTGCTTTCTGTCTCTATGGATTTACCTTTTCTGGATGTTTCATATAAATAGAATCATACAGTATGTGACCTTCTGTGACTAGCTTCTTTTACTTAGTATACTTTCAAGTTTCATTCATGTTGTAACAAGTATTAGTGCCTCCTTTTTGTGGCCAAGTAATATTCCATTGTATGGATATACCACAATTTCTTTATCCATTCATAGATTGATGGATGTTTAGATTGTTTCCACCTTTTGGAACCTTTTGGAGTAGTGCTGCTATGAACATTTATGTACAAGTATTTGTTTGAATACCTGTTTTCAGTTCTTTTGGCATATTTCTAGGAATAAACTTGTTGGGACATATGGCGATTCTCTGTTTAACTTTTTGAAGAACTGCCAAACTGTTTCCCAAAGTGACTACATCATTTTACATTCCCTCCAGCAACGTATAAAGGTTCCAGTTTCTCTGTATCTCGCTAACACTTGTTACTTGTCTTTTCTTTTTTAAAAAAATGTTACGGCCTACCTAGTGGGTATGAAGTGGTATCTCATTATGGTTTTGATTTGCATTTCCCTAATGACTAATGCCATTGAACATCTTTTCATGTGGTTGTTGGCCACTTTTATATCCTCTTTGGAGAGATGTCTATTTTAGTCCTTTGCCTGCTTTTTAATTGGATTGTCTTTTTGTGGTTGAGTTGTAAGAGCTCTTTATATATTCTGATACTATATTCTTATCAGGTATATGGTTTGCAAATATTTGCTCCCATTCTGTGGGTTGTGTTTTCACTCTCTTGAGAGTATCCTTTGATGTGAACAAATTTTAAATTTTGATCAAGTCTAATACAGTTTTCTTTTGTTGCTTATGCTTATGCTAATGCTATCACATGTAAGAAACCATTGCCAGATCCAAGGTCATGAAGATTTCTGCCTATGTTTTCTTCTATGAGTTTTATAGTTTTAGTTCTTATGATTTAGGTCTTTGATCTATTTTGAGTTAATTTTTATATATGGTGTGAGGAAAGGGTCCAACTTCACTCTTTTACATGTGAATATCTATTTTCCCAGCACCATGTGTTGAAGAGACTGTTCTTTCCCCATCAAATGGTCTTGGTACTCTTTTTGAAAATCAATTGGCTATAGTTTTATGGGCTCATTTCTGGACCCTCAAGTCCATTCCACTCATCTATATCTCTGTCTTTATACCAATACCACACTGTTTTGATTACTGCACTTTTGTATTAAGTTTTGAAATCAGGAAGTGTGAATTAACTTTATTCTTTTTCAGGATTTTTTTGGGGGCTTTTCCTTTTCTGCAAAAATAATGTTGAATTTGATAGGGATTGCATTGAATCTACAGATTGCTTTGAGGAGTATTGCCATCTTTACAATATTATGTCTTCCAGTCCAACAACATGGTATATCTTTTCATTTATTTAAGTCTTCTTTAATTTCTTGCAGTAGTGTTTTGTAGTTTTTAGTGTATAAATCCTACATCTCCTAAGTATTTTATTCTTTTTGTTGCTATTATAAACAGGATTTTTTTTTAAAAGTTCCTTTTTTGATTGTTCATTCCCAGTGTATAGAAATACAACTGATTTTTGTGTATTGATCTTGCACCCTGCATCTTTGCATATTTCATTTATTAGCGCTAATAGTTTTTTTGTAGATTATTTAGGACTTTATATATAAAAGATCATGTCTTTGGTTCCTTTTATTGGAAAAGGGTATTTAGAAATCAAGATCTGAGTGCTAAGTGTGTTCATAGCTACTATGATATACTTGCTTCTAGGACCTCTTAGCAGATGGAGCTGGAAAATATATACTTAATACATATCTATATGTAACTCTATTTCTCCATATTAAAAATCATGAGTTTGTACTGATACCTCCAATTTCAATCCTATTAATGTGACTGGAGCTGGGACTCTGCATGTTTCAAGCAGCAGCCTGCAGTGTCAGAGAAGCTCCAGAGCTGGAAGCAAGAGGGGTACTGTGACCAGTTCTGTGGCTGGAGTAAGAAGTGGTGTGGGGAGGATTTTGAACTGGTGCACAAGATGGGTTTAATATACTTAGTTTCTGTAATAACTTTCTCTCTTTGTTTTCCTCTGGACACACTTTTCTCAAATTCCTTTTTGGATTTCCTCTGCCCATGCCTTAAATACTGAGTGATCCTCTAGGTTCTGCACCAAGCTCCCTCTTTGCCCTCTCAGCACATTTTCTAGACTAGCTCATTGCCTCTCATGTCTTTGAGTCCCCTTGGTAATAGCTCCAGTTCACGTCTTCTGTGCTTCAGACCAACTTATTCAACTACATACTAAACAGTTTCACTTGGATGTTCTGCTGGTGCTGGTATGTCAGAGTTGAAGTGTCCTAAACTTGTTTATTATTGCCTGTTTCACTCTCCTTCCCTGTTGCTTTCTTCCTTTTGCTCAGGGGTTCCTAGTTGCCCAAACCAGAAATCTGGGCATCTCCATGGATTCCTCCCTCTTCTTCACCCCCTACAGCAAAGTCTTCCTCTTTTTTTTTTTTTTAATTAATTAATTTTTATTTTTGGCTGAGCTGGGTCTTCGTTGCTGCGCGTGGGCTTTCTCTAGTTGTGGCGAGCGGGGGGCTACTCTTCGTTGCGGTGCATGGGCTTCTCACTGCGGTGGCTTCTCTTGCAGCAGAGCACAGGGTCTAGGCGTGCGGGCTTCAGTAGTTGTGGCGCATGGACTTAGTTGCTCCGCGGCATGTGGGATCCTCCCGGAACAGAGATTGAACCCGTGTCCCCTGCGTTGGCAGGTGGATTCTTAACCACTGCGCCTCCAGGAAAGTCCCTAACAAAGTCTTCTTGATTCACTCTCTTAAGTATCTCAAATCTGTCCATTCATCTTCATTCTCAGGGCCACTGCCTTAAACCAGATCACTGTTATCCCTCACTTGGACTTCAGCATGCTAATTGGCCTCCCCAGCCCATTCTTCGCCTTATAGCCATTAAGAAAATGGGTTCTAAGTTCTGGTCCTGGCTTTGCCACTTATTAGCTATATGAACTTGAGTTGCTTAATCCCTTAAAGGCTCAGTTTCCTCATCTGTAATATGGGGACAAGAATAGTGATTATTTTATAGGGCAATTGTGAGAAGTAAATGAGGTGATATATGTAAAGTTCTTAGCATATTGGCTGATTCAGAGTAAATGGTCAATAAATGTTAGCTAATATTATTATAAGCGTTCCAGGATTCTTCATATTCCAGCCTCTGCTCATTTCTGCAGTTTATTTGATTGCTTTCTTCCACTCAGTTTTTCAGCTCTCCGAACTTCTTTCAGTTGCTCCAATATCTCATTCTCGTCTCCATACCATTCCTCTGCTCTCTTTCCTAAAATTCTCTCCTCTCTCACTTTCCCCTCTTATTCATCCTTCTGAATCTATACATCACTATCTCTGGGAAGTCTTGACTTGGTGTCACTTATCTGTGTTCCAGTTACACTCTTTAACTTCCCTTATCAAGAATCGTATCTCACTGCACTGGAGTTAACTTGGTTTCTCTGAGGGCAGGATCCCTGAGAGCAGGGACCAATTTACGTCGTTCACTATTGCCTCTCCTGTACCTAACACAGTGCTTGACTCACTGAATGAAATGAATGAATGGGTGATGACGAATGGGCCACAGCATCGCTATTTTCTGATCTCCTGCCTGGTAAACTCCTGGTGACAGCCCTGCCTGGCTGCAGGAGTGGGGAGGGCTGAAGGGGGAGCTCTCCTTATATGAGCCATTAGCGGTTGCTGCATTGTTGGCCCCCCAGATCTTAGCTGATCAGTGACTCCCAAGACTTCCTTTACACATGAACATCGGGCTACTTTTCCTGTCCTAACTTCCATCAGCAACAGTTTGATGGCCTTTCTCTTCCCTGGGAAACATCCCTTGAAAGCATCACCCTATGGTGAAATCTGTTATCCCTAACTTTGAGATGACTGTGTTATATTTGGAACTATTAAATTGAATGTATATTCAATATTTGACAATTTCATATGGTTCATCCTATATGTGAATCTGAGAAGATAATTGTACTGTAGTGCAAACTGTGAGTAGTTATAGACTGAAAGAATGATGGAGTTGGGCAGGTCGCCCTGAGAAAGCTGGAATTTGTGGTGCAAGAAGAATCAGTGAGATAGAACAGATAGTAAGAGACAGTAGACTAGGGCTTCCAGTCATTTTCTTTTGCTTAGAAGTAGAATTATTTGGTTCAGAAGTGCTTTGCCTGAAAGCCCACGGGGCAGGCCCAAAAGCCACTGTTCAGACCCCCAGGCCACTGGAGGAGAATTTGGCTGCCTCTCAGTGGGAACCTGGTGGCCCCAACAGCCACAGGTCCAAGCGGCCCCCACAAAACCGTCGGCACTGAGAGAAGGAAGCCGCTGGGGGGCAGCAAAGGCTCGCAGATGTCTCCTTACAGGGGCTACAAGTGCTGTACTTTGCTTTTTTTTTTTTTTTTTTTTTTTAACGAATTGCTCTAATCCTCGGAAATTTAACTGAGAGCGATTTTATAATCTGAACTAGACTGTAAGAGTAGAGACCTCGTTTGTCATTTCCTTCCAGAAATATATTTTTTCCTGCCAGAATCCTACTACTCTCCCCCCGCCCCCCCTTCCCACGGTCATTTTCAAGAACCCCAGAGCTTTCTCTCACTCCAGGAAGGCCATGTCCAGGCCCCCCGAGTGAGGAGCTGGCGGGGCGGGATGGACAGTGGCAGAGCCGGATGCCCAGCGCGGATCCGGTCCCTGGGGAGCCGGACCAAGGGGGCACTGTGAGCTGGAGCGCCCCCGGGCCTCAGGAACCGCGTGCAGGGCTGACTTTGCAGCCGCTCAGCACCTCTGGCTGCAAGGTGGACACACCGACCTGCTGCCCTGGAAAACACCTTTAGAAAATGGCTTTTAGGGGAGCAGGTTTGGCGAGAGGCACCAAACTATACCTTGCAGTGCCCGATCCCGTGGCAGTTTGTAAGTGTCACCACTGTGTCTCAGAACGAAAACAACCCCCTAAGGTTTCGCGCCTTCCAGGAAGCGGCAGTGGAGACCCAACTTGGACTAAAAAGAGGCGAATGGGGCCTTTGCTTGGCAGGTGCGGCGGGGCTGGGGGCGGCGCGCGGGGAGGGCGCCCGCAAAGCGCTCTCGCCGAGTTGGGCGGGGGTGCTCGCCGAGGTGACAGGAGGAAGCGGGAGGTGGAGGGTGGAGAGGAGGTCCCGCCCCCACCTCGCTCTCCTTTACGGGAAGTGATGTGGGGCCCGACGGAAAATACCCGCCGAGGACCCAAAAAAGGCCGTCAGCGGGTGGACGCAGCGCGCGCAGAAGGAGCGGCGTGGGGACCGCGGGCGGAGCAGGTGAGGCGGCGGGCGCGGGCGCGGGCGGGGGAGGCGCGCTCAGGCCCGGGGCTCCGGGAGGCTCCAGTCACCCCGCGGGGCTGAGCGACGGAGCGGGCGGGCGCAGGGTCCGGCCCTGGGGCGGGGGGTGGAGCTGCAGCTCCTTCTCTCCCCGCCTGTGGGCAGCTGAGCCCACCAGAAAAGCTGCTTTGCTTCTCCCAGGCCCTCAGCACAGACCCCGCGATGACAGTGACGGGGGTGGGGGTCAGCTTGGGCGAGGTGCTGATGAGATGGAGTCCCAGGTTGGGACGGGGCTGAGGTCACCTCCGGGCGGCATCCAGGTGCGAGGCTCCCCATCTCGGGGTGGGAGGAAGGAAACTTCTCTGGCAGGAGAGGAGGAAGGTCCCAGACCTCCTGCACGCCCCCCCTCCGCCCCCCAGCCCCCCGCCGTTCTTTCCTCCCTCCCTTTGTTGTCGGTTGAATGATTTAAGGTCTTGACATCTTTGCTGGTGAGGGTCTGGACGGACAAACTGCCCGGGTAGGAGAGAGTTCTCTCTTTCCCTGCCAGTCAGACAGAAAACCCTACCAGGCAGCCAGGCCCTCGGGTCTTGACTGGTGGTAGGGCTGATGTGATGACTCGTTTCGGTAACTATTGCCAAAGCTTTTACCTCTGTCCCAATAGATCACCGATTAAGCAAAGTCAGGCCTTAAGTGAAGGAAATCTTGTGAGCCCTTGACTTCACCTTCCCAGCATTTCGGCTCCTGCGGGCCACAAGGCATCCTAATCTCCTGCCAGGGGGTCCTCTTTCTTACCTCTGTGGGCTACCAGCTATTTTTTCCTGCTGGATAGATTATCACTTTTGGGTCAGCTCATCATTCAGATGTTGGAAGGGGGAGTAGTGTTATGCTGCATAAATTTTCTATAATTATTGGTGATATAATTTGTTGGTGCTTCACTGTTCTTGTTCCATTTATTTATTTATTTATTTTAACCTTCTTAGAAACTTGCTGTAGGGAGAAAACAGTCTGGAAAACAGAATTTCTGCAGACGGTTACAAATGAAGAAAGGTTAATGTAGTGCTGAAAAAACTTGACTGACCATCATTCTTTTCTGTATTTTATGTTAGTTTTCATTCCTACTTTCTTCCTTTCCTTTATTCTTTCTTCCTTACTCCCTCCCTTCCTTAATTTCCATGGCCTGCCTTGATTTTTAACTTTGATGAAGTACAATTAATTTATTTTTTCTTTTGTTGCTCTGCTTTTGGTATCAAATCTAAAAGCCATGAAGATTTATGCCTATGTTTTCTTCTAAGAGTTGTATAGTTTTAGCTCTTACATTTCCATCTTTGACTCACTTTAAGTTAATTTTTGTATATGGTGTGTGGTAGGGGTCTAACTTAATTTTTTTGCATATGGACATCCGCTTCTCCCAGCACCATTTGTTGAAAAGAGTATTTTTTTCCCCTTTGAATGCTGTTGGTGCCTGTGTTGAAAATAAACTGACTGTAAATGTGAGGGTTTATTTCTAGACTCAGTTCTACTCCACTGATCTGTATGTCTATCCTTACGCTAGTGTCATACTCTCCTCTTTATTAGCTATGTACATGGTAAGTTTTGAGATCGGGAAGTGTGAGTCCTCCCACTTTTCTTTTTTGAGACTGTTCTGGCTATTCTGGGTTCCTTGAATTTCCATATGAAATTTAAGATCAGCTTCTCAATTTCTGTTGCCTTGGTTTTAAAAGAGATATAAGGGTCTTGAAGTGGGCAACAGTCTCTAGGTACCAGACTCTTGATTTTCCTCTTCCAAACCCGCTTTCGCTTAGTCTCACCTGTCTCAGATAATGGCAACTTCACTCTTCCAGGTGCTCAGGCTAAAAACCCCAGGGTCACCCCTGATTCTTTTCTTTCTCTCACACTCCACATCTAGTCCCTCAGCAAATCTCATTGGTTCTATTTTGAGTCTATACCTAGGATAGGAAATTTCCACAGTTTCCATTGCTTCCACCAAGTTCCTTTCACTTCTGTCGCCTGGATTACTCAAAAGCCTCCTACAGGGCCACTCTGCTTCCACCCTCACCACTCTACAGTCTGTTCTCAATGCAGCAGCCAGAGTCAATTATGTCTCTCACTCCGGTGCTCAAAGCTCTCCAGTGGCTTTTTATCTCAGAAGGAAACCAAAGTCCTTGCTGTGGCCTGCAGTCCCCTTACATGGTGTGGGGGGCTTCATCTTCTATTACTCCCCTCTTTTCACACTCTGCTTCAGCCACGCCTCAGGACCTTTGTATTTGCTGTTTCCTCTGCCTGGAATGTTCTTCCTTCAAAAGTCTGCACAGCTTACTCACTCATTTCTTTCAAATCAAAAGTCATTTCTTTAGAGATGCCTTCTTGTACCATCCCGTCTAAAATAGCATCCATCACCCCCCACCCCCGCCCTGCCCCATCATTTTCTTCCCCTTTCCCTTGCCTTATTTTTCTTTCGAGTATTTATAGCACTTACTGTCATCACACACACACACACACACACACACACACACACACACACACACACACAGATTTTGTACACAACATCTATCTCCCATTGGTGGAATACAAGCTCCATGAAGGTCAGGAATTTGTCTTGTTCACTGTGGTGGGCATAGCACCTAGAATGGTTTCTGGCACATACTAAGCCCTAAAAAATCATGTTGAGTGAATGAAAAGGGAATGAGAGGCTGAGAAATGGGGATCACTCTGCTATTTCTTTCTCACTCTTCTTCCCACTTTATCCGAGAAGCAATGTCCATAGCTACACCGCAACTCGTAAATCTCTCCTCTCCTCTCCTCCTATTTTCCTCAAGATAATGGCCTTACCCTCCTTGGAAAGGGAAAGGTCAAACAAGCAGAAAGGTGAGGACTTTGGGTCCTTCCCACCGTGGCAGTGGGGAGACCTCTTCTCTGTAGCCTGGGCAGACTGGGTGGGGGCATTCAGCATCTGTCTCCAGTGATTCGGTCTCTTGTGCTGATCTAGGGAGAGAGTGAAATCCCTTGGAAATTTGAGAAAATGGAATTTCATTTCCTAATGAATATTTTGCAGTACAGTGAATTTAATCTTTTTCTGACTTCTAACTGAAATGGCCAATTCTGAGACTCATTTTGGCCTTTAATGACGTAACGACTTTAGACTGTCAACTGAGTATGTGTACGTGGCCTCATGTCCATGAGTAGATTGTAATATCCTGGAGGCAGAGCACTGGCTTTAGCTCCTTTGTGAGTCCTATACTGCAAGCTATCATAGACAAAAAAAGAAGTGTTCAGTAAACTCTTGCTGAATGTACCCATAAGTTAATGAATAAACTTGGATTTGTTTTCCTCATTAGAAACCTCTAGTCCATATATTTAATTTTTCTTAATGTATAGATATAAGTATCTTGTCTTAGTCTACCTCATCCTGCTGCTCCTGTGAGATCAATATTGGCCACAGTTGAGAGGGGTTTCCTGCGGACCTCTCTCAGTGAGAATTGAATTAACTGGCCCAGACAGCATAGTAATCAGTCTTTATTTAAAAATTAAATTAAAAATTAATTTTTAAAAAAATTAAAAATTATTTAAAAAACTGAACTAGCCTATTGTTATTTAAACTTACCTTGGAATGTGCCCTGTGTATATCTTCACTACAAACTATGAAAAAGGATTATTTTTACATACATGGAATATATATATATGTATATATATATATATATATATATATTTTTTTTTTTTTCCTCTCTGATAAATTAGAATAGGCTTGATACCACCTGAAAAACAAAACAGGGCTCACATATTTAAAGTGTGAGCCCGTAATTAACTGGATGGGTGGGAGACTCCCTCTCACAATGTGTATGTATATCAAATCACCATGATATACACTTTAAATAATCTTACAATTTTATATGTCAATTATGCCTCAATAAAGCTGGCTCACAATAAAAAAAAAAAAAAAAGTGAGCCCCTAGGCAGCAAGATTGTCTTGCCATTGTTCGAACAAGATTGCCTTCTGAAGAGAGGAATTTTTCCCTTTCACTGCCTTCACTTTTTATGCTGTGTGCAGGTTTTGCTTGGATCATATTTATTCCTCTGCCTCTTGGTCAGGAAGTTCCAGTTTATGGTCTGGTTTCCCTTAAGCTGATTATCTTGGGAGCAGACATGAGCACTGAGTTGGAGGAAGAGATAAAGGGTTTGTAATTAACTTTATGTCCAGAGGGTGAGAGGTGTGGAGCTGTGAGCATGCAGCTTGTTTAGGCCTCCTGTCTGGCCGTGCAGTACACCACATTCTTTTTCTTCTATGATTGAGGTCTACTAACACTCATATTTCACTTACTGTTAAATAAAACTTGATGCCTCACTTACTCAAAAGAAATGCTGAAAGTTATTCTTCCTTGCCTGTTTTTGTTTTGTTTTTTGCCTCTGTGTATGTTACCCATGAGAAGGCCTCCCATTTAGTGCCTCAGCCATGCTCCCATTTAGTGCCTCAGCCACCCACAAATATGAAATCAGACTTCTGAGTCTTGAAATTGAACTTTAAACGTGGGGTCAGAGGTAGGGTGCCAGATTTAGCAAATTGGAAAAAAATAAAAAAGAAATTTGCATTTTGGATGACCAACAACTAATATTTTACTATAAGTATGTCCCATGTAATATCTGGGACATACTTTTGCTAAAAAATTAGTTGTTTTTATGAAAGGCAAAATCAACTGCTGTCTTGGATCTAATCTGGTAACCCTGGTTTGGTAAACCTAGGTTTATGCACAGGGAATGCATTGATCATGATAATGTCCAAAGAACGACTGAGCTGTGGCTCACTTTGGTGATTGCACATGTGTCCATCTTAAGGAAGGAGAGGGCTTATAAACTCAAGGAGTATTAGAACTAGAAGGAAGTAGAAGATTGTCTTACTCTAGTGTTTGGTAGTTAAGGAAATTTTTATCCAGAGATGTTAAGTCATTTTCTAAGATCACACAGTTAGTAGCAGAGCCAGAACCGGAACTCTGGGTCCAGTGGTTGGTCTGCTACATAATGTCTTCCCTGAAGAGATCATGTGTGAGTTGCTTATGTGTTCGTGCTGACCTTTAATCACTTCTTTTGCCACCCTCCCATGATTGCTCCATTATCCTGCCGTCCTTCCAGTCTCTAGATCCGTTATGTGGCAGGCAAAGCCATCCTCATGGATACCCTTGTCTTTTCTCTGAGAACCACAGGACTGTTTTAAGCCACCATTGGTTGTATTCCTGTGGTGATGCCAGAAAGCCAGAAAGCCTGTCTTTCCATGTGTTTTTATTCCTTTTAAGGTCTGGTTAATATTTTTGTCACCTTTGAGTGTTCATTGTAAGATGCTTTGATTTAGGAAGACTTGCTGAGAATAATCCCACAGCCACCAAGTACTGTCTCACTGTAAGTCACTTGCTTTGTGTGGCCTATTCCTTTGATACTGCGTATCCTTTTGTATTTTGGTAGAATAAATATGGAAGCTACATGGTAAGGACCAACGCAGTAGATAGGTATATGTGACTTCCTCTTTAGAGATGTGTCCTCTTAAAACACTGGGTTATTTTCTTACTGTTCTAAAGTTATTTGTACTTATTTGAGAAAGCAGTCTTGAAAACGAATATGCTTCCTCTGACTGCCACGAGAATACCACATTTCAGAGCCACTAATCCTGTTTTTTCATAGCTTTGTTGATTAATTCATATAAAGCCTTACCAGCTGCCAGGTCAAAGCAAAACAATAAAATCGGTTGCCAAGAGACTGAAAAATCTGTTCGTTCTTATTAACTGCTGCTCATCTGTCTTGCTCTGATCCCACCACATGGGCAGCTGGTCAAGTCTCATTTGATGGTTACTTCTCTCCTGTACGTTTGTATCATTTGCAACAAAGACAGGGTCTCAATCAGCTAGTAAAACTTATGGTACGGTATTGTTTAAATTCTTGCTGTACTAGCCCTAATACGGGAAGGAATGAGACATACACCTGAGAATTTTAAAATATAATCCATGGTTGTGGTCGGGATTTCTTTGTTCCCTGCAATGTGTGAATCGTTTTCATAATGAATCTCACCACTGCAAGGGAGCAACCCCAGGCATGAGTAAAAAAGTCCAGCAGCCCTTGAAAAGATAAGGTATCGTCCCTCTAGTCAGATACTGGAGACCAAATGTGGCCAAACAAGCTGCCGGCTGTTCCAGGCTGGGCTTCCTTCGTCAGGGACAAGGTCAATTCTCCATTGCCCCCACTCCGCTTAGGCACAGAGGGCCCTGAAGTGGGTTGTGGTATTTCTTCAGGGAGTGACTCATCCCTGTGTTCCACAGCTCCTGCTGGAATGTGGAGGAACCAACACAGGCAGGAATTAGTGGATTGGTTTTTAGTTTCTAACACTGCCAATAATTAACTAAGTCATATTACACCAGCGTTCTCAATTGGGCTGGTTCCGACTCCCTCCTCCCGCAGAGGGCACCGGGCAATGTCTAGAGACATGTCTGGTTGTCACACCGGGGGAACTATTGCTGGCATTTAGTGGGTAGAGACCAGGGGTGCCTCTAAACATCCCACAATGTACAGGACAGCCCCTCATGGCAAAGGGTCAGTCCTGCCCACCATGTCAGTAGGGCCAAGGCTGAGAAACCCTGTGTTAGACACATCATTGAACCTCTCTGGTGTGCAGTTTCCTGAGTTCCACATTCTCTCCATCATGTAAAGTTAACTAAGCCTAACTCCACCACTCTTGCCTTTCTAACCTCTCCCTCACCCCAATTCTAAGTCATTAAATGTGAAGTAGGACCCAGGCATCTATATGTGTATATCGTTTTTAATCCCCACCAGGGATGCTGATGGGCAGTTGGGACTGAGAACCCTGCCCTCAGGGACCATGGAGTGAGGTCCTCACCAAGGTGCCAGGGTGGACCATCTGAGGGAGTGGATGCTGTGGGGAGAGCCTGCCAGCAGGAAGTGAGAGCCGGGCGGCAGGGCCTGGCTGCCGTGTGATTCAGCGCAGGTGGAAGGCTGCCAGAAGGGCCGCAGGGAGTGCTGTGACTGAAGGCTTGGCCCCTGAATTCCTCAGAGATGGGGCCCTCAGCCCCTCGGCCTGACGAGCTCTCAGCTGCCCGGGAGTGTGTGCTCCACAGATTGCCAGCTAGCCACCGTACCCTTGTGCCAGAGGTGCCACAGACCTCAGAGTTTCCCAAGGAAATAGTAGGACTGGCCAGTTTCTTCATTAACACCCCATTTCCTGCTTAGCTAGAGCCTCTCTGGGAGATTAAAAGTCAACAGCAAAAACCCCAACCCTGAGTCAGCAGCCCATTTTGCCACCCAGATAAGGAAACCTCACTTGTTACACTTACGGCATCGTGTAATTTAAGGGCTGGTAGGCACCTTAGAAACAAGGGAGCCCAGCCTCCCCTCCACCTCAGAGGTTCAGAGCGGTCCCCAAGGTCACATGACAAATTGATGGCAGAGACGGTTCTAGAAGACAGGTCTGCTGGTTCTTTCTATGCCCCTGTGCTAATGTTTCTTAATTGTAACCAGCAGTGTCTCTTCCTTGAACTCTTCTAAAATATCACAGGAATTGAAGCAAGTATATTAATGATTTTCCCCTATGTTAAAGCAGTCCAGAAATATCTGATTGTCTGCTATGGCTGTGTGCCAGCTGCCAGTTAAAGGCCACCATCATTTTTTTGCCTGTACTGTTGCTTTTCTTCTTCTTTTTTTTTTTGACCACACCATGCAGCATGTGGGATCTTAGTTCCCCGGCTCAGGGTCAAACCTGCACCCCCTGCTGTGGAAGCGTGGAGTCTTAACCACTGGACCACCAGGGAAGTCCCTGCTGCTTTTCTGGTGCCGTTCTTTGCCACCCATAACCCATTCCTCACACAAAGCCAGTGATCTTTAAAAAATGTAAATCAGATCGTATCCTTCTTCTGTTTAAAATTCCTCAGTCACTTCCCACTGCAGTTGGTGTAAGATCCAAATGTTCTAACCGTGGTCTGGAAGAGTCTCCGTGTTCTGAGCCCTGTTGACCTCCTTGACCTCAGTTCATCCCTGTGCCCCCGTCTTTCAGCCTCCTCTACTTCCTTTCTGTCCCTTAAAAATGCCAAGTTCTTTCCTTCCTCAGAGCCTTTACACTTGCCTATAATTCTTTTCTCTAGATCCTCGCCTGGCTGGTCCCTGGCAGCAGAGTAATCCCTGATCACTCTGTTGAAAGTAGTCTCTACCCTATTATTACACTATTGTCTTCACAGGACTTAGTACTATTTGGAATTATTTTACCTCTGTGTTCACTTATTATGTCTGTGTCTTCCTGCTGAATTGTTCTCTCTATGAGAGCAGGGACTTTTTCTGTTTTGTGAACTCTCTATGCTTAGCACCTAGAATAATGCCTGGCACATGGTAGACGCTAAGGTAATAAATGAATGATAGAGTAACTAGGGAGTTGGTGTTAGAGAAGATTGCTTGACAGATTGTCCTATGTAATTCCTATTTTTTCCTACATTGGACTTTATTTATTTATTTTTTAAACCTGTTTCTTTTTTTTAAATTAATTAATTAATTAATTAATTTTTGACTGCGATGGGTCTTCGTTGCTGTGTGCGGGCTTTCTCTAGTTGTGGTGAGCGGGGGCTACTCTTCCTTGCAGTGCACGGGCTTCTCATTGTGGTGGCTTCTCTTGCTGCAGAGCACGGGCTCTAGGTGCGCAGGCTTCAGTAGTTGTGGCACGTGGGCTCGGTAGTTGTGGCTCACGGGCTCTAGAGCGCGGGCTCAGTAGTTGTGGTGCACGGGCTTAGTTGCTCCGCAGCATGTGGGATCTTCCCGGACCAGGGCTCGAACCCATGTCCCCGCATTGGCAGGAGGACTCTTAACCACTGTGCCACCAGGGAAGTCCTGGACTTTATTTTTTTAACTAAAACTGGAATGCCAGTTTGATACATGAGAAAAGCACAACTGTTAAGCAGACTAGATTCCTTTCTTTGAAGACGAGTGTACTCACTTCCTCTGGTAAAAACTCTGTGGGAAGCAAATATAAAAGGACAAGAGTACTTGGTAAGCACAGACTCAGACACAGGGACTTAGAAATCAAACAGGTCCAAGAGCTTTAGTGCTGGATGGGGCCTGAAACATCACCATGGGAATGGTTCCTCAAAACTGGCTGCCCATGAAAATCACACAGGGAACTTTTATTTAAAACATACTCACGCGGGGACTTTCCTGGCGGTCCAGTGGCTAAGACTCTGCGCTCCCAATGCAGGGGACCTGGGTTTGATCCCTGGTCAGGGAACTAGATCCCACATGCCGCAACTAAAGATCCCGCACGCGGCAACAAAGATCCCGTGTGCCACAACTAAGACCCGGTGCAGACAAATAAATATTAAAACAAACAAACAAACAAACAAACAAAAACCTAAAAAAAATACACACGCAAAACCACACGTTTTTCAGTCTCTCCTTTGGAGATTTTAATTTGCTATTCTTGGCTTTAAGGCTGGGGAATCCATGTTTTATCTAAAATGCTGCTGTAGTGATGGATGGTGCACAGCCAGGTTTGGGAACCAGTGACTGAGCCCACTTCTGTTCCCAGGTGAGTACACTGAGAGGTTCAAAGAGATCCCCTGTCTCACTCAGGGGCACCCACCTGGGGAGCTGGGAGATGGTACTCAAATCTCCCAGCCTTCTCTCTGCGCCTTTCGAAAAATGTAGTGAGAAAGAGTCTCAGGGACAGAGGTGGCACAGCCTTGGAAGTTGTGGGTTTATTACTTTTTTCTTTATTGACATGTAACTAACCAGTCTGGTGTCAAACAGGAAATGCATCTAGCATCGTTTTCCTTTTTTATTACAAACTATCAGAACAATCTGATTTTAGTGGAGCGATGATCAAAGTGTGGTTCTGAGACCAGCAACACCAGCACCATCCGGGAACTTGTTAGAAATGCAGATTCTCAGCCCTGGCCCAGAACTACTGATTCTGGCACTCTGGAGATGGCCCAGCAGTCTGTATTTTCAAGCCATCCAGATGATTCTGATGCCCACTCAAGCTTGAGAACCACCATCACAGGTACTTTTTACAACCCAACCATTGGTTAAAGAAGCTGGCCTCGGCCTTTTAGTTGGTGACTCATTAACATGCAGAACTTAAGCTAGCCATCTGCTTTCCTTGGTGAAGTTTGTTCAAAATAGGGACTTTTGTTATAAATCTTCATTAGACTGCTACACAAGAAGAAAGCGGGGGATGGGTTAATACTTGCTGAACACCTGCTGCATGTGAGGCTCTGTGCTGGAAGCTCTTACCTGTTGTCTCATTTAATTCTCACAACCATCCTGCTAGGTAGGTATTATTATCCCTATTTTACAGATTTGGAGTCTGAGGTTGATGGAGGTTAAACGTGGTCTTTCCTCTGGGTTATTTGCCCAGCGATGGTTGTGCATTTTGCTGTCTGTTGTCTCCATAGAGCAGCTGCTCTCAAACCTTTTTATGCACAATCAGGAGTCTTCTGGGAATCTTGTTATAAATGCAAATTCCCTAGCCATCCTCTCCGAGATCCTCATTCAGGGGCCTGGGTGGATTTTCTTCAGGTGCTCCAGGTGACTCTGCTGCCAGTGGGCATCAGGCCATACTTGGAGAAGTTCTCTCCTGGATCCAATCACTCTTGCCTCAGTAGTTGGACCAGATGTCTCTCAAGGCTCCTCGGAGGTTCTGCGGTTCGCCAGTGTTTTGCTCACAGGCCTTGGGCACTGGGTGGGGACTCTGGCAGAAGAAATGTGAGCATGGGAGGTGGGAGCTTGGGAGCCTGGACAGAGAAGTCTCTTACATGCCTGGTGGTTCATGCTCTCTGCTGCCTCTTAGAGTGCCCAGGCCATGTTTTGGCTTTGAGTAACTTGTGACCCTTTCAGTTATCTACCCCAAATTGTGCAACTTTTCTTATAGCAGCTTCGCCCTTGTGTTGGTGGACTGCCCTGATGTGAGCAATTTCCTTCAGCTTTTGAGGTCAGAATGGCATTTCATCTGTTTGATGATAAGATCCCTTATTTTTCAGGCATAGAATGGACATATTTAGTGAATGCATTGTTACTCCATTAGGAGACAATGATTTGGTGCCATTATGAAGGAAAAAAGTGAGATGCAAATTAAAAAAAGAATTTCAGGTATGATGTCTGATGTCCTTCTTTGTGAGTTGGAATGCTGATTTCTGTCCAGAAGTTTAGAAGCAACTACTAACATAAGTACCCCAGGGCTTCTGTAGTAGAAAAGACGCATGTATCCAAAGCTGGTGGAAACCTCTCAGGCCTTTGCCCAGGGGAGAAGTCAACATTGTTGAAATATTACATTTCTTTAATAAGTCTTAGTCCCTGAAACAAATTGTGTAGGAAAAGGGTGGAAGGAAATTCATGAAAGCAAACATTTCAGCTTCCTGGAATCCATTGTATAAAAGGTAAATTATTTTTCCAGTAAGAAAATAACCAAGGTACAGGTTAAGTTTCTAAGGATAATTTGTTTTGCCACTGATCAGAGTTGGTAATAACAATAGGTAACTGAGTCCAGTAGCTAGAGCTATCATTTATTGAGAGCTTACTATGTGTCAGGAATTATATGAACATTCTCTCACTTCATCCTCAATAGACTTTCAAAGTAAATATTAGCCTTCATTTTACAGCTGATGAAACAGGCTCAAAAGGATTAAGTAATTTAACCAGTGCTGGGACTGGGGTTTCCAGGTATGCAGGACTTTCAGTGCTAAAACGCAGTCCCAGGTAAACTGGGATGGTTGGTTTCCCTGAGTGTCACCCAGTGCACTGACCTACAGTTGATAGTTAGAAAGTAAGCCCAAAGGGTTCTGAATTGTCAGATAGATGATTTGTATATGGAAATGTGCAGATTTGCCTCACAGAGAGACCTTCAGAACATTTTGTGGTGCCCATTTTTCTCCATTTTATACATAATTCTAATCTTGGTTATTTGGTTTCCATGTGCCTTGTCAATTAGAAGCTGCACATTGGCGGGGGAAGGGGTCACCCTAGAAAGGCACGCTGATTATTGTGGTGAGGGACAGCTGGCTAACTGACAGAGAAGGTGAGGGCAGGGAGAATGAAATATAAACTAATAAAAGACAAAATCAATACAGTGTCAGGAGGCTTTTACTACAGGGGCAAACATACCTTAATAAGAATAACTACTATTGAACATTTACCATGTGCCAAACACTGTTTTAAGCACTTTATAGGTATTACATAATTCAATTTTTACAAGATAATCCTGTTATTATCCTGGTTCCACAGATGAGGAAACTGAGGCACAGAGAGGTTAAGTAACTTGCTGAAGGTCACACAGCCAGTGAGTGGTAAAGCTGAGATTCAGAGCCAGGCAGCCTGTCTCCAGGGCCCAGATCCTCAGCATCCTGTTTCCGTGTAGGCCCTAGATCCTGAGGATGTAGCACACGTTAGGGGTGTTTATTGTGATGGCCTGAGTCATCCAAGAAAAAAAAACTTAAGCTTGGGCATTACCTTTCATTTTGTATTAATTAATTTTAAAGATTTTATCAGGGCATAGTTCTACAAGGCCTGTTAGGAGAAGCCATCAGAGTCCCCGCCCCCAGTTCATTTCCTGCTCCCCAGAGTCAACTGCTTTCAGTTCTTGCAATGAGTTGACTCTTGCTGGTCGTTATATCCCCTGTCTCTAAATGACGTACTTATATTTCTATGGCCGATTTTTCAGTTTTAGGCATTATCTGTTGATGCTTTACTATGGAAGAAGAGAATTTTAGCTTGTTTTTCCACCTACCCCTACCACACACGTATACCATTTCCATCTCCTCCTTCTCCCAACAGGTACATCATAGTTTTAGCTAGATTGACATGTCATGGGCTCCTTTGTATCTTTCAGCGTCCCTCCTGGGTTGGGCAGATTCTCCCGAGAAGACCATTTGAACCACCTGTCTGTGGAGTATGCCTGCCTTCTGGAAGTCCAGTGTGTAGGTGAGGGTGGAGGTGTCTTCATACTTACTCTGCAACTTCTCAGTGCCTCCCCCTGCCTCCACTGAAGTTGGTATGACTCAGAGACCCTCTGAGAGTTTGATACTCGGAGTTCTACTCTCTCCAGAGAATAAACCTTCGACTACTGCCAGAGCTGGAGGAGTTACAAGGCTGGCAAGGGTGGGGCTTGGGGTGTAAACAGACTTCCACCATTTTTAGCCCCACTTTACCCTATCCCCTCCCTCAGAGGTGTTTGGGGCTCCAACTGCCTAAGCCTTTCTGGAGATTCTGTGATGAGTTGCTTGTTGGCTTTCTCTAATGGCAGGTAAGGAGTCTGCTTTCCTGGGTCTGCTAATCAATTACCTCTTGTTCATCTATTCGATACTTTCTAGCTTGCCACATTTTCTTCCTGTTGTTTCCACTCACTTTCTCTTTGTTTTTGTAAGTTTATGTCTATAAGAAATAAAATTCTCTTCCTTGTTATACTAGTGAGATTTGGGGAGGTAATGGAACTAAATGTATTTCGTGTGCCGTCTGTATCCTGAAGCCTGAAAGACGTTTGAGAAAGCTTTCAATGCAAAGTGGTCAAAAAAAGGTTGTGTTGCTCTAAGGAGAAGACTTATAGTTCTATGAAAAATGGGGCTGTTGAAGTTTTACTTGCTACTGAAAGTGTAGCTCTAGGACCAGGCGCATCACTGTTACCTGGGTATCACCTGGGTGCTCCTTAGAAATGCAGAATCCTGGGCCCTACCCAGACCTGTTGAATCAGAATTAGCATTTTAACAAAATCCTAAGATTCCTAAGGACACTGAAGGCTGAGGAGTGCTAATAAGAAACTCTACTCAGCTTCTACTGTAATTTAGAATAAGCTAACTATAATGAATTTTAATCTGGGATTTAAACATTTTGGTACATAACGTTAATAAATTATTCTCCACCTTCTAGAGGTTGCTGTGAGAAAAGAGGAGTATATAAGTTTTCCTTTATAAACCACATAAACCGAAAATTCCGTGTCACTTACCAGATGATGTCAGACTGGCTATGTTCAGGCTTTTTCAGTTGCTCACATTTCAGGTTGGTGATGGGATTGTGTAGATTGTATCGGTGGAGTCTTCAGTCACACTTTGAGTGGTCAAAGTGAGAGGGTGGCTTCCCCCAGAGGCAAAGGATAGAGTGATTCGTTTTACGCCCGGCATCTATCCCAGTGACAGGCTTGTGTTCAACTAGTGATCTGTGGGACGGGTGAGTCAGATAAGACACAATTCCTGTCTTCAAGATATTCAGGGACTTCCCTGGCGGTCCAGTGGTTAAGACTCCGTGCTTCCACTGCAGGGGAGCACGGGTTTGATCCCTGGTTGGGGAACTAAGACCCCACAGGCCGCGTGGCACGGCCAAGAAAAAAAAAAAAAGATATTCACCAACCAGCAAGAAGTAAATTGGATAATTACCATACAGGGTTAACCTGTTCTAGGAAGAGTGAGCACAGAGAAGGGGCATCTGATGCAGCATTACTGGCAGAAGAAGGAGCCGAAGGACTGAGTCTCTGGGTGAACAGGGCTTGGTGGGTTTAGAGCAGGTGCCCTCTGGTGAGCGTATCAGAATCACCTGGAGGGCTTGTTGGCCGCCCCCATCCTTAGAATTTCTGCTTCCATAGGCCTGGGGTGGACCCACGAATGTGCATTTCTAACGGTTTCCCAGGTGCTGCTGCTGACCCTGCTCTCCCATTTTGGAAATCACTGGTTTAGAGAATTACAGCTAGCTGTGGTGGCTGGAGTCAGGAGGCAGGGATGACAAAGAAGGCAGAGGCCTGAGGAGTGGGGATGCCACTGCGGAGGTGGTGGGGAGCCGTTGGCTGCTTTTACAGAGGACAGTGATGGACACCCGCTTACCGTCTGGAAAGATCACTTTGGGTGAGGCGTGGAGGATGGGTCCGTGGGGGGGGGGCCCAGTTGGGGGCCAGAAAACCAAACGTGTGGTTGATTGTAGCCATCCAATGAGAAAGGAGAAACACTTGGAATACAGGCAAGAGGAGGAAAGAGCCCTAGAACTTGGTGGCTAGTGGAAGTGGGAGGGGTGAGAGGGAGGGGCCACTGAGGACCGTCAGATGTCTGGCTGGGTGTGTGTTCGGACTGTGTTACTCAAGACGCAGGAGGAGAAGAGGGTCTGAAGCAGGGTCTGGAGAGAAGAACACAGGAGGTAAGTGGAGGGCAGGACATGTTGAATTTAAGATGCCAGCAAGATATCTGGGTGGACCGCGCGGTAGAGAGTTTTCCTCATGAGTCTGGAGGCCAGAGTGAGAGGTGTGGGCAGTCCCATCACTTCTGCCACTTAACACTGATCTCCCGTGGTGTTTGTTTGGTTCAGGCCTTGTATTTGTAAAGAAACAGTATTAATATAAACCTTCAGGGCCTTGAGAACACAATACTTTTAAAGATGTTTTTTCAAGAAACATCTAATTTTTTAATGGGGGGGAAAAAGAAAAAGTTGAAGTATGAGTCTTCTAACATTGGAAGGCGGTGAATACAGCCACCTTCTGTCTGAGAGACCAGGAGATTGGGTTTTAGTAAAAACTTGAAAGGGGCAAAGTCACTTGACTGGTTTGCAGGCCATATGACGAACAGCTGAGACTAATTAGCTGGATTGTGGGTTTTTACAGAGATGCCTGATTTGGAAAGTTGATGGAGCAAATTGCTTTTCAAAAGGCTCTTTTGAAAAACTTTTACAAGTAGGCGATTCTGACTTTCACATCTTTGTATTAGACAAAAAGTAACTTTTTAGAAGAGGACATGTGATTCCAAGTTGTCTAATTGTTGAAGTATTGGGAACGCCAGTCTCTAAAGTTTTAGGAAAATTAACCAGCGATTTATACTTTGTCAAGGTATGGTTTTGCTTTTTTTGGTGGTGGGGAGGGAGGTAGAGTTCTGCCATGCCAATTTTCAAGTACTTAAAACATGTGCAAGTTAACATAAAATACCACTGCACATGTTAAATTTTTTTTAAACAAAGACTTCAAGACATCTGCTAAATTTCTTGGGTTTAGTTTGAAAAGTGCATTTTCAATTACCAGAGAGTGAGTATGAATACTGACTGCATTCTTCCTTTCTTTTCTGTACTTTAACAAAGTAACAGAGGCTTTTATTCTCAGATGATATGTTGAATAAGAGAGCCGATTATGGAATCGAATTGCTCTAAGAGTCTTGCTCATCCTCTGAGCATTTTAGCCACAAAAATTCAAGCTTATTGGGATTTTGTTTTCAATATTGTTAATAGCTCTAGTGGAGGATTATATAAGCATGTGTTTTAGTATAAGGTGTATTTCTTCTGTCAGTTAAATTTGCCTTCAAATTATTAATTTTGTGATGTTTGGAAACAGCATTGTGAGGAAAGGTCCATCTATTTTAGAGATGCTTAGTGATAGTATGCAGGAATGAAAGATCTGGGTGATGAGTGTGATGGGGTATCTTATTATACAATTCTCCCTACTTTTAGATATGTACCAGTTTGCTGGGACTGCCATAACAAAGTGTCACAGACTGTGTAGCTTAAACAACAGAAATTTCTTGTCTCAGTCCTGGAGGCTAGAAGTCTGAGATCAAGGTGTTGGCAGGGGTGGCTCCTTCTGGGGGCTCTGAAGGAAGGATCTGTTCCCGGCCTCTCTCCTTGGCTTGTATATGGCAGTCTTCTCCCTCTGTCTCTTCTTGTCATCTTCCTTTTCTGTGTGTCTTTGTTCAGAAATCTTCTTACAGGGACACCAGTCACACTGGATTAGGGCCCACCCTAATGACCTCTTTTTCATTTGATACCCTCTCTAAGGACCCTCTCTCCAAATCAGGTCATGTTATGAAGTACTACGAGTTAGGACTTCAACATATGAATTTTGGGGGAACACAATTCAACTCATAACAGATAAATTTGGAAGATTTCATTACACCACACTTTGCCTCCACGTGCATGCAATAAATATTTATTAAGCCAAGTGCCTAGACTGTGTTGGGTGTTGAGTGTGTGAAGGTAAATAAGACATGGTCTCTGCCCGCTAACATTGGTTTAATCATATGTACGGCTATAACTTCGTGAGTGTGCGTTCACTTATCTCTTCCATTGAGTCGTGGCCACTTTCACTGTTGGGTGTCCCTGGAGACACAATCAGCATCTTGGCACAAGGGCACCTGGAAGGGCTCCCTTGCTCCAGAACACCCTCAGGATAGGTGAGGAGAGTAGAAGGACCCTTAACATTCATCTAGCCTGACCTCCTCATTTCACAAATGAAGAAACTGAGGCTTCAAAGTGCTCAGGTCATTTGGCTGATGAGTGTCAGAGCCAAGGCAGTGTCCTGACTTCCACTCCAGTACATCGTTTTGTTTTCTTGGTCACAGTTCATGCTTTCACCTAGGAGTGAACCCAAAGTCTCATCAGAAATCAGATGAGAGGGGGACTTCCCTGGTGGTCCAGTGATTAGGGCTCTGCGCTTCCGCTGCAGGGGACCATCCCCGGTTGGGGAACTAAGATCCCATATGCTACATGGTGTGGCCAAAAAAAAAAAAAAAAAAAAAAATCCCATGAGAAAGAGACTTGATAAAAAGCCGACGTTCTCTGTTGAGATTCTTGTAAGTACTAAAAAAAAAAAAAAAAAAGTTTTGGGGAGGAGTGTTTATTCGTGAGGGCATTTCATCCATAGAATGTCCAGGTTGTATTTAATACCTCCCAAAGGAGTTTGCTCCCACCTTGGTTAGTTTCTCTGTCTCTTTCCACTTTCCCTTTATTCTTTCCAGGCACAGTGTTCAGTGACCCAGCGGCCATTAGAGTACAAACAACATTTTTTCTTCTTTCTTGCTGCCGCTGCCGCCCACAAGACAGGAACTGTGGTAGAAAGAGAAGGCTGATGCAACATTACCGGCCAGCAGGATGGCGCCATGGCAACCAGGACCTGCGCCTGTCTGGCAGGTGCTGGGAGCCCAGGGCTGCCTCTGCCGCTGTTTCAGCATGTGCCCTTTCCAGTCCCTCAGTACCTGAGTGCTCACGGAGGACATGCTCCCCACTTCCCTCTGCTTCTCTTCTCTCTTTTGCTGTTATTCCCTTCTTCCTCCCTAGGAACTTGGTTGATTTATAGCTTGAGCCAGGGTGCAGCATATGTGATAGCTGATGAGTCATGGAACAGGCCCATTAAAAACAAAAGCTGGTTTTTGCAGAAGCCATCGTTCTCTGGGGCTGTCTTTGCAAGAGGACACCTTCCTGCTTTCTCCGGCGCTCCCGGGGTTGCTGTGGCGTGGCTGGGGCCCTGCCCTCTTGGCAGAGAAGAGGCTGGGTTCGGTGGGGGTTGGAGGGTAGGGAGGTGATGAGATGAGGGCGCTGCATGAGAGGTGAGCTTGCATTGCTGCTGCTTCTCTGGAGGCAGGAGCCACTTTGCTCAAACACAGATGCAAATCATCCAAGAGCTGACAGCATTGATTTTTTTTTTTTTTTTTGTCTATTTGTTTTCTTGTTTTCCCCATTTCATCCTCTGTTGGGCTTCTCTTCTCCCTGATGTAATCTGTAAAGGGGTCCTTTATTGTAAGTGCTGGATTTATCACTCAGCAAATATTGAATGGATCCTCTGTTTTCACAAGAAGGAGAAAGTCCAGACGGCTTTAAGCTGGCACCTCTGTGCGGTGGTGACTGACCCAGCCTATGGACTGTCGTTTGAAAAATTTCCTTCCTAGGGTCCTTCTTGGATCTCTCTTGCTGAGCCTTACATTTTGGCTCTTCACTCTAAAAGGCCATCTTATCTCTCCCATTTTCTCAGTAAATCAACTGTGTTGATGGCTTTAAAATCCATCTTGTTAACCCTTGTTTTTCTTTTGAGCCCTGGTTCTATTTTCCACATGCCAATTAAACACAACTCCCTGAATGTCCCTGAGACATGAGGGACATTTAATTGGTCTTGTTCCATACAGTATAACATAGTAGTTGAGAGTGTGTCTGGGTTCAAATCTTGGCTTTGCCTTTTATTGGCTGTGTGACCTTGGAGAACTTACTTAGCCTTTCTACGCATGAGATTTCTCATCTGTAAATTAGAGAATTCATAGGGTTGTGAAGCTCTAATGAGTTAATATTTTAAAGGGCTTAGTAGTCAGTGAGTGTTACTTATAATCATCTCAAACCAGCTTTTCCTCTCTTAGTTAATGATAATACCTTTCATTCAGTTTTGGTTATCTTTAACTCCTATACCAGTCACTTAAGAAATTATACTGATTTTCTGCCTCCTAAATCTATCTTGAATTAATCCCTTCTTCTTCATCCCACTGTCACCAACACATGTCACTCACTGTCTCTCCTCATAGCTTCCTGGTCCTCTGTGTATTCCCAGTCTCCATGTGGCTGCCAGAAAGATCTTTCTAAGACACAGACCTTGTGTTCCTGTTCTTCGTAAAAGCCTGTAGTGGCTTTCCATTGCCCAGAGGATAACACAAGACTTTCTAGTGCCACATAAGAGTCCTTTCAGGCCCAGGTCCCAACTCTCTCCCATCTTTTCAGCCTGTTGGGACACCTCCTGTCGCATCCCCGTGCAGCCCTTTAGCAGCATGCATCTGCTGAGGTCCCCTAAGTGAATCGTAGCCTTTTCCCTCTTAGACCTTTGCAAGTGCAAATGCTTTTCCCCTGACTCCCACCCTCCCATTCAGTCACCCCAGCATCTGCTCCCTTCTCATGGCTCTAAGCCTGGCCTGTGTTTTGCACTTCGAATGTCAGACAGCCCTTACCTAATTCCATCAAAACTTGGTTACACCTTTCGGATTGGCATCGGTGATCATTTCGGTTGATGGTTTCCGTTATCTTTAAAAGATAATGCTTATTTGACATATGAGGTGAAGTCCTTTACCACATCATATGTGAACTGTGTAATTTTTGTTCATTCACATTTGTCACTTGTGTCTCTGTGTGCTGATGTAAGTCCTTGGCTCAGGTGCCCCTCTGTGAGGCGGCATAGTGGGCTCCCCGCCCCTCTGGCCCTCTCTGCCCCAGGCCTCCTGGCTGCCCAGCATTGTGTGCCTATTTCTGTAACATTCTTGTTCCACTGCATTTTCGTTGTTCCTTTCCACGTACAGCGCTTCTATTAGACCGTTGCTTTTCTGGAGCCTTGTTCTAGGTGCTTAACATAGCAATGAGCACAGGGCCTGTTCTCAGTGCTAACTTATTACAGGCATGATGTTTGAACTGATGTGCTCATCAGCCACGACCTGAATTTCTGTCATTCATACCAGGCTCTCCCTCCTCAGTGTCTTCAGGCTTTGCTGGTGTATCTTTGGATCATTGGTGTAGGACAGTCCACTTGTCAAATTTTATTTAAAATTATTAACACCTTTTAGATTGATATTTATATATCATTTTGCATTTAGTTTTGGTTATATTTAAGGACATTTGGTGTATGTATATTTCTTGGGAAATACTTCCGTATCTGTCACAGCCATTCTCCACATCATCCTATCCTTTATAATTTTTGCAATTTTGCATTTGTCTTTTTTTTTTGGCTGTGCCTCACGGCATGCGGGATCTTAGTTCCCTGACCAGGGACCAAACCCGCGCCTCCTGCAGTGGAAGCACAGAGTCTTAACCACTGGACCGTCAGGGAAGTCCCTGCATTTGTCTCTTGAGCCAAGTTTTTCCTTTATTTATTTATATAAATTTTTTTATTTCTTTATTTATTTTAGTCTGCGTTGGGTCTTCGTTGCTGCCCGCCGGCTTTCTCTAGTTGCGGTGAGCGGGGGCTACTCTTTGTTGCGGTGCATGGGCTTCTCGTTGCGGTGGCTTCTCTTGTTGCGGAGCATGGGGTCTAGGCACGAGGGCTTCAGTAGTTGTGGCATGTGGGCTCAGTAGTTATGGCTTGCGGGCTCTAGAGTACAAGCTCAGTAGTTGTGGTGCACAGGCTTAGTTGCTCCACGGCATGTGGGATCTTCCCGGACCAGGGACTGAACCTGTGTCCCCTGCTATGGCAGGCGGATTCTTAACCACTCTGCCACCAGGGAAGTCCCCCCAATTTTTCCTTTAAAGCCACTTAAAAGTGTGTTAAAAAAATAGATTCCCATGTAGTCTAGTTTTTATAGTTCTGAAAAGTGTTTAAAAACTAAAAGTGATTAAGTGTTTATAGAAATCACAGAATGAAGATAGTCTGTTTTTTGTTTTGTTTTGTTTTTGTTTTTGTTTTTATGGTGTTAGAAAACTTACTGCTGGCAATGGCCCTGGGGCTCCTTGGAGTCAGGTGTGAATTACAATTCTATATATTCTTGTGGTGTTTAATTTACTTTTCTTAGGATGAAAGACTCTAGAAGTTTGTTTGAGAGCTGCTTGCTGATTTCTATTTAATTGCCCGTTTTCATTTCTAGGTCATGTCTCATCTAACATCCTTGATAAAATAAGTGTATTTCATGGAGTTAAATACAGACTTTAGTATAATTGTATAGGCCAATTGAAACAAAAAAAACTTGGCAAAGTTTTTTCAAAAGTGCATCCTAAATAATTAGCCAGAGTTTAGAAATGTACCTTCAACTTCTTTAATTTTAAAATGAAGATGTCACTTTTTAAAAAAATTTTTTATTTTTTTAACTTATTTTTGGCTGTGTTGGGTCTTTGTTGCTGCGTGCGCTTTCTCTAGTTGCGGCAAGCAGGGGCTACTCTTTGTTGTGGTGCGCGGGCTTCTCATTGCAGTGGCTTCTCTTGTTGAGGAGCACAGGCTCTAGGCACACGGGCTTAGTTGCTTTGTGGCATGTGGGATCTTCCCGGACCAGGGCTTGAACCCGTGTCCCCTGCATTGGCAGGTGGATTCTTATCCACTACGCCACCAGGGAAGTCCAAAATGTCGCCTTTTAAAAAGTGATAAGATCACATTTAAAAAAAATTTTATTGGATTATAGTTGATTTACAATGTTGTATTAGTTTCAGGTGTACAGCAAAGTGATTCAGGTATACACATATTCATTCTTTTTCAGATTATTTTCTCATATAGGTTTTCATAGAATATTGAGTAGAGTTCCCTGTGCTATACAGTAGGTCCTTGTTGGTTATCTATCTCATATATAGTACTGTGTGTATGTTAATCCCAAGCTCCTGATTTATCCCCCACCTTTCCCCTTTGTTAACCATAAGTTTGTTTTCGATATCTGTTAAGTCTGTTTCTGTTTTGTAAATAAGTTCATTTGTATCATTTTTAAAAATTAGATTCCACATATGAGTGATATCATATATTTGTCTTTGTCTGAATTACTCCTGTTAGTATGATAATCTCTAGGTCCATCCATGTTGCTGCAAATGGCATTATTTTGTTCTTTTTTAATGGCTGAGTAATATTCCATTGTATATAGGTACCACATCTTCTTTATCCATTCCTCTGTCGATGGATATTTAGGTTGCTTCCACATCCTGGCTATTGTAAATAGTGCTTCTGTGAACATTGGGGTGTATGTATCTTTTCGAATTATGGTTTTCTCTGGATGTGTGCCCAGGAGTGGGATTACTGTATCATATGGTAGTTCTATTTTTAGTTTTTTAAGGAACCTCCAAGCTGTTCTCTGTAGTGGTTGTACCAGTTGACATTCCCACCAACAGTGTAGGAGGGTTCCTTTTTCTCCACACCCTCTCCAGCATTTATTGTTTGTAGACTTAATTAATTAATTAATTTATTTATTTATTTTTGGCTGTGTTGGGTCTTCGTTTCTGTGCGAGGGCTTTCTCTAGTTGTGGCAAGCAGGGGCCACTCTTCATTGCGGTGCGCGGGCCTCTCACTATCGCGGCCTCTCTTGTTGCGGAACACAGGCTCCAGACGCGCAGGCTCAGTAGTTGTGGCTCACGGGCCTAGTTGCTCCGCGGCATGTGGGATCTTCCCAGACCAGGGCTTGAACCCGTGTCCCCTGCATTAGCAGGCAGATTCTCAACCACTGCGCCACCAGGGAAGCCCTGTTTGTAGACTTTTTGATGATGGCCATTCTGACTGTTGTGAGGTGATACCTCATTGTAGTTTTGATTTGCATTTCTCTGATAATTAGTGATGTTGACCATCTTTTTATGTGCTTTTTAGCCATCTACATGAAAAGCACATTTTTTGACTAGTAGAGGGAAATGGCAGATTGGGTAGGATCTAGTGCATAACAAGAGAGGTATAGTAAGGCAAGAAGGATGAGGAACCTATTTCATACTCACTGTCATAGTCTTCTCTCCAAGTATCTGGGGAATACATTGATTTTTTTTTTTTTTTAAACTGTAGCCTTCAGGGTGAGTCACACAGTTGTGTGTGTGTATGGGCAGTGGGGTGGGATGAGGGGAGAGTATGGATGAGGGTCTTTGGATCTTTCAGCTTTTCTATTCTCTCCTGTTCTATACTGTTGGACTGTAGAGTGCTTTCCCCCCAGGGAATCCCAGCTTTAATGTACTATTTAGGGCTGCAAATTACTTACAGAACTTCTCCATCTCCAGACACCAAACACTTTGTACACTTCCTCTCAGAACCCACCTCACCTGTATCTAGGTTAGGTGTTAATCTCATGTGCTCCTTCCATTATGCCAGCCATAGGTACTAACCACACTTGGAGTCTTGCTTCAGTGGTCAATATTCTCCATTAGATGGTAAATTTGGGGCGGGGCAGCAGGTGCTGTATCTGTCTTATTTGCATTTCTATCACCTTGCACAGTGTTTGCCTTTGGTGGGCACGCAACTATTAAATGAATGAACAAAACAAACATATAATAACCCCTCATTAACATAGAACGTGGCCAGTCTTTTCTAGAGGTATAACCTCCCTTGATGCAGCATTCCACAAATCAGATTTGTTCACCCTGATTTAAGCAAAAGGAAATAACTATATTTTCCCCTCTATCCTCAGATTGTACGAATTACATGATCATTGTGACTGGTCTGGTTTAGGTTTGGAACCAAGGTTTTGAGACATGGGCTGGCCCCTTTGGCTGATAGTGTTGAATTGCAAAATATATATAAGCATCACTTTTTATCTCTCTTAAGATGCTTACCATTTTTGAAATCTGTTACCCTCATTGCTAGGTGTTATAATGGGGGGGGCACTTGAACCCCAGCACTTAAAGTCCAACATAGTACTGAAAAGAAAATTCAAAAGACAACTAATGATTTTCTGATATTTCTCTAGGGAGTAAAAGACTATTTCAGTTGAAAACTTTCTGTGATAATTACTTCTGTCTCTAACTGACTGCATCTTGAGTAACCTTTTTCTTTTGGCCCCAAGCTAGAGCAACCTATGTACACGTGATGTGTTACATTTGAAGATTGGTTTTGAGTAAATCCTCTCAATTATGTGATACTTATTAGGTATTTCATTTTTTTATTCATTCAAATATTTATTAATGATTCTGAGAACTATAGCGTCCTCTCCTCAGGGATGCACATGGAAGAAACAATGACTTTGAAAGAGAATTCTTGGGTAGAGAGTATAGGTAAAGAGGAGAAGTCAGGAAAGTTAGAGAAAAAACTAGAAGAAAGGAAAAATAAAGATCAAAGGCAGAATAATTGTAAAAGCTTGTAAATTAACAGAGAGAAGGAGAAAAAAAATCACATAATTTTCCCAATAGATTTAGGAACGAAATTTGATAAAATTGATATGCATTCATAACACTCATTCTTAGAAAACTAGGAATAGATGGAGCACTTCCTTAACCTGATAAGAGTGTGTACCAAAAACCTATAGCAAATGTTATTCATCACAGTGAAACGTTAGAATCAAGACAAGATTTTTATTCAATACTTTTGGAGGTCCTAACTAGTAAAGTAAGACAAGGAATATAAATAAAAGTTATAAAGACTAGAAAAGAAATATATAGAACGTATATGTATATATATATATATATATATATGCGTGTGTGTGTGTGTGTGTGTGTGTGTATATATATATATACTACATATATATACTACATATATATTATATATATTTAAAAGATGTCACTTATAATAGGCACAAAAATATAAAGTACCAGTAAATCTAAAAATGTACAAGGTCTTTATGAAGAGAATTTACTTTGACAACATTTTTTGAAGAAATTCACGTTCTTTTATTTATTTATTTATGACTGTGTTGAGTCTTCGTTTCTCTGCGAGGGCTTTGTCTAGTTGCGGCAAGTGGGGACCACTCTTCATCGCGGTGCGTGGGCCTCTCACCATCGCGGCCTCTCTTGTTGCGGAGCACAGGCTCCAGACGCGCAGGCTCAGTAATTGTGGCTCACGGGCCCAGTTGCTCCGTGGCATGTGGGATCTTCCCAGACCAGGGCTCGAACCCGTGTCCCCTGCATTGGCAGGCAGATTCTCAACCACTGCGCCACCGGGGAAGCCCTGACAACATTTTTAAAGGCATTAAAGAAGACATAAATAAAGGTACAGATTATACATTACATGGATAGATTCAATATCATGAATATGTCAATCTTCTCAATTTGATCTATAGATTTAACGTACTCCAAATCAAAATTTCCTTATGGTTTTTGAGGAACTTAGATGGAAGTGTGAAAGGTCAAGGATGTCTACAGTGAGGTAGAGGGGCCTGGTCCTCCCAGATATAAACAATAAATATAAAGCTGTATTATAAAGCCATAGTAGTAGTTAAGACCATATGACATTGGCCCAGGGGTAATGAAAATGACCAAAGGAACAGAAGAGAGAGCCCTGAAACAGATCTGCCCAGATATGGTGACTCACTAGGGAAAGGATAATTTTTCTCAATAAATGGTACTATGATAATTAGGTGTCCTTCTGGGGAAACTAATGAAATTGGATTCCTACATACACCTTAAAAATTCCCACTGGATTGAAGACTTAATGTGAAAGGCAAAATCTTTTGGAAAATAATGTAGAAGAATATCTTTATTATTTTAGGTAAAGAAGGATTTCTTTTACATGATATAAAAAGAACTATCTATAAAAGATTGATAGATATGACTACTGGAAGATCGAGCCATTAAAAAAGTGAAAAGACTAACAACTAGGCCCTACTGTGTAGCACAGGGAACTATATGCAATATCCTGAGATAAACCATAATGGAAAAGAATATAAAAAAGAATCTCTTGCGCGCGCTCTCTCCCTCTCTCTCTCTCTCTCTCTCTCTCTCTCTATATATATATATATATATATAAACTGAGTCACTTTTCTGTACAGCAGAAATTAACACAACATTGCAAATCCAACTATACTTCAATTAAAAAAAAAAAAAAGTGAAGAGACAAACCACAAACAGGAAGAAGATATTTGCAACCTCTGTAACTGACAAAGGACGAGTAGCCAGAATATATGAAGAACTCCTGCATGTCCATAAGAAAAAGACAACCCAATAGAAAAAAAGGGAAAGGACATGACTATGCTCTTCCACAAGAAGAAATCAAATGGCCAACAAGTTAAAAAAAAAAAAAAAAGAAAAAGAAATTGAATGGCTCAACCACATTAGCAATCAAAGAAATGCTGATTTAGATTACAGTGTGTTACCATTTTGAGAAGTCTGACAATAAAATGTTGGTGAAGATGTGAAGCTGGGAGAGTATAACGATTATGCTGGACAACAATTTGGCATTGTCTTGTACTGAATATTATTGAACACGCACATACCTATGCCCCAGGAATGTCTCTCTTTGGTATCTACCCTTCTCCCCTGGTATGTTCTGAATTGGTTCAGATGTGTTGAGACAGTAAACCCTTCTTAGGCCTGTTAGGCAGGGCCTGGCATTGCTGGAATGCCCAGATCTGTGGCCTTCGATTATGAGCATTTGACCCAGTTTGTCAAACAAATAGCATGAAAAAGGTTGCCAAGCAATTTGCTGGAGAAGCTCTTGCTGGCATGCATCAGGAGACGGTGCACATGCATATTTATAGAAGTGTTGTTTTATTTTAAATGCGAACAAAAACATGGGGGACATGGTCTAGTTAGCTAATTCTCTTCTGAAAACCCACAGGCATTAAGTAATTAGAAAAGGGTTTGGGCTTGTCATTTCTTAATATCAGCGGTAAAAGTGGTAATTATTTCAAGCCAAGTGAGAGAGGCAGAGAATGAGGCTGAAGGAAAATGATATACTCCTGGCCAGTATGTATTTTTATTAACATGTAGTCAGATGAGTGGGATATAGGATGATGTTTTGAACCTGAATTGGTGCCCTAATAAAGGCTCCCCAAAGGAGAGAACAGTCTAGAGGCAAAGAGATAGCCAGCTGTCCTCCTTGACATTTCCTTTTTACTTACTGTCAGATACTAGAGGCGTGATGTCTGCAAATGAAGTTTCATCAGAACAGCAGGGACCGCCCATCATGTCTCATGTAATTTAGTTTGGGTGAGAACACCCTGCTGTGATCCTTGGTCTTGTGTGTTCCCTCTTCTGTGGTTTGTACAGTCATGGCCTTCTTTTTGGACCTTTCACTGTTAGCCCCTCTGCCTCTGTCCCAAGGACAGGGATAAATGTGGGACCATAGTGAAAGGGGATGGTTTTCAAGCACTCCTCTGTCATGTGGCTTTGTTGACCCCTCTCAGTCTCTCCCAATCCAATCTCATCATCTTTTCCCTCCAAAAAAAAATCTGATGGCCACCCACAAGAACCTTCTGCCCACTTCAGCTTTCTCCCTTCCCCCACTTCAGATATCCTGTTTCCGTCAGCAGCCCCATTTTGCTCTCTTGGTCACCCAGTTTCATCCTTTGTAGTACTTTCTCTTTGCTGCTTCCTCCTCTACCCAGTGAGACACTGCATTTTATTATTATTATTTTTTTAATACATAACCATTTTATTTACCATCAAGAATCCACACAGTCAATGCAGATGTCTCTTGGATCTTTTTCATCTCATGCTCATGTCTAGGCTCTCGTCTTTAAGGAGTGAGAGGTGACACGAGGGACAGCTGCCACCATGACCCCATTTAAACTTCTCGTGGCTAAACTCTTCAAACGTAGAATGTTTGTGTAGGGAAGAGACCATTGAGTTCAGCCCTCTTATTTCATATTTGAGGAAACAAGGCCCGGAGATGGGTGGTGAGCCATGCTGGATCACACACAGATGGTAGCAGAGCTGAAACGAGTACCCCGCACACTGACGGGTTCGTTGTCCAGCCCTCTTCAGCTTGCCACATTGCCTCATAAGCATTCCTTTGAGTTTATAGCCAGTTTTATAGTTATTTGTGGACTTGTCTTATGTTTCTCTGACTGTAAATTTTGAGGGAAAGAACTATATCATATTTACATTCGTAGCCTTTGAAGTAGTTAACAGGGCTTCTCAATGCTTGTTACATTGCAGTCAAAACATGCTCTTGCACCAAACATGCCATCTTTCCTACTCCTCACCACTGAGCTAAATCCTTTCCGGCTTTGAAGGTGTTCAGCTAAGGCCCTGGTTTCTGTTTGAAGCCTTGGTCAGATTGTGCCCTGTTTCTGACCTCTTGGGGTCTTTAATCCTCCCAGTGATCTTGCTAGATAAATACTCCCATATTGAGGAAACAGGCTGGGAGAGGTTACATGACTTGCCCGAGATCACACAGCTAGGAAGTAAGTCGCAGAATCCAGGTGTTCTGACTTCAAGCCCATTTCACTTTTGATATCCTGGGCTGGGTGACATTTTGCTTCCTGATTATCTTATTCGTCCTTTGTTGGAAGTGAGTTCATTTTATTTGCTCATCCCAATTACCAAGTTCTTGAGGGTTCGCGTATTTCTTTTGTGCCATTTGTAGTTACCAACACAGTACTGGGCACATAGAAACTGCTTATCAAATACTGTTGAGTTGAATGCCAGTATAAATTAATTTACCAAAAAAGAGCAGCTAGGGACTTCCCTGGTGGCTCAGTGGCTAAGAATCTGCCTGCCAATGCAGGGGAGACAGGTTCGAACCCTGGTCCGGGAAGATCCCACATGCCGCAGAGCAACTAAGCCCGTGCGCCACAACTACTGAGCCTGCGCTCTGGAGCCCGTGAGCCACAACTACTGAGCCCTCGTGCCACAACTACTGAAGCCCGTGTGCCTATCGCCCGTGCTCTGCAACAAAGAGAGGACACTGCAATGAGGAACCCGTGCACTGCAATGAAGAGTAGCCCCCGCTTGCCACAACTAGAGAAAGCCTGCACGCAGCAACGAAGACCCAACACAGCCAAAAATAAATAAATAAATAAACTTATTAAAAAAAAAAAAAAAGAGCAGCTATCAGTGGAGCTCCAAGACACTTTATGAGTCATTCCTGAATGAAATCAGCAGGGAACAGAGGGAAACAGAGGAAGGAAAAGGCTGTCAGAGAAAGCCAGATGGTAGACACAGTTAGCAATTGAGTGGCAGCTGGCCTGTTTTAAGTCCAGCGGTGAGGTGTGGAGGGGAAGCGACACACAAGAAGAACAGTCCAGGCAATACGCAAGTTTACTGGGCAGCTGCGGAATGGGAGAGGAGTACTCAGAAGTAGTGTAATACCCGTCCAAGTTAACGAAGATAAAGCACTCATACATATTGAGAAAACATTGGTTAGAGGAATATCCAGAGCATGATGTGGCCTAGGAGGACTGGTTTCCAGGGTGAGAGTGGAATGGATAGAGAAACTTTTGTCTTAGTTCGTGATCATACTGTTAATTACTGAGACTGTGAGAAAAAGAACGTAAGTAGGTGAAGATGTTGCCATTGAAACAACTTCCCTTCCCCTTTCTCTACTACGGCGATCAGTAGGGTCTCAGTCCTGAGCCCTGATGGTCAGAAGTGAAGGGAACTCAAATGGTTGCACGTGTCCTCTGTGCCCAGAGGTGTGTTGTGATGGCCAACTCCATGGCTTTTCTGATACTGCTTCATTTCACTTTTTTCTATGTGTATTTGCCCTATAAATTAGTGAGGTGCTTTAGAAATTCCAGTACTTTGATAACTAAACTATATTCCCGATTCTGCCTTTTTCCCCAAACGGTCATGAAAATCCACTGACAGACCTCATGCCCCAGATTTTGGTTTGGAAAATCACACTGCATCTCCTGAGTTAATAAACATTTTGCATCTTAACAAAATGTAAAACCTCTTGCACTAGAATGTATGTGGTAAATGTCCAGTTTCCTAATAGAAGCTTGTTCTCTTGCTGATTCATAGTTTCCTTGCTAACACAGAATCTTTATTTTGTGTTAGCAAATCTATACTGATGTTTATTTATTCACTCTTTTTTAACAAGGCCCTGTAGATTCTTTCTGAGCGGCCGTCTTGCTTACTGACTTTGGTCCCTATATTCTTAGTCCCCTGCCTTCAAATATCTTTCTCGTAGGTGCATTCAGAAAATAGGAGCCTGGGCCTTTCTCCCCTTCCGAGACGGCCCACACTCTGTCTGTGGAGTGTGTTTCTCTCTAAATAAATCCACTTCTTACCCATCCAAAAAGAAAAAAAAAAAAAAAGAAAATAGGAGCTTGGTTCCCATAGGTGTCCTTATCCCAGGCTTGGCTGATGACAAAGACAGGTATGGCTTTGGGAACCAAGTTCTCACCTGGATGCTTGACTTTTCCATTTGCCCAGGGCAGCAGGAGGACACTTAGTGAAGGAACCTGTTTGGGTTGATTAGGGAGCCTTTGAAATTGGATGGGTTAAGCAGGGGAGAGCAAGTAGATGGAATAAATTGCCCTGACTTAGAAGGGAAGAATCTCTCTGGCTTTTGATAAAGTAACAACTACCTGGGTCTTTTCTAGGTGTTGTTCCTACTGGCTCTGATGAGCAAGTGGTCTTCCCAGTCTGTATGGCTAGCTGTCCTCCTGAATTCCTCAAATCCACAAGCCATCCCTCCCCTTTTTGATCTGCTCCTTACTTTTTTGGTGTTTGACTTTGATGTGACTTTGTCCACCTGTCTGGGACCTCCATTTGTATCTCCCCCTTCTGGCCTGAAGTTGGTTCTATGCCATCTTCATATGAGACTGCCTGCTCTGGTAGGGAACACTAGGGATTGCTCTGTTCCCATCTTCCCCATGCCCTTTCCTCCTTCCCTGGAACTTTCTAATGGTTCTAAGTAGCAGTCCTTTTTTTTTTTTTAAATTAAATTTATTTATTTATTTATTGGCTACGTTGGGTCTTTGTTGCTGTGTGTGGGCTTTCTCCAGTTGCGGTGAGCGGGGGCTACTCTTCATTGTGATGCGCAGGTTTCTCATTGAGGTGGCTTCTACTGTCGTGGAGCACGGGCTCTAGGCGCGCGGGCTTCAATAGTTGCAGCATGCGGGCTCAGTAGTTGCAGCACGCGGGCTCAGTAGTTGTGGCTTGTGGGCTCTAGAGCGCAGGCTTAGTGGTTGTGGTGCAAGGGCTTAGTTGCTCTGCGGCACGTGGGACCTTCCTAGATCAGGGCTCGAACTGGTGTCCCCTGCATTGGCAGGCGGATTCTTAACCACTGCACCACCAGGGAAGTCCCAGTAGCAGTCCTTTCATATGAAACATTCCTCGTGACATAGCCATTAGCTGGAACAAGGGGTTCTATGGAGAAAATACAATACTAGCAATTTCTTCTGAATTTATAGAAAAAAGTCAAGTTAGTGGAGAGAATTTTTTCTCCCATCAGTATTTTCTTTTAAATGTATGCTGCTTTGTGTTATCCTGTGCTGTACTTTAGTACAAAGTGGCTTCTGACATAGCACAAAATAATATATTCTCAGTTATTTTAAGTTTGCTATATCAACATTTCATTGTGGTCTTCAAAGCATATCTTGACTTCTGAGGGTTCCACCCAAGCATAGGTTGTTGAGTCCATTGAGACTGACATGGCTATGTTTTATATGCCCTTTGGAAAAAGATCACCAGTGTAGCTGGTTATAAACATCCTCCCAGTAGTTCCCTTTTTCAAGGACACTGGTTTTCTGTCCCAAGGGGGATGCTGCCCCTTGCTTCACTTCTTGCCAGTTTGGTCTAGATTTTTCCCTGGACTGTTCAGCCTTAGATCCAGAGCTCTTCTTTCCCTTTGGTTGACCCAATGATCATTGTCCTTTCCTACAGACTTATTCTGTGAAGCTCCAGGTAGCCCTTCTTGGAATTCTTACCAGGGTCACCCAATACATTCCAGATTTTCAATCCTAGATAAGAAGAGTCCTAAGGTTGTGGTAAGGGGACAAGATTTGAGAGATGGCATTTTTAGGAGATGCTGAATAAAAAAGTGTAGCATACCTTGTAGAGGTGTCAGTTTGAGGTGTTCAGGCAGACAGGAAGTGTTGGGTACAAAGTTGAAGGTAAACGAGATGATTCAGAGCCACTTGAGGTCGAGCTTTCCACATTGATTTTCCACATGTGTACAATGGAGCACTTGTTAGGACTTTGTTGGGTCCACAGGCCTTGGAGGTGGGGTCTTACCTTCACTTCTTTTACCAGAGTGGTTCTACTTTCACCTGTTTTATATGTTAAAGTGCCAGGTAAGATTTCATTTGAAGAATCTTGCTAAAGAAAGTTTGCAACCAGCTGGACCAGAGCAGTTTTCTGAGGGAGCGAAAGATTTGCTGCAGTGACATTATGTAGCTTTTCTGAGACGCTATGCAAGAGTATTCAGCTGGCTGTGAAAACACTGATCTGCTATGAAGAAGAAGTAACCCAAGCTTAGCGTAGCTCTAAGTCAGATAAGAAGCTCTCCAAACATAAAATCATATCTGCAGTGCTCTATAATAAAATGTTAGGATGCAGCATACTGTGTTCATTCTTTATTGCTCAATTGACTGTCCTAACTGGAGAAAAGCTAACATGTGCTGAACAGATGTGCCTGAGCCTTGCTGTCATTTACTGAGTGTGGCTCACATATGCTTCCTTAAATATTCTCACAAGAGTGGACATGTGAATCCACTCCAAATTTTTTTTTAAAAGGAAAGAGAATGACAAACGCCTAGTGCAAATTATAGCCTTCTCAATTAATGACACATTTATAAGAATTCCAAATAATATGTATGCACTAAATGCAGAAGCAAATAACTTAGCCAGGCAGTAAGGGAACAATTTGGAGGTCTCTAAATGTGGTATATAACTCATTTGACTCTAAGTTTTTATTCCAGTTAAAAAAAATAACAATAAAGGAAAAAGGACATTTGAATAAAAGTTTATAGACTCCTAAAGAACCTCAATGGGTCCCAGAGTTCCACAGACTTGAGGCCTCTCTAATAAGAACTGCAGTGCCTTATTCTTTTATGATGTGTTATATTCATCTCATTTAAGACATTGTCTTGTGCTTATTTTCTAAAAATAAATACGATCCAGTATTTTTCTCGGAACCTAACAGGTGAAGTAGGAAAACATAAACAAGGATATATCAGATTGAAAAATACAACTAACTAGCTTGAACTAGTACATACGTAATTCTGCATACAACAAACAGGGAATACAGATCCTTTTTACGCAACCAGGGGACATTCGTAAAACTTAACAAATCCCCCCAAATTTGATATTAGGCAGCATTTACTGATTCAAAGGTAATAAAATTAGAACAAACAACAACAATCGCAAAAAAGCCAACTGTGATCTGACAGGCTGATTTAGAAATAGGCTGGATGGCTGCAAGTACCTCAGTCCTCTTTTGCATAAGTAAACCCAAGGCACGCCCTAGTCTGTACACAGCTGTTGATAGAAATGCAAACAGTCCCTGCTAAGACTGCCTACTGCATAGGTGGAACGGGGCAAGAATCAATAGGAAGTATATCAGATTGGACCTGCACCACAGGTGAGTTTCTCTTCTTTCCTTTTGATTCAGCTATTAAAGAATATGATATTTAGGGAGCAGTTAAACATGTATTGTAAGTATATTAACTGGAGAGAGTGGACCTGATCGAGGACCAGGAAGACCTATAGCTGGCTGTTTAGAGCTTATTGACACCAAACGAGAGAGGCTAAGAATCCTAGTACTGTTGTTTTGTGGTGCTAAAACATCAGGAAACAGTTTGATTTTTCTGAGCCTATTTTACTGTTTTTAAAAGAACTAAGTTAACACATGGTAGAATATTTACAGACACTAGTTTTTTAAAATAAATTTATTTGTTTTTTATTTATTTTTGTCTGCGTTGGGTCTTCGTTGCTGCACACGGGCTTTCTCTAGTTGCAGCAAGCGGGGGCTACTCTTCGTTGCGGTGCGCGTGCTTCTCATTGCGGTGGCTTCTCTTGTTGAAGAGCACAGGCTCTAGGCATGCGGGCTTCAGTAGTTGTGGCTTGTGGGCTCTAGAGCACAGGCTCAGCAGTTGTGGTGCACAGGCTTAGTTGCTCCGCAGCATGTGGGATCTTCCCAGACCAGGGCTCGAACCCGTGTCCCCTGCATTGGCAGGTGGATTCCTAACCACTGCGCCACCAGGGAAGTCCTCAGACACTAGTTTTTTAAACTCATGATTAACTTGTGTCAGTATGCTGCCTTTTCATCAGTATATGGTAAACCCCAAACTGGCACAGTGGAGAAGCACTTGGGTTTCTGAAATGGCTCTGTTCCCAGACTTAGCTGGGGGAAAATTTTCCTTATTGGAAAAGCAGAAGTCCCTGAAGACAGAGTAGCAAATGAGCTTATGGAGGAGAGTCCAGTACCTTGAAATTGATATAGCAGCTCACTGTTACAAGGAAAGCACCAGTATTCATGAACTGGTGTTGTTGGTGTGAGGTCAGTTTTTGCACACACAAACTGGAGTTTGGGAAGAGTACATGGAGATGAGGGACAAGGAAGAGTAGAGAGGCTCAGGGTAATGGATAGAAGTGGGACTGTTAGAACCCAACATGGGGGTGCTGTAGGGTGGATAGGAGACTATGGGAAAGAAAACCAGCTGTGCATGGGGCTTCCCTGGTGGTGCAGTGGTTAAGAATCTGCCTGCCAATGCAAGGGACAAGGGTTCGAGCCCTGGTCAGGGAAGATCCCACGTGCCGTGGAGCAACTAAGCCTGTGCGCCACAACTACTGAGCCTGTGCTCTAGAGCCTTCGTGCCACAGCTACTGAAGCCCGCGTGCCTAGAGCCTGTGCTCCACAACAAGAGAAGCCACCACAATGAGAAGTCCGTGCACCGCAACGAAGAGTAGCCCCCACTCGCCGCAACTAGAGAAAGCCCGTGTGCAGCAACAAAGACCCGACACAGCCAAAAATAAAAACAAACAAATAAATTTATTAAAAAAAAAAAAAAAGAAAACTAGCTGTGAAGAGATGGAATCCTGTGTGCTTTCATAAGCCAGACTGCACCTGAGAAGCATATCCCTGGGGGTGGAGAACAGCTGTGCCCTGGTGTGGTCAGCGCGGGTGAGGCTGTGGTGTAGGCAAGACGAGGGAGAGGTGAAGCCCTGTCTGGTGCATCCTAGTGGCCTTTGTAAGTATCTGTGTGCCAAACTGATGCTTCATCTTAGCCTTCAGAGTAGGGTGTGTGGAATAGGAGCCCTCACCATTTACAGTTTCTGCAAGTATACAGTTACAGTATCTCATCACAGAAAAGTTGAGGTATGGTCTATGCCCTTTGTTTAAGAAGTCAGGGAAATGGTTACAGTACACTGTAGAAGTCACCCTTACAAAACAACAGTGAAAATAATATCCTGGTATGCAAATGATTGGGTCTGGAAAGGCAGGGTGGTGGTATATTCTGGACACAGTGTCTCTACGGGGTGAATAAATATAGAGCACTCATTCTAGTTTTTAAAAAAGGCAATGGTAAAGGAATCCCTCTCCTCCCCAGCTACTGCCAACTCAGGGATATTAATCTAATTGTTTTTATTATCTGGACAGTCATCCTCAACAGGTCTTGATTCTTTTAATTCACAACTGTTTTTCCATCCTAAAATTTTTCTTGGAATGAAAGAAGCATCATTGCTCCATCACAAAGTGAAGTGATTCTCTTCTTGATTTGGTGCATTTCCTCTGACAAATCAACATCTTTCCTGTGTTGCAGCACATGAAAAACTTTGAGGCAGGTGAGATGCAAGAGGGCAGCTAGGTTGTGTTGGTCGGAGACCTTACAACCCTCGCATATTCCGGGAGGACCAGGCTTGGCAAGAATCCCTGACTCCATTTCTAGGTCATAAATGGAAAGGTGTTCTGTGTTTTGCAACCTTGGAAATGCACTTTTTTTTTTTTTCCTTTTTTTGAATTTTACTTTATTTTTTTATACAGCAGGTTCTTATTAGTCATCCATTTTATACACATCAATGTATACATGTCAATCCCAATCTCCCAATTCATGGAAGTGCACTTTTCAATTTCAAGCCCTTTGAGTGCTACTTGATTTGTAATCCTTCCGGTCCTGGCTGCGGTAACAGCACAGTCACTCCTAATATTTCCACCTTTGAGTCTTGGGCCCAGGAGTTTGGCATCACTCTGACACAGCCAAAGGCTCTCCACTTCTACCTCTTCAGAACTTAACAGCAGAATTCCCTCTATGAATCAGTTGGTCTTGCAGCTACCTTCCAGGTGGCTTAGGTCGCTCCTCCTTTTCCATTTTCGGAAAACAGTTTTACTCCATTCTTTAGGAGATTTAGTAGGTTCAGTGTCCCTCTTAAGGAACAGTGGAAAAAGCACCAGTCTTGATGCCATAAGGTCAGTGTTCAAACCTTAATCTCTCTTAGTCATAAGAGCAGCTACGATATATTGATCTCCATCATGCATTTTTGCTACTCACTTTACACCGGTAGGTGGTGGTCCCCTGTTTGAATTGAGGAGACCCTGACTCCAACACCTATGTCTTACTGTTTTCTATGTGCTCACAAAAAGCAACCGCTGAGTGGGAGTAGACTTTACAGGTTTTGCACTTCTGTGGAATTCTTGGAGAATTCCAAGAATTCTCCAAGAATTTCCTGCTTCACGGTGTCATTAGGAAACACATTTAGCCATGGGTGGGACATTCCATTGCAGGGACGTGTGGTTGTGGCCGTTACGGGGCTACTTTCACCTTATTTGAGATATTACTCAGCAAACCAAACAGTCACTCCTATTGCCACTGTATTGTCTATATTTTACAAAGGACAGATTCTGTAGTACGCCTTTATTCCTATTACCCTGTGTCTATAAAATAAGGTGTACTTGTCACAAACTGTAAGTAAATAACACCCAGTATTTACTTTCCATAAATTTCTGTAAACAATTATATTCTGATCGTAAAAGAGGCGTGGGCAGCAAATAATGTCTTTTGAATAAATGAATCGATGATCTCCATATCTTAATAAAACAAAAAAGCCAGTATCTCATTTGAGTCGTTGACAGTGGTCTTCCAGAAGAACATTTTCTACTTTCAAGAATCATTCCAGTGCCCCCTTCTTTCTTAATGTGTAGTTGCTTGTATTATTTGACTACTGGCTTACGTTAGTCACCTACTGAGGTGATGGTAACATTTCAGAAATAGTAGGTCAACTCCTGGATTGAGACTGCTTATTTTTTCTTTATTCTCGTCTTTCTCTTTAATACTCATAAGGAATTGCAAATGGCTGAAGGATGCTTTGCAAATGATATATTTGGATGTGCTGGCAGTATTTGGGAATGTATATTTAATTCAACAGTGTTTGTAGATGATTTTATTTTTTCTCTGAATAACTTGCTATGTTGGAATATCATCAAATACCATAATTTAGTCTTTTCACTTTGTGTAATTGGGGAAAATGGAATATTCCTGTGTAACAGGCACATTTATAAATATTAAGCCAAATTATATGTAAATTTAGATTGTCAATTTTTAGCTATGTACCTCTCTTCTCAGTGTTAAGGGTGGATCTATTATATTACTATGAAACAGATTCCAATTTCTGTCTATTCTTCAAAGCCATTACATTTCTACTTACTTCTCTCTACCTAAGATCTTTGCACAAACAAGATAAGCTCTGTTTATAATTTCATCTATTCTACTGTCAACCTATTCAGGAGGGCAGAAACCTATCACACTAGATCAGAAATTGAGAAGAGGAAGGTCTCGTGCACAGAGGGCAGAGGCTATCTCCTTTTGTGGAAATGGGGAGCCTCACTCTTGGGCAGTACACATCTTGCTTTTGCAGTGAAAGTAAATGTATTTCACTTCAGGGTATAGCAATTGCAGTGATCTAAGACAGTTGTAGCCAGGGCTCATCTGGTAAACACAAGTTGCCCCTACTCATATCTTGGTACATTATAAAATGCTGCTTTTTTTTTTTTTTTGGTTTTTCCTCGCGGCTTGTGAGATCTTAGTTCCCCGACCAGGGATTGAACCCAGGCCCCCTGCAATGGAAGCACGAGGAGACTTAATCACTGGGCCACCAGGGAATTCCCCATTATAAAATGCTTTTATGATGAACAATCTAGCTCTGAAATTGCCAAAAATCACCCAGTTAAAACTCATTGTTAGATTGGAATGCCAAGGTAGCTTTTGTGATAGAGACCTCATAAATGATTGCACCTAAATTGACTTTCTTTCTCTATTTTTTCTAAAGGTTCAGGTACTGGTTACATTAAGAATAGGTTATAAAATTACATGCCTTGCCTAATAAGAACTTGATGAGGCTATACGTTAGTAATAGTATTGCTAAAAAGAAGTTTCAGTTATTGAACACTTAACACAAACCAAGCAATGCGCTAAAACTTTCTGTGGATTATGTCACTTCATCCTTAAAGTAACCCAGTGAGGTCAGTAATGTTATCTCCACTTTGTAGTTGAAAGAGAGGAGACTTAGTTTGAAGAACTTGGACCAAGTCACACCAAGAAGAGTCCAGAATTTGAACCCAAGCCTACTGGCCACCACAGTAAGAAAAAACAACGTTCTCTTTATGTCTTACCCAGACGTTAAGTTCCGCTTAAGGATGATAAAATAGAACCATGTCTACTACCATTCGTGACACATAGTAGTTGTTCAGGTAATATTATGCCTCCCTGCTTTTTTACTCTCTGTATTAAATGTGGTTGATAGAGGGAAAATTGGGCTTTTAAAAACTGGCTTATCTGGAGTAGATTTTGAATGATTCTGCCTAGTGATTGGGGATCGTAAGGCTGGAATCTATGACTGAATTTAATAGGAAGTTTCATGGAGAATTTGGGCTATAGTGTGTGTGTGTGTGTGTGTGTGTGTGTGTGTGAGAGAGAGAGAGAGAGAGAGAGAGAGCTTTCCCCTTTGCACTTAACTAAAATCAATTTCTTCTATCATTTCCTGAAAAGCAATTAAAATATATTTTATTTTTTAAATAAGGAAGAAGATCATTGACTTTCTCTCACCAGGCAATTATCACCACATGGTACATGTTGAGGAAGTAGGTGTTCCTTGCTTTCTGTTGTTAATCTGTTGAGAGTGAGGGTGTAGATCACTTTGAAAAAATATTTGTGTAAGGAGGAGAGATAGATGTGAGATGAATAAGAAAATCTTTTGCCTGTTTCAAATTGAGGGCATTCTTGACTTTTTAGAAGACATTTCCTCAAGGAAATGCTACTTCCTCCAGGAGGTACAGTGTTTAAAGAAGTGACCTTAGGTTCAAGTGCTCTCCATAGATTCTTTTTTTTGATAAAATTTATTTTATTTTATTTTATTTTTTACATTTTTATTGGAATACAGTTGATTTACAATGTTGTATTAGTTTCAGGTGTATAGCAAAGTGAATCAGTTATACATATACATATATCTACTCTTTTTTTTTTTTTTTAAGATTCTTTTCCCATATAGGCCATTACATCTCCGTAGAGTCTTTTTTTTTTAATCTTATTTTTCGATTAGGGATTCAGTTCTTTCTTCATTTCTAAGAAAGAATATTGCCTTCGTATTGACCCTTCGGAGCTAGACTGCTTGACGATGCTAAATGCAGTTAATACTTATTACAGGACTTACTGTGTGCCAGGCACTGTTCTAAACTAAACTTTATATGTATACTCAATCCTCACAACAGCCCTCTGAGATAGGTTTACTGTTGTGCTCCATCGAATCTAAAATGTGTTGATGCTGCATTCTTGATTTTGCTTAGAAGTTGCTTATGAAAGGTTTCACACAACTGTATTTCCAGTGCCACCTTATTTAATAACAATTGCAAGATGTCATGGGTTCTTAGACTGTGAAATATAAGATGCACCCCACTTTTAAAGAAGTTAAGAAAGCAGATACATGATAGTATTAATAAAATAGGTTATCATTCCCATTGTTAAGATGGGGATCCTGAGGCAAAAGACATTAAATTTTCTAAAGTGACATGACTGGATTCATAGCCAGGTGATTCAACTCTAGAGTCCTTGCTCTTAACTTCCACTTTTTTTATGTCTCGCAACAATTCATTGGAATTGAGCCCATGTTAATATGTGGAGAGACTGCCCAAGACCCACTTCCTCATCCTTTCATTGTGGCATTCATGATAGACTGGCACCGAGATTCTTCCGAGGGAGGAAGTGTGTGTGATGTATGTATCACCTGCCTTTAGGGCTGTGATGAGGGCTGTTACACTAATGCACGTAAAGTGCCTGACATGTGGGCATCTTACTTATTTTTAGCAAGAGCAGTGCAATTGGGAGGCCTTGATGAACTAGCTTCCCAAGCATCAATAGGCTGGAGTGCTTGCTGGAAATTGTGTGCACAAAATGTTGTTTGGGTGCCCCAAATTCTGCATTGTGTATTTTTACTGTTTCCCTGTCTGCTCTAAAATGCCAACATAAAAATAATTTGTTATTTCCATAATTGGGGAGTGGAGTATTTTTTTTTTTTCTGAAGAACAGGTTCCAGAAACACCACTCAGGACTTGAGTAACAAAAATAAAAAGCAAAAATAATTTTTATTTTTTTTTAATTAAAAAATTTCAAAAAAATGTTTATACTCTTTAAAAAAATTTTTTTTCTTTCTTTTAAAAATAAATTTATTTATTTTTTATTTTTATTTTTGGCTGCGTTGGGTCTTCGTTGCTGTGCGCGGGCTTTCTCTGGTTGCGGCGAGCGGGGGCTACTCTTTGTTGCGGTGCACAGGCTTCTCATTGCGGTGGCTTCTCTTGTTGCGGACCATGGGCTCTAGGCACGTGGACTTCAGTAGTTGTGGCACATGAGCTCTAGAACGCAGGCTCAGTAGTTGTGGCGCACGAGCTTAGTTGCTCCGCAGCATGTGGGATCTTCCAGGGCCAGGGCTCGAACCCGTGTCCCCTGCATTGGCAGGCGGATTCTTAACCACTGCGCCACCAGGGAAGCCCTGATTTTCTTTTTTTTAATGTGGATCATTTTAAAAGTCTTTATTGAATTTTTTACAATATTGCTTCTGTTTTATGTTTTGGTTTTTTGGCCCTGAGGCATGTGGGATCTAAGTTCCCTGACCAGGGATCAAACCCTCACGCCCTGCGTTGGAAGACGAAGTCTCAACCACTGGACTGCCAGGGAAGTCCCAAAAATAATTTTTAATAATATGAAGATGGTTCTACGTGAAGACCTACCAGAAACTGAAACTTAACATTTAGTTGTCTTTACCTCGTGGTGGTAAGCGGTGGCGAGACAACCACATATAGGACTGCAGGATGGGTTTGGGATTATAGTCTGCTATGGGCTAGAATTATTTTCTCCTGAAAGATGGAATGATTCTATTAACTGTAGGCTTTGACTAACTGACTGTAAGCTCAGATAAGGAACTTGTCACCACCAATACCCTGAAAAATCTCTGTCAACAATTTGAAGATCTGCCTGTTCCCTGAATACTTTTATTTCCTAGCAGCTTCCTTACTCTTTAGAATTCTGGTCTCTGTTAACCCAGACCAGCCTGGTCATTGTGACCAACTTAGGGCAAACTCTAAATAGCATCCCAATTTGCTAAAGGTTGCCCCCCAGCTGAAATCTCTATTTTATTGTTGGATCACAGATCAGTGTTTTGCTGCCAGGTCCTTGAGATAAGGCAGGAGGTGAGTTCTCAACCAAGGAAGACTGTGTCACTCATCATACCTTTCCCTGTTGTTTATCGTATTCTCCTCTGCCAGTATCCCTTCTCCCAACCTGTTTACTGTACTCCAACACGTACAAGCTGTTCAAGTGTAGAAAGAGACTATACTGTGGTGGAGATAAATATTTGAGCACAGATTGTCTACAGTTGGGATACTTCTAAGTAAAATTTTAAGTTTGTTGATTTGGTGTAAGTTTAAAGCACCAAACCATTGCTTTTGGTGCTTCTGAGTATCATTTTACATTTTTAGTCTTGAACTGTTTGAACATCTGATCAGTCAACTTGGACTGTTTTGAGCCAGTTTTTACCTTGAACTAGTTACAAGCAGTCTGATAAAATTAGAGCAACTATGACCCAGTTGGAGATAGATTTAATTGGTCAGCACTAGCTTGATTCAGTAAAATATGCTCTGAACCAATCACACCTTAGGTGAGCCACTCAGAACCTGCTTGTCCAGGTCAGAGCTTATTTGAGCTAGCTAAAACCAGTGTGAAGCAATTTGAGCTCTTAAAACCAGACCTAAATGATTTTCGTTAGATACATGTGGTTTTAGCCAAAGTGGCTTTAGATCAATCAGAAATGGTTTTGTAGGTAGAATGTCTTTGAACTTAACTCTTTCACTCTGAACCAGAATGAATCATTGAGATCCTTTTGAACAAGTATGAATTTTTTAGTATGGATCAGAGTGTTTTATACAACTTAAACCTGTTCTTAAGCTGGTCATAACTCTTTTGAAATTGACATATCTACTTAAAATTAATTGAAAATGGTTTGAACCAGCCAAGAAAGAAGGTGATGTTTGCTGACTCGGTAAACTACTCTGAGCCAGTCAGCAATCTTTTGTGCCAGAAATACATGTTTTGAGCTGCCCAGAGGCAATTTTAGAAATTGTTCTAGGTCTTCAGAGCCTGTCTGATCTGTTCAGAATGGGGAGAAGAGAGTGAGCCAACATTTACTGAGTACCCAGCATATGCCAAGCATTGTGCTGGGCACTCCACAAAGAGTATCTCATTCAATCCTTAGAACAATGGTGTGAAGTAGTGTACATTGTCTTCTTTTTCATGGAATGGAAACCTGAAAATCCAAGACTGAAAAACATCTGAGTAGCCAGTATGTGGGAGATACGGAATCCAATCCAGCTCTGCTTGACTTCAGAAGTCACATGTTTCCTGTTAGGCTACCTTGTATGATATCATACCTGGTCACTTTTAAATCCAACATCCATTTGTAAAAACTTGAGTAATGGCCACAAAGCTTGAGGTAGAATGGACATTGGACTTGAAGTTAGGAGACACATGTTCTAGACTGTGCAAATGAGTTAAACTCTCTGGGTTCTGTTTCATTCTTTAGCAAACTGAACCCAGAAAATGGAAGGTCTGAACATTTATTTTCAGGCCTGCAAGGCAGATAATTGTCTAAAGGTGCAGTCTGAAGAGTATAAAATATGATTAATTTCAATGGTGGTATCTATACCTTCAGTTGTGGTATTTTGTTTGTTAACACTTCCTTTATGACGGTTTGGTTTGGGAACAAACTGTTATATATTGCTGTCATCACGAATAGAAGACAAAACCCATGAAGATCATTTGTAGACTTACCTGTGTAATTCTTCTCCCATGATAACTAAACATATTAAATTTTGGTGCAGCAGAGATAGGTTCATCTGTCTTTGAATTCCATTCAAGTAGGTTTAGAGAATTCTAGAAGAGTATGCCATTGGTGACATTTTCTCCTGTACCTGAAATGATACAGAAACTAGTTATAAAAATGACCAACTTCTTTCAAAATAAAAGTAAAGAGGAAATAAGGTAGCCACAGTGACTTCTTGCATCATTCTCCTTGCAGAATTTGGAGTTGCTTTCTGCTTCCTCATTTATTTGGAGGGGAGCCCCCCCAAAAATGATTCAATGTTATCTGGACCTACTTTTCAATTCTTAGCTCTTATTTATGAATAACTTGGAGCCGAGTGAGATGCTGTGATAAAACATACTAGAATCTTTATTTGTACCCAAGTGGTCATCTTCTGGAGAGGCTTTCTGTTACACACCATTAATACTGGCAACCTGCACCTGTGAGTACAGAAGCTATAACATAGGAAAGCCATCATCTGTACAGTGTCACTCCTTATAGTGTGCAAATAGAATGCCAAATGTTTGTAGAGGCTTTGCCCTTGTCGACTGACCAGCCGTATCTGAATGTGAGGCCACAGCTCTGCACTAAGGGACTCTGTGGAAGTCACTGCAGCAGCTCTTGGGGATCAGAATTCAGGATTTTTGAGCATAATGTGAGTCACCAAATTGAGGCTAGGGTGGGGGAGGCAACCTTGAAAATCAATAAATGTCCTTGCCTGAGCTTTTATGAATTTTATGGATCTGTAGAAATAATCCTATAGGAAGCGTTGAGAATTGTGGTAAAGTTTCTGGGCAGGAGATGGCTGGGTGAAAAGGGGACAATGAGAGGAAAATCAGCAGCGTCTAATGTAGGGCATATGATGTGTATGTGGATGGGTGAATATGTATGTTGAATGGGCAGGTAGAGTTGTCAGTGGTAACGGAATAGCTGATTGTTTTTCTGATTTTCAGGAGGGTTTATCGGTATTAGAAATGGGAGGATAAAAAGAAGTAAGCCTTCCCTGGAGACAGACTCTATTTCTAGTCAGACTGATATTTTGAATAGTTTGAATCTATTTAGAGGATAAAAACAAATCTTGAAAAGTGCTGATTGCAAAGGATAAAAAGTAACCATGGTTAGGTCTTGCTGTAAAACCAAGAATATTTCTTCTCAAAGGTAGACTTCTGACCAATATTGAAAAGCTGAATTGGTAGCATTTCCTGTAGAATACCAAGGCAAATGTAGATAAATGAGCCCTTCATGGTGGAACTCAGTTCTCAAGTGACCAGTGATATTCTAGAAAGATCTGATTTAATATGTAGTAACAATAATAATTTGTAAGGAAGCTGCAAACCAAGTTTTACTTGTGAACTTAACATTATCTTCGAAGGAATGATAATCACATGTGAAAATGCATAGGATAAATGAAATTGCCTCAATGTCCAAGTAAAAAGAGAAAAGCCAAGGATGCAGCACTAGGAGACTTTGAAAAAGGAGGGGCAGTTGGAACCACTTGCACTCTAAGAATTATTGTTATTCCTGTAACATTCTCCTTCCTCCTTTCTTTCTTTGTTTTGTCAACTCTTGTTCTACACGATCTGCGTATAAGCCTTAGTGACCATTATCTTTTTTGTTTTTTAAATTAATTAATTAATTAATTTATGACTGTGTTGGGTCTTCGTTTCTGTGCTAGGGCTTTCTCTAGCTGCGGCAAGCGGGGGCCACTCTTCATCGCGGTGCGCGGGCCTCTCACTATCGCGGCCTCTCTTGTTGCGGAGCACAGGCTCCAGACGCGCAGGCTCAGTAAGTGTGGCTCACGGGCCTAGTTGCTCCGCAGCATGTGGGATCTTCCCAGACCAGGGCTCGAACCCGTGTCCCCTGCATTGGCAGGCAGATTCTCAACCACTGTGCCACCAGGGAAGCCCACCATTATCTTTTTGATTTTCATTCTCACTTGGAATTTTTGTCTTAACAGTACTATAATATGCACAATAAATTTAACCTAAACTGTTAGTTATTTACAAGTTCAGTAGCATCTCATCTAGCAAATGATTAAGTCCTTGGAATAGTGAATAATGTCTAATCCTCTCTTCACAGAACCCTTAGGCACATAGGTGTTACGTGGAAGTACTTGATGAACTGGATATTAAAGGAAGTCATTTTATTCATGGAAGATTCTAATATTTTCTAATCGGTTTTTGGTAAATATACATTTGTTTGTATTTTTCAGGTGAACCACTGAGTTCTTCATTATGTCTGATGGAGACTATGATTACCTCATCAAGTTTTTAGCTCTGGGAGACTCTGGAGTAGGGAAGACCAGTGTACTTTACCAGTACACAGATGGTAAATTTAACTCCAAATTTATCACGACAGTCGGCATTGATTTCAGGGAAAAGAGAGTGGTAAGTTCTCTATCCTTCTATATAAAAACATAATCTGAGTCAACATTTGCCTGTCTGTTTTGTTTACTTTGTAGGAATTAGGAGGACAAAGGTTGGAATCTAAAATTAAAGGGTCCTCAGACCCCTGTTTTGTGGGCTATTTCTTCCATTTTTGATATCATTTTTAATGGATTTTCTCTTAATTAAGGCCTCAGCTATCGCATATGGAACACTAAGTGGGAGAACTCATTGATCCCACCAGGAGTGTGAGGTTGGAGTAAGGATGGGAATGGCGGTAGGACATGTGAATCTGGGAGGTAACCAAGGGAACAGCAAGGTTCTGCAGAATAAGGGAAGAGGATATTTAAAAAAAAATTTATTTAATTTATTTTTCAAAGGACAGCAAGACAAGTTATTGTGGGGTAGGGAGGAAGGCAGGAGGTTAGTATGTCCAGGAACTACGTTTCTTACTGAAAAAGCAGCTGTTCCCATGAAGCAGGTCAACAAGTAGTCAGGAGATTAATGACAAAAACTCTGCAGTGGAGAGTATTCTACCTGGGAAAAATGAATGGTCTCTGGCTTCTAGGACAGAGATATTCATTCCCTCTGATCCACCCTAAGCCTTCCACTACCAGAGAGTCTGTTTTTTTTTCATTTTTAAAAATTATTTTTAAATTGAGGTATAGTTGCTGTACAATATTGTATAAGTTTCAGGTGTACAATATAGTGATTCACAATTTTTAAAGGTTATATTCCATTTATAGTTATTATAAAATATTGGCTATATTCCCTGTGTTGTACAATATATCCTTATAGCTTATTTATTTTATATATAGTAGTTTGTACCTAATTCCCTACCCCTATCTTGCCCCTCCCCTATATGCTTGTGATTATATTTATTAACTAATCCCCATTTTATAACTTTGTTTTTAAAAAATAACTTTATTGAGATATAATTTATATAAAATTCACTCGTTTAACATGTACAATTCAGTGGTTTTTCAGTATATTCACAGTTGTGCAACTGTCACCACTACCAAATTTTAGAACATTTCATCACCCCAAAAGAAACCTCATATCCTTTAGCATTTTTCCATTTTCCCTCCCCCAGCCACTAATCTACTCTCTGGATTTGCTCATTTGGATTTATCATGTAAATGGAATCATACAGTATGTGGCCTTTTGCATCTGGCTTCTTTTACTTAGTGTAATGTTTTCTGCATAATGTTGTATCATATATCAGAACTTCATTCCTTTTTATGATCAAATAATATTCCGTTGTATTGGTATACCACATTTTGTTTATCCATTCATCCATTGGTGGACATTTCAGTTGTTTCACTTTTTAGCTGTTTTGAACCATACTTCTATTAATATTCATATACATTTTTTGGGTGAACTTATGTTTTCAATATACTTATATAGGCTTGGAGTGGATTTGACTGGCTATATGATAACTCTCTGTTTAACTTTGAGGGACTTTCACATTTTTCGGAAGATGCTGCCCCATTTTACATCCTCACCAACCATGTATGAGGGTTCCAATTTCTCCATATCTTCACCAACTCTTCTTGTTGTCTATTTGATTGTAGCCATTCTAGTGGGTGTGAAGTGGTACCTCATTGCAAGTTTGACTTAAATTTCCCTAATGATGAATATTGTGGAACAATCACCTTTTCATATGCTTATCGGCCATTTGTTTATCATCTTTGGAGAAATGTCTGTTCAGATCCTTTGCCTATTTTGAAATTGGTTGTTTTTTTGTTGTTAAGTTTTAAGCGTTTTTTTTGTGTGTGTATTCTGGATAAATGTTCTTATCAGATATATGATATGCAAATAGTTTTAGCTTTTACATTTAGATCTGTGATCCATTGTGAGTTAATTTTTGGGTATAGGGTGAATAGGGGTCCAACTTCATTCTTCTGCATGTGTATATCTAATTGTCCCAGCACCATTTGTTGAAAAGACTATTCTTTCCCCTGTTGAATGTTCTTGACACTCTTGTTGAAAATCAGTTGACCATAAATGTAAGGGTTTATTTTTGGACTGTCAATTCTATTCCATTTATCTGTATGTCTATCCTTATGCCACTATCTTGATTACTGTAGCTTTGTTGTAAGTTTTTTTTTTTTTTTTAAAGTAAGCGGTACCTTATTTTATTTTATTTATTTATTTATTTATTTATTTATGGCTGTGTTGGGTCTTCGTTTCTGTGTGAGGGCTTTCTCTAGTTGCGGCAACTGGGGGCCACTCTTCATCACGGTGCGCGGGCCTCTCACTATCGCGGCCTCTCTTGTTGCGGAGCACAGGCTCCAGACGCGCAGGCTCAGTAGTTGTGGCTCACGGGCCTAGTTGCTCCGCGGCATGTGGGATTCTCCCAGACCAGGGCTCGAACCCGTGTCCCCTGCATTAGCAGGCAGATTCTCAACCACTGTGCCACCAGGGAAGCCCCTGTTGTAAGTTCTGAAGTTGGGAAGCATGAGTCCTCCCACTTTGTCTTTTTTCATGATTGTTTTGGGTTCCTTGTAATTTCATATGAATCTTAGGGACAGCTTGTTAATTTCTACAAAGAAGCCAGCTGAGATTCTGATAGGGTTTGCATTGACTCTGTAGAATAATTTGGTGAGTATTGGTATCTTAACACTATTAAGTCTTCTGATTTGTGAATGTGGAATGTTTTCCTATTTAGATCTTCTTTAATTTCTTTCAACAATATTTTATAGCTTTCAGAATATGTTTTATACTTTTTTATTAAATTTATTCTTAAGTATCTTAATCTTTTTATGTTATTATAAATTAAATTGTTTTCTTAATTTTATTTTTGAATTGTTCCTTGCCTGTGTATAGAAATACAATTTATTTTGTAAGTTGAGCTTGTATACTGGAACCTTACTGAACTTGTTTATTAGTTCTAATATAACCTGTACATGTGTGTGTAGGGGGTGTATGTATCTGTGTGTGTATTTATTCCTTAGGATTTCCTATATACAAGATAGGAAATAGATGTTCGGAATTCCCATCTTCTGTTATACTTCTTCCTTTCCAACTTGAGTATGTTTTGTTTCTTTTTCTTGCCTAATTGCCCTGATGAGAACCTCCAGTAAAATGTTGAATAAAAGTGTTGAGAGAGAACATCTTTGTCTTGTCTTTTAGGGAGAAAGCATTCAGTCACCATTAAGTGTAATATAAGCTGTGCATTTTTCATAGATGCTGTTCTTCAGGTCAAGGATGTTCCCTTCTATTCCTAATTTGTTGAGCATTTTTATCATGAAAGGTGTTGGACTTTTTCAGATGCTTTTTCTGCATCATTGAAATGGTCGCGTGGTTTTAGTCCTTTATTCTACAACTGTTCTATTCCATTACAAATCAATATTGATTGATTTTTGTATGTTAAACCAATCTTGTTGTTATCGTGATAAATTCTACTCAGTCATGGTATATAATCCTTTATATATTTTTCTGGATTCTTCTTGCTAGTATTTTGGTGTCTGTATTCAGAGTGGACATTGGTCTGTAGTTTTTTTTCCCCTCGTATCTTTGATTTTGGTGTCAGGATAATATAGGCCTCCTAAAATGAGGTGGGAAGTAAGTATTTCCTTCTTTTCTATATTTTGGAAGAGTTTGGGAAGGATTGGTGTTAATTTTTCTGTAAACATTTGATCAGATTCATCAGTGAAGACATTTGGGCCTGGCCTCTTCTTTGTGGGAAGTTATTTTTATTATGAATTCAGTCTTCTTATTGGTTATATGTTTCTTTAGATTTTCCATTTTTTCTTGAGTTAGTTTCAATTGTTTGGGTCTAGGAATTTCTCCATTTCTTCTAAGCTATCTAATTTTTTGGCATACAATTGTTCATACTATTCCTTTATAATCTTTTTACATATGTAAGGTTGGTAGTATTGTCCTTTCTTTCATTTCTGATTTTAAGAATTTGAGTCTTCTATTTTTATCCTTGATTAGTCTAACTAAAGGTTTATCAATTTTCTTGATTTTTTTTCAAAGAAAAGTTCATTTATTTCTACTCTAATCTTTATTATTTCTTTCCTTCTGCTTGCTTTGGATTTAGTTTACTCTTATTTTTCTAGTTTTTTGAGTTTGAAGTTTAAGTTATTGATTTGAGATCTTTCTCATTTTTTAATATAGGTGTTTACTGCTAAAAATTTCCCTCTGAGCACTGCCTTAAGTTCACTTGATATTTTTTGTATGTTGTGCTTTTCATTCATCTAAAAGTATTTTCTAGTTTCCCTTGTGTTTCTTCTTTGACCCATTGGTTATTTAAGACTGTATTGTTTAATTTCCACATATTCATGAATTTTCCAAATTTCTTTCTGTTAATGATTTCTAATTTTACCACATTGTGGTTAGAGAACATACTTTGTATGACTTCAGTTTTTTAAATTTATTGAGGCTTGTTTGATGACCTAACATATGGTCTGTCCTTGAGAATGTTTCATGTGTACCTGAGAAGAATGTGTATTTTGCAGTTGTTGGGTGAAATCTTCTGTAGATGTCTATTGTGTCTAGTTGGCTTACAGTGTTCTGCAGGTCTTCTGTTTCCTTGTTCATCTGCCTGCTTGTTTTATCCATTATTGAAAGAGTATTGAAGTCTCTAAATATTATTGTCAAATTGTTTATTTCTCTTTTTATCCTTATGTATTCTTAATAAATCAGCCCTTTTATCATTATAAAATATCCTTCTTTGTCTCTAGTAGCTCTTTTTGTCTTCAAGTCTATTTTGTCTCATATTAGTGTAGCCACTCCAGCTCTCTCTTTGTTATTGTTTGCATGGTATATATTTTTTTCATCCTTTTCCTTACACCTTTTTGAATCTAAAGTGTGTCTTTTGTAGATAGCATATAGTTGGATCATGTTTTTAAATCCATTCTACCAACCCCTGCCTTTCACTTGGAGTCTTTAATACATTTACATTCAATATGATTACTAATAAAGTAGGATTTATATCTGCCATTTTGCTACTTGTTTTCTGTGTATCTTATCTCTTTTCTGTTGTTTTGTTATTTCTTTGCAACTGTGTTACATAGATATTTTCCAGTATACTATTTAAATTCTCTTCTCATTTTTTACTATATATTTTTTGAATTATTTTCTTAATAGTTCCCCTAGGGATTACAGTTGTCATCTTAATTTTTAACAATCTAGTTTGGATTAATACCAACTTAATTTCAATGCCATACTCTGCTCTTATGTGGCTCCATTTCCTACCCCTTACTTTGCACTGTTATTGTCATACAAATTGCATCTTTATACACTGTGTGCCCATCAACACAGGTTTATGATTATTAATTTATGCAATTGTATTTTAATCAGATGGAAGAAAAGAGTTGCAAAAAACCATTTATACTGTCTTTTATATTGACCCACGTAGTTATCTTTACTGGTGCTCTTTATTTCTTTGTATGGATTCGAATTACTGGCTAGGGTCCTTTCATCTCAGCCTGAAGCTCTGTCTTTATTATTTCTTGCAGGGCAGTTCTGCTAGCAATGAATTTTCTGTTTTTGTTTTTCTGAGGATGTCTTAATTTCTCTTTTAATTTTAAAGCATAGCTTTGCTGGATATAGGATTCTTGGTTGACAGTCTTTTTTCTTTCAACACTTTTTGTCATCCTACTGCCTTTTGGCCTTCATTTTTTTTTTTTATTTATTATTTTTATTTTTGCTGTGTTGGGTCTTCGTTTCTGTGTGAGGGCTTTCTCCAGTTGCGGCGAGTGGGGGCCACTCTTCATCGTGGTGCGCGGGCCTCTCACTATCGCGGCCTCTCTTGTTGCGGAGCAGAGGCTCCAGACGCTCAGGCTCAGTAGTTGTGGCTCACGGGCCCAGTTGCTCCGTGGCATGTGGGATCTTCCCAGACCAGGGCTCGAACCCATGTCCCCTGCATTGGCAGGCAGATTCTCAACCACTGCACCACCAGGGAAGCCCCTTCATTTTTTTTGATGATAAATCAGCTCTTAGTCTTATTGGGATCCCTTGCATGTACTGAATCACTTTTCTCTTGCTGCTTTTAAAATTCTCTCTGTCTTTTGATTTTGACAGTTTGGTGGTGATATGTCTAGTCAATATCAGCAAGTTTATCCTTCTTGGAGTTTATTGAGTTTCTTGAATGTGCAGATGAATGTTTTTCATCAGATTTGGAAAGTTTTTGGCTATTATTTCCTCAAATATTTTTTCTGCCTCTTTCTATCTCTCCTTTTTTTTATTTTTATTTTTTTACAGGATTGCTAGTATACATATATTGGTACGTTTCATGGTGTTCCATAGGTCTCCAAGACTCTCTTCACTTTTTTTTTTAAATTTATTTATTTATTTTTGGCTGTGTTGGGTCTTTGTTGCTGTGCATGGGCTTTCTTTAGTTGCAGCAAGCGGGGACTACTCTTCGTTGCCGTGCGCAGGCTTCTCATTGCGGTGGCTTCTCTTGCTGCGGAGCACGGGCTCTAGGCACATGGGCTTCAGTAGTTGTGGTGCACGGGCTCAGTAGTGTGGCTCGCAGGCTTCAGAGTGCAGGCTCAGCAGTTGTGGCACGCAGGCCCAGCTGCTCCATGGCATGTGAGATCCTCCTGGACCAGGGCTCAAACCCGCATCCCCTGCACTGGCAGGTGGATTCCCAACCACTGTGCCACCAGAGAATTCCCTCTCTTCACTTTTATTTATTCTTTTTTTTTTCTTTTGTGCCTAGACTAGATGATCTCAATTGACCTATCTTTAGATTCAGCGATTATTTCTTCTGCCAGTTCAAGCCTCCTCTTGAGCCCCTCTAGTGAATATTGCACTTCAGTTATAATTTTTAACTCCAGAATGTCTGTTTACTACTTTTTATAATATCTATCTCTTTATTGACATTCTCTATTCAGTGAGGCATTATTCTCATACTTTCCTTTGATTCCTTAGACATGATTTCCTTTAGTTCTTTGAACATATTTATAATAGTTGATTTAAAGTCTTGTAAGTTCAGCATCTGGGCTTCCTTAGGAATGGTTTCTTTTGGTTGCTTTATCTGTGTGTGTGTTCCTATTTCTTTGTGTGTCTTATAAATTTTGTTGAAAACTGAACATTTAAATTGATAGAATGTAGCAACTCTGGAAATCAGATTCCTCCCCAGTCCCAAGGGTTTCTTGTTTTTCCCGTTTATTTTTGTTGTCACTGTTTGTTTCATGATGTTCTTGGGCTAATTCTGTGAAGTCTGTATTTCTTGTTATGTGCAGCTACTGAAGTCTCTGCTTAGTTAACTTAGTGGTCAGCTAATGAGTGGACAGAAAGTTTCTTAAATTCTTGAGCCAGTATATCTCTCAGCTTTCTCTGCGGGACTCTGTGTGTGTGTTCTGGGATGTTTGCTTAATGCTCCTGCAGGCAGTTTACAACTCTGCCTTAGCCTTCACTTCTGCTTGAGAAGAGCCTCAAGGTCAGCCAAAGGTGAGAGATTAGGGCATTTTTAGGTCTTTCCTGGACATATGTACAACCATGCACATGAGCATGGCCTAGTAGGTTCCAAGGAATATTTTGAAACTTTTCAAATCTCTCTGTGGACATCTCATATCATATCTTTAAGATTTTTGGTTAGATTTTTGTTAGGTCCAACTGGTCTTGCTGCCTTTGGTAGCTGTGATGTTAAATAATTGCTGCTGATTGCTTTCAACAAATGGTCTAAGGATAGGGTTTTCTCATAGAACAAGCTAAGTCGGATAAAATAAAGACAAGACTTGGGAATGGAGCTTCGCAGGCAGATTTCAGACGCTACTCTGGGGATGAGACTTTTGGGGAACTCCAAACCTGTTCTGCCTCTCCTTCCTACAGTGGTTGCTGCACTGATGGTTTTCACAGCTACTGTAGTTGTGCATCTGTTGGTTTTCAAGGCTACAATGGAGCTGGGGAGGGGGAATGGGAATAGGACAAGTTAAAACAGCACAAAACTTACAATTTTTATTGATATTCAGCTGTTTTTCTTGAATAGGTGCTCCTTGGAATGTTGCAAGCTTTTGTTAATTTTAAGGTTTTGGAAAAAGTTGATTTTGACTATTTTTGCCAGTGTTTTTATTGCTTTGATGGAGGAAGAGATTTTCAGAGGTCCTTACTGTAAAATTGTTTTAAGAGTACTTTTTAAAGATAGGATGGGGAGAAGGTAATATTTCCTGAAACTAGTGACCTGAGGGGACTTTGAGGAAAGGGGAGCTAATTATTATTTTTTAATACAAATTATGTATTACTTGTATATTTTGTAATATATTTATAAAGATATATAATGTGCATACATCATTTAATACAAATTATTGTGTTACCCAAAGACGATTATTTGGAATAAAATACAAATAAGATTGTATTCCAGATGGGATTTCCTTTAGAAGTTTAGATGCTTAGGGGAGTTGTACTGAATAGGAAAGTGAGAAGAAGTTCTCTCAGAAGTTCTCTTTTTCTCTTTCATTTTTCCATTTTAGGTGTACAGAGCCAATGGACCAGATGGAGCCATTGGCAGAGGCCAGAGAATCCACCTGCAGTTATGGGACACAGCAGGGCAGGAGAGGTATGAGATCTTCAGTTATGTGCTCCTTACTGGAGAAAAGGGGAGAAACAACTACCTCTTCACACAGTGACCTGAGTAGGAAAAGGCCAGCTGATTAGTTGATTTGCACCTGGATAAGACACGCTGCCAAATTAGCAGGAAATGTATCAGTCTGAGGTGATAATGGTGGCTTTATTTCATACAAGGTCAAAGGAAAAATGAATTCTTTTCAAAATGGACCCTTTTACTTCTGGACTTTTTTCTTTTTCTCCCACCCTTTTTTTAGACCTGTATACTTTTCTCCATTTGCTTTTGCTGTTTACTCAACCACAAAGAAAGCTGTAGAGTTGCATGCATTATTCTTACCTGATTGTTGAAACCTAGTAGAAAATCTCATTGGAATTAATTTATATGGTCAGAGGTTGCTTGACAAAAATGTCACATGAAATCTTCATATACAGTTACTTTTTAAAAATTGCAGTATAGTTGATTTACAATGTTGTGTTAATTTCTGCTGTATGGTAAAGTGATTCAGTTATACAAATATATACATTCTCTTTTATGTTCTTTTCCATTATGGTTTATCACAGGATATTGAATATAGTTCCCTGCGCTATATAATAGAACCTTGTTGTTTATGATAGTTTGCATCTGCTAATCCCAAACTCCCAATTCATCCCTCTCCCACCCCTCTCCCCCCTTGGCAACCACAAGTCTGTTTGAAGTTGCTTTTAGTTAGCTGTAGCTCTGTTATCTCTCACAATTTCCTTGAAGGATTTTGTTTAACTTTTTATTATGGGGAAACTCCGAGTATATGCAGAAGTAGAGAGGCGAGAACGGTGAACTCAGGTACTAATTCCTTGGTTTCAACAGCCATCAAGTTGTGGCCCATCTTACTTCACGTATATCCCTCACCTCTTCTCCCCACCCCCACCGCCCAATTATTTTGAAACAAATCCCAAATAGCAAATTATTTCATTCATAACTATTTTGGTACGTATCTCTAAAAGATAAGTACTCTTTTTGTAAAAACATGGATTAGAAATATTTGAGAAAACTTAGAAGAGCGGATTAGATGACAGATTCTTACCAGTATTTTCTTCCCTGGAGCCTATGCCTGTCAGTTGCAGCCTTTGCATAAAAGCAAAATAAGAGAAAACCTGCTACTAGAGGGAGGGAGAGGGGAGCGAGCAGGATAAATCCTTGGTGGAGAGAGTACCTTTCAGGGGAGACTGAGGGGATACTATCCCCACCTTAAAGCCAAAGAAATGGTTCTCAGAGATAAGAGATTTCTTTAGAGACTGAAAATTAAAAGGTCATGGAACACATTGTGGTGTTAAATCAAGTCAAGCTTTCACAGGACAAAGAAGACAAACACAGCAAGCACCATTGCTTTTGGCCTACTTAACTCTTAATTGTACAATAAATTCTTGGCTGCGACTAAGGAATCACGAGCTAGTTCTTGTCATCCCTGTCAAGGGATGGGTTTTTAAATCACATGGCCTATTAACACATAAACTTTTATCAGTTAGATAAATAACTGTATTATACATGTTTGGAATATCATCATCTAACTTATTTAAAATTTTTTAAAAGTTTACACAGATGGTCTTTATTTTAAAAGAAAATTGCAAGTTTAACTTTGGATAATTGTTGGCATTTTAGAAAGTCTAGATTTGTTTTCAAATATTCTTTCTTGCTCTAGATATCTATTTACTATATTTTGTATGCTATCCAATATCATTGATTATGTACATAATTTTACACTGTTGAAATGATCTATTAATGTAATAGCATAATTCAGTAAATCTTGCACAAATAAGATTTATGCATGTATAATGTGCACATATAATGTGAAGTTACTAGAAACAGCGGCATGTTATTAAACATCTAACTTGTTTTTGATGAACTGTTGTAAGAGGCTGAGGGCACTGCTGGTGGCTTTATATTTCAAGAGTGGCGCCATGGTTTAGGTGACCAATCTGCTTTATGTTCCCAGGTTCCGCAGCTTGACAACCGCATTCTTCAGAGATGCTATGGGGTTTCTTCTGCTTTTTGATCTGACAAATGAGCAAAGTTTCCTCAGTGTCAGAAACTGGATAAGTAAGTGTTAATAGTCTCCATGCCTCTTGCTTCCCACTCCCTGCAATAAAACCCCTTTTATATTCTACTTCTTTTGTAAGTTGTTTTGTAAGAGCTCCTAGTGCTGTTTAAGATGCTGTTTAAAGGAGCAAGGCTCTTAGTTTAGGGGCGAAGATAACTGAAATACTCTGCTTTCCCTAGTCATGCTAACTTTCATTTGTTGAGTGCATCCTGCACTCTAGATACAAGGAGTGCTTTCTGTGTAATCTCTTCATCAGTCTTTTCCACAAAGGGGACTCTTAGCTGCATTTTATAGATGAGGCAATAGAAGCCTAGAGAAGTGCTATCAGGTATTTTACCATCTCAGGGTTTAAAACATATATTACATCGACCCTTTTGAAAACTTAATGGACCCTACCCCTGGTATTTAGAGGCCCCCTTTCTACTTTTAGGGCCAGAGCATTTACCAGGAGGATCCCGTCATAGAAACTTCTAGAACTGCATTGGCCAGAGTGGTCCCCAGCACAATATATATGAACCTGCATTTTGGCTCTTTGGAGACAGCCTAATCTCTTACATGATTGGTTATAGTAGCCATTTAAAATCCTGCTACTTGACCAAATGTAGCATTTTCTTGCATTGCAAATGTACATTTTCCTCCGTTGGTTGTATTAGTGTTACTTTAGAGAATCTATTGAGAGGGCTGTAATGTTAAATTCTTAACATCCAAATCTTTAAAGTGAAAACGCTTATTTCGAAACTCCCACTACTTAAAAATTTGGAGTTTTGGTATTATGAAAGGGTAATGGGCTGTGGTTTCTATAGTAGAAAACCTTATTTTAAAAAATGAGGGACCTCCCTGGTGGCTCAGTGGTTGAGAATCCACCTGCCAATGCAGGGGACACAGGTTCATGCCCTGGTCCAGGAAGATCCCACATGCCGTGGAGCAACTAAGCCCTTGCGACACAACTACTGAGCCCACGTGCCACAACTACTGAAGCCCGCGAGCCTAGAGCCCGTGTTCCACAACAAAAGAAGCCACCGCAATGAGAAGACTGCGCACTACAACGAAGAGCGGCCCCCGCTCGCCGCAACTAGAGAAAGCCCGCACGCCACAACGATGACCCAACACAGCCAAAAATAAATAAATAAATTTTACAAATTAAAAAAAAAATGAGTTTTTAAATAAGTAATTTATTAGTGCCTTGTCGTTTTCAAAGCATTTTCACATAGTTTGTGTCTGATCCCCATGTGCCCCCACGTGAGCAGATGCAGGGAGGTGGTGTGTCCTAATTTTAGGATGAAGACGCTGAGCCTTACAGAGTAACAGACTTGTCCAATGACGCGGAGCTTTTGGCTTTTGATTCAGTGGCCTTTTTTTTTCCTTGATTCAGTGGCCCTTTATGTTCTTCCTCAACTAAGTTTATCACTAAGAGTTGAAGAGCTATTTAATACTTTAAATATAGGTTCCCCAATTTAGTCATGCTTACTGGGCTTCACTTCGTTAAATGCCTGCCTGAGTCACACACGCTTACAACTGAATGGTGGTGGCTATTTCTAATCTCTCATCCTCATTCCTTGCTCATCATTCTCTCCTTTGCATCATTGGAACAAGTTCTGGGGCTTTCTTAAGTCAAGCACTTTATAAGGATTGTTGTTAGAGATGGGCTCATAGAATCTTAGCATCGAAAGAGCATCAACCCACCTATTTTTCACTGGCAGAAACTGAAACTATGGACAAGATAAATCTTGTCCATTTGGGCTTTATGGCTAGTTAGATGAAGAACAAAAATCATGTGAAATTATGTGTATTATTTTGTGTTTTCCTTATAGTGTACAAGAATTCTTTTTGCCCAGTTAGGTAAAGAAAACACGCATATTGGAGATTTCGCATCATCAATGGAAAGTTTTCTTCTCCCTCCAGCCCCGTTTTTAAAAAAAAGGTATAAGGTTCAGTGTCAGAGGTGGTAATATCAAATCTTAATTAGGAATAAAAATTTGTTAATTATCTATACATTTTATTTTTCCTCTTCCTGTTAGTATTTTGAGTATTAGAGGGATCATTCATGTCTTCTTTTTTTTTGGTCAAATTAAAAAAAAAATATATATATATATATACACACCAGTGGTGATAGAAGAACAGAGGCAGTGTTGCATTGAGCAGGTAGCTGAGTCCTGGGTGCTGAAGGCCCAGGGGGAGGAAGCAGGTCTGTCCCCTCCCTTTGCTTCTCCAGAGCTGCATTGCAGTCCCTTCTCCCTTGACCCAAGATCTGTCCATGCCCTCTTGGGCAAGGGGTAAGAGTCCCAAGGTGATCCCTGCTGAGTTTAGGAGACTGAATAGAGCGCTGTGTCCTCTGGGCCTGAATTTGAAATCTGAGAGGAATCAGATAGTTTTGTATCACTCACCTGTCTTTCTGGAGCTTGGAGGATGAGCCAGTCATGCCCACAGGCAGCGTGTTTTGTAGGGAAACTCTAAAGCAGCCTATATTTCTAAACTTTTCTTCTGTAGCCTCACATAAATGGGACAAAGAGCCCAGCAGGTATATTTTTAACATATTTTTGCCTTTATATTTTTATTCCTGTTATTCTCTCTGTCTGAAAAGCCCTCCCCACACCCACTCCCATTTCCTTAAAAAGTTGAGTTTCACTTATTCTTTAAAATATAGCAAAATATGGCCTCCATGAAATTTTCTGTGATAACTTTGTTGGATTAAATTTTTTCTCTCCTCTTAACTCCTATTACATTTTGTACTACTTACAGGGTCCTTATCACATACCACCTCTAGTTGTAGTTATTTATGTGTGTGCTTTTTGCCTTGGTGAGATTTTTTAAAAGAATTAATCAATTTACTTTAAAAAAAAATTTTATTTATTTATTTGGCTGTGCCGGGTCTTAGTTGAGGCATGTGGGATCTTTAGTTGCAGCATGCGAACTCTTCGTTGTGGCATGTGGGATCTATTTTCCCTGACCAGGGATCGAACCCGGGCCCCTTGCATTGGGAGCGCAGAGTCTTTAGCCACTGGACCACCAGGGACGCCCCTAATTTACCTTTTTTTTTTTTTTGGCTGTGTTGGGTCCTCATTACTGCACACGGGCTTTCTCTAGTTGTGGTGAGCGGAGGCTACTCTTCGTTGCAGTGCACGGGCTTGTCATTGCAGTGGCTTCTCTTGTTGCGGAGCACAGGCTCTAGGCACACAGGCTTCAGTAGTTGCAGCACGTGGGCCCCAGTACACGGGCTTCAGTAGTTGCAGTGCATGGGCTCAGTAGTTGTGGCACGTGGGCTCAGTAGTTGTGGCTCACGGACTCTAGAGCACAGGCTCAGTAGTTGTGGTACACAGGCTTAGTTGGTCCACAGCATGTGGGATTTTCCTGGGCCAGGGATCGAACCCACGGTAAGTAATTCACAGATTGTGTAGAAAAGTTGGGAAAAAAGAAAAAGAAAAATTATCAATTATCGTACTTCCCAGACTCCTCAAAATAAATACTATTAAACATTATTACTGGTAATACACAGCATCTCTAAATTCTTTATTATATTAACTTAATGGTTGTCAAGTGCAAGCATGCATCTAGATCCCCCAGAGGGCTTGTTAAAACACAGATTCCAGGCCTCAAACCCAGCCTTCCTGATTCAGTAGATCTGGGGTGGTACCTGAGAATCTGCATTTCTAACAAGTTCCCAGGTGACGGTTAGGCTGCTGGTCCATGGACCTTACCTGAAGAGTCGCTGAATTAGCTCATTTAATCCTCACCTAAACCCTATGAAGTAAGTACCATCATTATCACCATTTACAGATGGGGAAACTGAGGCACAGGGTGGCCACATAACTTCCTCAAGGCCACACAGCTAGTAAATGGCAGAGCCAGGATTCAACCTTAGACACCCTGAGTCTTGGGTTCATGCTCATAACCATGACACCGAACAGACATGGTGTTAACAGAGCACAGAGTCTCTCTGGAGACCAGAAAGGTTTCACAGTAGAGGTAACTGAGAGGCAAGTCTTAAAGGAAGGGTTGGGAGTCCCTGAAGGAAGGTTGTGTTTGGGTATTCAAGGGTGTGGGGACAGCATGTGTAACAGCCCGGAGGAAAGAAAGGATGCGGCTGTTGTTGGAAATGGTACACAGTTTGGTCTTGCCTGTATAGGTCTTGTTTCCCCTAACTGTCCCTTGAGGGCAAAAGTCAGTGCCCTGAATTCTACACCAAGTATCAGGCCTCCCTTATTGCTCAGTAAATACTTGCCGACTTGACTTTCTTATGATAAGATATAGCGAACGTGACTTTATAATGAGGAACTAAAATGTCAACACTTTTCTGGTTAACCATGATAAAAAATAAATTAAGCCATACATCATTTTTTGAGGATGTCTTATTGTGCAAGTTTGGGTTGCTTTCATTTCATTGTGGAGTGTGATGAGGAAGAAATAAGGCTTTATTTTCCTTCTTTGGGAGATTAAGCTCTTTAGCTTAGTTGAAGTTCCCTTGATTTAACTGCTTTTAAAAATTACTGCCTATTTACATGTTTTCAGGTGAAAAGAAATAGCAGCTATAGAGTAAGAACTGTAGTCTCCTGCTTCTTGGTTCTGGTGACAGAATCATTTACTATTTATTCTGGGTTTTCTATCTTTATTTGATCCTATATTTTGTTTGTTTTAGATAAATTGATTCTGCCTTAGGATAATAGAAAAATGTGAAAAACATTTCAGCTGGAAGTAGGTTAGTTTATAGAAAGACAATTTGTTTTAAAATGTCATTGCTATGGAGAGAAAATATATGAAAAACAGAGCTTTAAGATTAGCCATAAGCACTAGTAAATCCTCCAAGTGTTTTTTTTTTTTTCAAATGGCCTTCATAAGAAAGACAGCTATGTTGTATGTGTATGCGTGTGTGTGTGTGTGTGTGTGTGTGTGTGTGTGTGTGTGTGTGTGTACATAACTTTTGGAGAGAGAACAAATTCTCCCATTCCTCTCCGATATAAATAAGCTGGGGTATGTGCATAAGGACAGGATTAGTTTTACATCTCTGCCCCATCCATTTAGTTTTATAGCTTAGGGTCTTGGTGCTTTGAAAGAATTATATCAGTTCCTTATATCTGTATATCCATTTACAGTTTCAAAGCACTTTTGCATGTATTCTCCACTGATCATAGACTTACATTACTTACCTATAATAAATTTTCTTATATTAATAGGCCAGCTACAAATGCATGCATATTGTGAAAACCCAGATATAGTGTTATGTGGAAATAAGAGTGATCTGGAAGACCAAAGAGTGGTAAAAGAGGAAGAAGCCAGAGGACTTGCAGAGAAGTATGGGTGAGTATTTTTGTGGAGGAATCTACAGAGCAAGTTTCCAATACAAACATTTGCATATGAATGGGTAACAAAAAGGGCAAAAGCAAAAAATTGAAACACTCAGATGTAGCCCTTGGGGGGAGGTGTCAAATACCTACTTTGCATATTAATATTATATGATATGGGAACCATAGCAACAGCAGTGGGCGAGGGCCCTCATTCAGCGCTTCAGTACCGTTTTTCTCAATCTCTTGGTGTTTGAAGAAAGACAGCTTTGAGGTCAAATGCCCTAGCTACGTAAGGCCTCCTTTCCAAGATGCAGGTAAGAGACACCCAGGATAAGGAAATTCTCTATATTCAGCGAGGAAATTTCAAAGCCAGTTCCTATGCTGCTGTAGAGAGCTCCCGCAGACAAGAAGGCCTTATTGGCTTTGGAATATCTGTTCTGGGAGAGGAGTGTGAAGATCTGCTTTGGTTTAAGTTGTGTTTTTGTGCTGGAGAATCAACTAAATACTGTCTTCCTCCTTTAGCTCAGGGAATAGGTTCGTAGTAGCAGCAGCATTAACTGGACATGAAAGAAGGGGTCAGCCGCTGCTAATTAAAGTGTCTGGGGCACCTCTACAAAACAATTTGTGCTTTACTTTCTTTCTGCCTCTAATATAATGAGAATGCAAATGTGTACGTATTAATTACCCTTAATATAAGTGTGAGGCAGCAAGTGGGGTAGAGAAGGAAGGGGAGAGAGAGAGAGAAGAGAGGGAGGGAGAGGTGGGGTGGTGTGGGGTGGTAGGCTGTGTGTAGGGGGCGTTACCAGGCTGGCGGCCTCTGTTGTTAGGCAGGTCCGAGGAGGCCGGAGGAGGCCCTTTCCCTTTTCGTTGTGTGACCCCTGCTTTGTTCTTCCTTGGGCTGATTGAGTTGGGAAAGCACTCAACGATGGGGTTCACACCGGGGGGATGGGGTGGGGGGGGAGTGGAAGGATAGGTTGGCCCGGTGGGAAGGAGCCAGAGTTTGTAGAGCTTTGAATACCAGGTAAGAAGAGTGGACTTGATCTCCTGGGACACAGAAAGTTGCTGAAAGCCTTCAAACGTGGAGGGCTGTTATGAGTACTTTCCCAGGTCAGCCTGGGGATGACAGGTGGGGTGGAGTGGAGTGGAGAGCTGTTGGGCGGCCTCTGTAAAGTGTTGCTTTGTGTCTGACGCTGGAGCCCACAGGGCAGGCGGTCAGAGGGGAAGATGGATTTGAAGTGGCGGAGAGCCAGAACCAGCTGGGACCCGTAATGATGGACTGAAACTTGTATCAGTTCTTATTGCTTCTGACCTGGACGGTGTGGGTGTCCTACGGAAGCCAAGACCCTTTGCCATGGAGCTAAACACACATACCTGGCCCAGGAGGTGGAGAAGCTGAAGGGGGATCTAGGGGAAGGTGGAAAGGGGGCAGGTCTGGGCACTGGTCTGTGCCAACGAGGTGAGCCAGCGGAGAAGTGTTGATGTATGAGCAGAAGGGCTGCTCCTTCACTTCCGCCCTCTGCATCCCCCCCGCTGCATCTCTCCGTGGTCCACCCTGACTGGGAAGGGAATTCTGGGAAGTGTTGTTCAATCCAGCCAAGCTGACAGATTGCAAAGCCACCACAGGTAGGGAGTGGGGGCCGGGCACTGGTATCTTTTAAAAGCTCTCCATGTGATTTTTGTGAGCGGAGGTTGAGAACCTCTGATGGAGGTGATTCTGAAATGGGGGCTGACAGAGCCCTGCAGGCGATTCTGATCACCTGATATGCCCCCTCCTCTCGTGAGAGGCACTTGTGTAAAGGAGTGAAAGGAAAGAGGGAGGGATCAAATACCACGGAGGCTTCTGAATTGTTGAAGCTGGGCGCTGTGTTGCAAGGGCGTGAGGAGGAAGTAAGTGATGAAGCAACGGAAACTGTGGACCATGCTTTTGAGAAGTGTGTTCGCAAATACCAAAAAAAAAAAAAAAGGCAGCTAGGGGAGTTAGCTGGATCAAACAAGCACATTCTCAAGCCTTGTGGGGGAGTCTGGATTGATTTCTTACCCCTCTGGCCTTCTTCAGCCCTTGGCTTGTTTCCTCTGGGCAGGTTCTTAGGATTCCATCTCCTGCCTGGTGTGAAAGAGCCTGGCATTGCTTTCTGACTATATGGGGAATCTGGGGATAACAGGGATTGTCTTCTCTCTGTGCCCAGGTTGGAAGATCTGGGGAGTATTTCATAAGAGGGACTCAATGTAAAGTTTCTGAACTGAGTTAAAATAAGGAGAGGAGAGATTAGCAGATAAGATAATTGAAATTACTGAAGAATGGAAAGGGATGGAAACGGACTTCCCTTAGGATTTAGGAAGCATACAATAGAGTTCTGTAGGCTGAGTTTCAGAGGAAAGTGTAACGGGGAAATTTGGTTCACGTGCATTTCACAAATTTGACATATGTTTAATGATTATTTTCACAGAAATCTTTTTTTCATTTTTAATAATCGTAATATTTTCATTGGTTGCACATGCACTAGAGGACTATGTTGGTTAGTCCATCGATGTGCTCACAGTCAGAAAACAGTAGTTTATGGCATATCTTCATATCATTTGTATGTTGTCTGATAAATTTGCATTTTTTGTTACTATCGTGTTGCCTTCTCTCCTCAGTTCATAAAAATGGGTCATTGGTTTGCAAGTGGTTCTCTGAAATATACATGCATTTGGAGAGTGAAAGACTATGTCTCAGAAAAACTTTGCAAACCTAATAAAAACATGTTACAGTGCAAATATGGAACATAAATCTGTGTCTGCTGGGACAAGTAAATCTGAGAATGAGGGCTTCATGCAGCAGCCCAAAATAGAAAGGGTGAATTGGATGCATGATGATGAATATTCAAAAAATTATTTTTAGTAGACTAAGAATCCCTTCACCCCTAATTCCCTTTTTTTTTTTTTTTTTTTTGCTATAAAACTTGGTTAAATTGTAATGTGAAGCTCTTAGGTCACTTCCTAACACAACAAAGCGATGTGCCCCATAAACCAGTCAAGTTTTTTAGAACAACTACAAAATAATGCTTTCCAGTATGTAATATTGAATAATATTGTCAATGAACTCGGAGGAGAGAGCAAAACAGAGGGTTATTCAAATTTGTACTTCTGCCAGTCAAAACTATTATAGTTTACACTGTTGCTGAAATACTTTCAAAAATAGCTACAAAGTCAGTGACAAATACATTAAAAGAGAAAGCAGAATGCAACATTGACAACATTCGTCTTTTAGATGATACTGTTGGATCTCAGACCTTAGTGTGCTCCAGCTTCACCTGAACGCTGTCCCACTGAGTTTCTCATTTAGTAGGTCTGGGATGAAGCCCCACATTTTACATTTCTAGCTGATTCCTAGATGCTGCTGCTGTTAGTGATTGAGGATAACACTTTGAGAACCACCTGTGTAGATGTCAAGTTACTATGAGCTGTGCATGCTGCCAGATATTTTCCTTGACAGCAGAGCTGGACAAAATCATTATGCACAGAATATGAAGCAGGTGTATACTTACTTGTGCCACGCTTGGAGAAGGGAAATGTGCTCAATGACTTAACGTCGGAAAATCCATGCTAAATCCAGGAGGATTTTTTCTCTTGCACAGTTAATGACATCAGCTTTGATAACAGACTGGGCAGGGACACTGGGATTGGTACCAAAGGAGAACCAGCCACAACTGGGTGGGAAAGGACTTTATTGTGAGTGAAAATGGTTGCATCTAAGCATCCTTCTACCCTCTTCTTTATTCACAGAAGATAGTTGGTGGTCAATATAAACCTTTTGTTTTTGATTCAGGGTCGAGGCAAATAGAGAACATTATGAATATGATGAAAGTATGATCATTGAAAGTATGTATTTCACATGTGCTGTACAAAGAAAGAGTCAGCAAATTTTTAACAAATGAGATATAATTGACATATAACATTGTATTAGTTTTAGGAATACAACTTAATGATTTGATTTATGTATATATTGTGATATGATCACCACAGTAAGTTTCGTTTACATCCATCACCACATGTAGTTACAATTTTTTTTCCCTTTTTTTTTTTCTGGCCACGCCTGGTAGCGTGTGGGATCTTAGTTCCCAGACCAGGGGCGGAACCCGTGCCCCCTGCAGTGGAAGTGCAGAGTCTTAACCACTGGACCACTAGGAAAGTCACATGTAGTTACAATTTTATTTTCTTGTGATGAGAGCTTTTAAGATCTATTCTTAGGGGCAGCAAATATAAGACAACTTTTTCCCCCACTGGAGACTGCTGGCTAGTGATGAGAAGGGCACTCAAGAGTTTCTTGAATGAAGGATGTGTTAAAAACATTGATTTACAACATTAATAATATGAGTACAGACCATTTCTGGGATTTCAAGTGGCTTAGCATACTGCTGTCAGTGTCTTATCTAGTCTGAACTAGATGAAATGTATGAATAGTTTGATCTCTAATAGTTTTTTATTCTTTGAAAACTTGTTGACATCCGACCCTTATTCAAGAAATAAATTAATGCCGTATCATTGGGCACATTTTAAAACCACACACATAAGCTGCAACTAAACAGACAAGGCTGATTTCCAGAGCCCCAAAGAACTCAGTAGAGGACCTGAATTTCATTTGGGCACAATCTCCCAGGCTGAAACAGTTTATACACTCACTCTTTCCTGTAAACGCTTGTTCATTTACCAGCCAACAGGCCATGAAAAGTAGTGAGACTCGCTTCTTACTTTAGTGAAAAATACCTTCATAATTTCTGGATCCACACGTGAGCCAAATATCTAGAACCATTGGACAGAATCACCAAATACACTTGCTTTCATTCCTGGGATCTAAGATCTTCTAGTGTTGTAGAAATAAGTCATGGAAAAGAAAACATCTAAAAATGTGGGTCCTAACCTATGACATGAGCTGGATATAGGTGTCTCGGTGAAAAGCTGCAAATGATAATGCCCACCCTAATTTTCGTTTTGCTCATTTGTTTTAACTTAAAAATTTGTCATTTACCTATTTATTAAAAGCACATCAAAATTTGTGTTCTGCATGTGTTCCAAAAGGTCATTAAGTGCTCGTTTACAGATTGATATCAATTAGCTGCACAGGATTTTTTCAAATGTTTGGCGGTACTGCTCCCTAGTCATGCTGCTCTAGCACCACCATGTGGCGAGAAGGAACAATACACCTGTCTCCATGCTTAAAAGGGGGACAATTGATCCTCTTGAATTTAAGCTAAGATTACTAAATTTTTGCCTAGAAACTTTTAGGAAAAGCAGAATATTATTTTTAGAGAAGAAGAGAACCCCATTAGATGAACACTGATTGAGCACTTGCCGGATGCTAGGCTTGTGTTAAGCCCTTTACGTGTATTATCTTATTGCCTCCTTATCAAGACCCCATGAAGCACTGTTACACCTCTTTACAGATACGGAGAACTGTTCAGATAAAATAGCCCGAATGCCTTCTAAAAGTGAACATCAGGAAGATATGGACATAAAAATATGACTGACTCCATCCACTAGACTTCCTGTGCCCTTAGGACAAACTGAGCAGTCCAATTTTCAAATGTGAGGACAAGGCACATTTCTGTGTCTGGGGCATCATTTTATGCTGGAACAGAAGTCTTAATTCAGGGTCTTTACTGTGCGTCTCATCTAGTTGGCTTTTCGTCTGGCAGCTCAAAGAACTGAGAGTAGAAAGGAGTGATCTCTAGCATTCATTTATTCCTATAGAAACAAAAACCATGTTGCCCCAATTGCTCAGAAGACTCTGAATAATTAGTGCAAAGATTTTAAGGTTGTTAACCTGACTCCTGGTCACATCACCTGAAGATTCACAAATGGCCAGGAAATATATTTTTAATTTTTAGTTTGTTACTAGAAGTTGAATTAGAACTCTAAACTACATCTTATTAATACTGTACCTCTTTTAGTATGAGTGACTTAAAAATGTACACCTTCACTCATATACCCTGAAATTCTACCAATTAAATATTTGCTAAAGTTAGTAAATAGAAAATAACTCATAGTTCTGCTCGAGGCATCGGTCATTTATACTTCAGTATTGATCAGTAAAGTAAGATCCATTTTCTCTCAGCATTTAGTGATGATCACTTGGGGGCAGTAAGGAACCTCTTATGGTTTGACAAGGACTGGAGAGAGACAAATGCTTTGAAGCATGAAACATTTTGGCTAGGACAGATCTGAGTGAGCCATCTCTGATGTAGGGAAGCATGGTTCAATTTACCAGAATTTAGGGAAGGACTGTATATCAGCTACATTGTGGATTAAATCAATGCTTATGGGCTAGTCTGGAAATTTAATGTTTATAATCTTGCTGAGGTCTCTTGGAGCTATGATTTTCCATGATTCAGTGACATTGTTTCTATGTGTCCTAAGTTTTAAACAACAAAATTAAAAACAAACTTTTGTAACCTAACCCATTACTGTGTTGGAAATAAGAAATGTTTATCAATGACACATTTGTCAAAAATGACGCATTTCTAAGTGCTTTAAATGTTAACTCATTTAATCCTTAATAGGAAGATACTGATATGATCTAGTTTTATGGATAAGGCAACTGAGGCACGGATGTTAATAGCTTGCCAGGACTACACAGTCGGTAAGGAGTCGTACTAGGATTTGAATCCCGGCAGGCTGGCTCCAGAGGTTATGGCTCTTAACCATTCTCCAGACTCTCTGTAACTTCCATGCATAGGTTTTATCATTTTTTAAAAAGTATTTTCAACTGTGTTTTCTCATTTATGCCTTAAAAATTATTGTGAGGTAATTACCAGGAGCTGAGATGGAAGAAACTATGGAAAGTAGAAGTAGCTTAATGGAGACCCTGTTGAGGAATCCATTGAGGCTGAGGACTCTGTAGCTGGAAAGATATTTTTAATTGACTTTGAGGAAATTTTTAAAGTAAGATGTACACTATTATGACTAGTATTTACGAGGAAGTTTACTGCTCAACTACTTTTTTATTTTTGTATTTCCAATTTCAGCCCATTATTCTCGGAGGGAGAGATGAGTTTTTCAGTTGCTTTTCCGTTAAACAGTAGCTTTCTGAATGGTGATAGAATGATCAAGCCTTCTCCTTAAGTATAAGAAATGTTCTGCAGATATTAAATGATTCTTCATGGGTATAATTGAGAAAGAGCACGATGGAGAAAATCTAAGTATTTAAATTTTGAGAATTCTTAATCGAAAATTCAGCTCATGTAAAAATGGCAGCATTACAAAGTGTCCCCAGGACTTAGCTCAGTAACATAGGTACTTGATAAATAAGTATTTATTCAGTCCCCACAAAGAATGTCTTCTTCAAACTTGGTAAAGAAGTACTGCATGTGACCAAGGGGATGGGAAAGATGTATTACCTTCATTTTGTGGCTAAGGTGCCAGATGAAGATGTAGGGAAAAAAGACTGACAGTAACCAAAGAGGTATCCAGGCAAGAGGTTTAAAAACCACTGAGATGATGTAATTTGCCCAGTGGACCCTTCTCTGATTAAGATTTTTAGAGTCAGCATATGAAGGGCTATGAACATGGTCATGGTAGAATCAGTGGACCAACCATGTCCTTCAGAACTCACAGATAGGTAGATAAATCCTCAAATGAGGTGATGGTTCCTCAACCGGTTTTTAAGAGCTATACTCAAACAGGAGAGGATTGTAGAGTCCAGTTGCAAGGCCTGTTAGCTCCCATAGGAAGCGAGCAGATAATAAGGCAACATCTTGAGGAAATCATAATGGACAGACAACCTTCCATCCCTACACATGTGCCCCTAATGTGCTTCTTGGTGACACAGGAAACAGAACAGTTGTGAAAAGATCTGTAAAAGTAGTAAGAAGGTTAAAACAAATCTGTAAAAGCTCTCCTGTGGAAGCTGCTCCTAGCCAGGAAATAATGAAAGAATAACCAAAGTTGTAATCAGAGTCATTGATGTAGTGTTAACATGCTATGAGAAGACAGGAAAACAGAGACATTCTTCAGGAAGAGTATTGTAATAGAGTCGGATGTTAAAGTCTCTATAAATGTAAGGAATATTTTACTGAATTCAATTGCAGGACTCCCAGAGGTGCTAATCTTTTGTAGATTTTACATCTAAGAGCATTTTTGCTTACTAAGTGGTGGGAATGAAATCAACAGTTTGAAGAAAATACAATTTTATCACTATTTTCATGCCTTTATTTAGAAGGAGGAAGAACTTGGCAGGTGATTGATTAATCCCCTTGCAAAGACGGACTCTAAGTATGAAAGGTGACCACCATGACAAGACTGATGTCTTAAGAATATGTGAAAAGTAGCCTTACAGTTTTGAAATGATGCTTTGTGAGTTACTAAAAAATTACACCTAACCTCGGGCCCTGGGATAACAAAACAAACATACTTAAGATTGATAATACCTGAGGAACTCTGAAGTGCTGTGGAATTCAGAATGTCTTCAAGTGTGTGGTCCAGGAATACAGCCTGGAGCTGACAAGTGGCAAAGCCTTTGACAGATACAACCAGGGACCTCTGATGTCTCTCTTATATCAGCTTGTTTTTTGTCTTTGTTTTTTTTTCCTCCGTATGTAGCAAGTGAAACAGTTTTCTGTTTTGGAAATCCTCATGCAAGTATGCATATTTGGAACCAGTAGAGCCTATGGTTTAAGTTGGTTACACTAGAATCAAACAGCTGTGGATTCAAATCCTGGCTCTGCTACGTTCTAGCATTATGAAAGTGGGCACGTTACTTTATCTTTCTGAGCTGCAGTTTAATCATCTGTGAAATGGGAGTAAACACTTCCGAAGTTTTACATCTGTTAGGAATGCATTGTCAATTATTTTATTTTTCACTTTTTAACGTGGCCTGTGTGGCAAAATGCTTTTGTTGTCTTGTATATTTGTATTCTTCTGATTTTCTAAGTTGAATTATCAAGAGCAAAGGTCACTGTCCTTTCCCTCCGCATGTTGTTACCCGAGTTGTCACTGTCTTCCAGAATCCCCTACTTTGAAACTAGCGCTGCCAATGGGACAAACATAAACCAAGCGATTGAAATGCTCCTGGACCTGATAATGAAGCGAATGGAACGGTGTGTGGACAAGTCCTGGATTCCCGAAGGCGTGGTGCGATCCAACGGTCACACCTCTGCAGATCAGTTGAATGAAGAAAAGGAAAAGGGGTCATGTGGCTGTTGAAGAGTCCTGCGAGCTGCACAGTAATTCAGGTGGCCCACGTCTGTGACCTGCTCTACGGTGATACACGGCACAGGGAGAAATTAACGGGCATTGTGTACAAACTGCTTCTCACCGTCCCGGTTAGACCTATCAGTAAAGCATCCAGTTTTAAACTTACTTTGCTGCAGCTTTGTAAATATTTCTTTAAGATTCAACCTGAGAGTTAGGAGAAATATTTCACATAGCCAAAAGTGCCTTATAAAACCTTAACCCATGGCAGTAGATCATTCAAGTATTCAGGATTTTGTAGCCACAGAACAGTGCATTTATTATGTAGGATGACTGAAGATACTGTCACCTGCCTTAACATAGATAGGCCTGGAGTCTCACATTCAAGATCCTAGTCGTAATATCAGTGTTTAACCCAAATTTAAAGACCCTATTGCACCATAGGGGACCTACTAAAATGCCATCTAAACCATTTGAATGTTAAATAAGAATATACACAAATGATGGTTCAATGTCTTTGAGTATTAATTTATGTAAGCATTCTCTTTAAAATGAAATAGGGCAAATTATTGGCCATATCTGTAGACCTTGGATAAACTGGATCGAGAAATTATATGCTCACTGTGACTGTTGCTGGTGGGAAAGGGCTTGGGGGTGAGGCCTGGGGTGGCTTAATGTTGTATAAGCAGCTGAAGGGGGACTTCTGGCTCCTTGCTGGATTCCCATTGCTCGGAAGGGTTGATTGAAGGGTCAGGGAACTAGATTTTTATGGCTTTAGTTCACTGTGATCTGTGCATTTATACTTGGCCTATGTGCTGGCCCCATCTGAACATAGCTGGTGCTTATGCTGAAGTTATTTGTGATAAGTAAACATTTAGCTTCTCTTTCTTCATATTTATAATGTTGGTCTGGCATCCTCAGGCTGCAGTTTCAATTAGCTTGTGAGCAACTCATCTTGTTTTCACCCTCAGTCTCTATATTGTTGATCTTTGCAACTTGTTTTATTTTTACATTGGTGGAATTGAAGGAATTACCTTATAATTACATAAAATATCTGTTTACTATTTGGTGGAAGATGGATGTTTTTGTTTAAGCAGTTATATTTGTACTCTAGCTCAGTATAAGAAAAACGGAGTGTTCTGTAGCCTGTAGTTATCTTTGAGATCATGGGCATTTACCGTACTTGCTGGGTCTTTCCAAGGTCATGTACTCTTCCACATTGCCAAAGTGTCTTTTTACCAAATTTAAAGGTGGTTTCAAAATATGCTTCATGGCAGTTGCTTATAAAAATCAAAGGGGAAAATTCTTATTTATTAAAGTAGTTTAAGTAAAGTAGATTAAAATTTCCAAAGAGCTTAATGGCTATTTAGGAAGAAACACCACTCATTATAATTTAAATAAAGAATAAAAATAAATGTATTTTGTGGTGGCAAATGTTTGGCATAACAGTAATTAGAAAAATACAGCTATGATGGAAAGTAATTACTTTTATGATAATTTTCAAACGGCTTTTTGTTGAGCACCTGTCCTGTTTTCTTTGCCACTGCCCTCCCACCATCCCCTTAAGAAACTTAGCTGTGTTTACTAAGATCTTATATATTTCTATCCTTGAAATGAGGACCTCTTTAAATACTAAGGCGTCATTGAGTCCTATGCGTCTGAATTGTGTATCCTGGTGAGAAAAAGATCCAGACATTTCAAGGGCAGGGTCATCATCTCAGGCAGTGCCTTCTAAAGTTGCCATAAGACTTAAGTGGAGTAAATAATAGTTTTATAGCTACGTATCAGGGAACATTTTATATGATTCATTTGTATAGTTAAAAAGAAGACGATATCAGTATGTTCCAGCCTATTTAGGAACCAACTGAGAAGTTAGCTACAGATTCCATCGGCCTTAAACATAACACACAATTAAATATATACATGATATTGGCACATGCAAGAGCCATCTTTAATTATTGACGTAAATAACCTGTATTCTCTCTGGAAATCATTTGTTTAAATTTATTTCGAAGTACCAATATAAATTTTTTTGTGCGTCAATGTATTTTCCTATTGACAGGCTTCTGTAAAAGTGAAGTGTATCTTCAGTGAACTTTGTGCCAATTAAGCTTATAATAAAAAAGTGGTTTAACCTGTCAAGTTTGGATGTGAACATAACTTCATTTCCCATCACAATAAAGTTTCAACCAGAAGTCATAATGCTACAGGAAACCACATTCAGAGACACAAATTCCATTAGGTACGTGATGAGGGACCAGCCAAGACAACATATTCTGGAGAAGATAATTCAAGTATGTTATCCTCGAACATTTATGGAGCATCTACAGTGCAGGAAATGTACTAGCTGTCCTCAGGTGAACAAAGCAAGGATGGTAAGGGCGTGCACTAAGACTGGGGCTGAGAGATGGGTGCAAGAGGCATTGGCAGTGGTGTAGTACTTGATTGGATGAGGAGGGAATATGTGGGGAGATGGACACTCTTACCTTATTTCCTACCACACTGTTCACCCCACTCACTCCTCTGCGGGCATACTGGCCTCCCTGGAGCGGTCAAGTGTGTTCCTGCCTCAGGAATATTTGCTGTTCCCTCTGCCTGGAATGCTAGTCTTCCATACATCTGCATGGCTCTCTCTCCCATCCTTTAAGACAGTTCAAATGTCACGTTGTCCAAAAGGACTTTACTGATCACCTTATATAAAATAGCAGTCAATCCCCCTCATGGCCCCAACCAGATTATCACCTACTGCCTTGTTATCCTGCTCTGTTTCTGTACATGTCACTTATCACCACTCAATATATTTGTATGTTTGTCTCCATCCACTAAGATATAAGCTCCATGAGGACAGGGGCTTGGGAAGTTTTCTTCAAAATTGTGTTGCCACTACCTGGAAAAGGCCTGGTACACAGTAGGTACTCAAATGGTAATTGGTGGACTGAATAAAGGACTTGAGATGCAGCAGGGTCAAGTGAAAGAGTTTTCAAAACAGGAGTCACTATTAATGTTCAAAGACAGGAATAGAATTTGAAAGTAACCACTTCAAAAATGTTTAGAAATGCTCTCATATAATAAATCCATATTGGTTTATTATGAGAAATTAGGAAATCTGAGAAGTATATTCTGATGTTTTGAAGTTGATGTCAAGATAGCTAACAATCTATTGAAGAAATGTTCAACGAGGACTTTCTGTTTTGGCCGCTCCCCGTTGCATGCAGGATCTCAGTTCCCTGACCAGGGATCAAACCCATGCCCCCCACAGTGGAGGCATGGAGTCCTAACCACTGGACCGCCAGGGAATTCCCAATACGGAGTTTTTTTTTTTTAATTGAACTGTTGTTGATTTACAATATGTGTTAGCAAAGTAATTCTTTGCTAACATTATGTATACATTATATATGTATATATATAATATACATATGTATATTCTTTTTCAGATTCTCTTCCATTATAGGTTATTACAAGATATGGAATATAGTTCCCTGTGCTATATAGTAGGTCCTCGTTGTTTATTTTATATATAGCAGTGTGTATCTGTTAATCACATACTCCTAATATATTCCTCCTCCCTCCTTTCCCCTTTGGTAACCATAAGTTTGTTTTCTATGTCTGAGAGTCTGTTTCTGTTTTACAAATAAGTTCATTTGTGTTATTTTTTAGATTCCATATTTAAGTCATATAGTATTTGTCTTTGCCTGGCTTACTTCCCTTAGTATGATAATCTCTAGGTCCATCCATGTTGCTGCAAATGGCATTATTTCTTTCTTTTTTATGGCTGAGTAATATTCCATTGTATACATATTACCACATCTTCTTTATCCATTTATCTGTCAATGGAGACTTAGGTTGCTTCCATGTCTTGGCTATTGTAAACAATGCTGCAATGAACAGTGGAGTGCAAGTGTCTTTTCGAATTAGAGTTTTTGTCTTTTCTGGATATATGCCCAGGAGTGGGATTGCTGGGTCATATGGTAGCTCTATTTTTAGCTTTTAAAGGAACCTCCATACTGTTCTCCATAGTGGCTGCACTAATTTACATTCCTACCAACAGTGTAGGAGGGTTATTTTTTTCTCCACACCCTCTCCAGCATTTGTTATTTGTAGACTTTTTGATGACGGCCATTCTGACTGGTGTGAGGTGATAACTCATTGTAGTTCTGATTTGCATTTCTCTAATAATTAGTGATGTTGAACATTTTTTCATGTGCCTGTTGGCCATCTGTATGTCTTCTTTAGATAATGTCTCCTCTGATCTTCTGCCCATTTTTGGATTGGGTTGTTTGGGTTTTTTGATATTGAGTTGTAGGAGCTGTCTGTATATTTTAGAAATTAATCCCTTGTTGGTCACATCATTTACAAATATTTTCTCCCATTCTGTAGGTTGTCTTTTCATTTTGTTTATGGTTTCCTTTGCTGTGCAAAAGCCCGTAAGTTTGATTAGGTCCCATTTGTTTATTTTTGCACACTAAAGAATGTTTTGCTTGGCTTTTTATAAGCTGGAAAACTCTATATGGTATTTCCAGGTCTTCTATTTTTGGCAATATGGGTGAGTATAGAACTGGAAGACTCTCCCAATATAAAACACTTGATAATGCTGGATAAAATATAATGAACATTTTTTTAAATGGACTGTTGATCTCTTAAGAAAGTAAGGGAAATACCTTGAGATCATCCCTCTTTTTCCACAAAACAGACAACAACAGCAGCAACAACAATGGCAGCGACAGAGGGAACTTACAACAAACTGATACTGAGTGTGGTTTGCTTTTGGTTTGGTTTTTGCCAGTATCAGTAATCTAGGTGCTTGGTTTTAATGGCTACATGCCATCATGGGAGAAAGCCTTGGATCTGTTGGAGGTAGGACACTGGGATGGAGGGCCCCTACCGCCAAACACACACAAAGTCAGGGCCTGGTCTATGTCTTAATCTTCCCTGAGCATTTATAACCATAAGTATGCTTTTACACAGGTTTGAGGTTCAAGTTTACATTAGCCCCCTTTTTTTTCCTGGGAATGTCTAAGCCAAAAAATGTACATAAACTAACATAAAGTGATTTGTGGTTGGTAATACCTCTGGATTTCTTGGGAGAAGCAAAGTAGAATCTCTTCAGAGAAAACATTTTCACCCAGAGCTTACAGGATTTTTACAGAAAATACCCTACTAAGAGTGAGCTCACTATTTAAAATGAAAACCCATTCCTTCCTCACCCCCTTCAGCCCCAAACATGAGCAAGGGCCAGTGAACCAAAATTCAGCAATATGGCACTTAAGAACTTCAAATAATATACTTATCGGATGGAGACCATAAAGTAAAGATGTTTAAAATACTTACAAACATAAAAGGAATGGAAACATCTGGGAGAAGAAGACTTTATTAAAGATACAAGACTGGTTTGAATTTTAGAAAAAGACTTCCATATATGGAAAAATGTAGCCATTGATATTCAAAATGTAATGGTCAGAAGTTAAGTGGCAAGTTTGACAGTTGAAGAGAAAATTGGTGAACTAGAAGATAGACTGGAGGAAATTATACAGAATTCAGCAGACAGGGATAAGGTATGAGGGAGGTTAAGAGAGATAGAGGAAAAATTAAGGCTCCAACTTATGTCTAATAGGAATTCTAGAAGGAGAAATGGGAGAACATAGAGGAAGAGGAAATATATGAAAAGAAAATAGCTGAGAATTTTTCAGTAATGGTGACAGACATACACCTTCAGATTCAGGAATCATTAAGTTTCAAGCAAGCTAAACAAAAAGGAATAGTATTTCCAAGATTTCAGTTCAGTCTGTTGGACGTGAAATACATGTTTGTTGTTGTTGTTAACCCCTTCTTCTGTATTCCACTATAATAATTGGAAAGAAAAACATTTTCTAAGACTGGCTACTCACCTATTCAACCTAGAGCGAAGCACTGAGTATGCTCATAGGCTGAAGGGAACAGAGTCTCAAATGAAGCCTTAAGGTGTGGGATTAAGAACACAGATAAGGGATAGGGCCCCTGACACTGAAGGTAAGAAGTGAAGCTGGGTTATCACGTTGGTGAGAAAGGCAGGAAATTTCTTGTTGAAGTAAAGGGATAAAACTGAGAGAGTTGGGAAGGAACTGTGTAAAGAGCTTGGGAAGACTGATGAGGCTCTTCTATAATTATTGAGGGGGATGAGAGAGGGAGAAGATCAAACAAAAGTAAAATAATTTTCAGTATCTTGGTTGCCAATGAAGTGTTGGGCAAATGTTTATTACTAAAATTTCTGATGTGTGCCTTTGTTATTAATATTGTTCTGGAATTGCATGTCAAGTGATTAGCAAAGAAAAATAAATGCAAGTATCAGATAAAAGGAAAACACATGTATTCACAGATTATAACTAGACAAACTGATTCTAAAGTTAAAAAAGAAAAAAAAAAACTTTAAGGAATAGCTAGAGAAACAAGGAATAAGAAGGCCAGGGAAGGAAGAGGAGGACTGCTGGTAAACCCAGTTATTTAAAAAATTACAGTAATTTAAACATTTTGGAACTGGCACATAAATAGATAAATCAGTTGAACAAAGTAGATACACCCATGGAAAAGTGATACTTTGAATTAGTGGAGGAAGCAATGCCCTTATTCAACCTATGGTACTGGGGGAAAAAAAAACCACACTGGAATCCTATGTTATTATTTATACTTAAGCAAATTCCAGATTAGTTGAAAATTCAAATGTGAAAAATGATACTATAAAAATAATAGAGAAAAATCTTTGAAAAACAATTTTGAAGAGGGAAATGCAGTTTCAAGCAAAACACCAAATCCAAAACCACAGAAGAAAAGATTAATTTGGATACATACAAATAAGACATTTCTGCACAGAGAAATGCTATAAGCAATATTTAAAATACTGATAAATTGGGAAACAATTTCTGAAAGTTAGAGCAAAGCTCTAACTTTCTTAATATGTAAAATGCTGTTAAAAATCAACAGTAGAAAACTGTGTGAAGGACATAAACAGGCAATTCACAGAAAAAAATAGATTTCAAACATTTGTAAAGATTCCTAACTCCATTCATAATCAAATAAATGTCAGTTAAAATAATAATAAAAAATTTTAAATCTCAGATTGGCAAAGATCACCTTCGACAAAGACGTCGTGAAATAGGCATCTTATTTGTTCTTGTTGAGTGTTAATTGGTAAAACCTTTCGGAAGGCATTTAGTATTATCTACCAAATTTTAAAAGTGTTATAGGCCCAGCAACTCTATACCAATAAACTCTCTTTTGAAAAACAAAAATTAGTAAGGATGCTTATTATTAGTGAGGATGCTTATTATCTCCTAAAGATAGGAGACAAGATACGAAACAAATGTCCATCCACAGGCGACCAATTAAGATGATACCCTCCTACAATTGCGTTTATGTAACTATGGAAGAGAATGGGAAGTATTCACTGATAATAAAATGTGTATTGGATGCTTAATTACGTGCCAGGAACTGTTCTAGGTACTGGGAGTATAGCTGTAAACGCAACGACAAAAATCCCTGCCCTCATGGAGCTCACATCCCATTGAGGGGAGGCAGATGACAGCAAGATGCAGAAAAGGGTGAACAGGATGCTCATCAGTGTTATCAAGAGGGAGTGGAGACACGTACACGCAAATGCTTGTCTATGCACAGAAAACCTCTGGTAGGTAATAAAAGGAAGTGACTGCTACTGGAGAGGAGGACTGGAGGTCTGGGGAGAGAACCTTAGTTTCCCGTGAAAAAAAAAAATTTTTTTTTTTAACCACATATGTATATTAATTAAAAAGCGCGGGGGTGGGGGAGTAAAGGTGGAGAACACCACTACAAGTCTTTAAAACAATGCCGGTTAAGTCCTCCGAGCCTGAGGTTCAGCTGCTTCGGTTGCAGCGCGGGGCAGCAAGTTCCCGCCGCGGACATCAGGCAAGTCGGCTTGGGACCGGAATCACGGGCGGGGCTCGGGCCGCAGAGAAATGAGTTCCTCGAGACGAGCCACGTGTGGAGAGCCGTCTGGGGAAAAGCACAAACCAGAAACAAGATATACAAGACGTGAGTAAATGCTGACGTTATACGACACGGTAGGGAGGAAAACCAGGGGCTCGGACAGCCAGTTCAGTAGTCTGCGTAGAAACTCGCACTTCACCAGAGGGCGGCCGCACTCTGCGCCTGCGCCAAACGGCAGCGCTTTTGCCGGCGCGCCCACGGGGTGGCGCCGTCACGTCCGGCTAGCTTTCCAGGGGCCCGAAAGAGCGAAGGAACACCGCCTTTTCCGGGGGGAGAACTAGAAAGAGAATCACTTCCCGTGGCGGGGCTACGTCACTTCCTCTTAAGTGCGGCGGTTGGCCGGGGCGTCCCCACGAGCGTTCAACATGCGGATTGAGAAGTGTTACTTCTGTTCGGGGCCTATTTACCCAGGCCACGGCATGATGTTCGTTCGCAACGATTGCAAGGTGAGACGGTCCGCTGCGCTCCCGCCGGGCTGAAGCCGCGCCCGCTCGGCGCGGAGTTCCTCTGCGCCTGCGTGGCGTTTGGTCTAGGATTTCGGCACCTGGGGCTGGTTTTGCTAACGACTCCGACCTCGACCTCCCGCTTGGGGAAGTTTCTCCTGCCGGCGTCGCGACCGGAGCTGGTCACTAGGCCGCCCTTGGGCGAGGCTGGCTGCGATGAGGTTGAGGAGCGATTCCAGCCAGCGCCGACGGGGAAGCTGGGAGTCTGTTTGCCCACTTTTGCACATGGGCCACGTTCTTCAGTTCGGTAAACTTTGTTGAACGCATGCCGGGTCAGGCATCATTGCTGAGGCCCGCGTCTGTACAGATGAATAAGATTTGGGGTCGGCTGTAGTCTGTAGAGGTTGATAGAAATGTTGCATATGGCTTAATAGTACAGTTATGTATTATGAAGCTGTTGGAGGTGTTTTGGAGAGGGTCGTCTGTAGAAAGGCACAGAAAGGAAGTGACATTTATCCTGGATCTTGCGTTTTGCTTAAGAACGTGAGGAGAAGGCAGTCTAGGTGAAAGGAAAACGAACACTTTGAGCAAAGGCACAGAGGGGAGCAGTTACTTCTCTGTTTAAGGAAGTAACGGATAGCAGATGGTGATAGAGGCTTGGGTTGGGGTAAGGCTATAAATACAAGTATAAGTCTATATAAAAAAGGTGCCTTTGTAAGCATAAGATATAAACATAAAGATACAGATTTTCCTCGACTTTCGATGGCGTTGCTTCTGGATAAACCTATTGCAAGTGAAGATGCAAAACCTAACCTACTGAATATCATATATAGCCTAGCCTTCCTTAAACATGCTCAGAACACTGAACGTTAGCGTATAGTTGGGCAAAATCATCTAAAACAAAGCCTATTTTATAATAAAGTGTTGAATATCTCATGTAATTTATTAAATACTCTACTGAAATAGAGAAACAGAATGATTGTAAGTGTATTGGGTTGTTCACCCTGGGGACCTGATGGCTGACTGGGAGCTTTGGTTCGCTGCCACTGCCCAGCATCAGAGAGAGTTGTACCGCATTGCTAGCGGGGAAAGATCGAAATTTGAAGTACGGTTTCCACTGAATGTGTATCACTTTTTCATCAACGTGAAGTCGAACAATCATAAGTTGGGGACCGTCTGTATAAGGCCTCTTTGTGAAAGACTTTATAAATGATACATGAATTTGCCTTTCATACCGGAATGGATCTCATTCCTCTGTTTAACACATTGTTTCTCAGAATTTGACCTCTCTTGTATTTGCTTCTGAATCACTGGACACTTGTAGAAAATACTGATTCCTGGTTTCCACCAGATCTATTGAATTGGAATCTCTGGGTAGAGAGGAAGAGGAGCTAGGAATCTTTATTCAGTGAGTTGATTTTGACATACTAAAGAACTACAGTTCCTACTTCATCACCTTATATCTGTATTCTACATGAAAGATATTGACCTCACTAAATTAGGAGTAAGGGGTCTTGCCAAAGTGTGGGACCAAAGCTATGTTTGGAAACTTGAAAGAGCATGTAAAAGATTTTTAATTCCTGCTCTCAGGAACATGACAAAGAATTTGTGGCAATGAATGAAATGATTGTCAGGTTGGGGTGTAATTCACAGTGGGCATTATGGCTTTGTGGATGATTTGGTCATCATGACTATGATTTTTGTCCATCAGTGTTTGTCAGCTGGGTATGGGAATTAGAAAGGATGGTGGGAGCTATCTAGAGTTGGATGTTGATCTGGCAGACACAGTGGAAGTTCAAGTTGATGAGGAAGTCTATATTGTTAGCAAGGATAGTGTTGAATTAGCTGGGAGCTAGCTTGCTGTAGGGAAGACCAGTGTATCCAGAACAGAGTTGATTGGGGAAGTAAGAAGTAGAAGCCCTGAAGCACTAATGAAGAACAGGTACCTCATTTTTTTCTTTGTTGATGATTCCGAAATCTTTATCTCCTTAGTTACAGGTCTGAATTTTCTGCTTGACAGGGAAATCCTGTTTGTACCTAACAGTGAGCCTGCTGAAAGAGTGTTCCTTATTACCTCAGATCTTTTTGCTCTCTGAATTAATACTGTCATCCACCTAGACAGTTCTGCTAGAAACTGAGAGTCATCTTTGAATCTTTCGCCGTTTATATCTAGCTATAGGTTCTGTCCATTCTGCCTTTGCGAAGGAGAGTGGTGTCTTAGCTTTCTTTCTGCGCACCTGCCCTCGTTCCAGATTAGGCACTTGTCACTTTTGTAGCCTCCTAACTAGTCTTTCTGCATTTATGCTCTTAGCTTTTGGGACCATCTTTCGTAGAAACCTCCCCTCTTATGCTTCTCAGGTAGTTTCTTAAGAGTAGAATTAGTGTATTACTGCTCCATATTTTCATAGTTTGCAAACAGGAAAAATATACATACTCTTAAGGTGTGCTTAGTAAATGTTTTTGAATTAGTGGCATAAGAAGGTGTTGAAGAACTTTGAGGCTCAGAGGGATCATTTGTGTGCATGTTGAAGACTGAGGATGATGCCAGAGGACTAGATTAAAAGGGAAATTTGAGTCTATGAAGCTTTGTCTCACACATAATCGTTTACCACCTACCCCACCATAGATTTAACCACTTCCTTAATGTGTACTTGCATATTACTTTATACTTGATTATTGTGTATAGCTATATCCCATTGTTTATATCCTAGTCCGTTCTTTATCTCTCTTGTTTGCAAGATGAGATTTTACCACATTGCTAGACTAAGCTTCTCAAGGTAGGGCGTCATGTTTTAATTGTTCTTGTATTTCTTGCATCTAGTACAACATCCAGCACATAGTAGCTGCTCCTTACTTGGCTATTGAATCCCCATCCCATCTCAATGACTCCAGTCTCTTCAGATAATTCATTGTGCTTTTCAGGTGACGTCTGTTAGATATGGAGTTCAAGTAGACTTGCCTGTAACTTCCCATTGGCTCTCTTTGGAACCGAGGAGACCTGGGACAAGTTCAGGCCTCTCATTAGGTATATCTCAGAAATGGGGATTTGTTTAGGAGTTATCTAGTAGGTATTAAACATTGAAGGCTTTTACTTAAAAAAGGTAATAGTACTTTGGCTGAAAATACTCAAAGAAATTTTACCAATAATGATTTTATAGTGAGTTATTCCAGAAGACTACAATAGTTCTACTTTCTAGTTGGTTTGAAATTAATTCAAGGATGTAGACGTGCTTTTACTCAAGTCTCCCAGGAGAGGGCTCTCCATGAGGTCAGGGCTTAGATCAGATTGATCTAGTATTGACCATTTCTAAGAAAACTATGTCCTAGTGTGTTTAGTGACCTATTTGAAGGTCTCCATAGAACAAAGTGTATATAAAATGAAAAGTATTTTGGTTTGTGATATATGCGTGTGTGTGTGTGTGTGTGTGTGTGTGTGTGTATGTTAGCTTGAAATGGTGATACCTTATTTTGACCTTTTTTTTTAATGGGTCACATATTCTAGGTATGATAATTCAACTTAATTTTCTTTGCCAAGATCTACAAACTCAATTACTTTTTCTCTTCAGATTTCCTCTAGTAATACACACAAATTTCAATGTGTTCTAAGACAAAGTAACAAAATGATGCATTTTAGACTTATAAAATGATTCCCAATAAGCCATTTCAGGAGCATGTTGAATCATCATTAAATTGTAAACACTATTAAAGGATCACATCTTTTGGGATGAAAGTGAAGAATTAAAGTAGTGAAGAATCTTCCTAGTAGATCTCTGAATAAATACTTTAGAAAACAAATCTATAGCCAGTTTTAGTTGCTTTTTTGAAATTATTTTTTGCAACGGTGGAAAGAACCAAAGGAAGTTTCAGAATGGTTGTTTGAAACTTTTAACCCCCTGCCCGCTTTGAGGTATTTAGGAAGTGAATTTTGAGAATTATTCTGAATTGCAAAGAGATTTAAATAAATGACTTTCCTTAAAACTGTTCCCTTAATTCAAGATCATTTGTAAGGTTTTACTATTATTCTATAGAAATGGTTGTTTTTAACCATATTTTGGGGGCCCTCAATCTTTAGTTGTGATGATGTTTATTAGTCAAAAAATAGTCCAATTTCCATTTTATGTGATATTTCTCACACATTTCTAAATGGTGTTGTGAGTAAGTAGAAGCAGTTGTGAGTGAGAACCATTGTTATTTCTCAGTCCTTATAGTATATTTTGTCTGGTAGGATAACATCCTATGGTATAAAATTTTTTAATATTGACTTTTCACTATTTTAACACTTTTCTTGTAGGTGTTCAGATTCTGTAAATCCAAGTGTCATAAAAACTTCAAAAAGAAGCGCAATCCTCGCAAGGTCAGGTGGACTAAAGCATTCCGGAAAGCAGCTGGTAAAGAGCTCACAGTGGTGAGTACGGTTAGCTCTCAGTATAGTTTTTACAGTTTCCAAATTTTAAGTTTTGGGTGGGAGATGTGATTTAATTAACTCTAACAAGGCTTCCTATAGAATGGTTAATGAGTGACTTATTTGCATTTGGGTTTGGTAATCTCATTCTCACATGATCCCCAAAACCATAAATCTGTAGAATTCTGAAAAGGAAAAAAATTCCTAATCTAGTTTGTAGAAGTGATTTTTCTTATTCTCGAAAAAGTATTTTTAGCTCTTGCAACAAGGGGAGAATTATTTAGATGGATTGAAGTTGGAAATTGCTACTTAGGGATTTTGAAAGGAGGTTAAGAGATTAAAAGGTTTTTGACTAGCAGTGAGGGCTCAGATGAGGTTTGTAATGGACTCATTTATCAGTTTCTTGATTTCTTTAGCAAGACTCTGTGTCTGAGAGCAGAGAGCTTAGTTCATAATGGCAGTGTAAGGAGGAATAGTGAGGAATCAGGGGTGAGGGAGTTCCATGAGGCGAGCCCCCACCATCATATTGCTGTTAACTGAGTTGGTGTGAGGACCTGGTGAAGCTTATCTGCACTCGAGCCTTAAAAAGGGATGAGGGGCAGCTGCTGCACAGGCTACCTTTGAGGGAGGGAGAGCTTTCAACTGTCCCCTCCCGCCAGACTTCCTCTTCCCCCAAACCCATGACTCTTTCCCACCTCGCCACTCCTTAAAGGCAGTATCTAAGTAGTTGCTACAAAGCCCTTTGCTGTCTGTCTCAACACCTGAGGTTCTTCAGTGAACATAAAGAATATTTTTTGACAACATGTAAGGCCAAATCATAATTGTCACAAAAGTAATTTTTACTATGGACAAATAGATATGTAGCGTCTCAAATACAGGTGGCAACTGTATGAGTGAAGAAAGGATGCCGGGTCGTAGTCATTTGCTGGTGACCACTTACCTTGTCATGGCTGAGGTTACTGTGATCTGAACAGAGGCATGGGTATATAAATGAAATAGCGAAGTGCAGAGTTAATGCTGTTCCATATGCCTGAGTCTGATAGATTTGAAAACTAAGAAATATCTGTAGTTTTTCCAAAATTATTTTGCATGTTTTGAGATAAATAGGATTGTTAATTGTCAAAATACCAACTACATTTGGAGGGGACTAAAGAATTTCAGGGTGAAGCTTACGTCATGCAGAGTAGTACTACATTATTTGAAGATATGTAGTTTCAACTCTGTGCTGTAACACAAAGGTTTATAGGTATTGAAATATATAAACATGCTAGGTATTTTTGTTGAACCCTTTGCAGTTCTCAGTGTTTGACTCTTTTTGATCTATGGGAAAAGGCAATTTCATATGGCTCAATCTAATATAAAGTTTTCTGGCTGTGAGTCTCATCTAGGAACAGGAAATTAGGGAAGCTTTTTTAGTTTGTTTATGATCCCCATGATTGTTATAGGCCCCTCTGAGGGATGGGGGTGATCCTCTCCTCTCCCCTCCCTTTGAGAATCACTCATACGTAGAGAGACATTTTCAGTAGGGCTGTCTTGTACATCGTGGTGTTTAAAGGAGAAAAAGTTTGAAAACTTGTATTCTCTGGGATCGCCCCGGGGGAAATCTTAATATGTGCCCGTAGCTTGAAACACTTAGAACTTTTGTGAAAAGGAGAAAAAGTTTTAAGAAATGCTTCCTTTCTACCTCTCTTAAAACCATATTTCTCCTCTTCTTACAGGATAATTCATTTGAATTTGAAAAACGTAGAAATGAACCTGTCAGATACCAGCGAGAGCTATGGAATAAAACCAGTAAGTAACAAGGACTACCGGGAATTTTCAGGAGACACTGGTTTGGGATATTACCATAACTTTAATATCAGTTGGTTGTTTAAATATTAAATTTCTTCTTTTAATCAGTTAGCTTTTATACTTTTATCCTAATTTTAATGGCTCTGTTGTATTTGTGGGGTTTTTTAATAAGCTATCCCAAATCCTTTTCAGAATTGGCTGATGTATCCATTATAAAAATGACATAATTATTAAATTTGATATTATTTGAAGTGCCTACACAGAAATATAAAAACATTCAAATATCTGGGGAAAAAAATAGAGATGTAGAATACTTTTGGGGGATGAGTGTGGCATAGTTAAAATATACAAAAACCTAACACACTTTACAAGTTTAGATAATTTGGTTTAAGGATATAAATATTGTTTTCTGTATACCTAATAAAACGTAGTGATTCTGTAAAGTTAAAAAGTACAGCATGTAAGGTGATAATTACAGATTTTCTAAGAGAACTTCTAAGTGCTTGACTTGGGGAAAAAGTGAAGCTATAGGCTACTGAAACTGAAAGCAGTAATGTTTAATTCTTACCTACCTACCTACCTATCTCTCTGTTTTGTTTACTTATTTAAGTAAGCAGAGGCTTAATTTAAAAAAAGTCTCATATGTAGTAAAACGTAGCTCCTTAAGCTAGCTGGTAGATTCCACCGTGTCTCTACGTGTGTTTGAGGCCCTTGGCCCGGCCTTTTCTCCTTCCCCCGTGCCTGCTTATGCAGCCTTTAGACATTTCTAGTCTGGGGTGTGGAGGTGATGTAGTTTGTTAACTACAAGTCTCTAAGACTTAGAATTCTACCAACTTTATTGGTCTCTAATGGATTATTGGCAGGGCATACTTTTCAACACCTTTTCACCAGTTAGTCACAAGACTTCAGAGGAAGAGTTGGAAAGTTATGGGCCTTTGTAGTAGCATTTGACACCCTCTAAAGCCTTGTTATCTTCCTGAACTGTGTGGAAAAATCAGAGTCCCATTTGGGAATTGCCTAAGTATTCTGCCCCTTGGTGTGCTTGTTTATTTGGTTTTTTTCTCTTTTTAAAAAATAAGGTCTTTCCCTTCTGTTTTGTAATTAGAGGAGGAGTTAATTTCTGATTAGCAGTTGGTTTTATTGGGTTTATTTAGTAAGGAAATAACACTGATTCAAACTCAAGGATTTCTAAAGAGATTAATAGGATTTTTAAAATTGAGATTATAATTGATATATATTAGTTTCAGGTGCACAGCACAATGATTTGATATTTGTATGTATTGTGAAATGATCACCAAAATAAGTCTGGTTAACATCTACACCATACATAGCTAATTTTCATAGGATTATTAAATTGATTCCTAAAGGTACTCTTGGCAGGGACATTATTGGAAGATCCTAAAGCATTTCTGGACCCCACTGAGTTTTATTTCACTTTGGCCTTTGTTTTCTTTTTTGTTACTACTTGAAGATAGCAGCTCCAGACCATTTTTACCTATAACTACTTTTATTTGGTGGGTATTCAGCTTGATATGGAAACTGAGGTACATATTTTAGTCATCTGTGGATCTTCAGTTACTAAGATCCTCTGTGCTGGTATCATGATGTTTATGTTGTTCCTGAGAAATACTGTGTGCTCTCTAAGATGTTGTATCCTTTACCAATAACCACTGACTCTAGCATACAAAGATGAACAGGGCATACACAGTCCCTGATCTCTGTGCATTTTACTGAGTACTCTATTTTATTGTTTCTTTTAGACAGTAATTGGTTCAGGTATTATCACAGAGTCTCATTCATTTGCCCCACTCAGATCCACAGACTACACTTTAAGAATCTGGATTGGGAATTGTGCTATTTAGTATGGTAGCCACTAGCCACAGGGGCTACTTAGCAATTAAAATGTGACTAGCCTGAATTGAGATGTTCTGTAAATATAAAATACATGCTGGATTTTGAATACTTAGTATGAAAACAAGCATAAAATATCTCAGTAATAATTTTTTATATTAATTACCTGTTGAAATGACAGTATTTTGGATATGTTGGGTTAAACAAAATGTATCTTAAATTTCAAACTGTTCCTTTTTACTTTTTAAAAAAAATGTGGCTACTAGAAAATTTAGAATTACATATGTGATTTATCTTGTATTGGACAGTGTGGATACAGATTCTAGAGCAGTTGGACTAAACTCCCTTATAGCCCAGGCTCCTCTACACATTTTCTGAAACAGTTGGATTTTAGTGGTTAAGAATGTGGCAAATTGATTGACTGGTTCATTTTACCAGTATTCATCATGTGCAGATCATATCCTAGGCACTTGAAGAAAAAGTGGCTTTTATGACCAGGAAGGTAGTGTCTATTTACGGAGATGACAAGCTAAGAATGGGATTAATTGCCATTAATCCAAGTTCTCTGTGGAATAAAATTTGAAAAGTGTTGGACTGGTTTCAAGTACAAGGAAAATTTAGTAGTAGTAAAGGCTTTTGCAAAATAAAAGTTAGAGAAATGATACGTGGGAAAGAGTCAACAGTGATATCAGCCAAGGGTACATACCTTTGTCAGCTATTTTAGTAGGAATTGTTTTTTAATAGGAATTGTTTTTGCAGTGAGTTTTTGTTTAGTTTAATCCACTTCTAAGTCACAGTAAAGTAGTGATTGTTAAAGCTCCTGTTGGTTAGAATCATCCTGCTTGAATGTACATAAATCTGTTATTAACGTTTATGAATTTTTTTGTAGTTGATGCAATGAAGAGAGTTGAAGAGATCAAACAGAAACGCCAGGCTAAATTTATAATGAACAGGTATGAATATTTTAAAATATCTTTATTTTCATGTAACTTCAGACTTTCAAAAACTGGCAAGATAGTATAAAAAAGTCTTGTATATTCTGTTAGCATTTTGCCAAATTTACTTTAACTCTGTGCGTAATAAGTTGAAGACATGATGCCTTTTCCTCCTAAGTATGCTTAATATATATATATATATATATATATCTCCTAAAAATAGTATGTTCTTTTTCTCTGGGTTTTTAAAATTGAGGTATAATTGACACACAACAGTTTCAGGTGTACAGAATAAGAACATGCTCTTAATAACCACAGTATAGTTAAATCAGAAAATTAACACTGATAAAATACTATAGACCTTACTAGATTTACCTGTTGTTCCAATAAATGTCCTTCATAGCAGCAGAAAATCCTGGATCATGCATTGCATTTAGTGGTCATATCTCCTCAAGCTCCTTTAATCCAGACAGTTTCTCACCTTTGTCTTAGATGACATTGGCATGTTTGAAGAGTACAGGTCAGTTATTTCATAGAATGTTCCCCGGTTTTTGGTTGATGTTTTCTTCGTGATTAGATTCAGGTCCCTTTGGCCAGAACATCATAGAAGTGTGTCCCCCTTAAGCACCCCAGCAGAGGCACCTGTTGTCCCTTACTGGTGATATTAACTTTCATTGCTTGGTTAAAGTAGTGTCTGCCAGTTTTCTCCACTGGAAAGTTACTGTTTTTCCCCCTTTTTAATCAGTACATATCTTGAGGGAGACACATTGAGACTCAGCAAAGAGGCTGTTACTCCTCAAACTGATACCTACTGGTTTTCACATCCATTAGAGTTCTGCCTGAATCTTTTACTACTGTGATTGTTGCCAAATGGTGATTTTCCTGATTTCATCATTTCTTCTCCGTTTATTAGTTGACCTTCTTATCTAAGAAAGAGCATTTTCCTTTTTCCCCAGTTCCAAAATTTATTCTTTTATTCATTTATTCACATCATATCTGTGTGTATTCATTAATTCTTATTGTATTCAGTGAGTTATAATTCTTTGTCATTATTTTGATGTTCTAAGTACCCCAAGTTGGCCAGTGAGAATTCCTTGAGGCAGGCTGTGTGTCATTGTGACAGTTCCTCACCATTCTTTGAGTCCTTTCTTGCTTTATGGCTAATGAGCTTTTCCCTGCCCCAGCTTGGAATTGACTGTTTCTTTAGAAAGGGCATCGCTTTTGATCTAGTCACCATAGAAGTCATAGAAAAGCATGCATCAACAGCTTTCTGGCTTAAAAATTTTTTTTTTTTAAAGCATTACAAAAAAGGACCCAAATGCTTGAGAACTAGTGTGTTAGCTTTTTTTGTTGAATGTCTTGTGTTTTGTGCTCTTGTAATTACTGAATGATTTAAAAAATTAGCTAACACAGAGACTACAAATCTTTCTCCTCAAATAGAGAACACAGACACTTTAATAATTAGAGATTCTTACTCTGTGTAATCTCTGAGACTTGTTAATTCTTTGTTTCAATCACATCCCTTCATGCACTGAGCAAATATCTTTTCAACCCCTGTTTTATTCCCGACTGGGTGCTAGGAATACAGTGAATGAACAAATTGGGAGTGCGGGAATCATGTTTAAGCTGATTAGGAACAAGAAATGAATTGTGTTCCCATTGCTCATTTGTGTGGCTAACGTAATACAATTTTTAAAAATTAGGAATTAATGTCTTTTAAAGAGGTTTTAATAACTGAAATTTTGGCCTTAATGTGTTTGATCCTAGGTTGAAGAAAAATAAAGAACTACAGAAAGTTCAGGACATTAAAGAAGTGAAGCAAAACATCCATCTTATCCGGGCGCCTCTTGCAGGTAAGCACTGCATCGTGCAGGGTTCTCTGCCTTAAGTAGAGAAAGGAAGAATCTGGATCGTTGTGGTCCATGTGATTGGGCGCCAACCAACGTTTTAAGGTTGAATCTTTTCATGTAAATGTTCTCCCTCATTTATGATATGACTATTTATAAAAGTAATTTATTCAGTGTGCTTCCCAGTTCCAGTCGATTTATTGCATATGGTGTTTCTTTTCTCCCTTCATAAAATCCTAGCTTCCACAAAATCCAAGTTAATCAAAACATTTGAGTAATAATTTAATAGATGATTTTGCCTCATACCTGTTTTGATTAAAGGATAATATTTTATATTAGTAGCTCTCAAACTTCATTTGGTGTGGGAGTTACTTGGGGGACTTAGTATGTAAACATAGAGGTCCAAGCCCCTTGAGTTTGGACCTCTGTTCTTTAGTAGCTCTCCAGGTGAGTCTGATACTTCAGTTTGAGAACTACAGTTTTGTATTAAAAACCCTCCTTGTGCTTATGTAACTTACAGTTAGGCACTCACTTGGGCAGTTGCTTGTGTGCATAATTTCTTTTGTGAGATGCTAGGAAACCACTTTTTACTCAGCTGGTGCCAAGTACAATCTGTTAAAAGGAGAGAAATTTTGGTGAGATTTAGCTATGCCTAAACCTTAGTAAAGTCAAATCCTATAACCACATATTGGGTAGATTTATGCAGAAGTCCTAGCTAGATTGTTTTTGTACCAAATTTTAAAAACATAGACAAAATTCTGGAGCATTGTTTTACATATAGATGACATGGACTGACAGATACCCAGAAAACAATAGGAATGAACCATTGTTATCTAAGTTTTTAGGTAACCCTCTGAGGTAGGTAGTACAGTGTTAAGAGCAGAGACCCTGGTTCAAGGTGGCCAGGGTTCACATCCCAGCTCTTTGTCAAGAGTTTAATTAATTTCTTTCTTTCCCTTTTTTTTTTTTTTTAAAATAAAGGCAAAGGAAAGCAGCTGGAAGACAGAATGGTACAGAAATTACAACAGGATGTGGACATGGAAGATGTTTCTTAGAACTCTTACTGTCTGTAACCATTTCTATAAGTGCATCTGGAAATCTCTTTTGGAGACATAGAACTTGTAAATTATTGATTTTTTTTTCATATAAGGTCACTCATATGAAAGGGGATTAAAGTACTTCCTTCCTACATTGCTGTCTGCAGAACAGCAGATACAGATGCTAGATTGCATCTCAATGTTAAGCCTTCACTGAGAAATACACTTTTATAAGTCATGAAAATTATGCTTGTAAATACAGAAGTGAATTGTGGACATAAAATGGTCATGCCATTTGGTTAATGGCACTAGGCAGCATTTATGTAATAATTAATGAAAAATTCATGACGAGTAATATATAAAATAAAATTTTCATTGCAGTAAAATATTCCTTTTCTAGAAGGGATACAGCAAGGAACTAACAATCTGTATGATAATTAGCCTCTGGTAATTTCTTTTGATTTTAGTACTTCTGGTTTTGGGTTATTAGCTTCTTAGAAGAACATAACGGTCTAATATATTGAAGCCTAATTATGTTGGACCGTTTTGACCTGGTTTTAACTATTATGATTGATAGGCATTTGTGGATGTTGGGGGTGAGTTGAATAGTCTGTTCCTGAAATGGCACTATATAACTTCTACTTTGGAGAATACTCACTTCTACTTTGGAGAATACTCACTTCTAAGTTGAGATTCCTAGTAGAATAAGCTTTATTTTTCTAGGAGTCCAGTACCTATTAAAATTTTTTGTGTGGTTTTCTTTTTAAAAACTCCTTAATTGGTTGTGGAAAATTGGACGTATGGGTAGCACATTATAGATTATTTGCACATAAAATTGTTTCTGAAGTAAGTGCCTACGTATTTATTATTTAAAAGTACTAAACAAAAGGTATGAAGTTTGCTCACACATACTAAGAAGTAGGAGATACATTTAAAGAGAAATGTATACTTTATACTTCATGTTTTCTTATTTTTACGTTACTTATGAGTAAGTATGTTAAGAGTATTAAGTAACTCAGTTTTTTTTTTCCCTTAGGACAAAATTTAGAATAAATTACAAGTTTTAAAGTTATATAATTATATAGTAATGGCTAAATTTTTATTTTAGTATTAGATAGTAAAAAAGTAGACTGATCACTGGACCAGGTGTTAGAAGACCTGAATCCAGCTTTGTTCTTATTGATAAAATAAAGCTCATTTGTAAACAACATTATTGATGCAACATTTAGGGGAAATATGTATGTAAAGACATTTGTAAAATTACTTGAAGTTTTCATCGCATTCTATATTCATGTTTGTTTTATAATATAAACTTGTTTAAAATTACATACTATTAAGAAACAAATTTCCTACTGTGCTAGTTAGGGAGCAGCTTAGCTACTGCTTTGAGATCATTAATTGGGGAAATTGAGCTGAAACAAAGAGCTGACATTGTGTCTCAGGTTTAACATTCAGGCAGTTCTCTTAGCTGTCAGGATTTCATATTATTGTGAGACGCCAGATAAGTATTTGGATGCAAATGCCATGATTTTATCCACCCACAGCTTTTTAAGCTTGGTTGGACCACTGAGGATGAGTTGTCCCTGTGAAGTTTGCCTGAGAGTGGCGTGGTACAATGCTTTCAGGCTACTGTTGTTGTAGCTTGTCTGGTTGAGACCTCTGCTGGGCAGTTGGCATAAACACAAAAGCGTAAATTGTCCAGACACTCACTACACAGAATATATTCTCTCATTGTTTAAGAACAGTATCAGGCTGGAAGTCATAGAATTTTTTTTAACATGTACCTCTTAAAAAACCTTGTAAGATTGCAGAAAAAAAATTCTTACATGAAAAAAAAACTCATTTCTTAAAAATGGAAACCCTAGGAAGATGTTTATCCTGTAGAAGAAAGTTTGAGAAGGACTAGCCTATTATCTCATGAAGTAGACAGCATTTTTCTAATTTTATAAATGGCCAAATCTCAGGTGTAAAATCTTGCCCCTTAATCACACGGAACAGAAGATGGAAGAGGCAGGGATTTGTGTTCTTACCAGTCTGTTTCCAGCGTTGCCCTGCGTTTATATGGAAGGGATTGATCTAGAGCCTCTCAGATCCCATCTTCACAAGTCCAGGTGTTTGCTGCAACACTCACTTGACTGTACTTTGATTTCTTCATCTGAAAAAAAAATGGAGACAATAATATGACTAACCTCAGGAGTTTTATGAGGATCTAATTAGTTAATAACATGTAAAATAGTCACTTCAAGTCCACCACTATAGTAAGGTACTGTTAAAATGTTAGCTATTAAGGTTGGTTGTGTGACCACACAAACTCAGTAACAGCAAAGGACTTTGACTTGGGAGAAGGATGGAAGGTCTTAGGGTTTGGGGCTAGCTGTGCTAAATTGAGTGCAGTATACTTAGTCTACAAAGTGATATGTATGGTTTAAAATGTTAATTTTAGCCTTTATGTCAGCTGGCAAGTTCAGTTATTAAAAGCATCTCATTCCACAAACATTCTCTGCTGTGAAGATTGGGAGGGGGAAATACGTTTCTGGTTCATCAACATTAGTTTAAAAAATGAATCATCGCCCGTAGTTTTAAGGGCTAATTTACGTGATATAAGGGAAGTTATTTTTTCCCTCTGTCCTTTAGCTTACATTTTAAATGGAGATCTGGAAAAAGACATCAGACTTTAATCACTCAATATAAATTCCAATATTGAATGAACACTACACCTTGTAAAAATTAACCTAGCAGCCTGAATTAAGAGTGTTGAAAAACTAAGGGGAAAAATATATAAAAAATCAGTTTCAAAGGCTATAGGAAGAATTTTCTAAGGTGTCTATTCTTTACTGATACATAGCAGAATGGAAAAGTTAACCCACATGGTTTACCCTGATGTGTTTATACTGAGTGTATCCATCAGCCTCCTGTTGATTGGAATCGTTTTTGTCTGTTGTTGAATTTCTTTCTAAAGGAGAAGTGACCTTTTTCTTATCTTTTCTGACATTCTGGATGTAACAATCTCTAGTTTCTGGTGCCATGGGGTGAGTCTCTAACTTAAGCTCTCCTGCTTGAACACTGTCCCTAGGTTTTGTATCTTAATTCAAGCTATCATGCAGGGGTTGGAGGTGATGTTTCTACCAACATGACCTTCCCTGGGGTACCAGTTATCTGAACTGATTCTCTAGGCTCCCATTGATTCTGTGTTTTCCCTTTGATCCTGCCAATAAATTCCTTTTGCCAGTGTTTGTAACCAAAATCTTGATTGATTGATAGACATCCCCATCCTCTCCAGCAAGTCCAGGCAACCCATTTCTGTCATAATCTATTAAGATTGCAGGGACTGTATCTTATCCCAGACATATATTAGGTACCTGGTGCATGGAAGGTGCTCAATAAATGTGACTGCATGTAGCCATTTGCTAGGTTTACTCCTCTTTATCTTTAAGATAGCCAGTAACTTGGAAGATATAAAGAATCAATTAGCAGAGAGATACTACATTAGGAAAGGAGGCAGCCTGCCTGTGACTTTAACATTAATCGTATCTGCACTGTTGAGAAGACTTGCTGAAGCACAGTGCTTGCCTTGGGTTGCAAAAAACTGATTTTGCTGCTTAGGTCTAACTGTCTAGTGGTGGTACACCAACCTCCACTTCTGGGTCTGGCTGGAGCATTCACAAGTCAAGAAATCCCAGGAAGAACAGCATGAGCCATGGTTTTGGCAGGTTTCTTCATGTTTTGTCTGGAACTTGCTTTGCTGGTGGAAGTAGAACTTTACTTCAGGAGCCACAGAGTCTAAAATAGAAATAAGGACAATTGGGAAGAATCTGTTAAAAGAGTACTGCTTCTCTAAAGGAATGTTAACCAACCAAAAAATACAGGAGACTGGTCCGTTAGCATTTTGAGGAACTCTTTGTTTTGGGAATGCCAGATTTTAAATACTTCATTTGTTTAATATATTCCAATAAAGTGTATATATGTTTGGTTTGGCACCAAGCCTTGGACTCTTAAGAGGAACACCAATGAACAGTATGCCATTCTAGTCGGTGAGTTACCTCACACTTTTCCAGTGTACATTTGATGATATTGTTACATATTAACTCTTCTGATAGGGAATGATGGAGGCAGCGAGCAAGTAGTTAAAGGCGGTCCAGCTGATCAAAAGGATTCCCCATCAAAAGCAAATGATACAACGTGCTTATACTGTGTTAAACTACAGTGTTGTCCACTGAGTTTCTCTTCAGTACTCTCAGATTCTTCATGCTGCCAAAACACCAGAGCTAGTAGCTTTTTGACTTTGTAGAGACAGTTTCCCCATTTCTAGAAGATAATATACAATGGAAATAAAAGTTCTGTAGGGGAAAATATCTAGGTCCTAACCTCTCAGTTCCTTTGATCACACGTTTGTCAAGAGGTAGTACCACCTTGTTCCAGAGTTGTGAGAACTCAGTGATACAGGAATTATTACGGCCAGGTACACTGCATATATTATCTCATAATAGTCACAGCCCTTTGAGTTAGTCCTCATTTTGCAGTTGAGGAACATTAGAATATGAAAATAGCTTCATCCATATACTTGTCACTAACAAGTAGCAGAGCTTAAATTCAAGCTCTGACCATCACTAGCTGAAATCCTAAACAGCATCTAGCATGTTGGTGCTCAATATACATGTGTTTATTCATTCAAGGAAAAAAATCTAGCAGTAAAAAAGTATCCAGGAGAAAAGGATAGATTTCATGGAGTAGTTTAACCTATGACTCTAGAATGAACACTTTTTCTTCCCAGTTCTTCCAGGACTCCCAGGTTGAGTATAATTCAGACAGCAAGTTTAGGGAAATGAAGTTTTTTGAAATTTACTTCAAAAATTAGTACAGCAGTGCAAGTAATTACAGTATAATTATTGGAGCAAGTGTTCACTTAGCACTGCAATGCATGCTAATCTTGTTATCCAAAGAAGATTTTGAAATTCAACACCTGCTTCAATTGAGCAACTTCAGTATTAATTTTAAATGTTTATTTTGTGTCTGCTATGTGTGAGGCATTGTTTGCCTCACTTAGCAAGTTAATTCCTGTTATATTTGAGAAATTTGAATCATTGCAAAGTGCATTCCTCTAGCTATAGTTGATGTTTTATAGGACTTTAATTCTAATAGCTGTTGCTCTTGGGCCAATTCTTAAATTCTCTAAGACTGTCAGGATTACTGACAGTAGAGTTACGTCTTTGTCCCAGGGGCTGAAAGTCCTGATGCTGACAAGCTTCAGGTTTCATCTAAGGTGAGAGGTGGGTTTTGAAGATGCCCAGTGTACTATTTGATTCGTGTTTCTAATAACTGATGTGGAAAAGAGTCTAAAATCATGTTCTTGCAATGCATAAGCATACGTGATAATATTTTATTCCCACTGTTAGTTAAGTGGAACCTCAGAAATAATGTGGGCCCTACTAAGCAACGGTATTCCTTTTCCTTGATGGGAAGTCCCCACTGGAGATTAGGGATCCAGGAAGATTTGATCAAAACAATTGAGGATTAGCTACAGTAGCACTCGGAGTGGGGGCCTCAAGCCTGATGGCACAAGAGAATCATCTGGGGCAATTTACAATGATCAGAGCTAGGTCCCTGCCCTAGACCAATTAAATGAGAATCTGGGATTGAGGCCCAGGCATTGGTATTTTTAAAAAGTTATCAAGTGTTAGGGTCAAAAAAGATGGTGACAAAAGAGGTACCTGAACTCTTCTCCCATGGACATGCAGAGCAATCAACTCTGAAAGAAATTTAGAAACTAGCTGAATGACTCTTAATACACTGGTGAATGAACAAAACCCACATTGAAATGGATAGGGAAGGCTGAGACACACTCACCACAAACCCCACCCCCAGCACAATACCATACAGTCAGGTAGAAACTCCCAACTTCCAGCTTCTCCCTGAGGAGTAAAGGGTTTGAACCTCCCTTCTGGTGTCCCAACTTTAAGGATTCTCACCTGAGGAGTGGGTCCTCCAAAACACCTAGCTCTGAAAGCCAATCAGGCTTGCACCCACAAGACTATAGCAAACAAAGGAGCAGTTGTTAATGGGTGTGTGAGCACTTGCTGTGGCTATACCCCCTGGGCTCTGTGTGGCAAAAGCGGGCAAAAATCACCAGTTCCCAATCTTTCTCTGAAAGGAGTGTATGTGCATACTTTGAAAGCTGCTGCCTTAGGGTCAGGCTTCTCCTTTAGGACACATCTAGGCACTAGCTATGTTTCCTGGAGACAGGAAACTGTCGGACACCCCCTCTGCTCTAGCCTCTCCCTATAGCCCCTCAAAGTTGCCACTGTCACCATGGAAGGAGCTTATACACGTATCTGTGCCCAGCTTTTGTGCTGCTGCCTGTGGGATGGACCCTTAGATTGCCTGGCTCTGATAGCTAACAGGGCTTGCATTCATGAGTCCTACAGGATAGTAGCAAACAAAGAAGCAGTTCTTAATGGGCACAGAAGCACCCCTTGACCCCTGCATCTATATATGCGGGCCTAGAGCAGAGGGAGCAGGCAAAAATTCTTATCTCCCAGTTTCTCCCTAGAAGGGGCTTAACTAAAAACTTTCCCAGCTGCCGCCTAAGGGTCTACCTTCTAATCAGTCTGTATCTAGGTTCTGGCTGAGATCCTCCACTTTAGGACATTGGCAGATCTTGGTAGACCCTCAAGTACTGGGAGCCATTCAGAACAAAGAAGGCAGCTTGGAAGATCACAGAGGTTTTATAGAACCAGGAGCTGGGGTCAGGCTGATAGATGAGGTTTATCTCTTACACAAGACCATTCTGTGAAGACTGGGAGAGGTGGCTGTTTTATCAGAAATCAACATAAAGAATCAAGAAAAATGAAGAAATAGAGGAGTATGTTCTGAACAAAAGAAGATAATCTCTAGAAAAAGGTCTTAATGAAATGGAGAAAAGTAAAGTACCTGATGGAATTCAAAATAACAGTCATAAAGATGCTAACTGTGGTCAGACAGCAATGCACAACAAAACGATAATTTCAAAAATGGGAGAGAAAATGCAGAAAAGCACAAAACAAATCACAGAGCTGAAAAATATAAATTGAACTAAAAAATTCAATAGAGGGATTCAAGAGCAGATGAGAGCAAGTGGAAGAAAGGATCAGTGAACTTAAAGACAGGGCGATGGAATTCATCCAGAGAAGCAAAACCCAAAAAGTATGAAGAAGGTGAAGATATCATAAGGGTCTTATGGGATACCATCATAGCACAATTATATTCATTAAAGGGATCCTAGAAGGAGGAGGGGGGGGAGGGGGAGAGGGAGAGGGAGAGAGAGAGAGGGAGAGAGAGAGAGGGAGAGAGAGAGAGGGAGAGAGAGAGAGGGAGAGAGAGAGATGGAGAGAGAGAGAGATGGAGGGGGGGGAGAGAGAGAGAGGGAGAGGGAGAGAGAGAGAGAGAGGGAGAGAGAGAGAGGGAGAGAGAGAGAGAGAGAGGGAGAGAGAGAGAGGGAGGGAGAGAGAGAGAGAGAGGGAGAGAAAGCTTATTTTTAAAGATATAGGCTGATAACTTCCCTGATCTGGGGAAGGGAACAGATTTACAGATCTGTGAATGTCAGAGTGTTTCAAATAAAGAGGATTCGGAGAGACCCATTCAAGGCACGTTATAATTAAACTGCCAAAGGATAAAGAAAAGGAAAGAATCTTCAAAGCAGCAAGAGAAAAGCAACTTGTTTCATGCAACAAATTGTATATGTACCCCCATAAGACCATCAATGGATTTTTTAGCAGGGATTTTGCAGGACAGAAGTGAGTGTCAGAATATTTTCAAAGTAGAAGAAAGAAAGAAAGGAAGAAAGAAAAGGAAGGAAGGAAGGAAGGAAGAAAGAGAAAGAAGGAAAGAAGGAAGGAAAGAAAGAAGGAAAGAAAGAAGGAAACGAAAGGAAGAAAATGCTGCCAATGGAGAATACTCTGGCAAAAATATCCTTCAGATTTGGAGAGAGAGTTTTCCAGACAAACAAAAGCTAAAGGAGTTTATCACCACTGGACTGGCCTTACAAGACATATTGAAATGTTCTTCAAGCTGGAATTAAGTGATCCTAATTAGTAACGAGAAACATAAGAAGGCATAAAACTCACTGGTAAAAGTAACTATATAGTTCAACTCAGAATACTGTAAAGTTATAACATTGATGGGTAAGTCACTTATAATTCTACTATAAGGATTAAAAGACCAAAGTATTAATAATAACCTCAATAATTTGTTAATGGTTACACAACATAAAAAGACAAATTGTGACAAAAATGTGGGTGGGGGAGTGTAAAAATGTAGAGCTTCAAAGTTATGTTATCAGCTTAAAATAGACTTATATTTTACATAAGCATCATGGTAATCACAAAGCAAAACCTATAGTAGATGCACAAAAGATAAAGAGAAATGACTTTAAGAATATCACTACAGAAAATCATTAAATCGCAAAGGAAGAAATCAAGAGAGGATCAAAAGAAAAAGCAGTTGCTGAACAACCAGAAAAACAACAAAATAGCAATATCAAGTCCATTTCTATCAATCATTACATGTAAATGGGCTATATTCTCATATCAAAAGACAAAGTAGCTGAATGGATAAAACAAACAAACAAAACCAAAAACAAAAAAAAAAGATGAAAAAAACCGAGACCCAACTATATGCTGCCTACAAGAAACTCACTTCAGGGAATTCCCTGGTGGTCCAGTGGTTAGGATGCCATGCTCTCGCTGCTGAGGGCATGGATTCAGTCACTGGTTGGGGAACTAACATCCCACAAGCTGTGAGGCACAGCCAAAACAAACAAACAAAACAACCCCCCCCCCCCACACACAAAAACAATAAAAAACAAACAAGCAAAACCTCACTTCAGCTTTAAGGATACACATAGACTGAAAGTGAAAGGATTGGAAAAGATATTCCAAACAAATGGAAATCAAAAGAAGGCAAGGTAGCTAAATTTACATTAGACAAAACAGACTTTAAGTCAAAGACTAACAGGAAACAAAGAAGGTCATCATATAATGATAAAGGGTTCAATTTATCAGTAGAACAAAACATCAGTAAATATTTATGCAGCTAACATAGGAGCACCTAAATATATAAATTCAGTGTTAACATACATGAAAGGAATAATATATAAGCAGTACAATAATAGTAGGGGAGTTCAATATCCCACTTTCATTAAAGGATACATCATCCAGACAGAAAATCCATAAAGAAATACTGCACTTTAAACCACACATTAGTCAGATATATCTAATAGACGTTTATAGAGCATTCCATCAAACAGCAGCAGAATACACATTCTTTTCAAGTGCACACGGAACATTCTCCAGGATAGATTATGTTAGGCCACAAAGCAAGCCTCAATAAATTTAAGATTGAAATCATATAAATATACACTGACAACGAAAGATCAGAAAGAGGAATTAAGGAAACAATCCCATTTACCATCACATCAAAAAGAATAAAATACCTAGGTATAAACCTACCTAAGGAGGCAAAAGACCTGTAGGAGTGCACATGGGCAGCAGCAGGCACTAACTGCTTCCTCTGCTATCCTGAGAGTGCACGGCCTGTCGCCACCACTAGGAGACAGGAGCAGGCGCCAAGCACTGCTCCTGCTGTCCTGGGAGTGCGTGGGCCGCTGCCATGGCTGGGAGACCTGTGAGTGGGTGCCAATCGCTGCCCCTGCCGTACTGGGAGAGCGCACAGGCCGCCGCACCTGCACACCACCTATCAAGGGGACAATGGCCAACACACACTGAGGAAAGAGGCAGCAAGCATCCAAACTAAAAGCAGCCCCTTGATTCTGGACAAGATGGGAGAGTAGAAGGACTTAAGCTCACCTCTTCTTATGAAGACACCAAAATCACAACTAGCTGCTGAACAACCATCAACAAAAACGACTGGAACCTACCAACAAAGATATTTTACATCCAAAGACGAAGAAGAAGTCACAACGAGACAGTAGGGGGACGCTTTTGCAATATAATCAAATCCTATACCTGCCGAGTGCGCAACCCACAAACTGGAAAATAATTATATTGCAGATGTTCTCCCACAGGAGTGAAAGTGCTGAGCCCCATGTAAGGCTCCCCAGCCTGAGGATCTGGCATTGGGAGGAGGAACCCTGAGACCATTTGGCTTTGTAGTCCAGTGGGGCTTGAATGCAGGAGCTCCACAGGACTGGGGGAAACAGAGACTCCACTCTCAGAGGGCACACACAAGATTTCATGTGCACTGGGACACAGCACAAAGCAGTGACTCCATAGGAGCCTCTGCCAGACATACCTGTGTGTCTTGGAGGGTCTCCTGGGGAGACAGGGGTTGGCTGTGGCTCACTGTGGGGGGAAGGACACTGGTGGCTTGGCCCCAGGGAATATCAATCATCATGAGCACTCTTGGAGGTCACCATTTTGGCACTGAGACCTGGCCCAAGTCAATAGTCTGCAGACTCCACTGCTGGGACGCCTGAGCCCAAACAGCAAGGAAGGTGGGGAACACAGCCCCACGCATCATCAGACAGGCTGCCTAAAGATGTACTTAGCTAACAGCCACCTCTAAACACATCACTTGACATAGCCCTGTCCATCAGAGGAACAAGACCCAGATCCACCCACCAGTGGGCAGGCACACCAGTCCCTCCCACCAGGAAGCTTACACAAGCCCCTCGACCAATCTCACCCACCAGGGGGCAGACAGCAGAAGCAAGAGGAACTATGATCCTGCAGCCTGTGGAAAGGAGATCACAAACACAGAAAGTTAGATAAAATGAGGTGGCAGAGAAACATGTTCCAGATGAAGGAACAAGGTAAAAACGCAGAAGAACAACCAAGTGAAGTGGAGATAGACAATCTACCTGAAAAAGAATTCAGACTAATGATACTAAAGATATCTAAGATCTCAGAAAAAGAATGGAGACACAGACTGAGAAGATAAGAAATGTTTAACAAAGAGCTACAAGAACAAACAGAGAGGAACAATACAATAACTGAAATGAAAAATACACTAGAAGGAATCAATAGCAGAATAAATGAGGCAGAAGAACAAATAAGTGATCTGGAAGACAGAGTGGTGGAAATCACTGCTGCAGAACAGAATAAAAAGAATGGAAAGAAATGAGGACAGTCTCAGAGACCTCTGGGACAACACTGAATGTACCAATGCATTCTAGAGGTCCCAGAAGGAGAAGAGAGGGAGAAAGGGCCTGAGAAAATATTTGTAAGGATTATAGCCGAAAACGTCCCTAACATGGGAAAGGAAACACTTGCTCAAGTCCAGGAAGTGCAGAGAGTCCCATACAGCATAAACCCAAGGAGGAACATGCCGAGACACGTATTAATCAAACTCACAAAAACTAAAGACAAAGAGAAAATATTAAAAGCAACAAGGGAAAAGCAACAAATAACATACAAGGGAATCCCCATAAGATTATCAGCTGATTTTTCAGCAGAGACTCTACAGGCCAGAGGGGAGTGGCATGATATAGATAGATAGATAGATAGATAGATAGATAGATATTGATATTTATTTATTTTTGGCACATAACAGATTTTATTGAGTCAGTTTGTTATTTACATACTCATAAGGGATTTAAAAAAGAAGTTAAATGGAAGAGGTTCTCAACAGACAGAAATAAGATGTTCTGATCTATTGTTCCAGTTTATAGCTCACATATAAATAATGGAATAAACATGATCTGAAAATAGTTGCACAGTGCGTGCTTCAAAGCCAGCCAATGAAAGGCAACATCTCCCTTTTTCTATGGCTGATGGCCCTCCAAAGACACTACCCTTTTCTTTTTTTCCTTTTTAAGGAGACTGACCTCTCAGTTACACTGGTGTTTAGCACCATTGTTGGGTCTCCCAGGTCTGCAGTTTAACTTTTATTTGCAGAATGCCATTGTGGTTCAAGGCATGGCATTCCACTGGGCTTACTACTCCCAGCAGCACAGGACTGCAGAAAGCACCTTCACTCTCAGAGTGAAATTACAGCTTCCCATGCTCGAGTTCTGAGCACAGCCTCATAAAATCAATCCCTATCACACTGCAAGGGTGGGCATGAGAAATCCCACTCTTCAAGGGCTTAGAGAGCAAGAAAGATTTGGGACTCCATGCATGCCTCTCTGTCCTTTTTAGAGGTTCACACACTGCATGAACCTGGCCTGTGTCTGGAGAGGGTTGTGGCAGAGCCCAAGCCCGGCCCTGAGCCCAGAAGAAGAACAAAGGGGACTTGCCCGCCTTTGCTCCTGGGGGCAGCATGTGCCCAGTTGCCAGCCCCACCCCTCTTTGACAGCGCCCTTCCCCCACCACACGGCCCCCATGGCTGGGCAAAACGGCGGCCACGCCACAAAATGGCAGCTGCGTCACAAGCTGGCAGCTGGGCCAGGCCCCAAGTGGGTACTGGCGGGGAAATTAAAGGTGCCGCAGAGAAATTAAAGGTGCCATGGACCCCATCCCTAGCACAGCAATGCAAGCCTGAGCTTCCTCTTGATGGCAGTCGGGAGCCCCGGCCCTCCTCAGGCACAGGCACACCTCCGTGGCCATGTGGAGACACCCTGGCCTTCCCATGCCACCCCACCCAGCAGCACCATCCTCTGCCCTCTCAAGTCCAAAAGACTTGGCAACTTTGTGCCTGGGTTGCCTTTTCCCTTCCAAACAGCCCCCTCTTCAGGAGGCTCTTACTTAAGGGTGTACAAACTGGAAAAAACTGAGCATGGCACACCTGCTGGGTGACACTTGTCTGCCGAGGACACCCTTTTGGTTGGACGCGGGGAGGGAGCACCCCTTTCCTAGGGTTTCCACAGTCTCAGCTTAACTCCAGGTCACCAAAGATAGGAAAGGGGAATCAAAGAGTCCCCTGATGAGGAGAAATTAAGGAAAAGGGGCCAAAGCCCCATAGCAGGCCTTCGGCAGCCATGTTGAATTCCAACGCACTGAGTGCACACCCAAGAGAGCAGTGAAGGGCCACCAGTGGCCCACTGCATGCAGGCACTTCAGAGCGTGGATGTCAGCTTTCGCTCCACCATGCAAACACCCAGTGAGTGTCTTAGGATTTTCATCGTTCCCTCCTGCCCTCTCCCTTCTCCCTGTGGTGAGGGGCATTGGGGGCTGGGCACAGGCAGAGGAAGGAGCGGCTGCTGTCATCCCCATGCTTTTCCCCAAGGCATGAGGGTCTTGGTGGGCTTGCGCTTTGCTTTGGTCATGACTTGATGGATGGAGGCAGGGCAGTGGCAGTGTGCTTTGGATTTTTTGCTTTTCCTTCTCTCAAATGCTTGCTTCCCTGCACTCTCGATTCCCCAGCTTCCCTTGAGCTCTGACTTTCCAGAAACTTCTCAGGGAAACTCAGCAAAAATCTTTTGGCTTTGACACCACCTCTCTCCTGGAGCATGCACGATGCACTCACATGATATATTTAAAGTGATGAAAGGGAAGAACCTACAACCAAGAATACTCTACCCAGATAGGCTCTTGGTCAGATTCATCCAAGGAATCAAAAGCTTTACAGACAAGCAAAAGCTAATAGAATTCAACACCACAAAACCAGCTTTACAACACATGCTAAAGGAACTTCTCTAGGCAGAAAAGAAAAAGCCACAAGTAGAAAAAAGAAAATTACAAATGGGAAAGGTCACTGGTAAAGGCAAACATACAGTAAAGTTAGGAAATCATCCATACACAAATATGATATCAAAACCAGGAATCATGAGAAGAAGAGAGTACAAATGCAAGATATTGGAAATGCATTTGAAATTAAGAGACCAGCAATTTAAAACAATCTTGTTTATATATAGACTGCTATATCAAAACCACATGGGAACTGCAAACTCAAAATATGTAATAGATACACACACACAAGAAAAAGCAATCCAAACACAACACCAAAGATAGTCATCAAATCACAAGAGAAGCTGAAAGGAAGAAAAAAACCCCACAAAAACAAACCCCAAACAATTAACAAAATAGAAATAGAACTTACATGTTGATAATTACCTTAAATGTAAATGGATTAAATGCCCCAACCAAAAGACATAAACTGGCTTAATGAATACAAAAATAAGACCCATATATATGCTGTCCACAAAAGACCCACTTCAGATCTAGGGACACATACAGACTGAAAGTGAGGGGATGGAAAAAGGTATTCCATGCCAATGGAAATCCAAAGAAAACTGGAGTAGCAATACTCAGACAAAATAGACTTAGAAATAAAGACTGTTACAAGAGACAAGGAAGGACACTACATAATTATCAAAGGGTAAATCCAAGAAAAAGACATAATAATTATAAACATATATACACCCAACATAGGAGCACCTCAATATATAAGGCAAATGCTAACAGCCATAAAAGGGGACATTGACAGTAACACAATAATAGTGGGGGAATTTAACACCCCACTTACATTCAATGGACAGATCATCCAGGAAGAAAATGAATAAGGAAACACAGTCCTTAAATGACACATTAGATCAGATGGACTTAATTGATATTTACAGAACATTCCATCCAAAAGCAGTAGAATACACTTTCTTCTCAAGTGCACATGGAACATTCTCCAGGATTGATCATATGGTGGGCCACAAAGCAAACCTCAGTAAATTTAAGAAGACTGAAATCATATGAAGGGTCTTTTCCAACCACAATGCTATGAGATTAGAAATCAACTATAAGAAAAAAAAAACCCTAAAAAACACAAACACGTGGATACTAAAAAATATGCTACTAAACAACCAATGGATCACCAAGAAAATCAAAGAGGAAATAAAAAAATACCTGGAGACAAATGACAATGAAAATATGACAATCCAAAACCTATGGGATGCAACAAAAGCAGTTCTAAGAGGGAAGTTTATATCAATACAATCTTACATCAGGAAACAAGAAAAATCTCAAATAAACAACCTAACCTTACACCTAAAGCAATTAGAGAAAGAAGAATGAACAAAACCCAAAGTTAGTAGAAAGAAAGATATCATAAAGATCAGAGCAGAAATACATGAAATAGAGATGAAGAAAATAATAGAAAAGATCAATGAAACTAAAAGCTGGTTCTTTGAGAAGATAAACAAAATTGATAAACCTTTAGCCAGACTCATCAAGAAAAAAAGCGAGAGGGCCCAAATCAATAAAATTAGGAAAAAAAACGGAGAAGTTACAACACAACAGAAATACACAGGATCATGAGAGACTACTACAAGCAACTATATGCCAACAAAATGGAAAACCTAGAAGAAATGGACAAATTTTTAGAAAGGTACAACCTTCCAAGACTGAACCAGGAAGAAATAGAAAATATGAACAGACCAATCACAAGTACTGAAATTGAAACTGTGATTTTAAAACTCCCAACAAACAAAAGTCCAGGACCAGATGGCTTCACAGGTGAATTCTATCAAACATTTAGAGAAGAGCTAACACCCATCCTTCTCAAACTATTCCAAAAAATTACAGAGGAAGGAACACTCCCAAACTCATTCTATTGAGGCCACCATCACCCTGATGCCAAAAGGAGACAAAAATACCACAGAAAAAGAAAATTACAAGCTAGGACTTCCCTGGTGGTGCAGTGGTTAAGAATCTGCCTGCCAATGCAGGGACACGGGTTTGAGCCCTGGTCAAGGAAGATCCCACATGCCGCAGAGCAACTAAGCCTGTTCACCACAACTACTGAACCCCACGCACCTAGAGCCTGTGCTCTGCAACAAGAGAAGCCACTGCAATGAGAAGCCCACTCACCGTGACCAAGAGTAGCCCCTGCTTGCCGCAACTAGAGAAAGCCCGCATGCAACAAAGAAGACCCAACGCAGCCAAAAATAAATAAATTAATTAATTAAAAAATAAGAAAATTACAGGCTAATATCAGTGATGAACATAGATGCAAAAATCCTCAACAAAATACCAGCAAACCGAATCCAACAACACATTAAAATGATCATACACCAAGATCAAGTGGGATTTATCCCAGGGATGCAAGGATTCTTCAATATCCACAAATCAATCAGTGTTGTACACAACAAATTGAAGAATAAAAGCCATATGATCATCTCAATAGATGCAGAAAAAGCTTTTGACAAAATTGAACACACATTTATGATAAAAATTCTCCAGAAAGTGGGCATAGACAGAACCTACCTCAACATAATACAGGCCATATATGACAAACCCACAGCAAACATCATTCTTAATGGTGAAAAGCTGAAAGCATTTCCTCTAAGATCAGGAATGAGACTAGGATGTCCATTCTTGCCACTTTTATTCAACATAGTTTTGGAAGTCTTGGCCATAGCAGTCAAAGAAGAAAAAGAAATAAAAAGAATCCAAATTGGAAAAGAAGTAAAATTGTCACTGTTTGGAGATGACATGATACTATCCATAGAAAATCCTAAACATGCTATTAGAAAACTACTAGAGCTCATCAATGAATTCAGTAAGGTTGCAGGATACAAAATTAATACACAGAAATCTCTTGCATTCCTATACAATCACAATGGAAGTTCAGAAAGAGAAATTATGGAGACAATCCCATTCACCACTGCATCAAAGAGAATAAAATACCTGGGAGGTATTTTACCTAACCTACCTAACAAGGCAAAAGAAAACTAAAAGACATTGATGAAAGAAATCAAAGACAACACAAACAAATGGAAAGATATACCATGTTATCGGATTGGAAGAATGAATATTGTCAAAACGACTGTACTACCCAAGGCAATCTACAGATTCAATGCAATCCCTATCAAATTACCAATGGCAGACTGAGCTGCAGGAATCAGACACCCTGATTTCAGTCTATACTACAAAGCTACAGTAACCAATTCAGTATAGTACTGGCACAAAACAGAAATATAGATCAATGGAACAGGATAGACAGCCCAGAGATGAACCCACACACCTTTGGTCAATTAATCTATGACAAAAGAGGCAAGAATATACAATGGAGAAAAGACAGTCTTTTTAATAAGTGGTGTTGTGAAAACTGGACAGCTACATGTAAAAGAATGAAATTAGAACATTCCCTAACACCATATACAAAAAAAAATCAAAATGGATTAAAGACCTAAATGTAAGACAGGATGCTATAAAACTCTTAGAGGAAAACATAGGCAGAACACTCTTTGACATAAATCGAAGCAAGATCTTCTTTGATCCACCACCTAATGAAAATCAAAACAAAAATATACAAATGGGAACTAATTAAACTTAAAAGCTTTTGCACAGCAAAGGAAACCATAAACAAAGTGAAAAGACAATCCACAGAATGGGAGAAAATATTTGCAAACTAAGCGGCCAACAATGGATTAATCTCCAAAATATACAAACAGCTCATGTAGCCCTATATATATAAAAAAATAAAAAATAAAAAAATGGGCAGAAGATCTAAATAGACATTCCTCCAAATAAGACATACAGATGGCCAAAAAGCACATGAAAAGCTGCTCAGCATTGCTAATTATTAGAGAAATGCAAAAACTACAATGAGGTATCACCTCACACTGGTCATAATGGATATCATCAAAAAGTCCACAAACAATAAATGCTGGAAACATGGATGGTCCTAGAGATTGTCATAATGAGTGAAGTAAGTCAGACAGAGAAAGTGAAATATGATATCACTTATAAGTGCGATCTAAAAAAAACCGATACAAACGAACTTATTTGCAAAACAGAAACAGTTACTGGGGGAAGGGTGGGGGAAGCAATAGTTAGGGAGTTTGGGATTGACATGTATACACTGTTATATTAAAAATGGATAACCAACAAAGACCTACTATATAGCACAGGGAACTCTGCTCAATATTATGTAACAACCCAAATGGGAAAAGAATTTGAAAAAGAATAGATACATGTATATATATAACTGAATCAGTTTGCTATACACCTGAAACTAACACAACATTGTTAATCAACTATATTCCAATATAAAAAAAAAACAATAAATGCTGGAGAGGGTGTGGAGAAAAGGGAAACCTCCTACACTGTTGGTGGGAATGTAAATTGGTACAATCACTATGGAGAACAGTATGGAGGTTCCTTAAAAGACTAAAGCAATCCTGGGCATATATCCGGAGAAAACCATAATTTGAAAGGATACATGCACCCTAATGTTCATTGCAGCGCTATTTACAATAGCCAAGACATGGAAGCAACTGAAATGTCCATCGACAGAGGAATGGATAAAGAAGATGAGGTACATATATACAATGGAATATTACTCAACCATGAAATAGAATGAAATAATGCCATTTGCAGCAAACATGGTTGGACTTAGAGATTATCATACTAAGGGAAGTAAGTCAGACAGAGAAAGACAAATATCATATGATATCACTTATATATGGAATCTAAAAAAAAATGATACAAATGAACTTATTTACAAAACAGAAACAGACATGCAGACATGGAAAACAAACTTATGGTTACCAAAGGGGAAACATGGGGTGGGGGGACAGATAAATTAGGAGATTGGGATTAACATATACACACTACTATAGATAAAATAGGCAATCAATAAGGACCTACTTTATAACACAGGGAACTCTACTCAATATTCTGGAATAACCTATATGGGAAAGAATCTGAAAAAGAAAGGATATATGTATATGTATAACTGAATCACTTAGCTGTACACCTGAAAGTAACACAACAATGTAAACCAACTGCAGTCCAATATAAAATAAAAATTAAATTAAAAAAAGAAATCATATCAAGCTTCCTTTCCATCCACAATGGTATGAAATTAGGAATCAATTACAAGAAGAGACTGGAAAAAAACCCCCACAAATATAAAGAAATTAAACAACATGCTCCAGAACAACAAATGGGTCAAGGAAGAAATCAAAGGGGAATATGAAAAATATTTTGAGACAAATGAAAATGGAAAGACAACATATCAAAACTTATGAGATGCAGCAAAAGCAGTTCAAAGAGGAAAGTTTATACAGTTTACCCTTGAACAACACATGCTTGAATGGCATGAGTCCACTTAATACCTACAATTTTCTTCTAAAATTGTTGGCTCTCTGTATCCATGGGGTCCACATTTGTGGACTCAACTAATTGTGGATTAAGCACTATGTTTACAACCCACGGTTGGTTGAAACCTTGGATGCAGAATATGCAGACAGAGGGCTGACCATGGGACTTGGGCATCTGCTCATTTTGTTATCCTCAGTCTTGGAGCCAATATCCCATTGATACTGAGGGATGACTGTAGTATTAAATGCCTGCATTAAGAGAAAGCAAGATCTCAAACAACCCAATCTTACACATAAAAGAATTAGAAAAAGGATAAACTAAGCCAAAAGATAGAAAGAAGAAATAACAAAGCTCAGAGTGGAAATAAATAAATTAGAGATTAAAAAGACAATAAAAAAGATCAATGAAACTAAGACCTGGTTTTTAAAAAGATAAACAAAATAGACAAACCTTTAACTAGACTGACTAAGAAAAGATGGGATTTAAAATTATAATTGCAAGAGGAGACATGACAACAGATACAACAAACACAAAGAATCATAAGGCAGGAAAAGCAAAAATCAACAAGTAGGTCTACGTCAAACTAAAATGCTTCTGCACAGCAAAGAAAACCATCAATAAAACGAAAAGGCAACCTACCAAATGGCAGAGAATATTTTCACTTATGTGCAATAAGGGGTTAACATCCAAAGTATATAAAGAACTCATACAACTCAGTAGAAAAAACCTAAATAATCAGATTAAAAAATGTGCAGAGGATCTGACTAGACATTTCTTTAAAGATAACATACAAATGCCCAATGGGTACATGAAAAGGTGCTCAACATTACTACTCATCCTGGAAATGCAAATCAAAATCACAATGAGATATCACTTCATACCTGTTAAAATGGCTACTATCAAAAACACAAGAGATGGAGACCAAGATGGCAGAGTAGGAGAATGCTGGGCTCATCTCCTCTCACGAGCACATCAAAACTACAACTGCATATAGAGCAACTCTCACTGCAATTGACCCAGGAGCTAGCAGAACAGTTCTACAAGCAAGGCTGTAAAGAAAGATCCACATGTACTCGGGTAGGAAGGGAGGAAATGCAAAATAGGTGGGACTGGTACCCTTAGTGGGGGACAAAGAAGAAGAGAGGGTTATCACAGGCTCAGGGATCCTCCCTGGGGAGTGAGGGGTTTGAGCCACCTATTAAGCACCCCAGCCCTGGGATACGACACTGGGAAGATGAGCCCCTTTGCTGGTTTGAAAATCAGTGTGGCTTACTGGAGTGGTGTATGAAACTGAGACTCTGATCTTGAAAAGCACATGCATTAATTTGCTTACTCCTGGTCTTAGCATGAAGGGATCAGATTGAAAACTGCCCGGGGCTCTGGTAGGCTTGCCAAGACTGCCCCAGCATACCCCCACCCAGCCCATACCAGGCGCTTGCTCCAGCCCCTCTTGCAATGGTGCTGCTCTCCACTAGGGTGGAGGCTGCTGTTGCCAAAATAGTGAGCACACCTAGAGGGAATGGAGCCAGCTTGGACACAGCTCTGTCTCTGGCAAGAGTGGAGATAGCCATTTCCAGCTTGCGCATTCTGCCCATGTAGAGGAGTGAAACTAGCTCCAGGGTGGAGACCAACGTTGCCAACAGGAGTGAAACAAGCTCAGTAGTGTGGCACCAACCCCTCCATCCCTGACCCACCCTCTAACAAAGGTGTGAACATGGGGAAAAAGTGAAACCAGCACAGAAGTACAACCCCATGCCCTCAGGCCCCAGTCACATCCCAAATCAAGGCAGAGATTGTCATCGTCCCTGAAAGAAACCCAACTTCCTCAGGGGTCCTGCTCCAGCCCCTTGGCTCCCGACCCTGCCCCTGATAGGGTGGTGATAGCCATCGAGCATAGGAGAAACCTCAGCTTGCACCTGGCTCTGGTGTTAGCCACTCCAACTCCAGCCCCCACCTCCCACCAAAGTAGTGGCTGCCAGCACATCCTGGGGTGAAAGATGCAGCTTATGCTCATTTCAGATCTAGCTCTCTCACCAAGCCACTAGGCAAAGGCAGATGGCACACACATGCTCTCACAGAAGGACATGCCTTCAAGACCAGGAGAAGTAACCCTTTCACATAATTTCATAGAGATAAAGTTAAACAAAATGAGAAGACAGAGGAGTATGTTTCAAATGAAAGAACAAGGAAATAACCTCTAAAAAAACCCTAAGAAAACAGATAAATAATTTACCTGATAGGGTTCAAAGCAATAGTAATGAGAATGCTAACTGACCTGGGGAAAGAATAGATGAACACATGATAATTTTAAAGAAGAACTAGAAAATGTAAAAAAGAACCACTCAGAGCTGAAGAATACAGTAACTGAAATGAAAAATACTCTAGAGGGAATTAACAGAAGATTAGGTGATACAGAAGAGCACATAAGCAATCTGGAAGATAAAATAATGGAAATCACCCAATCAGCACAGTAAAAGGAAACAAATTTAAAAAAATGAGAACAGTTTAAGGGACCTCTGGGACAACATAAAACATACTAACCTTCATGTTATAGGGGTTCCAGAAGGAGGAGAGGAAAAGGTGTAGAATATTATTTGATGAAATTATGGCTGAAAGCTTCCCAACATGGAGAAGGAAACAATCCAAGTACAGGAAGCACAGAGTTCCAAACAAGATGAATCCAAAGAGATTCACATCAAGATATATCATAATTAAATGTCAAAAGTAAAAGAGAGAATTCTAAATCCAGTAAGAGAAAAACAGAGTAACATTCAAGGGAACCCCCATGAGGCTATCAGCTGATTTTTTAAGAGAACTTTGCAAGCCAGAAGGGACAGGCATGGTATATTTAAAGCGCTGAAAGGAAAAAAAACTATAACCTTGGATACTGTAGCCAATAAGCCTATCATTCAGAACTGAAGGAGAAGCAAAGAGCTTATAATACAAACAAAAACTAAAAGAATTCATCACCACTAAACAGACCTTACAAGAAGTGTTAAAGGGTCTTCTTTAAGTGAAAAAGAAAAGGCTACAATAAGAAATAAGAAATTATAGGAAGGGAAAAATCGGACTGTTTAAGGCAAATATATAGTAGTGGCAGTGGATCAACCATTTAAATAAGATAGTATGATGGTTAAAAGACAAAAATTGTAAAATCAACTATACCTAAAATAAAGTTAACAGATATACATGAAGATGTAAAATATGATATCAAAAATATAAAACTTGGGGTGGGGAACAAAAAATGTAGCGCTTTTAGAATGTGTTTAACCTTAAATGGCTATTAGTTTAAAGCCAGTTGATATAGTACTGGTCAATGTATATGAACTCCATGGTAACCAGAAATCAAAAATCTACAATGGCTATACAAAAACTTTTTAAAGAAAGGAAACAAACATACCACTGAAGAAAATCATCAAGCCACAAGGGAAGAGGCTAAAAGAAGAAGAACAGAGAAGAACTAGAAAAACAACCAAAAAACAATTAACAAAATGGCAATAAGTACCTACCTATCAACAATCTCTTAAATGTCAATGGACTGAATGCTCCAATCAAAAGACATTGGGTGGACCCATCAGATCAAGATGGCAGAGTAGAAGGACCCAGAGCTCACCTTTCCCACAAATACATAAAAAATACATCTACATGTGGAACAATTCTCACAGAATACCTACTGAAAGCTGACAGAAGATCTCATACAACCAAAGCTTCAATAAAGATCCCCATGTAACTGGGTAGGAAAAAATGAAAAAGGAAAGGTTCCCTCACATGGGAACCTCCTTCACCAGCTGGGAGGTACGCCAGGACAGATAGGGAGTTTCAGAGGCTCTAGAAGAGAATGCAGGAGCTGGCGTGTGGAAAAAGAAGGTAGAGAGAGACCGGCATAGACCGTCCTGGCCACCTCGCTGCATTTCCCAGCCCAAGATGTGTGCCTGCTGGTGTACTCAGTGGCTGGGTGCTGAAACTTGGGCTACAGTGGACAGCCCTGGGGAGAGGACTAGGTTTGCATGCACAGAGACAGGCCCAAGAGCCTGAAGTGTGGTCAAGGTCCACTTGTGGGATGGAGTGTAGGTCCGCCATAGGAGCCTCATTGTCAACGTGTGAAGAGAGGGGTGTGGGGCTGCCCCAGCAGTCTCATTGTCAGTGCACTCACAGCAGGGCATGGCTCTAGCTGCTGCAGACATTGGGAGTGTGCAATCACCAGCAGGGGTTGGGAGCATGCATGCACCACTGGAGGGACATCCAAGCCGATCACTGGTGCTTCTGCAGTGGAGACGGGTCCACTGCCAGCAGCAGTGGGCTTTGTGGGTGCACACACACAAGTGGAGGTGGGGCTGAAATCTAATCCAATTACTGGGGCTCCCACAGCAGGTGTGGGGGCATAGCTTTGGCAGAATTTTTTGCCAGTGGCTTTGTGAGTGCAGTGCCTGAGGGATGTCCAAGCTGATTACCAGTGCTCTCACAGTGGAGGTGGGCCCCAGGGCAGCACCAGCAACAGTGTACTTTGTAGGCATGCATGCCAGGTGTCAGGTGGCATCAGAGTTGCATGTCCTGGTGGATAGCTCCTGGAGAGGAATATACAGTGACTCCTTTCCCAGAGGGAGCACTCCAGTCCTGCCTAACTCACATTATAGCTTGGAATCGGATCTGGGGGCTTCTACTCCAACAACTGGGGAGCAGACCCCATGAAACACACCCTGTATTAAGGGAACAATGGCCAGCACACCCTGAGGCAGGCATCTATACCAAAAACAGCCCTCACACCAAAAATGTTGTCTCATGCAGCCTACACAGGGAGGCTCCCACATAAAAACAGATCTTCAAGACCACGGTAGATAACTGTTTCTCCTTAATTCAGAGTCAGAGAAATAAGTAAAACGAAAAAGCAGAGGGGCTACTCCCAACTAACAAGAGAAACTCCCTGAATGAACAATGAAACAGACCTCTCCAGTCTACCAGACCCCAAGTCCAAAAATGAGGTAATAAAAATACGAAAGAAATTAAGAAAGATTATTGATAGAAATGCAGATGACTGTAACAAGGAACTAGAAACTGTAAAGAGGAGCCAATCAAAATTACACAACTCAATTGCTGAGATAAAAACCAAGCTAAAGGCAATGAGTAGAGCACTAAATAAGGCAGAAGAATGAACAAGTGATCTGTAAGTCATCCAATCAGAACATCAGAGAGAAAGACAATCAAAAAAAAATATGAACACAACATATGAGATGTATAGGATAATATAAAGCATGCTAATCTCCATGTAATAAGGATCTCAGAAGGAGAAGAAAGAGAAAAGGGGATCAAAAATGTATTTGAAGAAATTATGGCTGAAAACTCCCCAAACCTAAACAAGGAAACATACCCAGGGACAGGAAGCACAGAGGGTCCCAAACAAGATGAACCCAAAAAGACCTACACAAAGACATATCAATGAAAATGTCAAAAGTTAAAGATAAAGAGAAGATTCTAAAGGCAGCAAGAGAAGAAGAAACAGTCAGTTACAAGGGAACCCCCGTAAGCTGATTTCTCTACAGAAACTTTGCAGGCCAGAAGGGAGTGGCAAAATATATTCAAAGTCCTAAAAGACCACCTAAAAAGAAAATTACAGGCCAATATCTTTGATGAATACAGATGCAAAAATTCTTAACAAAATATTAGCAAACCGAATTCAACAACACATAAAAAAGATCATACACCATGACTGAGTGGCATTCATCCCAAGTTCACAAGGATGGTTCAACATACACAAATCAATAAATCAATAAATGTGATACATCACATCAACAGAAAAAGACAAAAACCACATGATCATCTCAGTAGATGCAGAAAAGGCATTTGACAAAATTTAACATCCATTCATGATAAAAACCTTCACCAAAGTGGGTATAGAGGGAACATAACATAATAAGAGCTATGTATGACAAACCCACAGCCAATATAACACTCAATGGTGAAAAGCTGAAAGACTTCCTGCTAAATTCTGGAACAAGACAAGGATGCCCACTCTCACCACTTTTATTCAACATAGTATTGGAAGTCCTAGGCACAACAGTCAGACAAGAAAAAGAAATAAAATGTATCTAAACTGGAAGGGAAGAGGTAAAATTGTCATTATATGCAGATAATAGGATACTATATATAGAAAACCCCAAAGAATCCACACAAAAACTACTAGAACTGATAAATGAACTCAGCAAGGTAGCAGGATACAAGATTAACATACAGAAGTCGGTTGCATTTCTTTACACTAAGGTATCAGAAAGAGAAAGTAAATATCAATCCTGTTTAAAATCACATCAAAAAAAAAAAACAAACCTAGGAATAAACCTAACCAAGGAGGTCAAAGACTTATATGCTGAGAACTATAAAACATTGATAAAGGAAATTAAAGATGATTCAAAGAAATGGAAAGATATCCCATTCTCTTGGATTGGAAGCATTAATATTGTTAAAATGACCATACTACCCAAAGTGATATGCAGATTTAAAGCGATCCCTATCAAATTACCTATGACATTTTTCACCGAACTAGAACAAATAATTCTAAAATTTATATGGAACCACAAATGACCCAGAATTGCCCAAGCAATCCTGAGGAAAAAGAACAAAGCTGGAGGCATAACCCTCCCAGACTTCAGACAATACTACAAAGCTATAGTAATCAAAACAGTGTAGTATTAGCACAAAAACAGACATATAGATCAATGGAACAGAATAGAGAGCCCAGAAATAAACCCACACACTTACCATCAATTAATCTTCAACAAAGGAGGCAAGAATATGCAATGAAGAAAAGATAGTATTTTTTAAATTAAAAAAAATTTTATACAGCAGGTTCTTATTAGTTATCTATTTTATATATATTAGTGTATATATGTCAATTCCAATCTCCCAATTCATCCCACCACCACCCACCCTCCTGCTTTCCCTCTGTGGTGTCCATACTTTTGTTCTCTAGAAAAGATAGTATCTTTATCAAATGGTGTTGGGAAAGCTGGATAGCTGCTTGTAAATCAATTAAGTTAGAACACTCCCTCACACCATACACAAAAATAAACTCAAAATGGCTTAAAGACTTAAATATAAGACATGACACCATAAAACTCCTAGAAGGGAACACAGGTGAAACATTCTCTGACATAAATTGTAGCAATATTTTCTTAGGTCAGTCTCCCAAAGCAATAGAAATAAAAGCAAAAATAAACAAATGGGACTTAATCAAACAAAGTCTTTTTCGCAGCAAGGGAAATCATAAACAAAACAAAAAGACAACTTATGGAATGGGAGAAAATATTTGCAAACAATGCAACTGACAAAGGCTTAATTTCCAAAATATATAAACAGCTCCTACAACTCAATATCAAAAAAACAAACCACCCAATCAAAAAATGGTTGGATGACCTTAATAGACATTTCTCTAAAGAAGCCATGGCCAAGAGAAACATGAAGAGATGCTCAACATCACTAATTATTAGAGAAATGCAAATCAAAAATATAATGAGGTATCACCTCACACCAGTCAGAGTGGCCATCATCAGAAAGTCTACAAATAACAAATGCTGGAGAGGGTGTGGAGAAAAGGGACCCCTCCTATACTGTTGGTGGGAATGTAAATTAATGCAGCCACTATGAAGAATAATAGAGGTACTTCAGAAAACTAAAAATAGTTTTGCCATATGATCCAGCAATCCCATTCCTGGGCATATATTTGGAAAAGATGAAAGCTCTAACTCAAGAGGATACATGCACCCCACTGTTCATAGCAGCACTATTTACAATAGCCAGGACATGGAAGCAACTTAAGTGTCCATTGACAGATGAGTGGATAGAGAAGATGTGGTACATATATACAATGGAATATTACTCAGCCACAAAAATGAATGAAATAATGCCATTTGTAGCAACATGGATGGACTTAGAGATTAAGTGAGTCAGACAGAGAAAGACAAGTATCATATGGTATCACTTATATGTGGAATCTAAAATAAATAGTACAAATGATCTTATTTACAAAACAGAAACAGACTCACAGACATGGAAAACAAACTTATGGTTACCAAAGGGGAAAGGGGAAAAGGGGGAGGGACAAATTACGAGTATGGGATTAACAGATATACACTACTATATATAAAATAGATAACAAGGAAGTACTGTATAGCACTGGGAACTATATTCAATATTTTGTAATAACCAATAATGAAAAAGAATCTGAAGAAGGATGCGTGTGTGTATGTGTGTGTGTATATATATGTATATATGGAACTGAATTACTTTGCTGTACACCTGAAACTAACACAATATTGTAAATAAACTATACTTCACTTAAAAAAAGATATAGCTTGGGTAATTGAGAAAAAAAGAAAAAACAAGATCCATCCTTATGCTGCCTACAATAGACTCGCTTCAGAGCTAAAGACACACAAACTTAAAGTGAGGTGATGGAAAAAGGTATTCCGGGCATACTGAAATGACAAGAAAGCTGGGGTATCAATATTCATGTCAGTCAAAGTAGACTTTAAAACAAAGTCTATAACATAAGACAAAGAGGTAAATTACATAATGATAAATGATCAATACATGAAGTGGCTATAATGTTCCTATACATATACACATAATATAAACACACCTAAATACAAGCAAATATTAACAGACATAAAGGGAGAAACTGACAATACAACAATAGCAGGGAGTTTTAACACCCCAGTTACATTAATGGACAGATCATCCAGAGAGAAAATCAATAAGGAAATACTGGCCTTAAATGATACATTTGACCAGATGGACTTAGTAGATACCTAGGACAGTCCATCCAAAAAGCGCAGAATACACATTCTTTTCAAGTGCACATGGAAAGTTCTCCAGGATAGATCACATGCTAGGCCACAAAGCAAGTCTCAAAATTTAAAAGGATAGAAATTATAGCAAGCAAGTTTTCTGATCACAGTGGTATGAAACTAGTAATCAATTACAGGAAGAAAAATAGGAAAAACACAAACACTTGGAGACTGAACATCATGCTACTAAAAAACCAATAAATCATTGAAGAAATTAAGGAGGAAATCAGAAAATAACTTGAAACACATGAAAATAAAGACACAACTTTCCAAACTCTACGGGATGCAACAGAAGCAGTTCTAAGAGGGAAGTTTATAGTGATACAGGCCTGCCACAAGAAACAAGAAAAATCTCAAACAATCAACTTAACCTACCACCTAAGGAATTAGAGAAACAAGAACAAAGTCCAAAGTCACCAGGAGGGACATAATAAAGGTCAGAGAGGAATTAAATCAAATAGGACCAGAAAAATAACAATGAGAACAAGAACAAAAGCAACAGTAGAAAAGATCAAAAACACAAAGAGCTATTTTTTTAAAAAAGGTAAACAAAATTGATAAACCTTTAGCCAGGTTCATAACAAAAGAGGATCCAAATAAACAAAATATAAAAGAGGAGAAATTACAACTCATACCACAGAGATACAAAAAATTTAGAAGAAAACACTATGAACTGTTATAAGCCAAAAAATTGGACAAACTGGAAGAAATGGATAAATTCCCAGAAACATACAATCTTTCAAAACTGAATCAGGAAGAAGTGGATAACATTAACAGACCCACTACCAGTAATGAAATTGAATCTGTAATAAAAAAAATTCCCAACAAACAAACATTCAGGACTGGATGGCTTCACAGGTGAATTCTATCAAACATATAAAGAAGAGGTACTACTTATCCTTTTCAAAATATTCCAAAAAATTGAAGAGAGGGGAACACTCTCAAATTCATTCTATGAGGCCACCATTAGCCTGACACCAAAACCAGACCAAGACAGTACAAGTAAAAGAAAATTACAAGCCAGTATCTGATGAATACATAGATGCAAAAATCCTTAACAAAATATTAGCAAACCAAATTCAACAATACATAAAAAGGATCATACACCATGATTAATTGGAATTTATTTGAGGGTTGCAAGGATGATTCAATATACACAAATAAATCAATATGATACACCACATTAACAAAACAAAGGATCAAAATCACATGATCATCTCAATAGATGCAGAAAGCATTTGACAGAATTCACCACCCACTCATGATAAAAACTCTCAATTAAAGGGAGTGTAGAGGGAACATATCTCAACATAATAAAGTCTATCTATGACAAACCCACAGCTAACATTGTACTCAATGGTGAAAAACTGAAAAATTTTCCTTTAACATCAGAAACAAGAATGTCCACTCTTGCCTTTTCTATTTCACATAGTATTGGAAGTCCTGGCCACAGCAATCAGAGGAGAAAAAGAAACTGAAGGCATTCAGATTGGAAGGGAAAAAGCAAAACTGTCACAATTTGCAGATGACATGACACTATATGCATAAAACCCTAAAGTCTCCACTAAAAAAATATTAGAACTAATAAATGAATTCAGTGGAGTTGTAGGACATAAGATTAATACACAGTAATCTGTTTTTTTTCCTCTACACTAATAATTAACTATGAGAAAGAGAAAGCAAGAAAACAATCCTGTTGAAAATTGCATCAAAAAGAATAAAATAACTTGGAATAAACTTAACCACAGAGGTTAAGACCTTTACTTTGAAAACTATAAAACATTGATGGAGGAAATTGAAGACTATACAAAGTAATGAAAAAATATCACGTGTTCAGGGATTGGAAGAATTAATATTGTTCAAGTGTCCATATGACCCAAAGCAATCTACAGATTTAATGCAATCCCTATCAAAATACTCATGACATTTTTCACAGAACTAGAACAAATAAGCCTAAAATTCCTATTTATCTACAAAATACCCTAAATAGCCAAAACAATCTTAAGAAAAAAGAATAAAGCTGGAGTTATCACGTGCCCTGATTTCAGACTACACTACAAAGCTACAGTAATCAAAACATTATGGTACTGGCTCAGAAACAGACACATAGATCAATGGAACAGAACAGAGAGATCAGAACTAAACCCACACATATATGGTAAATTAAACTACAACAAAAAGGAAAAAACATACAATGGGGAAAATACAGTCTCTCTTCAATAAATGGTGCTGGGAAAATTGGACAGCCACACATAAATGAATAAAATTAGAAAATTTTCTCACACCATGTACAAAAATAAACCCCAAATTGTAAAGACGTAAATATAAGACCAGAAATCATAAAAGTCCTGGAAGGAAACATAGGTAGTACACTCTGACATAATTCTTAGTAGAATTTTTTTGATCTGTCTCTTCAGGCAAGGGAAACAAAAGCAAAAATAAACAAATTGGATCTAGTTAAACTTAAAAGCTTTTGCTCAGCACAGAAAACCATGAACAAAATGAAAAAACAACCTACTGAATGATAGAAGATATTTGCAAATGATATAACCGATAAGATGGCCAAGAGGCACATGAAAAGATGCTCAACATCACTAATCAGGGAAATGCAAATCAAAACCACAATGAGATATCACCTCATACCTGTCAGAAAGGCTAAAATCAACAAGACCACAAATAACAAATTTTGGCAAGAATGTGGAGAAAAGGGAACATTCATTCACTGTTGGTGGGAATATAAATTGGTATAGTCACTATGGAAAACAGTATGGAGGTTCCCCAAAATATTAAGAATAGAACTACCATATGATCTAACAATTCCACTCTGGATATATATCTGAAGAATAAAAACACACTAACTTAAAAAGATATATGCACCACCCCCATGTTCATAGCAGCACTGTTTATAATAGCCAAGATACAGAAACAACCTATGTGTCCATCAACAGATGACTGGGTAAAGAAGATGTGATATTATATATATATAACATATATACTATATATATATAACATATATACAATATATATGTAACATATACACTATATATATGACATATATACAATATATTATACATATAACATATATACAATATATTACATATATATAACATATAATACTCCATCGGAATATTAGTCATAAAAAAGAATGAAGATTTTCCACTTGCAACAATATGGATGGATCTGGATGTTATTATCACTAGTGAAGTAAGTCAGACAGAGAAAAATAAATACTGTATGTTTTCACTTATATGTGGAATCTAAAAAATAAAAAAATGAAGGTAACAAAACATAAACAGACAGATACATAGAACAAATGAGTGTTTATCAGAGGGCAGAGGGGTGGGGAGAGCAGCAAGATAGGGGAAGGGGGTTGAGAGGTACAAAATACTACATATAAAATAAGATATAAGGAAGTAATATACAGCACAGGGAATATAACCAATATTTTTGACAACTTTATATGGAATATAATCTATAAAAATATCTAATCACTATGTTGTACATCTGAATTAATATAACATTAGTTATAACTAAAGTATAAATAAATTATACTTCAATAAAAAAAGCAAAAAAAAGAGATAATACATAAATTCTGGTTTGGTTGTGGAGAAAATCCGACATTTGTATACTGTTGGTTGTAATTAAAAAATTAAAAATAGAAATGTTGGTCATGTAGTAACATGACCCAGCAATCCCACTTGTTGGTATATATCAAAAGGAAACAAAACCATTATGGCAAGGAGGTATCTCTATGCTCCCATGTTTGTTGCACATTATATACAATAGCCAAGACATAGAAGCAATCTAAGTCTGCTGACCATAAATGTGTAAAGAAAATGTCAATACACACACATACACACACACAAAGAGGAATATTATTCAGCCATAAAAAGAAGGAAATCTTTCCTTTAGTGATAATGTGCATGGACCTTGGGGGCATTATGCTGAATGAAATAAGCCAAATAGACAAATACTGCATGGTATCACTTATATGTAGAATTGAAAAAAGAGGTGAAACTCATAGAAACAGAGTATGAAAGTGATTGCTGGGGGCAGGGGAATGGAGGAAATAGGGAGAGGTTGGTAGAAGGGGACAAACTTTCTGCTATAAGAGGATCTAATGTAAAACATGGTGACTATAGTGGCTTAACACTGTATTGTATAATTGAAATTTGCTAAGAGTAAAACAAGTGTCTCAGTCACACACACAAACGGTAAATATGTGAGGCAATGGATGTGTTAATTAACTTGATGTGAGGAATCCCTTCATAATGTATGTTTATGTAGATTAAATCATCAGGTTGTATACTTCAAATATCTGACAATTTTATTCATCAATTTTAACTAAAGAAAGCTGAAAAATGCTATCAGATGATCCTAATGTGTTCCCAAGGTTGAGGACTAACATTAATAACATCTAGAATTTCTTAGTTTAGACAATTAATGCAAAGTTGTTTTCAAATAGTGCCTTTTCAAGAGGAATTTTACCAAACACTCTAATTTGTTTCATCATGTTATCAAATGGCTTTCCAAAATAATGGAAACATTTTTAGCATGATGTGTGTATAAATTCAGCAGCAGTTATGTAATTTTCCAAGTACTTAATGACTTCACTATGGTAGTTAACTGGATAGTTGTGGCTCGCAGGCTCTAGAGCACAGGCTCAGTAGTTGTGGCGCATGGGCTTAGTTGCTCCACAGCATGTGGGATCTTCCCAGACCAGGCCTCGAACCCGTGTCCCCTGCATTGGCAGGTGGATTCTTAACCACTGTGCCACCAGGGAAGCCCTTTAATTCTTACAATTATGAATGGCCTGGCTAGGACTCCTTGAATCCTACCTGAGGCTCTCATCATATTCTTTATCTTCCACTTGTGTTTCTTCTACGAAGTAGCTTATCACAAAAAATAAAACTTACCTACCTTTAAAGAGAGGTTAAGAGAATGTATCAGTGGAACAAGTTGGGGGTTTTGTTTAAGAGAGATGTATTGTACCATCTGTAGGTGGACAGAGCCAAAGGATGGAATATTGCTTGAAACATTTTTCTCATACCCTTGTTTATAATCAAATTTGTATTTTCTCAATCACTTTGGGGTTCGGGGTCCACTAATTAGATACAAACAGGTACAAAGTGTTAACACAAATGAACTATTCAAACTCATTTTGGAATGTTTCCATCACAAAACATAAACGTTTAGTCAAAGTGGCATCTTCCAAATTTCTTAGTCTTGATTTACAATAATATTCAAAGACACCACTTTCTGTTTTTATTCTTTTCTTCTCAGTAAGGAAGCTGTAAAGTCATGAGGTAGTGAATAGGTATTATCTTCTAAACAAACAACAGAGCTAAGGAGACTCATTAAATAATTCATCATTTCCCTACCTCCACCAAAATCTCTTCATGCAAACTTGAAACTGAAGTGTTCAGGTCTTGGACTTTTAATCTGCCTCTTAATACCCTTCCTTCTTCTCTGAAGTCAAAGTACATTTATAACCTATTTATTACTTCAGAATCAACCTTAAATGTACTCTTTTTGGATAAGTTTCAAAATTAGCAGTTTGCAAGGAGTTTGAAATTTTAACTGCCATCTTTCACGTATCCATTCATCTATTTAATGGATATTGAGCTGCAACTATGTGCCAGGCACAGCTCTAGACAATGTGTGGATATTGCAGCATATAGAAAATAGAGAAATAAATCCCTGAACTCATGGTGCAGTGTGGGAGAGAATGTCCCAGGTAAAGGCTGACACCAATCTCAAACAGAAAATAATGCAAGGGGGCTTCCCTGGTGGCGCAGTGGTTAAGAATCCGCCTGCCAATGCAGGGGACATGGGTTCAAGCCCTGGTCCGGGAAGATCCCACATGCCGCGGAGCAACTAAGCCCGTGTGCCACAACTACTGAGCCTGCGTGCCATAACTACTGAAGCTTGTGTGCCTAGAGCCCGTGCTCCACAATGAGAGAAGCCACCGCAATGAGAAGCCTGCGCACCACAACGAAGAGTAGCCCCCTCTCGCTGCAACTAGAGAAAGCCCGCGTGCAGCAACGGAGACCCAATACAGCCAAAAATAAATAAATAAAATAAATAAATTAAAAAAAGAAAAGAAAGAAAATAATGCAAGGGTTTGTCAAAAGTTTTAAAATAAGAGGACATTAAAAAACCAAAAAAACCCCAAAAACCCCCCCATCTTGACCCAGAAATCTTAAGAAATATAATCTAAGAAATAATTTTGTGCCAGCATATGCATGTACAAAGATCTTCATCATATTTTAGCACAACACTGAAAACAAGGACTGGTTAAATAAATTAAGGACAGTTTACTAAATTATAGTGCATCATGTAGTAGAATATTCTGAAGCCATTAAAAAAGATGCCACAGAAATCTTATTACACAGAAAGTTTCTGTTTCTTATTACACAGAAAGTTTCTGTTTCTTATTACACAGAAAGTTTCTGTTTCTTATTACACAGAAAGTTTCTGTTTCTTATTACACAGAAATATGCTTATAATATATTGTTAAGTGAAAGTTGAGGGTTTCAGAAACATACTCACAATTACAAAGAACACACTAGTGGTTACCAGTGGGGAGAGGGAAAGGGGGAGGTGCAAGATAGGGGTAAGGGTGTAAGAACTACAAACTACTATGTATAAATTAAATAAGCAACAAGGATCTATTGTATAGCACAGGGAGATACAACCAATATTTTGTAATAACTTTAAATGGAGTATAATCTATAAAAGTATTGAATCACTGTGTTGTACACCTGAAACCAATAAAAGATTGTAAATCAACTATACTTCAATAAAAAATTTGGGGGCTTTTGAAATTGTATGATGTGACTTCACTTAAACAGTGGTTTTCAACTGGATGCTATTTTGCCTTTCAGGGGACATTGTCAATGTTTAGAGACATTTTTGGCTGCTACACTGAGGTGGTGCATCTCGTGACTAGAGGTCAGGGATAGGACAGTCCCCCACAACAAAGAATTATTTGGTCCAACATGTCAGCAGTGCTGAAGTTGAGAAACCCTGCTCTTAAATAATTACATACAACATTGAAAGGAAACATACATTTTGGATAAATAGGGTCATGGATGTTTTTTCATGTTATTTTTCTTTGTGTGTTTATTTGGATTTTGTTTTAAATGAGGAAGTATTGACTTTGTAATTAGAAACAAAAAGAAACTATTAAAAATGTGGTGCTAAATCTTGGACTCATTATCTCAGCCCAGGAATGTTTTTTTCTTAAAAAGTTCAGGCATTTCTGTCTTTTCCTACTGCTCTCCTGGCCTGTACACACCTGATTGCCAGTATCTGTGATGCCTCCATTTCTCTGATGGACATGGTTTACTCCTATAACATGGGTTGAGGGCTTCCCTGGTGGCGCAGTGGTTGAGAATCTGCCTGCCAATGCAGGGGACATGGGTTCGAGCCCTGGTCTGGGAAGATCCCACATGCCACGGAGCAGCTGGGCCCGTGAACCACAACTACTGAGCCTGCGCGTCTGGAGCCTGTGCCCCGTAACGGGAGGGGCCGCGATAGTGAAAGGCCCGCGCACCGCGATAAAGAGCGGTCCCCGCACCGCGATGAAGAGTGGCCCCCGCTTGCCGCAACTAGAGAAAGCCCTCGCACGAACCGAAGACCCAACACAGCCAAAAATAAATAAATAAATAAATAAAGTAGCTATAACATGGGTTGAGGGACTTGCCTGCTTAGTAATGAGCTATATCCACCAAGAAAGTCACCTGTTCATGCTTAGAATATCATGTTCTTAGACATCCATGAGTTCTATTCTGAGGAAGTCAGAGGACTGTTTCATCCCTCATCACCAAAGTGCACAGTGAATGCTTCAACTGCTGAGAACTCTACTTTGGCAGGTCCAATCCAGGCTTATCTCCCGAAAAGCTGGGGTCTAGTTAAGTCTTTTTTGCTTGAAATATTGTAGCTACCACTTTTTAAGCCACCATGGGCTTAAAAAGATTAGACATAAAATACCTTTAATGAGCCCCCAAATTTTATCTGCAGGGAATCCAGGGCCAGTGGCATTATGCTGGTTTGTGGAAGTCTACTGTGGTCTCCGCAGAAATTCTCAGGTGACCACCTGGGATTTTTATTACTTTAAATGTGCATGTTTTATTCATCAGAGAATTAATTGTCTCCATTCTTTGATTAAAAGTCACATTACCTTGAGCTTCTCTGTATCCCAGTATCTGTCTCCACTTGTCAAATCCCAACTTTGCTTCAAGACCCATCTCAAATATCTGCTCTTACATAAAGCTTTTCATGACTACTGCTATTGGAAATATTTTCTCCATCCACTTTACCCTAAGAGCTATGTGTTGTTATGACTTTTTTTGGGTATTTATCTCATGTAGTATTATAGATAGTAATAATCTTACTAAAAACAATCTTCTTGAAAGGCAGGGTCTCTTTATTTCCTTTTTTATATACACCAAAGCACATAATAGATACCTGTTAAATATTTGTTGAATGGAAGATGATCATAGTGTCCACAGAATGTTTCAGTGCCAGACCCTTTGCAAAAATGTGTTACAGTTGCTGTTCCCCTAGATGAATCTCATCTCTACTATCATAACAAGTTTAGCCTAAGAGGTCTTTCTGAGTAATCTGTTTGATTTTGAGGAGGAGTATTGAGAGAAATTACAGAACTACCATGAAGTGCTGGTGCCCAGCTAGAGAGTTTACTGGTCCTAAAACATTCATCCATTCATTCAACAAATATATAATGAACATCTACTATGTACCAAGCACTGTTTTGAGCACTGGAGATACAGAAGTGAATAAAACAAAGTAGAAAAAAAAAGTCACATTACCTTGGTAGGACAAACATCGTTGAGTGGGCAAGGCAGATCACATGTTTTCTCTTTCATTGGACTCCTCATTTTTCTAACTAGAGCCTGCATATCCTGTGCTAGAAGAGCTTCTTCAAATTAATTTACTGTCATTCTTGTAACATACCTGTTTATTGGGGCCCATGAATGTGTGCACTCCATTTGATCTCATCAAATGTGTTCCCTGAAATAAAGAGTACAATTATCTCATTAGTGAATGGTTTGTTTCTGTAGGTAAGCACCAGTTTATGATGATTCCATCCACACTTGCATCACATTAATTTATTTCCCATTTAATCAGTGTTTAAATTGAACTAGGATCAGGCAGAACAAAACACACAGTTTTGCATAATTATGGTAGAGCAAATGGAAACAGTCATAGGATTTTAGCGTTAGAAACCTTACTGTAGAAGCACAGATGGGTTAGGAGATGTTGATAAAAAATATGTCCAGGAATAAACCCTCTATAAGCACTATATTAAATTCCCAATGCCTGCATGATAATTAACTTTGCATTAATTACTTTAAGTTTTCTTCTGCTGTCTACAGCTCTGAGTAGAAATCCTGCAGATTGAGCAAACTGTCAAGGCACGTCTTGTCATGCTCAGTTAAGTGAAATCATTAGATTGTTCAGAAAGGCATTTCTTTCCAGACTTGTCTAGGTGGTAAGTTCAGTATTTATAGCTGTTCCTATCATCTTCTCTAACCTTTTCTAAGCCAGTGTTGTGGAAGTACGGGTTTGCCTTGTGGGAAGATGGGCTACCTTGGAAAACGGATTTGAGATGGAAGCTTGTCTAGAAAGTCTCTAGATTAAGAATTGCACTTGCTGGTTTTACTTCCTCAAAACTACTAAGAGGCTGAGCAAAGTGTTCTTCAGGCAAGGGACTTCCTGAGCTGTAGTCATTTGTTAACTGCCTAAGTCTTTGTCTTAAATATTTTTTCCTCCTCCTCAATAAATCATTCCAAATACTGTTGAAGTCTTACTTTGCACACTGTCACCCCATTTCCCTCCTTCCATCGCCAGAGAACCACTCTTCCAAAGTGGATGTATATCTTTCCAGGCACGTCTTCATAACTGCATGTCATTAGAGTATATCCACAAACAATGTATTACAGAATTTTACATGTATATAAACTTTAAAAAAATGATCTCATACTGAAGGTATCCTATGATACATTTTATCATTAATCTTTTTTTAGTTATATCTGTGTCGTGCACACATGTAGATCTAGTTTGTTCATTTAAATGATGTGTTATATTCCATCATGGGAATATATGGGAATATACCACACTTTGTTATGCATTGCCCTAGTGAGGGAAATTTAAACAAATGCTTAATTTTTTTAAAGCAGAAACTAACACACCATTGTAAAGCAATTATACTCTAATAAAGATGTTTAAAAAAAAAGCTTAATTTTTCACTACTGTAAGCAATCAATTAGTGAAGATCCTTTTATCTACCGTTTTGCTGAGATTTTAATTTGAGAACGTCTGACTATAAAGCCTGTGCTCTCCCCACCATATCAAATTGACTCTCGAGTGATATCCTTCTATTATAGTTCACTTAGATTTGGTAGAACCCATTAGTTAAGTATTAAAACTTGGTAATACCATTTTATCTCCAGATGGGAACCACTTTACTAATTTAATCAGACATGAAGAGTAGATTTAATGTCTAAGGCTAAGACGTAGAATACTGAACTCACTAGCCACATGTAGTTACCTGAGCAGTTGAAATGTGGCTAGTGCAAATTCAGATGTACTCCAAGTGTAAAATTTGTACCAGATTTTGATGAAAAACAGAATGTAAAATCTCATTAACACATTTTTGGTATTGTAATGATAATATTTTAGATATATTAGGTTAAACAAAATATTTTATTAAAGTTAATTTCATCTTTTCTTTGTTAATATGGCCTCTAGAAAATTTAGTTACAGACATGGCTATCGGATAGCGCTCACAAGGGATTAGACTGAAATGATGGAGTCTGTACTTCTGGGCGCCAGGTGGGGGCAGCAGAGAGTTGCGAGAATCAGGATTCCATGTAGGGTAACACCAGGCAAAGGTGCTGTGCTAATAAGCTGAGAGGCTCAGAAAGGCAGAATGTCAGTGAAGGGGTTAAATGGGGCTACAGTCAGTATAGATCCAGGGATTAGATCCTGGATCTTGATTGGGAGGGATTGAAGCCAGGGCCATCTACAGGAGAGAGTGCTACTTAAAAAAAATGAAAGCTCTGATATAGCAGGGCTTTGAAGTCACATGATGCTGTTTGAATCCTCTCTGAACTCAGGCAAGTTATTTGACCTCTGTAAGACTCAGTTTTCACATATGTAAATTGAGGATGATAGTATTTATTTTTTCAGTTGATGCGTATTAAGAGCTTGTCACATATACTGAATGTTTGCTATTATATTTTGAGTCATTGGGAAAGCATCAGAAGTGGTCTCTTCCCTTTTGTAGTAGATATAGACTACAGTTCTTACCATGCACAGGTTTAAAGTGACCCATACAAAGCTTAACATGAAGTTCTCTCAGCTGAGAAGTGATACATTGGATTTCTTACTATCTTATCTCTTGCCAAGCTAGAGCCTTAAATTTATTTCCTTTCCTGGCTCTAAGTTGGGGTAATGAATGCACTTGTTCATCACAGAAGTTTCCAAGTCTTGTGTTAAATAAGCATTAGGGATGCAGAACTTAGCAAAATGTGGTTAAAATGTTTACAGTTAAGTCAAAGAGAAGGTTTGTCACCTACCGATGATACAGTGTGATGGGAGTCAAAGTTGAGTTATGAGAAAATTATGAATTCCATGGGCAGGATGCAGAGGGCTTCAGTGTTGATGCTGAAAAGTAGAGGACATTATTGAGGTACTTGTCATTCTGTCCTGTTTCCCCAATCCCCTGAGGTCCAATGTCCTTCATCTCTGCCAGTGATCTCCATCACCTACCAGCAAAGTGTCACCCTAGAGTGCATCACCAACAGAAACTGCCCCATTTTCTAATATCTGAGCTCTGATTTTCTCAGTAGTGCCCAGCCTCCTCTCTCACCCTCCTAACTCCATTCATAGGTGGTCTCTAAAGTGGGATGTGACCATTCAGGAACTTTGCAAGATAATTCAAAGGGGTTCAGAAAGAAAACATTAAAATTTTTATTTATATTTAGCTTTTAATCATCCTTTTATGATGTATATATTTTGTGTATTCTTTAATTACATAGTATGTTAGTATAGCAACGTAAGTATGTAATAAACACATGCATATATATGTATTTTGAGAGTGAACACAATTTTTTAGTGCTGAGGTACATGTAATCACAGAACTCTGCAGAAAACTGCCTTACTGTATTATTCAGAAGTTGTGGTTTCTAGTGGACGAAACCCAACTCATACTAGCTTATGGAGAGAGGGTACTTACTGAAAAGATCGCCCATGTTGCTAGCCTAGGTATGTGAGGTCTAGGTCACAACGATATTGTCAGCGAGCCCTCACTCTGCTTTCTCAGCTCTTTGTATTGGGCAAGATGGCAAATGGATTCCTGAACTCATACTCTTCCAACTTAACACCCAGGGGCAAAAGACTCTTTGGCGGTAGCAGAAAAGTCCCAGGGGAGACTGATCTGATTGGATTCCATGTCCATATCTGGACCAATCACTCAGTCCAGGGAATGGAAAATTCTGGCCACCTGGATTAGATCAGGTTCTTGAGGAAAGGGGGTGATATGGATAAATCCTATGGGAACCATATGGCAAAGGTGTCTCCTAGGAAAGAGGAAGGGAACACAGGGAAGCGGGCAGACAGGACACATAGCAGCCTAGGTGAGAGTGGGACTTACTACCCCAGGACAAACAGGTCAGGTTAGGAAAGGTCCCATCCAAAGATGTTACGATCCATAATCCAATGAGTAACTTTTCCTAAATTTTAAGTGGGCATGAGAAACAGAAGTAAGCTGCTGGGCTTATTCACAGGCCAAGGAAAGATTTATGTTAAATGTGCAAAAAAGAACACTACCAAGTTTAGGTGAACATGATTTCTGATACCCCCAAATGAAAAAGGCTGAGATGTAATTTCTCTTTAGGACTTCTGAGGCAGGAGATAGAGGGGGCCCAGGCTGAGCAGCTGGGGTTCATCCTCTGTGGACAGCTATTCCATAATAGCAGGATAATAGGAGAGTCTGAGCCCTGCCCAGATAAATAGAGACCCCATATTTCTCATTCTTGAAGTCAAGGAGACCTTCCTGACTATGCATGCACAGAAAAAGCTCCTTGAAGCTCAAAAGGTAGGGGGCGCCACCCCATAGTAGGTGATGTCAACCTACCCATAGGCCTCTTCGCTGGAATCTGTCTTGGCTAAGAGATGCACGCACACGTGGGAGGACCCCAAGATATACCAAATACGTACTCAAAACCAAATGATTGGCCAAAGGAAACCCAGAAGAAATGCCCCATGTAAGTGGTTTAACCTACCATGAGGGCGCGACTCTCTGAGTCCACCTGTGTGTCTATCCACACGTACTCTTTTTCCTCCTAATAAAGACTTCACGTGTTTCACTACTTTCCGTCTTTGTGGGAATTCATTTCTGCAAAGCCAAAGGGCCAGGGCCTTGTCACTGACCGCTCGTCGAGTGGCTAGGATTCAGCGCTCTCACAGCCGCGGCCCGACCTCAATATGTGGCCGGGAACCGAAATCCTGCTTCAAGCTGCTGCAGGCCGAGGCCACCTGAGATCACTTCCAGTGTACTTTCTCCCAGTGTATCCTATGGTGTACATCAAGTTAGAGGCTTTGGGGTCAGAGTGGCCTTGCTTTTCATCTTGACTCTGCCACACGCTAGCTGTGCACACGCGGTCCAGTTTACCAGAACCTCCGAATCGCACTTCTATCATCTGTGCCTCCCTGGCAGAGCTGTGGCGAAGATGCAATGAGACTACCTAGCACAGTTCCTAGTGCTTAATAAATAGGAACTATTATGGTGCTGCTGCTGATGCTTTTGTTTTGCTTTTCCACCAGTCTGGCCACATTTCTATGGTGAAGGATGCAGGGCTGATTCATCTTTGGAAACCCCACCGAGTCCCCAGAGAGCCTGGCGTAGTAAATGTTTAGTAAATACTTGTTGAATGATCAATGAGGGAATGACTGTAGCCTATTCTGTTTCAAATCATTCCCAAGGGGCTCTATTATGAAATGCTGCTCAGACTTTCAGTTCTGCCAAAGGACAAACTATTCTTTGACCAAGAAAATTGCTTCTTAGTGCTTCCCCTCCAGCCTTCTGAAATGTGGGCCAATATTACGGCAGGGAAACTTTTCAGAGTACTGAGGTTTCTGCATTGGCTTTGTGAGCAAGTATTAGAATTTTTCATGGCTTATTCTATTGCTTTGTAAAATATTTTGATCTATATTCCCAAACTGATCACGCAAGACCTGAATGAACTGTTCTCATTAACCTCAGCAAAGACCCTTCCCCACTATGGATGGGATTGTCTGGGCTGCTTGAAAACGTAACTTGGGAACAAAGGTTATGAGTTTTCTCGGGCCAGCTTTGGACTACTGTGACTCTCAGTGTGGAGGAAGTTGCCATGGAAAATAGTTATTTAAAAAGACAGGCTGTTCTTTTGGGAAGTAGTGATCAAGAGAAAGGGGTATACATTTGCCTACATGCTGCTGCAGAAATCATTTTTGACAGCTCTTATCTGCCCAAGAATCTGGTAGACTGGAGCTTTTTTCCCACAGTGGACAAAAGGGGTAACTTTCCCAAAATGCTATCAGAAATTCCAGCCTCAGAAAGTTATTATGGGGTCACCCGGGCTCTCATCTCAAACCCCAAATTGCATGCTTACTGAAGACAGAGCAATGATACTGGAAGGGCTGGCAAACTGCCCAGAGAACACTCCTGTCATCTTGGTTTTGAGAGTAAAACAGACAAATGAAGTTGGTGATCTCACGGCTAATTACTGACTTCAACCAAAGTCATTCTGGACGTTTTGTTTAAAGATCAGAAAGATTCTACCTGGAACAAGGAAGCTCCTTGATCTAGTCCTTAGAGATGTCGTCCATCAGTCCAGGCACTGAGCAAGATGGAAAAGACCGAATTGAAACCATGAAGCTGATGGGCAGTAATCAAAAGTACAATTCAGGAGTGATGTCATAAAAATGGTGGCATAGGAGACCCCAGCCTTTGTCCCCCAACAAAGATGAACAGTTAGACAGCCATCCATGAAAAGAAAGAGCTCTGAGAGAGCTCTGGAATCCACTTAAACTTTAGCAACACAGTTGAACAAAACCCCTGAGAATAACAGCTCAAAAAGGGAAAGAAGACAGCGTCATCATTTGTGTGCCTCATCCCATCCCCAAGCTGGCACTGCTCAGCACCAAAAGTGAACTTTCCGGGTAGGGAGGGCTCCCCTCCCTTGGAAGAGTTGCAGGGGTGAGCTACCAGTTTCCCCAGCCTTTCAGGGCACTGCATGAATGTCCTCCACCAGTTTCACCCCACTCCAACTGGCAAAGCTGAGACATACAGAGATGGCAGGAAACAGAGAAGAAAAGCAGGGGCTACCAGGAGTAGCCACACAGCAGGAGTGATCATGTCTCCCAGTGACCTGATCTGCAGACAAACCTGGCAGCTCTCCCCACTAAAGAAACCAAGGGCCAGCAGAGCTGCCTGGGACCCCCTGCAGACTTCACCAGCTTTTGCCCCACAGGTATTCACACATTCACTGATGCCAGCTGCCTGAGTCCTTGTCTATTCCCAACCCCTCCCCCCAGCCCCGTCTGGAGCCCAGGATCTGTATTGGCCTGTGCGGCTACACAAATGCAAGACATCAGCCTAGATTCTTGCAGCTGATCCCCTCTGCTGTGTGTATACTCAGGGAGAGCCCCTTCAGCAGTGTACTGGCCTTACCCTCATCACTGGGCTCCAATGCAGCGCATGTGCCCAAGGGGACACTGTCCAGCCATGGGAGATAGTCCTCCCTCCCACACCCCCCAAAAAACTCACAATACACTTGTGGACCCGGAGAAGGCCTTTTCTTCTGTCACTCGCTTGCACTGTACTCACCTGCAGCTAGCCCTTCCAGCTGTGCACCTGCCTAGCCTTGGCCTGACCCACACGGCTGGCCACCACTGCTCTGCACCAGCAGTGGGATGCAGCAGCCAAGGCATGCATAATGATGGCCAGGGAACCTGCATCTGCAAGCATGCCCATAGTTGGCTCCGGCCTTTTCTGTCTGCTCTGGCCCCCACCACTACATGTGTATGTCTGTGACCAGCTCCTGCCACTACACAGGCACTTGCAGCTGGCCCCTGCAGCTCAGGGTATGCACACCACCAGCTCCAGCTACCTCTGCTGCCTGTCCTGGTCCTTAGCTCCTGGACTTGGAGGCACTGCTTAGGACCCTGATAGCTCTTGCAGCCACTGTGGACACCCACAGTGCTCACCAAACTATGTGGCTGTTGATACTCTCGACCCCAGGAGGCTGAGTAGAAGATTTATCACAGTCCCTTGGACCCAGTGCTGCTATACCCCCTCCCCCAACACGTGGTACCCTGCACACTGGACCTGGGGTCACAACATGCTCCAGCATGTCCCTACCTGCAGGTAAAAGTCTTCCCATACCAAAGTTAGTCCATAAAGTCTGGAAGAGGTGACTGCTTCTTCAAATGTACATACACCTATACAAGGCTACAGGGATCACAAAGAACCAGGGAAATAGGACTCCACCAAAAGATTACAGTAAACCTCCAGAGCTGACCCCCACCCCCCAAAGGGAGATCCAGGAATTTCCTAATAAAGAATCTAAAATAATTGTTCTAAAGATGCTCAGAGAGCTACAGGAGAACACAAGTAATTTAAGGATATCAGGAAAACAGTACAAGAACAAAATGAGAAGTTCAACAAAGAGAAAACATAAAAAAAGAAACAAATAGAAATTTTGGAGCTGAAGAATATGATGACTGAACTGAAAAATCAGTAGAAAGCTTCAACATTAGACTTGACAAAGCAGGAAAGAATAATTGAGCTTGAAGATAGATCAATTGAAAATATCCAATCAAAGGAGCAAAAGGAAAAAAAGAAAAAAACAGTAAAAAGGACTGGATCAAAATGGCAGCGTAGGAGGATCCTGAACTCACCTGCTGCCATAGACACACCACATCTACAGCTACATAGAGAATAGCTCCCTACCTATGAAAGAAATCCGAAAAGTAACTGAACAACTCCTACACATCAGGCGAGTAAGAAAAATCCCACATCAAAATGGGTAGGAGAGACTGACACAATCTTGCCATGAATCCCACCCCGTCACAGTGACTCACAATAAGGAGGGAACTCACAACTCTGAGATTCTCTCTGAGGAGTGAAGGGTTTGAAATTGCCACCCCAACTTTTAAGACCTGCAGCTGAGAGATTGGGCCCCCAGAACATCTAGTTTTGAAAGCCAACAGGGCTTGTATGCACAAAACCCACAAGACTAAGAACTGGTCTTAAAGGCTTGGGCAGGGCACTCCCAAAGCCCCAGGTGCCAAGCACATACCTCCCCTAACTCTGCTGCTGGATCCTGGTGTGTGCTCCTGAATGCCTCTGTGAGAGCAAGCTCCAGTAGTGAGGGAGAATGCTTAGGAAACAGGTCATGAATGGTTGGCAGAGGAGAAGCCAAAAATGAGCTATAGCACCACCTTGTGGAATACAAAAGACAAGTTTCAAATGGCCAGCCTGGTGAATATTAAGAACCAAAGAAAGAATAAAAGCTTAGTTAATGTGTCTGCTACTTCGAAGGTAAAAGCAGAAGTGAATAGCTGCAAACAATACGAAAAACCAAGGAAATATATTATCACAAAAAGAAATACAGTATCACAATAAGAAAATAGTAATTCTTCTGTAAACATACTCAAAGGCATGGAATATTATGCTCTAAATGATGAAGAATTCAAAATAGCTGTTGTGAAGAAATTCAACAAGTTACAAGAAAACTCAGAAAGGCAGTTCAATGAAATAATGAATAAAATTAATGGACAGGAGTTCTTTACTAAAGAGAATGAAAATATAGAAAAGAACCAAATGAATTCTGGAGCTGAAAAATTCAATAAATGAGATTAAGAGTGCAATACAGAGCATCTGTAGCAGGGCAGAGCAGATGAAAGAAAGCAGTAGTAACGTGGAGTGTAGGAAGATAAAAATAGTTCCCTCTCATCTTCTAACTTTACTAAGATTTAAAAAGAGTGAGGAAGGCCTACAAGAGCTATCAATTTCCATCAGAAGGGCAAACATTTGAATAACTGGAGTCTGGAAGAGAAGAAAAGAGAAGGAGAAGGAGGCAGAGAGTTTAAAGAAATAATAGTGAGAACTTCCCAAACCTGAGGAAGGACATGGATATACAAGTCATGATAAAGACAAAAAACTATCCCATTCACATTAGCATCAAAAACAATAAAATACCTAAGGATAAATTTATCCAAGGAAGTGAAAGATCTTACAGTGAAAACTACAAGACTTTGCTGAAAGAAATAAAAGATACAAACAAATGAAGGGACACCCCATGTTCATGGATTGTAAGAGTTAATACTGTTAAAATGTCCATGCTACCCAAAACCATCTGTAGATTCAACGCAATCTCTATCATAATTACAATGACATTTTTCACAGAAATAGTAAACCTTTTAAAATTTGTATGGAGCCACAAAAAGATGCCAAATAGCCAAAGCAATCCTGAGAAAGAACAAACCAGAGGCATCACACTTCCTGATTTCAAACTACACTACAAAGCTACAGGAATTAAAGTATGGGGTTGGCACAGACACATAGACCAATGGAAGAGAACAGAGCACCTAGAATTCACCACCCACCCCAACAAATATTTGATAAGGGAGCAAGGAACATCCAGTGCAGGGAGGATAGTCTTCAACAAATGGTGTTGGAAAACTAGATAACCAAATGCAGAAATTAGACCTTATCTTACATCACTCAAAATTTACTTGAGAGAAATGGGTGACGGGGATCAAAAGGTAAAAATGAACATCACCCTCCGAGCACCTCCCTACATGAGTCATCTGTGGGCTGCTTATTTTGTTTCCCAGAGTTTAATTCCAAAGCTGCATTTCTTCCCCCCCCCACCCTCCTTTCCTCCTTCCTTTACCATATCAATAGTTAAACTACTAAAAGAACACAGTGGATAAGGAAGGAAGGGAAGGTAGGGGGAGTGATATTCTATCATCAAGGAAGCTGCAAAAAAGATATACTGTGGTCAAAGAAGGAGAAGACAAGAAGAATAAAGATAGACACACATTCTGTTCCAGTTGTATTTCCTTTCCTTATCCCTAAAATGATTCTAACCCTCAGTAATAAAACAGAAATTGGGCTCTGTCTTTTCCCTTTCTCAACTCCTATCCTGGCAAAGATTGTAAGGTTATTTTGCTGGTACAGCTCCTGAGGTTAGGTAAAGATCCAGGGCAAGCAACAAGACTCCAGCATTCCATTTTTGACCTTAGTCTTGATGCAGAACTACCTCTTTCACGTGTGTGCTATTTGGTAATTGTGAGATTTGTTACAGTATGGAAAAAAGAAAAAAAAATTAACTTGAAATGGATCAAAGAATTAAACTTAAGACCTGAAACCATAAAACTCCTAAAGAAAACAGGGAAGGAGCTCCTCAATACCAGTCTTGGTAAAGACTGTTTGGATATGACACTAAAAACACAAACAGCAAAAGAAAAAGTGAGAGTATGTTAAACTTAAACACTTCTGCACAGCAAAATAAACAATTGTCAAAATGAAAAGGCAACCTACAAAACTGGAGAGAATTTTTGCAAATCATGTATTGCATAAGGAGTTAATATCCAAAATTTGTAAAGAACTTAAACAACTCAAGAGCAAAAATCCAATCCATGAAAGAATGGGCAGAGAAACTGAATAAACATTTTTCCAAAGATGATATACAGATGACCAACTGGTACATGAAAAGATGCTCAACATCACTAATCATCAGGGAAATGCAAATCAAAACCACAATGAGCTATCACCTTACATCTGTCAGAATGGCTATTATCCAAAGACAAGAAATAAGTGTCGGCAAGGATGTGGAGAAAAGGGAAATTTGTGCACAGTTGGTGGGAATGTAAATTGGTGCAACCACTGTAGAAAATGGTATGGAGTTTCCTCAAAAAATTAAAAATAGAACTACTATACGATCCAGCAACTCCACTTCTGGGTATATATCAAAAGGAAATGAAACCATTAGGTCAAAAAGATATCTACACTTCCCTGTCCATTGTAGCATTATTGACAATAGCCAAGATATGGAAAAACCTGTCCATCAATGGATGAATAAATGAAGATGTGATATATACATACACACATACAAACACAATGGAATGTACTTCAGCCATTAGAAAGAAGGAAATCCTGCCGTATGTGACAACATGGACAGAACCTGAGGGCGTTATGCTAAATTAAATGTCAGACATAGAAAGATAAATACTGTATGATATCACTTACGTGTGGAATTTAAAAGTCCAAGCTCAGAGAAACAGAATGATAGTTACCTGGGGCTGGGGAAAATGGGAAGGTGTTGGTCAAAGAGTACCAACTTCCAGTTATAAGATGAATATGTTCTGGAGAATCTCACATACAGCATGATGATCATAGTTAATAATTTTATATTGTATACTTAATTTTATATTGTATACTTTTATATTGTAATTTTATATTGTATACTTAATTCTATATTGTATACAAGTATACTTGTATACTTTATATTGTATAATAATTTTATATTGTATACTTGCTAAGAGAATAATCTTAAATATTCTCACAACAATAAATAAATGATTACATGATGCTATGGTGGTAATCATCTGGCTAAACATGAACATAACAAATTGACATGTGGTACACCTTAGACTTGCACAATATTATGTCAGTTATATCTCGATAAAGCTGGAAACCCTCCACCAAACCCAAAGAAAAAAAGTACAATTCAAGTCATGTTTTGTTCAATGGGTGGGGGGCGGAAAGATTCTACTGGAAATATTAGACATTCCTTAGGTCTGAACTGCAGGATAGGAATTATGTTTGAATTTGGCAACTTATATTTGCTCCATTGCTGGGGAAGAGAATAAATAATAGGGCTTGCATGTATTGGGCAGAACATAAGGGCTGGAAGCTCCTGATCCCGGCTGAGGAATGGTAGGCAGTGGAGGGCATGACTTAGGGCTATGAGTACGGTGGAAAGGCTGCACATCTCTCTGGCTGATCTTACCATGCCAATTTGGACAGATGTGGAAGACAATACAAGTGGAGCTCTAAGGCTGCTGAGGCTACTGTTAACCATGGGCTCAGTCTACCAGTTGGGACGATCTGTGTCCAAGGCAGTGATGAAAGCTGGACAGACAATATTCTTACCAGTAAGAGAAGCTAAGGAGGTTAGGATCGATTCTGGTCAAGGTCTCTAATGGAAATAAAAAGGGAATGGCTTACTTTTTCTTCTGTCCTCTTTTTCCCCATCTCTACTTTTAGTTCTATCAGGGAAAGGCAGTGGGCTTTCATACATGGGTTAAAATTATACAGATATTGATTTGAATGGAAAAACTATGTGAAAGGAAATAGTGAAATAAACCTATTTATAAGGATGATTTGGGATATTTCCCATCAATGAAGTATCAAGAAACAATTTCAGATTATACACCTAGAAATGGGGCAAGTATGATTTAGGTTATGGAAATCTTTGGAAGTAAGTAACTGTCTCTCCACTACACTGAGATTTCACTCAGAGATGACAATCTGTTATTTGTACAGAGCTCTAAACTTTTCATAGCATTTTCATACACTTCTTTCACTTGAGGTGCATGAGAACCCTGTATGGTTTGCAGAACACATATTATTCCTCTGTGACAGGTAACTAAACTGAGACTCACAAAGGCCCAGCAGACTTGCTCAAGGTCACATATCCAGTTAAAGGCAGAGCTATGCCTAGAAGTGGACTCTCAGTACTGTTTGTTCTGTTTTCTCTAGTTCTGTTTTAGCACGACCTGCAAATGACATGTTATGCTTTGACCTGGGCCAGTTTTTAGATGACTCAGACGTTCAGAAAATGTGCTGGATCTTCCTTGGTGGATGATTCCAGCATATTATGGTGTTTAGAGGAACAGCTTGGGGCTAACAGTGGGAGTAGAGTGGCTGCTGCTTCTTTCCTAGGGGAAGAACAGGACAGTTTAAACTGACTTGAAGGTGAAAACTGCCTCTTGAAAAATCTTTGTTTTGTAGAAAGAGAGACCATTTGGTTGCAGCCTTGTGCAGGGATAATTATAGCTTGAATCAACTGAACTCTTGGTGGATACATTTATTTCTGAAAAATTATACTTGGAGAGTTTTAAGTGACCACAGTTTCTCAAAATATCAGCAAGTAGAAAATGAACAAATCAAATCCCAATTAATTTTCTGGATCTAATATTGCAATGATGGTTTTTAGTCAAATAAAAATATATTTACTCAGAACATAAGTACACCTAAGGAGAATGGGCAAAGACAGCTATATTTGAATTAATTTTTTATGTTTCCTTTACTGTTATTTATTTTCTGCATCAAAAGATATTCACTAGGTACTCTTTCCTGTGAAAGTAGGCAGGGCAAGTATTCCTATTTTTCAGAGGGCACTTATTTTGTTTTCCATTTTTAAGGCTACCTTAGAGTTGAAAATTCATGTCTTCAGCTAGGGGCCAAATTTGCCATAAGGACAATCAATGTTTCACATCCAAGAAGGGACATTTATTTATAGTGATCACTGCCATGGGCCTTGGGGAAGTGTTTAAGATAAAACAATATTCATGACTCTGTCCTTTTCCTCAAGACCAAGAGCTGGTTCTCATTAGCTAATCTTCCAACAACACAGGCAAGGGAGTGGACCCTCACCGCCTCAGTCATTTGATCTGAACTAGGCTTCAGATGTTCTCACCTGGTTCATGACTTTTTGGAGAAGCTTGAAAGACTTCTCTTACTTGGCTTGATTCTCAGAGTGGTCTGGATTCTGCTTATGAGTTGACCTGGTGGGGACATTGGTCACAAGGACCTGAAGTATTCCTCTGGATCAACCGAATTATACAGACTATATACTGAGAGTGGCAGAAAGCATCTTAACAGGGAAACAGGTAGCAGGAAAAAAAAAAAAAAAAGAGGTTAAAGAAATGAAGTAAGGACAGTGATTTGTCAATGTTGAGACTGATTCTTACAGGTCAGAATTTCAACATTGGCACTATTGACATTTTGGGTTAAATAGTTCTTTGTTGTGGGGATACCCTGTGCATTGTTGGATGTTTAGCAGCAACCCTGGCCTGTACCCACTACGTGCTAGTACTACCCCTCCCCACTTGTGACAACGAAAAATGTCCCCAGACATGGCCAAACATCCCCTAGAGGGCAAAATCACTCCCGATTGAGAACCGCTGTTATAGGGTAATATAGCTGTAGTTGATGACTAGTAGGTTGTGATATAATCAGCCTTAGGTTTACTCTTTAGATGCTTCTGGGAGCATGACCGAGTTGAAGGAGCATGGGCTTTGGAGTCAACCAAACCTGAGCTTAGATCCCAGTTCTGTCACTTACTTGCCATGTGACACTGGGCAATTTAATCTCAGGCTCTTCATCTGTAGGGGTAACAGTGCCTATTTCCCTGGGCCATGTGACAAATCCCCGCAGCATTGTGCCAGGCACAGTCAGGGCTCACTAGATGTTAGTCTCTGTTCTTCCTCCCTTTCTTCTTTCCCCTTCTCCCAAGGTGGGCTGTGAAAGCAGGGAAACCAAGGGACTGAGCAGGTGGAAGTTCTGGTCCATATTCTACCCCCTTACCTAGTATCAGACTTCTTGTGAGCGCCATAAACATTAAGAAGGTGAACATTCGAGGTTTAGCCATAAGGAACACCCAAAAGCTTTGCAACTGGAGACGTCTAGGAATGTGTATGTGTTTATACATATATACAGCACACTGCTAAAGTCATTTGCTGTGTGCCTTTGGGCCACACCTCAACTGGCATCCTGAAAAGTGATCCACTTTGGGCAACTGAGGCAACAATAGATATATCCTCAGACCATTCTACAGATCTTTGGAGTGACTGGGCTGATGGTCACACTTCCTTATGCAGCTGACCCTACAATCCTGAAAACTTATCAGCTCTGACCACTACTGTCAACCTATAGCAAGCATACAACTCTAAATCTGGACCCTGCCCACCAGTCTGGACATAGTGCTTTTGCTGCACAGCATAGGTGGGAGGATCTGAGCTGTGGATGGCTGAAGGAAAGGCAGCTTGTTAGACACTGCACAGGGAGGGGAGAGGCTGTCAGCATGAGAAGTGTGGGAAAAGGAACATCAGGACACTGCCTCAAACAAAACAGCACTGAAGGGCTTGCTGGGAAGCTCCACAAATAGAACCGCACTGCACATGGGAACCAGAGATAGGATCAGGAGACATCAGGTGGGGAGATAGAGGACTGTGTACCAGACTGTTTGCCTTCTCAGCTCTTTTTGCTGCTTAATAGCAGTCTGCAAATCACTGCATATTTCCTCAGTTTCTACCTCTATAAAGCTTACTCTGAAGATTTACAAGCAGCTCATGCAGCTCAGTAACAAAAAAACAAACAACCCAATCCAAAAATGGGCAGAAGACCTAAATAGACATTTCTCCAAAGAAGATATACAGATGGCCAACAGACACATGAAAGAATGCTCAACATCATTAATCATTAGAGAAATGCAAATCAAAACTACAATGAGGTATCATCTCACACCGGTCAGAATGGCCATCATCAAAAAATCTAGAAACAATAAATGCTGGAGAGGGTGTGGAGAAAAGGGAACACTCTTGCACTGTTGGTGGGAATGTAAATTGATACAGTCACTATGGAGAACAGTATGGAGGTTCCTTAAAAAACTAAAAATAGAACTACCATACGACCCAGCAATCCCACTACTGGGCATATACCCTGAGAAAACCATAATTCAAAAAGAGTCACGTACCAAAATGTTCATTGCAGCTCTATTTACAATAGCCAGGACATGGAAGCAACCTAAGTGTCCATCATCGGATGAATGGATAAAGAAGATGTGGCACATATATACAATGGAATATTACTCAGCCATAAAAAGAAATGAAATGGAGATATTTGTAATGAGGTGGATGGAGTTAGAGTCTGTCATACAGAGTGAAGTAAGTCAGAAAGAGAAAAACAAATACAGTATGCTAACACATATATATGGAATCTAAGGGGAAAAAAAAAAGGTCATGAAGAACCTAGTGGCAAGACGGGAATAGACACAGACCTACTAGAGAATGGACTTGAGGATATGGGGAGGGGGAAGGGTAATCTGGGACAAAGTGAGAGAGTGGTATGGACATATATACACTACCAAACGTAAAATAGATAGCTAGTGGGAAGCAGCCACATAGCACAGGGAGATCAGCTCGGTGCTTTGTGACCGCCTGGGGGGGTGGGATGGGGAGGGTGGGAGGGAGGGAGATGCGGGAGGGAGGAGATATGGGAACGTGTGTATATGTGTAGCTGATTCACTTTGTTATAAAGCAGAAATTAACACACCATTGTGAAGCAATTATACTTCAGTAAAAATGTTTAAAAAAAAAAAAAGCTTACTCTGCCTGCTTCTAAGGATGTTGTTAAGATCAAACAAGGCAACACACGTAAATGGACAATTGAAGCCCTGAGCATGGCAGGTGTTACCTTTCTATACGAGGCCAAAAACAGTCAAGACACAGCACCTGTTGCCAGTGTCACAGTAATGGTGACTAATGTAGTAAAAATGTATGTGCCAGGAGATTTACATGAATCATTGGTATCTCTACAACTCTGTGAATTTGATATTTTTATTCCCATTTCACCAGTAAAGTTAAGTGATTTGTTCGAGGAACTCAGTCCTGCCTATTTCCAGAGATTGTACTCTTCTCACTACCTTACATGCCTCCCCTAAATTCTTCGTACATTCATAAGCTGTCAGTATGGTGAGACTGAAGTATGACTCTTATCTTTAAGCTTTCCTTTCTTCATAACTACTCAGTCCTGTAATTTCCCACCTTAGAAATGTACACAAGCTTTGATCTAGTAAAGCTGTTATAAAAGCTTCAGTCTGGAGACTGGCCTTCGTATTTTCCTGAGTACGTGAGTTCTAACCAAGCAGGATTCCAGCAACCTTGCCATGGCCCTGGGAGCAGCTTAGAAAGCCATCTGTGCACAGAGTCCCCATTACACACTGAAAACCACAGCAGTTGCAACAAGGCTAAGGATTAGGGATAGTGGGAGGATGAGGTCTTTCATCTCTGTAATATTGTTCCATCATTGCTATAGCAAATCACCACAAATTTAGCCACTTAAATCAATACAAACATTATTTTACAGTTCTGTAGGTCAGAAGTCTGACGCAAGTCTCACTAGACTAAGGTCAAGGTATCAGCAGGGCTACATTCCTTTCTGCAGGCTCTAGAGGAGAGTCTGTTTTCTTACTTTTTGCAGCTTCTAGAGACGGTCCTCACTCCCGGGTTCACAAATCTCGTCCTCCATCTTCAAAGCTAACAGCTCTGACTGCTTTTCCACCATCATGCTTCTCGCTGACTGACGCAGGCAGGAAAGGCTTTCTCCTTATAAGGGTTCAGGTGATTAGATTGGTTCCACCTGGGTAATTCATTCTCCCCTCCCCTTCTCAAAGTCCTTAACCTTAATCATATTTGCAAAGTCCCCGTTGCCGCATAAGGTAGCATACTTACAAATTCTGAGGATTAGGATGTGGACATCTTTGGGGTATTATTTTGTCTACCACAGTCCCCATTCAGATTACAAGTACGAGAGGCATAAACAGGTTCGGGAACAAACACACCTGACTCTTAGTAAACATACAATGAACTTATTAGTGGGAGCAGAAGTGTGTGGGTACTAGGGAGTGGCTGACTAGCCCACATAATGTGACTGTTCAGTATGCATTTTGTCATCTCTGTTTTATAGGCAGAATGGACACAGCTGGTTGACATGGTGAAATGTGAAATGGGAGTCAATTAATAGAATTTCTACTGCCATTTGTTCGGCAGGGCAGGTTTGGGAAGCTGAGTTTGATAGTGTTGTCAGGAACTTGAGTGCTGCTGTTTTAGCCTTGAGGGACAAAACAATTAAAAACTATCCCTTGACGCCATATAGGAGTGAAGTGGGAGCACCTGCTGGCCTTCAGGGCTGGGCACCCATTGATTTTGAGGTGAGAAGCTGGGTGGTTATTGAAGGTGACTGATAATGGGGCTAGAGAGGAACAGGAATAAACAGGTCTTTACAAATTTGAACTTGGCTCGATAATTCTTCTCTATGAAGATGTCTTTTTCCCTCTCCTCAGCCAGAGATTTTAACATTGTCTGAGTTCCAAATTCTCCATGTATACATGTCTCACTTGCAGCTCTCATAACATGGAGTTATAATTATTTAGTTTTATGCTCAGACTGGGTGCCCCTTGAGGACAGACCCTGTATCTGATTTACTGTTGCATCCCGTGATCTGGTTCAGTGTCTGTTACAGAGTGAGGGAGTGAGGGCATGCAAAATCTGGAGGATTTACACCCATGGTTACCGGTCAGGGTCATACATAGTCTTCCAAAGGAGTAGAGGGTCCCACTTAATGCCTCATGAGAGGCTAGAAATGGTGCTTGGCAATGGAGGCTTAAATTAGGATCAGCTTTTGGGACTTCCTGGTGGTCCAGTGGTTAAGACTCCACATTTCCACCACAGGGGGCACGGGTTCAATCCCTTGTGGGGCAAACCAAGATGCCGCGTGGAGCGGCCAAAAAAAGAAAAAAATTAGGATCAGCTTTTATTGTTGGCTGGGAAAGGGCTGTCTTCCAGATCAGTTCTGTAGGGGATTGTAGGGTTCTGTTGTGCTGGCTGGTTTTCATTATGTCTTTGACTGGTTTAAAAGCAGATTCAAGCTGACTTGTGCAGCAGAAACTGATAGAGCTAATTGCCCTGGAGGCGGCCAGCAAGATTACTGTGTGATGATGAAGTTGTATAATCCTTCTAGGCATAGGATTGCTAGTTGTGGTGATTTGCAATGATCACATAAGGCAGTGAAACACCTAATGCCCCTTTTCTCTTCAAATATGTTTAATGAAGTAGACATGGCATCATATTAGTAGAATTAAACAGAGTTGCTTTAAAATGTGTGTTTGCTGTTTTTGGCTCAGTTATTTCCTGCCAAATTATTTTGCCAATGGTGCAAACCAGCTCAGACTATTGCTCATCGAGCTGGGATGGTCTACATTTGTGGTGTATGGATAGTAACCTTGTCACAACTGCAGGTTTGATACTAGATTTCATTTCTTCTACCACTTTAAATTTAGAAGTGGTCTAAACTCATTTTGGAAGTCCTTTGGGAATAGTCCAAATATGTTTTGTGTGGTCAATAGGGGTGGTCTCTGCTGAATGGTACAGAAATTGGTGGAAAGTACCATGTAGTTTTATCACAATTCTTGGTCTGATTGCTCTTGTCCTCAATTCATTTGAATATTTCTCTCAGATTGGTTAATGCTACTTCATCTATTTCATCTTGGCCTTGTGGTGTTTGATTCGTATGCATTCTCAGAATAGTTTGGCCTCATGGTATTTCTGAGTCAAATGTAGCAGGAAAGGATGAAAAATAGCTTTACTTTTGCAACTTACTTTCTTAATCAACATTTATGAGTAAAAAAGTAGAAGAAACCATGAGTGACTCCCTGAAGTTTGTCCTGAGGCTAAACCTGTTAATCCTTTGGAGAGAACCAAATCTGAGAATTACCTGCAGCAGCAAAATCCTACAAAAGGTGAGGGAGTTGTTATGTGTATTGGTCAAGGTTCTCCAGAGAAACAGAACCAATAGGATGGATTTAGATACTTACACATTTATACATCTATCTATCTATTTATCTCCTATCTATCTATCTATCTATCTATCTATCTATCTATCTATCTATCTATCTAATCTATCATCTATCTATCTAATCTATAAAGAGATTTATTGTAAGGAATTGGCTCATGCAGTTATAGAGGCTGAGAAGTCCCTAGATCTTCAGTTGGCAAACTGGAGACACAAGAGATGCTGTGAAGTTCCAGTCCCAAAGATGGCAGGCTCGACCTGAAACACCAGTCTGAGCCTGAAGTTTGGAAAAGACCAATGTCCCAGCTCATTAAATCAGGAGGGAGGACTTCCCGCTTATTCAAATTTTTTGTTTTATCGGGTCTTCATTTGATTGGATGAGGCCCCACCCACATTAGAGAGGGCAATTTGCTTTATTTAGTCTATCAATTCAAATGGTAATCTTATCCAGAAACGCCCTCAAAGACATAACAAGAATAATGTTTGACCAAATGTCTGGGCACCTTTTGGCCCAGTCAAGTTGACGTAAAATTAATCTATATGGTATGCAAGAAAGTGTTCCTTCAAGAATCCCCTGATTCTGCCAGAATTTGGTTCTACAAAAATTAAGAGCCTCAGGTGACACAGATTCTTTTTCAGAATGGAAAATAAGCATAGATCTCTACTTACCCATGGGTCAATTTTAACTGGATAACAGAAAATACCTGATGATCAGACATTCAGTCATGAAAAATAGAGGTGACAACTTTAAGATACAGCTACAGCAAATTTAAGTTTGCTTTTTAAGATAAGAAGGCAGCTGTCAGATACCACTTCTAGGATAGTAGTGTGAGGAATTCTGTGGACCCATTCCTCAGTGAAATAAGCATACCTACTGAAAACCATAAAATAAAGCCAAAGTATTTAAAGTCTGGAAAATTTCCAAAGGGCATGCAGTAAATGAAGAAACATTTATTCAAGAAAATGTCTGAAAGAGAGTAAGATTAGTGAGAGTCTGTGGCACTTGAGCCATGACCAGCCCCCCTCACCATCAGCTTGATGGAAGCACTACTTCTGGTGGGTGTGACTAAGAAGATGGGGCTCCCTCTCCTCTCAGCTTCTGATCAGGGGATGTGGTATTTACCAGGAGGGGCAGGTCTCCAGCCCTTTTCATCCCCTCAGTCTCTGAGTTGAAGAGGCTAATTTACTGGTGAGAGAGACTGAGAAGTCAGGTGGCTCCCTTCATCCACCCAGCCCTCACTCATTGGGCAGATCTACCCCAGATGGGACAGGATGAGCATATTTGTCCCCAGTTTCCCTGTCCTGGCTCACTTGCAGAGCAGAGGTTCCAAGCCAGGAGAGGTAAGTCAAGAAGACCAGAGGCTACCACACCCGCCCAGTGCCTGGAGTAGGAGCTCAGAAATTTTGCCCAAGAGAAGAGGCAAAAGATAAATCTGAAGCTCTCCCCAACGGGACTGAATTTATTTGAAAAAGAATGTGGAGAAGTTTAAACCTGGGATGCTCTCCAAAATATGAACGTTTTGCTGGTAAACAAGTAAGAGGAGGCTGGTAGCTCTTACAAATTAAAAGCAACAAACGAAATCACAGACAAGTTATTTTAGCAGTGAGAACTGGAGAGAGACCGCTAAGAAGATCCTTCTTCAGGTCAGAACAAACCTCAAAAACTGGTCTCAAAAATGACTACTGTCTGAATTTAATTGGATGAGATTGTGGAGCAATTTATGCCCAAAGCATTGTTGAAAACAATAGCCGTATAAGCTGGTGGAGCCTAAAGACTGAGTGTGTTACCAAGTGAGGCAGACATCTTAACAGAGAGACTCTCAAAGACAGCTCTCCTAAAACCACTTTCGTCCAAAAAGCTTAATCTCTGGTGAGGTTTTGGACTTCACTAAAATAGTATCCAAGTGTCCAAACATGTAAAAAGGCAAACATGCACAAAAAAGAAAAATCCCCAGAGATGGGGGATGAAATCAATACCCAGAGTTTCTAAAATGTCCAGTTTTCAACAAAAAATTATGAGAGATGCAAAGAAACAGTGTGACCTATCCACAGGGAAAAAGGTAGGCAATAGAAACTGCCCGTGGGAGGGCTCAGACATCAGATTTAATAGACAAAGACTTCAAATCAGCCATTATAAATACGTTCAAAGAACTAAAGGAAATCATGCTTAGAGAAGTAAAGTATGAAGACAGTTTCATCAAATAGAGAATATCAATAAAAAGATATGAATTATAAAAAAGAATCAGGACTTCCCTGGAGGTCCAGTGGTTAAGACTCTGTGCTCCCCATGCAGGGGAAGATCCTGCATGCCCCATGGTGCAGCCAAAAAAAAAAAGAATCAAATTGAAATTCTGGAGTTGAAAGCACAACAACTGAAATGAAAAATTCACCAGAAGCGCTCGACAGTAGTTTTGAACCGGAAGAAGAAAGAATCATCCAACTTAAAGATAGCTCGATAGAGATTATATAATATGAAGAACAGAGAGAAAAAAGAATAAGGAAAAATGAAGAGAGCCTCAGAAAAATCTGGGAAAACACCAAGCACACTTACATATGTGTAATGAGAGTACCAGAAGGATAGGATAGAGAGAAAGGAGCAGAAAATATATTCAAAGAAATAATGGCTGAAAAATTCCCAAATTTGATGAAAATGATTAACCTACATTTCCAAGGAGCTCAACAAATTCCAAGTGGGATAAACTCAAAGACTCACACCCAGACACGTCATTGCAGAAATGACGAAATCCAGACAAAGAGAAAATCTTGAAACCATCAAGGGAAAAATAACTTATGTATGAGGGAACACCAATAAGATTTGGGGTACATGAATCATAGACTTACAGAGCTGCAGCCTCAGAAAAGAACTTCCACATATGGTGAATCATGCGTCAATACTTTCTTTTTTTTTTTTTTTTTTAACATCTTCATTGAAGCACAATTGCCCTACAATGGTGTGTTAGCTTCCGCTCTACAACATAGTGAATCAGCTATACATATACAATATGTTCTCATTTCTCTTCCCTCTTGCATCTCCCTCCCTCCCACCCTCCCCATCCCATCCCTCCAGGTGGTCACAAAGCACTGAGCCGATCTCCCTGCGCCACGCGGCTGCCCCCCACTAGTTATCTATTTTACATTTGGTAGTGTATATATGTCCATGACACTCTCCTACCCCGTCACATCTCACCCCACCCCCTCCCCATATCCTCAAGTCCATTCTCTAGTAGGTCTGTGTCTTTATTCCCGTCTTGCCACTAGGTTCTTCATGGCCTTTTTTTTTTTTTTTTTCCCTTAGATTCCGTATATATGTGTTAGCATACTGTATTTGTTTTTCTCTTTCTGACTTACTTCACTCTGTATGACAGACTCTAACTCCATCCACCTCATTACAAATACCTCCATTTCATTTCTTTTTATGGCTGAGTAATATTCCATTGTATATATGTGCCACATCTTCTTTATCCATTCATCTGTCGATGGACATTTAGATTGCTTCCATGTCCTGGCTATTGTAAATAGAGCTGCAATGAACATTTTGGTACATGACTCTTTTTGACCTATGGTTTTCTCAGGGTATATGCCCAGTAGTGGGATTGCTGGGTCGTATGGTAGTTCTATTTGTAGTTTTTTAAGGAACCTCCATACTGTTCTCCATAGTGGCTGTATCAATTTACATTCCCACCAACAGTGCAAGAGTGTTCCCTTTCCTCCACACCCTCTCCAGCATTTATTGTTTCTAGATTTTTTGATGATGGCCATTCTGACCGGTGTGAGATGATATCTCATTGTAGTTTTGATTTGCATTTCTCTAATGATTAATGATGTTGAGCATTCTTTCATGTGTCTGTAGGCCATCTGTATATCTTCTTTGGAGAAATGTCTATTTAGGTCTTCGGCCCATTTTTGGATTGGGTTGTTCGTTTTTTTGTTATTGAGCTGCATGAGCTGCTTGTAAATCTTGGAGATTAATCCTTTGTCAGTTGCTTCATTTGCAAATATTTTCTCCCATTCTGATGGTTGTCTTTTGGTCTTGTTTATGGTTTCCTTTGCTGTGCAAAAGCTTTTAAGTTTCATTAGGTCCCATTTGTTTATTTGTGTTCTTATTTCCATTTCTCTGGGAGCTGGGTCAAAAAGAATCTTGCTGTGATGTATGTCATAGAGTGTTCTGCCTATGTTTTCCTCTAAGAGTTTGATAGTGTCTGCCCTTACACTTAGGTCTTTAATCCATTTTGAGTTTATTTTTGTGCATGGTGTCAGGGAGTGTTCTATTTTCATACTTTTACATGTACCTGTCCAATTTTCCCAGCACCACTTATTGAAGAGGCTGTCTTTTCTCCACTGTATATGCTTGCCTCCTTTATCAAAAATAAGGTGCCCATATGTGTGTGGGTTTATCTCTGGGCTTTCTATCCTGTTCCATTGATCTATATTTCTGTTTTTGTGCCAGTACCAAACTGTCTTGATTACTGAAGCTTTGTAATACAGTCTGAAGTCAGGGAGCCTGATTCCCCCAGCTCCATTTTTCGTTCTCAAGATTGCTTTGGCTATTCGGGGTCTTCTGTGTTTCCATACAAATTGTGAAATTTTTTGTTCTAGTTCTGTGAAAAATGCCTGTGGTAGTTTGATAGGGATTGCATTGAATCTGTAGATTGCTTTGGGTAGTAGAGTCATTTTCACAATGTTGATTCTTCCAATCCAGGAACATGGTATATCTCTCCATCTATTTGTATCATCTTTAATTTCTTTCATCAGTGTCTTATAATTTTCTGCATACAGGTCTTTTGTCTCCCTAGGTAGGTTTATTCCTAGATATTTTATTCTTTTTGTTGCAATGGTAAATGGGAGTGTTTTCTTAATTTCACTTTCAGATTTTTCGTCATTAGTGTATAGAAATGCAAGAGATTTCTGTGCATTAATTTTGTATCCTGCTACTTTACCAAATTCATTGATTAGCTCTAGGAGTTTTCTGGTAGCATCTTTAGGATTCTCTATGTATAGTATCATGTCATCTGCAAATAGTGACAGCTTTACTTCTTCTTTTCCGATTTGGATTCCTTTTATTTCTTTGTCTTCTCTGATTGCTGTGGCTAACACTTCCAAAACTATGTTGAATAATAGTGGTGAGAGTGGGCAACCTTGTCTTGTTCCTGATCTTAGTGGAAATGGTTTCAGTTGTTCACCATTGAGGACAATGTTGGCTGTGGGTTTGTCATATATGGCCTTTATTATGTTGAGGAAAGTTCCCTCTATGCCTACTTTCTGCAGGGCTTTTATCATAAATGGGTGTTGAATTTTGTCGAAAGCTTTCTCTGCATCTATTGAGATGATCATATGGTTTTTCTCCTTCAGTTTGTTAATATGATGTATCACATTGATTGATTTGCGTATATTGAAGAATCCTTGCATTCCTGGGATAAACCCCACTTGATCATGGTGTATGATCCTTTTAATGTGCTGTTGGATTCTGTTTGCTAGTATTTTGTTGAGGATTTTTGCATCTATGTTCATCAGTGATATTGGCCTGTAGTTTTCTTTCTTTGTGACATCTTTGTCTGGTTTTGGTATCAGGGTGATGGTGGCCTCGTAGAATGAGTTTGGGAGTGTCCCTCCCTCTGCAATATTTTGGAAGAGTTTGAGAAGGATAGGTGTTAGCTCTTCTCTAAATGTTTGATAGAATTCACCTGTGAAGCCATCTGGTCCTGGGCTTTTGTTTGTTGGAAGGTTTTTAATCACAGTTTCAATTTCAGTGCTTGTGATTGGTCTGTTCATATTTTCTATTTCTTCCTGGTTCAGTCTCGGCAGTTTGTGCATTTCTAAGAATCTGTCCATTTCTTCCAGGTTGTCCATTTTATTGGCATAGAGTTGCTTGTAGTAATCTCTCATGATCTTTTGTATTTCTGCAGTGTCAGTGGTTACTTCTCCTCTTTCATTTCTAATTCTATTGATCTGAGTCTTCTCCCTTTTTCTCTTGATGAGTCTGGCTAATGGTTTATCAATTTTGTTTATCTTCTCAAAGAACCAGCTTTTAGTTTCATTGATTTTTGCTATTGTTTCCTTCATTTCTTTTTCATTTATTTCTGACCTGATCTTTATAATTTCTTTCCTTCTGCTGGCTTTGGGGTTTTTTTGTTCTTCTTTCTCTAATTGCTTTAGGTGCAAGGTTAGGTTGTTTATTTGAGATGTTTCCTGTTTCTTGAGGTAGGCTTGTATTGCTATAAACTTCCCTCTTAGCACTGCTTTTGCTGCATCCCATAGGTTTTGGGTCGTCGTATCTCCATTGTCATTTGTTTCTAGGTATTTTTTGATTTCCCCTTTGATTTCTTCAGTGATCACTTCGTTATTAAGTAATGTATTGTGTAGCCTCCATGTGTTTGTATTTTTTACAGTTCTTTTCCTGTAATTGATATCTAGTCTCATAGCGTTGTGGTCGGAAAAGATACTTGATACGATTTCAATTTTCTTAAATTTACCAAGGCTTGATTTCTGACCCAAGATATGATCTATCCTGGAGAATGTTCCATGAGCACTTGAGAAAAATGTGTATTCTGTTGTTTTTGGATGAAATGTCCTATAAATATCAATTAAGTCCATCTTGTTTAATGTATCATTTAAAGCTTGTGTTTCCTTATTTATTTTCATTTTGGATGATCTGTCCATTGGTGAGAGTGGGGTGTTAAAGTCCCCTACTATGATTGTGTTGCTGTCGATTTCCCCTTTTATGGCTGTTAGTATTTGCCTTATGTATTGAGGTGCTCCTATGTTGGGTGCATAAATATTTACAATTGTTATACCTTCCTCTTGGATCGATCCCTTGATCATTATATAGTGTCCTTCTTTGTCTCTTGTAATAGTCTTTATTTTAAAGTCTATTTTGTCTGATATGAGAATTGCTACTCCAGCTTTCTTTTGATTTCCATTTGCATGGAATATCTTTTTCCATCCCCTCACTTTCAGTCTATATGTGTCTCTAGGTCTGAAGTGGGTCTCTTGTAGACAGCATATATATGGGTCTTGTTTTTGTATCCATTCAGCCAGCCTGTGTCTTTTGGTGGGAGCATTTAATCCATTTACATTCAAGGTAATTATCGATATGTATGTTCCTATTCCCATTTTCTTAAATGTTTTGGGTTTGTTATTGTAGGTGTTTTCCTTCTCTTGTGTTTCTTGCCTAGAGAAGTTCCTTTAGCATTTGTTGTAAAGCTGGTTTGGTGGTGCTGAACTCTCTCAGCTTTTGCTTGTCTGTAAAGGTTTTAATTTCTCCATCGAATCTGAATGAGATCCTTGCTGGGTAGTGTAATCTTGGTTGCAGGTTTTTCTCCTTCATCACTTTAAGTATATCCTGCCACTCCCTTCTGGCTTGCAGAGTTTCTGCTGAAAGATCAGATGTTAACCTTATGGGGATTCCCTTGTGTGTTATTTGTTTTTTTTCCCTTGCTGCCTTTAATATGTTTTCCTTATATTTAATTTTTGACAGTTTGATTAATATGTGTCTTGGTGTGTTTCTCCTTGGGTTTATCCTGTATGGGACTCTCTGTGCTTCCAGGACTTGATTAACTATTTCCTTTCCCATATTAGGGAAGTTTTCAACTATAATCTCTTCAAATATCTTCTCAGTCCCTTTCTTTTTCTCTTCTTCTTCTGGGACCCCTATAATTCGAATGTTGGCGCGTTTAATGTTGTCCCAGAGGTCTCTGAGACTGTCCTCAGTTCTTTTCATTCTTTTTTCTTTATCCTGCTCTGCAGTAGTTATTTCCACCATTTTATCTTCCAGGTCACTTATCCTTTCTTCTGCCTCAGTTATTCTGCTATTGATCCCATCTAGAGTATTTTTAATTTCATTTATTGTGGTTTTCATCATTGCTTGGTTCCTCTTTAGTTCTTCTACGTCCTTGTTAAATGTTTCTTGCATTTTGTCTATTCTATTTCCAAGATTTTGGATCATCCTTACTATCATTATTCTGAATTCTTTTTCAGGTAGACTACCTATTTCCTCTTCATTTGTTAAGTCTGGTATGTTCTGACCCTGCTCCTTCATCTGCTGTGTGTTTTTCTGTCGTCTCATTTTGCTTATCTTACTGTGTTTGGGGTCTCCTTTTCACAGGCTGCAGGTTCGTAGTTCCTGTTGTTTTTGGTATCTGTCCCCAGTGGCTAAGGTTGGTTCAGTGGGTTGTGTAGGCTTCCTGGTGGAGGGAACTAGTGCCTGAGCTCTGGTGGATGAGGTTGGATCTTGTCTTTCTGGTGGGCACGTCCACGTCTGGTGGTGTATTTTGGGGTGTCTGTGGCCTTATTATGATTTTAGGCAGCCTCTCTGCTAATGGATGGGGCTGTGTTCCTGTCTTGCTAGTTGTTTGGCATAGGGTGTCCAGCACTGTAGCTTGCTGGTCGTTGAGTGAAGCTGGGTCTTGATGTTGAGATGGAGATCTCTGAGAGATTTTTGCCGTTTGGTATTACGTGGAGCTGGGAGGTCTCTTGTGGACCAGTGTCCTGAAGTTGGCTCTCCCACCTCAGAGGCACGGCCCTGATGCCTGGCTGGAGCACCAAGAGCCTTTCGTCCACACGGCTCAGAGTAAAAGGGAGAAAAAATAGAAAGAAAGAAAGAAAGAAAGAAAGAGGCTATAATATAGTGAAGTAAAATAAAGCTATTGTAAAACAAAGCTATACAGACAAAATCGTACCCAGAAGCATATACATATACACTCACAAATAAAAGGAAAAGGGGAAAAATTAATATATCCTGCTCCCAAAGTCCACCTCCTGAATTTGGGATGATTCGTTGTCTATTCAGGTATTCACCAGATGCAGGCACATCAAGTTGTTTGTGGAGTTTTAATCCGCTGCTTCTAAGGCTGCTGGGAGAGATTTCCCCTTATCTTCCCTGTTCGCACAGCTCCTGGGGTTCAGCTTTGGATTTGGACCCGCCTCTGCGTGTAGGTCGCCTGAGGGCGTCTATTCCCCGCACAGACAGGACGGGGTTAAAGGAGCAGCTGCTTCGGGGGCTCTGGCTCACTCAGGCCGCGGGGAGGGAGGGGTACGGAGGAGGCGGGGTGAGCCTGCGGCGGCCGAGGCCGGCGTGACGTTGCACCAGCCTGAGGCGGGCAGTGCGTTCTCCCGGGGAACTTGTCCCCGGATCACGGGACCCTGGCAGTGGCGGGCTGCACAGGCTCCCAGGAGGGGCGATGTGGAGAGTGACCTGTGCTCACACACAGGCTTTTTGGAGGCGGCAGCAGCAGCCCCAGCGTCTCACGCCCGTCTCTGGGGTCCGTGCTGATCGCCGCGGCTCGCGCCTTTCTCTGGAGTTCGTTTAGGCGGCGCTCTGAATCCCTTCTCCTTGTGCTCAGCGAAACAAAGAGGCAAGAAAAAGTCTCTTGCCTCTTCCGCAGCTGCAGACCTTTTCCCGGTCTCCCTCCCAGCCAGCTGTGGTGCGCTAGCCCCTTCAGGCTGTGTTCACGCCGCCAGCCCCAGTCCTCTCCCTGCGATCCGACCGAAACCGAAACCCGAGCCTCAGCTCCCAGCTCCGCCCGCCGGGCAGACAAGCCTCTCGGGCTGGTGAGTGCTGCTCGGCGCCGAGCCTCCGTGCGGGAACCTCTCCGCTTTGCCCTCCGCACCCCTGTGGCTGCGCTCTCCTCCGTGGCTCCGAAGCTTCCCCCCTCTGCCACCCGCAGTCTCCGCCCGCGAAGGGGCTTCCTAGTGTGTGGAAATCTTTCCTCCTTCACGGCTCCCTCCCACTAGTGCAGGTGCCGTCCCTATTCTTTTGTCTCTGTTATTTCTTTTTTCTTTTGCCCTACCCAAGTACGGGGGGAGTTTCTTGCCTTTTTGGAGGTCGGACGTTTTCTGCCAGCGTTCAGTGGGTGTTCTGTAGGAGCAGTTCCACGTGTAGATGTATTTCTACTGTATCTGTGGGAAGGAAGGTCATCTCCGCGTCTTACTCTTCCGCCATCTTCCCGAGGCCCCCCAATACTTTCTAATCTTGTGTGCGTTGCAGACCTCACGGTCCTCTTTCTCTTTGTACCTAGCCTCAGCCTCATGTTCCTCGCAAACAACCATCCATGCACCCAGTGAGAGTCAACTAGGTCATGCATACGAGATGAAATACAATATTTATCGTCCCAGCCTCATTTCACAGATGAGGAAAATCAAGGGCTAGAAGTCACACAGAGTTAGAGGCAGATGCAGAAATAGCTCCCGATACTCCTGACAGCTGGTGCATGGTACCATTCTGCATTTGTTGAGATCTACCAGCATCACAGTTCCTTTTAAATTTCTATCTGAGGAGCTTTTAAATAACCAACCAACCTTGTTTGTTCTATTCCATATGAACAGAGAGCTCTAGGACTGGAGCATTCATGCTTGAAAAGGAGTCATTAATCAGCACCGAGAGAGGTTGTTATATACAGTATATTAAAAAACCCTCTCTCTCATATTTCAGGCTTCCCTGGGATTCCCCTGGGGTTCAAAGCTTTGTCCCTGAAGTTCTCCTTTCAGTCTCCCCCCTCCCCACCCCTGGCAGGCACAGGGGACATCCTGCTGGCGAGGCTGTGCATTACTGGTACCCCAGAGGGAGTTCTAAGTGTCCACAGGTAAAGCCTCCCATCTGTCTCAAGTTTTTTTTTTTTAAAGACTTTTTAAAATTTATTTTATTTATGGCTGTGTTGGGTCTTCGTTTCTGTGTGAGGGCTTTCTCTAGTTGTGGCAAGTGGGGGTCAATCTTCATTGCAGCGCGCGGGCCTCTCACTATCACGGCCTCTCTTGTTGCGCAGCACAGGCTCTAGACATGCAGGCTCAGTAATTGTGGCTCACGGGCCTAGTTGCTCCGCATCATGTGGGATCTTCTCAGACCAGGGCTCGAACCCGTGTCTCCTGCATTGGCAGGCAGGTTCTCAACCACTGCGCCACCAGGGAAGCCCCTGTCTCAAGTTTTGATCTTCAAAACTGAGAACTGCCAGACAAAGATGTCACAAAGAAAGAAAACTACAGGCCAATATCACTGATGAACATAGATGCAAAAATCCTCAACAAAATACTAGCAAACAGAATCCAACAGCACATTAAAAGGATCATACACCATGATCAAGTGGGGTTTATCCCAGGAATGCAAGGATTCTTCAATATACGCAAATCAATCAATGTGATACATCATATTAACAAACTGAAGGAGAAAAACCATATGATCATCTCAATAGATGCAGAGAAAGCTTTCGACAAAATTCAACACCCATTTATGATAAAAGCCCTGCAGAAAGTAGGCATAGAGGGAACTTTCCTCAACATAATAAAGGCCATATATGACAAACCCACAGCCAACATTGTCCTCAATGGTGAACAACTGAAACCATTTCCACTAAGATCAGGAACAAGACAAGGTTGCCCACTCTCACCACTATTATTCAACATAGTTTTGGAAGTGTTAGCCACAGCAATCAGAGAAGACAAAGAAATAAAAGGAATCCAAATCGGAAAAGAAGAAGTAAAGCTGTCACTATTTGCAGATGACATGATACTATACATAGAGAATCCTAAAGATGCTACCAGAAAACTCCTAGAGCTAATCAATGAATTTGGTAAAGTAGCAGGATACAAAATTAATGCACAGAAATCTCTTGCATTTCTATACACTAATGACGAAAAATCTGAAAGTGAAATTAAGAAAACACTCCCATTTACCATTGCAACAAAAAGAATAAAATATCTAGGAATAAACCTACCTAGGGAGACAAAAGACCTGTATGCAGAAAATTATAAGACACTGATGAAAGAAATTAAAGATGATACAAATAGATGGAGAGATATACCATGTTCCTGGATTGGAAGAATCAACATTGTGAAAATGACTCTACTACCCAAAGCAATCTACAGATTCAATGCAATCCCTATCAAACTACCACAGGCATTTTTCACAGAACTAGAACAAAAAATTTCACAATTTGTATGGAAACACAGAAGACCCCGAATAGCCAAAGCAATCTTGAGAACGAAAAATGGAGCTGGGGGAATCAGGCTCCCTGACTTCAGACTGTATTACAAAGCTTCAGTAATCAAGACAGTTTGGTACTGGCACAAAAACAGACATATAGATCAATGGAACAGGATAGAAAGCCCAGAGATAAACCCACACACATATGGGCACCTTATTTTTGATAAAGGAGGCAAGCATATACAGTGGAGAAAAGACAGCCTCTTCAATAAGTGGTGCTGGGAAAATTGGACAGGTACATGTAAAAGTATGAAAATAGAACACTCCCTGACACCATGCACAAAAATAAACTCAAAATGGATTAAAGACCTAAGTGTAAGGGCAGACACTATCAAACTCTTAGAGGAAAACATAGGCAGAACACTCTATGACATACATCACAGCAAGATTCTTTTTGACCCAGCTCCCAGAGAAATGGAAATAAGAACACAAATAAACAAATGGGACCTAATGAAACTTAAAAGCTTTTGCACAGCAAAGGAAACCATAAACAAGACCAAAAGACAACCATCAGAATGGGAGAAAATATTTGCAAATGAAGCAACTGACAAAGGATTAATCTCCAAGATTTACAAGCAGCTCATGCAGCTCAATAACAAAAAAACGAACAACCCAATCCAAAAATGGGCCGAAGACCTAAATAGACATTTCTCCAAAGAAGATATACAGATGGCCTACAGACACATGAAAGAATGCTCAACATCATTAATCATTAGAGAAATGCAAATCAAAACTACAATGAGATATCATCTCACACCGGTCAGAATGGCCATCATCAAAAAATCTAGAAACAATAAATGCTGGAGAGGGTGTGGAGGAAAGGGAACACTCTTGCACTGTTGGTGGGAATGTAAATTGATACAGCCACTATGGAGAACAGTATGGAGGTTCCTTAAAAAACTACAAATAGAACTACCATACGACCCAGCAATCCCACTACTGGGCATATACCCTGAGAAAACCATAGGTCAAAAAGAGTCATGTACCAAAATGTTCATTGCAGCTCTATTTACAATAGCCAGGACATGGAAGCAATCTAAATGTCCATCGACAGATGAATGGATAAAGAAGATGTGGCACATATATACAATGGAATATTACTCAGCCATAAAAAGAAATGAAATGGAGGTATTTGTAATGAGGTGGATGGAGTTAGAGTCTGTCATACAGAGTGAAGTAAGTCAGAAAGAGAAAAACAAATACAGTATGCTAACACATATATACGGAATCTAAGGGGAAAAAAAAAAAAAAAAAGGCCATGAAGAACCTAGTGGCAAGACGGGAATAAAGACACAGACCTACTAGAGAATGGACTTGAGGATATGGGGAGGGGGTGGGGTGAGATGTGACAGGGTAAGAGAGTGTCATGGACATATATACACTACCAAATGTAAAATAGATAACTAGTGGGAAGCAGCCGCATAGCACAGGGAGATCAGCTCGGTGCTTTGTGACCATCTAGAGGGATGGGATGGGGAGGGTGGGAGGGAGGGAGATGCAAGAGGGAAGAGAAATGGGAACATATTGTATATGTATAACTGATTCACTTTGTTATAAAGCAGAAGCTAACACACCATTGTAAGGCAATTATACTTCAATAAAGATGTTAAAAAAAAAAAAAAAACAAAAAAAAACTGAGAACTGGCAGACCAACAGGTGCATCAGGCTAGCAAGTATGTATTTGGCTCATACTTAATAATACACCTCACAACAGGAAATTGACAACTGAATGTACCTCATGCCTTAGAATTTTATTTATTTAGTTAGGTTTTCTTCTCTCTTTCCTCTCTTAGTTTGAAGAATCAGCTCTGAGAGCCCGGAGGGCTTGGTAAATCAGTTACATAACAGAGTCTCCTGTCCCTGCCCGAACTGATTGGGAGATATCAGTGGTTGAGTTAGTATGAATCACAGCTTCCAAAGAGAATCCAACGAAGTCTCTTTCCACTGTCCTCACTTACCCATTTCTCATGCAGTTCTCTACCCTCTGCAAGTCCATCCTACATCCTGGAAAGTTCCCTCATTTCACAGACCTACCTGCTGGGCAGGGTTGATGTTGGCATTCCAGAAGGCTAGGATTGCAACTGTTTTCCTCTTGCTTATTGTCACGAATGTCAGGTGATGTCACCACTGCCTTCTACTCTTCAACCTCCTACCCATCTGACTGATTTTGCTGAGAGACCAACTTCTACTGAGAACTGATAGATAATAACTGTCTCTAAGGATTGCCTAGAAGTACTTTATAAATACTTCAGGGCTACATTTTATTTATTATTTTAGCTAAATCCACTCAGATTGTTCCTACAAACACAACTGTGTGATATTTGATAAATGGAAATGTAAAAATCTGTCTCATCTATTTGGCTTCTTTTAGATGCTATTCCTGCTTCTTTTCAGATGACAGTCCTTTCAGCTGGGATCGACTTGCAGTATTGATCCTAGGAAGGCGGCCAGCCACCAGTGGCTTCAGATGGAACTCAAGCCTCTTTGCATTGAGATCTGGTTGTCTCTTCCCAAAGCCCTGCTGTATTAGTCATTGGAGGGTGTTTATGTTTTTCCAGCTTCCCTTGAGTGGTGTAGCCATCTGCCATGCAGCTTTTGTGCTGCTTTGCTATGGTGTAATTGCAAAACTATTATTTCATTCAGTGCATCACTCTGGATTGCCTTTACCTTTTGTTTTACTTATAAATAAAAACATATTATTTATTACAATTCAGGGAATGGTTTTTTGCTGGGTCTGTGTTTGGGGCAGTTGTGGAAATGTAATGTAGCAACAAGTCTTTGCTTTGTAAGAAATCTCTGAGAGTGTTTTCTGAGTTAAGTTAAATCCTGGGCCACCAAGTCTCTTCTGAAGTTAGGGGAGTGTTTCAAGATTTAGTGAGGCCTTTGTGAATGCTGAAGGATATTAACTCCACCCAGATTGTAGTCTAGTTTCAGCATTTTCATGATGAATCTCTGGACCAACCTAGATGCCAAACTCAGAATCTTTTAGGGTTAACACAAGACAACAACAACAAACATCTTCCTGATTGTATAAAATAATCAACAATTGAGGTAAAAAATTTCGTAGGAAAAGTGGAGGAGGTGATTTGTGTCACATATCTCATCATACCCACTTAAAAAAATCCCCTTTGGACCTATGTGTTCTCTTCCAAAGCCCTTTCTTGGTTGCTTTGCCTCCAAGGGTTTGTTTCTTTTTTCCTTTTCTGAGCAGCATTTGGCCTCTTCTTCTGAGCTCTTTGGTTGCTGTTGCCCAATCTCCTTATCATCAGTCTGGCCCCTAGAGTTAGGCCACTAATATTAAATGTTATCCTTTCTATGCAGGTTGTCTTTTCAGCCCAACTCATCAGTACCTTGACACGGAAGAAGGAGTCCTCCTTACTCCAGCTCTTTCTTTAACATTTCTCGAACTGAAAATCTTGCTTTACCTGTTAGTGTGTCAGAATAGTCCCTAGACCTAGTACTGTCGTTGACTTACTCTTCCAGTTTCCTAAAATGCCTTCTTTTTCTTATATAATCTTCCACAAGTGCCCTGGGACCTGGATTAGAAGAGTATGAGTGATGCTGATAAGGAAATCATTTGAAAATGTTCCTCCTCCCTGACTGTTAACCAGAAGCTATGAACTAAGTTCGAACCACTTGGACTTGGGGTGAGAACTCACAGGATGTGTGATGAGAACCAAGCTGCCTTTACAAAATCAGAACATCTGGTTGTTTGAACACCCTGCATCTTCCGTACTCAGCTAGAAGTGCTTTTGATCACTCTTGTCTTTTTGTGAGATGGAGATGCTTCTGTAAGCAACTGTTGCCACCGTCATTGCCATACAACATCAAAATGGGCCAGAAAATTTGCTGACATATCTGTGTGGGTGAAAACAGATGCGGTCACCAGCTTCTTAGAACATCTGCAGGGAGAGGCATCTCCCTTAAACACTTTAATGTTCAAGTCAAATTTAGAAGCTAAAACCTCTATGATCCAGGGTTTAAAATTAAGCAGCTGGTAGTTCACAGTTAGCATGTCAGAGACCCAAGGAACCTATTCGGTGAAGACTGGAGAACCAGAAGCTCACACCTGAGATTGCCTAATGATACTGATGATGAGTGTCTTAATCTTGATGAAGATGAGATATGACATATAGCTAAAGGAATATGGCTTTGAAAAAAATCTTAAAATTATTTAAAGAAGAAGGGCTACTTGAAAATTAAAAAAATTTTTAATATAATTTTTAAAGGTTACTTTCCATTACCAGTTATTACAAAATATTGGCTCTATTCCCCATGATGTACAATACATCCTTGACCCTGTCTTACACCCAATAGTTTGTACCTCCTACTCCCCTACTCTTATACTGCCCCTCCCCCACCCTGGCACCCACTAGTTTGTTCTCTATATCTGTGAGTTGGCTTCTTTTTTGTTATATTCATCAGTTTGTTATATTTTTTAGATTCCGCATATAAGTGATATCATACAGTATTTGTCTTTCCCTGTCTGACGTATTTCACTTAGCATAATGGAAGAGGGGCTACTTTTTAAAGGTCCTTAACAAAATAGGTTTAAAGATAGTATTTTTCTTGTGTAAACATATTTCATTTCTATACATTAAAGTATAAGATTGAACCATGTGATATTGCAGTAATTGCACAGTTTTTGACTTACAAAAATGGAAATTCCATGTATTTCCTAAAAACCTTCTGGTAGCTCTGAAGGGTTAGGAGGGTGTTATGAATGCTCTCTGTGTTGAAGTCGCTGAGCCTCTCCTGACTTGGTCTGGAATACACTGAGTATCTCATCCCCAAATACCAGTTGCTGCCATGAACTAATCTTGCTGCAATGCACTAGTTGAAACACAGTAAAAACAAGAATAATAACAACATGCATATGTGTATATTTTTTAACAGGAAGTGCCAGACACTCTTCTAAGTGCTTTACCTTTATAAATTTACATTTAGACCAAACAACAACCCTATGGGGATAATTATGTGATTCTCTTTTTTACGGAAGAGCGCACTGAGGTGCATAGAGGATAAGTAATTTGCCTAACATTCCATAGCTAGTGCATGAGGGAGTCAGGATTTGAACCTACCAGTGTGTCTCTAGAACCTGAGCCATCCCACACTGTAGTATATGGTAGTAAGCTATGCTCTCTCTTCATTGAAATAGTCTAGGAAACAGCACATAGGGACCTGATTAAGGCAACAGCAGTCGGGACAGAGATGAGGGGATTGATATGACAGGTAATAATAGAATTGACAGGATTTGGTCCCACTTAGATGTGGAGGGTAAAGGAAGGAGAGACCTGAGGATGGTGAGTCCCAGGCTCCTGGTTGGTGCTGGAGGACGGATGTTTGTGTTATTCTATCATAAGTGGAGAATTCAAAAAGAGGAAACTGGTGCTAGACCATGAATTCAGTCTTGTACATGTGTTGGGTTTGAGTTATCTGGGGAACATGAGGGTTGAGATTTGCTAGTACTCAGTTGAGTAGACAGGTCTAAGCTCAAGGGAGAGGATAGGGCTTAATAGGACTATTAAGAAGTCATCAGCATATGGGTAGGAGATGAGATTGTGAACATGAATATAATCACCCAGAGAGAGTGAGGAGTGTGAGGGAAGATTTCCAGTGTCTGCCTTAGATTGGGCTCCCCAGGAGCAGTCCTAGTGATGGAGATTTGTGTAAAAGTGACTTAATAGGCAAGACAAGTAGGGAGGTAGGGAAGTGGGTCAGGAAAAGGAAGGAAATCAAGCAATGGATGCAATATTAAACAAACTTCCATGGAGGATGACTTTACTTTAAACCCAAGGGGAGCTCTGGAGACAGTGTAGTTCTCACTTGAGAGATGTCCTGATTTGGGGCCAAGAGAGATGGAATATTTATACTTCTCATCTGTCAGCACTGGCCAGTGGCTGCTTTTGGTGATGTGAATTCCCAAGCACTTCCAGGTCTTAGTGCAGACAAGCAAAGTGGACTCTAGCACTCTGGGGCAGCCCTCCATCAGAAAGAAGTGGGAGCAGACTCTTGGGAGTGTATTAAAATTGCAAAAGGAATCTGTTGGATCACTGACACTGTCAACCAAATGACAGAACCCCAGGATATGTCAACATACCAGGGCCATCCGAGACAGAGGAGTTGAGTCAGCAAATGAAACTGACAAGTAGCAGTCAGGGAGATGAAAGGAGAAAGCTGTGATAGAGGAGTCAAGGAATAAGAGTTTCAAGGAGAGTGAAGCGGCTGATGAGTCACGTGCAGCAGAGAGACCCAGACTTCAAGCAAGATCAGGAGAGTGGACATTGGATTTGACAATGGAGGTCACCAGTGATCTTTGCTAGGCGACATGGGAGTGTTGGGGATGCAGTGTTTGAAGCCTTCACTGGTGAGTGAATTGGCATAAGAAAGTAGAGATAATTTAATTCTCTTGAGAAAGTTGGCAGTGGTGGAGGAGAGCTAGAGGAGGGTAGATTTAGAGAGTTACACGGCTGAAGGAGGGTTTTGAAAAAACTCTTGAAGGAGTTAAGGAGGAGAAGAAAAATGGAAAGTAGAAGATTATAAAGTTAGGTTGCAATCTTAGAGATAAAATAAGATATGGGAAGAAAGAAAACTCTTCCACTGGCAGTGGAGGGAAGCGTGGTGAACTGAGTTCAGACACTGATACATACACAGGTGTGGGGACAAGAAGATGGTGGAGTCCATGTCTCATGTTTCAATCTGGGTTCAGTTCTCCTTTCCTTCTGGGTCCATAGCATCTTTCTTCTCTGCGTCTTCTGCTAACTTTTAAATTAGAGTTGTTGGAGCTTTGTTTGTCATATTATTGTTTTTTATTGTATGTGAGTTGGCTTATGATACAGGAAGCAGAGTGTTTCCAAAATTTTATTTTATATAATGATCTGTTGGTAAAAATTCAATAAATATCAAAGGAGTAGAGTGTTGTAACACCCAGTTGTTATTAGTGGGGTTCATTATATAATGCAAGATTGTTTTTACTTAAAACAGTTTTTCCCCCTGAAGATTCTAATTTTCATTTTTTTTAGTAATCTTTTATTTATTTATTTATTTTTATATTTATTCTTGGCTGTGTTGGGTCTTCGTTTCTGTGCAAGGGCTTTCTCTAGTTGTGGCAAGCGGGAGCCACTCTTCATCGCGATGCGCAGGCCTCTCACTATTGCGGCCTCTCTTGTTGCGGAGCACAGGCTCCAGACGCGCAGGCTCAGTAGTTGTGGCTCACGGGCCCAGTTGCTCCGCGGCATGTGGGATCTTCCCAGACCAGGGCTCGAACCCATGTCCCCTGCATTGGCAGGCAGATTCTCAACCACTGCGCCACCAGGGAAACCCTAATTTTCATTTGATTTGTAATGATTTTCATACATACATGAAAATAAATGACAATCCACAATATTATTTTGATATAAATTTTAATTTTGGATTCTGGGTGTTTGAAAATGTCATAAGCCAACGAAACCAGTAGCCTCTGATCATATAACATCTGCTGTGCTAAGTGTGGTATTGGATGCTTTAAATACATCGCCTAATTTTCTTCACCGACTGTGTGGGTGTCCTGTTTTCACCACTGGGGAGGAAACTGTTAAAGATCACATGCTGGTAAGGCTTTAGGAGGAGATCTTTTTAAAAAAGTATTTTCATTGGTTTAAAAAATTAAAAAAATAAATGAATGCTTATAAGAACAACAACAAACAAGCATACAGAAGTATACTGGTTAGGAGTGGTCATTCTTTATTGCAGTATAATTGCTTTACAACGATGTGTTAGTTTCTGCTTTATAACAAAGTGAATCAGCTATACATATTCATATATCTCCATATCTCCTCCCTCTTGCGTCTCCCTCCCACCCCCTGGGTGGACACAAAGCACCAAGCTGATCTCCCTGTGCTATGCAGCTGCTTTCCACTAGCTATCTATTTTACATTTGGTCAATTTTTTGATAAATAATATTTTCTATTGGGGGCAATTGAGGTTTTAATCACTTTATTGGAATGCTGTTTTAAATATGAGTTTTGGTTATAAGTAACCAGATGTGTCGAACTTGTCTTTCCCTAAATTCAAACCATGATGCAAAGGTAGCTGGAAGACGATGTAAAAATAAAACAGTACAGGTATATAGAAATCGTCACTTGCTGTTGTTTGTAAGGCCATCAGTTTTCATAATTTTGTGCGTTTCACTGTCCATAGCTCCCTGGCCTGTGACTTATGCTCTGTCTAGTATACAAAGTTAGGGTAGCCAGATGTCCCAGATTTAGATGTAGATAAATGGTGAGGTTTTACCCATCACCATAACAAAGAACCACTCCATGATTTACAAAGTAATTACTGGGGTTGTAAGATGAGCAATTTTTCTATAGTGGAGTTGGGAGCATTCACCCACTCCTTCCCAAGGTGATTAGCCTCTGAGATGTTATTTGTTTGGATGCTGTTAACAGCCTTGAGCAAACATTTCCTCGTGGATTATTCTAAAGGGATAAAGAGCAGCTGATAAGCTGTGAACTATTAGTTAATTAGCTTTCCAAAAGGAAATGAGGAGAAACAGAATCTTTTCAGGGTATTATGGTGGTTCACGTGTAGTCTGGAATTACAGTCTTTTTCTTTAAAAAAAAAAAAAAAAAAAACATCACCTCAGGGCTTCCCTGGTGGCGCAGTGGTTGAGAATCTGCCTGCCAAGGCAGGCGACACGGGTTCGAGCCCTGGCCCGGGAAGATCCCACATGCCGTGGAGCAACTAGGCCCGTGAGCCACAACTACTGAGCCTGCGCGTCTGGAGCTTGTGCTCCGCAACGAGAGAGGCCACGACAGTGAGAGGCCCGCGCACCGCGATGAAGAGCGGCCCCCGCTTGCCACAACTAGAGAAAGCCCTTGCACAGAAACGAAGACCCAACACAGCCAAAAATAAATAAATAAATAAATAAATTAAAAAATAAAAATAAAAAATAAAAAAAGAAACTGCCAGTGTTTAAAAAAACAACAACAACAAACAAACAAAACCCTCTGCCTTTATTTCTATCTTATTTTCTCTCCCGCCACTTAAAACTTTTACTTTTTTTCTTTTGATTCTTCATGTGTCTTTCTTCTTTCTGTTCTCACCAACTCACTGTCATCTGACGTGCCTACTTTTTCCTCTGGTTTTGTGGTTCCATATGGAAAACTTTTTCCCTCGCTTTTTTTTTTTGAGCCTCAAACCTCAGTCCTGGGAAAATGCCCTAACAATTGACCATATATCATAAGAGAACATTTGAGAATTTCTTCAGTCTGATGCCTGAGGAGAAGTAAAGGAAAAGATTCTTCTTGGAGCCTTTGCAGTGCCTCACATGCATCTTAAATTCTGGAGGTTGTGGCCAAGGAGAGAGACTCTTCTTTGCCTTGGCTTGCTAGTCTATAAGTTGATTTGGTTTTCTGTCACTTCCTCCTGTGTCATTCTCTGTATCTTGAAGTAAGTGGTTGACGGCACCATCAATTTAGACAAGTGGCATCTCAAATCTCTCTCTCTTTTTTTGTTTTTTGGCTGCATTGGGTCTTAACTGTGGCACACTGGCTCTTCGTTGTGGCCCATGGGCTTCTCTTTAGTTGTGGCGTGTGAGCTCCGGAGCACGCGGGCTTAGTTGCCCCGCGGCATGTGTGATCTTAGTTCCCTGACCAGGGATCGAAGCCTCGTCCCTTGCATTGGAAGGCGGATTCTTAACCACTGGACCATCAGGGAAGTCCCTCAAATCTCTTTTTAAGGTCAAAGATAAAGTGAGGTTTGGAAACAAAACTGAGGTACCCTATATATTATTTTAGTAGCAGTTATTCTGTAGTTCATAGAAGTTGGGAAGGCTGTCAATGTGAATTTTGTAGGTTAGTCAGTATGTAACTGGTAAGTTGAGCTAGCATGATGTGTGGGATGTGGCCTGTGATTGAGACACAACTTTATTTTTGTCTCCCATCTTCCTTATGAAATTTATTGAGGGAGAGTAATCTGCGCCTGCCATTGGATGAAAATTCTGGCCAACCCATGACTCTTCTGGTTACTCTTAGGTAATAACATGGTCGTAGTCACTTTAAGTTGAAAACGTAATCTCAGTTCAGCAGTTGGATTGCCTAATGCTAGGGAATAAATAAATAAACTCTGACAGTTTAAAACATAAAGTAATTTCACCTAGTACCATTAAATTCTTATTATGACATTACATTTTCTCCCCCCTGCCCCCCATGCTAGCTGTTTGCAGGGGGAAAGGGGGACACCGTTCTTCATTTTTCATAAAAGTGAACGATGTTTATTTAGCCTTGTAGGTAGTGGCCTTTGGCTTCCAAGACTCACTAAAAATGTTCCTTTTTTGGAGAAATCTATTTCTTGCTCCTAGAGAGGTGAAATAGTATAGTCTGGTTAAGAATATGGAATTTTGCATTAGATTTGGGATGGCGCTTCTAACTTGGGAAAGTTTCCCTCCTCTAAACTTCAGTTCCTCAACTGTTAAATAGACATACCTCATAGAATTGTGAAGATTAAATAAGTTCGGGAGTGAGAAGAACCCAATAGAACGTCTGGCAGGTATTATTCACTCCATCAGTGTTTGCTATATGGCCACTCTTTGGGTTTCAAGCCCACATCCCTTCCTGATTGGAGTAGGTATTTCTAGTGCTCTTCCGTGTCTGGTGCTTCTTTACTTCTGGGCCCACAGCATCATTAATCCGGGAAGATGATTCCCCTCAGGCCTAAATTGGGGCAGGTGGCTACAAGCAGATCCTGTCAGAGCCCATCCGTATCCCACTGGCATCTCTCATTTCTGCGCACTCCCACCCAGCCTCCAAGCACCAGCCCCGTGACTCTGCCCGAAGGCTTCCTCTGGCAGCTGCAGCCTCTTGTGCATGGGGCACACCATTTATGGAAGGAATTATGTCCTCAACCAGTGAATACCTCAGCTCCTTTGCCCCTTGGGTGGGATAATTCTAAGACACATGTTCTATACTGTTTCTTAAACTTTTCTGGTGGGATTGAGCTCAATTACCCATAGTGGTAAACTGCTTGACAACACACCCTGTATTGGCTCCCTTCCCTTACCTGTTGCAGGTTGGGCTTATTAGCATGCAGGGTGTTTATTAGGGAGTTCTTTCAGGATCAACACCTGTGGGAGGGAGGAGACGGAAGCAGAGTAACAGAAGAAGAAGCTGGACCACAACACAATCCAAACAGAAGCCTCAGCCGACCCCTTAGGGAACTCTGGAGCTGGAGAGGCCCTGCAGAGTTGTCTCGAGTTGAGGTGAGTAGTTTGGAGGTTTATAACCTCACAGTGATTAGTCAATGGGTGTGGGCTGTGCCTAGAAGGAGGCCTGACCTCGGGAGAGGCAGTTGTCTTCAGCCAACGTGATCTCCAAAGAGGGCCGATAGCTGAGGCTCTGCTGTAACACGCACAGCCTTCCTACTTGGGGGATCTGGGCGATGCATCACAGAGCCCACCAGACCTAGGCTTCCCACTCCTCGCCAGTGTTTTCTGAGAGACTCTCCTAAATAAACCACTTGCGCTTGAACCCTTGTCCCAGTGCCTGCTTCTGGGGGGACTCAAGGCAAGACAGGGCTCTCACAACACTATCTGGAGGGCTTGCTGTGTGTCCACCGTGGCTGCCAGGCATAGAGAACTGGGATGAAACTCCTGCCCAGGGAATCAGAAAAGAGAGACAAACTGCTTTGCTGATGGGGGTGGCTAAGAGGTTACCGCGTAGAGATTAACCTACACCTCAGTGTTTGCTGGGGCAAAGGAGAGTGACTGTGGGTGTCTCCCATGGAGTAGAGATGGGCCTTGGGTGAGAGAGAGCCTCTGTGGGCTTGGCTAGGTCCTGGTCAGCTAGTAAAAGGACTCCTGCAGCAAGAAGCTGGCAGTGGACACCAGATTCCTGGGGGCTGTGAAAGGAGGCACGTGTGCCTACTCAGTAATAAAACCAAGAAGATTAAAAAAAAAAAAAAAGCCAAATCCAATTCCTTCTACCTACGTGAATTATAGAAAACCTAATTTATTCGCACTACAAAGTAACAGCGTCCAGGGGTTTCCCTGGATTGCTAATCTTTTCACATGCATCACTCCAGCTATTTGCATTCCGGCAGCCAATCCAGAGAACTCTTTATGTGGAGGACTAACTGTTCCATTTCAGGGTTATGCTTCCTGATTTTACATTCCCTTTTACTGAACCCACCATAGAGAATAATGGGATAATCAAAGTTGTGCTACCTCTGGTTGTGATTATACTAGTATTACCCTCAATCAGGGCACCACAAAAGTCCCTAATATTGATTTATGTTTTCCAGAGTAGATGTGACCAAGCAACAAATTTTATAACAGTCCAATAATTCTAATTATATGATGTTCAATCAAATATTTGGCAGCCTATTGTTTTCCTATGTTGGTCAGAACAGGTTAATTGGAGCCCCAAGGTGTTCAGTCCTTATGCATTATAAGTATTCAATCTGGTTGGTATTCCTCTTGACTAACAGTATCAATATGTCAACTTGGAACATCACTGAAAGCCAAATTCAGCAATGCTGCAGGAGAAGAGATTTATTTTTTAAATTAAAACTTGATTCCACACCTCTCCAACTTTGGTATTAATATTATATCTGATTTTTGGAAATATTGATTTCCATGGACAGTTATATTAATCCCCAGATACATCAGAAATATTGAAAGATTTGAAAGCATCAACTTAATCCCAATTTGCCATTATATTTTTAATGAGAGAATAAAATTTTGGTGAGTAAGGAAGGAAAATAATTTAAGGAAATGAATTCAGTGTCCAATTATACCAGTAGCTCCAACTTAAAACAAATTAAAAAAATGCTAGAGCAGTGCTTTAAAAACTTTACTGTACATATAAATTACCTAGGGCCCTTGTTAAAATAAGGATTCTTATTTGATATGTCTGGGGAGGAGGCTGAGATTCTGCATTTCTAACAAGATCCCAGGTGATATTGCCGCTGCTGGTTTGTGGGCCATATTACAAGTAGCAAGGACCCAGAAGATTTTTTGAAACCCTTGTGAATTTAAGCGAAATGTTCACTTTAACATTTCTTCATAACCCAATTTGCATAAAGCTAGGTCAGTTACTCAACTGCTCCAGGGTTAGGGACTAATTCTCCCATTAAATCCAAGTTGTCATTGATTGTTAGATGAGTGATTATTTTATGTGCTGCTAAGAAGGGAAAATACTGACAAACTGATGCATGCTGATTTCAGATATGTTAAAATATGAGTCTTAGAATTCAAGAAATAGGGGGGTTTCTCTGACTCCTTCCCACTTTCCACAGTGAGTGTTTACTCTGTGCCAGGTACTTTTTCTATGAGATAGGTGCTCTGATGATCCCATCTGACAGAGGTTTGGAGTGGCAAATTACTTTAAGTGGCACAGCTGGAATTTGAACCCAGGTCTCTATGACTGGAGGGCCAACACTCTAATCTTCTCCCCCACAGGAAAGGCTCTTGTCCCTGAGGAAAATGTTCCACTGTGCTGTCTCCTATGGCATTCACTTAAGGTAACTGCTCCTACAAGAGTATCTGTGCCCACTGTGTTTATTTCCTTTTTAAACACATTTTCTTTGAGCCTGCCTTCTTGTATTCATCACTCTATTGAAGTGGCTCGTCTTGAACTCACCAGTGACTTTTTGCTGCTAAATCCAGCAATGCTTTCAGTCGGAATGTTCCTTGACCTTGTCTCTATCGGACAAGCCTACCATCCTCTCCTTGAATGTGTTTCTTCTGTGTTTTTGAGTAGCTTGTTGTTTATGTTTGATGCTTCTCTGATATGAGTAAATCATACTTCACTTAATATATTTATCACCAACTTTCCTTTGCAACCATGCATCAGAAGGGTATGAAAGAATTCAGGCAGTTCCCGAGTCCTCATTGAATGAAAGTGATGCATTTGGGGGTGCAATACAAACTGTGATTTGGAATCATGGATCTTTCCTGCTAGAACCATCTCTTTTTTGCTTCCACTTTGTGTATACTTTTATCACGGAGTTTACAGTGTTAGGTTCTAATAATATTCACTTGTCTTTGTATCCTGCTTGACTGAAATCCTTGTGGGTAGAGACTGTGTTTTATTTATTTCTGATCCTCCAACCCCTGTCCAATGCCTGGCACACAAATGATTCAACAGTGTTGAGGCAGGAACATAATTCACTATTTTAGTGGCAAGAGTGGCTATTTCCTGATATCTATCTTGTGTTGCAAGGCAATGTCACCTATGAGGTCTCTAGCCTCAGGAACAGATCAGTCAGAATGGAGCTGGGGGCTGTGGTGATGTCCCTTCTCTGTTTTACACGGAGACCTCACAGGTCCCAGATTGAAATTATTCTTGGCTTATTTGCTAGTTTTTTTGTTTGTTTGTTTCCAGCAAATTTGGAAGTTCTGATTTTTTCACACAGGAGGGTAGAATAAACTTTTGTATGGAGGGCAAAGTCTTCTAATGCAAAAAAGAAAAATCCATCAGTAAGGGTCACCCTATGGTGTCATCAAAAAAAAAAAAAAAACCAACAATTGGATGAAGGACTGTAGGGTTAAATGTTCCTGTCAAGAAATGTTTCTCTAGGAGTTTGAAAGGGTTGCTTTCTGAACGTGCCCAATTTGTCCTCCTCAAGGAACTTCTTCTCCTCATAGCATCTGACTCCCTAAGCCCATTCCCAACTTTGTCTAAGATGATGTAAGCCTGAAGAAACTTAGCCCCCCCTCCTCCCTCAGCCCTTATGGGCTAGCACGAAGGTCTCTCATCACTCCCCTGCTTGCTGGGTCACTTTGATTAGATTTGATTCAGTTCATTGTCTGCTTCTGAAGCCAGTCAGGTAAAGCCACGCTTAATGGTAATTCAGCAATATAACAAAGCTGTTTTTAAGAAAAGTCAAATTAAATCTTTTTTTTGAAAGAGGAAAGTGACATAACTGTTGACGCTGCCGTAATTAATTTTACTGCTTGATTTCAGAGTCCATTATACCTATTTCTTCTTTTGTTTGTCAAATGAGTTGTGTTCGATCCAAACAGCACTTTTCTTAAGCCACTAATTTATCTGTGGAGCTGTGGCTGCAGAATGTTTAAAAACAACCCAGGTAGCTGCAGAGGCCATAGAGAAGCAGTGTGTCAGGAAGGCCAATAGAGGGCACTGGGCTATTTGCGATAACTTTGGAAGGGCTGGAGAAGTCTGTTTACCAGCCTTTAGATGGGGGCAGGGTGGGGGGAAGTAAATGAACACAGCATTTTTTATCTCACTAATTCTGTTAGAAGCACAGTGGAATTTTAAAAACTGAAGATGGAAAAATTCATCAGCTATATCTTTAGGTCTGAATTCTATGCAATGAAAGTTTTCAACATTGGCTGTTTATCCGTTACAAAGAGCTTAGAGGACCTAACACACTCTCCCTTTTCCTGATATATTTCAGTTTGCCTGGGGGCCATGGTAAAGTACTTAAATTACCCAAAGATTGGTGGTTTTGGAAATAATAACTTTGTAGAAGACAGTTGAAATAAAAGAAATGCTGAAGATGCAATATCTGGTTTCTAAGGAACATTTTGTGTTTCCCTCCGGGATTCTGATTCCCTCTCTCCCTCCCTCCCTCCTTCCCTCGCTGAATTCCTTCCTTCCTTCCTATTTTCCTTCAGAAGTTGGAGTGGGTGGTTTGTTTCTTCTTTGGGGGAACTGATTGGTAAGCTTACGTTCTGCTGTTCCTTCCCTTGTATTCTCGGATACCATGACTGACTCTTGTCTGTTGCCTTATCTCCTCTCCTTTCTGCAGAGACCTCAGTTGGAGAAAGTTAGGAGGGAGGTGGAAGAGGGAGGAAGCCGGGTCAGTGGGGGTTGGCTGAGTTTGGAAGGCATCTTCAGGGGGTTTTCCTCTTGGCTCCTTACCACAGGGCAGCTGCTATGGGCACATGGCCAAACCTCTTTACTCTAGCCCTGGGAGCTCTTCTCGCTTTTCACTCCATACACCTCTCCCCATTAGATTTTTCAGGCCTCTAGTATTTGTGGTCTTCTGAAATTGTTTCAGATTTCTCTCTTCAGATCACTGTATCGCTGTCACAGCTGGCTGGGCAAATAGGTGATTTTCACTGCCACAGGTCTAAAGCATCTCATCAAAACAACTCATAGATATATTATCAAAGAAAAGCAAAAAAATAATTATCTCAGGACTTTCAAATTTGTGATAGCGATTTAAAAGTGCTCTTAAGCAGGGAATGCTCAAACTCTTCCCTCTGAATTAATCTGCACTTAAAATTAAACCAATCTCACCTGTTCTGACACAATTAAAATTTTGTAAAGCCTCACCAAAATGACTTCAGTAGATCCTTGGACTCTCTTTAGGGATAATAATTTATCTTGAATGCTTTATTTTGAAAAGAGTCATGTGACTTAAACCAGGATGGTTATAAGGTAATTTACTCATGTGAAACTAGTGGCAGGTGTGTTGGTTAGGGCGCGCCAGCTGGAATAGATGTCGAGAATATCCATAAAAGAGAAGGTTGAGAAATGGTAAATTTGACCCCCAGAGGAAACAGCAGGAAGAAGGAAGGAGAAAGGGGGAAAGCAAATAAGAAATGTAGAGTAAGATTTGTTTGTTTTTGAGAATTTACCTCAGGGTGTACCAGTGAAATAATTTTAAGAAAGATAATTTATGCAACATTAAATGAATATAGAGAGTCAAGGAAAGATACATTGTTCTTTTCTCCTGAGATAGTAAGAAATGGGTAAAGGGAGTAAAGTAGTGTTAAGCTTAGGAATCTTCATAAATTTCCCCCATTTCTAAAGCACATCTTCACTTTCCTCTGAAAATCTAACATGTTGCTACTCTCTAGCAATAAATGCCTTAACACAGGTTGTTTTATAATGAATTTTCAAAGACATCCCTAATTGCACTTCACAGAGTGCTGTATTCTATAGGCAATCAAATCATTGTTGGTTAGATTGATACACAAAGGGGACCTCACTCTATGGATTACGTATGATCGAGATGTGGTGTAATCTATTAAAGTCTGAATTCTCATTCTCAGTAGAATTCTATTTTGGATGCACATTTTTACTAATAACCACTGGTGCCAGTTGTGTCAGAGTCTGATGTGTGGTCTGGCCTACATAGTAGAAAGGTGGCCATAGAAAGCCTGTTGTGACCTTAGTCTTTGGCTGTGAAACAGGGGAGCCTGAGGCATCCCCCAGCTGCATTACCAACAGGGTCCCTCAGCCTGTCTCAGGCATGGATGCTGCAGATGTTAGTGTTTATAGATGGTATGGGAGGGATGTTGCCCTGCATGCAGTAGGCCCACGACAAGACTTGTGTCTTAGGATGTGCGTGGTTGGGATAAGCAGGGTAACACAGTGTGCTGGAGCCGCTTAGCAAGGTGTTGTGTTTAGAGACCTAGCAGGGGAGTTGACCCAGTCAAAACATGAGTTTATCAGGCTCAGTGGCCTCAAGCCATCTGCCTATTCCATGGGGAGGCTGGGACACTGAGGGGAGCAGTTGTAGGATAGAGGTAGAGGGATGCTGATTGCAGGAATCAAACAGAAGAGATTTCCCTCCTGGTAGAAGCTTAGACGATTTGGAGGACATGACAAATGCTTTGGTTTTGGAAGTGAGACCTTCAGTCTAGATGGAGTTGACAACAGTCCTTCTATTAAGAAAGCCGAGCATTGGGAGGAGGAGAGGAGGTTGGGATCATTCATTGGCATTTTTGTAAGAGTATGTCGTGTGTGGGCAGTAACGCTAATAGCTTCATTCTGTGGCGTCTTCCTTCTCCTGAAGGCTTGGGAGAGGTGCCTTGAAAGTGCAATCAGAAATGAGTAGAGCTAAGAGTTCTTCTGCTAAAGGTGGGAACAGAGAAGTCTTTTTGAGGAGCTCTCACCATCTCTTAGGAAGTCATGAGTGGCAGAATGATAGTGAAATATGTGAGACTAGTAGTGTGAGAAGATATCTGAAAGTTGCATGTCTTTCTGGAGTACTGGCAGTGGTGACCCCCTACCCTCTGGCAGAGTGTGTCAGACTTTGGCTGGTTGCAGCTGTGACAGTACTGTTGGCAGTAAAGGAGCAGTAGGAGACCGCTGGGCAGCTACAGTAGCAACAAGCAACCTCTACTATTTGTGCTAGAGACGTTGACCTTCAATTACATGTGGGTTCTTAGATTCCATCCAGATGGCTGAAGGCATTTTACATATGACCTTTGCATAAATGTGATACTATTGTGCATATTTTAAGGATTTTTATAGGATTTGGTAACCAAAATACATAAATCTATTCCTATCTGCTAGACACTCAAACATATTACTTTGGTATATGAAATGAAAGCTAAAAGTTGACACAATTAAAAGAAATGTATATTTGATTTCAGATTAATTGAATGGAAGGTAGGAAAATGAAAGTGCATTAACTCTTAACAGTAGCTTTAAACAGAATAAACAATGGACTTTTCAAAGGATTATGATTATCCTTAAAATGCCAAAATGAAACCTGAAGCAATTATTGGTAATATAGATGTATTATTATTATTATTATTATATTTTAGCACATAATCTTTTTTTTAACATCTTTGAGTATAATTGCTTTACAATTGTGTGTTAGTTTCTGCTTTAAAACAAAGTGAATCAGTTATATGTATAAATATATCCCCATATCTCCTCCCTCTTGCGTCTCCCTCCCACTCTCCCTATCCCACCCTTCTAGGTGGTCGCAAAGCACGGAGCTGATATATGTGCTATGCAGCTGCTTCCCACTAGCTATCTATTTTACATTTGGTGGTATATATATGTCCATGCCACTCTCTCACTTCGTCCCAGCTTGCCCTTCCCCCTCCTCGTGTGCTCAAGTCCATTCTCTACGTCTGCGTCTTTTTTCCTGTCCTGCCCCTAGGTTCTTCAAACCATTTTTTTTTTTTTAGATTCCATATATATGTGTTAGCATATGGTATTTGTTTTTCTCTTTCTGACTTACTTCACTCTGTATGACAGTCTCTAGGTCCATCCACCTCACTACAAATAACTCAATTTCATTTCTTTTTATGGCTGAGTAATATTCCATTGTTTATATGTGCCACATCTTCTTTATCCATTCATCTGTCGATGGACACTTAGGTTGCTTCCATGTCCAGGCTATTGTAAATAGAGCTGCAATGAACATTGTGGTACATGACTCTTTTTGAATTATGGTTTTCTCAGGGTATATGCCCAGGAATGGGATTGCTGGGTCATAGGGTAGTTCTATTTTTAGTTTTTTAAAGAACCTCCATACTGTTCTCCATAGTGGCTGTTTCAATTTACATTCCCACCAACAGTGCAAGAGGGTTCCATTTTCTCCACACCCTCTCCAGCATTTTTGTTTGTAGATTTTTTGATGATGACCATTCTGACTGGTGTGAGGTGATACCTCATTGTAGTTTTGATTTGCATTTCTCTAATGATTAGTGATGCTGAGCATTCTTTCATGTGTTTGTTGGCAATCTGTATATCTTCTTTGGAGAAATGTCTATTTAGGTCTTCTGCCCATTTTTGGATTGGGTTGTTTGTTTTTTTTGATATTGAGTTGCATGAACTGCTTGTAAATCTTGGAGATTAATCCTTTGTCAGTTGCTTCATTTGCAAATATTTTCTCCCATTCTGAGGGCTGTCTTTTCATCTTGTTTAAGTTTTCCTTTGCTGTGCAAAAGCTTTTAAGTTTCATTAGGTCCCATTGGTTTATTTTGTTTTATTTCCATTTCTCTAGGAGGTGGGTCAAAAAGGATCTTGCTGTGATTTATGTCATAGAGTGTTCTTCCTATGTTTTCCTCTAAGAGTTTGATAGTGTCTGGTCTTTCATTTAGGTCTTTAATCCATTTTGAGTCTATTTTTGTATATGGTGTTAGGGAGTGTTCTAATTTCATTCTTTTACATGTAGCTGTCCAGTTTCCCCAGCACCACTTATTGAAGAGGCTGTCTTTTCTCCATTGTATATTCTTGCCTCCTTTATCAAAAATAAGGTGACCATATGTGCGTGGGTTTTTCTCTGGGCTTTCTATCCTGTTCCATTGATCTATATTTCTGTTTTTGTGCCAGTACCATACTGTCTTGATTACTGTAGCTTTGTAGTATAGTCTGAAGTCTGGGAGCCTGATTCCTCCAGCTCCATTTTTCTTTCTCAAGATTGCTTTGGCTATTCCGGGTCTTTTGTGATTCCATACAAATTGTGAGATTTTTTTGTTCTAGTACTGTAAAAAATGCCACTGGTAGTTTGATAGGGATTACACTGAATCCGTAGATTGCTTTGGGTAGTATAGTCATTTTCACAATGTTGATTCTTCCAATCCAAGAACATGGTATATCTCTCCATCTGTTTGTATCATCTTTAATTTCTGTCATCAGTGTCTTATAGTTTTCTCCATACCGGTCTTTTGTCTCCTTAGGTAGGTTTATTCCTAGGTATTTTATTCTTTTGTTGCAATGGTAAATGGGGGTGTTTCCTTAATTTCTCTTTCAGATTTTTCATCATTAGTGTATAGGAATGCAAGAGATTTCTGTGCATTAATTTTGTATCCTGCTACTTTACCAAATTCATTGATTAGCTCTAGTGGTTTTCTGGTAGCATCTTTAGGATTCTCTGTGTATAGTATCATATCACCTGCAAACAGTGACAGCTTTACTTCTTCTTTTCCGATTTGGATTCCTTTTATTTCTTTTTCTTCTCTGATTGCTGTGGCTAAAACTTCCAAGACTGTGTTGAATAATAGTGGTGAGAGTGGACAACCTTGTCTTGTTCCTGATCTTAGAGGAAATGGTTTCAGTTTTTCACCATTGAGAACGATGTTGGTTGTGAGTTTGTCATATATGGCCTTTATTATGTTGAGGTAAGTTCCCTCTATGCCTACTTTCTGGAGAGTTCTTATTATAAATGGGTGTTGAATTTTGTCAAAAGCTTTTTCTGCATCTATTGACATGATCGTATGGTTTTTATTCTTCAATTTGTTAATATGGTGTATCACATTGATTGATTTGAGTATATTGAAAAGTCCTTGCATTCCTGGGATAAACCCCACTTGATCATGGTGTATGATCCTTTTAATGTGCTGTTGGATTCTGTTTGCTAGTATTTTGTTGAGGATTTTTGCATCTATATTCATCAGTGATATTGGCTTGCAGTTTTCTTTCTTTGTGACATCTTTGTCTGGTTTTGGTATCAGGATGATGGTGGCCTCATAGAATGAGTTTGGGAGTGGTCCTCCGTCTGCTATATTTTGGAAAAGTTTGAGAAGGATAGGTGTTAGCCCTTCTCTAAATGTTTGATAGAAGTCACCTGTGAAGCCATCTGGTCCTGGATTTTTGTTGGTTGGAAGATTTTTAATCACAGTCTCAATTTCAGTGCTTGTGATTGGTCTGTTTTTATTTTCTATTTCTTCCTGGTTCAGTCTCAGAAGGTTGTGCTTTTCTAAGAATTTGTCCATTTCTTCCAGGTTGTCCATTTTATTGGCATAGAGTTGCTTGTAGCAATCTCTCATGATCCTTTGTATTTCTGAAGTGTCAGTTGTTAATTCTCCTTTTTCATTTCTAATTCTGTTGATTTGTGTCTTCTCCCTTTTTTTCTTGATGAGTCTGGCTAATGGTTTATCGATTTTGTTCATCTTCTCAAAAAACCATTTTTTAGTTTTATTGACCTTTGCTATTGTTTCCTTCATTTCTTTTTCATTTATCTCTGATCTGATCTTTATGATTTATTTCCTTCTGCTAACTTTGGGGTTTTTTTGTTCTTCTGTCTCTAATTGCTTTAGGTGTAAGGTTAGGTTGTTTATTTGAGATGTTTCTTGTTTCTTGAGGTAGGATTGTATTGTTATAAACTTCCCTCTTAGAACTGCTTTTGCTGCATCCCACAGGTTTTGGGTTGTCATGTTTTCACTGTCATTTGTTTCTAGGTATTTTTTGATTTCCTGTTTGATTTCTTCAGTGATCTCTTGGTTATTAAGAGTGTATTGTTTAGCCTCCATGTGTCTGTATTTCTTACAGAGTTTTCCCTGTAATTGATACCTGGTCTCATTGCGTTGTGTTCAGAAAAGATACTTGATATGATTTCAATTTTCTTAAATTTACCAAGGCTTCATTTGTGACCCAAGATATGATCTATCCTGGAGAATGTTCCATGAGCAATTGAGAAGAAAATGTATTCTGTTGTTTTTGGATGGAATTTCCTATAAATATCAATTAAGTCCATCTTGTTTAATTTATCATTTAAAGCTTGTGTTTCCTTATTTATTTTCATTTTGGATCATCTGTCCATTGGTGAAAATGGGGTGTTAAAGTCCCCTACTATGATTGTGTTACTGTTGATTTCCCCTTTTACGGCTGTTAGCATTTGCCTATGTATTGAGGTGCTCCTATGTTGGGTGCATAAATATTTACAATTGTTATATCTTCTTCTTGGATTGGTCCCTTGATCATTATGTAGTGTCCTTCTTTGTCTCTTGTAATAGTCTTTGTTTGAAAGTCTATTTTGTCTGATATGAGAATTGCTACTCCAGCTTTCTTTTGATTTCCATTTGCATGGAATATCTTTTTCCATCCCCTCACTTTCAGTCTGTATGTGTCCCTAGGTCTGAAGTCGGTCTCTTGTAGACAGCATATGTATGGGTCTTGTTTTTGTATCCATTCAGCCAGTCTATGTCTTTTGGTTGGAGCATTTAATCCATTTACATTAAAGGTAATTATCGATATGCATGTTCCTATTACCATTTTCTTAACTGTGTTGGGTTTGTTATTGTAGGTCTTTTCCTTCTCTTATGTTTCCTGCCTAGAGAAGTTCCTTTAGCATCTGTTGTAAAGCTGGTTTTGTGGTGCTGAATTCTCATAGCTTTTGCTTGTCTGTAAAGTTTTTAATTTCTCCGTTGAATCTGAATGAGATTCTTGCTGGGTAGAGTAATCTCAGTTGTAGTTTTTTCCCTTTCATTACTTTAACTATGTCCTGCCACTCCCTTCTGGCTTGCAGAGTTTTTGCTGAAAGGTCAGCTGTTAACCTTATGGGGATTCCATTGTATGTTATTTGTTGTTTTTCCCTTGCTGCTTTTAATACTTTTTGTTTGTATTTAATTTTTGATAGTTTGATTAATATGTGTTTTGTTGTGTTTTTCCTTGGATTTATCTTGTATGGGACTCTCTGTGCTTCCTGGACTTGATTATTTCCTTTCCCATATTAGGGAAGTTTTCAACTATAATGTCTTCAAATATTTTCTCAGTCCCTTTATTTTTCTCTTCTTCTTCTGGGACCCCTATAATTCGAATGTTGTTGCATTTAATGTTGTCCCAGAGGTCTCTGAGACTCTCCTCAATTCTTTTCATTCTTTTTTCTTTATTCTGCTCTGTGGTAGTTATTTCCACTATTTTATTTTTCAGGTCACTTATCTGTTCTTCTGTCTCAGTTATTCTGCTGTTGATTCCTTCTAGAGAATTTTAAATATCATTTATTGTGTTTTTCATCATTGTTTGTTTGCTCTTTAGTTCTTCTAGGTCCTTGTTAAACGTTTCTTGTATTTTCTCCATTCTATTTCCAAGATTTTGGATCATCTTTACTATCATTATTCTGAATTCTTTTTCAGGTAGACTGCCTATTTCCTCTTCATTTGTTAGGTCTGGTGAGTTTTTGCCTTGCTCCTTCATCTGCTGTGTGTTTCTCTGTCTTCTCATTTTGCTTAACTTACTGTGTTTGGGTCTACTTTTCGCAGGTTGCAGGTTCGTAGTTCCTGTTGTTTTTGGTGTCTGCCCCTAGTGGCTAAGGTTGGTTCATTGCCTTGTGTAGGCTTCCTGGTGGAGGGGACTGGTGCCTGTGTTCTGATGGATGAGGCTGGATCTTTTCTTTCTGGTGGGCAGGACTGCCTCCGGTGGTGTGTTTTGGAGTGTCTTTGACCTTATTATGATTTTAGGCAGCCTCTCTGCTAATGAGTGGGGTTGTGTTCCTGTCTTGCTAGTTGTTTGGCATAGGATGTCCAGCACTGTAGCTTGCTGGTCATTGAGTGGAGCTGGGTCTTAGCATTGAGATGGAGATCTCTGGGAGGGCTTTCACTGTTTGATATTACGTGGAGTTGGGATCTCTCTGCTGTACCAGTGTCCTGAGCTTGGCTCTCCCACCTCAGAGGCACAGGCCTGACACCCAGCCAGAGCACAAAGACCCTGCCAGCGACATGACTGGTTTCATTTGATCAAAAGCACCATTCCTGTTTGTCATTACGACTGTTAGCCTGTTCATCCACTGCCATCCTATGTCTTCATTCAAGTGACTGATTAAAATATGCACCGCAGGTCCACTGGGAGGCTTTGAGGGGGTGTGCTGAATTGGAGAGGATCCCTTGTTCAGCACTCCAGCTCAGATTGTTCTGAATCAATCACCACACCAGCACTTAGGCAACCTAGATGTATTATTAATACCAGCTGTAACCCAGGTTTTGCTTATGTGAGAAAACAGGCTTAAACTTTTGGCAGATAGTAAACTTAAAAGTTCAAGCAAACCCAAGTTTTTACATACTGAAGATGTAGGGAACATTTCTATTTGAAGAACCCAGATTTTTCCTCCACAGAGAATACACTGAAACTGGAATTATCCCAGTGATCACCAAATGTGACTTCATTCTTTAGGAATTAACTATTCCCTTATTTTTCCGAATCCTCAAATTTATAATTTTTCCAAAGTATTGTGTTTGTCAAACTATAATGTAAGAACATTTTTTGGACATGTGCAGGCTTCCATTAGCCTTTCTTCTCCTTTAAAAAACTTTCTTGATTCTCCTCCTACAGGAAGTCCCTGAATTGTCATAGTGCCAATAGGCACTGTGGTACTGTGGTGAGTGGGAGATCCTTCCTTCCTTTTTAAAAAAAAAAAAAAAATTAATTAATTAATTAATTAATTTTTGGCTGCGTTGGGTCTTTGTTGCTGAGTGCAGGCTTTCTATAGTTGCAGCGAACGGGGGCTACTCTTCGTTGGGGTGTGCGGGGTTCTCATTGTGGTGGCTTCTCTTGTTGTAGAGCATGGGCTCTAGGTGCGTGGGCTTCAGTAGTTGGGGCACGCAGGCTCAGTAGTTGTGGTGCATGGGCTTTGTTGCTCTGCAGCATGTGGGATCTTCCCAGACCAGGATTGAACCTGTGTCCCCTGCATTGGCAGGTGGATTCTTAACCACTGCACCACCAGGGAAGTCCTGGTAGATCCTTTCTTGCTACAGCAGTGTGATCCCTCTAGTCATGGATCTGGGGCATGAAGGCAGGACAAATTAATGGGCTGAATTTCATGGAGCTAATAGAATGATTTCTTATAGCTTCAACAGGGGTAAGATAGAATCTTTGGCTTGGCAAGGTCACTCAGCAGGACTGCAGACCAGGGTCAAGATGTCAGCACTGTTGTCTCACCTTCTGGCTTAAGTATTCTAGAGCATGGTGTCTGCCATGCTTATTTCCATTCCTTCTGATAAGGAGAGCAGCATTTTGACTCTTCTGGAAGTAGAGGAGGGGAGAGAGACTGGAGCCCCAACCTTGGGAAATTAAATTATACTTCATCAGTTAGGCATTTGTGTTTTATGGAGAAATGTGATTTGGGTTTTAGACAACTATACAACAAACCAGTGGCAAGAGTTTGATTGCAAATATCCAGTGTAACTTTTTGGAATAGGGGATTGAGGTAGAAGATAACAGGAAGATTGAGAGAAAGAGAAAAATAGAAAAAGAAGCAATAGGGCTCAGAATATTACCTGAAAATAACATGCAGGTGCGTATTAACAACCTGCAAATCCATGACATCTTTCTAATGGCTTCACAACTGGATGCTATCTTTAGGAAAATGTAAGTGAAGATTACTAATTGGGGATGGAAGGAATCACCAATAGTGAGTATACCCTTTTTTGGTGAATATTTTTATTAGTTAAAATGAATCATTATCAAGGAAAGAGAAACAGGGTTTCTTCCTTTAAGGAATTTATCCTGTCAAAGGAAAAAAAAAAGACAAATACAAACAAGACAGAAAAGAATGAACATTCATTAGAAACATTATTTGCTAGGAACTCTACTTACAGTATACCATATTTTTGCGTGCATCATATTTGTTACAATACTATGAAGTATGAGTTATTATTATCACATATTTTGCTGATAAAAACGGAGACTTAAGAGGTTAAAGAGCTTTCCCAAAGTCACACAGCAGTTAAAAGACAGATCCAGGAAACTGACTTCTGATCCCAGACTCTTAGTCACTGTGCTTTACTCTCTCATGGACACCTTCCGTGCTCTTCTGTTGCTCGTTAGGGAATAAACCCATCTTCATCTGTGCCAAATGGCTGAGTAGCTGAAACATGAAAGATGGTCAGCATGATTTGGTTGACAAGAGTCAGATGAAGCTGAAGATGTGTGGTTTTATGGCCAACAGATATTTAAAGAGGCAGAGAGAAAATATGAACTGGTCTTATATGGAGGCAGTTGAATAATTTCTTGGACTGATTCCAAGTCTTAATTTCCTCTTTTTAAAAAAGTAATTTCCCTAATTTGCTAGACCATCCTCTAATTATGGGGCTCACAGACATTTATTCATTATATTAAAAGTGCAAGTTTTAATGGTGCCATCTTCAGAGACTCAAACAACAGGTAACAATTAGCTCTGTGGCTCTTGGCCAAGCAGTGCTAATGCCTGAATTCACCTCATATTTCACTTGGCCAGCCTATAGGATGGAGTTCTCCTATGGTAACTTTCCTGGCATCTTGACTATCTGCCTTAAATGTCTCTACCAAGGAAATGAGCCACTATCTGGGCCTCCTTCCTTGCGGTGGTTGGTTTTAATGACACTTTCAGTCTTTCCCACAATTTCCCAAGGTGACAGGTTACTTATCTATAACCTGTTCATTTATTCATTCATTTAGCCATTTAACGCTTCTTTCTTCCCTCCTTCCCCTCTCCCTTCCTTTCAACCATCCTTTCTTTCCTCTTTCATTCCCTTCCACCCTTTTTTTCCCTTTCCTCCCTTCAACAAATAATTACTAGGTTCTCAAGAAATGCTAAGCCTTGTACTGAGTTCTGTGGGGGATACAAAGATATATAGATAGGTGAAAAAGTTTTATGATTGATTTGTTCATCCATTTAATGAATATTTACTGTGTGCCTACTGTGTACTGGGCTCTATTTTGCAAGCTAGAAATGAAATCTCTTTTGTCAGTGAGTTGTATTCCTGGGTGTGTATTTGAGAGACAGACAAAAAATATATGCCAAGTAGTAGTCAGAGCTATAAATAAAAATGAAGCAGAGAATGAAGAGAGAGGTGATGGGGGATAGGTTGGTTTGGGAAGGTATCTCTGATAAAATGACATTTGATCAGAGATACATTTATCTGAGGGAAGAACAAGTACCAAGGTCCTCAGGGAATTCATTTCTAATAAGGAAAAAAGGTGTAAAGGTAAACTCATGTAACAGAAGGTGGAACAGGTAAGTGATGTAAGGGAGGGATAGATGAAGACCTGCTGGGTGAGTTCAGAGGAAGGGAAGATAGCTGCCTGCTGGGGAGGAGGTGCTATGAAGAGCACTCCCCACTTCCTAGGGGGTAACTCACACACTCTGACACCTCAGGGCAAAGCCTTTCCCCCCAGGCCCTTTCCTGAATTGACCATTCTCCTCGGTTACGAGATAGTTGTGTGTGCACCTAATTAAGGTGTCCTTTGGTTAAGATGCTGAGGTTGTAATAGAGACAAAAACAAGTTACATCATCTGTCCACTTTCCCTTCTGGCTTTAGACTCCTCTAAATCATGTTTCTTCTTTATAAAAAGACTAACCATCTGCTCATGCCCAATGTTGGCCACCAAAGGCTAGAAGGCAAAGAGATTACTCTTGTTTTTAGATAACTGTGCTTTGTGCTCAAGATTAGAACACCTTTATTTTTCCTTGCTTTGGTCAGCTTGGCAAGGTCCTAGCTCTTCTACTAGGATGCACATACCCCAGTGAAAAAGGAAACACTTTAACGCAGTATCAACTCACATTTGTCTATTAGCCAGAGAGAGTGCAAACAAGGAACTATAAAAATAGAACACAGAAGATTATATCATATTTTTATTTTTAAAATGGGATGCTGGCAGGAAAGGAATCTAGGACTCTAAGTGGAGAGGTAATGAATAGAAAGAGTACAAGGTGGTGGGAAGGAAGAAGGAAGGAGAAAAAAGGATATTATTTAATTTCACAGAGATATATATCCAAATCTTGAAACTGATCCAATTGGGACCTTTTGAGATATAGTGATAGATACATTTAGAAGAGCAAAAATACCTTGATAAGCTACTTGAAGCAAAGATGTGATCATAGGGTAGGGCATGGGGATCTGCAGGAGCCGAGGCAAACTCATGACAGCTGAAGCGGTGTGCCTTAGAAATGAACAGAGATTTAGAAGGGGCTGAAGGTAGAGGGGGAGACAAAAGAGAAGGGGGAAGGAGGAGAGAGAGAAGCAACAATATGGAGTCTGGCTGGTGCCCAAGTCAAGGAAATAGCCAAGTGACCTTTAGCAATACAAATATCTATTATTGAATTTTAAATTATTTCTGCTGCTGTAATGTAGATTTTTCTTTCCAAAACCTTCAATAATATCTTCTCTTTACTCAAAATGCCTTGATTGGAGCGTGCATCGGGTTGAAATTAAGGACAAGAACACCTGAGGGCAGAGCAGGGTTGAGCCAGATGGGAGTGGATGGTGAGAGAACTGCTGATCTCAGTATTCAGTCAACAGACACAGGGGCAGAGGCAGCCATTAGAGGGCCCCCCTACTCCTAAGCCACAGAAATGAGCAGAAATCCCAAGGATGCCACTGCATTTTTCTACAATTGATAACGTGGAGATTTTAATCTATCTTTATCTAGATATTAAGAAATAGGTCAACACCAGTTGATATCCGGCTTACATCTACTTAAAAAACTATCATAAATTTTTATAAGGATGTTAGTGAATCAGAACTTTAGAAGTGAATTTGAAAGCTGAAACTTCAGTGTTCAACATGAAGGGGAAAGGAATGTTTGAAGTGTAGCACTAAGTGGCTCTTCCTTTTAGTAGATGGGAATAAAGCTGTCTTTGGTCAAGGATTATCTCTTTTGTCTGTCTCTCAGGAGGATCTTTCACAGAAGTGGGGCTTTGCTACGGGGACTCTGGAGGTGGAGGGGTTCTACACAGTTTCTTCTCATAGCACTGAGGGCACATTTGAAAACTTTGAATATTCTACTCAATTTCTTCACTTTCGAAGCTGTGGAAAACCCCAACTATCTAGAGAGGACAAACTTGTGTAAGGCTGAGCGGGGAGATGACTGAGTCATTACTATGCTCTTTGATTTGAATACTGACTAGCCAGGAACAGTGTGTGTTCAAACCCTACTTTCAGTCCTGTTTGGAGAATTCTGACTTCTGATAATATGATTCACCCAGGCTGGGTTCCTGGCTCCCTTTCTGTAACCAACATTAAAACATTGCAGAAGCCAGAGGGAAGTCAGTGGGTTTGATAAACTAATAAAAACAGACAAACAAACTCTAAGGAACGCTGAGGCAAAGATCACGTCTGGGTTACAGAGTGGGAAATGGCAGCATGTTTGGAGGAGGGTTGGACCAGACTGCTACTGCCCAATATGGTAGCCACTAGCCTCAGGTGGCTATGGAGCACTTACAATGCAGCCTGTCTGAATTGAGATGAGCTGCAAGTGTAAAATACCTCATTCCCCCACCCTCCACCAGATTTTGAAGACTTAGTATAAAAAAGGGAAGGTAAAATATGTCACTAATTCATTTTTATGTTGCTTACATGTTGCAATGATAATGTTTTGGATACACTGGACTAAATAAAATATATGTATTAGTTTTTTAGGGCTGCTGTAACAAAGTACAACACTATAGATTGGGTAGCTTAAACAACAGAAATTTATTTTCTCACAGATCTGGAGGCTAGAAATCCAGGGTCTAGGTGTCAGCAGAGTTGGTTTCTTCTGAGGCCTTCCTTGTTGGCTTTTAGATGGCTGTCTTCTCCTTGTATCTTCATATTGTCCTCCCTCTGTGTGTTTCTGTGTCCTAATTGCCTCTTTTTATAAGGACACCAGTCTCACTGAAGTAGGGCCCATTCCAGTGACCTCATTTTAACTGAATTAAGACCTCTTTAAAGGCCCTAACTCCAAATACAGCCACTTTCTGAAGTACTGGAGGTTAGGATTTCAACATATGAATTGCTGGGTGGGTGCTAATTCAGCCTATAACATTATTAAAATTAAATTCACCTGTTTCTTTTTATTTTTTAAAAATGTGGCTACTAGAAAATCTAAAATTCCACATGTGGCTGCATTAGATTTCTATTGGACAGGGTTGCACTAGACTATAACTCCAAAAGGGCAGACTCCTTTATATGTTGTTCACTACTGAGTTTCCTGGTACCTTGGACAGAGCCTGCCATGACTACAAGCTCAATCACAATGGTTGAATGTAAAATAAATGGGCACACTACAGGCAGTAGACAGGGTGGGAGAGGATTTTAGGTGTGAATCTCTAGGTAAGATTCCTTGCCCTGGTTTTTACTTGAGTGGCTCGTGGTTGGCTGCATTGCTACCATGAAGTAGGAAAACAGTAGCCATCCTGACAGCTATCTACCAGCATGGAGGTGAGTCTGGTTGGGGCAGTGGGAGTTTACAGTAGGTGCAGGCAGACCTACTGGTCTTCAAGCCTTCTCTCCTCCTCAGCACCCTTCTCCACTTTGAGAACTGTATGCTAGAATGAAGGTCTTGAAGGTTAGTGTTTAGAGGGTTACAGACTATAATATCAGAATTTCCCAGGAGGCCACACCTAGAGTCTTCTTTCACAAAAGTGATTTAAATTTATTTATTTAATTTATTTTTGGCTGTGTTGAGTCTTCGTTGCTGCGCGCAGGCTTTCTCTAATTGCAGTGAGCGGGGGCTACTCTTCGTTGTGGTGCGCAGACTTCTCATTGCGGTGGCTTCTCTTGTTGCAGAGCATGGGCTCTAGGGCGTGTGGGCATCAGTAATTGCAGCACGTGGGCTCAGTAGTTGTGGCTTGTGGGCTCTAGAGTGCAGGCTCAGTAGCTGTGGCACACGGGCTTAGTTGCTCCGCAGCATGTGGGATCTTCCCAGACCAAGGCTCGAACCCATGTGTCCTGCATTGGCAGGAGGATTCATAACCACTGTGCCACCAGGGAAGCCCCTCATAAAAGTGATTTAGAAAACTGTTTAAAAAAATGTTTTGAAAAATTAGATGAGCTAGGTTTCTTGAAAAATATGAAATTACAAAATTGGTGTCAGAAGAAAGAGAACATTTGAATTTGAAGTAATAGTCAAAGACCCTCACCCCTACCCTCATCCCCAAAAGCTCTAGACAAAGATGGCTTTATGGGAGAGTTCTACCAAATTTTCAAGGAAAGAAAATCAATGTTTTATATATATTTTAGAAATAAAGAGGAAAACCTCCCAACTCATTTTTTAGGCTAGTATGACCTTAAGCCAAATAAAGACGGCACAAGGAAAGATAATTATAGGTCTGCTTAAGAAAGGCATGTGGAAATCCCAAATAATCTATGTAACTAAGTCTATTGGTGTATGACAAATATCAGATCAAGTAAAAGGATGGTTTAACTTCAGAAATCCCAATTCACTGTCTTAATTGTCTAAACAAGAACTCTTTCATGGTTACCTTGATGAATGCAGTACAAGCTTTTGATAAATTTCAATATCTATTAATGATTCAAAAACAACTCTGCATGCTCTGCTCTTGCCATGTCAGCTGAGTTACATGCTTCCCACAAGTCACTTGTGTTTGTTCCCAAAGCTCTTTGTACCAGTTGTACTTGATATTGTAATTATGTAATTTAGTTAAATATTATATAAACCAAAGTGTGAAAAGAGAATTGTTTCTCTGAAAGCTCAACTGAATGTTTTGGAAAGACTTGCTAAAGGCAAGCCACTAATAAATATTGCGATCAGATCATTGTAATTTCTATCATAATAAAAGCAAAGGCTTTGGTCCTACGTAAAAAGACTGATGAATGAAAATGGATTTATATGTTAAAACAAAAATTTTAATGAGTGCATCACTTTATATAATTCTCTCTCCCTACTGTTATTTTATTCATTTACTAATTGCTCTCAATTATGTCAGATACAAGGGCTCTCATTGTATTATTTTGAAAAACAATACTCTCTGAATTCCCAGTATCACCCTGTCCATTCTTTTCAGCCTCTCACTTGATTATGAAGAGGACTTGTAAGTGAATTAATTAATATGCTTTCATCCTACCTAGCCCGCTGTGTCACAGCAGGAGTAGGAAAGGAGATGTATTCGACTGCCTATGTTAGGACTCCTCTCTGTCTCTCTGAAAATAATTAAATCTACAAAAGTCAGAGATTTAAGGATCCTAAACATTCCCATTTATTTTTTGTCACCTCTGAAACTTTTCTCATCTTTCTGTCAACTTTGTATTCCTGAGTTTGAATAAATACAGTATCTGAAACCTCTTTCTCTTCCCCCTTTGCCAATAGATCTCAGCCACTAGAACTATTTTTTGTTGTTATGGAAATGTACTGGCATACAATTCTATAACTTCTTGCTTAAAATTGTGCAAATTGAAATAGCATTCCAGAGCCCAGCTTTCTGGAAAAATAGCAGTGTTTCAACTTTTTATCTTATGGTAGGAGGGAATTTTGGAGAAAAGCATCATAGAAAGGTGTTAAATATGATTCAGTTATGGACATATATGCTGGTCTCCTGCCCATCACTTTCTTTCTTGATACATGTGAAAATCGTCTATTTTTCCCTTCACAGTATGAATAGAGAAAACTAGAAGTGAAGAGTAAAATAGGAGATGGTCAAGGTGCAGAGTTTCTTTCTTTTTTTAAAAAATGGCTTTCTTGATATATAATTCACATATCATACAGTTCAACCATTCAAAGTGCACAATTCAGTGGTTTTTGGTACTTACCATAATTTCTTCTTCCAGTTTTATTGAGACTGTAATTGGCATATAGCAATATACAAGTTTAAGGTGTACAGCATAATGATTTGACTTACATACATCATGAAATGATTACCATAATAAACTTAGTGAGCATTCATGATCTCATATAGATACAAAATAAAAGAAAAAGAACAAAACTTTTTTCCTTGTGATGAGAATGCCTAGGATTTATTCTCTTAACAACATTCACATATAACATACAGCAGTGTTAATTATATTTATCATGCTGTACATTGCATCCCTAGTATTTATTAGCCTTATAACTGGAAGTTTGTACCTTTTGACCACCTTCATCCAATTCTCCTTCCTGCCACCTGTCACCTCTTGTAACCACAAATCTGATGTCTTTTTTTCTGAGTTTGTTTGTTTTTTGAAGTATAATTGACCTACAACACTATGTTAGTTCCTGGTGTACAATATAGTGATTTGATATTTCTATTCATTACAAATTGATCACACAATAAGTCTAGTTACCATCTGTCACCACACAAATATATTATTATTGACTATATTCCCTGTGCTGTACATTTCATCCCCATGACTCATTTATTTTGTACCTGGAAGTTTGTACCTCTTAATCTCCCTCACCTTTTCACTCCCCCCTCCCCTCTCCCCTCCCCTCTGGCAACAACCTGTTTGTTCTCTGTATCTATGGCTCTGTTTCTGTTTTGTTATATTTGTTCATTTTTGTTTTTTAGATTCCATATATGAGTGAACTCATATGGTACTTATCTTTCTTTGTCAGACTTGTTTCACTCAGCATAATACCCTCTAGGTCCATCTATGTTGTCACAAATGGCAAGATTTCATTCTTTTTTACGGCTGAGTAATATTCCATTGTACATATATACCACATCTTCTTTATCTACTAGGTTACTTCTATATCTTGGCTATTGTGTACATAGGGATGCATATATCTTTTCAAATTAGTGTTTTTGTTTTCTTTGGAAAAATATCCAGTAGTGGAATATGGTAGTTCAACTTTATAATTTCATGAGGAACTTCCAAACTGTTTTCTGTAGTGGCTACACCATTTACATTCCTAGTGAACAAGGGCTCCCTTTTTTCCACATCCTCATCAACATTTGTTATTTGTTGACTTTTGGGTAATAGCCATTCTGACAGGTGTAAGGTGATATCTCATTGTGGTTTTGATTTGCATTTCTCTAATAATTAGTGATGTTGAGCACCTTTTTATGTGCCAGTTGTCTATCTGTATGTCTTCTTTGGAAAAATGTCTGTTCAGGTCCTCTGCCAATTTTGTATTGATTTTTTGTATTTTTGATGTTAAATTGTGTGAGTTCTTTGTATATTTTGGATATTAACTCCATATCAGATGTATCATTTGCCAATATCTTCTTCAATTCAGTAGGTCTCCTTTTCATTTTGTTGATAGTTTCCTTCACTATGCAAAAACTTTTTAGTTTGATTTAGTCCCATTTGCTTATTTTTGCTTTTGTTTTCCTTGCCTGAGGAGACAGAAGCAAAAAAAAAAAAAAAAAAAAAAAAAAAAAAAGTACGTTGCTAAGACCAGTGTCAAAGAGTGTACTGCTTATGTGTTATTCTAGGATTTTTATGGTTTTAGGTCTTACATGTAAGTCTTTAATACATTTTGAGTTAATTTTTATAGATGATGTTAGAGTAGTCCCATTTGATTCTTTTGCATGTAGCTGTCCAGTTTTCCCAACACCATTTATATATGAGGCTGTCTTTTCCCCATTGTATATTCTTGCCTCCTTTGTCATAGATTAATTGACCATGTAAGTGTGTGTTCATTTCTGGGCTCTCTATTATGTTCCCATGATATATATGCTTGTTTTGTGCCAGTACCATACTGTTTTGATTACTGTAGCTTTGGAATATAGTTTGAAATCAGGGAGTGTGTTTCTTCCATTTTTGTTCTTCTTTCTCAAGACTGTTTTGGCTATTTGGGATCTTTTGTATTTCCATACAAATTTTAGAGTTATTTGTTTTAGTTCTGTGAAAAACGCCATTGGTATTTTAATGTGGAATTCATTGAATCTGTAGATTGCCTTGGGTAGTATGGTCATTTTAACAATATTCCTTCTTCCAATCCATGACTATGATATATCTTTCCATTTGTTTGTTTTTCCTTCAATTTCTTTTATCAGTGTCTTATAGTTTTCCAAGTACAGGTATTTTACCCCCTTGGTTAGATTTATTCCTAGGTATTTTACTCTTTTTGATGCCATTGTAAATAGTATTTTAAAAAAAATTTCTCTTCCTGGTTGTTTGTTGCCAGTGTGCAAAAACACAGAAGATTTCTATATATTAATTTTCTATCCTGCAACTTTACTAAGTTAATTTATTAGTTCTAATAGGTTTTTGAAGTTGTCTTTAGGATTTTCTATATAGAGTATCATGTCATCTGAAAACATTGACAGTTTTACTTCTTCCTTTCCAATTTGATTTCTTTGATCTCTTTTTCTTGTCTGATTGCTGTGGCTAGGACTTTCCATATTATGTTAAATAAAAGTGACAAGAACGAACACCCTTGTCTTGTTCCTGATCTTAGAGGAAATTCTTTCAGCTTTTCACTGTTGAGTATGATGTTGGCTGTAGGTTGTCATATATGGCCTTTTTAATGTTGAGGTATGTTTCCTCTATACCCACTTTCTGGAGAGTTTTTATCATAAATGGATGTAGGATTTTGTCAAAAGCTTTTTTTCTGCATCAATTGAGATGATATACATATATATATATATATATATATATATATATTTTTTTTTTTTTTTTTTTTTTTACAGGAAAGTAGGATTTATTGGTGGGCACAAGTAAAGAGGGGACAGTGCCAAGGTACTCATGAATGCAGGTCCCACCATTTGTCGAGGGGCTCATGATTAGAGATGTATTTGACCCCACAGCCATCTGAGCTGATCCACTTTTCTGCCACCATGTTTTCGAATACATCCACATTAAATTTAGTAAATATCCACTTCTTAGAGATGTGGATCTTTTGGTGGCAAGGGAGCTTGAACTTGGTCGTGCATAGGGCCTCAATCATATGCTCCTTGTTCTGTAGCTTGATGTGGATGAACATGATGACTTGGCCAATGGGGACCTTGGCCACTTTTCATGGGGTTTTTCAAAGGCACCCAGCATACCTGTCTGGAGCCTAGATTGGGGAAAACATGTCAGACTAAATGTCCATTGGAAAGAGCTATCTCCAAGGTCCCTTAGGGCCACCCATTCAAGCAACAGGCTGCATACATTACTGAGGAGGCTGCTGTCTGCAGCCATTGCATACTGGGTCCCTAGGTTATATGATTTTTATTCTTCAGTTTGTTAATGTGATATATCACATTGACTGATTTGCAGGTATTGAACCATCCTTGCATTCCTGAGATAAATCCCACTTGGTCCTGGTGTATGATCCTTTTAATGTACTGTTGAATTCAGTTTGCTAATATTTTGTTGAGGATTTTTACAACTGTATTCATCAGGGATATTGGCCTGTAATTTTCTTTCTTTTTAATATTGTTGTTGTCTGGTTTTGGTACCAGGGTGATGCTGACCTTGTAGAATCAGTTTGAAAGCATTCCTTCCTCTTCAGTTTTTTGAAATAGTTTGAGAAGGATAGGCGTTAACTCTTCATTAAATGTTGTGTAGAATTCCCCTGTGTAGCTGTCTGGTCCTGGGCTTTTGTTTGATGGGAGTTTTTAAAATTAATGACCAATTTCAATACCAGTAATTGATCTGTTCATATTGTATATTTCTTCTTGATTCTGTCTTGTGAGATTGTATGTTTCTAGGAATTTATCCATTTCTTCGAGATTGTCAGATTTGTTGGCATATAATTGTTCATTGTATTCTCTTATGATCCTTTGTATTTCTGTGATATTGATTGTAATTTGTCCTCTTTCATTTCTGATTTTATTTATGTGGGCTCTCTTTTTTCTTGGTACGTTTGGCTAAAGGTTTGTTAGTTTTGTCTATCTTTTCATGGAACTAACTCATTTCCACTGATCTTTTCTATTTTTTTTTTTTTAGTCTCTATTTCATTTATTTTTACTCAGTTTTTTTAAAAATAATTTTATTTATTTATTTATTTATGGCTGTGTTGGGTCTTTGTTTCTGTGCGAGGGCTTTCTCTAGTTGCGGCAAGTGGGGGCCATTCTTCATCGCGGTGCGCAGGCCTCTCACTATCGCAGCCTCTCTTGTTGCGGAGCACAGGCTCCAGATGCGCAGGCTCAGTAATTGTGGCTCATGGGCCCAGCTGCTCTGCGGCATGTGGGATCTGCCCAGACCAGGGCTCGAACCCGTGTCCCCTGCATTGGCAGGCAGATTCTCAACCACTGCGCCACCAGGGAAGCCCCTCTACTCAGATTTTTATCATTTCTTTCATTCTACTAACTTTGGGCATTGCTTGTTCTTCTTTTTCTAGTTCCTTTAAATGCACAGATTATTTATTTTAGGTTTTTCTTGTTTCATGAGGTCAGTATGTATTGCTATGAATTTCCTTCTTAAAACTGCTTTTGCTGCATTTCATAGATTTTGGGGAGTTGTTTTTCCATTTTCATTTTCACAGCAGTTTTTGATTTTCTCTTTGATTTCTTCATTGACCCACTGATTGTTTAATAGCATGTTTTTTGGTATCCACGTGTTTGTGTTTTTTTTCTTGTAGCTGATTTCTAGTTTTGTACTGTTGTGGTTGGAAAAGATGCTTGATATGATTTCAGTCTTCTTAAATTTATTGAGACTTGTTTTGTGGCCTAATATGTGATCTACCATGGAGAATGTTCCACGTGCACTTGAAAAGAATGTTCATTCTTTTGCCATTGGGTGTAATGTTCTGTATATATGTATTAAGTTTATCTGGTGTAATGTGTTGTTTAAGGCCAGAGTTTCCTTACTGGTTTTCTGTCTTAATGAATATATCCATTGGTATAAGTGAGGTATTACATCCCTTACTATTATTGTATTGCTGTCTATTTCTCCTTCTGTTTCTGTTAATATTTGCTTTATATTATTAGGTGCTCCTATGTTGGGTGCATAAATGTTTACAAATGTTGTATTATCTTGTTTGATTGACCTCTATCATTATGTAATGCCCTTCTTCGTTTTTTGTTGTAGTCTTTGTCTCAAAGTCTACTTTGTCAGATATGAGTATTGATACCCCAGCTTTCTTTTCATTTCTATTTACATGGAATATCTTTTTCCATATCTTTTATTTTCAGTCTCTGTGTGTCAGTTCTGCAGTGAGTCTCTTGCAGGCAGCATATATAGGTCATTTTTTTTTTGGTCCATTCAGCCATCCTGTGTGTTTTGATTAGAGCATTTAGTACATTTACATTTAAAGTGATGATTGATAGATATATACTTATTGCCATTTTATTAATTGTTTTCTGGTTGTTTTTGTAGTTCTTCTCTGTTCCTTTTGTCCGCTTTTAGTCTCTTTTCTTGTGGCTTGATAATATTTTTTAACGTTATCTTTGGGTTTCTTTTTATTTTCTGTGTATCCATTATAGGTTTTTAGTTTGCAGTAACCATGAAGTTCATAGCTATTGATATATATAGTAGTTTATATTAATCTGATATTTGCTTATATTCGAACACATTCTAAAAGCAGTTTTACTTTGTCCCCCACCACCACACATTTTATGTTTTTGATGTCATATTTTACATATTTTTTGGATATATCTTTCTTCTTTGTGTAGTCCCTAAATACTTATTGTAGTTATATAGTTGATTTTATGACTTTTGTCTTTTAACCTTCATGTTAGCCTTTTAAGAAGCTAATCCTCTGCCTTTATTATATATTTGCCTTTACCAGTGAAATTTTTTCTTTCATGTATTTTCTTATTTCTAGTTATGGGATTTTCTTTTCTGCTTAAAGAAGACCCTTTAACATTTCTTGTAAGGCTGATTTAGTGGTGATGAACATTTTTAGTTTTTGCTTATCTGGGAAGCTTTTTATATCTCCTTCAATTCCGAATGATATTCTTGCCAGGTAGAGTATTCTTGGTTTGAAGTTTTTTCCTTTCAGCACTTTAAATATATCATGCCTCTCTCTCTCTGGCCTGCAAAGTTTCTGCTGAAAAATCACGTGATAGCCTTATAGGAGTTCCCATGTATGTGACTAATCGTTTTTCTCTTGCTGCCTTTAAAATTCTGTCTTTATCTTTAACCTTTGCCATTTTACTTATGATATATCTTGGTGTGTATCTCTTTGGGTTCATCTTGTTTGGGACTTCCTGTACTTTTTTTCCTGGATATCTGTTTCCTTCCCCAGGTTAGGGCAGTTTCCAGCCATTATTTATTCAGATAAGTTTTCTTCCCTTTTCTCTCTCTCTTCTCCTTCTGGGACCCCTATAAAGAGAATGTTATTGTGCTTGATGTTGTCCCAGAGGTCCCTTAAATTATGCTCATTTTCTTTAGTTTTTTTTGGTTCTGTTGTTCTGATTAGGTGGTTTCCACTATTTGGTCTTCCAGATAACTTATGTGTTTTTCTGTATTGTCTAATATGATGTTGATTCCTTCTAGTGTATTTTTCATTTAAGTTACTGTATTCTTCAGCCGTGATTGGTTCTTCTTCTATTTTTTCTCTTTGTTAAAGTCTCACTGTGTTCCTACATTCTTCTCTATGTTTGGTGAGCATGTTTATGACCATTCCTTTGAACTCTTTATCAGGCAAATACTTATCTCCATTTCACTAGGATTTTTTTTTTTTTTTTTGGTGTGTGTGTGTGTATGTGTGTGTATGAGTTTTTAATCATGTTCTTTCATTTGGAACATATTCTGCTGTCTCCTGCTTTTGTTTCTTTCTGTGTTTGTTTCTATGAATTAGGTAAAACAGTTATTTTTCTCATTCTTGAAGTTATGGCCTTGTGTAGGTGTGTCCCCTATGTACACTGTGATTGCTGGCTGGCTTTGGCAGGCAGGCAGGGGCTGGAGCGGGCATAGGCTGGGGGTGTCCTGGGGCATGCCAGGCTGGGGCCACCTTGGCAGTGTGGCTGGAGCTGGAGTGGATGTGGCCTGGGGGGGTGGTGTTCCAGGTCATACTAGACTGAGCTGGGTCACCTTGGCAGAGTGGCTGAAGCTGGAGTGGGCGTATGCTAGGGGCATATTGCAGCAGCCAAGGCAGGTTGACTAGAGTGCCATTTACTTTTAACTGCTACCTCTGTTCTGGGACTCAGAGTGAGTGAGTCTGTGCATGAGTCCTTTAAGAGTGGAGTCTCAGTTTCCTGAAACTCTCCTGCTCTCTGGGACATAAGCCCTGCTGGTTTTCAAAACCAGATATTATGGGGGCTCATCTTCACAATGCTGGTTTCCAGGGCTGGAGTGCCTGATGTATGGCTTGAACCCCTTGCTCCTTAGAGAGGACCTCTGAATGTGTGATATCCCCTCCTGCTTATGGGTTACTGTGCTAGATGTATGGGTTCTGACTCAGTTGTGCCTCTGCCTCTCCTACCTATGTCAATGTTGTTTTTTCTTTATATCCTTAACTGTAGAAGAACTTTTCTGCAAGTCTTCAAGTTGTTCTCAGGGAATGGGAATGGGAAAAATAACTGTTTTGGCTAATTCATAGAAACAAGCACAGAAAGTCAAACAAAAGGAGGAGACAGCAGAATATGTTCCAAATGAAAGAACAAGATTAAAAACTCTCTCTCTCTCTCACACACACACACACACACACACACACACACACACACACACACACACACACACACACAATACCCTAGTGAAATGGAGATAAGTATTTGCCTGATAAAGAGTTCAAAGGAATGGTCATAAATGTGTTCACCATATTTAGAGAAGAATGTAGGAACACAGTGAGACTTCAACAAAGAGAGAGAAGATATAAGAAGAATAGATCAGGGCTGAAGAATACAATAACTTAAATGAAAGATACACTAGAAGGAATCAACAGCATATTAGAGTTGTAGTTCTGGTGTATCCATGGGAGGAGGTGAGCTCAGGATCTTCTACTCTGTCATTTTTATCCCTCCCCCAAGAGGTTAAGCAACTTGCCCAAAATCACACAATAAATAAGCAGTAGAGCAATATTGTGTAGGAATGTTTATATTTTAACTAGTAGTCAAAAACGTTGGATCCAATTCTGATTTACCACTAGTTAATGACTATATGACCCTGTATAAATCATATAAGCTCTGCAAGTCTGTGTTTTTATGGGTAAGATGTGAAGTTGGAATACTCAGGGTCTTTTGCTTTATATGAATTTATTTAATGTTAAGAATAGTAGAATACAGACAACTGAATAAGCAGGGAAGATGTTTCTCACTTGAACATAATATTTTCTCTTATAGCAGAGTCCAAATGATTTTCCATTTTAAATAGAGAAAGTAGATCTTATCAAGTATTTATAGAAACTGCAGATTGCTCAGACATGTAATCCAATACCTCATTTGATACTAGTAAGAGGCAAGTTATGCCTCAAACTTTAACACATGCTTAAGCCAATTCAGTGAATAAAGGAATATCTGAAAATGGCTCAAGTTTAAAGGAAGCCATATGTTTATTGAATGATATGACTTTGGGGACCACTTGAGAAAATAAAGGTTTTCTAAAATCTTCACAGTTAAGCCTAAAGCATGCATCCTTACAAATGTAAATTCTTTTAGTTATCAATGGTATAGCATACCTCTATAAAAACTAAAGGGAGGAAAATGGCCAACTGCAAATTGTTGATATTACTTCTTGACAAGGACTCATTACTGTCATGGAGCCCTATGTTTTCTTTTCCACTGAAAAATTTTAAGCACCAGAAAAGTTTAAAGGAGAGTACAGTTAATATCTATATACCCTACACCTATATTCAACAATTGTTAACATTTTACCATATTTTCTTTATCCCTTTCTATATCTAAGTTTTGGTAGAACCATTTGAAAGTGAGAAGCAGATATTACTTGCTCCTGTATACATTAGCATGCATCACTTTAATAATAAGATTATTCTCCTGCATATACACAATACTGTTATCTAAATTAAAAATAGTTTTATAATGTTTATATCCAGTCCACATCCTGTAACATTCTATTCTATAATATTTGATGTCCTGTCCAATATTTAGTATCCAGTCCAATTCCTCCAATTGTCCCAAGAATGTCATTTAAATCTTTATATTTTGAATGAGGATGTAATCAAGATTCACACATTGCATTTGGTTGTTATGGATATTTAGGATCTCTTAATTGAGAACATCCCCCTGCCCTCTTGTTGTTGTTGTTGTTTTGGTGGCATTGATTTATGAAGAGTCCAGGCCAGTTGTCATGTAAAGTGTCCCAAATTTTGGACTTTTTTGATTGCTTGTTTATGATGTTATTGAACTTGTACTGCTATTTCCTATACTGTCTGTAAATTGTAAGGTAGGTCTGGAGGCTTGATTAGATTCAAGTTAAACCTTTTTGGAAAGACTATTTCACATGTATTGTATATTTTTAATTGCATCACATGACACATACAAGGTTAGGTTGTCCTGCTGTTAGAAACTCAAGGTTGGCTCTTTGGTTAAGGTAACTACTTATGCTCTATTGTAAAGGTATATATATATATTTTGATTTGCAATTTGCAAGTAATCTATGGGGAGAAACTTTGTACCATGGGACATTTTTTCACTCAGTGGTTTTACTGTCCATTGAGGAGCCTTGCCTAAATCAATTTTTAAGGTAGGGGTAGCAATGTGGTTATTTTCTAATTTCCATTATTACTTTTACATTTATTATGAAATAAGAACTTTTTTTTCTCCCCTTTTTTCGTCTCTCTTTCTTGAGTTTCATTATGGTTCATGGATGGCTGTTTACTCAGTACATTATATTCATTATGATCATTATTCTTTTAGATGCTCACATTTGTTTCAAAGGCCAGTGGAAACCCCTTCAAGCTGGCTCTGGGTCTCTTAGTCTTCGAGTGCTTCCTTGTTTTTTAACATAATGAGATGCCCTAGGCTAATCTTGTACATTTCCTTCCCAAGACCTAAAATCAGCTGATTTTCCCAAAGAACCCCAGTATATGTACTAGTGGAAAATTAGAAGCCAAGATCTAGGGGCTAGATATCTTCATTCCTACTGAACTATGATTGCTTTTTGAGTCTTTTCAGTGGACAGAGATAGGAATATATTTTTAAAAGTCATGAGTTCATATCCATGTTTGTAATTAGATTTAATATTACAGCATTTTTCTTAGTTTTGTTTCCTTTATTATTCATGTTTTCTCAAATATATGGAGTGGGGGAAAAAAGGATAGGCAAGGGACAAGAGGCAATTAAGGGAACAGTTTCAGGTAGAGTGCCACAGGGGGAAGTTTCAGCCTGATCCTTCAGGGGAACTCTGGAGGTTAAGTTCATCCTGCAGGTGGGAGGGTCACCAGCTTTCACTCCCACTCCCAGGCAAGGGAGCTGGACTTTCATCCTCAACATTTGTCAGTAACTCTCAAGAGCTGCTCCCAGGGAAAGTAAATTCTGAGGCACTTGGTTCTCTGCAAGTGTAGGTGAGGGTCTGACACTGTCTGCTACAAATTATAACTCTGGTTTAGAATGGAATTACTTTCCTAGCCATCATTTTAGAAAAACAGCCATAAATACTGTTATTAATCAACCATAAACAATAGCTCCATCTATATTTAATAAAACTTTCTAACAGGTATTTAAACGAATAACCAAATAACCACATAAATGTGTATTTCAGATGAGACTTATCATTATGTGCAATACAAAGTTCTCTTTAATTCCTGCTTTATTTCTACTTCAACAAATCAGAATTCACTGTCATTAAGGTCATGATATTTATAAGGGGTTCTCTCTGAGGAGAATTTTTCGGGGGTGGGACCTAGGACAACTTGGTGGATTTTGGGAAACGAATTCAGAAATTTCTGTTTTGTTGTCCTATTCTCATTGCGGATTTTCCTGTAGAAAAGAGGCAGTAAAGACCACTCACGGGCTCTTATATATTGCCTTGGAAACAGCTTTTCCATTTCCTTGAGCTGCCATCTCAATGGCAGCAATGGCAGCTTCACCTTGATTCTTGACAAGATTCAGGCAGATCCATCTTCAATTTGCATGAGTCAACTGATTTGCATTGACTTGTCTCGTTCTTTACTCCTACCACGTACCATTGTTTTCCAGCATCAAAAAGACAAAAAACTCTGGGCAAGTTTAGCTTGTTAAGTCTCTGAATCACAAATTCCTTTTCTGCCGCAAAGTCTGTCCTTAGCCCTAACAAAGAATCACAATCACTTCCTTAAAAAATGAAAATGCATAAAGTATTGGAGCAATTCCCTCCCAACCCCAAACTGACATAATGGGGTTTACCTCTCCCAGTGAGCATTTGTTTTTTCTTCAGAAAGTCCTCTTGGGAGGCCATTTACTTATTCCAAATAATTTAGGAATTCATTCTTCGGGATCATCATCTAAAATGCCGTAGGTTGGGTTCCCCAGAAGCAGGCACTTTCAGCAGAGTTTGAGGTGACAGATGTTTATTAGAGCTCAACTCCTGTGAAGGGATGGGGAAAAGCAGGATTGGGTAGAGGGAGAAATTGAACTGTGATGCAGGCCTGACAAAGACTTGACTGACCTGGGGCAGACAGCTATGGGGCAAGACTTGCTTGTTAGGGTGTTTTGCTTCAGGCCACAATGACTGTGACTTTATACTCCTCCTTGCTCAGTCACTGGAAGCAGGCTGTCCCCAGAGTGGCATGACCTTGGGCAAGGAGGCTCTTTGCAACTGAAGCAGACCCTGCAGGAGCTGACAGCTGGAAGCGGCACGTGGTGTGGGGACACATATATTCATGTCTAGCACATAGAAACAGTTTCAAGCCCAAGGAAAAAATCTTATTACAATATTGTTACATCTCTTGCTCAGCTTTACTGAATGTGAGGACTGAAAGGTTTATAGAGACTTTCTGGTCTAACCACTCCCCTCTCCCCCACATTTTAGTGATGCCTGAAATTTCTCCCCTGAAACACTGTACTGACATAAGGTGGCACGATGCCTTCCTGTACCCCACTTTCCCCACCCAGCTACCACCCTTCCTACTCACCTCCAAGGAACACAAATGGCTTTACCACTTCACAGGTATATTTTCTCACTTAGATTGGCATAAGAAGGGACAAAAACTTGAGGGAAAGAGAAGAGAAGGAAGGTTAAAATTGGGAGGAAAAGATTCTTTGGGGTTATAACCATGATTTGTGAGAAATACCCAGAAAAGCCTAGATCAGTCCCCAAATGCTGTTGAGTAATTGGAGAACAAAACAGACTTCATGAAAAGGTCCTCTGTCTTTTTATTTTAAATTTTATTGAAGTATAGTTGATTTACAACGTTGTGTTAATTTCTGCTGTACAGCAAGTTGACTCAGTTATACCTTTCAACACTTTGTTGGAACTCTCGCAAAAATTATGTAGAGATTTGTTTGGGGAACCTAAGGAAAAAAATGTTTTAAAGGTCTTCCTTCACTGGTATTAATGGCCAGATCTATGAATAGGTAGGTCACCTCCAACCCCCATTCTCTCAACAGAGTAGCTGTGTGACAGTTCTCATAAACCATTCATTCATTTATCCATCAAGTGATTTTTGAATGCCTATTACGTGCTGGGCCCCATGCCAGGCCCAGGAGACAATGGGGAACTGCACTATGGCATAAACTGGTTCACAGCCAAAGTTGGCCAACAACTTCAGCCAGAACTTCTGGCTGTTTCCGTCCAATTTTGACATCTTTTTCCAGGTTGTGCTACACCTATTAATTTACATGAAGGTATTCTAAAGCTCAGTGTGACAGTTTTATTTTTGTTCTGAAACATTTCACTTTTCTTAATCCAAAACCTCTCCTTCCAGGGTCTGAGGGAAGCTGAGGATTGGCTTTCATTGTTTATTTTCCTCCCTGTCTTCTCCCTTTTTTCCTTCTCTGTCTGTTCCTCTCTCCTTCCTTTGCTGTTTGGGCTGGCAGTCAGGATTCTAAGGAGGGACGGTGCTGGTCTGGAGAGGGTGAGGGGGTGGGAAAAGGAAAGGGAGGATTGGGGGATGTCTTCTGAGGCTCCTATCAGGAAGCTAGTGGACTGATTAAGTCCATTAATAGTAGTAGCTAATGATTCTATAACATCAACCATGTGCTAGCATATATGTTAACTCATTAAATCCTTTTAACAATCCAGTAAGTTAAGTTCTTCTGATATTTTTAAATCCCTACTTTATAGATGAGGAGATCAACATACAGAGGTCCACACGGATAATTGTCAGAGTTAGGAATGAATTTAAGTTCTTTACTCCATACTCTAAGCCACTACACCCAAGTACCCTTTGAAAGTGAGGGCAGCTGTCTGCTGAGGCACCTCTAACTCAGTGCTTCTCAACTGGGGGCAGATACTTGGGGCATCTAGTGAGTAGAGACCAGGGATGCTGGTAAACATCCTACAGTGCACAAGCCAGTGCCCTATAACGCAGAAGTATCTAGCCCAAAAAGTCAATAGTGCCAGCTGAGAAACCTTGCTCTGTCTGGTTGTATACTCCCTGTGAAGCCTGAGCAGAAAACCACAATGTGACTACTAACTATCTTTGGCAAGAAACAAGGATGGTTATAAATGCAACCAAATACTTCACTGGCTTTTAGCATTCATTCATGTCATACTGTTGACTTATATGGAGCCACTCATTACCTCAACTCCTTGGAGGTAGTTTCCCCTTCCTTCATTAATTACTTCAAGGTACATGTTGCTTATATTTTTCAAAAAATTTTTTTTGAACCAAGATGTAGAACCTTAAGTTTGGCTGTTTAAGTTTCACCTTGTTTGTTATTCCCTATTTTTCCAGGGTCCATCTTTCTGAACCCTGATTTTGCTTTCCAGTATATAGACTAACACTGTCAACTTGGTGCCATTGGCAGACATAATAATTATGATTTCTGTGTCTTCATCCATGCTGCTAATAAACTCTTAGAGGGGGCCACCAACTGAGCCCTGGAACATATCACTAAGCGCTGTATTTCAGAGCACTGTTTCATGAATGCACATCTTTGCGTCAGCTATATCAGTGATATCTGGGAAACTTAAAAATAAATAATTCCTAGGCCCAATTTTGGACATTCTGTTTTCATGTACTCTGTTTTCATGAATCATGCATCTTTAAAGCATTTCCTAGGGTTGTGATTTTGATCAGCAACAATACTGGGAACCATTGTTCTAATTTGACAGTAATCCATAGCTTCAACTGGCAGTGAATCTCCCTTACCTACTTTATCCATATTTCTCCTTCTAAAGATGGATGTATATTGATGAACTATGGCCTGTATAGCAAAGGAAGTAATGTTGATTTGCAATAATATGGGACCTAGAAGTGCATTGTGATTTGTAGGCATTAAAAAAGTGTTTGCTAAGTAAATGAATGAATGACTGACTGACTAAATGAATAAATGACCAGTTGTGGTGTCTTATGCAGTCTTTAATTTCTAAATGAATATTTGCTAAACAATGACACCAAATTTGCTGGTCTATAATTTCTGGAAACCAAAATTTTCTCTCCCCTTGTCCCTGTCCCTCTTGGAAAACTGGTACAACATTTCCTCTCTCTCACCTTCAGGAGCCTTTTTCATTCTTCATGACTTCTCAAATCATTGATGGTATAAGCACTTTAGATGCCCTGAAGGTAATTCATCTGGATTTGAGCGGTTGGATTCATTTACATAGCTGGGCAGGACATTAATTCTCTTTAATGTTGGACTTAGTTCTTCCCACTCGGTATTTGTTTTCTCCTTTCTGGTTTGGAAATTGTTCTCCCTGGGTGAGATGGTTTGCAAAATAAGAATTCAATTGCCTGGCTCTCTCTGTTTTGAATCATCTTCCCTAATTAGTGATTCTACTCCATCCTCGCTTAGTTTCTCTTCGGCAACTAAGGAAAAAAAACCCCAAACAACAAAACTCAAAAAACTTTTTTAAAAGCACTGTTCACAAGCCCCATCTGATTCTTGGTCAGTTTTGCTGACACTATTTTTCCAAGTGTGTGGCTCTAACTTATTCCCTAATTAAGTACCTCTTCCTCCTTTTATAGACGAGGGTTTCTCCACAGTGACACAATTGACATTTGAGCCAGATAATTCTTTGTTGTAGCAGCTGTCCTATGCATTATAGGATGTTTAGGAGCATCTATGGCCTTTATTGAATAGATGCCAGCAGCAACGCCTGTGATAACCAATAATGTCTCCAGAACATTGCCAAATGTCTCCTGGGGGGTAAAATTGCTCCCTGTTGAAAACCACAACTATAAATGTTACAAAACAAAAACAAAAACCCAAAACCTGAAACCAAGTGTAGATGCATTGAAATATTTGTTTCTACTCCACAATTAAATAATTAGAGTTTTACTTCCTAGAGTATTGCTTCATCCTTAAAAATGGCAGTGGCTGTTTTTAGTTTAGGATGGAAGAGGTGGGGTACACATACTGAAACAGGAGGGAAAATGGCAGGGCACAACTTTTAAAAGAATAACATAGCCATAGGATATGACAAAAACTGGTTAGAACTAACTAGATCAAAGATGGCGGAAGATTCCACTTCCAGTAGAAGCTGATCCTCATTATACACTCATTGTAATACATTAGCATCTAAATGACACACCCACCAGTGCCATGACAGTTCTCAGGCCAACCATAAAAGGTTAAAAAGTGGGTGGTGGCCTACTTCCTGGAAATCCCCACCCCTTCCCCAAAATAATTGTAATAATCCTCCCACTCATTAGCCTATGAAATTACCCAGCCCATAAAAACTAACCACACCATATTTTGGGGCCTCTAGCCTTCTAGACGGCCCACACTCTGTCGAGTGTGTTTCTCTCTAAATAAATCCACTTCTTACCTATCACTTTGTCTCTCACTGAATTCTTCCTGCCATGAGACACCATGAACCTGAGCTTCATTAAGTCCTGAGACCAGGTGCGTGATGTCAATTAAAAGACCATGGGTTCAAGTCCCAATCTGAGTTACATGGTTTCAGCACTACCACTCTCCCATATGGTAGTCACTGCAGGCATCACTAGTTGGTCTTTATTTTTTTTTAAATCACTGAGCTGTATGCTCCCCCATAGTCCCTCTCATTACTGGGCTCCAGGCAGACAATTGATTGGCATTAGAGTATGAAATGGAACCCATTCACCACCCATTTATTTTAGAGTTTCTTGTAGGATATCCAGGATTTTTCTTTGAACCCTCTTGAAATTTTGTTCCTAAAACCTGGGGCACATGCTTGACTGTACCTAATGTCTCATTTCTTTATCATCATAAATCCCAAGGTTAGAGGGTTATTTTCTCACAATATTCCTGCCAGTTTTAACCAGTTTTTCCTTGTTGATCAGAACCAAGTCCAGAGTAACAAATCCTCCTATTGCTTCTTCTAATTTATGAGAAATGAAGTAACCAAAATCTGTCAGACTAGTTTTCATCTATCATACTGGCAAAGCTCAAAACTGTTGAAAATATACAGGGCTGACAAGAGTGTAATGAAATGCATTATAGAAAATGATACAACCCTTTTGAAAGACAAACTGTTAATATCTATCACGTTTCTAAAATATGCTTTCTCTGGCCATCATCAAAAAATCTACAAACAGTAAATGCTGGAGAGGGTGTGGAGAAAAGGGAACCCTCTTAAACTGTTGGTAGGAATGTAAATTGATACAGCCACTATGGAGAACAGTATGGCAGTTCCTTAAAAAATGAAAAATAAAATTACCATATGACCCAGCAATCCCACTACTGGGCATATACCCTGAGAAAACCATAATTCAAAAAGAGTCATGTACCACAATGTTCATTGCAGCACTATTTACAATAGCCAGGAAATGGAAGCAACCTAAGTGTCCATCAACAGATGAATGGATAAAGAAGATGTGGCACATATATACAATGGAATATTACTCAGCCATAGAAAGAAATGAAATTGAGTTATTTGTAGTGAGGTGGATGGACCTAGAATCTGTCATACAGAGTGAAGTAAGTCAGAAAGAGAAAAACAAACACCGTATGCTAACACATATATGTGGAATCTAAGAGGTTCTGAAGAACCTAGGGGCAGGACAGGAATAAAGATGCAGATGTAGAGAACAGACTTGAGGACACAGGGAGGGGGAAGGGTAAGCTGGGATGAAGTGCGAGAGTGGCATGGACATGTATACACTACCAAATGTGAAATAGATAGCTAGTGGGAAGCAGCCGCATAGGATGAGGAGATCAGCTCGGTGCTTTGTGACCACCTAGAGGGCTGGGATAGGGAGGATGGGAGGGAGATGCAGAGGGAGGGGATATGGGGATATATGTACACATATAGCTGATTCAGTTTGTTATACAGCAGAAACTAACATACCACTGTAAAGCAATTATACTCCAATAAAGATGTTAAAAAAACTTTATGCATTAAAATCCAGAAGAAAAGGCTGAGGTCAGGCTGTGAGGCAAAAGCAGTAAATGGAACCACAAAATAAAAGGTCAGTCTCTACAGAAAAGCAATTTAGAATCTATTGCCAGTGACAGAGAAGCTTCTCAATATACCATATATCACCTCTATACATGAAAGGTACTGTATACTTAATTCAAGAAAGATAAACCTAACAGCCAAATGCAGACAAGAAAATATGCATCTTAATATCTAATTACCATTCAGGACCCCAATAATTTAAGGAACCCACTGAAACATGTTAGATTAATGTTGTTACAATTTGGTTTTGATTATAATACTAGGATCTTCATTCCCACTGAGTCATTACAATCTGTTAATTAAAAGGATATGTATTACAGCTTCTTTTTAAAATTGTCATGAACTTTTATTCTAGGATTGTCTCTAGGATTAAAGTTCATTCTGCTTTTAGTCTCATATGTTTCCACATCAACTGTACTTGTACCATAACTGATGTCTCTAGCAGGAAAAGTTAATTTATGTTTAGTGTACCATTCCATAAAATCGAGTATATATATGTGTGTTGTGTGTATAAAGTTTTTAGAAACATTTATTTTGAAATTTTACAATAAAAACTCTGCTAGTCAAAATATTAAACAAGTTCTCTAGACATTTTATCATTCCTGAAAACATCTGGGCAAAAGGTTTTAGAATGGATCACAGTGTGGTACAAACAGATATCATGACTCAGAATACAAGTGAACAGAAATCTATGAGCTGCTTAGCAGACTAGAAAATTATTAGCTGGTATAATATACTAAAACTTCGTGAAATTAAGATAAGGGCTTTCTGCAGCCACAGTAAAGTTCTGGTCACATTCTTTAAATTCTTCTTACATAGACACATGACTAATAGCATAAGCAAATTTCAATCAAGTAAGAAGAGCTTAAGTGTAGAAAATACATGATCAACCCAGTTTCTTCCTTGCTGTACCACAGGGCATAGCTACATGCCATCTGGTGATTATTAGGCAAGAAAGCTGCCATCTGCCACTTCCGCTAATACGTAGGAGAGGGGTAGCTTTCCCCACCCTGTAAGCCTAGGAGATTCTCTTATGGCTGTTTACATGCCCCAGAGCTCCAATTGGAGATAGAATTTACTCTGTGTGTGTGTGTGTATGTGTGCACCCAACATATTCAGTACCAAAGTGAGATAGCCCTTTCTTACAACCTCTTAAGTGGCATAGGAGTGTGTGTTTGGCCAGGTTAACTCACCCTACAGCAAGCCTCTTCTATCCTGCCTGACTCAAAGCCAAGATACTATTAAATACAACCTAGGGAGACAAAACTGGATTGTAGACATAAAAATAGATTACAAAGTGGACAGAAATAGAACCTAAGGTGTGAAAAGGACTTGTTTGTCCTTCTGCTTTACATCCCTTCAAGGGAAGGTAGAAGCTAAATCATCCTCATACTTTTTCCATAGGCTCCATAGGAGCATTTTTAAGGTGTCATATCTTTCCTTATGCCAGACAGAAGTTCATTTCCTTACATTAAAAAAAAAAGAAGGCATAAAATTATTTCAAAGGAGTCTTAGCTAAGATCCAAATTTCAACTATTTCTAGACATCAATGTGACAATAGGCAGAGAAAAACAGGATGTATAAACAGACATAAATTTTTCTCCAAATTGTGTCAGGCTTGTCAGTTTCTCAAATCTTTGCATATAATGGGTGCTTCATATATATTTCTTGAGTAAATGAATGAATGACTGAATAGAATAGACTGAAGCGAATGACTCCATAGAATGGGACCAAGTGACTCCACTTAAGGATTCAATCTCACCTACAGAAGTTTTATATTCTAAAGAAGTAAAGAATGAAATTTTAAAAATTCCCTAAATAACCTGCAGTATGACTCTGTTCTTAAAACATCAGTACAGCAGGCTGACGTAGTACAAAGATGACAGGAATCTGATTCTGGATTTCTAGGTTCTAGTCTCAATTCTTAAAGTTATTGTAAATATTGGAATGAGTCAGTTCGACTCTCTAGGCCTCAGTTTTCTCTTCCTTCAAAGAATCACTCTTACTTGCACAAACCCATCCAGGGCTTTGGATGCCAGGAAAACCTATAAGACAATGAATGGAAATGGAGTCATATGCATCCACAAAAGTATTAAATGCTTATCAGAAGTCTGTGTAGAGCAAGCTGCTAAACAAAATAAGATTTTTCCAGGAAATATTTATAAAACCTTTGCATAAAGTGGCACAGGAGAAATTCTACCTCCAACCAAGATGAAGTAACAAGGACTGGATTTACCCTATTGCCTTGACAACTAAAAAGCAGGACAAATGAATGAAACAACTCTCAAGACATTGGATATCAGAAAAAAAACCAAACAAAAAAACCATGATCCCAAAAAGAAACAGAAAACAATGAGTGAGATCTAATATTGCTGCCATCTTACTGCCTAGATAAAATTTCTAGGCCAAGGCACAGGATTCATTCAGAGCCCAGATGTAGCCCTGAGTTTAGGAGACAAAGCTGGAAATCTGGGGAGGTCAGGACAACCAGAGTTCATAGGACAGGTTATCGGAGAAGAGGGTTACACAGAGAGGGAACACCAGAAATCTGCAGAAAGTCTACTCAAGACTTCACTTGAATACTGATCATCACATACTTGTTAGAAAACCATCCAAGTCTGAGCAAATAACAACCTAAAAGTAATAGAGGCAATAATGCTTGAAGTTCACAAAGGGATGGAGATAGTGTCTGTTCCCAAAAGCCAAAGTGAGAGTATTTCACACCCTGCAGGGCATCAGTCAGAGTTCAAAGAAGAGTCTCATCTCAGTGGGTGGAAAAGTAACTCTAGAATAAATGCAGTTCTGGTCTCACCTAACAAAAGTTTTAAAAATTGTCTCAAGAAGATCACTTTATTTCCAAATAGCTGAATTACATCCCAGAACAAAGTTCATGAATATTTATAGGAATACAAAATATCCAGTACATTACAGTGTAAAATTCATAATATCTGGCTTCCAATAAAAAATTACCAGTGATGAAAAGAAAATATATCCCATAATGAGGAGGATAGTTAATCAATCAAAACTGATCCCCAAATGACACTATAGAATTAGTAGATGACTATTAAAATAGTTGTTATAACTATATTTCATACACTTAAAAAGCCAGAGGAAAAATCAAACTTGTTAAGCAGAGATGTTAAAGATATAAAAAGTGACTCAGGAAAGGGTCCAAGATGGTAGCTTAGGAAGACCCTGAGCTCACCTGCTCCCACAGACAACACTGAATCTACACCTACATATGGAGCAATTCCTCCTGAAGAAGACCTGAGGGCTTATTGAACTGCTTCTTTACATAGAAGGACCATATAAAAATGGGTAGGAAAGATGGAGAAACAGTGTCCATGGAACCCCACTCCTGAAGTGGTGACCCACAATAGAGACAGATATTATTGAGGGACTGGAGCCCTGGGACACAGCAAAAACCCAGCAGTTTAAAGGAAACCTAGACCATACAGAAAAGAAATCCATTTACTAAACTTAGAGCTTCTGCCAAACAAGTGGGAAACTGCTGGAGTCCTCTCTGGGGTTGGAGGTACCTGAGAACACCATTGTTTGAATCCCCCCCAGGACTCCTCCTGGCCTGTGTCCACTCTAGCTCCAGCTGTCCTGCCAAGGCAGCCTCGATGTAGTGCTCCCTCGGACTGCCCCAGGCCAGTGCCTGTTCCACTGCCAACTGTCCCACCAAGGTGGCCTCAATGTGGCCCTCCCCAAGACTACCCCTGGCCTGTGCCTGCTCCAGCTGCAACTGTCCTGCCAAGGAAGCCTTGGTATCTTGGTTCCCAGGGATTCCCTCAGTCCTGGATCCACTCCACCTCTAGTCACCCCACCAAGGCAACCTCACTGTGGCTCTTTCCAGGGACTGACACTGGCGTATGCCTGCTCCAGCTGCCTCGCCAAGGCACCTGTGGCACCACACACCCTAGGATTATCCTTAACCTGCGCCCACTCCAGCTCCAGCCATCCTGCCAAAGCTGCTGGGCTCAAGCAGTCTACACAGAGGATGCTCCCACACAGGCCACTCCTTCAAGACTAGGAGAGGTAGCTATATTGTTTAATTCATAGAAACAAACACCAAATGTCAAACAAAATGAGGCGACAGGAGTATGTTCTAAATGAAAAAACAAAATAAAACTCCAGAGAAAAAACCCTAACAAAATGAAGAAAAGTATTTACCTGTTAAAGTGTTCAAAGAAATGGTCATAAGGATGCTCGCTGAACTTGGAAGAAGAATGGAAGAACTCAGTGAGAACTTCACCAAAGACTTAGAATATATAAGAAAGAACCAATCAGAGCTGAAGAATACAATAACTGAAATGAAAAATACACTAGAGGGAATCAACAGCAGATTAGATGATGCAGAAAAGCAGATAAGTGATGGAAGATAGAATAATGAAAATCACCCAGTCAGAAGAGCAAAAAGAAGAAATAATTTTAAAAATTAAGGAGAGCTTAAGGGACCTCAGGGGCAACATCAAGTATACTAACGCTTGCATTATAGGGGTCCTGGAAAGAGAAGAGAGAGACGATGGGACAGAAAACATATTTAAAGAAATCATGGCTGAAAACTTCCTTAACCTGGGGAAGGTAACAGACATCCAAGTATAGGAAGCACAGAAAGTCCCAGATACGATGAACCCAAAGACATCTACACCAAGACATATCATAATTAAAATGGCAAAAGGACGAAGACAGAATATTAAAAGAAGCAAGAGAAAAACAGAGTCACACCCAAGGGAACCCCCATAAGGCTATCAGCTGATTTTTCAGGAGAAACTTTGCAGGCCAGAAGGGAGTTACATGATATATTTAAAGTGATGAAGGGAACAAAACATAGTATTTTAAGTCTTATCCACAGAAATCAGACAAGAAAAAGAAATAAAAGGCATCCAAATAAAACTGTTACTATTTGCAGATGACATGATACTATATATAGAAAAACCTTAAAGAGGCCACCAAAAAAGTATTAGAATTAATCAAGTAATTTAGCAAAGTTTCAGGATACAAAATTAATATGTAGAAATCTGTTGTATTTCTAGACACTAATTAAGAACTATCAGAAATTAAAATGAAGAAAACAATCCCATTTACAATTGCATCAAAAAGAATACAATACCCTGGAATAAATTTAACCAATGTGGTGAAAGATGTACTCTGAAAACTAGAAGACATTGAAGAAAAAAATTGAAGATGACACAAATAAATAGAAGGATATACTGTGCTTGTAGAATGGAAGAATAATATTGTTAAAATGTCCATACTGCCCAAAGTGATCTACAGATTCAACGCAATCTCTATCAAAACACCGGTGGCATTTTAAACATAACTAGAACAAATAATCCTAAAATTTGTATGGAACCATGGAAGACCCCGAGTAGCCAAAGCAATCTTGACAAAGAAGAACAAAGCTGGAGGTATCATGTTTACAGACTTGAAACTATACCACAAATCTACAGTATTCAAAACAGTATGGTACTGGCACAAAAACAGATCAGTGAAACAGAATAGAGAACCAAGAAATAAACTCATGCTTACATGGTCACTTAATTTACAACAAAGGAGCAAGAATATGCAGTGGGGAAAAAACAGTCTCTTCAATAAATGGTGTGGAGAAAATAGACAGCTACATGCAAAAGAATGAAATTGGACACTTTCTTACTTGGTCCAATAGGTAGTATGCTCTGTGACATTAATCTTAGCAATTTTTTTTTAAAGATATGTCTTCTCAGGCAAGGGAAACAGAAGCAAAAATAAACAAATGGGACTATATAAAACCAAAACAAACAAACAAACAAACAAAAAAACCAAAACCCTTTTGTACAATGAAGGAGACCACCAATAAAGTAAAAAGGGAACCTCCTGAAGGGGAGAAGATATTTGTAAACCATATATCCAAGAAGAGATTTACATTTTAATTATATAAAAACTCATACAACTCAACATTAAAAAAAAACCCAACCTAACACAAAATGGGCAGAACATCTGAATAGATATTTTTCCAAAGAAGATATACAGATGGCTGACAGGCACATGAAAAGGCATTCAACCTCAGTAATCATCAAGGACATGTAAACAAAAACTCACAAGATATCTCACACCTGTAAGAATGGCTATTATTCGAAAGAAAAGTAACAACAACTGTTAGTAAAGATGTGGAGAAAAGGAACCCTCGTCTACTGCTGGTGGGAATGTAAATTGGTCCAGCCACTATGGAAAACAATATGGAGGTTCTTCAAAAAAATAAAATCAGAAATACCATATGATCCAGCAGTTCTATTTCTGGATATTTATCTGAAGAAAATGAAATCACTAATTTGAAAGATGTATGTACCTCTATGTTCATTGCAGCATTACTTACAATAGCCAAGATATGGAAGCAATCTAAGTGTCCATCAACAGATGATTGAATAAAAAAAAATGGTATGTATGCACACACACACATAAACACACACACACACCAAAAACCCAACAAAAACCTCATAGAACTAGTGAGTTCAGCAAGATCACAGATAAAAGATAAACATACAAAAATCAATTGTATTTCTAGAATCTCAAGGGACCCTGAATAGCCAAAACCATACCAAAAAAGAACAAATTTAGAGGGCTTACACTCCCTGATTTCAAAGCTTATTACAAAACTACAGTAATCAGAAAAGTGTGGTACTAATGATTTGCAAGTGATATTTGTAAAAAATAACAGAAGATCTTTTGCCAACAAATTGCCTGATAGCCTATCAATTGGGGATTGGATTAATATTTACCCCCTTAAAGACTAAGACAAAGGCAGAGGATGAGGTAGGGGTGGCATAGATATAGATTTAATGAGAGACTATACTAAGGGGCAAAGCAGAGGTACAAACAAAGTTCCAATAGGAACAAAGGCAGAAATCTTAAGTCTTCCTAGAGGCATACAAGAAGCCATTATAAACAAAGTGGTAATATTGGAATTGCTTTAAAGGATGAGTGGGAATATGACAGGTGGAAAAAGGACAAAAGTGAATAGAAGGGCGAGGGAACAGAATGAGCACATGGCATAGAGTTGTGGAAGACTACGGTTGGGCTGGGGAATGGTGGTGGTCAGAGCCCAGCTCTATATTAATAGTGCCCATATTCCCATTGTCTAGGGCTGAAATCCATTAAATGTGCAAATTAACCTCTTCATAATCCACTTTAGATTCTGTGTTAGGTTCCTATTTCTGCTATACAAATCACTACAAATTTAGCAGCTTAAAACAACACAAATTTATCTTACAGGTTTGGAGGTCAGAGGTTTTAAAATTCAAGGTGTCAACAGGGTGTGTTCCTTGTCAAGGTTTTAGGGAAGAATCCTTTTCTTCACTTTTTTTTTTTAAAAACAACTTTATTGTGTTATAATTGCTTTACAATGTTGTGTTAGTTTCTACTGTATAACAAAGTGAATCAGCTATATGTGTACATATATCCCCTATACCACCCCTCTAGGTGGTCACAAAGCACCGAGCTGATCTCCCTGTGCTATGCAGCTGCTTCCCACTAGCTGTCTATTTGACATTTGGTAGTGTATATATGTCAATGCCATTCTCTCCCTTTGTCCCAGCTTACCCTTCCCCCTCCCTGTGTCCTCAAGTCCATTCTCTATGTCTGTGTCTTTATTCCTGTCCTGCCCCTAGGATCATCAGAGCATTTAAAAAATTTTTTAGATTCCATAAATATGTGTTAGCACGTGGTATTTGTTTTTCTCTTTCTGACTTACTTCACTCTGTATGACAGACTCTAGGTCCATCCACCTCACTACAAATGACTCAGCTTCGTTTCTTTTTAAAGCTGAGTAATAGCCATTGTATATATGTGCCACATCTTCTTTATCCATTCATCTGTTGATGGACGCTTAGGTTGCTTCCATGTCCTGGCTACTGTAAATATTGCTGCAGTGAACATTGTGGTACATGACTCTTTTTTTGAATTATGATTTTCTCAGGGTATATACCCAGTAGTGGGATTGCTGGGTCGTATGGTAGTTCTATTTTTAGTTTTCTAGGGAAGCTCCATACTGTTCTCCATAGTGGCTGTATCATTTTATATTCCCACCAACAGTGCAAGACGGTTCCCTTATCTCCACACTCTCTCCAGCATTTATTGTTTATAGATTTTTTGATGACGGCCATTCTGACCATTGTGAGGTGATACCTCATTGTAGTTTTGATTTGCATTTCTGTAATGATTAGTGATGCTGAGCATCTTTTCATGTGTTTGTTGGCAATCTGTATGTCTTCTTTGGAAAAATGTCTATTTAGGTCTTTTGCCCATTTTGGATTGGGTTGTTTGTTGTTTTGATATTGAGCTGCATGAGCTGCTTGAATATTTTTGAGATTAATCCTTTGTCAATTGATTCATTTGCAATATTTTCTCCCATTCTGAGGGTTGTCTTTTCGTCTTGTTTATGGTTTCCTTTGCTGTGCAAAAGCTTTTAAGTTTCATTAAGTCCCATTTGTTTATTTTTGTTTTTATTTCCTTTTCCCTAGGAGGTGGGTCAAAAAGGATCTTGCTGTGATTGATGTCATAGAGTGTTCTGCCTATGTTTTCCTCTAGGAGTTTGATAGTGTCTGGCCTTACATTTAGGTCTTTAAACCATTTTGAGCTTACTTTTTGTGTATGGTGGTAAGGAGTGTTCGAATTTCATTCTTTTACATGTAGCTGTCCAGTTTTCTCAGCACCACTTATTGAAGAGACTGTCTTTTCTCCATTGTATATCCTTGCCTCCTTTGTCATAGACTAGGTGACCATAGGTGTGTGGGTTTATCTCTGGGCTTTCTATCCTGTTCCATTGATCTAAATTTCTGTTTCTGTGCCAGTACCATATTGGCTTGATTACTGTAGCTTTGTAGTATAGTCTGAAGTCAGGGAGTCTGATTCTTCCAACTCCATTTTTCTTTCTCAAGATTGCTTTGGCTATTCAGGGTCTTTTGTGTTTCCATACAAATTGTGAATTTTTTTGTTCTAATTCTGTGAAAAATGCGATTGGTAGTTTGATAGGGATTGCACTGAATCTGTAGATTGCTTTGGGTAGTATAGTCATTTTCACAATGTTGATTCTTCCAATCCAAGAACATGGTATATCTCTCCATCTGTTTGTATCATCTTTAATTTCTTTCATCAGTGTCTTATATTTTTCTGCATACAGGTCTTTTGTCTCCTTAGGTAGGTTTATTCCTAGGTATTTTATTCTTTTTGTTGCAATGGTAAATGGGAGTGTTTCCTTAATTTCTCTTTCAGATTTTTTGTTGTTAGTGTATAGGAATGCCAGAGATTTATATGCATTACTTTTGTATCCTGCTATTTTACCAAATTCATTGATTAGCTCTAGCAGTTTTCTGGTAGCATCTTTAGGATTCTCTATGTATAGTATCATGTCATCTGCACACAGTGACAGTTTTACTTCTCTTCTTATTTGTATTCCTTTTATTTCTTTTTCTCCTCTGATTGCTGTGGCTAAAAATTCCAAAACTATGTTGAATAATAGTGGTGAGAGTTGGGCAACCTTGTCTTGTTCCTGATCTTAGAGGAAATGGTTTCAGTTTTTCACCATTGAGAATGATGTTGGCTGTGGGTTTGTCATATACGGCCTTTATTATGTTGAGGTAAGTTCCCTCTATGCCTAATTTCTGGAGAGTTTTTTATGATAAATGGGTGTTGAATTTTGTCAAAAGCTTTTTCTGCATCTATTGAGATGATCATATGGTTTTTATTCTTCAATTTGTTAATATGGTGTATCACATTGATTGATTTGCATATATTGAAAAATCTTGCATTCCTGGGATAAACCCCACTTGATCATGGTGTATGATCCTTTTAATGTGCTGTTGGATTCTGTTTGCTAGTATTTTGTTGAGACTTTTGCATCTATGTTCATCAGTGATATTGGCCTGTAGCTTTCTTTTTTTGTGACATCGTTGTCTGGTTTTGGTATCAGGGTGATGGTGGTCTCGTAGAATGAGTTTTGGAGTGTTCCTCCCTCTGCTATATTTTGGAAGAGTTTGAGAAGGATAGGTGTTAACTCTTCTCTAAATGTTTGATAGAATTCACCTGTAAGCCATCTGGTTCTGGGCTTTTGTTTGTTGGAAGATTTAAAATCACAGTTTCAATTTCAGTGCTTGTGATTGATCTGCTCATATTTTCTATTTCTTCCTGGTTCAGTCTTGGAAGTTTGTACTTTTCTAAGAATTTGTCCATTTCTTCCAGGTTGTCCATTTTATTGGCATAGAGTTGCTTGTAGTAATCTCTCATGATCTTTTGTATTTCTGCAGTGTCAGTGGTTACTTCTCCTTTTTCCTTTCTAATTGTGTTGATTTGAGCCTCCTCCCTTTTTTTCTTGATGAGTCTGGATAATGGTTTATCAATTTTGTTTATCTTCTCAAAGAACCGTCTTTTAGTTTTATTGATCTTTGCTATTGTTTCCTTCATTTCTTTTTCATTTATTTCTGATCTGATCTTTATGATTTCTTTCCTTCTGCTAACTTTGGGTTTTTTTTTGTTGTTGTTGCTGTTCTTCTTTCTCTAATTGCTTTAGGTGTAAGGTTACATTGTTTATTTGAGATGTTTCTTGTTTCTTGAGGTAGGCTTGTATTGCTATAAACTTCCCTCTTAGAACTGCTTTTGCTGCCTCCCATAGGTTTTGGGTCACCATGTTTTCATTGTCATTTGTTTCTAGGTATTTTTTAATTTCCTCTTTGATTTCTTCAGTGATCTCTTGGTTATTTAAGTAGCATATTGTTTAGCCTCCACATGTTTGTATTTTTTATAGTTTTCTTCCTCTAATTAATATCTAGTCACATAATGTTGTGTCGGAAAAGATACTTGATAAGATTTCAATTTTCTTAAATTTACCAAGGCTTGATTTGTGACCCAAGATAAGATCTATCCTGGAGAATGTTCCATGAGCACTTGAGAAGAAAATGTATTGTGTTGTTTTTGGATGGAATGTCCTATAAATATCTGTTAAGTCCATCTAGTCTAATGTTTCACTTAAAGCTTGTGTTTCCTTATTTATTTTCATTTTGGATGATCTGTCCATTGGTGAAAGTGGGGTGTTAAAATTCCCCTACTATGATTGTGTTACTGTCGATTTCCCCTTTTATGGCTGTTATCATTTGCCTTATGTATTGAGGTGCTCCTATGTTGGGTGCATAAATATTTACAATTGTTATGTCTTCTTCTTGGATTGATCCCTTAATCATTATGTAGAGTCCTTCTTTGTCTCTTGTAATAGTCTTTATTTTAAAGTCTATTTTGTCTGATATGAGAATTGCTATTCCAGCTATTTTTGATTTCCATTTGCATAGAGTCTCTTTTTCCATCCCCTCACTTTCAGTCTGTATGTGTCCCTAGGTCTGATGTGGGTCTCTTGTAGACCACATATATATGGGTCTTGTTTTTGGATACATTTAGCCAGTCTGTGTCTTTTGGTTGGAACATTTAATCCATTTACATTTAAGGTAATCATCGATATGTATGTCACCAGTTTCTTAATTGTTTTGGGTTTGTTTTGGTAGGTCTTTTCCTTCTCTTGTGTTTCCTGCCTAGAGAAGTTCATTTAGAATTTGTTGTAAAGCTGGTTTGATTGTGCTAAATTCTCTTCACCTTTGCTTGTCTCTAAAGATTTTAATTTCTCCATCAAATCTGAATGAGATCCTTGCTGGGTAGAGTAGTTTTGGTTGTAGGTTTTTCCTTTTCATTACTTTAAATATGTCCTACCATTCCCTTCTGGCTTGGAGAGTTTCTGCTGGAAGATCAGCTGTTAACCTTATGGGAATTCCCTTGTATGTTATTTGTTGTTTTTCCCTTGCTGCTTTTAATATTTTTTCTGTGTATTCAGTTTCTGATAGTTTGATTAATATGTGTCTTGTTGTGTGTCTCCTGGTTTTTTCCTGTATGCAGTGTATCTTGTCCCTCTGGTGGGCAGGACCATGTCTGGTGGTGTGTTTTGGGGTGTCTGTGAACTTAGTATGACTTTAAGCAGCCTCTCTGCTAATTGGTAGGATTGTCTTGTTTTTTTTTTTTTTAATATTTATTTATTTATTTATTTATTTATGACTCCATTGGGTCTTTGTTGATGCGTGTGGTCTTTTCTCTAGTTGTGGTGAGCAGGGGCTAGTCTTCATTGTGGTGTGTGGGCTTCTCATTGCGGTGGCTTCTCTTGTTGTGGAGCATGGAGTCTAGGTGCATGGGCTTCAGTAGCTGCAGCACGCGGGCTCATTGGTCGTGTCATGGGCTCTAGAATGCAGGCTCAGTAATTGTGGTGCACAGGTTTAGTTGCTCCGTGGCATGTGGGATCTTCCTGGACCAGGGCTAGAACCTGTGGTCCCTGCATTGGCAGATGGATTCTTAACCACTGCACCAGCAGGGAAGCTCTGTGTTCCTGTCTTGCTAGTTGTTTGGCATGAGGCATCCAGCACTGGAGCTTGCTTGTCATTGGGTGGAACTGGGTCTTAGTGTTGAGACAGAGATCTCTGGGAGAGATCTCGCTGAATGATATTACATGGGGCTGGGAGGTCTTTGGTGGTCTACTGTTCTTGACTCAGCTCTCCCGCCTCAGAAGCCCAGGCCTGACACCCACCTGGAGCACCAAGACCCTGTCATCCACACGTTTCAAAGAAACAGAAGAAAAAATAGAAACAAACAAACAAACAAAAAAACCCTAACAGATAAAACCCAAAACCAAATGGAAAAAGCAAAACAATACAGACAAAATCACACAAAGAAACATATACACACACACTCATAAGAAGAAAAGAAACAAACAAACAACAACAACAACAACAAAAAAGAAAACAAACTGTCAGAACCCTAGGACAAATGGTAAAAGCAAACCTCTTCAGACAAAACCACACAAAGAAACATATACACTCAGAAAAAGAGAAAAAATTTAAAAAAATTAAAAAAATAAAGAAAAATAAAAATAAAGAGAGCAACCAAACCAGTAAACAAATCCACCAATGATAACAAGCAGTAAAAACCATGCTAAGATAGACATAAAAACTAGAAACAGATCAGACACACAAAACAAACCCTGTCTACAGGTGCTCCCAGAGTCCGCCACCTCAATTTTGAGAACATTCATTGTCTATTCAGTATTCCACAGATGCATGGTTCATCAAGTTGATTGTGGGGATTTAATCCACTGTTCCTGAGGCTGCATGGAGAAATTTCCCTTTGTATTCTTTGTTTGCACAGCTCCTGGGGTTCAACTTTTATTTTGGCCCTGCCTCTGCGTGTAAGCCACCCTTGGGCATCTGTTCCCCGCCCAGACAGGAGGGGGTTAAGGCAGTGGCTGATTAGGGCTCTCTTGCTCACTCAGGCTGGGAGAGGGAGAGGTATGATAGTTATAATTAGAATGTGGGTTCAGCCTGTGGTGGCAGAGGCTGGCATGATATTGCAACAGCCTGAGGCGTGCTCTGTGTTCTCCCGGGGAAGTTGTCCCTGGATCCCCAGACTGTGGCAGTGGTGTGCTGCACAGGCTCCTGGAGGGGTGTGGGTAGTGACCTGTGCTTGCACAAAGGATTTTTGGTAGCAGCAGTGGCAGCGTTAGCGTTTCACGTCCGTCTCTGGGGTCCGAGCTGATAGCCGTGGCTCGTGTCCATCTCTGGAGCTTGTTTAGGCGGTGCTCTTAATCCCCTCTCCTTGCGCACCCTGAAATAATGGTCTCTTGCCTCTTTGGCAGATCCAGACTTTTTCCTGGACTCCCTCCCAGCTAGCTGTGGTGCACTAGCCCCCTTCAGGCTGTCTTCACGCAGCCAACCCCAGTCCTCTCCCTGGGGTCTGACCTCCAAAGCGCGAGCCTCAGTTCCCAGCCCCCACCCGCCCTGGTGGGTGAGCAGACAGGCATCTCAAGTTGGTGAGTGCTGGTTGGCACCTATCCTCTGTGCGAGAATCTCTCCACTTTGCCCTCTGGACCCCTGTTGCTGTGCTCTCATCCATGGCTCAAAAGCTTCACCCCCGCCCACCCCTCATCTCCACCAGTGAAGGGACTTCCTAGTGTGTGGAAACTTTTCCTCCTTCACAGCTCCCTCCCAGAGGTGCAGGTCGCATCCCTATTCTTTTGTCTCTGTTTTTTCTTTTGCCCTACCCAGGTACGTGGGGATTTTCTTGCCTTTTGGGAAGTCTGAGGTCTTCTGCCAGCGTTCAGTAGGTGTTCTGTAGGAGTTGTTCCACATGTAGGTATATTTCTGATGTATCTGTGGGCAGGAAGGTGAACTCCATGTCTTACTCCTCCACCGTCTTGAAGGTCTCCTCCCTTTCTTTGCCTTTTCCAGCTTCTATAGGCTGTGTGCATTCTTTGGCTCATGACCCCTTCTTCACCCCATTCTGATCTCTGCTTCTGTCATTGCATCTCCTTCTCTTGCTAGGACCCTCCTGCCTCCCTCTTACAAAGACACTTGTGATTACATTGGGCACACCTGCTTAATCCAGGATACTCCATCTCGTTTCTTTTTTCTTTTTTTAAATTAATTAATTTATTTATTTTTGGCTGTGTTGGGTCTTCATTTCTGTGCGAGGGCTTTCTCTAGTTGTGGCGAGCGGGGGCCACTCTTCATCGCGGTGCGCGGGCCTCTCACTATCGCGGCCTCTCTTGTTGCAGAGCACAGGCTGCAGACGCACAGCCTCAGCAGCTGTGGCTCACGGGCCTAGTTGCTCCGTGGCATGTGGGATCTTCCCAGACCAGGGCTCAAACCCGTGTCCCCTGCATCGGCAGGCAGACTCTCAACCACTGCGCCACCAGGGAAGACCCATCTCGTTTCTTAATCACATCTGCAAAGTTCCTTTTGCCATGTAAGGTAATACATTCATAGGCTTTGGGGATTATGTTGTAAATATCTTTGTTTCTATAGATTCTATAGGAACTAATGATCTTAGATCCCCAAAGACAGAGGCAGAATGAATTTGTATATTCAAACAGTGTGCAACTCAGGACTTCCCCGGTGGTGTAGTGCTTAAGAATCCGCCTGCCAATGCAGGGGACACGGGTTTGAGCCCTAGTCCGGGAAGATCCCACATGCCGTGGAGCAACTAAGCCCATGTGCCACAACTACTGAGCCTGCATTGTAGAGCCCGCGAACCACAACTACAGAGCCTGCACACTTGGAGCCCGTGCTCTGCAATGGGAGAAGCCACTGTAATAAGAAGCCCATGCACCACAACGAAGAGTAGCCCCTGCTCCTCAACTAGAGAAAGCCCGCACATAGCAACAAAGACCCAATGCAGCCAAAATAAATAAATAAATAAAACAAATTTAAAAAAAAAAAAAAGTGTGCAACCCAAATGGTACCTTTCTGGCTATTCAAAATCGTTGACTTTCTGCAACTCACTATATCATCACCCTTTCATCATGAGCTGTGATTCTCAAAAGAATTCCAAATCATTCACAGCTCCTTCATTGGTGAGACCGTTATGACAACAATCCTTGACATGTTATGAAGTATTTAAGAGCTCTTATTGCCTCCTTCTCTTTCAGCACCAAATTTTGAAAAGAGGAATCAACACTCACCATCTCCATTTCTTTAGATCCTATTTACAATTCTACCCAGGAAAAGCTGGCACCAATCTGGGCTTTAGTTTCCTCACCTGGTTCAGGTCCCTTATTATTGAGATGTTCCTCTCTAGCTTTAAACTCCATGACTCCAGGCTACTGCTTCTCAATCGTACAAAATCAGTAGTGGGCTGGTTCCCCTCAAGTCTCTTAGCCCCTATTCAACTATATTTCTCCTCTGACCTCAAGCCAAGCTGTCAGTCTAATCAGTTTGTTGTGACAAGCTTCAGTATAGAATTCAGCAAAAACTTTTTGGTATTGTAGAATTCCACTAAGAAAACAATTCAAGGTGGGAATGAAGCCTGCTCCTGCATCTCTAGGAGACTTCTCTCCTGATGCTGGGCTGTGTACTGATGCCCTTCTGGCCAGAAGCTTTCCTGTACTAAGAAAGCAAAAATATGACCATCTCATGATGGAAGGAGCTAGAAACACCAGCACAGATGTGCCCAAGGCAGCCTGGCTTCTTAGAGATCCTACTTTCTAACAAATTTCACTTTTAGTTATGTATTTATTTTTCATATAATCAGTTACATCTTTTGGGCTGAAGATGAACAATACATCATACAACCAGGGAAAGAGAGCAGTTTCTTTTTGAAAATTCAGTATCCTATTAAATCTTTTAAATTGTCTTATAAAATATTTCAAGCTTGGATTTTCTGTAATTTAGCTTATAATAACCACTGAGGGAGATCTTGCAATGGTTGATTAGGCTCTAAAAGCTTTTCCTGATTATCTTCAGAAAGACCTGATTATCTTCCTGCTTCTGGGGGAGAGGGTCTATTGGGGAATGCTCCACAAATGAACTGTGAATGGGGAAGGGTTGCCTCTGTTCTTGTGTTAACTTGTAGTAAGTGAATAGCTAATACAACTTTGTTTCTTCATTCACTCAGTGTATTTATGGAGGCCTTTGCATGTGCTAGGATTTATGCTGGACAGTAAGCATAGATATGAATTAGACACAGCTTGGCTTTCAGGGGGCTTCCAGTCTAGTATGATAGATAGGTATGCAAATATCATATAAACTAAGTGAAAGAAAATGTCATGCATTTTTCTGAAGCATCTGTATAGTATACAATGAGGATAAAATGGGAATGGACCCATGATTTTATTATCAGAAAATGGGGGAGCATCACTTGATATCCTTGTAAGTTCTTACCCAGAGTAGCAGACATGTGAATGAAAAGGCTTTCTGAAGGAGGCTTGGCATTATCCATATACTAGTTCAAGACTCCCCTAAATATTTATGGAGTATCCACCTTAAGTCAAGAACTCTTTGATGATTAAGAATTTATTTGACTAAATGGTCAAATAAAAAGGGAGATTAATTACAGAAGAATCAAAGAAGGAGAATATTCTTCTTGCCAAAAGAATAGAGAAAAGGGAAATAAAGATGTAGTGAAAATTCAAGGGAGTCTACCTTAATATTAAATATTTATCTAGTAGGTGTTGAAAGTTTTTCCATACTCTAATCAGGCTTATCAAATTTGAAATGATAACCCCATAAATGTAAAAATATGAGATTTCTTTTGTGGCTTTCCTTGCAGTGGTAAAAACAGAATATGTGACTTAAAAAATAATCTTGGCTTTATAAATCTATGGGGAATAGCTTAAACTCTCAAGTGGTTCTTACGTTTCTTGAGAAAGAAAAGATATTATTTTCTATAACAGTCATTTTAAACCAAAGCAGCAGTAGATGATTTAATATGAGGGAAAAAAAACCCTAATAACTTAGTAGAAATACAGGCAAAGAATAAGAATAGGCAGTTCGTAGAAAAAGATATATGAATGGATTATACAGATATAGAAAATATTCAGCATTACAGTTAAAGATACGCAAAGAAAAGCAAGGAGATACCTACCTGATTGCCAACATTTAGACATTTGATAATATCTGGTGTTGAAGAGTAAAGAAGCTGTCAACCTCAAACATAGATGAAAGAAATATGGGTGCAACCATTTTGGAGAGCAATTGGATGCTAATAGAATTGAAGATGCACACATATGCTGTGACCTAGTTAACTCCACATCCAGAAATTTATCCTAAGATAAGTGGTCAGAGAAGTTATGAACAAAAATGTTTCTGTAAACTTGTTTCTAATAGCAATACCAAAATGTAATGATCAATTGGAGATCAGTTAAGTAAATTATGGGTGATTCATACTATGGAACATTACACCACTATTAAAGAGTAAGATATAAATACATTTGTGCTAACATAGAAATATCTCTATCATTAAAAAGCAAGATGCAGAGCAGTGTGTTTGTTGCCTGTAAATGGAAGATATTTTAATGGGTACCCTAGAAACTTCTAATAGTGGTTCTACAGGGAGTGGAATTGGGTGGATTTGGAGTAGGAAGGAGAATTAATTTTTATTGTATACATTGGATTCTGTTTCACTTGTTTCCCTATGTATATGTGTTTCTTTTTTCAATTAAAAAGAAAAAAACTAGTTTAAATAGTAGACAGAAGAGCTCAGTGATGGAATGGTAGTGTCAGAAGACTATTTGTAGTCCATGAAATACAGAAAAATTCATCTACTTAGTCATTCTGAGCTCTAACAGTACTTCGAATTCTTTTTCTGCAGCCTCTAGTGAACCTCCAGATAGCGTTCACCAGTGCTTCCTTGACTCTGTCTTGGTTTCCGCACATTAGATAAAACGGCCACGTCTTCCAGCCTTGACAGACTTGTCTGATGTAGGAGATAAACTTAATCAATTGGCCTGGCCCAAATTCCTGGTTGCCAAGAGTGGCTGTCTTTCTTCGTAGTGCCTCTCAGTAGTTGAGAGTGTGTCAAGACCTGTTAGTTTCCCAAAGGGGAAGATCATGGTCAGCACCTGATGCAGGCTGATTAGAAGTCAGACCCTCAAGCAACAGCCAGGAAAGTATTCAGTCAAACCCCTCCCAGGGAGAAATTGGGAGATAATGAATATCAGATATGTAGCATAGTGCGCAGAGGCACTAAGTAAATTCTAATTTTTTGGAAGGGAGTTTTTAAGTAGGGGTGTTAGGAAGGTAAAGTAATTTTTGAAAATTAGTAAATTAATATTGTGAAATAAAAACTTAATATAAATTATAATATGTACAGATATTCAACAAATTGAAATGACTATGTAGTGAGTTATCATATTAAGTTTTAGTTTCTCCTCCCTGCAGGATCTGAAATAAACCATAAAGAATAAAGCTAAGGCAATACTTCTGATTTGGCCTGGATTATTCTCCTCTACACTCTCAGAACCCCTTCAGGCAATATGGCACTGCTTTTCTTTCCTTATTATCGAAAGCAAAATGCCAATAGTCTCTTTTACCACTGAATAGGAATGACCCTTAAGAACGGCAGGTGTGACCCACAGTGATATTGGACCACTGAAAAGATGTTTTACTGATTTAAAAATAGGAAAATAAAATTACAAAATTGAAATCAATATATATTTAATTAAATGTTTGCAAAATACAACATTTTGTCAGCTAGTCAATGGCAACGCAACACAAGTACTATAAAATTACATGTGTATTATCTTCCATGAGGGGTATGAATAGACCTTAATACAGTCTATTTACCGTGGGTTGGGGCTTTTGCAAGTAAAGATGAGGAGAATATACAAATGGCCAATAAGCACATGAAAGAATGCTCAGCATCATTACCATCAGTGAAATGCAAAAGAAAACCACATAGACATATTACTTCACACCCACTAAAAGGCTAGGATTAAAAAAACCACAAATGATAACAAGTGATAGTGAGTTGTGGAGAAACCAGAACCCTCCTTATGTGTTGCTGGTAGGATTGTGAGACGGAGCACTCACTTTGGCAAACAGTTTGGCAGTTACCCAAAAGGCTAAACAGAGTTACCATATGACCCAACAATTCTACTTCTAGGTATATACTCAAGAGAAATGAAAACTTATATCTACACAAAAGTTGCATATGAATGTTCATAGCAGTATTACTATAGCAGCCCCAAAGTGGAAACAACCCAAATGTCCATCAACTAATGAAGGATAAATAAAATGGAGTATACCATACAATGGCATATTATTTGGCAGGTAAAAAGAAATGAAATATTGATACATGCTACAACATGTAGCATGAATGGATGAACCTGGAAAATATTAATGGTAAGTGAAAGAAGCCAGTCACAGGGGGCCACATACTTTATGATTCCATTGATGTGAAATATCCAGAATAGACAAATTTATAGAGACACAAAGTAGATTAGTAGTTGCCTAGGGCTGAGGGGAAGGGTTTTAGGAGTGACTGTTAAAGGATGTGGAGTGAGGTTAGGGTTATTCACACAGCTCTGTGAATATACAAAAGGCTGTTGAATTGTATACTTTAAATGGGTGAATTGTATGGTATGTGAATTATATCTCAATAAAGCTGATAAAAAAAGGAAAGGTGAGGAGAACTTACAGAGAACTGAAAATGATGCTGGAATGACTATGTGATACCTGTCTCTCTAATGTGATTATCACTGTAGTTGTTCTCTTTTTGTTCTTCCTTCCTGCCTTTCTTTTTCATTCATTCATTCATTTACAAATATTTATTGAACACCCATTCTGTATCAGGCATTATGTTAAATGTTGTTTATATAGTTGTAAAGAATACACATGTAGGCTTTGCTCACATGGAGCATATAGTCTATTGGGGAAGAGAGATAGTAAATAAATATTCACACAAATACATGTCTGACTACATACTGTGCTCTGAAATCTGAGGGAAAAGGCTAGGATGCTGTAGGACATGTAGGCGAGATATGATTCAGATCTGTGAGTTGTTGAGGGTTCCCTACAAAGTGATGTTGAAATTGAACTCTGAAGGATAAGTAGGAATTAGCTGGGTGAAAATTGTGTTGAAAAGCATTCTAGGCAGTTGGATCTGCCTGTGTAAGTGCTCTGAGGTGTGAACTGGTTTGGTGCTCTTAAGGAAGGGCAAGCGGGTCAGAGCATGGTGAGTAAGGGAGACATTGTGTATTTCATATTTGATAAGCAGAGAAAGGAAAGATTCCTCAGGCGTTTTGGCCATATCATATTAAGTTTATGAAAGAAATAAGAACCACTGAGAGTTTTAAAGTGGAATTCTGGCGTGATAGTTACAATTAAAGATACTGTTTTGATTGGTGAGCTGAGAATGATTCGAAGGGCAGCATCAGTGGAAGTGCAAACACCAGTTTGGAAGCAATTGCAGTGTCCAGATGAGATATCATGAAGGCTGATGATAGAGGTGGCTAAAAGCAGATGGATTTAAGATATAGTTCAAAGACTAAGACTTGATGGATTAGACACAGGTGATGATGTAGGTTTCCAGGATGACTCCCAGATTTTTGGTTTGAAAAGCCAGTATCATTAACTGAGTTGGGGAAGAAAGAAGTAAGAGCAGATTTGGAATGCTACAAATGGTATTCTCAATGCCTGTAGGTGGATCGCTGTAAATATTATTCAGTGGGCAGAGTTGCTTCCCTCGTGGATTAAAAAAGAATAAAGACAGATCCTCTTGGCACTTCATGGATAATACAGATAAACCCTGCACTAATTGCAGACATTCAGGATGATTCTGTTGAACTGTGTCACATACTATACTGTGTGGGCTAAATTAATTACATTTACTTGTGTCTGTTTTTATGTCTCTTTTCTTTGTTGCACTGAGCTCCTTGAGGACTGCATCTGCTTATTCATCTTTTGAGGTCCTAATGCATAGTGTGGATTTGGTAATAAACATGACATACTGAATGAATGAATGGAGAGGGTACATAGCAAAGTGTTAAAACTAACATGTTGACCTGGAAAAAGAAGAGGGAGAGAGGACAGTTTATGGGCGATGACTCAAAGATGCAGGGAGAGGATGGGCTTAAAAGCACAGGTTGAAAAAATGGCGCTGTACAAAGGAAGGGATAACCACCCCCCCCTTTTTTTTTTGAGATACTGGTAAGGAAGAGTGAAGACTCCTTCTGGCACAAAGATGAAGCAAAGACATAGATGTCATTAGAGTTGAGTAAAGGCTAAGTAAAGTGAAGCCTAATGGGTTGGATATAGAAGTTGTTCAAGAAGATAACAGGACATTGAGATAGAGAAGACAATTGGGAGAGTACAAGTTATCAATTAATGGAATGGTCAGTAGGCTTCCCAAGGTCCATAGGATAAAAAGCCCTTTACGACAAAGACACTGCCCACCTTTCAGCTCCATGTTTCGCTGATTCCACTTTCCTAAATATTTTTCATGTTCTCCTCTGCTTCATGTCCTTTCATATGCTCGTCCCTCTTCCTTCTTCATCTACTCTTTTAGAGAATTCTTGTTCATCCTTCAGGACCCACCTCATGTCTCATATCCATTTGGAAGCATAGTTAAATGCCCCTTCTGTGAGATCCCCCACATCCTGAGTTTATCTCTGACATAGGACTTATCAAATTCTATTGCATTGTCTGTGTACACCCATTTTATTTGGCACACTATGAGTTCTTTGAAGGCGTGACCTCTGCTTTGCTCATCGCTTTGCTTCCAGCACCTAATTTTTTCTTATTAATTAATTTACTTATTTATGGCTGTGTTGGATCTTCGTTTCTGTGCGAGGGCTTTCTCTAGTTGTGGCAAGCGGGGGCCACTCTTCATCGCGGTGCGCGGGCCTCTCACTATCGCGGCCTCTCTTGTTGCGGAGCACAGGCTCCAGACACGCAGGCTCAGCAGTTGTGGCTCACGGGCCCAGCTGCTCCGCGGCATGTGGGATCTTCCCAGACCAGGGCTCGAACCCGTGTCTCCTGCACTGGCAGGCAGACTCTCAACCACTGCGCCACCAGGGAAGCCCCAGCACCTAATTTTATACAATGTCTCCAGGAGGTGCTGGAGTATGCTCAGTGAATGAACTGTAGAAATCTTCTCTTTTGAATAGGAAATATGCATGGGACATTTCCAGACATAGCCACGATGAGGACTGACTCTGTGCCTTGGGCATCTCCTTAAACTATCACTTGGGAACAAGACTCAGTGCTCTATAGCCTTATGATAAAAGGAATCTGGATAGTTCAGAAGAAGGAATGGTTAGCAAAGAGCAAGTGACTTTCATATAAAAGAACCAAAAGCTGCATATAGTTTGGTCTGATTAGATAATTTCAAAAGAAACAACACACACAAAAATACACAACCAGGCTTTTCCCACATGGAGACACCAGAAAAAAAAATTCATCTTCAGAATTTCATGTACTCTTAAGGTTGTATGTGATTTTGAAGGACAAAGTAGCATGATTTTGAACTATTCTCTGCTACATAGAAACAGCTTTGTTGCTCATAAATACACTAATGGGATTTTACCAGTGTCTTTAAAAAATTGATGAGTGTATTAAAAAATCATTTGTGGCTGTAAAGAACTTGGTAATGCCTAACTGTTAGAGGCAGCATGAATAGTAGAGAGGGATCCCAGCTCTGCCTCTAACTAGATTTGTGACCTTAGGCAAGACTCTGAGCCTCAGTTTCACCATCTATATGTAAAAAAGAGTTGGAGCAGGCATTCTTTAAGAGACCGCATCCTGCAGAAATATTCAGAAACTGTATGCATTGGCTATCTGGGGTGTGTGTGTGTGTGTGTGTGTGTGTGTGTGCATGTTTCTGTAATGGAAAACAATGGTCTTTGTAAGGCTCAAAGGGTTAAGGTTCTGTAAAAACAAAAGAGAGTCATAGCTTATTAATTAAAAATCCAGTTATTCAAATTCCTAATAATGTGGGCATGAGGCAGTCCTCACTGGAATATCTAATTATTTGAGTTTCTAAACATGAAGAGGAATAAAACTGAAGAGAGGGCTCTGGAATCAGCCAGATATGGTTTGAATCTTGGTTCTGCCACTGACTGTGCCATTTTGGGAAAACTATCTAACCTCTTTAAATCTAATTCCTCATCTGTAAATGTGGTCAGTAATGGTCTCTGCCTCTGTAAGGACTTGAAAGGATTAACTGTAATATAATATTTTAAAATACTTAGCACAGTGTTTGGCCTATTGTAAGTGTTAAATACTAATACTAATATTAATACTTGTATTTCAATTTGGTCTTATATGTGTAAAATATGGTTTTAACTGATCTGTCTTACCAAAACGTGGGCCAGGAGGGAATCTTTAGAGGGCATATGAGGAAAGAGCAGCTGGGAGTGACTACAGATCTTCAGACAAAGAGTAATTCAAGATTTTCATTTTTACAGATGAGGAAAGAATATCTCAGGGCAGTCTTGACATACCCAATGTCATACAGATAAAGTCACACAAAAATGCAATATAAAGAAAACCACAGGAAGATGTTGTATGAGGCTACTAACATTACATATAATGACATCACAATCTATAATAAGCTTTCTGTATGGTTGAATTATACACCTGAGTAATAGTGGGTGTGAGCTTTGGACCTAGGTTGATTTCTATACATGCCCAGTTTGGGAATCTTCAGCTTAAGTTTCTAGATTGTGTTTTTTTTTTTAAGAAATAGGATCCCAAAAGATCCTACCCACCTCATTCTTTAAGGCTGTTGCTACATGAGATAAATATTCTCAACCAAGATGGGCATCAGAATTCCCTGGGAAAATTTAAAAAATTTCCTGATAACTTGGCCTCACTACCAGAACTTCTGATGTTTAAATCTGGAGAGGGGAATGTCTCAGCACTTTTTATCTCACTTTTTCTTAAGAATTTCCAAATAATAATTTTAATATATACAGTTGGTTCTTGGTATCCACACGTTTCGCATCTGCAGATTCAACCTACCAAAGATGAAGGATATTTGAAAAAAAATTTTTTTCCAGAAAATTCCAAAAAGTAAAACTTGAATTTGCCTTGTGCTGGCAGCTATTTACATAGCATTTACATTGTATTTACAACAATTTACATAACATTTACATTGTGTTAGGTATTATAAGTAATCTGGAGGTGACAAAGTATATGGGAGGGAGGAGCTTCAAGAAGGCTGAAGAGTAAGACATGGAGATCACTTTCCTCCCCACAAACACATCAGAAATACATCTACATGTGGAACAACTCCTACAGAACACCTACTGAACGCTGGCAGAAGACCTCAGACCTCCCAAAAGGCAAGAAACTCTGCACGTACCTGGGTAGGGCAAAAGAGAAAAGAAAAAACAGAGACAAAAGAATAGGGATGGGACTTGCACCAATGGGAGGGAGCTGTGAAGGAGGAAAGGTTTCCACGCACTAGGAAGCCCCTTCGTGGGCGGAGACTGCAGGTGGCAGAGGGGGGAAGCTTCGGAGCCACGGAGGAGAGCGCAGCCACAGGGGTGCGGAGGGCAAAGCGGAGAGATTCCCGCACAGAGGATCGGTGCTGACCAGCACTCACCAGCCCGAGAGGCTTGTCTGCTCACCCGCCAGGCGGGCGGGGGCTGGGAGCTGAGGCTCGGGCTTTGGTAGGATCGCAGGGAGAGGACTGGGGTTGGCGGCGTGAACACAGCCTGAAGGGGTTAGTGCACCACAGCTATCCGGGAGGGAGTCCGGGAAAAGGTCTGGAGCTGCTGAAGAGGCAAGAGACTTTTTCTTGCCTCTTTGTTTCCTGGTACTCCAGGAGAGGGGATTAAGAGTGCCGCTTAAAGGAGCTCCAGAGATGGGCTCGAGCCATGGCTATCAGCGCGGACCCCAGAGACGGGCATGAGACGCTAAGGCTGCTGCTGCAGCCACCAAGAAGCCTGTGTGCGAGCACAGGTCAGTCTCCACACCGCCCCTCCCGGGAGCCTGTGCAGCCCGCCACTGCCAGGGTCCCGTGATCCAGGGACAACTTCCCCGGGAGAACGCACGGCGCGCCTTGGGCTGCTGCAACGTCACGCTGGTGTCTGCCGCAGCAGGCTCGCCCTGCATCCGTACCGCCCCCCCCCCCACTGTCCTGAGTGAGCCAGAGCCCCCAAAGCAGCTGCTCCTTTAACCCCGTCCTGTGTGAGCGAAGAACAGACGCCCTCAGGCGACCTACACGCAGAGGCGGGGCCAAATCCAAAGCTGAAGCCCCGGAGATGTGTGAACAAAGTAGAGAAAGGGAAATCTCTCCCAGCCGCCTTAGGAGCAGGGGATTAAATCTCCACAATTAACTTGATGTACCCTGCATCTGTGGAATACCTGAATAGACAACGAATCATCCCAAATTGAGGAGGTGGACTTTGGGAGCAACAATATATATATATTTTTCCTTGTTCTTTTTTTGTGAGTGTGTATGGGTATGCTTCTGTGTGTGATTTTGTCTGTATAGCTTTGCTTTTACCATTTGTCCTTGGGTTCTGCCTGTCTTTTTTTTTTTTTAAGTATAGTTTTTAGCACTTGTCATTTGTGGATTTGGTTTTTGGTTTGGCTGCTCTCTTCCTTCTTTCTTTTTTTTTTATTACTTAAAAATTTTTTTTTAATAATTATTTTTTACTTTAATAATTTTATTTTATTTTATCTTTCTTTCTTTCTTCCTTCCTTCCTTCCTTCCTTCCTTCCTTCCTTCCTTCCTTTCTTCATTCCTTCCTTTCTTTCTCTCTTTTCTTTCTTTCTTTCTTTCTTTCTTTCTTTCTTTCTTTCTTTCTTTCTTTCTTTCTTTCTTTCTTTCTTTCTTCTCCCTTTTATTCTGAGCTGTGTGGATGACGGCTCTTGGTGCTGCAGTCAGGTGTCAGGGCTGTGTCTCTCAGGTGGCAGACCCAAGTTCAGGACATTGGTCCAAAGAGACCTCCCAGCCACGAAACATCAAATGGTGAAAACCTCCCAGAGATCTCCATCTCGATGCCAAGACCCAGCTCCACTCAACGACCAGCAAGCTACAGTGCTGGACACCCTATGCCAAACAACTAACAAGACAGGAACACAACTCCACCCATTAGCAGAGAGGCCACCTCAAATCATAATAAGGTCACAGACACCCCAAAACACACCACCAGACGTGGACCTGCCCACCAGAAAGACAAGATCCAGCCTCATCCACCAGAAGACAGACACTAGTCCCTTCCACCAGGAAGCCTACAAAACCCACTGAACCAACCTTAGCCACTGGGGGCAGACACAGAAAACAACAGGAACTACGAACCTGCAACCTGCGAAAAGGAGACCCCAAACACAATAAGTTAAGCGAAATGAGAAGACAGAGAAACACACAGCAGATGAAGGAACAAGGCAAAACCCCACCAGACCTAACAAATGAAGAGGAAATAGGCAGTCTACCTGAAAAAGAATTCAGAATAATGAAAATAAAGATGATCCAAAATCTTGGAAATAGAATGGAGAAAATACAAGAAACGTTTAACAAGGACCTAGAAGAACTAAAGAGCAAACAAACAATGATGAACAACAAAATAAATGAAATTAAAAATTCTCTAGAAGGGATCAATAGCAGAATAACTGAGGCAGAAGAACGGATAAGTGACCTGGAAGATAAAATAGTGGAAATAACTCCCGCAGAGCAGAATAAAGAAAAAAAAAAAGAAAAGAATTGAGGACAGTTTCAGAGACCTCTGGGGCAACATTAAACACACCAACATTTGAATTATAGGGGTACCAGAAGAAGAGAAAAAGAAAGGGACTGAGAAAATATTTGAAGAGATTATAGTTGAAAACTTCCCTAGTATGGGAAAGGAAATAGTTAATCAAGTCCAGGAAGCACAGAGAGTCCCATACAGGATAAATCCAGGGAGAAAGATGCCAAGACACACATTAATCAAACTATCAAAATTAAATACAAAGAAAAAATATTAAAAGCAGCAAGGTAAAAACAACAAATAACATACAAGGGAATCCCCATAAGGTTAATAGCTGATCTTTCAGCAGAAACTCTCCAAGCCAGAAGGGTGTGGCAGGACATATTTAAAGTGATGAAGGGGAAAAACCTACAACCAAGATTACTCTACCCAGCAAGGATCTCATTCAGATTTGATGGAGAAATTAAAACCTTTACAGACAAGCAAAAGTTAAGAGAATTCAGCACCACCAAACCAGCTTTACAACAAATATTAAAAGAACTTCTCTAGGCAGGAAACACAAGAGAAGGAAAAGATGTACAATAACAAACCCAAAACAATTAAGAAAATGGTAATAAGAACATACATATTGATAATTCCCTTAAATGTAAATGGATTAAATGCTCCAACCAAAAGACATAGACTGGCTGAATGGATACAAAAACAAGACCCATATATATGCTGTCTACAATAGACCCACTTCAGACCTAGGGACACATACAGACTGAAAGTGAGGGGATGGAAAAAGAGATTCCATGCAAATGGAAATCAAAAGAAAGCTGGAGTAGCAATTCTCATATCAGACAAAATAGACTTTCAAACAAAGACTATTACAAGAGACAAAGAAGGACACTACATAATGATCAAGGGATCAGTCCAAGAAGAAGATATAACAATTGTAAATATTTATGCTCCCAACATAGGAGCACCTCAGTACATAAGGCAAATACTAACAGCCATAGAAGGGGAAATCGACAGTAATGCAATCATTGTAGGGGACTTTAACACCTCACTTTCACCAATGGACAGATCATCCAAAATGAAAATAAATAAGGAAACACAAGCTTTAAATGGTACATTAAACAAGATGGACTTAATTTATATTTATAGTACATTCCATCCAAAAACAGCAGAATACACTTTCTTCTCAAGTGCTCATGGAACATTCTCCAGGATAGATCATATCTTGGGTCACAAATCAAGCCTTAGTAAATTTAAGAAAATTGAAATCGGATCAAGTTTCTTTTCCAACCACAATGCTATAAGACTAGATATCAATTATAGGAAAAAAAAACTGTAAAGAATACAAACACATGGAGGCTAAACAATATGCTACCAAATTACCAAGAGATCACTGAAGAAATCCAAGAGGAAATCAAAAAATACCTAGAAGAAATGACAATGAAAACATGACAACATATAAACTATGGGATGCAGCAAAAGCAGTTCTAAGAGAGAAGTTTATAGCAATACAATCCTACCTCAAAAAACAAGAAACATTTCAAACAAACAACCTAACCTTACACCTAAAGCAATTAGAAAAAGAAGAACAAAAAAACTCCAAAGTTAGCAGAAGGAAAGAAATCATAAAGATCAGATCAGGAATAAATGAAAAAGAAATGAAGGAAACAATAGCAAAGATCAATAAAACTAAAAGCTGGTTTTTTGAGAAGATAAACAAAATTGATAAACCATTAGCCAGGCTCATCAAGAAAAAAAGGGAGAAGGCTCAAATCAATAGAATTAGAAATGAAAAAGGAGAAGTAACAACTGACACTGCAGAGATACAAAGGATCATAAGAGATTACTACAAGCAACTACATTCCAATAAAATGGACAACCTGGAAGAAATGGACAAATTCTTAGAAAAGCACAACTATATGCCAATAAAATGGACAACATGGAAGAAATGGACGAATTCTTAGAAAAGCACAACCTTCTGAGACAACCAGGAAGAAATAGAAAATAAAAAGAGACCAATCACAAGCACTGACATTGAAACTGTGATTAAAACTCTTCCAACAGGGCTTCCCTGGTGGCGCAGTGGTTGAGAATCTGCCTGCTAATGCAGGGGACACGGGTTCGAGCCCTGGTCTGGGAAGATCCCACATGCCGCGGAGCAACTAGGCCCATGAGCCACAACTACTGAGCCTGCGCGTCTGGAGCCTGTGCTCCACAACAAGAGAGGCCGCGACAGTGAGAGGCCCGCGCACCGCGATGAAGAGTGGCCCCCACTTGCCACAACTAGAGAAAGCCCTTGCACAGAAATGAAGACCCAACACAGCCAAAAATAAATAAATAAATAAATAAAATAAAATAAAATAAAAAAACTCTTCCAACAAACAAAAGCCCAGGACCAGATGGCTTCACAGGCGAATTCTATCAAACATTTAGAGAAGAGCTAACACCTATCCTTCTCAAACTCTTCCAGAATATAGCAGAGGGAGGAACACTCCCAAACTCATTCTACGAGGCCACCATCACCCTGATACCAAAACCAGACAAAGATGTCACAAAGAAAGAAAACTACAGGCCAATATCACTGATGAATATAGATGTAAAAATCCTCAACAAAATACTAGTAAACAGAATCCAACAGCACATTTAAAGGATCATACACCATGATCAAGTGGGGTTTATCCCAGGAATGCAAGGATTCTTCAATATATGCAAATCAATCAATGTGATACACCATATTAACAAATTGAAGGAGAAAAACCATATGATCATCTCAATACATGCAGAGAAAGCTTTCGACACAATTCAACTCCCATTTATGATAAAAACCCTCCAGAAAGTAGGCATAGAGGGAAATTACCTCAACATCATAAAGGCCATATATGACAAACCCACAGCCAGCATCGTCCTTAATGGTGAAAAACTGAAACCATTTCCACTAAGATCAGGGACAAGACAAGGTTGCCCAACTCTCACCACTATTATTCAACATAGTTTTGGAAGTTTTAACCACAGCAATCAGAGAAGAAAAAGAAATAAAAGGAATCCAAATCAGAAAAGAAGAAGTGAAGCTGTCACTGTTTACAGATAACATGATAGTATACATAGAGAATGTTAAAGATGCTACCAGAAAACTGCTAGAGCTAATCAATGAATTTGGTAAAGTAGCAGGATAAAAAATTAATGCACAGAAATCTCTTGCATTCCTATACACTAATGATGAAAAATCTGAAAGTGAAATTAAGAAAACACTGCCATTTACCACTGCAACAAAAAGAATAAAATATCTAGGAATAAACCTACCTAAGGAGACAAAAGACCTGTATGCAGAAAACTATAAGACACTGATGAAAGAAATTAAAGATGATACAAACAGATGGAGAGATATACCATGTTCTTGGATTGGAAGAATCAACATTGTGAAAATGAATATACTACCCAAGGCAATCTACAGATTCAATGCAATCCCTATCAAACTACCACTGGCATTTTTCACAGAACTAAAACAAAAAATCTCACAATTTGTATGGAAACACAAGAGACCCTGAATACCCAAAGCAATCTTGAGAAGGAAAAATGGAGCTGGAGCAATCAGGCTCCCTGACTTCAGACTATACTACAAAGCTATAGTAATAAAGACAGTATGGTATTGGCACAAAAACAGAAATATAGATTAATGGAAAAGGATAGAAAGCCCAGAGATAAACCCATTCACATATGGTCACCTTATCTTTGATAAAGTAGGCAAGAATATACAGTGGAGAGAAGACAGCCTTTTCAGTAAGTGATGCTGTGAATGCTGGGCAGTTTCATGTAAACGAATGAAATTGGAACACTCCCTAACACCATACACAAAAATAAACTCAAAATGGATTAAAGACCTAAATGGAAGGCTAGACACTATCAAACTCTTAGAGGAAAACATAGGCAGAACATTCTATGACATAAATCACAACAAGATTCTTTTTGACCCACCTCCTAGAGAAATGGAAATAAAAACAAAAATAAACAAATGGGACCTAATGAAACTTAAACGCTTTTGCACTGCAAAGGAAACCATAAACAAGACGAAAAGACAACCATCAGAATGCGAGAAAATATTTGCAAATGAAGCAACTGACAGAGGATTAACTTCCAAAATTTACAAGCAGCTCATGCAGCTCAATATCAAAAAACAACCCAATCCAAAAATGGGCAGAAGACCTAAATAGACATTTCTCCAAAGAAGATATACAGATTGCCAACAAACACATGAAAGAATGCTCAACATCATTAAACATTAGAGAAATGCAAATCAAAACTACAATGAGATATCATCTCACACCGGTCAGAATGTCCATCATCAAAATACCTACAAACAATAGATGTTGGAGAGGGTGTGGAGAAAAGGGAACCCTCTTGCACTTTCGGTGGGAATGTAAATTGATACAGCCACTATGGAGCACAGTATGGAGATTCCTTAAAAAACTAAAAATAGAACTACCCTACGACCCAGCAATCCCACTACTGGGCATATACCCTGAGAAAACCATAATTCAAAAAGAGTCATGTATCACAATGTTCATTGCAACTCTGTTTACAATAACCAGGACATGGAAGCAACCTAAGTGTCCATCAACAGATGAATGGATAAAGAAGATGTGGCACCTGTATACAATGGAATATTGCTCAGCCATAAAAAGAAACGAAATGGAGTTATTTGTAGTGAGGTGGATGGAGTTAGAGTCTGTCATACAGAGTGAAGTAAGTCAGAAAGAGAAAAACAAATACAGTATGCTAACACATATATATAGAATCTAAGGAAAAAAAATGTCATGAAGAACCTAGGGGCAAGAAGGGAATAACGATGCAGACCTACTAATGAATGGACTTGAGGATATGGGGAGGAGAAGGGTAAGCTGTGACAAAGTGAGAGAGTGACATGGACATATATACACTACCATATGTAAAATAGATAGCTAGTGGGAAGCAGCTGCATAGCAGAGGGAGATCAGCTCGGTGCTTTGTGACCACCTAGAGGGGTGGGATAGGGAGGATGGGAGGGAGGGAGATGCAAGAGGGATGAGATATGGGGATATATATATACGTATAACTGATTCACTTTGTTATAAAGCAGAAACTAACAACACATTGTAAAGCAATTACACTCCAATAAAGATGTTAAGAAAAATAAATAAAATAAAAAGAATGAGAAGAGGGTTCTTTTTTTTTTTTTTAGTAATGATATGGAACAGTCTCTAAGATTTAATGTTAAATGAATAAAGTAACGTGCTGAAAAAAAAATAAAGTATATGGGAAGATGTGAGTAGGTTATATGCAAATGCCATTCTATTTTTATATAAGCATTTTAAGCATCTATGAATTTTGATATCTGCAGGGGGTTCTGGAATGAATCCCCTGTGAATACAAAGGAACTGCTATATATAATATACAAATTAAATAATGGAAACACTGTGCTGCTGGAGATATTTTTAAGATCAGAATTTACACATATAATGTGTCCCAGTGTTTATATTGGATGACAGTAGAAGAATCCAAATCTCTGTTAAAAGAAAAATCTCCCCTGGCGATGCTGATGTCCATTGGGATTGAAAACTTTTGAAATAGGGAATTAGTTTTAGAATTCAGTGTTAATTTGTAGGTTTATTGATTCTTACAGATTATTTATAATCACTGTATTGTTGGTATTTAAGGGTTATTTTCCCCAGGTGGACAAGGGAGTGATTGATAAAACAAAATGAAACAAAACACAGAGAATGTATTCTAATGTCTTAAAGGATGTTTATATGGTGTAGCTTTCCTAAACTCAGACAATAAAATGCCCTTTATTCAAGCTCCTGCTTGACAACTGTCAGTGATTGACCAGCCAGGGGAGGTGATGTGGCATAAAGGAAAGAGCTTTAAGCTTGGATTCAGGAGGCCAGGAACCCTGGGATTCTGTTCCAACCTTGCTGCTTAATGAGCTCGGTAACCTTTATCACTTATTTCACCTCCTTGAGTTTCTGTTCCCTCATCTGTAAATTGAGTGGGACTTGAACTAGATTATTTCTAAGATCCAGTGTCTCAAAATTCAGTGGTTTATTTAATGTTTTAGTAGTTACAAAGCTAAATTCTTAGTTTTGCATTTCAGAATCAAGCTCCTAAATACTTGAGAGTAAAAGCAGAGGATTAGATTGATCCAGGGCGAGATAAGGCAGCAAATCAAGACAATAAACATGCTAACTGTGTGACTCTCAGGACTGACCATGCCCATGGGGATCCAGGATATGTAGGATATGCTGTGAATCTAGGAACTGGTGATTATTTGGGAAAAATTAGAGGGCTCAAGATACTACAGATAGTGGTAAAGTCAAAAAATGGGTGTGGGGGGGAATAAGATGGTAAGTGATCTATAGTTGAGTAGAAATTTTGGTCAGCAAATGGAATAATGGATTCTGATTTGAAGTAGAGCAGTTCTGCATGCTGACCAGGAAGGTCCAGTGTTGGCCATGGGGTTGGGTTTTACTGTGGAGATGAGATAAAAGTCACTGGTACTGAGGAAATCAAGGAACTGTCTGAGCTCGACCTGTATAGGTTATCCATACCAATTTGGGGATCTACCAGAATGGTGGTAGTATTAGGAGTAGGGAGGAAAACTATAATCAGATGTCAAAATTCTCAGTGAACGTGAGGCCGTGATCAGGAGTGTGGTGGGAAACTAGGACAGTGGTCTTCATTAAGGGAAGAAATGAATGATTTGAGAGACTTTTGCATAAGGGTGGAAGAAGAGTATTCTGGAAGTAACAGTGGAAATAAGAGTGATGCTTATATTCTCACTTGGGACAGTTTGGAAGAACAAGCAGCTCCTATCTGAGAGCCCATATTACGCTGTGATGTTGTTCTACCTAGAGATCATCACATCCACTCGGGCGTCTGCCATGGCAGAAAAAATAGGCCCTTGAACCTTTCAAATTACTTGGTTGCCCTACTTTTAAGACTTTTGCTTTTTCCATCTAATCTCCCCAATGTTGACTTTCTTTGTGACTTAAATATTCTCCCCAGCCCTCAAACTTCTTTTGAAGATTTAGAGATATTTTGTTTGTCAGCCTAAATAGAAGCTGATTTCTTCGAATGGATAATTCAGCAAATCGTTGCAGCAATGTGTATTGATTCTTCTTGCTCCAGCAGCTGGATCAATGTGAGGAGTGAATGTCATTATTTCCTGTGCTGTCTACAAACCCAGATGTATTCACAAGAGAGACCGATGGTAATGACTGCGAAGTTTTACTTGAAAGAGTTGTAAATAGTCTGTTACACCTTAGGAAAACTCATGACAGAAATCCGGTTAGGCCTGTTTGTAGCCAACGCATTGTCAAAGATCAAAAATTCTGGGATCTTTGGTTCTACTTTGGTATCCAGAAATGGAAGACTTCAGTTCTTGCTTTTCCATGCTATAGGATCATGGGACAAACTCCTAGAAATCTAGATCACCTTGAACTGCTTGACCTGCGAATATGCAGAATTAATACCTATACTCTTTCAAAGATGAATATAACCATTTATCTTAGATTGAGATAGAGTTAAATATAAACAAAATGCATAATTTTGTAGTAAATAAATGTACTATAAAAACAAAAATTTAGACCTTAGTTTAACATCATTTTTCCACAACTGAGCAAACAAAGTACAGAGAAACAAAGAGACTTTCCCTAATCCATTCAGTGTGGTGTTGGGTCTGGGGCCCAGGTATACCAATTGTCTTTGGTTACTTAATAATTTTCAATAGGGGTATTAGTGGAAACAGTGTGTAGTTTGAAGACCAAGCAATACTTTGTTCCATGTTTTTAAATTTTAGATAATATTTAAAGAAGGATCAAAAATGTTCAAAAGACATCGAGTTTTTCTGGGAAGGCTTTAAATCCACTTTGGTAAGGGAGAAGGTGATGCTGAGAGTGGTCTTGGTGTATGCAGAAAATGGGGTTTGTGTAGCGGTCTGGGATAAATTGGGTGTTGGTAAGTTACACAGGGGGCCCTGGTCTGGGAAGCAAAACAAGCACAACCATTTACGGCTCGGGGAAATGTTGGAAGATGATGCCTAGATAATGCTAAACTGAGGAAGTGGACCCACTATGGGTGAAGGGACTCTCTAATGGTGGGGTTTCCAGACAAAGTGTCCTGGGCATCCTTGACATGATGATGGTGTAATGTCACAAAATTTCCAGATAGTCCTAAAAACTACCAGATGGTGTTTTCTTTCTCTCTTTTTTTCTTTAGGGAAAATTGTTGGAGAATTTAGGGAGATAATAGTGGAGTGGCTAGAGTTAAGTTTCTTAGTGTTTTCAAATGGTGTCACTGAGATGCTATTTATTTTACCCAGCAATCCAATATGGTGTCGACAGAAGGAAGGTATCTGCTCAATTTCCCTTTCTCAGGGAAAAGTTTATTGCCCATAACTCTATACATTTTTACATACTGAGGATATTACATTTATAGTGAGGAAATAATTTTTAAAGCTATGTCTTTTCTTAGTGCCACTGTTGGTTGAAAAAGAGAAAAATTCAATTGATCAGGAGAATGTATGGGTCATACACTGCAAAAAAAATAACTTATTTTGACTGATTTTTTTTCCCCAGTGAGTTGACTGATTTTTGGACAAAACTGGCTGACTTCTTTGGCACAATTCACTGACAGCCATAGGATAGCCTTTGCAATGCAAAGTGAATTATAATAAATTCTTGTTTTATTTGGAATTGTTGGGGAATGGTCTATTCTGATGAACTAAGAATTATCATTAAGACCATAAACAGATAAGCTCTTTTAGAAGAAACATCCTATGTTGAAAGTAACATAACTTTTATAGTTCAACTACTGATTCACTCCATCAAGGTTCTTAGTAGCATGCACCAGAGGCTGACTATGGCTGACTAAGCAGAAAAAGTTTGTTAAAATGTTATCGGGAAGCTCATAGATTCATTGGCCTTACTAGAGAAACAGGGCTGAGGTTAAGTTCCCAGGAACCATGTCCAAAACTACACCTCAGCAACACACAGGCACTTTCCCCAGCACCAGTGCCACTTCTGCACCAGAAACTTGGCCTTGCAGTTGTTCCCGACCCCCCAAATCTGGACACCTTTTCTGTCACCCACAGCAATGAATCATGAATTCCTCCTTTATAAAGTTTCTTACTTCTGAATCTTAGTCACACATGGAGTCTAGAACGCATGTCCATGTGTTACCTTCTAAGGAGGTTGGGGTAGTGATTTCTCTAGGTTCTACCTTGATATGAGATACGACTTAGAATGTCTTCCAAACATAACAAGGTGTTCAAAATATGCTGGGTCTCTAGAAAGCATTACAAATACCCAGCTACACTGTGTGTCTTTGGGCAGACCATCTAATCTCATTAAGCCTCTGTTTTTCCTTCTGTAGAGTGGGATTAGTTATTCTTCCTCATATCCTTTCATAAAGCTGGTATATAAGCAAATTTGTTGTCCAAATTTAAGTCTGGGGTCCCAGAATTACCTTCTTACTTCTGAGAATTTGTGACTAGCCATGACATGTCTGATTTTCATTTTAGCTCCCATGCTTTCTGGAGTAATAACATTGCTGGGGAAATTTATAACTTATTAGATGCCCTATTTATCATTGCATTTTTCACTGTAGAGCACTAGCCTACCAGAAAAAAGATAGGTAGTTTCTCTTTGCTTATTATAGAGGATGCCCAGGCAAAATAGGTTGTCTTCCCCAACCTAGGATTCAGTGGATTTGTGTGCCACTTCATGAGTATTGGAAAATGAAAGTTATGGCTCAGCACATTACAGAACTTTATTTACAATAGCTTCTCCCGAACCGACTGGAGAGAATTTTGGACATCAGTGTGGGAAAATGTAATCAGTAAGGCTTAGGCTATTTTATATCTTTCTTGAGTATTTGTTAATGTGCTAGAACTGTGCTAAGTGCTTCCCATACATTATCTCATTAAGTTCTTACTACAATTCTATGACATATACGCCCTTACCATCTCCATTTTGTAGATCAGGAATCTGAGTCTCAGAAAGAATAGGTAATTATTCCAAAGTCACAGGGCTGTAAGTGACAGATCTAGGAAGTGACTGGAAGTCTATATGATGCTATATCTGGTGCTCTTAACCACTATGTATGGTATACTGTGAAGCCCTCAGAACTCTGTTCACACAAACGGCTAGTCAGCCCTGAAATGTAGAGCATCCCTGAGTCCTTCCAAGTAATGTTTGGTTCTGGTGAAGTCAGGACCCCAATCTGCCCAGTGTCTGTAATTTTGTTCAAAGCGTCATCCTTATTTCTCGTTTGACCTTTTCCTGTGACTTGATTCAGATTTAGGTTTGTTGTTCTCCCTCAAACAACTTTTCCTAGTTTTTATTTTCCCTGACCCAACTTGGTTCCTGTCTTGGGCAAAGATATTTTTTTTCTCACACTTCATTAATTTTTGACCATGGATAGCTTGGGACTCCACTCCACTCCTCCACTCCTCCACTCCTCCTCAGGGACTGGTGCTACTATATGATGCTTCCTTGGCCCTCAAAAACGAGACAAGTGAATGCAGAACCTTATTCCATCACGAGAAGCATTGTCTACGTCATTAGCTTCAGTGCCACCGTGCTATCCCCTTCCTCTACCTCTCTCTCTGCCTTCCCCAAGGTGCAATTGATGCCCTCTGAGTCTATTTTTTCTATTCTTTCTACTTCAGAAAGGAAAATCTTATCCATTCTGATAAGGGGTTGGATTTAACCAACCCCTGTGCTGAGGACTTCCAAATCAAGACTTTTAGCTCTAACCTCTTTCTCAACTTCTATTTATATATCTCTAGTTGCTAGTAGATATCTGTCTCAATAACTCTTACTCATAGCAAACAAACAAAACTCTTATAAAACAAAATAAAATAAAACTCTATCTCTTCTTTCTCTTCTGCCTAATTCCTCCTTTCCAGTTTATTTCCAACTACTTTTACCCAATATTAGAACTACAAGTGTCCCTACTGGTATCTTAGGAACAGATATTTTGAACTTGAATAGTTCAGTATTTTTCATAAAAGGACCATAGATTCTTATCTAATATGCATTTCCATCCTGCTTTTCTGAGCTTCAGTAAACAAAAGAGTTCACCACGAAGGGTGGAGTTTATCTTGGACACTGAGTGGTAGGTGAAATCAGAAGGTTTGAACCAATGAAATACACTAGAGTGGAACAACCAGATAACTGGAAAGGTAGAACCTTATTAATTTTTATAAAGATGTGCTTTTGATATGAGCTCAGTGAACTGACCTCTGGCGAGTGGTTTACTGCACCCTTGTCATCCCATGTGATTAAAGAAGCAACCTCTTCTCCTGTCTCCCTGATTCTAATTCTCTCATTCCAACATATCTTTCATCCCAATAGTGAATAGTTAGGATTTTTTGGGGGGGTGCGGTGGGAGTGGGAGTAGAGGTTTTTATCAGGGTGCTAGTTATAAAAACTACTGGATTGAATGGTAAGTTTTAAATGGATTTGTCATACACCTTGACAGATCCAAAAGCAGATTTTATGACTTGCTTTAAAATAAAGTTCTACTTAATTTTTCCATTATACCTAAAGAGACTTGTCTTTATGGTCTTGCTAACAATCTCATGACATATTATTCCTCAGCTGTGATGGATTGATATAGAGTAGACATGCTTTTAGTGCCAAAGAATCCCCAAGGCACCTCTTCAAATCAGGTTCATGAATTATTGTCTCCTCTGAGTCCATCACATTATTAATTACAATCAGGAATAATTTGTGTCTACTCTGAAACCATGAGTTGTTCCCTTAGTGTTGAGAAATTATGATATATATATTTACATATATTTATATATATATATAAAATGATAACATGGAGCTATAATGCACAAGGTAATACTAATATCTGGGGACACATTTTTTTTTAATCAGTCATCAATTTTATACACATCAGTGTATACATGTCAATCCCAATCGCCCAATTCAGCACACCACCATCTCCACCCCACCACGGTTTCCCTCCCTTGGTGTCCATACGTTTGTTCTCTACATCTGTGTCTCAACTTCGGCCCTGCAAACCAGTTCATCTGTACCATTTTTCTAGGTTCCACATACATGCGTTAATATACAATATTTGTTTTTCTCTTTCTGACTTACTTCACTCTGTATGACAGTCTCTAGATCTGTCCACATCTCAACAAATGACTCAATTTCGTTCCTTTTTATGGCTGAGTAATATTCCATTGTATATATGTACCACATCTTCTTTATCCATTCGTCTGTCGATGGGCATTTAGGTTGCGTCCATAACCTGGCTATTGTAAATAGTGCTGCAGTGAACATTGGGGTGCATGTGTCTTTTTGAATTATGGTCTTCTCTGGGTATATGCCTGGTAGTGGGATTGCTGGATCATATGGTAATTCTATTTTTAGGTTTTTAAGGAACCTCCATATTGTTCTCCATAGTGGCTGTATCAATTTACCTTCCCACCAACAGTGCAAGAGGGTTCCCTTTTCTCCACACCCTCTTCAGCATTTGTTGTTTGTAGATTTTCTGATGATGCCCATTCTAACTGGTGTGAGGTGATACCTCATTGTAGTTTTGATTTGCATTTCTCTAATAATTAGTGATGTTGAGCAGCTTTTCATGTGCTTCTTGGCCATCTGTATGTCTTCTTTGGAGAAATGTCTATTTAGGTCTTCTTCCCATTTTTGGATTGGGTTGTTTGTTTCTTTAATATTGAGCTGCATGAGCTGTTTATATATTTTGGAGATTAATCTGGGGACACATTTTGTGATGTTTAGAGCTGGCCAAATCACTGAAGTTATTTGCAAAGTGTGGAAAAGAATGTTCTTTGTCATCCTTATGGGTAAAAACTACCATGGAATGCCAATAAGTGTCTCCTGGTCTTATCATGCAATGACGAAATGGGCTCATCTTTATATTTGTATTATACATGCATAATATACATTATATTATGCATAACATACTTATAATTATTTATAATTAACATAAATATGCATTTATATTAATTTACAAATCAAAATGATATTTGAAACTTTTCCTCGCATTAACTCAGTTCCTTAAAATGTTCCCACAGATATTTCTGTGACCCCACACCCAAGATGTGTCTCACATGTGCATACAAACAAGTTCATCAAATACAGTGACTACCAGTATATTTTTTCAGTTTTTAAAAATTGTGGTAAATAAAATATAACACAAAATTTGCCATCATAATCATTTTTAAGTATAAAGTTTCATAATGTTAAGTGTATTCATATTACTGTAAAACAGTTGTCCAGAAGTTTTTCATCTTGCAAATGTGAAACTCTATATCCGTTAAAAACAACATCCCTTTTTCCCTCCCCCAGGTTCTGGTAACCATCATTCTGCTTTTTGTCTCTATGAATTTGACTACTGTAGATACATCATGTAAATGGAATCATACAGTATTTGTCTTTTTGTAATTGACTTATTTTTCTTAGCATAATGTCTTCAAGGTTCATCCGTGTTGTAACATGTGACAAGATTTTCTTCATTTTGTAAGGTTGAATAATATTCCATTTGTGTATATAGCACATTTTGTTTATCCATTCATCCATTGATGGACTTTTGGTTTGCTTCTACCTCTTGACTATTATGAATAGTGTTGCTATGAATATGGGTGTGCAAATATCTATTTGAGACCCTGCTTTCAATTCTTTTAGATATACATCCAGAAGTGAGATTGCTAGATCATATAATTGTTCTATTTTTAATTTTTTGATGAAGTTTCATACTGTTTTTCGTACTGGTTGCACCATTTTATAATTCCATCAACAGTGCACAAGTGTTCCAATTTCTCCACATCTTTACCAGCACTTGTTATTTTATTTTTTTATAATAGCCATTCTGACAGGTGTGAGGCAATATCTCATTGGAGTTTGATTTGCATTTCTTTAATGATTTGTGATGTTGAGCATATTTTCATATGCTTGGTTAATTATATACCATTTTTGGAGGAATATCTATTCAGGTCCATTGCCTATTTTTATATAGGATTATTTGATTTTTTGTTGCTGAGTTATTTGAGTTCTCTATGTATTCTGGATATTAACCCCTTATCAGATATATGTTTTGCAAATATTTTGTCCCATTTCCTAGGTTTCATTTTCACTCTGTTGATTGTGTCCTTTGGTGCACAAAATTTTTATGTTTGATGTAGTCACATTTGTCTATTTTTGCTTTTGATGCCTGTGCTTTTGATGTCATAGACAAGAAATTGTTGCCACATCCAATGTCATAAAACTGTGCCCATGTTTTCTTCTAGAAGTTTTACAGTTTACAAATATCATCTTAGGTCTTTAATTTGTTTAAGTTAATTGTGATATATGGTGTAAAATATGGTTCCAATTTTGTCTTTTTCATACGTGGATATCCAGTTTTTCCAACAGCATTTGTTGAAAAGTCTGTTCTTTCCCTATGGAATGGTCTTGGCTTCCTTGTTGAAGATCATTTGACCATGTATGCAAGGGTTTATTTTGGGGCTTTCTATTCTATTTGTCCATTTCTTCTGTCTTTATGCTACTGTCACACTGTTTTGACTACCGTAGCTTTGTAATATATTTTGAAATCAGGAAGTGTGAGACTCCAACTTTGTTCTTTTTCAAAATTGTTTTGTCTATTTGGGGTCTCTTGAGATTTCACGTGAATTTAATTGTTTAAATTTCTGCAAGAAATGTGGTTGGGATTTTGACAGGGATTACATTGAATTTGTAGGTTGCTTTGAGTAGTATGGACATCTTAATATTGAGTCTTCTGATCCATGAACACAGGATGTCTTTCCATTTATTTGTATCTTTAATTTCTTATAGCAATGTATAGTTGTGTTCTGTGTAAAAGTTTTTAACCTCCTTAGTTAGGTTATTCCTAAGTATCTTATTCTTTTTGATGTTATTGTAAATGGAATTGTTTTGATCACCAGGATTGGTTCCAACCCCCTTTACTGATCACACATGAAAAGCTGCTTGAGGAAGTCTTGCCACTCTTTATGCTTCAAGTGTCCATTGTGGACATGGCATTGTCCACTCCAAGCATGTTGTCTTCTTATGTCCCACCAAATGCCAGTGCTCAGGGCACCAGAATGTTGCCAGGCTCTTTGCAGGAGTCAGTGAACAGTCACCTCAGCCACACTGACCCCTAAGCCCCCAGGCTGTCCTGCTTATGCCTCATCTCTCAAAGTCCATTTGCTTCTGTTCCTCAGCATTTGACCAGACTCTTACAAAGCCCTTGACCAGACTCTTACAAAGACTTTCATCAATTTTAGGACATCACCCTGTAATCTTAAGGCTCAAATCTAGTATAAGGGCTTCAGTTAGTCAGAAACACTTTGTTTACATACATATATGCATCTTTGTTTATATATATAATCTGTGCAGCTTCAGTCTAACTTAAATGGACAGGACAATATTGGACAGTAGAGAAAGAGGTCAAGAAGGCTTGTAAACCCTACCTGTTCCACGGAAATCCTAAGCCCAGATAGAATTAGTTCAGCAGATTCACAGAGCTAGCTTCAGCCTCTTGACTGAATAATTTCTGATGCTTCTTTGCAGATTTCAACAATTTCTTGGTCAATAAGACAGTCTAGTATAAGTTGAAATGGTCATGTAAGTTTCCTGAGTGGCTTCCTGCTCTAGAAAGATGAAATCTTATAAAGGCCATGGGCTAAGGAAGTTCAGTTTGGGAACAGTATGGCCACTGCATTGGAAGAAGAGCTAGGACTGAAAGGATCAAGACTCTTTTTTTTTTTTTTTTAAATAAATATACTTATTTATTTATTTTTGGCTGTGTTGGGTCTCTGTTGCTGTGCGTGGGCTTTCTCTAGTTGCAGCAAGGGGGAGCTACTCTTCGCTGTGGTGCACAGCTTCTCATTGCAGTGGCTTCTCTTGTTGTGGAGCACAGGCTCTAGGCATGTGGGCTTCAGTAGTTGTGGCACGTGGGCTTAGTAGTTGTGGCTCATGGGCTCTAGAGTGCAGGCTCAGTAGTTGTGGTGCATGGGCTTAGTTGCTCTGCGGCATGTGGGATCTTCCTAGACCAGGGATTGAACCCGTGTCCCCTGCATTGGCAGGCAGATTCTTAACCACTGTGCCACCAGGGAAGTCTCTCTTGCTTCACATCCTAGGCTTTTCTGATATTCACCTGGTGGGTAGGTGGTTGGCTGGGAAATATGTAGGCTGGAACCAAGGGACGCCATTGCCTAGACCTGCTCACTGAATAAGCAAAAGGGAGCCTGGCAGCATGGGCAAGTGCCTGTTTCTAAAGTTAATGCAGGTAGAGATAATTTTCCTCAGTTGTCCTACTCCATAGCTCCCTTCTGCCCACCACACACACACTTAGTGAGTAATTCAGATTATTCTTAGGATTTACAAATATGTGTAACTTCATTGACAAGTGTCAAGATATGCACTCTTTGGCCTTTGGGTAGGTTTTAAGACTATATTTTGGGTTGGGAAGCTGGTTCGGGTTTATAAATCATCTGCATATGATTTGGATCTCTAGATGAGAAATGACCAAAACATATTTTTTTCTTCCAGAGTAACTTATTATGACTAGTTCCACAGAACTAAATTGAGAAAGAAGAGCAGTACATTCATTTCAGTAGAAAATTGACTCAGTTGAAAGCATGATATATTGACATCTTTGGTCATAAATATGACGGGTATTGGAAAGAGAGATTTAATTCTTCCCAAACTAAAAAAAGTCATTGTGGATATTGGTTTGGTACATTTCCCTATCATTGCCTCAAGCATACTTGATTTTGGGGAAAAGAAGTAATCAAGAATATCCAACTATGTACCTGCTGGAAATAAAGTCACCAAACTTTATTGCAAGTCCGTGGTAAAGATTGTTCAGACATGTTGACAGTGAACCAATATCAAATAAATTATTTCTTTTCCTATTGAGTATGAGTTCTGAGAGGGTGTTTGGAATGCTTTCTTTTTACACCACAGATTGCATTACCTCAATTATTATGGATGATTTCACTGGCAATGGCTATATCACCCAACCGACTACATCAGTTGAGGGGCAGAGCAGCCAGAGGTTTAGTTCAAGATGAATAAGCTTGGAAAGGTCAGAGTCAGCATCATGCTCCAGCTTTGGATATGACAGTTCCCACTGTCCTAAGGAAACTTAATTCAGTGAATATTTTTTGAATTTCTATTGTATACTACATCTTGTACCAGGCACTGGGGAAATGAAAATGAATGAGATGTTGTCCTTGCCCTTGAGAAATGTCAAGTGCTGATAGGGGAGACATATATACAAACAGTAATGACAACAATAACAGTGCTAACTATAATGATAGCTAGTGCTTATGTAATGGTTACCACGTGTCTGGCATCATTTTAAGAACCTTATATGTATATTAACTAATTTAAACAGTAAACTAAAATTCAGTGAGATAAGTGGGAAATATATCACAGTAGGGAAATATATTAAGGACCGTGGGAGCACAAATGAAGGATCAATTAATTCTCTCTGTGAGGATAGGAAGATGAGGTAACACTACAGAGAGGAGATAATATTTAAGCTGGGCCTTGATGAGTGAACAAGAGTTCACTGGGTTGATAGGAAGCACAGTGGAAGGGGAGTGTTGTCCAAACAGAAGGAAGAGCTTAAGCAAATGCATGAAATTACGTGGTGGCTTCAGGAGACATTGGAAATGTCCTTCAGTGTTGTAAATGACTGTCAGGAAAACTTAGAGGGAAGTAGTATGTGGTTTATGACACTTGGAATAGGAGTAGGTTGGAAGAATAAGGGAGGGAAAAATGTATTTCATATGATGAATATAGATGAGTTCTGGGATTTCGAACATTTCAGAAAGTTAGTTCTTCTTTCCCTACCTTAGCTACAGAATCAATGGATTTTCAACAGAGAGGGGCTCGATTTTTTAATGTACCCTTTCTCTTTCCCTTACTCAGTGAGTGACTTTCTTTTTTTTTCTTTCTAAGAAACAAGTTCTCTTGCAGCTCTATTTTCAGAGTTATTCATGCCTGCTTTCTTCAGGTGAATACAGTTTGAAAGACCAAAGTCTTAGGACAATCTCCCATTTGCCTAATATTTACCTCTCTGAATCAGACCACAAAATTCTGAATATGAAGCCCATAATTCTACCTGATAATAGAACAGAGAGTATAATATCAGATGGCAGGATTTTCTTCCATGATATTAGCCTCAAAGAGCATGTACTCTGCCACACCTTCAGTTTCACTTAACTGACTAGGGGATGAATATTCTAACTTATTTATGGTTTCAGATATTACTATTTCTTGGAGATAATAAGTTTTTTAGTTTGTCAGATATGTAAAAAGTACTTGAGAGAAATATATCCTTAAATCAATTTTTTTTGGTAATTTAGGTGATACCTTTTAAATCTTGTTTCCACTCTAACGAAGGGCATAAAGATGATCTGAATAATTGGGAAAACACCATATTCATGGTTGAATATTTTAATATTGTAAATTTGTCATTTTCCCACAAATTAATATACCAATTAAATTCAATTCTAACTTAGAATTTTAGCAGAACTTTAAAGAACACAAAAAGCTTATTCCAAAGTTTATAAGTGAAAGGTCTTATATATAGACAATCCAAAGACTCCACCAAAAAATTGCTAGACCTAATAAACAAATTCAGTAAAGTTTCAAAATATAAAATCAACATACAAAAATCAGTTGCATTTCTCTACACTGACATGAACTATTAGAAACAGAAATAAAGAAAACAGTCCCATTTACAATAGCATCAAAAACAATAAAATATTTAGGAATAAATTCAACCAAGGAAGTGAAAGGTTTATACACCAAAAACTGTAAGATGCTGGTGAAAGAAATTGAAGACTCAAGTGAGTGGAAAAATATCCCATATTCATGGGTCAGAAGAGTTAATGCTGTTAAAATTTGCATACTACCAAAAGCCATTTACAGATTTAATGCAATTCCTATCAAAATTCTAATGGCATTTTTCACAGAAATAGAAAAAAAAAATTGTAACAATCATTTAGAACCACAAAAGACCCTGATAGTCAAAGCAATCTTGAGAAAGAGCAAAGCTGAAGGCATCATGTTTCCTGATTTCAAACTGTTTCACAAAGTTATAGTAATCAAAACAGTATGGCATAAAAATAGACATATACCAAGGGAACAGAATTAAGAGTGCAGAAATAAACCCATACAGATATAGTCAACTAATATTTGACAAAGGAGCCAAGAATACACAATGGGGAAAGGAAACTCTCTTTAATAAATGGTGTTGGGAAAATTGGATATTCATATGCAAAAAATGAAACTGGATCTCTATTTTACATCACTCACAAAAATTAATTCAGAATGAATTGAGGACTTAAACATAAGACTAGAAACAATAAAACTCACAGAAGAAAACGCAAGGAAAGAGCTCCTTTGATATCAGTTTTGACAGTAATTTTTTTGGATATGACACAACAAGCCCAGACAACAAAAGCAAAAACAACAAGTATGACTACATGAAATGGAAAATCTTCTGCACTGCAATAGAAACAATGAACAAAATGAAAAAATCACCTATGGAGTGGGAGAAAATATTTGCAAACCATCCATCTGATAAGGAGTTAATCCAAAATATATAAGGAACTCATACAACTCATTAGCCCAAAAAACTAACAATCCAATTTAAAAATGGGCAGAGGACTTGAAGAGAGGATTTTTTCCAAAGAGGACATACAAATGGACAACAAGTACATGAAATGGTGTACTAACCATCAGGGAAGTACAAACGAAAACCATAGTGAGATATCACCTTACACCTGTTAGAATGGCTACTAGACAAAGAATGAGAGATAACAAATGCTGGTGAGGATGTGAAGAAAAGGGAAACCTGGTGCACGGCTGGTAGGAATGTAAATTGGTGCAGCCACTATGGAAAACAGCATGGAGGTTCCTCAAAAAATTAAAAATGGAACTACCATACTATTCACCAATCCTACTTCTGCGTATATATCCAAAGGAGATGAAATCACTTTATCAAAGATGTATCTGGACTCCCATGTTCATTGCAGTATTATTCACAATAGCCAAGACATGGAAACAACGGAAGTGTCCATATATATAGATTTCATCCTTAAAAAAGGAGGGAAATCCTGCCATTTGCAACAACATGGTGGACCTTATGCTAAGTGAAATAAGGATGTGCTCATTTTTCTCTTTGCTAAAATGGGCAAAATTAATAGCAACAAAACAGTAATAGTATGTAATGTTTGATGAATGCTATGTCCAAGCAAGGTACTATGTGCTTCAACATGTATAATTTCCTTGAGTTCTCAAAATAACACTTTACCATGCCCATTTTATAAAATAGTGAAGGCAGGGAAAATGTGCGACTTACCCAGTGTCACATAGCTAATAAGTGGTGAGGACCAGATTTGAATCCAGTCTATTTGGCTCCCAAGTCTGTGCTCTTAAACTGTATGCTACACTGTTATTTATCAAGCTAAGCTATGCTAAAGAGATAAGGACGTAAAGAGATACAAAGCAAATGTTCCCTGCCTTTCTTAGAGAGGTTGGATCAAGAAAATTCATTCATCTTTGACTAAGTAGGGAGTCACAGTCTGATATTTCTCAAAAGGCAAAACAACCTTAACCTCCCTTTCGACCTATTTCCCTCTGCCCAGGGTGCAGACTGACGTTCCAGCCAAATGGATCTTTTGTGTTCCCCACCCACATGCCGTGATTTTCCTCTTTGCACAGTTGCTCATGCCTTTGTCTAGAATGTCCTTCCTGGTCTACAGAAGTCCCTAATTCATCCTTTGAGGTCCAGGCCAAGAGTAACTTCCTCCATGAGAATTGTTGCTCTTTGGATGGAATTTCCTTGAGTGTCAGATTGTATGTTTCTGCTCAATCTTTTCTTAACTTGTAATTACTGCAGCTCTTTGTGTCAGGAAGGAGCATGGTTGCTGAATTTAAATTGACTGTTATAAAAAAAAAAAATTCCAGGGAGCACTTACCTAACAGAAGAGAAAACACGGGGAAGGATTTACGATGAACTTGCCTTTTTCCTGTCAACCAGCACGGTCTTAAGCAAAACCTGAGGGAATATAAATGTGAAATGTTATTTCAAATGACTAGACATTTATTTTAAACACGACTTTTCTCTTTTAGCACAAATGGTGAACTGAGTAAATTATGTCCTTACACTGTTGTAACATATTTGATTGTGAAAGAGCAGCGTGTAAGGTGCCAGGAACTAATTTCTCAGGGAATGGCTTTGGAGACTGTCTTCTTTAATTATAGATTAAAGCAGACCTTGGCGGTGTCCTTTTGGATCAATATAAATACAGAGCATAAATCAATACTGTTACACTGTTACACAGTGTAGTGTAGAAATTCTTAAAAAGAAAATGAAAATTATAAACTGTCTTAAAGAAACAATGATTTTTACTTGACAATGAATCCATTGTAAGCAAATTAAAAATTAGTGCTGTATAAATGCATCTGTGCTTAGATTTCCTATTTGTTCATTAGGATGTGCTCATTTTTCTCTTTGCTAAAATGGCCCAGAATTAGAAAGCGGTGTATAATTCCAGTTCTGTCATTAATTAGTGGGAAATTATTTTAATTTCTTAGGTTCTAGTTTCCTTACCTTTAAGAGAGTTGGACTAGATGGTCTCAAAGATTCTCCAGTTTCTCAAACGTATTATGATCATCTTATAAGAAAGATCTTTGAAATTTTACTGAATCCAAAGAGTTTGAGGAAATATTAGCATATGGGAGGCATTGAGATGAGAGGAGGGAAAGTTGGTTAAAAAAAAATAAAGAGTAGAAGTGTTTATTTGCTTAGAGTAGAGAGGAAAAGCTGGTGTGGAGGGAAATGTCAACTTAACTGGTAGAGACACTGAAACTTCTACTTACATTAAATTTCATACTTTGCAAAAAAGTTCCAGGTACATGTTGTGTTTGAGACCCTTGATAAGGAGTTTCCAATCCCAGAGGCAACTGGAAGCATTGCAGGTTTCTGAGAAGGATGATGTGTTTGAAATGATGCTTGAGCAATTTGGTGACTTCTTAAGGGAATATTTGTAAATCAGTTAAAGCAGTGCCTGGCATATCACAAGTGTTATGATATGTTAAAACAAAAATGGAGGTTTTGGTGGGAAAAGGGAAAGCCTGGTTGGGAAGCCACTGCCATCATCTTTGTCCTGGGAGAGTAAGTGAGACTTGTTTTCTGAAGATACCGAAGGTACTTGGCATTTCTCAGGCTCCCCTGGTTTCCTCTCTCTCTTAATTTTCATTAGGTGATCAAAACTTTTTTCCCCATTTCTAAGCATAATCTCAACTAGCTGGAGCTGAGCCATTTATTTTTTTCTTTTTAGAATTTCTTTTTAAAAAATACAATATAGAGTACAGAGAACTGTAATAGAGAGTGCATAAAGTGCATAAGCTTTTATTTTCAAATAAGATAACTTATTCTGAATAGTTTTAGTGAAAAACATGTATAGTTTGTAGAAAGGTTGGATAATAAACACATTTAACTCTGAGTCAAGTGCTTATGTTTAGTCCTTCCTTTACCATTAAATGACTTTGTATGGTATTGGACAAATCATGTGATTTTTCTGAGCCTTGGTTAACTCATTTGTGAAACAGAAATACTAATAACTAGTCTCCTATCTCATGGAACTGTTATCAGTGCTTAGGACAGTGCTTGGCATAGACAAAACACTTGACAAATATTTCTTGAATGAATAAATGGACTTTAATTTAGATAACATGTGTGGATATACGTACCAATGTATAAATAAAAGTTATTTTTAATGTAATGAATTCTCTATATGTCAATCCTAATCCCCCAATTCATCCCACCCTCCTCTTGCCTGCCATGTCCACACGTCCATTCTCTACATCTGCATGTCTATTCCTGCCCTGCAAATAGGTTCATCTGTACATTTTTCTGGATTCCACATATATGTGTTAATATACGATATTTGTTTTTCTCTTTCTGACTTACTTCACTCTGTATGACAGACTCTAGGCCCATCCATATTCTACAAATGACCCAATTTAGTTCCTTTTTATGGCTGAGTAATATTCCATTGTATATATGTACCACATCTTCTTTATCCATTCATCTGTCAGTAGACATTTGGGTTGCTTCCATGTCCTGGCTATCATAAATCATGCTGCAATGAACATTGTGGTACATGTCTCTTTTTGAATTATGGTTTTCTCAGGGTGTATCAAAAACAGTAATCAAAACAGTATGTACTGGCATGAAGACAGGCATATAGACTAATGGAAGAGAATAGAAAGCCCTCAAATAAATGTAAGCATATGTAATCAACTGGTCTTTGACAAGGGTACCAGTATTACACAGTGGGGAATGGATTGTCTCTTCAACAAATGGTGTTAGGAAAACTAGATTTTCATATGCAAAAGCATGAAATTAGACTCTTATTTTATGCCATGTACAACAACCAACTCAAAATACATTAAAGACTTAAATGTGAGACCTAAAACTGTAAAACTCCTAGAAGAAAATATAAGGGAAAAACTTCATAAAACTGGTCTTGACAGTGATTTCATGGATATGACATCAAAAGCATAGGTAACAAAAGCTAAAATAAAGAAACAGGACTACATCAAACTAAGAAGTTTCTGCACAGCAAAAGAAATAATCAACAGAGTGAAAAGACAACCTATGGAAAAGGAGAAAATACTTTCAAACTATATACCTGGGGCCCTCCAATAGTAAGAGGTAAGGGAGAAAGGAGAAGGCAGGAAGGGAAATTGAAAAGGAGGGAGCTGTGAGGTAGGAGAAAAATAAAGAATTATAGTAGCATGGAAGTCATGTAAAGAAAGCATCAAGGAAGAAAGAGTGATGAACTGTGTCAAATGCTGATAAGTCAAGTAAGATGAGGTCTAAGAATTACCATTAGATTTATCAACATGGAGGTGTTGGTGACCCACTTAAGAGCAGTTCTGATGGTGTGACATAGACCAAGAAGAGCTGATTGGGGTGGGTTGAAGATAGAGTTAAGAGAGAGGAATTAGAGATACAAATTATGGAGCAATTCTTTGAGTACTTTGGCTGAAAAATTGTGCAAAGAATGAAGCAGTAACTTGTGGGGAAAGTGAGTCGATATAGACCTTTTCTTTCTTTTCTTTTCTTTTTTTTTAAATGGGAAAATAATGGTATGTTTGTGTTCTGTTTGGAAAGATTCAGTAGAGATGGAAAAATTGATGAGGGGGAACTTCTGGAGAAGTCCTTCAATAGGTGAATGGAGTGGTGTTTAGTGTGAAATTGGGGGGGAAAGCTTTAGATAGGAATATGTTTATCTCTCTTAACACATTGAAGACAGAGCATGCAAGGGTGATACTGTCAGATGGATTGATATGTTAGTTAGAGTCTGAGTATTTTAGTAATCAGTAATGACAAGGTCCAGCACATGACCCTGGGAGTCAGAGGTTGAGGTAGGATGAAGGACAAGGTGATGCGGAAGAGGAAGTTGAGGAACAAAGAGACCAGGGTATTTGGAAGATCGCTCTTAAGTCTGTTGAAATTGCCAAAAATTAAAACAAGAGTAGAATGACAGTGAACTAAGAGCTAAAATCAGTGAGAAACAGGTGAGATTGGTCTGGGGGTTGCTGAATGACAGTAACACTGGGGTATAAGAGGTGATATAATCTGATGACTTGAGATTCAAAGATGGAGATTTTTAGGGAGCAGTGAGGGAGAATTAAAGTGGCAATGAAGAGCAAGGACGACACCCACTGTACCCCTAGGTCCAGTGGTTTGATGGCTGTGGAAGAAAAAACAGGCTCCATTGTGAGAGCTTCATGGAAGTAGCTTCCTCATGGAAGACTGGTTTTAGTTAGAACAAGATAAAAAAGTAGAGGTAGAGAGAGGGCATTTTGAGAATGACTGAATTCCAGAGAACATGGCAGACTGATTTCAGGAGTTGGGCAGCGGTGAAAAGCGGGGAGAAATAGGAGACATATAGAGCCGTAAGGATTAGAATGTTGGCAATAATGGACAATCTTGGAATCTGGGGATTCTTATAGTGACTTATATAATCAGGGATAAAGGGCTTAATTAGATTATTGTGTGTGGATTCAAGCAAATAGCAGCAGCAAAGCTGTGAGAGTTGGGGAGTAGGGAATGCAATTATTAACACATTTTTGTCCATATTGGAACACCCTGCAGCCAAGCTAAACATGATGTAATTTATGATAAACAACTCTCACTTGCACAATAGGAGACTGTTGAAAATGCCACCTCCCTGAGGGAAAGTCACCAGTGGCTCAGCTCCATAGCAAAATGTCAAATACTTTGCCTGATTCTAATTAAGGAAAAGCAGGAGAGCAGTGTTTCCTCTCAGTCCATTCATCCCTCGGCCAGGTTATCATTGCCTGTCATGTTAAGGCAAGAGGCGACAGGAGAGAAACAATTTGTGTGGGTGTGAGTGACCTTCCACTTTCCAGGAGAAAGGGGATCGTCTCCAGGCAGTGACACTCAGCCAGGTATGAGGTACTACAATGTGCCCAGATGGATACATTACTAATTTACTGGGAAACTTTCCAAATTTACCAGTTTCTGGTACCTCCATGAGAAGCTTATAACAACCTTATAGCAAAAGCTGAAGGTGGAGAACTTCCTTCGGTGTGAATACTCACAAATGTGTTGCTAGAAGGACCAAATATTACAACTAAGAGGGGCCTTAGAGATCACTAGAGATGAACTGGTTTCACAGCATCCAAAGTTTTATATTTTGTAGGGGAAGCTTTATTATGTCCAATATTTAGAAATCTTATGAGGGACCACAGTATACATAAAACAGATAAAAATAAAACTGCATTGGGTGGTTTTTGAGATGCTTCTGAATTCCTACTGAATTTCACTTTATGAGCGCTCATGTGTACCTTTGGGGAAACTCAAGGGATTATGTAATACACAGTTTTGACAAACATTGATCTAAATGCCTTCTCCTGGCTTGGGTTCCTTAAAAAAGCATACTCTGTGACAAGGATACAAGTGCAAGTTGTTTATTCAAGAGGTGATCCCAGAAAGTGGATTCAAAGTGAAGCCAGTTATCATAGATTGTATGTTTTTCTTCAGTCACAGGCAGCTGTACAGGGGCAGGCATAGTATAGATGGCAATTTGGATTTAACTAGTGTTGTGGTTTTGACAGAGCAAGTGTGATGGCGTGAGAGAAGGGCAAGGGAGATGAAGGGATACAAAGGAATGAATTCATTGTAATTATTTACCAAAGAATAAGCTGGGTAAGGAGGGAAGAGGAGATATCAGTAGATGAGGGAGAATGAGAAGTTGGTAGGATCAATGAATTGGAGGTCGTATCTGGGGTCATAGTATTCATTGTATTGATGGAGTCGAGGTACCAGAGGGGTGTGAGCTGGAAAGGAATATGGTGGTCAGGGAGTGAGATGCATGAAAATGAGTTCACAGAGGGGTTGCAGTTATTGGTCATGACAAGGTCATTATGGACATGACCATGGGAGTGAGTGGCTGAGACAAGGTGGAGGGCAAGGTCATTTGAAGAGACGAGCTCTAGGAACTGAAAGTCTAGGGGTGTTGGAATCATCTATTTATATACGGAAATCTCCTTGAGTTAGGACTGGAACAGTGTTGTATAGCAAAGAGAGTAGAATAAAATCTATCAATATATGTACGGGGTCATATCTGGGTGGCGTGTTATACTCACTTTAAATTTATTTCTTATACTTCATGTATTACTTTTATAATCAGAAGTAAATGATTAAAAAAGATAAATTGTTTCAGTTGGGGTTCAGTCAGGAAAACAGGAATTTTATGTAATTTTATGCAGCTATTTGGGTGCATACACAGCACAGTGGAGCCTGGAGGAGTGAAAGGGGATCAGCCATCAGTTTTCAATTTTGCCACGTTCCCATGGTCCAGACTCAGAGTGCTGTTACCCGAGAGTTGGGAACCTGCAGGAAACTGCTGCTGACTTCACAGTTTCTTCACATCTTGAGATGAGGGAATGGCAGGGGAGTGCACAGGGTGTTGAAAAACTTCTCTGTGTAAAGCCCACGCATCTGTGGTACTGCTGGAGGGAGAGGAAAGTGGCTTCTGCCTCCTTTGCTCCTCTCAGATCTCATGTTAATGCATCTCACAGGCAAAACGTAATTCATGTCCATCTCTCTGCAGGCAAGGAAACCTGCAAACTGCAGTTCTGGGTGACTGTCTCCTGTGATACGGCGAGAGCATAGAAGAAGAATGGGAATGAATGTTGACTGTAGAACCAGACCAAACCAAACCAGACAGACTAAATAATATCCAGCCTAGCAAACATTGCTTCATAGAGCCAAAATGCATTTCATGGTTCAGTTTGTACTGTCCCCTCTTAAGCTTGGCACTTTGTCTTTTTAACTGAATTTCTCCCTGTCTTGTGTCTCTTTCTAGCATGGATTTTTGTGACTGTAGGATCCAGCATCAATGAAAAGGTTTCTTAAAAACTGCACGTATGTATGTATGAATATGTGTGTGTGTGTGTGTGTGTGTGTGTGAGTGAGTGTGTTACCTCATAAATATTCCCTAGATTAAAGGGCAGGAAGGATTAGGGTTTCATCGGAGGCAATTTACCATTGTATCCAGGTAGAGTTTAAAGAATCAGAGGAGTGGAGTGGAGGGAGTGAGCAAAATGGGCCAGGGAGGTCAAGGATAGCTTTTCAAAGAAGGCAGAATTTAATTAGGCCTTGAAGGACAGGGAAAGAGAAAAAGATATGAACAGGGTGTTGGAAGACTAGAGTGCTAGTTTTGGTTCTGCATGTAACTAGTTTCTTGACTCCGGTTGTCATTAGGGCTGTTTACAAACATTGCTGCTCCCTTCCCTTCGGCTAGGCACCAGGCTTGCACTTCTCTAGCCCCTTGAAGTCAGGTGAGGCCATGTGACTTCCTTTGACAATGAAATGTTAGTGGAAGAGGCATATGCTACTTGTAGGTAGAAACATCAACTTGCTTGTGCCTGACGCCGATGTTCCTTTTCCTCGCTGTGGTCATCCTGCAAGCATGTGCTAAAAGGGAGCCTCTGTTACTCTGGGTCCCTGCGGGATTATGAAGAAGTGTGCTGGGCAAGGAGTGTGAGAAAGAAATACACCTTTGTAGTGTTAAGCCACTGGGAGTTTTGGAGTTCTTGTGTCAGTGGCATAACCCTACCCATCTTACCTATTAGGGTGACCTTGAGCAAGCCCTTTCATGTGTGGGAGCCCCAGTTTCCCACGGGTAAGATGAAAGATTTAGAATAGATTGTTTTCAAGAATTTTTCTTTTCCAGCAGCAGATTTCAAAGGAAATCCACCAGGAAACCTAAAATGTAAATGGCTCCCAACAGAGCTGGGTGTCCTCTCGGTGAAAACCACTGGATAGAGACCTCTAACACTTTGTCCAGCCCTGGCATGTTTTAAGTCTCTTGGGTGGCTCATAGTCTGCCAGTTCTGGTCAGCTCGGCCAACTTCTCTCACACTGGAGCAAATCTAACTAGCATGAATTTCAGTAGCATAAATCTGTTTTCCTGAGTTTTCCACTTTTAGGTAAGGTGAACATCATGTTTCTGGTTAGAGAACAATCTGTGTGGTCTGACTTACGTAGCTTTCTGGTTTCCCCTTGATGCACTGCGGCAGAGGCAGCTAAGATGACCTACTCCTTGCCAGGAAACCAGGCATGTGACTGGCAGATGATGCTGAAGATCTGCCACTGAATTCCATTACTGATACTAGCACGGACTCAAGTGACCTCTGCAGGGGAGAGACTGAAAAGTCTTATCAGTGAGCATGATGGTGCTTCAGAAGCTGGGAAAAGAACTGTTAAATAGACACAGTGCAGCCTACAGAGGTACTGATGGTTTGACTGGGTGAGAGGGACAATGAATTACGAACTTTTTCTAAAAGAAGGGGCCTGTATGACTCCTGACGTCTCTCTCTTTCTCTCCTCATCCTCAGTGGTAAAATGATTGCTGGCTTCAGACAGATCTGGGTTTGAATCCCAAATCATCTACTAGTTGACCATGGGCATATACCCTAATGACTCCACCTCAGTTTCTTCTATTGTAGAATGGAATAATAATACCTTCTTGGCCAAGTGGTTGTTAGGATTGAATGAGACGAAGCATGCGAAACACTTGGCACTTGCTTCTTTCTCACTTCCACGCTCCTCATTTCCTGTTCCCTTTTTTTTTTATTCAAACAGAAAGTCACAAAAATTATAATCATCCTCATCAGTTCACTCAGTCCCATGTAATTAATTTTTTTTCATCTTGATCTTTTGTTAGCACTTTTATGAATTCATCAGTTTTTCATCAGAGTTCTGAAAATGCTTAGTCATTCAGTTCAGCAGTACAGTCAGTTACCAGAAACCTGTACTTGTCAGAGTCTTTTCCATGAATTCCTTGAAGATGAAACCCTTTTATAGGAACATTTATGCAAAAGCATCAGAGTACACCCAGAACTGTCTGTAAATGACAAAAGACTTAAAAATGACCACAGTTAAAGATTTGATGAAAGTTCATAATAATGCAATTGACAAGGAAATTTAGTTATTTCTGAGATATACATTTAAAAGTAATAACTAGAATTAAGACTTATAACATTATACCAGAACATATAAGATTTTTAGAAATTTCATGTAATATCTAAAACATTTATATTAACATATTTCCATACAAATAACCCAAAGAAAGTTTAGTATTAGTTGTTTTTTTTGTTTGTTTTTTTATACTGCAGGTTCTTATTAGTCATCAGTTTTATACACATCAGTGTATACATGTCAATCCCAATCGCCCAATTCAGCACACCACCATCCCCACCCTACTGCGGTTTTCCCCCCTAGGTGTCCATACGTTTGTTCTCTACATCTGTGTCTCAACTTCTGCCCTGCAAACCGGTTCATCTGTATCATTTTTCTAGGTTCCACATACATGCGTTAGTATACGATATTTGTTTTTCTCTTTCTGACTTACTTTACTCTGTATGACAGTCTCTAGATCCATCCATGTCTCAACAAATGACTCAATTTCATTCCTTTTTATGGCCGAGTAATATTCCATTGTATATATGTACCACAACTTCTTTATCCATTTGTCTGTCGATGGGCATTTAGGTTGCTTCCATGACCTGGCTATTGTAAAAAATAGTGCTGCAATGAACATTGGGGTGCATGTGTCTTTTTGAATTATGGTTTTCTCTGGGTATATGCCCAGTAGTGGGATTGCTGGATCATATGGTAATTCTATTTTTAGTTTTTAAAGGAACGTCCATATTGTTCTGCATAGTGGCTGTATCAATTTACATTCCCACCAACAGTGCAAGAGGGTTCCCTTTTCTCCACACCCTCTCCAGCATTTGTTGTTTGTAGATTTTCTGATGATGCCCATTCTAACTGGTATGAGGTGATACCTCATTGTAGTTTTGATTTGCATTTCTCTAATAATTAGTGATGTTGAGCAGCTTTTCATGTGCTTCTAGGCCATCTGTATGTCTTCTTTGGAGAAATGTCTATTTAGGTCTTCTTTCCATTTTTGGATTGGGTTGTTTGTTTCTTTAATATTGAGCTGCATGAGCTGTTTATATATTTTGGAGATTAATCCTTTGTCCGTTGATTCGTTTGCAAATATTTTCTCCCATTCTGAGGGTTGTCTTTTCGTCTTGTTTATGGTTTCCTTTGCTGTGCAAAAGCTTTGAAGTTTCATTAGGTCACATTTGTTTATTTTTATTTCCATGACTCTAGGAGGTGTATCAAAAAAGATCTTGCTGTGATTTATGTCAAAGAGTGTTCTTCCTATGTTTTCCTCTAAGAGTTTTCTAGTGTCTGGACTTACATTTAGGTCTGAAATCCATTTTGAGTTTATTTTTGTGTATGGTGTTAGGGAGTGTTCTAATTTCATTCTTTTACATGTAGCTGTCCAGTTTTCCCAGCACCAATTATTGAAGAGACTGTCTTTTCTCTATTGTATATCTTTGCCTCCTTTGTCATAGATTAGTTGACCATAGGTGCATGGGTTTATCTCTGGGCTTTCTATCTTGTTCCATTGACCTATGTTTCTGTTTTTGTGCCAGTACCATATTGTCTTGATTCCTGTAGCTTTGCAGTATAGTCTGAAGACAGGGAGTCTGATTCCTCCAGCTCCGTTTCTTTCCCTCAAGACTGCTTTGGCTATTCGGGGTCTTTTGTGTCTCCATACAAATTTTAAGATGATTTGTTCTAGTTCCGTAAAAAATGCCATTGGTAATTTGATAGGGATTGCATTGAATCTGTAGATTGCTTTGGGTAGTATAGTCATTTCCACAATATTGATTCTTCCAATCCAAGAACATGGTATATCTCTCCATCTGTTGGTATCATCTTTAATTTCTTTCATCAGTGTCTTATATTTTTCTGCATACAGGTCTTTTGTCTCCTTAGGTAGGTTTATTCCTAGGTATTTTATTCTTTTTGTTGCAATGGTAAATGGGAGAGTTTTCTTAATTTCTCTTTCAGATTTTTCATCATTAGTGTATAGGAATGCAAGAGATTTCTGTGCATTAGTTTTGTATCTTGTTACTTTGCCAAATTCATTGTTTAGCTCTAGTAGTTTTCTGGTGGCATTTTTAGGATTCTCTATGTATAGTATCATGTCATCTGCAAACAGTGATAGTTTTACTTCTTCTTTTCCAATTTGTATTCCTTTTATTTCTTTTCTTCTCTGATTGCCATGGCTAGGACTTCCAAAAGTATGTTGAATAAAGTGGTGAGAGTGGACATCCTTGTCTTGTTCCTGATCTTAGAGGAAATGCTTTCAGTTTTTCACCATTGAGAATGATGTTTGCTGTGGGTTTGTCGTATATGGCCTTTATTATGTTGAGGTAGGTTCCCTCTATGCCCACTTTCTGGAGAGTTTTCATTATAAATGGGTGTTGAATTTTGTCAAAAGCTTTTTTCTGCATCTATTGAGACGATCATATGGTTTTTCTTCTTCAGTTTGTTAATATGGTGTATCACATTGATTGATATCCATATATTGAAGAATCCTTGCATTCCTGGGATAAGTCCCACTTGATCGTGGTGTATGATCCTTTTAATGTGTTGTTGGATTCTGTTTGCCAGTATTTTGTTGAGGATTTTTGCATCTATATTCATCAGTGATATTGGTCTGTAATTTTCTTTTTTTGTAGTATCTTTGTCTGGTTTTGGTATCAGAGTGATGGTGGCCTCATAGAATGAGTTTGGGAGTGTTCCTTCCTCTGTAATTTTTTGGAAGAGTTTGAGAAGGATGGGTGTTAGCTCTTCTCTAAATGTTTGATAGAATTCACCTGTGAAGCCTTCTGGTCCTGGACTTCTTTTAGTTGGAAGGTTTTTAATCACAGTTTCAATTTCATTACTTGTGATTGGTCTGTTCATATTTTCTGTTTCTTCCTGGTTCAGTCTTGGAAGGTTGTACCTTTCTAAAAATTTGTCCATGTCTTCCAGGTTTTCAATTTTATTGGCATAGAGTTGCTTGTAGTAGTCTCTTAGGATACTTTGTATTTCTGCAGTGTCTGTTGTAACTTCTCCATTTTCATTTCTGATTTTATTGATCTGAGTCCTCTCCCTCTTTTTCTTGATGAGTCTGGCTAATGGTTTATCAATTTTGTTTATCTTCTCAAAGAACCAGCTTTTAGTTCTATTGATCTTTGCTATTGTTTTCTTTGTTTCTATTTCATTTATTTCTGCTCTGATCTTTATGATTTCTTTCCTTCTGCTAACTTTGGGTTTTGTTTGTTCTTCTTTCTCTAGTTCCTTGAGGTATAAGGTTAGATTGTTTACTTGAGATTTTTCTTGTTTCTTGAGGTAGGCTTGTATAGGTATAAACTTCCCTCTTAGAACTGCTTTTGCTGCATCCCGTAGGTTTTGGATCATCGTGTTTTCATTGTCATTTGTCTCTACGTATTTTTTGATTTCCTCTTTGATTTCTTCAGTGATCTCTTGGTTATTTAGTAACATATTGTTTAGTCTCCATATGTTTGTGTTTTTTTACGTTTTTTTCCCTGTAATTCATTTCTAATCTCATAGCGTTGTGGTCAGAAAAGATGCTTGATATGATTTCATTTTTCTTAAACTTACTGAGGCTTGATTTGTGACCCAAGGTGTGATCTATCCTGGAGAATGTTCCATGTGCACTTGAGAAGAACGTGTAATCTGCTGTTTTTGGATGGAATGTCCTATAAATATCAATGAAATCTATCTGGTCTATTGTGTCATTTAAAGCTTCTGTTTCCTTATTAATATTCTGTTTGGATGATGTGTCCAATGGTGTAAGTGAGGTGTTAAAGTCCCCCACTATTATTGTGTTACTGTCAATTTCCTCTTTTATAGCTGTTAGCAGTTGACTTATGTATTGAGGTGCTCCTGTGTTGGGTGCATATATATTTATAATTGTTATATCTTCTTCTTGGATTGATCCCTTGATCATTATGTAGTGTCCTTCCTTGTCTCTTGTAACATTCTTTATTTTAAAGTCTATTTTATCTGATCTGAGTATAGCTACTCCAGCTTTGTTTTGATTTCCATTTGCATGGAATATCTTTTTCCATCCCCTCACTTTCAGTCTGTATGTGTCCCTAGGTCTGAAGTGGGTCTCTTGTAGACAGCATATAGATGGGTTTTGTTTTTGTATCCATTCAGCAAGCCTGTCTTTTGGTTGGAGCACTTAATCCATTCACGTTTAAGGTAATTATCGATATGTATGTTCCTATGACCATTTTCTTAATTGTTTTGGGTTTGTTTTTGTAGGTCCTTTTCTTCTCTTGTGTTTCCCACTTAGAGAAGTTCCTTTAGCATTTGTTGTAGAGCTGGTTTGGTGGTGCTGAATTCTCTTAGCTTTTGCTTGTCTGTAAAGCTTTTGATTTCTCCATTGAATCTGAATGAGATCCTTGCTGGGTAGAGTAATCTTGGTTGTAGCTTCTTCCCTTTCATCACTTTAAGTAGATCATGCCACTCCCTTCTGGCTTGTAGAGTTTCTGCTGAGAAATCAGCTGTTAACCTTATGGGAGTTCCCTTGTATGTTATTTGTTGTTTTTCCCTTGCTGCTTTCAATAATTTTTCTTTGTCTTTAATTTTTGCCAATTTGATTACTGTGTGTCTCGGCGTGTTTCTCCTTGGGTTTATCCTGTATGGGACTCACTGTGCTTCCTGGACTTGGGTGGCTATTTCCTTTCCCATATTAGGGAAGTTTTCGACTAAAATCTCTTCAAATATTTTCTCGGGTCCTTTCTCTCTCTCTTCTCCTTCTGGGATCCCTATAATGCGAATGTCGTTGCGTTTAAGTTGTCCCAGAGGTCTCTTAGGCTGTCTTCATTTCTTTTCATTCTTTTTTCTTTATTCTGTTCTGCAACAGTGAATTCCACCATTCTGTCTTCCAGGTCACTTATCTGTTCTTCTGTCTCAGTTATTCTGCTATTGATTCCTTCTAGTGTAGTTTTCATTTCAGTTATTGTATTGTTCATCTCTGTTTGTTTGTTCTTTAATTCTCTTAGGTCTTTGTTAAACATTTCTTGCTTCTTCTCGATCTTTGCCTCCATTCTTTTTCCGAGGTCCTGGATCATCTTCACTATCATTATTCTGAATTCTTTGTCTGGAAGGTTGCCTATCTCCACTTCATTTAGTTGTTTTTCTGGGGTTTTATCTTGTTCCTTCATCTGGTACATAGTCCTCTGCCTTTTCATCTTGTCTCTCTGTGAATGTGGTTTTTGTTTCACAGGCTGCAGGATTGTAGTTCTTCTTGCTTCTACTGTCTGCCCTCTGGTGGATGAGGCTATCTAAGAGGCCTGATGAGAGGGACTGGTGGTGGGTAGAGCTGGCTGTTGCTCTGGTAGGCAGAGCTCAGTAAAACTGTAATCCTCTTGACTGTTGATGGGTGGGGCTTGGTTCCCTCCCTGTTCGTTGTTTTGCCTGAGGCAACCCAACACTGGAGCCTACCTGGGCTCTTTGGTGGGGCTAATGACAGACTCTGGGGGAGCTCATGCCAAGGAGTACTTCCCAGAACTTCTGCTGCCAGTGTCCTTGTCCCCGCGGTGAGACACAGCCCCACCCCCCCTCCCTGCCTCTGCAGGAGACCTTCCAACACTAGCAGGTAGGTCTGGTTCAGTCTCCCCTGGGGTCACTGCTCCTTCCCCTGGGTCCTGATGCACACACTACTTTTATGTGCCCTCAAAGAGTGGAGTCTCTGTTTCCCCCAGTCCTGTCGAAGTCCTGCAGTCAATTCCCACTAGGCTTCAAAGTCTGATTCTCTAGGAATTCCTCCTCCTGTTACTGGACCCCCAGGTTGGGAAGCCTGACATGGGGCTCAGAACCTTCACTACAGTGGGTGGACTTCTGTGGTATAAGTGTTCTCCAGTCTGTGAGTCACCCACTCACCAGTTATGGGATTTGATTTTACTGTGATTGCACCCCTCCTACCATCTCATTGTGGCTTCTCCTTTGTCTTTTGATGTGGAGTATCTTTTTTGGTGAATTCCAGTATCTTCCTGTCGATGTCTGTCCAGCAGCTAGTTGTGATTCTGGTGTTCTCGCAAGAGGGAGTGAGAGCACGTCCTTCTACTCCACCATCTTGGTTCCTCCTCTCCTGTTCCCTTTAGTTTCCATCTGTTTAGCAATTCCTATGATACATCTTTCCTGTTTAACATATTGGTTATATCTTCACAAGTATCAGATGTTTATTTATTTGAAGTTCTGTGGGCATCACTTTGCACCGTTAGGTTCAGGGGACTTCGGAAATTTCTGTCCTCAATATTTTATGAGGATGTGTGTTGAAGATCCATTTTAGCTTTTGCCAAGTACCTACTTGTATGGTGGAGACGCCTAGTTGCACTTCCTAATTAGAAGAAGGTCATGGAGTACAATCAAAACTATATACCTTAAAACTGGCTCTTAAAACTCTTCCTGTGTCCTCAGCAAGGGCAAGAAAAGTTCTCAGAGTGTCCTAAGTGGCTTTCACTCTTCATTTGCTATGGGATAAAAATGGCAGCCAGAAATGGGGTACAGAGATCATAAAAGGCCCTAAGTTTGTGACCTGAGAGGTCACTCTGAGAGTCACATGTAAATGGGACAGCCTGGTGGTGTAAGGAGTGGGATAGACAACAATGCAATGAAAGCGGAGTGAGATTCAGAACCAGAGGACCTGATCTTGGTCCTTGACTTCAATATGGACCTTGATGAAATTTTATAATATTGTTGACCCTCAGTTTATTCATCTATAAAAGGAAGACAGCATTACCTAAGAGCAATGTTACGTGCATGAAAGAAGATAATATATGTGAAAAATACTTTGTGATCTCTGAACTACTGTCCAATGGAGTCGTGATCACCCCTTCATCTGTTACTGGGTGGATATATGAATAATACTTTACAGGGGGCCCAAGGGCCACATCCAGCAAGAGGACTCACGGGCAACGTCTCTGAGGCAGGGCTGTTGACTTTGGCTCTACTGCTCTCTAATATAGTTGACATGACTCCTGTTTGGTGACTGTGGGGCCCAAAGTACAGTACTGACGAATAACTTGATGAATGTCTTCTAGAAAATTGAAAACAGAGTTGAGACTACAATTTATACTGAGCAGATCCCTATATCCTGGTTAGTCACCTAGTGATAAGAGAGTGAACATGAGATTATAATTGGTATAAACACATAGAGCTCTGTAGCATCTTCCATGTGGATTCTTGCAGGTCTAGATAGTGGCTTCCAGGGGACTTGTACCAGATAAAAGACAAATCTACTCACAATGGATATTGACAAGATTTGTAAAAAGAATCAGAGGTTATCATTTCCCTCAGATCTTATACACCCATGTTTAAATCCTTTTGGGCTTTGTGTTGTTTTCATCACTGGACAATGTCCCTGTCAAAGTATTTATCACTCACTTGTGGTTTTATCTGACAAACATGTATTGAGCATCTTCTGTACATAAACTGCCATGTTAGGGAGCCATGGATTTTTTTTTCCTCTCAACATTTTATTATGAAAATATTCAACCATAGAGAAAAATTGAAATAATTTTATAACTAGCAACTGGCTTATACAATTATATATCTAAATAAATCTATTCTTTGTCCATCAATCCATGTTACTGTTCCCCCTAAATTCTTGAGTATGCATATCAGAAATGATGGAGGGTTTTTGAGCAGGGGTGTAATAAGATTCAAGCTGCGTGTCATGTAAATGTCTCCTATGAAAATATGGATGTGATGGTGCTGGTCCTGGTGATTGTGCCCTTCTCACTGCCTCTGTCCTTCCTTCTCTTATTTTTAGGAGAATCAGTCATTGACTAACATGGTGGGAATGTCAGAGAATTTCCCTAAACTGAATGGGAGAGATAAGGATGGTGCTGATCTATACAGCATGCTTTCACACATGTACTAAAAAGATAATATTGACATGTGATCATGTGGCATAGGACTCCTTAAAGTTTCTGAGCTTAATTTATCCATTTTCCAAAGTATGCAGTTACTTTACTAGGAATTTTATCTATATTCTTTCTCTCTTGTTATTTTCACAATGGCCCTTTGAGTTGGCATTACTACTCCCATTTTTCTGATGTGTATACTGAGTATGAGAAAACTTAAGTCATTTGCTTGAATTACTTGACTGGGAAGAAGTACCACTGGATTTAAACTCTAGAGACACAAAGTTCTTTCCCCTTCATTGGCTGTTGCCTAAAGCTGACACTTATTCTACCCCTTGCAAGCCACAGTGCTTCAGAAGGAAGTATTATAGAAGCAAAAGAAATCAGCAAAAATTATGTCTCTTCTAACAGACAAATTGTAGGATTCCATAGTCCCATGGTAGCAATTATCCAATGTTCCTTTCAGTCTATGAACATTGGTGAGGAAAGATTTCCCTCTTGGGCAGTCTGCAGATTTGCTGTTGCTGGCACAGATATGCATCTCTCTCCTGGCCTGATCTCTGCTGACCTGATTGGCCTCTGTTCACCAGTGGTATTCTTTCCCACACACCTAGGGCACTCACTGCCCTTCCTGATCAAACCATAAGGAGCCCTGAAGATTTTCCAACCTCATCAGGGACTACAGCACTTTCCCAATGCTCATGTCTTAGTAGTATGAAGTCAGATTAGGAACTTGTTCCTTGAGGCCATTACTCTCAATTTATGTGTCAACTTTATTTCTTTGGTGGTAGGAGGTGGGAAGAAATAAGGAGAGCTTGTTACTTCTGAGAGATTTACATCTGCCTCTTTAAAAAAAATGATTAAGGACATATAAAATGAAATTTACCTTCTTTTACCATTTTTAAGTGTACAGATCAACAGTGCTAAGTATTTTTGCACTGTTGTGCAACAGATCTTAAGACGTTTTTCATTTTGCAAAACTAAAACTATATACCCATTAAACAGCAACTCCCCATTTTTCCTACCTCCCAGTCCCTGGCAGCCTGTTTCTATGAGTAGGACTACCTTAGATACTGCATATTATATTGGGTGGGCCAAAAGTTTGTTCAGCTTTTCAGTAAGATGTTGTGGAAAAACCCGAACGAACTTTTTGGCCAACACAGTATTATACGTCATAACATATTTTACAGAATTCATTTTTCTGTGACTGATTTCACTTAAAATAATGTCTTCAAGGTTCAGCCATGTTGTAGCATATGACAGCATCTCCTTTCTTTTTAAGGCCGAATAATATTCTGTTGTATGTATATACCGCATTCTATTTATCCATTTATTTGTCAGTGGACACTTGGGTTGCTTCTATCCCTTGGCTATTGTGAATAATGAGACTATGGATATGGGTGTGCAAATATCTTTTTGAGATCCTGCTTTCAATTCTTTTAGATAGATATCCAAAAGTGGGATTGCTGGATCATATGGTAATTCTATTTTTACTTTTTTTGAGGAGCCTCCATACTGTTTTCCACAGTGGCTGTAACATTCCCACCAACAGTGCATAAGGATTCCAATTTTTCCACATCCTCCCCAACACTTGTTATTTTCTGTTTTCTTTTGTTTTTAAATTTTTATTGGAGTATAGTTGATTTACAATATTGTGTTAGTTTCAGGTGTACAGCAAAATGAATCAGTTATACATATACATATATCCACTCTTTTTTTTTTTTTAGGTTCTGTTCCCATATAGGTCATTGTAGAATATTGAGTAGAGTTCCCTGTGCTCTACAGTAGCTTCTTATTAGTTATCTATTTTCGTTGTGGTTTTGATTTGCATTTCTCTAATGATTAGTGATGTTGAGCATTTTTTCATATGCTTGTTGATCTTTGTATAACAGCTTTGGAGAAACGTCTATTCAAATACTTTGCCCATTTTTATAGGGTTATTTGTTGTTGTTGACTTGTAGGAGTTCTTCATATATTGTGAATATTAACCCCTTATCAGGTATATGATTTGCAAATATTTTCTCCTATTCCACAGATTGCCTTTTCATGCTGTTGATTGTGTCTTTTGATCAGGTTTGCCTCTTTTTTGAAGATCAGTTTCTACAGTCAGTATCAGAAATGCTTCTCAGATTAGGACTTATTACCTACCTCTAGTATAGCACCTACTACATTTAACTATTTATTATTTAATAACAATCTTTAAAGGCAGGTACTATGTATTGTTCAACTTATACTCTTAGTGCCTAGATCAGTACATGTTTATAATGAAAATGAAATAAAATTATTCTCCCTCTCACCTCTCATGTATATATTTGGCTTTTGTTTACCCAGAGACAACTCCTTCTCTATGCTGGGGCTATCAGAGCAGACCAGCTCATTAGTTAGGTTTGAATGGGAAGATTCCAGCAAGGTGAACTCTTAGAAACAGGAAGTGGTCACCAACCAGTTCCACTGGTGAAGCATTTTCAAAAGTCTGCATATTCTGGTGATTTGATATCAGCTCTCCCTGGGGAATAAGGTAGTTATAGTTCAGAATTCTTTCTTTAAGTATGACCATACTAGCAAGAGAGCTCTAGTAAATTCCTAGTTGGTCATCATTGGGTTTTGATCATTTTTGTGGTTTCTATAGCTCCTAGAATTGGGTCAGGCATAGAGAGTACCAAGATAGTCCAAGAAGTGTAAAGAATATTGGGCAAAATACAACAGCACATTAAAAGGATCATACACCATGATCAAGTGAGGTTTATCCCAGGAATGCAAGGATTCTTCAATATATGCAAATCAATCAATGTGATAAACCATATTAACAAATTGAAGGAGAAAAACCATATGATCATCTCAATAGATGCAGAAAAAGCTTTTGACAAACTTCAACACCCATTTATGATAAAAATTCTCCAGAGAGTAGGCAGAGAGGGAACTTTCCTCAACATAATAAAGGCCATATATGACAAACCCACAGCCAACATTGATCTCAATGGTGAACAACTGAAACCATTTCCTCTAAGATCAGGAACAAGACAAGGTTGCCCACTCTCACCACTATTATTCAACATAGTATTGGAAGTTTTATCCACAGCAATCAGAGAAGAAAAAGAAATAAAAGGAATCCAAATTGGAAAAGAAGTAAAACTGTCACTGTTTGCAGATGACATGATACTATACGTAGAGAATCCTAAAGATGCTACCAGAAAACTGCTAGAGCTAATCAATGAATTTGGTAAAATATCAGGATACAAAATTAATGCACAGAAATGTCTTGCATTCCTATACACTAATGATGAAAAATCTGAAAGAGAAATTAAGAAAACTCTCCCATTTACCATTGCAACAATAAGAATAAAATACCTAGGAAGAAACCTACCTAAGGAGACAAAACACCTGTATGGAGAAAACTGTAAGACACTGATGAAGGAAATTAAAGATGATACCAACAGATGGAGAGATATACCATGTTCTTGGATTGGAAGAATCAACACTGTGAAAATGACTATACTACCCAAAGCAATCTACAGATTCAATGCAATCCCTATCAAACAACCAATGGCATTTTCCACAGAACTAGAACAAAAAATTTCACAATTTGTATGGAAACACAAAAGACCTGAAACACCAAAGCTATCTTGAGAAAGAAAAATGGAGCTGGAGGAATCAGACTCCCTGACTTCAGACTATACTACAAAGCTACTTTAATCAAGACAGTATGGTACAGGAACAAAAACAGAAATATAGATCAATGGAACAGAATAGAAAGCCCAGAGATAAACCCATGCACATATGGCCACCTTATCTTTGATAAAGGAGGCAAGAATATACAATGGAGAAAAGACAACCTCTTCAAAAAGTGGTGCTGGAAAAACTGGACAGCCACATGTAAAAGATGGAAATTAGAACACTCCCTAACACCATACACAGAAATAAACTCAAAACGGATTAAAGACCTAAATGGAAGGCCAGACACTATCAAACTCTTAGAGGAAAACATAGGCAGAACACTCTATGACATAAATCACAGCAAGATCCTTTTTGACCCACCTCCTAGAGAAATGGAAATAAAAACAAAAATAAATGAATGGGACCTAATGAAACTTAAAAGCTTTTGCACTGCAAAGGAAACCATAAGCAAGACAAAAAGACAACCCTCAGAATGGGAGAAAATATTTGCAAATGAAGCAACTGACAAAGGATTAATCTCCAAAATTTACAAGTAGCTCATGCAGCTCAATATCAAAAAAACAAACAACCCAGTCAAAAAATGGGCAGAAGACCTGAATAGACATTTCTCCAAAGAACATATACAGATTGCCAACAAGCACATGAAAGGATGCTCAACATCATTAATCATTAGAGAAATGCAAATCAAAACTACAATGAGATATCATCTCACACTGGTCAGAATGGCCATGATCAAAAAATCTACAAACAATAAATGCTGGAGAGGGTGTGGAGAAAAGGGAACCCTCTTGCACTGTTGGTGGCAATGTAGATTGATACAGCCACTATGGAGAACAGTATGGAGGTTTTAGAAAACTAAAAATAGAACTACCATATAACCCAGCAATCCCACTATGGGGCATATACCCTGAGAAAACCATAATTCAAAAAGAAGTATGTACCACAATGTTCACTGCAGCTCTCTTTACAGTAGCCAGGACATGGAAGCAACCTAAGTGTCCATCAACAGATGAATGGATAAAGAAGATGTGGTGCATATATACAATGGAATATTACTCAGCCATAAAAAGAAACGAAATTGAGTTATTTGTAGTGAGGTGGATGGACCTATAGACTGTCATACAGAGTGAAATAAGTCAGAAAGGGCAAAACAAGTACTGTATGCTAACACATATATATGGAATCTAAAAAAAAGAAAAAAGTTTCTGAAGAACCTAGGGGCAGGACAGGAATAAAGATGCCGATGTAGAGAATGGACTTGAGGACATGGGGAGGGGGAAGGGTAACCTGGGACGAAGTGAGAGAGTAGCATGGACATATATACACTACCAAATGTAAAATAGATAGCTAGTGGGAAGCAGCCACGTAGCACAGGGAGATCAGCTCGGTGCTTTGTGTTCACCTAGAGGGGTGGGATAGGGAGGGTGGGAGGGAGACACAAGAGGGAGGAGATATGGAGCTATATGTATATGTATAGCTGATTCACTTTGTTATAAAGCAGAAACTAACACACCATTGTAAAGCAATTATACTCCAATAAAGATGTTAAAAAAAAAAGCCACTCCTAGAGAAAAGTATGGAAGGACTGAAATATTAACACTGATTATTTCAAGAGGTATAATGGAGAGAAGGGGGTAGATCCTTAACCCTTCATTCCTCCCTCTATCCCTCTCTCTCTTTCTTTCTTTCTTTTTTTTTTCTTTCTCTCTCTTTCAATTGTTACTAAAAGCTATGCTTTCAATTTAATAAATTAAATGAATTGAAAACAATAACAATGAAAATTCCCCAAACTCCAAAACAAAACTAGAATGAGCCACTAGAGGCAGCTGGGTTCTAAACTGCCTGATTAGATGGGGATCCAGACACTTCCTGGTATTAAGACTATGGCTGAATAATAGTCCTAAAATGGGAAGAAGGAAAGACAAGGAGGAGGAAGGATGCAAGTGATAGAGTGTACTGATGGTTAAAACTACACAACTCTGCCATAACAGTGAGAAAGGAGCCCAGACAATATGTAGACAAATCGATGTGGGTGTATTCCAATAAGCCTTATTTACAAAATCAGGCAGCTGACTGCATTTGTCCCACACGCTACCATAGTTTGCTGGTCCCCTTGTTTTAGAGGGAGGGAAGAATTGAGGTAAAACTGGCAGCCATCTGGGATTCCGTCAGTCAGGCCTGCCTGGAATAGAGAAGTTCTCTGCATTCGGGTGCTTCCAGTGATGTGCTTTCTGGTTCCTTGTGATGTCTCTAGGTATAGTGGTATGAGGTGCCGAGACTACAGCTGAGGGTTTCCATTAGCTACAGAGGACCAATCATACCTTATCTCTGGGGAGATGTGTGACTAATAAATTTAGTCAAAGAGTTAAATATTTTAATGAATATACCTTATTTTGGACATGTTGTACAAAAGTGAATTTAGTTGTTACCCACATAACCACCGCACACAGCTTTGATGAGGAGCTCAGGTCAGGCAAAGCCAGGCCAGCATCAGTTTAGCTGCTGTGGTATCGACTCATTTTTCATTTTTCCTGTGGGTCTTGCAAGGGGTTTATAGCATCCCTCTGTAATGTCTTTGTGTCTGAGGCTTTGCCGACCTCCTTGCAAAACTCATCGTTTGAACTTTTTCTTGACGTGCTCTTTTCTTTTGGGCAGTTTGTTGCCTGCTCTGTCTTCAGTTGGGGCAGGAGTCCTGCTCCCTTTGCTCTTCCTTCTGCTATTGTGACTTTAAGTTGTCAGCCTGTAAGTGGCTCTTATACACACCCTTGGTGCTATTTCTGTCGTGTGGCTGCTTTCTCATGGTATGCAGTTTAGTTGGTCTTTCTTTTCTGTTTCTCAGGACAAGGCAGGCATATAGATAATGGTCCTGAGGCTCTCTTCTTAACAAACTCCATAGAAAGTAAATGGCCATTTATTTCTCTCAGTATAGCCCATAATTTTGGAGTAAAATAGCTGGGCTCTTAATAATGACCTTTAAAAGCAAAAGAAAGACTTCATATTGTCCTAGGATATTTCTGAGTCTCTTCATTTCAGTCTCTTTCATTTCATTTCATTTCTTCATTTGAAAGATAAGAAGATCAAAGGGGGTTTGTCAGCCCCTTGACTGTTAGCAGCTGTAGAAGAGCTGTTTGCTTGTAATTCTTCACTGTTGTCCTTACAGCTGCTTCTCCTTTCTGATGCTCCCTTGCAGGGGTGAACGTAGGAAGATAAGATGTTCTGACACTGTCATGCTGAAGCCTGGTGGAGGGCCTCCAGAGTTTTGGTTTGTTTTATTGTAAAATATAACTTGCTGTTGACTCTGGCTCTGTTAGGGCCCCAAGAGAACCTCACCTACCCTGAGAAAGTCCTAATTAGAGGTGGAGAAAACTTTGTTTTCTGTAATGATGTGTTATAAGATTTTTTAAATGTTCACTTTCCAGGAGAGTTCCCATTGCTGATATTATTTATGTGGTTATTGGTCTCTTTATATGAATTGAAATCACATGGTGTCTTGGTTGCCAATATACACTGAGGAGTAATCATGAAGTATTAACCAATCAACTTTTTCATGCTTGTGCTCTGGATCGTTCTATATACAGGCAATGTAATAAAAGGTCCATGGCATTGTGTTTTAGATAAACTTGGAGAAGAATATATATTTTACAAATTAAAGCATCAGAAGAATTTTGAAATGGTCTCCTTAGCACTGATCCCAGAACATTACCAAAGAGAGGAATGGCCTGATCTGAAGTTATTCTCTCATCCTAATGTTTGGAAATGAGCACTAGAGCACAAAGATCCACAAGTCCTCAGCTTGCTAAGCAGCTAAGATTGGTTGAAAAAAGAGTGTGAACCTCTGTCCAAAAGCATTCCCCTGTCTTGGGGAACAGGTAAGGCTATTCAGCTTTCCAGTGTTGACCATCGAACTCCATTTCATAGGTCTTAACTTGAAAAGCTTGAGCACCATGTCAAGAGTGTTTAATTTAGTCAGCCTCATTAAGAATGAAGAAGAAACTAGGTATCATAACAGGTAATAATAGTGCTACATTTTTTTTCCTGTGCTCAGGAGCTGTCAGGAATAGGAGAGGAGGACCCGTGGGGACTACATTTGAGGATCTGGTGAACTGAAAGTCTCAAGGAATGGAGAGGTCCCTTGACGGGAGGGTCCTACTGTTTATGGGTTTGACCCTACATGAGGGGTGTGGGGTGGGGCCTTTTCCCAGTGTGGAAGCCTAATCCAACCTTTTGGTGGGACTGTGGGCATCTACAAAGAACACCTGGGGGGATAACTAGGTACCTAGTTCTTATAAGAATCGTAGAAGAACCCCAAGGGGTTCAGCCATGTAGGGCCCTGTGCTCAAATCTTTCCACTGAAGACACATCTTCAAGCCTCTGTGCAGGACCCTGCGGAGCCCGTCCATGAGGTGAGGGTTTGCCCAAGAAAAGAACTCCAGGTTGAGTGAATGAAGGAGGGAGGATCATTCTCACAGAATAGTGTAATGAAAGAGCACTGGACTCCTCTGATCTTAGGGTTTTCAGACCTGGCTCGGCCACTTAGCAGCTGTGTGACCTTAAAAAGTTGACCTTTCTGGGCCTCACCTTCTTTCCTTTCCTGGAAAATGAGGGAGTTATATTTTATAACTTCCAAGATACCTTCCAGGTCTAGGATTCAATAAATATAGGCGGTTGGAATTTGAAGAAAAAGTTAAAAATCAACAAGCAAGGAGAGGTCTGACTCCTTTAAAAATGTCCCACATGATCACTGGTTAGCATGGTCCTTTGCTTTCTCAGAACTTAGTTGAATTATATGGGTTTTTTTTTTTTTCTGTCTAAGCCAAGCCATTCAACTCTTAAATTTGGAGAACTGTTGAGCAGATGTCTCCTCCCCAGTTTCCCCAAATTACGGCTTTGGGTGAGTTGAGTTCTTATGGTCAAAACTTACCAGTCATTCCTCATGCTACAGCCTGTGTCAGAATTTGTCATCCAACAAATTGCAGTCATTTCCTGGGTCTCTTTTGTGGATCAGGCACCAAATACAAGGTCTAATAAAGGCACAAAGTACAAAAGAAGCTTTATATTAGGAAAAGTACATATGTAACCCATGGGCTGCTACTCCCTGCTTCTACATTCATGATAGACAGCCTCAGAATCTTCTTCAACACAGCATTCCAATCAATCACTCTCAATTAAAGCTGGCTTATGGAATGAAACTCACGTGTCATCTATAGTCTCCATTAGTATTGCAATGACATCTCTGATAATTGTGTTTAACTCTGTATTCCTAAAACATACTGGTTACTGCCCACAGGGAACTTAGCTCTCTGAAACCCTCACTAAGATTTCCTCTATATCCATCACCACAGGGCCATCTTTGTTTTGCTGTTATCTATGCATGGGAATGATGCCTGTCTCCAACATGACTGCTAGTTCCTACCCCATGGGGAAACACACTGCTTCCACTAGCAAATATCTGTTGAAGGCCAATTGATATCAGTACACAGCAGCTGGTGGGAGCGAATATGCTGTCAAATGGTTTCTATGGTTTCAACAACCTAGTGAAATGTTTTGTTACAGAAAGATGGTGATTTCAGTAGAGCACAATGACTGTTCTGCTACGTAGCCTACAAATGTTTAGTAGGATTCAGATATACCAATGAAAACACCTGAAACACTATTTTTTTCCATTTGGAAAAGTTTTCAGATGTCCTTTCAACATTATTAGATGGGTCACAATCTTTTTTGTAGGACAGAAAAAACAACTTAAGGTCACTTCTGATCTTTACTTGCTTGGAATCAAGTGAAAAAAAAAACTGTTCCAAAATTTTTTATCCAACAGTAACAAATACAGCATTGAAGATGTCAGCTGCTGAGATGGATAAATCAACACTCCCAAACTATGTGTATTTGAGTCTATCTCTTTCCCTATAGGCATAAATGTCTCTTGAAGTAGGTTTGTATGTTAATTTTCAATGTGTCAGGAAAGGAAAGGTTGGTATCTTTTGGAGGAATATAATTAAAAACAAAGTCTTCTCTAAATCCAGAAATTCTCTGTGCAAAGTTAGTAAGAGAAAGAAAACACTTTTATTACTGAATAAGCATTAAACCAGAATGTGCTGAGTGTCACAGGCAATCAACTTTAAGAGACTGCAAAGACAGAAAGGAATCACATCTCCTTATATAGCAAAGAAGATACAACCAATTACATCATGTTTTCAAGATAAACAATAACTGGTCTTCAAGTAAGAGAACTTGATAACACCATTTGTCACACACAATTCATCTTAACTTTACCTGGTAATTGGGGTGACCATCTGTATTAGCTAAATTGTTTTATTCAGAAGAAAAGCAAACTCATCTCTTTATGATAAGAAGGTAGTTCTGCAACTTGGAGCAAGGTGCCCACTGAAATTAGGCTCATACCTCCTAATAGAAACTAAGAGATAGGGGTGCTATCTCCTTTGATGTTTGCATTTCAAACAGATGACTCCCCTGTCCTTGAGAAAGACATTCTGGGTCATAAAATAGACAAAAGACTAGCTGCCAAAAAGCCCATCTGGTCTTCAAAAGGATTTATATACATTTCAAAGAGATGAGAAAGTACTTACAATTCTAAATTTTCAAAGAAAAAGGAGAGGGAAATCTCTTCTATTTTCAAAAGGGAGAATTGTCTTATTTTAAATTTGTATGTGTTCTTAATCACCTAAACACTATAGGAGGAGTGTAGGAAGACTCTAAGAAGGTTCAACAGGACTGTAGGAGTTGACTGATAAAAGAATCCACCTAGAAAATGAGAGTCTTGGGAAGAAGGAGGTGGACCAAGTAGGTGGCTCACCATGTACAGATCCAAATAGATTCCCTGGCATAAAGAACTCTGTAGGACCAAGAAGGACATGGAAACTCAAGGACGTCAAGGTGGTACTTCCAGGGGTGAAAAACCAATTTCACTGAAGCTCAACCCACCACTCTTTCCATTTTTGTTCCCTTGTCTATGAGCTGCAGCTGATATTATTTAGTTAATTTCTCTCCTTTGCCATTAAAAATATTTCATTATGTAGCCCCCATCCATCCTTTCTATGTTTATTCTTCTTCCCTTTGTCCCAATTTTTCTTCAAGCCTCAGTTTACTACAGGTTTTAGCAAAACCTCACACTTTTTTCTAATTCTAAGACTTCTCTTTTAAGTCATACCTGATTGTGCATCTTATTTCCAACTTTTGGAATAATATTTCCAAATTTTTACAAATTAATGTGAAATTAATTTGTGAGAATGTGAGCTCCCCAGAGAACCTCCTGGGCATCTATTCTCTCATCCCATAGCCTTCTCTCCTACCTATTTCCATTTTGAAAAAAATCCCATATAACACTTATTTGAATACATTTCTTATCCTTTTTTAATCAGGACTTGATGCTATATCATCAAAATTATCTTAAAAATCTTCCAGCTTTGTGAGTCATTTTCTTTTATGAATGTCTTGGAATCTGGCTTCCCAGATAGTGTATACTCTTGACTTGGCCAACTTTCCCTTTTTCCAACTATTGCAAAAATCCAAGGTTATATGATTACTTTTCCTCAAGGTTTTGACATTTTCATTTGACTATTTATTCCCTGTTAGAGAAACAGTTTCCACAGATGACTCTCTATACTTTCAGAGAGAAACACATTTTGGAAGCGAAGTCGAGAATTTCTCAGATAGGATTTGACCAAATGTGGTGTCTTGATTGTTGATCTTCTACATCACTTGTATATATAAAGTTTATAATCTACATAAAGGTTTAACAAATCATATATTTTCTGAACTTGGTATGTAGTCTGCTGTATAATTTTGCAGTTTTTCACTCCTCCCCCCAGCCTGGTTGTTCCTAAAATCAAATGCTTGGCAGCTTCCTTCCACTCTCCAATATATATATATTTTTCCTGTAGGTAAATATATTTTTGATAATGAAATTTACTACATCATCTCTCCTAATGAACTGTTTCTCTTGAATCTGGGCTCTCTTTCCTCTGCTGTATTCTAGCTGTGACCTCTGATCAAAGCTTAGTGTAATCTCTGGAGCATATTTACCACTTTCTACCTCATATAACACTTGTTTTTATACATTGTTTATCAGGCTGTAACTAACATAATGGGTATAAACTGTCTTCATTTTAATTTTTCCCTGTGGTGCCTAGCCTAAAGTTTGATACACAGGTGATTGATAACTATTGATATAAATAAATGAGTGAAGGCACAGCCTGTTAGTCCTAATAAATACATTAACATAAGACTAATATTTGAAAATTACTTTTTTCTCTTGTTAAGCTTTAATAGAGTAGTCAGGCAGATAAAGAAATAGAATAATTAGTTTAGTTGCAAAAACAGGGCAAGCAGCCCAAAATTAATTGACAAATCAGAGACAAAGACCAAACAGGACTAATGTAGGTAAGTTTATAGGAATCAGGAGCAAATAAAAATGGAAGTAAAATCAGGGAAGAGTGGTTTATTAAGCAAAACTAGTTTGGGAAGCCTTTTTAATTAGTTATTTTGTCCATGAATCCATGAATAATATATACAGCAAAAGTAAACAGGGTTCTTATCCTTCACAGTTATAATTCTGAACAGAATAGTGTCTGATAGACCTATGCTTTGAACTCTAGCTTCTCAGCCTTCAAACACATACTGTGGCTTATTTGGATGGTGAATTGGAAAGAAAGAAGGTGTTCTCTATTTTCCCTAGAGAAGGAGGATGGGACGATATCCCCTGGGCTTAAAAAGTAATTTGTGAGAAAAAAGAAAACCAAACAAAATTCTTCCTCTGAACATTCATTTAGTTTAAGGCCTTACATAGTAAACCCTGTTTGACTTACTCTTGTTACAAGCGTGACCACTTGAATAAGGATGACCTGATAATGTATCTTCCAGTGATGGGTAAGTTCCTCCAGGAACTTCACCTGCCTACTAACACAATTACCAAAATAGTTTAAATTCAACAAGATGCTTAAAGAAAGTTATAGGACATGAACACCATGTAAAACAGAAATCATTCCCTTTTCAAAGGTTTTGTCACTTTTCAGGTGAAGTTCAATCATGGGCAGTGGCTGGGGTAGTATTTTGAGAATCAAAGACATCATCTCTCAACTATAAATCCTGCTTCATCTGTAGCTGCTGATTCTTCTCATTCATTAGGACAGCCTAGCCTTGGTAAAGAGGCTTTTCCAATTGCAAAAGAAGGTTGAAAACAGAATATGGGGAGAATCAATTTGTCTAACCCGTATGATGATGTCCCAGAAGGAGGCAGGGAGGGTGCTTCCTGTAAGTTCAGAGTAGACAATCAATCCAGGGAACAGGTAACTTGCAGGTACTGGAGGAAGAAACAAATTATCCTATCACTGTGCTCCAGATGCTCCTGAGAGTGCCCTTTGGATGGAGTTTCTCTCTGAAGAAAAAGTGAGAAAGAAGTTTTTCAACTCCCCTCGGCCATGCTCCTTTCTAAGCTTATCTCTGATCATCTCTTCAGGAAACTGACTTGAATTGCTGGGCCAGGTTAAGTGAATGTTAGTGATTCCACTCTCTGATTTATGTTGAAATGTATACCACTATTAAAAAACACAAACGTATGAAATAATCCCTTATCTTGTTAATTACAGGAAGCTCTCTGGGTCAGAGACAGGATATTTTCTCTGCCCTTAGTGACTTTTGACTTTGAAAGTTGCTGCCCTTTCTTTTGCTGGCATTGCTGTAGTCTGGTGTATGGATACGTTGTCAGCTGTCTTTATACAGCAGGAGTTTTGATAATCTTTACTTGATGTCTTATTGAGAATCTGGGTGCCCTATATGTAGATGCAATACATAGTTCTCTACATGGAGTCATTTCTTTTTGAAGGGAATCTTTGAGAATTACCTTTAAATATCTTCTCTCAACAATCTTTCTGAAATTCTCACATTTGGAAAAATTCCAGATTTATTTAAAAATGAGCATATGTTAGCATTTTTAATTAACTCATTAAACAAATATTTGTTAATTACTCACTCCATTCCTATGCACTCTTCCAGGCACTGGAGATAGGGAGATGAACAGGATAGAGGTGGTCACAATTCTCATGGACCTTACATTGTAGAAAGAGAGGGGGTGGTGAAGGTTGAAAAGGAACACAGATGTACAAATACTAGAATATACTTTAGGATGGTATAACTGCTCTGAAGGAAATAAAATGGGGTAATAGGGTAAAGGGTATTGGAGGTAGGTGGAGAACGCCTCTTCGGATTGTGTGATTTGGAAACATATCTTTGAAAAAGTGACACCAGATTTAAGATTTCAATGACAAAAAAGAGCCAGCCATGGGGAGGTCTGGGGGCAGAGTGTCCAGGTAGAGGGACTAGCAATGGCAGATCCTGATGTAGAATGGGCTTTGCAGGTTTGAGAAACTGAAGGCCACTGTGCCTGGAACTAGTAACTGATGAGGAGAGTGGGAAGGGATAGGATTTGGAAGGTAGTGTCTCAGGATGATCTTAATTATCAGAAACCAAGCATTATGATTCAAATTGGCATAGACAATTAGGAAATAATTTATCTCACATGGGATGTTTGAAGATAATGTGGACTCCAAGGTTAGTTGATTTAACAGCTCAATGACATCATTAAAGATGCAGATTTCCCCATTTTTTTGCTATGCCATTTTTTGGCCCTTTCCCTCTTGATCTCAAGCTGGTTGCTATATTTAAGTACAATACATGCAGGAGAAGAGAGGGGTCTGTGCCTTCCTTTTAGGATGAGGAAGGCTTTCCCAGAAGCAGTTCTTCTAATTTCCTCTCATGTATCTTTTGGCTGAGTTTGGTCTCATATCCATTTCTTAAAAAACTGGGGTAACAATGGAGTTACCATTCTTGGTTTTGCCTAGTGGTTCTCAAAGTGTAATCCCTGGAACAGCAGCATGAATATTACCTGGGAACTCAGAAATATAAGACTTAAGGAATCAGAAACTTTGAATGTGACGTCCAGTTACCAAAGTTTTTACAAGGCCTCCAGGTGGTTCTGATGTATGCTCAAGTTTTTTGTTTTTTGCTTTAAGCTTTTAAGTATATATATTCAAAGTGGAACAAGGTATAAACTTGTGAGATTTGTTGACAATTATGCCATAGCCCTAAGTTTGAGAAAGCCAAAGAGAAGTGATCATCAGAGCTTCTTCAGATAAACACTTCAGTCTGGGAAACCTCAGACCAATTTTACTATGCCTTTGAGGAGAAGGAGAGAGGAAAGTAGATTTTTATTTACACCTGGAGCATTAAAGCTGCGCTTCGTCTTAGTGAGTTTGTGGTGTAAATCAGAAGTCACCTGGGATTTGAATAAGATTGACTCATACTCCTATTTCAAGCCCTGGAGCAATCTGCTGCCTTCTCAGAAAGTTTATAACTTCCCCAGAAGGAGGTTTGTCCTTCTTTTCTCTTTTTAAAAAAACTTTAAAAAGACAGACATTATTTTTTAGAACAATTTAAAATTTACAGAAAAACTGAAGAGGTAATACAGATAGTTTCCATATACCACCCTCCAATTTCCTCTATTATTAACCTTTTACATTAGTTTGCTATATTTGTAATAATTAGTGAAGCAATTTTGTTACATTATTGTTAACAAAAGTTCATAATTTATTCAGATTTTCTTATTTTTATCTAATGTCCTTTATCTGTTCCAGGATCCCATTTAAAATGCCATGTTGCAGTTAGCTGTTGTTTTCTTAGGTTCTTCTTGGATATGACAGTTTCTCAGATTTTCTTTGTTTTTGTTTTTTTTAAATTTTTATTGGGGTATAGTTGATTTACAGTGTAGTGTTAGTTTCAGGTGTAGAGCAAAGTGAATCTGTTATACATATACATATATGCACTCTTTTTAAGATTCTTTTTCCATATAGGCCATTACAGAGTATTGAGCAGAGTTCCCTGTGCTATACAGTAGGTCCTTATTAGTTATCTATTTTATATACAGTAGTGTGTATGTGTCAATCCCAATTTTCCAATTTATCCCTCCCTCTGCCCTTATCCCCTGGTAACCATAAGTTTATTTTCTATATCTGTTACTCTATTTCTGTTTTGTAGATAAGTTCATTTGTAGCTTTATTTTTAGATTCCACATATAAGTGATATCATATGATATTTGTCTTTCTCCATCTGACTTACTTCATTCAGCATAACAATCTCCATGTTGCTGCAAATGGCATTATTTCATTCTTTTTTTATGGCTAAGTAATATTCCATTGTATACATGTACCACATCTTTTTTATCCATTCCTCTTTCGATGGACATTTAGGTTGCTTCCATGTCCTGGCTATTGTAAATAGTGCTGCAATGAACATTGGGGTGCATGTATCTTTTGAATTATGGTTTCCTCCAGATATATGCCCAGGAGTGGGATTTCTGGGTCATATGGTAGTTCTATTTTTAGTTTTTTAAGGAACCTCCATACTGTTCTCCATAGTGGCTTTACCAGTTTGCATTCCCACCAACAGTGTAGGAGGGTTCCCTTTCCTCCACACCGTCTCCAGCATTGATTGTTTGTAGACTTTTTGATGATGGCCATTCTGACCGGTGTGAGGTGATACCTCATTGTAGTTTTGATTTGCATTTCTCTTATAATTAGTGATGTTGAGCATCTTTTCATGTGCTTTTTAACCATCTGTATGTCTTCTTTGGAGAAATGTCTATTTAGATCTTCTGCCCATTTTTTGATTGGGTTTTTTTTTTTGATATTGAGTTGCATGAGCTGTTTGTATATTTTGGAGATTAACCCCTTGTCAGTTGCTTTGTTTGCAAATATTTTCTCCAGTTCAGACTTTCTTTTTTTTTTGATTGACAGTTTTGAGGAGTAATTGTCAGTCATATTGTAGTGTGCCCTTCTACTAGAATTTGTCCCATGTTTTTCTCATGACTATACTGGGGTTATAGGTTTTGGGGAGGAAGATTACAGAAATGTCATTTTCATCAAAGGTACATACTATCAACATGATTTATGACTGTTGATGTTGACCTTGATCATCTGGCTGAAATAGTGTTTCTCAGATTTCTGCTTTATGGTGAAGTATCTAAATAATTTATTTGGAATCTATCTGCATGGGAGATTGTTTCTTCTCCCCATTTATTAATTTATTCAATCATTTATTTATATTGGTATGGACTCATGGATATCATACTTTGGATTATAACCCAATACTACTTTATGTATTTTCTTGCTCAGATTATTCCAGTGTTGAACATTGGAAGCTCTTTCAGTTGGCTTCTGTGCCCATTTGATATACCTCTACCAGTGTGTGTGTGTGTGTGTGTGTGTGTGTGCGTGCACGTGTGTGCACGTGTGTCTGTGTGTTAGCACTTCCTTACTTTATGACACTACAAGATGCTCCAGGATCATCTTGAATATTTCCTGTTTCTGTCCTAGAATCAGCCACTTGACACTCAAGTTTGACAACCACTGGTTTAGGCCAATCATTTGAAGAAAGAATATATGTTAGGGAGAAAAGCATAAGGACCACCACAGGAATCAGACCATGAGAAATGTAGGCAAAGTAAAGAAATGTTATTCCAAGTATAATTAAATGCCAGTGGAAATGGCATTAGGGGAGAGGGATTCTTTGATCTTCTGCTAAATTGAGAGTAGACTGTAAAGAAAAGAAGAGCAAAAGCAGAGAGACAACTTAGGAGGTTATTACACTTAATCTGGAAAAAACTGACAATGGCTTGAAGTGGTAGCAACGAAGATAGTGAGAGGCGGCTGGATTTGGAATGTGTTTCAGAGGTAGAATCAAAGTATCAGCTGATGGACTGATGAGTGGTATGTGGGGGTGGGGTGGGGGGATGAAGGGAATGAAGAGAGAAATCAAGGATAAAGGTGAAGGACAGATGAGTCAAGGAATCAAGAGCAAAGGGAGATGGGTGGTGCTGTCAAGTGGGATAGGGAAGCTTGCAGAGCTGCAGGTTTTGGGTTTGCAAATTAAGAGTTCTGTGTTGGATGTTAAATTTGAGATGCCTATTAAACATACAATTCACATCAAATGGACTGCTTGCAGTTTTGCAAGTAGATATGCAGGTTTGAACTTGGGGAGAGGTCAGGGTTGGAGACATAAATTTGGGAATGCTTAGCACCTAGATAGTACTCAGAGTCATGTAAATACATGATAATCCTTTTTGGGGAGAATTTGAGTAGACAAGTGGGTGAGGGATAACACTCAGAAGTTGGCCAGAGGAGGAAGACCCATGAAAGGAGACTCTGAGGGAGCAAATAATGGAAAAAAAACCATGGAGCCTGTCCTGGTGTCATGGAAGCCAAGCTAAGAATGTTTTTCAGGAAGGAGTTAGTCGTAACACTGTAGAATGCTGCTGAGAGTGAGGAAGATGAAAGCAGAGAATTGCCCATTGATTTGGCAAGGAGGAGGTAGTTGGCAATTTTGTTGAAGAGCTGTTTCAGTGGAGTAATGGGGATGAAGGTTCATTGGACTGGTTTCAGAGGGAATAGATAGTGAGGAAGTTGAGAGTGACTATCGACAACTCTAAACTGATTTTATTATACAAGGTGTCAAAAATGGGATAGTAGCTTTAAGGTGATGTGGGCTCAAGGAAAATTTCTTTTTAAGATGGAAAATATTTGAATATGCTTGTATGCCAGTGGGAATGAACCAGTTGAGAGGAGTATAGTAATGTAGAAAAGAGAGGAGATAATTGTTATTTAGCCGAGAATCAAGGGACTTTAATATGGGATGGTTACATTTTGATAGGGAAAGAGAAATAGGAAAAGGTCTGAATAATGTGAGGTCCTAGTAACTAAAGAGAGTAAGTGAAGTATGCCAAAGACAAACTTTAGCTTAAGTTAAATTTACATTTAGGACTTGGGCCTGCTGCAATTCTGACTCTTAAATCTATATCTGAGTCTTTTTTTATTATTAAGAAAATGCTGATTTAATTGATATTAATACAGACATCAGTTGCTATCCAAACTCACTTTTTAAATATTGAAGAGTAGTTGATTTACAATATTGTGTTAGCTTCAGTTGTTGATAGACATCTTTTCTGCATGCGTCTTAAACTAAGGGGTTATACAGGGATGAGTGTATTGAAAAGATGCAAAGCTGGAGCATGACTAAATGTGTGATTTACACATGTTTAAGAGAAACATTCCCACACTTGAATGCTGTTCCATGACAAAGGGAGGGGAGGGGCTGAGAGAGAGGTGTTGAACCTATTGTAGACATTTTAATTTAAAAATCTCTTTGTTTTATGGGCTTTAAAAGATGAATGACTTCCACCCACTTATCAGTCTATGTTTTATTTCTGTGTTCTTTCTAACTGCTGGTCTCTATGTAAGTGCCCTTGATAATTTTGAGGCTGGTCCTTTTGGAGGCATAGTGAGATGCTATAATATTCTCAGAAAAGCAAGATGAATTCCAACGTGTAGCCATTGTGCAAAGAACCCTTTTGTATACCACAGAGAGGCCAAAATAGATGACTTATCTTTACTTTGAATATGCTGAAGGACGCCAGATATTTTGTGGAAATATGCATCCTATGTTTTTTCTCTGTAGTCATCTAATTACAGTCTGATGTTTTGTGTTCTTTAGCTAATCTAGTAAATCCTAACAGGATGCCTGCATTATCTGATTTTTAAAATATGGCATTTGGATATAAAAATAAACTTTCCTTTCAGACAAGCAAAAAAAAAAGAAAAGATGCAAAGAAGTACAAATGAAATTTACTTAAATTGAAAACCGTCCTGGCTAATTAATTTACCAAGGGGGATTGCAGGAATTAACTACAACAAGATAGAAGAAGCAGTATAAGCAAGAAAAGAAATATATCTGAAAAAATCAAGTGACAACTGTAATTGGCTTCTGAAGGAGAAAGAACTAAGATCAAATTGAAAGACAGGAAGAGTAGAAGAACGTTAATTGGAAATAGTTATTTATAGGTTTGTACCTCTTCCAGTCCTTAGTTTGTGAGAGTACAGACTGTGTTATACTTGTGTAGACAGAGAATTGTGTATGAAAAAAAATAAGCACATTCTGGTGATTTTTCAGAACTATACTGACAGTACCACCTTTGAAGAATTGCATTATGACTTTCTAGGACGGTACTGAAAGGTCTGCAATTGACAACTTGGCCTGAGGGAAGAGAAAGAACTGAACAATTAGCAGGATGCTGGTAGCACATGTGCCATATCCCATCACTAAAGACATTATTCTCTCCCACCCCAGTGCCTCCTTTCCACCCTGTATGCACACCAATATTTGTCTTTCATGATGAGGAGGTAGCTAGTGTAGAAAGGAAGTAGAATGGGATGGTTAAGAATCTAGGATTTGGGGTTAGGTAACCTGTGTTTGAATCTCAGCTTATTGCTCATTATTTAACCTTTTTTTTTTGAGTTTCAGTTTTCTCACCTGTCAAACTAGAAAAACAACAGTACTCCTACTCTATGGGGGTGGTGGGAGGTTTACATCCAATAATATACAGAATTACACTTTTTAAAGAAAATATTCCCTCATACATGGAAGAGAAAGTAAATAACATTTCATCACCTACAATGTCTAAGGTGTTTTATGTACATTATAAAATTTATTATTCTTAGAACATTTTGAGTTAGTTGGTTTTTTCTCCATTTTATGGATGAAGACACTGAAGTTTATCAAGATTAAAAACTTGCCTAAATCCACTCAACCAATGGGTTAATTAAACCCCAGTTCTGATTCAATACCTATGTTCTTTTCCTTACATGGTGCTTCCATTCAGTCAACTAATTTTAGGTTGAGGTCAAAAATAAAAACCATGATTTTAAAGCTAACATAATTTTGATTTGTATTTGTTTTGGAATACTGTTGTATGTCACTGCTATGTCACTATTTATTTTAACAGAGGTTTTCACTGTTGGCTGCAAATTGGAATAGTCTGGGTGGATTAACAATATTATTGGCTGGATCCGACCCAGAGATTCTGAATTAATTGTTTTGTGGGGTTTAGGCATTGAGATTTTAAAGCTCCCTGGATTATTCGAATGTGTAGTCAAGATTGAGAAACACTGTACTACAGAAAACTACATTCCCCACAGCCTTTCTGAGCAGCAGTGGTTATATTTTGGGTCATGTAATCCTCCAATACTTACTCTTTCCCCCACAATTGGATGGTTAAATGCCCATGGCATGCCTTTGTACTAAAAGATAAAACAGGTTAATCAAATTCCCTCTTTAAAAAAAATTAACTGGGAAATACCAAGGAAAGAAGGTAGTAAGCTAATAATTCCCAAATTTCATTGGACATTACAGTCACCTGGAAGCTTCTAAAACTTCCAATGGCCTGTCTTATACACATCAAATCAGAATGTCTAGGTTGGGAGCAGGCAGTTTTTAAACATCCCAAGTAATTACAAGATGCATCAAAATTTGGGGACCACTGCAGTAAGTGGTGGGAGCTTAAGCCTAACGGTCATAGTGTAGAACAGCATTTCTCAAACTTAAGTGTTGATTCTGATTCAGTAGCTCTGGGGTCAGGCCCAAGTTCTGCATTTCTAACAAGCTCCCAGGTGAAACTATGATGCTGGTCCACAGACCAAACTCTAAGCAGCAGTCTAAGAGAGTCTAAGAAATCCTGGGGGGAGGCACAAACCAGAAGGAGGGAATGGCGATTATGAGATTAACAGCAACAAAAGATACAGAATAGAACGTGAGATGGATAGACTATAGGAAGAGGAGAATGGAACAAATATTTCCTGAATTAACCTTGGAACAGGACTGCAATAAAGATCCCTGAGGTCCTGATGCTGAGATGCCTAGAGGTTGCTTGAATATAGAAGGACTTTTAACTTCCTGCTGTTCCTTAAAATCTAGTTTGGATTTCCCGAGTTTCTTGGCAGGTGTGTTTTTATACTGAACTTCCATTAACTGAAGCAAGCTGCACCAGACACTGTGAATTACTCAAGATGGTTTCTCTTTTCTCTCTTTTTTGTTCACTTATTGTATTCGTTATCTATGGCTGCAAAACAGATTATCCTCAAAACTTGGTGGCTTAAAACAACAAATATTTATAAACTTATATTCCTGTGGGTCAGGAATTCAGGAGCAGTCTGTTTGGGAGTTCTGGCTCAGGATCTCTCATGAGTTTGAATCAGGATAATGGCAAGGGCTGCTGTCATCTGATGACTTGGCTGGAGCTGGGGGATCTGCTTCCAAATGGACTGGCTCACATGTCTCTGCTCCTTGGAGTGTCCTCACAACATGGCCATTTGTTTCCTTCGGAGTGAATGATTCAAGAGACCAAGATGGAAGCTGCAATGTGTTTTGTGACCTACAAGTTAAATCATACACCATCACTTCTACTTTATTCTATTGGCTAGAAGTGAGCCACTAAGTCCAGCCCACAGTCAAAGGAAGGGAAATTAGAGTCCAGCTTTTGAAAGGAGTGTCAGAGACTTTGTGGACATATTTAAATAACCACAGGTGTTTACTTTTTCACATAACCATGTGTTTTAGGGAAAGCTGCTTACATTGTCAGCTGGTTCTCAAAATGGTTCCCAAAGGGCATCAAAATTGCTTTGGGAACTGAGTATGCAAATACTTGGGCCCTACTCTAGAAGAACTGAATAAGCAGCTCTGGGGTAGGGCAGCCATCTGAATTAATAGGCTCTCCAGGTGATTCTAAAGCACACTCAAGTTTGAGAACCATCACTCTCAGCTGGTCTTAATAATTCAATTACCATCGTCAGCTTGTACAATTGGCCATGAGTATATATGTGTTGGGGGCTGCTGGGAAAGGCTTCGTTTCCGTAAAGCAGCAGCTACTGGGTGTGCTTGGGCGTGCGGTGTTGAACCGCTGCAAGCCATCTTGCTACCAGCCTGAGGAGGAAGGCGTCCGTTAGAGCAGGAGTGGCAGAACTTTGCAGAAGTATGGCTGTGACCTGGATATACCTTGACAGAAGTCTGCATTATGAACTGTGACTGGGTGAGCTGATAAATTTCCTTGTTAATTATGCCAATTCGAAGCCATGTTTTCTCTTATTTGATGTTGATATCCTGATCGACAAACTGAGTATTTGTAACTTCAAGTGGTTGGTTCAGTGATTTTTATCAATCCTATCTGCATATTTGGGTTATAGGAACAGTTTTAAAATATACCACGCTTGGACTCACTTTTAGAGAATCTGAGTGAAGTAGTCCAGCATGGAGCCCTGGCAATGGAATTTTTTCATAGGTGATTTTGAAGTTCAGGCAGCATTGAAAACTATTGGTAACAACAACTACTAAAGGTCTGCTTGCCCAGGTGTTAAAAAGTTTTTCTTCTAACATTCCTGAGCTCTTCTAGGATGAGAATTTCATGAACTAAGGAGTAGATGAGCAGTATCCTCATAAGAAGTGGAATAGTGTTTGCTTTTTTTTTTTTCTTATACAGCTGATACTAAAATAACCTTTGCTATGTTAACATGACCACTTTTCTAAATTTACGAACTAATTCCTTCTAATTAAGTGACTTGTCCTGAATTCTAATACCTCTGGTTTCTCTCAGTCCCCAGGTGGTTATAGAAGCATGTCTGTGAGGAGCATTTCTTGTCAGTTCTTGAAGAAATCATTTTTGTTGCTTTTCCTTTGCTTCCCATAAGAAGGCAACTCCAGCAACACTTACTCTAAAATCATTGAAAAGTTATTTTCTGCCTAGGTTTTGAATTTTTCCATTTCTCCACCTATTTCCCACCATCACTTCTCACTTTGTAATTACTATTTCATTCTGCAGTAGTTCACTAAGAGACAGTATCAGAATTTTCACTATAACATTGTTGGAAGCAACTGAGCATTGCTGGTAACTTCAGTGTTCATCACTTGGAGAGTGGAAAAACAAAATATGGTGGATATGTTCCATGGAATACTTTGCTGCAGCTAGAAGTAATGAACTAGATGTACATTAACTGTAGGATTAGAATTTAAAAATGTAGTGTTGAGTGAAAAATATAAGCAGGGCTAAGTCTACAGTGTAATGCAATTTTTGGAAGTTAAAAACACATTGACCTCAAATAACATGAATATATTTAAAGAAATATGTATAGTTTCTGTATGTTTCTACACACATATACGTACCTTCAAATAATACATATATATATAGATACTGTTAAACACAGTATGCTTCCTGTAAGGGAGGGGAAAGGAGGAAGACTAGTGATGAAGAGGGGAAATATAAGCAAGAATCTCCTAGGGAATAATAATGAGAGTATCCCACAGACAGAGGAATTATCCAAGCTTTGTACCTGAGCTCCATCCCCACCCACCTTGTAAATGTCTCTAAAACCTTGAAATATGCTGTGGGATTTGAAAACCCTAATTGAGTTTGAGAACTGCATATTAAATAGGAATAAACAAGACAGTTTAAGCGTAAGGGCTTTGTATAAACAAGTCTCAGGGCGACTGTCTGTTTATGCAGGTCTTAGGCTGTACAAGGGGTCAAATCAGGGTGAAGGAGGAGTTAAAATGTAGCCAGTGCCCCACTTGCTGTATGAGAGCTTTTTATACTTCACAGGAAAACATGATATGGACTAATGGAGCCCCTGTTGGGACTTTCATTTTGGGAGTTTAGTGTAAGCTCCAGGAAAGAGGGATTCTATTTCCTTTATACAGTGTGCCAGTGCTTAACGCAATACTGGGTCACACGGTTAGTCCCTAATAAACATTTGTGGAAAGAATGAATTTTAAGTGTTTGGCACGGTATTTGGGCAGCTCGAAGTTCCTGGATATCTCAATTTCTTTAAGTGGAGTATTATCCTGGTGAATCTGGTTCAAGACTTTGCTCATGCATATGCATACAAATTAAATATTTTTGGTAGTTTGGAAAAATGCTTTAAGTAAAGACATGTCAGTATGTAGGTAGTATGCTCTAGTGGTCAAGGGTTTGGGCCCTGGACATGGGCAGGGTCAATTTGAAAACCTTAACCCTGGAACCACCACCTTAATCAACAACACCTAGGAACTTGCTAGAACAGTGTTTCTTAGGGTCTTACCCAGGTGTACTGAATCAAACTCGCAGTGGTGGCCCCCACCACTTGATTTAACAAGATCTCCAGGTGATTCTGATACAGGCTAACATTTGAGAACTCTTGGCTTGAACTATTAATTGTACTGCGTTTCATCCCCTCTATGTTTTCTTTCTTTTGGGACCCATTTGATTGGAGGCCCCAAATAATTGCTGTGTTCTTATTCTTTTTCCATTTGCAGGTAAGGGAGAAACAAAAAGTCTTTTATTTGGCACATAGTATTAAGGTTGGTTTTGGATTCAGTGGGACCTGATTATATTTGTTGTTCAGTTCACTTCCCAGAGAAGCACATGTATGGTCTGGAGACTAAAAGACCTAATAGAAAAAGGTGAAACGAAAGTAGTCACCCTTTCATTGTTATAAATAGTTCTTTCTACTCCCTTATTCTAGTATTGTTCAAGTTGGCTATGTGTAGTGTTTTGAAATATGCAAAATATGAGTTAAATAAGAGAGGGCCAATAGTTAAGATTTGAAAATCATGGTGAGAAGGAAGAAATGAACCAATTACTTGGAAATAAGTAAATAGTAAACAATAATAGTAACTCAATAGTGATATATATGCAAGAAATAGTTTTGTTACAGGGAGGGTCATGGTACTGAATGAGTTATTGAGTTAAGGAACATTGTTTCATTTTAGTTTGTTTTGACAAACGAAAGCAACGGGAACCAGTTAATGGTAATACAACAATTGCCTTTTACTGCCAGAGACCTAGAAGCTTCTCTGAAGTGAAAAATTAAGGTAATATACCAGTAAACAAGAAGTATTATAATTGTATTATCACTGGCCCACAGAAAACCTCTTATTTTTCCTTATATATTCTCTTTATTATTCCTTCTACTCCCTCAGGTAACCATTCTGGTGCATTTTATGTATATTCTCTTTTTGGGGTAAAATTTGTATTTTGTATACATTTAAAAATTACACAAAATGTTAAGTATACAAAAGTAGAGAGAAAAATCATAATACTTCAATAATAATAAACTCATGGCCCAGATTATCTTATCTATAATTTCTCCCCCCCTTAACCACTTAGCCTGACACTACCCAGTTTATTGTGAAGCAACTTCCAGACTTCGTTTTTTTTTTTTTTTTTTTTAGAATTGAAATTTTCTTCTGCATTGTTTATTTTATAAGTCATACTTCTTTTGGCAATGCAGGCTTCGTTTTTTATCTTAGGTATTTTAAACTTAGATAAATGATATTTTTATAGTATTTTGTATATTCCTTAACATGGTTTTTTGGTGACCTATCTTTGTGATTGTGGGTACATCTAGTTAACTGCTTCTTACTACTTCATAGTATGCTATGGTTTATCTATCATATATTGTGTATCCATTTTCCTGTTGTATTGGGTTGGCCAAAAAGTTTGTTCAGTTAGTGAACACGTTCAGTAAAATTCTTGGTGAAAATGAAAAATGTCTTTTATTTTTACTAAAAGCTGAATGAACTTTTTGGCCAACCCAACAGCACCAGAGAGAGAGCTGAATTTCCTTCATCTCCATCCTATCACCAGTAGAACTGCAATAAACACTGTTATACATGCCCCCTAAAGGACGTGTGAGAATTTTTGTGATAAATGCTCAGGTATGGCATTTTAGGTCAAAGAGTATGTAATAAGTGAGGCCGGATTGGCGCAGACATTCTAGAGCTCAATCTGTACACTCACCAGGGCCACTTGGCATTCTCTAGTAATTTTTTCCCAGTTTATTAGGCATAAAGTGATACTGCATTATTGTTTTTTGTTTTTTTAAAATTTATTCATTTATTTATTTTTATGGATGTGCTGGGTCTTCATTTCTGTACGAGGGCTTTCTCTAGTTGTGGCAAGCGGGGGCCACTCTTCATCGCGGTGCGCAGGCCTCTCACTATCGCGGCCTCTCTTGTTGTGGAGCACAGGCTCCAGACGCGCAGGCTCAGTAATTGTGGCTCACGGGCCCAGCTGCTCCGCGGCATGTGGGATCTTCCCAGACCAGGGCTCGAATCCGTGTTCCCTGCATTGGCAGGCAGATTCTCAACCACTGCGCCACCAGGAAGCCCTGCATTATTGTTTTAATTTGCATTTTTCTGATTACTAATAGGTGTGACCATCTTTTCACATGCTTATTAGATTTCTGGGTTCTTCTGTAAACTGTTGATATCCTTTGCCTGTTTTCTTATTGGACTTACAGTGATTTACAAGAATTCATTGTTTTAATAGCTAGACCCTTGTTAACTTTGTACATTGGTAGTATCTTCTTCACATTTGTCATCTGTTCAACTCTTTCCATGGTGTCTTTGTGTAGAAATTCTTAATTTTGGTACAGTCAAATTCAGCAGGTTTTTTTTGCCTTGTGGTTTGTGTTTCTGTTGGCCTAAGAAATTCTTCCCTGCTTTTATCTTGAGGATATCTTCCTATGTTTTCTTTTGTTGACTTTATAGTTTACCTTTCATCTTTAGGTCATTATTCCATTTGGAGTCTACCCTTTTGAATTAAGTAGGAATCCATTTTAATTTTTCTAAATGCATGAACCAGTTTCCCTAGCTCTCTTTAAATCATCCTTTCACCATTGATTTGTGGTGCCCCTTTTTCATTACACACTAAGTCCACATATGTGAATGAGTCTATCTCAGTTCATTACACTATCCCATTAGATTATTTCTGTTTTTGTACTAGTTCCACCCTAGTTTTTATTGGTGTTTATAGTATATCTTCATGTCTGTGCTACAACATCATAACATTTTTTTAGTTCTTCCTTTTCAAGGCTGTTTGTGCCTTTATTTTCATACACATTTTAAAATCAGTGAGTTCCTTGAATCCAGTTGGAGTTTGGATTAGGGTTACATTAAATTTGATTAATCTGGGGGATGAAATCTCATAATGAATCCTCTCACCTGTGATTGTGGAAATCTCCATCTATTTATATCAGTCATCTTCTATTAGATTTTTCATTAGATTTTTAAAAATTTTCTCTATAGAGGACTTAGTTTTTTAAAGCTAAAACCTGGGTACTTTGTTTTTTGTTGCTATTAAAAATAACTCATTTTTATGTTTCTTAGATGATCATCTCAGGTTTAGAGAAAGGTATTGATCATTTTGGGGGGTAGGCAGATTTTTGAATCCAATCTTAACTGAATATTCTCATTCTTATAGTTTCTCTTGATTATTTCTCATCCTCTTCCTCCTTAATATATTCTGCAGTGTTTTTGTAGATATTCTTAGTCAGACTTGGGAAATTCTTCTTTATTCCTGGATTGCTGATGTTTTGTTTTGAATTCATGAATGGATGTCAAATTTTAGCAGAAATAGTTTTGCCTCTATTCAGAACTTTTTTTTTTTTTTTTTTAGTCAGTTGTTGGAACTTCTATCTTCCACAGGCTTTCTTTTGAAAACTTATTTTCTTGTGTTCTGAGTGCTTCAATCTGAGCTTCTGACTTTAAGTCTTTAACTTTTGCCATTCTTCTTATTCCAAATATTTTGATTTAAAAAATTTCACCTATTGTCACTTAGAAAGCTTTTATTGTGGTAGAAACTCCTAACATGAGAGCTGCCCTCTTAAATTTTTAAGTGTGCAATACAGTATAAACTATAGGCCTGATATTTTACAGCAGATCACTAGAACTTACCTTGAATAACTACAACTTTATATCTGTTAATCAGCTACTCCCCATTTTCCTCACTCCCCAGCCTCTGGAAACCACCATTCTATTCTGTTTCTGTGAGTATGACTATTTTAGATAACTAATAAGTAGAATAATAGCAATATTTATATTTCTGTGACTGGTTTATTTCACTTAGCATAATGTCCTTTTTTTTTTTTTTTTTTTTTGATCTACTCACTTGTCAATGGACATTTCAGTGGTTTCTGTGTCTTGGTTATTGTGAATAAAGCTGCAGTGAGTGTGGGAATGCAACTATCTCTTGAAGATCTTGATTTCAATTCCTTTGGATATATACCCAAAAGTGAGATGGTAGGTCCATTTTTATCTTTTTGAAGAACCGTCATACTATTTTCCATAGTGGCTGTACCCTTTTGCATTCCCACCAACAGTGTAAATTTTCCAATTTCTCCACATTGTGGCCAACACTTATCCTTTCTCCCCTATTTTTTTTTTTTTTTTTTGATAATAGCCATGCTAACAGGTGTGGAGTAATATCTCATTGTGGCTTTGTTTTACATTTCACCGAAGTTAAGCATCTTTTCACCATTTGTAAGTTGTCTTTGGAGAAAGATCTATTCAAGTCCTTTGTCCATTAAAAAAAAAATCAAGTTGTTTGGGGCTTATTTAATTTTTCTGCTAATGAGTTGTAGGAGTTCCTCATATTTTGGATATTAACCACTTATCAGGTACATGGTTTGCAAATATTTTCTTTTGTAGGTGGCCTTTCACTCTGAGGTTTCCTGTGCTGTGGAGAAGCTTTTTAGTTTTGCAGTCCCACTTGTCTGTTTTTGCTCTTTCTTGTCTGTGTTTCTTGTCATATCAAAGAAATTATTACCTAGACCAATGTCATAAAGCTTTCCCCCTATGTTTTCTTGTGGAAGTTTTATAGATTTAAATATAACACCTGAATCCTTAATTAATTTGAGGTGGTTTTCATATATGGCATAAGACAGAGGTCCAATTGCATTCTTTTGCATGTTAAAATCCAGTTTTCCCAGCACCATTTGTTGAAGAGACTGTCCTTTTCCTCCTTGTGTGTTCTTGACACCTTTGTCAAAGATCAATTTGCTGTAAATGTGTGGGTTTATTTCTGGGATCCCTATTCTGTTCCATTGGTCTATATGTCTATCTGTTTGCCTATACTATGCTGTTTTGATTACTGTAGTTTTGTAATATAGTTTGGTATTAGGAAGTGTGATGCCTTCAGCTTTTTACTTATGCTCTTGTGCTCTCTTATTATTAGCTATTATGTATAATCATGTATATTGGAGAAGGACCAAAGGCCATCCGCACCCCTCCCTGTGAATTCAAAAGAGAGAAGAGGGGAGAGGTGAGTGAGAGTCAGGGCAGAGAATCCCAAACATCACAAAACTGCTGTGTGCTATTACCACCCCTCTAGGTCAGACTTTTGCCTTTAAACTCCAGAGATACTGAAATTAGGATATGAGGGGATTGGGATATGACATAACCATCTTGGGGTTTAGAGAAGTAGTAAGTGATGAATGAATGCTCAAGGATGGCTCTTCTCATTAAGTCCTCAACTTAGGAGGGTTCTATGTCACTCTGGTTTTATTCTGTCCATGCTGGTCCCAGTGAACTAATGACTTTTATGATGGAGAGGCTGGCAACCTTTTTTCCAGTATAATGTGGGGAGAGAAATAAGCAGAATTTAATTCCAAACCATCCTTTCACTGACACCCTCATCCAAGACACTCATCCTGAAGAGAATGTGATCTTCCAAGTACACAGCCATGGGAGAGAAAGAAAGAGTAAATGCATGATAGTCCAAGGGTAACAATCTTTTACATGAGGCCAATAGTGAAAAAATTCATTGTGTCTCTACCCTGAATTTAAAAAGGAAAGTATACTTGTTTTCCTCAGGAAATTGTATTTCTATTAGTAGTAGGACTGGTGCATAATTTATGGCATTTTTGTTGGCTGGAAAGTCAGGAACAATATATTCAGCAAACTCTGCAGAATTTGACTGTAACATTCTGACTCTAAACAAATTTTTGGGTGACATGAGATTTGGTGGAATTGAGTTGAAGAAAGTAGGTTATGAGAATTGGCAGGAAAGCTAAATCTCGGGGGACAGGTAGGAGTTAGCCCAGGGAAACTGCTGGCTAGGAGGGAGCACTGTGTGGGAGCATAAGAACAGTGTGTGGCATATCTGTTCAGGAGACCACAGGTATTCTAGAAAAAAAGAATGTGATTAGGTGAGAAATGATGCTGGGGAATGAATGAAGTTGGAGCCATATCATGATAGGTTTTGTGTAACATGCTAAGGATTGGAACTTTATCTTACAATGAAGAATATTGGTAGTATTGATGAAAAGTAAAATATATTGTAACAGACAAGGGGAATTTATTTGGTTAAGTAATATTATATGGGTAATAAACCTTCTAAGTGGTTTGGACTTAAAGATACAATTATTTGTATTGTTTTGTTTTCCATAGGTAGGTTTGTTTTTTTTTTTTTTAGTAGGTAGGTATGTTCCAAATATTACATGGAGCATACTTAGATATGATTCATTGTTTATCTGAAATGCATACTTAACTGGGAATTCTGTTTTTATTTGATCTATGAATAGGAGGTATTAGGTAAACAGAATCAGGTGAACATGACGCAGGCAGTAAAAGAATAATCTTGATCAGGAAGATGAGAGATGCTTGTTTGATAAAGAGATCATTTTTGATATTTTAGACCACAACAGAGTGAGAGGCTTGCTTGGAGACTTGTAATGAATTGGTACAGAAGTACCTACTATGGAAAGGGGTTTGAATTGTGGCTGAACTTTTGACTCTGAGTAGGTGGGAGCCAGTGGAGAAGTGCTCCCTGCTTCTTTCGCTGGCTTATATGGCTTGAGATGGGTTCTATGAGGGTCTCTCAGGATGGAGCAACCAGCCACTTGGTGGCAGCCATTTCTACAGATCCTTGTTCTGGTTCTCCTTCCTTCTTTTTCACTTTAGTGTGGTTTTCTAGGGTTATATATCCAAATAAAGTACTCTAACATAAGGAAAAATGGAACAAGGAAAAATCTCCACCAAAATAGGGATCAGAGTAAGATGGTAGAAGTAAATCGAAGTAATTAATCACTAGCTTCAATAGAGAGTATAATTAACAAAGAGATTGTTAGGCTAAAACAGATCTCTAGGCTGTCAGGAAAGGTTAAATATGCCAGATGTATACTAAATTAAAAGCTATGGTAGCTACATCTCAGACAAAAAGCATTTTTAAGGATATAGAAGATGCTTACAAATTTAAACCTAAGAGAACACAATACCTGTAAATATTTAAAATAAAAGTAGATAAAACTGAGAAGACTGAGAACCATCATAGTCTAATTGGGATTGTAGCAAAATGGACAGCCTTCATTGCTCTGAATCCCATTTCTTATATCTTAAGGCCAGCAAGGGAGGGTGAGACAACCTGGAGTTGCAGATTGAGGGGGTAGTTATCCAGTCAAATGTGGACAAGTTGTCAAATAAAATGAATACTGAAAAAATGGAGTGAAAACAAATAGGTCACTTCAGATCTTTGTAAAAATAGTTTTAGAAAAGAGAAGTCGGATTTCAGAAGGTCTAAGACTGAATGTGAAGTGGCAGCGTAGCTGTAGGGAACTCTTGCATCTCTTTCATGCCACTGGCTGCCACAGGAATCTTGGCGGGGTAATGAGCCTTCTTCAGCCATATTGCCTTTTCTATTGCCCTTACTGTGCTCAGATCGGGGTTTCTCTCAGAGGCAGCAGCTCTCAAATTCCCAGCCAGAAGCGAGGCACAAGTCCACTAAATTCTAATTTCCAAACTTAAAGGAGTATTTAAATTATTCTTTTTCAGTAAATCATTAGACTAAGGGAGAGTGATAAGGTAAGACAGTATCAGTCAGGATTTATCAAGGAAAACAAAGAACCCACACTAGATCATTTAAGAGAAATAATTTATTATAACAAATTGGTTACTTAGATGACAAAAGAACTAAAGGAGCAACTAGGGGTTCTCACAGAAACTTGGGGCCATTGTGAGCTGGAAGGGAACAGGGAGGGAAGGTGGTGATGTCTAGAACTGTGGAGAGGGCTGCCATATGGGAGCTAGGACTGCAGAGGGAAGGGTTGTTCAGTGGTAGCTGGAGCCATGGAACAGGCAAAATCGTTGCTGGAGGCATTGCCTGAATTAAAGGAAGAAGCAGAAATATTCTCACTCCCTTTAGTCTTTCATCAGTGTCTCCAGTTAACTGATGGTACCTGGAAGGCAGATGGCAAGGCAGCTGAGGCAGAAAGAGAGTGGGAAATAGGTCTGAGAACAGGCAGGTAAATGACATCCTGAGTAGGCAGGAGTGGAGCATATGCATTTTTTCCTCTCTTGCCTGTGCTCTAGGATAATCCTCTTCCTCCCCAGCTAATCAGGGAATAAATAAATACTTGCTCTTCTTATTATATAGTAAGTGGTACTTTGAGTTTCTATCTCCCACAGCCTTTCAAATCTGAGAGGTAAGAACATGGTATCTTTTCCTCTGCAGTTGATTCCACAGCACTAAGCTGTTGTATTGCCTATCTAGGGAGAAAAAAAGGAGGGCTATCTACTGGATAGTAGTGGTCCCAGAGTCTGGACAGGGCTTGAATTTCCAGGTAGGATTTAGATGACATAAACCACAGATGTAGCATACAAATTTGTACACAGTGCTCCAGATGTAGCTTACCTGCTTATGAATACATGATAATTTTTTTTTGAAATACATTTCTTTATTGTGTTTTTTATCATTATTGAATGGTGAAAACAGATAAAGGTATAATCTTTTTCTACTGAGTTGAAATGCATATATTTCAACTGCACTGTCACCGTTTATCCATTACACCATTGGAAATGCCACTTTAGACTACTAAGGGGGAAGCCAATATATTTCTACTCTTTATAATTAGAGTACAGACTGAAGGGGAAGGGAACCAAAAACCTCAAAACCTGAAGTTTATATAGAGAGAGTATATTTAGAGAATATAGAGTATACTTGTATTGGAATGAATTGAAAAACAGACTGTAAAAAGTTTGTTCTGAAAAAAATGTTTCAAAGAATAAAGCAATTGTATTTAGATATACTTTAAAGGAACAAGGGATTGACTGGCTCTTCATCTAATATAACTTAACATCTTAAAACTTTATTTTTCAAAATCTCCTTCAGATAACTGTGGAGAATAATGGACTATTAATATTCATGTATTAATATTTTCACTTAGCTAACACTAGCATAGTTTAGAAGATGGATTTATTTATTTATATATTTTTGATTTCAACTGAAAGTTTATTCTACTTTAGAATCTTATTTTTTTCCCCACAACTCACACATACACACTGTATTTTATTTTTACAAGAGATAAATACACTGACACCAAGCATTGTAAATGGATGACCACAGCTAATTAAGGACTATTTAATACCCACTTTTTATTTCTAAAACTTTGGTTGACAGTTCTGACAGTTCTCATCTATTTCTTTTCTCCTACTCTTTATCCATGTAGGTAGGGTATTTTTATTACTTTGTTGTCATTTTAGTAGGGATTTAGAGTGACAAAGGAGTATTCAATGCATTATGTTGAACCAGACACACAGTCTTATGTTTACTCCTAGGTATTTTATCTTTTTCTTTCTTTCTTCTTTTGGTTATTATTTATTTTATTGAAGTATAGTTGATTTATAATGTTTCAGTTGTACAGCAAAGTGATTGAGTTATATCTATCTATTCTTTTTCAGATTCTTTTCCCTTTTAGCTTATTACAAAATATTGTGTATAATTTCCTGTGTTATACATGAGGTCCTTGTTGGTTATCTATTTTATATATAGTTGCTTTATCTTTTTCTTGTAAAAGTCACTTCAATTATACTCAAGCTGGTTTTTTTTTTTTAACATCTTTATTGGAGTATAATTGCTTTACAATGGTGTGTTAGTTTCTACTTTATAACAAAGTGAATCAGTTATACATATACACATGTTCCCATATGTCTTCCCTCTTGCATGCTGGTTGTTTTTATATAGAATATTTTATTTTTGTAACTGCTTTCTAGATAATAAATTCTGAATATTCCTAAAATTTTCCAATTCAATATCATTTGATAATAGAAATTTTACTTTAAAAAAGGCCTTCCAAGTTATCATGAAGGACAACAGAATTTGGGTACCACCAACTTATACATCTTTCTGCTTATGTGTGAAAAACTATCTTATTTTCACTATGGTTATTCTAATATAAACACATTAAGAACAGAGGCCATGTTTTCAATTATTTTGTATTCTCAGTAAGTGCCTGGCATAACTTTATCCATCCATCCCTTTAATCCATATGACATATAACACCTCAGTAAGTAAACAAACAGATTTTCATGTATGAAAGGACCCTTAAAGTCATTAATATTTACAAAATAAACCTGATTAAGCTAAATAGCCCAGGGGTATTTATATTCAAATAGGACACTACAGAATAGACCCAAAGGAAGGACTCTTGGATCATGGGCATTCTGGCATTGTGACCGGTGTGCAGGGCCCTGTAGTGGCCCTCATGTCACTTGATGTACCTGGCCAACTGGAAGGGAGATTTTCAAAGCCATTTCTGAGCAGATGCCCACTGGGTTCTGCCCATCAGCCCTTGTTGGATATGGCATTCTTGATCCACTTTTTCTAGATCACGCCTTACGGGGCTCAGAGCCGGTAGCAATGCTGTGGAGCTGGCAACTGTTAAGGCTTTGTCATATAGTGGATAAAACCCAGGATCAGAAGTCAGACCTGGTTGAAGTCCTAGCTCTGCTCATTGCCGACAGTGTAAACTTAGATCACTTGACCTTTGTAAAACTCATTTTTCTTATCTGTGAAATGGGGCTAACTTTTAGGGGTTGAACTGTATTCCTCCAAAAGATATGTTGGAGTTCTAATCAGTGGTCCCTAGGAATGTGACCTTATTTGGAACTAGGGCTTTCTCAGATAAATCAAGTTAAGACGAAGTCATGATGGGGAGTGGTAATCCAACATGACTGCTATCATTACAAGAAGGAGAGAGCACTGTCTGAAGACAGACGCAGGGAGAACCCAGTACTGTGAAAATGGAGGCGGAGATTGGAGTCATGCAGCCCCAAGCCAAAGAATGCCTGGGGTTACCACAGCTGGAAGGAGCAAGGAAAGACCCTCCCCTAGAGGTTTCAGAGGGAACATGGCCCTGCCAACACTTTGATTTCATATTTTTAGGCTCTAGATGTGTGAGGGAATAAGTTTGTTTTTAAGCCACCCAGTTAGTGGTAATTTATTATAGCAGCCGTAGCAAACTAATACAGTAATCATTCCTACCTCACAAGGTTTTTGTGAGGACCAAATGCCATAATGTATGTGAATGTATGTGAAAGCAATCATGTACCATGAAGCTGAGCAAATGGAACTTAGTGTCATTCCCACGCAGCAGGAAGGAGGGGTTCACATTTCCAGCTCTGCTCAGTACTCTGGCACTACCTCTTTTCTCCCAACTTTTGACTGTTTAAGTGGCCACCTATGGACATCTGATGTAGCACTTCCTCTTGGTGCAGGTGCAGACTCACCTGTGGGACACCTATGTTCTGTTTAATTTTCAGAATGTTCTTGTCCTGTGACCCTTACTCTGAACTATTTTTTCCCCTTTAGCTTTGCGTGACTGTTCTGACAGCTAGGGGGAACGTACTGCTTCCCAATTCATGTCCTGAGGAAGGAAAACGGGTATTAAAGTCAAGATCTGTGGGTGATTCCTACTTTGAATATTCCTACAAACAACTTGTGTGTAATGTCCTATGAAAGTCAAACTGAACTGGATTTCTCTGCTGAGAAATGAAGTTCACCCTGAAGACTTCGTCACTGATTGCCCTGCCAAAAGTGGCAATTTTTCTTCCAAGTCACCTTAGCTGACTTTTGCTGTTAAAGAGGTTATAAAAAGGGTATTCAAATCTTCATGAGTATCTGTGTACCTGTCATGGCTGAGATACCAATTTAGAAATTGCTCTGTCAATCAGAAATTATCACCCGGTGCCATCTCATTCTTTCTGGGTTAGAATGTAGGGAATAGCTTGATGCATAATTCTTTTTTTTTTAATATTTATTTTTAGTATTTGACAGTTTTTTGTTTTTTTTTTTTTAACTTTGGATTTATTTATTTATTTATTTATTTATTTATCTATGGCTGTGTTGGGTCTTCGTTTCTGTGCGAGGGCTTTCTCTAGTTGTGGCAAGTGGGGGCTACTCTTCACCACGGTGCGCGGGCCTCTCATTATCACGGCCTCTCTTGTTGCGGAGCACAGGCTCCAGACGCGCAGGCTCAGTAGTTGTGGCTCACGGGCCTAGTTGCTCCGCGGCATGTGGGATCTTCCCAGACCAGGGCTCGAACCTGTGTCCCCTGCATTGGCAGGCAGATATTTAACCACTGCGCCACCAGGGAAGCCCATGATGCCTAATTCTTGCTCCTAACTGCCACTCTCAGGTGTTTTCCCACTGGCTTGCAGTGTTGTAGGCTGCTAGCAAAGATAATAGATGAAATGAGAGAACAAAAATCCATTTCGTTCAATCTATGAGCATATATGTAGTGCTTATCCTGTCTTGTCATAGGGCGGGGCACTCTGAGATGCCTAAGAAGGAAATGGAGAAATGTATAGATATTATATCTGTTCTATTTGAAGGTGAGGTTTTCCTTGAGGAATGGATAAAATAACCTATCCTTAATGAGCTCTCTTCCTTCTTCTCTTTCTAGTGGAGGATACCTTTCACTAATAGCCTTCATTAAGGCTCTTCAGAGCTGCAGTTTTGTTTGTTTGTGTTTTTAAGGATTTAGGGGGAAATGATACACAGGAATATCTGAAGATTTTAGCTTAGAGTTCAGGAAACCAGATAGAAATGTAGAGCAGAAACCCAAGCAAGGAGTAAATACGATTATGTGAATGTTTCACGTGGCTATTAATAATAATGCCTAATAATAACCCCTAAAGCTCAGAGGCTTATCAAAAAAAATATGTATTTCTCACTGATACGTTTGTAGGTCTTGCTATTATAGCTTTCTTGGGCTTGGCTTGGTTTGACTGGGCCTTGGTATGGACAATGATTTGGGTTCAGGTCTGTTCCGTGTGTCTTTTTATTCTGGGCTAGTGGCTACATGGTGGATGGCAGAAGCACCAAGACGACTGTAGGAGACTTGCCAGGCCTCCTTAAGGTCTCAGCTTGAAACTAGCACACTGGCTCTTCTTTCCTCATTTCATTGGTCAAAGCAGGCTCATGGCCAAGCCCATCAGTAGGAGGAGGAAGCATTTGCACCTACTCTAATGAGGGGCGCTTGCAAAGTTACGTGGCTAGGGGCACGGATTACGTATTTACTGGGAGGTACTGAAGAATTGGGAACAATTAATGTTTCTCAGGTGGCAGGACAGGATGGTGCAAGGGGCTCAGTGAAAGTAAAGAGCCTCCGACCACTGGCCTTATTGCCACCTGTATTAGTTTCTTAGGGCTGCCTAATGAAGTATCACAAACTATGTGACCTAACACAACAGAAATTTACTGTCTCAAAGTTCTGGAGGCCAGAACTCCAAAATCAAGGAGTTGACAGTGTCACGTTCCCTCTGAATCCTTCCTTCACTCTTCCTGGCTTCTGGTGGTTTGTTGACAATCTTTGGCATCCCTTAGTTTGTAGGTACATAACACCAGTCTCTGCCTTTGCCACATGGCATTCTCCCTGTGTTTCTCTCTTTATGTGTCCGTTATCTCTTAAGGACATCAGTCATACTGGAGCAGGGGCCACTCTGCTCCAGTATGACCTCATCTTAACTAATTGTATCTGAAGACCTGATTTCCAAATAAAGTCACATTTTAAGGTACCAGGAGTTAGGACTTCAAGTCTTTTTAAAGTTTTTTTTTTTGGTGGGGACACAATTTCACCTATAACATCACCAATGTGAAATTCTTAAGTCTAGCACTGTACCAAATGTTATAAAAAAATGGAATAAAAATGTGTCATTATATCAGGTATATTTCTCTACTTATTACTAATAGTCCTGACCAAGTGAATGTTTTCTTTATATGTGTGAGTGAATAATTATTTATATATGTATTTATTCTCATTAAGAGTACAGTTTTTAGAAACAGCTGGGTCTATCTAAATAAAATAGGGGGTATTTTATTCCACAGACTATTTTTTTTGGAAAAATCCTCTAAGGGATTAAAAAAGTACTCAGCTGTATTAAAATTTCTTAATTATGATCACATTTTCTTGGGTAACAGCATTCAACATTGAGAGACTATAAATGACTTTAAAAAAGTATTGTCTATTTTCCAAAAGCATTCAGGCAACTTAAAGGACCCAGGGTAATAAGTCCTAAAGCTGTTTTATTAACCTTGCCTTGTTCAATACATGACGATTTCTAGGATAAACTTGCTTTCCACGAATCAAATTTTCTGTACTCATGTGTGGTATTTTATTGTGTGACTTGGCAAAGTCCTACCAGCCTTTGGACAGGAATGTCACCTTGGCTTAAGTTAGTGGTTCATGTACCTACTATGTATCTTAGCTCCTTAGCTCCAAAAGACTCTCAGATATTTCTGGCAGTCCTCAGGAACATAGCACATGCTCACAGACAGTGCTCTCAGTTCCTTTTAAATTCAAGCTCTGTCCTCTTCTTCCCCTTTCTCCTGCCCTTGCAGCTGTGTGGAGGGCACATGATCAGTGCCTTCTGGTTCTTGCAGGATAGTGCTGACGCTCTTGATCTCAGGGATCTCTGCTGCTGTGCCTCCTGCTGCCTCCCCTAGCAGTTCCAGCATGGTTCTTCTTGCCTTGGGACTGCGCTGTATCTTGCCCATGAGGAGGAAGAGTGTTCCTCTTCCCCACTCTATGCAGCGTTTTAACCTCTGAGCTGTAAGGAATACCCTGGGATCCCTTGTTCTCATGGAACCCAGCTAGAGAGGGCTGCTCTCCCCCATTCTATGAAATGTTTTCTTACTGTGATAAGAACACACAATGTGAAGTCTACCCTCTCAACCAGTTTTAAAAAATTATGTAAGTATTCAGGTGTACAGTATTATAATTTGACATCTGTATACACCACAAAGTAATAACTCCCAGAAGTCACCATCCATCACCATACGCACCTTCACCCCTTTTGCCCAGCCCCATTTTCTCTGGTAATCACTGATATGCTCTCTATCTTTGAGTTTGTTTATATGTTTTGTGTTTTCAGTTTCCAAAAATGAGTGAAATCATACAGTATCTTTTTCCTTCTGACTTATTTCACCTAGCATAATACCCTCAAGGTCCATGCATGTTGTAGAGAATGGCAAGATTTCATTCTTTTTTTTTTTTTTTTTACCATCTTTATTGGAGTATAATTGCTTTACAGTGGTGTGTTAGTTTCTGCTTTATAACAAAGTGAATCAGTTTTACATATACATATGTTCCCATATCTCTTCCCTCTTGCATCTCCCTCCCTCCCACCCTCCCTATCCCACCCCTCTAGGTGGTCACAAAGCACCGAGCTGATCTCCCTGTGCTATGCGGCTGCTTCCCACTAGCTATCTATTTTACATTTGGTAGTGTATATATGTCCATGCCACTCTCTCACTTTGTCACAGATTACCCTTCCCCCTTCCTATATCCTCAAGTTCATTCTCTAGTAGGTCTGTGTCTTTATTCCCGTCTTACCCTTAGGTTCTTCATGACCTTTTTTTTTTTTTCTTTTCCTTTTTTTTTCCTTATTTGTTTTTCTCTTTCTGACTTACTTCACTCTGTGTGACAGACTCTAGGTCCATCCACCTCACTAAAAATAACTCAATTTCGATTCTTTTTATGGCTGAGAAGCATTCCATTTTGTGTGTGTGTGTGTATATCAAGCACACCTTCTTTATCCATTCATCCATTGATGGACACATAGATTGTTTGCATATCTTGGCTATTGTAAATAATGCTGCATATATCTTTTCAAATTAGTGTTTTCATATTCTTTGGATAAATACCCAGAAATGAAACAGCTGGATCATGTGGTAGTTCTTTTTTTGAGGCATCCCCATAATGTTTTCCATAGTGAGAAACACTTTACAATGCCACCAACAGTGTACAAGTATTCATTTTCTCCATATCCTCTCCAACACTTGTTATTTCTTGTCTTGTTGATAATAGCTGTTCTAATGGATGTGAGGAGATATTTCACTGTGGATTTTATTTCCATTCCCCTAATTCCTGTTAACCAATTTGTAAGTGTACAGCATCATACTGTTAATTATAGGCACCATGTTGTACAGCAGATCTTTAGAACTTACTCATCTTTTATAACAAACTTTATACCCATTGAACAGCAACTCCCCACTTCCCCTTTCCCTTAGTTCCAGGAAACCCCATTCTACTGTTTCTATGAGTTAGACTAAATACTTCATGTAAGTAGACTAATGTAGTATTTGTATTTCTGTGACCAGCTAGTTTCACTTAGCACAGTGCCCTTCAGCTTGATATATGTGGTCACGTGTGGAAGGATTTCCATCTTTTTAAAGGATATATGATGTTCCACTGTATGTATTTATCATATTTTCTTTATCCATTCCTCTGCTGATGGACAGTTGGGTTGTTATATCTTGGCTATAGTGAATAATATTGTAATGAACATGGGAGGGCAGTTATCCCTTCAAGATCTTGCTTTCAATTCTTTAGGATATGTACCCAGCAGTGGGATTGCTGGATCATATGGTAATTCAGTTTTTACTTTTCTTGAGGAAACTTCATACTGTTTTCCATAGCAGCAGTTACATTGTACTTTCCCACCGACAGTATACAAAGGTTCCAATTTCTCTAAATTCTCACCAAAACGTATCTTTGTTTTTTAAATAATAAGCCTCCTAACAGGTGTGAGGTGATCTCATTGTGGTTTTGATTTGCATTTCCCTGATGTTTAGTGATGTTGAGCATTTTTTCATGTATCTGTTGGCCATTTGTAATTTCTCATTGAAGAAATTATGTAGCATTTTGACCAGAGCTGCTAAGATTACTCTGGGACTTCTTCCCTCCTCATGGAATCTGGCATAAAATTGCTGCTCTATCCACTTTCCTCTTATGCTCTCAGCTGTGCACACAAAGTCCTTCCCTTGTTTTCCCGCCACAGAACCTCAAAACAGCACAAAGGAAACTGAATATAAACAAGTTAAAAAATCAAAGACACGCTTAAGAAAATTTCTGGAGGACACTTGCTAATCAATTGATTAGTTATGTCTGAATATCTTTATAGGCTTGTACTGGATCTTTCTTAAAAGAAGTATCACTTCCTTATAGATAAAACAACAGAATAATAAAGAAAAAATTCAGGAGTAGTATTAGGAGGAAACTATCCCTGGAGACCACAGTTTTGGTATTAAAAAAAAAACAAAAAAATGAACAACTGTGAATGAGAAGAGCTGACACTTTTGAAGCCTGATAATTTCCAGCTGATTGGCTTAAAAGAAAGTTCCAATGTTAATTCCTTGATCTACAAACATGAGGGAGTTGGATACTAAAGCACTATAGCTGGTTTATTAAAACATAATCTGAGGATAGGACGGAATGAAGAAGTAGAATGATAGAAAAATTAATATTTTTAATATTAACTGCCGAGAGTAATCTGGATCTGGAAGTCAGGGGACCTCAGCTTTGTTCTTGGATCTGATAACAACCAGCTGTGACACTTTAGTCAAGCCACATGTCTTCTCTGTTCTTCACTCTCCTCGTAAAATACGGGTATTACTCGCCCTACCTCCTCTTAGGGCGACTATGAGACTAGTTCATGTAAAAGAATTCTGAAATAAGCAGAATGGGATGAATAAGACACGTATTAATCAAGTGTTCGATGCTGTGGTCACTGCTTCTATGATGGTCTTTTTTCCCTTGGGAGATTAGCATGGCTTCTGTTGGCTCCAGATGCCTCTCCCAGTAAGTCTATGAATGACCAAAGGCATTTCACCTTGGAGACGTAGATCATCTCATCCTTCACTTTTCCAATTTATGGGGTGCGGTTAGACTAGTTTCTCTTCCAGACAGTGCCAGTACAGATCTAAGTTGCTGGAAGAGCATAAAAGAGGACAGTGTTGATAACAAAAAGTCGTCATGGCTTTTTTTTTTTTTCAAGGGAGAAGAAAACTTGGCAACAGATACACTGTCTTGTCTAGTTAGGTTGAAATTAACAAAAAGTTAAAATGCAATGGCAAGGGCAATAGTCATGTCACGGGCATTTCTCATTTTGGCTGAGAAGAGGGAAAGATCTGGGAACTTGTGACTTGAGTAAATGTTAAAATGTCACTAGGCTGAGGGAGAATATATATGCCAATTTCCCTATTAAGGACAGAGAGATTGACTTTTTGGCCATTTATGTTCTAGAATTAAGAAATTTAGTTTTGCCCTGTATTGGAAGAACGGAAAGGAAAGGGAACCATCACTGAGTATTCACCTAGTACGTGGACTAATTTAATCTTCACACTGACTCTATGAGGTAGATGTTTTCATTCCTCCAGATGAGGAATTTGGGGCCCAGAGATATTTGCATGTGTCAAACACCCAGTACATGATGGAGTCAGTAGTCAATTCTAGGACTAACTCTGAACCAAGGCTCCAATTTTCTTTTCCTCTATGACTTTCAGCTGAGTGAGAACTATTGATAAGTTATTATATTTAGACCTTTCTTTGGCTGCTATGCTTAGCCAAAGAAATTAAGAGAGATTCTGTTCTCTGATGTGTGACATAGGACTATCTTCAGGAAGTTCTTGGCAAGTGACAAACCCATGTAATTACTCCATGCCAAACTCACCCCTTTAGCATTGCCTGATTTTGTATTTATGGCTTTGATTCCTTCATATTTTGGAGTCAATGAAATTCATCTCTGCAGGCATTATGGGATAGAGATTGGAGGATTGGCAGAACTACGGTAACCTATACATAGGGATGATATTTGAGCTGAGTCTTAGAAAACAGATTTTACAAGTAAACAGTGGGATGGGATGCTGGAAGAGAAGAGAGTTCACACTGAGACTGACTGGAAGAGTCTCACAGAACTATGGCAATACACAGTATATTGGGTGGACATGCACTTGGGTATCGTACAGGGTACATTTGTAAGATAGCAGAAGATGAGGCTGAAAGTATAGCTTGGGGCTTGAGTGTGAAGGGTCTTGAATGCCATTCAAAAGGGCCTGGACTTTATCTTAGATCATTCATTCACTGACTTACCCATTCATACACTTAAACATTTATTAAACTTCTAACATATGCCAGATGTTGTTAGAACTTGTTCATATGGTATAATAGTTTTGTTCTAAAGGTCTGGGGGAAGAAACACACTTTTGGTAAGTGTTTATTTAAAGGAGTATAACAGTAACATGGGAGAATATGGAGAAGCTAGTTAGAGCTAATGGAATCTGGAAAAGTTTCCCAGAGGAGATGATATTATGAGTTTCAAAAGATGACTAAATAACAGAAAGTTAAGGAATATGAGGGGGTGGTGAGTGGAGAGGTCAGACCAGGCAGAGAGACCAGCGTGTACAAAAGCATGGAAACATGAAAAAGCATGAATCTTGGAGGGAAGAGCTAGTCTGATGGATTGTGTGGAATAGAGATATTAGCCTGGAGATGGAAGCCAGGGCCAATCTTAGAGGGCGTGGAGTTCAACCATGTGGGCACGAATCACGCCTATGTAATAAAGCCCTAATATAATGTAGGACACTGAAGCTGGAGTAAGCTTCCTGGGTTGGCAAAACGCCATGTGTATTGTCATACAATGATGCTGTTAGGGTGTTGGAATTCTGAGAACAGCTGAAACTTAACATTTGGAATCCATCTATACTCTGCCCTATGCCTCTTTTCCTTCAGCTGGTTCTAATTTGTATACTTTTTAAGGTAATAAATGTAACCATGAGTACTATAGGTTTCAATGAATTCTGTGAGCTTTCTAATGAGTTTTCAAAACTGAGGATGATTTTGGGAAACTCCCAAACTTGCAATTGGTGTCAGAAATGATGATGATCTTGTATGGACTTTTCCCTCTAACTTTGTAGTCGTACCCTAATTTCTTGCTTTTGGGGGTCAGAAGCTGTGGGCTGACTTGTCAGTCTGCAGTACTGTACCCTTAAACTTGCAGTTTGGTTAACTCTGGATAGATGCTGTAATAAAAGCTTTGGTTAGAGACATAAAAAACTTTAATTAGTGCTGAGACAGTAGGGATGGAGAAAAGGGAATGGATTCAAGACATTTTAAGGATGGAAGCAACAGGATTTGGTAACTGATTAGGTGTGTGATTATGTGGGGATATGGCTTGGGGAGTAAAGGGGAAGGAACATGAGTTCTGTTGTTCAGGATATGTCTCACTAACTTTTGAACATGCTCTTGTCTCTCCCATTAGAAAACAGAACACAATAAAAATCTTCCCTTGAAACCATATCACCTCCCATCAAACTGGCCTGTGTCTCTCTGCTTTATAACTTAGCTTCTCTGATAGAAAGTTGTCAACATTGCCATCTTCATTTTCCATTTTCAGTCATTCTTCAAGTCAGCCCAGTCTTGATTTCACTTTTAACACGTTACCTAATTGATCTTCCTAAAGTGAGAAATTATATTTATTTGTCACACTTCATGAAAAATTGAGTCCTTAAGTATCTTGAAATTTCTAATTTCTTTTTCCCCATTGAAACATTGGTCTCTTGAATTACGATTCTTCCTTCTCCGGGTTTTCCTTCTACCTCTTTGACTACTACTTAATCTTATTTGCCAGCCCCTCTTCCACTAAAAACTTCTAAGTGTTGGTGTTCTTTAGCATTGTATTTTATTATTATTTTTTTTGCATCTCACCTTCTGTCCTCTCCTAATTTAAGACCATCTATTTCATTGGCTTAAAATGCCAGTGATTCCTAAATTTGTTACTAAACCATGCAGTTCTTCTTAGATTTAGATTTCTGTATCCAGTTTCCTGCTAGACCCTTTTCTTGGATACCCCATAGTTCTCCCAAATCTAACATGTCCCAGACAGTGTTCTGTCTTTTCATCAGGCCTTTTGCCTTGCCTGGTCACTCATCTTTCCCACCAACCAACCTGCTTCAGGAGCCAGTCATTGGACAGTCATTCTTGATACCTTGCTCTCCGTCACTTTACATTCAATCCCTTATCAAATTTGCCAATTCTAATTCCAAAATCCACCCTGTTCTCTATTTCTACTGTGGCTACCTTCTGCAAGCCATGGCATTTCCTGCTGACTACTAAGATGGTCTCCCAGTGTGTCCTGTTTCTTCCACTCTGTCTCCCCAACTATTAATCCATTCTTCCCACAATGTCCAGAGAGATACAATTAGAAATTTAAACATTTCTGTAGTATGTAAGAACCTCAAGGGAATTCTGCATCTGGGAGAAAATCTAAAATATTGAACACAGTCTCTAATATCCTGAATAGTCTGTCCTTGGAAAACTTCTCCACCCTTATCCTTCCATATTTTCCCCTTTGCTCACTATGTCATACCCTCCTGGTGTTCTTTCCATTTCACAAATTAACCAATAGCATTATTTCTTCAAAGTTTTGGATTTGCTATTCCCTTTGCTAAGAATACTTCCCTCACCTCCTCCACCCCTTTCTCCCTATGTCCTATTTATCTTTTGGGTCTTGGTGTAAAAAGCTGTCTATACTCAATGTATCAGTCAGATTAGACTAGATTATTCTGTTTTTAACAACCCTAAAACAACAGTGACTTGTTTCGTTTACCATTGAATGATGTCCTAAATTCTTTCTTTTTTTTTTGATTTTTATTTTATTTTATTTTTATACAGTAGGTTCTTATTAGTTATCTATTTTATACATATTGGTGTATATATGTCAATCCCAATCTCCCAGATGCTCTAATTTCAACATGACGTTTCTTATTCTGAGGCAGGGGAAGAGCACAAAGAAAATTTTGAACTGGTTCAAAAACACTTCCTGATGAACCTAGTGGCAGGGCAGGAATAAAGACACAGATGTAGAGAACGGACTTGAGGACACGGGGGGAAGGGGAAGCTGGGATGAAGTGAGAGAGAGGAATTGACATGTATACACTACCAAATGTAAAATGGATGGCTAGTGGGAAGCTGCTTCATAGCACAGGGAGATCAGCTTGATGCTTTGTGACGATCTAGAAGGGTAGGATAGGGAGGGTGGGAGGGAGGCTTAAGAGGAAGGAGATATGGGGATATATGTATACATATAGCTGATTCACTTTGTTTTACAGCACAAACTAACACAACATTGTAAAGCAATTTACGCCAATAAAAATACTAAAAAAATTTTGTTCTTAAATGCTGCTGCCTAGAAATGATGCATCATTTCTGCCTACATTTCACTGGACAAAGCACTGGCACATGTAATTTTAAGGGGCCAGGGAAATATAATTCTCCCATAGGCCTGGAAGGAAAAGAAAACTGGCAATATCAGTGATTTGAACCCCGGTATTGTCTACTATGCTCACTGCATTTGTTCTTCATGAGATCTTATAGAGCCCTGTTGCTTGATTTCTTTTTTTAAAAATAAATTTATTTATTTTATTTATTTTTGGCTGTGTTGGGTCTTCATTGCTGCATGAGGGCTTTCTCTAGTTGCGGCAAGCGGGGGCTACTCTTTGCCACAGTGCGGGGGCGTCTCATTGCAGTGGCTTCTCTTGTTGTGGAGCATGGGCTCTAGGTGCGTGGGCTTTAGTAGTTGTGGCACGTGGGCTCAGTAGTTGTGGCTCACAGGCTCTAGAGCTCAGGCTCAGTAGTTGTGGCGCACAGGCTTAGTTGCTCCGTGGCATGTGGGATCTTCCTGGACCAGGGCTCGAACCTGTGTCCCCTGCATTGGCAGGCAGATTCTTAACCACTGTGTCACCAGGGAAGCCCTGTTGCTTGATTTCTAATTGTGTTTCTCAGAATTTGAAATGATATTTGTAGGTGTTTTCAATGTTTGTCTCCCCATTGGATTCTGAGCTCCATGAAGTCAAGGTCCATGCCTATTTTATTCATCACTATTTTACTCAGTGCCTAGCACAATATTTAGATTAGAGTAGATACTCAGTAAATACTTAGTGAATGTTGAAGGATATTCTGGAGATGTACAGCATCCTTTGATGCCACACAGTAGGAAATTGGAAATTCAGTTCTAAAGTAAGAGAGAGACCCTTCTCTTCCATCTCCTGGGTAATTTGAATTTTGTATCTTTTTTTTTTAGTATTTTTATCTTTCCTATTGATTTTTTTGGTGTGGTTTAAAGCTATATCTCTAAGTGGTGGCTCTAGAGAATACAGTGTACTTAGTTAACTTACCATAGTCTATCTTCAAGAAGATCACAATGTGTGAACTTTGTAAAACTATAATCCTATTTATCCCAACTTCTCATCTTTAGTGCTATTGTTGTCATATATTTGACTGTTTTATACCTACCATTTGGAGTACTTATTTGGGCAGAAATCATGATACTATGTTACTGGTGAAAAGATAGACATACAGATCTTTGGAATAGAATAAGAAATTCGGAAATAGACCCACACAGCTATGAGCAATTAATTTTTAAAAAAATTTGACAGAGGTGACAAGGTAACTCAATGAGGAAATAATAGTCTTTTTTACAAATGGTGTCAAAACACTTGGACATCCATATATAGAAAAGTAAACCTGACCTATACCTCTTATTTACAAAAATGAACACTATATCACAGACCTAAATGTAAAACTTAAAACTACAAAATTTCCTGAGAGTACAGGAGAGAATCTTTGTGGTCTTGAGTTAGGCAATGACTTAGAAAACATGAAGAGGATAAAGTGTAAACAAAATTAGTGTGGATTAAAGTCCATCAAAATGAAATACTTTTCTTCTTGAAAGACATTAAATACAAAGGCAAGACACAGACTTCAAGAAAAAATTTACAAAATACGTACCTGACCAAGGATATACATCCAGAATACATATAGAATTTACACAACTCAATAAGAAAACAAATACCCTCTAAAATCACAAAAGATTTGAACAGACATTTCAAAAGAGAGAGATGACAAATTAAAAAATCCCTGACATCACTAGTCATCGAGGACTTGCAAATTAAAACCACAATGAGATGTCACTACATATCTATTATAATGATTAAAATTAAAATATCAAGTGCCAAGTGGATGTGGAGCAACTGGAAGTCTCATAGCTCTTAGACTTTGCTAGTGGGAATTCAAAATGGTAGCATTACTTTGGAAAACAGTTCAGCAGTTTCTTATAACATTAAACATACACTTACTATGTAATCTAACAATTTTACTCTTGGGTATTTATTCAAGAGAAATAAAAACATGTCACCAGAAGAATTTGGTAGAAAAATGTTTATAGCAGTCTGATTCATAATTGTCCAAAACTAGAAGCAACCCAAATTCTCATCAGCAGGTGAATGAATAAACAAATTTTGGCTCATTCATACAATGAAATCCTATTCAATAATAACAATGGTTACCTTAGTAATATAGGCAACACCATGCATGAGTGTCATCTGCATTATGCTAAAAAAAAAAAAAAACTTGAACACAAAAGATTACATACTATAAGACTGAATTTATATGACATCTGGAAAGGCCAGACTATAGAGATAAAATCAGATCACTGCTGGGTTAGGGGTGGGAGTAGTGATTGATAACAAAGGGGAATGAGAGAATTGCTCACAGATCTTCCAACTCTATACCTAAGAAGGATGAATGAGTGAAGTTTACTGTACGTAAATTATACCTCAATCAACCTGACATTTAAAAAAGATTCTGTGTGGGTATACACATATAACATACATATGCATATACATGTGTGTATGTGCATATAGATGCACACAAATATTTTTATTTGCTGGAATATTTTGTCATTGGATATCTTTCCACTGCTTTCTGGCCTTCATTGTGTCTGATGAGAAATTAACTTTCTTTCTCAATCTAGTGTTCATCTATGTAATGCTGCTGTTTTTTCCTGTGGGTGGTTTTGAAATTTTCTCTATTTTTTAGCAGTTTGCCTATAATGTTCCCAGGTGTGGTTTTCCCTGGATTTATCCAGCTTGGGATTCTTGAGCCTTAATTATTCTCTACCTATTAACTCTTTGCTTCAGTTTGGGTAATATCTATTGAACTAAAGTCAAATTGACTGATCTTTTTACCTGCAGTGTATTAATAATCTATTGTTATAAACCACTATGAAACTTAGTGGCTTAAAACATTATCAGATTATAATTTGTCAGAAGTGTATGTGTTGACTGTACATTCTTCTTCTGGATGCATCTAAATTCACACATATAGCTTCATTCAGCAGGGGCATTGGCTGGAAGTTAAGCTCAGCTGGGAGAGGGCTGTATCTCTTTGTCACATGGTGTTTCATCCCAGGCTTCCTCATCGCATGCCAAGACGTTCAATATCTCTTTAGGTCTAGCCTCAGGTTAAGGCCTTAGAAGAAAAACTAACATAACTGCTGCTGCATTCTTTTAGTCAAAGAAAGCTGCAAAGCCATTTTATATTTAAGGGTTGTAGAAATACTCTCCCATCTCTGTATGAGAAGAGTGGCAAAGTCACATCACAAAAGGATATGCCTACTGTGTTGGAATTAATTTCTGGCCACTAAACAAATTTCTACATGCAGTTTTCAATCTGCTTCTAAGCTATCCAATGAACGTTTTATTTTAGATACTCTTTGTTCAGCTCTAGGTTTTCTATATTTCAGTTTACATTTCTCTCCTGAAATACCCTCTTTTCACGTATTCATATTTTCCTATAAATTCTTTAACTTTTTTATAGTAGTGGATTTAAAGTACTTAGCTGCCAATTCTTTTGTGGTTTTTATTGGCTATGCTTTTCTTCTTTAAAAAAATTTTTATTGACGTATAGTTGATTTACAAGGTTGTGTTAGTTTCAGGTGTACAGCAAAGTGAATCTATTGTACAAATACATATATCCATTCTATTTTAGACTCTTTTCCCATGTAGGCCATAACAGTGTATTGAGTAGAGTTCCCTGTGCTATACAGTAGGTCCTTATTAGTCATCTATTTTATATATGGTAATGTGTATGTGTCAATCCCAATTTCCAATTTATTCCTCCCCCTCCCCTTACACCCCAGTAACCATAACTTTATTTTCTACATCTGTAACTCTATTTCAGTTTTGTAGATAAGTTCATTTGTAGCCTTTTTTTAAGATTCCACATATCAGTGATACCAAATGATATCTTTCTCTGTCTGACTTACTTCACTCAGTATGAGAATCTCTAGGTCCATCCATGTTGTTGCAAATGGCATTATTTTGTTATTTTTTTATGGCTGAGTAATATTCCATTGTATATATGTATGACATCTTCTTTATCCATTCCTCTGTCAGTGGACATTTAGGTTGCTTCCATGTTCTGGCTATTGTGAATAGTGCTGCAATGAACATTGGGGTGCATGCATCTTTTTGAACTATGGTTTTCTCCAGATATATGCCCAGTACTGGAATTGCTGGGATGTATGGTAGTTCTATTTTTAGTTTTTTTTTTTTTTTAATTAATTAATTAATTTATTTTTTATTTATTTATTTTTGGCTGTGTTGGGTCTTTGTTTCTGTGCGAGGGCTTTCTCTAGTTGTGGCAAGTGGGGGCCACTCTTCATCGCAGTGCACGGGCCTCTCACCGTCGCGGCCTCTCTTGTTGTGGAGCACAGGCTCCAGATGCGCAGGCTCAGCAGTTGTGGCTCACGGGCCCAGTTGCCCCGCGGCACGTGGGATCTTCCCACACCAGGGCTCGAACCCGTGTCCCCTGCATTGGCAGGCAGATTCTCAACCACTGCGCCACCAGGGAAGCCCCTATTTTTAGTTTTTTAAGGAACCTCCATACTGTTCTCCATAGTGGCTGTATCAATTTACATTCTCACCAACAGTGCAAGAGGGTTCCCTTTTCTCCACACCCTCTCCTGCATTTATTGTTTGTAGAGTTTTTGATCATGGCCATTCTGACTAGTGTGAGGTGACACCTCATTGTAGTTTTGATTTGCATTTCTCTAATAATTAGTGAAGTTGAGCATCTTTGCATGTGCTTTTTAACCATCTGTATGTCTTCTTTGGAGAAATGTCTATTTAGGTCTTCTGCCCATTTTTTGTTCGGGTTGTCTTTTGATATTGAACTGCATGAGCTGTTTGTAAATTTTAGAGATTAATTCCTTGTCAGTTGCTTCATTTGCAAGTATTTTCTCCCATTCTGAGGGTTTTCTCTTTGTTTTGTTTATAGTTTATTTTGCTGTGGGAAAGCTTTTAAGTTTCATTAGGTCCCATTTGTTTATTTTTGTTTTTATTTTCATTACTCTAGGAGGTGGGTCAAAAAAGATCTTGCTGCGATTATGACAGAGTGTTCTACCTATGTTTTCCTCTAAGAGTTTTATAGTATCTGGCTTTACATTTAGGTATTTAATCCATTTTGAGTTTATTTTTGTGTATGGTGTTATTGAGTGTTCTAATTTCATTCTTTTACATGTAGCTATCCATATAGAAGAGACTGTCTTTTCTCCATTGTATATTCTTGCTTCCTTTGTCATAGATTAGGTGACCATAAGTGCATGGGTTTATCTCTGGTCTTTCTATCCTGTTCCATTGATCTGCATTTCTGTTTTTGTGCCAGTAACATACTGTTTTGATGACTGTAGCTTTGTAGTGTAGTCTTAAGTCAGGGAGCCTGATTCCTCCAGCTCTGTTTTTCTTTAAGATTGTTTTGGCTATTCATGATCTTTTGTGTTTCCATACAAATTGTAAAAATTTTTGTTCTAATTCTGTGAAAAATGCCATTTGTTATTTGATAGGGATTGCATTGAATCTGTAGATTGCTTTGGGTAGTATAGTCATTCTCACAATATTGATTCTTCCAATCCAAGAACATGGTATATCTCTCCATCTGTTTGTGTCATCTTTGATTTCTTTCATCAGTATCTTTTAGTTTTCTGCAACAGGTCTTTTGCCTCTTTAGGTAGGTTTATTCCTAGGTATTTTATTCTTTTTCGATGCAGTGGTAAATGGGATTGTTTCCTTAATCTCTCTTTCTGATCTTTTGTTATTAGTGTATAGGAATGCAAGAGATTTCTGTGCATTAATTTTATATCCTGTAACTTTACCAAATTCACTGATGAGCTCTAGTAATTTTCTGGCGGCATCTTTAGGATTTTCTATGTATAGTATCATGTCCTCTGCAAATAGTGATAGTTTTACTTCTTTTCTGATTTGGATTCCTTTTATTTCTTCTTCTCTGATAGCCATGGCTAGGACTTCCAAAACAATGTTGAATAAAAGTGGTGAGGGTGGACATCCTTGTCTTACTCCTGATCTTGGAGGAAATGCTTTCAGCTTTTCACCATTGAGTATGACGTTAGCTGTAGGTTTGTCATATATGGTCTTTATTATGTTAAGGTATGTTCCCTCTAAGCCCACTTTCTGGAGGTTTTTTTTTTTTTTTTTTTTTTTTTTTTTTACCATAAATGGATGTTGAACTTTGTCAAAAGCTTTTTCTGCATGTATTGAGATGATCATATGGTTTTTATTCTTCAATTTGTGAATATGGTGTATCACATTGATTGATTTGCATATATGGAAGAATCCTTGCATCCCTGTGGTAAATCCCACTTGATCAGGGTGTGGCTGTGCTTTTGGTGATTATGGGTCACACCTGCCTACTTCTTGTCATGTCTCAACTTTTTATTACACACTGGATGTTATGTATAATACAACAGTGGAGAGAATTATAGTGTTTTGGTTTTGTTTTGTAGATGTGACATAGACTACCAGATATTTCTCCAGCAGAGAATTGAATTCAGGGCCTGCCACCATAATGAGCCACGTTCAAGTGTCCACACAGCAAGGGAAGGAGAACACATTTATAGAGAGGAAGAAGAACTTGGGAGGGCTCGAGTAAACAAAGAGTCTATGGATTTTCATTGACTGAGTCCTTGCTAGGAAGGAAGGAGACTCTCTTTCCTTCAGGCTGTGCTATTCTGGCAGGGCATGAGAGCTCCCCCTTCTGGTCTCCCAACTCTATTTAATCTGTTCTTTTCTTAAAAACAGTTTCTAAAGCCTGAAGGTCTTTATCCATGATGTGGTTAGGGTAAGGGGCTAATTATTTAGATTTTTCCTGTAGTCCAGTTGAACTGGACAGGTAGCAACTTGAACTGGATTGAATTCTTCTCCGTTCAACCAAAACCCCAACCTCCTATACCAGCACTGTCCCTTTGATCTGGTCAGTAGTTCATCTGGGATGGGATTAGGCTCTTACACTAGACGGTGTTGTTCTACATTTATATTCAACTCTGGTAGGGTCATAGGATTGAAGCTCTGAGATTGTATAGGATTACACTTTCTCTCTGCTTCATAGTCCTGCATTCTCAGCTGCATCTGGGGTGGAGAGTTACTGGGTCAAGTGATTTGTGTTCATGTTTTGGGCTCTTTCAGATTCCAACTGATACTGAGATCCAATGCTGTAGTCACCTCTGAAATTCCCCAGCCTACAGCATGCCTGCTCTCCCTTTGCTTTTACCGAGATCAGATGTCTATCCCTAGGTATAGAAGCTGCTACAACGTTCTGCTCAGTTCAACAGTATTTTCTTGATTAGCCCTATAGAAAAGTAAAATTTTATCTAGGTTTATCTTGTTACCATAGGAGTGAGGTTCTTCTTACCCTCTCTCTCATCACTGGAAGTGAAAAGCAGTATTGGGTTTTGACATGACTATGGGTAGAAGTACCTCCTGAACTACAGAGATATTGATCTGTATCTTGGAAGTTCTCTAGTTTCATGTTAGTGGTTATTGAATTTCTTTTAATTCACGTAGTTTTATGCTGTAGCACATTTGGGTAAAGTTTGCAAGGAGTTTCTTTCGCTGCAATAAAGATTATTCTTTGTTCTTTATATGGCCTGTGGACATCAAAAAGATAATGTAAGAGTGAAAGAAACATGGGAAAAAGGTAAAAATTATGAATACTTATGGCTAAATGACATAGCAACTAAATACTGCTTTTTCTGGGTAAATTTCCAGGCATTTAAGTGTAGACAAGTTGAGCTACAGCTGTGTGTTATAATAATGCAAAATGGTTCCTAATATACTCAGAGCGATTTTCTTGCCCTTGACAGTGGGAGGTAACTCTGGAAGATGTCCTGTGTTTCATAAATAAAGGTAGGGTCTTTACTTCCACACCTGATGCAAGCACTTGACTAAGGGGTCTCATAATTACCTAAGGCAGTAGTGGGAGGAGAATACACATGCAAAACAATACTACACATGTGAAGCAGGAAGGCACTGGACAGCAAAAAGTCTGTATGGCAAGACGATAGCGTTGTTGTCGAAGTTGTCTTCGGAAATACGGCCTGGAATAAATGTTTCAAGAAAGAATAATCATTTTAGGATACCTAACAGCTCAGCCCTGACCTTGAGATTGACTCTGAGAGATGTGCTAGCCTCTACACTACCTGAAAAATGGGCTCAAGTATGGCTTTATGTGCTCTTCCCTAAAGAGCATGCCTGCTTTTACCTTGCAATTACTGGAATAAACAATTTCTGTTTGTCCATGAAATTGAGGCTTTAGTTATATTGGTACTTTTTTTTTTTTTTTTTCCCTACGAGTAGACTATCTTGTATGGTCCTTATTCTGAGAGGTCCTGTCTTAGGTCCCATCTTCTTTCTTGCTCTCTTCAGTGACAGTCTTAATTTTACCTTTAGAGCAGGGCCAGATCTTTCTCTTTTTCTCTGTCTTTCCCTCTCTCTTTCCCCCTCCTACCCTCCCTCTCTCCCTCTCTCTCTTCCTTGCCACCCTTCTAAAGGAAGTTTAGGGTCTAACTGCTGGACTACTGATATTTTGTTATGTTAATTATGCTAATAAATAGAAAGAGCTAGAAACTTGGAGTAAAGCAAGAAATTTCAAACAAGAGAAAGAGTCCTAGAAAGTGGAAGGGACCAGGAAATCAATGTTTTAGGAACTTCCTTTGTTTGGGATTGAGTTAGACAATTTGGGGGGAAGCATTGCCATCAGGAGGAGAGTGAGAATTACCAGGATGAACTAAAGCATTTTAAAGATTTTTAACTGTATATTAAGTAGGTAGTTAAGCCTTTCACTACAGATAGAAATTTTTCATTTTTTAAAATTGTGAGAATCAAAATTGTCTTTTATTATCAAGCAAGGGCTTGTGTGGCCACAGAGCTGAAAGCCAAATACTTACAGCAGGTGTTTGCAGCAAAGTAAAGGTTTATTTGCAATGCACCAAGCAAGGAGAACAGGCAGCTTATGCTCAAAAGGACTATACTCCACAATGGCTTTTAGGAAAGCATTAAAAAAATTTTTTTTTACTTTATTTAATTAATTAACTAATTTTTGGCTGCATTGGGTCTTTGTTGCTGGGCTTTCTCTAGTTGTGGCAAGCGGGAGCTACTCTTTGTTGCGGAGTGGGGGCTTCTCATTGTGGTGGCTTCTCTTGCTGTGGAGCACTGGCTCTAGGTGCACAGGCTTCAGTAGTTGTGGCACACGGGCTTCAGCAGTTGTGGTGCACGGGCTTAGTTGCTCTGCGGCATGTGGGATCTTCCCGGACCAGGGATCGAACCCTGGTCCCCTGCACTGGCAGGTGGATTCTCAACCACTGCACCACCAGGGAAGCCCTAATGCCTTTCTTTTAAAGCTTTGTTCCATTTGAAAATGTAACCCTTGCAGGACTTTAAATTTGTGTGCACATTATCAAAAATAGGCCTGTCTCCTAATTCCCAGCCCAATGATCTAATTTCCACTGAGGAAGTAAGAAGCCAAGTTTTGTAGAGAATGTTTTCTCATTAAGTAAATGATAAAATTATTTATCAAAACAACCAAAAGTTTGTGTGCACAATTTACCCTGCAGAGTAAGGGATGTATCATATACTGGTGGTGCAGCACAGAGTTGAAGAGAGACCCTAAATAGGGCTACACAATGCCACTGGGAAAAGGGGAAGAAGAAGGAAGTCAGGAAAAAAGGATGAGAAATGTGGCCAATTTCACAGCTTTGCTAGGAGCTGGTTGTATTGCCAGTAGTGTAGATACTGGCTCCAGGGCCCAGAAGGCTTATTATATTTTTATTTGTTATTTCATAAAGTTAGGGCATTTGGGGACAAAAAGGAAGTGGGGAGGGAGTAGGTAGGACTGGGAATGGAGTTTCCCACTGAGGCAAGTTTGACCTCTTATTTGAAGAGTCAGTTAGGGGAGAAAACTAACATTAGGTTAATGGGAAATAACAACATTAGTAACATGAATAGTAACTCATAGAACTTGAGTATTTGTGTGCCAGACACTGTGCTAAGCCCCGTGCTTCCTGCCACAGCAATGAAGTTCAGTTATTTAAACTGGATAAATGCGTTTCTCTGCAGCACTAGAAACTCTGAGTTAAAACAATACACCTCCTACTTCTACATTTCCTCTGCCTTCCTTTTCTTCCTTTTTAAAGTTTATTTAAACTTGCTATATTGTTTGACTGTTAAACTGCTTTTGAAACCTTTTTTGGGAATAAGATAGGATATAAATAAACTAACAACCTTATGCAAACTAGGTAAGCTATAGTTGCATGGATATTTCAGCCTCTTGCTGTTCTTTATAGTTCCTTTTTCTGGCTCTAACCAAAGCTCTCCTTCATAGTTTTCTGGCCACTTAGGAAGCTGTCTTTTGGTGTGGCCTCCAGGCCACATTCCTGACTCTCACCCATATCCTGAATCACCAACTGTGGTCCTCCTGTGAAATGTTCCTTTAATTAAGACTCATGGCTTTTTGGTCTCTTAAGTTCTCTTTGACTTTAAAATCCTGTGATTCTGTGAGTCCCTGGTACTATAATTATTGATCCTTGGTAGGCAGCTTCTTTTAAATACGTTTAGGTATTTGCTGATCCTAGGAATCAGGGTATGACAGGGATGAAGGGTAAAATAAAAACTTTGAGTCAACGATACCGTCTTTTAATTTTCTACTCTTTCTTTTGCAAGGCTCCTTCTAAATACTGGCTTCATATTTATATACATCAGTTTTTATAGGACATAAGCCAAATTTCTATTTGTTTCCATTTTCAAAATCAGTTGGTGAAAGAAGGGCATGCATCAGCCGGAAGCAAGAAAATTCCTGTGGGACATGCAATGTTATCTACCAAGTAAATTGGAGATACATTGAGATGATCAAGACAAATCTCTGCATTTTACAGATAAATAAACTGAGGGCTATCACATGTCAAAGGGCTCTGAGTTGTATGAGGGGTGGGAAACCTGGCATGGGTCTTTGCCTTCAGTCTTTGCCTCCTACAGTGTGTGATCTTAATTGAGTCATCTCCCTTCATGGTGGGAACACCAGAGGCAACTTCATGGAGTACTTCAGGAGTCATAAAATGGGTGAGAAAGTTCATGATATGTTTGACAGTGAAGATAACTTCTGTACAAGTATGAAGCATCATTACTGTGAATTGAGGTAGTTGATAGCACATATGACTGCTCACAAATGAAACCTAAAAATACTCCAGTATGTGGGATGTAACTTTGGAGGTGTCTGTGACAATAAATGCAGAACCAGAAATAAAACTGGGGATACAGGGTGTTGCTTAGCAATACAAATGAAAATGGGATAAAAAGAGTTCTTTAGCAGAGAAGAAGTTGTTTACTATTTATGAAATAGATAAGCAACAAGGATTTTACTATATAGCACAGGGTATTGTACCCATTATCTTGTAATAACCTATAATGGAATACAACCTTCAAAAGCACTGAATCACTATGCTAACACAATATTTTAAGTCAACTATACATCAATAAAAATGGTGCTCTGCAATATATTTATTTTCTTTCTTAGAAATTATACATGCTTGCTATACTAATGTTTCTTCATAGGAAATAGGGGGAAAATGCCTCTTAGTGCCTTAAATGAGAAGAAAAATCTTAAAATTTTATGTCATCTCTATAGATAATTTCTACTCTGGGGTAAGTAATCAAAAGAGATCAGAATGCCTATCCCCTATGAAATAGACTCTAATTTGAATGCTTGAATGCTGGCCTTGGGGAAATCTTTCTTGTTTCTGCTCTTACTGGGTATCCAAAATTGCTTGGACTTTTGAAAAGGGGAGTAAGTGTCACCAGTGGAGGTCTGAAGAACAGTTTGGGTAATATTCAGTTTTCACTTAATATAATTTTGGACAGAGAGTAAAGGGGCTTTGGAAAAACTCTTTTGGCCTGTCTCATGTAGTTTAATACATATCTCATTTTGATTTTGTACCAAATAACAATAAATAATCCTAAGAAGGAAGAGAGCCATCTGTGCTCTTGCAAAGGGCCCAAAAGAACAGAAGAAAGAATGATTTAAAGGATGAGAATGAGGGATATGGCTTTCATAGAATTTTTTTGGAGGAAGGTATCTGAAAGATAACTATGCCTTCCTGTGTGTCATTGGAAAGGAACCAGTTTACATATATAATCAGTAGCTAAGCCATAAAACAGGTATCATATTCTATATGAAGATATAGTAAGACAAGAAAGGGTGTGCAATGTTAATTGTAGATGTATTAGTTTCCTTAACAAAATACTCCAAACTGGGAGGCTTAAAAAACAGAGATTTATTCTCACAATCTGAAAGCTAGAAGTTTGAAATCAAGGTGTCGTCAGGACCACGTTCCCTCTGAAGGCTCCAGTGGGGAAGTGTTCCTTGCTTCTTGTAGCTTCTGGTGTGTGTCAGCAATCCTTGCTGTTCCTTGGCTTGTAGATGCACGACCCTGTCACAAGTCCACCTTCTCCTGGTGCCTTCATTTCTCCTTCCCTCTGTGTATATCTGGTTTGTGCCCAAATTTCCCCTTTTTGTGAGTATACCAGTCATATTGGATTAGGCTCCAACCTAATCACATCATGTTAACTTGATTGTTTTTGTAAAAACCCTATTGCTAAATGTCACATTCTGGGATGTGGGGCCAGGACTCTACCGTATCTTTTGGGAGACATAATTCAACCCTTCTAGCAGAGAAAATGGCGCTGTTCAATAAGCGTTTATCAACGTGTCTCTCACAGTATCTAAAAAAAGAAAGTCCTTCAACAGAGAATGTGAATATTCTAGTTTGGCAAGAATATTACCACAAAGAAGAAGAGTGGTTCACCAGATTACTCCAGTTTGATGAAGGCAGCACCTATTAATTGTATTCAATGCCTTTTGCTCAGTTGCTATATTTTTCAAGCAAATAGGGAATTACCAATTAGATTGTTGATGTATTTCAAATCTAGTGAGAGTATATCCTGCCCAATGAGCAAAGCTTACCAGGTGTAATGACAGGCCACACAAAGCCTTTAAAAAACTGGGAACATGGGAGTGCTGCTCTCTCTTCAAGATCCTGGTTGCACTTCTTTTGGATACATTCCTAGCAGTGGGATTGCTGGATCATATGGTAGTTATATTTTTAATATTTTGAGGTACCTCCATACTGGTGTCTATAGTGGCTGCACCATTTTTTAAAAAATACACCAACAGTGTGTAAGAATTCCAATTTCTCTAAATCTTTGACAACACGTTTTTGTTTTTTTAAAATTTACATGGTAAGATTTTAATTTGGTAAAGTATTGATAAATAATTTAAAAAATTGACAATGTTTAAATGTTTAAAATCTTAAATAATTGCATTTAGTTAACAACTACACACAACAAAATGCACATTGATATAAGATAGACTTTGTAAACTTTGGTCATTAAATTAAATTTTTTTCTATAATAGTAATTTACTAAGGAATTAGAACCAGTGAAAATACATTTAATGAAATTTTTTAAAAAATTGGGGTATAGTTGTTTTACAATGTTGTGTTAGTTTCTACTGTACAGTGAAGTAGAGTTCCCTGTGCTTTACAGCAGGTTCTCATTAGCTATCTATTTTATACATATTAGTGTATATATGTCAATCCCAATCTCCCAATTCCTCCCCTTTTCCCCCATTGGTGTCCATACGTTTGTTTTTTGCATCTGTGTCTCTATTACTGCCTTACGAACCAGTTCATCTGTGCCATTTTTCTAGATTCCACATATATGCATTAATATACGATATTTGTGTTTCTCTTTCTGACTTACTTCACTCAGTATGACAGTCTCTAGGTCCATCCACGTCTCTACAAATGGCCCAATTTCATTCCTTTTTATGGCTGAGTAATATTCCATTGTATATATGTACCACATCTTCTTAATTGATTCGTCTTTTGATGGGCATTTAGGTTGCTTCCATGACCTGGCTATTGTAAATAGTACTGCAATGAACTTTGTGGTACATGACTCTTTTTGAATTACGGTCATCTCTGGGTATATGCCCAGTGGTGGGATTGCTGGGTCATATGGTAGTTCTATTTTTAGTTTTTAAGGAATCTCCATACTGTACTCTATATTGACTATATCAATTTACATTCCCACCAACAGTGCAAGAGGGTTCCCTTTTCTCCACACCCTCTCCAGCATTTATTGTTTGTAGATTTTCTGGTGATGCCCATTCTAACTGGGGTGAGGTGATACTTCATTGTAGTTTTAATTTGCATTTCTCTAATAATTAGTGATGTTGAGCGTCTTTTCATGTGCCTGTTGGCCATCTCTATGTCTTCTTTGGAGAAATATCTATTTCAGTCTTCCACCCATTGTTTGATTGGGTTGTTTGTTTTTTGATATGGAACTGTATGAGCTGTTTGTCTATTTTGGAGATTAATCCTTTGTCCATTGATCCATTTGAAAATATTTTCTCCCATTCTGAGGGTTGTCTTTTCGTCTTGTTTATGGTCTCCTTTGCTGTGCAGAAGGTTTTTAAATTTAATTAGGTCCCATTTGTTTATTTTTGTTTTTATTTCCATTACTCTAGGAGGTGGGTCAAAAAAGATGTTGCTGTGATTTATGTTAAAGAGTGTTCTTGCTGTGTTTTCCTCTAAGAGTTTTATAGTGTCTGGCCTTACATTTAGGTCTTTAATCCATTTTGAGTTTATTTTTGTTTATGGTGTTAATGAGTGTTCTAATTTCATTCATTTTCATATAGCTGTCCAGTTTACCCAGCATGACTTATTGAAGAGACTGTCTTCTCTCCATCGTATATCCTTGCCTCCTTTGTCACAGATTAGTTGACCGTAGTTGCGTGGGTTTATCTCTGTGCTTTCTATCCTGTTCCATTGATCTATATTTCTATTTTTGTGCTAGTACCATACTGTCTTGATTACTGTAGCTTTGTGGTATAGTCTGAAGTCAGGGAGTCTGATTCCTCCATCTCTGTTTTTTCCCCCTCAAGATTGCTTTGGGGTCTTTTTTGTTTCCATACAAATTTTTAAGATTTTTGGTTCCAGTTCTGTGAAAAATGCCATTGGTAATTTGATAGGGATTGCATTGAATCTGCAGATTGCTTTGGTTAGTATATTCATTTTCACAATATTGATTCTTCCAATCCAAGAACATAGTATATCTCTCCATCTGTTTGTGTCATCTTTGATTTTGTTCATCAGTGTCTTACAGTATTCTGAGTACAGGTCTTTTACCTCCTTAAGTAGGTTTATTCCTAGGTATTTTATTCTTTTTGTTGCACTGATGAATGGGATTGTTTCCTAAATTTCTCCTTCTGATCTTTTGTTGTTATTGTATAGGAATGCAAGAGATTTCTGTGCATTTCTTAATTTTGTATCCTGCAACTTTACCAAATTCATTGATTAGCTCTAGTAGTTTTCTGGTGGCATCTTTAGGATTTTCTGTGTATAGTATCATGTCACCCGCAGACAGTGACAGTTTTAATTCTTTTTTCCAATTTGTATCCTTTTATTTCTTTTTCTTCTCTGGTTGCCATGGTGAGGACTTTCAAAACTATGTTGAATAAAAGTGGCAAGAGTGGACATCCTTGTCTTGTTCCTGATCTTAGAGGAAATGCTTTCAGTTTTTCACCATTGAGAATGATGTTGGCTGTGGGTTTGTCATATATGGCCTTTATTATGTTGAGGTAGGTTCCCTCTTTGCCCACTTTCTGGAGAATTTTTACCATAAATTCGTGTTGAATTTTGTCAAAAGCTTTTTCTCCATCTATTGAGATGATCACATGGCTTTTATTCTTCAATTTGTTAATATGGTGTAGCACATTGATTGATTTGCATGTATTGAAGAATCCTTGCATCTCTGGGATAAATCCCACTTGATCATGATGTATGATTCTTTCAATGTGTTGTTGGGTTTGGCTTGCTAGTATTATGTTGAGGATTTTTGCATCTATATTCATCAGTGAGAGTGGTCTGTAATTTTCTTTTTTTGTTGTTGTCTGTTTTTGGTATCAGGGTGATGGTGGCCTTGTGGAATGAGTTTGGGTATGTTCCTTCCTCTGCAGTGTTTTGGAGAAGTTTGAGAAGGATGGGTGTTAGCTCTTCTCTAAGTGTTTGAGAGAATTCACCTGTGAAGCCATCTGGTCCTGGACTTTTGTTTGTGGGAAGATGTTTAATCACAGTTTCAATTTCATTACTTGTGATTGGTCTGTTCATATTTTCTGTTTCTTCCTTGTTCAGTCTTGGAAGTGTATACCTTTTAAGAATTTGTCCATTTTCCAGGTCGTCCATTTTATTGGCATAGAGTTGCTTGTAGTAGTCTCTTATGATGCTTTGTATTTCTGTGGTGTCTGTTTTAACTTCTCCTTTTTCATTTCTAATTTTACTGATTTGAGTCCTCTCGCTCTTTTTCTTGATGAGTCTAGCTAAAGTTTTATCAATTTTGTTTATCTTTTTAAAGAACAAGGTTTTAGTTTTATTGATTTTTGCTATTTTCTTTGTTTCTATTTCATTTAATTCTGCTCTGATCTTTATGATTTCTTTACTTCTACTAACTTTTTTTTGTTTTTGTTCTTCTTTGTCTAGTTCTTTAAGGTGTAAGGATAGATTTTTTATTTGAGATTTTTCTTGTTTCTTGAGGTAGGACTGTATTGCTGTAAACTTCCCTCTTAGAACTGCTTTTACTGCATCCCATAGGTTTTGGGTCATCATGTTTTCATTTTCATTTGTCTCTAGGTATTTTTTGATTTCCTCTTTGATTTCTTCAGTGATTTCTTGGTTATTTAGAAGTGTATTGTTTAGCCTCCATGTGTTTGTGTTTTTTACATTTTTTCCCTGTAATTTATTTCTAATCTCATAATGTTGTGGTCAGAAAAGATGCTTGATATGATTTCAATTTTCTTAAATTTACCAAGGCTTGATTTGTGACCCAAGATGTGATCTATCCTGGAGAATGTCCGTGTACATTAGAGAAGAAAATTTAATCTGCTGTTTTCACATGGAATGTCCTGCAAATATCAATTAGATCTATCTGGTCTATTGTGTCATTTAAACCTTGTGTTTCCTTATTAATTTTCTGTCTGGATGATCTGGTGTAAGTGAGGTGTTAAAGTCCCTATTTTTGTGATTCTGTCAATTTCCCTTTTTATAGCTGCTAGCATTTGCTTTATGTATTGAGGTGCTCCTATGTTGGGTGCATATATATTTATAATCGTTATATCTTCTTCTTGGATTTATTCCTTGATCATTATGTAGTGTCCTTCCTTGTCTCTTGTAACATTCTTTATTTTAAAGTCTATTTTATCTGATATGAGTATTGCTACTCCAGCTTTCTTTCGATTTCCATTTGCATGGAATATCTTTTTCCATCCCCTCACTTTCAGTCTGTATGTGTCCCTAGGTCTGAATTGGGTCTCTTGTAGACAGCATATATATGGGTCTTCTTTTTGTATCCATTCAGCCAGTCTGTGTCTTTTGGTTGGAGCATTTAATCCATTCACATTCAAGGTAATTATTGATATATATGTTCCTATTACCATTTTCTTAATTGTTTTGGGGTTTTTTTTGTAGATCCTTTTCTTCTCTTGTGTTTCTTGCTTAGAGAAGTTCCTTTAGCATTTGTTGTAAAGCTGGTTGTGTGGTGCTGAATTCTCTTAGCTTTTGCTTGTCTGTAAAGCTTTTGATTTCTCCTTTGAATCTGAATGAGATCTTGCTGGGTAGAATATTCTTGGTTGTAGGGTTTCCCCTTTCATCACTTTAAATTTGTCCTGCCGCTCCCTTTTGGCCTGCAGTGTTTCTGCTGAAAAATCAGCTGATAAGCTTAGTTGGATTCCCTTGTATGTTATTTGTTGCTTTTCCTTTGCTGCTTTTCATATTTTTTGTTTGTATTTAATTTTTAATAGTTTGATTACTATGTGTCTCGGCATGTTTCTCCTTGGGTTTATCTTGTATGGGACTCTCTGTGCTTGCTGGACTTGACTATTTCGTTTCCCATGTTAGGGAGGTTTTCGACTATAATCCCTTCAAGTATTTTCTCAGACCCTTTCTCTTTCTCTTCTTCTTCTGGGACCCCTATAGCTCGAATGTTGGTGTGTTTAATGTTGTCCCACAGGTCTCTGAGACTGTCCTCAATTCTTTTCATTCTTTTTTCCTTATTCTGCTCCGTGGCAGTTATTTCCACTGTTCTGTCTGCCAGCTCACTTATCTGCTCTTCTGCCTCAGTTATTCTGTTTTTGATTCCTTCTAGAATATTTTTAATTTCAGTAATTGTGTTGCTCATCACTGTTTGTTTGCTCTTTAGTTCTTCTAGGTTCTTGTTAAGCATTTCTTGTATTTTCTCTATTCTTTTTCTGAGATTTTGGATAATCTTTACTATCATTACTCTGAATTATTTTTCTGGTAGACTGCCTAATTCCTCTTCATTTGTTCCTGTGGAGTTTTACCTTGCTCCTTCATTTGCTGCATATTTCTCTGTTTTCTATCATTTTGTGTAACTTACTGTGTTTGGGGTCTCCTTTCCACAGGCTGCAGGGTTATAGTTTCTCTTACTTCTGGTGTCTGCCCCAAGTGGGTGATGCTGGTCCAGTGGCTTTTGCAGGCTTCCTGGTGGGGGTGGGGGGACTGATGCCTAGTTGGTGGAGCTGTATCTTGTCCCTCTGATGGGCAGAGTTGTGTCTGGAGTGTTTTGGAGTGTCTGTAAGCTTAGTTTGACTTTAGGTAGCCTGTGTCTTAATAGGTGGGGTTGTGTTCCTGTCTTGCTAGTTGTTTGGTGTGAGGCGTCCAGCACTGGAGTTTGCTGGCTGTTGGGTGGAGCTGGGTCTTAGTGTTGAGATGGAGATTTCTGGGAGAGCTCTCACCGATTAATATTCCATGAGGCTGGGAGTTCTCTGGTGGTCTGACATCCTGGACTCAGCTCTCCCACCTCAGATGCTCAGGCCTGACCCCTGGCTAGAGCACCAAGATGCCACAAGCTACACAGCATGGAAGGAAAGAAATGCTTGAGGAAATTCAGACAGTAGTCTCAGCATTGGACTTTGAAATATACAGCTTTTCCTTTACTTGGAAGCATTGGATTTATTTTCTAGCTCATGAGAAATACATAGGTGTTGCATACCATCATCCTGATAGAAGTGGTCACTCATTGAAACCCCCTTTCATCAAGTTAGATGTTGGTTTTACCCTGGCTGGTTGTACTAAAAGCAGTGCTGTTCATGCCTGTCTGGTTCAGGCAGCTTTTCAGAGTGGCAGGTTTCTCTAAGGGCCCAATAGCTATGGGTTTATCCTGGGATGGTTAATGATTAATCTTCACCTAATTTGTGCCTTGTGACACTGTGGACTAGTGTTGAGGGTAATTTCCTTATTTTTCAGTTCAATCTTTACTAAATCCTTGGAAACAGTAGGGTTCAGTTTGGGCGCACTGCTTTAATTATTACTTTTGGAGACTGCAAAGGTAAAATTTTCCATAAGGACAAAGCTTTGGCACTGTATGTACAGCCTTAGGATACTTCCTGCAGAAGGCTTTTCTTTGGCCTTGAGCTCAGTATTGCTCTTGTGAGTTTTATCAGCTTTGGTCTTAATCCTTGGCTATCCGTGGCAGTTTCCCTTCAAAAATTAAAACATTTATGTCTGTCTTTTCATAAAGCCCGAATTTCAGGCTGGCTACTTGAAAAATACTGCAAACCAGAGCTCACACATCAGATTTATGACTATAGGCTCTTTGGGAAAGCTTCAAAAATGACTTCTGCTTAAGAGATTTTCCAGTGTGGAAGTTAGTGGGGCCTGGCAGCATCCTCCCTGTGCTGTTGGAGGGCCCCCAGGGCAGCCTGACACCAACCTAAAGACCCCAGAACTGCAGGGCTGTTTGGGGCTCTAGCACAAATTGGGGTTCAGCAGCCACTCCTTTCAAGCTTCAGGCTGCTGGGGGACAACTGGCCTGGAGATGAGCAGTCCTTCCTGAGTAGTAACTTTTTGTAAGAATCTTTCTTCTTGCCCACTAATACAGGATAGCAGGCAGAATGGTCTGGATGCCAGGGTTCCAGTTGAATGCTACATGTTTTAAGAACTTGAATAACTTCTCTGGCCCTCAATATCTTTCTCTTTTAATGAAGGAATAGAACTCTGTTGTTTCCACCTGTGAAATTCTGTGAGTCCATCATGCCTTTGGAATACCATGAGGAGCAATCACAATTAGAAGCTGCTTCTGTTCCTTAAATTTTAGAAAGCTTTCCTATGCTTTAGCAAGTTACTGGAGGCACATCATAGATTTTCACATGGACTAGTTCAAAGTGATGTGTAGAGACCTAGCCTTCACAAAAGCATTTCAGGAGGGTTTGATGAGAAAATCATGCATGATATCAGGGGACATCTGAGATGTCAAGAAGTAAGCAACGTGAGTGATAATTGAGAGAATGCACAAAGGACAAGAGAGATAACAAAGGAATAGGAACTGACTCTACTGAAATGGTCTTTTCAGAAATAATCTAAGAAATGATTTTAAAAGGAATCAAATCTTGCCTTTTGGGAACTAAAGGAGCATCTCTCTGGCATATTAAGCTGTCAGGAACTAGATTACCTTATGAGCCAATGAGATTAAGGTTACCAATTTCTAATAAAGTCAGGATCTTTGCAGTCCCTGATCTATGTTCCAAAGGTGTCAAAACAATGCTGATGAAGGTCGCTGTCTTAAAGGTGCCTTTCAGGTGGAGAGTGCAGGTCTGTGAGAACACATACTGACATAACCAGCATAGGATTGTGTGTGTATGGAGAAGGACTGGTGTACGGAGAGGAGAGGAAGAGAACCAGCCCCCCTGACCCCCCTCGTGTCATTCTACAGCAGAATGTCTGGTGTAATAGAACCCTGAACACGGATGCAGCAAGCCTGGTGTACGAGTGCGGGGGTAGGGAAAATGAATTGTACTGTAGGATAGAAATGATTTAGATTTAGGTTTAGAAAGTAATCAAACTCTGAAGAGAGACTCAGTCAGTAGGATATACAAGTCAAAACAACAATGTGCCACTTTTAACCCATTATGTAGTCAAACATTAGTGTGTGATGCTTAGTGGGGATGGTGATGTGGACACCCAGGAGTTCATGTGCACCACAGGTGGTGGTGATGCCTGGAGAGGCCATTCTGGAAAGTAAGTTGGCAGGGAGCCCCCAAACTGTAGAGCAGTTGTGTTTTGGTTGGGGGTGGAGAGCTGGAGAAAGGGGCTTTGTATGGACAGATAACCAGTGAGCTGTGTTCCCAGGAGTCAAAGACTTTAACAAAATAAGTAAAACGTATTGAATCCATGGATTCAGGAAGCTGCCTCTTCCAGCAAAATATTGTGACACTCAGATGAGGTAAAGAGGAGACCAAAGAAGTGAACTATGAAAACAATTGGAATCCACACAGAGGCGGCCTCAGGCTGAACTGGTTGGGCAGTACTTCCACTGACCTCAGATATGACGCCACTTCCTCCTGCTGGTGATTTTACAGTATGACAAGTCATATACATATGAAATAAATGTTAAGTATGTCATAAAATAGGCTTTGTGTTAGATGATTTTGCCCAACTCTAGGCTAATGTAAGTGTTCTGGGCATGTTTAAGGTAGGCTGGGCTTAGCTATGAGGTTTGGTAGGTTAGGTGTATTCAATTCATTTTTGATTTAAGGTATTTTCAACTAGAATTTATTGGTTTATCAGGGTGTAACCCCGTCGTAAATAGAGGAAGATCTGTACTTGAAATTTGCTAAGAGGGTAACCCTGAGTGTTTTCAACACACGCACACGGGGAGACTCCTGCTTTGATTATTCACTCTGCTCTCTGCTGTTACCAAGCAGGGTTGAATCCACTCAAAAATTAGGACAGTTTGGGGAGTGAAGAGCTCTCTCTTCTGTATTTTCTTCATTATAAAATTATACACCCACAACAATTAAATTATGGAATTTGGAGAAGAAAATAATAACTGTTTCATCTCTTAACACTATACCTGTTAGTATTTCGTTCCATTCTGTTTTCTCTAAACATATTATTTCACATAAAAAGCATTTTTTCACTTAGCTTTAAATTGTGCATTATGTCTTCATTCTCAATTTGAAGCATCGATACCAGTTACTGAAAGTTATTCCAGAGAGACATGATTTGGGGACCTAGACCTACTGCTTTTTCATGGTGTGATCTTGCGCAAGTCATTTGTGTTCGTAGATCCTGGCTTTCTACATTTGCAAAATGAAAGGATTGGACTAGATGAAAGGCTCTCTCCTAACGTTCTGTCATAATAGTGATAGAGCTGGGACTAAAACTCAGAGTTTCTCATCCTCCGATGTTGCGTCAACAACTCTGGCATGGAAAAAGATTTTGAAAATAGAGTTCAAACTTCCCTGCCATTCAGGAATTTCTTTCCGACATTATGACAGTGATCCTTCCAGACTCTGCTTAAATACTTTGCCAGAGAACTTTGGGCTTTGAAACGCAGTCCATTGTTTTGTATGAGAGCCCAAGTTGAGAGCATGTGCTTCCTTGCTTTGAATTGAAATCTGCTTCCACAGAATTTCTGTACACTGGCTCTGGTTCCTTCTTCTGCAGTAGCACAGATGTAGTCCAATCCATTTTCCACTTGACAATAATTCAGATATGTTCTATCCAGGAAAATATCCTTATTTCCCTGAAATCTCTAACTGATGTCTATTCTAGATTTCTTGACTATTCCAGATGTATTCTTCATATGTTCTCCAGTTTGTTGATGTTCTTCTAAAACTGTGGTACCCAGGAGAGAAAACAACATGTGGTCCAACCAGCAGAGTACATTAGAACACTTTCCTTCCTTTTCTTCATCTGGACATCACAGTTTTATTAGTGCAGCCCAGATCACACCGTTTTTCAGCATCTGGATTATACTCTTTGTTGGCTTATGAGAAGCTTCCAGTCAGAACTTTCTCAGGTATTATTTGACACGAACAGCTGTATTAAGTATATTTTTTAAGCCCAAATAAAGAAAGCTACACACACTACTGCTAAATTTCTTGCTGTTGGTTTTGGTCCATGTTTCCAACATAAGGTCCTCTAGTACTCTTCTGCTAGCTCACCCCAGCTTTTAAAAATCCTCCTGCCCTTTGTTTCAGCAGACTTGAGTTCAGACTGCATTCTCTCTACCATTGAAATAGCCTTGAATGAAGTCTCCTTACCTGTTTAAGCTTGACAATGCAACTTCTACTCTGATACCCCTAATCAGGAAAATTATAAAACTACACATACATACCATTTCACAGCCACAGAATAGCAAATGTTAGATTGGAGAGCAATAGGAGCTCTTCTGCAATCTTGGGTAAATATAAATTGGCATAATCCTTTTGGGGTACAATCTGACAATCTTGATAAGTTGAAAGTGTGCCTATTCTCTGATCCAGCAAACCCATTTTTAGATACTGTAGGAGAGGAAAATTTTTCCTCTCCCCTCTTAGGTTCTTTTGGCGGGTCTAATAATTAAATTGACATAAGACAGAGTAACAAGAGAAAAACAAACTTAATTTTGTATGTATAGGTGCCCCACATAGACAAAAGAAGCTCCCAGACAGTCAGGCAATTGAGGATTATATGCCACCCTGAGCTAAGGAGAAGGAGGGTAGGTGTCTGGAACTACAAAGGGGAGGAAGATGGGAACTAGAATTCACAGGAAAGTGGGAAGAGCAAATATTTGGTAAACAAATGTTTTCCATGCCATGCAGAAACAATGGGGTGCAGAGAAGACTTTGAACGAAGAGGTCCTGCTGAGCTCCTCCCAGCTTACCACACCTAGACCATACTCTCTGCAGTTGTCTCTGGTGAGAATTCTTTTCCTGAACCAGGCTCCTCATCTAAATTCTTTTAGGCAGTTAAGGGGGAGGTAAAGAGCTCTTCTTGAATCTCTAGGGACTTGATTGATTTTTAGCTCAAAATAATCCACATGCCAAAGGGGCACATTCTGGGGTGGCTTTCCCTGAACACCATCAATACATACCCTAAAGAAACTCTCCTTCAGGTACACAAGGAGATATGTAGAATAATACTTACAACAGCTATGTTTGTAATTAAAAATGAAAACTGGAAACAACCTAGTTGTCTATCATTGGGAGAATGAATAAAAATTTATGGTATAACCATAAAATAGAATACTGTAGAGCAGTGCATGAGTCAAAAATAGAAAGTTAACTAAAGAAATGAAGTTGCAGAAAAATATACACGGCATCACATCCTGAAAATAAAATTTTAAAACATATTGTCTAGGGATCCATACATATCACCATGCAGTTCCTAATTTTTTTGTGCTATGATAAACTTCAATTTCTGAGAGCAATTACCTCTAAAGATAGGGGTGGGGAGAGGGAGAAGGTGATGTGTCAGGGAGGAACACATGGGCGATTTCAAATGGGTTGAGTGTTTTGTTTTTTGAGCTGGATGGTAGAAACACAGATAAAATATTCTTTATACATTTAATGTCTGACATTTTCTTTTATAATAAACCACAAAAAGTGATTTTGTGGCAAAGAGTTGGGAGCTTATACCTCATTATGTCAACATCCAGATGTCACTTGAATTTTTACTGTGTCCTTGAAGTAGAGCACTCTTTGATCTGTAAATGGGATTCAGCCAAGTTTGGGCCAGTCATTAGATATAACTCCCTTCCCACCTCTGGCTCTGAAATACAGTATGATCTCTGAGTCATCAAAGTATACTTTCCGGACATGCAAGCCTCCTCAGGGAGAGGGGGAAATGCCAATATTTGGTACACAAGTCTTAGGAACAAACCTTGGCTCTGTGAGCCCATTAGGCCTCTTTTACCTCAAAGGCAGGGTGGTGGGAGATGATCATACTGAAGGTCCAAAGTAACTGTGAGCTAAGAAGGTGGACAGGGGCCTGGGGTTGGAGATGGGTTCCCTCTAATATGTCTACCCTTGTTACTTAGCTCAGTTTTCATGATGAGGGACTGCTTTTCCTACAAGTTGAGAAGCTCCTGGGAACACAGGTGGATGTTGGCAGCATTTCTAATCAAGTCCCTGGCTAGGAGGGGTACTTGTGGTAAAGCCTCCAAATGAAGGTTGGGGGTGGCGGTGCTGGGGAATGTCACTGCTGTTTGTTTTCTCCTCACTGCTACACAACTTAGGCAAACAATTCAGAGGGATTTGGGATGAAGGGTGAGGTATTGCATCATTACCTAGTTGGGAAACCTATTAGAAAATGCTTTCAGATATGTAAGAAGACCCTAATATAAGGATCCTCATTTCAGGACAGCCATATAAGTTCCCAAACAAAGAGAAGCAATGTCTTCTAAGTGCTATGTAGTTGCTGTTACCTTTCATTAAAAAACAAACAAAAACAAAACTGCCTTACAAAATGGCTTTTGATTATCAAGAGAGGTTAAAGACTGGCTTTTCCAAGTCCTCCATGGCCCACTCACAACCTTCAACTGATTTGAGCAAAACAGGAAGCGCTAAATGCAAGAAAAGAGTGCTACTTGGGAGTTCTGTGGATGTAGTAGGCAAATGTGGAGTGTTGTTGACTCCCCTTCTTCACATCATTGGCCTGGTGGTCCCAAGGCAGAACAATGATGTGTGTGGTGATGATGGGTTTTCTGTACCACACTTTGGATGATTGTTAAGGGAGAAATGATAGAAATAGGGTTAGAGGGGCCAACCCCTACACAGTAAAATTTCCGCATATAACTTCGTAGTTGGCCCTTCTTATCTGCAGTTCTGCATCTGCAGATGCAACCAACTGTGGATTGTGTAGAACTCTAGTAAATATTTATTGAAAAATAAATCCATGTATAAATGGATCTGCGCAGTTCAAACCTGTGTTGTTCAAGGGTCAACTGTATATAGTCATCCCTCGATACTCATAGGGAATTGGTTCCAGGACACTGTGGGTACCAAAATCCAAGGATGCTTACATTCCATACATATAATGGCACAGAATTTGCTTGTAAGCTACGCACATCCTCTTTACTTTACATCTTCTCTAGATTCCTGTAATATCTAATACAATATAAATGCTATGTAAATAGTTGCTGGCATGTGACAAATTCAAGTTTTGCTTTATGGTACTTTGTGGAATTTTTTTCTGAATATTTTCCATCTGAACTTAGTTGAATACTCTCTGTGGAACCTGTGGATAAAGAGAGCCAACTGCATTAGATGTTTGTCTCCTTTCTGGCACAGAGCTGTCCAAACTCTTGGCACTTCCCAAGAAAAGAGAGCAATAAAGGTGTCTTTTATGTTAATGAGGTGACTTTTGGAAAGCACCTGAGGATGGGGCCTCGTTGCCAGGAGAACCAACCTTGTGATTAGAGGACTTACAGTCCCACCTCCTGACCTCTGAGGAGGGGAGGGGCTGAAGGTTGAATTAATCACCAATGGCTAATGACTTAATAAATCATGCCTATATAATGAAGCCTCCATAAAACCCCCAAAAGACAGGATTTGGAGAGCTTCCAGGCTGGTGACCACATGGAGATCTGGGAAGACTGTTGTGCTCCCAGGGGGTCTGGAAGCTTCACAACACTTCCCCACATACCTTGCCCTGTGCATCTCTTCCATCTGGCTATTCCTGGATTATATCCTTTTATAATACACTGGTGATCTAGTAAGTAAAATGTTTCTCTGAGTTCTGTGAGCCATTCTAGCAAGTTAATTGAACCCACAAAGGGGTTGTGGGAATGTCTGATTTATAGCCAGTCAGTCAGGAATACAGGTAACAACCTGGACTTGGAACTAGTGTCTGAAGTTCAGGGAAGGGATTGTGGGAAGCCCAATCTGTAGCATAACTTGACCCTTTATACTCACTGAACAGTAACGCCCTGTTTATATAACTCCTGTCAGTGGAATCATGTACTATTTGTCCGTTTGTAACTAGCTTATTTTGCTTAGCATAATATCCTTTAGGACCTTAACTGCTAACTTCCTGAGAAAAAAATAGGGAGTTTTCTCGTTTTTCTATTGTCCAGATATATGCATAAATAAATTAGAAAAATGAGTTTGGTATGACCAGAAATACTCATGAAAAACTCCTAAGAGGAAAAGGCAAGGTCTTGAGAAATATGAGGAATATGATTCTATTTTGGTTAAAAAAACAAACAAACAACTAAGAAATATCTAATACATGTTACAAATATGTGAATATTTGAGCAAGGAGAAAATGTGGAAGGACACACACTAGGTTGTTTCTGTTGGTTACCTTAGGATGTGGGACAGAGTGTGGGGGAGATAGGATTAGACTTTATATGTTTTTCTGATTTTTCACATAATAGTGATTTGTTGAAAATCATAAAGTAAAAAGGCTTAAAAATATTAAATGATATAATGGATGTAAAGCTATTGGCACTCTGCTTCATAGATTGGTTGCCTTCATTCTTTATTCTTTGTCCTTTGGTGAAATTTCTGGCTCTTTCCCTGTATCTTTGTTCTCTACCAGGGCTCTGCAGACTTTGGAGGGATGTAAGTAGATCTTTGTTATATGGGCATTAGGGATTCTTAAATAGTCCCAGCCTGAAGTTTGAGATTTCATTCTTACTTATAGTATACATATATACAATTTCCATTCAGGAAATCATTCAACAAATATTTGTGTGACTATTATACCCTAGGTATTCTGCTAGGCCCTTGTGACATAACAGGGGAATAAGCTAGGCCCAGTTCCTGCCCTTAAGGAGGTTACATACTGGTAGAATGGTCCCTCCAGAAGGGACAGGAATAGTTACAAGCAGAGATGTTCAAGATATTATCTGAAAGGGACCCTGGGCTTAAACCTTGGACATTCTGAAAATATAACAAATCTCGTCATTTCACAGAAGACTTTATGCCAAAAAGAATAAGGTTTCCCCATTAAGGAACTTCTCTCTCATCCTAATTGATAATCAGGCAAAGCCCAATTCAGTCTCATCAAGGAGTTTAATGCTTGGGTTTAATTTGGTGAGAGTGAAGTTAGTGTTCTCTCAGTGGCAACAAATGGCAACCATCATTATTCCACTTGAGTGCTTTATTGCAGCTTGAAACACCCTGAGCTACGCATATGGGGTTTCTGCTTCGGCTGAGCAACAGGCAATACAGCATATGCAGTCTCCCTGGGATTCTCAAAACCTGCAAAGGAAGTGACAGTTGCTTTACAGAATCTCCCCCTTCTTTTCAAATGTGTTCCACAACAAGAACTTCATCCGGCATCATGTTAGAACTTCTTCTGCTTCAGCAGATGTCTATAGCCCTAAAATAAAAGCTTCTCTATTTAATGCTTCTATTAAAAGTCCCTTGTGGTCACACACAGTAGTGATCGCCACATGACTGAAAAACACTTCAGGAGAATATGGTACAAAATGCAAATCTGGAACATCTTGAGATGTGAATCTCAAATATCTGAAGTTACCCTGCTATCTCAGAGGACTTGGGGAAATAGTCATTTGGGGAGAAAAGCAAAGCTGCAGCCCAGAAAAGAGATTTGAGTGTGAGTTGTACTATGTGGTCTATTTAAGAAGGCAGCATGGAAATCCCATCTGCTTCATGGAAGTCAGCCATTCAGAAAGTGTGGATGCTAGCTGCTCAGATTGTAGGGCTGGAGGATGATCAGAGCCTTGCATTTAAATCTTCCTCACTGCCCATTTGTGTTTCCTTCTTTTCAGTCTCTAGAAGTTGTGGATTGAAAAGAAAATACCTGTCAGGAAAAACTGTGAAAGATGTTGAAATGGGCAAAGTAAGATTTGTCTTGCCTAGCTCATCCATCTGGGATATAGCTGTCTTTCCTTGTTTTGAGTTACTTTACAACCCTGAAAATTGTAGCCAACTGATGATCATACAAATGATTCTTGCTCACAGAAGTGCAAAGTAATTGTATCCAGTGAAATGCAGTTATTGATTGCCATATCGGTTATTTATTGCCCATTTTACATTATTTTTGAATTCATTTCAGAGTTCCTTCTTCTTTCTATGTGTGTCTACTCTTTGGGGTTCCCTTTGGATTTACTGTAAAATCTCACTGACTCCCTCATAAATAGGTTAAACATAATCAATGATACATGTTTATTTTATATTTGTATGGAAGTTATGATTTAATCTTAAAAGTTATCCCTTACCACATTTCTGGGAAAGATGAATCATTATGTCCTAAACATATCCCAAAGAATGTACTACAAAATATTGGTTCCACTGGATTCTAAGAGGGATTTTATGTGAGGATGGGTGACCAGTTCTATGATCAACTATATTTGGGAAGTGTAGGATTAAACAAAATCTTTACTGAGGCATTTCTCAGTCTTAAATATGCCAAGGTTCAATATTAATCTCCAGGTAGAGGATGTAATTTTCTGAGTTTTGCCAAACCACTTGGATAAGGAATTCTCTGGGAAAGGAATGCTTTTGAGAAATCCTGTCTCAGGAAGAACTGCTAAGGAAGTGCTGAACCCAGCTTGGCTCTGGTTTGGGAACGTAGAGAAAGTAGAAAATTTATAAGAAACTAAAGGAAAGGTGGACAGGGGCCAAAATAAGCTTTATCTTTGTGGAGTTTCATGTAGGATTGGCCTTGCTGAGCCATTGGCCGCAATTGATGTGCCCAAATCTCTGGCACTTTTGTGGTCAGAGAAATGTGTGCCCTTTAGCACATGTCTTAGTACAGGGATTATAGCCACACTCAGAAAGGATCCCGATAGTTTTTCCTAGAGCACCCAGCACCACTGAAGCCATGCCCAAAGTTTGGGTTGATTTAGGACAGATCTGCAAAGCTTACAACCAACCAATTTGGGCAGATGATGGTATTTGGAGGTGTGAGGAAGTCTGGGGAGGTTAATGGAAAAGAAGAGCTATATGTTCTGTTCCTGGTCATTTCTGAACACTTGGAAGGTTCCCACATTCATCAGGTCATCATGTATCTTTGATTGGATTTTGTACCTAGCAGTGCTGTAGTGGTGCTAGGGGCTAGGGATTAAAGAAACATGAGCTCAGAGAGTGCTATTTTCAAGAACACATGAAGGGGCTTCTCTTGCCTCTGACTTCATGGGCATGCCATGAGTCTTCAGCACCAGCCTAGGTCTAGTGCAGACTTCCTAGTCTGATACAGATCTGTACTCCTAAGATTCCTGACACTTTTCTCTGGCCCTGGGATTGGGCCAAGAACACAGAAATCTAATTGGACAGCTATATGGTAGTTTTCACTGGAAACTGAAAAATATTTTTGTTTGGAACCAGAAATATATCTTGTAGATGAATATTTGTCTTCTTCACCCCCCCCCCTTTTTATTTAACATCTTTATTGGAGTATAATTGCTTTACAATGGTGTATCAGTTTCTGCTTTATAACAAAGTGAATCAGTTATACATATACATATGTCCTCATATCTCTTCCCTCTTGCGTCTCCCTCCCTCCCACCCTCCCTATCCCACCCCTCTAGGTGGTCACAAAGCACCGAGCTGATCTCCCTGTGCTATGCGGCTGCTTCCCACTAGCTATCTATTTTACATTTGGTAGTGTATATGTGCCCATGCCACTCTCTCACTTTGTCCCAGCTTACCTTTCCCCCTCCCCGTATCCTCATGTCCGCTCTCTAGTAGGTCTGCATCTTTATTCCTGTCTTGCCCCTATGTTCTTCATGACCATTTTTTTTTTTAGATTCCATATATATGTGTTAGCATACGGTAATTGTTTTTCTCTTTCTGACTTACTTCATTCTGAATGACAGTCTCTAAGTCCATCCACCTCACTATAAATAACACAGTTTCATTCCTTTTTATGGCTGAGTAATATTCCATTATATATACGTGCCACATCTTCTTTATCCATTTATCTGTTGATGGACACTTAAGTTACTTCCATGTCCTGGCTATTGTAAACAGAGCTGCAATGAACATTTTGGTACATGACACTTTTTTGAATTATGGTTTTCTCAAGGTATATGCCCAGTAGTGGGACTTCTGGGTCATATGGTAGTTCTATTTTTAGTTTTTTAAGGAACGTCCATACTGTTCTCCATAGTGGCTGTATCAATTTACATTCCCACCAACAGTGCAAGAGGGTTCCCTTTCCTCCACACCCTCTCCAGCATTTGTTGTTTGTAGATTTTCTGATGATGCCCATTCTAACTGTAGTGAGGTGATACCTCATTGTAGTTTTGATTTGCATTTCTCTAATAATTAGTGATGTTGAGCAGCTTTTCATATGCTTCTTGGCCATCTGTATGTCTTCTTTGGAGAAATGTCTATTTAGGTCTTCTTCCCATTTTTGGATTGGGTTGTTTGTTTCTTTAATATTGAGCTGAATGAGCTGTTTCTATATTTTGGAGATTAATCATTTGTCTGTTGATTCGTTTGCAAATATTTTCTCCCATTCTGAGGGTTGTCTTTTGGTCTTGTTTATGGTTTCCTTTGCTGTGCAAAAGCTTTTAACTTTCATTAGGTCCCATTTGTTTATTTTTGTTTTTATTTCCATTACTCTAGGAGGTGGATCAAAAAAGATCTTGCTGTGATTTATGTCAAAGAGTGTTCTTCCTGTGTCTTCCTCTAAGAGTTTTATAGTGTCCAGTCTTATATTTAGGTCTCTAATCCATTTTGAGTTTATTTTTGTGTATGGTGTTAGGGAGTATTCTAATTTCATTCTTTTACATGTAGCTGTCCATTTTTCCCAGCACCACTTATTGAAGAGGCTGCCTTTTCTCCATTGTATATTCTTCCCTCCTTTGTCAAAGATAAGTTGACCATATGTGCATGGGTTTATTTCTGGGCTTTCTATCCTGTTCCATTGATCTATATTTCTGTTTTGTGCCAGTGCCATATTGTCTTGATTACTGTAGCTTTGTAGTATAGTCTGAAGTCAGGGAGCCTTGTTCCTCCAGCTCTGTTTTTCTTTCTCAAGATTGTTTTGGCTCTTCGGGGTCTTTTGTGTTTCCATACAAATGGTAAAATTTTCTATTCTAGTTCTGTGAAAAATGCCACTGGTAATTTGATAGGAATTGCATTGAATATGTAGATTGGGTAGTATAGTCATTTTCACAATGTTGATTCTACCAATCCAAGAACGTGTTATAACTCTCCATCTGTTTTTATTCTCTTTGATTTTTTCATCAGTGTCTTATAGTTTTCTGCATACAGGTCTTTTGCCTCGTTAGGTAGGTTTATTCCTAGGTATTTTATTCTTTTCATTGCAGTGGTAAATTGGAATGTTTCCTTAATTACTGTTTCAGATTTTTCATTGTTAGTGTATAGGAATGCAAGAGATTTCTGTGCATTAATTTTGTATCCTGTTACTTTACCAAATTCATTGATTAGCTCTACTAGTTTTCTGGTGGCTTCTTTAGGATTATCTATGTATAGTATCATGTCATCTGCAAACAGTGACAGCTTTGCTTCTTCTTTTCCAATATGGATTCCTTTTATTTCTTTTTCTTCTCTGAGTGCTGTGGCTAAAATTTCCAAAACTATGTTGAATACCAGTGGTGAGAGTGAGCAACCTTGTTTTGTTCCTGATCTTAGAGGAAATGCTTTCAGTTATTCACCATTGGGAATGATGTTTGCAGTGGGTTTGTTGTATATGGTCTTTATTATGTTGAGGTAGGTTTCCTCTATGCCCACTTCTGGAGAGTTGTTATCATAAATGGGTGTTGAATTTTATTGAAAGCTTTTTCTGCATCTACTGATATTATTATATTGTCTTTATCCTCAGTTTGTTACTATGATGTATGACATTGATTGATTTGCATATATTGAAGAATCCTTGCATTTCTGTGACAGACCCCACTTCATCATGGTGTATAATTCTTTTAATGTGCTGTTGGATTCTAGTACTTCGTTGAAGACTTTTGCATCTATGTTTATCAGCGATATTGACTGTAAGTTTCTTTGTGACATCTTTGTGTGGTTTTGGTATCAGGGTGATGGTGGCCTCGTAGAATGAGTTTGGGGGTGTTCCTCCGTCTGCTATATTTTGGAAGAGTTTGAGAAGGATGGGTGTTAGCTCGTCCCTAAATGTTTGATAGAATTCCCCTGTGAAGCCATCTGGCCCTGGGCTTTTGTTTGTTGGAAGATTTTTAATCACAGTGTCACTTTCAATGCTTGTGATTGATCTGTTCATATTTCCTATTTCTTCCTGCTTCAGTCTTGGAAGGTTGTACTTTTCTAAGAATTTGTCCATTTCCTCCAGGTTGTCCATTTTATTGGCATAGAGTTCTTGTAGTAATCTCTCATGATCCTTTGTATTTCTGCAGTGTCAGTTCTTCTTGTTTTTTATTTCTAATTCAATTGATTTGAGTCTTCTCCCTTTTTTTCTTGATGGGTCTGGCTAATGGTTTATCAATTTTATCTTCTCAAAGAACCAGCTTTTAGTTTTATTGATCTCTGCTATTGTTTCCTTCATTTCTTTTTCATTTATTTCTGATCTGATCTTTATGATTTCTTTCCTTCTGCTAACTTTGGGGGTTTTTTGTTCTTCTTTCTCTAATTGCTTTAGGTGTAAGGTTAGGTTGTTTATTTGAGATTTTTCTTCTTGATGTAAGATTGTATTGCTGTAAACTCCCTCTTAGAAGTGCTTTTGCTGCATCCCATAGGATTTGGGTCATTGTGTTTTCATTGTCATTTGTTTCTAGGTATTTTTGACTTCCTCTTCGATTTCTTCAGTGACCTCTTGGTTGTTTAGTATCATGTTGTTTAGCCGCCATGTGTTTGTATTTTTTACGTTTTCCCCCCTGTGATTGCTATCTAGTCTCATAGCGTTGTGGTCAGAAAAGATGCTTGATATGATTTCAGTTTCCTTAAATTTACTGAGGCTTGATTTGTTAACCCAAGATGTGATCTATCCTGAAGAATGTTCCGTGTGTACTTGAGAAGAAAGTGTATTCTGTTGTTTTTGGATGGAATTTCCTATAAATATCAGTTAAGCCCATCTTGTTTAATGTATCATTTAAAGCTTGTGTTTCCTTATTTATTTTCATTTTGGATGATCTGCCCATTGGTGTAAGTGGGGTGTTAAAGTCCCTTACTATTATTATGTTACTGTCGATTTCCCCTTATATGGCTGTTAGCAGTTGCCTTATGTATTGTGGTGGTGCTATGTTGGGTGCATAAGTATTTAAAATTGTTATATCTTCTTCTTGGATTGATCCCTTGATCATTATATAGTGTCCTTCTTTGTCTCTTATAACAGTCTTTATTTTAAAGTCTATTTTATCTGATATGAGTACTGCTACTCCAGCTTTCTTTTGATTTCCATTTGCATGGAATATCTTTTTCCATCCCCTCACTTTCAGTCTGTATGTGTCCCTAGATCTGAAGTGGGTCTCTTGTAGACAGCATATAGATGGGTCTTGTTTTTGTATCCACTCAGCCAGTCTGTGTCTTTTGGTTGGAGCATTTAATACATTCATATTTAAGGTAATTATTGATATGTATGTTCCTTTTACCATTTTCTTAATAGTTTTGGGCTTGTTTTTTGTAGGTCCTTTTCTTCTTTTGTGTTTCCCGCTTACAGAAGTTCCTTTAGCATTTGTTGTAGACCTGGTTTGGTGGTGCTGAATTCTCTTAACTTTGCTTGCCTGTAAAGCTATGATTTCTCCATCAAATCTGAAGAGATCCTTGCTGGGTAGAGTAATCTTGGTTGTAGGTTTTTCCCTTACATCATTTTAAATATATCCTACCCCTCCCTTCTGGCTTGCAGAGTTTCTGCTGAAATATCAGCTGATTAGCTTATGGGGATTCTCTTGTATGTTATTTGTTGCTTTTCCCTTGCTGCTTTTAATATATTTTCTTTCTATTTAATTTTTGATAGTTTGATTAATATGTGTCTTGGCGTGATTCCTCCTTGGATTTATCCTGTATGGGACTCTGTGCTCTTCCTGGACTTGATTGACTATTTCTTTTCCCATGTTAAGGAAGTTCTCAACTATAATCTCTTCCATTATTTTCTCAGACCCTTTCTTTTTCTCTTCTTCTTCTGGAACTCCTATAATTTGATTGTTGCTGCATTTAATGTTGTCCCAGAGGTCTCTGAGACTGTCTTCAATTCTTTTCATTCTTTTTTCTTCATTCTGCTCCGTGACAGTTTTTTCCACCATTCTATCTTCCAGGTCACTTATCCTTTCTTCTCTCTCAGTTATTCTGCTATTGATTCCTTCTAGAGTACTTTTAGTTATTGTGTTGTTCATCACTCTTTGTTTTTCTTTAGTTTTTCTAGGTCCTTGTTAAATGTTTTTTGTATTTTCTCTATTCTATTTCCAAGATTTTGGATCACCTTTATTATCATTACTCTGAATTCTTTTTCTGGTAGACTGCCCTTCTCATTTGTTTGGTCTTATGGGTTTTTACCTTGCTCCTTCATCTGTTGCATATTTCTGTGTCTTCTCATTTGTTTAACTTACTGTGTTTGAGGTCTCCTTTCTACAGCCTGCAGGGTCATAATTCCTCTTACTTCTGTTGTGTGTCCCCATTGGGTGAGTTTGGTCCAGTGGCTTGTGTAGGCTTCCTGGTGGAGGCGACTAGAACCTGTGTTCTGGAGGGTGGAGCTGGATCTTGTCCCTCTGATGGGCAGGGCTGCATCTGATGGTGTGTTTTTTGGTGTCTGTGAGCTTAGTATGACTTTAGGTAGCCTGTCTGCTAATGGGTGGGGTTGTGTTCCTGTCTTGTTAGGTGTTAGCTGTGAGGCATCCAGCACAGGGGCTTGTTGGCCTTTGGGAGGAACTGGGTCTTAGTGCTGAGACGGAGCCCTCTCGGAGAGCTCTCACCGATTAATATTCCATGGGGCCAGGAGTTCTCTGGTAGTCCAACGTCCTGTACTCAGCTCCCCCGCCTCAGAGGCTCAGGCCTGACCCCTGGCCAGTGCACCAAGACCCAGCATTCGTAGTTTTTCTGTAGCCACTGTTTCACATGTAGATGTATTTTTTTTTAACAGTAATTTTTTTTAATTTTATTTTTTATTTATGGCTGTATTGGGTCTTCGTTTTTGTGTGAGGGCTTTCTCTAGTTGTGGCAAGCGGGGGCCACTCTTCATCACGGTGCGTGGGCCTCTCACCATCGCGGCCTCTCTTGTTGCGGAGCACAGGCTCCAGACGCGCAGGCTCAGTAATTGTGGCTCATGGGACCAGTTACTCCGTGACATGTGGGATCTTCCCAGACCAGGGCTCGAACCCATGTCCCCTGCATTGGCAGGCAGATTCTCAACCACTGCACCACCAGGGAAGCCCTGTAGATGTATTCTTGATGTGTTTGTGGAGAGGAAGGTGATCTCCCCATCTTACTCCTCCACCATCTTGAAGACCTCTTGTCATTATATTTTAATTTGGTTTTGTGTAGACTGTTTATAATTGGGTCTTGCTTTTTCATCAAGTCTGACAATCTCTGTTTTCCAAATGGAGTGGTAAACATAATTATATTTCGTATATACTTACTTATATTGTTAGGTTTAAATCTACTATACTATTAGTTTTCTGCTTGTGTCATTTGTTTTTTGTCCTCCTTTCCCTCTTCTGTCATCTTTTGTATTAGCTGAGCATTTTTCAGAATTCCATTTTATCTCCACTATTTAATTATTAATCATATCTCTTTTTAAAAATTTTTTTTAGTGGTTGCCATAGGTTTAGAATATTCAACTGTAACTTTTCACAGTTTACTCTCAAAAATATTAATGTCCTGTAACTTCATGCATAAAAAACTTGCAAGACTATACTTTCATTTTCTCCCTACCCATCTTAAAAATTTTTTTTTCTCATAGATTTTCTTCTACAGGTGTTACAAACTTCAAAATATATTGTAAGTTTTGCTTTAAACAGTCATTCTCTCCTAAAGAAATTTTAAAATGTGATAACATGGTTTATATTTAACTTATTCAGCTATCATTCATCATTTCAGGTTCTCTTCTTTGTTTTCTGTCCATCTGTTGTAACTTTGTTTTTCCTGTAGAAATTCCTTGACTATTTCTTTTATTGAATGTACACTGGTGAAAGAGTTTCTCAAGCCTTACTTGTATACGTCTGTTTTATCTTCATTTAAAAAGAATATTTTTTTTTGTTGAATATGGAAAACTAGGTGTATGGTTGTGCTTTTTCCTTTTAGTCCCTTAACGTTGTTTCATTATTTTCCTGCTGGAATGGTTTCTATGTTGAAATCAATTTCTATGGTGATATACACAAAAAAGAAATTTTTTGTATATATCATAATGTGTTCAACCCTATCTGCTTTCATGGTTTTCCTTTTATCACTGGTCTTCAGCAATTTGATTGTGGTATGCTTTAGTATTATTTTTGTGTGTGTTTATTCTGCCTGAGTTTCATTGAGCTTCTTGGCTCTGTGGGTTTATAGTCTTAATCAAATTTGGAAAAACACTTGGCTGTTGAAAAATTGTTTCCCCCTCCTTCTGGGGCTCTAATTACATATATATTGTATTGCTTGATATGTTGCAGAGGTCACTGAGTGAGACTGCATTATTTTTTTGGTCTTCCTTTTCTCTGTGGCTCCTTTTGGATAATTTCTTCTGCTATATTTTCAAGTTTACTAATATTTTCTTCTGTAATCTATAATATGTTGTTATCTGAACCTAATAACATGTTTGTTTCAAGTATTTTAATAGTCATTTGTTCATTTTGGGTCTTTTGTAAATCTTCCATTTCTTTTCTTACTGTGTTTGTTTTCCTCTAAATCCATGACCATCTTTCTGTCACATATGCCCATGGTGCTGTATACTTCCCTTTCTGTGGTAGCCACCACAATTTAAATTGCTCAATTTAAAAACCTTGTATTTATAGATAGCTTTAGCATTGTGAGGAAAGTGACCAAGTCTGTCTTACTCTCCAAGATATCCTCAGAATTTGTCAGTGTCTGGCACAGAGTAAATTCAGTAAATATTCATTGAAAGAATTAATTAGTGAATGAGTGACTTTAAAGAAGTCTTATTTTCTATCCCTTAGATCCTAACCCCACGGTCAAATAGAAATTTTGACTCTGGCATAATGCTGCCAGAAGGTATGAGAATAAGGGCCAAGTATGGATAAATGATTCACCCTAATGATCAGAGTGAAAAATTATTAACAGCCAGGGCAGAAATTGTTACTCTTGGGGAACAGGTTAGCAGGAGACAGGGCTACAAATGAGAAACAAATTTTTCTATTTGGAAATGAACTGGAATCCAGGATTGTGAGAGCATAGAAGAGAGGAAAGAGAGAAGACAAAGCACCAATACTTCTGTAGGTTGGAGTTTGAATTGCAAAACAGGTCAAGGGACCTTTTAAGAACAAAGGTGGCTAATACAGATTTTTAAAGTTCTGTTTGCTCCAATATAAATCCCATCCATTACTCACACTGAAAAGACTTGTCTAAGTGATGGGTACCCAGGCTCTGTGTGTGTGTGTCTGTGTGAAAAGAGAAGTAGAATGTAAAAAAATGATTACTAATCAACTGAAGAAACTGAGTCCCATGCCTAGTAGTTGAAATTGGGAATAGGGATAGCATGGCCGGGACAACAAGACAATTCAGAAACTGAGCTAGTTTAGTGAGATCTTGGAGCCAGAAGTAACAAGAATAGAAGCTCTCCCTACCCTCCTAGGAGTTTGCAAAAATATTGTGAGGTCATGAGAATTTCTGCTAAGAAAGAGTGAGAGTTTGTGTGAATCTTACCTAGATTTTAAGAGATGTAGTAACTCCAGGCAACATTTGGGTCACAAATAATAAGTTATTATTCATTGGGATTGTACTACATGCAGATGCAATGCTTTAAAAATATGTTATTATGTAACACTCTTATAACTTCTATGAGAGAAATGCTGTTAAAATCCAGTATTAGTGATGGAGAGATACAGTTTGGGGAGACTGTCGCTTATTTAAGGTCACACAGCTTGAGAAGAAGACATTAGTAGGAAATATTCTGGCAGGTGGCTCAAGGACAGGTGGTTAGAGTAAAAAAAAAAAAAAAAAAAGTGTAAAATGGAAAACTCCAATTCCTTTCTCGGGAGAAAGACCCACTGAAGGATCCAATTTGACAAGTCAATTTTTCAACTTTTCAAATATATACACAGAAGAGTCCCAAGGTTGCTATTATTTCTTTTGCACATGTCTTGGCCTGGAAGCTATCTTAGTGAGGCTGATGGTATGATGGCTAAGAGTGTAGGCACCAAATTAAAGTCCTAGATTTGGATCTTGATTCCAAAAATGGGTATGTAACCTTCTATCAGCTATTGAGCTTCTGAGCCTGAGTTTCTTCATCTGTAAAATAGAGGACATTAGTATTAATGTTGGCTGTTCTTGTGAAAATTAAACAAGATATTGAGTATAAAAAGCTTAGCGCTGCTCCTAGCACGTAGTCAACGGTTAATAACTTATAGTTGTCACATCTTCCCTACTACATTCTGACTTGATTGAGGGATTTAAAAAGATGGGGAAGAGAACAATACTTACCCAGGACCTACAGCAAGTCAGGCATCATTTTGGATACTTTACATACATCATTTGATACCCACAGAAGCCCTGTGCTGTGCTGCATGTAAACTACATTTGGCAGTGAAGAGAACTACAGATTAAAAGAGGTAAAGTAATTTATCCAAAATGACTCACCCATGTGAGTTTGGCTATTAACCCAATTTTTAGGTGAGAAAACTAAGGCTAAGAGAAGGGAAATGCATTCATATATTCATTCACCTAACATGTATTGATGACACATTTGTGCCAGAAGTTCTCTCACTCCAAAGCTTATATCCCACAATTACATACTGGTTTCCCCAGGCTGTGTCCCCATATGGGGGGCAGGTAAGTCTGAGCACTTTGGGGAAATTAGTAGGAAGCTGGTAAGGAATCTATTTACCTGAGATATTCTACATGAAGCCTTTCTGTGTGATGGAGGGAGGAGTTCAAACATAACTTCTTGGGAGACATGCTTAAGGAGGACAATATTTTGTGTGTCCGCAAGTCTAGCCCAGGTTGAATCCCCGGGGAGAGACTACCTGTGAGGATAAAGATACTTCAGTTCCCACTTGACAATCGTAACCCAGGGTTGAGGATATGGACCCACTTGTTAAACCTATGTGTGGAGTACAAGAAATTTAGTTGTAAAGATGACTGAAGTGAATACAGGCATTTATACCTACTTTAACAGAATCTTATTCTTCTGGAGAATATTGGCAGCTTTAGAATTGGTGCTGTATTATACTTAAGGGCTTTGTGGATAGTGAGCTTCAAGAGGAGAAGGGTAAGAACGTGGTGAGATTGGAGGAAATCTTGTTAACCAAACTACAAGGGGCAGCTCCAGGCAGAATGCCCAAGTGTGTGAGAGGGTCGTTTGGTTGGTGTAATGGTCATTGTACTTGAAGTCCTGATAGCATTTGAATCTCCTCCTAATGTGATTTGGAGAATTGTCCTTAGCTCTACTGGTGGGCTTGACTGACCTAAAAGTATTTTCATCCCTCTTGGTGATGATTGTCTCAGAAAAGGACATGTAACTTAATGATGCAAGGAAAAGTGTACTGAGTCTTCTGGGAAAGTGTTTTTCAGAGAGCCTCATGGGAAATTGGTCTTTCTTCCCCTCATACATAAATGAGGAACCTATAGCCCCAACTTGTTACTGACAAACAACTACAAAGAGAACCAGAATTAAGATGAAGCTGTACATGGCAGTGGAGAAGTAGAAAGCATACAGGTCTTGGATGATGTGGTTGAAATGGTAGATCAATCAGTCTTGAACCTATTCTACTTCACTTTTTGTGAATTTTTTTTGTCGTTCTGTAAGTTGATTTTAGTTGACTTTTAATTTTGGCTGAAGGCATCCTGATTTGGATAATGGAATCTGACAAAGATTTTCCAATTTTGTTTTTGTAACTTAGGTATTAGCCAACTTTGGTCAACACATGATCTATGAGTAGGAAAAACAGCTAAATATAACGTATTGCTACTAAATTAGTAGAAGAGTTGAACTTGGAACAGATGACAATCTTATTTGGAGGTGGAGGTGTAAAGAGAAAATTATGTTTGGAATTAAGACTGGATGCTGATGGGATGACAACTGACAAAATTAATGCCTTGATGAATTTTTAGACTTGTTTATTCACTGAGAATAAGGGATGTGGTTCACAGGACTTTAGGAGGATGATAAACGTTTTAACAGCTGATATTTGAAATGGGATAAATGAGTGAAAGATAGGTACTGAGAGGCACTGAGGTCCCAGCTAATGTTGAAGATCATAAATTTAGAATGGAGCTAATCATTTTGTTTATAAAATTCTCTCCAGCAAGCCTTCGGCAAGCAAGAAACAGAAGCACAAGGAGAGTAAAAGGACAGTAGGGAGTACTCCAAAGTTGGGGATTGGAAGAGCAGGTGCAGTGGAAGGACTAACGCCAAGAGAATTGAAAGTTCTAAGAGTAGAGTGTTATCTTTTAAAAATATAACAAACATTCTTTGGCATATTAATTTTAAACAAAGTTTTGAATAATATAATCTCATTTGATAACTACAATGATATTGTGAGGCAGATTTAAAGAAATTATTTTATTGAAATATAGTTGCTTTACAATGTTGTGTTAACTTCTGTACAACAAAGTGATTCAGTTATATATATATATATACACACACACACATATATATGTATATATGTATACACACACACACACACACACACACACACATTCTTTTTTATATTCTTTTCCATTACGGTTTATCACAGAATATTGAATATATTTCCCTGTGCTATAGAGTAGGAGTTTATTGTTTACCATTCTATATATAATGGTTTGTATCTGCTAATCCCAAACTCCCTATCCATCCTTCCCCCTTGGCAACCACAAGTCTGTTCTCTATATCTGTGAGTCTGTTTGTTTTGTAGATAAGTTCATTTGTGTCATATTTTAGATTCCACATGTAAGTGATATCATATGGTATTTGTCTTTCTCTTTCTGACTTACTTACCTAGTATGATAATTTCTAAGTCCATCCATGTTACTGCAAATGACATTATTTCATTCTTTTTTATGGCTGAGTAGTATTCCATTGTACATATGTACCACATTTTCAGCCATTCATCTGTCGATGAACATTTAGGTTGTTTCCATGTCTTGGGTATTGTGAATAGTGCTGCTATGAACATAGGGGGTGCATGTATCTTTTTGAATTAGAGTTTTGTCCAGATATATGCATAGGAGTGGCATTGCTGGATCATATGGTAGCTCTATTTTTAGTTTTTTGAGGAACCTCCATACTATTTTCCATAGTGGCTGTACCAATTTACGTTCCTTTTTTCTACACCCTCCCCAGCACCTGTTGTTTGCCGACTCTTTAATGATGACTATTCTGACTGGTGTGAGGTGGTACATCATTGTAGTTTTGATTTGCATTTCTCTAATAATTAGCAATGTTGAGCATCTTTTCATGTGGTGAAACAGATTATTAATTCTAGTTTACTGATGAGAAATTTGAGATCTGGAAATCAAAGTCACTCATTCATCTGGCTCATTTATAAAACTTTTTAAAAATGTGTTAGTTCTACGCCAGATTTGGCTTTAGGCACTAAAAATTCAGAAATGCAGGCTATAGAACTTCCCCTCAAAATGCTTACTCTTTGCTGGGAATAGAGATAATGTAGTAATAAATAGAGAATACAGAAGGAAACATAACTATCTATGGAAACACAAAAGGTCCCCTCAGTCAGACTATGGAGTTAGAGAAGTTTTCCTCGGGTGGGTAAGATGTGAGTGAGGTTTGAATGAAGAGTGTGAGCTGGCTCGGTAGATGAAGGGGTGAGCAGAGAGGATACATTTACAGGGAGCAGCAGGTGTAAAGGTATGTACTTATAAGAGGGAAAGATGAATTCTGGAAACTGTAGCAGTCCTGTGTAACTGGAGAGAACAGTTCAAGAGGAGAAACCATGGGAATTAAGTGCGGAAATGTAGGTAGCAGCTAGATAACAGTCATACTGCAGAGTTTGTATTTTATCCTAAAGACCTGGGTTCCTCTGAAGGATTTTAAGAAGAGTGCATGATAATAAGCAGTATAAAAGATGAAATGTAGGTAGTATACTTGAGACAGGGAAATCAATTATGAGATCTGGCATCTGGTAAGAAGTGACGAATGGGTTTTAAGATGATGGGAAGACTCTGAGAGCCATTAAAGAGGAACTGACTGAATTTGATAGATGTGGGTAGTAAGAGAGGTAGGAGTCTCGTATAACTCTGGAGTTATTAGATGAATTGCAGTGCTTGCAAGTCAGATTATGGGAGGAATTTGGCAGCTGATAATTATTTGCCTGCTCTCTCCATGATACTCCACTTCATACCTTAAAGGCATCCTCATAGTGTGGTTTTCTCCATAGAAGCTACACTGATGTAATTATAAGTGGAGGAAAGAATCCACTTTCGTAAAGCCTGATATTATAAATGAAGATATACTAGTGTCCTTAACCCAACTGATCATGCAGGATCTTCAATCCCTTTCAAAGTCATCTTGGGACTTCCGGGAATTCCTTTCAAAATATCCTGTCAGCCATAATACCATGGAGACCTTGTGTCCTTGCTTCAGCAACCTGTGTCTCCTACCCTCAAATCCATTGGAAAGGGTTTTAGTGTTGTCTGAGCTGGAACATAAGGACGCCATTTCCTGTGCCCAGGGTGCCTTCTCCTGGTGTCCTCAGAGCCACTGTCTTCTGCAGGTGGTGGGAGGTAGGATCTCCATGAAATAGTGATGTTCTCCGTTCTGTGTCTCACTTCATCATCTGGCCCCTAAACAGCAACACAGCTAGTGCCAGCAACTCAAATGGTCCTTAATCTATAGTCCTAATCCTGCTCTTCTTGATATTTAAAACCAATCCCAAGGGCTGGATGGGGGAACATCTCCCTTTTTCTGTTCTACCCTAATTTTCCAAATTAGACAATTGCCCCAAACAAAGAGATTTTAAGCATATCATCTCATGTAAAGAAATCCCATAGGGGTCTTGAAGTCTCCATTAGTTTTACAAAAACTCAAGTTGTGTTTGGCTTCACTGACGCATCCTGGTATAATTCATTTTCTTTTTTCATCTCCAACCAACACGCCTTCATGTTTCTACCTATCCACACTCTTCCACTTTTGTCTTCTCCTTTAGAATATACTCTTTTTTTTTTTTTTTGTACTGAGAGCTGTTATTCCCTAAGGGGACATGCCTTCTCCACTGCAGATTCCTGGAAAGGAGAGGATGTGCTTTGTAGCAGTCTCTTATTATTCTGCAAAGATATTCTTGATATCTTTTGCCTCCTGGGAAGTTGTTAAGAAGCTAATTTTCTAGCATGTCCTTTTCCCTTCATCCTTTGCAGGTTTGCTGTATTATTCTCAGTATGTCCAACTCATTTTTAGCCCATAGAGTATTTATGCTGTAAGGAACCCTAGAGAGAGTACCCTATCTACCCCTTCTCTCCATCCTCCCTCAGCTTATAGATAACAGTGTCCCAGAGAGGTTTCCTTGGGGTCAGAACCAGGACTGGTGTGGACTCTCCTGATTCCCCATACCAATGTACTTGCAATCATGAGAGGTGGGTGAGGTGAATCAACTTAGATCCTCACAATAGCACTATGAGATAAGGCACTTGCAAATTCATTTCACAAGTGAAAAAAGGGGAACTCAGAGACTTAACATCTCCAAGTTCATACATCCAGTTAGCAATGGAGCCATTTTGGATCTATATTCTTTACAGTGGTTCCCTCTGACTTTATGAAAATATGAGAAATTGTGTAATTTTAAATTAAACTTGTAACCTAGGTCCATACTATCCAAGCATGTCGAGGCAGATACACAATATATAACCACACTTTTTGGACCCATGTATTTCCTGAAATCTGGAGCTGTTCCTGTGAATTTGTTGAAAGAGAAATGAACTGTTAATTTATCCTCAAGCCTTAAAAATGCCATTGGAGAAAAACCTTAATAAAAATCCATCAACTTGGCAGGAGGGTATTTTATTTCTGAGAGCTCACCTGTCTGTGTTGGATGAACTATGAGACTAGAGACAGAATATTTCAGGTTTATCACTTGCATTTTCTTGCCAAAGTTTTCTCCGATTTGGGCTGGCTATTTCTTCTTTGATGGGCTGATTGACATGCCTACTTATAAGTAAGAATTTTATAGTTTTTCATTTTTGAGGGAAATTAGATCTGTTCCTCATAATATGGGAATGTGTGTACATTTTCATCAGCCTCCCATGTAGTTAGGAAATCCAACTAGTAAAAGTGTCCTGCAAATTTAATTGTCTCTAATGGACAATCTTTGACTTTATGCAAACCCTGGGTTATAATAGAACAGACCTCTTATGCCATGAGCTCAGGCAAAATTGATGCTCTCAGGGCCTCTATTTTCTGTTCTTAGAAACTAGATAATCTCTGAAACCTCTTCCAGATGTAGGACATTATGTCCCTTGCCTTCTGTGATGTCACCTGACTATAAACTGGGAAACTGTGAAAGCTGTTTGGAAAGCAAAAATGATGGAGCAAATGATAGGTGTAATTATTATTTAAATATCCAGATTATTTTTCTTTTTTTTTCCTAAGTAGCTAGCTGCTTAATTAACAGACTCTTTCTAAGAAGACTTGATACATGATTTTTTTTCTCTTTTGGAAGGCAAAGGACTACAGGGGATTGTGCTCTACATAAAGTCTTTAAAACTCTGAATTTTTATTTTACAAAATGATTCAGGTTACAGAATACACAGAAATGCATCTCACCTTCTCCTCCTGGGGCAGTGTATTCTGTATGGCAGGACTTAGCTGTTGAGAGTATAGTCACATTGAACCAAGTATATTCTGGGCTTCTTCTGAAAGAAATGAAGAAACAATTGTACCAGGAGAGGCCTGGGGTATGTGTGAGAAGATGGGTTAGTAATATTTATAGTAGAAGGAAAACATAGAAATCATCTGGTAAAAGATTCATGAAATCAAATGTCTTTGGAGTCAAGTCAGTTATGTGAGTGAGTGAAGTGGGACAGTGAGGGACTGTGTTGAACTAATGGGGGCAGCATGGCATCTCCAACTGATTAGTGCCATGTTGGGAATGTGGGACCAGTGATGATGATACTTGAAGAAAAGCTAAAATCTGGATTTTAGGGGTGAACCTTTCTGATTTCTAAATGTTGGAGAATGTGTTTCAATTTAAGGCAAGATCTAGTCTATAGACTATGGATTGGAGGTCTCTGATCTCGACCAAGCCCTGTCACTTAAAGTAATTTTTTGTTCTCTTGTCCATCAAATATGTATTGAGTACTTACTATGTAGTTGGAAATGTTCATAGCTTTATGGATACAAAGAGGAGTAGAGCCCAGTTCCAGGGAAGTCAATGATACAAGTGATGGTAATCATATAATATAAGAGGGGTACAATGATAGAGGTGTGTCCAAGATAAAGTAGGAAAAAATACATGAATTTAATTCACTGTATTAGGTGTCCTATATTCTCTTAGCACAGTTTGGGTTAGTTTTTTTTGTTGTTGTTGTTCTGAGTACTTATGCTAATGCTTATGCAAGTGGTATGACAATGCAACAAAGCTACTGCAGAAATAAAATTCCAAAGTTTTATCATACATGATTATTATTAGATGAAAGATAACTTTCCTTCTGCTTGGAAAAATAGTTTTATCTATTGAAAAATAATAGAGGAGAAGAACCTCAGAGTACCAGTTTTTTCAAACTTTGGGAAATCATCGATCAAATTATAATAGTTAATCCTTGTGAGAGAGGAGATCAAGATGGTGCAGTGGGAAGACTCTGAGCTTACCTTCTTTCAAAAACACATCACAACTACAACTACACATAGAGCAACACTCTCTGAGAACGGCCTGAAGACTAGAAGAATGGCGCTTCTGCAACCAACGTTATTAAGAAGACCACACTGGTAGGAGTGGGGGAGAAGTAATCTAGTTGGGACTCACACTTTTGGCAAGTGACCCAGAAGAGGAAGGGCATAAAGTAGGCTCAGGGACCCATTCTAACGAGCGAGGGGTTCAAGCCCACGTTGGGCAACCTAGCCCTGGGATCTGGCACAGGGAAGATGAGCCCCTATGGTTTGAAATCCTGTGGGGTTTACCAGAGGGCTGTAGGAAACAGAGACTCTGATCCTGAAGAATGCACACACAGAATTGCTTGCTTCCAAGTGCAGAGACTGCAGAATGAAAATGGCCTAGTGCTCTGGCTGGCCTGCCTGGTGTGCCTCAGCAGGTCCCCCAGATGGCACTGGGTTCGTGCTCCAGCGCCTCCTGCTCTGGCACTGCTCCCCCCCTATTCAGAGACTGCCATTGCTCCACAGAGAGGCAAAACTAGTTCAAAACTGCTACTTCAGGCCCTTGGGCCCCACCCCCACTCCCTGGCCAAGGCAGAGACCTCCATCAAGCCTGAGAGAAGCTCTGACTCATACTGGCTTTGGCTCTAGATCTCAGGTCCTACCTCCCACCAAGGTGGTAGATGTCAGCACACTCTAGGGAAGATGTGGCCCATGTTTCAGACCCAGCTTTCCCAGCAAAACCACTGGGCACAAGCAGACTGTGTAGGGATGCTTACACACAAGGACATGCCTTTAAGACCAGGATAGGTAACTGTTTCACCTAAATTCATAGAGATAAAGAAAGTCAAACAAAATCAGAAGATCAAAGAATAAGTTCCAAAGAAAAGAACAGGATAAAACTCCAGGAAAGAAAGAAAGAAACAAACAAACAAAAACCCCAAGCAACCTAATGAAGTGGAGATAAGTAATTTGCCTGATAAGAGTTCAAAGCAATAGACATAAAAATGCTCACTGAAGTCAGGAAAAGAATAGAGGAACACAGAACTTCAACAAAGAACTAGAACACATAAAAGAAGAGCCACAAATGCTGAAGAATACAATAACTGAAAATAAAAGTACATGAGAAAGAATTAAAGGCAGATTAGGTGATACAGAAGAATGTATAAGTGCCCTGGAAGACAGAATAGTGGAAATCACCCAATCAGAACAGCAAAAAGAAAAAAAAAATTAAAAATGAGAATAATTTAGGGACTTTTAGGACAATATCAAGAATATTAACACTCACATTATAGGGGTCCTAAAAGGAGAACTATGGCTGAAAACTTCCCTAACTGAAGAAGGAAATAGGTGTCCAGGTCCAGGTAGCAAGAGAGTCCCAAAGAAATGAAACCAAAGAGAGACACCAAGATATAGCATAATTAAAATGATAAAAGTTAAAGGGGATTTTAAAGGCAGCAAGAAAAAAAGAGTCACATGCAAGGGAATTCCCATAAAGATATCAGTTGATTTTTCAGCAGAAATTTTGCAAGTTAGAAGGTAGTGGCATAATATATTTAAAGGGCTGAAAGGAAAGAACCTACATCCAAAGATACTCTACTCAGCAATGTTATCATTCAGAATTGAAGGAGAGATTCCCAGACAAGCAAAAACTGAGTTCATTACTGCTAAACTGGCATTACAAGAAATGTTAAAGGGTCTTCTTTAAGTGAAAAAGAAAAGGATATAATAAGAAAGAAGAAAATATATGAAGAAAAAATAACTCACTGGGAAAGTAAATACATAGTAAAGACAGTGGATCAAAAAAATAAAAAATCCAGTATGAGGGTTAAAAGACAAATTGTAAAATGAACTATAACTGCAATAAACAGTTAAAGGGTACACATAAAGATGTAAAATATGACACCAAAACATAAAACGTGGGGTGGTGGGGGGTCAAAAATGAGCTTTTAGAATGTTTGAACTAACCTGCAATAGATACACCCCCACACACACAAACAAAGAGAAAGCAATCCAAACATAATAGTACAGAAAATCATCAAACCACAAAGGAAGAGAGTAAAAGAAGTAAAGAACAGAGAAGAATTACAAAAAACCCCAGAAAATAAGTAACAAAATAGTAGTAAGTACATACCTAAAATCAAATTAAGTGTAAATGGATTAAGTGCTCCAATCAAAAGACATAGGTTGGCTGAATGCATTAAAAAAATAAGAGCCTATATGCTGCCTACTAGAACTCACTTCAGAACTAAACACTCACACAGACTAAAGTGAAGGGATGGAAAAAGATATTCCATGCAAATGGAAACAAAAAAGAAAACTGGGGTAGCAATACTCATGTCAGAGAAAATAGACTAAAGTAATTCTGTAATAAAAGACAAGGGCATTTTATAATGATAAAGGAGTCAATCCTAGAAGAGGATATAACAGTTGTAAACATACACAGCTAATATGGGAGCACCTAAATATATAAAGCAAATATTAACAGACATAAAGGGAGAAATTGATAGTAATACAATAATAGTAGGGAGCTTTAATAATCCATCTATATCAATGAATAGATCAACCAGACAGAAAATCAATAAGGAAAAGGTGGCCTTAAGTGACACATTAGAACAGATGGACTTAATAGATAACTTTCTGCAGGACATTCCATCCAAAAAAAGCAGAATACACATTCTTTTCAAGTGTATATGTAATGTTAGCCAGGATAGCTGACATGCTAGGCCATAAAAGAGGTCTAAATTTAAGAAGATTGAAGTTATATCAAGAATCTTTTCTGAACATAACAGTATGAATCTAGAAATCAATTACAGGAAGAAAACAAAAAAACAAACATGCAGAGACTAGACAACATGCTACTAAAAAACTAATGGGTCAATGAAGAACTCAAAAAGGAAGTTAAAAAACACCTTGACACGAATGAAAATAGAAATGCAACTTCTAAACTCAATGCGTTGTCAAAAAAGCAGTTGTAAGAGGAAAGTTTATAGTGATACAGGCCTACCTCAAAACAAAAATGTCTAAACCTAACTTTCTACCTAAAGGAATTAGAAATAGAACAAAGTCCAAAGTCAGCAGAAGGAAGGAAGTAATAAAGATCAGAGTGGATATAAATAAAATAGCGACAAAAACCAAAACAAAACAGAAAAGACCAATGAAACTAAGAGCTGGTTCTTTTGAAAAAATAAAAAAAAATTGATAAACCTTTAGCCAAACTCATCAAGAAAAAAAATAAGGTCCCCAAATATTAGAAATGAAAGAGCAGGAGTTACAACTTATACCACAGAAATATAAACAATCAGAAGAAAATACTATGAACAGTTATGCACCAACAAATTGGACCTAGAAGAAATAGACAAATACCTAGAAATATACAATCTTCCAAGACTTAATCATGAAGAAATAGAAAATCTCAACAGACTGCTTACTAGTAATGAAATTGAATAATTAACAAAAAAAACTTCCAACAAACTGAAGTCCAGGACCAAACAGTCTCACGGGAATTCACCAAACATTAAAGAAAGAGTTAATACCTATACTTTTCAAATTATTCCAAAAAATTGGAGAAGAGGGACCACTTCCTCAGACTCATTCTACAAGGCCAGAATTACCCTGATATTAAAACCAGACAAAGACACTACAAAAAAAGAAAGTTACAGGCCAATATTCCTGATGACCATAGATGCAGATATCCTTAAAAAAAAAAAAAAAAAAGAGCGAACTGAATTCAACAGTACATTGAAAGGATCAAATGTCATGATCAGGTGGGATTTACCTCAGTGTTGCAAGGGTGGTTCAGTATCCACAAATTAATTGATGTGATATACCACATTAACAAATTAAAGAATCAAAGCCACATGATCATATCAATAGATGTGAAAAAAGCATTTGACAAAATTCAACATCTATTCATGATAAAAACTTTCTACAACTTAGTATAGAGGGAACATACCTCAACATAATAAAATGCATTTATGACAAACCCACAGCTAACATCGGACTCAATGGTGAAAAGCTGAAAGCTTTTCCTCTAAAATCAGCTTGCCCACTCTTTACCATTTCTATTTAACATTGTTTTGGGAGTCCTAGCCACAGCAATTGGACAAGAAAAATAAATAAAAGGCATGCAGATTGGAAGGGAAGAGGTAAACTCTTCACAATATGCAGATGACATGATACCATATATATATATTATATATATTTATATATATATATAATATATATATATATAAAACCCTAGACTCCACCAAAAAAGTATTAAAACTAATAAATGAATTCAGTAAAGTTGCAATATACAAAATTAATTTACAGAAATCTGTTGGATTTTTATACACTAATAATGAAGTATCGGAAGGAGAAGAGGAATCAAGAAAACAATCTCATTTACAATAGAATCAAAGAGAATAAAATACCAAGGAATAAATTTAACCAAGGAGGTGAAAGACCTGTACTCTGAAAACTGTAAGACATTGATGGAGGAAACTGAAGATGATACAAATAAATGTAAAGATGTTCTGTGTTCATGAATTGGAAGAATCAGTATTGTAAAAATGTCCATATTACCAAAAGCAATCTATAGATTTAATGTAATCTCTATTAACATACATGACATTTTTCACAGAACTAGAACAAATAATCCTAAAATTTGTATGGAACCACAAATGACCTTGAATTGCCAAAGCAATCTTGAGAAAAAAGAACAAAGCTGGAGGTTTCATGTTCCCTGACTTCAGACTACACTACAAAGCTACAGTAATTAAAACAAGTATGGAACTGACACAAAAACAGACTCATAGATCAATGGAACAAAATAGAGAGCCCAGAAATAAACCCATGCCCATATGGTCAATTAATCTAAGACAAAGGATGCAACAATATATAATGGGGAAAATATAACCTCTTCAATAAGTGGTGTTGGGAAAACTGGACAGCTACATGTAAAAGAATGAAAGTAGAATGTTTTCTAACACTATATACAAAAGTAAACTCAAAATGGATTAATGACCTATATATAAGGCCCGAAACCATAAAACTCCTGGAAGGAAGCATAGGCAGTATGATCTTTGACATCAGTCTTAGCAGTGTTTTTTAGATTTGTCTCCTCAGGCAAGGGAAATAAAAGCAAAAAATAAGCAAATGGGACCTAATTAAACTTAAAGGCCTTTGTATAGCCAAGAAAACCATCAACAAAATGAAAAGGCAACCTAATAAAGGGGAGAACATAATTGCTAATGATATGCCTGATAAAGGGTTAATATCCGAAATATGTATATAAAGACCACATACAACTTAATACCAAAAAACCCAAGCAACTCAATTAAAAAATGGGCAGAGGACCTGAATAAACAATTTTTCAAAAAAGACATATAGATGGCCAACAGGCACATGGAAAGATGCTTAACATCACATCAAGGAAATGCAAATCAAAACCATAATGAGATACTACTTCACACCTGTCAAAGTGGCCATTATCAAAAATACAAGAAATAACAAGTGTTGTCAAGGATGTAGAGAAAAGGGAATCTTCAGGCACTTCATGGGAATGTAAATTGGTGCAGCGACTGTGGAAAGCAGTATGGAATTTTTTTAAAATTTAAAGTAGAACTGGCATAGGATCCAGTAATTCCACTTCTGGTTATTTCCCCAAGGAAAACAAAAACACTAATTTGAAAGATAAATATACACATCTGTTCATTGCAGCATTATTTACAATAGGCAAGATATAGAAGTAACCTAAGTGTCCATCAACAGATGAATAGTAAAGAAGATGTGGTATATATAAATACACAATGGAATATTACTCAGATATAAAAAGATGAAAATTTGTCATTTGTGACAAGATGGATGGACCTGGGGGGTATAACGCTTAGTGAAATTAAGTCAGACAGAGAAAGACAAACACTGTGTGATTTCACTTATACGTGGAATGCAAAAAATGAAGCTAATGAACAATTATAACCAAACAAACAGACTCACAGATACAGAGAAAAAACTGCTGGCTACTGATGGGAGGGAGGAGCAAAATAGGTGAAGGGGATTAAGAGGTACAAACTGCTAGTTATAAAATAAATAAGTTACAGGGATGTATGTACAGCCCAGGGAATGTAGTCAATAGTTTATAGTAACTTTCTATGGCGTATAATATATATGGTATCAGACTACTATGTTCTATATCTGAAACTAACATAATATTGTTAGTCAAGGGTATTTCAATAAAATACTTGTGAAATACTTTACAGTTTAAAAGGTGCCTTTTAAAAGTAGCAGTAGTGACAAATAATTAGTTGTATTAGAAAACATCTGGAAACACTGGCAGCTGAACTTGTGGGTGGTCTCAGCTGAGCTACATAGGGATGAATGTGCCTGATTTTTTTTTTTTTAAGGAATATGAAGGAGAGAATTTTTTTCTTTTGATTGAATGACAAAGGAGGAACTGTTTCTCAGCTTCTGGGGAGGATGAGAATAGAGGGACTGAAATGATCAACCCCATAAGATTTTTATTTCTTATTTCTTTGGCATGTAAGGGAGAGTTATTTCAAGCAAATCCAGCGGGAGTTAAGCTCTTTTCTTTATTTTAATTGAAATATCCAATATTTGACATACAACATTGTGTAAAGTTAAGATGTACAACATGCTGATTTGATATATTTATATACTGTAACACGATGGTACTTGGGGCTATAATCAGTACTACTATCATGTTACATAATTATTTCTTTTTAGTGGTTGGAATAATTACGATCTAATCTCTTACCAAGTTTGATTATAATACAATATTCTCTATATTCACTGTACTGTGCATTAGATCTCTATATTCACTGTACTGTGCATTAGATCTTCAAGCTATTTTTTCTAATGGACATTGGCTTGTGGAGTCTGGGAAGATTGTATAGGTCCACCAGGAAACAAAGCTTGACATGGTGACACTGGAAACATTTTCCCAGTTTCTTCTTGGAATGTAACATTTTGCAGCATGAGGAAGGAGGACATTGGGCATGTGGAATGGACAGCATCCTTGCAGACATTGGCATTCTCTAGGGATCGGAATCATCAGACAGTGGAAGCCTGAGGTACTGTCATGAAGCTTACTGAGCAAAGGACATTGATCTGGGAGAGCAGGAAAGGAAAGTCGTGGCAGCTGCCTTAGGATGACTGTAGTTCTTAGATCAGCCTGTGCATGTCAAATACCCTTGGGAACTTCCAGAAATAATAGGAGCCAAACAAGGGAGAAACTTTTAAATTCAAATATTCTTCATAAACAGATGAGGGCAAAGGTAGGAAATTGGGCTTATAGCTGTTAATATCACTTCATTTGTACTAATAAATTAAATGTGACCTAGGGATGTTGAGATTATATTAAATTTCTAGAGTATATTCACTTTTTGCTCATAGCGTTGATATACCAACATAGAGCACATGAAGCTTTTCTATTCATAATGAAACATGACATAATTTCCCAATGCTATTCTCTTCCCCTTCTAGGTGCAGAGAGCAGAGTCTCCCTACTCTACAGGGTTGTGAGAGACTGCCTTTATTCATCATTTGGAAAATCAGGTTACCTGAATTGCACAGTTGCACTAGGGTGTTACATTCTTAGATAAAATTTCAGTATAATTTTCAGACTCACTTGGGAAAGTATCATTAGGCTGTGAATATTTGTTAGTGCCAAGTTGGCACAATCCTGATATCACAAGGTGCTGTGAGGTTAGTCCAGGATTTTGTACTTATTTTTCACATGGAAACTGTTGACAGGTGGTTGCATGATAAAGATTTATGAAAGCGATGAAATACTGGAACATTTTCCAGGTTGGAAGAGAAGTTATTTGGGGCTGGTGTGAATTTATTTTCCCATGGGAAAATGGGGAAGTAAGCAAGAGATAGATATTCAGTCCATCCTCAAACATGTTCTTGACTTAGAGATATTGCGTCAGCTCTTACCCTTGCCTGCATTGCAATCTGTTGTTCTCCCTTATTTTTCTTCTTTACACATTTATTTGTTCTTTTTCCTTCTCCTGGTCCCCATAAGAACATGTGTCATAAAAGTAGATCTGGACCTTCTCTGTTTGCTTGCCACTGTATTCCTGTCATAAGATGATGCCTGGCAAATAGTAGGCACCCTCAAATATTACAATATCAGTAATTTTGATACCATTTGGCAGGATATCAATAGAAACTTGGTAAACAAAAGTTTCATGTTAGTTTATATTTTTTAACTGCTCATTTTGAGCTAATTTTAGAAAAGTTGCAAAAATCCTATAGAGTTTCCATAAACTGTAGTCCATCATCCCCTATTTTAACATCTTACATAAACATAGTACAATTACCAAAAGTACTAATATCAATGTAATACTGATACCAGTAGTATCAATATAAAACTACCAAGTAATCTACATACCTTATTCAAATTTCATCAGTTTTTTTTTTTATAATGCCCTGGATTGGTCCAGGGACCAATCTCAAATCCTGCATTACTTTTCGTTGTCATTACTAAGTTATCTCCTTAGTTTACAACCTCTGACAGTTCCTCAGGCTCTTTTGTTTTCATGACCTTGATATATTTGAGGTCTGCAGGTCAGTTATTTTGGAGAATGGTCCCCAATTCGTGTTTCCTGATGTCTTCTCATGATTAGATTGAGGCTATATATATTTGGCAAATATACTACAGAAGTGATGATGTGACATTCTCATGCATTATTTTAGGGAGTACATGATGCTGATCTATCTTATTGCTGTGACGTCAGCTTTGATCACCTGGTTAAGGAGGTGTCTGCCAGGATTCTTCACTGTAAAGTTATTTGTTCTTTTCTTGTATGATAATCTATGATAAATATGATACATATTACATACATATGATAATTGGGGAGGTTCTTTGAGACTAAGCAAATACTATACCCTTTCTCATCACACTTTTCCCACTAATTTTAATATCTGTTGTTGGTTCTCACCTGCAACAGTTATTGCTTTAATGTTTGCCTAAAGGTGATTTTCCATCATTCTTTCTACATTTATTGATCAGTATTCCTCTGTAAGGAACTGGTGCGCCTTCTCCTCCATTTATCTAGCTGTTCAATTATTTATTTATATCAGTATGTGTTCATGGATATTTAATTTTTTCTATGGGATATAATCCAATATTGTCATTATTTTATTGCTCTCATTGTCCCAAATTTTGCCATTAGGAGCTGTTTCATGTTGGCTCCTGTTTCCTATCAATGTGGCCCATCAATTTTTGAGCACTTCCTTACTTTCTGGCACCACAAGATATTTCAGGCTCATTTTGTATTTTCTCAGCCCAATTGATTTGGAATCAACCATTTTCCCCAAGAATTCCTGATTCCTTTTATTGAAGAATGGTATTTAGAATGCAGGGTCTTGACTATAGGTTTGCTTATTGATTCTGGAGTATCATTGTTTCTCGGCCCTTTTGGCAGCATACAGAGAATATATGTATTCATACATATGCATATACACACGTGCACAGACACACATGTATATTTCTGTTTCTATTCATCAGAAGCTTACTGATGTTTACTATTGATGGTGTTAAATTAATAAATTAATCTGGGGAGAACTGACATCTTTAGAAGTTGTCATTTCTAATAGGTTAATTTCTTTCCATTTGTTCAACTTTATTTTTGTGTATCTAATAGGTGTTTTACAATTATTCTCACATAGATTTTGTATGTTTATTAGGTATGCACATTTGTTAAGCACATAATCTTTGTCCCATGATAAATGGGGTTTTCTCTACAATTACATCTTCTAACTTTACTGTTAGTGTATATGAAGGCTAAGATGCCCATATTCTTCTGGAGGTGGTTTTAGATTGCCCATAGGTCCTTTCACTAGCTTCCGTCTTCTGCATTCTCAGCAGTTTTTCTCACTCTTGCTCGCCTCAAAATCTCAAGATGAGGTAAGAGTGGGGCAGAACATTAGAAATTGTGTACTAGATTTGGTGGTTTCCCTTCTCTGTTATTTTGAAGTATCAACGTTGTCTGTCTTGAAATTAAGCTGAGAGTGTGGCCTTTTATAGATGTATTTTGCCCCTTCCTGTTCTGTTTTTTTTTTTTTTCACCTTAGTTTGTTACCACCCCTCAAACTGCATTGTTGTTTCCAATGCTGCCCTTTGTTGGGGAGTGGAATATAGAAGAAAGGAGGGACCACATGGAAACATGAGGATAGTGGAATATGTGTCCTAGCCTGCTGGAGCCCATCTAACTATCTCCCATGCCTATGCACAGTGCTGCCTCTGTGTCTCTGTCAGACAAAAACGTCGCTGAAACCACACTTGTTTACGTTTCATCCTGGGCCAATATGCAGCCTTATTTTAATTTTTATTCTCTATAACTCAGATATTAACTCTCTTTTCAATGGTTTACCTGACAGATAATTATGGACCAGAACATGGCTAGCTTAATTATAAAATTGGTGTGTATGTATAAAAAATTTTCCTCAAATAGTGGTTTGGTATGTAACAGAGTTTCAGAGGGGAAGGAGCAGACACCATACCTACTTTAAAGATATTATCTCTGGAGGTATCTTATGGAACTTGATGAAATTGTGTCAAGAGCCATCCACTTGGCCTCATGCCTTGACATACTATGGAGTGAAGGGTCAGGGAAAACAGTCATAATTTCTCATGCCTGTAGAGCTGTTTCTGGACTACAGTCCTCTTTGCTTCTTAGCCCACACATTGCTGAAGCTTTTAGATGCCCCATGTAAAGGTTTACTTCTTCCAACACTATCTCTAATTCTGTCTACATTTCAATTTTCTTTATCTTCCTGATTCTCTGTTGTCTTCTCTCCGCAACTTCTTCAACAACCTTAGTCTTCACTCTGTGACTTCCTTTCTGCTTTATTTTGTTCTGTAAACTTTTTTTCTCCACACTTGAGGGTAGAATTCAGTCTTCTGTCCCTTCTAGTACCTTTGGCTTTAGCTAAGTGTTAAAATGGGCTTTCCTCTTCCTTTCTATTTTTTTTAAATAAAATATCTAAGGTCTATACATCTTGCTACAATGAGCATTAATGTTTTTTCCAAAGTCCAGTACATGTGAGAAATGAATGTTTCTTCAATTAACATACTCCCCACAAAATAGTCACTCTGGTGTTAATGTGCTAAAGTGACATTCACCTCCATACCATGCCTACTGTTTGCTTTAACTGGAAGTGCCTTTATCTAGAATTTTAAACTTTCTAAGACAATTGGCATAGCCCCCCAGTAGATTTAGTTTGTTCCCCAAATTTCTTCCTTATTTAAAAATGCCTATATGTTTAGGCATGGGTGATCATCTGAGTTTGTAAACTACCACTACCAAGAATGTATTATAATTCAAACATGATGTTTGAATTACAAGGGAAAAGAGATTCTCCTGAATCTTTGGAAACCCCTATAGTTTTTAAAAAAATGTATTTATTTACCTTATTTATTTTTGGCTGTGTTGGGTCTTCATTGCTGCACGTGGGCTTTCTCTAGTTGTGGCGAGCGGGGGCCACTCTTCGTTGTGGTGCGCGGGCTTCTCATTGCAGTGGCCTCTCGTTGTGGAGCATGGGCTCTAGGCACGAGGGCTCAGTAGTTGTGGCTCACGGGCTCTAGAGCGCAGGCTCAGTACTTGTGGTGCACCGGCTTAGTTGCTCCACGGCATGTGGGATCTTCCGGACCAGGACTTGAACACGTGTTCCCTTCGTTGGCAGGTGGATTCTTAACCACTGTGTCACCAGGGAAGTCCCAACCCCTATAGTTCTGATAGAATGTTTATAACCAGCAAGCATCTAGTAAGCTCTACTTGGGGGTGATTATCATGACTTAAAAGAATTGAATTATCATGAAAAACAAAATAACCATTGTATATAAATTATGAAAGCAGTGTTGCCAGGGACTGAGACTCATATCTTTAGATCATTTTCTTGGAAAACTATCATAATCTGTTGTTTAAAGGTATTGGTACAGTGTGCAATCCTTTCACTAGAAACTTTGAAATCTGTAAGGCATCAAGAGACTTGAAATAGTATATTGGATACCCAGTTTATACAGCACACATTTCTGACTCATTTGGGAACAGTTTGAGTGATGGTGAAACATTAAACAGCTTTCAATGTATGATTAATTCGACCCCTCTGTGCAAATAAAGATAATAAAAATGTTTCATAAGAAATATGTGAGGCAAAAGGAACTTATTCCTACTCCTCATTGACAAACAAAGCAATGTTGCATCAGTAGTAATGCAAAAAGGTATCTTGAATCCTAATGCTTGGTGAAAGAATCCTTCATATATTTTATACCAAATATAGTTTTATAATGTGCTGTGAAAGGTAAAATGGCAGGATGTTTCTTTTCTTCACTGAGAGTTTGAAAGGTTTATGGTTCCAGCTCATTAGTCAAAATTAAGTAAAGTGAGAAGAAAACAGTTTTCTGATGGAAGTTTTCAGTAAGCTTGTTAGAAAAACAGTAGTGTGCATGAGCAAGCAAGTGAAAGTTTGGCAATATAGACTTATCATTTAATGAGGAACCAAAAAAGGAACCAGAAACAAATAGAAGAACAAACAGAAAACACATTCAACCTTTGTGAACTGTCTTCACTGTTATTACTACAACACAAAAAAGTCAGCATGATATAGTAGAAAAAACCCTGAACTTGTCGCAGGCCTTACAAGAATATCTAAACTTTCTGGATCTAAGTTATCTCACAGAAGATAAATCTAAACTAATTCAGTTGTTCCAAAACACATTCCTCAGATAAGTGCTAATTTGACGATAAAATTCTCCTGGATAGAAGGAGAAAAACATTAAGGATATTAAAAACTTTTCATTCTAAGGACTGTTTTTTAATTTTATATTTATTCTTTCTCTTTTGGGATTAAAATGTAATAGTAGCTAGTTGTTATATTGAAATCCTAACTTGAACAATGTTGACAACTCTAAGCTAATGACAAAGGTGTTTTTTTTTCTTTTAAACCTTATGTTGTTTTGATAAATGAAAATGAAAATTAGAAAACTCATGATTGTAGGATTTCTATGTGGTTTCCTGCAACCTCTAACTTTGTATGTACTGTGAACTCTTATGAAAGCAATTGCTACAAGTAATATTATCTACAATTTAAGCAACATTTTGGGCAATACTTTCAAAAGTCATTGTAGGGGTAGCTGAGGTAATGGAAACTGTTGAAATCTGAAACTCTCCCCAGCTCCCCACAATTAAATGGATCAACAAGAAGATAAGTTAAAACCACACAAGTCTTATGCCTTTAGAGTACCTGGAATACAAAGGGCACTAAAACTTCAAGTTACCTGTAAATAGAAATGTAAACACTAATTTTCAGTAGAACTGTGTTTTAAGTTTCTGCCCCAAACCTTTGTAAAACAGCTATCTGGGAAAACTGTATGGAAGAAAGAAGAGAGGATAGTGCTATGAAATCTCTTCTAGAAAGAGAAAGTCCTAGATTTTCACACTTAAAAATGACAGTAATATATGTCCATGCTACTCACTACCAAACGTAAAATAGATAGCTAATGGGAAGCAACCGCATAGCACAGGGAGATCAGCTTGGTGCTTTGTGACCACCTAGAGGGGTGGGATAGGGAGGGTGGGAGGGAGGGAGATGCAAGAGGGAGGGGATATGGGAACATATGTATATGTATAACTGATTCACTTTGTTATAAAGCAGAAACTAACACACCATTGTAAAGCAATTATACTCCAGTAAAGATGTTAAAAAAAAAATGACAGTAATGAAAAAAAGGAGTCATAGGAGGTCAGAGCACTGACAATAGGGAAGGGATTTAAAGCGTATGCTGGGATTTAGGAAGAAGTCTTAGAAAGGGAAATACTTTAGGAGAAAAGGAGAATAAAAGTGAGGAAGTCATCCTTTGGAAACTGACTGGAAAAGGAAAAAAAAAAAAGAAAAAACAAGAGGGAAATTTCAAACCCTGCCAGACAACACTAAAAAATGGAAGGAGAAAAAAGTCCTTCTCCCTGACTCCTGCAAAAAGGCCACATGTTAAAGAAAGTGCTACACTGACTGAGGGAATGCATTCTTGAACTAGACATCTTATAAATCACCCCAAATGCTAGCTCTGTCCATGCAATGCAGAGATGCAAGCCATCTTATCTATACAAAGCTATTTAATAAAAAAAAATAGAAAATGAGAATAAAAACCTTTGAGCTGATGATAAATTTCCCACAAAGCCAACCATGAAACAGAAAACAAAAGTATCATAATATTCCAAACGGAATTAAATATCCACAAACACATGCGAAGTAACGCAAATCAGAAATTCAAAATTTACTAACAGAAATGGATAGTAAATAAAAAGAAATAAGAATTGATTGGCATCAGTAAATAGTGAAGTAAAAATGTCAGCAATGACTAAATTGTAAGTGCCCAAAAAAGAACTGATAGAAATGAAAATTTAACAAAGGGCATTGAATGAAGCCATCAAAAATAGCCACTAGAATGAACATGAGAGGAAAAAAATAAAGTGTATCAGAAAGAAAGTGGTTGAAATGGATGTCAGATAAATGAAATCCAACATATGTGTAATTGGAATCTATGAAGTAGAAAAAAACAAAACTATAAATCAAAGAAAGTTTCCAGAAATAAAGGACCCAAATTTATTTATTGAAAGGATCTATGAGGGAACATTGGAAAATTTATCTTGAACAATCAACTCTAAGATATATCCTATTAAAATCATTAGACTTTAAAGACTCAGAAAAAATTCTCAGGGTCTTCAGGAAAAAAAGAGCAAGTGACTTAAAAAGCCAAGAGAATTATACTTGCATTAGACTCTCAAAAGCAATAAATAAGGGAATAATGGAGCAGTATTTTCAAGAAACAAGGAAGAAAAATGTAAACAATAGATTTTTACATTTAAAAAACCTGTCCTTCAAGTGTCAAGACTATAGAAAAACAGTTGGGAAAACAAGGACTCTGATAATTTGCTGGTGAGAATAAAAGTTTATACTACTCTTAGGCACAATTTGGCAACATTTAAGAAAACTAAATACGTATGTGTCATTTGATATAGCAATCTTGCTTGTAGGAAACTATTCCAAAGAGACGCATACAGTAGTATACACACAATGCATATGCTCAAGTACATTTACTACAGCGTTATGTGTAATTGAAAAATATTAGGAACAATATAAATACCAACAGATAGGAGAGTATTTAATCTATGGTACTTTAACACAATGTAGTATCACAGGAGTATAAAAAGAATGAGGAAGATTCCTATGAACTTATATGGAGTGATTTCCAAGATGTATTGTTAGGTGAAACAGTGTAAAAGAGTATATCTAGGATGCCAACTTTTGTGTATGAGAGAAAAGGAAGTGGCAAATACATATGTATCTACTTATTTTTGTAAAGACAGTCAAAGGAAGAAAAAATAAATAATAAAATTGTTTACCTGCGTTGCATGTACGGGAATGAGGTGGAAAAGATGGAGAAGGGAGTGTTATTTCTTTAAGCATATCTTTAAGGTTGAGAGAATCATACCTAAATTAGACTTCTCAGAAGCAACAAACAAAGTAAGGGAATAATGAAGCTGCATTGTCAAGAAACACAGAAGAAAAGTATAAACAAAAGATTGGTATGCTAACACATATATACGGAACCAAAAAGAAAATAAAGGTTCTGAAGAACCTAGGGGCAGGATAGGAATAAAGACACAGACATAGAGAATGGACTTGACACAGGGATGGGGAAGTGTAAGCTGGGACGAAGTGAGAGAGTGGCATGGACATGTATACACTACCAAATGTAAAATAGATAGTTAGTGGGAAGCAGCCGCATAGCACAGGGAGATCAGCTCGGTGCTTTGTGTCCACCTAGAGGGGTGAGATAGGGCGGGTGGGAGGGAGACACAAGAGGGAGGAGATATGGGAATGTATGTATATGTATAACTGACTCACTTTGTTATACAGCAGAAACTGACACACGATTGTAAATCAATTATACTCCAATAAAGATGTTAAAAAAAAAAAAAAGATTGGAACATGTTAGTGTCTTTCACATGTAGAAAAACACACACACACACACACAAGAAAATAAACCTCAATGGGGTTGAAGAAAAGGATTCCCCATAATGAAATACAAACAGTTACCCCCAACTATACTCCAAATTAACAACAGAAAAAGATAACTTCTGAAGAGTCTTTTGACAGTATACTCTCAAACTAAAGACAAAATAAATGATAACCAGATATACTGAACTCTGAAAAGTAATTTTATTTTTGTAGTCATATGGCTTAACAATTCTAAAATTACTTTCCATGTATAATATATAAGTAAATATATTTAAGGTAATGGGTGCCATATGTCTCATTTTGGGGGAAAGGAGTTAAAAATTTAGAAAAAGGGAAGATTTGAATGAAGCGTAGTGATGGATTTTAAGTACAGCTATCAGTATGGATTCATAATGCGTGTGTTCATTCTTGTTCATACATGTGTGTGTATACATAAATTGATTTCCTAACACTTCTGTTAAGATGTCCTAGAAGCAATGACATATCAGCAGTGATGATCACATGTCATGGCCAGGTCTTGGTTTCGAAATATCATTCTCCAGTAAAAAGAGCCATTTCTTCTTGGAGACATAGCTGATTTCAGAGCTGAGGGATGGAAAGTACAATATAAACTTAAAACATCTTGCTGTGCAAAAGAAAATATTGCTCAAAGTATTATGGGGACAACTTGAGCATCAAAATGATTAATGATCATAATGGACTATATCCCATTGAGCAAAATAAAAATTTGTTTGTCCACACTGATATACATTTACAAAAGAAAGGCAAGGGGGAGGAGACGTTTTTCCTTGCAGCAAAATGTCAACTTATAATGGTTATTTTTACCTCTATAGTAATAATTGATTCAAGCAAGAATCATCAGTGCTGTTGAAGAAAATGATTTCCACAAAATATACACTTAATTCTGTATTAATTACAAAGGGAAAAATAGTAGCTTTGCATAGGAGAAGCCCGGCAGACCCAACCTTAACCAAATAATTAGTTACCATCTGCTCGAATGGGACAAACTGACATGTACCTCCTGATAGGTCTTGAGAAAGGAAAAACATAACTTCAGTTTCATACCTTACCAAACATGCATAAGCTGAATATAAGCATGAGAAAACATCAGAATTGAAGGACATTCTATAAATTAATTGGTCTACAAACATCACTGTTTTTTCTTTTCAAAAACATCAAGGTCATGAATGAAAAGCAAATGAGTGAACTCTTCCTGGTGAAAGACACTAAAGAGAGATTATGACTAAATGCAATGTGTGATCTTGAATCAGGTTTTTTTTCCCCCCATTAAGTGATCTATAAAGAATAGTACTGTGAAAATTAGTAAAATCTGAATAAGGCTGGTAGTTAGATAAGAGTATTATATCAATTTTAATTCTTGATTTTGATTACACTGTGTTTATGTAAGAGAATATCTTTTTCTTAGGAAATGCACACTACAGCACTTATGAACAAAGGACTTCAGGTCTGCTATTTAATTTCATATATAGTTCAGAAAAAAATGTGAAGAAGGAGAGAGGTAAAGGTAGTAAAATGTTAACAGTGAGTAATCTTGGTAAAGGGTAAATGGAAATTCTTTGAAGTCTTAAAACTTTTATTCAAGTTTGAAATTATTTCAAAATGAAAAGTAAAAAAAAAACCAAAAAAACCACAAAAATCCTTAAAACTAAAGCAAGAAGTCAATGCATATATCTTTAGTACTTATGCTTACAAATTACAGTATCTTTTAACCATTTTAATTACAATAGCCTTAAATAATTAGAAAATACCATATCAGTAATATATATATAATTATATATATACACATATATACATATTTAGAAGCCTAGAATGTGAAAATGAATAAGATAGCAATAGATGATATAGATAGCAGTATCTATATTATGTATCTTCTGATAAATTATCATTTGAACAACCTCTGTGTTTCTCCCTTCTCCTGCCTTTTTTGATTATTGATCAGTTTCCAGTGGTTGTTAGAAAAAGTAAAAAATAATTTGCTCATGTGCTACCCAGTGCAAAAAGAGAACTCTGAACTTTATACTTTCAAATGAGAGAAAGAAGATTGGTGTGTGTGTGTGTGTTATTTTGGGCCAATATTTTAACTTCAGCTTGTTTTCCTTTTATTGTTCAAATTATTCTTTACTGTTATTACTGTTATATATAGTCCATTTTTGTATTTACTGACGTTTATGATATTTTTGCTCGCCATTTCTTCTCTAATTTCAGTTCTTCTTTTAGAGTTTAATAATTTTGTTTTTCTTGAAATATATATTTAGTAATTCCTTTAGTAAGAATCTGTTGTTGCTGAACTCTGTTTTGTTTGTCTGAAAAATGTTAATTTTGCTATCCTTCATTACTGGTTAAGCAGTTATAGAATTTGTGGTTAACAGTAATTTTCTCTCAACACCTTGAAGATACATTTTCTCATCATTTTGAAGATACTATTTGTATCTTTCTATATTTTACTTAGTGTAATTATGGATATTCTGTAGATCTACCATCTTTGTCTCTGTTTCCTTTTATGATACTTCTTTGTCTTTGGTGGTCTGCATTTTCAGTATGATAGATATAGCTAGGTACAGAGTTCTTGTTGTTCATTTTACTTTAGATTTGTGATTCGTAACAGAGGATTTACAAGTTTCGCTAAAGGATAAAAATTTCTCAGGGAATATCTCTTCAAAATATTCCCCATTTATTGTATTCCCTCTTTCAGGAACTCCAACTACTGGTACTCTTTCTCATTCTGTCCACCATTGTCTCCTACATTTTCTTTCAAGATTTCAGTCTCTATCTCGATATCTCTGTGCTTCATTCTAGGCAATTTCTTCACCTGTATATAAACCAGGTAATCAAAGTGTGGTCTGTGGACCAATGATGGTTTATGGTTTGTTTGTCCATGAGATAAATAGAGAAAACAAGAGTTAGCAATTGGAAATTTTATAGCCGCTTGACATTGTTGTGACATTGTTGTTATTACTTTAAATAAGTATATCAGCCTGAAATAGTGTGCAATTTAAAAAGTGCTGCTTTACTACAGTCTGAAGTGCACAGCTGCTTATACACATACACATATTTGTATGTGTGTTTATTTCCTGAACTGTCATTGGGATTATCTTCGTCAGAAAAAAAGGTTTAGGTATTAAAACTTCTTTGTATCTTCTCTATTTATAACTCTTCTCTGTCACTTCATTTTGCTTATTTTTCTCATCTCTCTCATCCTCTTTTTAATAGTGTCTGATCTGCTTTATGTTGTTTCCAACATATTTGTTTCTATAAGAGTTGTGAGTTTTCCCTCCAATCTTATTTCTGACCTCAGCATATTTTTTTTTCTTGCTGTGGTCTTTATCACTTATTTCCATAACTACTATGCATCTGTTGAGCTATTTTTAAGGAGGTAATTATTTCAGTACTTCTAATTCAGTTGCTCTCTTTGATTTTTTGTTTCCTCTATGGAAATTTCTTTTTACTGTGATTTTCTTTTATCCATTTTTCTTATTCTTTACTCCAATCATTAAAATAAAATTGTGATGTGCTTATATAGTTCTAGGGCTGGTTCTTTTTCACTTATTACTCATCTTTGAATGAGATGAATTCTTTCTGCAGTACCTATTTGCAAGAGGTTCATGCTGAGAAAGAGCCGTCATTATGTTTTAGGCTGACCACCAGAAGTCTTCCTGGTTCATAACAAAAGTTCTTATAATACATTGCATATGTAAGTGGGATTTTTTGGCCTTCACTTCTCTCTGGTCATCAAGATTTGGAAGCTGTGGGATCTGACAGACATGGCACAGATCAAATCCCTGCTGTTAAACTCCAGATATTATTGGTTTTGCCTTTTGGGTGTTCCATATATTTGAAGACATGATCTCTGACACCATTCTCTAAGAGTGCAGCCTGAGATGTCCTCTCATAATCATTTTGCATGCTTACTTGACTTTAGGGCATTTGGAAGGTCTTTGATATATTCTGTTTTTGAGGTTGACTTACCTAGTTTTATTAAAAATTGTTTCCATTTGTGTTTCTTGTTAAACTTGTTTTGGGATGATGTCTGAAAGGAAATCACCACCATTTTATAGGTAGAAATCTCATAGTTTATTTTCTTTTAAATGTGATTTTTATGATAACCTCAGGAAAATAACTAGAAAAGGATTCATTTTGTAAAAATTTAGAGTACATCACATTTGTTAAGATTTCAGTTGTATAATACAACATACCTATTGCTTTTTTTTTTTTTTAACTCCCTCTAGGTAGAAGTGATATCTCTATTACATTTTTATGAATGCTTCATTTCCTAGTAAGCTAGAAAAGTGTGCCTTCTACATTAACACAAGAATTGGATTTACCAGCAAAATCATACCTAAGAGGCAAACAATTTGATTGGCTTGAATATCTCACCACTATTGTTAGCTCATTGTTTTGAGTAACAAAGTTCTGTAAGTTTTCCCTTAGATTTATATATTTCCTACATATATCACAAGTCTGCTTGTGCTTGAAGCATTATGCTAACTAGGGCCTGTGAAGTTTACAAAGAAATGAAGACTGGTTGTCACCTAGTTCGGCAACTGGCATAATTATGGCGAAGACCTGTGAGGTTTGTCAGATTAGGAAAGTATGTTGTGGGGTGTATAAGGATTCTCTAGGGGGGGATGTGACACCTTCCCATGATACAAGATTCTAGTACCATAAAGTTGGATGACAAGGCATTTGACCCTTATATGAATACTGGGGGATCACAAAAAGTCTAGATTCAGATTCCTATGTATTTATTGAGTGTTTATTACATACTTGAGGTTTTCACATCGATAACCTTATTTAATAAATATAGTAACCCTTAAGGTAAATGCTGTTACTCTCATTTTATGAACGAAAAAAAAATGAAAGGCAAGGAAGTCATATGGTTTTCACAAAGTTACACAGGCCAGTTCTTGGAAGACCTGGGATTGGACCTAAATTTTTAAACTTCTACACCAGGGTTCCTTCCACTCTCTCATTCTGCTTCTAGGTGTATGGTTTCCTGCTATACAATAATTCTTTTTCCTTTCTTTTTTTTATTGAATAAATTTGATATGTAACATTGTGTAAGTTTAGGGTATATAGCATGTTACTTTGATACATTTATATATTGTAATATGATTGCTGATGTATCAGTATTTATCATTTTACATAATTATAATACAATATTGTCCATATTCGTTGTACCGTGCATTAGATCTCTATGGCTTATTTACTATTAATTACAAGTATGTACCCTTGAACACCATCTCTCTTACCCCTTCTCACCCCCAATAACCACCATTTTACTTTGTTTTTGTCAAATATTAGTCAACAATATATGCTGGAGTTTAATTATGGGCTCTTAATTGTGTACCATTTGTCTATTTGTCTATTTTTGTGATAGTACCATACTATATTGATTTGTATGGCTTTTTAGCATAGTTTGAAATCTGGAATTGTGATACCTCTGGCTTTGTTCTCTTTTCTCAGTATTGCTTTGGCTATTTGGTGTCTGCTGTGGTTTCACACAAATTTTAGAATTGTTTCTTTTATTTCTGTGAAGAATGCCTTTGGTATTTTGATGGCGATTGCATTAAATCTATAGATGGCTCTGGGTAGTACAGCCATTTTAACAGTATTAATTCTTCTGATTGATGAAAATGATATATCCTTCCATTTGTCTGTGTCTTTTTCCATTGCAGTCAGCAAAGTTCTGTAGTTTTTACTGTACAGATCTTTCACTTTCTTGGTTATATTTATTCCTAAATATTTTATTGTTTTTGATACTATTGTGAATGGGATGGTTTTCCTTATTTTTCAAATGCCTTATTATTAGTGTAAAGGAGTGCAATTAATTTCGTTTGTTTATTTTGTATCCTGCCACTTTCCTGAAATCTTTATTAATTCCAACAGTTTTTTGACTTTGGGATTGTTTGGGGCTTATATATATAAGATTATATCATTAGCAAATGATGACAGTTTTACTTCTTTCCCTTTAATTTGGATGTGTTTAACTCTTTCATCTTGCCTAATTGCTCTAGGTAAGACTTCCAATACTATATTGAATAGGAGTGGTGAGAGTGGGTATTCTCGCAGTGTTCCTGATCTTTAGGGAAACACTTTCTGTTTCTCTCCATTGAGTATTATGTTAGCTGTGGGTTTGTCATATATGGCCTTTATGATGTTGAGGTATGTTCCTTCTATACCCAGTTTGTTAAGGGCTTTTATCATGGAACGATGTTGTATTTTGTCAGGTGCTTTTTCTGTATCTGTTGAAATGATCATGTGATTTTTATCTTTTATTGATTTGATGAATTACATTTATTGATTTGCATATGTTGAACCATCCTTGCATCCCAGAGATAAATCCAACATGCTGTATAATCCTTTTAATGCATTCTTGAACTTTCTTTGCTAATATTTTATTGAGAATATTTGCATTTATATTTATCAGGGATATTGGTCTCTAATTTTCTTTTCTTTTGGTATCCTTATCTGATTTGGGTACCAAAGTGATGCTAACTTCGTCAAATGAGTTTAGAAGTATTCCCTCCTCTTTGGTATTTTGGAAGACTTTGAGGAGGATTAATGTTCATTCTTCTTTAAATGTTTGGTTGAATTCTTCAGTGAAGCTGCCTGGTCCCAGAGTTTCCTTTGTTGGGAGTTTTTTGATTACTGATTCAATCTCTCTACTTGTTATTGTCTGTTTAGATTTTCTATTTCTTGCTGACTCAGTCTTGGTAGGTTGTATATTTCTAGAAATGTATCCATTTCTTCTAGGCTATGTAATTTGTTGGCATATAATTGTTCATGTTACTCTCATAATCCTATGTATTTTTGTAATATCAGTTGTAGTGTCTCTTTCATTTCTAATTTTATTTAATATTTGAGTCTTCCCTCTTTTTTTCTTAACTAGCTAAAGGTTTGTCAGTTTTTTCTTTTTGAAGAACTGTTTCTTAGTTTTGTTGATCCTTTCTATTGTTTTTCTGGTCTCGACTTCATTTATTTCCACTCTGATTCTTACTGTTTAACTTCCTTCTGCCAACTTTGGGCTTAACTGTTCCTCGTTTTCTAACTTCTTGAGGTGTAAAGTTAGCTTGTTTATTTGAGATGTTTCTAATTTCTTAACATATGCATTTTATTGTTATAAATTTTCCTCTCAGAACTGCTTTTGCTGCATCCCACAATATTTGATATGTTGTGTTTTCATTTTCATCTCTTTTGAGATACTTTTTAATTTCCCTTTTGATTTATTCTTTGAGACAATGGCTGTTTAGAAGTGTGTCACTTAGTTTCCAAATATTTATGTATATTCTCACTTTCCTCTTGTTGCTGATTTCTCATTTCATACCGTTGGGGTCAGAGAAGATAGTTGCTATGATTTCAAACTTCTTCAATTTGCTATGATTTGTTTTGTGGCTTATCATGCTATCTATCCTGGAGAATGTTCCATGTGCACTTGAAGAATGTGTGTTCTGTGACTGTTAGATGAAATATTTTTTAAAATTTATTTATTTTATTTATTTTTATTTTTGTCTGTGCTGGGTCTTTGTTGCTGCGTGTGGGCTTTCTCTAGTTGCAGCGAGTGGGGGCTACTCTTCGTTGCGGTGTGCAGGCTTCTCATTGCAGTGGCTTCTCTTGTTTCAGAGCACAGACTCTAGGCACGCGGGCTTCAGTAGTTGTGGTGTGCAGACTCAGTAGTTGTGGCTCGTGGGCTCTAAAGTGCAGGCTCAGTAGTTGTGTCATGCAGACTTAGTTGCTACACGGCATGTGGGTCTTCCCAGACCAGGGCTCGAACCTGTGTCCCCTGCATTGACAGGCGGACTCTTAACCACTGCAATACCAGGGAAGCCTTAGATGAAATATTTTGTATATGTCTATTAAGTTTGTTTGTTTTACAGTGTGGTTTGATTCGAACATTTTCTTGTTAATTTTCTGTAATGATGAGTTAGCTACCAATTGCTGATAGTGGGGTTTTGAATTTCCCTACAATTATTATATTGTTGTCTATTTCTCCCTTATGATCTGTTATTAATTAATATTTTGGTGCTCATGTGTTAAGAGCATATATGTTTACAATTGTTATGTCTTCTTAATATATTTACCCCTTAATGTAATTGCCTTATATGTCTCTTGTTATTCTTCTTGGCTTGATGCCTTTGTCTGATACAAGTATGGCTATACCTGTAGCCTTTTCACTTCCATTTACTTGGAATATCATCTTTAATACTTTCACTTGGAACCTATGTGTGTCTTCAGAGCTTAAATGAATTTTCTGTGGGCAGCACATTATTGGGTCTTGTTTATTTATCCGTCCAGCCACTTTTCGCCTTTTGCTGCAGTCAATCCATTTACATTTTTGGTGATTATTGATATGTAAGGATTTACTACTGTCATTTTATCTTTTGCCTTCTCGCTACTTTTTGTCTCCTTTTTCCCCCCCACCCAGTTGTCTATCTTTGTAAGTTTGTGGTTTTCCATGGTGATTTGCTTAGTCTCCCCCTTTTTTATGTTTTGTGTTTCTGCTCTAGATTTTTGCTTCCATCAGTTTTATATAAAATTTTTCAGATAAAATATTCCTTTTTCTGCTAATAGAAATTTATCTTCATTTACCTATAAAGCTTCAATCCTTTTACTCTTCTCCTTTTATATATTGATGTCACAAATTATTTTATGTTGTGATTTTTCTTGTTATAGTGGCTATGGTTATTTTTAATGCTCTTTTTAAAAAACTTTAATGCCATAGTTAAGAGTTTAATATACTGTTTTATAAAAGAGTCATAGTATTCTGTTTTCCATCTCAGAGTTTTGTGTACTTTAATCTTTCTGTTTCAGCTTAAAGAACTTCTTTCAACACTTTTTGTAAGGCAGGTCTAGTGATGGTGAGCTCCCTCAGCTCTTGTCTTTCTGGGAAAGGCTTTATTTCTCCTGCATTTCTTTTTTTAAAAAATTTTTATTGGAGTATAGTCGATTTACAATATTGTGTTAGTTTCAGATGTACAACAAAGTGAATCTGTTATACATATACATATATGCACCCTTTTTTAGATTCTTTTCCCATATAGGCCATTACAGAGTATTGAGTAGAGTTCCCTGTGCTATACAGTAGGTCCTTATTTTGTATCTATTTTACATATAGTAGTGTGTATATGTCAATCGCAATCTTCCAATGTATCCCTCCCCCCACTTACCCCTTGGTAACCATAAGTATATTTTCTACATCTGTAACTCTATTTCTGTTTTGTAGATAAGTTCATTTGTACCTTTTTTTTTTCGTAGATTCCACATATAAGCGATATCATATGATATTTGTCTTTCTCTGTCTGACTTACTTCATTCAGTATGACAGTCTCTAGGTCCATCCATGTTGCTGCAAATGGCATTATTTCATTCTATTTTATGGCTGAGTAATATTCCATTGTATATATATACCACATCTTCTTTATCCATTCCTCTGTCGATGGACATTTAGGTTGCTTCCATGTCTTGGCTATTGTAAATAGTGCTGCAATGAACATTAGGGTGCATATATCTTTTCAAATTATGGTTTTCTCTGGATATATGCCCAGGAGTGGGATTGCTGGATCATATGGTAGCTCTATTTTCAGTTTTTTAAGGAACCTCCATACTGTTGTCTGTAGTGGCTCTACCAGTTTGCATTCCCCCCAAGAGTGTATGAGGGTTCCCTTTTCTCCACACCCTCTCCAGCATTTATATTTGTAGATTTTTTTTGATGATGGCCATTCTGACTGGTGTGACGTGATACCTCATTGTAGTTTTGATTTACATTTCTCTAATAATTAGTGATGTTGAGCATCTTTTCATGTGCTTTTAAACCATCTGTATGTCTTCTTTGGAGAAATGTCTATTTAGATCTTCTGCCCATTTTTTTGATTGGGTTGTTTGTTTTTCTGATATTGAACTGCATGAGCTGTTTGTGTATTTTGGAGATTAATCTCTTGTTGGTTGCTTCATTTGCAGATATTTTCTCCCATTCTGAGGGTTGTTGTTTTGTCTTATTTATGGTTTCCCTTGCTGTGCAAAAGCTTTTAAGTTTCATTAGGTCCCATTTGTTTATTTTTGTTTTTATTTTCATTACTCTAGCAGGTGGATTGAAAAAGATCTTGCTGTGATTTATGTCAGAGAGTGTTTGGTCTGGGTTTTCCTCTAAGAGTTTTATAGTGTCCGGCCTTACATTTAGGTCTTTAATCCATTTTGAGTTTATTTTTGTATATGGTGTTAGGGTGTGTTCTGATTTCATTCTTTTACATGTAGCTGTCTAGTTTTCCCAGTACCACGTATAAAAGAGACTGTCTTTTCTCTATTGTATTTTTGCCTCCTCTGTCATAGATTAGTTGACCATAGGTAAGTGGGTTTATCTCTGAACTTTCTATCTTGTTCCATAGATCTATATTTCTGTTTTTGTGTCAGTACCATATTGTTTTGATGACTGTAGCTTTGTAGTATAGTCTGAAGTCAGGGAGCCTGATTCCTCCAGCTCCGTTTTTCTTTCTCAAGATTGCTTTGGCTCTTCAGGGTCTTTTGTGTTTCCATACAAATTGTAAACTTTTTCTTTCTAATTCTGTGAAAAATGCCACTGGTAATTTGATAGGGATTGCATTGAATTTATAGATTGCTTTGGGTAGTATAGTCCTTCTCACAATATTGATTCCTCTCATCCAAGAATATGGCATATCTCTCTATCTGTTTGTGTCACCTTTTATTTCTTTCATCACTATCTTATAGTTTTCTGAGTACAGGTCTTTCACCTCCTTAGGTAGGTTTATTCCTAGGTATTTTATTATTTTTGATGGGATGGTAAATAGGATTGTTTCCTTGATTTCTCTTTCTGGTCTTTTGTTGTTAGTGATAAGAATGCAAAAGATTTCTGTGTATTAATTTTGTATACTGCAACTTTCCCCAAATTCATTGATGAGCTCTAGTCATTTTCTGGTAGCACCTTTAGGGTGTTCTGTGTATAGTATCATGTCATCTGCAAACAGTGATAATTTTACTTCTTCTTTTCCAATTTGGATTCCTTTCATTTCTTTTTCTTCTCTGTTAGCCATGGCTAGGGCTTCCAAAACTATGTTGAATAGTAGTGGTGAGAGTGGTGATCCTTGTCTTCTTCCTGATCTTAGAGGAAATGCTTTCAGTTTTTCACCATTGTGAATGATGTTTGCTGTGGGTTTTTCATATATGGCCTTTAATATGTTGAGGTAGGTTCCCTCTCTGCCCACTTTCTGGAGAGTTTTTATCATAAACTGGTGTTGAATTTTCTTAAAAGCTTTTTGTGCATCTATTGAGATGATCATATGGTCTTTATTCTTCAATTTGTTGATGTATCACACTGATTGGTTTGTGGATATTGAAAAAATCCTTGCATCCCTGGGATAAATCTCACTTGAACATGGTGTATGATCCTTTTAATGTGTTGTTTGAATCAGTTGCATTTCTGAAGGATGACTTTCCTGGATAGAGTATCTTTGGCTGGCATTTGTTACCTTTCAATATTTTGAATATGTGAATCCATTCTCTCCTGGCTTATAGGGTTTCTGCTGAGAAATCTGCTGATAGTTGAATGTGGGCATACCTTTGTAGGTTACTGGGTTTTTTCCCTCACTGCCTTTAAAATTCTTTCTTTATTGTTGACAGTTTTAGTATGCATTTTGGAGAAGAGATAGAAAGATACCTCTTTTTGCATTGAGATATAAGGTGTTCTATTAGCTTTGTGGACATGTGTATCCAGTTCCTTCCCCAGATTTGGTAAGTTCTCAGTTATTTCTTTGAATATGCTCTCTGCTCCATTCTCCCTCTCTTCTCCTTCTGGAATACCCATTATTCTTATGCTGGCACTTATAATGGAGACAGATAGTTCTTATAGGGTTTCTTCACTTAAAAAAAATCTTAGTTTTCTCTCTTCTTCCACCTGAATCATTTCTATATGTCTATCCTTGAGCTCACTAATTCTCTCTTCCATATAATCTGCTCTATTTCCAGTGCATTCTAATGCATTGGAAAGTTCTTCAGTTCCAGATCTTCTGTTAGGTTTTTTTAAGAATTTCATTCTCTTTGGTAAAATACTCATTCTGTTAATTTTATTCCTAAGATCACTGTATTGCCTTCCTGAGTTTTCTTGTAGCTTGTAGCTTCTTGAATTTCTTCATAACAGCTATTATAAGTTCTTTATCAGTTAGACCACAGTATTCCATGTCTTTGGGTTTGGGAAAATTGTCATTTTCTTTTGGTAATACTGTATTACCATGAATTTTCATGTTTGATAAGTGTCTCTGCCACCACATTTGAAGTCTGCTGTATGATTCTTACACCAAATGTGCTCTTGACTTAGTTCAGTTTCCATTAGTTTTACATTAAACTTTAACTTTATGACTCCCAGCTTTTGTCTGATCCCCAGCGATGGCAGAGACCTCAACAATGTGCTGAAGTTGACTGAACCTGACTGAACTGACTGAACCTCTCCCAAAAAGGCTATAGAGGGTTGGGAAATGAGACTTTTTCCCTATTAAAACTTGATGTGCCTGGGGCTGCCTAGATTATTATTCTTTTCTTCAGTCCCTTAATATCTTTTAAAAATTGTGTGCATGAACAAATAAACCTTTGAGGCACTGAGGACATTTTTTAGAAATAAAAAAATATGAGGCTATCACATTTTGAACATACAGGTACCACACAGTACCAAGAGAATGGCAACTCAGGAGAGGGGCAGATGGGATAATTGTATGATTCTCAATAATAAAACCCAGGGAAGAAGACCCTGTTGAAGAAAACAAAAGCACAAGTGATGGAGCTTTTTGCCTTTTATATCCTCTAGTTCTAGAGTTCCAGAGGTTACTTTTAATTTTAATTGCCCTTATATAAGGAAGATAGTCTTTCATTACTTTCTCCCTGTTTATTAGCCTATGTGACTTTTGACATAAAAGGTTGGAAGGACAATGTAGGGATGTTAAATGTATAGTGACAGGACCCTGTTTTTCCTCCTTCAGTCTCCTCCAGAGTGGTCACTGCCTCACCATGTTTGCGTGAAATGAATCATCAGCATTTAGGGGAGTATGTTTGATGGTGTAGGAGGTATTTGTTGGCATAGAGAAGAAAACCACATTGCTTGGGCAATTATATTGCACTACACCCTTTTCATTCCACGTGTATCTATCTGGGCAGAGGAAACCAAATTCTTCTCCCACTTCGCTTTGAGTAAGCTTTCTAGAAGCTTGAAGGTCTCTCAACATTTTAAAATTGTTTGAGATCTAAGAGTTACCAACAAGGAAACATGTTTATAAACATAAGGCCATGGCTTTCATGTAACCTTTCTATGGCAAAGGAAAAATTATGGGAGAAAACAGAGGGGACTTAAGGAATTGACCTGACTACAACAAAATTTTCTGGACTGTATGGATGGTACTTGATAGACTCAAGTTTTGTTTTTAACCAGACACCCTACCCGTTTTGTTCTTTGCTTTCTCTCTTACACAGAAAGCCTTTAACCTGGGATTTTAGGGTATTCTTTTTATGAGACCAAAGTGACCTATAATTTTTTTATTGAATTTTGAGTTATTTATTTACTTGCCCACATCACCAATCATGGCTTTTTGTGGGTGAACTGTCATGATTACAAGTGGCTACATTTTAAAAAATTTAATTAATTAATTTTCTTTATTTTTTTGGCTGTGTTGGGTCTTAGTTGTGGCATGCAGGATCTTCGCTGAGGCATCCCTCCCTTCGTTGAGGGATCTTTCGTTGCGGCGGGTGTGCTTCTCTCTAGCTGTGGTGCACGGGTTTTCTCTCTCTAGTTGTGGAGCATGGGCTCCAGGGTGTGTGGGCTCTGTAGTGTGCGGCACGTGGGCTGTCTTTGAGGCATGCAAGTTCAGTCGTTTTGGCACGCGGGCTTAGTTGCCCTGCAGCGTGTGGGATCTTAGTTCCCTGACCAGGGATCAAACCCACGTCCTCTGCATTGGAAGGAGGATTCTTTACCACTGGACCACCAGGGAAGTCCTGAGTGGCTACATCTTTTTAGGAGCACATAGCACTATTAAGTGACTGTGGCATCCTCAAGAGAACTTCAATCTCTGGTCATAGTGTTAAGAGGTCCTTGTTTCACAGCTCCACAAGCCCACTTGGAAATGGCCTTCATCTATAATATTTAATTGAGGCCTATATAAGGCTGCTGGTAAAAATATTAAACTCTCATGCCGGATGCTGACAAGGTGAAGGTGACAAAGCATCCATTTCTTGGCACGCTCAAGTCCTTCAGACTGCTGGAATCACTCTTCCATGAAATATATGAGTAGAGTGGACTGAGCCCCTATTCCACATGTTGTAGGAAATCCAGCTTCTTCCCCAAGATCTAGAAGGAGCTTCAGGAGTTTTGTTTCTCCTGGCCATCTTTTGCTCCGGTCTTCTCCATCCAGGCATTCCCTGACCTCTATATGTTTCTTTCTTCTGTGACTGCTGTCCTGTTTCTGTGCTGTCTTGGTCACATTGAGCATTGGTTCTATTGCTTCATTTCCTTATAGTACCGCCTACTGTAAGGCTGTCATGTGCAGCTAACCTTTAATGAAACTTTGGGAATGGGATCACTGATGAATGCACCACACTGATTAATGCATAATCAGATAATAAGCTTGTTGTCTGGTTAACAAACAACAAGTTTGTATATCATAATTAATAAGGCTAAGGGAATTCTTAACATGTTTCCTGGAATGTATACATTAATTTTATTTTAATATATACTTAAGAGTAAAATTGCTCTTCATCCAATTTAGTCTTCTCAATATCTCTCTGAATTGGGTAGGAAATAAGGGAGATATTATTAAAATGCAGATTCTGTCTTAGTAGGTCTGGGGTAGGCCTAAGGTTCTGCATTTGTATAGAGACCACAGGTGATGCTGATGCTGCCTGACAATGGACTATGCTTGGAGCTGGAATTATTAACACAATATTATTTACATAAATTCAAAAACACACAACAGTGATACCCATTTATTCGTAATCCATATGTCATGGTTCACTTTGTGTCACCTTGGCTATGGTAGTCAGTTTGGTCATATACTAGTTTAGATGTTTCTGTGAAGGTATTTGTGAAAGTGATTAACACTTAAAATCAGTTATCTGGAGGTAAATCAGATTATCCTCCATAATGTGGGTGGGCCTCATCCAATCAGTTGAAGGCCTTAAGAGCAAATACAGATTTCCTGAAGAAGAAGAAATTCTTCTTCAGGTTTGAAACATAGAAACCATGCCTGACCTTTTAGTCTGTAGATTTTGGGCTCCAGATTATAATATCAACTGTTACCTGAGTTTCCAGCCTGCTGACTTGCCTACTGATTGCAGCTTTGCCAGGCTTCACAATTGCGTGAGCAAGTTCTCTAAATCTCAGCCTGCCCCCCACTGAGCTTGTGCTCTTGCCCTTGCTCATTCTCCCTCCCTCTCTCTCTGTCTCTCTCTGTCTCTCGCCACACACACACACACACACACACACACTGTCTCCTCCTATTAGTTCTGTTTTCCTGAGGAATCTTTTTTTTTTTTTTTTTAAACAATTTAAATTTATTTATTTATTTATTTATGGCTGTGTTGGGTCTTCGTTTCTGTGCGAGGGCTTTCTCTAGTTGCGGCAAGAGGGGGCCACTCTTCATCGCGGTGCGCTGGCCTCTCACTGTCGCGGCCTCTCTTGTTGCAGAGCACAGGCTCCAGATGCGCAGGCTCAGTAATTTGTGGCTCACGGGCCTAGTTACTCCTTGGTATGTGGGATCTTCCCAGACCAGGGCTCGAACCCATGTCCCCTGCAGTAGCAGGCAGATTCTCAACCACTGTGCCACCAGGGAAGCCCCAATTCCTGAGGAATCTTGACTAATACAATATACAAAGAACATTAAAACAGAATGTAAAGGTTGCCTGGGAGGTGAGAGATGGGAAATGGGAATGTGGTGAGAGAATGCAGATAAATAGGAACTTTGCATGGATCAGTGATGAAAATATGCCATAAACTGGGAATCATTAACACAACTTCTAAACCTTGAGGTTTAACAAAAGAGAGAATTAATAGTGAACATACTGTTAGAAGCAAAAGGGGGTTGGACCTAAAGCATAGGCAGAAGATTGGTTTTAGGTAAAAGGGGCTGCTCATCTACTCTAACAGGAGAAAGAACAGGATGGATGATGCCCCACTTTGCTCCTGTGGCTCCCATTTTCATAGCTTCTACAAGATGGAAGTTGGAATCCCATTATTGTCTGGAGACCTGAACAACATAAAGAGAGGGAAGAAAGCCATTACTGGCAGCTGTGCAGTTCTACATGGCATTGAAAGCCGGACATAGCTAACAGAAGGAAAGGAGGCTGGATGCAGAAGCCGACTGATGTTTTATGAGCTGAGATGCAGCACTGGTGAAGAAAATACAAAGTGATGCTAGAGGAAAGTCTACACACCAAGTATTGAGGGAGTGGGGCTCAGGAAGAACCCTTATTTAGACAAATGATATTTGTGTGGTGGTCTGAAAACCCAAACCAATTACCCCTCTTACTGGGACAAAGGACACATATGGTCAAGTATTTTTATTCAAGGGTGAGAGGTCTAAGGGAAAATGTCAGCTTTCCCATAATTGAGCTAGACAGTTTTATCCACACTTTACAGATGAAAAGATTTCTTAGCTTTATGGAGTCAGTGACAAAACTAGTATCTGACATTTAGTCCATTGCTCTAAGAGTGTGAGCTCTGAAATTAAGCAGACCTGGATTCAAACCCTTGGCTTTGCCACTTACCAGGGATGGTGTTGAACAATCTTTCTGTGCTTTAGCCTTTTTATCTACAGCAAGGGTATGGAAATAGTTACATCCTCATAAAATTGTTTTTTGAGAACAAAATGAATTCACCCTTGCAAAGTGCCGTGCTTTGCTTAGACAGGTGCTTACCACACAGTGACTGTTTAATGCCTGCTATTTCTTAGTATTAGCTATTAGACACAGTGATCTCAATATCCAAAAACATGAATTATTTTTTCCAAGTGTGACCCTTTGAGTTCTTGCCTCATCTGCTAGTGACCAATGACAAGCTTTTGTTTAGTGAGATGAGTGACCCATGATAACAGTTAAGAACAGAGCTCTTGTCTTTAACAGACTAAATTTTAGAATTGTTAAATACTTGACCTCTTAGAAAATAAAAAGGAAGATAAGATCTGTTTCATGTTTCCCCCCCCCAAGGGTTTCAATTAAAAGCACTTCCATCAAGCAAAGCATTATTACTTTATGAGTAATGCATTAGCCCTTTTCAGAGACAAAAAAGATGCAAGGGACCAAAAAGCACACTTTTTACCCCTCAGAATAGTTACTAGTTATGTTGAAGGAATATTTATTTTTGATCTCAGTTAATCTATATTTTTTCCTGTATTATGTCTGAGGATGTTTTTGTCTGAACCAATATTTTAAAATTACTTCTCTATCAGTTGGGTAAATAGAAGGATGTCATCTCCTCCCTTATTTTCTACTAAGATTCTTGGTTTCCATTTAAGATGGTTTTCACCCATTTTATTATAGGTTGAATCGTGTCTCCCCCCAAATTGATTTGTTGAAGTCCATCACGTACTGTTACAAACCAAACTTGGGTCCACTTGCCTATGCACAGTGAAGCCAATCTACTGACACCGGGTTGTGGTGAAGGAAAGTGCAACGTTTATTGTAAAGTGCCAGACATGGAGTCCAGAGCATCTAATTATCAAAAAACCCAAACTCCCTGATGGGTTTCAGGAAAGCACTTTTAAAGGCCAGGTGAGGGAGGGGAGTCACAGGGCATGTGATCAGCTTGTGCACAATTCTCTGATTGGTTGATGGTGAGGTAACAGGGTGGTGTCATAAGGGTTAACATTATCCATCCTTAGGCTCCAGTAGGTCTGGAGGCTAAGGGGCTCATGATCATCAAGTAGTTAACTTCTTCCAATTGGTGGAGGTTTTAGCATCTGTTAAAACAACATAGGAAATGTGCATTGGATACCGTTATCTAGGTACTTCAGAGAGAAGCTAAAGATTCTGTGATTGCCATGTGACTTTTTTGGAGGTGATGGGTATCTTCATTACTTTGATTGTGGTGATAATATCACAGGTGTATGCATATGTTAAACTCGTCAAATTGTATGCATTAAACGTGTGCAATTTTTATTGTACATCAATTATATTTTAAAACTGTTAAAATCAGTATAAATAGAGAATGAAAATAAAATGTCAGGGCAGAATTTACTTAAGTATTCTATAGGAATTACAATCAAGTTTTCAACAGCTCAGTAGTAAACATGAAGGACTGTGGGGCGTGTCTTAGCTGTACTAAGGCTGTGGCTTATTCCCATCTGAATGACTTCTCTTTTGGAAGGACGTTAAGCAGTGTCCATTGACATTTCATGAGATTCCTCAGCACTTCATGAAACCAGATATGGAGATGAGAATCATTCTGTGTGTGCATTAAAAAACAAAACAAAATAAAAAAACAGTGTAAGAGTTTAAATGCATAATCAATCTCTAGAAAGATACACAAGCATCTGATAACAACAGCTCCTTGGGGGCTGGTAACTGGGTGACTGGGGGCAGCGGAGAGAGGATAACTTTTCATTTGTGAAATTTACAGATACAGGACACAGGAGATAGGGTCTTTATACAGGTAATCAAGTTAAAATGACATCATTAGGGTAGACTCTCATCCAATATGACTGATGTTCTTATATCAAGGGGACATTTAGTGACAGATACAGACAGATCACCATGTAAAGATGAAGCCAGAGATAAGAGTGATACTTCTGCAAGCCAAGGAATGCCAAGGATTTCCAGCAAACCACCAGAAGCTAAGGGGCAAGCATGAAACAGGTTCTGCCTCAGAGCCTTCAGAAGGAACAAACTGTCAACACCTTGACCTTGGACTTCTAGCCTCCCAAACTGTGAAACAATAAATTTCTGTTGCTTCAGCTCCAGCCAGTATGTGTTGCTTTGTCACAGTAACCCTAGCAAGGCAATACAATCTGTATGCAGTGGTCTGGGAGAGGGCATTTTTAGCAGAAGGTCCAGACTTGTTATGTTCCAGCTCTGTCATAGACTAGCTGGGAGACCTTAAGCAACTTAACAACTTTGAAATTGTTTCCTTGCATTGTTAGTGGCCTAACAAACAGTCATCTTCACTGTTGTAGCTTCTTTGCTAGCAGAAATTACACTAGAGTGTGAGAATCCTGATACTTGCTTTCTCAGACCCCATTATGGTCTGAGGGACACAAGGAAAAGTTGTCTGGGGATGGCTTTCTTCCTTCTTAAAATGAAAACAAGAAAGGAAACAGCTTTCTTCTTCCTTTCCTGTCAGGCATTATTTCTACAGGTGATGCCTGAAACTGTGACTCCCATCTTGTCACATGAGATTAACAGTCAACACACTGGAGGTGACAGGACAGAAAGAGGGGAAACTGTTGCTTCTCACTGACGTCACAGAAACTGAACCCAACCTGGACTTGATTCACCCCAGACTTCCTGGACGTGCCAAGCCCTGTCCTAAGTGCTTTGCAGGGATTAACCCTTTTTACATTTGCAGCAATCCTAGAGTAGAGATACCATTATTTTCCCATCTTAAACTGAGGAAGCTGAAGCATAAAGTGCTTGAAGTAAATTGTCCACAGTTGCCCACACACCTAACAATAGAGCAAGGATTTAAAAACCAGCATTCTGTCTCCAGAGCCTGCCCTATTAACCACCGCACCAAAACTATGTAAACCACTCTTTTTTTAAAAAAGATTAATTTATTATTTATTTATTTATTTTATTTATTTTTGGCTGTGTTGGGTCTTAGTTGTGGCACATGGAATCTTTTGTTGCAGTATGCAGGCTCTTCGTTGTAGCACGCAGACTTCTCTCTAGTTGGGGCTTGCGGGTTTTCTCTTCTCTAGTTGTGGTGCATGGGCTCCAGAGCACGTGGGCTCTGTGGTTTGTGGCACATGGGCTCTAGTTGAGGTGCACGAGCTCAGTAGTTGTGGTGCGCAGGCTTAGTTGCCCCACGGCATGTGGGATCTCAGTTCCCTGGTCAGGGAACCTGCGTCCCTTGCATTGGAAGGCAGATTCTTTACCATTGGACCACCAGGGAAGTCCCTATAAACCACTCTTGTTGGGAATTCTTTTTTTTTTTTTTGATAGATCTTTATTGCTTCACAATACTGTGTTAGCTTCTGTTGTACAACAAAGTGAATCAGCCATATGCATACATATATCCCCATATCCCTGCCCTCTTGCGTCTCCCTCCCATCCTCCCTATCCCACCCCTCTAGGTCATCACAAAGCATGGAGCTGATCTCCCTGTGCTATGCTGCTGCTTCCCACTAGCTAACTATTTTACATTCGGTAGTGTATATATGTCGATGCTACTCTCACTTTGCCCCAGCTTCCCCCACCCACCCCATGTCCTCAGGCCCATTCTCTACCTCTACATCTTTATTCCTGCCCTGCAACTAGGTTCATCAGTATAATTTTTTTTTTTTTTAGCTTCCATATGTATGAGTTAGCTGACGGTATTTGTTTTTCTCTTTCTGACTTACTTCACTCTGTATGACAGATTCTAGGTCCATCCAACTCACTACAAATAACTCAATTTCATTTCTTTTTCTGACTGAGTAATATTCCATTGTATATATGTGCCACATCTTCTTTATCCATTCATCTGTCAATGGCATGTCCTGGCTATTCTAAATAGTGCTGCAATGAACATTGTGGTACATGACTCTTTTTGAATTATGGTTTTCTCAGGGTATATGCCCAGTAGTGGGATTGCTGTGTCATGTGGTAGTTCTATTTTTAGTTTTTTAAGGAACCTCCATACTGTTTTCCATAGTGGTTGTATCAATTTACATTCCCACCAACAATGCAGGAGGGTTCCCTTTTCACCACACCCTTTCCAGCATTTACTGTTTCTAGATTTTTTGATAATGGCCATTTTGACCAGCGTGAGGTGATACCTCATTGTAGTTTTGATTTGCATTTTTCTAATAATTAGTGATGTTGAGCATCTTTCATGTGCCCTTGGTCATCTGTATTTCTTCCTTGGTGAAATATCTATTTAGGTCTTCTGCCCATTTTTTAACTGGATTGTTAGTTTTTTTGATTTTGAGCTCCATGAGCTGTTTGTATATTTTGGAGATTAATCCTTTGTCTGTTGTTTCATTTAAAAATATTTTCTCCCATTATAAGGGTTGTCTTTTTGTCTTGTTTATGGTTTCCTTTGTTGTGCAAAAGCTTTTAAGTTGAATTAAGTCTCATTTGTTTATTTTTGTTTTTATTTCTATTACTCTAGGAGGTGGGTCATAAAAGATCTTGCTGTGGTTTATGTCAAAGAGTGTTCTTCCTATGTTTTCCTCTAAGAGTTTTATAGTATCTGGTTTTACATTTAAGTCTTTAATCCATTTGGACTTTATTTTTGTGTATGGTGTTAGGTAGTGTTGTAATTTCATTCTTTTACATGTAGCTGTCTAGTTTTCCCAGCACCAATTATTGAAGAGGATGTCTTTTCTCCATTGTATGTTCTTGCCTCCTTTGTCATATATCAGGTGCCTGTATGTGCATGGGTTTATCTCTGGGCATTCTATCCTGTACCATTGATCTATATTTCTGTTTTTGTGCCAGTACTATACTGTCTTGATTACTGTAGCTTTGTGGTATAGTTTGAAGTCGGGGAGCCTGATTCCTCCAACTCCGTTTTTCTTTGTCAAGATTGCTTTGGCTATTCAGGGTCTTTTGTGTTTCCATACGAATTGTAAAATATTTTGTTCTGTGATGAATGCCATCGGCAGTTTGATAGGGATTGCAATCAATCTGTAGATTGCTTTGGGTAGTATAGTCATTTTCACAATATTGATTCTTCCAATCCAAGAACATGGTATATTTTTCCATCTGATATTATTTCATCAGTGTTTTATAGTTTTTTGAGTACAAGTCTTTCACCTTCTTAGGCAGGTTTATTCCTAGGTATTTTATTCTTTCTGTTGCAATGGTGAATGCAAGCATTTCCTTAATTTCTCTTTCAGATTTTTCGTCATTAGTGAATAGGAATGCAAGAGATTTCTGTGCATTAATTTTGGGTCCTGCAAACTTACCAAATTCATTGATTAGTTTTAGTAGTTTTCTGGTGGCATCTTTAGGATTCTCTATGTATAGTATCATGTCATTGGCAAACAGTGACAGTTCTTCTTTTCCAATTTATATTCCTTTTGTTTCTTTTTCTTCTCTGATTGCCTTGGCTAAGACTTCCAAAACTATATTAAATAAAGTTGGCGAAAGTGGACATCCTTGTCTTGTTCCCGATCTTAGTGGAAATGTTTTCAGTTTTTCACCATTGAGTATGATGCTTGCTGTGGGTTTGTCATATATGGCCTTTATTATGTTGAGGTAGGTTCCCTCTGTGCCCATTTTCTGGAGAGTATTTATCATAAATGGGTGTTGAATTTTTTCAAAAGTTTTTTCTGCATCTATTGAGATGATCATATGGTTTTTATTCCTTAAATTGTTAATGTGGTGTATCACATTGATTGATTTGTGTATATTGAAAAATCCTTGCATCCCTGGGATAAATCCCACTTGATCATGGTGTATGATCCTTTTTTTCCTTAATTTATTTATTTTATTTATTTATTTTTGGCTGCGTTGGGTCTTCATTGCTGTGCAAGGGGTTGCTCTAGTTGTGGCAAGCAGGGGTTACTCTTTGTTGTGGTGCGTGGACTTCTCATTGTGGTGGCTTCTCTTGTTGTGGAGCATGGGCTCTAGGCATGTGGGCTCAGTAGCGTGGCTTGTGGGCTCTAGAGTACAGGCTCAGTAGTTGTGACACACAGGCTAGTTGCTCTGCAGCATGTGGGATCTTCCTGGACCAGGGCTTGAACCCGTGTCCTCTGCATTGGCAAGCAGATTCTTAACTGCTGAGCTACCAGGGGAGCTTGGTGTATGATCTTTTTAATGTGGTGCTGGATTCTGTTTGCTAGTATTTTGTTCAGGATTTTTACATGTATGTTCATCAGTGATATTGGTCTATAATTTTCCTTTTTTGTGATTTTTTTTCTGGTTTTGGTAACAGGGTGATGCTGGCTTCATAGAATGAATTTGGGAGTGTTTCTCCCTCTGCAATTTTTTGGAAGCATTTGAGAAGGATGAGTGTTGGCTCTTCTCTAAATGTTTGCTAGAATTCACCTGTGAAGCCATCTGGTCCTGGACTTTTGTTTGTTGGAGGATTTTTAATTATGGTTTCAATTTCATTACTTGTGATAGGTCTGTATATATTTTCTAATTCTTCCTGGTTCAGTCTTGGAAAATTGTACCTTCTCAAGAATTTGTCCATGTCTTCGAGGTTGTCCATTATATTGGCATATAGATGTTTGTAGTAGTCTCTTATAATCCTTTGTATTTCTGCTGTATCAATTGTGATTTCTCCTTTTTCATTTCTAATTTTATTGATTTGCCTCCTCTCTCTTTTTCTCTTGATGAGTCTGGCTAGAGGTTTATCAATTTTGTTTGTCTTCTCAAAGAACCAACTTTTAGTTGTATTGATCTTTGCTATTCTTTTCTTTGTTTCTATTTCATTTATTTCTGTTCTGATCTTTATGATTTCTTTCCTTCTGCTGACTTTGGGTTCTCTTTCTTCTTCTTTCTCTAGTTGCTTAGGTGTAAGGTTAGACTGTTTATTTGAGATTTTTCTTGTTTTCTGAGGTGGGATTTAATTGCTATAAACTTCCTTCATTGAACTGCTTTTGCTACTTCCCATAAGTTTTGGGTCGTCATGTTTTCATTGTCATTTGTTCACATGTATATTTTTTTCCTCTTTGATTTCTTCAGTGATGTCTTGGTTATTTAGCACACTGTTTTTAACCTCCATGTATTTGTGTTTTTTACAGTTTCTCTCCTGTAATTGATTTCTAATCTTATAGAGTTGTGGTTGGAAAAGATGCTTGATATGATTTCAATTTTCTTAAATTTTCTGAGGCTTGATTTGTGACCCACAATATGATCTATCCTAGAGAATGTTCCATGTGCACTTGAGAAGAAAGTGTATTCTGCCACTTTTGTGTGGAATGTCCTATAAATATCAATTAAATCTCTCTGGTCTATTGTGTCATTTAAAGCTTGTGTTTCCTTATTTATTTTCTGTTTGGATGATCTGTCCATTGGTGTAAGTGGGGTGTTAAAGTCCCCCACTATTATTGCATTACTGTTGATTTCCCCTTTCATGGTTGTTAGCATTTGCCTTATGTATTGAGGTGATCCTATGTTGGGTGCATAAACATTTATAATTGTTATATCTTCTTCTTGGATTGATCCCTTGATCATTATGTAGTCTCCTTATCTCTTATAATAGTCTTTATTTTAAAGACTGTTTTATCTGATATGAATATTGCTACTTCAGCTTTCTTTTGATTTCCATTTGCATGGAATATCTTTTTCCATCCCTTCACTTTCAGTCTGTATGTGTCCCTAGGTCTGAAGTGGGTCTCTTGTAGACAGCATATATACTGGTCTTATTTTTGTATCCATTCAGCCAGTCTGTGTCTTTTGGTTGGGGCATTTAATCCATTTACATTCAAGGTTATTATCGATATGTATGTTCCTATTACCATTTTCTTAATTGTTTTGGATTTGTTTTTGTGGGTCTTTTTCTTCTCTTGTGTTTCCTGCTTAGAGAAGTTTCTTTAGCCTTTGTTGTAAAGCTGGTTTAGTGGTGCTGAATTCTCTTAGCTTTTGCTTTTCTGAAAAGCTTTTGACTGCTCTATTGAATCTGAGTGAGATCCTTGCTGGGTAGAGTAATCTTGTTTGTAGGTTTTTCTCTTTCATCACTTTAAGTATATCCTGCCACTCCCTTCTGCCCTACAGAGTTTCCACTGAAAAATCAGCTGATAACCTTATGGTGATTCCTTTTTATGTTATTTTTTGTTTTTCCCTTGCTGCTTTTAATATTTTTTCTTTGAATTTAATTTTTGTTAGTTTGAATAATATGTGTCTTGGTGTATTTTTCCTAGGGTTTATCCTGTATGGGACTCTCTGTGCTTCCTAGACTTGGGTGACTATTTCCTTTCCCATGTTAGGGATGTTTTCAACTATAATCTCTTCAAATATTTTCTCAGACCCTTTCTTTTTCTCTTCTTCTTCTGAGACCGCAATAGTTCGAATGTTGGTGTGTTTAGTGTTGCCCCAGATGGCTCTGAGATTGTCTTCAATTCTTCTCATTCTTTTTTCTTTATTCTTCTCTTCAGCAGTTATTTCCACCATTTTGTCTTCCAGCTCACTTATTCGTTCTTCTGCCTCAGTTATTCTGTTATTGATTCCTTCTAGTGTATCTTTCATTTCAATTATTGTGTTTTTCATCTCTGTTTCTTCTTTAGTTCTTCTAGATTTTTGTTAAACATTTCTTGTATTTTCTCCATTCTATTTCCGAGATTCTGGATCATCTTTACTATCATTACTCTGAATTCTTTCTCAGGTAGATTGCCTATTTCCTCTTCAGTTATTTGGTCTTGTAGGATTTTACCTTGCTCCTTTATTTGTGACATTTTTTTGCCATCTCATTTTTTTCTGTTTTCTTTTTTCTTTTTATGAGTGAGATTGTGTTCCTGTTTTACTTGTTGTTTGGCCTGAGGCTTCCAACACTGGAGTTTGTAGGCTATTGGGTAGAGCTGGGTCTTGGTGCTGAGATGAGGACCTCTGTGAGACCTCAGTCCAATGAATATTCCCTGGGGTGTGAGGTTCTCTGTTAGTCTGGTGGTTCAGACTTGGAACTCCCACCACAGGAACTTCTGCCCGATTCCAGGCATTTCACTCTGGGCTTCCTCCCGTCTCCTTGGGCATCAGAGTCCCCCACCAGTGGCTGGCACGTGCCTTAGTTGTGGGGAAATGCTAATTCCATGTCTTCTCACACTGCCATCTTGACCCCACCTCTGTTTCCCCTTTTTGTACTTATAACTCCCTCCTCCAACAGTAAGAAACTTAGGTCCCCTTAATAATTTTTTAAAATAAATTTTTGATTTTGACATAATTTTAGACAACAGAAAAGTTGCACAGATAGAACCAAGAGTTCCTCTATACTTCTCACCCTGTTTCCCCTAATGTTATCATCTTGAATAACCCTGGTACTATAACCCTGGTACATTTGTGAGAAGTAAAAAATTAACAGTAGTAATTAAACTCCAGACTTCTTTCATATTTTACTACTTTTTCCATTGATGTCCTTTTTCTGTTCCAAAATCCAATCCAGGATACTGCATGGCATTTAGCCCTCGATATTTTTAAAGATACTATCCAAATAGTGCTGGATCTGCAGCATGAACGTGAGGTGTAGGCCTCTTTTCTGTGCCCTTTGATTTAAATTCAAACCTGTGGCCTTTCTGAGTAAAACTGAATTTTTATCTCAGTTTGAAGGAGAGAGGTTTAGAAATGTCAAGACACACTAGTAGGAAAAGTCATTGTGAAGTAGTCACTTTCTTTCCCACAAGTAATAAAACTTTAAGATCACAGTATTTCCTTTACAAGAACATGGACAATGTGAATGGTGACTTTATTTTCACTGAGTGGGGTGGGCTCAGATGGACCAGGAGAACTTAGCTTCTGGTAGATTTTAGTTTACCCTTCTCCCTGAAATGAGCCAGGCTGGGTATCAGAAATTTTTAAATGCATTATTTTAATTGTACAAAACTTGGTGTAGTCATTGTTTTCTTCATTTCTGGAGTCAAGAAAATTTAGTCATGAAGTATTTAAAGAAGTTTTCAACATTGCATAGCAGCCAGCATCAGGGAAAAGAAGCATCAGACCCAATTTCCCTGATTCCAAAACTGTGCCCTGCCAGCTGTGTCACATGGCCACTGCCTACCATGGGATCAATCAGAATAGAATGTGTGTATGTGGAAGTACTTGTAACCTTCAAAGTGGAACAAAAGACGAGGATTACAATCATTGCAATTTTTAATAATTTCCTAATGTGTTCTATAACCTTTTTTGATTCCTGCATGTGTGAATTTACATACAGGTAAACCATACTTAGGTATCACACTTTGAAGATACTCTGAGCAGATGCTTTATCCTAAAATATAAATTTTATTGTCTCATGTGTAAGTGCAGCAGAGGGTCTCTATTTTTATATATTATGGATTTCTAGAAACTTATGTAACTGCTAAAAATTGAACAGACTTAATATTATAAGAGGATTTCCTTTCACAGAATGCCAAAAATACAGAATCCCTAAATGTATTTTGACTTTTAGATGTCATGTTTGAGACTGTGTTATAATAATTTTGTTTACAATTTTTAATTTTGTTGTTTTTTGTGAAGAAAGAGACTTGACCTCTCTGCCTCCAATATACTTAGCAGTGAGTGCACAATTAATACTTCAAACTGATGAACCTCTGGTTGGGGATAAAGATGCTTGGCTTCTAGCATATCTAAAAATATACCTCTTTATCTAACTTCTATACCACTTATTACCTTCAGAAAGATACTTAACCTCTTTGGCCCTGATTTACTCATCAGTAAAATGGGATATAATAATCACACCTACCTGATAGGATTGCTCTGATGATTCAGTAGGATAATATGTATAAAGCTTGTTGAGTAGTGCTTGGCATATAGTAAGTACTACATAAACCATCTGTTAAATAAATAAGGCTAGTGCTTCATTACAACAACAATGTAGTGGTAATAAACCTTCATCGATTTCTTTCTAGGTTGCCATATTTTACCTCAGTACAGTGGAGAAAAGTAGCTTTTCTTAGTTACATGAGTAGTTAAGTAACAGAGCCAGGATTCACATCACGGGCCTGAATCTGAAGCCTACTCTTCCTCCCCCTAAGCCTTTCCAATTTCCTGAGATGATGAAAGAATTTAACATGCTTCTCCAACTTCCCTCCTCCTTGCCTCAGAATGTTTCTGTCATGCCCCTTTCCTTTTCACCCTTGAGTTCCTTCTCTCTTATGTCAGAGGTGTCAAATCTCCTTTCTTTTCCAGTGTGAACTTGTTCACTTTGTGGATGATTCCCTCCTCTGAAACTCTGCCTTTCCAATCTCTTTTTTGATCTCTAGTCTTTCTTTTCACCTGTGACTCACCTCTTCTTCCACGTTTAGTCTGCATCCTCAGTTCAGCCTGGTGTAGGAGTCACATTCTAATCTCAGGTCTGCCCCAGTTGTGTTCATTTAGACACACAGGTCCGAAGTTTCTCAAGTCCCTCACTTAGACAGCAAAAGATAACTCCAAGTTTCCAGCTCATTTATCGTGTAGAAAAATTGAAGGCATTGTGTAGACTTCTCACATCTGGGCTGTGCTTGAAGGTGAAGCCTCAGAATTCATAACCAAGGAGTTACCTAGGTAAGTAGATGTTCTCGCCCTAAGAATGTTCTGCCATCCTCTTTTCCCAGCTGGTTCAAACTACAATGTTTTTCTTCCTCTGAGTTTTGGGACACAAACTAGCATGACTTAGTGTTTTAGAGTGCACACGAGAATATTATTAGATTTTAGAAGACTCACTATAAAACTATTTCATTTCCTGAAAGCATTTGTCCACTGAACTTTTTTTGCATTAAGCTAATGCAGGGTTCTCCAGAGAAACAAAACCAATATGGGGGTAGGGGCAGAGAGAGAGATTGATTGATATGTTAAGGAATTATTACACACAATTGTGGAGGCTGGCAAGTTCAAAATATACAGGAAAGGCTGGCAGGCTGTAGACCCAGGAAAGAGCTGCTGTATTGCAGTTTGTGTCCAAAGGCAGTTTGCTGGCAGAATTTTTTTTTTTTTTTTTTTTTTTTTAACTCAGGGAGGTCAGTCTTTATTCTCCTAAGGCCTTCAACTGATTGGATGAGAACCACCAACATTATAGAGGATAATCTGCTTTGCTCAAAGTCTACTGATTTAAATGTTAACACTGATCTAAAAATATCTTCATAGAAACATCTAGACTCATGTTTGAGCAAATATCTGGGTTACATGACCTAGCCAAAGTGACACATACAATTAATTGTGACAGCTAGTTAACCTAAAAATAGTATTTTATGGACAACATATTTTATTTTTTTTTAATTTATAAATTTATTTATTTATTTTTGGCTGCATTGGGTCTTCGTTGCTGCGCACAGGCTTTCTCTAGTTGCGACAAGTGGGGGCTACTCTTTGTTGCGGTGCACGGGCTTCTCATTGTGGTGGCTTCTCTTGTTGCAGAGCACGGGCTCTAGGCACATGGGCTTTGGTAGTTGCAGCACACAGGTTCAGTAGTTGTGGCTCATGGGCTCTAGAGTGCAGGCTCAGTAGTTGTGGTACATGGGCTTAGTTGCTCCCGTGGCATGTGGGATCTTCCTGGACCAGGGCTCGAACCCGTGTCCCCTGAATTGGCAGGTGGATTCTTAGCCACTGCGCCACCAGGGAAGCCCAATGGACAACATATTTTAGAAATACAAGCCAACAGTGCTTTAATGCTAGGCCAAGGGGATTTAGACTTTATCCTGTAACTAAAGAAGAATTCTAAGTTTTGAGCAGAGCTGTGACATGAAGTTCAGGAAGATTATTTCGAAGGAAGATAGGACACAGAAAGGAGAGACTGAGTAAGGAGGAAAAAAGAGAACTTTTTTTTAATGGTCTAGGCAAGGTGAATTATGGGATAAGCAGGAGAGTGATAGCAGGAGTGGGGAAGGCAGAGTGAATTTCAAAAACATTTTGGAGGTACAGGTGAGAGACTTGGGTCAACTGACCAGATTTGGGGGCTAAAGAAGGGAAAGTTCAGTGATAGTGCTAAGGCTTTCAGCCTTGGTAACTAAGAGGATGGCCATGGCCCTGGAAGAAGCAGGAACACTGCAGGAGAAGCAGCCTTTATAAGTGCTGGTAGGACCTCATATGTGGATAAATAAATAACAATCTGGCTTCTTAATAATTTAACATTTATTTGATAGCTTATAAAGACAATTGAAAGCTGGAATTAATAACTTCATGGGAGCTGCATGAGGAGAGTACAGCTATGCATATCACTTAATTATTGTGTCAGGCCAAATTTTTTTTTTCTTTCTAAAGATGAGGAACAGAAGAGATATCGGCAAAAAACCTAAATGCTCTTCAGCCACTAGCTCTTTGCTCAAAAGTGGTGAATACTGACTAGTGCGCATTCACAAAACCAGGCTCTCAGTTATTGCTGAATTCATCATAGGCAATATTGCTGAGGCAGCGAGAATCAAGGTCAAGAGGCTTGTCAGGATTTGATAAAGTCAGTGGCCCATAGTAATAACAGTTCTATTTTTTCTTTTCAATTTTTTCGCTTTCATTTGCCCTATTCTTTGTTGCGATGAGCAATTCCCTAAGGTTGGCTTAACACGCTGGCTCTGACATAGATACCATTCTCATTTTCTACACTGTTTACAGTTATTTTCCTTTTGTATGGTATCTTTGACTGAGATGCCTACCAGCAGATTTGCAGAAAGGAACTCTGCCAACCTTGGAGTTTTAAGAGGAGGCTCATGACATGATTTGCATGCATGCTTAGGCTTGCATAAGCATAGGCTTGCATAAGCCTATTACTATCAACCAGTGTGGGTTGAAGGAAGTCACGAGAACCCAACTAGTTAGAGTTGGAAGAGATCATCTAGGCCGTTGCCCTCATGCCACAGATGAGCAACCAGAGGTCTGGAGAAGTTAAAAGACAGTCTGTAAGGTAAAGGCAGGGCTTGGAGCAGGAAGCCTGTGGCCTGATCTCCAGTACAGGAGTCTTCTGCTACACCATGATCTAAGCACCCAGCCTTGTGACAAACCCTCTGCAGGATACAAGAAAAGTTCAGGCATGAATTATATGTTTGAACAACAGCAATAAAAATTTTCTTAGATAATAAAAGGCACTGGCTCTTCATGCGCAGGGAAAGCTTTAGGTTCATTTTTGCCAGATCATCTCAGTTTGAGTTTTTCCACCAGACTTACAAAACATTGTGACCATTTAAAAATCCTTTTCTTATTAAATCTAGATTAGGGCCAGGGATAGTGACGACGATGACTTGCCTATCAAAAAAAGGAATTGCTACATTGCCCTATGCTTTTCCCAATTTACCACATATATACCAGCAAATCTTTTGACTGCTGTGCTGCCTGGGATATATCTGGTCAAGAAGAATTACGTTTGTTAAGGCAACATGTGTTGATGTCTCTCATGCAAATTGTCCCTGAGTTGTGGCATATTTTTTGAGTCTAGGGGTTGTTTACGATTGTTGACTTCCTTTGACGTGCTTTTGAACTGAGGACTTGTGTGTAAAATACAAGTAGCAAATGTGTTTGTGGGCTGCGGGGAGTCACTGTGACCAGTTATGTGTGTGTGACCTAGAAACAAACAAAGCAAATCCCAAACTATCTAGGTGGTAAGAATAGACATCAAAAACATTTTATTAGTTCTGGGTTGGATTCAAATGTGAATTATTTTCACAGGGAAACATGTTGAAGGACTAAAAATGTGGGACAGATGAGTAGTTTTGTATAAGAGCCCACTATGCACATATATGTATAAAGAATGCATAAAACATGAAAGTGGAAGGATGCTGGGTTCTCTGCCAAGTGTAGCATTTAGGGCTTTAGACCACCTGGAAAGCCAAGGCCAGGAGTGAGATGGGAGGGACCAGGTTTGATGTCACTTGAGAAAGATGTAAAACAGGAGCTCAGGAGCCCAGGAGAACTTCGATGTCAAAGCACAGATGGGATAGGCAGTGCAGGCTCTGCAACTGGGGTTAGTGAGACCCAGAGGAGCAAGGAGAGCCTGATGGGCCAGCAGAAAGCACAGCTGGAGAGATGGAGGGAGCAGTTAATATGATACCTGTGGCTTCATCCATAGTAGAGGAGTGTTTAAGGCTGGATATTAAAGGATACCAAGCTGACTGAAATACTGGGAGCCAGGATTTGGAGGTTTGAGTTTTTGCTCTACTATGTATAATTCTGTGGCTTAAATTTATAATAAATGTTTCATAGAAAAACCTCAACTTCTCTGAAACTCAGTATCCTTACTTGTAAAATGAGTGCAATTATGCTCTTCTGAGGTGTTAATAGAATTAAATGAGAGTGTGTGTGTGAAAGCCCTGGCTAGTAACAGCCTATATGAAAAGATACAGTTTTGTTTATTAAAAAGGAAAGGTGAATGATAGCTTTAGGATATATGTAGTCATTCCTTTGCCATAAAAGCATTATAAAACAGTTGTAAATTATATGTATTTCCATTACAAGGTTAGGAAGTGGCTGTGAGAGGTTAGTTTCTTGTCCAAAGGCTTCTTACTTAATCAGAGAATAGTCTCTAAATTTTGAAGAACAGCACTTCTCTCATAATATATTCATTTTACTCCCTAAATCAAGAGGATATAGGTATACACTGACAACTTAAAAGGTAGAATTTATGTATTTCTTTAGTGTAGAAATCATCATTATACCCTCAGAGCATCAGGAGAATCTATGATCTATGCATTTTTTATAGACTCATTTGGGAAATGTCATGGTTTATCAGAGCCACATAAATCAGAGCTTGCTGGATTTAATTCAATCTTTAAATGTCACCTGGAGATGATGGAATAATATTGAGTCAATTTTTTGTGTATGAGATTAAATAAAAGCAATAAAAGCAGGTAGAGAAATCATTAAAACTTTGAAAAAAATGACTTGAGCTAGGAATAGATATCGCTGGATATAAGAACTTGCAATTTTTCTTAAAACATAGGTTCAAACACAGCAGGCTTCACTTTCTTTTCATATACCTTAAGCAATAACACTTTTGAACTATTGCTCTTCATAAATGTTTTCCGAATTGTCTCCATTTATTTGCCATCTCTCTATTGCCACATATTCAAATCCTGGTGAAGCAGCCAGGGTAGAGTAAATTATGCTGCAGTCATCAGTGGTCTCCAAATCTCGGTGACAACAAAGGTTTTTTTCTCCACCGTACCACAGGTCCACCCATTGTTCTTTTTCAGTGAGCAGGAAGCCCCCCTTGACCGTAGGTTGAGTTTGAGGTCAGCATACAGCCTGAATGTGGCAAGCCGAGTCCTGACAAAAGGAAAATGTTGGCAAGTGAGGCTAGCAAACATGGGCTGCTAGTGAGGGCAATAAAGACGAGGAGGAAAAAATTACTATCTGTGGCCTTGAGAAATGTTGTCTACTTGGTCTGATGGTCTTGGTGGTGGCTAAAGGGAGTAGCCAGAGGGGAAAAGGAGAGGCCTCAGTGGATATTACTCTGGTATATGATGGTTGATAGAGCAGTCTTCATTTGGACATCTGTAGGTGTCCCACCCACAAAGGGGAAAGAGCCAAAGCAAATACACACTTTCACTTCAGTTTGTGGCAAAGCAAATCACATGGACATTCTCAATTCAAAAGGGCAGGGATATATAATTCTCCCTCAATGTGGGAAATTGAGAACAGTTGTAATTGTGAACAATACCTGGATTATTCACAAAAGATGCATGCATCCCAATATTCATAGCAGCACTATTTATAGTAGCCAAGACATGGAAGTAACCGACAGATGAATGGATAAAGAAGATGTGGTACATATACACAATGGATTACAGCCATAAAAAAGAAGGAAATAATGCCATTTGCAGCAACATGGATGGACCTAGAGATTATCATACTAAGTGAAGTAAGCCAAGCAGAGAAAGACAAATATCATATATCACTTGTATGTGGAATCTAAAAAAATGATACAAATGAACTTATTTACAAAACAGAAATAGACTCACAGACATAGAAAATAAACTTATGGTTACCAAAGGAAAAAGGGGGGCAGGGATAAATTAGGAGTTTGGGATTAAAATACACACATTACTGTAACTAAATAACCAATAAGGACCTACTATGTAGCACAGGGAACCATACTCAATATCTTGTAATAACCTATAATAGAAAAGACTCTAAAAATATATATATATATATATATATATATATATATATCTGAATCACTTTGTTGTACACCTGAAACTAACACAACATTGTAAATCAACTATATTTCAATAAAAACAAAAAACAAAACAAAATAACCAAAAGGGCAGGGATATATAATTCTCCCTCAGTGTGGGAAATTGAGAACAATTGTAATTGTGGACAATACCTGGATCTATCCTTCAGGTATTTTCTCTTGGGGCATTATATCTTTCAAGTAGTTCCCTGGCCCCGGTGAAAGTTTCCTCTCTGTTCTCTAGACACCTGTGATATTTCCTCCCTCCTTTCAAGGCACATGTCCTTTTTCATCTTTTATTATGGTTATCTGTGAATGTTTTATGTTTTGCCTGATAGGTGGTGGGTGAGCTTTTTTGGGGTATAGATTATACCTTACTAATGAACCTATGTCTAGTAATAGACATTGTACTTAGAGTAGTGGTTAATCTTTTTGCTCAATTAATGGATCTGGGTAAGAAAATAATCTTTCATGTTTCTACACATGTATAAGAAAAGGCTTCTTAGATCAGTCACCCCCAGGTATTCTGACTTGAGTAAGAGGGCAGTTTTTAACAAAGATGGAACAGAATCTCCCCGTCACTTCATATGCTCTCCCCCAGCTTTACTGTGATATAGTTGAGAAATAAAATGTTAATATTTAAATGTACATGATTATCTGATAAACATAAACATTGTGAAATGATTCCTACCATCTGGTTAATTAGCATATATATACTTTCTTGTGTGTGTGAAAATGCTTAAGATCTATTCTATTAGCAAATTATAGTTATACAATACAGTATTATCAACTATAGTCACCATGCTATACATTCCTATGAAAAATGCTGTTGGCATTTTGATAAAAATCACATTGACTCTGTAGATTGCTTTGGGTAGTATGGACATTTTAAAATATTCATTCTTCCAATCCATGAACACAGGAGGTCTTTCCACTTACCTATGTGTTCTTCAGTTTCTTTCATACAACTCTTACAGTTTGCAGTGTATAGATTTTTCACCCCCTTGGTTAAATTTATTGTTTTTGATGCTATTATAAATGGGATTATTTCCTTAACTTATCTTTCAGATAGTTGTTAGTATATAAAAATAAAACTGATTTTTGTATTTTGAATTTTGTATCTTGCAACTTTACTGAATTCATTTATTATTTAGTGGAGTCTTGAGGGTTTTCTATATGTAAGATCATGCCATCTGCAAACAGAGACAGTTTTATTTCTTCCTTTCCTATTTGGGTGATATTTCTTTCTCTTGCTTGATTTCTCTGGCCGGGACTTCCAGTACTGTGTTGAATAGAAGTGGTGAGAGAGGGCATCCTTGTCTTGTTCCTGATCTTAGAAGAAAGGCTTTCAGCTTTTCAACATTGAGTACGATGTTAGCTGTGCACTTGTCAGATTCGACCTTTATTATGTTGAGGTGCATTTTTTTGAGAGTTTTTACCTTGGAAGGTTTGAATTTTGTCGTATGCCTTGTCTACATTTATTGAGATGATCCTATGATTTTTATCCTTCATTTTTTTAACGTGGTGTATCACATTGCTTGATTTGTGTATGATGAATTATCTGGTATCCCAGAATAAATCCCACTTAATATAGTGTATAATCCTTTTAATGAGATGTTGAATTTGGTTTGTTAATATTTTTTTGAGAATTTTTACATGTATGTTCATCAAGGATATTGGCCTGTAATTTTCTTTTCTTGTGGTGTCCTTGTTTGGCAGTATCAGCATAATACTGTCCTTGTAAAGTGAGTTTGGAAGTGCTCTCTGCCTTTCAATTTTTGGAAGAGTTTGAGAAAGACTGGTGTTTGTTCTTCTTTAAATATTTAGTAAAATTCACCAGTGAAACTCTCTGTATTTTCTTTGTTGAGAGTTTTTGAATAGTGATTCAATTTCTTTATTCATGGTTGGTCTGTTCAGATTTTCTATTTCTTCATGATTTAGTCTTGGTACATTGTATGTTTCTAGGAATTTATCCATTTCTTCTAGATCGTCTAATTTGTTGACATATAATTGTTCATATTCATATCTTAGATTCCTTAGTGTTTCTTTGTTATTCCTTTTAATGACTATCTTTCATTTCTGTTTTTGAGTAGTCTATCTTTTGCTAGTCTAGCTAAAGTTTTGTCAGTGCTGTTTATCTTTTCAAAAAACCAGCCCTTAGTTTCATTGATCTTTTCTGTTGTATTTCTAGTGTCTATTTCATTTATTTCTGCTCTGATCTTTATTTCTTTCATTCTAAATTAGGGCTTAGTTTGTTCTTCTTTTTCTAGTTCCCTGAGGTACAAAGTTAAATAGTTATTTGAGACCTTTCTTTTCCCTTAAGGTAGGTGTTATCACTATAAATGTCCCTCTAGAACTGCTTTTGCTGCATTCCATAAAATTTCAGTATGTTGTGTTTCCACTTTCATTTGTCTCAAGGAATTTTTTGGATGTCCATTTGAAATTCCTTTTTGACCCATTGATCAGAATTACCCCATATTCTTGCCTCCATATGTTAAGTGGAAACTGAGGAGTAGGTGGAAATATGGCAAATGAAGAATCACTAGGGAGAAGAGGTGTGCTGTATTTAATCATGTTTTCTTTGGCTTTAGATTGTGCAAAATACGGAGGGTCTGTACTTAAAGCCAGTTAAGCACTACTCATGATCACAGATACCAAAGAATATGCTGTTAACTCAGGCCTGAGCAAGTGAACTTCTCCTTACTTGTTAATACTTTCAGAATTGCTGCTACTTTGAGTCTTATCAGTTTTTTTAACTGACAATTTTTTAGAGTAGTTTTAGGTTCACAGCAAAATTGAGCAGAAAAGTACTGAGAGTTCCCATATAGTCTCTTTCCCAGTCTTATTAATTTTTACTCTCAGACTTCTTCATACCCATTTAATGAACAGTTATCCCTTGGCAGCAGGTTGAGTTTGATATTGGGTGTGCCCTTTACCCAGCTGGGCACGTCTTGATGGGAGAAGCACAAGAAAGGTTTTGTTAGCAAATACTGCTTGCTTATGAGGCAATAAAAATGAGTAGGCAATATGGCTAGAGAGAGAAAGAGGAAATTACTCAGGAGAGCCTTGGGGAATTGCTGCCCCACCTTGGCAGTGGGTTCAGGAGGTGGGGATGTGGAAGTGGGGGTGACCTGGAGAAAAGGCTTAATCAACTTCAAAAAGATTAGAGGTTTTTAAGCACACAATCCCATAACCTTCTTTTCTCCAACTGTTGTATTTGTCTTTATCTTTGTCCTAATCCTTTCTTTATACCTATCTTTATTAGCTTTTTTGTTTTTCCTCTTGGAAGCCAAAATCCCTCCTCACTAAATGGACACGAAAGCTGCATCTGTCACTTTGAGACTCTGTCTGCTCTTAGGCAGGCTGTCTCTAGGCTCACACTCCATTAGCAAAGGCTAATACAGTCTCAAATGCCAAGTCCTCCAGTCCAGAGACTGGAGCTGGTATTTAAATTATATAGTGCACATTCCTTCTGACTTAATATGATTACATGTGTGAAGGCTCAGAATAGTTCACTGAAAGTTGACTTAAAACATGCATCAGAGAAAGATATCTTAAATGTATTCTTTCTGTAAAACTCTTATCACTCTTATTAATACTTCCAGGAATTATATGTCCATATTTTGAAATAGTACTTCCAGTTTTTAAAGTGCAAATACACACTGGGTTTTCACTTACCTATCATCTCCTTAGGAGTCTGTACCCAGTCTACTTAACACGGAGAGAAGGAGGGCTGAGAGCATTTTCAATAATTTAAAAAGTAAAACAATTACAGATTTGACAATATATATGTTTAAAATATTAAATTGGGGAATAGAAAACAGTAGTCAGAAGACACAATCAAAATCAGTGTCTTTGAATGCAGTTGTTCAAAATGTTGTTTTAAGGGTTAAAAAACATCAAAAGACCATTCTGGAAGAGTGTGTGGAATTAGTGATCACCTGTCATAGGTGACTGGTTCAACATGTGCCAACTGATAATGAGGGTTAGCATTGTTAATGATTATTTTAAATAGATTTATTTCCATGGGTGTCTGCTCTTTCCTTTTGGTTTTGCTTTAAGCTTCAGAATGAAGGTAAGAAATTCTCACTCCACAGACTGTAGAGCTTTGAAGTATAACAATGGGCTCTTCCTTTTTGCCTTGTCTTCTCCAGTAAATAGTTGCATCTGAGCCAGGAATAGATACAGATCTATCTTGGTTACTTGCAAGAGAACGTTTCTTGTTATTTGCTCATTTTTATAAAACTGAACAACTGGGATAATCACAGATCTGATGTGATACCTTTTAATTTTCTGGTTTGTGAGGATTCATAGCCTATGATATGAAATTCTAATTCCAAATGGAGAGTGATACATCAGGACATGCAGCCCTGAAGTGTTTAAATCACGCATTTGAGTGTGAATGAACATTGGGATAAAAGATAAAGCAGGAGAGTGAAGATGAGGGAATAGATTGCTCTAGAAAGGGTCAAGGGAAAATATTGTTGAGTGAGCCTTTGTACAAGGCACTCTGCTATGTGCTTTGTAGGTTGCTTCTCACGCAACCTTTTGAGGTTAGTAACCATCATTCCTATTTAGAGAAGAGAAAGTTGAGGGAGGTTGAGTAAGATTAGGGAACACGTAGAGCATTCAAACAGATCCAAGATTTAAAAGTTTTTCTGCCAGGACTCCAGAGCTTACTCTCTCTTACTATACCTTCCTCTCTTTGTGGGGAAGAACTGAGCTGAAATTGAAGGAAGCTGAGCCAGCACTTTATAGTTTTAGGGTTTGGGGCAAAGTGATTCCTGTGTAGGCATTAAAATCCTTGGCCTTTGGTTTTAGTCACTCCTGAGTTACTCTTCTTAGACCGGTCTACGTCTCAGCCGACGAATCACTGTCCGTTGTTTGAGAACATACTTTATAACCAGCATTTTACTAGGATCTTCAGAAGACGTAGAGATCTCTAGAAGATCTCTAGAAGCTGTTATTCTGAATCTGAGAATTAGAATGTAACAGTTAGAAGGAAAATGGTCTATTAGCTGGCTAAATTGTATGACAACAGCTTGTGGTTCCTCTCTTGTGGAGAAAAGGGCACAATCCGTGTGCCGGCAGCATTGTTTATTTTTACGGATGCTGAAAGTACAACTGCTCCCATGCAGAGTGAGATTGTGTTAATTTTGATGTTAAATGGGGCTGTAGGGAAACACTCATTAGTACAGGCGAACACATTTTACCTACAAGAAGGACATTAAGAGATTCAAAAGGAAAGGATAAATAAAGTAAGCTGGAGTCATGACGGGATAGCTTCATAGAAGAAGTGGTTATTTGTATTAGGTCTGGAAGGTTGAGTAGGATTCAACAGTGAGAGGGGCAAAAAGACATTTCAGAGGCATAACCTGAATAGTATTCATTTCACTCATAATAGTTTCTATCTGACCTAATTTCAAAAGGAAGAGACTTGGCAAATACTAGATCCTTAAAAGTATTGGTATCAAAAAAAAAATAAAATATTTCGGTTTTCTAATATAATTGCTTTGTGATCAGAAAGCAATTTGTATAATACCAACTTCAAAATTTCTTCCTTTTTTTTTTTTAACATCTTTATTGGAGTGTAATTGCTTTACAATGGTGTGTTAGTTTCTGCTGTATAACAAAGTGAATCAGCTATACACATACACACATTGGCATATCCCATCCCTCTTGCGTCTCTCTCCCACCCTCCCTATCCCACCCCTCTAGGTGGTCACAAAGCACCGAGCTGATCTCCCTGTGCTATGCGGCTGTTTCCCACTAGCTATCTGTTTTACATTTGGTAGTGTATATATGTGGTCTGCTAAATGATCTATATTTATAAATATTCTATGTGTCCTTATGAAGAATTCACTAATTATTAATTGTGCCAATAAATCAAAATACTAAATGTGTTGCTTAGGTGTTTTATTTATTTTTTTAAATATTTGCCTGTTTGATCTATCAGTTATGGAGAGAAGTTAAATCTCACACAATGAGGGTCGATTTATCAATCTCCTCTCTAGTTCTTAACTAAGAGAGTTTCAGTTTCACTAAACTTTTTTTTTTTTTTTTCGATTCTAGGTCCCTGACCACTTTTTTTCTTAGCATTTACTTTAGAAAACTTGTGATAGTTGTAAATCCTTTCTCTGTCCCTTTGAGATGTAAATCTTTTAAAAAGCTTCTTGCCAGTTGTAAAAACCAGGGTGTCTTTCTCAAGTATCATGGAGCCATCCCTTTGAAATGTAATTGGAAAGGCAGCTGGTGCCCTATGAGAGGGGGACCCTAACTGTGGTGGGTGCCTTGCTCCAAGCTGCAAAACTGCCTCCTGTCCTAAAGATACCAGAAGGTTTACTTTCCTTTTGAGTAAAGCCAATTAGTAAATCCAGATGGCCTACAATCCTCCCGCCCCAGTTCCTAAAAAGTTGCCCACCATTTGTTTCAGCAGAGTTGAGTTTGGATTGCTTTCTGGCCTGTGTCCCTAATTTTAATAGTCTTGAACATGGTCATCCTTATTTATTTCACTTTGTGCAGTACAATTTTTGCTCTTGTGTAGTTTGCAGTCAATCTAATTGCAGTTCCTTGTAGATTATCTGTTGTTTCTGACAGCTTCTAAGACCTTTTTAGGACCACCTTATTGTTTGAATCAGACTTTTTCCTACTGTGCAGATATTCAGGTTTGGATTGCATATCCAAGTGATGGGAGGCCCACGTTAACAAAGTCCCAGGGGAGATTATTAGGATTGCTGTTACTTTCCATATGGTGTTAGCAGAGATGAACAGGTTTCCATTACGGCAGGTGGGTAGGTTTTATCTACCATTCCTTGACTGTGTTGCCCCTTTCAGGGTCTTGACTTTAGGTTTGAGTCTCAGATTCAGCTTTCCCTCACATACGCATATACTTTGGCAAACCCATGCCTAGTTTTCTGTTTTCTTCTAAGCCCTAAGTCCCTAGAGCTCTGGTTTCTAGTATCAGCGTTGTTCCAAGACAGTCCTAGTTTCTGAGATCATGTATCATTCTTATTTTAACTCTCTGCTTTTCTGTCTTTGCTATTTTTGTGTTTTGGAAATTTTTCTTTCCTTTTTTTTTAAGGGACTCAGCAACACATTTAAAGTATATTTGATATAATTTATCTATTATCTAGGTGCTGAGCACAAAATTACCAAAGTACAGAAATTGGGCCTAATGAATGAAAGTTTGAATTTAATTCAGTAGACTATAGAAATCTTGTGAATAATTTTCTATTGGGAATGTTGTATTTTTTGACAAGACTGTGGCCTGGAAAGAGGTTTATGAGAAACGGAGGTGATACAAGTTGTAGTGATTAAACTTACCTGTGACTAGAAAAGAAAGCATACAGGATGAAGATGGAATGAGGTACTTATTTTCCATAAAACAGGAGAATGCTTTGGTGGCATCCTTCCAGCGACAATAGGGACAATTGATTCCATTACTACTTGACATTTAGCACACAAGTATAAGGTTTGTATTTACTTTTCATTATATACGCATTTGACTCAGACTCAAAACGGTTCCTGTTTTTTTTTTTTTTTTTTTTTTTTGATGGTTTAACTGTTGCCAGAATACGAAGGAAAACACCAGGCCCTTGGGCTGTTTTACCCCATGTCAGGCACAAATCATTTCTCAGGTGTGGACTGGACCACTCCATGATCTCTCTTCTCCCATTGGGGCAGTTAATGGTAATGGTTTTTTAGTTCCCAGGGGTAGGACATGAGACCCAATTAGTTAGTTAATAGGTAGGTGGTTGACTGTACTGAAGGAATGTGCCATCTTCAATCTGAGCGCTGCCCCAGAAAATTATTTGTGTACGGGAATAGCATTTTAATATTTCTTAGCCCCAGTCAAAACTGAATGATGGAAAAAAGAAACTATTCTCGATTCTAAAGAGTTACAAGGATGGGGTATGAGGCATATTAATTAAGAAAGAAGCTCAGTTTTCTGATGTGTGTTCATGTGACAGAACCTTGAAATCTAATTGGATTGCCCTGGAATGAAGATAATAAGTAGATAAAACCAGACAAAAAGGGGTTTACTTCTTTGGGGCAGGAAACTGGCAACAGCAAGTATGAAGTATTAGCTCAGAGACTGCACTGCCGCATCCCTTTGGCTGACTATTTTCTGTGGCTTACAGAGACACCTCAGATTGATGTTTTGATCAGCGTTTATATTTGGATATAGGAAGAGTCCTTTCATTGATAGATGGGCAGCAACTTCTAAGTGCCTGAAATGACTATGATTAAAGAACTATGAAGAGCCGTTAGTACATGATAGCTACAAAAATTCTTTGTTGTAAAATGCCTTGAGTTTTGGCTATGAGCTTCCTACTCCTCAAGTCTAAATGGTGGTGTTTCCAGGATTTTTCTGGCGGGGGTTTAGGCCATTAAGAGTAGTGGCAGTGGTAAGGTTGTATGAAGTTTGGGGGGCTTGTTCCAAAGCTGCATTTGTTTCACAAGCAAACTGCTTTTAATGTTACAGATCAATAAAAATAATAAATATCTAAAGGTATTTTTACTCATATTTAGTACAATATTGAGGAAGTCTCAATGGTCTGTATCAATAATGTATTTTAATTTGGATGTCTTGGGGAGATTGATGGCAATAATTAGAGTGCTGACTTGAAACACCCACTGATGACACAGGCTTAGACATGTCTTTAACATTACAAAAATATTTTTTAAAGGTTGTTTTTAAAATACTGGTTTGCCTCCACTCTTTTCCATGTTTTCTGGATCTTTTGATGGTAGAACCCTTTGAAATCCAGATTTTGGGGATTAAAATAATCACAAAGTCTTAGGCTAAATGTACCACACTTTGTTTTTTACCATGTGCAAGTCTAATATACGTGCTTTTTTCACAGTAATAGACAAATAGGAAAGATTTGCAAGAGATCTCAGAGGTCTCCGCGTCCAACCTCTTCATGCTGCAATAAACTAAAATGCAGAGCAATAATTGTGTTGGTCCCAGTTACTTATTGGGGAAGAGACTGCGGCCTGTTCCTAATGTGGATTCACTGATTTTTCTTTGGTGACAGAACCTAGATTGGAAATGCCCGACTACCTCTTACCATTGGTAAACACCTTAGGATATGTGGTTATGTGACTAAGTTCTAACCAGTAATCCAAAGTGCTGTGTAGTACTTCCAAGATGCCATCTTAAGAAGGAGAAGCTCTTCATCCTCATTTTCTTTTCCACTGCTGGAATATGATAGAACATCAGAGTTCTGGCTGGAGAACTTGCTTCCATTTTAAACCAAGAAGACAAGAGTCACATCCTAGGGATACTGTAGCTGACAGCTTGAAGGAGCCTCAGTTCTGGTTACAGTGACTGTAGGAGTTCCATACTGGCACTAAATGCTTAACTCTGAGCTTCTATCGTGAGCCAGAAACACTGCTAACTTGTTTAAACCACTGTTATTTTGGGTTTTCTATCACATGAAATTGAACCTATTCTTGAGTGTATGTCTGTCTAGTGATTTTTATCATAGTACTGTATAGCTTCCCTAACACAGATTGAATCCATGAAATTATGAGTCATTTTATAATATACTATATTTTCTTCAGTCATTAATTCAATATTTCCTTATCTCTTATGTGATGTTAGGCTCTTTGCTCTGTACCAGCAATGCAGAGAGAAATAAGACATAGTACCTACCTACCTTCAACAAGCTCATAGACCAGTCAGAAAGATTCACAGGTCCTCATATACTTATGAAACAGAGTTAGGGTAAGTAAAGGCATCTATTAGTGCTTTGGTGTAATAAAACAGGAAGTGAGCAATTGAAGGAGGGTTCACAGAAGAAGAAGTACTTGAGCTGGCTCTTGAAAAGTTTGTTGGGAGTCCTACAGACATGAAAGTATGGGTAACTTTTTGTCAGAGAAAATTTTTATAAAGACCTGGAGGTATAGCATACAATGGCACATTATGGGAGGTCTAAGTTCTTTGGAATTAGTAGACATTTGAATTACTGGGAAACTGGAAGGAGGTTATGTTACAGATATCCCAGATCATTTTTTATCTGGTGAAAGGATTTGTCACATCCTACCAGCCCTTTTCTTCAGTGGTTCACGGAGGGAAAAAGTGTCATCTGTGCCCCGAACATCATACACTTGCATAAAGATTTGCATTTTGGAACATTTGAAAGTTTTAATAACATTAAGGAGCTAATATTTGCTGAGTACTTACTATGTGCCAGAATTATATACTTGTTATGCATTATATCTTTTAATACTTATGGTAACTTTCAGAGGTAAGTATTACCATGTCCCCTTAACAGATGGGGAATTTATAACTTAGAAACATAAAGTAATTTATCAAACATTACATATTTAGCAGGTAATAGAGTAGAGATTCAAGTTCAAGTCTCTCTGTTTCTAGAGACCAAGCTCTTACCTGTTAAACAATTTAATTCACTTGTCTGACTGTCCATCTATCCACATCTATCATCTCTCTGTAAATCATCACTCCATAATAGAAAGAGATAATTTATTAGAATATTAGACAAATTCAATATGGACGATGTAGCTGACGGTGAAGTTATTATAAGGGATTCAAATATTTCAAAAGTAGACAAATGACCATCATTATTATATACAATATAATACGTGTGTGTGTGTATGTGTCTATTTATTATCTAATCACAGAAACCTGGGCTTGGAAGGAACTTTAGAAACCAATCTAGTAACTCTCTGAAACTTTAGAAAAATAACTGTGTTCCAAGGTTATTTGACCTTCTGAATTTTTGGCTCCTTGGAAATTGGCTTGCTATTAATAAATACCTGAGGAGAATTTCCTAGTTATAGCCATGATTTATTGATTTATTGATGAAGGTAACTCAGAGCCATTTGAAATAGGAGGAAGCATTTATAAAGTCATAAATAATGCAGTCTAGTGAGGATGGCAACTGGATGATGACAATTATTCCAAGGAGTGAAAAGTCACTGCCCATAAAATGGTGTTTGGGTTTTATCAGGAGACTTAGCTCCTAAACATCTTCATTGGGAAATTATAAGTGGACAGGCTGATTCTAGAACTTGTTAGGATCAATTTTGCAAAGGAGATGGGTCTATAGTAAAGAGTCAGATGACTGAAACTGAATCTGTTACAGAATCATAGATCTGACCACTGTACTTTTGCATTTGTATTATTAATATTTATTTTTTCATTAAATACTGTTTTCTAGTCTTTGCTAGGTATGACATGAGTTTTCACATTGTCAAGGCCCAGCAAATTCCCAGCCCAGTGACTGCTCTTATTTGTGAAATTTGAAATATCTAGGATAAAGAGACAATTTTTTTCTCTAATTTTATTGAGATATAATTGGCATACGACACTGTATAAGTTTAGGTTTTACAATATAATGATTTGTCTTATATATATTGTGAAAGATTACCACAATAAGTTTAGTTAACATCCATCATCTTGTATAGACACACAAAAAATTACATGTATGTACATTTTTTTCCTGGTGATAAGAACTCTTAAGATCTACTCTCAACAACTTTCACATACAGGCATACCTTGTTCTATTGCACTTTGCTTTATTGTGCTTTGTAGAAGCTGCATTTTTTTTTTTTTTTTTTTTTTTTTTTTTTACAAATTGAAGGTCTGTGGCAACGCTGCATTGAGCAAGTCTATCAACACAATTTTTCCAACAGCATTTGCTCACTTTGTGTTTCTGTGTCACATTTTGGCAATTGTAGCAATATTTCAAACTTTTTCATTATAATTATATTTGTTATGATCATCTTTGATGTTACTATTATTGTTTTGAGGCACCATGAACCACACCCATATAAGACAATGAACTTAATCCATTGTTGAAACGACAACAAAGGATTTAGAATATTACATAAACTTACTTGATAAAGCAGCACCAGGTTTTGCAAAGATTGACTCTAATTTTGAAAGTTCTACTGTGAGTAAAATGCTATCAAACAGCATTACATGCTAAAGAGAAATTTTTCCTGTAAGGATGAGTCAGTCAGTGTGGCAAACTTCATTGTTGTCTTATTTTATGAAATTGTCACAACCACTCCAGCCTTCAGCAGCCATTACCCTGATCGGTCAGCAGCCATCCACGCTGAGGCAGTATCCTCCACTGGCAAAAAATGATAACTTGCTGAAGGCTCAGATGATGGCTAGCATTTTTTTGGGGGAAATAAAGTAATTTTAAATTAAGGTATATACATTGTTTTTTAGCCATAATGCTACTGCACATTTAATAGACTACAGTATAGTGTAAACATAACTTTATGTGCACTGGGAAACCAGAAAATTTGTGTAATTTACATTGTTGTGATACTCATTTTAGTGCAGTGGTCTGGAACTGAACTTGCAATATGTCTGAGATATGCCTGTATATCATACAGCATTATTAGCTATAGTCATGTTGTAGATTACATCCCTAGTATTTATTTATCTTATGACTGGAAGTTCATGCCTTGTGACCACCTTCATTCAATTCCCTGTCCTCCCACATCCCCCTCTAGTTACCACAAGTCTGATCTCTTTTTCTATGAATTAGGTTGTTTAGTGTTATTTTTTAACATTCCACATGTAAGTGAGATCATACAGTATTTGTCTTTCTCTATCTGACTTATTTCAATTAGCGTAATGCCCTCAGGGTCCATCCATGTTGTCACAAATGGCAGGATTTCCTCATGTCTTATGGTTGAATAATATTTCATGGTATATACATATACCTCAACTTCATTATCCATTTGTCCATTGATGGGCACTTTGTCTCCATGTCTTGGCTAATGTTAATAATGCTGCTATGAACATAGGGGTACAGATATCTTTTTTCAAATTAATTTATTTTATTTTTAATTTATTTTTGGCTCCGTTGGGTCTTCGTTGCTGCACGTGGGCTTTCTCTAGTTGCGGCGAGCGGGGGCTACTCTTCATTCAGGTGTGTGGGCTTCTCATTGCGGTGGCTTCTCTTGTTTTGGAGCACGGGCTCTAGGTGCACGGGCTTCACAGTTGTGGCACATGGGCTCAGTAGTTGTGGCTCGTGGGCTCTAGAGTGCAGGCTCAGTAGTTGTGACGCACTGGCTTAGCTGCTCCATGGCATGTGGGATCTACCCGGACCAGGGCTCAAACCCATGTCCCCTGCATTGGCAGGCAGATTGTTAACCACTGTGCCACCAGGGAAGCCCCCAGATATCTTTTTGAGTTAGTATTTTTGTTTCCTTTTTCCCAGAAGTAGAATTACTGGGTCATATGGTAGTTCTATTTTTAAATTTTTGAGAAACCTCTATACTGTTTTCCATAGTGACTGTACCAATTTATAATCTTACCAACAATGTAAAAGTGTTCCCTTTTCTTCACATCCTTTCCAGCATTTGTTATTTCTTGTCTTTTGAATCTTATAGGTGTGAGGTAAGATTTCCCTATGGTTTTGATTTGCATTTCCCTCATTGTGGTTTTTTATTTACATTTTCCTAATTAGTGATGTTGAGCATCTTTTCATGTACCTGTTGGACATTCATATATCTTCTTTGGAAAAATGTCTATTCAGGTCCTTTGCCCATTTTTAAATTGGATTATATGGTTTTTTGCTATTGAGTTGTATGAGTTCCCTGTATATTTTGGATATTAATCCCTTATTAGATATATATAGTTTGCATATATTTTCCCCATTCTTTACATTTTTTTTCTTTCTTCGTTTTGTTGATTGTATCTTTTGCTGTGCAGAAGCTTTTTAGTTTGATGTGGTCCCACTTGTTTGTTTTTGATTTTGTCTTTTGTGTTTTAGGTGTCATATCCAAAAAATCATCACCAAGACCTATGTCAGGAACTATTTTCCTCTAGGACTTTTATGCTTTCTGGTCTTAAATTTAGACCTTTAATCCATTTTGAGTTAATTTTTGTCATGATGTAAGATAGGACTTTAGTTTCATTCTTTTATATGTGAATATCCAATTTTACCAGCACCATTTATTGATGAGACTATCTTTTCTCCATTGAGTATTCATTGGTCCCTTATCAAATATAGTTGACAGTATATGTTTGGGTTTATTTCTGTACTCTCTCATCTGTTCCATTTGTCTATATGTCTGTTTTTATGCCAGTACCATACTGTTTTGATTACTATAACTCTATAATATAGCTTGAAATCAGGAAGGGTGATGCTCCCTGCTTTCTTCTTTCTCAGTATTGCTTTGCCTATTAAGGTCTTTTGTGGTTCCATATTAATTTTAGGATTGTTTTTTCTACTTCTGTAAAAAATGCCATTCAAATCTTGATAGTGATCACACTGAATCTAGAGATGGCTTTTGGTAGTATTGACATTTTAACCACATTCTTCCAATACATGAACATGGGATATCTTTCCATTTATTTGTGTTGCTTTTGATTTCTTTCATCAATGTCTTATAGTTTTCAGAGTAGAGATCTTTCACCCCCTTGGTTAAATTTATTCATAAGTATTTTATGGTTTTTATGCTATTGTGAGTGTGATTGTTTTCCTTATTCTTTTCAGATAATATGTTAGTGGATAGAAACAATTACTAATTTTGGTATGTTAATTTTGAATCTTGCAACCTTACTGAATTCTTTGATTAGATCTAACAGCTTTTATTTTGTGGAGTCATTAGGATATTCTATACACAAAATCATGTCTTCTGCAAATAGATAATTTTACTTCTTCCTCTCCAATTCTGATGCCTTTTATTTCTTTTTCTTGCCTGATTTCTCTGAGTATGACTTCCAGTATTATGATGAATAGGAGTGGTGAAAGTCGTCACCCTTGTCTTATTCCTAATCTTAGAAGAAAGGCTTTCAACCCTTCATTGTTGAGTTTGATAATAGCTGTGGTCTTCTCATATATAGCCTTTATTACGATAAAATATGTTCCTTCTATGCCTAATTTGTTAAGAATTCTTATTATGGATGAATATTGAATTTTGTCAAATGCCTTTTCTGTGTTTATCGAGATGATCATATTATTTTTCTTTCATTATATTAATGTGGTGTATTATATTGATTGATATGCATATGCTGAACCATTCTTGCATCCTACAGAGAAATCTCACCTGGTCATAGTGAATAATCCTTTTAATATGCTGCTAAATTCAGTTTGCTAGTATTTTGTTGAGAAATTTTGCATCTATATTAATTAGAGATACTGGCCTTAGTTTTCTTTTCTGGTAGTGTCCTTTTCTGGCTTTGGTTATCAGGGTTATGCTGGCCTCATAAAATGTCTCTGGGAGTGTTCCCTCCTCTTGAGTTTTTTGGAAGACTTTGAGAAGGATTGACATTAATTCTTCTCTGATAAAATTTACCCAAGAAGCTATCTGGTTCTGGGCTTTTTTTCCTTGGGAGATTTCTGATTATTTATTCAATCTCCTTACTAGTGGTTAGTCTGTTCACATATTCTATTTCTTCCTAATTCAGTCTTGGTAGTTGGCATGTGTCTAAGAATTTTTCCATTTCTTCTAGTTGATCCAGTTTGTTGGCATATAGTTGTTCATAGTAGTCTTTTATGATCCTTTGTGCTTCTGTGGTATCAATTGTAATGTCTCCTTTTGCATTTATAATTTTGTTGATTTGAGTCTTCTCTTTTTTCCTTGGTTAGTCTAGCTAAAATTTTGTTTATCTTTTAAAAAAAACCAACTCAAAGTTTGATTAATCTTTTCTATTGTTTTGCTGTTCTCTATTTCATTTATTTCTGTTTTAGTTTTTATTATTTCTTTCTTTCTGCTAACTTTGGTCTCAGTTCTTCTTTTTCTAGTTCCCAAAGGCAGAGAGGTTGTTTATTTGAGTTCTTTCTTGCTTCTTAATGTAAGCATTTATTGCTATGAACTTTCCTCTTAAAAATGCTTTTGAAGGATCACATAAGTTTTGGTATATTGTGTTTACATTGTTTGTCTCAAGATAGTTTATTTACTTTTTATTTTCTTCTTTGATTCATTGGTTGTTCAGAAGCATGTTATTTAATTTCCATGCATTCATGAATTTTCCAGTTTTCCCCCTGTTATTGATTTCTAGTTCCATACCATCGTGGTTAAACAAGATACTTGGTGTGATTTCTTCTTGAATTTGCTAGGACTTGTTTTGTGGGCTAACATATAGTTTATCCTAGAAAATGTTCAATGTACGCTGAGAAGAACATGTAATCTGCTATTGTCAGAATGTTCCAGATATGTCTTTTAGGTCCATTTGATCTACAGTATTGTTCAAATCCACTGATTAGGACTTGATACTAAGCAGTAAGTGGGGACTATGAATTAGCTTCCCTGCCTTGGTGGGGCAGGAGAAGAGGGCCCACAGCCTGCACAGCATGTTGTTTGCAGGCTCAAATCAGTAAAGTGTGTTCACTGAATTCCCTGGCCAGACAAGGCCACCAGTTTTGCTTGAGAATAGCCATATGGCCTGTGCTCTCCGTTCAAGTGTCACTGTAAACAGGGCTATTCGATGGGCTATGCAGCTTCCTATGTGATTTGGTTAGGTTCCCTGGTTAGAAGGGTTGAAGACATTTTTTTTTTTTAAGCAATGAGTGGGGCTATGAATTTGTTTCCCTGCCCAGGCACAGCCAGAGAGCCAGTAAGGCTCTTTGTGTTTTTGACTCAAGCTGATCCATGCCCAAGTTCCTTGGCTGAACAGGACTACTTGCTTTGCTCTGCCAGCCTCTCTGTGTGAGCATTTCTGAGCTATGTAGCTTTCACTGCTCTTGTCAGCCTTTCTGGAGAGAAGGGGCCTGGAGCTACACTCAGCAGCAGGTGCGGCTATGACGTAGAAGCATGGACATAGAAGGGGAATCTCCTGTGCATGGAAGTAGAAGGGGAATCTTCCATGTCCAGCACTGGCTTTCCTCTGTGGACAGTCAGCTCTATCTGTTGGCCTCTCTGATCTATTGTTGTTGGACTATGCAGCTTCCAGGTGCTCTTGGAAGCCTCTCCAGTCAGATGGGACCAGGGGCTAAATTGAGGAGTGGTCCTGGCTATAGTTCTCTTGTCACACTGCACCATCAACTTGGTTCTACAGAGGAGCAAAGTTGGTGGTTTGGACAATTACTCGGGTTCTGCAGGTAAGATCTGGGTCTTTCTAGATCTGAATACTGGTTGTCACTAGCCCCTTCCCCCTTCTTCTTCATGATCAGATTCCCAATGGTCAAGCCCTGCAGATTCCCCTGCAATCCCTGTGGGAGGAGACTGGAGTGGAGGCTCCCAAGAGGTGACCCACAATGCTGGGGGAATAGGATGTCTCCCCTGGGCTCTCTTTTCTCAGTGGAGGAACTGGAGGCTCCAGGGAGACCTCTCTGCATGGTGCTATGCCAGCCTGGGGGAGGGGTAACACGGTCAGCATGTAGCCATTCTTCTTACCCTTCTAATGCAGTCTGTCTTGGTCTCTGTGGTGCAGGGGGTGCTTCAGCCTCACCTCCATGCTCTAGGATTCTCTCAGTGGTGTCTTATCCATGAGTAGTTGTTAATCGTTCTTCTTGTGAAATGAGAGTAAAGAAGTCATGAATGACCTATGTCGCCATCTTGGCGACATTCCTCCCCAAAAGACAATTCTTAAAGAATTCAGAGAGACAAAACTAGGACACATGAAAATAAGAATGACATCAAATTTGCCAAGAGCAACACTGGAATCAATGTCTTTAAAATTCTGAGTGAAAGTATTTTCAAACTATTATTCTATATCCAGCTATTGTTCAAGCATGACAATAAAATAAAGTCACTTTCAAACATGCAAATACTCAAAAATATATACTTCCCAAATACCCTTCTTAAGAAGCCACTGCAAAATGTGCCTTATTGAAGTTTGAGTACAGATCCCAGCTTTATGGCTTACTGTATAAATTAGGACAATCTGCTTAATTTCCTAGGGCCTTGGTTTCTTCATCTATAAAATGGGGATAATACCGGTTTCTGCATCATTGGGTTGATGTTAGGATTAAATGAGAAGTACATACAAAGTGCTCAGAATAGTGTGTGGCATGTAGGTAAGCATTCAATAATTGTCGTTAATGATCATTATTAATGTTTGTTTTTATCTAACAGTTTGGACTATATGGAAAGTTGTACCATGAGGCATGATTACAGAGCTGTTAGTAGGTATGGGGAGACTCAGTCATGTATTAAAAGAATAATGAATAAATAAGAGACACTTATTAATGTCAGAAAAATTTTATAGAGATTTTATCATAGCATACTAATTGGGTCAGCAGTAAGCAATATTTACACATGCATGACAATAAAAAATAAATGGAACAATGGTAAATAATTACATTGGGAAGATGAAAGAAAGAGGAATTTAAGTGAAATAAAATCCTTATATACCATAATAGGAAGCCAGTAATAATTCATAAAATTATCTGTGCAGTATAGAAATAGCACTATGGAAGTTTAGTTTAAAATATAGATTTAAATATTAGAAGAAGCAGCTAAATGAGCTGAAGATGGTTGTTCTGTTGGACAAGTTTGGTGGACTTCATATAAATGAAAAACAACATCCTTCTCAAATTGTGTAAAATCTATTAAAAGAAAAAAGACTTAGATTTTTAATCTAAAAACCCAGTGTGTAGCTCTACCTATCCAATAAGAAGTGATTCTGTCCCTCTTTAAATATTATTTGCCTGAGTGTCAGTTATTTGGTCATTTGTGTAGCATTATCTTTTAGCTCATCTTTAGAGAAAGATGCAAGATTATAAGGGGGGCAAGCACAGATCCTCTTCTTTAGAATGAGCGAAGGGCTTGTTGGAAGAGAAACACGAGTTCATTTGCTATGTTTAAAATTTTGTGTGGCAAATGCTGTGGCATCCTTCTTTGTGGTAGAAGAACAAACTTCTCTTAAACAGCCAAAAGCTACTGCCTTATTCTTCTCAGATGTCAGACTTCAGGTGATAGATGAAGGTAAGAAATAGAATTTTATAATGTTGGGCCACTGAGCTAGCCTAGTGAAGAGGTGGCTTGAGACTGTTGTATGTTTTATGAAACATGTTGTATATTGTTGTTGGTAAATGCTACAGAAGTGTGGTATTAATTCAGAACATTAAGAAATAGTATCCCTATTTTCTTAACCTCCTTATTATTATACTTACAAATTTATTCCATTTTGAGAACTCTTGGACTAATATTAATATACAATAATTTGAACTATGAAAAAGTAGTTAAATTTGGAAAATAAGGTTTATGGCTCATTTTTCTCACCTGAAGGAACATGTCTTACAACACTGTAATCCTAAAATCAATTATAAAAGAACAGCTGTTCCTTCTGATCTCAGAACATTAGAATTGCACTGCAAATTTCACTGATTTTCTTTTTTATTCCTCCACTAATTTTGTTTAACAAGTTGTAGAGAATTGACTCATGAGAAAAAGTATTTATACTACTCATAATATGAAAAAAATCCAGTCAGTATCACCTCTTGGTGTAATGATTTCCATGATGACTATGGGCAGTGAACAATGGTAGAGGTGGACCCTCTTGTTCATCCAACAATGTCATCTTTCAAGCTTTGTGGAATCTCCGAAGTAAAGCATTTTAAGTTTCTGGTATTTAGTTAATAGTCCTATATTTGCCCTATATATATAGTGGTTTTGTTGTTTTTTGACACATTACAGATAAATATCTGATACTGAGGAGACCCCAGACAACATCCTCCAGGTTATCTAGTAGGAAAGAGTCAGTTATTGATTTAAAACAACTTCTTTCCCTAATAGACAATAGTAGCCTCCATTAAGGAACTTGTCATATTGTGTGTTGACTTCCTGTTCTTAGGGTTTCATAAGACTGTCCACCTCCTCTAAGAGCAAGGGTGTGTCATTATCTTCTTTGTATCTCTAGTACATGACAAGTTGCTTGGTATCTGAAAAGCACTTGGTATATTTCTATGGAAAGGATGAAAATATGAATAAACACATTTGTATACTTTACACATAAAGCACTTACTTGACCAATATTTGTCTTGATTAAGTATAATCTGTGTGTGCACCAGGAACTCCAGATTCCAGGGATTCAGAAATCCTAAATTCTTGGTGCCTGACTTGTAGATACTTATAGTCCAAGGTGGAGACATATAAACAGATAAATGTGGTAAATATCTGGACATCTTCACAGAAGATGCAGCATTTGAGTTGGATCAGGAGCACTGAACAGTGATTTGTCAGGTAGAGGAAAGGAAGACAGATTAGGCAAAAGAAACAGAAAGTGAAACAGGTATGTGTGAAAAAGTTGAGGAATTGAGTGTTACTGAATGCAGAATAATTAGGAGGGAGAATATTGGCAGAAAACATTTGCGATAAAGCGCCCTTTTTTGATAGTTAATGTTTGTAACTGGTCTTCACTCTAAATGAGATGGCAGATTTTTAGGGTGGTTATTTGTGTGTGTGTACACATGTGGAAATATCCCATCTTTAATTTTTTTGATAGAGACGCCTTCAAGTTCATATATAGTATATTAGAAATACCAAAATCAAATGACAGCAGTATGAGAACTTTTACATTTGGTATAATTTTGAATGCATACCAATAAACTATTCATTTACTATTCTATCTAATTTCCATTTTAATATCTAAGTCCAAAGTAATAAAAATAATTTCCCTGAAAAAATTCTTTGCTGTGCCAATTAACAGCTTAAATTGTGATTAAACATTTATAAATTGTCTCTCCAGGGAGCCTTACATCTGGGGGACATATCTCTTCCATGGATATCTGTTACCATCTAAACATAACTAATTTTATTATTCAAATGTAAGGTGTTTTTTTAAAAATCACACTCTCAAAAAGAAAAGAAACAGGGTATGAAGAAGTCTCTTGACCTTTTAATATGTATTTAAAAATTTTAATATGTATTTCAGCTGAGCTGAAAAGTATGATAACAATATTTGACTTTATTCTGTCACAATTAATAATATCAAAGATTTAGCTTAACATGACTATATAAATCTGAAAAAATCAACTGCTCTTAAGCAAAAAACGATGAAGGGAAATTAATTGGAGTAATTGCCATCATATTTTATTGATATCTGGGCTAAATGAGTTAACATACACGAAATGTTTAAAATAGTACTAGGCGCATAGTAAGTGTTTAATGAATTTTAGTTATTGTTATTACATAAGTTATTTTTAGCTTTTATCCCATATTATTTTATATAGTACGTTTTCATTCATACTGCAAAGGTCAGAGATTTTAGATTAATGCACTGAGGAGACAATGTAGACACAAAGTGATTTATAAACTCTTAAGTGGTATATAAATCAAATTAATACTTTTGGTGGGTAAAGATACAATGTAGTAGAGGAAAATTTCAGCCTTAGAGTCAGATAGGTCAGGGGAAAACCTGAGTGATCTTGGAGTTATCTCTTCCCCAAAATAGGAAAATGAACAACAAATTCACAAGGTATCTGTGAAAATTTAAATGAAAAAATATGTAAAACATTGTAAGTGTTCAATATTCCAGCACAGATCAGAATTATTTCTTTTTCCTTTTTTTTCCTTTCTTCTCTTATTATCTGCTAGATGCCTGTGTATTAGTTTTCTATCACCGTCATAACAAAATACTGCAAACTTAGTGGCTTCAAACAGCAGAAACCTTACTTAGAGTTTTGTAGGTCAGAAGTCTGCTATGGTCTCATGGGCTAAGATCAAGATGTCAGCAGGCTGTGTTCCTTTCTGGAGGCTCACAGGGAGACTTCAGTTTCTGCGTATTTAGATTGTTGGAAATATTTCCTTGCATTTGTAGGACTGAGATCTCATTTTCTTGCTGAGTATCCTGTGGAGGCTGTCCCCTCCTTCTAGCAGTCACCTGCTTTCCTTGGCTCATGGCCCCCTTCCTCCATCTTCAAAGCCAGCAATGGCACGTTGAATTCCTCTCATGCTATCTCCTACTTCCTCCATATGATTTCACTAATCTACTCCTCTGCTTTTAATGACTCATGTGATTAGACTGGGCCTGCTTGTATAATCCAAATTCTCTCCATTTGAAAGTCTGTGACCTTAATGATATCTGCAAAGTCCCTTCTGCCATGTAAGGTAACATATTCACAGGTTCCTAGAATCAGGAACCTCTCTTCTGTCTTCCACAACTAGATATTTTGCTAAGCAATTTGCAAAATAATAGTAAAAATAATAATAGTAAAAATAATAATAAAAAGACAAGCCCTGTGCTAAGCACTCTACGTGTAAATTTAATAGTCAAACCAGCCCAATTCAATAGGTACTAGTGTGGGCCTTACTAAATAAATGAGGAAACTGAGGCAAGAAAGAATGAATAACAAAAGTCACCAAACCAGTAAGCTAGGGTTTGAACCCAGGCAGTCTGATCTCGGAGACCAAAAGTAATGTGCCATCCTTATTGAGTTCATTGTGAAATGGTTGTTGGGGAGATGGGGAAAACAATAATGAAGTCACACATATAAATACAATGATGTAATTGTGATGAGTTCTAGGCGCGAGACATGCATAGTACTAAGAAAGCCTGAAGTTGAGAGATTTGACCTACTGTATAAATGCTAGGACTTGGCTGTTGCCTGAGCTCTGACAAATGCATAAGAATTAAGTATTGATTAAAGTCAGGGTGGAAGAGCAGTTCAGACAGAGGGCTCAGCCTCTGCAGATGGCCTGTGGCAGGAGGGCCCTTAGCCAATACGGAAACATTGAAAGAAGGCTTTTATGGCCAGATGAGAGGGAGTAAAGGGGAATGTAAACCTAAAATGAGGCTGGGAAAGGAAGTGGAAACCAGACCACAAAGGGTTTGAAGCTGTGTTAAAGGTTTGTGTTGATCCTAAAAGCTTTGGGAAATATTTTCAGGTCTTGAGTGACGTGATCAGGTTGATGTTCCAAACAATAAGTTTGGCTCTAATGGGAAAAACAGGTTGGAGGAAGACCAGTGGCAGGCAAATATTCCATGGGAGGATATTGCATACCACTGAGGCTTGATGTTAGGAGCTTGGACGATAGGCAGAGGGGGGTGATGGAGGTAAGTTGAGGTATTTCAAAGATATTTAGCAGGTAAATTATTTTTTTTTAAGGGTGATATGCTGGAAGTGGAGATGATGAGGTAGCAGAGTTTATTACTTTTTCCTTTTCCTTTCTTACCCTTTTTGAGATTCATTGGCATCTTGTGAAGCAGTGTTTCTCATTCTGGGCCTCTTGGTCCTTCTTCCTTCCCTGGAGCTCCTGATTCTGGAGGTCTGGCTTGAGGCTCTGGAATTCTGGAATTGAGTTTAAAAAATACTTTATTTTTTAGAGTAGTTTTAGGTTCCCAGCAAATTGAGTGGGAGGTACAGATATTTTCCATATACCCCCTGCCTCAAAACACACACACACCACACACACACACACACACACACACACACACACACACACACACACACACACACACACACACACACACACACACACACACACACACACACACACCCACCTTCTCACATTATCAAAACCCCCCACCGGAGTGGTACATTTGTTACAATTGCTGAACCTACATTGACGCATCATAATCATCCAAAGTTCATAGTTTACATTATGGTTCATTTTGGGTATTGTGCATTCTTATGGGTTTGGACAAACCAATAATGACATGTATCTATCATTATAATATGTAGAGTAGTTTCACTGCCCTAAAAATCCTCTGTGCTCCACTTTTTCGCTTCTCCCTCTCCTGCCCAACTCTTGGCAACCCCTGAACTTTTTTACTGTTTTGATAATTTTACCTTTGTCAGAATGTCATATAGTTGGAATCATACAGTATGTAGCCTTTTTGCATAGGCTTCTTTCACTTAGTAATATGCTTTCAAGATTCCTCCATGTCTCTTCATGATTTGATATCTCATTTCTCTTTAACACCAAATAATACTTCATCATCTAGATGTACTATAGTTTATTTACCTACTAAAGGACATCTTGGTTGCTTACAAGTTTTGGCCATTATGAATAACGCTGTTATACATATTCGTGTGCAAGTTTTCATGTGGCTGTACATTTTCAGCTCCTTTGGATAAATACTAATGAATGTGACTACTGGATCATATGATAAGGGTCTGTTTAGTTTTGTAAGAAACTGCCAAATGGTCTTCCGAAGTGGTTGTGCCGTTTTGCCTTCCCGCCAGGAATGAATGGGAGTTCTTGTTGCTGCACGGCTTAACCAATGTTTGGTGTTGACAGAGTTCTCAGTTTTTGGCACTCTAATAGATGTGGGGTGGTATCTCTTTGTTTTAATTTGCATTTCCCTGATGGCATATGATGTAGAGCATCTTTTTATATGCTTATCTACCATCTGTGTATCTTTTCTGGTGAGGTGTCTGTTAAGGTCTTTGGCCTACTTTTCAACTGGGTTGTTTATTTTCTTATGGTTGAATTTTAAGTGTCCTTTTTATATTTTAGATAACAGTTCCTTATCAGATGTATATTTTGCAAATATTTTCTCCCAGTCAGTGGCTCATCTTCTCATTCTCTTGGTATACTTTTTTCAGGTTTTTTTTTTTTTTTTTAAGTACCTTGTTGAACATTCTTATGTTCAAACAATTTTGTGAAACATTGACAGAGAGATAGTGTTAAGTCAGTGGTTCTTAGTACTGGCTGCACATTAGAATCACCTAGGGTGTTTAAAAAAAGTCTTTGTACTAGGCCTTGCCTGAGTCAGTTAACTCAGAGTTTCTGTGAGTTGGGTCTGGGCATTGGTGTATCAATAGGTGATCGTAATATGCAGCCAGTACTAAACTCTGAGTTAAATTGTGATCCTAGAGAGCATATAAGAAATTGACCCGGGGTAATGTGAAAATGCAGGTATACCAAGCATATGCTAAAGATGATTTACAAATCCAAACAAAGATAAATGATTCAAAATGAAATTGATAAAGTAGTAAAGGAACTGAATTACGCTGCATCTACTGGGATGTTTTCAAGTTTTTGCAAATGAATGTATAAAAATTATCTTCTTCCAGCAGAAGTTATTCACTAGTGTAACAAATACCACACACCTGTATTTTCTTTCAGCCAGACATAAAAGATATATATTAAATTTAGAGTACCTTTTCATAAAAGGAATCATGGCATTCAGATGAAAGTAAAACAATTTTGGTCATAATCATCAGCATGCTCTGAAGTTACCTATGTAATAAACTAAGGCAGACCCATCATTTTTGTACTTGTAAATTTTTTTTTTTAATTTATTTATTTGTTCTTATGGCTGTGTTGGGTCTTCGTTTCTGTGCGAGGGCTTTTTCTAGTTGCGGCAAGCGGGGGCCACTCTTCATCGCGGTGCGCGGGCCTCTCACTATCGCGGCCTCTCTTGTTGCGGAGCACAGGCTCCAGACGCGCAGGCTCAGTAGTTGTGGCTCACGGGCCCAGTTGCTCCGCGGCATGTGGGATCTTCCCAGACCAGGGCTCGAACCGGTGTCCCCTGCCTTGGCAGGCAGACTCTCAACCACTGCGCCACCAGGGAAGCCCTGTACTTGTAAATTTTATATTTTGATTTCTCAAAGTTTTTTTTAAAAGGCATTAAAAACCTGCAGTTTGTTATTGGATACCATTGTCTACTGTTGATACAGATTTACATTCAAGCTGAAGCATGCAACAAATAGTAGAACTACAAAAATGATTCCTATAATAATTAAATTTTAAAATAATGCCAAAGACCTAAAGATTATCATATCATTCACTAGTGATTTAAAGAGGCCAACCTATGTCTGTGATAATATGTAGCAAATACCAATCCAAATTTTAAAGACACAAAGGTCTAGGAGTATACCTAGGTTTCCATTCTTATTTAATTTTTATTTGAGCTGTAATCGTTATTTATTTGAGTTACTTGATATACAATAAACTGTACTTAACATGTATGGTAAATGTATGCCTTTAAAATGTACAATTTAATGTTTTTAACATATTTGAACACTGGTAAAACCAGCACAACAAAGATAGTGAACATAAACATAACCTCCCAAGTTTCCTTATGCCCCTCTGTAATCTTTGCTCCTACCCTTCCTTGTTCCCCACCTCTATATGTAAAGAATGTGCTTCTTTTTGTGTGTGGTGTTTTTGTACCCAGCATAATACGTCTGAGATTCATCTACGTTGTTGCATGTACCAATAGTTCATTTCTTATTGTTGCTGAGTAGTAGTCCATTATATAGATATGTCACAGTTTATTTACTTCTTGATGGACATCCAGAGTGTTTCCAGTTTTTGTCTATTACAGAGAAAGCTGTTAGGAACATAATGTACAAGTTTTTGTATAGATATATGCAGCTCCTAGGGGAGCAGAATGGCTGGATCAAATGATTAGTGTGTATTTGTCTTTTAAGAAGCTGCCAAACTATTTCACAAAGTAGTTGTACCAGTTTATATTCCCACCAACATTTTCTCCAGAGACTAAACCCTCCAAAGGCCTGTCTGTGAATCTTTCAGAATTTGGATGAGTGAAGGTGACTGAGTCTAGTGCTTTCACTGAATCTTCCTGTTTCTAATATGGCACTTCACCCTGATATTTACTGTGCCTTACTGATCCCGGATTCTGAGACTCTCGGACTCAATTTCTCCAAAAAACAAGTAAGTTTTCTCCTGGGGGGTTGAAGAAAGGGAAAATCACTTGTTTGCATGGGGTCACAAAAAGAGACACAGTCTAATTGCTCTTGTACAGTGCAACGGCAATCCCTCATATTAAAAGTCATGCCTCATCCCCCCCAGGGATACCAAACATCTCCAGTATTTGAAATTTTCCATGGTTGGAAAAGACAAATTAGCGTATTTCTCATTGTCATCTTCCTTAATATCCACTTAGGCTACACTTCTCCTTTCTACAAAGTCAGCTATCACTTTAAACATAACTCTATGATTATAACATTTAAAAAAGAGCCGAGAACACCCTAGAGGACATTAGAAAGAAGTAAAATAAAGGCAGGGCTAATATTCAGCCAGTGTGCATTGTTACACCATCCAAGTTAAAGTACCAAAACACTTTCAAATGGATTGGTTGTTAGTTGCTACCCCAAGCCTCTTGCCCCTTCTGTGGACCTATGGATATCTCTCATGGTTTAGCAGCTGGTGAGGTAATGTCTTGCATAGCAGTGGGAGCTTCTAGGACCGTCCTCTAGCACTCACCTCTGTCCATTCTGATAGACTGGCATGTGTTCTGATTGATCTCTATCTTTTCTGCTTAGTTGGCATCTGGTTCTGATTGGTCCCTGTCCATAATATACTATGTTAAATAATAGTAATATCACCCCTGAATGAGGAAATTCTAGCCCACATAATCCGAGGAGGAGTTGAAAGAAATGAAGTATTAGTTTGAGGAGCAGATTCAAGAAGGATATTTTAATTATTTTCACATACAGTACGGCTTATTGACGTATTTGAGATAAACTACAGATTTAGATCCTGGATAGGTATAATCTCAACAAACATGAGATTTCTAAAGCTTAAACCTTTCCAAATTTCAAATGAACTGTTTTATTTATTCTCTAACCTTGGGAATAATATATATCTAAATTTAATATCTATCTATAGTATGTTACTTAAAGCATAGAAACATGATATTAAAATATAACAAATCACCCCATTAGAATAGTTATTATCAAAAAGATGTTGCCAAGAGTGTGGAGAAAAGGGAACCCTTGTACACTGTGGGAATGTAAATTGGTACGGCCATTATGGAAAACAGTATAAATCGGTACCTCAAAGAGATACCTGCACTCCCTTGCTCATTGCACATTATTCATATGGAAACAACCTATGTGTCTATTGATGGATACATGGATAAATGTGGTATAAATACACAGAGGAATATTATTCAGCCTTAAAAAAAGGAGATTCTGCCATTTGTGACAACATGAATGAACCTGTAGACATTATATTAAGTGAAATAAGCCACACATAGAAAGAAAAATACTGCATAATCTCACTTATATGTGGGATCTAAAGTTGAATACATAGAAACAGAGAGTAGAACAGTGGTTATCAGGGGTAGGGAGGTTGGGGAAATGGGGAGATGCTGATTAAAGCATACACAGTTGGAGTTATGTAGGATAAATAAGCATAGCGATCTAATGTACAGCATGGTGACTATAGTTAATACCACTGCATTGTATACTGGAAATTTGCTGACAGAGCAGATTTCCAGTGGTCTTCCACACACACACAAATGGTAACTTGTGATGAGATGGATATTAATTAGGTTAACTGTAATAATCATTTCACTCTGTATACGTGTATCAAAACATTATGTTATACGCCTTAAATGTATATAATTTTAAAAACAAATGAACATTTTATAACCATAAAAGCAATATATACTTTTGTAGATATTAATGCTGGAACACTTGGAAAGTAGCAAAGGATGAATAAGAAAACAGAAAACTCTATTTCACAATCCAGATGGAATCATAATTAATATTTTGGTATTAGTTCTGTGATGGTTTTTCCTAGTAAAGGAAGTAGATTTGTCTCTCCAGGCCCTCTTGTGTTATAACTTTAATATTTGATCACATCTTTTAAATATCGACATTACAGAGATTTCAGACCCCTTTTTTTTTTGGATCACAGGAGGAAGTTCATTCCTCTATCCAAGAAATTTCTGGAAATCTCCCCAATATATGTGTAGAATACGCAGAATATGTACTGCGTATGTTTAGCTATGTGTATGTTTAGGATTTTTTGTGTATGTTTAGGATTTTTTTGTTGTTGTTATTTTGTGTCCTACATTTGCTTTAAATCTCCAGAATTCTCAGGTCACTTTACACTATCTCCAGGGAGTTTCTGGGCTATATTACTCTTCTTTCAAGTCATTCACATGGTGAACAGAAGTCCCTCATTTAATTTCCCCAAATCATAGCTATGATGAAGCTGTGGTGTGTCATAAGACTTTAGTGAATGCAGGTACCCACATCCCGACAGGGGAAGTATATTACTCTGCTACTATTACTAGTTTCTCTTAGTGCTCTGATACAAACCCAACCTCAGGGTTCCTGCCTAGCTCTTGGCAGGCTGCTGCCTGGTCAGAAATATCTTAGCTCCATGAATGAGTAATATACACCACCTTATACCATGGATACCAGAAAGCAAACTTCCTGGATGCTAGAGACAGAAGCAGGTCCCTTCTCCTCTTGTCTAAGGGAGCTTTGCTCATTTCATGATATTGAATGTTTGACAATGGTAACATCCATTCCTTCTTGGAAACCCAAATCTCACCTGCAGTGGTGTGGTTAGGCTTTCCTGGCCCAGAAAACACACTCATGATGTTGCCAGTACATTTCTTAAAGGTTGAATTATTTAGTCCTAAATAACTTCATGTGGAATACCAACAGTTCAGACTAAATATATATTTGTGAGGGAAAAAAGGGATCTAAATTTCCAAAGGCAAGTGCTACTCCAATAATATACATACTTTACATTCACACATAGAGCACATAATATTTAGGTCTGCAGTTTCTGCACTGAGATTTGTTAAGATTCCATAATTTTCCTAAATCAAGTGGCATGTACTTGCTTTATATTTGTGTCACGAAAGCACCTAGTCTTGTAGTCTTTTCCCCCAAACACTGCATTAAAGTTGTAAACAAAGGAAATAAAACTGTTAACAATGCAAGTGCCATTTTTCTACCTCTTTCTTTAAACAGCCTTACTGAGATATAATTTACATACCATACATCTCACCTGCTTAAAGTGTACAATTAATTGGTTCTTAATATATTCACTGACATGTTGCACCCATCACCACCATCAATTTTAGTTTTCATCACCTCAAAAAGAACCCATACCCTTGATCTATTGCCATCCCTAAGCTTTCATCCCTTCCAGCCATAAGCCACCACTAGTATATTTTGTCTCTATAGATTTGCCCATTCTTGATGTTTAATAAAAATAGAATATTATTATATATGGTCTTTCTGATTGGCTTATTTCACTTGGCATAATGTTTTCAAGGTTTATCCATGTTGTGGCATGTATCAGGACTTTTCCTTTTTATGGCCCAATAATATTCCATTGTATGAATACCACATTTTGGTTATTTATTCATCAGATGGACATGTGGGTTGTTTATACCTTTTGGCTATTATGAATAATGCTGCTACAATCATTTCTGTACGAGTTTTTGTGTGGATGTATGTCTTTATTTCTCTTGGGTATATACCTAGGAGTGAAAGTGATGGATCATATGTAAATTGTAATGTAGTTCTATTTTTCTTCCTTTAAAAGTAAAGTTATGGTGAGTACTCTGGTATAAATTGTATATGTGTATATATGTGTAGACATATACACTTGCGTACGTGTATATGTATTTACAAATATATGCATATGTGTGTATATATACACACAAATATGTGTAATATATCTCACATAAAGGATAAAAAGATGAAGATAAAAATTTAAAAAAATCTATAAGCCTATCATTGAGTGATAGACCCTTTTGGGTACATATCCACATATAAATATATCCAAGTTTATATCAAAATGTATATAGTTTTATGTACTTCCTTTGATCTCTAACATTGTTATAAACATTGGATGCATTACTACATCATATAGATAATAGGTCTACTCCTTCAGTATATGGACATAATATAGTAAAAGAAATCCTTGGGTACCAAATAAATTGATGAAGAAATCAAATTGTGATAATTTTTTTTTTTTTTTTGCAAAGACATGTGATACAAAACAAAAGAAAATGCTCATGTGAAAGACAATTTTACAACAAGCTAGCATTGGTTCAAATGCCTTTTAAAAGAAGCAGAATGTAAAATTTGAAGAATATACCTTAGAAGACACCAACATTATTGTAACACTTCCCAAAGCTCTGAAGAAGGTGAATCAGGAGAAAGGAATACAGCAAAGAGAAAAATATTAAGATTAGTTGATCTGTTTTGTTTTGAAATTGGATAGTCTTCAGAATTTTTGTTTACATATTTATGTATCTATCATCTATCTGTCCAACATATGTGAATGTGTATATTCAATGTCATTTTTATTGTTTATTTTTTTCCCTAACTACTGTTTATGACAAAATGAATTTGTCAATCACGGTTTTCCCACTTTTGGCCCTTTTCAGAAATATAATCTGTGTTTGAAGGAGTATGTAGGAGAGGTCTTCCCAGAGGAAGGGAAGATTTTATCTAGGCCTTTAAGGATGCATTTGCTTCCCAGCCTAAAATCAAACAGTATGTAAAACAAATCAAAATTCTTTCTCAGGTTTGGAACACAGTGCTTCTGGGACAGTTTTTGGCAACTTCTACAAGTAAAAATAAGCACACGTTGCAAGTGTCATGTAGCAAGAGATTCTGGAAGTCAGTGGTCAAAAACCAAAAGGGGAAAGGTAATGTGAGGTAACTGACTGAGAAAGTGCAGAGTCAGACAAGCTGCCTGAAAAGGAAGGTATTTCCCTGTGGGAGGTGACCTAAGAGATGTTCTGATATGTATTCTATGCTCCTTTCCCAGAAAGCTCTGTGATAATACCTTGAAAGCCACAGAATATTGGCTAGCACATATGGGTGAGTGGCCTTCTGGGGGTCTTGGGGAACATAAGTTTCATGGGGGCGTATGACTTCCCCCTAATTCATGTTTTGTCTGGCTGGCTCCACGACATTAACTGCTTCCTCACTCAAAGTATGCATTTGTAAAATTCTTACCAAAAGGATGGGGAAGATCACCAATTCACAGGGAATAAAATGTCATTAACTGTGGTAAAAGGATAGTGTTCAAAAGGCAGCTACTGGTTATTTCTTAACTACGTGTAAAATGTTACACTATCTTGATTTTTAAATTAATCGTAGAAGCAGAGAGTGGGGATCCCCTTCTCACATCTCAGTGTTTATTTCCTAAACTGAAGGTGTTTAACCTAATGATCCATAAGATTCATTTTAGCTGGAAATTTTAATGGGCCTGTGTGAGTTCTTTGTCTAAAACAAGCAGAGGAATATCCAAACAAGCATTGGATTCCTTGATCAAAAATATTTAATGGCTTTGAACTGCCCCAGTTTTTAGCTTGCTTTTCAAATACCTTTGACTAATATGTCCCTTGGTCTACTCTCTCCAGCTTGCCTCCTAGCATTCCTCAGTAACATCCTCCACTGAAGCTGTTGTTCTCTTAATTATATTTCACATACGACTTGTTTTCTCCTCTTTTCTTTGCTATGTTCTTTCTCCTTCCTCCTGTAACATTTTTTTTCTTATCCAAATTCTACTCAATGTTCCTATTTCAAGGCCACTCTACTCTCTTCTCTGATGCATGCTAGCTTAGCAAGCTTGGACCAGTTACTTAAAATTTGCCTAGGCCTTAGTTTCCTCATCTGTGCAATGGAGTTCATAAGAGTACGCGGCTTATACAGGTTTCTTGAGGGTGCGTCAGTGTAACCTATTGGTATATAGTAAAAGTTCAGTATATGATGATGATGTTGATAAGTATTAGTTATTATTGTATATTTGGTCTTAGTCATGATAGGCCTGCCTTAATATTTTAATTTCACATCCGTTTGAAAAATGGTTTTAAATTAGAACTTATTCTTCCCGTACTAGTTAGCATATGATTTTACCCCCCAATTCCCTCTTCCACCTCTGTGAGGAAAATAGACTGAGCTTTATGAGAAAGAAAGGCTCCTAGTATCTAAAATAAAAAAGGCAGTTTCACAGCCTCACCTCTTCTGGTCATCTGCCTCAGCTGTGCTTTATTTCTCTGAGAGTTTTTAGCCCATCACATACTCTCTCATCTCCTCCCTGGCTCACAGTGGTAAACTAGAGTACATGCTATAGAAATGAGCAGGAATAACTCTACTGTCCTCCTGATCTACAAGCACGTGAGTTCTGACACATGTCATCAGAGTACATTTGATGGGCAGGTAATTGGCATTCAGCCCACTCTGCCTTCTTAGATGCCATTTAAATAATCTCCTGCAAGTAAATCAGATGAAGACAAATACTGTATGATTTCACTCATATATGGAATATAACAAACAAAACCAAAATAAATGAACAAACCAAACCAAACAAAAACATGTAGATGCAGAGAACAGAGTAGTGGTTAAGAGAGAGGAAAGATGAAGGGTGAGGGGGAGAGTGAAATGTGTAAAGGGAATCAACTGTATAATGATGAATGGAAAATAAACTTTTAGTGGGGAGAGGTGTGATAGGGTATACAGATGTAGAAATATAATGTTGTACACTTGAAACTTATATAATGTTATAAATCAATGTTAACTCAAAAAAACTCAAATTCACAGTCACTAGAGAAGAGTATTTCTAGTGAATTATTGAGTGGTTACTTCATATTACAACTTAATAGCTAGATAAGCAGAAAGACTTAGAAACATTTTAGTGAGACCCATACTGCTGAATGTACTTTATAAGCACAGAGAAATCATCATCGTTTCTAAAATTCCCACGCTCACAAGTGAACAAAAGCACATTTGAGTGGGACAAATTTCAATTCCATTCCAGGTTTGGGTTGTTTAATTGCTTATTTTTAGAAATACCTAGGACACTGAAATTGTTGAGTCATAGGCAGATTATTTTTTGACTTGGTAATTATGTCAACCCAAATTATAGTTTTTCTCCTCTAAATTTTACCTGGATCACTAGGATACCTGCCCTGCAGATTTGTCAGTAAAATCAGACAGGCGTTTGTAAACGGAGCTTACAATTTGGCCCTTAGGTGTTCATGTTTTAGGAACCACGTAAAGTTTATGAGCGTTCTAGAGCTCTGAGTGCTACTGCAATGAGAAAATTATCCATTTCTTGCCAAAGAGCAGCCATCTTTCATGCTGTAGAACCCAGCAGTCACTCAGGGACCTGGCCATTTCTCTAATCATTCATTCATCAACCGTGTATTAAAATGCTGGGTATCCAGAACTGCTCTGTGCCCTAGTGATACAAGTGTGAACAAGCGTGTTCTCTTCACTCCAACTGTAACAAAAAATAACGTTATAAAACCTGAAGAGGACCTCGGGAGCTTTCCAGCATCAAAACTATGTGACCTTGACCAAGTCCAAACCTTTCTAATATTTATTTCTTCAACTATAAAATAGGGAAAGTAATATCTATCCTGGTTAACTTGTCTTCAAGTGATCAGATAGGCTGATACATGTGGGAATACTTTGTAATAGGCAATATAAATGTAAGATTTTTTTTTTTTTTTAATGCAGCAGGCTGGTGGTCTTGAAGACTTTCAAGCATTCTTCCTCAAGTATCCAACTTGCTAGGGAACCAGGAGACTTCAGAATATCAAAGGATTGTATATGTCTTGTTTTTTTTTTTTTTAAGCTAGATACATCACTAGAACTATTGTAACACACACACACACACACACACACACACACACACACACGGGCAAAACTGAATATATGCCTGTCATAAAACAAGTGAGAGAAAAAAACACTTCCTTTCAAATCTTTAATGCTATTAGGAGCTTTAGTTTTATTTTCCACAAATGTAACATGGTTTTGTATTTTTAGAACTTTATAATTCCTAAAATCATCCAACATACTGCTGAATTTCACATGCTTTGACTTTTCAAGCCTCTATCTACCTCTCCATTTATTGTAACCTTGGAGCAAATATGAAATTTATGAACATATAGTAATGCTTTCAGATATAGACTTGTTTACTGTGTAACTTGTTCTCTCTTTGGTAACATATTGAACTAACATGATTTAAAAACATTTACATAGCTTGGTATATTTGGAGGGCATGAATATATCTGACCCCAGGGGATATTTTTGCAACAGTCCAATAAGATAGGAAAGAATATTGCTGAGAGAAAAGGATGCAACTGTAATGTATTTGTTTATAATTTATTAAAACCATCTTGCCCAGATTAATTATTAAGTGAAAAAATTTTAGAATGTCACATAAGTCATATGTCAGGATGAACCCATATAATTAAAATGTGGTTTACCAATTTCTTTTCTCACATTATGAATTATTGACATTGTGATTGCATTAGTGCAACTGTGTTAATTTCTCTCGTATTTAAAATCTGCCCACAGGGATGGATTTGCTTATAATATTGATGAACCAAGAGATGGGTTGTGAGATTCACTGCCAAGGTTGATCTGACTTGTAGAAAGCTGATATGTTTATGTTAATGCAGTGTTAGGTTTATTTTTCTCTTGTGTATAATAATCCAGTAGCTATATGGATCTCAGGTTCCTTTGGTGGGGGTGGGGGAGGGGTGTCAATGCTTTTATAGAATAGAAAATTTAAAAACCAGACATCGGCTAAAGGTGAATTGGAATGAGTAGAATTACATACGTGGGTGGAAATATATAAATTGAGATAATCTGGAAGACCAGAAATAGTCACATGAAAGAGGTTCAGGAACAAGGTTTCAACAAGATGCTGCATTTGCATGGGTGACAGTCTGACAGCTACTAGGGTGAGTTCATCTCCTGGCTATTCTATCGCTGTCAGGATGCATGCATTTCATTTACAAGAATTCAAGTGCATATAATCATCAAAAAAAATGAACCAAGAAAGACAACAAATCAAGGAAAAATAATCATTTACATTGTGTGAGTGAGTGCACCAGTAATTTCCCTCAATAAGCAGAAATGGCCTTTCCTTCAGTGGTTCTTAAGTTGCTTATGCCTTTTAGAGTCAGCATCTTGCTAAACTAAGTGGAACTTTAGTGTTTAATCATGGTACTGTTTTAAGGGGACAAGTGTCTACTTAAATGAATGCCAAACACTTCAGAATGATTGACTCAAAGGCTGGAAGAAAAAACAGCAGTGATTCATTTATTGAGATACTTCCCGCCATCCCCCAATTTTATGGGATTTTCAAGGGTAATGATAACATGTTTTCTGCTTTGCAGCTTAATGTTAGAACCTAACCTGTAGGAAGCTATGACTCCTCTGTATTGCAATTAAGAAGAAATATATTTGGCCAGGACAAGATGTTTAATTAAGGCAGATACTGGACACTGCTGGATACTGCAGGTCTGGGCAGAGGGCACTTCAAGTCAGCAGAGAGCTAATGGAGTAGTCTGGCAGGTCCAGAGTGGTAATCAGTTTTCAGAAGTAAACAATGACACGTTAGGAGAGCAGTTACTAGGATTTCAGGCTTGAAACAGATTCTAGAGATGGAGAGATGAGCAAAGACAGAGAGGAGAAAACAAGAAAGAAGGGCTAGCAAATGGTATTAAAATTGACCCTAGTATAAAAGTCACTTGATTTCTGATATATTGGATCAATTTAAGGTTATGTGTCAATTATTGCACCATAAACGTTTCAGCAATTTCTTTGACACAAAATCCAAAATACTTTATTTCATAATCAGGTTCTTTTAATCCTATTTGTCTTGGTTCTTTAGCTCCCTTAAGTATGTGGCTATATTGGTGGAATCAAGGATTATTTAAAAAATAATCTTATATAGTGCAGCTCTTGTTAGACTATAAATACACTTGAGGGGAAAATTTTCTTTGCTTCTTGAAAGACCTTAAGAGGGGAAAGAAAAAATACTGCAGGGATATAGAAAAAAATATGGCCTAAGTGAAATAGTGAGATTATTTTTTTTCTTCTTTTAATCCGGCAAGCGTACATAACAGCTTCCTTAGGAAAAGATTATTGTTGTAGATGGTTTGCCCAAGGAAGCAGACGCTAAGGTGGAAATAAGGGTGCAGGAAGTTTATTAGGGAGCAGTCTTGGGATCAACTCCAGCTGAGGCAAGGGAACTAGGAAGATTTGGGCTGTGATGCGGTCACAGTAAGGACTCAGGTCTGAAGCTGGGAAAGCCCCTTCAGAGTTGTTCCTTTCTGGGGGAGAAGTGCTGAGCCCTTATGTCCCCATATCAACCAGTCTTTGAGTAGGGGCTGACTGGGGAAGAAGGAATCTCATTCTTTGAGGTCATTTTCAGCGGGAGAAGTCCTTCAGTCGTGAAGTGGGTGGGGGAATGCCACATTCACAGCAGTCCATGTCTTGCCCTTGGACCCACTTGTCTCCCATAAGTTTTGGAAGCAGCTCCTTCAGGACTCTGGTGGACCGCTTTATTGGTGGAAACTCATAAAAAGAAACGTTAATGGGAGAAATGGCACCTCCTGCTACTATAGTTGGCCTCGAGGCTAAACTCGGTTAGGATCCTTGTTAGATACCTTACCCTTGGTTAGTTCCTTAACTGGTTGAGGAGATGTCCTTGTGGGTGACCTGCATCCTCGAGGAGACCCAGTCCCTGTTTACCATACCTTTCTTAGGGTATGGCTGTGACAACTGTGGATTTGTGATCAAAAGTGGGTGAGGGAGTGCTAAGATACGGCATTCACCCGAGTGCCACACGTTTCTCCCTACTGCAGCCTGTAACAGCAGGTCTACCTCTTCTTGATAACTAGGCCAGTAACCCTTGCCCCTTTGGGTCAATCACCACAAAAGATGGTGACCTCTCCTTTTTTGTTGCTCGCCCTGGACACATGGTAACCAAAGTGCCCGAGTGGCAGCCATATCTTCTGACCAATGGGAGTTCTGCTATATCTACTGATGGAAGGTTCTTCCTCTAAATCTGCAGAACCCAGAGTTTTAGGATTGGTAAGCACACATTCCCCACATGGCCACTGGTGGTGATGGTAGAGGGGGCCATTACTGTTTTGGTGCCTTTATTCTGAAACACATATGTTCTTTCTTGCGGAGACAATGTACCATATAATGGTTCTTGATTTAGCATACTGAAGGATGGTGCCCCATGCTAGCAGGATATGGTCTCTCCTCTGGGACCTCAGCAGCACCTTCAGCAGGCCATCCCAACACACTATTAGGCCAGCAACGTGTGGGGAGTGAAGTAAGTACCAGTGGATTTCATGGTTGTGTACATGCCCACAGCCTTATTTCCTTTGGTGCAAAGTGAGTTTCTTGGTCTGGTGGAGAAGGTGCAGTGTGCTCTGGCAGTGGATCAGATGTTCTTTCTGTAAGGCCTTGGGTAGTGGTACTTATTGAAACCCTACCTGCAATGTGTGGTGATTCCTGTCAAAATGAATGACTGTGCCATGTGGGGGGCAGAAAGAGTCCTGTGTAGCCACTTGACCACTAGGTGGCCAGTTGGTTTCCAAGAGATAGTGCTGTAACAGGGCTCGTTATTGATCTTCATTGCCTCATTTGGCTATGGCAGTAGCTAGATAACCCTGGTTGAGTGAGATTTTGAGCTCCAGTAGTTCTTCTTTTTCCACAGGGGATATGTTCCATTACCCCCAGTGGATGCCTGAAACTGTAGCTAATACTGAACCCTATATATACTATGTTTTTTCCTATACTAGTGGGTGGTTAGTGTAGATACACTGTCACATCCGGGTGGGAGAGATTTCATCATGCTACTCAGAACAGCACATGATTTAAAACTTATGAATTGTTTATTTCTGGAATATTCCATTTGATATTTTCAAACCATGGTTGACAGTGGGTAACTGAAACTGTGGAAAGGGAAACTACAAATAAGGGGGGTCAAGCCTACTGTATTTGGTTCATGCATGCCTCCTCTCTCCATAACAGAGTTTATCTTGAATGTAACCTTGAAAGTTTTGATCTGCTTTCCTGCTTTAAGAACTGCTATCCATAATCCCCATGAATAGTGCTTCTGTGAATCATCCCAGGGACGTATGGTCTACTCTTATCAATTGCCTGTTCACATGCCATTTTCATTTTTTTTTTAAACAAACAATTTGAGCAAGTTGGTATCTTATTTCCAAGAGAAGACTCAAACTCAGATACTAATTCAGAATCAAATTTATTCTTAAAGTAATAATTTTTATATATTTAGAGATTTTTTTTTTTTTTTACAGTATTGAAATTAATGTCAGTGCCATTGAAAGTTTGTGAACACTGATCTGTGTACAAATAATCCAGTGGAGGAATGCAAGGAAATGCTCCCAGGAACATAAACATCTTAATTTACTTATTTATTTATTTATTTTTGGCTGTGTTGGGTCTTCGTTTCTGTGCGAGGGCTTTCTCTAGTGGCAAGCGGGAGCCACTCTTCATCGTGGTGCACGGGCCCCTCACTATCGCGACCTCTCTTGTTGTGGAGCACAGGCTCCAGATGCGCAGGCTCAGTAATTGTGGCTCACGGGCCTAGTTGCTCCGCGGCATGTGGGATCTTCCCAGACCAGGGCTTGAACCCGTGTCCCCTGCATTGGCAGGCAGATTCTCAACCACTGTACCACCAGGGAAGCCCCATAAACATCTTAAATAGAACTTGCTATTGTGTTTCAAAAACTCTGTTTATGGATACAGTGATACAGTCGCCCAGTGTAAATGACATACATTTTTTGTCCTAAATTTTTCAATCTAGGTTTGCTCCACAGTAGAATTAGAATTTGAAACACTGTGCCTGCAAACTTAAGGAAGTTCAATTGTGAGTTGAATTTCTGCTTCTAAATTCGTAAGAGTTTAAAAAATGAACTGTCAGTTAGAAGCTTGAGGAACTTTCTTGAAAATATACGGGCAAAGAAATGTTGCTCTAATTGCTCTGTTGAAAGAGTACGGTCTTCGGAACTCAAACTAATCAAAAGCCTCAATTAACAGAATTTTTCTCTTTTTTTTTTTTGGCCACATTTGTATTTCATGAGAAGGAGACAAGGAGTGAGAAAATAGTTCATATTCAAGATCTATCTCCCTCCAGAAAAGCATCTTGCAGGGAGGCATGAGCCTAAGTGGATTCAGTCCAATGTTAGCACATCCCATATCTTCAGTCCCTGTGCAGAGTAATGATGTTTAAAATAGTGACTTGGAGGTACTGAAGGATCTAAAATGATCAAAGGAAGATTCAGTAATGTTCAAGAGACTGTTCTTATTTAGAAAAAAAAAAAAAAAACTTTAAATAGTGAAGAGTTGAGAGACTGACAAGTTTTTGAAATTGGTTAATCACCTAATCCATTTCCCAAGGATTCTGCTCACCTAAGGTCTTAACTGTGTTTGAATTACCTCATACCTCACTTGGAGGCAACATATCCTCAAAAGTTCAGGCAAAACTTCCTTAAAGCTCTAATTTTAGTTCAGCTTAGTTTTTGTTTTTGTTTGTATGTGTGTTTTTTTCTTTCTTTTTTTTTGCATTTCTGACTTCTTCAGGGTTACTTTTTTCCTCTTTGTGGGGGCATTTTACATTTCTGTTGCTACCTCATTTCAAAATATTGTTTATTTCTACAATTCATAATTAAAAAATTTTAACCACATCAAATATATAAGGATTTTTGGTGGCTCTGGGTAGAGTGGTCATATCAAACAGAAGTCAGAGGTCACCTTGCTGACCCAGTCTAATTTCCAGCCTTCCTCTGGGGCCATCCCTCACTCAGAACTTTGACCGGGTGATCCCCCGGGTGAGGGTCAAGTGGTCCTCCCCAGAGAATGTAGCTCCCAGTCTAGAAGGGAGTGACTCCCTCAGGTTCATCAGTTTTATGTACGTTCTGGCCTCCTCCCTTCTCTGCCCCATTGGGGTCTAAGGAATAATATCCACCTCAGATTGAGTTTTTATTTCTTATAAAATGATTATTTAAAATTGGCTCCTCTCCACCTAGTCCTTGAAAAAAAAACGGCCCTTGATTCTACAGTTTTAACAATCTTAATTCAAGTTCAAGTGCCTCATTTTACAGATGAAATGGAAGCTCAGAGAAGGAAAGTGATTTACCCCCAAATATTGATCTATTTAGAAGCAAGCTAAAGCTGTAACTTTGGCCTTCTGCACCTTTCTACTTGTGTCATTTTTGTTCCATTTGAGACTGGGGTGATTGTAATGATGAGGGATCACAGGATTGATTATACACCTTGTATAGCTGTCTATTAGAACTATAAACCTGAATATATGTTTCCTACAATACTTAACCATGTAATAGAAGGAGATAATGTGATTTCCTATCTTGTAAATTATGAAAAAATACCTCCTGTATCTTCTTTTATTAATGTTTGGCATATTGTTACTCTTAGAGATAAAAAAATTGCCACAGTGTAATTGGGCATAAATTCTGTCTGTTTGTTCCTCCCTTTTAGTAGATGCTGCCACAAAGCAATAAATAGTTACATTGCATTAGGAGAATAAAAATTTATAAGAATATAACTTGCCAATAAGTTTAATGATGGTGATTTTTTTTTCCTACTCAGTGGAAAAAATTGTTTGGCTTTTGTGTCAAAGAATTTTTAGTTTATTTTTCTTTTGTGGCTGGGTTTATTTTAGTCATGCAGCAACCAGGTGGTATGAGAACACAAAAAACTGCAGGAAATCAAAATTTAGCAGATAAATTTGAAAACCGTGTTCACTTAGCAAACAAATGTCTTTCACAATTTCCTAACTTTTAATAAAACTTGAACCCACAGAAAAGTTGAAAAAGTAGTGCAATAAGGATACATATACCCTTTACCTATGCCCAGTAATTACTGACATTTTCTGGCATTTGCTTCTTTTTATCTTTTCCTCTCTCCACACACACACATGTTTTGGAGAGCTGCATTACTTGAAAGTAAGTTGCAGACATCAAGACACTTCACCCCGAAGTACTTCAGGTCTTTTCCCTAAGAACAAAGACATTTTCCTATGTAACTACAACAACAATCCCAGAAAAGACATTTGCCACTGATAATTGGTATTATGTAATGTACAGTCTAAAGTAAACGTCTCTGTTCCTAAATATTCTTTATATCAATTGGGGATCCCTTGTAGGACATTTGAACCTGTCCCAGACATCTGTTGGGACATTTGGTCAATGCCAAATAGTCCTTTGTATTTGGTCCTGTCCAAAATGTTCTCTATTATATCTGCTGATGGGGCTCAGGGCAGGCCATCCCCAAATATGCCAAGGTGGCATATTGATTATTTTGAATTAAAGTTACTTGAGAAACAGCTGGCACAAGAACACTCATACCCTCCTTTGTTTCCCTGGAAGTGGAAAACAAAGCTTTCATGGGAAGGTATCCTTCCTGTGCCAGGAGGATGAAAGGCTGGAGATAGGGAGTTTGAGGCTGAGGAAACTATATAAACAAACGTTGTTACTCTTCATTAATTTGCTACCCCAAACAAAAACTCCTTTGTCTTGCCAAATCTTCACAAATAATTGATTTTGTCTAAAAGGGTAGGTGAACAGCATGCTTCAGTCACTTCTTAGGTCCCATAGCTAAGGGGCCTCTGTATGTACAAAATTAAATTTGATTTTCTCTTGTTTATCGATCTTATGTCAATTTGATTATTAGGCCAAACAAAATAACCTATAAGTGTAGAAGAAAATTTTTCCTCCCTTATACTGTTAACAGTTTCGGTTATACAGATTTCTTTTTGTCAGTATTGTCCTGAAGTTGATGGCCATATTTGAGTGTAATCATTTAGCACCTGGTAATAACTTGTTCATTGCTTTGCTGTTCATATTTTAACACTTCAATAAATCTCCAAGGATGCTGCACTACCATCAGCTTTTGAAATTTACTGTACCAACCTTCCACTGCATTGTTTGTCCTGTGATTGCCATCCAGCTCTAATTTATAGACATTCCAAGTTTCTGGTGGAAATCTTGGAGCCTCTGGTTGTCTTCTGCTCCTGCCATGCCTTCCATGGACATACACTCTCTTAACATAACACATTAAGTCATCTAAATTTTCTTCTCCCTTCTCCACAATATACTCAAATTTTCATTTAAATCTTCCACAGACACAAATGAAGTCCAAACAACATGGATGCACATTATAGATGTTACTTTCCATTGTCATATACTCACATGATGGATCCAAAGAAGATTTTTGCACCACAGTGATTGTGAAAAGTGAAATAAGCATCCTTTTACTTGTGCATCTGTTAGGAGTAGTTGAATTGCATTCATATTTGAAATGTCAAAGTCCCTCATGCACAATGAAGAGTTAATGTAGAGATTTAATTCCCATACAAATGCAAGTACTTCATTCTATATGTATCTACATGTGGTTCTAGTCTTTTCATTGTTAATGTATAAATCAACGGTGTAGTGTAACCCAATACTACACTGTGCCCAGTAAGTAACTGAGTGAACTGTGTTGGTGCTGGCTTGAAGGTGCCATCCCTGAAAAATCTGTTTATGTCAATGTGTTCATTGCCTGTTTTACATAGAGGCTTGACCAAACTCCTCCTTTCAAACTCCACCCTTATTGAATGTCTCCCCCACATCCAACCAAATGCCCAGTCACACATTAATGCACCATGCATCATGAGATTCCATCCTTCTCTAACTGTAGGACTCTTCCTTGGAAGGCTTAGTTAATATAAATTCCACTCTTTTGCAAGATTTGAAGCTTGACCCATCTACCTAACCCTATGTGCTAGTCTACTGAGGCAAGAAGAGTTACTTTGGCCTTAAAGCCACAACACAATGGGATATATTTGAACCCAGTGACATTTTCTAAGCATGGAAATTTTTGACAGGACCAAATATCAAGGGTCATTGGACATGGACCAAATATGCTCATGGACATTTTTGATAGGACCAAATTTCAAGGACCTTTTGGTGTAGACCAAATGTCTAAATGGGCATTTTGGACAGGGCCAAATGTCTATAATCTCAAGGATCACATATTGGATTTTCTTGCCATGTGTCTAATCCCTTTAATCTAGAATATAGCTCATACTCTGCCTTTTTGTTTTTCTTTGTCTTCTAAAACATTGACATTTTTGATAATACTAGATCAACTGTCTGTATGGTGGAATGTTCTTCAAACTGGATTTGTCTAATTGTTTCCTTTGGATCAGGCTGTGGTTAAAATGTTTTGGAAAAATTTGCCATTTTTATATATTTGCCATTTTATCACACCAGGAACTTCGTGTCAGTTTGTCCTAATAATGGTGAAGCTATTCGTTTTAATGTAGGTTTCTACTTTGTAATTAAATCTGATGAATAATAATTGGAGAATCTATGAGTATCCTTTTTTGTTGTTTTGTCTTTAGCAAACTTTAGCCTATGGTTTTAGGATTAATTTCTTTCCTGCATCTTGCATTACATTGATGGTTGCAAAATGGTGATTATTTAATTCAATCATTCTTTTAGATCAGAGGTCTATACACTTTTTTTTTTCAGTAAAGAGCCATACAGTAAATATTTCAGGCTTTGTGGGTCACATATGTTCTCTATGCCATATTATTTTTTTCTTTTTTTTAATGGAAAAAATATTCTTAGCTCATGGTCTGCACAAAAACAGCCTATAGCAGGATATAGGCCATGGGAGGCAATTTGATGACCTCTGTTGTAGATGTTGCTGAAGAGCTTTCCCTTCCCTTGTAGAATGTGTGTGTGTGTGCGTGTGTGTCATTGTAGCACCACATGGACTCTTTTTTTATTTCGTGTGAAATAATCCATTATGATAATTATTCCTTTTGATGCTCAGATTGTCCCGATTTGTCCAATAGGAGCAACAGCTTCTGTGATATTGACAGGTCTCCTTTAGTCTTTGACCACCTCCTTCCTTTCTGGGTAATACTTTGTTCTTTTCTTTCTTTTCTCAGACCTGGAAAAAAAAATTTCTCCAAGGAGCCCACTTTTCTTTTAGTAATGAATGGTATTTAGAAAACCAGCTCTACTAGCTACAAGTACTCATTTGTGTTGAAGTATCTTTGCTTCTGTGTACTTTCAGTGAACAGAGCTAGGAAGTGTTTGTGTGTGTGTGTATACATAATTTCTCATCTTTTCTCATTTAATATTTTCTTCTTCCATATTGAAAATCTTGCTTCTCAGCATCAACATATTTGCTGTGTCCTAAAGTACATGCAAAATAGTTCCAAAATTATTATCTCCTGGGACAACAAAACTTACTAAGTAAAGTTCAAGATTTCTTTATAGCTCTTTTCTTATTAAATACCTTACTTAGGGTGTACAATCAGAGTACTATGTTATTTGAACTATTTTTGTGTAGTTGTCAAATTAATATATAGCAAGCTTAAAGTTTTTTTCTGTTTCTATATCATTTTAGTGTTAGTTTTACTTCATTAGTTTTTACCTAATTTTATTTTTGATATGAAAACTACATAGCTCAAAATCAAAACAGTAAAAACAGTATACTCAGAGGTCTTATTCTTATCGCTTTCCCTTTTATTTATTTTTCGTCCACTCTGTTGGTAACCATTTTCATTACTTTTTTACTTATCATTCCTGTTTCTTTTTGCAAAAATCACTAAAATGTATGCATGTGTATATGAATGCATGCATACCTACAGACATATATATTTTTATTTTCATTTTCCATGTATAATAGCATTATACATATGTATTTATATATGTGTATGCTCCTTTACACCTTACATTTCCATTTAACCCTATATCTTAAAAATGACCCATATCAATTTTTAAAGATCTTCCTCCTCCTTTTTGATGGCTGTGTTATTCTCCATTGTGTTAATATAGCAGAATATTCACACAGTCTTCTGTGGGTGGGCATTTAGGATTTTTAATATTTTGCTATTACAGATAAAAACATTATGTGTAACTACATGCAAATGTTTCATAATTGTGGAGCTAGATTTCCAGGGTAAAATTCTTAGAAATGGAATTGTGAGTCGATGGTAAGCATATAGATTTGTTAGGTTTGCCAAATATCCTCCATAGTGGATGGACCACTTTGAATGCCCATTAGAAATGTATAAGATTATCTCTTTTCCATGGTGTCATCAGTAAGTTGTTTACTGTCATTTATTTATTTTTGAACATATGATTGGTAAGAAGTTTATTTTGATGAAATTTTAATTTGCATTTCTTTTGTTATGAGTAAAGTTGAATATTTTTCCACTTTAAGAGGCATTCATACATTTTTTTTCTTGTGACTTGTCTATTCATAGCTTTTACCCTTTTTCTATTTTTTTGCTCAATTTCTAACAGGTCTTTATTTATTAAAGGGATGAGCCTTTTGTCTCTGCATATTGCAAATACTTTCTCATAGTTTGTTGCCTGTCTCTTTAATTTTTAATTTTTGTGGTCATAATAAAGATATTTTTTTATTGAGGCATAATTGACATATTACATCCTATTAGTTTCAGGTGTATAACATAATGGCTCTATATTTATATATAGAATGGACCCTTGAATAAAATCAGTTTGAACTGCATAGGTCCACTTCTGTGGATTTTTTTCAATAAATACTACAGTTGTACACCATCTGAGGTTGGTTGAATTTGAGGATGCAGTGTCATGGGTGCGGAGGGTCAACTCTAAAGTTATACATGGATTTTCAATTGCACATGGTGTGAGAGGGTGTTGGTTGGCCCAAGCAGCAACAACAACCCATACATTGTTCAAGGGTCAACTCTATTTTGAAATGATCACCACAGTGAATCTAGTTCACATCTGACACCATAGTCAAAACATTTTTTTTCTTGTGATGAGGATTTTTAAGATCTACTCTCTTAGAAACTTTCAAATAATGCAGCATCCATTAATAATAAAAGCTCTCAATAAACTGTGTACACAGGGAACACACCTCAGTATAATGCTGTATATGACAAGTCCACAGTTAACCTCATGCTCTACGGTGAAAGATTGAAAGTTTTTCCTTTAAGATCAGGAAGAAGACATGGGTGCTCACTCTTACAACTCTTATTCAGCATAGTCCTGGAAATCTTAGCTAGTGTGATCAGGCAAGAAAAAGGAATAAAAGGCATCCAAATTAGAAAGAGGAAAGTAAAATTGTCTTTATTTGCAGACTATGTGATATTATGTGTAGAAAACACTAAAGACTAAACCAAAACACTGTTGGAACTAATCGATGAATTCAGTAAAGTTGCAGGGTATGAAATCAATTTACAGTAATTAGTTGCATTTTTATACACTAACAACAGAATATCTGGAAAAGAAAGGAAAGAATTCCATTCACAATAGCATCAAAAACAATAAAAATACTTAGGAATAAATTTAACCAAGGAGGTGAAAGTTCTGTACAATGAAAACTACAAGACTCTGATGAAAAAAATGAAGGCATAACTAAATGGAAAGAGATCCCATGTTCTTGAATAGGGAGAATGAATATTGTTAAAATACCCATACTACCCAAAGCAATGTAGAGATTCAGTGTTATCCCTATCAAAATTCCAAAGTCATTTTTCACAGAAATAGAAAAAATAATCCTAAAATTTGTATGAAACCACAAAAGACCCCAGTTACCTAAAACAATCCTGAGAAAGAATAACAAAGCACTTCCTGATTCAAACTATACTCAGTGGGGAAAGAGTAGTCTCTTCAACAAATGGTAATGGGAAAACTGGGTATCCACAAGAAGAAGAATGCAATTGGACCCATTATTCTACACAACTCACTAAAATTAACTTGGAATGGATTAAAGACTTAAATATAAGATGTGAAACAATAAAACTCCTGGAAGAAAACATAGGGAAAGAGCTCCTTGACATAAGTTTTGGCAACAATTTTTTTGATATGACACCAAAAGTACAAGCAACAAAGACAAAAATAAGTGAGACAACATTGAACTTAAAAAGCTTCTGAACAGCAAAAGAAATCATCAACAAAATGAAAAGGTAACCTATTAAATGGGAGAAAATATTTGCAAACCACTTATAGGATAGGGGATTAATATCCAAGATATTTTAAGACCTCATACAAATCATTAACAAACAATTCAAATAATTAATGGGCAGAGGACCTGTATAGATATGTTTCCAAAGAAGAAATCAAAATAGCCTGCCAGTACATGAAAAGGTGCTCAACATCACTAATCATCAGGAAAATGCAACTCAAAACCACAGTGAGGACCACTGGCTTCAAGATGGCGGAAAAGTAAGATGCGGAGATCACCTTCCTCTCCACAAGTACATCAGAAATACATCTACATGTGGAACAACTCCTGTAGAACACCTACTGAACGCTGGCAGAAGACCTCAGACCTCCCAAAAGGCAAGAAACTCCCCGCATACCTGGGTAGCACAAAAGAAAAAAGAAAAAACAGAGAGAAAAGAATAGGGACAGGACCTGCACCAGTGGGAGGGAGCTGTGAAGGAGGAAAGGTTTCCACACACTAGGAAGGCCCTTCCTGGGTAGAGACTGCAGGTGGCAGAAGGGGGAGCTTTGGAGCCATGGAGGAGAGTGCAGCAACGGGTGTAGAGGGCAAAGTGGAGAGATTCCTGCCCAGAGAATTGGTGCCGACCAGCACTCACCTCTCCCAGCAGCCTCAGGAGCAGCGGATTAAACCTCCACAATCAACTTGCTGTACCCTGCACCTGTGGAATAACTGAATAGACAGCGAATCATCCCAAATTGAGGAGGTGGACTTTGGGAGCAAAGATATATATATTTTTCCCTGTTTCTTTTTTTGTGAGTGTGTATGTGTATGCTACTGTGTGTGATTTTGTCTGTATAGCTTTGCTTTTACCATTTGTCCTAGGGTTCTGTCTGTCCGTTTTTTCTTTTTTCTTTTTAATATTTTTCTTAATAATTATTTTTTATTTTAATAACTTTATTTTATTTTACTATATTTTATTTTATTTTATCTTCTTTCTTTCTTTCTATTTTTTCTCCCTTTTATTCTGAGCCATGTGGATGAAAGGCTCTTGGTGCTCCAGCCAGGTGTCAGGGCTGTGCCTCTGAGGTGGGAGAGCCAACTTCAGGACACTGGTCCACAAGAGACCTCCCAGCTTGACGTAATATCAAATTGCAAAAATCTCCCAGAGATCTCCATCTCAATGCCAAGACCCAGCTTCACTCAACAACCAGCAGGCTACAGTACTGGACACCCTATGCCAAACAACTAGCAAGACAGGAACACAAGCCCATCCATTAGCAAAGAGGCTGCCTAAAATCATAATAAGGCCACAGACACCCCCAAACACACCACCAGACATGAACCTGCCCACCAGAAAGACAAGATCCTCATCCACCAGAACACAGGCACTAGTCCCCTCCACCAGGAAGCCTACACAACCCTCTGAACCAACCTTAGCCACTGGGGACAGACACAAAAAACAACAGGAACTACGAACCTACAACCTGTGAAAAGGAGACCCCAAGCACAGTAAGATAAGCAAAATGAGAAGACAGAAAAACACACAGCAGATAAAGGAGCAAGGTAAAAATCCACCAGACCTAACAAATGAAGAGGAAATAGGCAGTCTACCTGAAAAAGAATTTAGAATAATGATAGTAAAGATGATCCAAAATCTTGGAAATAGAATGAAGAAAATATAAGAAACGTTTAACAAGGACCTAGAAGACCTAAAGAGCAAACAAACAATGATGAACACAATAAATGAAATTAAACATTCTCTAGAAGGAATCAGTAGCAGAATAACTGAGGCAGAAGAACGGATAAGTGACCTGGAAGATAAAATAGTGGAAATAACTACTGCAGAGCAGAATAAAGAAAAAAGAATGAAAAGAACTGAGGACAGTCTCAGAGACATCTGGGACAACATTAAAGGCACCAACATTCGAATTGTAGGGGTCCCAGAAGAAGGAGAGAAAAAGAAAGGGACTGAGAAAATATTTGAAGAGATTATAGTTGAGAATTTCCCTAATATGGGAAAGGAAATATTTAATCAAGTCCAGGAAGAACAGAGAGTCCCATACAGGATAAATCCAAGGACAAATACACCAAGACACATATTAATCAAACTATCAAAAATTCAATACAAAGAACAAATATTAAAAGCAGCAAGGGAAAAACAACAAATAACACATAAGGGAATCCCCATAAGGTTAACAGCTGATCTTTCAGCAGAAACTGTGCAAGCCAGAAGGGAGTAGCAGGACATATTTAAAGTGATGAAGGAGAAAAACCTACAACCAAGATTACTCTACCCAGCAAGGATCTCATTCAGATTTGATGGAGAAATTAAAACCTTTACAGACAAGCAAAAGTTAAGAGATTTCAGCACCACTAAACCAGCTTTACAACGATGCTAAAGAAACTTCTCTAGGAAGGAAACACAAGAGAGGGAAAAGACCTACAAAAATAAACCCAAACAGTTAAGAAAATGGTAATAGGAACATATATATCAATAATTATATTAAATGTAAACGGATTAAATGCTCCAACCAAAAGACATAGATTGGTTGAATGCATACAAAAACAAGACCTGTATATATGCTGTCTAAAAGAGACCCACTTCAGACCTAGGGACACATACAGACTGAAAGTGAGGGGATGGAAAAGGATATTCCATGCAAATGGAAATCAAAAGAAAGCTGGAGTAGCAATTCTCATATCAGACAAAATAGACTTTAAAATAGAGACTATTACAAGAGACAAAGAAGGACACTATATAATAATCAAGGGATCGATCCAAGAAGAAGGTATAACAATTGTAAATATTTATGCACCCAACATAGGAGCACCTCAATACATAAGGCAAATACTAACAGCCATAAAAGGGGAAGTCGACAGTAACACAATCATAGTAGGGGACTTTAACACCCCACTTTCACCAATGGACAGGTCATCCGAAATGAAAGTAAATAAGGAAACACAAGCTTTAAATGATACATTAAACAATATGGACTTAACTGATATTTATAGGACATTCCATCCAAAAACAACAGAATACACATTCTTCTCAAGTGCTCATGGAACATTCTCCAGGATAGATCATATCTTGGGTCACAAATCAAGCCTTGGTAAATTTAAGAAAATTGAAATCATATCAAGTATATTTTCTGAACACAACGCTATGAGACCAGATATCAATTACAGGGAAAACTCTGTAAGAAATACAAACACATGGAGGCTAAACAATATGCTACTAAATAACCAAGAGATCACTGGAGAAATCAAAGAGGAAATCAAAAAATACCCAGAAACAAATGACAATGAAAACACGACGACCAAAAACCTATGGGATGCAGCAAAAGCAGGTCTAAGAGGGAAGTTTATAGCAATACAATCCTACCTTAAGAAACAAGAAACATCTCAAACAACCTAAACATGCACCTAAAGCAATTAGAGAAAGAAGAACAAAAATCCCCCAAAGTGAGCAGAAGGAAAGAAATCATAAACATCAGATCAGAAATAAATGAAAAAGAAATGAAGGAAATGAAAGCAAAGATCAATAAAACTAAAAGCTGGTTCTTGGAGAAGATAAACAAAATTGATAAACCATTAGCCAGACTCATCAAAAAAAAAAGGGAGAAGACTCAAATCAATAGAATTACAAATGAAAAAGGAGAAGTAACAACTGACACTGCAGAAATACAAAGGATCATGAGAGATTACTACAAGCAACTCTATGCCAATAAAATGGACAACCTGGAAGAAATGGACAAATTCTTAGAAATGCACAATGTGCTGAGACTGAACCAGGAAGAAATAGAAAATATGAACAGGCCAATCATAAGCACTGAAATTGAAACTGTGATTAAACATCTTCCAACAAACAAAAGCCCAGGACCAGATGGCTTCACAGGTGAATTCTACCAAACATTTAGAGAAGAGCTAACACCTATCCTTCTCAAACTCTTCAAAATATAGCAGAGGGAGGAACACTCCCAAAACTCACGCTACAAGACCACCATCACCCTGATACCAAAACCAGACAAAGATGTCACAAAGAAAGAAAACTACAGGCCAATATCACTGATGAACATAGATGTAAAAATCCTCAACAAAATTCTAGCAGACAGATCCAACAGCACATTAAAAGGATCATACACCATGATCAAGTGGGGTTTATCCCAGGAATGCAAGGATTCTTCAATATACGCAAATCAATCAATGTGATACACCATATTAACAAACTGAAGGAGAAAAACCATATGATCACCTCAATCGATGCAGAGAAAGCTTTTGACAAAATTCAGCACCGAGTTATGATAAAAATTCTCCAGAAAGTAGGCATAGAGGGAACTTTCCCAACATAATAAAGGCCATATATGACAAACCCACAGCCAACATTGTCCTCAGTGGTGAAAAACTGAAACCATTTCCACTAAGATCAGGAACAAGACAAGGTTGCCCACTCTCACCACTATTATTCCATATAGTTTTGGAAGTTTTAGCCACAGCAATCAGAGAAGAAAAAGAAATAAAAGGAATCCAAATCAGAAAAGAAGTAAAGCTGTCACTGTTTACAGATGACATGATACTATACATAGAGAATCCTAAAGATGCTACCAGAAAACTCCTAGAGCTAATCAATGAATCTGGTAAAGTAGCAGGATACAAAATTAACACACAGAAATCTCTAGCATTCCTATACACTAATGATGAAAAATCTGAAAGTGAAATTAAGAAAACACTCGCATTTACCATTGCAACAAAAAGAATAAAATATCTAGGAATAAACTTACCTAAGGAGACAAAAGACCTGTATGCAGAAAATTATAAGACACTGATGAAAGAAATTAAAAATGATACAAATAGATGGAGAGATATACCATGTTCTTGGATTGGAAGAATCAACATTGTGAAAATGACTCTACTACCCAAAGCAATCTACAGATTCAATGCAATCCCTATCAAACTACCACTGGCATTTTTCACAGAACTAGAACAAAAAATTTCACAATTCCTATGGAAACGCAAAAGACCCCAAATGGCCAAAGCAATCTTGAGAAAGAAAAACGGAGCTGGAGGAATCAGGCTCCCTGACTTCAGTCTATTCTATAAAGCTACAGTTATCAAAACAGTATGGTACTGGCACAAAAACAGAACTATAGATCAATGGAACAGGATAGAAATCCCAGAGATAAACCCACACACATATGGTCACCTTATCTTTGATAAAGGAGGCAAGAATATACCATGGAGAAAAGACATTCTCTTCAATAAGTGGTGCTGGGAAAACAGGACAGGTACATATAAAAGTATGAAATTAGAGCACTCCCTAACACCATACACAAAAATAAACTCAAAATGGATTAAAGACCTAAATGTAAGGCCAGACACTATCAAAGTCTTAGAGGAAAACATAGGCAGAACACTATGAGATAAATCACAGCAAGATCCTTTTTGACCTACCTCCTAGAGAAATGGAAATAAAAACAAAACTAAACAAATGGGACCTAATGAAACTTAAAAGCTTTTGCACAGCAAAGGAAACCATAAAGAAGACCAAAAGACCGCCCTCAGAATGGGAGAAAGTATTTTCAAATGAAGCAACTGACAAAGGATTAATCTCCAAGATTTACAAGCAGCTCATGCAGCTCAATATCAAAAAAACAAACAACCCAATCCAAAAATGGGTGGAAGACCTAAATAGACATTTCTCCAAAGAAGATATACAGATTGCCAAGAAACACATGAAAGAATGCTCAACATCATTAATCAGTAGAGAAATGGAAATCAAAACTACAATGAGATATCATCTCACACTGGTCAGAACAGCCATCATCAAAAAATCTGCAAACAATAAATGCTGGAGAGGGTGTGGAGAAAAGGGAACACTCTTGCATTGTTGGTGGGTATGTAAATTGATACAGCTACTCTGGAGAACAGTATGGAGGTTTCCTAAAAAGCTAAAAGTAGAACTACCATATGACCCAGCAATCCCACTACTGGGCATATACCATGAGAAAACCATAATTCAAAAGGAGAGTCATGTACCACAATGTTCATTGCACCTCTGTTTACAATAGTTAGAACATGGAAGCAACCTAAGTGTCCATTGACAGATGAGTAGATAAAGAAGATGTGGCACATATATACAATGGAATATTACTCATCCATAAGAAGAAACAAAATTGAGTTATTTGTAGTGAGGTGGATAGACCTAGAGTCTGTCATGCAGAGTGAAGTAAGTCAGAAAGAGAAAAACATATACCGTATGCTAACATATATATATGGAATCTAAAAAAAAAGAAAAAAAGAAGATTCTGAAGAACCTAGGGGCAGGACAGGGATAAAGACACAGACGTAGAGAATGGACTTGAGGCCACAGGGAGGGGGAAGGGTAAGCTGGGACAAAGTGAGAGAGTGGCATGGACATATATACACTACCCAAATGTAAAATAGATAGCTAGTGGGAAGCAGCTGCATAGTACATGGAGATCAGCTCTGTGCTTTGTGACCACCTAGAGGGGTGGGATAGGGAGGGTGGGAGGGAGATGCAAGAGGGAGGGGATATGGGGATATATGTATATGTATGGCTGATTCACTTTGTTATAAAGCAGAAACTAACACATCATTGTAGAGCAGTTATACTCTAATAATGATGTTATAAATTAATTAATTAATTAATTAAATCAAAAAAAATTTCTTTTGTTGTATTGGCAAGTTTGAATTTTTGTTCTTGTTCCTTTATAGTAATCTTTTTAATTGTAGTTTTAGTACTCTTTTCCTTATTTGAACTTTGATTTCGGTTTGGATTCTTTAGTTTGTCAGCTTCAAAAGAATATATTTTGATTCCCACTTCATACCTGTTGATGGGGGGGGGGGGAAGCACAATTTAAAGGTGGTGAGTTATGTTTAATTCAGGACCTTACAGCGGACTGTACCTTGAGAGACCGCTTCTCATGTAGCTCTGATGTACTGTTCTGAAGAGGCCAGGATACCCAAGAGTTTTTGCTGAAAAAACAAACAAATAAACATGCAGTCAAACATCAAAAAATTACTGCTATTCAAAAGTCCCACCCCTCAACATCTCAAGTTAATGATTTTAGTGCTTTTCTGTGCATGGGAAGATGCAAGAGTCTGGACTCATTAAAATTAATCCTTAGATGTGCGTCTTAACTATGGCCAGTATCCTGTTCTTCTCCATCCTGATTCCTTTCAGAGCACATTATCATGGGCGGCTGCAGTGGCCGATGGCTTAATAGTGGGCAACATTTGCTGTTTACTGGAAAAGCAGGCAACATTCTTTATTTACTGAAATGTCAGGTGACATTCTTTGCCCACATTCCAGTGGGCAGTCCTTGTGCTTATTCAACTTTCCTTGTTCTCTTTTCCCTCTCCTCTCCTGTTTTAGTGTTATTTACATGTGTTTTCCAGCCCTGTCTGTACCATTGTTTTAGATTAGATTTACTTTAAATGTATTGAACACAATCCCATCCTTTTGTCAGTCATCTCTTGATGGCATGAAGCTAGTTCTGCAGTAGATTTTACCAGGAGATTTTGTGAATACAGTATTCCATGAGGTCTTTGATATTTAAACTGTTTTCTAAATCTTGATGCTTGATGGATAACTTGGTTAGATTGAAAAATCTTCAGTTTATACTTTCTTTCCCTGAGTTGCTTGAAAGTACTGCTGCACCATGGTCTTGCTCTCTGTTGTTATTGAGATATTTGATGCCATTTTTATTTTTTTTCCTTTTGTAAATCACCTAATCCTTTTGCCTGGAGGCCCAAAGGATCATATTTTTCATCTTTAAAGGTCCTTTTGGTATATAGATTTAGATTTTCTATTATTTCTGCAAAGTTTCTTGGATTATGTTTTTAAATATTCTGTTTCATTATGTTTTCTTCAGTGACTCCAATAATTTTTTAGAGCTTCACCTACTTTCCATATTTATCACCATACCTATAATCTTTTTTTTTTTTACTCCTCCCTTTACCTTATTTTCATTTTCTTGGATATTTTCATATTTCTTTTTAATTCTCCTTATTATATTTTAAGTTGTACTTATTGTCTTGCACAAAGCTTAAATTTTGCCTTTATTTGAGAGATGATCTTTTTGTTTTTCTTCAATTTCCTCTCTGAGTTCAGTGATCATTCCATAGCTTCCCTTTTTGTCCATTAACATTCAGAGATTTAAATATTTAATTCAAAACCTTTTAAAATATTTGCAAATGCTTCTTTAAAGATATTTAATTCAGCTTGGGATATTGCGTTTCAAACTTTTGGTGCTTTGTGTTTACATATTTGATGGAGATTTTTATCAGCTAAAATGTTTTCATTTATTTTTTTCTTAGAATAGCTTTGTATGGATGGCTTCTGCCATTTGTCATTTATTTTAAATGTCTTACATTTTCTGGGATTAGCAGTAACAGATGATTCTGCCTGTTACTCTGAACTTTTGGTGGTTTCCTCCATGTCTTAGTTAAGAGTACCCTGTTCTTTTGATGCTGTAAAATCTTTAGTAGATTTTTTCCAAGGGGAGGGGTGAGGAAAGAAGGGGATGATATGTCTTTTAATTTTGTGATTTTTTTCCCCATAGGAGCCATATTTCCACTGCTTACTTCTTCACAAGCCTTAAGAAATAACACTTCCCTAGATTGGTGCCATGAGTCCCACACAGTGGGACTAGAACTTTGATCCTCAAAGTCTCAGACTTGTTCTTACGGTTTCCCTTATTCAATATGTGACTCCCTCTGGGGTTGGTTTTATCTGTATTCCACCAGGGCTAGGGCCCCACTGTCCTCTCCTCTATTCTGTACAGTCTCTACCTGACTGTCTACTCTTGAGTGGAGTTCAAAGCTGAGCACTAGTTTCAGATATTTGTTTTACTTACATGTGTATTGAATTATACTGTATTCTTTGTCTCCCAGTTTGTGCTTTGACATAGTTTATGGGCAGTTTCATTTGTTTGTTTCTCTCTGTGGTAGTTGTATGATGGGTAAAGACCTTAGATTCAGGAAGTTGCCATTATTCCATAGGAACCCTGTATTCTTTCAAATGAATATGTTCATTGCCTTTACTTAAAATATTGAGCACAAATCTGAGTGCTCACTTGAAGGGGGTGTAGCAATTATGTTGTTAGGGAGAGGTTTGCAGACTTGAGCTGGGGTGAGAGAACTGGGTTGATATCTCAAACGTTAGATCATTTGAATAACTACCTTGTAAATGGTGTTTTTACACAATTTCAGTGCCTGCATTTGTATTTTAGTTTACAAATGCTCTGGTGTCAGGAGAAGATCAAATGACCTGGGAGCACAGTATTTGGAATGGAGAATTGTGTCAGTGAAGGAAATAATTCATCCATTAAGTACCCGCACTCAGGCAGTCAGGACAATATCTAAAAATGGTAAACATATGTCACCTTTATAAGTATTATCCTAAAACTGTTTGTTAGCTGTAAGCGTAGTAAGTACACAATGAAGACATTTTCTTTAATTATTTTTGATATTGTATTTTTAAGTGCACTAGTGCAAAATTCAGTATTAAAAATAATGATTGGTAGTTAGAAATGAGTCTATCGTTAGAAAGGAAAAATGATAATGATGGCAACTTAAGTGACAGTCTTATGTTCAAAGTAAAAAGACTTACAAAAATTAAACATATTACACAAAACTATATTACTTTACTATTAAATTTTTTATAAATGAATCGGTTTTAACAAGTATCACTTTTAAATACTGTTGATACTGGAATTTTTTTGATCTTACAGTTGTTGCTAATTTTAAAATTTTAGATGGTTTTCTAGTTATATAAGAGCTGTAAGTATGGAGTTTATTCTCATTTTTATGTTTGTACATATTTAAATAAAATAATTTCAATATATGCTAGGAGTCCATGAGAATTGTTTCCCTTTAAATTGTGTCTGCATTACTCAAGTTTGAGAAACCCTGTTATGGTATATTATAACTTACATTGTTATGGTGTGATATGATTTACATTAAATAGAACTGAATTCAGTTCACCACCCTGTCACTTATAAGCTTTCTAAGCTTCAAATTCCTTACATCTAAAATGTGGAAAATGATTTCAATATCATAAAGTTGTTTAAACAAAAAGAGATAATATATGTGCAGTGATAGTAGATGTTTACAATATTGTAGCAATTATTGTTAGAGTTGTGATTTACAGGCAGTTAAGTACTGCTGTGAGAATCACTAACTGTTGAAATTCTACCATAATTTTGAAATGGGTCTCTCTCTACTCTCCACATGAACTCTTTCATAGTGCCTCTTTCTCCTCAAACTCCTACTCTGAGTTGCTACTATATTTGCCTCAACTTCAGTGGGAACATAGGAGCCACTAGAAAAGAACTCTCTCTTTTATATCACATCTAGAATATACCAGTATCCACACTTAATTTTTAAATTTCTTCCCATTACAAGGATGATAAGTTCCTGCTCTTTTTAAAGACCATTCTCTCCAAATGTGCTCTATTCCACCCTGCCTTTTAAGGACTTCTCTTTCTTGAATATCTCTTCTTTCTCTTACATTATCAAACTTTTTTCCTGTTGAATTACTCCTACCAGAATTCAGACAAGCTCCTTCCCTTGATTCTAGATTGCTATCTAGTGACATATTTCTCTGTTCCCCCTTTTCACTAAAACTCTCAAAGGACTTTGTATCTTCACACCCTCTTGTCTCACTCACTCTTCAGTCCACTTCAGTCTGATTGCAGCCCTGCTACTCCCTTTAACCCGCTTTTGCCTTATTCATCAATGACTTCTATATTACCAAATGGATCTGGGTAAATCTTTTTTTGACAAATAACACTGTATATATTTAAGGCACACAACTTGATGTGTTGATACATGTATAGTATACATTATGAAATCATCGCCACAACCATGCTAATTAATTTTCCATCACTTCATATAGTTACCTCTTTTTTTTTCCCCTCCTGGTGAGAACATTTAAGATCTACCCTTTTAGCAAATTTCAAGTATATATTGATAGTACAACATTGTTAAATATAGGCACATTGCTGTACATTAGATCTCTAGAACTTATTCTTCTTGCGTAACTAACATTTTGCATCCCTGTCCCAATGTCTCTCAATTTTCTCCTACCCCAACCCCTGGCAATCACCATTCTACTCTCTGCTTCTATGAGTTTGACTATTTTAGATAGTACTGATAAGAGAAATAGATATGAGAAATCATGTTGCATTGTCTTTCTGTGTCTGGCTTATTTCACTTAGCATACTGTCCTCCAGAAACCCTCCATTCAGAATTTCTTTCTTTGTTAAGGCTGAATAATAATATATTGTGTGTGCGTGTCTGTGTGTGTCTGTCTGTCTTTATCCATCATCCATTAACAACATTTAGGTTGTTTCCATGACTTGGCTATTGTGAATAATGTTGCAATAAACATGGGAATGCAGATATTTCTTTGAGATTCTGATTTCGTTTAATTTGAATATATACCCAGAAGCGGCATTACTAGCTTGTAATGTGGTTCTGTTTTTAATTTTTTGAGAAGGATCTGCACTGTTTTCCATAATGGCTGTACCAAATTACATTCTCACCAGCACTGTACTATGATTTCCTTTTTCTGTACATATTCACCAATACTTATCTTTGACTCTTTGATAGCAATTCTAACAGGTATTAGGTGATATCTGTTGTGATTTTCATTTCCCTGATGATTAGTGATGTTGAGCACATTTTCATATATCTGTTGTCTTCTTTTGAGAAATGTGCATTCAAGCCCTTTAACCATTTTTGGATTTAGATTTCTGTTGGATTATTTGGGTTTTTGTTTGTTTTTGCTATTGAGTTGTATAGGTTCCTTATATATTTTGGATATTAACCCCTTAACAAATATATAGTTTGTAAATATTTTTTCCCATTGCATAGGTTACTGTTTCATCTTGTTGATGGCTTTCTTTGCTGTGCAGAAGCTTTTTAGTTTGCTGCAATCCCACTTTTCTATTTCTGCTTTCCTTGCTGGTGTTTTGGTGTCATATTTAAAAAAAAATTACTGTGCAGACCAATGTCAAGAATTTTCTGTTTTCTTCTTATAGTTTTCCAGTTTTACATCTTATGTTTAAGTCTTTGATCCAGTTTTTGTGTACCATGTGAGATAAGGGTCACAGTTTATTCTTCTTTATTTAAGTATCCAGTTTTCTCAGCACCATTTATTGAAGACATTATCCTTCCCCCATTTTGTGTTCTTGACACCTTGTCATAGATTAGTTGACTCTATCTGTGTGGGTTTATTTCTGGCCTCTCTATTCTGTTTCGTTGGCAATATGCCTGGTTTTATGCCAGTGCTATACTGTTTTGATTATGTTACTTTTGTAATATATTTTTTAATCAAGATGTATGATGGCTCCAGGTTTGTTCTTCTTTCTCAAGATGGCTTTGGCTGTTCGGGGTCTTTGTGGCTACCTAGGAATTTTAGGATTGCTTTTACTCTTTCTGTAAAGAATGCCATTGGATATTTTACAGGAATTGCATTGAATCTGTAGATCACTTTGGATAGGATGGACATTTTAACAACACTAATCCTTCCCATCCATGAATATTGTATGTCTTTATATTTATCTGTGTCTACTTTAATTTCCTTCATCAGTGTTTTATAACTTTTGATGTACAAGTCTTTCATCTCTTTGGTTAAGTTGATTCCTAAACTTATGCCTCCTTCAAATTTACTGAATTAGTTTATTCTAACACTTTTTTTGTTGTTGAATCTTTAGCATTTTTTAACATATATAATGTCATCTGCAAACAGAGACAACTTTACTTTTTTTTTGGATGCTTTTTATTTTCTGAGTGGACATTATTGCTTTGTTGCTGATCTTAGAGGAAAAGGTTTCAGCTCTTTCCCATTGATTCTGATGTTATCTGTGGGCTTTTCATATATGGTCTGCATTGTGTTCAGTTCCTTCTTTACCTATTTTGTTGAGAGCTTTTATCATGAATGGTGGGTGAATTTTGTCAAATGCTTTTTATACATCTATTGAGATGATCATATGATTTTTTCTTTCTTTTTCGTTAATGTGGTGTTTCACGTTGATTTGTATCAATATATGCCGAACCATCCTTGCATCCCAGGAATAAATTACACTTGGTAATGGTGTTTGATCCTTTTAATGTGCTGTTAGATTTGGTTATCTAGTATTGTATTGAGCATTTTAACATCTATGATCATCAGAGATATTGCCCTTAGTTTTCTTTTCTTGTGGTGTTCTTGTTTGGTTTTCATATCAGGGTGATGTTGGCCTCATAAAATGAGTCTGGAAATGTTCCCTCATCTATTTTTTGGAAGAATTTATGAAGGATTGGAGTTTATTGTTCTTTGAATGTTTGGTAGAATTCACCCATGAAGCCATTTGGTCATGGGATTGTCTGTTGGGAGGTTTTTGATTGCAGATTAAATCTCTTTATTTGTTATTAGTCTCTTCAGGCTTTCTATTTCTTCTTGATTCAGTTTTGATAGGTTGTATGCTTATAGGAATTTATCCATTTTTTTCTATGTTGTCTTATTTATTGCCATATAATTGTTTATAATACTCTCTTAAGATTTTTTAATTTCTGAGGTAACCACTGCTATATCTCCTCTTTAATTTCTGATTTTGAGTCTTCTCTCTCTCGTTGAGCTAAAGATTTGCCAGTTTTGTGTATCTTTTCAAAAAACCAAGTATCAGTTTTATTAATTTTTTTCTATAGTTTTTCTGGCCTCCATTTTTGACTTATTTCTGCTCTAATCTTTATTATTTCCTTCCTTATGCTAACTTTCAACTTAGTTTGTTCTTTTTCTAGCTCCTTGAGATGTGTAGTTACATTTATTTGAGATCTTTCTTATTTTTTAATGTAGGCATTTATCACTAACATTCCCTCTTAGAACTGCTTTTGCTTCATCTTTTAAGTTTTAATACATTATATTTTCATTTTTGTTTGTTTCAAGATACTTTTAAAGTTCCCTTTTGATTTCCTCTTTCACTCAATTGTTCTTCAAGAGTCTGATGTTTATTTCTCACATATTTGTGAGTTTTCCCTTTTTATTATTGTTACAGATTTTTTGGTTCATTCCATTGTGGTTGGAAAAGATGCTTGAAATGATTTTGATATTTTTAAATTTGTAAGGACTTGTTTTGTGAACTAGCGTGATCTTATCTGGAGATGTTTTGCAAGTGCTTGAGAAGAATGTGTATTATTCTGTTGGGTGGAAAGTTCTGTATATGTCTGTTGAGGTCTATTTGTGCTATGTGTTGTTCAAGTCAGCCATTTTTTGGTTCGCCTTCTGTCTAGATTTATATCCATTATTGAAAGTTGGTGTTGAAGTCCCTCCTATTATTGTATTGTTAGTATTGTCCTTCAGATCTATCAGTATTTGTTTTATATATTTAGGTGCTCTGATGTTGGGTGCCCATATATTAATAATTATTTTACCTTCCTGTTGAATTAAGCCCTTTATCATTATCTAATGATATTTTTTGTCTCTGAAGACAGTTTTTGACTTTAAGTCTATTTTGTCTGATGTAAATATAGCCATTCCAGCTTTCTTTTATTACTGTTTGCATGGAATATATTTTTTATCTTTTCACTTTCCACCTATGTGTTTTGAAAACTAAAATTAGACTCTTGTAGATAGTATGTTGCTGTTTTTTTCTTTAAATCTATTCAGCCACTCTGTTCTTTTTGTTTGGGACATTTAATTCATTTACAATCAAAGTGATTATTGATAGGTGAGGACTTATCACAATTTTGTTAATGGTTCTCTGTTGTGCATTCCTTTTGTTTCTCTCTTCCTCTATTGCTGTCTTCCTTCATTATTTTATGACTTTTTAATGATTTACTTTGACTGTTTTCTTTTTTTTCCTTTGCTGTACTTATTACAGGCTTTTTCTTTCTGATTAGCTTGAGGTTTGCATAAAATATCTTTCAGTTATAACCGTATATTTAAGTTGATATCAGCCTAACTTCAACCACATACAAAATCTCTGCACTGTTACTCCCACTTTTTGTGCCAACACTTCGTATTCTTCTTTTTATATTGTGTGTCCATTAACACATTATTATCTTTTAACTTTTATGATAGGGTTAAAAGTAATATTTTGTCCTATTCTTGAAATATTCTTTTCTTTGGGCTCTAGATTCTGCAGTTTACTGGTTTTCCTCTTACCTGTCAAAATATTTCTCAGCTTTTCCTGGTGGATCAGTACTGCACCTCATTGCTAGGCCCTATTTTCTTTTCTCTTTAACATTTCTGTCTGCATTAGTTAACCTATGTCAGTGTCTTTAAATGCTATTTATATACTGTTCTGATCACCTTCTTTTCACCTTGTTGGTGAAGGAGGGATCCAGTCCTAAATAGTATAAGATGGCTGAACACGTGACACCCCACACTTGGCAGAAGAGATTGGAAACAGTTTTTTAGACACATATATTCACACCCCGGTAGGAGGACATGGAGACCATGTGAAGTACTGCAACATGGGGGTTGCACAAGGGAATAGAGTGGACAAGCAGGGGTTGTAGGAAGCAGGCTTTGTAGTAACAGGATGGTGGTGTACCCCACCTGGGTGGATGTGGTTGGCTTGTTTGAATAATTCTGCAGGCTGTCAGGTGAAATTCTTAGGTTAAGTACTGGGTGAGGTAGAGCTGTTCCAGGTGATATGGGAACCAACTGCTTGGGGAGACTTTCCTGCTGGGCGGAGGACCATATCTGGGGAGATCAGGAAAGGCCTCTGGGGCCTTGTGAGCCTCAAAGACTCACAAGTCTTAAGTCTTAACACTCAAGTGTTAAGGGAGCACTTGAAATTTCAGGTCTTACAATATACATACCAATGGTTCCTAAATGTATATTTCATTCCAAATCTTATGTCTGTGCTCTATACATTTTTATCCTACTGCCTCCTTACATTTTTCCACTGACATATCTCACAAGCAAGTTAAACCTAATATGTCTGCAGTGCCACCCTCCCCCCATCACCCCACCTTAGTTTGCCTGGTTCTCTGCAAGCTTTTAGTGATTTTCCCACGGATTCACTGACTTTCCCATTCTATCTCTGTTGGTTTTCTTTGATTAATGTCTTCTTTCAGTACAATAAATTTACTTATTAAACAACACTGCCCTTGCAACACAGGTTGTGCCACCTCACTGTTTCAAATTCGTTAAGAACTTCCAACTGCATATTGAATAAAATATAAAGTTCTTATCATGAATCTATGATGGCTTGTAAGACATAGCTTCTGCCTCAGTTTCCAATGTCTTCCTTTCCAGTCTCTCCTTTGCTTGTTATACACTAGCTCCCTGTCAATACTTCACTTCTCTGAGTTCCTCAAGCTCTTTCCTACCCTAAAATCTTAAAGACATGCTGTTTCCTCTGTCAGGTCTCCTTTTTCTCATTTATTTTATGGTGATTCCTCCTTATCCTTCTGTACAATCTTCCTAATCTATATTTCCCTCAATTCATTATTCTACCTAAAAGCATCCTATTCTTTTTCTTTAAAAGATATATCAAAGTTTACAATACATATGGACTATGTGTTGACTATTTATTGTTTTATACCTCCAATATGAATAAGGACTATTCTTTTAGTCATCACTACATATCTATTTTTTGACACAGTTTTGCACACAGTAGGGCTCAAGAAATATTTATTGAATGAAGAATTTAAGAATGAATACATTAAGAACTTAATTGAAGCACAGGAATTTGTGGGTCAGGTTTTACTTTAGTTTAGCCCAGCAGTTCTCAAAATTTTGTTCTGAAGCTCCCTTTACACTCTTAAAAATTATTGAGGACCCCAAAGGGCTTATTAAAATGCCAGTTATATCTATTGCTATTTATTTTATTAAAATTAAATTAATACATTTTAGAAATGTTTATTACTTCATTTAGAAGCAATGATAACATCATTATATGTTAACATAATTTCATGAAAATTTCAAAAGCAAAACCAATTTAGGTCAAATGGTTGACATTTTTTACATTTTTACAAATCTATAGGGACAACTTAATAGGGGACGGCTGGATTTTCCTATCTGATTCTGCATTCAGTCTATTGCCACATCATACATCATATAGCCCCTGGAAAACTTCACTGTACACTCAAGAGTGGATGAAAGTGAAAAAGGCTAATAACATCCTAGTGTTTGACCTCATGGACCCACTGAAAGAGTGACCCTGAACTGTTTGAAAATTATGGTCTAGATCATCAACTATTTGTTGAGTGGGAGTGGCATGTACTCTTCCTAAACACATTCAGAAGTTTAGGTGAAAACTGGGCCAGAGTCAGAGAAGTAACAATCAACAGAACCAGTTTCTAATTCAGGTCTTAAACACAACATTAGCATTAGATATGCCTATTTGCTTAACTTCTATGGGGATTAGTTTCTTCCTCTATAAAATAGAGATAATTGTACCTTTGTTAATTCCTCTACAATGATGATACATGTGATATGGCAGATATAAAGTGGCTAAAAGAAAAATTAGCAGAGGCAGACAAATGCACAAAGTTACTTGGTTTTCACCACCCCTGCTTCACAAAATGAATAATAGATGCAGAATTTTCTCTCCACGAGGCTTCTTTCCTGGTAGATTTAGTTTTTCATTGTGCCCTCAGGGCTAGAGGAAAAGTATTGGACTGATTAATGATTTTGTGATGGGTCTCTATTTTGAGTGGAAAGTGTGGAAATAGGTGAGAGAAATCTTGCTACGATTTTGTGAAAATCTATTGTCCATGAAATTCATTGATTTATGTAATGCAAAAAAGTCAGTTGTGATCTATTTCATGTTGATTCTCTATTCACTGAAAAAGAAGAGATTAAGTGGCTGTCTCAGCAGTTTAGCTGCCCTTAGCAACAGCTCTGCGGCAGCAAGAACATCTTTTCTAACAAGGTGTTTCCTATACAGAATCAGAGAATGATGTCATGACAGTTTTCTTGTCTTAAGCCCCACAACGTAACTGTCCTGTTTTGCAAAGTCTTGTTTCTGGTAAAATTGAGACTCATATGCAGTACATCTCTAAAAGTCATCAGATTTTGTAGTGCAAATGAGAATTTAATGTTTCAAAGAGTAAGTTACTGTTTCTTCATGTAGTTAATAGACTAGAAAATAAGGGCAACATTTGTGCTGTTGTTCAAATCCTCAAAATGGCCAAATTGTAAACTAGATGTGTTTCCAAATTGTTGGATTGTCACAACTTCAATAAATCCTGAAGTTAATGATAATCCTGAGGCTTTACAAGGGAGGGAGATTAGCTAGTACTACATCCCTACCCCACCTACTCAAACTCACCCAGTGAGACACACACACACACACACACACACACACACACACACACACACACACAGTCGTGTGAGAGAGAATTTAAACAGCCTAAAATGACAGGTAGTTATCCTGTCCTTTATTATGCTCTTGATAATCTGATACTTCATTCCTATTTACTTTAGAACAGGGTTTCTCATACTTCCATGTGCATCAGAATCACCTGGAAGCCTTACTAAAATACAGATGCCTGGACACCACCCCCAGAATTTCTGATTCAGTAAGTTTGGGTTGGGGTTCTAGGATTTGCATTTCTTACAGTTTGACAGGTCCAAGTTCTGCACTTTGAGAAATACTACAGAAGCCTGATAGAGATCTTGTTTTCAGATAGTGCTCTCAGCTCAGACACACCATCCTTCAAGTATTTACTCACTGTATGACCGAGGAAAGTTTTGTTTTTCTATGCCTGAATTTCTTCCTCTGAAAAGTGGGCATAACACATCACAAGTCTATTGCAAGTGTCATATGAGATAAAGAGTTTAAGCCTGGTGCCTGGATAGGTGAGTGTTCTATAGTTCTTAATGTTTTTTTAAGAATTAGCTTCAATTCAAAGTTGGATTCTCTGCATGTTTGCAGTGTGAATATTTTATGTTGATGATTGAAAACACATTTCTTGATATCAAGAAAACCAAGTGAAAAAATATATTAAAGGAAAATAAAGTGATCAAGTGATCAAATAACACTGATAAATTAGGTAAAACAAAGACTAGGAATTGACCATTGGATCTAACACCATAGTACTAACTTTCAAGACTTCTGTAGAGCAGTAGACATAAGGTCTGATTCAAGCAAATTCAAACAAGAATGGAGAGGCCGCTCTTGCCTTCTGAGATGGCCCACACTCTGTCTGTGGAGTGTGATTTTCTCTAAATAAATGCACTTCTTACCTATCAAAAACAAAAACAAGAATGGGGAAAAGGAGACTATACATATTGAGACAGCAAGTACCAACCCACAGGTGGAGAGTACCTGTAGGTACCCAACCCACAGGTGGAGAGTCTAACAATGAAACAAAAATTGAGACTGGTTTATTTTCTCAATTCCAGGAGGGAAAAATACATTTTGTAATTTTTTATTTTTCAACCAAAATTTTAATTCTAGATTTTCCACAGACCCTACGATATTTTGGCCGAAACCGAACTGCATAAGTGCCTTAGCTCTTATTGGATAGGTCATAATTTTTCTGTATATGTGTTTTAGATTATCTCATCATATATGGTTTCTTCTCTAGCTTTCACACCATTATCTGTAGGAGTGAAGTGTGGATCCCAGGTCTTTAAATATTCTTGCTAAGAACCACCCCCCTTCCTCACCAACACTCACTGCCTCTCTGTTGAATCCTGCTCAAGGATCCAGAACTAATCAGATTGTGCCCTTCATTCTTCTATCAATTATTCTGTGAACCCCGATATTTCCAAGTCACCCCCCATCATCCATATTCATCCCTTACTCCAATAAGTCTCTACTTTTTATGAAATCTCTCTCCTTTCTTTCTCCCCAAACCTTCCAATGCATACTCCGGGACTATGTCTATTATTAACACAACCCTCTGAATTTTTAACCAATTTACCAAACATTTGTTCACCTCCTTGCTCTCTGACACTTAACCCTCTCTAAAGAAACTGCTTCCCATGAAACCTCTGAAGGAAGGGGTGTTTTTTCCCTCTGTTCTTTTCTGCCACTGGGCTTGGAGTTAGTTAGATACTCTCTTGATACCTTTCAGACCATTCTCCTTAAAAATACTCAGATTTGAGGTTCAAGCTATCAGATTATGCTGTTTATTACTCCACCTTGCTACAAGCCTCCATAGACCTCCAGGTCTCTTTCTCTCCCAAATTCCTTCAAACTCCTACTATCTGGCAAATTTATTCATATTCACTTTCTCTCTCTTTCTCTCCAGTGTGTATATATATGCACACACACATACTGGAATGTGTATGCGTGTGTAATTTTATTTATATATATATATATTTTATACATGTACAGAGAGAATGAATTTGCTATATACTAAATGGTTTAATTATCCACATATCTGCCATCTCAGTTCTTTGACTGTGATCCAGTGATCACATCCTTAACCTTAACCCTATCTCAGGCATTCACTTCTATGTTCATAACATAGATGTTGCCATTACCAGTGATTGCACTCCTCCAAAATCTTCATTTTAAACATCATACTCTTCAAACACTGTTCCTCTTTTTCCAACTCACTCTCTCTAGTGTCCAGACCCCCCAAATTCTTAAGCCCAACTAGGATCTACAATCCATTGATTTTAGTACTGTTGCGGTATTTCCACACATCACATGTCCTCACTTCCACTTTCTTATAGAGTTTATAATCTATTATCATAATCACCACTTTGCAAATGCCTTCATGGCCTCTTTCTTCCTATAATGTATGCTTCCAGAAAATTCTGAAAACTGGCTAAATCCTATTCTCTTCCTACTCCCCAGAACTGAAACAATGTTGACTGCTTTTGTATATGTATATGCTTTTTATTTGTTATTGGTCAATTGTGTGTGCCTCTATTGAAGGTCAACCCTTTACATTTACTCTGGATCCCATCCCCTCTCAAAGGCATGACTCAAGTGATTGTCCTGCCTGTCTCTTTTGCATCACCGATCTCCCCCTTTTACTGGTTTATTCAAATGAGCAATAATATTCTCAATTAAGAATAAAACTTGCTTAACCTCACATCCCTTCTCTGTCCTTGCTCCATTTCTCTAAGCTTCTTTCAGCAAAATACTCAAAATAGTAGCCTATACTTGCTGTCTCAATATGTATAATCTCCTTTTCCCCATTCTTGTTTTTGTTTTTGTTTTTGATAGGTAAGAAGTGCATTTATTTAGAGAAAAACACACTCCACAGACAGAGTGTGGGCCATCTCAGAAGGCAAGAGCGGCCTCTCCATTCTTGTTTGAATTCGCTTAAATCAGACCTTATGTCTACTGCTCTACAGAAGTCTTGAAAGTTAGTACTATGGTGTTAGATCCAATGGTCAATTCCTAGTCTTTGTTTTACCTAATTTATCAGTGTTATTTGATCACTTGATCACTTTATTTTCCTTTAATATCTTTTTCACTTTGTTTTCTTGATATCAACATCTGGTTTTCCTACTCCACTGGCACTTAATCTTCAGTTTGATTTTTCTCATTTTCAAAACCTCTGAATATTGGAATATTCCAATGTTCAGTTATCAGACCTCTACTATTTTGTTTTCATACTCCCTAATGAGGTGATCTCACCCAACTGTAAAGACTTTAAATCAGCTGTTGACTTCCAAATTTATATCTTTGCCTCTCCCAGAATACAGATTCATATATTTTATGACATGCTCAACATCACCCTGCAGGTGTCTAATAGCTATTAAAATGTATCATTTCTAGAAATGAATGCAGCTACACCATGCCTTGTCTTTCACATCTCAGTTGATAATATTTTCATCCTTCTTTCTTGCCTAAGCCCAAAACTGTGAATTCATCTGTCATCTCCATGTTCCTTTTGTCAGCAAAAGCTGTCAGATCTATCTTCAGAAATCATTTAGGATCTGACCACATCTTGCCATTATTATGTCAACACTCCAATTCAAGCACCATCATTTCTTAGCTGGGCTATTGCAGTAGCCTCAAAGCTGGTCCCCTGGCTTTCTTCTGCCCCACACCCTGCCTTTTACTTTCAACATGGAAATCTGAGTAATCTTTTAACAGTATAAGTCAGATCATGTCACTTACCCGATTAAAACTTCTCAGTGGCTTCCTATATTTCAGGGTAAAAGTCCAAGTCTTTATAATAACCTCTAAGGCCCTAAACATTATAGCTGCACTCTTTCCATTCTAACCTCATTTAGAGCACATGTGTTCTGGTTTACATGCTGTTCCCTGAATGTACCAGGCATGCTTCTACTTCAGGACGTTTGCAGTTGTTTTTTTCTCTGCCTTGAGTGCTCTTCCCTCAGATATCTGCATTGTTCACTTTCTCAATCCCTTCAGGTCTTTTTATAGTGTCACTCTATCATCTGGGCAATAAAATAGCATCTCTCCTCACCCAGTCCTCTGAATTCCTTTTACCTTATTTTTCTCTGTAGCCTTGGTCATCATCTGATAAAATGTGTTTTGTATTTACCTTTGTGTTTATTCATTGCCTGTCTCTCTTAACAAGAATGTAAATTCCATGAGGGCTGAAACTTTGAGTTCAACACTGTATCCTCAGTACATCGAACTGTCCTTGGCACATAGTAGGTGCCTAACAAGTATTTGTTGAATGAAACAAATTAACTTCATATTAGCACTTAAAGACAATGACTTGGGTGCTAAATTAAATGGACCATGTAAGCTGCAATTAGCTTTTATTTTGTGTCTGATGATTTGTAAAATAGATTTTGCTTACAGAATCTTAATTGCCAGATTGTGGTTATGTATTTAAAATTCTCTGTATCGATGGTAATGATGAATGTAATTATGATAATGACTTAAGCAATGATAATGATAACACAATCTCTTCCCTTTTAAAGATTTTAATTCAGTTAAGTAGAGGGAAAAACATGAAAAAATTAAGCAAAACTTTTCTGTGTCCTTGATGATTTTTTTCTCTGTTTAAGTGAAAAAGTTAAAAAACCTTTGAATTATGAAACTGAAATTACTTTTGATTTTTTAAATTAATTTTTATTGGAGTATGGTTGCTTTACAATGCTGTGTTAGCCTCCACTGCACAACAAAATGAATCAGCCATACATGTACAGATACCCCCTCCCTTTTGGACTTCCCTCCTATTTAGTTTACCACAGTGCATTAGGTAGAGTTCCCTGTGTTATAAGGTATGTTCCCATCAGTTGTCTATTTTATACACAGTATCAATATATAACATTTAAAGTAGAAAATGTGCATATTGCTAACTGGTTCTTATTCTTAGTACATTGTAGTGAAAAAGTTTCAGAATCTTACCTCTCACACTTCTTATGAGTAGTAGATTCATAATCTGCTATTTTCTGTGGCATGCAAAGTAAATATTAAGAATTATTAGATTTATATATAACTACTCTTATAGATATTTGCTTTAGGGAGTAGAGGTTGGAGATTGCTTAGACATAGAGGTTGTTTGATAAATGTGGTCCTAGTGGGAACCAGAAATGATTTATTACTTTTCTGAGAAAAATTCAGCAAATGATAGAGAAGACATGGTGGAGAGAAATCCAGAGAGGAAACAATATTAGTTTTAGGGCTTGACAAGGGATGGTCTCTGGCAAACATCCCAGACTCCTAGAATTTCAAAGTGCTATATCATAAGAATAATAGTGAACCAGTAATAGTTCAGTCTTCACAAGACCGAAGCCTAGCTTTACATCCTTTCAATTTGTAATTGGATTAATATCATCTTGGATTATGATGTCTCTAACAAAAGTAAGTCCTCTCTGTAAGAAAACATTTTATACTATGTTGAGTCTTAGATTATCTTTCCTGATCCTCATTTATAGTATGTAGGACTCAATAAAGAATAATCAGATATAACAGAAGACAAGATATTTTTGAAACCCATAGGATATAATAGGTAACTGAAACAGACTCCATATAATGGAGTTTTAAGACACAAATTTGAATATGATTTTGATTAATATGTTCAAGAAATTAAAAGATTAAATTAAGAGTTTAGGAGGAGAATTTGTACAAAAATGAAATAAATGATGAAGACAAAATTCTAGAACTGAAAATATAACTGAAGCTAATAATTCTATGAATGGGTTATACTGTAGGTTAAATACAACTGAAGAGAGAATTAGTGAAATAAAAGATAAAATAAAAATAAATCCATAGATATTTCATGCAAATATACAAAATGCAAAAAATTATATGAGACATATATAATATAATTAAAAGGTATAATATATGTAAAATTAAAGTATCAGAAAGAGAAAAGAAGAATAGCTCAGAAGGTAATACATGAAGAAAAATAAGGTAGAATTAGGTAAACCTAGGTAAAGACATGAGACCACAGATTCAAGCCCCAAGTATATTAAATAAAAATAAAATATAGTTGTGGCACATTATAGTAATATCTCTTTTCTGAAAAAGATAAAATATCTCTAAAGTGGCTAGAGAAACAGAAAAAATAACCAGAAAAGAGCAGCAATAAGAATGCTAGTAGACTTCTGAACAGATGGAAGCCATAGGAAAATGACATATCTTGAAATCATTGAGTGAGAATAACTGGCAACCTAGAGTTCCAATACAATTCAATGTTCATTTCATTTTAAAAAATGACAAGAAAGTAAATATTATTAGACAAAAACAGAGAATTTTTAATAGAGCCACACTAAAATATATACAAATGAATGTTATTCAGGCAGAAGAAAAATGAGAACAGATTAAAGTTCTAAGATACAAGAAATAATAAAGAGAAATGATAAAAAGTAAATATGCATGTTAATTTAATGGAAAGGTGACTAAAAATAATGAAAGAATTATATTAAATGCTTAAAAATATAGAGAATTAAAATACGTGACAGTAATCACTAGTAACCCAGGAAGGAATAAATGGGGTTAAAGCGTACTTAAACCAAGGATATTATTTGTGAACCAAGATGTTCTTCAAAGAAACAAAACTACAGAAATTTGATTGTGCCAGAACTCAGGAAATACTGTGCACATGTGCCTTCCAGAAGAATATACTAGGGGCTTAGCTTCATCCAAACAGAAAAACTTTGGCAAAAAGACTGACAGTATTTCATATATTTAATTGTAGAGCTAAAGGTAGGGTTGCAGATTGAAGAATATTACATAAACATTGCATGTTATAGCATGAGAGAACAGAGAAAAATGAGGAAATAATAAGATCACTGAATGTCTTATAGATAACAGGTGGAGTCATATGATACCTTCTGTAACTGACATATCAGTTAGCAAAAAGGTAAGGAAAAATGTGCTAAATAAGGTAATAAGAATAATAAAAATAGAATCTTTTCTAAGTAACAAAGTAAGTTTTTAAAAAGCAGAGAGCACAACAAATAGAGACAAAATGCAGTAAACACTACACAATACAGTAATTACAGCGTATGATAATATGATAGAACAGACACCAATTGTAAAAGTTAGAGTTAATGGGTTTAACTTGCCAATTAAAAATGAATTTTCAAATTTGTTCATTAGGAAAAACTTAACTCTATATCAGATATGACATACACCTAAAGAGCAGTGATTCATAAAGGCCATTCAATTATATGAATGGACAAAGATTTACCAGGTAAATGGAAAAAATAAAAAAACTGGTATTGCAATCCTGACCTGAGAAAAAGTGAAATACAAGCCAAAGCACTTAATATGACATACAAAAATAAAATTTAATAGCTATGAATATCTATGCATAAAATAATGCACAAAAACCTACACAAAACAGAACTACAAAAGATTCAAGGAGAAATATGGAGAAAAATATTAATAGTAGATACTAACATCACTTTGAGTAAAACAGGTCAAGTAGACAAATATGTAAGGCTATAAAACACCTCAGTAACATAAGATTTACTGGATATGGATTGAACCCAAATACTAGAAAATATTATTTCTTTTCTAACATATAGAACTTTCACAAAAATTGATCATACTGAGGCACAAAGAAATATTACTGGGTTACATAAAATAGAAATATGTATTAACTAGACATATTACAAATAACAGTCTCAGTTCAAAATACAATGAAAGTAGAAATTAAATATAGACCTGTAAACAAAAAGGCCTTTTTATAGAGAGATAAAAAATACATATCTTTTAAAACTGGAGGAGCAACAAACCGAAAATCTAAGAGAAAAATGGGTGAAAGATATGAATAGACAATTCATAGACAATTGTCTATGACAAAAAGAAATTGTCTATGACTATTGTCTATGTCATAGACAAAAAGAGAAAAATTCATCTCTAAGCATATAAAAAGATAGTCAATTTCACTTTCACTAAGAGAAATGATAAATCTAGGGAGACCTTTTGATGGGAGGCAGCATATTTGTTTACTCTTAAAGTGTCCCCCCACAAAGAATGCTTATTTGTCCCAAGAGAAAAATAGTGATTATACCATGGTGAATTTGGCCAACCCCTTGATTAGGTGATCAAAAATTAATTATCACTAATAAAGGGCAGATGGACATACTGAGCCTCCAGTTGTAATACTTTGAGGATGCATCACCTATGTAGTGTTCTGAGTTTGAGTGCCTAATATGAATGTAATCATGGAGAAACTTGAGCCAAACCAATAGTTAGGAAATTTCCGTTAAAAGAAAAAGGTACTGTATTATATTAAAACGTTAATATTGTAAAAGACAATACAACAGCAACAACAAAAGCTGTGGGAATATTTCAAATTAATGGAGGTTAACTGAGACAGGAAAACTAAATGCAATACCTGACCCTAGACTGCATCCTGTACTGGAGGGGAAAAAAGGAGTCAGTGGACAAAATTGGAATTTGAATGGTAAATTATCCTATCAATATTATATTTACTCGAGTTGATGACTGTGCTATGGCCATTTAATATCTCTATTCTTAGGAAATACATTTTAAACTATATATGGGTACAAAAGCCATGATACATGTAGTTTACCACCAAGTGGTTCAGAAAAAAAATGTATACCTAGAGTGCTGAGCTCTAGGCAGTGGAGATACTGTAATGAAAAGAAGCAATATGATCATTGTCCTATGGGAAAATACATGGTGGGAAGCAGACATTAAACAAATAATAACGGTAAGAACTGTATACATCAAATGGGATAACTGCTATAAAGGATTAACAGATACACACTGCTAAATATAAAATAGGTAAACAACAAGGACCTACTGTATAGCACAGGGAACTATATTTCATGTCTCGTAGTAACCTATAATGGAAAAGAATCTGAAAAAGAATACACACACACACACACACACACACACACACACATACGTATAACTTAATCATTTTGCTGTATACCTGAAACTAACACAGCATTGTAAATTAACTATACTTCAATTTTTTAAAAGTGCAGGATGTTAAAAGAACACTCTTGAGTCACTCTTTAGTGATTTAACCTCTTGGTCATAACTGGTTGAATGGAAAGGAAGGAACCCAATCCAGGTAGATCACTTAGACTGTACACTGGTCATTCTTATTTTGCCTCTCCCCAATCTCTTATCTCCTGCAATTCTGTTCCTTTTTTAACCTTCTCTGCCCTGCTCTGTGCCCATGAGGTTGGTCACTATCAACTTACTGGGAATCCCTTGCCCTCTGGCTTCCAGTGGGTCTGGAATATGGAGCATAGTGGTCTGGATGTTAACTTGCTCTCTTTCTGCCTCATCACTATGGTTTTTACAGTGGATGCATCTGTCTTTTAACTACAGTTCTTTTGAGGATACCTCCTCCTCCAGTGCTCCTTCTTCTTGTTCCCTCAGACCTAATGGTGATAAAAACCTCCTTCTGTTGCTAGATCTTGGGTGCCTTAATCTCCATTATTGGTTCTTTAAATTTTTCCTCCATTGCTGTAGATACGCCCTTAATTAAATTCTGCTGAAAAACAACAGCCAAGTAAGCCTTCTGTTTTCTGTTGGGACTCTGATTAATACAGAGTGCTTCTCTTTTAATTTGCAATTAGAACTAAGATCTAAGCCTTAGTTCCAGATTTGGTTTCTTAAATAGAGGTTATGAGAAAAGTTCATTGTTATGGAGTCACCTTACACCATGTGAATGAACCTAGAAAGAGAAAAAGCTGGTGTTTAAAATAGAGAAATGAAGCAGATGTGCAGAGACTAGAGACTGCAAGTGAAGATTACCTGGGTTCTTACTACTTTCCAGCTGCTGATTCCATCCTGAGGGCCAGCGGCATTCCTGCATTTGTGTCTAATGAGACACCAGTATTATTGTTATAAATTACTCCATTATTTTCCAAGGACAGACCAAACTGGTTTTATTTTTGGCACTATGAAATTTTCTTTTGTGCTTGAATTTTTGCTTCCTCTTCAAAACCTGTCAAAACTGTGTTGATAGAGTTCTCAACATTTTCCTACTAGAATAGAAAAGTAAAATCATGTAAAGTAACTTAAAAAAATACTCTGGGAGGATATATAACAAATTTTCACTTTTTTTTTCCTCTGTGTATAGGATTTATTTTTCTCTGTATTGTCTTTATTGATAAGAATCACATAGTAGCACATAGAATTAATACATTTTCACTTGAAAATTTATTCAGATAATCTATAAGTGTATGAAAAATACTTTCAAATTTGTTCTTGGATGATTGGGAAAGTGATATTAGGCATAATTTTACTTGATTCATTCAATTTACAGATGAGAAAAAATGAGCAGACTTGAGCAAAAGTAATGAATATATTTTATATTTCAAAATGAATAAAACATGTACAGTAATCCATTATATTATGTTATAATATGATATATAAAATACTACATTCCCTCTCACTTGAAACTCTCCCATGGATTCAGTATTGATGGGAATTTCTTATTGTAAATGATGTGCTTTAAAGCATTTTCTACCTAACTGGTGAGCCCACAACAAGCCTCATGAATCATAACTTAAAACAGCCAGGGGAGGAAGTTTCATCTATTGTAATTATGGAAAGAGAATCAAGCAAATGTATTTCTAAAATTATGCACACTTATGGAAAATCTTAATGGGCTGTTATAAATCTGCAGATAAGTAGCTGTAAATACTTCCTAGAAGTGAGTGTGGTGAAGGGAGACACTGCACTAAAATCAGAGAACTGGCTTCTCTTTGTGCATTTGCTGTCGGCTTATGGCTTCAGTTTCTCCATCAATGTATTTGGGAATATAACTCCATTAATGACTCCCCTGCTTATTTCATCCAGTAATTTTGAGACTCTTTGTAGTTAGGTGATGTGTAAGTACATTAATGTGTAAAGTTTCCTGCAGCCAAGTTGTAATTTTAATTGTTATGTTTAGATTACAATGCAAAAACAGTCAACCAGGGATGTTTAGTTTTATACAGTGTATTAACATCTCAATTTACATGAGCTCTACGTGCTCCAGGTGCTTTCATATACATGATTTTATTTGATTTTTGCAAAAGTTCTGGGAACAGGGTGCAGAAGGAATCATTTCCTCCCCTTTTTTCCAACATGGTGAAACTGAGGTTCAGGGGTTTTTATTACTATTGCAGTAATAATACAAATAGGTGGTGTTTTTGAGTACTTACCAAGTGCTGGGCATTGTAGTATGGTTAGATGATGTGCCAGCAGTCGTGCAGTCATCCAATGGTGATGAGTGGATGTGTAACAGGATCTTTTGACAATTCTCCTGTGTTTTCCACTATGCCATTGTAGATTTCAGATTTACACTCTGATAATTTGTTAGATCTATTTATCTGAGTACATTCAGATTCATACTTGAGTGTAATATGAGTTTCTTTCTTAAATGCTTTCAGTCTTTCACCATTGAGAAAGAATGATGTTTGCTGTGGGTTTGTCATATATGGCCTTTATTAAGTAGAGGTAGGTTCCCTCTCTGACCATTTTCTGGAGAGTTTTTATCATAAATGGCTGTTGGATTTTGTCAAAAGCTTTTTCTGCATCTATTGAGATGATCATATGGTTTTTATTCTTCAATTTGTTAATATGGTGTATCACATTGATTGATTTGTGTATATTGAAGAATCCTTGCATCCCTGGGATAAATCCCACTTGATCATGGTGTACTATCGTTTTAATGTGTTGCTGGATTTTGTTTGCCAGTATTTTGTTGAGGATTTTTGAGTCTATGTTCATCAGTGATATTGGTCTATAATTGTCTTTTTTTGTGATATCTTTGTCTGTTTTTGGTATCAGGGTGATGGTGGCCTCGTAGAATGAATTTGGGAGTGTTCCTCCTTCTGCAGTTTTCTGGAAGAGTTTGAGAAGGATAGGTTTAGCTCTTCTCTAAATGTTTGATAGAATTAACCTGTGAAGCCATCTGGTCCTGGACTTTTGCTTGTTGGAAGATTTTTAATTACAGTTTCAATTTCATTACTTATAATAGGTCTGTTTATATTTTCTAATTCTTCCTGGTTCAGTCTTGGAAAATTGTACCTTCTCAAGAATTTGTCCATTTCTTCGAGGTTGTCCATTTTTTTGGCATATAGTTGTTTGTAGTAGTTTCTTATAATCCTTTGTATTTCTGTGGTATCAGCTGTGATTTCTCCTTTTTCATTTCTAATTTTATTGATTTGCCTCCTCTCTCTTTTTTTCTTGATGTGTCTGCCTAGAGGTTTATCAGTTTTGTTTATCTTCTCAAAGAACAAACTTTTAGTTGTATCGATCTTTGCTATTGTTTTCTTTGTTTCTATTTCATTTATTTCTGTTCTGATCTTTATGATTTCTTTCCTTCTACTGACTTTGGGTTCTCTTTCTTCTTCTTTCTCTAGTTGCTTAGGTGTAAGGTTAGGTTGTTTATGTGAGATTTTTCTTCTTTTCTGAGGTGAGATTTAATTGCTATAAACTTCCCTCTTTGAACTGCTTTTGCTACTTCCCATAAGTTTTGGGTCATCGTGTTTTCATTGTCATTTGTTCACATGTATTTTTTTTCCTCTTTGATTTCTTCAGTGATGTCTTGGTTATTTAGTGCACTGTTTAGCCTCCATGTATTTGTGTTTTCTACAGTTTTTCTCCTCTAATTGATTTCTAATCTCATAGCATTGTGGTTGAAAAAGATGCTTGATATGATTTCAATTTTCTTAAATTTTCTGAGGCTTGATTTGTGACTCAAGATGTGATCTATCCTGGAGAATGTTCCATGTGCACTTGAGAAGAAAGTGTATTCTGCCACTTTTGAGTGGAATGTCCTATAAATATCATCAGTTAAATCTCTCTGGTCTGTTGTGTCATTTAAAGCTTGTGTTTCCTTATTTATTTTCTGTTTGGATGATCTGTCCATTGGTGTAAGTGGGGTGTTAAAGTCCCCCACTATTATTGCGTTACTGTTGATTTCCCCTTTCATGGTTGTTAGCATTTGCCTTATGTATTGAGGTGCTCCTATGTTAGGTGTGTAAGCATTTATAATTGTTATATCTTCTTCTTGGATTGATCCCTTGATCATTATGTAGTGTCCTTCCTTATCTCTTATAATAGTCTTTATTTTAAAACCTGTTTTATCTGATATGAATATTGCTACTTCAGCTTTCTTTTGATTTCCATTTGCATGGAATATCTTTTTCCATCCCTTAACTTTCAGTCTGTATGTGTCCCTAGGTCTGAAGTGGGTCTCTTGTAGACAGCATATATATGGGTCTTGTTTTTATATCCATTCAGCCAGTGTGTGTCTTTTGGTTGGAGCATTTAATCCATTCACATTCAAGGTAATTATTGATATGTAAGTTCCTATTACCATTTTCTTAATAGTTTTGGGTTTGTTTTTGTGGGTCTTTTTCTTCTCTTGTGTTTCCCGCCTAGAGAAGTTTCTTTAGCATTTGTTGTAAAGCTGGTTTGGTGGTGCTGAATTCTCTTAGCTTTTGCTTGTCTGTAAAGCTTTTGATTTCTCCATCGAATCTAAATTAGGTCCTTGCTGGGTAGAGTCACCTTGGTTGTAGGTTTTTCTCTTTTATCCCTTTACATATATCCTGCCACTCCCTTCTGGCCTGCAGAATTTCTGCTGAAAAATCAGCTGATAAGCTTATGGGGAATACCCTTGTAAGTTATTTTTTTGCTTTTCCTTTGCTGCTTTTAATATTTTTTCTTTGAATTTAATTTTTGTTAGTTTGATTAATATGTGTCTTGGTGTATTTCTCCTAGGGTTTATCCTGTATGGGACTCTGTGCTTCCTGGACTTGAGTGGCTATCTCCTTTCCCATGTTAGGGAAGTTTTCGACTATAATCTCCTCAAATATTTTCTCAGACCCTTTCTTTTTCTCTTCTTCTTCTGAGATCCCTATAATTCAAATGTTGTTGCATTTAGTGTTGTCCCAGGGGTTTCTGAGATTGTCTTTAATTCTTTTCATTCTTTTTTCTTTATTCTGCTCCTTGGCAGTTATTTCCACCATTCTGTCTTCCAGCTCTCTCACTCGTTCTTCTCCCTCAGTTATTCTGTTATTGATTCCTTCTAGTGTATTTTTCATTTCAGTTATTGTGTGTTCATCTCTGTTTGTTTGTTCTTTAGTTCTTCTAGGTCTTGCTAAACATTTCTTGTATGTTCTTGATCCGTGCCTCCATCCTACTTCTGAGATTCTGGATCATCTTTTCTATTATTACTCTGAATTCTTTTTCAGGTAGGTTGCCTATTTCCTATGCATTTATTTAGTCTAGTAGGTTTTTACCTTGCTCCTTCATCTGTAACATTGTTTTATCATCTCTTTTTTTTTTTTTTTTTTTTTGATGGATTGGATTGTGTTCCTGTCTTACTGGTTGTTTAGCCTGAGGCTTCCTGCACTGGAGTTTGTAGGCTGTTGGGTAGAGCCAGGTCTTGGTAACGAGATGAAGACCTCACAGAGACCTCACTCCGATGAATATTCCCTTGGGTCTGAGGTTCTTTGTTAGTCCAGTGGTTCAGACGTAGAGTTCCCACCATAGGACCTCAGTCCCGACCCCTGGCTCATGAACCAAGATCCCGCAAGTCTCGCGGGGTGGGAAAAAAAAAAAGAAAAAGAGTAGCAGAACAATAACAAAGAGTAACAAATAAAATAAGATTAGAAACCTAACAGATATGTTAGAAAAAATAAAAATATAGATGAAACAACAACCAGAAGGTAAAACAGAACCACAATAGCAAAAAAGAGGAAAAAAGAGAAGGAAAGAAAAAAAAGCCGGAAAAGCCCTTGGCTGTGGGTGGCGGGGCTCAGGCAGGGGTGGGGTTTAGGCAGCGGGTGTTTCTAGGCTTAGGACCCATGCAGCTGGAAAAGGCCCTGGGGGGCCGGGGCTTAGGCTTACTGCGGCCGGAGGGGTCCAGGATTGCCTCTGGCCTGGGAGTGTGGAGTCCCACGTTCGGGGCCCCAGCAGGCTCCCTGGGCCCAATTGGGTGGGGGAAATGCTAGGCATGTTCCCGGTGATCTTCCGATCACAGATCCCAGAGGGCCCCTCCTCATCTGCCTCTCCTCCTTTTCCCCCTTCCTCCCTCCCTCCTACGCCCCTAGGACCTATGCACCTGGAGTGGTCTCTGGAAGGCAGAGGACCTGGCTGGGAGCCCAGCAGGTTTCCCCGGGGCCCGATTGGGCAGTGGACACACTAGCCACGCTCCCCTGTGATTCTCCATGCCCAGGAGCATCCCTCCAGGTGTGGGAACCCCTGCCCTCTCCCTGTCACCCCCCCAGGGGCTCGAGTCTTATACAGCCTCCACTCTCCTCCCCCCTCACTCCCCCCCATGTCCTACCCAGTCAACTCAGGGGTTCCTCCCATCTCCTTGGACATCGAGGACCCCCACCAGCATCTGGTAGGTGCCCTAGTTGTGGGGAGATGCGAACTCCGCATCCTCCAACTCTGCCATCTTGACTCCGCCCCCTAAGAATACATTTACTGTTGAGAATGTGTGCATGTGTGTAATCTTTTATTAGATGTTAGAAACATCTGTTCTTTCATCCAACAAACTCCCATACTTATGTAATTTATTCTAATACTTGTGTCTTCAGAATTTCAGCAATGTATCTATTCATTTTCTGAAAGCATTATCTGCCTGAAAGTCATTTTAATCACTCTACCTTATTCAGTATGTAATTTCAGCCTTGTTTAAGGCTTCAGGTAGATCAAGTGCTGGTCCCAAAGCCATGACCTTTTTTTGGCTTGCACTGTGAAATAAAAAATCCCAAAAGAGGTTTTTTCATTTTTTAAATTATATTTTATGAAATATGTCATATCTGGGTTTAAGAATAACTTAATTTGCTACAAAATTTTAGAGATTTGTCTTCAGATTCTAGATGACTAATTTTTCAGGGTGGTGATACATTGTTAGCTACTATCTCAAGTTACAGTGTATCTTTAGGATGAGGTTCTCTGGTAACAATAGTGCATTTAGATGTAGATCTATATTTAAAATAATCTTGACAAATCCAAGTTTTTATAGCCTACTTCTTGTCAGACGTAATTAGACTGTCATATTTTTAATCTCAAAGCTGACAAAGGGCTTGTACTTAGAGTAGGAATAGCATTGGCTCTGCTTTTTTTTGTTGCCTGCTTCTGCTTTCCTATTAGTATTGTATCCAAACTGATTTTTTTTTGCAGAAATTTTAAAGTGTGTGTGTGTGTGTTTTTTTTAAATGAGGGTTAATTTGGTCAAATACAGACAATACAAACTGAAAATCCATTTAATCAGTTGTGCATATAATGAAATATGTTGCAGTATATTAAAAGCAAGCCTGTAAGAAGAGGTGCCACTCTCATCAACTCTGTGTGGGGAAACTTCCCCACCTACTTTAGGGTGGCACAGTACTGGGAATGGAGCTGACACAGAAATATTGATTCATATAGTAAATGAGATTGAGTTTTGTGTTCATTTCTATACATGTATAACTGTAAAATAAAAATTGGGATGTTTTCTTATCATGCTGCAGTGGATCATCTTGTCGAACCCCTAGGATATGAGATAGCCCACTTTTGGACATGCCTGGTCTAGGCAAGTTGGTGTGGGAAAAACCAGTGGCAAATGCTTTGAACTCCAATGAGTCTAGTTCTGAATCTTGACACTCCTAAGGCTGTTTGGTTTTTATTTTTTTAGGTAATAAAATTCTTTTTTTCCCTCAGTTTTACTGGGATATAATTGACATATAACCTATGTTATATAAGTTTAAGATGTACAGCATAATGCTATGATACATACATATATTGTGAAATGATCACCACAATAAGTTTAGTAAACAGCCATCTGCTCACATATTTACACTTATTTTTTCCTTGTGATGAGAACTTTTAAGATTTATTTTCTTAGCAGCTTTCAAATATAAAATACAGCATTGTTAACTATAGTCAACACGTTGTACATTACACTCCCAGAATTTATTTATCTTATAGTTGTAAGTTTGTACATTTTGACCACCTTCACCCCATTCCCCCACTCCCCACCTTCTACATGTGGTAACTACCAATTCGTTCTCTGCTTCTATGGGTTCCTTTTTTTTTTTGATTCCACATAAAAGTGATATCATGCAGTCTTATAATATACAGCTACATATTCCTCAAGGCACAGAGACTCCAGAAGACAGATAATATACTTGTTACCAGTTATTAATATTCTCTGATGGGGTGGGGGGCGGATTTATGCTTTGTAGGAAATCCCTTGCCCCAAAATCTATCTTTCTGGCTTCAGTTTTATAGCAGATTCACTCTTTTGCATCAGCAGGAGGCATGTATCTTCAGTGCTATAGGATCATCCTTTTACTCAAAAACAACCTTACTTTACTAATGTTATTCTGTTATTGATATTCATGTGTGGATATTTTCTATATTTTATGTTTCCTATGTCAGACCAGATAAGATATAAAAATGAAGCCGTCTATAACTAATATAAAACCATATACTTCCTGGTTGGGTCTACTTAATCAGCATTAGATTGATTTTCTCTCAAAAAATTCTGGTAACCTCCAGAAAATAAAGCATCATAACCACTTCCTTAGCATAGTCATTTTTGGTACTTTCTGGTTTCTTAGCTTTAAGGGTGACTACTCTTCCATCACACTGATGCCCTTCAAAGGCAAAACTATCAAAGCCTGACGTAGTTGCTTCTATCTGCCAGCCAAAGTTGTCTCTGCTCATGGTCCAGAGAGTTGATGTCTGAAATGAGGGCACTGAAACTGTACATTCTCATTGCAAAGGGCACTGTTACTGCAGCTCTTTCCACCTGTTGGTATCATCACTGAGGCTACAAAAGTTGGTGAAGACAGCTGGTGAGATCTTCATGTGAAGTAGTTTTGTATTTCACTTTGCCTGAGGACTGTAGCAGCCCTGTGTTGAACTCAAGTAGGTGCTAATATAATATTTATTGAGGAAAGAAAAGAATCTTATGGCATGAAGTTACATATTACATTAATGACCCCCTACTACCATTTGCAGAATTCATCAAAATTATAATTAATTGGATTTGTCTGTAATTGTATATTTACCCCCTAGTTCTAAAACTATCCCCCTACCAAGTAAGCATCATGAATCTAGAGCCCAAATCATGTTTAATTGCATCATTCTGTTTGCTTCTTGGAAGATCATAGTTAAAGAGTAGGATAACCAGAATCTTTCTTCCCAACCTGGTATACTGTAGTTGATCAAACTTTTGTGCCTCAGCTTCTGATTCTTAGGATGGAATTTTCCCTATGATGCTGCTTTGTCCTTTAGGGACATAAACTCTTAAAGAGCTTCTCTCAAATCTCTCCATACTTGCCTAGGCACCCTACATCCATGACCTGGATATGAACTACAAATGTGAAAGCACAGACTTCTATGTTTACTGATGAGGCAGTAGAAGAATATAGGAGACAATTTATCTTGTACCACTCTGAATATAGAAGAGTGAGACTTGCAAAGCCCCGTTCTAAGTGCTAGGTGACATGTGAGAGCTGGAAGGTTTGAGAAATTTTAGATTTAAACTTTTCCATAAATTGTTACTAGTAATGATGTTGTAATTTTTGTTACTCTTTGCATTTTCATATTTATTGATTTGAGTAGACCTAGGCAGTTCAATAAGAAGAAAAGGACAAGACAAATGTGCTTTGTGAGCAACAAAGTGACAAAACATTAGTGGCCAAAATGAGAATATATGGGAGAGCCAAGGGCAAAATTAATATAATGGAAAAATACAGAGTACTCGGGATTTGTGCTGATAATTTTATTCTCTGAAATTTGAATTGTGTGGTATAGCTTTCTAACTTATATGAATTACTGGCTTGTACTGGCCCATTAGAAGTATCTGCTGAAGTCATATGGATTGAATTTGACCAATGGGACCTTATTGCAAAATACAAAAGGTAGCGTAATAAATTCCAGTTGGATTGGGTAAGTGAAAAACTTAGTCATGAAGCAGCAGAGAAAGGCGTGATCAACAGAAACTGGGAATTTAGACAAGGAGAAAAACTAGCTTGCAAAAAATGTCCGTCACTCACTGCCTGAAAATTAAAGTAGCCTCACTTAGACTGAGTGATCCAAGGTACAATGAAATTTTAAAATGCCTTAGAATTGCCCCATACAAGAGCTGTGTTTTTCAGTGTATCAGTTTTTGTGTGTGTGCTTTGAGCGTATATTCAACAGATGGTGGAAACTTTTGGGCTTTTTGGGAGAAATGGCCAATCTCACAGTAGAGGTATCTGGGGGCAGGATATCCTCTTTAGGCCCAGGAGAAAAGGACTGAGCTATTTTCTAAGCAGGCATAAGTCTATTTGGCAGTGATCGGCAGGAACTGAGCTACACTCTCATTGTAAGAGCTGTGTTTGCCACAATATCACTAATCAGAAGGGAGTTCCTCTAATTGATAAATACTATGTAGTTTCTTTGGGAAATCGTAGCATTATGCCATGACTGGTGCACTTAAACAAGCACTAAGAGAAGTAAAAGGTGGATACATAATAAGACATTGGTGATTCCCAGGACCTGAACTCAAAGAACCAGGGACAGGACCTGAAACTAAGAATTATGACTCAAAAGAGGATATATAATAGTTGAGGAACATTAAACTTTTTTTGTTTCTTTGTTTTTGTATTAGCCTATTGGGTTAATGTAGTTCCTTGAAGGTAAATCTAGGCTTACTTTCTTGCAAAATTTCAGTGAATGACTTTCACTCAGGCTACCAGGCTATCTAGAAGATGGATCAAGCCAGAAGACACATGGCCTTTTTGAAAGACCTGCTTGTTTCTTAAGACTGTAAAATCTTTATCAAAAAGATTAACTTGCAAGTGAAAGCACCATTTTTTAAATGTGTTTTGTGTCTACTATGTGTCACTGTGGGCTGTAAGAAACAGAAAAATTTATTGGTACTGGTGGTAGGAGATTCAAGGGGACAGTTTTCATTCAGGGTCTGCCAGTGATCCAAAATGGATGGTCGATTTTTAGCTAATAAAAGCTAGAAAGAGATTTAAAAAAAAAAAAAAAAAAAGGATAGGAGAATAGAAGAAGAAAGGAAAAAAAAAAGAAAAAAGAAAGGAAGGAAGGAAAAGAAGAGAACACAGAAAAAAATGAAAATTAAAGTGAAAGGGGGTGGGACAGGAAAATATCATGTGTTCCCTTTGACCCTCATTTCCCTGCCTTGGTATTTTCCAGATGTATCAAAATTTTTAATTTATTTTTTGCTATGAAGGGCAATTTTTAGTGTTTCTCACTGTATAGGTCTGTGCTAAGAAAGTTTTTGTGTACTGAATACAAACTATAATTTATGTGACACTATTTCTGTTACGCTTATTAAAATACTGACCATAGGTTTATTACCGTCATTTCCACTCTCAGAAACTCTAGATTGCGACCATTACTCCTAACTTCTGTGTTAATTTAGGGAAATTAATCCTGTTAACTTTGGTACCCCAGTGTAGAATATAGAACTGCTCAAGAGTTCTCTAGATCTGCCAGAGTGGGCTGTTGGCCATTGGGCACTGCCTCACCCTGTTGCTCATACGCATTTGCTGATTTGTCTTGTGCCAATACCCTCTGGTCCCCTTCTACAAGGAGTTCTCAGGCTGCAATTTTTCCTTCTTTCTACTCTTTGATTCCCTGAGAGCCTAAATATACTCTCTCTGGATCTTAGAAGTTCTTTTCTTAGCATTCAGCTTCGTGAAAGTAGAAATTAAACTATTTAAAATAAGTAGCTATATTATTATATTTTAAGTAATTAATTTTGGTAAGCCATCAAAGAAATATGGATATTTGACTCTTTTTAAAAAAATAAGTTTATTTATTTATTTTTGGCTGCATTGAGTCTTCATTGCTGCACACGGGCTTTCTCTAATTGTGGCTCGTGGGCTCTAGAGCACAGGCTCAGTAGTTGTAGCACATGGGCTTAGTTGCTCCGTGGCATGTGGGATCTTCCCAGACCAGGGCTCAAACCCGTGTCCCCTGCATTGGCAGGTGGACTCCCAACCACTGCACCACCAGGGAAATCCAAATATTTGACTCTTAAAACCATGTTCTGAAAATTTATAGTCTCTGGAAAACATGACCTCTTCTAATTTATATAGTCTTATCATTGTGTCTATGAAATTATTCAGCACACTGATAAGGTCCTGTGTGGGGTGTAAATTGGATGCTACTGCATTGTATCGTAGGTCCCATTAACTAAGAGGAAAATGGTCTGAAATAATTTTCTTCTGTAAATCCATGAACCCTCTTCTCACTTTCAACTTATTTGATTCTACTAATTTCTAAGAATGTATTCTTTTCTTCTAGGTTGCCCAATTTGTTGGCATGTAATTGCTCATAGTCGTATTTTATGAGCCTTTGTATTTCTGTGGTATCGGTTGTAACTTCTCTTTCATTTCTGATTTTTTTCTTGGTGAGTCTAGCTAAAGGATTGTCAATTTTGTTTATCTTTTCAAAGAACCAGCTCTTAGTTTTTTTAATCTTTTCAATTGTCTTTTTAGTCTTTATTACATTTATTTCTGCTCATCCTTATTATTTCTTTCCTTCTACTAACTTTGTGATTCATTTGTTCCTTTTCTAATTCTTTTAGGTCTAAAGTTAAATTGTTTATTTGAGATTTACCTTCTTTTTTCATAGACTTTTACATCTTTAAAAATTTTTTTGTATTCTTCAAAAATTTTTTTTATTTTTAACACAATTTTAAAGGTTACTTTCCATTTGCAGTATTAAAAAATATTGGCTCTATTCCCCATGTTGTGCAATACATCCTTGAGCCTATCTTACACCCAGTAGTTTGTATCTCCCCACTCTGTCACGCCTATAATGCCTCTTCTGGACTCACCCCACTGGTAACCATTAGCGTTTTCTCTGTATCTGTGCGTCTGCTTCTTTCTTGCTATATTCACTGGTTTGTTGTATTTTGTTTCTTGAGGTAAGCCTATATAGCTGTGAACCTCCCTCTTAGGACAGCTTTCGCGGTATTGCATTTTGGTATGTTGTATTTGTTTTCAGTTGTTTCTAGGGAGTTTTTGATTTCTCTTTTGACTTTTTCGATGTCTCAGTAGTTGTTCAGTAGTTGTTCAGTAACATGTTTATTTTCTTCTTGTGATTGATTTCTGGTTTCATACCATTGTGGTCAGAAAAGATGCCTGATATGATTTACATTTTCTGGAATTTATTAGAAATTATTTTGTGGCCTAACATATGATCTATCTTTGAGGAGGTTTCATGTGCACTTGAGAAGAATGTGTATTTTGCTGCTTTTTAGATGTTACTTTTCACATTTAAAAATTTTATATATCTTTTAACTAATTACTGTAGCTTTAGTAAATTTTACTACTTCTGTCTTTTAACCTTCTTAGTAGCTTTATAAGTGATTACTTGACTATGTTTACTATTTATTTACCTTTTCCAGTGAGATTTTTACCTTTGTATGTTGTCTTGTTTTTAAATAGTGTCATTTCTTTTCAGCTTTCCTGTAATATTTCTTGTTAGACCTGTTTAGTAGTGATGAGCTATTTTAGCTTTTGCTTGTTTGAAAAACTCCTTATCTCTCCTTCAAATCTGAACGATAATGTTGCTGAATAGAGTATTATTGGTTAGAAGTGTTTTCCTTTTATCACTTTGCATATGTCATGTGACTCCCTTCTGTCCTACAAAGTTTCTGCTTAGAAATCTGCTGATGGCTTTATGGAGTTTCCTTGTATGTAGTAATTTGTTTTTCTCTTGCTGTTTTTAAGATTCTCTCTTTAAATTTTGATGTTTTAATTATAATGTGCCTTGGTGTGGATATCTTTGGGTTCAGCTTATTTGGAACTTTTTGGTCTTCCTGGACCTGGATGTCTGTTTTCTTCCCTAGGTTAGGGAAGTTTCCAGCCATTTTTTCCTTCCCTTCCCTTCCCTTCCCTCCCCTCCCCCCCTCCCCCCATCTCTCTCCTCCCCTCTCCTCTCCTGTCCTTTTTTGCCATTATTTCTTCAAATAAGATTTCTGCCCCTTCTCTCTCTCTCTCCTCCTTCTAGGACCCCAATAATGTGAATGTTATTATGCTTGATATTGTCTAAGAGGTTCCTTAAGTTATCTTCATGTGTTAAATTCTTTTTTCCTTTTTGCGGCTTTGTGCGGGTGAGTTCCATTGCTTTCTCTTCCAGCTTGCTGAAACATTCTTCTGCTTTATCTAGTCTGCTGTTGAACCCCTCTAGTGTATTTATCAGTTCAGTTATTGTATTACTCAGCTCTGTGACTTCTGATTGGTACTTTATGTTTTCTGTCTCTTTGTTGAACTTCTCACTGTGTTCACCCATCCTTCTCCCTAGTTCAGTGAGCATCTTGATGATCTTTATTTCAAATTATTTATTAGGGCACTTACCTGTCTCTGTATCACTAAAGTCTTTTTCTGAGGTTTTGTTTTATTTTGTTTGGAACATATTTCTGTATTTCCTCATTTTGCTTGATTCTCTGTGTTTGTTTCTGTGTATTTGGTGAAACAGCTACCTCTCTCAGTCTTGAAGAAGTGACCTTGTGTACATGATAACTCTCCTTGTTTAACTTTGTCCTTGGTTGTCTCCAAACCATCGTGATGGTCTAAACTGCCTGATTTATTCTTAATAAATAAGAATACCCCCATTGTTGAGGGTGTCCCAAGATCTGTCAGTGTTTCAACTGGAAGTGTTTCAACTGTAAGTGTTTCAACTAGTTTCAGGCTGACTGGATGCCAGAACCTCAGGCAGCAGCTTTTTTTAAATTTAATTAATTAATTAATTTATTTATTTTTGTCTGCATTGGGTCTTCATTGCTGCATGCGGGTTTTCTCTAGTTGCAGGGAGCGGGGGCTACTCTTCGTTGCTGTGCTCAGGCTTCTCGTGGTGGCTTCTCTTGTTGCGGAGCACAGGCTCTAGGCATGCGGGCTTCAGTAGTTGTGGCTTGTGAGCTCAGTAGTTGTGGCTTGTGGGCTCTGGAGCACAGGCTCAGTAGTTGTGGCACATGGGCTTGGTTGCTCTGCGACATGTGAGATCTTCCTGGACCAGGGCTTGAACCTGTGTTCCCTGCATTGGCGGGCAGATTCTCAACCACTGTGCCACGAGGGAAGCCCAACAGCAGCTTTTAAAGTTTATAAAACTATGCAGTCCTGTGGGGCCACAATCCCTGCAGGTCTCCAGACCAAAAGATCTGGAGGTGACCCTGAGAGACAGTTGTGAAAATTGGGGCTCTAGAAGAGTGTATAAGCTCATTTCTGGGAAATTTCATTGAGCCATAACAAGGCCAAGGGGATATGCAAGGATGGTGCATATCACCATCCTTGCATCTCCTTAGCCTCTAGATGGCTGGGAAACCTGAAGTCTGTGCCTCAGGCTGAAGAATGGGGTTGTGTTTCAGTCTGTTGTCTGCAGTGCCCAGGGAGTGGTGGCCTGGCAAGAACTGTCTTTCCAGTTGTTCTAATCCCATGGAACTCAGGAACATCAGCCCCCTTGACCACCAGGACCAAATGATCAAGTCCTATCCCTTGTGTGGATTGTGCAAGGCAGCTGGAGAGTAGAGGCAAGACATGATTGCTGGCTTTAGAAAGGCAGTGGGAAAATGTCTTGATTGTGCATTACTTCAGGTTTCAGTAATGCAAGGGAGAGTGCCTTGTCTGTGCACATGCACTGGCTTCAGGCTGGGAGCAGGTGAATGCCAGATTGCTCCAGCCCCAGGTTGGGGCAGGGGAGTTCCACAACCACCTGTGGTTCACAGGCTTTAGCTAGGCAGCGGTATAATGCTGCAACCATTCCCATGTGCCCGCCCCAGCCAGAGAGTAAGAGAGTGCTGAAACTGCCTGCCCTCTCTGGCTTTAGCAGGGCAGTGGGATACTACCAGGACCGCTTTCCCCCATGTCTTAGAAAGGTGGTGGGAGAGTGCCATGGCTGAGCTCACCTGCCTGTTCCAACAGATTAGGTTGAGCATGTTATGGCATCTGCCAGCACCTCCGTCTCTGTGGAGAATTTTGACTGTCTCCTGCCCCTCCAGACAACATTTTTAGTTAGCAAATGAATCTCCTTCACGTATAGTTTAGGCACTTTCCAAACTGATATTGTTTCATTGGGTTTCATGGTAAGCCCTTGAAAAGGGGAATCTCAGTTTCCTATAGCACTTTGGGTCCCTTGGACTTCAGCTCTGTTGGTTTTCTAAGCCAGACATTTTGGGAGCTTGTCTCTCCAGTGAAGATTCCAGGGGTTGGGGGTACCTAATGTGGGGCACCAACCCCTCACTTCTCCGAGAGAGGCACCTGTCTGGTGACATGCTTCCCTGTCGTGTGTTGCTACACTGGGGGGTGGGTATTTTTTGTGAGTGACTGTGTCTCTGCCCCTCCTCCCCTTCTCAATGTGGTCCTTTGATCCTTTGTTGTGGAAAACAGTTTATCTAGTTCCCAAATCTTTTTCAAAAGGAAATGATCCATATGGAGGTGTAGATTTGGTGTGTCCATGGGAGGAGGAGAGTTAAGAAGCTTCCTGTGTTGTCATCTTGGACTCCTCTTCAACTTACTTGATCTTGAAATGAATATACCTTGACCCTCTTTTCCACAGTACAAAATAGTTTGTTGTATTTAAAATGTCATTAGTGCTGATAATTGTCTTGAAGTAAGAGGCAGTTTTATCACCTTATTTTAATATCAAATTGTTTTCCTTGGTGAAATAGAGCTTACATTTGAGTAAAATACAAAACTTTTAGCTAAAATCCAGGTATTTCCAAGTATTTCAATGTTCATCTTATAGAAAAAAAGTCTGTGTCATATAAATGATTTTTAACCTTTCTTATAATATTACTTTTCCTATAACTATTTTGAAATCCAGAGGGATGCTAGTTCAGCCATAATGATGAAATTTTAAAAAGAACTAAATATTCTGACACCAATCCTCTTTGGAATATTTTGCTTACAATATTTTCTAGCCTAGCAAGCCTTCTTGATGGCAACAACAAATGTTTTGTGTTAGTTTAATGTGTGATTTATATCAGTTTCATTAATCTTCCCACATGTAGTTCAAGAATAAAGCCAGATGATGCAGAAACATTTTGTTTAAAGTACAAAGTAAAGTTTTAACAGATGAAAATCTTTAGTGGAGATTCAGGGGTATATTAGGTGGTGATTGGTTAATGACCATAGTTCTTTATATCATTTTATAAAGATCAAAATAAAAATTCACATCACAAAAATAACACAGAATAAGTAGAACTAGAACTCTGAGCATGAAAGATAGAAGCCAAATTAATACAGTTACTTATCATTTGATAAAATGAGTGTACGTGAACCCCAGATGCTTGCATAGATGTATTATTTTTTACTCGTTCATTCACAGATAGATGTCCTGTTTATGCTATATATCAACTCATGGTAGGAATAATAAAGATTTTATTTGATTTACAAAGAAAAATAAACTCCTTAATATTATACAAAGTCACAATTTAAGGATTCCCGTAGGATTGAAATTGTAGAGTTTTAGAATTTCAAGAGACCTTAGGGAGATTATTTGGCTTGGTCATTTTACATTTGAGGAAACCAGGATCCAGAAGCCTGATGTGACTCTTCTGATTATATTGCCATGGATCAAGGAGAATTTGGTTCTTATTCTCATGACAAACATCCCTTGCTTCAGGTATAGAGGACCATGTGCTCTACAGACAACAGCTCAACTTTCCCCCCATCTTCAAGTGTATGAGAACTACTATGAACACAAGCACAAATTTATAGTAATCATAGCTACCATTTATTGGGTGTCTTCTATATAGTATCCACTTGACAATATTATTTATTATTCTGACAACTTGTGAGCTGGTAATTAAGGTTTTTAAAAAATTAATGAATTCATTTATTTTTGGCTGCGTTGCATCTTTGTTGTTGAGAGCAGGCTTTCTCTAGTTGTGGCAAAAGGGGGCTGCTCTTTGTTGCGGTGCACGGGCTTCTCATTGTGGTGGCTTCTCTTTGTTGTGGAGCATGAGCTCTAGGCACGTGGGCTTCAGTAGTTGTGGCTCACAGGCTCTAGAGCACAGGCTCAGTAGTTGTGGCACATGGGCTTAGCTGCTCTGTGGCATGTGGGATCTTCCTGGACTGGGGCTCGAACCCGTGTCCCCTGCATTTGCAGGTGGATTCTTAACTACTGCACCACCAGGGAAGCCCTTTCTTCTTTCTTTAAATATTTATTTATTATTTATTTATTTATTTTAAATTTATTTTTGGCTGTGTTGTGTCTTAGTTGTGGCACGCAGGATATTTGTTGAGGCATGTGAACTCTTTCATTGCCATGCGTGGGCGTCTCCATGGGGGATCTTATTGAGACGTGCAAGTTCAGTAATAGTGGCACACATGCTCAATTGCTCCACGGCATGTGGGATCTTCCTGGACCAGGGATTGAACCTGCATCCCTTGCATTGGAAGACAGATTCTTTACCACTGGACCACCAGGAAAGTCTAAGTTTCTTATTATACTGATGAGGAACTAAAAACTCAGAAAGGCAAATTACCTTTTTCAAATCCATGTACAAAGTAAGTAGCTGAGCCAAGACCTGGTCTGACTGTTTCTAGCAGTTTCAGGAGAAGGAGTTGGGAGGAAGAGGAGATGTGAGTTTTTCCATAAGTGTATAAAATATTCCCAGGGTGAGTCCACATAATGGGAGACTTGGAAGGACTTGAACTTCTGGTGGTGACTGAGATAATCAGCAATATCAGACATGAATGCTTTGGTTTTTAAGAGTTGGTTAAGTCTAAATTTAGGAGATGACATTTATTCTTTATAATTAAAGATATGTAAAAACTAAAGTATACATCTATAGCATTAGAATTTTCTGTTTGCCGAAGAAAATTTAAAAGTGATATGTATTACAGGTGTAGAATCTATTCACATTTCCAGCATTCCATTTTACTCTTTCTTCATAGGCTTTATCTCTTTGATGAGATTTCCCATTTGTTCATGCATATTACAATCCTTTCCACTAGATCATTCAATATATTAATCATAGATATTTTTAAGTCATTGTCTGAAAGTTCCAACACCTGGTCATCTCTGGGTCTAGTTCTATATATAGGCTGCTTTTTCACTTGACAATGGGTGGTTTTTATTTTAACCTTTTTATATGTCATATTTTTCAATTAAATACCAAACATTGTATAGAAGAAGGGTAGAAACTGAGGTTAAATAATACTTGTGCCTGGAAATGGACCCACCTCTTCCTCTGTCAAATCAAGTCTGGGGAGTTGAGTGAACCTAGTCAGTAGTTGAGCTGGGTTTGAGTTTTGTTGCAGTAGTTGCATTCAGTGTACCATAACCTTTAAATACTTCTAGCAGTGGGCTGCTGCTACCTTGGGCTTGGGGTGCCACAAAGTCTTTCTCAATGTTCATATTCCACTTTCATAACCACTTTGCATATATGGGTCACAATGTGGATCTCTATCTGCACTCAGCAGCAGACAACTTTTGCTACTATCCTCCCTGGCCACTAGGGACAGTAGTATTTCCTAAACCTGGTGTATGGCTTAAGGCTTTTGTTTCACATAATGGTTCAGAGAATGGACACATTTTGTGCCTGTGCACCACCAAAGGGGCTCATTTGGACATCCTGCTCTGATTCCATTCTTTCTTGTGAGCACCTGGTGGAGGCTTATGAAAAAGAGTTTATGAATGAATATAGATACCCCTTGTGTCTGTGCTTCCAGGGATTATAGACTGTCATGGTAATCCACAGTCAGCCTTTAAGGATTATTTATTTTTCTGATTTCTTCTTTTCCTTTCTTGGCAGGTTGCCTCTTTCTCTTTGTGTTTTGTCAAAAGTGAAACCTTTCTGGTGTCCCATCTTTCCTTTGGAACTCAGTTCACTTGATTTTTCTGAAACCTCAACTCTTGGTAGGCTTAAGAAAATACATGATTCTGTAGATTTTCCACCTTTTTCTGGTTGTTAGGATGAGAGTTACATTTTTTGTAGCTTTCCATTAATAGCAGTAGAACTCCCTTGGGAATTTATATTAAAAAGATGTGATTATAGCTATCTATCTTTTCTTATTCTTGACTCAACCTCAGTTTGGGTACTTTTTAGCATATTTCCTTGTCATATAAAAAATATGAGTCAGGGTTTGCAATGAGGCTGGGTGTTTCAGTGAACCTAGAAGCTTGTGCTTACAGCCAGACAATACTAGGTGGAAATCACTAAATGCCACTTTGAACAATAGCTTATTACTCTGTAACATAATAAAAAATGGCATCATTTTCATACTATTGTTGTGAAGATTAGAATATATCTGTTCATCCAACAAACCTGTTTTTGAGTATCTACATTATACCAGACACCACTGAAGGTGCTACAAACACAGGGATTACAAGAGAGAAGCAATACTTTGCCTTTACAAAGCTTGCATTCTACTGGGAAGAGACAGATTCTAAACGCAAAAAAATAAATATTCAGGTAGTAATAAGTGCCTTGAAGAAAAATCAAGCAGGGAGAGAAGAGAGAGTGAAGGGGTCAAGTGTTAGCTGTTGATTTGGGTGGTCAGCATATGTGAGTAGGTGACTTTTGACTAGAAAGTGAATGGAAGGAAAGAAAAATCAGCCCTGTGAAGGCAAAGAGAAGAGAAGATCACTCTAGGCACAGGAAACAGCAAGTGTGAGGCCCCAAGGTAGAATGAGCTTAGTGTACTTGAGCAACAGGAAAGTCATTTTGACCACTGCAGAGTGGGAGAGAGGACAAGTGGAACAGGGTAGTTTGGAAAGAGGCAGAAGCCAGATTATGTAGGGTTTATCAGGCCAGGTTAAAAAAATTGTATATATGCATGACTCTAACCCCCAAATTGACAAATAGTGGGTATTTAAGAAATGTTAATTCCTTTGTCATTTTCGGTTACTCATCTCCATGGATGAATCTATTTATCCCACCCTGAATGAATGAAGGGCATAAAAGGGATGGTGATACACTGCTCTGGAACCATGAATTTGGATAAATTAGTCTAACACTACTACGTATAAAATAGATAAACAATAAGGACCTATTGTGTAGCAGAAGAAACTATATTCAATATCTTGTAATAACCTATAATGGAAAAGAATCTGAAAAAGAATATATATATATATACGTGTGTGTATATATATACAAGTGTATATATATATGTATATAAGTGAATCACTTTGCTGTACACTAGACACTAACACAGCATTGTAAATCAACTATACTTCAATTAAAAAATAAATAAATAAATCTAAACTGAGAAGATTGTGTGGAATTTAGGAATCTAGGATTTTTGTCCTCCAAATTGGTCCTAATATCAATACTCAAATATGTGCTGGCTGCAACTAGAATTCTAGGCAAAATCTCAGAGTGGTCAGAGTTTGTGTTCTCACTCACTTAATTACTATTTTTCTTCGAATGCTCTTCTGCCCTATATATTGCAAATATCTTCATATCACCCCATGAAAGCTCTTATTCCTTAAGCTAGTATGTGAATTAGGAATTGAAATAAAACTTAGAGACTGATGACTAATAGGTTTTTTTTTTTATTGGAATATAGTTGCTTTACAATGTTGTGTTAGTATCTGCTGTACCATGAAGTGAATCAGCTATATGTATACATATATCCCCTCCCTCTTGGACCTCCCCTCCCACCGCCCGCCATCCCACCCATCTAGGTCATCACAGAGCACCGAGCTGAGCTCCCTCTGTTACATGGCAGGTTCCCACTAGCTATCTGTCTTACACATGGTAGTGTATTTATGTCAAACCTATAAACTCCTAAACCCTGTCCATGTAAACACACTCCTACAGGGATATATGCATTTCAGGCAAAAGTTGCTGATAAATGTGAGAAAAGGTATTTTTGAGCAAAGGCATCTTGCATATTCAAACTTATTATCCTCAATCCATGTGATTCTGGAAACACAATACATTCAACACTGTTTATTAACGTGCAGACACCTTATCTACTCTTCCTTCATTTTCTATAAAAAGTCTTTGCATTAAAACAACAAGCAAACAATTACTTTCATTTCATATTGAAATTGGCTCAGCATGCCACAGAGACAGGTTTCAAATCTACTTTCTTTTTTTTTTTTTTTTTTTTAACATCTTTATTGAAGTATAATTGCCTTACAATGGTGTGTTAGCTTCTGCTTTATAACAAAGTGAATCAGTTATACATATACAATATGTTCCCATTTCTCTTCCCTCTTGCATCTCCCTCCCTCCCACCCTCCCCATCCCATCCCTCTAGGTGGTCACAAAGCACCGAGCTGATCTCCCTGTGCTATGCGGCTGCTTCCCACTAGTTATCTATTTTACATTTGGTAGTGTATATATGTCCATGACACTCTCTTACCCTGTCAAATCTTACCCCACCCCCTCCCCATATCCTCAAGTCCATTCTCTAGTAGGTCTGTGTCTTTATTCCCGTCTTGCCACTAGGTTCTTCATGGCCTTTTTCTTTTTTTTTTTTTTCCCTTAGATTCCGTATATATGTGTTACCATACTGTATTTGTTTTTCTCTTTCTGACTTACTTCACTCTGTATGACAGACTCTAACTCCATCCACCTCATTACAAATACCTCCATTTCATTTCTTTTTATGGCTGAGTAATATTCCATTGTATATATGTGCCACATCTTCTTTATCCATTCATCTGTCGATGGACATTTAGATTGCTTCCATGTCCTGGCTATTGTAAATAGAGCTGCAATGAACATTTTAGTACATGACTCTTTTTGACCTATGGTTTTCTCAGGGTATATGCCCAGTAGTGGGATTGCTGGGTCGTATGGTAGTTCTATTTGTAGTTTTTTAAGGAACCTCCATACTGTTCTCCATAGTGGCTGTATCAATTTACATTCCCACCAACAGTGCAAGAGTGTTCCCTTTCCTCCACACCCTCTCCAGCATTTATTGTTTCTAGATTTTTTGATGATGGCCATTCTGACCGGTGTGAGATGATATCTCATTGTAGTTTTGATTTGCATTTCTCTAATGATTAATGATGTTGAGCATTCTTTCATGTGTCTGTAGGCCATCTGTATATCTTCTTTGGAGAAATGTCTATTTAGGTCTTCGGCCCATTTTTGGATTGGGTTGTTCGTTTTTTTGTTATTGAGCTGCATGAGCTGCTTGTAAATCTTGGAGATTAATCCTTTGTCAGTTGCTTCATTTGCAAATATTTTCTCCCATTCTGATGGTTGTCTTTTGGTCTTGTTTATGGTTTCCTTTGCTGTGCAAAAGCTTTTAAGTTTCATTAGGTCCCATTTGTTTATTTTTGTTTTTATTTCCATTTCTCTAGGAGCTGGGTCAAAAAGGATCTTGCTGTGATTTATGTCATAGAGTGTTCTGCCTATGTTTTCCTCTAAGAGTTTGATAGTGTCTGGCTTTACACTTAGGTCTTTAATACATTTTGAGTTTATTTTTGTGTATGGTGTCAGGGAGTGTTCTAATTTCATACTTTTACATGTACCTGTCCAATTTTCCCAGCACCACTTATTGAAGAGGCTGTCTTTTCTCCACTGTATATGCTTGCCTCCTTTATCAAAAATAAGGTGCCCATATGTGTGTGGGTTTATCTCTGGGCATTCTATCCTGTTCCATTGATCTATATTTCTGTTTTTGTGCCAGTACCAAACTGTCTTGATTACTGAAGCTTTGTAATATAGTCTGAAGTCAGGGAGCCTGATTCCCCCAGCTCCATTTTTCGTTCTCAAGATTGCTTTGGCTATTCAGGGTCTTTTGTGTTTCCATACAAATTGTGAAATTTTTTGTTCTAGTTCTGTGAAAAATGCCAGTGGTAGTTTGATAGGGATTGCATTGAATCTGTAGATTACTTTGGGTAGTAGAGTCATTTTCACAATGTTGATTCTTCCAATCCAGGAACATGGTATATCTCTCCATCTATTTGTATCATCTTTAATTTCTTTCATCAGTGTCTTATAATTTTCTGCATACAGGTCTTTTGTCTCCTTAGGTAGGTTTATTCCTAGATATTTTATTCTTTTTGTTGCAATGGTAAATGGGAGTGTTTTCTTAATTTCACTTTCAGATTTTTCGTCATTAGTGTATAGAAATGCAAGAGATTTCAGTGCATTAATTTTGTATCCTGCTACTTTACCAAATTCATTGATTAGCTCTAGGAGTTTTCTGGTAGCATCTTTAGGATTCTCTATGTATAGTATCATGTCATCTGCAAATAGTGACAGCTTTACTTCTTCTTTTCCGATTTGGATTCCTTTTATTTCTTTGTCTTCTCTGATTGCTGTGGCTAACACTTCCAAAACTATGTTGAATAATAGTGGTGAGAGTGGGCAACCTTGTCTTGTTCCTGATCTTAGTGGAAATGGTTTCAGTTTTTCACCATTGAGGACAATGTTGGCTGTGGGTTTGTCATATATGGCCTTTATTATGTTGAGGAAAGTTTCCTCTATGCCTACTTTCTGCAGGGCTTTTATCATAAATGGGTGTTGAATTTTGTCGAAAGCTTTCTCTGCATCTATTGAGATGATCATATGGTTTTTCTCCTTCAATTTGTTAATAAGATGTATCACATTGATTGATTTGCGTATATTGAAGAATCCTTGGATTCCTGGGATAAACCCCACTTGATCATGGTGTATGATCCTTTTAATGTGCTGTTGGATTCTGTTTGCTAGTATTTTGTTGAGGATTTTTGCATCTATGTTCATCAGTGATATTGGCCTGTAGTTTTCTTTCTTTGTGACATCTTTGTCTGGTTTTGGTATCAGGGTGATGGTGGCCTCGTAGAATGAGTTGGGGAGTGTTCCTCCCTCTGCAATATTTTGGAAGAGTTTGAGAAGGATAGGTGTTAGCTCTTCTCTAAATGTTTGGTAGAATTCACCTGTGAAGCCATCTGGTCCTGGGCTTTTGTTTGTTGGAAGGTTTTTAATCACAGTTTCAATTTCAGTGCTTGTGATTGGTCTGTTCATATTTTCTATTTCTTCCTGGTTCAGTCTCGGCAGTTTGTGCATTTCTAAGAATCTGTCCATTTCTTCCAGGTTGTCCATTTTATTGGCATAGAGTTGCTTGTAGTAATCTCTCATGATCTTTTGTATTTCTGCAGTGTCAGTGGTTACTTCTCCTTTTTCATTTCTAATTCTATTGATCTGAGTCTTCTCCCTTTTTCTCTTGATGAGTCTGGTTAATGGTTTATCAATTTTGTTTATCTTCTCAGAGAACCAGCTTTTAGTTTCATTGATTTTTGCTATTGTTTCCTTCATTTCTTTTTCATTTATTTCTGACCTGATCTTTATAATTTCTTTCCTTCTGCTGGCTTTGGGGTTTTTTTGTTCTTCTTTCCCTAATTGCTTTAGGTGCAAGGTTAGGTTGTTTATTCGAGATGTTTCCTGTTTCTTGAGGTAGGCTTGTATTGCTATAAACTTCCCTCTTAGCACTGCTTTTGCTGCGTCCCATAGGTTTTGGGTCGTCGTATCTCCATTGTCATTTGTTTCTAGGTATTTTTTGATTTCCCCTTTGATTTCTTCAGTGATCACTTCGTTATTAAGTAATGTATTGTGTAGCCTCCATGTGTTTGTATTTTTTACAGATCTTTTCCTGTAATTGATATCTAGTCTCATAGCGTTGTGGTCGGAAAAGATACTTGATACGATTTCAATTTTCTTAAATTTACCAAGGCTTGATTTGTGACCCAAGATATGATCTATCCTGGAGAATGTTCCATGAGCACTTGAGAAAAATGTGTATTCTGTTGTTTTTGGGTGGAATGTCCTATAAATATCAATTAAGTCCATCTTGTTTAATGTATCATTTAAAGCTTGTGTTTCCTTATTTATTTTCATTTTGGATGATCTGTCCATTGGTGAGAGTGGGGTGTTAAAGTCCCCTACTATGATTGTGTTGCTGTCGATTTCCCCTTTTATGGCTGTTAGTATTTGCCTTATGTATTGAGGTGCTCCTATGTTGGGTGCATAAATATTTACAATTGTTATACCTTCCTCTTGGATCGATCCCTTGATCATTATATAGTGTCCTTCTTTGTCTCTTGTAATAGTCTTTATTTTAAAGTCTATTTTGTCTGATATGAGAATTGCTACTCCAGCTTTCTTTTGATTTCCATTTGCATGGAATATCTTTTTCCATCCCCTCACTTTCAGTCTATATGTGTCTCTAGGTCTGAAGTGGGTCTCTTGTAGACAGCGTATATATGGGTCTTGTTTTTGTATCCATTCAGCCAGCCTGTGTCTTTTGGTGGGAGCATTTAATCCATTTACATTCAAGGTAATTATCGATATGTATGTTCCTATTCCCATTTTCTTAAATGTTTTGGGTTTGTTATTGTAGGTGTTTTCCTTCTCTTGTGTTTCTTGCCTAGAGAAGTTCCTTTAGCATTTGTTGTAAAGCTGGTTTGGTGGTGCTGAACTCTTTCAGCTTTTGCTTGTCTGTAAAGGTTTTACTTTCTCTATCAAATCTGAATGAGATCCTTGCTAGGTAGAGTAATCTTGGTTGTAGGTTTTTCTCCTTCATCACTTTAAGTATATCCTGCCACTCCCTTCTGGCTTGCAGAGTTTCTGCTGGAAGATCAGATGTTAACCTTATGGGGATTCCCTTGTGTATTATTTGTTTTTTTTCCCTTGCTGCCTTTAATATGTTTTCCTTATATTTAATTTTTGACAGTTTGATTAATATGTGTCTTGGTGTGTTTCTCCTTGGGTTTATCCTGTATGGGACTCTCTGTGCTTCCAGGACTTGATTAACTATTTCCTTTCCCATATTAGGGAAGTTTTCAACTATAATCTCTTCAAATATCTTCTCAGTCCCTTTCTTTTTCTCTTCATCTGGGACCCCTATAATTCGAATGTTGGTGCATTTAATGTTGTCCCAGAGGTCTCTGAGACTGTCCTCAGTTCTTTTCATTCTTTTTTCTTTATCCTGCTCTGCAGTAGTTATTTCCACCATTTTATCTTCCAGGTCACTTATCCTTTCTTCTGCCTCAGTTATTCTGCTATTGATCCCATCTAGAGTATTTTTAATTTCATTTATTGTGGTTTTCATCATTGCTTGGTTCCTCTTTAGTTCTTCTACGTCCTTGTTAAATGTTTCTTGCATTTTGTCTATTCTATTTCCAAGATTTTGGATCATCCTTACTATCATTATTCTGAATTCTTTTTCAGGTAGACTACCTATTTCCTCTTCATTTGTTAAGTCTGGTATGTTCTGACCCTGCTCCTTCATCTGCTGTGTGTTTTTCTGTCGTCTCATTTTGCTTATCTTACTGTGTTTGGGGTCTCCTTTTCACAGGCTGCAGGTTCGTAGTTCCTGTTGTTTTTGGTATCTGTCCCCAGTGGCCAAGGTTGGTTCAGTGGGTTGTGTAGGCTTCCTGGTGGAGGGAACTAGTGCCTGAGCTCTGGTGGATGAGGTTGGATCTTGTCTTTCTGGTGGGCACGTCCATGTCTGGTGGTGTATTTTGGGGTGTCTGTGGCCTTATTATGATTTTAGGCAGCCTCTCTGCTAATGGATGGGTTTGTGTTCCTGTCTTGCTAGTTGTTTGGCATAGGGTGCCCAGCACTGTAGCTTGCTGGTCGTTGAGTGAAGCTGGGTCTTGATGTTGAGATGGAGATCTCTGAGAGATTTTTGCCGTTTGGTATTACGTGGAGCTGGGAGGTCTCTTGTGGACCAGTGTCCTGAAGTTGGCTCTCCCACCTCAGAGGCACGGCCCTGATGCCTGGCTGGAGCACCAAGAGCCTTTCGTCCACACGGCTCAGAGTAAAAGGGAGAAAAAATAGAAAGAAAGAAAAAAGAAAGAGGCTATAATATAGTGAAGTAAAATAAAGCTATTGTAAAGCAAAGCTGTACAGACAAAATCGCACCCAGAAGCATATACATATACACTCACAAATAAAAGGAAAAGGGGAAAAATTAATATATCCTGCTCCCAAAGTCCACCTCCTGAATTTGGGATGATTCGTTGTCTATTCAGGTATTCACCAGATGCAGGCACATCAAGTTGTTTGTGGAGTTTTAATCCGCTGCTTCTAAGGCTGCTGGGAGAGATTTCCCCTTATATTCCATGTTCGCACAGCTCCTGGGGTTCAGCTTTGGATTTGGACCCGCCTCTGCGTGTAGGTCGCCTGAGGGCGTCTATTCCCCGCCCAGACAGGACGGGGTTAAAGGAGCAGCTGCTTCGGGGGCTCTGGCTCACCCAGGCCGCGGGGAGGGAGGGGTACGGAGGAGGCAGGGCGAGCCTGCGGCGGCCGAGGCCGGCGTGACGTTGCACCAGCCTGAGGCGGGCAGTGCGTTCTCCCGGGGAACTTGTCCCCGGATCACGGGACCCTGGCAGTGGCGGGCTGCACAGTCTCCCGGGAGGGGCGATGTGGAGAGTGACCTGTGCTCACACACAGGCTTTTTGGAGGCGGCAGCAGCAGCCCCAGCGTCTCACGCCCGTCTCTGGGGTCCGTGCTGATCGCCGCGGCTCGCGCCTTTCTCTGGAGTTCGTTTAGGCGGCACTCTGAATCCCCTCTCCTTGCGCTCAGCGAAACAAAGAGGCAAGAAAAAGTCTCTTGCCTCTTCGGCGGCTGCAGACCTTTTCCCGGTCTCCCTCCCAGCCAGCTGTGGTGTGCTAATCCCTTCAGGCTGTGTTCACGCTGCCAGCCCCAGTCCTCTCCCTGCGAAGCCCGAGCCTCAGCTCCCAGCCCCGCCCGCCCCGGCGGGGGAGCAGACAAGCCTCTCGGGTTGCTGAGTGCTGCTCGGCGCCGAGCCTCTGTGCGGGAATCTCTCCGTTTTTCCCTCTGCGCCCCTGTTGCTGTGGGATCCGCGCTGGTAGCTGCGGCTCGTGCCCGTCTGTGAAGTTCGTTTAGGCGGCGCTCTGAATCCCCTCTCCTCGCGCACCAGGAAACAAAGAGGGAAGAAAAAGTCTCTTGCCTCTTCGGCAGCTGCAGACTTTTTCCCGGACTCCCTCTCGGCTAGCTGTGGTGCACTAACGCCTTCAGGCTGTGTTCACGCCACCAACCCCAGTCCTCTCCCTGCGATCCGACCGAAGCCCGAGCCTCAGCTCCCAGCCCCGCCCGCCCCGGCGGGTGAGCAGACAAGCCTCTCGGGCTGGTGAGTGCTGCTCGGCGCCGAGCCTCCGTGCGGGAACCTCTCCGCTTTGCCCTCCGCACCCCTGTGGCTGCGCTCTCCTCCGTGGCTCCGAAGCTTCCCCCCTCTGCCACCCGCAGTCTCCGCCCGCGAAGGGGCTTCCTAGTGCGTGGAAATCTTTCCTCCTTCACGGCTCCCTCCCACTAGTGCAGGTGCCGTCCCTATTCTTTTGTCTCTGTTATTTCTTTTTTCTTTTGCCCTACCCAAGTACGGGGGGAGTTTCTTGCCTTTTTGGAGGTCGGACGTTTTCTGCCAGCGTTCAGTGGGTGTTCTGTAGGAGCAGTTCCACGTGTAGATGTATTTCTACTGTATCTGTGGGAAGGAAGGTGATCTCCGCGTCTTACTCTTCCGCCATCTTCCCGAGCCCCCCTACTTTCTCATATAATCCTTTTGTTTCTTATTTTAGCAGAAAAGAGCATACTTAGATTTAAGAATAGAAACTTAGAGCCAAGGCTGAAAGGCAGCATAGAGGTGCCTTGTCCCACCACCCTCCAAAGCTTCTGCTCCTCTGTAGCCCTGCTGCAACATCTCACTGGCTCACCAATGGTTGGACAAACTCCACCGGTCACTCTAGAGGACCCAGTGTCTCAAGAGGAGGCCCACTGAATCTTGGGTTATTTATTTTAAAGTTCTTTATGTTAGTAGATATACACACACACATCTCATCATTCTCTCATCCTAAACTATTCATAAACATTGCATATTGGATTCTGAGAGACTCAATGTTCTCAAAATGCTGATGTTTTTTTCTTCAATTATTTTATCTTCCTCTTTTGGGTAATGTCTCTTACCCTCATGGTTGCTTCTCTGGTACCTTTTACATACTTATATCCTTCTGCATTTCTTTTGTCAACTTGTCAACATTTTAATGTTTTTGGTAAAAGAGCATAACTTTTTATTACTAGCACTATCACAAGAAAAGATAAGTTTGCTTGTTGATTCATTAAATAAATAAATAGTTATTCAGAGCAAGGCATTCATCTAGACCCTGAAGGTACACCAGTGAACAAAACGAAATTTTGTAAGTTAGATGTTGTAACACCTGACCACACGTGTTCACCTATTTACTTTTTTATCCCCCCAAACTTTACACAGGTCCTTTATATACATATACATGTATAATTCCCTTGGATGTCAAGAGTGAGAAATTCTGGAAATTCTCTAATTTATGGGATTTTAATTATTGTTATATCATAAATATCAGTGAGACTAAAGTAAGAACCTCGCCATAGGCCTTTTTTTTTTCTTTTTTTTTAGAAATTCAACTCCCCAAAGTCAGTTTTTAAAATTTTATTTTATTTATTTATTTATTTACAGCTGTGTTGGGTCTTCATTTCTGTGCGAGGGCTTTCTCCAGTTGTGGCAAGTGGGGGCCACTCTTCATCGCGGTGCGCAGGCCTCTCACTGTCGTGGCCTCTCTTGTTGCGGAGCACAGGCTCCAGACACGCAGGCTCAGTAATTGTGGCTCACGGGCCCAGCTGCTCTGCGGCATGTGGGATCCTCCCAGACCAGGGCTCGAACCCGTGTCCCCTGCATTGGCAGGCAGATTCTCAACCACTGCGCCATCAGGGAAGCCCTCCATAGGCCTTTTGTTATTGCTGAGAATTGGGTACTTCCCCCCTCCTGTAGTCTCAGTGGATTCATCCTTTACTCTGGTGCCTTCAGAGCCTCAGTGCTTTGGGACTCTGCCTTCTCAGTGGAGTTCTCTTGACGGTGCTCTCTCTTCCTGTCTCTGAAACTCAGAACTTTGGTTTGAACTGGGCTTTTCAAAGCAGTGTACTCCAGGTGACATCCCTGTTCTGAGCTACCTCTTAAATTTTCTTTAGTTCCTAAGAAAATTATAATAAATATCTATTTTATGAGTTGAAAGTCTCATACTGAAAACCTCCTTTGAGATTTCTTTGTATTCTCTTTTGCTCTCTCTCTTTTTAAATCCTCAGGCTGTATTCTCAACCATGCCATTTTTTTCACTCTTGTGTGTTGCCTTGTGTTTATGTGAAAAATATTTCCGTTTTGGTGAAGAATCTTTCTACTAGCCTTTCAAAACTGGCAAGTACAATCTGGACTGAAATCTACGGTTGTTATCCTCTGTTGTTGTTTTTTTTTTTTCATGCAGAAACCCTGAACTCCTCTGCAGTGGTTTTGGTCAGCCTGCCTTTTCTCTTGTTACAGATTCATGACCCACCTTTCAGTCAAGTGTTTTGCCACATAGCCTGTTCTTCCATAGGGCAATAAGGGACCCTGTTGGTAGGAGCTGTCCACAACTAGTGTACAAGAGAGAAAGGGGCACCAGGACCATATTATCATTTTCTATCAGCCAGTAAATTCCCCACGAATATATTTCCCTTTCTACTTCACATCGACATATATACACTACCAAATGTAAAATAGATAGCTAGTGGGAAGCAGGCGCATAGCACAGGGAGAGCAGCTCGGTGCTTTGTGACCACCTAGAGGGGTGGGATAGGGAGGGTGGGAGGGAGACGCAAGAGGGAGGAGATATGGGGATATACGTACATGTATAGCTGATTCACTTTGTTATAAAGTAGAAACTAACATACTGTTGAAAAGCAATTATACTCCAATAAAGATGTTAAAAAAAAAATTTCCTGTCTTCCTTCTCCTTCCCCCCATCTCAGTATTATAAACCCATCATCATTTTCAATTTCTCCCATCTCTTTCTGAATTCCCCTCAGAGATTTTCTTTTCCCACAGAAGACTATCCTGAATTGATCGGGGCACATTTTACCTGGTGTGTTGGTTCTTTCTTCTCCTGTGTTCTAAGCTCTGAACATGTGTGCCTGCCTGTACTTATCATTTAATGGTCTTTAGCAACTTGAACAGGTTAGTTTTCTAAAGCACAAATTATACAAGATTTTGCTCCATTTCCCCCTGGCCCTCATAAGATCAGTGGTGAACTTGTTTTAAAAAGAGCTGAGATTTTTTTTTTTTAATTTTCTACATATTATATTCCATTTATTTCCAGATCCATAAAACATGTTTTTTTAAAACCTTATCTGAACCTAAGTGAAAAGCATCTGGCATTAGTTAATCTGTCTCTTGTCTAATTTTACTTCATCTTTGTATTTCTGGATCCAAATCTCGAAATTTTACTTATTTTTTTTCTTAAATAATGTTTTTATTACTCTTACAACAAGCTTTTTTTTTTTTTTTTAAAGAGAATTAAAACAAAATCTTGGGTTCCTTCTTCCTATTGTTACAATTCCCAAAGTTATCTGTGTGTTTACCACTGACTCAATGCTGTGTCAAATGCTTTAATTCCTAAACGTTTTTAAGTGCCATGGAAAGACAGTAGACACTGGAGGCAAGCACTGCAATTCACATAACTTCTATCCTGGGTTCTGATCATGAGGCCTTGATATCTAGCTCCCTTAAGTTCCAATTTCTTCTTTTGTAAAATGCAGACGATACCTTTCAGGACATTTAAATGATAAAAATTAGAGATAATATATGTAAAGGTTGATTGTAAACACATACACATATTAAAGGTAATGTATAGAAAACATCTAACAGCATACCTGGCCCATAGAAAGTGTTCATAAAATGTTTGGTATTTATTATTTCAGCAAATGAGTGCTTTGGATTTTATTTTCCAATGAAAAATAACAATGATCACATAATCTCTTGTACCTAGTGTCACAGCTAATTTTTCTCCTCTTCCAGAAGTTTTACAGATTGTCTTTGTTTCTTGTGTTCTCTTTTTCACCAAAAATTCTGGGATTCCAGAAAACAAAACAGCCACACCAAATATTTGCTTCAGATTTTCTCTTTCCTTTTTAAGGCTTCCAGCTTTGTACTGTCTCTTCTTTTAGTTTCCATTTTTAAGTGGCCCTGATCCCTTGCTTTTCACTAGTGGAGGTCTGAGAGGATGCGGGGAAGGAACAGATAAAATGAAGTCTCAGCATATCTAATCGTCCCCAATTTATGACTTTTCTTTTTGCGCTCAGTTTTTCTATCTCCTTAAGAAAGCAAAGTCACAAGGCTATCTTCCCACACTGTGGCCTCCACATCTACCTCCTGTCATTGATCACTTTGTCTTTTCCCAGTAAAACTTCTTGGTTTAGTGGGAAGCAGCCGCATAGCACAGGGAGATCAGCTCGGTGCTTTGTGACCACGTAGAGGGTGGGATAGGGAGGGTGGGAGGGAGGGAGACGCAAGAGGGAAGAGATATGGGAACATATGTATATGTGTAACTGATTCACTTTGTTATAAAGCAGAAACTGACACACCATTGTAAAGCAATTATACTCCAATAAAGATGTTAAAAAAGAAACAAAAAACAAAAAAACAAAAAAAACTTCTTGGTTTAGAAAACGCACAACAACCTACAAGTATTAGCATTACTGTCTTGTAAGTAAGAAAATTAGGACTTGCACAAGTTATTTGCAATGGGCAAATAAAACTGGCAGCATGTCTGCATCTCACGTGACTCCAATTATGGGACTTTTCCTACCTGGCCAATAGGTATGTCTAATTCAGCGTTTCTCAAACCTGGCTAAACATGATAATCACCTGGTAGCTTTTAAAAGCAGTATTACATGCCTGAGATACACCATGAACGATTCAGAATCACTGAGACTCGGGCCAGGGTCTCTGTATTTTTAAAACCTCCCTCAGTGATTATACTGTACAGACAAGGTTGAGAAACATTGCTGTAATGAGCCATCTACTCCTAGCATGCCTTTATTTTTTTATTTATTTTCTTCTTTTTATCTTTTGCTTGCTTTTATTTTTAAATTCAGTTTCTGTGGTTTTGAAATCAAAGAAATAATTTTCAAAATAACATTTCTTTTTTTTCAGTGAAATTTTTTCTTTAACAGAACAAAAAAAGTAGAGTTGCTCTGGAGTAAGAGTATGGAGATCTACCTAACCAGGATCCCTCAGTCTGCATCTCAGAGCCCATAAGGCCACCTACACTATTTGAAAACCCTTAGCCTAGGAATAGTAGGCAGCAGTGCAAGGTGTGTAGCGAATACATTACAGGGATATCTGGACTATTGCCCCTGTAGTGTTTGGGCCATCTGGGCAGGATGTAGACAGTAGCACTGTCTGGCCAGTTGCCTGCAGTAATTTGGTGCTGTATAAACATTCCCATTTTCTATGTATGCATTGGTGTGAAAAATGTTGGGAAGCACTGGTCTAAGAAGTTATTTAAAAAAATTTTTTTAATAGACCTTTATGGGAGTATAATTGTTTCACAATGCTGTGTTAGTTTCTATTGTACAACAAAACGAATCAGCCATATGCATACATATATCCCCATATCCCATCCCTCTTGCCTCTCCCTCCCACCCTCCCTATCCCAACACTCTGGGTCATCACAAAGCACCGAGCTGATCTCTCTGTGCTATGCTGCTGCTTCCCACTAGCTATCTGTTTCACATGCCGTAGTGTATATATGTCGATGCTTCTCTCCCTTCACCCCAGCTTCCCCCTCGCCTCCATGTCCTCAAGTCCATTCTCTATGTCTACGTCTTTATTCCTACCCTGCCACTAGGTTCATCTGTACCATTTTTTTTTCTTTTTAGACTCCATATATATGTCTTATCATACAGCATTTGTTTTTCTCTTTCTGACTTAATTCACTCTGTATGACAGAATCTAGGTCCATCCACCTCACTACAAATAACTCAATTTCGTTTATTTTTATGGCTGAGTAATATTCCACTGTATATATGTGCCATATCTTCTTTATCCATTCATCTGTCATTGGACATTTAGGTTGGTTCCATGTCCTGGCTTTTGTAAATGGTGCTGTAATGAAAATTGTGGTACATGACTCTTTTTGAATTATGGTTTTCTCAGGGTATATGCCCAGTAGTGGGAATGCTGGGTCATGTGGTAGTTCTATTTTTAGTTTTTTAAGGAACCTCCATACTGTTCTCCATAGTGGTTGTATCAATTTACATTCCCACCAACAGTGCAGGAGGGTTCCCTTTTCACCACACTCTTTCCAGCATTTATTGTTTCTAGATTTTTTGATAATGGCCGTTCTGACTGGTGTGAGGTAATATCTCATTGTAGTTTTGATTTGCATTTCTCTAATAATTAATAATGTTGAGCATCCTTTCATGTGCCTCTGGGCCATCTGTATGTCTTCTTTGGGGAAATGTCTATTTAGGTCTTCTGCCTAGTTTTTACTTGAACTGTTTGTTTTTTTGATATTGAGCTCCATGAGCTATTTGTACATTTTGGAGATTAATCCTTTGTTGTTTCATTTGCAAATACTTTCTCCCATTCTGAGGGTTGTCTTTTCGTCTTGTTTATGGTTTCCTTTGCTGTGCAAAAGCTTTTAAGTTTCATTAGGTCCCATTTGTTTATTTTTGTTTTTATTTCCATTTCTCTAAGAGGTGGGTCAAAAAGGATCTAGCTGTGGATTACATAAAAGAGTGTTTTTCCTATGTTTTCCTCTAAGAGTATTATAGTGTTTGGTCTTACATTTAGGTCTTTAATCCATTTTGAGTTTATTTTTGTGTATGGTGTTAGGAGTATTCTAATTTCATTCTTTTACATGCAGCTGTCCAGTTTTCCAGGCACCACTTGTTGAAGAGGCTGTCTTTTCTCCATTGTATGTTCTTGCCTCCTTTGTCGTAAATTAGGTGACCATATGTATGTGGGTTTATCTCGGTTTTCTATCCTGTACCATTGATCTATATTTCTGTTTTTGTGCCAGTACCATACTGTCTTGACTACTGTAGCTTTGTAGTATAGTTTGAAGTCAGGGAGACTGATTCTTCCAGCTTTGTTTTTCTTTCTCAAGATTGCTTTGGGTATTTGGGATCTTTTCTGTTTCCATACGTATTCTAAAATTTTTTGTTCTAATTCTGCGAAGAATGCCATTGGTATTTTGAGAGGGATTGCATTGAATCTGTAGATGGCTTTGGGTAGTATAGTCATTTTCACAATATTGATTCTTCCAATCCAAGAGCATGGTATATTTCTCCATCTGTTTATGTCATCTGTGATTTTTTTCATCAGTGTTTTATAGTTTTCTGAGTACAAGTCTTTCATTTCCTTAGGCAGGTTTTTTTTTTTTGAACATCTTTATTGGAGTATAATTGTTTTACAATTCTGTGTTAGTTTCTGCTTTATAAGAAAGTGAATCAGTAATACATATACATATGTCCCCATACCTCTTCCCTCTTGCGTCTCCCTCCCTCCCACCCTCACTATCCCACCCCTCTAGGTGGTCACAAAGCACCGAGCTGATCTCCCTGTGCTATGTGGCTGCTTCCCACTAGCTATCTATTTTACGTTTGGTAGTGTATATATGTCCATGCCACTCTCTCACTTTGTCCCAGCTTACCCTTCACCCTCTCCGTATCCTCAACTCCATTCTCTAGTGGGTCTGCATCTTTATTCCCGTCTTGCCCTTAGGTTCTTCATGACCTTTTTTTTTTTTTATTTAGATTCCATATATATGTGTTAGCATACTGTATTTGTTTTTCTCTTTCTGACTTACTTCACTCTGTATGACAGTCTCTAAGTCTGTCCACCTCACTACAAATAAGTCTGTTTCATTCCTTTTTATGGCTGAGTAATAGTCCATTGTATATATGTGCCACATCTTCTTTATCCATTCATCTGTTGATAGACACTTTGGTTGCTTTCAGGCCCTGGCTATTGTAAATAGAGCTGCAATGAACATTTTGGTACATGAATCTTTTTGAATTATGGGTATATAATTTTTTATATGGGTATAGGCCCAATAGTGGGATTGCTGGGTCGTATGGTAGTTCTCAGGGTATATGCCCAATAGCGGGATTGCTGGGTCATATGGAAGTTCTATTTTTAGTTTTTTAAGGAACATCCATACTGTTCTCCATAGTGGCTGTATCAATTTACATTCCCACCAACAGTGCAAGAGGGTTCCCTTTTCTCCACACCCTCTCAAGGATTTGTTTCTAGATTTTTTGATGATGGCCATTCTGACTGGTGTGAGATGATATGTCATTGTAGTTTTGATTTGCATTTCTCTAATGATTAATGATGTTGAGCATTCTTTCATGTGTTTGTTGGCAATCTGTATATCTTCTTTGGAGAAATGTCTATTTAGGTCTTCTGCCCATTTCTGGATTGGGTTGTTTGTTTTTTTGTTATTGAGTTGCATGAGCTGCTTGTAAATTTTGGAGATTAATCCTTTGTCAGTTTCTTCATTTGCAAATATTTTCTCCAATTCTGACGGTTGTCTTTTGGTCTTGTCTATGGCTTCCTTTGCTGTGCAAAAGCTTTTAAGTTTCATTCGGTCACATTTGGTTTTTTTTGTTTTTATTTCCATTTCTCTAGAAGGTGGGTCAAAAATGATCTTGGTGTGATTTATGTCATAGAGTGTTTTTCCTATGTTTTCCTCTAAGAGTTTGATGGTGTCTGTCCTTACATTTAGGTGTTTAATCCATTTTGAGTTTATTTTTGTGTATGGTGTTAGGGAGTGTTCTAATTTCCTTCTTTTACATGTAGCTGTCCAGTTTTCCCAGCACCACTTATTGAAGAGGCTGTCTTTTCTCCACTGTATAGTCTTGTCTCCTTTATCAAAGATAAGGTGACCATATGTGCATGGGTTTATCTCTGGGTTTTCTATCCTGTTCCATTGATCTGTATGTCTGTTTCTGTGCCAGTACCACACTGTCTTGATTATTGTAGCTTTGTAGTATAGTCTGAAGTCAGGGCGCCTGATACCTCCAGCTCCGTTTTTCTTTCTCATGATTGCTTTGGCTATTCGGGGTCTTTTGCGTTTCCACACAAATTGTGAAGTTTTTTGTTCTAATTCTGTGAAAAATGCTTGTGGTAGTTTGATAGGGATTGCATTGAATGTGTAGACTGCTTTGGGTAGTAGAGTCATTTTCACAATGTTGATTCCTCCAATCCAAGAACATGGTATATCTCTCCATCTATTTGTATCATCTTTAATTTCTTTCATCAGTGTCTTATAATTTTCTGCATACAGGTCTTTTGTCTCCTTAGGTACGTTTATTCCTAGATATTTTATTCTTTTTGTTGCAATGGTAAATGGGAGTGTTTTCTTAATTTCACTTTCAGAGTTTTCATCATTATTGTATAGGAATGCAAGAGATTTATATGCATTACTTTTGTATCCTGCTACTTTACCAAATTCATTGATTAGCTCTAGTAGTTTTCTGGTAGCATCCTTAGGATTCTCTATGTATAGTATCATGTCATCTGCAAACAGTGACAGCTTTACTTCTTCTTTTCCAATTTGGATTCCGTTTATTTCTTTTTCTTCTCTGATTGCTGTGGCTAAAACTTCCAAAACTATGTTGAATAATAGTGGTGAGAGTGGGCAAACTTGTCTTGTTCCTGATCTTAGTGGAAATTGTTTCAGTTTTTCACCTTTGAGGATGCTGTTGGCTGTGGGTTTGTCATATATGGCCTTTATATGTTGAGGAAAGTTCCCTCTATGCCTACTTTCTGGAGGGTTTTTATCATAAATCAGTGTTGAATTTTGTCAAAAGCTTTTTCTGCATCAATTGAAATGCTCATATGGTTTTTCTCCTTCAGTTTGTTAATATGGTGTATCACGTTGATTGATTTGCGTATATTGAAGAATCCTTCCATTCCTGGGATAAACTCCACTTGATCATAGTGTATGATCGTTTTAATTGTGCTGTTGGATTCTGTTTGCTAGTATTTTCTTGAGGATTTTTGCATCTGTGTTCATCAGTGATATTGGCCTGTAGATTTCCTTCTTTGTGACATCTTTGTCTGGTTTTGGTATCAGGGTGATGGTGGCCTCGTAGAATGAGTTTGAGAGTGTTCCTCCCTCTGGTATATTTTGGAAGAGTTTGAGAAGGATAGTTGTTAACCTCTTCTCTAAATGTTTGATAGAATTCACCTGTGAAGCCATCTGGTCCTGGGCTTTTGTTTGTTGGAAGGTTTTTAATCACAGTTTCAATTTCAGTGCTTGTGATTGGTCTGTTCATATTTTCTATTTCTTCCTGGTTCAGTCTCGGCAGTTTGTGCTTTTCTAAGAATTTGTCCATTTCTTCCAGGTTGTCCATTTTATTGGCATAGAGTTGCTTGTAGCAATCTCTCATGATCCTTTGTATTTCTGAAGTGTCAGTTGTTAATTCTCCTTTTTCATTTCTAATTCTGTTGATTTGTGTCTTCTCCCTTTTTTTCTTGATGAGTCTGGCTAATGGTTTATCGATTTTGTTCATCTTCTCAAAAAACCATTTTTTAGTTTTATTGACCTTTGCTATTGTTTCCTTCATTTCTTTTTCATTTATCTCTGATCTGATCTTTATGATTTCTTTCCTTCTGCTAACTTTGGGGTTTTTTTGTTCTTCTGTCTCTAATTGCTTTAGGTGTAAGGTTAGGTTGTTTATTTGAGATGTTTCTTGTTTCTTGAGGTAGGCTTCTATAGCTATAAACTTCCCTCTTAGAACTGCTTTTGCTGCATCCCATAGGTTTTGGGTCGTGTTTTCATTGTCATTTGTTTCTACATATTTTTTGATTTCTTCTTTGATTTCTTCAGTGATCTCTTGGTTACTAAATAGTGTATTCTTTAGCCTCCATGTGTTTGTATTTCTTACAGATTTTTCCTGTAACTGATATCTAGCCTCATAGTGTTTTTGTCGGAAAAGATACTTGATACCATTTCAATTTTCTTAAATTTACCAAGGCTTGATTTGTGACCCAAGATATGATCTATCCTGGAGAATGTTCCATGAGCACTTGAGAAGAATGTGTATTCTGTTGTTTTTGGATGGAATGTCCTATAAATATCAATTAAGTCCATCTTATTTAATGTATCTCTTAAAGCTTGTGTTTCCTTATTTATTGTCATTTTGGATGATCTGTCCATTGCTGAAAGTGGGGTGTTAAAGTCCCCTACTATGATTGTGTTACTGTCGATTTCCCCTTTTATGGCTGTTAGTATTTGCCTTATGTATTGAGGTGCTCCTATGTTGGGTGCATAAGTATTTACAATTATTATATCTTCTTCTTGGATTGATCCCTTGATCATTATGTAGTGGCCTTCTTTGTCTCTTGTAATAGTCTTTGCTTTAAAGTCTATTTTGTCTGATATGAGAATTGCTACTCCAGCTTTCTTTTGATTTCCATTTGCATGGAATATCTCTTTCCATCCTCTCACTTTCAGTCTGTATGTATCCCTAGGTCTGTAGTGGGTCTCTTGTAGACAGCATATATATGGGTCTTGTTTTTGTATCCATTCAGCCAGTCTATGTCTTTTGCTTGGAGCATTTAATCCACTTACATTTAAGGTAATTATCGATATGTATGTTCTTATTACCATTTTCTTAATTGTTTTGGGTTTATTATTGTAGGGCTTTTCCTTGTCTTGTGTTTCCTGCCTAGAGAAGCTCCTTTAGCATTTGTTGTAAAGCTGGTTTGGTGGTGCCGCATTCTCTTAGCTATTGCTTGTCTGTAAAGGTCTTAATTTCTCCCTCAAATCTGAATGAGATCCTTGCTGGGTTGAGTAATCTTTGTTGTATATTCTTCTCCTTCATCACTTTAAATATGTCCTGCCACTCCCTTGTGGCTTGCAGAGTGTCTGCTGAAAGATCATTATTTATTTGTTTGTTTGTTTTTCCTTTTCTTCCACTTTATTTCATATTCCCACCACAATAATGACTTCTTTAATTTAAACTAAAAACCATAGAGGGTTCCTGAAAGGGTGGCAACAAAGGAATGAAAGTGTCAAAGACTGGGGACAGATGGGGTGGTGAATCAGCAAATCGTCTTGACTGGACTGTTGAAGTTGCTGGCCGCTTGGAGCTGCAGCTGGTAGGCCATCGGATGGATCTTGAAACCATAGAGCCTGGGCACAAACTGGTTGGTGGGCCTCTTGGGCCGGTACTCAGGGTGCACCATGAAGAGCATGTGAGGGAACCCGGTGTTATTTGTTGTTTTTCCCTTGCTGCTTTTAATATTTGTTCATTGTATTTAATTTATGATAGTTTGATTAATATGTGTCTTAGTGTGTTTCTCCTTGGATTTATCCTGTATGGGACTCTCTGTGCTTCCTGGGCTTGATTAACTATTTCCTTTCACATATTAGGGAAGTTTTCAACTATAATCTCTTCAAATATTTTCTCAGTCCCTTTCTTTTTCTCTTCTTCTTCTGGGACCCCTATAATTCAAATGTTGGTGCACTTAATGTTGTCCCAGAGGTCTCTGAGACTGTCCTCACTTCTTTTCATTCTTTTTTCTTTATTCTGCTCTGCAGTAGTTATTTCCACTATTTTATCTTCCAGCTCACTTATCCGTTCTTCTGCCTCAGTTATTCTGCTATTGATCCCTTCTAGAGAATTTTAAATTTCATTTATTGTGTTGTTCATCGCTGTTTCTTTGCTCTTTACTTCTTCTAGGTCCTTGTTAAATTTTTCTTGTATTTTCTTCATTCTATTTCCAGGATTTTGGATCATCTTTACTAACATTATTCTGAATTCTTTTTCAGGTAGACTGCCTATTTCCTCTTCATTTGTTTGGTCTGGTGGGGTTTTGCCTTGCTCTTTCATCTGCTGTGTGTTTCTCTGTCTTCTCATTTTGCTTAATTTACTGTGTTTGGGGTCTCCTTTTCTCAGGCTGCAGGTTCGTAGTTCCCGTTGTTTTTGGTGTCTGTCCCCCGAGGCTAAGGTTGGTTCAGTGGGTTGTGTAGGTTTCCTAGTGGAGGGGACTAGTGCCTGTGTTCTGGTGGATGAGGTTGGATCTTGTGTTTCTGGTGGGCAGGTCCACGTCTGGTGGTATGTTTTGGGGTGTCTGTGGCCTTATTATGATTTTAGGCAGCCTCTCTGCTAATGGATGGGTTTGTGTTCCTGTCTTGCTAGTTGTTTGGCATAGGGTGTCCAGCACTGTAGCTTGCTGGTCGTTGAGTGGAGCTGGGTGTTGGTGTTGAGATGGAGATCTCTGGGAGATTTTCGCCATTTGGTATTACATGGAGCTGGGAGGTCTCTTGTGGACCAGTGTCCTGAATGTGGCTCTCCCACCTCAGTGGCACAGCCGTGACGCCTGGCTGGAGTACCAAGAGCCTGTCCTCCACATGGCTCAGAATAAAAGGGAGGAAAAAAAGAAAGAAGATAAAATAAAGTAAAATAAAATAAAGGTATTAAAATAAAAAATAACAATTAAAAAAGATTTTTTAAGTAATAAAAAAAATAACGGACAGACAGAACCCTAGGACAAATGGTAAAAGCAGAGCTATACAGACAAAATCACACACAGAAGCATACACATACACACTCACAGAAAGAGAAAAATATATATATATATCATTGCCCCCAATGCCCACCTCCTCAATTTGGGATGATTTATTGTCTATTCAGGTATTCCACAGATGCAGGGTACATCAAGTTGATTGTGGAGATTTCATCCGCTGCTCCTGAGGCTGCTGGGAGAGATTTCTCTTTCTCTTCTTTGTTCGCACAGCTCCCAGGGTTCAGCATCTGTCTTCGCTCAGACACGACGGGTTAAAGCAGCAGCTGATTCGGGGGCTCTGGCTCACTCAGGCCGGGGGGAGGGAGGGGTACGGATTCGGGGCGAGCCTGCGGCGGCAGAGGCTGGTGTGATGTTGCACTAGCCTGAGGCACACCGTGCGTTCCCCCGGTGAAGTTGTCTCTGGATCACGGTACCCTGGCAGTGGCAGGCTGCACAGGATCCCGGGAGGGGAGATGTGCACAGTGACCTGTGCTTGCACACAGGCTTCTTGGTGGCTGCAGCAGCAGCCTTAGTGTCTCATGCCCGGCTCTGGGGTCCACGCTGATAGCCGCAGCTTGCGCCCATCTCTGGGGCTCCTTTAAGCGACGTTCTTAATCCCCTCTCCTCGCGCACCAGGAAACAAAGAGGCAAGAAAAACTCTCTTGCCTCTTCGGCAGCTCCTGACCTTTTCCAGGACTCCCTCCCAGCTAGCCATGGCGCACTAGCCCCTTCAGGCTGTGTTCACGCAACCAACCCCAGTCCTCTCCCTGGGGTCTGACCTCCGAAGCCTGAGCCTCAGCTCCCAGTCCCCACCCTCCCCGGCAGGTGAGCAGACAAGCCTCTTGGGCTGGTGAGTGCTGGTCGGCACCGATCCTCTGTGCAGGAATCTCTGCGCTTTGCCCTCTGCACCCCTGTGGCTGCGCTCTCCTCCGTGGCTCCGAAGCTTCCCCCTTCTGCCACCCGCAGTCTCCGCCCGCGAAGGGGCTTCCTAGTGGGTGGAAACCTTTCCTCCTTCACAGCTCCCTCCCACTGCTGCAGGTCCCATCCCTATTCTTTTGTCTCTGTTTTTTCATTTTTTTTGCTCTACCAAGGTACGTGGTGAGTTTTTTGCCTTTTGGAAGGTCTGAGGTCTTCTGCCAGCGTTCAGTAGGTGTTCTGTAGGGCTTGTTCCACATGTAGATGTATTTCTGATGTATTTGTGGTGAGGAAGATGATCGCCGTGTCTTACTCTTCTGCCATCTTGAAGCTCCTCCCTTAAGCAGGTTTATTCCTAGGTATTTTATTCTTTTCATTGCAGTGGCAAATGGGATTGTTTCCTTAATTTCTCTTTCTGATTTTTTGTTGTTAGTGTATAGGAATGACAGAGATTTCTGTGCATTAATTTTGTATCCTGTAACCTTACCAAATTCACTTATTAGTTCTTGTAGTTTTCTGGTGGCATCTGTAGGACTTTCTATGTATAGTATCATGTCATCTGCAAACAGTGACAGTTTTACTTCTTCTTTTCCAATTTGTATTCCTTTTATTTCTTTTGTTTCTCTGATTGCCATGGCTAGGACTTCCAAAACTATGTTGAATAAGAGTGGTGAGAGTGGACATCCTTGTCTTGTTCCTGATCTTCGTGGAAATGTTTTCAGTTTTTCATCATTGAGTATGATGTTTCTTGTGGGTTTGTCATATATGGCCTTTATTATGTTGAGGTAGGTTCCCTCTCTGCCCATTTTCTGGAGCGTTTTTATCATAAATTGGTGTTGAATTTTGTCAAAAGTTTTTTCTGCATCTATTGAGATGATTATATGATTTTTATTTCTTAATTTGTTAATATGGTGTATCAATTGATTTATTTGCATACATTGAAGAATCTTTGCATCCCTGAGATAAATCCCCCTTGATCATGGTGTATGATCCTTTTAATATGTTGTTGGATTCTGTTTGCTAGTATTATGTTCAGGTTTTTTACATCTATGTTCATCAGTGATATTTGTCTATAATTTTCTTTTTTTGTGATGTCTTTTTCTGGTTTTGGTATCAGAGTGATGGTGGTTTTGTAGAATGAATTTGGGAGTGTTCCTCTCTCTGCAATTTTTGGAAGAGTTTGAGAAGTATTGATGTTAGTTCTCTAAATGTTTGATAGCATTCGTTGGTGAAGCCATGTGGTCCTGGACTTTTTTTTGCTGGAAGATTTTTAATTACAGTTTCAATTTCTTTACTTGTGATAGGTATGTTTATATTTTCTAATTCTTCCTGGTTCAGTCGTGGAAAATTGTACCTTTCCAGGATTTGTCCATTTCTTCGAGGTTGTCCATTTTGTTGGCATATAGTTGTTTGTAGTAATCTCTTATAATCCTTTTTATTTCTGCAGTGTCAGTTGTAATTTCTCCTTTTTCATTTCTAATATCATTGATTTGCATCCTTTCCCTTTTTTTTTTTTGATGAATCTAGCTAAGGGTTTATCAATTTTGTTTATCTTCTCAAAGAACAAACTTTTAGTTGTATTGATCTTTGCTATTGTTTTCTTCGTTTCTATTTCAATTATTTCTACTCTGATCTTTATGATTTCTTTCCTTCTACTGACTTTCGGTTTTCTTTGTTCTTCTTTCTCTATTTGCTTTAGGTGTCGGGTTAGATTGTTTATTTGAGATTTTTCTTGTTTTTTGAGGTGAGATTGAATTGCTACAAAGTTCTCTCTTAGATATGCTTTTGCTGCATCCCATAGGTTTTGGGTCATTGTGTTTTCGTTGTCATTTGTTTCTACGTATATTTGGATTTCCTCTTTGATTTCTTCAGTGATCTCTTGGTTATTTAGAAGCACACTGTATAGCGTCCATGTATTTGACTTTTACGGTTTTTTTCTAATTGATTTTTAATTGATTTCCAATCTCGTAGTGTTGTTGTCATAAAAGATGCTTGATACGATTTCAGTTTTCTTAAATTTTCAGAGGCTTGATTTGTGACCCATAATGTGATCTATATGGGAGAATTTTCCATGTGCACTTGAGAAGAAAGTGTATTCTGCCACTTTCAGGTGGAATGTTCTATAAATATCAATTAAATTATCTGGTCTGTTGTGTCATTTTAAGCTTGTGTTTCCTTATTTACTTTCTATTTGGATGATCTATCCACTGGTGTAAGTGGGGTGTTAAAGTCCCCCACTCTTATTGTGTTACTGTCGATTTCCCCTTTCATGGTTGTTAGCATTTGCCTTATGTATTGAGGTGCTCCTATGTTAGGTGTGTAAGCATTTATAATTGTTATATCTTCTTCTTGGATTGATCCCTTGATCATTATGTAGTGTCCGTCCTTGTCTCTTGTAACATTCTTTATTTTAAAGTCTATTTTATCTGATATGAGTATTGCTACTCCAGCTTTCTTTTGATTTCCAATTGCATGGAATATCTTTTTCCATCCCTTCACTTTCAGTCTGTATGTGTCCTTAGGTCTGAAGTGGGTCTCTTGTAGACAGCATATCTTTGGGTGTTTTTTTGTATCCATTCAGCCAGTCTGTGCCTTTTGGTGAGACATTTAATCCACTTACATTCAAGATTATTATCAATATGTATGTTCCTATTACCATTTTCTTAATTATTTTGGGTTTGTTTTTGTGGTTCTTTTTCTTCTCTTGTGTTTCCGATCTAGAGAAGTTTCTTTAACATTTGTTGCAAAACTGGTTTGGTGGTGCTGAATTCTCTTATCTTTTGCTTGTCTGAAAAGCTTTTGATTTCTCCATCGAATCTGAATGAGATCCTTGTTGGGTAGAGTAATCTTGGTTTTAGGTTTTTCTCTTTCATCCTTTTAAGTATATCCTGCCACTCCCTTCTGGCCTGCAGGGTTTCCGCTGAAAAATCAGCTGATAACCCTATGGGGATTCCTTTGTATGCTATTTTTTGTTTTTCCCTTGGTGCTTTTAATATTTTTTCTTTGAATTTAAGTTTTTTAGTTTGATTAGTATGTGTCTTGGTGTGTTTCTCCTAGGGTTTATTCTTTATGGGACTCTCTGTGAATCCTGGACTTGAGTGACTATTTCCTTCCCCATGTTAGGGAAGTTTTCCACTATAATCCCTTCAAATATTTTCTCAGACCCTTTCTTTTTCTCTTCTTCTTCTGTGACCCCTATAATTCAAATGGTGGTGTGTTTAGTGTTGTCCGAGAAGTCTCTGAGATTGTTCTCAATACTTTTTATTCTTTTTTCTTTATTCTGCTCCTCAGCAGTTATTTCCACCGTTTTGTCTTCCAGGTCACTTGTTTGTTCTTCTGCCTCACTTCTTCTGTTATTGATTCCTTCTAGTGTATTTATCATTTCAGTTATTGTGTTGTTCATTTCTGTTTCTTTGTTCTTTAGTTCTTCTAGATCTTTGTTAAACATTTCTTGTATTTTCTTGATCCATGCCTCCATTCTATTTCTGAGATTCTGGATCATTTTTAGTATCATTACTCTGAATTCTTTTCCAGGTAAATTGCCTATTTCCTCTTCATTTATTTGGTCTTGTAGGTTTTTACCTTGCTCCTTCATCTGTGACATATTTTTTTTGCCATCTCATTAATTTTTTCCTTTTTTTTTATGAGTGGGATTTTGTTCCTGTTTTACTGTTTGTTTGGCCTGAGACTTCCAACACTGGAGTTTTAAGCTGTTGGTTAGAGCTGGGTCTTGGTGCTCACATGAGGACCTCCATGAGACCTCACTTCGATGAATATTCCCTGGGGTCTGAGGTTCTCTGTCGGTCCAGTGGTTTGGACTTGTAACTCCCACTGCAGGAGCTTTGGCCTGACCCCTGGCTCGTGAACCTAGATCCTGCAAGCTGCATGGGGTGGCAGAAAAGAAAGAAAAAAGAGAAGAATAACAAAGTGAAGAATAAAATTAGGAAACTAACAGATATTTTAGAAAAAATATAAAAATAAAAAAGTAGATGAAATAACAACCAGAAGGTTGTTAAAGGTAAAACAGGACCACAAGAGTAAAAAAGAGGAGGAGAAAAAAAAAAAAAAGGTGGAAAAGGCCTTGGCTCTGGAGGGCAGGGCCTAAGCAGGGGCAAGGTTTGGGTGGTAAGCGTAGCCTATGCTTAGGGCTCATAGGGCTGGAAAGGCCCTGGGGGGTGTGGGGGGATGTGTTTTAGGCTCAAAAGAACAGAAGGGGCCCAGGTGTGCCTCCTGCCTCTGGTCTCAGAGGGCGGGGGACCAGCCTGGGAGGTCAGCAGGCTCCCTGGGCCCGAGTGGGTGGGGCAGACACCCTCTGCTCCTCCCCTGCTCTTCCAGTCCCAGAAGACCCCTCCCACCTGCCTCTCCTGTTCTCTCTTGGCATTCCTCTTACGTCCCCGGGACCAACCCAATCCGGAGGGGACCTCTGAGGGCATAGGACCTGGACCCGGCCTAAGAGCTGGGCAGACTTCCCCAGCTGATTGCGCAGGGGAAATGCTGGGCATGCTTCCCCCTGATCCGAGCCCCTGAGGGTCCCTCCAGGTGTGGGAACCCTTCCCCTCTCTCAGCCACCCCTCAGGGGTGCCGGTCCTGTGTGACCTCTGCTTCTCCTCCCCTCTCAGTCCCCCCACCCTGTCCTTCCAGTTCGCTTGGGGATTCTTCCCACCAGTGTCTGGCAGGCACCTTAGTTGTGGGGGGACATGAACTCCGTGTCCTCCCACACTGCCATCTTGACTCTGCCCCCAGAAGTTATTTTTAAGTCGGTTTTGTCACCATAGAGATGTCTACAGATTTCACTGCACACACACTACAATTGATAGTCCAATGAACAATTTGCAGTATCTTTAAATTTTTTTTGCCAGTTTATCCATTCACTGTCTTTGCTTTCTTTTGTTTTCCTTTCCTCCCAGTTCTTATTTTGTATTTCTTTGTGAAAAAGCATGTAATTAAAAATTAATCTACAACTTGTTGTAACAGAAGATAACTAAACCAAGGAATCATTTCTGTCACTGTTACTCAGGATTTCTCAGGGAGTACTAGCCTTGTTGCTATGTATTTTTTACAGTAGAAACCTTTTTACTCAGAAAGGGATAAATTTTTGCATCCAGCTTGCCACCTGCTTGTAGGAGATTCCCAGCAGGCACACACACACCCTGGGTCAATGATTCTCATCTTATTTCATGTGTATAGTGAATTGCTGTTAGGTGTAATTTTGGGGTATGAGTGAATTTCAGCTGTCATCTCTAGGGCAGCTTACCTAGAATTAGATCCTGTCATTTCAAATGCTATTTGTCTTCATTAATCTTCACTCTTGCTCCATTTGTCCTGAACATTTAACGTGACCTGAATAGCTTAATGGTGCCTGTTTGCTGGCAGGCTGGCTAAGACTGAAACACAGTCATATCCTCCAGACACTGTTACCTGTAAATCTAAGTAATATTAAATCTATTCTTTTTGTAGATTTGTTGTAATTGTTTTTCATTTAGCTTTTCTTTTTATTTTATTTATTTATTTATTTATTTATGGCTGTGTTGGGTCTTTGTTTCTGTGCCAGGGCTTTCTCTAGTTGTGGCAAGTGGGGGCCACTCTTCATCGCGGTGTGCGGGCCTCTCACTATCGCGGCCTCTCTTCTTGCAGAGCACAGGCTCCAGACACGCAGGCTCAGTAATTGTGGCTCACGGGCCCAGCTGCTCTAAGACATGTGGGATCTTCCCAGACCAGGGCTCGAACCCATGTCCCCTGCATTGGCAGGCAGATTCTCAACCACGACGCCACCAGGGAAGCCCAGCTTTTCTTTTAGTATTATCTTTTTGGTAATTTAGTATCAAGACTGCTGCTGTCCTCCTATTTTATTTTTATAGAACAAGAAGTATGTGTGATAAAGAACCACCAGACAGACTCTCGAAATCTAAACCAGTCTGAAAATTTCTGTTTAATTCAACAAGGATTTAATGAGTTACAACTATCTTCTGGGTAGTTGTTTTATTAGATTAAAAGTTCTTTAAGGTCAGGAGGGATGTCTTAATCTCCTTCATTCTTCACCTCTAACACAGTGCTTAATATGTAGTAGGCCCTAGAGTAGGTAAAGTTTAATGATAAACTTATAACTGGAGAATACAAAAGAAGTACAGTAAAGGTTAATTGTCCTTAAGGACTATAACAATCTTTTTGCAGAGAAGATAACTCCCTGAACAGGAAGCTTTACATATGTCATATATTTTAATGCTCTTAACATCACTGTGAGGTAGGTGATATTATCTTCATCTAGAGATAGATAACAAGGCTCAGAGAGGTGAAGAAAGTTACACAGGTCACAGAATGTATTAGTGGAAGAAGTTTTTCAAATCTGAACTACATTTCATACAGAAAGGCAGGGTCAACGTTTGATTCTTTCCTTTAACTTTCCAGCTTTCGGATTAATAGGTTGATGTCCTGGCAACCTCCAAAGGGCACTAATAGTTTTAGTTTTTAAAATAACACTATTAATTCATAAATTTTAACAAATATATTTGCTCTGTCAATCAATAGCAGTCATTATTCTTTTTGATGCTTATTTTTCTACTTTTAACCACTCTATTTCTTCAAGATGGCCCCAGTATACTTTAGACACTAGCCTAGTAAATACTCTGACATTTTTCTTTCTTTCTTGCACAAAAGTATGCACCAGGTTCCTTTTGTAAATTTCTTTATCAAGATCTGGAATTAGCTATTTCTCCAAGGAACTTTGGCTCTAGTGAATTGGTTTTTTTGAGACCATAATTTGGGCAATTGTGATATTCATTGCTACTAGGTTTTCATTACTTCTAGGCTATTTCCATGGGCAGAGCTAGAAAATACATTTTTTAGAGAAAGAAATTATGAGTTAATATTGATATTTATAATTCAGAACTAAAAATGCAGGTTTTTAAAACTTAATTACGATATGTTTATATTTTTCTCTTTAAGCTGAATATCTTAGTTCTGAATAATGTTAGCATAATTATTTATTTTCCTTATTCTACATTGTATATATAATTGCAAAATAACAATATGATTACTAACCATAAGGCAGCCATTCTTACACCGTATTTTTCACTGATAAATATCCTGAAGATCAACTGTATACAGAGAGATTCCTCATTAGTTTTTTCATAATTTATTTTGAAATCTTTTCAAACTTACATTAAAGTTGTGATAACAGTAAAAGAAAAACAAAACACAAAACCTCCTATATTCCCATATTCCCTTCACACAAATGCCCCAATTGTTACTTTAGCACATATGCTTCATCAACCATAGCCTCTTTCTTCCTCCTAACCTCCTTCCCTCTCCCTCTCCTTCTCTTCCTCCCTCCCTTTCTTTCTCATAAATACATGGGAGAGAATAACTTAAAAAGAGGTGGATTAGAGCTCTGGTTTATATTACATCTTCAATCAAGGACAGTAAATTTATAGAGAAATGAAAAGAAGCGAGAGAAAGAGGGAATAACCAGGGATGACCCTTGAGATTTGGTGGCCAGGGAAGGCTCCAGTGAGTGGCATTTCAGTTAAGAGCCAAAAATCTGCTAGGGGATCTCTGAAACATGAGGATGACTGCAGGAGAGAAAGCAGTTGGGCACATGGAGAGGAGTCATTCCACCAGCCTGAACCCTGTGGCCTATGAACAGAATGTCATTTGTGGGTGCTCTGCTGGCCCATCACCTACCCCATGGTTAGTGATATGCTCAGCTTGGCATCGGATAAATTGGGAGGAAAAACAAAGTAGGAAACATGCTCTTCGACCTTAAGAAACTTACCACCTGGCTGGAGAGGTGAAAGTAATCTGTGAAACAATCAGAGACTTTTAGAGAGTTGGGGGATTGGGGAAGAAGGAACTAGGGATGGAACTGGGTGTGATTTGTTCAGTGGGTGGAGAAATGGTGAAGGCCTGATGGGCCAAGAATTGAGGCGGGTGGATCTATTTTGGAGAGAGGCAGAGCACGGTCCTGGGGTCAGGAGCTGTTCTGAATCCCGGCTCCTCCATGTACCAGCTAGGTGACATTGGAAAGTTTTTTTCTCTCCGACCCTCAGTTTCCTAATCTGGAAATCACATCTTATGGTTTTTTGGTTTTTTTTTTACCCTTTATGTTGTTGTGAATATAAATGAAGTAAGATATATTCAGGACTTTGGAGAGTGAAACGCCCATGCTTCACAGTCATGTAGGTGGACCCTCTCCCACTGGTAGCACTTGACAAATTTCCAGTGTCTGCTGCAGCCACCAGCTCAGCCTCCTAGTTAATAACTGGGGGCATTTGCTAGCAGTCCAAGTCTGTGCTCCCTAATTAACAGTCTTGACTAAATGACAGGTGGAGTTTGTGGAAACCACAATCTGGGTTTGTAAAGGAAAATCAATCTCTCTCCCCCACCCTCCCTCCCTTTCTTATTTCTTTCCTTTCTCTCTTTCTTTCTTATTGAAGTATAGTTACTGTACAATATTTTATGTTTCAGGTGTATAGTAGAGTGATTCACAATTTTTAAAAATTATACTCATTTATGGTTATTATAAAATAATGGCTATATTCCCAGTGTTGCACAATATATCCTTTTTGCTTATTTTATACTTAATAGTTTGTACCTCCTACTCCCCTACCCATTTATTGCCCATCCTCCTTTCCCTCTCCCTACTGGTAACCAATAGTTTGTTCTCTATATCTGTGAGTCCGTTTCGTTTTTGTAAAGTTCGCTAGTTTGTTGTTTTCTTTAAATTCTACTTATAAGTGATATCATACAGTATTTGTCTTTGTTTGACTTATTTCGCTTAGCATAATGCCCTCCAAGTCCATCCATGTTGCTGCAAGTGGCAAAATTTCCTTCTTTTTTATGGCTGAGAAGTATTCCATTGTGTGTGTGTGTGTGTGTGTGTGTGTGTATATATATATATATATATATATATATATATATATCACATCTTCTTTATCTATTCATCTGTTGATGGACACATAGGTTGCTTTCATATCTTGGTAATTGTAAATAATGCTGCTGTGAACATTGGAGTGTGTGTGTGTGTATCTTTTTGAATTAGTGGGATTTTTTTGTTTGTTTGTTTTTGGGTATATAGCCAGGAGTGGAATTGCTGGGTCATATGTAGCTCTATTTTTAGGTTTTGAGAAACCTCCATACTCTTTTCCACAGTGGCTGTATCAATTTACGTTACCACCTATAGTGTACAAGTGTTCCCTTTTCTCCACATCCTCACCAACATTTGTTATTTATGTTCTTTTTGATGATAGCAATTTGACAGGTGTGAGGTGATATCTCATTGTGGTTTTGATTTGCATTTCCCTGATGATTAGTGATGTTGAGCATCTTTTCATGGCCATCTGCATGTCCTCTTTGGAAAAATGTCTATTCAGTTCTTCAGCCCATTTTAAAATCTAGTTGTTTGTTTCTTTGATGTTGAGTTGTGTTAGCTATTTATATATGTTGGGTGTTAACCCCTTATCAGGCATATCATTTGCAAATACTTTCTCCCATTCAGTAGGTTGTCTTTTTGTTTTGTTGATGGTTTCCTTTGCTCTGCAAAAGCTTTTAAGTTTAATTAGGTCCCATTTGTTTATTTTTGCTTTTATTTCCTTTACTTCAGGGGACAAATCCAAAAAAATACTGCTGTGATTTATGTCAAAGAGTGTTCTGCCTATGTCTTCCTCTAGGAGTTTTATAGTATCCAGTCTTACATTTAGGTATTTAATACATTTTGAGTTTATTTTTGTGTATGGTGTTAAAGCATGTTCTAGTATCATTCTTTTACACATAGTTGTCCAGTTTTCCCAGCACCACTTATTGAAGAGACTGTCTTTTCTCCATTGTATATTCTTGCCTCCTTTGTCATAGATTGATTGACCAGAAGTGTGTGTGTTTACAGAAATATGTTGTTTATATTGATCTTATATTGATAAACTTTCTAAGTTTTCTTACTATTTTGAATAATATTCTTATACATTCTGTTTTCTTCCCTTTGTTGGTAATCATATAATCTGTGAATAAATATGGTGTTATTTTCTGCCTTTTTTATCTTTATAACTTTCTAATTATTTGTACCTTCTTTTTTTTAGTGTTTCTTGTAGGGTTTACTGTATATACATATGGTAGAGATATGTTGATATACACTTGTATATATGTTATGCGTACACATATATAATTGTATCACTATCACTAATTTTTCACAGTCTAACTTCAAATAATCTACCATTTCACATATGGTTTTAAGAACCACAAAAGTACACTTCTATTTCTTTCTTCCTATCCTTTATGTTATTTTTCCCTTAATTTTACTTACACATATGCTGTACACCTCAGAATACACGTTTACTACATTTTGCTTTAGGCAGTTATATTTATTAACAAAATATTTTGAAATTTTAGACTTACAGAAAGTTGCAAGAGGAGTACAGAGATTTCCTTTATACCCTTTACATTATTTAAGGGTGGCATCTGTAAAAACACCTGGCTCAAAGACCAAAATCAGGAAATTAACATTGATTTAGTAGTATTTATTCCTTTAAGACCTCAATCAAATTTTGTAAACTTTTTTGCTCATGTACTTTTTCTGGTCCAGGAAGTTATTCAGGATCCCACATATGATATAGCTGTCATGTTCCCTTAGTCACCTACAATCTGTGACAGTCCCTCAGTCTGTCTTGGTCTATCATGACATTGACACAATTGAGTTACTGTGAATAGATGATTCTTGCTTGCCACAATCATTGCTGTGGTGGTTGCCTATTGGGTTTTTTTTTTTTTTTTTTTTGGCTTCGTTGAGTCTTTGCTGGTGCGCGTGAGGTTTCTCTAGTTGTGGTGAGCGGGGGCTACTCTTCGTTGTGGTGCATGGGCTTCTCATTGCGGTGGCTTTTCTTGTTGCAGAGCAGAGTCTCTAGGTGCGTGGGCTTCAGTAGTTGTGGCATGTGTGTGCAGTAGTTGTGGTGAGCAGGTTCAGTAGTTGTGGTGCACGGGCTTAGTTGCTCCGCGGCATGTGGGATCTTCCCAGACCAGGGCTTGAACCTGTGTCCCCTGCATTGGCAGGTGGATTCTTAACCACTGCACCACCAGGGAAGTCCACCTATTGGATATTTTCTATTTCCCTCATTATTTATACATTTATCATTTGGAATTCTACTATAAGGAAGAACAGTTTTTCTTTATCTACCTGTCTGTTTACTCAGTTATTTATATCAGAATGAATTTATGGATATTTATTCTATGGGTTATAATTCATTATTGTCATCACTTATTTTGTTACTCAATTTGTCCCCACTTTGGCCATTTGAAGTCCTTCAAGGTCCATTTTTAATCCTTTTATTGCAAATTGTCTGGTCATGTCTTTTGTCCATTTTTCTATAAGATTTTTATTTCTGTCTCAATTTTTAGGAATTCTTTACATATTAGAGATATTAACCCTTTGTCTTTGGTATATGTTGTAAATATTTTCTTTCATTTTATTAGTTGTTTTTGAGTTTCTGGGGGTTTTTTCCTATGAAAACTTTAGAAATTTCTATGTGGTCATTTTTTTCAATTTTTTCTTTCATTTTTTTTTTCTGGATTTTTGAGTCATAGTTCAAAAGTCTTTCCTTACACAGAGGTGTTAGATAAATTAATCCATGTTTTCTTCTAGTACTTGTAAGGTTTATTTTTATATTGAAATCGCTGGTCCATTTGGAGTTTGTTCTTATATACGGTGTAAACTGTGAATCTAATTGTAGTTTTTCCCAATACTACCTAGTTGCCCCAGCTTCATTTATTAAAATTCCCACTTTTGCTCCAGTGGTTTGAGATGCCACCTTTATTATATTATTATAATATTTATAATATAAAATATAATAATATAAAATAATTATATTATTTTATCACATACTATTATGTATGAAAATCACATGTGTTTGTTGAAACTATATGAATTGTTACCTGGTCAGTCTTTTATATATTTCTTAGATGACTCAGAGGAAACTATATTCTCAAAGTTTTGAGTGCATGTTTCTATTTGGGCCCATGAGAGCTAATTTATTGATTGTGTTGCTAAAATTTTCTATTGCCTGACTTATCATTCACTAATAAATAGATGTTAAAATCACCCACTATGCTAGTATTTTCATATGTCCTTGTAATTCTGTCTCATTTTCTTTTAACTAGTAGTATTAAGGGAAAATAACTTTAGAATTATTAAATTTTTCTGGTTTGTTGAAGCTTTTTATTAGTATGTAATGAACCTTTTTATTGCTAATAATGCCTTTTGCTTTAAATCATGTGTGGTGTGATATTAGTATAGATTTCTAAGCTTGTTTTCTTAGTATTTGGCTGGTGCACTTTTATTCATACTTATATTTTCATTCTTTTATATACTTATAATTTAGGTTTGTGGCTAAGTGGCTTTTTAAAATCCAGCCTGGTAATTATTGTCTTTTAAAGGAAAATTTTAAACCCATTTGTTTTTATTGTGATTACTAATACATTTGGATTCTTCCCTACCAAATGCCAAGGAATGCTATCAACTCAGGACTACCTTAGATTAAGTTCTCAAGAGTAAGAACATTTATAAGGTAGAAATATGATAGAATATTTTTGTTTTATTTTTGTTTTGTTTTACTGTGTAGGTGATAGACATTTGTCTAAACTTGTGTGAGGGTTTGCCTTTGGTAGCAAATATTCTTGGGAGTCTTTTTCTCTTCTCTGCTCAGAGCCCAGACCTAGACAGACCATTTCTCTGGTATCTTCCTTTGTTGTAGAGTTTGTCCCCCTGTCTTCCCTACTACTGAGTGTATATCCCCTTTGGGATTCTGTATTTTTGTTTTTAATTTATTTTATTGAAGTATAATTGGTTTACAGTGTTGTGTTGGGATTTTGTATTTTTGAAAGGATCTCTATTCAAATGTTGGCCAGACCTAAGGCTTCTCTTTATCACCTGTGTAGTCATTAAAACTCAAGATCCTGTGTAATTGGCAGCATAAAAACTTGAGATGAGATTTTCTTCTGAACATCCCATTCACATAGTGAATTACCTAGTTATTGTTTCCCCTGGAATATTTCACAAATACATGAAATCAAATGTTTCTTTAACTGGACATTTGCTTTCCCTTCCACATTGGATCTTCCTCAGTCTTCCCAATCTCCATTCAGTCACTGACACCACCGTCTGTCCACTTATTCACACTGCAAACTGAGAATTAATCTTGCCTTCCTCCATTTCCATTTCTGTGTACAAACCATCAGCCAGGTGTATTGATTTTACATTCAAGTGTATCTCAAATCTAATTCTCTGCATCAATCTAGACAAGAGTCGTCATGATTTCTGTAGACTATTTCAATAGCCACCTAACTGGTCTTCTGCTCTAGAGCCCCTTTAGTCTATCTATGCCGCATACACCACACACAGAGAGATATTTTAAAAAATATATTTGATCATGTTACTCCTTTATAATGATTTATCATCATGCTTAAAATAAAATCTAATTTCTATATTATTTCCTACGTAGCCCTATGTTATTAGGCTCCTCTATTTTTGTGCAACCTAAACTCCTTCTCCTACAAACTCTGACAAAACAGACTTTCCCCGGGGCTGTCCTGAGTGTTCTACTCCTTGCTCTTTTCATTAGAGAAAAATACTTCAAACAGCTGTGCTAAGAAGCTTATTTATTATTTGCATTTCCATTTACATGTCATAACTATAGAGATTTCTTCTCTGACCACCTTATCTAAATTATATCTAGGTCTCTCCTTCTGGTCTTGCTGTTCTTTTTCATTAAATACTGTTGGGGTTTTTTTGTTTTGTTCTTTTGGTAGCACGTACCATAGTTTGAAGTTATATGTTGTTTGGGTGGTTTGTTTTTAATTTAAAAATTATTTTAAATTGTCTTATTCTTCATTATAGTGTTAGAATGATGAGCATAGGGTTTGTGCATCTATGAACTCTTGTATTCCCAGCATCACACATAGTAGATGTTCACTAAATATTTCTTACTTTATTAGTCTTGGCTGCAAAATTAATTTCCCTAAATATTACTAGATCTCTCTTTGGAAAGATATACCTTGTGAATTTGATTCAGAATCCAAAGTTAAGGATTTGAGTTTTGTTTCTGCCACTGGCAGCATATCACTTCATTTCTCTGATTCCCAACTTCATCTGTAAATAATAGGCTTGGGTTCTCCATGTATTAGGATAATTCTCCCATTAACCAACTACCCTAGGGTTTTGGGGTACCACAACATTGGGAAAAAAGTTAAAGTATCTTGTGGGGTTTTTTTTTTTTCCCTACATGACTCCCACGATGTAGTGTGAATCAGACTGTCTTGGTCTAAGCTTGTCTTAGAAAGAAGAGAAAGCACATGATTGTTTATAAGTTCAATAATATATTTGTTTCTCAGTTGGGTCCCTTTTCCATTTCCATTTTAACCCATATAGCAAAGGGTGGGAGAAGAAGATCCTGATGCCTGTTTTTCCTTACAGCTTTATCTCCTTTGATATTTCATGATTTACAACTTAACTAAATAGATCATGAAGAGACTATTGTGCATTTATGCCAATAATCAAAAATCCCAACTTCTTTATATTTTACATATCATATAGGGCATTGTTCTATCGATATCTCTTTCACAGAGGGCTGTAATTGGCCCCAGGAAAGGTTGGGTCACCATGGTATTCTGTAGCAATTAACAGGCACTGCTGACAAACTTTCAGCAAATATATGCCGTTTCAACTCTATAATGCTCTGAGAATATAAAATCAGACACCAAGTGTAGAATAGGCTAAGGGTCAAATGCAAAGTTTTTCTGTTTGAGTGCAGTTCAATTTTATTTTAGTACTTGAATTCATAATTAATATTTGGACTTTGTCGTAAGAGGGCTTTGAAATTTTAAATTGCTGAAACATCTCTAACTTCTAAAGATGTGCCTTCAGACCTAATATTCTTTTATTTTACTGTAAAATATATCTATCAATTTTTTGATAAAGTTGAGTTTTTGTAATTCTTTAGAATATAAATTAGGCAATAAAATAACTTGAAATTATATGATGACATGCAGTTAAATTATTTAGAAACAAGTCAAATTAATGGCTTGTTAAGATATAGAACAATGCAAGGAATTGTGTTCTAGGTAGGAGTGAATCAATATATATTTATACTGTGTTTTTGTGGAAAATAAGACAAACATACATTTGAATTCCATTTCTGTAATTTAATAATTGTGACCTTGAGATACCTAAGTGATACATTGCCTCCTGCAACCAAATTGCTAGAGATTTTCGTATTTTATTTTTTAGTGAAAATGATAAGTACCACTTTTAGTTCAGGATTAACAACACTTATAGCCATATGCTTACGGGTTAATGAACAGGTTTGTGTCATTCCTTTTATTGTTTAAATGACTCTAAATATTTCTGCTAATTTGGAGGAATGGCTCCCAAATGTATATTGAATATATTAGATTTCCATTCATTTCCACAAATTGCCTTTCTTAAAAGTGTTAAGAATGGGAACAGTGATAGAAAACTCAAACTTATACTGAACACATGTGTTTTTAGTAAAACCTATAATGATTTGCTTTTACTTAGTGGAAGCAGCAGAGTATAATGCTTGATAGCTTAGACTTTGGAGTCAGACCAACTGGTGTGAATTCTAGCTCTGCCATTTGTTGGTTTACTTATTTGTTTAGGATGAGTGGCTTGACCCAATATGTGGGAAATGGGCTGAGAGAGGTTAAGTTCTTGTCTGAAATCACACAGTTCTTACTGTAATTAGTCCAGGAGAGGATCTAAGCAGTCTGTCCCCCAGTCTATTCTTTAAAAAAAAAAAAAAAGTAATGTATTTACCTGTATATGACCTTAAATGTTAATCACAGAATCTCACTGAAGGCATTTTATGCATTATAATAATTCAGTACTGGTAACCGGATGCCGTTGCTGTCAGTCCTGTGTCCTGGGCCCTCTCTGATCCCTGTTTCTTGGTTATCATACACACAGACAGCCTTGTGTGGTGTCAAGGTCCATGTGAGGCATATTTTGCTCTAATGTTTGTCTTAAGGGAGACTTACTATTATTGGCATCTTTAGTGGCATCTGAGAGTTGGCCATAGAACATTCTTTTATGGGATTCTAACTTATCCAAGAAGTGTGTCAGTGGCAGGGAAAACAGACACGGTATGAAGGATGCTTTCCTAAAGGAATTTCTGAAGCAGTAGAAATTAGTCTGGCTTTTCGAGTGTACTTTTCGTGCACTTTAACTGAAATGACGGATTTGCCATTCTCTCCTCTCTGCTACCTCTTGATCTAGTCAGCACTGGATCTGAGATGAACTCTAGAGCTTTCTAACACAGAGATTTCTGGAAAGCTTTTGGCTTCCAGGATATTTCTGTAACATTCAAATGTCACATAAGGTCCAGAATGACTTTTTATTATTTTAAACTGTTGTTCAGAAAATAATCCAATATTATATTCTTTTACCTATGTAGCATGATATCACTATACAGTCTATAAATTTACATGACCTCTATTGTCAATGACTGTTATATTAGTTTGCTCACATATTTGGTCCAGAGATCCCTGAGGATCCCCAGTGCTAATTAACAGTAGAGTTTCTCACTATCATTGTAAATAGCCTTGACCTTAAATTATTATTTCACTTTGACTCCATTTGGAACCTCCATGCTTGTTCTACAAGGTTTGGTCAGTCACCTAGAAGCTGACTTTTCTTATATGTCCCTATTTCTTCCTAAAAGGACATATTGAGAGAAACATGCTTTAGCATCGTCTCTCTGCACTTTTAACAGCCCCCTGCTGTCCTTTGCTAGGTAAGTGGCTGCCAAATGCTTTGGGACATCCATGGTGAGGGTGCATTGTCCCCAGACTGGCCAAAGAAAACCCAAGTGATCCCTCAAAAACAGACATGAAAAATTCAAATCCCACTGTGAGCTCACAAGTCTTTTGGAATTCAGGAATCATGAAAAGTTAATTAAGGCTTTGTCATAAAGAGAGACTAGCAATACCTAATGTGTAGCTGGTGGGTTACCCTCTGCATACACAGTTACATTCCCTTTGCACAGCTAATCCGGTCCTGCCAGGCTAAGAAATAGGCGCTCTGCCAGATGTTTTGTTAGGTGGACAAATAACACAGCAGGTGGGAATATGGGTATCAGAATCAGACTAACTCATGTTCTCCGCCCATAAACCTCTCCCACTTACTGGGTGTGTGACTTTGGACGAGTTACATAATCTTGCTAAATCTTAGTCTCACCTGATGAAGGGTGATAATGCTATTTATTTCATGCATCTGTCATGAGAATTAATAATATAAAATACCTAAAAACTTAACACAGTTTCTGGCATATGGTATGTGCTTTTTAAACAGGAACAATTATTATTAAGGAAAGAAAACAACTCAGTTGTCTAAAAGGTTTCCCAGGTTCTGTGTTTCTAAGTAGCCTGCAAATTAATCACACACTATCTTTCCATCCCAGCAAATGATGCTGATAGCTATAAAGAAAATATTTTCTAAATTCCACATGTTTATTTTTTTCAAAAATTGCTAAAGCCAGTGGGAGTAGTAAAATGAAATTGTGCCATTTGCAGAGTTGTGGATGGACCTAGAGACTGTCACACAGAGTGAAGTAAATCAGAGAGAAAAACAAATATATAATGTCGCTTATATGTGGAATCCAGAAAAATGATACAAATGAACTTATTTGCAAAGCAGTAATAGAGACGTAGACATAGAGAACAAATGTATGGACAACAAGGTGGGTAGGGTGGGATGAATTGGGAGATTGGGATTGGCATATATACACTACTATGCATAAAATAGATAACTAATGAGAACCTACTGTATTGCACAGGGAACTCTACTCAGTGCTCCGTGGTGACCTAAAAAGGAAGGAAATTCAAAAAGGAGGGGATATATGCATACGTATAGCTGATTCACTTTGCTGTAAAGCAGAAACTAACACAGCATTGTAAAATAACTATACTCCAATAAAAATTAATAAAAAAATATTTGAAAAGGGACTACCAAATATTTGAAAGAATATTTGAAAAGGGACTACCTCAAGATATAGGTGGATACTCTGGGTGGTCAATTAATATTTATCCATCTTAAACAAACAAAAAACAAGTTTGATCAACACCCATTACTGGAAAAACTTGATTTATAGCAGTTACAAATAGACCTCTTCTAATTGCACAATTACCCAGTGTTCCTAGAAAAGAATGTAAATGGTGTAGTTGGATTGGATTAGACATAATACTAGACTAACCACTGGTCAGATGTTCCGATTCTAAAGAAAGTGCCAGGACAGGCCACGGACAAGTTTGTGCTGGGTGTGCGCTGGCAGCTGCCTGATAACTCTAAATTTTAAACATTAAAAAAGCCATAGTAGGGCTTCCCTGGTGGCGCAGTGGTTGAGAATCTGCCTGCCAATGCAGGGGACACGGGTTCGAGCCCTGGTCTGGGAAGATCCCACATGCCGCAGAGCAACTGGGCCCGTGAGCCACAACTACTGAGCCTGCGCGTCTGGAGCCTGTGCTCCGCAACAAGAGAGGCCGCGATAGTGAGAGGCCCGTGCACCGCGATGAAGAGTGGCCCCCGCTCGCCGCAACTAGAGAAAGCCCTGGCACAGAAACGAAGACCCAACACAGCCAAAAATAAATAAATAAGTTAATTAAAAAAAAAACAAAACACATAGTAAAGGCCAAATGCCCACTGACATATTCAATCAAGGTTTCCTGACGTCCTGAAAAACACCTGGATATAGTTATCCAACTGTTTCTGGGAGTTTGGCTATCCTTGTCTGGCATTTTTTCTGTAGTGAGCACACAGTGAACTAATAGTCCCACAGACTGGCACTAAGCAGCTTTTAAAGCAAGAGTAAATGTCACTTAGGATTACATTTCAGATCCCTGTGTCAATCAGCTGGGCTTAACAGAACCCTGAGAACAAAGTCAAGCGGGGGCGGAAAAATAGATGTCATTAGTGCTAGGGGAAACAAAATATCCTTTGTTCGTACATTTCATCTATGAGAGCAATCTCATGATCTCATTCTGTTCCTTCAGAGCTGGTGATTTCAGTAATAAAGGTTGGAACTTGATGTGTAGAAATTCATAGCACGCTGTATTTGCTGAATATTCTGAATCTGCCTCTCAGGCTTCACTCTCCAGCTTTCTCTTATTCTGTTTAGGTGGTTGACCTCCAGGGCTGGTGTAAACCAGGCTCTTTTTCCTTTCAGCTGTTGGTTGAGATGCCCAATGGGAGGACCCAAAAGGAGATTGGTGCACGGGAAGAAAAAGAGGCTGGAGTGTTTATTTCTTTAGTCCCCTCTCTGTGCCTCTCTGCTTGAGGTCACAACTCCTGTTGGATGGCCCTTTCTTGGAACTTTCAGTGATTGTCAGTAACCATTCTGGCTACTTGCTTCCTGTCGTTGCTTACCCCAGGATGCCTCGTCATCCTTTGTGGTTTCCCTTAATTCCATCTTTTGTGAATAGTCCCTTTATTCAACTCTGTGCCTTCATCCTTTTGAGTGGGCTATTTCCTGTTGTGACATTGTTTCCAAAGGAGCCTAAAGGAGCTGAAGAAAGAGTGGCTCAGTGTGATCATGGATTTCTATCAGTTTTCCTTACATGCCTGTTAGGAATTAGAAAATTTAGTAACTTGGGTGTCTGTATATATTCCTGACTGTTAGCTCACAGCCTGAGGGGGAATTGAGCACTTGAGTACTTGGTGGTATGGTGAAGTGAGCACAATGTAGACTTGAGAAAAATAATACATATTTGGAAATTAATGTATTTTTAAATAACCCATGGGGCAATAAAGATTTCATGCGGGAAATTGGAAATATTTTGAGCTGAATTAAAATGAAAACAAAACATAAAAATTATGTTAACTTTTTTCAGGATGCATGCAATTCTAACATATTAAAAAATCAATTATATTTCTATAGTCCAGCAAAGAACAGTTAGAAAATAAAATTTAAAAAATTACCATTTAAAGTGGCTTTGGAGAACAAGAAATAATTAGGGATCGTTGGCTGGAAAAAAAATGCCCAACATGAGAGTTGTGAGTTAAGACTTAGTTGGGGCAAAATGAGGACTATAGCCCAGGAGACGGCATATCAGATAGCTCTGAGAAACTGCTACAGAGAGGTGGGGGGGAAGGTCAGTATATATGTGATTTTGGTGAAGGGGGAGTACATGCAGTCAAGCACATATTTTTTGCACAAGGTTTCTGCTAGTCTTGAGAGGGTTACTGCTAGTCGCGAGGAGGAGACATCACCATAAAGGATTTTAGTGCTTTTCTAGATATGAGAAGATGCAAGGCTTGAGGTCATAAAATTGTCTCCTGAAAATATCTAACTATCTGAAGACCTGTTCTGCCAGTTTTTTCCAGAGCACAGAGTGCCTCATTTCTGATCTTCACGCTGAACTCCTTTCAGGGGATGTTGAAGGTCAGCAGCTGCAGTGGCTCATAATTTAATCCTTGTAGAGGTAGTTGGCAAGTGCCATTTGTAGGTGATAGGATACATTTAACAAAATATGTGCTTGACCTATATCCTGAAAACTACAAAACATTGCTGAGAGAAATTAACATAAGTGTTCATGGGTCAGAAGGTTCAATACTATTCAGATGTCAGTTCCCCTCAAAATGCTCTGCAGATTCACTGAAATGCCAGTTAGAACACTTGTAGTCCTTTTTTTTTTTTTTGGTAGAAACTGAGCTGCTTCTAAAATTTACATGAAAATGTAAGAAAAAAGAGAAAATACAGGGGAATTAGAATATCCTAAATAATTTCTAAAAAGAAAAAGTTGGATGATATACTGATTTAAAGGATTTCCATAGTTATAGCAATCAAGATAGTGTGGTATTAGTATAAGAAAAAAAATAGATCAAGGAAATGCAACAAAAACAGAGTAGAAAGTCCAGAAATAGACATACATATTGTGTGTGTATGTGTACATAAGTTGAGAATATATGTATTTTATTTTTATTTTATTATAATTTTTTAAAAGTACTTGAAACTTTACCTTATGCTATACGCAAACATAAATTCAAAATGTATCAAAGACGTAAAAGTTAAAACTAAAAAACTTATCAAAGAAAGCATAGGATAAAAAGGATAAAACTTCTTGACCTTGGTGTAGAAGATCTGTTAGGACACAAAAAACATGATTCACAAAGAAAAATGTTGATAATTGGACTAAACTGAAATTTAAATTTTCTCATCAAAAAATACTCTTGAGAAAATGAATAGGCATGAAGCAGAAGACTAAGATGAAATTGTATGTATGTGTGTATGTATGTGTGTGTGTATTCAACTTATTTATAAGACTAATTAAAAATGGGCGAAAGATTTAACAGATCTTTCACGTATGGGGGTATGTAAATGGCTAATACCTACATGTGAATATGCTTTCTATCACTTACCATTAGGGAAATGAAAAGTAAATCTTCAGCAATATATGACTGCACACCCACTAGAATGACTGAAATTTAAAATGTTGATAATAATGTGTTGGCAAGGTTATAGAGCAACTGGAACTTTCCTATATTGTTTTAAAAATGCCAAATCATAACAACCACTTTGGGAAACATTGTGGAAATTTTTATACAATTAAATAAATATACATTTACCATAAACACCAGTAATTCTACTTTTAGGGATTAAGTCAAAAGAAAAGGAAACTTGTATCTATACATAGTGTAGACTCTAATATTTGTAGCAGCAGGACTTATAGTAGCGAAAACTGTGAACAACTTAAGTGTCTATCAGCAAGTATAAGGATAAATAAGTTCCATTCAGTGGAATGCTACTCAATAATAAAAATGAGCAATGTACTGATACATTCAACAATGTGTATTAGTTTCAAAAATATTAAGTTGAATAAAAGAAGTCAACACAAAAGTTATGTATTGTATATTACACTTATGTAAAATTCTAGAAAAGACAAATCTAATTTATAGTTACAAAGAGCTTATAAATGGATTTGGAATTAGGAGCAGGAATGGCAGGATTGACTAAGGAAGGGGGGCAAGGGAACTTTTTAGGGTGAGGCAAGTGCTTGTTGTCTTGATTGTGGTGTTGGTTACATGAGTGTATACATGGGTCCAAACTCATCAAACTGTACCCTTAAAATGGATGCATTTTATTGAATGTATATTATACCTTAATAAAGTTGATTAAAAATCAAATTAAGAATATACAAGTATTTCTATTGTTTATATTATGTTACCAAAGAGTAACAAAAGAAACATTGTAATGAATTTATCAGTTTCAGAGAATAAGCCACACAGTGGTTGAAAAACACATTTCTCTTTTAAACTGAAAAACAATTTACTGTCCAAGAAAAATAAAAACTCCTTGCAACCATGATGGATTTTACTAATTAATTGAGTTTACCTTAAATTTTAGTTTTAGTGTAGTTTTTTATTCCCCAGGGGGGAGGTTCCTGAAGAGAAATACAAGGGCATATGTTCATGATGTGAAGAGATACCAATAACTTGAAACTAGGTGGAATTCCTCCATAAGATTTCCATAGGCATTACAAACCAGTTATCTAGCTTTCTTTTTTCATATCTTCCTGATGTCTGAATTCTTTTTTTTTTTTTTTAAAGATTGATTAATTGATTGCTATGTTGTGTCTTCGTTTCTGTGCTAGGGCTTTCTCTAGTTGCGGCAAGCGGGGGCCACTCTTCATCGCGGTGCGCGGACCTCTCACTATCGCGGCCTCTCTCGTTGCGGAGCACAGGCTCCAGACGCGCAGGCTCAGTAATTGTGGCTCACGGGCCCAGCTGCTCCGCAGCATGTGGGATCTTCCCAGACCAGGGCTCGAACCCGTGTCCCCTGCATTGGCAGGCAGATTCTCAACCACTGCACCACCAGGGAAGCCCCTGATGTCTGAATTCTTTTTGTTAGCATTTGTGCCTCTCACCTGTGATCCAAGACCTCCTCTATATTTAATTATCCGCGTCACTCAGAAATTACCCTCCTACTAAAGCATCATTTTCCTATGGAATCATTGTTTTTGCATCTACATTTTAAGAATTTCTCTTTGTAAAACCATTTTTTATCTGCTTTTATTATAAAAATGATGTGTGCTTATTATTACAATTAAAAATAAGAAAGCATATGAATTAAAAATGAGAGTTTTCCCCGTCCTCTTTTCATTGATGAAGTAAACACCGTTAAAGGTTTGCTGTGTATGCTTTTCTATGTCTATAGAAACATAAATATAGGTGTAAGTTGTATATATAGCAGGTTAATAGGTAATCATACTTTATATAGTATTCTGCAACTTGCTTTTTTATTTAACAGTATAAAGTGAACATCTTTCTAATGTGTGTGTGTATAATTGTTTCTCATGGCTGCAGAGTATTTTATAGCATGCATGAACCACAGTTTATTCAACCGTTTGTCCATTAATAAACATTGGGTTTGTTTTGGTCTTTTCCTCTTTTCTATTATAAGCAGTGCTGCTCTAAACATTTCTCTACATATATCTCATATAGTCAGGTTTTTGTTTCTTTGCAATAGAAATCTAGACAGATCTGAGCAGGACCCTAAACACCTTCAGTTGTTTACTCATAACTTTCAAAAATCTGTGTATAAGGAAATAGAGGTTCTTTTTAAAAAGTGCAAACTCTGGCTTACCTACCTCCTACCTCCAATGATTCTGAGATGGAACCCAAGACTTTCTACCTTTAAACAAACATCCTCAGTGTCTTTAAAACAGACATTCTTAGAGCCACATTTTAGGAAACACTTCAAATCTTAATTATCTTGGGCAAGTTGCATAGCGTTTTTGAGTTTCACTTTCCTCATTCTCCCACACTAGAATGTAAAATCCACCAAGGTGAGTAGTGTGTATCTGTTTAGTTAACTGATGTAGAGAACCATGCCTGGCACATTGAAAACACGTAAGTATTTGATAAGTAAAAGAACAAATAAACTAATGAATAAATCTGTGAAATGGAATTAATACCTACTGGATAGGATTGCTTTTATGTTTCAGTACAATAACGCATCTAACACTAAACTGTAAACAGTAAGTATTAACTCATTTTTTTCCCTTGAATTTTCAAAATGCCAGCTACAACTCAATGGATAGTGTTAAAACAACAATAAGTATAATAAAAGAAGGAAAATGAGCTGGCCAGTTCAATGACGCAAACATGATATGCTGTATTTTTTTAATGGAAGGGTTATATAGGTCATTCTATAGCCTACCGTTTCTTTACCAAAAAATCCATCAAGATGGGAATATTAACTTATTTCGGTAGCTTTGTGGAATGTGAAAAATATGTCATAGAGCACTAATGTTGCTTGCTATCATAAATCAAGCTGAGTGTGTGTTTGTAGAAGCAGAGGGATATTTCTGAGGATAATGGGAGATCTATTTAGTTTTTAGAATTATCTTGACTAGTCAAAATTTAAGGACAAAACAGATTCTTCCAGATACAGTGAAATATATTATTTATCCAGATCCTAACTGACATTATTTTTGTCTGGGCTATTTCCCTTTCCATTGTTAACAAAGGAAATGCATTGGTCTAAGAGGTAGACAAAGCTTTGCAAAGTTTTAGGTTTACTAAGTTATGATGGAAAACTTCATCTTCTCATTCATATTAACTTATTGTTTAATTGGTCATTTAACTTCATACTCTGGGAGCTTCTGTGAAACAGTATAGTCATTCATGTAGTTGTAAATACAGTTGTATTGCTGGAAAATTACTGGAATGATGAGTTCCCAAAATAGAAAGTTAAGATTTAGCCTTAAGAGCTTTAGAGACAAGATAAACATAGAATTTCAGTACAACAAATAGGTAGTATTGTACTGGAAGGAGTAAAAGAAACTCATAAGGCATTTTTTTTTGTGGGGGGAGGTCAAGTTAATTAGTATGGTTTATCATAAAAAAAATGAAAGCACTTTCAAAATATCAGCTATTTCTCATAAAAAATTAGACAAGGAAGACATTTTACAAGTGAACATAACGTTAAGATCATATCTTTATAGTGAATTAAAGTGAAATATTATGGAACATCTTGATGAGGCAGACTAGTTTATTTTGTCAGTCATTCTGAGTAATTGAGGGAGGCTTGGGAAGTTAACATATAGATAGATTCCATTATGACTTATGATTGGATGTGATTTCATAGAACTGATGTTTGTTAATATAACAATCTAAGAAAAAAAGGAAGGAGCAGCATTTTTGCCCCAAAGAGGAATATTTCCTATTACCACATGTTTCATCTCAGAGGTGAAAGTAAAACTGATGCAGAGAGAAGGTAAATAACTTGCTCAAGGTATATAGCTACTAAGAAGCACAACCAGAACAAAAAATGTCATTGACATAATAAAGAAAGAAAATCCTTGAAATTTCTGACTCATATTAGATTTATAAATTAAACTGGTTGCCAAAGAATCTTCTACCATTTCTTTGGTGGAGAATATTACATTAGTCAGCTGCATGTTGTTTCCTAGACACCTTTTCATGAGGAAGGTGGGCTTACCTGGACTTCATCTGACCCCATAGATGGTGATGGCTAGTTCATACAAGCAGGGCTGCCTTGTACATTTCTGGTATCCAGCTGCCCTAACCACATTACCTCTTCTGAAACCTATTTTTATCAGGCTAAATATCTAGATTTGTATTTGTTTTAGACATTGAGTATTTTGCTCTTTGGCAGGAATTGTGACTGTTAGCAATTTCAAACTCTATGTTGTAGTTTCACCTACGTGAGAAAGAAAGTTTGGCTTCTTTGGTTGCTTAAGTGAATTCCCACATCCGTGATAGGCAAGCCTAGCTGTGTTCTTTGTGCAGACAGAATGTCCCCTGGGTCCTGTTGCAGATTCTCAGAATGTTCTAACTCCTGGTTACCACCACTATGGTATCTGTCTATTCAGTTTGAACGTGGCTGGAGCAGGTTGAGCCAAGTGGGTGGGAACTTGATCCAGGTAAATAAACAGGATTAGATGGTGTTACCAGCTGAGTCGGCACTTTGAACAAAGGCTCAGAGGTGGGACTAAGTGTCATATAAATTATGCGTGGTGGGAAGTGAGTGGGAAGTACAATGAGGAGATCAGCCTGGTTAAAGCAAACAGTAAATATATGGAAAGTGACTTATGCCCAGAGTGGTGCCAGATTTCTGCCTGTGTTGAATTCTAGGCAAGGAGTTGTAGGTAAGTCCCTCAGGATGGATTCAAAATAAAACACATTATATGGAGAGCAGTGTAGAACTCTTGTCATATTCCAGGCCAGAAGCAATGAGAATGTGACTTGAGAAGAAAAAACACATTTCAAAGCCATTATTAACAAAAATAACAAAGAATTAGTAGTTCATATATCACCAAACTCATAATCAATATTTACTATGTACCTCATTATATGCATTGGATCAAGTTTGCCCATCAGTAAGATAGTTATTATTGTGATTTGGAGATTAAAACCAACTTGATAAATAAGCTGTCACTAGGGAAGTAGCTAGTCTATGGAGGATGTATTAGTATACCTAATGCAGAACAGACAGGACAGCCTACATGGAACTTTGAAAAAAGGAAAGGCAGGTGGGCAAGTTTTTCTTTCTCTTCCAACTCACCCCTTCACCCCAGCTGGACTTCAGATTCAAGAGGCCTCCTTAACTCTCAGACTTCTCTTCCTGGTGAGAGAGAGTCATTCTGAAGCACTATAGGTCACACACAATTGGAATCAAAGTGTTACTTCATTGGCAGCTGGGGATCTGAATGACCTAGACTTGTCCAAAGAACCGTGGAAATCATCAAAAGATACAACTCTTGAGACATATGACTCATATTAGAGTTTTATATTACTGGCTGCCAAATAGTGAGTCTTAGGACATCTCTGAGAAGACATTTGTCAGGTCATCTCTGGATATTATACTTAGATGTGGGAAGTGGGAATCTCTGGGGCTTTCTTAGTCTTGTCCTCTGTGCAGCTGCATCTAAGGGGAGATTCTGGCTTGTCCATTTGATATTTGTTTGCTGTACATTCAAGAAACTTTGAGCTTCCAAACACTCAGGATACAAAAATAAAGGTTTAATGATGGAAATAGATAAGTAAACATGTGCATAGGATAGGAAAGGGACATCTGTGTGTGTATGTGTTGGGAAGGGATACTGAGGTTTCCTACAAAAATATGACTTCTGAACTTGAGTTAAAGACAGACTTCTAGGAGCTAACCAGATGAGAGAGGGTGAAGGCAAGGGCATTCTAGGCTGAGGGCAGAGTTTGAAGTCAACTCCTACTGGACATTTCGTTTTATCAGTTTAGAAAGATGTTTACAATATCATGAGGGCATTTGAAAGGCATTTATTCTCTGAAAGCTTTCTTTTTCCTTCATTCAAAAATAAGTGAGTTGTGTTTTGCATACAGGTTGACAGTGGCAGAAACTCTGAAGGAGAAGAACTCCTTGAAATACTCAATGTGACGGGTCATAGGACCATGCCCTCCAGGAAAATGGAGGAACTGGTGAATCTGTAGTGTCGATGGGTTCGTTTTAATAATGATGGGAGACTTTCTTGAAGGGGGTGGGGCTTAATCTGCCTTCTGTAGATTTCTGAAATCAGCCTGGTTTAACTGTTTCAAAGTTGCCGGGGTTTATTTGGTAAGGAACTGTGGAATTCCTTATCCATCAGGGAGTCTTGAACGTGGATAGGGAGCTGGCTGTCCAGTTGGAAATACATACAATTTTATGGTTAAAATAATGTGTTCACTGAGCAACCATAGAGTCAGAAAAAATAATCTTTGATAAAAAAGACGTCCATCTCCAGGCTTCAGATTCTCTTCCTTGCATAGTAGCAGATTTCAGTGCAACTTCTTCTCTAAGTAATTAATACATATGAAAGATCCATCAGAGGCACACACTGACTGAATGCATTAGGAGCCATTAAAAAAAATCAACAAAAAGGACTTAATATTTCCAGTATGAGGAAATAGGTATGCTTGTATTTGTTCAATGAATAAGTTAATTAATTAACTGTTAAAAGTTTGTTAGATGTTTGTTCATCATGTTTGTCCATGTTTCGACGGCAGTAAAAGACAGAGTAAAACTCCAGCAACTATCTTCATGATATAAATGAAAAGCAATCCTCAAAGTGCTGGGTGATATTTTTCTCTGTGATGACCTTTAGCAAGTGTCATGCTCTGTTCTCTAGAAGTTGTTAACTCTCATTACATACTTCACACACCCTCAACATCAAGCTTCCTACGTTATTTGTGACACGTCTCCAATCACAGAATGTTCTGTAAATAATGCTCCCAACGTTTCAATCTTGCCATCTCTCATGAGAGTTTGGCCCAAGCAAACATTTTTTCATAAAACAACAAACAGAAATTTATTTAAATCTGTATTTAAAAAACCTCATAAAATCTTTTATTTAAATGCTATTCAGAATGTAATGCAGTTTTCTGAAAAAGGGGGAAGGGAGCTAGTATTCACTGAGTGCCTGCTTTGTGCCAGGGGCATGTCATGTTTTTTCCTAATCAATTCTCAAAACAAATTCAAGAGGTGGGTATTAGGCTCTATTTACAAAAGAGGAAATTGAAAGTCAGAGGTAAAAACGCTTGTTCAAGGTCACATAGTTAGCTAATACTGAGCAAAGATTTGAGCTTGAGTCTGCAAGACACCAAACCTCTTCCTCGTTCTCTTACACTCTTGTGAGTCAGAGGGAATTATCAAACTTTAGGGTGCCATGGACTCTACAGCTGCAAAAGGAAGTGTTAAAATATACTTATGTTCAGGAAACAACTAACTTAGTACCTAGCATCTCAAAACAACTGAAATCAAACAACAACACAAAACAAACAACACCACCAAAAACCCCAGCCTAATGAAAGTGTTTATATCTTCTGCCAGAGGAGATTTGAGATGTTTTGTCCAGACAGTTTTAAAATACCAACAAGAAGTGTTCAACTATCTAATTTCAGAAACAAAAATATAAATTCATTAAAATAAATAATGTTCACTCCCACACAATATCCAAAGAAAGGAGAGATTTATTTGAATCATTTAGTTTTCTCTGCCAGGATTCATGTAATTATTTAGCATTTTGATAACATTTTCAGTAACTTATATTCTGTTTAATAACAATCACACATGCTGAAAATCCTCAAAGTAACTATGGACACATAAGAAAAGTAAGCACTCTTGTGGGATGCTTTTTTTTCTTAAATGGATGATAATTAAATATTGTGCTAATAAGTATGCGAAACGCGTTTACCAAGTACCTGAGTTAGATGCTTTTTATGTCAAGACCACACTGCAGTTGGTAAAAGGGACAAGGATTAGAACAGAAAAGCAAAGGTCAAAATCAGCAACAAAACTTTACTGCATAAACCCCATATATGAAAAAAGAACAAGCTATTTGACATTAAATGCAAAAGAAACAAACAAGTTCCCTGGGGAAGGGTTAATTAAAGGGGCATTTTAAACTGTGTGTATTCAGACAGAATCTCAATCTCACTAAGCACTGTGTTGAAGATTTACATGGTTCTATTTCTGAAGGAGTCCATTTTCTCTTCTTTTTTCTTTTTATGATGATGGTAGATAAATATGCACTTCCGGAACATGTGCAGATACTGGAGGTTTTGCTTGAGAGTAATTAGAATTCTCTATTTCCAGTTCAAGGCCAGGCTACCAGATGTTTATTTTCTCAGGACAAATAAGTTTTTGTGGACTTTTCTGGGCACTCAGTTTTTCTATGTATGCTTTTAGCCTTTGCAAAGGCCACTGCTATCAAGAAATAAGAGATACTGTCATTGGTTCAATGAAGACTTTTACCTACCTGACAGAATTCAATTGTCTGTTTTTCAAGATTTAAAAAAAAAAGTATCTTTAAAAATTATTATTAATGCTATAGAGATTGAATTAATCAAATTCCTAGGTTAATGATGCACTGTTATTGGTACATTTAATGCTTTGCTCTTGTTCAACTTTACCCGTTCATTTCATCTGGCTACTTCCTTTCCTGTTCTTCCAAAAGTAACCAATTTAATTTAATCTATAAAAATGTGTATATGTGCATTTTTAATACAAAGGGACTATTTCCTCAAACATAAATTTGGGTGGTATTTTTTGGAATGTGAAACATTTACTGCTGTTTTAAAATTTCTCCAAATTTGTAAAGTAAATAAACTTAATATAAAAAATAATAAAAATTACTCAATGCTAATTGTATGAAATATGAAACAGAGAGGAGTAAAATAAGGAAAATGTAATCCATGACCCTATCGCACATTATTAATATTTTAGGATATTTATATATTCATTCATTTATTATGTCCGTTTAATCTCTCTCCACATGTACACCTTTTTCAGCACCTATTTTGTGCCAAGTACTGCATAGGAATGCAATAATGAGCAAAACAGATAAAATCCATGCTCTCAGAGCATCCAGTGTGTGTTTTGGGAGAGGGCACAGGTAAATATCAACCAAATAATCACACAAATATGTAACTGCCACTGTGATTTAGTGCTATGAAGAGAACTATATGACACAATGAAAGATATTAAGAGGGAATATCAGATAACTAGGAAGAAATAAACATATATGATAATGAGATATTGAGGAAAGTGTATCTTATCAGGTAAGTTCCTCAATGAAGAAGATTTGAGACAAGATTAAGGCTGAGTGGAAAATAAGAAATAGAAAGTGTGGAGTAAAGAAAGAAGGGAGGAAAAGAACTTCCAGGCAAAGGGAACAACCTTTGTCAAGACTCCAAAGGGAAATGCAGGAGGTGCATTTGATGAGCATAAAGAAGGTCGGAGAACCTGGAGCACAGAATACAATGATGAAGAGTTACCAGACACCACACCATAGTTTTTCTTTTAGGTTGTTATCAATTTTGATCTTTATCGTAAAGGCAATGGAAAATCATTGCACTGTTTTAAGCAAAGGACTTGTATAATGAGATCGGCTTTTTAAAACGCCACGCTGCTTGCAAAGCTGCAGAGGAAATTGGAGGAGAGGCCAAAGTGGATTCAAGTAGAAAGATTGGTAGGTTTTGATGGTAGTACATAAGAGCTATGACAGTTGTGTAGACCCAGCTGCTAGTGGAGAGAAAGAAAATGTGGGCAACTTTGAGAGATACCTAGAAGCTTAAACAGATAATACTGGTCACGGATTCGGTGTGGGAGGTTAGGGAGATTGCCTTACATTGACCCCTAAGTTGTTGGCTGACCTAACTCAAAAGAAGATAAGTGCTGTGACAGGAAAGAGTTAGGGTAGTTGGGTTTGAGGGAAGTTTCTGAATTTAGCTTTGGGCATGCTGAGTTTACTGCTTCAGACTTTTACGAGGTATCAGTAAGCAATTGCGTGCGGATGTTTAGGGTTCACACAAGTGGTCTATGCTGGTAAGATGTATTTGGGGTTCCTGGGGCAAGATGGTAATTGAAGCTATAGGTATGGCTGTCTGTGCACAGCTGGGTTTTTTTTTTTTTTTTCCTTTTTCTTTTTAAGCCAATTCCTCACTTAAAGTGATAGTGCAAAGCAGATAAAATCCACGCTCTCAGAGCATCCAGTGTGTGTTTTGGGAGAGGGCACAGGTAAATATCAACCAAATAATCACACAAAAGAATAATGTCTAAATAAGCTTGTGATCAGATGTGACTTAATTTTTTTCCCATAGGAAAAAGGAGCTATAACTCTTCCTTATACACTAAAGTTTGGGTACAGGATGAAAACAATTAAGGTTGTTTTAAATATTTAAAAATATTTTCGTCCTGTTCTTACACTGAAATTTGATTACCTCATTTATACTGTAGAGGAAATAGCACATGCCAGCTAGCACATACAAGCTACAGCACATACTCTATATAATAGTGACTTGAGCACACAAGGAATTATTTTTCTTCATGTAAATGAAGTCTAGAAATTGCTCTCTGGGGTCAGTATATTGGTTCCACAGTCATCAGGGTTCTAGGTTTAGAACATGACTTAGGACCTTAAGGTTGCCTTATGATCCAAGATGGTTGCTACACCTCCAGCCATCACACCTGCAATCCTGGAAGCAAATATAAAGCAGAAGAGAAAGGTACTGTCTACCCACAGCTACAAGGGAAGTTGAGAAATACCATCTTTTAAAAGGACACTTTGCCATCTGAAATAATGTCTCTTCTCCTCTTCTGTTAGTGAGGAAGAGGGGGACAAGGAATATGGGTAGGCAGATAGATCTTTCTGTCACAGAACATGTGGAGATTGGGTTTAATTCCAGGTCCTGCTGTTAATGGGCTTTATTACCTTTAAAAAGCCCTCTGTGAAGAATAAATGGCATACTATATGTGAAAATGTTGTTTAGTAAATGATATACAATCTTAGCCATTGTTATTATTTCCAAAATGACTAGCTGTGTAGGTACTTGAAAAGTAGTTCAATTTTTGTTATAAATGTTGAAAGACTACTTGGATTTCAAAATTACTGCTCTAGAAATAAAAGTTATTCTTTTAAATGTATGACTATTGCTTTTCCATAGCTATAATAAATATAATTTTGTATCTTGCTTTCCTGTTTAATATTACATTCTAGGCATTGCCCATTTTCGCGTAATGCCCATAGCCATCAATTTTAGTGGCTGTATAAAACAACAAAATCAGTATTTTGTAAATTTGCTGTTATTTCAGTCATTTTCATGAGTGAACTGAAGAGCCCACTTCTTTTTTCTTTGATTCATGCATTATTGCATTCTTTTAATATTCCAGAAAAGAAACTTTTATGGAGTATAAACTATTAACATTTTGAATCACTATGTTGTACACCTGAAACTAATATAATATTGTAAATCAACTGTATCTCAATAAAACAATAAAAAGACAAATGAAAAAATTTCAGAAAAGTATTAAATACTGTAGAAAGTAGGACATTTTGTCTTTTTCCTCATTTTAAAGGAGTGTTTCTTGTGGTGAGAGTTATTGATTTACTCCTATTTTCTCTAAACTGTTATCTAGCATATTTGTTACATTTCACAGTTTGTAGCTTCTAATGAGAGAATCATTTAAATTTTATATATCAATGTGATATATTTTATTAATGGACTTCCTAATGTTAGATCTTTGTATTAGGAGAAATTTACTCTCATAGATAATTTTCTTGCAATGCTATTGAATAGTTTGAAATAATTTTAATTATTAAAAAAATTAGTTTACTAGTCTATTAGTTACTTGTGGCATGTAATAATAATAGGAACATTTGTTTTTTACCATGTGCCATTTATTATTTCAGCATTTTATGTAATTCATTTAATCCTCTCAATAATTCCAGCATTGGGAATATTGTTATCCCCACTTTGCCGATGAGGCAGCTGAGGCACTATTTCTATCACAGTGGAAATCAGTGTTAAATTAGCTTCATAAAATGCATTAAGTAGTTCCCTATTTTTTTAGTACTCTGACATTTCATAGGGTATAGAGATGAGCTACTTCTTGAACATTTGAATGAACTCACCAGTAAGACCAGATTCCCCCACAACATTTGGGGAGGAGATTCTTTTAAATTATTTCCATGTCTTTCATAGTTATAGCTCAGCCAACTTTGCTGCTTCATCATGAGTCGCTATTGATATGGCAGAAAGTGGCTACGTGTTCGGTAACTCTGGGTTTCTCTCAGGGAACATGGGATGCCAACTTTGCTCAGCCTCCCTTGCAGCCAGTGGCCTTCCAGTTAGGCCAGCGGAATGTGGATGGAAATGATGTATGCTACTTCCATGACAGCCTTAAAATGGTCCATGTGACTGACTTCCATGGTTATCTTCTCTCTTGTCTAGATGGCTGTAAGTGGAGGAAGGATGCTAAAGTCACTGCTTAAAGAAAACCTGCCCAGGAGTCAACCAACTCACAGTCAGTTTGCCGTGAGTAAGAAATAAACCTTTATTGTTTTGAGCCACTGAGACACATTGCTTGTTACAGAAGCTAACGTTATTTACCCTAATATAGTTGGTAAATAAAAGTTTGCCAGAAAAGTGGACATTTTATCCATGCTTTCAAATTTATTAGCATGGGGTTACAAATTTCTTAAAATTTTAAGCCTTTGTGCTGTTATTTTTCTTTTTTAAAAAGTTATACTTTTCTCAATCCCAATTTTGTCTATTATTTTGCTTATATTTTCATCTTTTCACTTTTCTAAAGAAGAGTTAATTTTATAGTTTACTTTATTAGCTTTTAGGGTGAGGCTAGTATGGCCTGTATGCTTTCTCTTTTCTCCCTTCCTTCCTACATATTTAATGATATTTCCTTTGTGGCAGAATATTTGATTCATATTTTTTAGATATTCCATATAGGCTTGAGAGAATATGTGTATTGTTTATAATATTTACAGATTTCAAGAGTGACTTAATTCTTTCTAGTTTAAGTGTATTATTCAAATGTTATGTATTTTCCATTATATTTCAGCATGTCAGTATCTTTTAAAATTTCAACCAGTGTTTTAGTCCTTACTCCTGTGTCCTGGATTTACTCAATTTATTCTTTTTTTAAAAATTTTTTTAACGTGTTTATTGGACTATAATTGCTTTACAATATTGTGTTAGTTTCTGCTGTATAACAAAGTGAATCAGCTATACATATACATATATCACCATATCTCCTCCCTCTTGTGTCTCTCTCCCACCCTCCCTATCCCACCTCTCTAGGTGGTCACAAAGCACAGAGCTGATCTCCCTGTGCTATGCAGCTGCTTCCCATTAGCTATCTATTTTACATTTGGTAGTGTATATATGTCAATGCTACTCTCTTACTTCGTCCCAGCTTACGCTTACCCCCCACCCCTGTGTCCTCAAGTCATTTCTCTACGTCTGTGTCTTTATTCCTGTCCTGCTCCTAGGTTCATCAGAACCATTTTTTTTATAGATTCAATATATATGTGTTAGCATGCAGTATTTGTTTTTCTCTTTCTGACTTAATTCACTCTGTATGACAGACTCTAGGTCCATCCACCTCACTACAAATAACTCAATTTCGTTTCTTTTTATGGCTGAGTAATATTCCATTGTATATATGTGCCACATCTTCTTTATCCATTCCTCTGTTGATGGACACTTAGGTTGCTTCCATGTCCTGGCTATTGTAAATAGTGCTGCAATGAACATTGTGGTACATGACTCTTTTTGAATTATGGGTTTCTCAGGGTATATGCCCAGGAGTGGGATTGCTGGGTCATATGGTAGTTCTATTTTTAGTTTATTAAGGAACCTCCATACTGTTCTCTATAGTGGTTGTATCAATTTACATTCCCACCAACAGTGAAAGAGACATATAACATTGTGTAAGTTTAAAGTATGTAAAATGTTTATTTGATACATTTATAATTTGCAGTATGATTGCAACTGTAGTGTTAGCTAACACCTTTATCACATCACATAATTATCATTTCTTTCTTGTGGTGGGAATAATTAAGATCTAGTCTTTTAACAAGTCTGAAGTTTATAACACAATATTGTTGTCTATAATCACTTCCCTATGCATTAGATCTTCTGGACTTACTTATCTACTAGCTGCAACTTTGTACCCTCCTATATCTCTCCTATTCCGCCACTGGGGAATCATTTTACTTTCTGGTAAACATCATTTTACTCTCGGTTTTTAATGAGTTTGGCTTTTTTTAGATTCCACATATAGTGATATCATACAGTATTGGTCTTCCTATGTCTGACTTATCTCATTTAGCATAATGTCCTCAAGGTCCATCCATGTTGTTGCAAATGGCAGAGATTCCCTCCTTCTCATGGTTGAATAATATTTCATTGTGTGTGTACATATCACATCTTCTTTATCCATTCAGCCTTTGAGGGACATGTAGGTTGTTTCCGTATCTCAGCTGTTGTGAATAATGTTGCAGTAAACATGGGAATGTATATCTTTCTTTGGTATCCTGTTTTCATTTCCTTTGGACATATACCCAGAAGTGGAATTGCTGGACCATATCGTAGTTCTATTAATTTTTTTAGGAACCTTCATATTGTTTTCCATAGGGCTGTACCGATTTATATTTCCACCAACAGTACCCAAGTTTTTCCTTTTCTCTACATCCTTGTCAACATTTGTTATCTCTTCTTGATGATAGCCATTTTCACAGGTATGCCATGATATCTCATTGTGGTTTTGATTTGTGTTTTCCTGGTGGTTAGTGATATTGAGCACCTTTTTACGCAACTGCTGATAATTTGGATGTCTCATTCGGACAAATTTCTATTTAGTCCCTCTGCCAATTTTTTTCCTATAGTATAGTTGATTTACAATATCATACTGGTTTTGGGTATACAACATAGTGATTCAATATTTTTATAGATTATACTCCATTTAAAGTTATTAAAAAAATAATGGCTGTATTTCCCTGTGCTGTACAATATATCCTTGATACTTACTATTTTATACATAGTAGTTTGTGTCTCTTAATCCCATACCCCTATCTTTCCCCTTTCCCCACTGGTAACCACTAGTTTGTTCTCTATATCTGTGAGTCTGTTTCTGTTTTGTTATATATATTTGTTTGTTTTATTTTTTAGGTTCTACATGGGAGTGATAACATACAGTATTTGTTTTTCTCAGTATGACTTATTTCACTAAGCATAATACCCTCCAGGTCCATCCACATTGTTGCATATGGCAGAATTTCATTTTTTTAATGGCTGAGTACTATTGCATTTTGTGTGTGTGTGTATGTGTGTGTTTGTGTGTGTTTGTGTATAGCACATCTTCTTTATCAATTCATCTGTTGATAGGCACTTAGGTTGCTTCCATATCTTGGCTATTGTAGGTAATGCTGCTATGAACATTGGGGTGCATGTATCTTTTTGAATTAGTGTTTTAGTTTTTTGAGGAACCTCCATACTGTTTTCCATAGTGGCTGAAACCAATTTACAATCCTGACAAAAATGTACTAGGGTTTCCTTTTCTCTACATCCTTGCCAACATTTGTTATTTGTAGACTTTTTGATGATAACCATTTTGATGGGTGTGAGTGGATATCTCATTGTGGTTTTAATTTGCATTTCTCTGATGATTAGTGATGTTGAGCAACTTTTTCATGTGCCTGTTGGCCATCTATATGTCCTCTTTGGGAAAATGTCTATTCAGGACTTCTGCCCATTTTTAATCTGATTGGTTGTTTCTTTTCATGCTGAATTGTATGATCTGTTTATATATTTTGAAATGTTAACCCCTTATCAGATAATGGTTTGCAAATATTTTCTTCCCTTCAGTAGGTTGCTTTTTCATTTTGTTGATTGTTTCTTTTGCAGTGGAGAAGTTTTTATGTTTGATGTAGTCCCATTTGTTGATTTTTACTTTTGTTGTTTTGTGCTCTTGGTTTTATATCCAAAAAATCATCACTGAGACCAATATCAAAGAGCTGCTTCCTATGTTTCATCTAGGAGTTTTAAGGTATCATGTTTTATGTTTAAGACTTTGACCATTTCAAGTTAATTTTTGTGAGTAGTGTAAAATTGAGGTTCAATTTCATTTTTCTGCATGTGTTTATCTAGTTTCCTCAGTACCATTTGTTGAAGACACTATCCTTTTCCCATTGAGTATTCTTGGCTTCCTTTTCAGATATTAATTGTCCACATATGTGGAGCTTTAATTCTGGGCTCTCTGTTGTTCCATTGATCTGTGTGTTTATTTTTATATCAGTAGCATACTGTTTTAATTACTATAGCTTTGTAGTATAGTTTGAAATCAGTAAGAGTAGTGTCTCTAGCTTTCTACTTCTTTATTCTTATAGTTTCTTTGTCTAAGCCCAAAGTTGGCAGAAGGAATGAATTAAAGATCAGGGTGGAAATAGAGAACAGAAAAACAATAGAAAAGATCATAGAAATTAACAGTTGATTTTCTCAAAAAGATAAACAAAATTGACAAACCTGTAGCTGGACTAAGAGAAAAAGATAAACAAAATTGACAAACCTGTAGCTAGACTTTCTCAAAAAGATAAACAAAATTGACAAAACTGTAGCTAGACTAAGAGAAAAAGAGAGAAGACTCAAATAGATAAAATCAGATATGAAAGATAATACAACTAATAGTATAGACATATATAGGATCATAAGAGACTACAGTGAACAATTGTATGCCAATAAATTAGATAATCTAGAAGAAATGGATAAATTCCTAGAAACATACAACCTGCCAAGACTGAATCAGGAAGAAATAGAAAATCTGAACACACCAATAATGAGTAACGAGATTGAATCAGTAATTAAAAAACTTCCAACACAAAATAACACTAGGACCAGATAGCTTCACTCGTGAAATCTACCAAAAATTTAAAGAAGAGTTAATGCCAATCCTTCTCACACTCTTCCAAAAAATTGAAGAGGCGGGAACATGGGGACCCTTCCAAACTCACTCTATGAGGCTAGTAGTACCCTAATATCACAGCAAGATAAGGAGACTACAAGAAAACTTAGACCCATATCCCTGATTAATATAGATGCAAAAATTTTCAACAAAGTATTAGCAAGCTGAATTCAGGAACACATTAAAGGGATTATACACCATGACCAAGTGGGCTTCATCCCTGGGGTGCAGGAATGATTCAATGTATTTAAAGCTCTATCCTTGTGCTGCATGTTCATGTAGTCTGTCTCACACATTTGGACCTGAGTGAGAGGTTCTTTGGGATATAAAGCCTTTAAGTGGAACTTGTAAGTACTGCCATATTGCTTTCCCAATTGGCTGTTCAAGTTTACACACTCACTAGCATTTTTGGAAGGTGAATTTCTTAATAAATTTTCCAATTAAAAAAAGCATTTTAGAGTTTATTTGAGGTTCTATACATGTTTTGGCCAGTTTTGGCATTTTATATTTTTCTACACATTTATCCACCTCATCTGTTTTTTAAAGTAGTTTTATTCATTATTCCCTTATTATTATTATATTTCTTTTGGGTCCATAGTTCCCCTTTTCATTCTGTATTTTATGCAGTAGTATCTTCTCTACTATTTTTCTTCACTAGTCTTGCCAAAGGTTTATCTATCTTATAAATCTTTTCAGGGAACTAGGTTTAGGTTTTGGTTTTGATAAACTTGTACATGGATTTTCTTTTGTAAGGAACATCCGGGTGTCTGATTTTTTTTCTTAACCTTAACTGTATACCTTTCTTCTTTGTTGTTTCTTTGGCCTATTTTCTTGATTGTCTTCCAACTTCTTGAGTTGGATACTTCACTTATATTTTTAATAATTTCTTGTTTTTAAAACAAATATATTTAAGGCTATAGAATTACTTCTGTGTATTGCTTTCACATATAAATTTTGACATGTAGTGTTTTTATCACAATTCAGCTTCAAGTATTTCTTCCTTCCTTCTTTTATTTATTTATTTCTTCCATAAGACAAAGAGTATTTGGTAAGATGCTAATTTTCAAACATATGTAATTTTTAGCTTTCATTTTGTTATTAATTCATATTTTTTTATAATACTGAGACATCATTTGCCTTTTTTTAAAAAAAATTATTTATTTATTTATTTATTTATGGCTGTGTTGTGTCTTCGTTTCTGTGCGAGGGCTTTCTCTAGTTGCGGCAAGCAGGGGCCACTCTTCATTGCAATGCGTGGGCCTCTCACTATCGCGCCCTATCTTGTTGCAGAGCACAGGCTCCAGACGCGCAGGCTCAGTAGTTTTGGCTCACGGGCCCAGTTTCTCCGCGGCATGTGGGATCCTCCCAGACCAGGGCTTGAACCCGTGTCCCCTGCATTGGCAGGCAGATTCTCAACCACTGCGCCACCAGGGAAACCCCTAATTCATATTTTTATTGCATTTTGTCAGAACACATTCAATGTGTTCTTGATCCTTTGGAATGTTTTGAGTTTGCCTTTGTAGCCTACTAGCTATTTTTCTAACTGTTCTGCTGCTGCTCAAAAGCAAATCATATTCCTTGTTTGTAGGATATAGAATTCTCTGTATGTATTTCATACCTAAGATTTACTAATTGTATTGTTGAGACCATTGATGTCTAAGACTATTTTAGAGGGCTTTATAAATTTTTGAGATGGGCATAATATTAAATTCTCCAAGTATATTTTCTGGTGTCATTCTTTTTAATCCTCTAGGTTTATAGGTTGTTGCTTAAATACATTTTGATATAGGCTGTATTGTTAAGTGAATGTTTGTTTATAATAGCTATATCATTGTCCCTCTTTTTTTTCCCCTTGAATTTAAAATTGGAATTAGACTATCCCAGTTTAGATCTTGATTTCCTTAACAGCTTCATGACATTAGGCAATCTACTTAACCATTCTAAGCCACAATTTTCTTATCTTTACAATGGTTATTATAATACCAACCTCATAATGGTATTGTGAAGATTAAATACGTTGATACATCTAAAGCATTTAGAATAGTGACTGGCATATTCTAGTTCTTAGTTAATTGTAGTAATTAGTTATTAAGCATTAAGGCCGATAAAGCATAAAGGACAACTGAATAAAAGAACTAACCACTCAAGGGAGAAATATTGATAAAGTAAATATAAGTAATTTATTAAAATATTACAATAACAGATATAAAATAAAAATATCTTTATGTTGAAAGTTTTCATATTTAAATGAGTTCACTTCAGGAAAAAAAAAAAAACCAAACACACAACTGGAAGTCTAAGAAAGGCCAGGAAGCTGAAAAACAAAACAAAACAAAAAATCCCAAATCCCCAAGAAATAAGTGTGTTAAATTTCTTGACTGGTAGGTGTGAGATAAAAGTTATTTTGTGTGTTTAGGATAATAATGACTATAAATAACTATTTGTGAAAAAACTATAAATCATTAGTAGAATTTTAAATGGAGTATCTTTCTTGCAAATTACTGTAGAAGAAAAACTTAAACAAAACATAGTCAATTCCCCCCAATTTGTTGAAGAAGGGAGAGATGAGCCCCAGCATAGAGTCTTTGGCACTGCAGAGCCACTGTTACCAACTTCTATTTGGTGCTGCATCACTAGGAAACATCTAGTTGTCAGAGGTTTTTCTCTAAACTCTCAAACAGAAGGAACACTGGAGGGACACTGTCTCCTTAAGTAGTAATTTTTTAGCCTTGGGAGTTTAGAAGGGAGAGCAACAGAGGAGAGGATCATCATGCAGCCAACCTGTTTACACCTGGTTTAACAGTGCTTTCATAGTGCTGGGTGGTTCATGCCCATTTCTAAGGTGAAGGCCATGATTACCTTGACCCAGGGTAGAGGCCAGCTATACTGCCAAACATCCTATAGTGCACAGGACAGCTCCCCACGACAAAGGATTATCTGCTCCAAATGTAATATTTTCTCTCATTATTTACTTCTCTTGGCTATGCTCATTTTTAGAGCACTTTATTTTGGCTTTCATTCTTATAGTTCATAGATGCAATGTCTTCTTGGATCTTGTTAATGACATTGATGAGGGATTGTTCAAAATATTATGTTGATTCTTGAATCAACTTTTTCACGTTTCTGCTGATTTGAGTGAGATATATTTTGCATTTTTATTATTTCTATTGAGAATAAGCATCTCTAAATATATTTATTGTCATTGGTGTTTCTCTTTTGTGGATTGCTTATTGATTTTTCTATTGAATTTTTAAGTAATTTTTAAAAGTTTGTGCCACAGTGTAGTTGAGTTCATTATTAATTAAGCATATTAAAATATTTTTTGTTTGGCTGTTCATCTAACTTTGTTCCTTTTGTCACTGAAAAGTTTTAAATTTTAGTATGTGCAAATTTATCAATTTATTTCTCTCTTTTCTTTTATGCTTTAAAATTCCTGTTTAAAAAATTGTGCCTAATTTCTACATGGTGAAGATAAGTTTTTCTTCTAAAACATTACTGTTTGACTATTAATTATTAGGTGTGCAATTCATCTGGATTTCGTTTTATTTTTGTTTTGCATTGTGATCTAGTTTTATCTATTTCTATATAGATATAGAATATATACATTCATTAAGTGTATATTAATATATACATTTATTAAAAGTCTACCCTACCCAACATGATATCAAATTCTCACATATTCATAGATCTATTTCTAGGGAATCTATTGTATTTCATTGTCTATTTATGTATCTCTATGCAAAACCTACACTATTTACTACAGCATTATGACAAATCATGAAATCTGTTAGAGGTGTGCAGTTGGGGGGGGATACTTGATCATTCTTCAAAATTACCTTGACTTTTCTTTTGCTTCCATATGAATTTTTAAATTAGCTTGTAATCTATTCGAAAAATATGTTGTTTTTTTAAATTAAAATGTAATGAAACTTGTAGATTAATTTGGAAGCAATTACCGTCTTTATAATATCGAGTCTTGTCATTCATAAAGAGACCTATGTTTTCTTTTGTTTGTATTATCGTCTATGCCCTTTAATAGAGTTAGAATTTCCTTATACAAGTCTTTATGCATTGTTTGTTAGATTTCGTCCTAGGTACCTTAAAATTTCTGTTGCCATTGTGAATGGAATTTTTTTCTTTTTTCTTAATATATTTTATAATTGGTTATGAATGTGTCCATATATCTATATGAGCATAAATAAGTAAGAATGTGTATGAATCTCGCCAAGTCATTTAAACTCTTCAAGGTTTGGTTTCCTCATACATAAAATTGAGATTAAAATCATATTCACAGGATATGATTCATTACAATTAAATCAATTCTTCTAGGTATATGAACAAAAAAGATGACTAGCTTTTGTTAATGTTTTTAACCTCCCTTTTCTATAATGCTACATTTTAAAGAAAGAATACTCAACCATCTAATATCATCACTAAAAAATATGTGAGAATTAGCTGGCTAATTTAGATACCACTTTTGGGATAAAAATCACAACTTGGCCTAAATTTATCCCTTTGATTTCTGGAGGCAGCCCTAGAGGACTGATTTTAGAGTATTTAGAAGTGCCCCAGACAAGGTACAGGTGTGGGGGGAGAGAAGATAGCTTTAGGAAAATTAGTTCATCTGGATTCCAGTTTCCTATTATGCTATTAACTAGTTGATATTAGGTTAGATATTATATACCTCTGAGGCTTAGTTTCTTCTCTCGAGTGAAGAATTTGGATTATCTGTATGATTACTTGCAGCTCTTAAATTTTATAATTCTGTCATATCTTTTTCAAGAAGTACCAGTGTAGATGCTTACAACTTGGGCCTATATTAACTTTTCAAACTTGTGGCCTAAATGACTTTCTATAAAGAAGACAGAAGACCAATGTATTATGAGTCTTTTTATTTCAGCTATCTCAGATCAGAATTTTGGCAATTTAAAAAATCTAATTAATTAGCTTTGTAAAATGGTCAAAGTGTACCATGTAAATAAAGATTGTCAAGTTAGATTTTAAAAAAAAGACCCATATATGCCACATAGATGCTGTCTACAATTATCATACTTTAAATATAGTGATACAGATAGTTTAGAAGGAAAACAATGGGAAAAGGTACACAACTTAAAACCTAATTTAAAGAAAGCTACACTACTATCAGTTATTGCAGACTTTAGAACAAAGAAAATTATCAGGATGAAAGAGGAACATCACATAATTATAACAGAGTTAACTCACTGAGAAGATAATCATAATCCTAAATGTATATGTACCTAACAACAGAGTTTCAAAATAAACAAAACAAACAGAAGAAATGGAAAGATAAATAGAAAGATTCATAATTATATTTGGCAATTTCAACACTCTTCTCAAAGTAGCTGGTAAAACAAAAAAGAAAATCAGTAAAATATTGATGATCAGAAGAACACTACCAATCAACTTGACTTTGATTGTTAGATTTCTTCATAGGTGCCTTAAAATTATAACTTCTAATGTAAAATTATAAAATTATAACAACAAAATAGACTCTTTTCTGGTGCATATGGGGCATTTACCATGCATATCCTGGGTCATAAAACAAATCTTATCAAATTTAAAAGAATTGATATCATACAAAGTATACTCTCTAACTTGTAATGAAATGAAACTAGAAATAAGTAAGAGACAATATTTGGAAGTTTAACAAGACACATAATTTGTAACTTATGGGTCAGAGAAGTCATAATGGAAATTGGAAAATATTTTTAACTGCACAAAGACAAAATACAGCATACCAAAATTTGTGGAACGAAGCTAAAGCAGTGTTTAGAAGATTTGTGGCATTAAGTGCTTATATTTTAGAAGATAAAAGGTACCAAATCAATAATCTAAGGCTCCACTTTAATAAATTGGAAGAGAAAATTAAACCTATATCAAACAGACGGAAGAAAATAATAAAGATAAGAACAGAAGACATTGAAATTCAAAGCAGAAAAAAAATAGAGAAAATGAAATCAAAGCTAGTTCTTTTTAAAAGATTAATAAAATAGATAAATAGAAATGGAGGAAACAGTTCCAAAATATTTAGGAGGCCGTAAATACCCTGATAACAAGACACAAACATTATAAGAAAAGAAAAATATAGATCAATAGAATTCGTGAATATAGATATAAAAATACAACAAAATATTACCCAATTGAATTCAGCAATACACAAAAAGACAATACATCATGACCAACTGCGGTTCATCTCAGAAATGCAAAGATGCTTCAACAATCAAAAAATCAGTCCATGTAGTTTACCACATTCACGGACTATAGAAGACAAATTACATGATTATCTGAATTGATGCAGAAAAAGCATTAGACAAAATTCAAAAGTCATTCTTGATAAAACTGTCAGCAAAGTAGGAGTAGGAGGGAACTTCTTTAAGCTGATAAAAGAAAACCTATAACTAACATCATATTTAATGGTGAAGGACTGAATGCTTTCTCCCTAAGACTGAGAACAAGCCAAGCTTACCACTCCTATTAAAGATTGTACTCAGTTGTAATATTGTATGCCATGAGAGTAGGTTAAAATATGAAGTCAGTGTGTCAACAAATGGATAAAACTAATGTGAAAAATAAGAACTGTGCCTCTTCTTCCTGCTTTATATTATATATTGTGGTGTGAATACATTATGGAGGGAATTCAGCTACACTAAATAGTTTGAGACCACTGAAGCCAAATTCTTTCTAGGGTCATTTTCAGTGCTACAAGTTGTAGTTGTATATGATATGATTAAATCTACATAAACAGTTTTTCCCTGTTCTCAGAAAGAAAAAAATAAAAGAAAAAAAGAATGTACTGGAAGACTTAACCAGTGCATTAAAGAAAGAAAAGCGATAATATGCACACACATGAAAAGAAACAAAAATGCCTCTCTTTGACATGATTGTCAATGTAGAAAATCCCAAGGAATCCACAAAAAAGATCCTACAAATAATAAGGAAGATTAGCGAGGTCGTGGGGTACCATGCTAATATACAAGAATCAATTTTTATACTAAAATGAACAATTGAAATTTGAATTTTATTCTCAAATTACTGGTTACACTATCATACATGCACACACAGAAGAAATATTTGGTAGGATTTTTATGCTGAAAACTAACGTTGATGAAAGAAATTAATGAAGACCTAAATAAACGGAGACAAGGTACTGTGTTCATAGATTGATGACTCAATATTGTTAAGATGTCAGTTGTCCCCAAAATGATTTGTAGATTCAATAAAATCCCAATCAAAATTCCAGTAGTGTTTTAATTTTTTTAAGAATGCAAAATTACTAGAACAGCCCACAACAATCTTAAGAAAAAGAACAACATGGAAAACTCACACTGCCTGAGTTCAAGACAATACAAAGCTACAGTCATTAAGAGAGTGCCACACTGGCGTTAAGGGATTTCAGAAATAGAGATTTTAAAAATAGACCCACACACATTTGGTCAATGGATTTATGACAAAGGTGCAAAGGTAATTCATAGGAGAAAGTGTAGTCTTTTCAATAAATGGTGTGTGGTACTGGAACAATTTGACTTCCCCATGCAAATTAATTAGTAGATTAAAAATAATGAAATAAACAGACAGATAAACCTCAACCCAAACCTCACATCCTATAATTAAAATAAATAACCTCAAAATGGATCATGGATCACAGACCAAATAGTAAAATCTAAAACTATAAAACTCCTTTAATAAAACATGGGAGAAAATCTTTATGACTCTGAGTGAGGCAAAGAATTTTTAAATATAACAGCAAAGCCATGATCCATAAAAGAAAAATATGATAAATTACTTTTTCAAAATTTAAAACTTTTGCTCTCTGAAAGACACTCTTATGAGAATGAAAAGAGTAGCCACAGACTGGGATGAAATATCTGCAAATCTCATATCTGACAAAGGATTTCTATACCCAGTATGCAAAGATGTCTCCAAATTCAACAATATTAAAACAAAAAACTAGTTGAATAAATGGACAAAAGATTTGCAGACACTTTACCGAAGATAATATATGGATGAGAAACAAGCAAATGTAGAGATAATCAACATCATCAATCATCAGGGGACTGAAAACTAAAATAGAAAACTAAAATAGAAAAAGGACTGACAATACCAAGTGCTTCAAGGATTTGGAGCAATTGGAACTCTTACCCATTGCTGCTGGGAATGTAAAATGATACAACACTTTGGTAAAAGTTTGACAGTTTTTTATAAAGTTAAATGTATAATATGACCCAGAAATCCCACTAGTTTGCATTCACTTAAGAGAAATAAGCACTTATGGTGACACAAAATCCTGTACACAAATGTTTATAACAGCTTTGTTCATAATCTTACAAAAAACAAAAACAACCCAGATGTCTTTGAACTGTTGAATGAACAGATGCTCTTTTGTATGCCCATACAATGGGATACTATGCAGCAATGAAAACAGTTGATACATGCCACAACATGGATGACTCTTAAATGAATAATGCCTAGTGAAAGAAGTTAGGTTCAGAAGGATACCTACTATCATGATTCCATTCCATGGCATTCTGGAAAACATAAAACCAGGGGGACTGAAAATAGATCAGTGCTGCCAGGAGTTGAAAGTAGAAAGAGAGTTTGTTTACAAAGTAGTAGGATAATGGAATTTTGGAGGATGATGGAACTGTCCTATATTTTGCTTGTTGTGCCTGATACATGATTCTGTGAATTTGTCAAAACAGAAACGTTTACCAACAGAGTTAATTTTAGTATATGCAAATTAAAATATATATGATTCTTTAAAAAGATACCTAACCATTACTTTCTTTCTCTACATTTGTTTCTAAGAAGTCATTCATTGCAAGATGAACCATTATTTACTATTAAAAAAGGAAAAAAAGCACCCATTAATCTATAGCTTGACAATGATTATAAAATGTATCCTGATTTCAAAATCATCATAATGTGAAAAAAGTATATTTTAAAATATGTATAATATGATAGTTACAAATTGGAGCTTATTCTCAGACTTCTATCCAGGGATATTTTCTGAGTCCTGCATAAATCTGATTATTTTTCATTATTTGAGTATGAAGATTGAAACTACTATATTAGTCCATAAAAGTGCTAGTATAGTCATCTTTATATAAGAGAAATTAAAAGGAGAAAATAAACCTCACTTCAAACATTTTTTTAAAAAGGCCAAATGCAAAACATTAAGCTAGGATTGTCATTTATAAATGTACCTCATTTAAGGGAAATTCAATATATAAATTATCCTAGAAATAGATGAATTAGAGCAGGTTGCGATGAGGACATCTGATTACTTATCTTAAATAACAATTCATCACAGCTCCTTTAAATAATAAATGTTCCACTGTGGTTTTAAACACCTCATTTTAGCCAAATTTGATTTTCATGTGTTTCTTTGAGAACTTCTAATGTGAGTTTCATCTGTAGATGAAAAACAGAGCTTTGTGCATTTTATCTAAAATATGATAAATAAATTGCTTCACACTTTAATGGAGTCTATAGTTGACAGAGATTGCTGTGAACTTCAGAGTGGTTACTAATTTGGGTATGTAAACACAACAGGCTTTGTTCTGGAGACAACAAATACTTGTATCTTGGGAGAAACAACAAAGGCTGCAGAATTCATAATTATTTCAAAATTAGGACCGATACTTTATGATATGAATAAATAGACTCAATTCATACCATCACCATTAGTGTTTGATATATATTGTGCACACACACAAAGACGGAATGAATAGATCCAATTAAACAAATACTGGAAAAAATACTTAGCTCATAATTTTTTAAGTGATCAATGCAAACTGCCATTTATTCAAGGGTGTGCTGCTTTATGACATTAATGTGCTCCTAAAGAGCTCAAGTCAATGTTCTGTAAAATTGTTATAAATCTTGAATGAATCTTGCAATAAAATAATGAAACCTTTTGTCATGTAAGTTTTTATTTAACTGTGTTGCTTGTCTATATGTTGAATGTTGAATTTTCTTCATGGCTTAACAGTATTCAGAGACGTACAGACAGGTAGATACATCAGCTTTTTTCTTATTTGCAGGGTCAGTATCCTGTAATATATGGCTTTTTCCATGAATACAACTCCTGGAAAAATTTTTTTTCAAATTCTAGTGAGATACTAGAACAAAACGTTGTGAAGAGTGTTCTATCCAGTAAAAAGAGCCTGGATTTTTTATTCTTAAATAGTGGAATGATGTTGCATACATGAAATAAAAAGGCAGAAGATACAATGAAGTATTGCATGTGCTCAATATACATCCATTTATTAATGCATATGCCAGAGGATTGCATTGTACTATGCATTTGGAGACATCATTAACAAAGCACTTGCTTATCAATTTAACATGAATTAGTGGATCTTACCGTCTTTGATTTCTGTTCTTAACATATCAGACCAGCTTGTTCACAAAGCACAGTCACTGTAACAGGATCTTGTTCCTGCATGTGTATGTTGCTCACTAACAGTTATGACCATAAGTTACAACTACAAAGTACTCTTCTACAGCCAAGTACTTAGGTACAGATTCTAAAAAGTCAAACCATAAAAACAGAGAAAATGCAAATATTCATAAACTATTTCATATTCAAACTCTAGCCTAGTTATATTTTTATCTACCGAGCTGTAATAAGTTGTTTTCCTATTGCATTGTATGCATCTTGGGCTTATAAATAACATAAATTACAAAATTGTAAGCAATTTCTTCAGACTTCATTTTACATTTTTCACTAAAGAGTTGAAGACATGACTTTTTGCTCCAGTGCAATATATAGTAATGCTGCATTCAGTACAAATTGTTGAATATTTCTAAAAAGAGAAAAGCATTTAACTGATTATAGCACTCAGTAAATAAGGAGTTAGTCATAACTGTCAGAAGGAAAACACTAACAGTATAATTACTTATCGTAGGTAATTTAAGAAACAAACCTTCCATCATACTCTTAAACCATTATTCGTATGACTTGCTAAAGAATGAAATTTAGTAAAGCCAAGACATAATGCTAGATGGCAAATGCTTCAACTTACCTTTTTTTTTTTTTTTTTTTTTTTACAAATGTGATGTGACCTTGGCAGTTTTAAAGAACAAAGTTCTGTTGATATATCAAACACTGTTAACAAACTATTTAGCATTACTTTTTATAAGTTTGCTTTAAGAGCATTTCTTCACAGTGATTTCAGAAAGGTTGGAAACTGGTTGGCATAAAATATTTCCCACATTTTCTATTTTAATATGTATGCAAAAATCATCACAATATATCTGCAACTATAAAATTACAAATGCTTTCTAGAAGTAACTGCATTTCTAGTCATGATAGAAAAGGGTATTTGTAAGACATCTATAATGAGGTAAGCCTAAATAAAACAGAATTTGAGTAACAAATGCTTTCATATCTACTGGCCATATACACCAATGTAACAAGGACAACTAATGGACCAACGTAAGAGACTGTTTTTTAGTATGTTTAATGGATGAGAAATCGGTAGTGAAATAAACATTTTAAAAGATACTCTGGATATTTCACTTTACAACATAATTTTGGCACTTCATGGAACATTTATTTCTCAAAGACCAGAAATGGTATAAAAGTTCCACAGGTTTTCCACATACCTTGTAGACATTGTTCTTGAGTACTGGCAAACACTGAAACGTAGTGAAATAAACATTCCCGTGTATTTGCACATGCATGCAGTAGTCAAACAGTTATAGTTTATGAATTCTCAAAGATACTATCTTGCAGTATTTGTTTCAAGCACTCTCTTCAGCAGATCTTGCTTCAGATTTAAGTCTTACAAATTCTTTAGCCACATCGTCACTGGTCCTCTGCGAGAGGATTCTAAGGATAGTCAAACCAGTTTCATCCATAGAGACGTTTTTCAATAGGGGATACCATGCCCCGTGGCTTCCCTTTTCTGCTATGTTCTGGAGCTGAATTACTGTCATTCCGATAATTCGATCTTCTCTGGCAAAGCAGTAATCTTTAACTGAAAGGTGAAGTTCATAGGCCCCTGGGCGGTTTTCTTTACTCAGAATGCTGTGTGGATTAAAAATATGGATTTTGAGCATTTTCAAATAGGGATCAATATGGTTCTAATAGACTGTTGAAAATTTTATACATTGCTCAGAATATTATATGGGCAAATAGAGTATCATTGTCTTTGAACTCTGATGCAAATATCTTTTAAATTTTACTTATATTGTATTTACATAGCTATTACTCTGCAATCGAACTTACAAACTCCTTCTTTCCCTAGATGGAAGTAGGAAATCAATCTAAAAATGCTTTACTGCCCTGATGTTAAGGATATTAATAGAAACTGGAATTAAAATATTATGTTGTAATTAATCATTGGAGGCAAGGTCTCCCCAGTGATATAGGGGTAGGAGGCGTTACTAGGGGTCATGGAAGCTAGGCCAAGGGGGACGGGTACCTTTTGGAACAATTTCTGTGCCATTTCTACATCCGTTATTACAATTTCCTTTCTTTACCTCAGACTCCTGGATACGCTATTATATCTAGGAGCTTTTTCTCAGGGGAATACACTGGACAGACTGTCAAGCACTATTCACAAGATGCTAAATTGCATAGAAATCTCCAGAGTAAATCAGTTCCAGCAGAGCCTGGTGCTTCGATGCCAGCTCTTTCCTATGGCAACAGTTAGACCTGTCAAGATTGGGACTGAGGATGGCCTCTCCTAATAACAACCCAAGACAACTTAGTGCAGAACTGAACCTAATGAAGAAGGCTGAGTGGAGAAACTCTGAGGATAATCCTTCCCTGCCCCTTATTTTAATTCGTCCTCAGACAGTCCTGACTTTTTAATGAATGCACATCTATTCCTCAGCAGTACAAGCTTCCAAACTCCTTCCTTTTCTAAGTCATTTTTTCTGCTCAAACATTTTGCCGAGTCAGACTTTTGTTTCCAGGTGACATTGACAACTAAACTACTGTGTACTTATTTTAAGAGACAATCTGAAATAACATACAAGAAGATGGAATCCTGGGGGGTAAGAATAGAATGGCAAAATATGATGGGATCTGGGTCTTCTTGTGAACTAAAATGAGTCAAAATGCCACCTTTTCCCAGAATTGTGGTCTTGGTAGCTCACAGCGTTGTATCTGAATTTTGCATTATCCAAGTAGTCCTAGAACCTTTTGGAAGACTTTTCAATTGGATCAAAGTTTTTGTGCAGTTTGGAGGAGCAGATAGGTGGAATCTTGTGAGCTGGTTTATTAGCAGGCATTATTAGTGGGATTAATCTGTTAGAACCCTTTTAATTGATGTGGTAGGATAGTTAAGTTTTAATGAGTGGTAAGAGAGTGAAATATTCAGAGAACGGAGTGCTGCAAGGTCTCTGGGAAATCGAGAATGCAAAATAACAATCGAGAATGCAAAATAACAAAGAATCAAACCAGTAAGGGACGGTTTGGTAAGTGTGCATGCGTGTGCGTGTGTATGAAAGCCCCTAGGGCTTGGTCCTGTGTCCCTGCTCTCTGTCTCTGGGTCAGCTCATGTAGATTTGTAGAATTAATTACATCTATATGCAGATAATTCTCAAGTTATATCTAACTATGTATTTAATATCTCCTCTTGGATGGACTGTAGGCATCTCCAAATTAATAGATTTAAAACAAAATCTTTGATCTCCTCATCGCCTGTCCCTATTTCCCCATCTCAGTAAATCAACATCTACCCAATTGCTTATGCCAAAAACTAGGAGTCATCCTTGATTTTATTCAGTGCCAGATAGCTTCCGTTTGCTCCAACTGGATCTACTCTCCATCCTTCTTCTTGTACTTTGCAATACAATGCTGACCTGTAAGGACTACACACATTGAGTTTCTCCATGCTCTGGCTTCCAGTTGGGTTTGGCCAAAAGGGAGCGTCATTAGAAAAATCAGAAAAATTGATGAGAGTGAGGTCAGAGTTTATTTCTCTGGCTTCTTGCATGTGAGGCTCCCTCAAGTAGGCTGTTTCCCTCCATGGAAGGTCACTCTCCTAATAAGGTGAATGACTACAAATGAAGTTTCACAGTCCTGATTTTAGTAACTGCTCTTCCTCTCCTCTAGGCACAGAAGGGGTAATAACCTGGCTATTACTAGCCCCAGGTTACATCTCTATTGCTCATAGCCCCTCTATTCTCACATCTTTGTACATTCCTTTGTAAATATATGTCTTGAATTAATCTCAATTGAATGTTCTTGGGAGCCTAATTCATATACTCTTTCTTTCATATTCTATCTCCAATCCATTGTAAATTCTATAGGATCTCTTAGAATTCCAACACATATCCAAAATATTTCCACTTTTTTCCATCTCTTGACTACTTCCTTCCTCCCTAAGACTATCTGATCAGTCACTATTATCTCTTACCTAGACTAGTGCAATAGCCTTCTAACTTATTTCTACATGTTTGGTCTTGCCTTCCCTATAGTTACTTCTCTATACAGCAAACACCATAATCATTAATGATGTAAATCAGATTGTTCAAACCCTCATATGAAAATCCTTCAACGTCTCCTATTGAACTTAGAATGTGACCCAGGCTCCTTTACCACTGACTTCAAAGCCCTGTGTGATGTAGTACCTGACCACCTCTTCAAATTCATTTTATCTCACTCCCTTGCCCACTATATACTGTTTCTTAAATATGCCAGGCATGCTCCTGCTTAGAATCCTTGCACTCGCAATTTTCCTTGTCCTAAAATGCTCTCAACTCTCTTCCCTACATGACTGGTTCTTTATTTTCTCAGGTTCCTATTTAAAAGGCACATGCTCAGACAGGCTTCCCTGAACACCCCGTCTAAGCAGCCAACCGATCACTCTATTACATCACCCTGTTTTAATGCTCTGCTTAGTACTATCATACGATAACTTTATTTATTTATGATGTTGTTTATCATACGTTCTTTATCTCTAGAGAGTAACTTCCACGAGAGCAAAGTCCTCCTTCTACATATATCCAATGCCTATACTATTGCCTGATACATGGTAGGCACTGGACAAATATTAAACAAATGGAAGAGAACTAAAAACTTCTTCATTTGCCTTGGATCAATGATGAACAGGAATCTTTAAACCCATAGGTTTTGCTTTCCTTAGCAAAGCCCAGTGCCATTCCTACCCTGTGAGTCACTCATAAGTGTAGCTCTACAATGCCTATTGCCTGGTTGAATAAAGGATTCAGGTCATAACTTACAACTGAAATGTTTCGTTATATTTTGGTGACCATGTGTTGCTTTTTGTCTTTGTGCCTTGTTTTCTCTTCTTGTCTCCGAGGTTGGGTCCCAGCATACAAACTTCCACAAAGGGGCGGAACATTGCAGTGGTCTGCCAGTGTAAGTCATTAATAGCAATCACTAAAAACCAAAAGGAAAGAGACAGGAATATAAAGTATTAACAAACCAATGTGTGGAATCCTAGACTCTCCCTTTGATCCTTAGAGTGAATTTTTATTTTTAAAAATGATGTATGAAGTTGTAACTTGGATTTGATAGCACCCTAACCCCACTGATGAGGAAAAACAATTTACTCTCTGGACTGCACGCTTGTTGGCGCTTTCAGCTCTAAGCCATGTGGCATTGGGATGGTAAATGTTAGCTGTAATTGAAATGACAATCATTAATACTGAAAAGTTATGATTCTTGTTTAGGTGAAAAAATGATGCTTTTCATATTTAAATTATATGTTCATCATGAAATATTTAGAAAATATACAGAAAATAGATTTTAAAAATCTATAATTTTATCACTCAGAAGAAATGACTGTTACTATTTTGGTATGATGTTTTCAATCTTTATAAATAGAATGGGATCATAATGTATTGCAGTCTTATAAGTAGCTTTATTTTTTAAGCCCATCACGGGTAGCATTCTAATTTATTATATATTTTCCAACAGCAAATATTTCATTATATGTACATTTCATTCTAAATTTACCCAGTCACTTGTTTTTGCATATTATGGCGGTTTCCTAATTTCAGGCATCATAAATAATACTTAAATGAACATTCTCATACAGGTTTGCTCATCCTTTGATGATGATATCCTTAAGGAATTGTCTTACAATTAAATTTGCTAATGCAAAAGGTTGATAAAACTTTTACCATTTGATATGCATTGTCAAAATATTTTTCAAATATATTTAGTGACACTGGAATATATAGTCATGCCCACTTTTCTGTATGATTACCAGTACTGTATATAATCTATTATAACCCATAGCAGTGTTACTTTTATAATACAAAGATACATTAGGTAATGCAATTTTAAAATGTTAGAAGGCCATGGTTTTGATTAAAGTAGATATTATTTAAAGTGACTAAGTCTATAATGATATAAAAATAGAACATGGTTCTATTGAGCAAAGTATTAATCATTAAATTACATCTTTGAAATGACCCCTATTTTCAGATTGTGCTTTTACAATATAAAACCAATGGATTCAACCACCCATTTAAAAAAAAATCAAACAGTTGTTGGAAATCACATAGAAGAAGTAGGTAGATTATGTGGATAGTAAGAACATGCTGACTTAACATCTAAAATGTCATTGGCAAGTTGGAGCCAACCACAGCACCAATGTTCAATGTATATCATAGCCTCAACCATAGAGAACACGTTCAATGTATACAGTTTTGAAATGTAATCACCAATGTATTTAAACCATTTAGATATTTCAAGTAACATAGGTTAAATACCTGTGCCATTCATTTTTTTCAGTTTTAAATCAAAAGTTGTAGATTCGTGAAGAAATTCTGAGCATGCCCTGAAATCATTTAATATAGATTTTAAAAGAGAGATTCAAGAAAAAACAACATTTTTGATATACTTATTTCCAGAGGTTAAAGTCTCATAGGCTGTTTTATCTACCCGGACCCGAAATATACCTTTTATAGTGACTTTATGCTCTCCTGTTCCTGGGGTGGCGGTGATGTCCACATGAACAGATATCTGACCCACTGAATCTCTGGAGGAGGGACCTGCAAATCAGCAAAAGTTTACTGGCCTGACCTTTCAGACCACTTAATAGTGGACGTCGGCATTCTGTGCACAAGGGACTGTAAAGTGTGATCATAGAAATAAACGGTTCTTTTTGTTAACAGCACATAATAGATTTTGATAAATGTTCACTAAATTAAATTTGCCATGCAGGTTTGAGGCTTGGGTATAACCATATTTAGTCCATTTAGCTAAACTTTCATATAGTACTCAGATACCTTAAGGCACACTCTTAGTATTACTATCGTTAAAAAAAAAAAAAAAAGGCAGTTGCCTTATTAGGCACTTAATAAAGCTCTCCTTGTTGTTGCTTATGTACAAAGCTGTATCATGCCTTTCGTTCCTTTGTGAAGTGCTTTTCTTCAGTGTACCGCACCAGAGCACCTGGGATACAAAGATGGCTCTACAGAGCACCTGCCCTCACGAGGCCCACACTAGACCAGGGCAGAGCAACATATATACATACTGCTGCATATAGTGTGATACATTCTAAAATAGCTACATTTACAAGGTCGACTGATGGTATAAAAAGGAGTAGTCAATTCTACCCTGATAAAGGATAGTCAAAGGTTAAGCATGTTGTACTGGAAAGTGCCTGTGATTTGGGGTCAGATAAGCTTGAATTCAAATCATAGTTATGCTGCAGCTGGTTCTGTGATTGGAATTTGCTATGTTCTCAAGTCTTGCTTTTCTCATTTGTAAAACAGGGATAACTACATCAACCTCATACACACACACACACTTATCTATTAACATATCACCTATAAGCACGTGTATTTTTTTCACAAATAAAAGCACATACTCTAATTATCATTTACCTTGCCTTTGTCTTTTCACCTAAAAATATATTAAGAAGATCATTCCATTTCAGTATACATAAAGCTATGCCCCATTCTTTAAGATAGTCTGTAATATCACTGCATTAACTACAAAGTCAGTGTTCCCTGAGTACTTGCTTAAAAATGAATCACTAATCTGCTTACCAAATAATGAAAACGTTAAAATATTCAAAACATTTAAAATAATGTTTAGCCTTTATTCCATTATATGAACATACCATTATTTATTTAACTACACTTTGGTTGTTTCTAATCTCTTGCTCTTATGAGCAAAATGTAACAAATAATTATTTTTCATATTTACAAGTTTATCTATAGTATAATTTCTAGAAATAGTATTTATTTGTCAAAGGCAGGTGGAATTCTAATTTTGCCCCATAGAGATATAGAGATTTTAACCATTTACAATATATATGAGAGTAATAAGAATCTTATTTTTGTAAAATAAATGGCTAATGACCAAGCTGAAAATGAAATGTTCTAAGAGGCTTCCAATTTCTAACTTCAGAAAATCACTGGATTTCAGCCAGAACCTCTTAACAGGACCTACTGAGAAGAGCTGGTTCACCACAAGCAGCCCTCTCACCCACACCCCACCCCAGCCATTTGATAATAAAAGAACTGAAAGATAGAAAGTGATCACTTTGGGCATTAACCAAGGGACTGTTCATTGTTCTGTGGGAAGGGAAGAGCGGAAATGTTTCCTTTTCCTGAGGTGAAGGAAAGAAAACTCCAAGTAGAAGTACTCCTAGACTCCAGAAGTGCCAGCAAGATGAGCATTTCATTTTTTAATTGGCTGCCTACTTAGCAGACCTGAGCATGGCCAAGTGAGGAACAGCAAGCCACAGAGTATGCCAGGACCTTCCCCTCTGCTTAAAGTCATGGTTGCTGAGAAATATGGGAGATAGCTCCTGAATGGGCTTGAAGTGCCAGAGTTGGGGACGAGAGAGGGAAAATGTGATTGTAGGCTCTGGTTTTATCAGGGATTGTCACAGACGTGGTAAAGAGGCAGGCTTCTCAAAGGAATGTGCTATGCCCAGGTGAGGTGCAGCAGGAAAAAGTGGCCAGGTCTTGAGTCTTGGAAGAGTTCATCAATGCCCTGGGGAACTATTTGGAAATAAGTTTCACACCAGCCAGTTCTATCAATCAAGCTTGTACTTCCCCTAAGAGAAGGAGCTGGAAAAGCTCTACCACTAACTGAATAGACAATGACCTTTAAATAGATAATGACCACTAATGGCCACCATTGAAGTTTATTTTTTTATTTTATTTCATTTATTTATTATTATTTTTGGCTGCATTGGGTCTTAGTTGCGGCATGCGAGATCTTTGTTGAGGCATGCGGGATCTTTCATTGCAGCATACGGGCTCTTTGCTGCGGCTCATGGGCTTCTCTCTAGTTGTGGCCTGCATGTTTTCTCTCTCTGGTTGTGGTGCATGGGTTTTCTCTCTCTGGTTGTGGCGTGTGGGCTCTCTAGTTGAGGTGCACGAGCTCAGTAGTTGTGGCGCATGGGCTTAGTTGCCCCTGGGCATGTGGGATCTTAGTTCCCTGACCAGGGATCGAACCCATGTCCCCCAGGTTGGAAGGTGAATTCTTTACCACTGGACCACCAGGGAAGTCCCCATCTGTTGAAGTTTAAATAAAGAGTCATCTTTCTCTTTTCTCTATTTCCTTCCTCCTCAATATCAGGGAAACTACGTCCAGGAGAAAGAGGAAAGGTACACATTACAGGAGATCATGTCTTCCTCCACCTCCTGCTTCTATGGCTAGAGTCACGATTTTCCCCTGCTTGTGTAGAAAGAAGGAGAGCTTTGAATCCAATAAGTGATTAAAACTTTAATGTGAGCAGAACAAGGTCTTAGAACCTGAATAACTTTCTAATAGTGCAAGTAATTAACATGGTATGTACCTGGGTGTTGATATCAGTGAGGGAGGTGTCCATGCAAGTAGAAAGTAGGGCTCATAAGAGGAGCTGATAACACTTTTTGGAAAAATAAAATAGTTTGATATCATTCCTAAACTGGTGACATCTTTCTGGTATGAAGAATAGAATATATCTTCCCATTATTCAAGTCTCGTTTTGTGTATTTCAATTATATTTTACATTTTTCTTCATGTGAATATTGAACATTTTAAAAGCTTATTCCTAGTTATGGTATCTCATCCTATTTTAAATGGGACCGTTTATTCCATTATATTGTATAACAGGAAGGCTAGTGATTTTTGTATATTTTTTTATTCAGCCAACTGAATTTTTAATGAAAGACTTACATTTACCCCTTTTGAGTAGATGAAATACAATCATATTATTTTCAGTGAATGACACTTCTCCTTTCCAGTTTTTATACCTCATATTGTTTGCCTTGGCTAATTTTATTAGCTTATGTTTCTAATACTAGATTCCATGACAGTGTTAGAAGTGGACATGCTTGTGATCTTCCATTTGGCTCTCCAAATTCATTTTCCACCCTTCTCCACTCTGCCCTTAGATGGACAATTCAATGGTCTCCTCTATACTGTACTGCCAATGAGAAGTCCTGGCAAGGTAGGGGAAGGAGGGAATAGAGTCGGGTCAGGTATTTATTTCTTTAGCCTCCTTCCTGTGGGGTCACCTTTTGCTGGCTGAATCCTGCAACCAAAAATCAAAATTCCCCTCACCAGCACTCAATAGGCGACAGTCTCTTTCCTGGTTTTAGGAGCTTCTTCCTCCCTCGTTATTTTTGTTGCAGGGAGGTTAGTTTACTATTTTTTCTGGTCTCTTTATATCCAGCACATACCTTTGTCCATAGTTTCTCCATTAAATCCTTTTCAAATAATCTTAATTGGGTGTGCCATCTGATTCCTACTGCGACCTTGGCTAATAGAGTTAACATCTTTGATTCGCTCATAACTTTAATGGAAATGCCTCTAGTATTTTCACAATATTCTTAGGTCTTGAGGAACATTGAGAGAATTTTTTTTTTGTGGGGGAGACAGGACATAAAATATGGATACTCACTACTTAACTGTTATCATGATGGATTTTACAATGCTTAAGGAAGCTCTTGAAGGTTGAGTTGAAATTCATTTTTTTTAGACAAAGGAGCAGGAAATAGCATGCACCCACATGTGGGTGCATAAAACAGAATGGTGTGTCCTGGAAATTGCAAGGAGTTCATTATGGATGGAGCAAGCATAGACGGAGTAACAAGAGGAAATGTTAAAGAAAATGTTGGTCCTTTGAATGCCATTTAAAAGTTGTTAGACAAAAAATAAAATAAATAAATAAATAAAAGTTGTTAGACACTATCTTGGAGATACAGAGAAGTCTTTTAAGGTTTTGGCCATGGGTGGCATAGTCAGACCTAGATTTTGAAAGAATTTGTCTCATCTGTGTAAAAGATAGATCATTTCTATCACCCTATTCCCTTCTGGAAAACCTCCCACTTGCATCTTATTATACCATGAATCAAATCCTAAAACCCAGCCCCTTGCAAGGATGCTTCTGATGACCTTTCCTTCATCTGCACTTCTGGTCCATGCTGTTGTCTTTGGCTTAATTCTTCAAAACTTTCTTCATGTTTTCATCAACTCAAACCACATGTTTGGAACATCTTCCCTCCATTAGCTTATGAAGCTCTGTCCAAACACCTCTACTGTAAAATACTCATTTTTTATTATTCTATAAAAATAATCTGTAGTTATATTCCTGATTTCCTCAAATACTATAACATAGTATAAAAAAAGTGGGCAATGAAATCAGACTTCCCTGATCATGAATCTGGTCTGTCACTCATTAACAGTTTAAAACTCCATAAACTTGCATTTCCTTATTTGTAAAGTGGGGATAAACCCACCTACCTGGCAACATTATGGTGAGGCTAAAAAGGGAAAATTTTGAAAAATATGTAGGATATTATGTGCCTTGCACATAACAGCTATCTGGTAAATGGATCCAAGTTTATGATGATAATAATTCTTAATAAGAGTATTTCAAAGTTATTAAATACCTCAAAGATTCATAGAAAAATTATGGAGAAAAATCCATTGATGCTATAGTTATCTAAATCAAATACTGCAATAAGACAACATGAGTGACTGGAGTTTTCCCCAACAACTGTGGAATTCTTACTTTCTTCAGTAAGATTTTCGGGGTTGAGTACACTAGAGAGGGAAGGATTTTAAGAGCCCTCATGTTGAATGTCTATTAGGGAATATTGTTCCCCACTATGATGTATCAATAAAACCCTTGATTAATCAAGAATTCAGTGAAATGAGTTTTCTTGATTACTAAAGGCTTTTTGTTTGTTTGTTTAACTTTTGTTGAAATCAGAGTAAGTAAGAGATGGTCTCTCAGCAACACTGAAAATGCATCCAGATTGTGTATTTGTCTCTGTTGTTACACCAAGGATCACAGCCTGCTCAGTACCTGGGTTTGTGGTTAAGACGTTTATGTGCGGTCTTATATGTATTACTATAAGCAGTAATATAGCAATGGCTGGTTTCTGCCCAGAGTAAACATCTAGAAATTATGGTCAGGAAAGTTATTGATTTAACAGATTTGTAAATGAGAAAAGCCTTTCATCAGAGCACTCACCAGGATGTACCATTTCTTCATCTGAGTTTCTAACCGGAAACTTTTCCAAGGTAATTTAAAGCCTTTAACTGTGTTGTTATAGAATTTGATTTTTATTGGAGAATATATAAAACTTGAATTAGGAAAATATGTGAGTTTCTGTTTAGTGCTTTTATAGAGGAGGAATTTTATGCTGTTTGAAAACAACTAACAGCTAAAGAAATGTGCCTAAAGCTTTTTAAAAGGTACTCTAAATGCATAGATAGGTTTTTCCCTTTTCCAAACTGCTGCTCTCTAGTCCTCCACTTGTATATCCTAACTGTACGTGTGTGTGTGTTTTCTAAAAAGATTTGGAGGGTTGCATTGGTGGGGAAAAGCATGTTAAAAATCAAACTTATGGGGCTTCCCTGGTGGCGCAGTGGTTGAGAATCTGCCTGCCAATGCAGGGGACACGGGTTCGAGCCCTGGTCTGGGAAGATCCCACATGCCGCGGAGCAACTAGGCCCGTGAGCCACAACTACTGAACCTGCGCGTCTGGAGCCTGTGCTCCGCAACAAGAGAGGCCGCGACAGTGAGAGGCCCAGGCACCGCGATGAAGAGTGGCCCCCACTTGCCACAACTAGAGAAAGCCCTCGCACAGGAAAAAAAAATGAAGACCCAACACAGCCAAAAATAAATAAATAAATAAATTAATTAAAAAAAAATCACACTTATGTACTCAGCAGTCCCTGAACAATTTTGTGGAACCTCTTGCGTGGAAACATTGACTAGAAAATACACATTTCCTTTTCTAACATAAAATGTGAAATTTACTGCTCAACCAAGTCAAACATAGTCTTGAGAGCTGTCTGCTTAATATGGTACAACCCTAAAAAAGTGGAATTAGGAATGTGATCGTCTTCTGACAATTTTGAGTAGATGCAACTAGTGTAAAAGGTTTTTATCATTATTGCAATTATTGCTTAATAGTCATGCTATTCATAATTGCGTCCTGAGAACTCCAGGTTTGTGTTTCCATGGCACAGTGTTTATAACATTCCTAGCACCTATGTTACGCCTAGTATTGTAGTTACTTATGCAGATTTTTTTCTTCCTAACTGTATTCCATAATGGCAGGAAGCCTCTATTCATATTAATAATCCATACTTCTTATCTCTAATTCATACAATAAACATAATATTCTTTTGATACATATTAAATGGCCAGTTTATATTTATTCATTGATTAAACATTCGAGCAGTCCTCACTTTGCACGGGTTTTCATGTTCCATGATACGCCTGGATTTCAGTGCCCACAGTTTAGTTAAATAACACCCATTTCCCAATGACACATTCAAATTTCAGTTATCATGGCCTATTAAACGTGTATCATTGCCTAAAGTACAAACTTTGCTGCTAGTTTCTTAGTCCACAAATCATCATATAAGTAACAGATAGGTATTATCATCAGCAACCAATGACATCACTTCTTTTAAAGTCTGTTGGTGATTGGTCACTGTGCCCCTGTTCAGTTCACACATAGCAGAGTGTGTAGTTGTGTTGCTGCCTTGTTTTCCAGTGATTAAAAACATGGATAATCAAAAGAGGGAATGAGCCAGAAAAGAAGAAAGTGCAACTAAGGAACAAAAAGTGATAACACTGGAGTGAAATTTGTATAGAATGTAAGTGGATTAATAGAAAAAAATTACCGACCTTGTGAATGTTGACAGTACTGCCCTTGCAGGGCTCTAGAGAAGCAGACAAGGAACTTAATGAAAAGTGACCTTATTGACATAAATGAGAATGAAGATGAAGACGTCCTAGTGGAGGTGATATTGGAGAAAAACTTCACATTAAAGGAACTCTGAGATATGTTACCGCATCGAAAGCAGGAAGGATAAACTGTTGGTGACTGATCCAAACTTTGGAATGACAATTCACCAAGGCACAGAAAAGATGCTTGCACCTTATATTTATGTGATGAGAAGAAAAAGGCAAGTACTGTTCAAACTACACCCGATAAGATTTTGAAAAGGAACAAAGTGCTTTAATTCTCCATGTTTCTAATGCTTCCAATTACAGCGTATTAAATAGATGTTTTCTCTTTTTTCATTTCCCTATACATTTATAGCTGACAGCAAAAGATTTTGTTTATTTTGACAGAATGTTTTCAAAAGTCTTGGTAGAATTATAATTTTCCCCATTAGTTAGCAAGACTGCTTTGAACAGTTTCAGTTTGCACAGTTATTTTTATGATTGTACATATTTGAGTTGATTCATTTAATACCTTTGCAGTTGCTGAAACAATACCTTTGTAGTTGCTGAAACTATGGAAGCTGCTTAATTCAGTCAGATGTGATTTACATCTGTGTTGCACTGTGCAATAGATTTTTCTTCCCATTTGGTGGGGTTGGTTTGCTATAACCTTGATCTGAGCCATCTAACATTTGTATGGTGAAATCTGTTGATTGCCTATCCCTGAATAAAAATGGTATTGAATAGAAGCATCTTCAAGTTGAAGAAGGTATATATCAATCAAGCAGTTATTTTCCAAAAAGAGAAAAAAAGGTAACGTATAAGAGATTTCCATTTGTGACAGAATGAAATATGAAAATAATCTAATATGGAGCTTGTTATTCATCTATTTAACAATTTTTATGAGCATTTAATGAAGATTTAATCAGAGGCTGTGCCTGTTACATCATCTTGTCTATTCTAAATCCATAGAAATTAGGCTATTGTGCCTCAAATCAACTTATGGGCCCCTAGAATGTGTCCTTTGTCACCAACATTATTGGATCATGAATACTAAACTCTCTATTCAGGAATGAGTAATGCTCATGTGAGTAAACATTGGCAAAGGGCAGGAGGATGAAAGAACTGATTGTTTTATTTGAAGTTCTCTTTGGAAGAGCAGCTTTTGATAAAAAGCTTTTTGATAATAGATCCTGATTACTATCAGATTATGATATAGCATTATATAAGCACCCCTAATAGTCTCTCACCCAACATAATTTTAGTACATTCTGTGAATGAATGAATAATTTAAAAAACATTTAGTAATGATTATTCATGTAATGTTTTAAATAATTACCTCCAAGTCTCAATTAGCATCCTGTAAAATATTAGATGAAAAATATCACAGCTGCTCAAGTCATTTGTACAAGTTTACCAAACTGCTTAAGCCCCTGACAAAGGGGTTTGAATCAGTCTTCATGGGACTTTGCTGGGCCCCTCAAAGGAAAGGTGTGGTGAATTCATGAGGGATGACCACTCTGGCAATGTCATAGTTCAATATCAGCTGACCTAACCTACTTCTCCTCCCACCTTCAAGTCTGGGACTCCAGGTGGGAGTAACTTACCTCCATTCAGGTTTCTATGTCGTTAGACATCATCAGAGGTGGTAGGAGTAGAATAAACCAGGAAGTGGCTTGACTTAAGCCCCATTCCTTCTCTTATGCCTTTTGTGCTTTCCTCATGTTCCTTCCTTGTTCTTTGCTCATTTTCTCCATGTTATTTAATATTTATATTTGAAGTAATTCATGGTAATGATAACAATCATGGGTACAATTTTTGACTACTTGTGTGTGCCAGGCATTGTGCTGAATGCTTTAAGGATAAGATCTTGCTCTGATATCAGATAAAGGTATTGTGTACATTTTACAGATGGTTCAATTGGGCATGGATGTTAGTTACCTGTCAAAGTCAGTAAATGGAGAACTGAAATTTGACCTCAGATCTCTGACATGCTGTGATGTTCATTGAATAGCTTCTCTTCTACTCTTTTCCCCTCACCCTTCCTTTTTTCACATCAAAGAGGAGAAAGCAAACTGTCTTGGTGGTTTTATTTTTTTTTTGTTAATGGCATTTAAAGTCTTGGTGAACTAAAAGGCAGAGGAAGATGTGAAATCTAAGACAAAGAACATACTGCATAGACAGAAAGCATCAATATATCTTAAGGTTATTTTTGTGTGTGTGATAATATTTAGTTTTCATTTGCAGCTTTTTATATTAAGCCCCATGGTAATCATTCAAATGTATATTTAAATTAATTTTGTGTTCTGGGATGCTTATGGTTTCATAGCTCTCTGTGTTTTATCCTTAAACCTACTATTGATTGAAACATCTTATATTGTTACTTTCTATCAGTGAGTTTCCATGGCTATAGCATGCTTAAATGTGTTGCTGAAAAATTAATCAGTGATTACTAAGATTTGAAATGTGTCAAATCCTGGAAGTAAGTCACTATGCTAGTTGGGTATCCTTTTAGAATTGTTTTGGAAAGTTTAGTTATCCTAACCTGAAATATTTTAGTATTGAAAAATATATAGTTTTAATGTTAGAACTAGAGTGGGCCCTGGAAACTATTTGATTCGATATCTTTGTTTTAGAGGTAAGGAAGTTGAGGCTAAGTGTCTTGTACAAATTTCCATAGCTTGGCAGTATCAGTGGTGGGTCTTGTTATTTTCAGTGAGCGTCTCTTTCCACTGACAAACTAGCTTGCCTCTAAAAAGGTCTCTGGAATTCACACAATGGGACAGACTTTCAAAGAACAGTAGAATTTGGGAAGTAGGTAGGCTGTGGATATAGACAGTCACTGCTGTTTTTTTCCTACTGGAAACTCAGAAGTGGCAAAAATCAGAAAATTAAACTTTCAATTCTGACTAGTGCCTAAGAATTATATCTAATCATTATCTATTTCACCTGATCTGTTAGCATCTCTCTTTTAAGATCTTTTCATTAGCACCATGACTACTAGCAAACAGTACTACCTGGAGGAGAATGAGATAAGAAAGATTACTCTCATAAGGC